>NC_090296.1:159919849-162414870 GCF_039906515.1 Pseudorca crassidens
GGGGACCAAACCTGAGACACATTTGAACACTTTTCCCAATCACACGGTGGATCATACTCTGGGTTCCACATGCATGTTTTAGCTGAAGGAAGAATCCCTTAAACCTGGAGAGTTGAGACCCATGGAATGGGTACCATGCAATATGACTTCAAAGGTTCTGCATTGGCTCACCGAACCTCACCAATCCTATCACTGCTGTGCTTATGCCACTGTACACACGCTTGATTCTCTTTCAGAGACATATAAATCCATAGATTTTAAGATTCTTACTAGTCATGTATATTCTTAGACGTTTAATATGGGGTGTTGAGTCCTCTTCGTTTAGCAAAGACTAGCTCTTGTCTATTACATATTTGGCTTATGGAACGGTATCTGTGCTAATTTCAATCTCTGGTTTTATGCAGCACCCCAACTCACCTTTCCCCTTAAGCAAGCATAAGTTGGTTTTCTATATTTGAGACCCTGTTCTGTTTTGTAATTCAGTTCCTGTGTAGCCAAGTTTACATTCCGTGTAGTAGTGATATCTTATGATGTTTCTTTTTCTGTGTGACTTATTTCACTTAGAATCATCGTACCTGAATCTACTCATTATGCTGTTACGGGCCTGATGACATAGATTTCATTGCTGAGTGATATTGCGTTGTACGTAAGTACCACAAATTCTTTATCCATTTTTCGCTTTCTGTGATATTGAACTTGTACCGTAAACGAGGTTCTTGTAAACAGAGCCGTCCCAAACATTGGGGTGGCTGTGTCTTACTGATTTTAATTTCCCTAAGCTATAGGACCATAAGTGGAAGTGCCATAGGCTCTGTTCCTTTGTTTTTTAGATGTTTCAGGAAACACCATACACTTCTCCAGAGTGGCTGTTGGCAATTTGCATCCCGTCCATCAGCATAACAAGGCTCCCAGTTCTCCATGGCCTGTCCTGCCTTTCTGGATTTTATACATTTTTCAGATGGCCCTTTTGACTGGGGAGCAGTGAGACTTCATTGTAGTGCAGATTTCCTTTGCAAGCTTGCTTGGTTGGCCAAAAATGGCATATGCGTTTTTTCCTGAACATAATCAGGAAAAAACGCATACGCCCTTTTTGGCCAAGTGCATCATTGTGGACGTTCTGCCTCTTTTCCTATGCTTTACATGCAATTCCAGTCTACCTCCTGAAACCGGTTTCCTGCAATTCTGCCCCGCTTTCAAGTCCTCTTGGCAGCCTTACTTCAATATATTTTTGGACGATAGCTGTCATTTTTAACTCTGCAGGTTTGTGAATTATAGTGCCCCTGAGCTACTTTCTTCAACTCGCTTTCTTGTGAGCTGGCCACAACACCGCAGCCTTGCTTCAGGCCCTAGTGTGGTTCCGGCATGGCACGCTGAGCCTTTGGTTAATTCCTCTTCCTGGTGGGAAATGAGAGTTAAATTTGCCCGTCCAGACACCTCCAGCTAGTCTCTCATTGGTTCTCCCTATTCCTGTTCATTTTCCGCAGAAATGGCAAAATGTGCCATACAGGAGGTTAAAGGCACTGACTCTCCAAGTGGGGAGAGTGTTAGTAAAGCTACTGGAATGTTGCACCCGAGTACCAGGGGACGAAACCTGAGACACATTTGAACACGTTTCCCGATCACACGGTGGATCATACTCTGGGTTCCACATGCATCTTTTAGCTGAAGGAAGAATCCCTTAAACCTGGAGAGTTGAGACCCATGGAATGGGTACCATGCAATATGACTTCAAAGGGTCTGCATTGGCTCACAGAACCTCACCAATCCTATCACTGCTACGTTTATGCCGCTGTACACACGCTTGATTCTCTTTCGGAGACATAGAAATCCATAGGTTTTAAGATTCTTACTAGTCAGGTATATTCTTAGGCGTTTAATATGGGGTGTAGAGTCCACTTCGTTGAGCAAGGAGTAGCTCTTGTCTATTACATATTTGGCTTATGGAACGGTATCTGTGCTAATTTCAATCTCTGGTTTTATGCAGCACCCCAACTCACCTTTCCCCTTAAGCAAGCATAAGTTGGTTTTCTACATTTGAGACCCTGTTCTGTTTTGTAATTCAGTTCCTTTGTAGCTAAGTTTACATTCCGTGTAGTAGTGATATCTTATGATGTTTCTTTTTCTGTGTGATTTTTTTCACTTAGAATCATCGTACCTGAATCTACTCATTATGCTGCTATGGGCCTGATGACATAGATTTCATTGCTGAGTGATATTGCATTGTACATAAGTACCACAACTTCTTTATCCATTTTTCGCTTTCTGCAATATTGAACTTGTACCATAAACGAGGTTCTTGTAAACAGAGCCGTCCCAAACTTTGGGGTGGCTGTGTCTTTTTGATTTTAATTTCCCTAAGCTATAGGACCATAAGTGGAAGTGCCCTAGGCTCTGTTGCTTTGTTTTTTAGATGTTTCAGGAAACACCATACACTTCTTCAGAGTGGCTGTTGGCAATTTACATCCCGCCCATCAGCATAACAAGGCTCCCAGTTCTCCATGGCCTGTCCTGCCTTTCTGGATTTTACACTTTTTTCAGATGCTCCTTTTGACAGGGAGGAAGTGAGACTTCATTGTAGTGCAGATTTCCTTTGCAAGCTTGCTTGGTTGGCCCAAAAGGGCGTATGCGTTTTTTCCTGAATATATTCAGGAAAAAACGCATACGTCCTTTTTGGCCAAGTGCATCATTGTGGACGTTCTGCCTCTATTCCTATGCTTTACATGCAATTCCAGTCTACCTCCTGAAATCGGTTTTCTGCAATTCTGCCCCGCTTTCAAGTCCTCTTGGCAGCCTTACTTCAATATATTTTTGGACGATAGCTGTCATGTATAACTCTGCAGGTTTGTGAATTACAGAGCCTCTGAGCTCCTTTCTTCAACTTGCTTTCTTGTGAGCTGGCTGCAAGACCGCAGCATTGCTTCAGGCCCTAGTGTGGTTCCGGCATGGCACGCTGAGCCTTTGGTTAATTCCTCTTCCTGGTGGGAAATGAGAGTTAAATTTGTCCGTCCAGACACCTCCAGCTAGTCTCTCATTGGTTCTCCCTATTCCTGTTCATTTTCCGCAGAAATTGCAAACTGGGCCAAACAGGAGGTTAAAGGCACTGACTCTCCAAGTGGGGAGAGTTTTAGTAAAGCGTCTGGAATGTTGCACCCGAGTACCAGGGGACGAAACCTGAGACACATTTGAACACGTTTCCCGATCACACGGTGGATCATACTCTGGGTTCCACATGCATGTTTTAGCTGAAGGAAGAATCCCTTAAACCTGGAGAGTTGAGACCCATGGAATGGGTACCGTGCAATATGACTTCAAAGGTTCTGCATTGGCTCACCGAACCTCACCAATCCTATCACTGCTGTGCTTTTGCCACTGTACACACGCTTGATTCTCTTTCGGAGACATATAAATCCATAGATTTTAAGATTCTTACTAGTCAGGTATATTCTTAGACGTTTAATATGGGGTGTTGAGTCCTCTTCGTTTAGCAAAGACTAGCTCTTGTCTATTACATATTTGGCTTATGGAACGGTATCTGTGCTAATTTCAATCTCTGGTTTTATGCAGCACCCCAACTCACCTTTCCCCTTAAGCAAGCATAAGTTGGTTTTCTATATTTGAGACCATGTTCTGTTTTGTAATTCAGTTCCTGTGTAGCCAAGTTTACATTCCGTGTAGTAGTGATATCTTATGATGTTTCTTTTTCTGTGTGACTTATTTCACTTAGAATCATCGTACCTGAATCTACTCATTATGCTGTTACGGGCCTGATGACATAGATTTCATTGCTGAGTGATATTGCGTTGTACGTAAGTACCACAAATTCTTTATCCATTTTTCGCTTTCTGTGATATTGAACTTGTACCGTAAACGAGGTTCTTGTAAACAGAGCCGTCCCAAAATTTGGGGTGGCTGTGTCTTTTTGATTTTAATTTCCCTAAGCTATAAGACCATAAGTGGAAGTGCCCTAGGCTCTGTTGCTTTGTTTTTTAGATGTTTCAGGAAACACCATACACTTCTCCAGAGTGGCTGTTGGCAATTTACATCCCGCCCATCAGCATAACAAGGCTCCCAGTTCTCCATGGCCTGTCCTGCCTTTCTGGATTTTATACATTTTTCCGATGGCCCTTTTGACTGGGGAGCAGTGAGACTTCATTGTAGTGCAGATTTCCTTTGCAAGCTTGCTTGGTTGGCCAAAAATGGCATATGCGTTTTTTCCTGAACATAATCAGGAAAAAACGCATACGCCCTTTTTGGCCAAGTGCATCATTGTGGACGTTCTGCCTCTTTTCCTATGCTTTACATGCAATTCCAGTCTACCTCCTGAAACCGGTTTCCTGCAATTCTGCCCCGCTTTCAAGTCCTCTTGGCAGCCTTACTTCAATATATTTTTGGACGATAGCTGTCATTTTTAACTCTGCAGGTTTGTGAATTATAGTGCCCCTGAGCTACTTTCTTCAACTCGCTTTCTTGTGAGCTGGCCACAACACCGCAGCCTTGCTTCAGGCCCTAGTGTGGTTCCGGCATGGCACGCTGAGCCTTTGGTTAATTCCTCTTCCTGGTGGGAAATGAGAGTTAAATTTGCCCGTCCAGACACCTCCAGCTAGTCTCTCATTGGTTCTCCCTATTCCTGTTCATTTTCCGCAGAAATGGCAAACTGGGCCAAACAGGAGGTTAAAGGCACTGACTCTCCAAGTGGAGAGAGTTTTAGTAAAGCGACTGGAATGTTGCACCCGAGTACCAGGGGACGAAAACTGAGACACATTTGAACACGTTTCCCGATCACACGGTGGATCATACTCTGGGTTCCACATGCATGTTTTAGCTGAAGGAAGAATCCCTTAAACCTGGAGAGTTGAGACCCATGGAATGAGTATCATGCAATATGACTTCAAAGGGTCTGCATTTGCTCACCGAACCTCACCAATCCTATCACTGCTGCGTTTATGACGCTGTACACACGCTTGATTCTCTTTTGGAGACATATAAATCCATAGGATTTAAGATTCTTACTAGTCAGGTATATTCTTAGGCGTTTAATATGGGATGTAGAGTCCACTTCGTTGAGCAAGGAGTAGCTCTTGTCTATTACATATTTGGCTTATGGAATGGTATCTGTGCTAATTTCAATCTCTGGTTTTATGCAGTACCCCAACTCACCTTTCCCCTTAAGCAAGCATAAGTTGGTTTTCTACATTTGAGACCCTGTTCTGTTTTGTAATTCAGTTCCTGGGTAGCCAAGTTTACATTCCATGTAGTAGTGATATCTTATGATGTTTCTTTTTCTGTGTGACTTATTTCACTTAGAATCATCGTACCTGAATCCACTCATTATGCTGCTACGGGCCTGATGATATACATTTCATTGCTGAGTGATATTGCATTGTACGTAAGTACCACAACTTCTTTATCCATTTTTCACTTTCTGTGATATTGAACTTGTACCATAAACGAGGTTCTTGTAAACAGAGCCGTACCAAACTTTGGGGTGGCTGTGTCTTTTTGATTTTAATTTCCCTAAGCTATAGAACCATAAGTGGAAGTGCCCTAGGCTCTGTTGCTTTGTTTTGTAGATGTTTCAGGAAACACCATACACTTCTCCAGAGTGGCTGTTGGCAATTTACATCCCGCCCATCAGCATAACAAGGCTCCCAATTCTCCATGGCCTGTCCTGCCTTTCTGGATTTTACACATTTTTCAGATGGCCCTTTTGACTGTGGGGCAGTGAGACTTCATTGTAGTGCAGATTTCCTTTGCAAGCTTGCTTGGTTGGCCAAATAGGGCGTATGCGTTTTTTCCTGAATATATTCAGGAAAAAACGCATATGCCCTTTTTGGCCAAGTGCATCATTGTGGACGTTCTGCCTGTTTTCCTATGCTTTACATGCAATTCCAGTCTACCTCCTGAAATCGGATTCCTGCAATTCTGCCCCGCTTTCGAGTCCTCTTGGCAGCCTTACTTCAATATATTTTTGGACGATAGCTGTCATTTATAACTCTGCAGGTTTGTGAATTACAGTGCCTCTGAGCTCCTTTCTTCAACTCGCTTTCTTGTGAGCTGGCTGCAACACCGTAGCATTGCTTCAGGCCCTAGTGTGGTTCCGTCATGGCACGCTGAGCCTTTGGTTAATTCCTCTTCCTGGTGGGAAATGAGAGTTAAATTTGCCCGTCCAGACACCTCCAGCTAGTCTCTCATTGGTTCTCCCTATTCCTGTTCATTTTCCGCAGAAATTGCAAACTGGGCCAAACAGGAGGTTAAAGGCACTGACTCTCCAAGTGGGGAGAGGGTTAGTAAAGCGTCTGGAATGTTGCACCCGAGTACCAGGGGACCAAACCTGAGACACATTTGAACACGTTTCCCGATCACACGGTGGATCATACTCTGGGTTCCACATGCATCTTTTAGCTGAAGGAAGAATCCCTTAAACCTGGAGAGTTGAGACCCATGGAATGGGTACCATGCAATATGACTTCAAAGGTTCTGCATTGGTTCACCGAACCTCACCAATCCTATCACTGCTGCGCTTTTGCCACTGTACACACGCTTGATTCTCTTTTGGAGACATATAAATCCATAGATTTTAAGATTCTTACTAGTCAGGTATATTCTTAGACGTTTAATATGGGGTGTTGAGTCCTCTTCGTTGAGCAAAGACTAGCTCTTGTGTATTACATATTTGGCTTATGGAACGGTATCTGTGCTAATTTCAATCTCTGGTTTTATGCAGCACCCCAACTCACCTTTCCCCTTAAGCAAGCATAAGTTGGTTTTCTACATTTGAGACCCTGTTTTGTTTTGTAATTCAGTTCCTGTGTAGCCAAGTTTACATTCCGTGTAGTAGTGATATCTTATGATGTTTCTTTTTCTGTGTGACTTATTTCACTTAGAATCATCGTACCTGAATCCACTCAGTATGCTGCTACGGGCCTGAAGATATAGATTTCATTGCTGAGTGATATTGCATTGTACGTAAGTACCACAAATTCTTTATCCATTTTTCGCTTTCTGTGATATTGAACTTGTACCGTAAACGAGGTTCTTGTAAACAGAGCCGTCCCAAACTTTGGGGTGGCTGTGTCTTACTGATTTTAATTTCCCTAAGCTATAGGACCATAAGTGGAAGTGCCATAGGCTCTGTTCCTTTGTTTTTTAGATGTTTCAGGTAACACCATACACTTCTCCAGAGTGGCTGCTGGCAATTTACATCCCGCCCATCAGCATAACAAGGCTCCCAGTTCTCCATGGCCTGTCCTGCCTTTCTGGATTTTACACTTTTTTCAGATGGCCCTTTTGACCGGGGGGCAGTGAGACTTCATTGTAGTGCAGATTTCCTTTGCAAGCTTGCTTGGTTGGCCAAAAAGTGCGTATGGGTTTTTTCCTGAATATATTCAGGGAAAAACGCATACGCCCTTTTTGGCCAAGTGCATCATTGTGGACGTTCTGCCTCTTTCCCTATGCTTTACATGCAATTCCAGTCTACCTCCTGAAATCGGTTTCCTGCAATTCTGCCCCGCTTTCAAGTCCTCTTGGCAGCCTTACTTCAATATATTTTTGGACGATAGCTGTCATTTATAACTGTGCAGGTTTGTGAATTATAGTGCCCCTGAGCTACTTTCTTCAACTCGCTTTCTTGTGAGCTGGCCGCAACACCGCAGCATTGCTTCAGGCCCTAGTGTGGTTCCAGCATGGCATGCTGAGCCTTTGCTTAATTCCTCTTCCTGGTGGGAAATGAGAGTTAAATTTGCCCGTCCAGACACCTCCAGCTAGTCTCTCATTGGTTCTCCCTATTCCTGTTCATTTTCCGCAGAAATGGCAAACTGGGCCAAACAGGAGGTTAAAGGCACTGACTCTCCAAGTGGGGAGAGTGTTAGTAAAGTGACTGGAATGTTTCATCCGAGTACGAGGGGACGACAACTGAGACACATTTGAACACGTTTCCCGATCACACGGTGGATCATACTCTGGGTTCCACATGCATCTTTTAGCTGAAGGAAGAATCCCTTAAACCTGGAGAGTTGAGACCCATGGAATGGCTACCATGCAATATGACCTCAAAGGGTCTGCATGTGTTCACCGAACCTCACCAATCCTATCACTGCTGCGTTTATGCCACTGTACACACGCTTGATTCTCTTTCGGAGACATATAAATCCATAGGTTTTAAGATTCTTACTAGTCAGGTATATTCTTAGGCGTTTAATATGGGGTGTAGAGCCCACTTCGTTGAGCAAGGAGTAGCTCTTGTCTATTACATATTTGGCTTATGGAACGGTATCTGTGCTAATTTCAATCTCTGGTTTTATGCAGTACCCCAACTCACCTTTCCCCTTAAGCAAGCATAAGTTGGTTTTCTACATTTGAGACCCTGTTCTGTTTTGTAATTCAGTTTCTGTGTAGGCAAGTTTACATTCCTTGTAGTAGTGATATCTTATGATGTTTCTTTTTCTGTGTGACTTATTTCACTTAGAATCATCGTACCTGAATCCACTCATTATGCTGCTACAGGCCTGATGATATAGATTTCATTGCTGAGTGATATTGCATTGTACGTAAGTACCACAACTTCTTTATCCATTTTTCACTTTCTGTGATATTGAACTTGTACCGTAAACGAGGTTCTTGTAAACAGAGCAGTACCAAACTTTGGGGTGGCTGTGTCTTTTTGATTTTAATTTCCCTAAGCTATAGAACCATAAGTGGAAGTGCCCTAGGCTCTGTTGCTTTGTTTTGTAGATGTTTCAGGAAACACCATACACTTCTCCAGAGTGGCTGTTGGCAATTTACATCCCGCCCATCAGCATAACAAGGCTCCCAATTCTCCATGGCCTGTCCTGCCTTTCTGGATTTTACACATTTTTCAGATGGCCCTTTTGACTGGGGGGCAGTGAGACTTCATTGTAGTGCAGATTTCCTTTGCAAGCTTGCTTGGTTGGCCAAATAGGGCGTATGCGTTTTTTCCTGAATATATTCAGGAAAAAACGCATATGCCTTTTTGGCCAAGTGCATCATTGTGGACGTTCTGCCTCTTTTCCTATGCTTTACATGCAATTCCAGTCTACCTCCTTTAATCGGATTCCTGCAATTCTGCCCCGCTTTCGAGTCCTCTTGGCAGCCTTACTTCAATATATTTTTGGACGATAGCTGTCATTTATAACTCTGCATGTTTGTGAATTACAGTGCCTCTGAGCTCCTTTCTTCAACTCGCTTTCTTGTGAGCTGGCTGCAACACCGTAGCATTGCTTCAGTCCCTAGTGTGGTTCCGGCATGGCACGCTGAGCCTTTGGTTAATTCCTCTTCCTGGTGGGAAATGAGAGTTAAATTTGCCCGTCCAGACACCTCCAGCTAGTCTCTCATTGGTTCTCCCTATTCCTGTTCATTTTCCGCAGAAATTGCAAACTGGGCCAAACAGGAGGTTAAAGGCACTGACTCTCCAAGTGGGGAGAGGGTTAGTAAAGCGTCTGGAATGTTGCACCCGAGTACCAGGGGACCAAACCTGAGACACATTTGAACACGTTTCCCGATCACACGGTGGATCATACTCTGGGTTCCACATGCATCTTTTAGCTGAAGGAAGAATCCCTTAAACCTGGAGAGTTGAGACCCATGGAATGGGTACCATGCAATATGACTTCAAAGGTTCTGCATTGGCTCACCGAACCTCACCAATCCTATCACTGCTGCGCTTTTGCCACTGTACACACGCTTGATTCTCTTTTGGAGACATATAAATCCATAGATTTTAAGATTCTTACTAGTCAGGTATATTCTTAGACGTTTAATATGGGGTGTTGAGTCCTCTTCGTTGAGCAAAGACTAGCTCTTGTCTATTACATATTTGGCTTATGGAACGGTATCTGTGCTAATTTCAATCTCTGGTTTTATGCAGCACCCCAACTCACCTTTCCCCTTAAGCAAGCATAAGTTGGTTTTCTACATTTGAGACCCTGTTTTGTTTTGTAATTCAGTTCCTGTGTAGCCAAGTTTACATTCCGTGTAGTAGTGATATCTTATGATGTTTCTTTTTCTGTGTGACTTATTTCACTTAGAATCATCGTACCTGAATCCACTCAGTATGCTGCTACGGGCCTGAAGATATAGATTTCATTGCTGAGTGATATTGCATTGTACGTAAGTACCACAAATTCTTTATCCATTTTTCGCTTTCTGTGATATTGAACTTGTACCGTAAACGAGGTTCTTGTAAACAGAGCCATCCCAAACTTTGGGGTGGCTGTGTCTTACTGATTTTAATTTCCCTAAGCTATAGGACCATAAGTGGAAGTGCCATAGGCTCTGTTCCTTTGTTTTTTAGATGTTTCAGGAAACACCATACACTTCTCCAGAGTGGCTGTTGGCAATTTACATCCCGCCCATCAGCATAACAAGGCTCCCAGTTCTCCATGGCCTGTCCTGCCTTTCTGGATTTTACACTTTTTTCAGATGGCCCTTTTGACCGGGGGGCAGTGAGACTTCATTGTAGTGCAGATTTCCTTTGCAAGCTTGCTTGGTTGGCCAAAAAGGGCGTATGGGTTTTTCCCTGAATATATTCAGGGAAAAACCCATACGCCCTTTTTGGCCAAGTGCATCATTGTGGACGTTCTGCCTCTTTCCCTATGCTTTACATGCAATTCCAGTCTACCTCCTGAAATCGGTTTCCTGCAATTCTGCCCCGCTTTCAAGTCCTCTTGGCAGCCTTACTTCAATATATTTTTGGACGATAGCTGTCATTTATAACTCTGCAGGTTTGTGAATTACAGTGCCCCTGAGCTCCTTTCTTCAACTCGCTTTCTTGTGAGCTGGCCGCAACACCGCAGCATTGCTTCAGGCCCTAGTGTGGTTCCAGCATGGCATGATGAGCCTTTGCTTAATTCCTCTTCCTGGTGGGAAATGAGAGTTAAATTTGCCCGTCCAGACACCTCCAGCTAGTCTCTCATTGGTTCTCCCTATTCCTGTTCATTTTCCGCAGAAATGGCAAACTGGGCCAAACAGGAGGTTAAAGGCACTGACTCTCCAAGTGGGGAGAGTGTTAGTAAAGTAACTGGAATGTTGCATCCGAGTACGAGGGGACGAAAACTGAGACACATTTGAACACGTTTCCCGATCACACGGTGGATCATACTCTGGGTTCCACATGCACGTTTTAGCTGAAGGAAGAATCCCTTAAACCTGGAGAGTTGAGACCCATGGAATGGGTACCATGGAATATGACTTCAAAGGTTCTGCATTGGCTCACCGAACCTCACCAATCCTATCACTGCTGTGCTTATGCCACTGTACACACGCTTGATTCTCTTTCGGAGACATATAAATCCATAGATTTTAAGATTCTTACTAGTCATGTATATTCTTAGACGTTTAATATGGGGTGTTGAGTCCTCTTCGTTTAGCAAAGACTAGCTCTTGTCTATTACATATTTGGCTTATGGAACGGTATCTGTGCTAATTTCAATCTCTGGTTTTATGCAGCACTCCAACTCACCTTTCCCCTTAAGCAAGCATAAGTTGGTTTTCTATATTTGAGACCCTGTTCTGTTTTGTAATTCAGTTCCTGTGTAGCCAAGTTTACATTCCGTGTAGTAGTGATATCTTATGATGTTTCTTTTTCTGTGTGACTTATTTCACTTAGAATCATCGTACCTGAATCTACTCATTATGCTGTTACGGGCCTGATGACATAGATTTCATTGCTGAGTGATATTGCGTTGTACGTAATTACCACAAATTCTTTATCCATTTTTCGCTTTCTGTGATATTGAACTTGTACCGTAAACGAGGTTCTTGTAAACAGAGCCGTCCCAAAATTTGGGGTGGCTGTGTCTTTTTGATTTTAATTTCCCTAAGCTATAAGACCATAAGTGGAAGTGCCCTAGGCTCTGTTGCTTTGTTTTTTAGATGTTTCAGGAAACACCATACACTTCTCCAGAGTGGCTGTTGGCAATTTACATCCCGCCCATCAGCATAACAAGGCTCCCAGTTCTCCATGGCCTGTCCTGCCTTTCTGGATTTTATACATTTTTCAGATGGCCCTTTTGACTGGGGAGCAGTGAGACTTCATTGTAGTGCAGATTTCCTTTGCAAGCTTGCTTGGTTGGCCAAAAATGGCATATGCGTTTTTTCCTGAATATAATCAGGAAAAAACGCATACGCCCTTTTTGGCCAAGTGCATCATTGTGGACGTTCTGCCTCTTTTCCTATGCTTTACATGCAATTCCAGTCTACCTCCTGAAACCAGTTTCCTGCAATTCTGCCCCGCTTTCAAGTCCTCTTGGCAGCCTTACTTCAATATATTTTTGGACGATAGCTGTCATTTTTAACTCTGCAGGTTTGTGAATTATAGTGCCCCTGAGCTACTTTCTTCAACTCGCTTTCTTGTGAGCTGGCCACAACACCGCAGCCTTGCTTCAGGCCCTAGTGTGGTTCCGGCATGGCACGCTGAGCCTTTGGTTAATTCCTCTTCCTGGTGGGAAATGAGAGTTAAATTTGCCCGTCCAGACACCTCCAGCTAGTCTCTCATTGGTTCTCCCTATTCCTGTTCATTTTCCGCAGAAATTGCAAACTGGTCCAAACAGGAGGTTAAAGGCACTGACTCTCCAAGTGGGGAGAGGGTTAGTAAAGCGTCTGGAATGTTGCACCCGAGTACCAGCGGACCAAACCTGAGACACATTTGAACACGTTTCCCGATCACACGGTGGATCATACTCTGGGTTCCACATGCATCTTTTAGCTGAAGGAAGAATCCCTTAAACCTGGAGAGTTGAGACCCATGGAATGGGTACCATGCAATATGACTTCAAAGGTTCTGCATTGGCTCACCGAACCTCACCAATCCTATCACTGCTGCGTTTATGACGCTGTACACACGCTTGATTCTCTTTTGGAGACATATAAATCCATAGGATTTAAGATTCTTACTAGTCAGGTATATTCTTAGGCGTTTAATATGGGATGTAGAGTCCACTTCGTTGAGCAAGGAGTAGCTCTTGTCTATTACATATTTGGCTTATGGAACGGTATCTGTGCTAATTTCAATCTCTGGTTTTATGCAGTACCCCAACTCACCTTTCCCCTTAAGCAAGCATAAGTTGGTTTTCTTCATTTGAGACCCTGTTCTGTTTTGTAATTCAGTTCCTGTGTAGCCAAGTTTACATTCCATGTAGTAGTGATATCTTATGATGTTTCTTTTTCTGTGTGACTTATTTCACTTAGAATCATCGTACCTGAATCCACTCATTATGCTGCTACAGGCCTGATGATATAGATTTCATTGCTGAGTGATATTGCATTGTACGTAAGTACCACAACTTCTTTATCCATTTTTCACTTTCTGTGATATTGAACTTGTACCGTAAACGAGGTTCTTGTAAACAGAGCCGTACCAAACTTTGGGGTGGCTGTGTCTTTTTGATTTTAATTTCCCTAAGCTATAGAACCATAAGTGGAAGTGCCCTCGGCTCTGTTGCTTTGTTTTGTAGATGTTTCAGGAAACACCATACACTTCTCCAGAGTGGCTGTTGGCAATTTACATCCCGCCCATCAGCATAACAAGGCTCCCAATTCTCCATGGCCTGTCCTGCCTTTCTGGATTTTACACATTTTTCAGATGGCCCTTTTGACTGGGGGGCAGTGAGACTTCATTGTAGTGCAGATTTCCTTTGCAAGCTTGCTTGGTTGGCCAAATAGGGCGTATGCGTTTTTTCCTGAATATATTCAGGAAAAAACGCATATGCCCTTTTTGGCCAAGTGCATCATTGTGGACGTTCTGCCTCTTTTCCTATGCTTTACATGCAATTCCAGTCTACCTCCTGAAATCGGATTCCTGCAATTCTGCCCCGCTTTCGAGTCCTCTTGGCAGCCTTACTTCAATATATTTTTGGACGATAACTGTCATTTATAACTCTGCAGGTTTGTGAATTACAGTGCCTCTGAGCTCCTTTCTTCAACTCGCTTTCTTGTGAGCTGGCTGCAACACCGTAGCATTGCTTCAGGCCCTAGTGTGGTTCCGGCATGGCACGCTGAGCCTTTGGTTAATTCCTCTTCCTGGTGGGAAATGAGAGTTAAATTTGCCCGTCCAGACACCTCCAGCTAGTCTCTCATTGGTTCTCCCTATTCCTGTTCATTTTCTGCAGAAATTGCAAACTGGGCCAAACAGGAGGTTAAAGGCACTGACTCTCCAAGTGGGGAGAGGGTTAGTAAAGCGTCTGGAATGTTGCACCTGAGTACCAGGGGACCAAACCTGAGACACATTTGAACACGTTTCCCGATCACATGGTGGATCATACTCTGGGTTCCACATGCATGTTTTAGCTGAAGGAAGAATCCCTTAAACCTGGAGAGTTGAGACCCATGGAATGGGTACCATGCAATATGACTTCAAAGGTTCTGCATTGGCTCACCGAACCTCACCAATCCTATCACTGCTGCGCATTTGCCACTGTACACACGCTTGATTCTCTTTTGGAGACATATAAATCCATAGATTTTAAGATTCTTACTAGTCAGGTATATTCTTAGACGTTTAATATGGGGTGTTGAGTCCTCTTCGTTGAGCAAAGACTAGCTCTTGTCTATTACATATTTGGCTTATGGAACGGTATCTGTGCTAATTTCAATCTCTGGTTTTATGCAGCACCCCAACTCACCTTTCCCCTTAAGCAAGCATAAGTTGGTTTTCTACATTTGAGACCCTGTTTTGTTTTGTAATTCAGATCCTGTGTAGCCAAGTTTACATTCCGTGTAGTAGTGATATCTTATGATGTTTCTTTTTCTGTGTGACTTATTTCACTTAGAATCATCGTACCTGAATCCACTCAGTATGCTGCTACGGGCCTGAAGATATAGATTTCATTGCTGAGTGATATTGCATTGTACGTAAGTACCACAAATTCTTTATCCATTTTTCGCTTTCTGTGATATTGAACTTGTACCGTAAACGAGGTTCTTGTAAACAGAGCCGTCCCAAACTTTGGGGTGGCTGTGTCTTACTGATTTTAATTTCCCTAAGCTATAGGACCATAAGTGGAAGTGCCCTAGGCTCTGTTGCTTTGTTTTTTAGATGTTTCAGGAAACACCATACACTTCTCCAGAGTGGCTGTTGGCAATTTACATCCCGCCCATCAGCATAACAAGGCTCCCAGTTCTCCATGGCCTGTCCTGCCTTTCTGGATTTTACACTTTTTTCAGATGGCCCTTTTGACCGGGGGGCAGTGAGACTTCATTGTAGTGCAGATTTCCTTTGCAAGCTTGCTTGGTTGGCCAAAAAGGGCGTATGGGTTTTTCCCTGAATATATTCAGGGAAAAACGCATACGCCCTTTTTGGCCAAGTGCATCATTGTGGACGTTCTGCCTCTTTCCCTATGCTTTACATGCAATTCCAGTCTACCTCCTGAAATCGGTTTCCTGCAATTCTGCCCCGCTTTCAAGTCCTCTTGGCAGCCTTACTTCAATATATTTTTGGACGATAGCTGTCATTTATAACTCTGCAGGTTTGTGAATTACAGTGCCCCTGAGCTCCTTTCTTCAACTCGCTTTCTTGTGAGCTGGCCGCAACACCGCAGCAGTGCTTTAGGCCCTAGTGTGGTTCCAGCATGGCATGATGAGCCTTTGCTTAATTCCTCTTCCTGGTGGGAAATGAGAGTTAAATTTGCCCGTCCAGACACCTCCAGCTAGTCTCTCATTGGTTCTCCCTATTCCTGTTCATTTTCAACAGAAATGGCAAACTGGGCCAAACAGGAGGTTAAAGGCACTGACTCTCCAAGTGGGGAGAGTGTTAGTAAAGTGACTGGAATGTTGCATCCGAGTACGAGGGGACGAAAACTGAGACACATTTGAACACGTTTCCCGATCACACGGTGGATCATACTCTGGGTTCCACATGCACGTTTTAGCTGAAGGAAGAATCCCTTAAACCTGGAGAGTTGAGACCCATGGAATGGGTACCATGCAATATGACCTCAAAGGGTCTGCATGTGTTCACCGAACCTCACCAATCCTATCACTGCTGCGTTTATGCCACTGTACACATGCTTGATTCTCTTTCGGAGACATATAAATCCATAGGTTTTAAGATTCTTACTAGTCAGGTATATTCTTAGGCGTTTAATATGGGGTGTAGAGCCCACTTCGTTGAGCAAGGAGTAGCTCTTGTCTATTACATATTTGGCTTATGGAACGGTATCTGTGCTAATTTCAATCTCTGGTTTTATGCAGTACCCCAACTCACCTTTCCCCTTAAGCAAGCATAAGTTGGTTTTCTACATTTGAGACCCTGTTCTGTTTTGTAATTCAGTTTCTGTGTAGGCAAGTTTACATTCCTTGTAGTAGTGATATCTTATGATGTTTCTTTTTCTGTGTGACTTATTTCACTTAGAATCATCGTACCTGAATCCACTCATTATGCTGCTACGGGCCTGATGATATAGATTTCATTGCTGAGTGATATTGCATTGTACGTAAGTACCACAAATTCTTTATCCATTTTTCACTTTCTGTGTTATTGAACTTGTACCGTAAACGAGGATCTTGTAAACAGAGCCGTCCCAAACTTTGGGGTGGCTGTGTCTTTTTGATTTTAATTTCCCTAAGCTATACCACCATAAGTGGAAGTGCCCTAGGCTCTGTTGCTTTGTTTTGTAGATGTTTCAGGAAACACCATACACTTCTCCAGAGTGGCTGTTGGCAATTTACATCCCGCCCATCAGCATAACAAGGCTCCCAGTTCTCCATGGCCTGTCCTGCCTTTCTGGATTTTATACGTTCTTCAGATGGCCCATTTAACCGGGGGGCAGTGAGACTTCATTGTAGTGCAGATTTCCTTTGCAAGCTTGCTTGGTTGGCCCAAAAGGGCGTATGCGTTTTTTCCTGAATATATTCAGGAAAAAACGCATACGCCCTTTTTGGCCAAGTGCATCATTGTGGACGTTCTGCCTCTTTTCCTATGCTTTACATGCAATTCCAGTCTACCTCCTGAAATCGGTTTTCTGCAATTCTGCCCCGCTTTCAAGTCCTCTTGGCAGCCTTACTTCAATATATTTTTGGACGATAGCTGTCATTTATAACTCTGCAGGTTTGTGAATTACAGAGCCTCTGATCTCCTTTCTTCAATTTGCTTTCTTGTGATCTGGCTGCAAGACCGCAGCATTGCTTCAGGCCCTAGTGTGGTTCCGGCATGGCACGCTGAGCCTTTGGTTAATTCCTCTTCCTGGTGGGAAATGAGAGTTAAATTTGCCAGTACAGGCACCTCCAGCTAGTCTCTCATTGGTTCTCCGTATTCCTGTTCATTTTCCGCAGAATTGGCAAACTGGGCCATACAGGAGGTTAAAGGCACTGACTCTCCAAGTGGGGAGAGTGTTAGTAAAGCTACTGGAATGTTGCACCCGAGTACCAGGGGACGAAACCTGAGACACATTTGAACACGTTTCCTGATCACACGGTAGATCATACTCTGGGTTCCACATGCATGTTTTAGCTGAAGGAAGAATCCCTTAAACCTGGAGAGTTGAGACCCATGGAATGGGTACCATGCAATATGACTTCAAAGGGTCTGCATTGGCTCACAGAACCTCACCAATCCTATCACTGCTACGTTTATGCCGCTGTACACACGCCTTATTCTCTTTCGGAGACATAGAAATCCATAGGTTTTAAGATTCTTACTAGTCAGGTATATTCATAGGCGTTTAATATGGGGTGTAGAGTCCACTTCGTTGAGCAAGGAGTAGCTCTTGTCTATTACATATTTGGCTTTTGGAACGGTATCTGTGCTAATTTCAATCTCTGGTTTTATGCAGCACCCCAACTCACCTTTCCCCTTAAGCAAGCATAAGTTGGTTTTCTACATTTGAGACCCTGTTCTGTTTTGTAATTCAGTTCCTTTGTAGCTAAGTTTACATTCCGTGTAGTAGTGATATCTTATGATGTTTCTTTTTCTGTGTGATTTTTTTCACTTAGAATCATGGTACCTGAATCTACTCATTATGCTGCTACGGGCCTGATGACATAGATTTCATTGCTGAGTGATATTGCATTGTACATAAGTACCACAACTTCTTTATCCATTTTTCGCTTTCTGCAATATTGAACTTGTACCATAAACGAGGTTCTTGTAAACAGAGCCGTCCCAAACTTTGGGGTGGCTGTGTCTTTTTGATTTTAATTTCCCTAAGCTATAGGACCATAAGTGGAAGTGCCCTAGGCTCTGTTGCTTTGTTTTTTAGATGTTTCAGGAAACACCATACACTTCTCCAGAGTGGCTGTTGGCAATTTACATCCCGCCCATCAGCATAACAAGGCTCCCAGTTCTCCATGGCCTGTCCTGCCTTTCTGTATTTTACACTTTTTTCAGATGCTCCTTTTGACAGGGAGGAAGTGAGACTTCATTGTAGTGCAGATTTCCTTTGCAAGCTTGCTTGGTTGGCCAAAAAGGGCGTATGCGTTTTTTCCTGAATATATTCAGGAAAAAACGCATACGCCCTTTTTGGCCAAGTGCATCATTGTCGACGTTCTGAGTGTTTTCATATGTTTTCAATGCAATTCCAGTCTACCTCCTGAAATCGGTTTCCTGCAATTCTGCCTTGCTGTCAGTGCCTCTTCATAGCCTTACCTCAATATACTTTTTGAAAATTGTTGGCCTTTTTAACTCTGCAGGTTTTTGAATTGCCGTGGCCCTTAGCTGCATTTTTCAGCTCTTATTTTTGTGATCTTGCCTCATATCCACAGGATTTCTTCAGGCACTATTCTTCTTCTGGGTCGCCTTGCTCTGCCTTTGGTTAATTCTTCTTCCTGATGTGAATTAGAGTGACATGTTCCCATTGAAACCGCTACAGCTATTTTCTCACTGGTTCCCCCTATTCCCATTCATCCTCCGCACTAACTGCAGACTGTGCGATACCGGAACGTAAAGGCATTGACTCTCCATGTGGAGATGTTGTTAGTAAAGTGGCTGGAATGTTGATCCGGAGCCCCAGGAGAGGAAAATGAGGTGCGTTTTAGAAACCTTTCCCGATCATATGGTATACCATCCGCTGGATTTCCCATGCATGGTTTAGCTGTAGGAAGATTCCCTTCAACCTGGAGTGTTGGGACCCTTGGAATGAGTAGCATGAAGTATTGCATTAAACTTTCGGCAGTTGCTCACCAAAGCTCACCAATCCTCTCAGTCCCAAGTGTCCAGCCTTATGTCTTATCCAGCTGTGGGTTTATATGTGGTCATTCCAGGTTGCATCACAGCCCCTGAGCGAATTTTGTAAGAATTTTTCTCTCTTTCATTGTTTCTGCGTTTTGGTTTTAAAATTTATTTCTATAATGGGGTTTAGCTCATTTTCACTGCTGTGTTTGGCCGCTCTGCACACACTTGATTCCCTTATGGAGATATATCAATACATGGGTTTTAAGATTCTTATTACTCAGATATATTTCTCTGCGGTGTATAGGGTGTGTTGAGGCCAGTTCATTGAGCAAGGTGTAGATCTTGTCTAATACCTATTTGGTTTATTGAACGGTATCTGTGCTAATTTCAAACTCTGGTTTTATGCATCAGCCCACCTCTCCTTTCCCCTTAAGCTGACATAAGTGTGTTTTCTAAATGTGAGACACTGTTCTGTTTTGTAATTCATTTTTTGTGCAGCCATATTTATCCTCCCTCTATAAGTGATATCTTATGATATGTTTCTTTTTCTGTTTGACTTATTTCAAGTAGTATTATCGGACCTAAATCCACTCTTTATCCTTCTACTAGCCTTATTACATTGATTTTATGGTGAAGAGATATTCCATTGTACATAAGTACCACATTTTCTTTATCCATTGTTCTCTTTCCTGGGATATTTAAGGTGTACTGAAGTTGAGGTTCTTGTAAACAGAGTAGCCCTAAACTGTGGTGTGCTTGTGTCTTGTTGATTTTTAGACTTCCCTAGATATACTTCCGTGATTGGAAGTGCCCTATGCTCTGTAGCTCTGTTTTTTAGATGATTTAGGAACCACCATACACTTCTCCAGAGTGGCTCTCGGCAGTTCACACACTGTCCATCTGCGTATAAAGGCTCCCTGTTCTCCATGGCCTGTCCTGCATTTCTGGTTTTTACAATTTTTTCGGATGGCCCTTTTGACCGGTGGGAAATGAGACTTCTTTGTTGTGCACATTTGCATTGCTTGCTTGCTTGGTTGCCCATAAAGTGCGTATGCGTTTTTTCCTGGATATATTCAGGAAAAAACGCATACTCCCTTTTGGGCCAACTGCATCATTGTCGAAATTCTGCCGCTTTTCATGTGCTTTAAAGACGAGTCCAATCTATCTCTTGAAATCTGTTTCTTGCAATTCTGTCTTGCATTCAGATCCTCTTCTTTGCCTTACCTCAACATATTTTGGGACGTTAGTTTTCATTTATAACTCTGCAGGTTTGTGAATTGCAGTGACCCTGAGCTCCATTTTTTAAGTTGCTCTTTTGTGAGCTGGCCTCAAAGCCGCAGGATTGCTTCAGGCCCTATTTTGGCTCCGGCGAGGTGGGCTGAGCCTTTTTTTAATTCTTATTCTTAATGGGAAATTAGAGTGACATGTGCCCGTCCAAACCCCTACAACTATTCTCTCATTGGTTCCCCCTCTTCCCGTTCATCCTCCTCACAATTTGCAAAATGTGTGAAACAGAAGTTTAAATGTGCTGATTCTCTAAGTGGGGAGATTCTAAGTAACGTGGCTGGAATGATGAACAGGAGCACCAGGAGAGGATAAATGAGGTGCATTTTAGACACATCTCCCGATCACATGGTGTACAGTCCTCTGGGTTTTCCATGCATGTTTTCGCTGTAGGAAGATCCCTTGAACCTGCAGATTTGGGACCCATTGAATGGGTACCAGGTAGTATTACTTTAAAGGGTGTGCATTTCCTCACCCAACCTCATATTTCTCTTAGCGTAAACAGTTTCCAGCCTTATGTCTCATCCTGCTGTGGGTCTAGATGTGTTCAATCCATGTTGCATCACCGTCCCTGAGGAAAAGTTGTAAGAGGTTTTCTCTGTCTGTTTGTCGTTTATTTTTTTCAATTTATTACTATATTGGTTACAGCTGATTTTCAAAGCTCTGTTTCTTGCTGCTGTACATCCACTTGATTCACATACAGAGAGACATCAATAAATTCTTTTTCAGATTCTTACCAGTCATATATATTCTTTTCCAGTGACTTGAGTGTGCTGAGTGCAGTTCTTTTAGCTACCGTGTAGGCCTTGTTGATTATCAGTTTGGTATTTGGAATGGTATCTTTGCTAATTTCAACCTCCTGGATGATGCCTCACCCCTCCCCACCTTTCCCGTTTAGCAGCCTTACGCGTGTTGTCTACATATTTGACTATGTTTTTGTTTTGTAATTTATTTCATGTGTAGCCATTTTGGATTCCACCTTTAAGTGATATCTTATGATATGTGTCTTTTTCTTTTTGAATTATGTCACTTAGAATGATCATACGTAACTCCTCCGGAGTTGTTACAACTGGCCATATTTCATTGATTTCCAGGCTGAGTAATATTCCACTCTACATAAGTACCACATCTCTATCCATTTTTTCCCTCCAGAGACATTTAAGTTATATCCTAGTCGAGAATCTTTTAAACAGAGAGGCAGTAAACATTGGGGTGCCTGTGTCCTCTCGATTTTTGTTTTTCCCAAGACATACGCCCATGAGTGCAAGTGCCCTATGCTCTGTAGCTCATTTTTTAGATGCTTTAGTAAACACAATACACTTCTCCAGAATGGCCATTGGCAATATACATTTCCACTATAAGCCTCACAGGGCTCCCTCTTCTCCTTGCCCTGTCCTGCATTTCTGGTGTTTACACTTTATGAGGATGGCTCTTCTGACTGATGCGAAGTGATATCTTTTGTAGTATTGATTTCCAGTGCCCACCTGTTTGGTTGGCTAAAAAAGTGTATGCCCTTTTCTTGAATATATACAGAAAAAAACGCATACAGCCTTTTTGGCCAACTGCAATGTTGGCAATGTTCAGCCCCTTTTCTTGTGCTTAATGGCGAGTCCTTTCTACCTCCTCAAATCCCTTTCCTGCCATTCTCCCTTGCTTACCAATCCTTTTCTCTGACTTTCCTCAAGACATTTTTCAGTGATAGATATTTTCAACTCTGCAGTTTCGTGAATTTTACTGCCCCTGAGTTCCATTGTTCAACTTGTGTTTATGGGAACTGGCCACAAAGCAGTGGGATTTCCTCAAGCCCTATACTGTTTCCATGGGCAACCCTAGCCTTTGGTCAATTCGTCTTCCTGATTGGAAATTAGAGTGACATGTGCCTGTCTGAACACCTAGGACTTGTCTCTCATTGTTCCTCATCCTTCCGCTTCATCCTCTGGACAAATTCCAAACTGTATGCAACAGGATGTTGACAGTGCTGACATCTCCAAGTGGGGAGACTGTTAGTAAAGACGCTGGAGGGGTGAACCCGAGCACCAGGAGATGAGGAGATGAGATGTCTTTTCCAAACTCTTCCCGATCAGACGGTATACCATCCTCTGTGTGTGACAGACATGTTTTAGCAGTAGGAAGAGTCCCATTCATGTAAGGAGAACACCAGGGCTTTTTCAAAATCAGTGTCTCCCCGAAACCCAAACTGGGGAATTTTTTAAGCTACGGCTACACATATGTTCATTAAGGGCCTTGGGAAGTAGGCAGAGTCCAAACTTTAGATGATTGAAGTCTTCAGGGTCAGAAGCACTCACCACTGGCTTCCCTTAGGTTACACTTTAACTGTCATTGATAGATGATGTCAATAAAAATATCTATTCTTTTTCCGATTATTTCCCCTTATAGGTTATTGCAAAATATTGAGTGTAGTTCCCTGTGCTATACAGTGGTTCCTTGTTGATGATCTATTTTATACATAGCAGTGTGTATGTGTTAATTCCAAACTGTTAATTTATCCCTCCTCCCACCTTTCCCCTTTGGTAATAATAAATTATAAGATTTTATACTTCTCAGAAATGGGGGAGCTGAAAGAGAGGTATCATTTTCAATGGAAAAGCATTTAAAACAAGATTGAAGCTTTAACCAAGATTATTAGATGTACATCCTTGGAAAGAAATCACTTCATTTCTCTAATATTGACCTGACAAATAAGACAAACCTTTTCACTGAACTTGCTTATAATAAAGTGATGGAAATATCAAATGGAAGTGTTAGAAACATCTTATTTTACCCGAGCCTTATAAACTGTTCTATGTTAACTACAGTTTGGCTCACACATCTGTTCATTGAAGTTACAATAGTCTCAATTTCTGTTACTGATCCTCCAGAGTGGACCCCAACAAGTGTCCCCCTGCCCAGTGTCATTGGGGCCAACAGATCGAGACTGAGTTTGGTTCACAAGCAAAGGAAACTTTATATTTTGATCAGAGAATGGAGAGGTGAGAGCATGCACTACCCCGTGGGCTGTGGGCTGGGCTGCTGTGTAGAGATCCTGTCAGAGTCAGTGGGAGGGAGGGGGCGGAGCACTCGAGGGCCGGGTTGGCTGCAGCTCAGGCTCTATATCTCGGAGTCTGCACTGGGCCCCAGGAGCTGAGGTGTCGACCCAGCCATTCTGCACTAGGAAATCTGGTCTGAAGTGCCGGGTGTGGAACCTCTGCATGCGGGACCCTAGGAGCACGTGAAATTAGACAAAGCACAAAGGATAAAAAAGGTCAGACTTGACTTTATTGCCCAGATTCTATTTTTATCTCCCAGGGATTTTTAATGGGCTTTGCTGGGGACAAACCCCTCCTCTGCCTTTTGTCCCGTTCCTCATTCTTGGAGTGCTGAGGGTGCAGACCCTTCTTCTGTAACTGCTGAGTGCTGAGTTGGGAGCCCTCATACCAGGGGATGAGGGTCAGAACTTCTCCCCAGCAGCCTCCAGGTGACGTTGATTGGCCCCAGGACCCCTGCCTCCCTGCTCGTCCGCCTGAGCACCAGCATTGGAAGTGTTATAGATTCTAATGACCTTTAAGGGTTCAGGAAAGAGATGTGCAGAGACGCTGTGGGGGCCGGTTTCACCCCGCCCCACATTTGTTCGGCCACCTTAGGCTGACCGTTTCTGCCAGCCTAGATGCTCTGACCAGTAGTCTGCTCTTTCTTCAATTAGGCCCCTGAATTAACGTAAAAACAGCACCAGGTGTCAGAGCCCTGCCCGCTCAACTCCCAGACAGTCCAGGGTCAGTGGTGATCAAGGACCATGATGGCCACTGAGTCAACAGCCTTTTGAAGTAAACAGGAGTCCAGCCGGTCTTATTGGCCACCATCATCACGGTGTCTGTAGGCTTTTCTATGGTGACAGTGTGATATACGTTTCCCCCGCCAAGACTATTAGCTCCCCTCCGGGTGCAGTAAGTCCTGCAAGCAGTAGTCTACTCATTCGGGACACACTATTGTTGTTTTATGAGAGAAACTCCAGGTCAAGTGATGTTCACACGAGTCGTCATGGTGCCCTGTTGCCCCCGGTTATCTCTCTGGATGTTGGAGTTGGAGGGCCTCCTCACTCGAGGTCGGTGTGCCCACGGAGCGAACCCTGCAACTTCAGGGCATGGTTGGTGATTAGGATCACCACGTGGGGTCCTTTTCCCTTAGGAGGGAGGTGGCCTTTTGGGCTGCTGATTTCCAGGTTTTTAGATACCGCCAGTATCTTGGCCAGATGTGGCAGTGGGCCAAGCCCCTTGGTGACTCTATTTTATCCTACCTGGATGGCATTCTTGCGTTGTTCCATTTCAAGTGGTCCCAGTTTTTGCACTAATTCTCCAATGGCGACTCACCTTTCACCGGGAATGGAAAGGTCAAAGGGTTTAGCTCAATTAGGGAGTTCCAGGGCAAGGGTCTGAATTGACTGCTCTTTCCATTCTTGAAAGGCCACTTCTGGATTCTGTTCAAAAGGATCATCATCTTTTCCTTTCAGTGTTTCATATAGAGGCCCAGCTAGTAGACTGTAGTTAGGGATCCAGAAGCAGCAAACCCTGGCCTCCCCAGGAACCCCTAAGCTGTCTTCTAGTTTTAGAAAGGGGTAAGGCTGCAAATGGTTTCTTCCCTTTCCTGGGATGGGCTTCTCCGACCTTCTGTGAGAATGAAGCCCAGGCAGGTCACCGCAGTCTGTGATATTTGAGCTTTTTCTTGGACAACTTCTATCCTTTATTGGCTTGGTAGTTCAGAGGCCTCCTTAGTAGGGCTGGCGATCAGAATGTCGTCTGCATATTGAAGGAGGGTTTCCTTTTCTAGAGGTAGAACTTTTCGGTCTTTAGCTAAGCTTTCCCCAAAGATGGTGTGGGAATTTTTGAACCCTTGGGGCAAGACGGCCCGGAAGTATTGTTTTAGTTGTATGTTGAGTCCTGCCACTCACAAGCCAAAATTTCTTGTGACTCTGGGACTAATGGAATACAAAAGAAGGCATCATTGAAGACTAATACAGAATACCATGTCCTGGTGGTTGGTAGAATGACCAGCAGGGTGTAGGAAATGGAGCAACTGGAGGTATATCCTCGGTGGCTTCACTGACTGTCCTGACATCCTTTACCAGGTCCCCAGCAGCCCATGGGGCTCTCGTGGTCAGGCCAATCCCAGGATATGGAGCTCTCCTGGGCAGGTACCCCACCCCCAACCCAGCCCACGGGGCTCTCATGGTCAGGCCTCTCCCAGGATACAGAGCTACCCTTGCAGGTACCGTGGCAGGGCTGGGCACACAGGAACTGTGCACATAGCCCTCATTGAAGAGCACCCCCATCTCACCTGTCGCTCAGAGCTGACACAGAGCACCTCAGAGCAGGACTTGAACTAACAAACAGCAGCTCCGACAGGTCTGTGACCCTGGGCATCACTCTGTGTGGCCTCCCTCCACCTGGTCTTCCAGAGACTTCCACTGCACCCGGGGCACCAAGCCTCTGTCTCCAACCACCACCCACCCCTCCTCTCCCTGACTCCTGGGTTCCTCTCATTAGGAGAGGGTTTTCTTGAAGTTGTCTCCCACTCATGGGCCAGATAAAATGATTAGAAAAGAAGCCAAAGCTGCAGCCCCTTGTCTATCCTGACTCTCAGGAGCCCACACCTGTTCCTTGGACCTGGCCGGTTCAGCAAGTTCCATTTTCTGCAACTGTGAGCCCCTGAGGGGTGATGATTGGCTGACCTGGGCAGCCTTACCATGCCGGCCAGCCCTCCCCAGGTGTGCCTGGGTTGAGATCAATATAAATACCACTCCAGGCAGCAAGAGCCCCTGCAGCTGTGCCTGACGCCATTTTCTCTGCCCTGTCAGCAGTCTCGGGGCTGGGCTGGTGGGAGGGAGTGAGAGGCCACGGCTTTGTGGGTGGCCCAGTGTGAGTGGGGCTCTGCTGGACTTTCTGCAGCAGTTGCCAGGCTGCCACCTGCTAAAGAAGAGGATGTGTCACCCATACCTGCTGCTGGAATTTCTCCCTGGGCAGAGGTGAGGAAGGAAAAAAGCAGTGGGGGCAGGGACAGGACGGGTATCTCAGGCAGGGAAATGGAAATCTTCCAGAAGAGCACCCAGGGACAGGACCATCCTGGCTGGCCTGCAGGCACCAAGTCAGCTGGCATGCTGTCACTCGTGTGGCTCCATGGCCCTTCCTCTAGGCTTTCAAGTCCTTGTATATATTCAGGTGTTTTACCTGGGAAGGGTGGGAACAGTTCAACAGCAACTGGCCTGGGGCTCAGCTCACGTTCACTCACAGATGCCTCGGCACAGTGCCCCAGCTTTGCAATGAGTACGCTTGTGTGGGGGCTGCTGGCTGAATGGGAGACGATTCCCCACCACTGACCAACTTCAGAATTGTTTACAACTGGAGCAAGTGCCCTGATACGGTTTTCCTCTGAGTAACTGGTGGGTTCTGTTTTTTTTTTTTTCTCTTTTTCGTTTTTGGTTCAAGGTAGATTTTATTCCTCTTTTTTGTATTTACAGATATAAGCATGGAAATAATTTATTCATATAAATACATGTATGTGAAGGGAATAATTGTTTTTTCTGTTTTATTTTTTAAATTTTATTTCTTTTTAATTTTGAATTTTATTTTATATTTTTATACAGCAGGTTCTTATTGGTTATCTATTTTATACATATAAATGTTTACATGCCAATCCCAATCTCTCAGCTCCTCCCACCACCACCCCCCCAAGAGCTTTCCCCCCTTGTTGTCCATACGATTGTTGTCTACATCTGTTGCTCTATTTATGCCTTGCAAAACGGTTAATCTGTACAGTTTTTCTAGGTTCCACATATATGCATGAATATACAAGATTTGTTTTTCTCTTTCTGACTTACTTCACTCTGTATGACAGTCTCTAGATCCATCGACGTCTCTACAAATGACCCAATTTCATTCCTTTCATGGCTTAGTAATATTCCATTTTATATATGTACCACATCTTTATGCATTCGTCTGTCTGTGGGCATTTAGGTTGCTTCCATTACCTCGATATTGTAAATAGTGATGCAATGAACATTGCGGTGAATGTCTCTTTTTGATTTATGGTTTTGTCTGGGTATATGTCCAGTACTGGGATTGCTGTATCATATGGTAATTCTATTATTAGTTTCTTAAGACTCCATATTGTTCTCCATAGTGACTGTATCAATTTATATTCCCAACAATAGTGGAAGAGGCTTCCTTTTCCCCACACCCTTTCCAGCAATTGTTGTTTGTAGATTTTCAGATGATGCCCATTCTAACAGGTGTGAGGTGATACCTCATTGTTGAGTCCATTTCGTTGAGCAAGGGGTAGGTCTTGTCTATTACATATTTGGCTTATGGAACGGTATCTGTGCTAATTTCAAACTCTGGTTTTATGCAGCACCCCAACTCACCTTTCCCCTTAAGCAAGCATAAGTTGGTTTTCTAAACTTGAGACCCTGTTCTGTTTTGTAATTCAGTTCATGTGTAGCCAAGTTTACATTCCATGTATTAGTGATACCTTATGATGTTTCCTTATCTGTGTGACTTATTTCACTTAGAATCATCGTGCCTCAATCCACTCATTATGCGGGTACAGGCCTGGTGACACAGATTTCATTGCTGAGTGGTATTCTGTTGTACGTTAAGTACCGCAACTTCTTTATCAATTATTTGCTCTCTGGGATACTTAACTTGTACCATAGAAGAGGTTCCTGTAAACAGAGCCGTCCCAAATTTTGGGGTGGCTGTGTCTTTTTGATTTTAATTTCCCTAAGCTATAGGACCATAAGTGGAAATGCCCTAGACTCTGTTGCTTTGTTTTTCAGATGTATCAGGAAACACCATACACTTCTCCAGAGTGGCTGTTGGCAATTTACATCCCGCCCATCAGCATAACAAGGTTCCTTTATCCCCATGGCCTGTCTTGCCTTTCTGCATTTTCGACTTTTTTCAGATGGCTCTTTAAACTGGGGGGAAGTGACACTTCATAGTAGTTCGGATTTCCATTGCAAGCTTGCTTGGTTTGCCAAAAAGGGCGTATGCGTTTTTTCCTGAATATATTCAGGAAAAAACGCATACGCCCTTTTTGGCCAAGTGCATCATTGTGGACGTTCTGCCTCTTTTCCTATGCTTTACATGCAATTCCAGTCTACCTCCTGAAATCGGTTTCCTGCAATTCTGCCCCGCTTTCAAGTCCTCTTGGCAGCCTTACTTCAATATATTTTTGGACGATAGCTGTCATTTATAACTCTGCAGGTTTGTGAATTACAGTGACCCTGAGCTCCTTTCTTCAACTCGCTTTCTTGTGAGCTGGCCGCAACACCACAGCATTGCTTCAGGCCCTAGTGTGGTTCCGGCATGGCACGCTGAGCCTTTGGTTAATTCCTCTTCCTGGTGGGAAATGAGAGTTAAATTTGCCCGTCCAGACACCTCCAGCTAGTCTCTCATTGGTTCTCCCTATTCCTGTTCAACTTTCAAAGAATTTGCAAACTGGGCCAAACAGGAGGTTAAAGGCACTGACTCTCCAAGTGGGGAGAGTGTTAGTAAAGCGTCTGGAATGTTGCACCCGAGTACCAGGGGACGAAACCTGAGACACATTTGAACACGTTTCCCGATCACACGGTGGATCATACTCTGGGTTCCACATGCATGTTTTAGCTGAAGGAAGAATCCCTTAAACCTGGAGAGTTGAGACCCTTGGCATGGGTACCATGCAATATGACTTCAAAGGGTCTGCATTGGCTCACTGAACCTCACCAATCCTATCACTGCTGCGCTAATGCACTGTACACAGGCTTGATTCTCTTTCAGAGACATATAAATCCATAGGTTTTAAGATTCTTACTAGTCAGGTATATTCTTAGGCGTTTAATATGGGGTGTAGAGTCCACTTCGTTGAGCAAGGAGTAGCTCTTGTCTATTACATATTTGGCTTATGGAACAGTATCTGTGCTAATTTCAATCTCTGGTTTTATGCAGCACCCCAACTCACCTTTGCCCTTAAGCAAGCATAAGTTGGTTTTCTACATTTGAGACCCTGTTCTGTTTTGTAATTCAGTTTCTGTGTAGCCAAGTTTACATTCCGTGTAGTAGTGATATCTTATGATGTTTCTTTTTCTGTGTGACTTATTTCACTTAGAATCATCATACCTGAATCCACTCATTATGCTGCTACGGGCCTGATGATATACATTTCATTACTGAGTGATATTGCATTGTACGTAAGTACCACAAATTCTTTATCCATTTTTCGCTTTCTGTGATATTGAACTTGTACCACAAACGAGGTTCTTGTAAACAGAGCCGTCCCAAACTTTGGGGTGGCTGTGTCTTTTTGATTTTAATTTCCCTAAGCTATACGACCATAAGTGGAAGTGCCCTAGGCTCTGTTGCTTTGTTTTTTAGATGTTTCAGGAAACACCATAAACTTCTCCAGAGTGGCTGTTGGCAATTTACATCCCGCCCATCAGCATAACAAGGCTCCCAGTTCTCCATGGCCTGTCCTGCCTTTCTGGATTTTATACTTTTTTCAGATGGCCCTTTTGACCGGGGGCAGTGAGACTTCATTGTAGTGCAGATTTCCTTTGCAAGCTTGCTTGGTTGGCCCAAAAGGGCGTATGCGTTTTTTCCTGAATATATTCAGGAAAAAACGCATACGCCCTTTTTAGCCAAGTGCATCATTGTGGACGTTCTGCCTCTTTTCCTATGCTTTACATGCAATTCCAGTCTACCTCCTGAAATCGGTTTCCTGCAATTCTGCCCCGCTTTCAAGTCCTCTTGGCAGCCTTACTTCAATATATTTTTGGACGATAGCTGTCATTTATAACTCTGCAGGTTTGTGAATTACAGTGCCCCTAAGCTCCTTTCTTCAACTCGCTTTCTTGTGAGCTGGCCGCAACACCGCAGGATTGCTTCAGGCCCTAGTGTGGTTCCGGCATGGCACGCTGAGCCTTTGGTTAATTCCTCTTCCTGGTGGGAAATGAGAGTTAAATTTGCCCGTCCAGACACCTCCAGCTAGTCTCTCATTGGTTCTCCCTATTCCTGTTCAACTTTCAAAGAATTTGCAAACTGGGCCAAACAGGAGGTTAAAGGCACTGACTCTCCAAGTGGGGAGAGTGTTAGTAAAGCGTCTGGAATGTTGCACCCGAGTACCAGGGGACGAAACCTGAGACACATTTGAACACGTTTCCCGATCACACGGTGGATCATACTCTGGGTTCCACATGCATGTTTTAGCTGAAGGAAGAATCCCTTAAACCTGGAGAGTTGAGACCCATGGAATGGGTACCATGCAATATGACTTCAAAGGGTCTGCATTTGCTCACCGAACCTCACCAATCCTATCACTGCTGCATTTATGCCGCTGTACACACGCTTGATTCTCTTTCAGAGACATATAAATCCATAGGTTTTAAGATTCTTACTAGTCAGGTATATTCTTAGGCATTTAATATGTGGTGTTGAGTCCACTTCGTTGAGCAAGGAGTAGCACTTGTCTATTACATATTTGGCTTATGGAACGGTATCTGTGCTAATTTCAATCTCTGGTTTTATGCAGCACCCCAACTCACCTTTCCCCTTAAGCAAGCATAAGTTGGTTTTCTACATTTGAGACTTTGTTCTGTTTTGTAATTCAGTTCCTGTGTAGCCAAGTTTACATTCCGTGTATTAGTGATATCTTATGATGTTTCTTTTTCTGTGTGACTTATCTCACTTAGAATCATCGTACCTGAATCCACTCATTATGCTGCTATGGGCCTGATGACATAGATTTCATTGCTGAGTGATATTGCATTGTACGTAAGTACCACAACTTCTTTATCCATTTTTCGCTTTCTGTGATATTGAACTTGTACCGTAAACGAGGTTCTTGTAAACAGAGCCGTCCCAAACTTTGGGGTGGCTGTGTTTTTTTGATTTTAATTTCCCTAAGCTATACGACCATAAGTGGAAGTGCCCTAGGCTCTGTTGCTTTGTTTTTTAGATGTTTCAGGAAACACCATACACTTCTCCAGAGTGGCTGTTGGCAATTTACATCCCGCCCATCAGCATAACAAGGCTCCCAGTTCTCCATGGCCTGTCCGGCCTTTCTGGATTTTACACTTTTTTCAGATGGCCCTTTTGACTGGGGGGCAGTGAGACTTCATTGTAGTGCAGATTTCCTTTGCAAGCTTGCTTGGTTGGCCAAATAGGGCGTATGCGTTTTTTCCTGAATATATTCAGGAAAAAACGCATATGCCCTTTTTGGCCAAGTGCATCATTGTGGACGTTCTGCCTCTTTTCGTATGCTTTACATGCAATTCCAGTCTACCTCCTGAAATCAGTTTCCTGCAATTCTGCCCCGCTTTCAAGTCCTCTTGGCAGCCTTACTTCAATATATTTTTGGACGATAGCTGTCATTTATAACTCTGCAGGTTTGTGAATTACAGTGCCCCTGAGCTCCTTTCTTCAACTCGCTTTCTTGTGAGCTGGCCGCAACACCGCAGGATTGCTTCAGGCCCTAGTGTGGTTCCGGCATGGCACGCTGAGCCTTTGGTTAATTCCTCTTCCTGGTGGGAAATGAGAGTTACATTTGCCCATCCAGACACCTCCAGCTAGTCTCTCATTGGTTCTCCCTATTCCTGTTCATTTTCCGCAGAAATTGCAAACTGGGCCAAACAGGAGGTTAAAGGCACTGACTCTCCAAGTGGGGAGAGTTTTAGTAAAGCGTCTGGAATGTTGCACCCAAGTACCAGCGGAGAAAATCTGAGACACATTTGAACACGTTTCCCGATCACACGGTGGATCATACTCTGGGTTCCACATGCATGTTTTAGCTGAAGGAAGAATCCCTTAAACCTGGAGAGTTGAGACCCATGGAATGGCTACCATGCAATATGACTTCAAAGGGTCTGCATTTGCTCATCAAACCTCACCAATCCTATCACTGCTGCGTTTATGCCGCTGTACACATGCTTGATTCTCTTTTGGAGACATATAAATCCATAGGTTTTAAGATTATTACTAGTCAGGTATATTCTTAGGCGATTAATATGGGGTGTAGAGTCCACTTCGTTGAGCAAGGAGTAGCTCTTGTCTATTACATATTTGGCTTATGGAATGGTATCTGTGCTAATTTCAATCTCTGGTTTTATGCAGAACCCCAACTCACCTTTCCCCTTAAGCAAGCATAAGTTGGTTTTCTACATTTGAGACCGTGTTCTGTTTTGTAATTCAGTTTCTGTGTAGCCAAGTTTTCATTCCGTGTAGTAGTGATATCTTATGATGTTTCTTTTTCTGTGTGACTTATCTCACTTAGAATCATCGTACCTGAATCCACTCATTATGCTGCTACGGGCCTGATGATATAGATTTCATTGCTGAGTGATATTGCATTGTACGTAAGTACCACAAATTCTTTATCCATTTTTCACCTTCTGTGATATTGAATTTGTACTGTAAATGAGGTTCTTGTAAACAGAGCCGTCCCAAACTTTGGGGTGGCTGTGTCTTTTTGATTTTAATTTCCCTAAGCTATAGGACCATAAGTGGAAGTGCCCTAGGATCTGTTGCTTTGTTTTTTAGATGTTTCAGGAAACACCATACACTTCTCCAGACTGGCTGTTGGCAAATTACATCCCGCCCATCAGCATAACAAGGCTCCCAGTTCTCCATGGCCTGTCCTGCCTTTCTGGATTTTATACTTTTTTCAGATGGCCCTTTTGACCGGGGGGCAGTGAGACTTCATTGTAGTGCAGATTTCCTTTGCAAGCTTGCTTGGTTGGCCAAAAAGGGCGTATGCGTTTTTTCCTGAATATATTCAGGAAAAAACGCATACGCCCTTTTTGGCCAAGTGCATCATTGTGGACGTTCTGCCTCTTTTCCTATGCTTTACATGCAATTCCAGTCTACCTCCTGAAATCGGTTTCCTGCAATTCTGCCCCGGTTTCAAGTCCTCTTGGCAGCCTTACTTCAATATATTTTTGGACGATAGCTGTCATTTATAACTCTGCAGGTTTGTGAATTACAGTGCCCCTGAGCTCCTTTCTTCAACTCGCTTTCTTGTGAGCTGGCCGCAACACCGCAGGATTGCTTCAGGCCCTAGTGTGGTTCCGGCATGGCACGCTGAGCCTTTGGTTAATTCCTCTTCCTGGTGGGAAATGAGAGTTAAATTTGCCCGTCCAGACACCTCCAGCTAGTCTCTCACTGGTTCTCCCTATTCCTGTTCATCTTCCGCAAATATTGCAAACTGGGCCAAACAGGAGGTTAAAGGCACTGACTCTCCAAGTGGGGAGAGTGTTAGTAAAGCGTCTGGAATGTTGCACCCGAGTACCAGGGGACAAAAACTGAGACACATTTGAACACGTTTCCCGATCACACGGTGGATCATACTCTGGGTTCCACATGCATGTTTTAGCTGAAGGAAGAATCCCTTAAACCTGGAGAGTTGAGACCCATGGAATGGGTACCATGCAATATGACTTCAAAGGTTCTGCATTGGCTCACCGAACCTCACCAATCCTATCACTGCTGCGCTTATGCCACTGTACACACCCTTGATTCTCTTTCGGAGACATATAAATCCATAGGTTTTAAGATTATTACTAGTCAGGTATATTCTTAGGCGATTAATATGGGGTGTAGAGTCCACTTCGTTGAGCAAGGAGTAGCTCTTGTCTATTACATATTTGGCTTATGGAATGGTATCTGTGCTAATTTCAATCTCTGGTTTTATGCAGAACCCCAACTCACCTTTCCCCTTAAGCAAGCATAAGTTGGTTTTCTACATTTGAGACCGTGTTCTGTTTTGTAATTCAGTTTCTGTGTAGCCAAGTTTACATTCCGTGTAGTAGTGATATCTTATGATGTTTCTTTTTCTGTGTGACTTATCTCACTTAGAATCATCGTACCTGAATCCACTCATTATGCTGCTACGGGCCTGATGATATAGATTTCATTGCTGAGTGATATTGCATTGTACGTAAGTACCACAAATTCTTTATCCATTTTTCACCTTCTGTGATATTGAATTTGTACTGTAAATGAGGTTCTTGTAAACAGAGCCGTCCCAAACTTTGGGGTGGCTGTGTCTTTTTGATTTTAATTTCCCTAAGCTATAGGACCATAAGTGGAAGTGCCCTAGGCTCTGTTGCTTTGTTTTTTAGATGTTGCAGGAAACACCATACACTTCTCCAGAGTGGCTGTTGGCAATTTACATCCCGCCTATCAGCATAACAAGGCTCCCAGTTCTCCATGGCCTGTCCTGCCTTTCTGGATTTTATACATTTTTCAGTGGCCCTTTTGACCGGGAAGCAGTGAGACTTCATTGTAGTGCAGATTTCCTTTGCAAGCTTGCTTGGTTGGCCAAAAAGTGCGTATGCGTTTTTTCCTGAATATATTCAGGAAAAAACGCATACGCCCTTTTTGGCCAAGTGCATCATTGTGGACGTTCTGCCTCTTTTCCTATGCTTTACATGCAATTCCAGTCTACCTCCTGAAATCGGTTTCCTGCAATTCTGCCCCACTTTCAAGTCCTCTTGGCAGCCTTGCTTCAATATATTTTTGTACGATAGCTGTCATTTATAACTCTGCAGGTTTGTGGATTACAGTGCCCCTGAGCTCCTTTCTTCAACTCGCTTTCTTGTGAGCTGGCCGCAACACCGCAGCATGGCTTCAGGCCCTAGTGTGGTTCCAGCATGGCACGCTGAGCCTTTGGTTAATTCCTCTTCCTGGTGGGAAATGAGAGTTAAATTTGCCCGTCCAGACACCTCCAGCTAGTCTCTCATTGGTTCTCCCTATTTCTGTTCATTTTCCGCAGAAATTGCAAACTGGGCCAAACAGGAGGTTAAAGGCACTGACTCTCCAAGTGGGGAGAGTGTTAGTAAAGCGACTGGAATGTTGCACCCGAGTACCAGGGGACGAAAACTGAGACACATTTGAACACGTTTCCCGATCACACGGTGGATCATACTCTGGGTTCCACATGCATGTTTTAGCTGAAGGAAGAATCCCTTAAACCTGGAGAGTTGAGACCCATGGAATGGCTACCATGCAATATGACTTCAAAGGGTCTGCATTTGCTCATCAAACCTCAGAAATCCTATCACTGCTGCGTTTATGCCGCTGTACACATGCTTGATTCTCTTTTGGAGACATATAAATCCATAGGTTTTAAGATTATTACTAGTCAGGTATATTCTTAGGCGATTAATATGGGGTGTAGAGTCCACTTCGTTGAGCAAGGAGTAGCTCTTGTCTATTACATATTTGGCTTATGGAACGGTATCTGTGCTAATTTCAATCTCTGGTTTTATGCAGAACCCCAACTCACCTTTCCCCTTAAGCAAGCATAAGTTGGTTTTCTACATTTGAGACCGTGTTCTGTTTTGTAATTCAGTTTCTGTGTAGCCAAGTTTACATTCCGTGTAGTAGTGATATCTTATGATGTTTCTTTTTCTGTGTGACTTATCTCACTTAGAATCATCGTACCTGAATCCACTCATTATGTTGCTACGGGCCTGATGACATAGATTTCATTGCTGAGTGATATTGCATTGTACGTAAGTACCACCACTTCTTTATCCATTTTTCGCTTTCTGTGATATTGAACTTGTACCGTAAACGAGGTTCTTGTAAACAGAGCCGTCCCAAACTTTGGGGTGGCTGTGTCTTTTTGATTTTAATTTCGCTAAGCTACAGGACCATAATTGGCAGTGCCCTAGGCTCTGTTGCTTTGTTTTGTAGATGTTTCAGGAAACACCATACACTTCTCCAGAGTGGCTGTTGGCAATTTACATCCCACCCATCAGCATAACAAGGCTCCCAGTTCTCCATGGCCTGTCCGGCCTTTCTGGATTTTACACTTTTTTCAGATGGCCCTTTTGACCGGGGGGCAGTGAGACTTCATTGTAGTGCAGATTTCCTTTGCAAGCTTGCTTGGTTGGCCAAAAAGGGCGTATGCGTTTTTTTCTGAATATATTCAGGAAAAAATGCATACACCCTTTTTGGCCAAGTGCATCATTGTGGACGTTCTGCCTCTTTTCCTATGCTTTACATGCAATTCCAGTCTACCTCCTGAAATCGGTTTCCTGCAATTCTGCCCCGCTTTCAAGTCCTCTTGGCAGCCTTACTTCAATATATTTTTGGACGATAGCTGTCATTTTTAACTCTGCAGGTTTGTGAATTACAGTGCCCCTGAGCTCCTTTCTTCAACTCGCTTTCTTGTGAGCTGGCCGCAACACCGCAGGATTGCTTCAGGCCCTAGTGTGGTTCCGGCATGGCATGCTGAGCCTTTGGTTAATTCCTCTTCCTGGTGGGAAATGAGAGTTAAATTTGCCCGTCCAGACACCTCCATCTAGTCTCTCATTGGTTCTCCCTATTCCTGTTCATTTTCCGCAGAAATTGCAAACTGGGTCAAACAGGAGGTTAAAGGCACTGACTCTCCAAGTGGGGAGAGTGTTAGTAAAGCGTCTGGAATGTTGCACCCGAGTACCAGGGGACGAAATCTGACACATTTGAACACGTTTCCCGATCACACGGTGGATCATACTCTGGGTTCCACATGCATGTTTTAGCTGAAGGAAGAATCCCTTAAACCTGGAGAGTTGAGACCCATGGAATGGGTACCATGCAATATGACTTCAAAGGGTCTGCATTTGCTCACCGAACCTCACCAATCCTATTACTGCTGCATTTATGCCTCTGTAGACACGCTTGATTCTCTTTCGGAGACATATAAATCCATAGGTTTTAAGATTCTTACTAGTCAGGTATATTCTTAGGCATTTAATATGTGGTGTTGAGTCCTCTTCGTTGAGCAAGGAGTAGCTCTTGTCTATTACATATTTGGCTTATGGAACGGTATCTGTGCTAATTTCAATCTCTGGTTTTATGCAGCACCCCAACTCACCTTTCCCCTTAAGCAAGCATAAGTTGGTTTTCTACATTTGAGACCGTGTTCTGTTTTGTAATTCAGTTTCTGTGTAGCCAAGTTTACATTCCGTATAGTAGTGATATCTTATGATGTTTCTTTTTCTGTGTGACTTATCTCACTTAGAATCATCGTACCTGAATCCACTCATTATGCTGCTACGGGCCTGATGACATAGATTTCATTGCTGAGTGATATTGCATTGTACGTAAGTACCACAACTTCTTTATCCATTTTTCGCTTTCTGTGATATTGAACTTGTACCATAAACGAGGTTCTTGTAAACAGAGCCGTCCCAAACTTTGGGGTGGCTGTGTCTTTTTGATTTTAATTTCCCTAAGCTACAGGACCATAATTGGCAGTGCCCTAGGCTCTGTTGCTTTGTTTTGTAGATGTTTCAGGAAACACCATACACTTCTCCAGAGTGGCTGTTGGCAATTTACATCCCGCCCATCAGCATAACAAGGCTCCCAGTTCTCCATGGCCTGTCCGGCCTTTCTGGATTTTACACTTTTTTCAGATGGCCCTTTTGACCGGGGGGCAGTGAGACTTCATTGTAGTGCAGATTTCCTTTGCAAGCTTGCTTGGTTGGCCAAAAAGGGCGTATGCGTTTTTTTCTGAATATATTCAGGAAAAAATGCATACACCCTTTTTGGCCAAGTGCATCATTGTGGACGTTCTGCCTCTTTTCCTATGCTTTACATGCAATTCCAGTCTACCTCCTGAAATCGGTTTCCTGCAATTCTGCCCCGCTTTCAAGTCCTCTTGGCAGCCTTACTTCAATATATTTTTGGACGATAGCTGTCATTTTTAACTCTGCAGGTTTGTGAATTACAGTGCCCCTGAGCTCCTTTCTTCAACTCGCTTTCTTGTGAGCTGGCCGCAACACCGCAGGATTGCTTCAGGCCCTAGTGTGGTTCCGGCATGGCATGCTGAGCCTTTGGTTAATTCCTCTTCCTGGTGGGAAATGAGAGTTAAATTTGCCCGTCCAGACACCTCCATCTAGTCTCTCATTGGTTCTCCCTATTCCTGTTCATTTTCCGCAGAAATTGCAAACTGGGCCAAACAGGAGGTTAAAGGCACTGACTCTCCAAGTGGGGAGAGTGTTAGTAAAGCGTCTGGAATGTTGCACCCGAGTACCAGGCGACGAAATCTGACACATTTGAACACGTTTCCCGATCACACGGTGGATCATACTCTGGGTTCCACATGCATGTTTTAGCTGAAGGAAGAATCCCTTAAACCTGGAGAGTTGAGACCCATGGAATGGGTACCATGCAATATGACTTCAAAGGGTCTGCATTTGCTCACCGAACCTCACCAATCCTATTACTGCTGCATTTATGCCTCTGTAGACACGCTTGATTCTCTTTCGGAGACATATAAATCCATAGGTTTTAAGATTCTTACTAGTCAGGTATATTCTTAGGCATTTAATATGGGGTGTTGAGTCCACTTTGTTGAGCAAGGAGTAGCTCTTGTCTATTACCTATTTGGCTTATGGAATGGTATCTGTGCTAATTTCAATCTCTGGTTTTATGCAGCACCCCAACTCACCTTTCCCCTTAAGCAAGCATAAGTTGGTTTTCTACATTTGAGATCCTGTTCTGTTTTGTAATTCAGTTCCTGTGTAGCCAAGTTTACATTCCGTGTATTAGTGATATCTTATGATGTTTCTTTTTCTGTGTGACTTATTTCACTTAGAATCATCGTACCTGAATCCACTCATTATGCTGCTACGGGCCTGATGACATAGATTTCATTCCTGAGTGATATTGCATTGTACGTAAGTACCACAACTTCTTTATCCATTTTTCACTTTCTGCGATATTGATCTTGTACCATAAACGACATTCTTGTAAACAGAGCCGGCCCAAATTTTGGGGTGGCTGTGTCTTTTTGATTTTAATTTCCCTAAGCTATAGGACCATAAGTGGAAGTGCCCTAGGCTCTGTTGCTTTGTTTTTTAGATGTTTCAGGAAACACCATAAACTTCTCCAGAGTGGCTGTTGGCAATTTACATCCCGCCCATCAGCATAACAAGGCTCCCAGTTCTCCATGGCCTGTCCTGCCTTTCTGGATTTTATACTTTTTTCAGATGGCCCTTTTGACCGGGGGGCAGTGAGACTTCATTGTAGTGCAGATTTCCTTTGCAAGCTTGCTTGGTTGGCCAAAAAGGGCGTATGCGTTTTTTCCTGAATATATTCAGGAAAAAACGCATACGCCCTTTTTGGCCAAGTGCATCATTGTGGACGTTCTGCCTCTTTTCCTATGCTTTACATGCAATTCCAGTCTACCTCCTGAAATCGGATTCCTGCAATTCTGCCCCGCTTTCAAGTCCTCTTGGCAGCCTTACTTCAATATATTTTTGGACGATAGCTGTCATTTTTAACTCTGCAGGTTTGTGAATTACAGTGCCCCTGAGCTCCTTTCTTCAACTCGCTTTCTTGTGAGCTGGCCGCAACACCGCAGGATTGCTTCAGGCCCTAGTGTGGTTCCGGCATGGCACGCTGAGCCTTTGGTTAATTCCTCTTCCTGGTGGGAAATGAGAGTTAAATTTGCCCGTCCAGACACCTCCAGCTAGTCTCTCATTGGTTCTCCCTATTCCTGTTCATTTTCCGCAGAAATTGCAAACTGGGCCAAACAGGAGGTTAAAGGCACTGTCTCTCCAAGTGGGGAGAGTGTTAGTAAAGCGTCTGGAATGTTGCACCCGAGTACCAGGGGACAAAAACTGAGACACATTTGAACACGTTTCCCGATCACACGGTTGATCATACTCTGGGATCCACATGCATGTTTTAGCTGAAGGAAGAATCCCTTAAACCTGGAGAGTTGAGACCCATGGAATGGGTACCATGCAATATGACTTCAAAGGGTCTGCATTTGCTCACCGAACGTCACCAATCCTATCACTGCTGCATTTATGCCGCTGTACACACGCTTGATTCTCTTTCGGAGACAAATAAGTCCACAGGTTTTAAGATAATTACTAGTCAGGTATATTCTTAGGCGTTTAATATGGGGTGTTGTGTCCTCTTCGTTGAGCAAGGAGTAGATCTTGTCTATTACATATTTGGCTTGTGGAACGGTATCTGTGCTAATTTCAATCTCTGGTTTTATGCAGCACCCCAACTCACCTTTCCCCTTAAGCAAGCATAAGTTGGTTTTCTACATTTGACACCCTGGTCTGTTTTGTAATTCTGTTCCTGTGTAGCCAAGTTTACATTCCGTGTAGTAGTGATATCTTATGATGTTTCCTTTTCTGTGTGACTTATCTCACTTAGAATCATCGTACCTGAATCCACTCATTATGCTGCTACGGGCCTGATGATATAGATTTCATTGCTGAGTGATATTGCATTGTACGTAAGTACCACAAATTCTTTATCCATTTTTCACCTTCTGTGATATTGAATTTGTACTGTAAATGAGGTTCTTGTAAACAGAGCCATCCCAAACTTCGGGGTGGCTGTGTCTTTTTGATTTTAATTTCCCTAAGCTATAGGACCATAAGTGGAAGTGCCCTAGGCTCTGTTGCTTTGTTTTTTAGATGTTTCAGGAAACACCATACACTTCTCCAGAGTGGCTGTTGGCAATTTACATCCCGCCCATCAGCATAACAAGGCTCCCAGTTCTCCATGGCCTGTCCTGCCTTTCTGGATTTTACACTTTTTTCAGATGGCCCTTTTGACCGGGGGGCAGTGAGACTTCATTGTAGTGCAGATTTCTTTTGCAAGCTTGCTTGGTTGGCCAAAAAGGGCGTATGCGTTTTTTCCTGAATATATTCAGGAAAAAACGCATACGCCCTTTTTGGCCAAGTGCATCATTGTGGACGTTCTGCCTCTTTTCCTATGCTTTACATGCAATTCCAGTCTACCTCCTGAAATCGGTTTCCTGCAATTCTGCCCCGCTTTCAAGTCCTCTTGGCAGCCTTACTTCAATATATTTTTGGACGATAGCTGTCATTTATAACTCTGCAGGTTTGTGAATTACAGTGCCCCTGAGCTCCTTTCTTCAACTCGCTTTCTTGTGAGCTGGCCGCAACACCGCAGGATTGCTTCAGGCCCTAGTGTCGTTCCGGCATGGCACGCTGAGCCTTTGGTTAATTCCTCTTCCTGGTGGGAAATGAGAGTTAAATTTGCCCGTCCAGACACCTCCAGCTAGTCTCTCACTCGTTCTCACTATTCCTGTTCATCTTCCGCAAAAATTGCAAACTGGGCCAAACAGGAGGTTAAAGGCACTGACTCTCCAAGTGGGGAGAGTGTTAGTAAAGCGTCTGGAATGTTGCACCCGAGTAACAGGGGACGAAACCTGAGACACATTTGAACACGTTTCCCGATCACACGGTGGATCATACTCTGGGTTCCACATGCATGTTTTAGCTGAAGGAAGAATCCCTTAAACCTGGAGAGTTGAGACCCATGGAATGGGTACCATGCAATATGACCTCAAAGGGTCTGCATTGGCTCACCGAACCTCACCAATCCTATCACTGCTGCGCTTATGCCACTGTACACACGCTTGATTCTCTTTCGGAGACATATAAATCCATAGATTTTAAGATTCTTACTAGTCAGGTATATTCTTAGACGTTTAATATGGGGTGTTGAGTCCTCTTCGTTGAGCAAGGAGTAGCTCTTGTCTATTACATATTTGGCTTATGGAACGGTATCTGTGCTAATTTCAATCTCTGGTTTTATGCAGCACCCCAACTCACCTTTCCCCTTAAGCAAGCATAACTTGGTTTTCTACATTTGAGACCTTGTTCTGTTTTGTAATTCAGTTCCTGTGTAGCCAAGTTTACATTCCGTGTATTAGTGATATCTTATGATGTTTCTTTTTCTGTGTGACTTATCTCACTTAGAATCATCGTACCTGAATCCACTCATTATGCTGCTATGGGCCTGATGACATAGATTTCATTGCTGAGTGATATTGCATTGTACGTAAATACCACAACTTCTTTATCCATTTTTCGCTTTCTGTGATATTGAACTTGTACTGTAAACGAGGTTCTTGTAAACAGAGCCGTCCCAAACTTTGGGGTGGCTGTGTCTTTTTGATTTTAATTTCCCTAAGCTATAGGACCATAAGTGGAAGTGCCCTAGGCTCTGTTGCTTTGTTTTTTAGATGTTTCAGGAAACACCATACACTTCTCCAGAGTGGCTGTTGGCAATTTACATCCCGCCCATCAGCATAACAAGGCTCCCAGTTCTCCATGGCCTGTCCGGCCTTTCTGGATTTTACACTTTTTTCAGATGGCCCTTTTGACTGGTGGGCAGTGAGACTTCATTGTAGTGCAGATTTCCTTTGCAAGCTTGCTTGGTTGGCCAAAAAGGGCGTATGCGTTTTTTCCTGAATATATTCAGGAAAAAACGCATACGCCCTTTTTGGCCAAGTGCATCATTGTGGACATTCTGTCTCTTTTCCTATGCTTTACATGCAATTCCAGTCTACCTCCTGAAATCGGATTCCTGCAATTCTGCCCCGCTTTCGAGTCCTCTTGGCAGCCTTACTTCAATATATTTTTGGATGATAGCTGTCATTTTTAACTCTGCAGGTTTGTGAATTACAGTGCCCCTGAGCTCCTTTCTTCAACTCGCTTTCTTGTGAGCTGGCCGCAACAGCGCAGGATTGCTTCAGGCCCTAGTGTGGTTCTGGCATGGCACGCTGAGCCTTTGGTTAATTCCTCTTCCTGGTGGGAAATGAGAGTTAAATTTGCCCATCCAGACACCTCCAGCTAGTCTCTCATTGGTTCTCCCTATTCCTGTTCATTTTCCGCAGAAATTGCAAACTGGGCCAAACAGGAGGTTAAAGGCACTGACTCTCCAAGTGGGGAGAGTTTTAGTAAAGCGTCTGGAATGTTGCACCCGAGTACCAGGGGACGGAAACTGAGACACATTTGAACACGTTTCCCGATCACACGGTGGATCATACTCTGGGTTCCACATGCATGTTTTAGCTGAAGGAAGAATCCCTTAAACCTGGAGAGTTGAGACCCATGGAATGGCTACCATGCAATATGACTTCAAAGGGTCTGTATTTGCTCATCGAACCTCACCAATCCTATCACTGCTGCTTTTATGCTGCTGTACACATGCTTGATTCTCTTTTGGAGACATATAAATCCATAGGTTTTAAGATTATTACTAGTCAGGTATATTCTTAGGCGATTAATATGGGGTGTAGAGTCCACTTCGTTGAGCAAGGAGTAGCTCTTGTCTATTACATATTTGGCTTATGGAATGGTATCTGTGCTAATTTCAATCTCTGGTTTTATGCAGCACCCCAACTCACCTTTCCCCTTAAGCAAGCATAAGTTGGTTTTCTACATTTGAGACCGTGTTCTGTTTTGTAATTCAGTTTCTGTGTAGCCAAGTTTACATTCCGTGTAGTAGTGATATCTTATGATGTTTCTTTTTCTGTGTGACTTATCTCACTTAGAATCATCGTACCTGAATCCACTCATTATGCTGCTACGGGCCTGATGATATAGATTTCATTGCTGAGTGATATTGCATTGTACGTAAGTACCACAAATTCTTTATCCATTTTTCACCTTCTGTGATATTGAATTTGTACTGTAAATGAGGTTCTTGTAAACAGAGCCGTCCCAAACTTTGGGGTGGCTGTGTCTTTTTGATTTTAATTTCCCTAAGCTATAGGACCATAAGTGGAAGTGCCCTAGGCTCTGTTGCTTTGTTTTTTAGATGTTGCAGGAAACACCATACACTTCTCCAGAGTGGCTGTTGGCAATTTACATCCCGCCTATCAGCATAACAAGGCTCCCAGTTCTCCATGGCCTGTCCTGCCTTTCTGGATTTTATACATTTTTCAGTGGCCCTTTTGACCGGGAAGCAGTGAGACTTCATTGTAGTGCAGATTTCCTTTGCAAGCTTGCTTGGTTGGCCAAAAAGTGCGTATGCGTTTTTTCCTGAATATATTCAGGAAAAAACGCATACGCCCTTTTTGGCCAAGTGCATCATTGTGGACGTTCTGCCTCTTTTCCTATGCTTTACATGCAATTCCAGTCTACCTCCTGAAATCGGTTTCCTGCAATTCTGCCCCACTTTCAAGTCCTCTTGGCAGCCTTGCTTCAATATATTTTTGTACGATAGCTGTCATTTATAACTCTGCAGGTTTGTGAATTACAGTGCCCCTGAGCTCCTTTCTTCAACTCGCTTTCTTGTGAGCTGGCCGCAACACCGCAGCATGGCTTCAGGCCCTAGTGTGGTTCCAGCATGGCACGCTGAGCCTTTGGTTAATTCCTCTTCCTGGTGGGAAATGAGAGTTAAATTTGCCCGTCCAGACACCTCCAGCTAGTCTCTCATTGGTTCTCCCTATTTCTGTTCATTTTCCGCAGAAATTGCAAACTGGGCCAAACAGGAGGTTAAAGGCACTGACTCTCCAAGTGGGGAGAGTGTTAGTAAAGCGACTGGAATGTTGCACCCGAGTACCAGGGGACGAAAACTGAGACACATTTGAACACGTTTCCCGATCACACGGTGGATCATACTCTGGGTTCCACATGCATGTTTTAGCTGAAGGAAGAATCCCTTAAACCTGGAGAGTTGAGACCCATGGAATGGCTACCATGCAATATGACTTCAAAGGGTCTGCATTTGCTCATCAAACCTCAGAAATCCTATCACTGCTGCGTTTATGCCGCTGTACACATGCTTGATTCTCTTTTGGAGACATATAAATCCATAGGTTTTAAGATTATTACTAGTCAGGTATATTCTTAGGCGATTAATATGGGGTGTAGAGTCCACTTCGTTGAGCAAGGAGTAGCTCTTGTCTATTACATATTTGGCTTATGGAATGGTATCTGTGCTAATTTCAATCTCTGGTTTTATGCAGAACCCCAACTCACCTTTCCCCTTAAGCAAGCATAAGTTGGTTTTCTACATTTGAGACCGTGTTCTGTTTTGTAATTCAGTTTCTGTGTAGCCAAGTTTACATTCCGTGTAGTAGTGATATCTTATGATGTTTCTTTTTCTGTGTGACTTATCTCACTTAGAATCATCGTACCTGAATCCACTCATTATGTTGCTACGGGCCTGATGACATAGATTTCATTGCTGAGTGATATTGCATTGTACGTAAGTACCACCACTTCTTTATCCATTTTTCGCTTTCTGTGATATTGAACTTGTACCGTAAACGAGGTTCTTGTAAACAGAGCCGTCCCAAACTTTGGGGTGGCTGTGTCTTTTTGATTTTAATTTCGCTAAGCTACAGGACCATAATTGGCAGTGCCCTAGGCTCTGTTGCTTTGTTTTGTAGATGTTTCAGGAAACACCATACACTTCTCCAGAGTGGCTGTTGGCAATTTACATCCCGCCCATCAGCATAACAAGGCTCCCAGTTCTCCATGGCCTGTCCGGCCTTTCTGGATTTTACACTTTTTTCAGATGGCCCTTTTGACCGGGGGGCAGTGAGACTTCATTGTAGTGCAGATTTCCTTTGCAAGCTTGCTTGGTTGGCCAAAAAGGGCGTATGCGTTTTTTTCTGAATATATTCAGGAAAAAATGCATACACCCTTTTTGGCCAAGTGCATCATTGTGGACGTTCTGCCTCTTTTCCTATGCTTTACATGCAATTCCAGTCTACCTCCTGAAATCGGTTTCCTGCAATTCTGCCCCGCTTTCAAGTCCTCTTGGCAGCCTTACTTCAATATATTTTTGGACGATAGCTGTCATTTTTAACTCTGCAGGTTTGTGAATTACAGTGCCCCTGAGCTCCTTTCTTCAACTCGCTTTCTTGTGAGCTGGCCGCAACACCGCAGGATTGCTTCAGGCCCTAGTGTGGTTCCGGCATGGCATGCTGAGCCTTTGGTTAATTCCTCTTCCTGGTGGGAAATGAGAGTTAAATTTGCCCGTCCAGACACCTCCATCTAGTCTCTCATTGGTTCTCCCTATTCCTGTTCATTTTCCGCAGAAATTGCAAACTGGGTCAAACAGGAGGTTAAAGGCACTGACTCTCCAAGTGGGGAGAGTGTTAGTAAAGCGTCTGGAATGTTGCACCCGAGTACCAGGGGACGAAATCTGACACATTTGAACACGTTTCCCGATCACACGGTGGATCATACTCTGGGTTCCACATGCATGTTTTAGCTGAAGGAAGAATCCCTTAAACCTGGAGAGTTGAGACCCATGGAATGGGTACCATGCAATATGACTTCAAAGGGTCTGCATTTGCTCACCGAACCTCACCAATCCTATTACTGCTGCATTTATGCCTCTGTAGACACGCTTGATTCTCTTTCGGAGACATATAAATCCATAGGTTTTAAGATTCTTACTAGTCAGGTATATTCTTAGGCATTTAATATGGGGTGTTGAGTCCTCTTCGTTGAGCAAGGAGTAGCTCTTGTCTATTACATATTTGGCTTATGGAACGGTATCTGTGCTAATTTCAATCTCTGGTTTTATGCAGCACCCCAACTCACCTTTCCCCTTAAGCAAGCATAAGTTGGTTTTCTACATTTGAGACCGTGTTCTGTTTTGTAATTCAGTTTCTGTGTAGCCAAGTTTACATTCCGTATAGTAGTGATATCTTATGATGTTTCTTTTTCTGTGTGACTTATCTCACTTAGAATCATCGTACCTGAATCCACTCATTATGCTGCTACGGGCCTGATGACATAGATTTCATTGCTGAGTGATATTGCATTGTACGTAAGTACCACAACTTCTTTATCCATTTTTCGCTTTCTGTGATATTGAACTTGTACCATAAACGAGGTTCTTGTAAACAGAGCCGTCCCAAACTTTGGGGTGGCTGTGTCTTTTTGATTTTAATTTCCCTAAGCTACAGGACCATAATTGGCAGTGCCCTAGGCTCTGTTGCTTTGTTTTGTAGATGTTTCAGGAAACACCATACACTTCTCCAGAGTGGCTGTTGGCAATTTACATCCCGCCCATCAGCATAACAAGGCTCCCAGTTCTCCATGGCCTGTTCGGCCTTTCTGGATTTTACACTTTTTTCAGATGGCCCTTTTGACCGGGGGGCAGTGAGACTTCATTGTAGTGCAGATTTCCTTTGCAAGCTTGCTTGGTTGGCCAAAAAGGGCGTATGCGTTTTTTTCTGAATATATTCAGGAAAAAATGCATACACCCTTTTTGGCCAAGTGCATCATTGTGGACGTTCTGCCTCTTTTCCTATGCTTTACATGCAATTCCAGTCTACCTCCTGAAATCGGTTTCCTGCAATTCTGCCCCGCTTTCAAGTCCTCTTGGCAGCCTTACTTCAATATATTTTTGGACGATAGCTGTCATTTTTAACTCTGCAGGTTTGTGAATTACAGTGCCCCTGAGCTCCTTTCTTCAACTCGCTTTCTTGTGAGCTGGCCGCAACACCGCAGGATTGCTTCAGGCCCTAGTGTGGTTCCGGCATGGCATGCTGAGCCTTTGGTTAATTCCTCTTCCTGGTGGGAAATGAGAGTTAAATTTGCCCGTCCAGACACCTCCATCTAGTCTCTCATTGGTTCTCCCTATTCCTGTTCATTTTCCGCAGAAATTGCAAACTGGGCCAAACAGGAGGTTAAAGGCACTGACTCTCCAAGTGGGGAGAGTGTTAGTAAAGCGTCTGGAATGTTGCACCCGAGTACCAGGGGACGAAATCTGACACATTTGAACACGTTTCCCGATCACACGGTGGATCATACTCTGGGTTCCACATGCATGTTTTAGCTGAAGGAAGAATCCCTTAAACCTGGAGAGTTGAGACCCATGGAATGGGTACCATGCAATATGACTTCAAAGGGTCTGCATTTGCTCACCGAACCTCACCAATCCTATTACTGCTGCATTTATGCCTCTGTAGACACGCTTGATTCTCTTTCGGAGACATATAAATCCATAGGTTTTAAGATTCTTACTAGTCAGGTATATTCTTAGGCATTTAATATGGGGTGTTGAGTCCACTTTGTTGAGCAAGGAGTAGCTCTTGTCTATTACCTATTTGGCTTATGGAATGGTATCTGTGCTAATTTCAATCTCTGGTTTTATGCAGCACCCCAACTCACCTTTCCCCTTAAGCAAGCATAAGTTGGTTTTCTACATTTGACACCCTGTTCTGTTTTGTAATTCAGTTCCTGTGTAGCCAAGTTTACATTCCGTGTATTAGTGATATCTTATGATGTTTCTTTTTCTGTGTGACTTATTTCACTTAGAATCATCGTACCTGAATCCACTCATTATGCTGCTACGGGCCTGATGACATAGATTTCATTCCTGAGTGATATTGCATTGTACGTAAGTACCACAACTTCTTTATCCATTTTTCACTTTCTGCGATATTGATCTTGTACCATAAACGACATTCTTGTAAACAGAGCCGGCCCAAATTTTGGGGTGGCTGTGTCTTTTTGATTTTAATTTCCCTAAGCTATAGGACCATAAGTGGAAGTGCCCTAGGCTCTGTTGCTTTGTTTTTTAGATGTTTCAGGAAACACCATAAACTTCTCCAGAGTGGCTGTTGGCAATTTACATCCCGCCCATCAGCATAACAAGGCTCCCAGTTCTCCATGGCCTGTCCTGCCTTTCTGGATTTTATACTTTTTTCAGATGGCCCTTTTGACCGGGGGGCAGTGAGACTTCATTGTAGTGCAGATTTCCTTTGCAAGCTTGCTTGGTTGGCCAAAAAGGGCGTATGCGTTTTTTCCTGAATATATTCAGGAAAAAACGCATACGCCCTTTTTGGCCAAGTGCATCATTGTGGACGTTCTGCCTCTTTTCCTATGCTTTACATGCAATTCCAGTCTACCTCCTGAAATCGGATTCCTGCAATTCTGCCCCGCTTTCAAGTCCTCTTGGCAGCCTTACTTCAATATATTTTTGGACGATAGCTGTCATTTTTAACTCTGCAGGTTTGTGAATTACAGTGCCCCTGAGCTCCTTTCTTCAACTCGCTTTCTTGTGAGCTGGCCGCAACACCGCAGGATTGCTTCAGGCCCTAGTGTGGTTCCGGCATGGCACGCTGAGCCTTTGGTTAATTCCTCTTCCTGGTGGGAAATGAGAGTTAAATTTGCCCGTCCAGACACCTCCAGCTAGTCTCTCATTGGTTCTCCCTATTCCTGTTCATTTTCCGCAGAAATTGCAAACTGGGCCAAACAGGAGGTTAAAGGCACTGTCTCTCCAAGTGGGGAGAGTGTTAGTAAAGCGTCTGGAATGTTGCACCCGAGTACCAGGGGACAAAAACTGAGACACATTTGAACACGTTTCCCGATCACACGGTTGATCATACTCTGGGATCCACATGCATGTTTTAGCTGAAGGAAGAATCCCTTAAACCTGGAGAGTTGAGACCCATGGAATGGGTACCATGCAATATGACTTCAAAGGGTCTGCATTTGCTCACCGAACGTCACCAATCCTATCACTGCTGCATTTATGCCGCTGTACACACGCTTGATTCTCTTTCGGAGACAAATAAGTCCACAGGTTTTAAGATAATTACTAGTCAGGTATATTCTTAGGCGTTTAATATGGGGTGTTGTGTCCTCTTCGTTGAGCAAGGAGTAGATCTTGTCTATTACATATTTGGCTTGTGGAACGGTATCTGTGCTAATTTCAATCTCTGGTTTTATGCAGCACCCCAACTCACCTTTCCCCTTAAGCAAGCATAAGTTGGTTTTCTACATTTGACACCCTGGTCTGTTTTGTAATTCTGTTCCTGTGTAGCCAAGTTTACATTCCGTGTAGTAGTGATATCTTATGATGTTTCCTTTTCTGTGTGACTTATCTCACTTAGAATCATCGTACCTGAATCCACTCATTATGCTGCTACGGGCCTGATGATATAGATTTCATTGCTGAGTGATATTGCATTGTACGTAAGTACCACAAATTCTTTATCCATTTTTCACCTTCTGTGATATTGAATTTGTACTGTAAATGAGGTTCTTGTAAACAGAGCCATCCCAAACTTCGGGGTGGCTGTGTCTTTTTGATTTTAATTTCCCTAAGCTATAGGACCATAAGTGGAAGTGCCCTAGGCTCTGTTGCTTTGTTTTTTAGATGTTTCAGGAAACACCATACACTTCTCCAGAGTGGCTGTTGGCAATTTACATCCCGCCCATCAGCATAACAAGGCTCCCAGTTCTCCATGGCCTGTCCTGCCTTTCTGGATTTTACACTTTTTTCAGATGGCCCTTTTGACCGGGGGGCAGTGAGACTTCATTGTAGTGCAGATTTCTTTTGCAAGCTTGCTTGGTTGGCCAAAAAGGGCGTATGCGTTTTTTCCTGAATATATTCAGGAAAAAACGCATACGCCCTTTTTGGCCAAGTGCATCATTGTGGACGTTCTGCCTCTTTTCCTATGCTTTACATGCAATTCCAGTCTACCTCCTGAAATCGGTTTCCTGCAATTCTGCCCCGCTTTCAAGTCCTCTTGGCAGCCTTACTTCAATATATTTTTGGACGATAGCTGTCATTTATAACTCTGCAGGTTTGTGAATTACAGTGCCCCTGAGCTCCTTTCTTCAACTCGCTTTCTTGTGAGCTGGCCGCAACACCGCAGGATTGCTTCAGGCCCTAGTGTCGTTCCGGCATGGCACGCTGAGCCTTTGGTTAATTCCTCTTCCTGGTGGGAAATGAGAGTTAAATTTGCCCGTCCAGACACCTCCAGCTAGTCTCTCACTCGTTCTCACTATTCCTGTTCATCTTCCGCAAAAATTGCAAACTGGGCCAAACAGGAGGTTAAAGGCACTGACTCTCCAAGTGGGGAGAGTGTTAGTAAAGCGTCTGGAATGTTGCACCCGAGTAACAGGGGACGAAACCTGAGACACATTTGAACACGTTTCCCGATCACACGGTGGATCATACTCTGGGTTCCACATGCATGTTTTAGCTGAAGGAAGAATCCCTTAAACCTGGAGAGTTGAGACCCATGGAATGGGTACCATGCAATATGACCTCAAAGGGTCTGCATTGGCTCACCGAACCTCACCAATCCTATCACTGCTGCGCTTATGCCACTGTACACACGCTTGATTCTCTTTCGGAGACATATAAATCCATAGATTTTAAGATTCTTACTAGTCAGGTATATTCTTAGACGTTTAATATGGGGTGTTGAGTCCTCTTCGTTGAGCAAGGAGTAGCTCTTGTCTATTACATATTTGGCTTATGGAACGGTATCTGTGCTAATTTCAATCTCTGGTTTTATGCAGCACCCCAACTCACCTTTCCCCTTAAGCAAGCATAAGTTGGTTTTCTACATTTGAGACCTTGTTCTGTTTTGTAATTCAGTTCCTGTGTAGCCAAGTTTACATTCCGTGTATTAGTGATATCTTATGATGTTTCTTTTTCTGTGTGACTTATCTCACTTAGAATCATCGTACCTGAATCCACTCATTATGCTGCTATGGGCCTGATGACATAGATTTCATTGCTGAGTGATATTGCATTGTACGTAAATACCACAACTTCTTTATCCATTTTTCGCTTTCTGTGATATTGAACTTGTACTGTAAACGAGGTTCTTGTAAACAGAGCCGTCCCAAACTTTGGGGTGGCTGTGTCTTTTTGATTTTAATTTCCCTAAGCTATAGGACCATAAGTGGAAGTGCCCTAGGCTCTGTTGCTTTGTTTTTTAGATGTTTCAGGAAACACCATACACTTCTCCAGAGTGGCTGTTGGCAATTTACATCCCGCCCATCAGCATAACAAGGCTCCCAGTTCTCCATGGCCTGTCCGGCCTTTCTGGATTTTACACTTTTTTCAGATGGCCCTTTTGACTGGTGGGCAGTGAGACTTCATTGTAGTGCAGATTTCCTTTGCAAGCTTGCTTGGTTGGCCAAAAAGGGCGTATGCGTTTTTTCCTGAATATATTCAGGAAAAAACGCATACGCCCTTTTTGGCCAAGTGCATCATTGTGGACATTCTGTCTCTTTTCCTATGCTTTACATGCAATTCCAGTCTACCTCCTGAAATCGGATTCCTGCAATTCTGCCCCGCTTTCGAGTCCTCTTGGCAGCCTTACTTCAATATATTTTTGGATGATAGCTGTCATTTTTAACTCTGCAGGTTTGTGAATTACAGTGCCCCTGAGCTCCTTTCTTCAACTCGCTTTCTTGTGAGCTGGCCGCAACAGCGCAGGATTGCTTCAGGCCCTAGTGTGGTTCTGGCATGGCACGCTGAGCCTTTGGTTAATTCCTCTTCCTGGTGGGAAATGAGAGTTAAATTTGCCCATCCAGACACCTCCAGCTAGTCTCTCATTGGTTCTCCCTATTCCTGTTCATTTTCCGCAGAAATTGCAAACTGGGCCAAACAGGAGGTTAAAGACACTGACTCTCCAAGTGGGGAGAGTTTTAGTAAAGCGTCTGGAATGTTGCACCCGAGTACCAGGGGACGGAAACTGAGACACATTTGAACACGTTTCCCGATCACACGGTGGATCATACTCTGGGTTCCACATGCATGTTTTAGCTGAAGGAAGAATCCCTTAAACCTGGAGAGTTGAGACCCATGGAATGGCTACCATGCAATATGACTTCAAAGGGTCTGTATTTGCTCATCGAACCTCACCAATCCTATCACTGCTGCTTTTATGCTGCTGTACACATGCTTGATTCTCTTTTGGAGACATATAAATCCATAGGTTTTAAGATTATTACTAGTCAGGTATATTCTTAGGCGATTAATATGGGGTGTAGAGTCCACTTCGTTGAGCAAGGAGTAGCTCTTGTCTATTACATATTTGGCTTATGGAATGGTATCTGTGCTAATTTCAATCTCTGGTTTTATGCAGCACCCCAACTCACCTTTCCCCTTAAGCAAGCATAAGTTGGTTTTCTACATTTGAGATCCTGTTCTGTTTTGTAATTCAGTTCCTGTGTAGCCAAGTTTACATTCCGTGTATTAGTGATATCTTATGATGTTTCTTTTTCTGTGTGACTTATTTCACTTAGAATCATCGTACCTGAATCCACTCATTATGCTGCTATGGGCCTGATGACATAGATTTCATTGCTGAGTGATATTGCATTGTACGTAAGTACCACAACTTCTTTATCCATTTTTCGCTTTCTGTGATATTGAACTTGTACCGTAAACGAGGGTCTTGTAAACAGAGCCGTCCCAAACTTTGGGGTGGCTGTGTCTTTTTGATTTTAATTTCCCTAAGCTATAGGACCATAAGTGGAAGTGCCGTTGGCTCTGTTGCTTTGTTTTTTAGATGTTTCAAGAAACACCATACACTTCTCCAGAGTGGCTGTTGGCAATTTACATCCCGCCCATCAGCATAACAAGGCTCCCAGTTCTCCATAGCCTGTCCGGCCTTTCTGGATTTTACACTTTTTTCAGATGGCCCTTTTGACTGGGGGGCAGTGAGACTTCATTGTAGTGCAGATTTCCTTTGCAAGCTTGCTTGGTTGGCCAAAAAGGGCGTATGCGATTTTTCCTGAATATATTCAGGAAAAAACGCATACGCCCTTTTTGGCCAAGTGCATCATTGTGGACATTCTGTCTCTTTTCCTATGCTTTACATGCAATTCCAGTCTACCTCCTGAAATCGGATTCCTTCAATTCTGCCCCGCTTACGAGTCCTCTTCGCAGCCTTACTTCAATATATTTTTGGACGATAGCTGTCATTTATAACTCTGCAGGTTTGTGAATTACAGTGCCCCTGAGCTCCTTTCTTCAACTCGCTTTCTTGTGAGCTGGCCGCAACACCGCAGGATTGCTTCAGGCCCTAGTGTGGTTCCGGCATGGCACGCTGAGCATTTGGTTAATTCCTCTTCCTGGTGGGAAATGAGAGTTAAATTTGCCCATCCAGACACCTCCAGCTAGTCTCTCATTGGTTCTCCCTATTCCTGTTCATTTTCCGCAGAAATTGTAAACTGGGCCAAACAGGAGGTTAAAGGCACTGACTCTCCAAGTGGGGAGAGTGTTAGTAAAGCGTATGGAATGTTGCACCCGAGTACCAGGGGACAAAAAGTGAGACACATTTGAACACGTTTCCCGATCACACGGTGGATCATACTCTGGGTTCCACGTGCATGTTTTAGCTGAAGGAAGAATCCCTTAAACCAGGAGAGTTGAGACTCATGGAATGGCTACCATGCAATATGACTTCAAAGGGTCTGCATTTGCTCATCAAACCTCACCAATCCTATCACTGCTGCGTTTATGCCGCTGTACACATGCTTGATTCTCTTTTGGAGACATATAAATCCATAGGTTTTAAGATTATTACTAGTCAGGTATATTCTTAGGCGATTAATATGGGGTTTAGAGTCCACTTCGTTGAGCAAGGAGTAGCTCTTGTCTATTACATATTTGGCTTATGGAATGGTATCTGTGCTAATTTCAATCTCTGGTTTTATGCAGAACCCCAACTCACCTTTCCCCTTAAGCAAGCATAAGTTGGTTTTCTACATTTGAGACCGTGTTCTGTTTTGTAATTCAGTTTCTGTGTAGCCAAGTTTACATTCCGTGTAGTAGTGATATCTTATGATGTTTCTTTTTCTGTGTGACTTATCTCACTTAGAATCATCGTACCTGAATCCACTCATTATGCTGCTACGGGCCTGATGATATAGATTTCATTGCTGAGTGATATTGCATTGTACGTAAGTACCACAAATTCTTTATCCATTTTTCACCTTCTGTGATATTGAATTTGTACTGTAAATGAGGTTCTTGTAAACAGAGCCGTCCCAAACTTTGGGGTGGCTGTGTCTTTTTGATTTTAATTTCCCTAAGCTATAGGCCCATAAGTGGAAGTGCCCTAGGCTTTGTTGCTTTGTTTTTTAGATGTTTCAGGAAACACCATACACTTCTCCAGAGTGGCTGTTGGCAATTTACATCCCGCCCATCAGCATAACAAGGCTCCCAGTTCTCCATGGCCTGTCCTGCCTTTCTGGATTTTACACTTTTTTCAGATGGCCCTTTTGACCGGGGGGCAGTGAGACTTCATTGTAGTGCAGATTTCCTTTGCAAGCTTGCTTGGTTGGCCAAAAAGGGCGTATGCGTTTTTTCCTGAATATATTCAGGAAAAAACGCATACGCCCTTTTTGGCCAAGTGCATCATTGTGGACGTTCTGCCTCTTTTCCTATGCTTTACATGCAATTCCAGTCTACCTCCTGAAATCGGTTTCCTGCAATTCTGCCCCGCTTTCAAGTCCTCTTGGCAGCCTTACTTCAATATATTTTTGGACGATAGCTGTCATTTATAACTCTGCAGGTTTGTGAATTACAGTGCCCCTGAGCTCCTTTCTTCAACTCGCTTTCTTGTGAGCTGGCCGCAACACCGCAGGATTGCTTCAGGCCCTAGTGTCGTTCCGGCATGGCACGCTGAGCCTTTGGTTAATTCCTCTTCCTGGTGGGAAATGAGAGTTAAATTTGCCCGTCCAGACACCTCCAGCTAGTCTCTCATTGGTTCTCCCTATTCCTGTTCATTTTCCGCAGAAATTGCAAACTGGGCCAAACAGGAGGTTAAAGGCAGTGACTCTCCAAGTGGGGAGAGTTTTAGTAAAGCTTCTGGAATGTTGCACCCGAGTACCAGGGGACGAAAAGTGAGACATTTGAACACGTTTCCCGATCACACAGTGGATCATACTCTGGGTTCCACATGCATGTTTTAGCTGAAGGAAGAATCCCTTAAACCTGGAGAGTTGAGACCCATGGAATGGGTACCATGCAATATGACTTCAAAGGGTCTGCATTTGCTCACCGAACCTCACCAATCCTATCACTGCTGCATTTATGCCGCTGTACACACGCTTGATTCTCTTTCGGAGACATATAAATCCATAGGTTTTAAGATTCTTACCAGTCAGGTATATTCTTATGCATTTAATATGGGGTGTTGAGTCCTCTTCGTTGAGCAAGGAGTAGCTCTTGTCTATTACCTATTTGGCTTATGGAATGGTATCTGTGCTAATTTCAATCTCTGGTTTTATGCAGCACCCCAACTCACCTTTCCCCTTAAGCAAGCATAAGTTGGTTTTCTACATTTGAGATCCTGTTCTGTTTTGTAATTCAGTTCCTGTGTAGCCAAGTTTACATTCCGTGTATTAGTGATATCTTATGATGTTTCTTTTTCTGTGTGACTTATCTCACTTAGAATCATCGTACCTGAATCCACTCATTATGCTGCTATAGGCCTGATGACATAGATTTCATTGCTGAGTGATATTGCATTGTACGTAAGTACCACAACTTCTTTATCCATTTTTCGCTTTCTGTGATATTGAACTTGTACCGTAAACGAGGATCTTGTAAACAGAGCCGTCCCAAACTTTGGGGTGGCTGTGTCTTTTTGATTTTAATTTCCCTAAGCTATACGACCATAAGTGGAAGTGCCCTAGGCTCTGTTGCTTTGTTTTTTAGATGTTTCAGGAAACACCATACACTTCTCCAGAGTGGCTGTTGGCAATTTACATCCCGCCCATCAGCATAACAAGGCTCCCAGTTCTCCATGGCCTATCCTGCCTTTCTGGATTTTACACTTTTTTCAGATGGCCCATTTGACCGGGGGGCAGTGAGACTTCATTGTAGTGCAGATTTCCTTTGCAAGCTTGCTTGGTTGGCCAAAAAGGGCGTATGCGTTTTTTCCTGAATATATTCAGGAAAAAACGCATATGCCCTTTTTGGCCAAGTGCATCATTGTGGACGTTCTGCCTCTTTTCCTATGCTTTACATGCAATTCCAGTCTACCTCCTGAAATCGGTTTCCTGCAATCCTGCCCCGCTTTCAAGTCCTCTTGGCAGCCTTACTTCAATATATTTTTGGACGATAGCTGTCATTTTTAACTCTGCAGGTTTGTGAATTACAGTGTCCCTGAGCTCCTTTCTTCAACTCGCTTTCTTGTGAGCTGGCCGCAACACCGCAGGATTGCTTCAGGCCCTAGTGTGGTTCTGGCATGGCACGCTGAGCCTTTGGTTAATTCCTCTTCCTGGTGGGAAATGAGAGTTAAATTTGCCCATCCAGACACCTCCAGCTAGTCTCTCATTGGTTCTCCCTATTCCTGTTCATTTCCCACAGAAATTGCAAACTGGGCCAAACAGGAGGTTAAAGGCACTGACTCTCCAGTGGGGAGAGTGTTAGTAAAGCGTCTGGAATGTTGCACCCGAGTACCAGGGGACAAAAACTGAGACACATTTGAACACGTTTCCCGATCACACGGTGGATCATACTCTGGGTTCCACATGCATGTTTTAGCTGAAGGAAGAATCCCTTAAACCTGGAGAGTTGAGACCCATGGAATGGCTACCATGCAATATGACTTCAAAGGGTCTGCATTTGCTCACCGAACCTCACCAATCCTATCACTGCTGCATTTATGCCGCTGTACACACGCTTGATTCTCTTTCGGAGACATATAAATCCATAGGTTTTAAGATTCTTACCAGTCAGGTATATTCTTATGCATTTAATATGGGGTGTTGAGTCCTCTTCGTTGAGCAAGGAGTAGCTCTTGTCTATTACCTATTTGGCTTATGGAATGGTATCTGTGCTAATTTCAATCTCTGGTTTTATGCAGCACCCCAACTCACCTTTCCCCTTAAGCAAGCATAAGTTGGTTTTCTACATTTGAGATCCTGTTCTGTTTTGTAATTCAGTTCCTGTGTAGCCAAGTTTACATTCCGTGTATTAGTGATATCTTATGATGTTTCTTTTTCTGTGTGACTTATCTCACTTAGAATCATCGTACCTGAATCCACTCATTATGCTGCTATAGGCCTGATGACATAGATTTCATTGCTGAGTGATATTGCATTGTACGTAAGTACCACAACTTCTTTATCCATTTTTCGCTTTCTGTGATATTGAACTTGTACCGTAAACGAGGATCTTGTAAACAGAGCCGTCCCAAACTTTGGGGTGGCTGTGTCTTTTTGATTTTAATTTCCCTAAGCTATACGACCATAAGTGGAAGTGCCCTAGGCTCTGTTGCTTTGTTTTTTAGATGTTTCAGGAAACACCATACACTTCTCCAGAGTGGCTGTTGGCAATTTACATCCCGCCCATCAGCATAACAAGGCTCCCAGTTCTCCATGGCCTATCCTGCCTTTCTGGATTTTACACTTTTTTCAGATGGCCCATTTGACCGGGGGGCAGTGAGACTTCATTGTAGTGCAGATTTCCTTTGCAAGCTTGCTTGGTTGGCCAAAAAGGGCGTATGCGTTTTTTCCTGAATATATTCAGGAAAAAACGCATATGCCCTTTTTGGCCAAGTGCATCATTGTGGACGTTCTGCCTCTTTTCCTATGCTTTACATGCAATTCCAGTCTACCTCCTGAAATCGGTTTCCTGCAATCCTGCCCCGCTTTCAAGTCCTCTTGGCAGCCTTACTTCAATATATTTTTGGACGATAGCTGTCATTTTTAACTCTGCAGGTTTGTGAATTACAGTGTCCCTGAGCTCCTTTCTTCAACTCGCTTTCTTGTGAGCTGGCCGCAACACCGCAGGATTGCTTCAGGCCCTAGTGTGGTTCTGGCATGGCACGCTGAGCCTTTGGTTAATTCCTCTTCCTGGTGGGAAATGAGAGTTAAATTTGCCCATCCAGACACCTCCAGCTAGTCTCTCATTGGTTCTCCCTATTCCTGTTCATTTCCCACAGAAATTGCAAACTGGGCCAAACAGGAGGTTAAAGGCACTGACTCTCCAGTGGGGAGAGTGTTAGTAAAGCGTCTGGAATGTTGCACCCGAGTACCAGGGGACAAAAACTGAGACACATTTGAACACGTTTCCCGATCACACGGTGGATCATACTCTGGGTTCCACATGCATGTTTTAGCTGAAGGAAGAATCCCTTAAACCTGGAGAGTTGAGACCCATGGAATGGCTACCATGCAATATGACTTCAAAGGGTCTGCATTTGCTCATCAAACCTCACCAATCCTATCACTGCTGCGTTTATGCCGCTGTACACATGCTTGATTCTCTTTTGGAGACATATAAATCCATAGGTTTTAAGATTCTTACTAGTCAGGTATATTCTTAGACGTTTAATATGGGGTGTTGAGTCCACTTCGTTGAGCAAGGAGTAGCTCTTGTCTATTACATATTTGGCTTATGGAACGGTATCTGTGCTAATTTCAATCTCTGGTTTTATGCAGCACCCCAACTCACCTTTCCCCTTAAGCAAGCATAAGTTGGTTTTCTACATTTGAGATCCTGTTCTGTTTTGTAATTCAGTTCCTGTGTAGCCAAGTTTACATTCCATGTATTAGTGATATCTTATGATGTTTCTTTTTCTGTGTGACTTATGTCACTTAGAATCATCGTACCTGAATCCACTCATTATGCTGCTACGGGCCTGATGATATACATTTCATTGCTGAGTGATATTGCATTGTACGTAAGTACCACAAATTCTTTATCCATTTTTCGCTTTCTGTGATATTGAACTTGTACCGTAAATGAGGTTCTTGTAAACAGAGCCGTCCCAAACTTTTGGGTGGCTGTTTCTTTTTGATTTTAATTTCCCTAAGCTATAGGACCATAAGTGGAAGTGCCCTAGGCTCTGTTGCTTTGTTTTTTAGATGTTTCAGGAAACACCATACACTTCTCCAGAGTGGCTGTTGGCAATTTACATCCCGCCCATCAGCATAACAAGGCTCCCAGTTCTCCATGGCCTGTCCTGCCTTTCTGGATTTTACACTTTTTTCAGATGGCCCTTTTGATCGGGGGGCAGTGAGACTTCATTGTAGTGCAGATTTCCTTTGCAAGCTTGCTTGGTTGGCCAAAAAGGGCGTATGCGTTTTTTCCTGAATATATTCAGGAAAAAACGCATACGCCCTTTTTGGCCAAGTGCATCATTGTGGACGTTCTGCCTCTTTTCGTATGCTTTACATGCAATTCCAGTCTACCTCCTGAAATCGGTTTCCTTCAATTCTGCCCCGCTTTCAAGTCCTCTTGGCAGCCTTACTTCAATATATTTTTGGACGATAGCTGTCATTTATAACTCTGCAGGTTTGTGAATTACAGTGCCCCTGAGCTCCTTTCTTCAACTCGCTTTCTTGTGAGCTGGCCGCAACACCGCAGGATTGCTTCAGGCCCTAGTGTCGTTCCGGCATGGCACGCTGAGCCTTTGGTTAATTCCTCTTCCTGGTGGGAAATGAGAGTTAAATTTGCCCGTCCAGACACCTCCAGCTAGTCTCTCACTGGTTCTCCCTATTCCTGTTCATCTTCGGCAAAAATTGCAAACTGGGCCAAACAGGAGGTTAAAGGCACTGACTCTCCAAGTGGGGAGAGTGTTAGTAAAGCGTCTGGAATGTTGCACCCGAGTACCAGGGGACGAAACCTGAGACACATTTGAACACGTTTCCCGATCACACGGTGGATCATACTCTGGGTTCCACATGCATGTTTTAGCTGAAGGAAGAATCCCTTAAACCTGGAGAGTTGAGACCCATGGAATGGGTACCATGCAATATGACTTCAAAAGTACTGCATTGGCTCACCGAACCTCACCAATCCTATCACTGCTGCGCTTATGCCACTGTACACACGCTTGATTCTCTTTCGGAGACATATAAATCCATAGGTTTTAAGATTCTTACTAGTCAGGTATATTCTTAGACGTTTAATATGGGGTGTTGAGTCCTCTTCGTTGAGCAAGGAGTAGCTCTTGTCTATTACATATTTGGCTTATGGAACGGTATCTGTGCTAATTTCAATCTCTGGTTTTATGCAGCACCCCAACTCACCTTTCCCCTTAAGCAAGCATAAGTTGTTTTTCTACATTTGAGACCTTGTTCTCATTTGTAATTCAGTTCCTGTGTAGCCAAGTTTACATTCTGTGTATTAGTGATATCTTATGATGTTTCTTTTTCTGTGTGACTTATCTCACTTAGAATCATCGTACCTGAATCCACTCATTATGCTGCTATGGGCCTGATGACATAGATTTCATTGCTGCGTGATATTGCATTGTACGTAAGTACCACAACTTCTTTATCCATTTTTCGCTTTCTGTGATATTGAACTTGTACCATAAACGAGGTTCTTGTAAACAGAGCCGTCCCAAACTTTGGGATGGCTGTGTTTTCTTGATTTTAATTTCCCTAAGCTATACGACCATAAGTGGAAGTGCCCTAGGCTCTGTTGCTTTGTTTTTTAGATGTTTCAGGAAACACCATACACTTCTCCAGAGTGGCTGTTGGCAATTTGCATCCCGCCTATCAGCATAACAAGGCTCCCAGTTCTCCATGGCCTGTCCGGCCTTTCTGGATTTTACACTTTTTTCAGATGGCCCTTTTGACTGGGGGGCAGTGAGACTTCATTGTAGTGCAGATTTCCTTTGCAAGCTTGCTTGGTTGGCCAAAAAGTGCGTATGCGTTTTTTCCTGAATATATTCAGGAAAAAACGCATATGCCCTTTTTGGCCAAGTGCATCATTGTGGACGTTCTGCCTCTTTTCCTATGCTTTACATGCAATTCCAGTCTACCTCCTGAAATCGGTTTCCTGCAATTCTGCCCCGCTTTCAAGTCCTCTTGGCAGCCTTACTTCAATATATTTTTGGACGATAGCTGTCATTTTTAACTCTGCAGGTTTGTGAATTACAGTGCCCCTGAGCTCCTTTCTTCAACTCGCTTTCTTGTGAGCTGGCCGCAACACCGCAGGATTGCTTCAGGCCCTAGTGTCGTTCCGGCATGGCACGCTGAGCCTTTGGTTAATTCCTCTTCCTGGTGGGAAATGAGAGTTAAATTTGCCCATCCAGACACCTCCAGCTAGTCTCTCATTGGTTCTCCCTATTCCTGTTCATTTTCTGCAGAAATTGCAAACTGGGCCAAACAGGAGGTTAAAGGCACTGACTCTCCAAGTGGAGAGAGTGTTAGTAAAGCGTCTGGAATGTTGCACCCGAGTACCAGCGGAGAAAATCTGAGACACATTTGAACACGTTTCCCGATCACACGGTGGATCATACTCTGGGTTCCACATGCATGTTTTAGCTGAAGGAAGAATCCCTTAAACCTGGAGAGTTGAGACCCATGGAATGGCTAGCATGCAATATGACTTCAAAGGGTCTGCATTTGCTCAACAAACCTCACCAATCCTATCACTGCTGCGTTTTTGCTGCTGTACACATGCTTGATTCTCTTTTGGAGACATATAAATCCATAGGTTTTAAGATTATTACTAGTCAGGTATATTCTTAGGCGATTAATATGGGGTGTAGAGTCCACTTCGTTGAGCAAGGAGTAGCTCTTGTCTATTACATATTTGGCTTATGGAATGGTATCTGTGCTAATTTCAATCTCTGGTTTTATGCAGAACCCCAACTCACCTTTCCCCCTAAGCAAGCATAAGTTGGTTTTCTACATTTGAGACCGTGTTCTGTTTTGTAATTCAGTTTCTGTGTAGCCAAGTTTACATTCCGTGTAGTAGTGATATCTTATGATGTTTCTTTTTCTGTGTGACTTATCTCACTTAGAATCATCGTACCTGAATCCACTCATTTTGCTGCTACGGGCCTGATGATATAGATTTCATTGCTGAGTGATATTGCATTGTACGTAAGTACCACAAATTCTTTATCCATTTTTCACCTTCTGTGATATTGAATTTGTACTGTAAATGAGGTTCTTGTAAACAGAGCCGTCCCAAACTTTGGGGTGGCTGTGTCTTTTTGATTTTAATTTCCCTAACCTATAGGACCATAAGTGGAAGTGCCCTAGGCTCTGTTGCTTTGTTTTTTAGATGTTTCAGGAAACACCATACACTTCTCCAGAGTGGCTGTTGGCAATTTACATCCCGCCCATCAGCATAACAAGGCTCCCAGTTCTCCATGGCCTGTCCTGCCTTTCTGGATTTTATACTTTTTTCAGATGGCCCTTTTGACCGGGGGGGCAGTGAGACTTCATTGTAGTGCAGATTTCCTTTGCAAGCTTGCTTGGTTGGCCAAAAAGGGCGTATGCGTTTTTTTCTGAATATATTCAGGAAAAAACGCATACGCCCTTTTTGGCCAAGTGCATCATTGTGGACGTTCTGCCTCTTTTCCTATGCTTTACATGCAATTCCAGTCTACCTCCTGAAATCGGTTTCCTACAATTCTGCCCCACTTTCAAGTCCTCTTGGCAGCCTTACTTCAATATATTTTTGGATGATAGCTGTCATTTATAACTCTGCAGGTTTGTGAATTACAGTGCCCCTGAGCTCCTTTCTTCAACTCGCTTTCTTCTGAGATGGCCGCAACACCGCAGGATTGCTTCAGGCCCTAGTGTGTTTCCGGCATGGCACGCTGAGCCTTTGGTTAATTCCTCTTCCTGGTGGGAAATGAGAGTTAAATTTGCCCGTCCAGACACCTCCAGCTAGTCTCTATTGGTTCTCCCTATTCCTGTTCATTTTCCGCAGAAATTGCAAACTGGGCCAAACAGGAGGTTAAAGGCACTGACTCTCCAAGTGGGGAGAGTGTTAGTAAAGCGTCTGGAATGATGCACCCGAGTACCAGGGGACGAAAAGTGAGACATTTGAACACGTTTCCCGATCACACGGTGGATCATACTCTGGGTTCCACATGCATGTTTTAGCTGAAGGAAGAATCCCTTAAACCTGGAGAGTTGAGACCCATGGAATGGGTACCATGCAATATGACTTCAAAGGTTCTGCATTGGCTCACCGAACCTCACCAATCCTATCACTGCTGCGCTTATGCCTCTGTACACACGCTTGATTCTCTTTCGGAGACTTATAAATCCATAGATTTTAAGATTCTTACTAGTCAGGTATATTCTTAGGCATTTAATATGGGGTGTTGAGTCCTCTTCGCTGAGCAAGGAGTAGCTCTTGTCCATTACATATTTGGCTTATGGAACGGTATCTGTGCTAATTTCAATCTCTGGTTTTATGCAGCACCCCAACTCACCTTTCCCCTTAAGCAAGCATAAGTTGGTTTTCTACATTTGAGACCCTGTTCTGTTTTGTAATTCAGTTCCTGTGTAGCCAAGGTTACATTCCATGTAGTAGTGATATCTTATGATGTTTCTTTTTCTGTGTGACTTATTTCACTTAGAATCATCGTACCTGAATCCACTCATTATGCTGCTACGGGCCTGATGATATACATTTCATTGCTGAGTGATATTGCATTGTACGTAAGTACCACAAATTCTTTATCCATTCTTGGCTTTCTGTGATATTGAACTTGTACCGTAAACGAGGTTCTTGTAAACAGAGCCGTCCCAAACTTTATGGTGGCTGTGTCTTTTTGATTTTAATTTCCCTAAGCTATACGACCATAAGTGGAAGTGCCCTAGGCTCTGTTGCTTTGTTTTGTAGATGTTTCAGGAAACACCATACACTTCTCCAGAGAGGCTATTGGCAATTTACATCCCGCCCATCAGCATAACAAGGCTCCCAGTTCTCCATGGCCTGTCCTGCCTTTCTGGATTTTATACTTTTTTCAGATGGCCCTTTTGACCGGGGGGCAGTGAGACTTCATTGTAGTGCAGATTTCCTTTGCAAGCTTGCTTGGTTGGCCCAAAAGGGCGTATGCGTTTTTTCCTGAATATATTCAGGAAAAAACGCATACGCCCTTTTTGGCCAAGTGCATCATTGTGGACGTTCTGCCTCTTTTCCTATGCTTTACATGCAATTCCAGTCTACCTCCTGAAATCGGTTTCCTGCAATTCTACCCCGCTTTCAAGTCCTCTTGGCAGCCTTACTTCAATATATTTTTGGACGATAGCTGTCATTTATAACTCTGCAGGTTTGTGAATTACAGTGCCCCTGAGCTCCTTTCTTCAACTCGCTTTCTTGTGAGCTGGCCGCAACACCGCAGCATGGCTTCAGGCCCTAGTGTGGTTCTGGCATGGCACGCTGAGCCTTTGGTTAATTCCTCTTCCTGGTGGGAAATGAGAGTTAAATTTGCCCGTCCAGACACCTCCAGCTAGTCTCTCATTGGTTCTCCCTATTCCTGTTCATTTTCCGCAGAAATTGCAAACTGGGCCAAACAGGAGGTTAAAGGCACTGACTCTCCAAGTGGGGAGAGTGTTAGTAAAGCGACTGGAATGTTGCACCCGAGTACCAGGGGACGAAAACTGAGACACATTTGAACACGTTTCCCGATCACACGGTGGATCATACTCTGGGTTCCACATGCATGTTTTAGCTGAAGGAAGAATCCCTTAAACCTGGAGAGTTGAGACCCATGGAATGGGTACATGCAACATGACTTCAAAGGGTCTGCATTTGCTCACCGAACCTCACCAATCCTATCACTGCTGCATTTATGCCGCTGTACACACGCTTGATTCTCTTTCGGAGACATATAAATCCATAGGTGTTAAGATTCTTACTAGTCAGGTATATTCTTAGGCATTTAATATGGGGTGTTGAGTCCACTTCGTTGAGCAAGGAGTAGCTCTTGTCTATTACCTATTTGGCTTATCGAATGGTATCTGTGCTAATTTCAATCTCTGGTTTTATGCAGCACCCCAACTCACCATTCCCCTTAAGCAAGCATAAGTTGGTTTTCTACATTTGAGATCCTGTTCTCTTTTGTAATTCAGTTCCTGTGTAGCCAAGTTTACATTCCGTGTATTAGTGATATCTTATGATGTTTCTTTTTCTGTGTGACTTATTTCACTTAGAATCATCGTACCTGAATCCACTCATTATGCTGCTACGGGCCTGATGACATAGATTTCATTCCTGAGTGATATTGCATTGTACGTAAGTACCACAACTTCTTTATCCATTTTTCACTTTCTGCGATATTGAACTTGTACCATAAACGAGATTCTTGTAAACAGAGCCGTCCCAAACTTTGGGGTGGCTGTGTCTTTTTGATTTTAATTTCCCTAAGCTATAGGACCATAAGTGGAAGTGCCCTAGGCTCTGTTGCTTTGTTTTTTAGATGTTTCAGGAAACACCATACACTTCTCCAGAGTGGCTGTTGGCAATTTACATCCCGCCCATCAGCATAACAAGGCTCCCATGTCTCCATGGCCTGTCCGGCCTTTCTGGATTTTACACTTTTTTCAGATGGCCCTTTTGACTGGGGGGCAGTGAGACTTCATTGTAGTGCAGATTTCCTTTGCAAGCTTGCTTGGTTGGCCAAAAAGGGCGTATGCGTTTTTTCCTGAATATATTCAGGAAAAAACGCATACGCCCTTTTTGGCCAAGTGCATCATTGTGGACATTCTGTCTCTTTTCCTATGCTTTACATGCAATTCCAGTCTACCTCCTGAAATCGGATTCCTGCAATTCTGCCCCGCTTTCGAGTCCTCTTGGCAGCCTTACTTCAATATATTTTTGGACGATAGCTGTCATTTATAACTCTGCAGGTTTGTGAATTACAGTGCCCCTGAGCTCCTTTCTTCAACTCGCTTTCTTGTGAGCTGGCCGCAACACCGCAGCATGGCTTCAGGCCCTAGTGTGGTTCCGGCATGGCACGCTGAGCCTTTGGTTAATTCCTCTTCCTGGTGGGAAATGAGAGTTAAATTTGCCCATCCAGACACCTCCAGCTAGTCTCTCATTGTTTCTCCCTATTCCTGTTCATTTTCCGCAGAAATTGCAAACTGGGCCAAACAGGAGGTTAAAGGCACTGACTCTCCAAGTGGGGAGAGTGTTAGTAAAGTGTATGGAATGTTGCACCCGAGTACCAGGGGACAAAAACTGAGACACATTTGAACACGTTTCCCGATCACACGGTGGATCATACTCTGGGTTCCACATGCATGTTTTAGCTGAAGGAAGAATCCCTTAAACCTGGAGAGTTGAGACCCATGGAATGGCTACCATGCAATATGACTTCAAAGGGTCTGCATTTGCTCATCAAACCTCACCAATCCTATCACTGCTGCGTTTATGCCGCTGTACACATGCTTGATTCTCTTTTGGAGACATATAAATCCATAGGTTTTAAGATTATTACTAGTCAGGTATATTCTTAGGCGATTAATATGTGGTGTAGAGTTCACTTCGTTGAGCAAGGAGTAGCTCTTGTCTATTATATATTTGGCTTATGGAATGGTATCTGTGCTAATTTCTATCTCTGGTTTTATGCAGAACCCCAACTCACCTTTCCCCTTAAGCAAGCATAAGTTGGTTTTCTACATTTGAGACCGTGTTCTGTTTTGTAATTCAGTTTCTGTGTAGCCAAGTTTACATTCCGTGTAGTAGTGATATCTTATGATGTTTCTTTTTCTGTGTGACTTATTTCACTTAGAATCATCGTACCTGAATCCACTCATTATGCTGCTACGGGCCTGATGACATAGATTTCATTCCTGAGTGATATTGCATTGTACGTAAGTACCACAAATTCTTTATCCATTTTTCACTTTCTGCGATATTGAACTTGTACCATAAACGAGATTCTTGTAAACAGAGCCGGCCCAAACTTTGGGGTGGCTGTGTCTTTTTGATTTTAATTTCCCTAAGCTATAGGACCATAAGTGGAAGTGCCCTAGGCTCTGTTGCTTTGTTTTTTAGATGTTTCAGGAAACACCATACACTTCTCCAGAGTGGCTGTTGGCAATTTACATCCCGCCCATCAGCATAACAAGGCTCCCAGTTCTCCATGGCCTGTCCTGCCTTTCTGGATGTTATACTTTTTTCAGATGGCCCTTTTGACCGGGGGGCAGTGAGACTTCATGGTAGTGCAGATTTCCTTTGCAAGCTTGCTTGGTTGGCCAAAAAGGGCGTATGCGTTTTTTCCTGAATATATTCAGGAAAAAACGCATACGCCCTTTTTGGCCAAGTGCATCATTGTGGACGTTCTGCCTCTTTTCCTATGCTTTACATGCAATTCCAGTCTACCTCCTGAAATCGGTTTCCTGCAATTCTGCCCCGCTTTCAAGTCCTCTTGGCAGCCTTACTTCAATATATTTTTGGACGATAGCTGTCATTTTTAACTCTGCAGGTTTGTGAATTACAGTGCCCCTGAGCTCCTTTCTTCAACTCGCTTTTTTGTGAGCTGGCCGCAACACCGCAGGATTGCTTCAGGCCCTAGTGTGGTTCCGGCATGGCACGCTGAGCCTTTGGTTAATTCCTCTTCCTGGTGGGAAATGAGAGTTAAATTTGCCCATCCAGACACCTCCAGCTAGTCTCTCATTGGTTCTCCCTATTTCTGTTCATTTTCCGCAGAAATTGCAAACTGGGCCAAACAGGAGGTTAAAGGCACTGTCTCTCCAAGTGGGGAGAGTGTTAGTAAAGCATCTGGAATGTTGCACCCGAGTACCAGCGGACGAAATCTGACACATTTGAACACGTTTTCCGATCACACGGTGGATCATACTCTGGGTTCCACATGCATGTTTTAGCTGAAGGAAGAATCCCTTAAACCTGGAAAGTTGAGACCCAAGGAATAGGTACCACGCAATATGACTTCAAAGGGTCTGCATTTGCTCACCGAACGTCACCAATCCTATCACTGCTGCGCTTATGCCGCTGTACACACGCTTGATTCTCTTTCGGAGACAAATAAGTCCATAGGTTTTAAGATTCTTACTAGTCAGGTATATTCTTAGGCGTTTAATATGGGGTGTTGTGTCCTCTTCGTTGAGCAAGGAGTAGATCTTGTCTATTACATATTTGGCTTGTGGAACGGTATCTGTGCTAATTTCAATCTCTGGTTTTATGCAGCACCCCAACTCACCTTTCCCCTTAAGCAAGCATAAGTTGGTTTTCTACATTTGACACCCTGTTCTGTTTTGTAATTCAGTTCCTGTGTAGCCAAGTTTACATTCTGTGTAGTAGTGATATCTTATGATGTTTCTTTTTCTGTGTGACTTATCTTACTTAGAATCATCGTACCTGAATCCACTCATTATGCTGTTACGGGACTGATGACATACATTTCATTGCTGAGTGATATTGCATTGTACGTAAGTACCACAACTTCTTTATCCATTTTTCGCTTTCTGTGATATAGAACTTGTACCGTAAACGAGGTTCTTGTAAACAGAGCTGTCCCAAACTTTGGGGTGACTGTGTATTTTTTATTTTAATTTCCCTAAGCTATAGGACCATAAGTGGAAATGTCCTAGGCTCTGTTGCTTTGTTTTTTAGATGTTTCAGGAAACACCATACACTTCTCCAGAGTGGCTGTTGGCAATTTACATCCCGCCCATCAGCATAACAAGGCTCCCAGTTCTCCATGGCCTGTCCTGCCTTTCTGGATTTTACACTTTTTTCAGATGGCCCTTTTCACCGGGGGGCAGTGAGACTTCATTGTAGTGCAGATTTCCTTTGCAAGCTTGCTTGGTTGGCCAAAAAGGGCGTATGCGTTTTTTCCTGAATATATTCAGGAAAAAACGCATACGTCCTTTTTGGCCAAGTGCATCATTGTGGACGTTCTGCCTCTTTTCCTATGCTTTACATGCAATTCCAGTCTACCTCCTGAAACCGGTTTCCTGCAATTCTGCCCCGCTTTCAAGTCCTCTTGGCAGCCTTACTTCAATATATTTTTGGACGATAGCTGTCATTTATAACTCTGCAGGTTTGTGAATTACAGTGCCCCTGAGCTCCTTTCTTCAACTCGCTTTCTTGTGAGCTGGCCGCAACACCGCAGCATTGCTTCAGGCCCTAGTGTGGTTCCGGAATGGCATGCTGAGCCTTTGGTTAATTCCTCTTCCTGGTGGGAAATGAGAGTTAAATTTGTCCGTCCAGACACCTCCAGCTAGTCTCTCATTGGTTCTCCCTATTCCTGTTCATTTTCCGCAGAAATTGCAAACTGGGCCAAACAGGAGGTTAAAGGCACTGACTCTCCAAGTGGGGAGAGGGTTAGTAAAGCGTCTGGAATGTTGCACCCGAGTACCAGGGGACGAAACCTGAGACACATTTGAACACGTTTCCCGATCACACGGTGGATCATACTCTGGGTTCCAAATGCATGTTTTAGCTGAAGGAAGAATCCCTTAAACCTGGAGAGTTGAGACCCATGGAATGGCTGGCATGCAATATGACTTCAAAGGGTCTGCATTTGCTCACTGAACCTCACCAATCCTATCACTGCTGCGTTTATGCCGCTGTACACACGCTTGATTCTCTTTCGGAGACATAGAAATCCATAGGTTTTAAGATTCTTACTAGTCAGGTATATTCTTAGGCGTTTAATATGGGGTGTTGATTCCACTTGGTTGAGAAAGGAGTAGCTCTTGTCTATTATATATTTGGCTTATAGAACGGTATCTGTGCTAATTTCAATCTCTGGTTTTATGCAGCACCCCAACTCACCTTTCCCCTTAAGAAAGCATAAGTTGGTTTTCTACATTTGAGACCCTGTTCTGTTTTGTAATTCAGTTCCTGTGTAGCCAAGTTTACATTCCGTGTAGTAGTGATATCTTATGATGTTTCTTTTTCTGTGTGACTTATCTCACTTAGAATCATCGTACCTGAATCCACTCATTATGCTGCTATGGGCCTGATGACATAGATTTCATTGCTGAGTGATATTGCATTGTACGTAAGTACCACAACTTCTTTATCCATTTTTCACTTTCTGTGATATTGAACTTGTACTGTAAACGAGGTTCTTGTAAACAGAGCCGTCCCAAACTTTGGGGTGGCTGTGTCTTTTTGATTTTAATTTCCCTAAGCTATAGGACCATAAGTGGAAGTGCCCTAGGCTCTGTTGCTTTGTTTTGTAGATGTTTCAGGAAACACCATACACTTCTCCAGAGTGGCTGTTGGCAATTTACATCCCGCCCATCAGCATAACAAGGCTCCCAGTTCTCCATGGCCTGTCCTGCCTTTCTGGATTTTACACTTTTTTCAGATGGCCCTTTTGACCGGGGGGCAGTGAGACTTCATTGTAGTGCAGATTTCCTTTGCAAGCTTGCTTGGTTGGCCAAAAAGGGCGTATGCGTTTTTTCCTGAATATATTCAGGAAAAAACGCATACGCCCTTTTTGGCCAAGTGCATCATTGTGGACGTTCTGCCTCTTTTCCTATGCTTTACATGCAATTCCAGTCTACCTCCTGAAATCGGATTCCTGCAATTCTGCCCCGCTTTCAAGTCCTCTTGGCAGCCTTACTTCAATATATTTTTGGACGATAGCTGTCATTTTTAACTCTGCAGGTTTGTGTATTACAGTGCCCCTGAGCTGCTTTCTTCAACTCGCTTTCTTGTGAGCTGGCCGCAACACCGCAGGATTGCTTCAGGCCCTAGTGTGGTTCCGGCATGGCACGCTGAGCCTTTGGTTAATTCCTCTTCCTGGTGGGAAATGAGAGTTAAATTTGCCCGTCCAGACACCTCCAGATAGTCTCTCATTGGTTCTCCCTATTCCTGTTCATCTTCCGCAGAAATGGCAAACTGGGCCAAACAGGAGGTTAAAGGCACTGACTCTCCAAGTGGGGAGAGTGTTAGTAAAGCGTCTGGAATGTTGCACCCGAGTACGAGGAGACGAAACCTGAGACACATTTCAACACGTTTCCCGATCACACGGTGGATCATACTCTGGGTTCCACATGCATGTTTTAGGTGAAGGAAGAATCCCTTAAACCTGGAGAGTTGAGACCCATGGAATGGGTACCATGCAATATGACTTCAAAGGTTCTGCATTGGCTCACCGAACCTCACCAATCCTATCACTGCTGTGCTTATGCCACTGTACACACGCTTGATTCCCTTTCGGAGACATATAAATCCATAGGTTTTAAGATTCTTACTAGTCAGGTGTATTAATAGACGTTTAATATGGGGTGTTGAGTCCTCTTCGTTGAGCAAGGAGTAGCTCTTGTCTATTACATATTTGGCATATGGAACGGTATCTGTGCTAATTTCAATCTCTGGTTTTATGCAGCACCCCAATTCACCTTTCCCCTTAAGCAAGCATAAGTTGGTTTTCTACATTTGAGACACTGTTCTGTTTTGTATTTCAGTTCCTGGGTAGCCAAGTTTACATTCCGTGTAGTAGGGATATCTTATGATGTTTCTTTTTCTGTGTGACTTATTTCACTTAGAATCATCGTACCTGAATCCACTCATTATGCTGCTACGGGCCTGATGATATACATTTCATTGCTGAGTGATATTGCATTGTACGTAAGTATCACAAATTCTTTATCCATTTTTCGCTTTCTGTGATATTGAACTTGTACCGTAAATGAGGTTCTTGTAAACAGAGCCGTCCCAAGCTTTGAGGTGGCTGTTTCTTTTTGATTTTTATTTCCCTAAGCTATAGGACCATAAGTGGAAGTGCCCTAGGCTCTGTTGCTTTGTTTTTTAGATGTTTCAGGAAACACCATACACTTCTCCAGAGTGGCTGTTGGCAATTTACATCCCGCCCATCAGCATAACAAGGCTCCCAGTTCTCCATGGCCTGTCCGGCCTTTCTGGATTTTACACTTTTTTCAGATGGCCCTTTTGAATGGGGGGCAGTGAGACTTCATTGTAGTGCAGATTTCCTTTGCAAGCTTGCTTGGTTGGCCAAAAAGGGCGTATGCGTTTTTTCCTGAATATATTCAGGAAAAAACGCATACGCCCTTTTTGGCCAAGTGCATCATTGTGGACATTCTGTCTCTTTTCCTATGCTTTACATGCAATTCCAGTCTACCTCCTGAAATCGGATTCCTGCAATTCTGCCCCGCTTTCGAGTCCTCTTGGCAGCCTTACTTCAATATATTTTTGGACGATAGCTGTCATTTATAACTCTGCAGGTTTGTGAATTACAGTGCCCCTGAGCTCCTTTCTTCAACTCGCTTTCTTGTGAGCTGGCCGCAACACCGCAGGATTGCTTCAGGCCCTAGTGTGGTTCCGGCATGGCACGCTGAGCCTTTGGTTAATTCCTCTTCCTGGTGGGAAATGAGAGTTAAATTTGCCCGTCCAGACACCTCCAGCTAGTCTCTCACTGGTTCTCCCTATTCCTGTTCATCTTCCGCAAAAATTGCAAACTGGGCCAAACAGGAGGTTAAAGGCACTGACTCTCCAAGTGGGGAGAGGGTTAGTAAAGCGTCTGGAATGTTGCACCCGAGTACCAGGGGACAAAACCTGAGACACATTTGAACACGTTTCCCGATCACACGGTGGATCATACTCTGGGTTCCACATGCATGTTTTAGGTGAAGGAAGAATCCCTTAAACCTGGAGAGTTGAGACCCATGGAATGGGTACCATGCAATATGACTTCAAAGGTTCTGCATTGGCTCACCGAACCTCACCAATCCTATCACTACTGCGCTTATGCCACTGTACACACGCTTGATTCTCTTTTGGAGACATATAAATCCATAGGTTTTAAGATTCTTCCTAGTCAGGTATATTCTTTGACGTTTAATATGGGGTGTTGAGTCCTCTTCGTTGAGCAAGGAGTAGCTATTGTCTATTACATATTTGGCTTATGGAACGGTATCTGTGTTAATTTCAATCTCTGGTTTTATGCAGCACCACAACTCACCTTTCCCCTTAAGCAAGCATAAGTTGGTTTTCTACATTTGAGACCTTGTTCTGTTTTGTAATTCAGTTCCTGTGTAGCCAAGTTTATATTCCGTGTATTAGTGATATCTTATGATGTTTCTTTTTCTGTGTGACTTATCTCACTTAGAATCATCGTACCTGAATCCACTCATTATGCTGCTATGGGCCTGATGACATAGATTTCATTGCTGAGTGATATTGCATTGTACGTAAGTACCACAACTTCTTTATCCATTTTTCGCTTTCTGTGATATTGAACTTGTACCGTAAACGAGGTTCTTGTAAACAGAGCCGTCCCAAACTTTGGGGTGGCTGTGTCTTTTTGATTTTAATTTCACTAAGCTATAGGACCATAAGTGGAAGTGCCCTAGGCTCTGTTGCTTTGTTTTTTAGATGTTTCAGGAAACACCATACACTTCTCCAGAGTGGCTGTTGGCAATTTACATCCCACCCATCAGCATAACAAGGCTCCCAGTTCTCCATGGCCTGTCCGGCCTTTCTGGATTTTTCACTTTTTTCAGATGGCCCTTTTGACTGGGGGGCAGTGAGACTTCATTGTAGTGCAGATTTCCTTTGCAAGCTTGCTTGGTTGGCCAAAAAGGGCGTATGCGTTTTTTCCTGAATATATTCAGGAAAAAACGCATATGCCCTTTTTGGCCAAGTGCATCATTGTGGACATTCTGTCTCTTTTCCTATGCTTTACATGCAATTCCAGTCTACCTCCTGAAATCGGATTCCTGCAATTCTGCCCCGCTTTCGAGTCCTCTTGGCAGCCTTACTTCAATATATTTTTGGACGATAGCTGTCATTTTTAACTCTGCAGGTTTGTGAATTACAGTGCCCCTGAGCTCCTTTCTTCAACTCGCTTTCTTGTGAGCTGGCCGCAACACCGCAGGATTGCTTCAGGCCCTAGTGTGGTTCCGGCATGGCACGCTGAGCCTTTGGTTAATTCCTCTTCCTGGTGGGAAATGAGAGTTAAATTTGCCCATCCAGACACCTCCAGCTAGTCTCTCATTGGTTCTCCCTATTCCTGTTCATTTTCCGCAGAAATTGCAAACTGGGCCAAACAGGAGGTTAAAGGCACTGACTCTCCAAGTGGGGAGAGTGTTAGTAAAGCGTCTGGAATGTTGCACCCGAGTACCAGGGGACGAAATCTGACACATTTGAACACGTTTCCCGATCACACGGTGGATCATACTCTGGGTTCCACATGCATGTTTTAGCTGAAGGAAGAATCCCTTAAACCTGGAGAGTTGAGACCCATGGAATGGGTACCATGCAATATGACTTCAAAGGGTCTGCATTTGCTCACCGAACCTCACCAATCCTATTACTGCTGCATTTATGCCTCTGTAGACACGCTTGATTCTCTTTCGGAGACATATAAATCCATAGGTGTTAAGATTCTTACTAGTCAGGTATATTCTTAGGCATTTAATATGGGGTGTTGAGTCCACTTTGTTGAGCAAGGAGTAGCTCTTGTCTATTACCTATTTGGCTTATGGAATGGTATCTGTGCTAATTTCAATCTCTGGTTTTATGCAGCACCCCAACTCACCTTTCCCCTTAAGCAAGCATAAGTTGGTTTTCTACATTTGACACCCTGTTCTGTTTTGTAATTCAGTTCCTGTGTAGCCAAGTTTACATTCCGTGTAGTAGTGATATCTTATGATGTTTCTTTTTCTGTGTGACTTATCTTACTTAGAATCATCGTACCTGAATCCACTCATTATGCTGCTATGGGCCTGATGACATAGATTTCATTCCTGAGTGATATTGCATTGTACGTAAGTACCACAACTTCTTTATCCATTTTTCACTTTCTGCGATATTGAACTTGTACCATAAACGAGATTCTTGTAAATAGAGCCGGCCCAAACTTTGGGGTGGCTGTGTCTTTTTGATTTTAATTTCCCTAAGCTATAGGACCATAAGTGGAAGTGCCCTAGGCTCTGTTGCTTTGTTTTTTAGATGTTTCAGGAAACACCATACACTTCTCCAGAGTGGCTGTTGGCAATTTACATCCCGCCCATCAGCATAACAAGGCTCCCAGTTCTCCATGGCCTGTCCTGCCTTTCTGGATTTTATACTTTTTTCAGATGGCCCTTTTGACCGGGGGGCAGTGAGACTTCATTGTAGTGCAGATTTCCTTTGCAAGCTTGCTTGGTTGGCCAAAAAGGGCGTATGCGTTTTTTCCTGAATATATTCAGGAAAAAACGCATACGCCCTTTTTGGCCAAGTGCATCATTGTGGACGTTCTGCCTCTTTTCCTATGCTTTACATGCAATTCCAGTCTACCTCCTGAAATCGGATTCCTGCAATTCTGCCCCGCTTTCAAGTCCTCTTGGCAGCCTTACTTCAATATATTTTTGGACGATAGCTGTCATTTTTAACTCTGCAGGTTTGTGAATTACAGTGCCCCTGAGCTCCTTTCTTCAACTCGCTTTCTTGTGAGCTGGCCGCAACACCGCAGGATTGCTTCAGGCCCTAGTGTGGTTCCGGCATGGCATGCTGAGCCTTTGGTTAATTCCTCTTCCTGGTGGGAAATGAGAGTTAAATTTGCCCGTCCAGACACCTCCAGCTAGTCTCTCATTGGTTCTCCCTATTCCTGTTCATTTTCCGCAGAAATTGCAAACTGGGTCAAACAGGAGGTTAAAGGCACTGACTCTCCAAGTGGGGAGAGTTTTAGTAAAGCGTCTGGAATGTTGCACCCGAGTACCAGGGGACAAAAACTGAGACACATTTGAACACGTTTCCCGATCACACGGTGGATCATACTCTGGGTTCCACATGCATGTTTTAGCTGAAGGAAGAATCCCTTAAACCTGGAGAGTTGAGACCCATGGAATGGGTACCATTCAATATGACTTCAAAGGTTCTGCATTGGCTCACCGAACCTCACCAATCCTATCACTGCTGCGCTTATGCCACTGTACACACGCTTGATTCTCTTTCGGAGACATATAAATCCATAGATTTTAAGATTCTTACTAGTCAGGTATATTCTTAGACGTTTAATATGGGGTGTTGAGTCCTCTTCGTTGAGCAAGGAGTAGCTCTTGTCTATTACATATTTGGCTTATGGAACGGTATCTGTGCTAATTTCAATCTCTGGTTTTATGCAGCACCCCAACTCACCTTTCCCCTTAAGCAAGCATAAGTTGGTTTTCTACATTTGAGACCTTGTTCTGTTTTGTAATTCAGTTCCTGTGTAGCCAAGTTTACATTCCGTGTATTAGTGATATCTTATGATGTTTCCTTTTCTGTGTGACTTATCTCACTTAGAATCATCGTACCTGAATCCACTCATTATGCTGCTACGGGCCTGATGACATAGATTTCATTGCTGAGTGATATTGCATTGTACGTAAGTACCACAACTTCTTTATCCATTTTTCACTTTCTGTGATATTGAACTTGTACCGTAAACAAGGTTCTTGTAAACAGAGCCGTCCCAAACTTTGGGGTGGCTGTGTCTTTTTGATTTTAATTTCCCTAAGCTATACGACCATAAGTGGAAGTGCCCTAGGCTCTGTTGCTTTGTTTTTTAGATGTTTCAGGAAACACCATACACTTCTCCAGAGTGGCTGTTGGCAATTTACATCCCGCCCATCAGCATAACAAGGCTCGCAATTCTCCATGAGCTGTCCTGCCTTTCTGGATTTTACACTTTTTTCAGATGGCCCTTTTGACTGGGGGGCAGTGAGACTTCATTGTACTGCAGATTTCCTTTGCAAGCTTGCTTGGTTGGCCAAAAAGTGCGTATGCGTTTTTTCCTGAATATATTCAGGAAAAAACGCATACGCCCTTTTTGGCCAAGTGCATCATTGTGGACGTTCTGCCTCTTTTCCTATGCTTTACATGCAATTCCAGTCTACCTCCTGAAATCGGATTCCTGCAATTCTGCCCCGCTTTCAAGTCCTCTTGGCAGCCTTACTTCAATATATTTTTGGACGATAGCTGTCATTTTTAACTCTGCAGGTTTGTGAATTACAGTGCCCCTGAGCTCCTTTCTTCAACTCGCTTTCTTGTGAGCTGGCCGCAACACCGCAGGATTGCTTCAGGCCCTAGTGTGGTTCCGGCATGGCATGCTGAGCCTTTGGTTAATTCCTCTTCCTGGTGGGAAATGAGAGTTAAATTTGCCCGTCCAGACACCTCCATCTAGTCTCTCATTGGTTCTCCCTATTCCTGTTCATTTTCCGCAGAAATTGCAAACTGGGCCAAACAGGAGGTTAAAGGCACTGACTCTCCAAGTGGGGAGAGTGTTAGTAAAGCGTCTGGAATGTTGCACCCGAGTACCAGGGGACGAAATCTGACACATTTGAACACGTTTCCCGATCACACGGTGGATCATACTCTGGGTTCCACATGCATGTTTTAGCTGAAGGAAGAATCCCTTAAACCTGGAGAGTTGAGACCCATGGAATGGGTACCATGCAATATGACTTCAAAGGGTCTGCATTTGCTCACCGAACCTCACCAATCCTATTACTGCTGCATTTATGCCTCTGTAGACACGCTTGATTCTCTTTCGGAGACATATAAATCCATAGGTTTTAAGATTCTTACTAGTCAGGTATATTCTTAGGCATTTAATATGGGGTGTTGAGTCCATTTTGTTGAGCAAGGAGTAGCTCTTGTCTATTACCTATTTGGCTTATGGAATGGTATCTGTGCTAATTTCAATCTCTGGTTTTATGCAGAACCCCAACTCACCTTTCCCCTTAAGCAAGCATAAGTTGGTTTTCTACATTTGAGATCCTGTTCTGTTTTGTAATTCAGTTCCTGTGTAGCCAAGTTTACATTCCGTGTATTAGTGATATCTTATGATGTTTCTTTTTCTGTGTGACTTATTTCACTTAGAATCATCGTACCTGAATCCACTCATTATGCTGCTACGGGCCTGATGACATAGATTTCATTCCTGAGTGATATTGCATTGTACGTAAGTACCACAACTTCTTTATCCATTTTTCACTTTCTGCGATATTGAACTTGTACCATAAACGAGATTCTTGTAAACAGAGCCGGCCCAAACTTTGGGGTGGCTGTGTCTTTTTGATTTTAATTTCCCTAAGCTATAGGACCATAAGTGGAAGTGCCCTAGGCTCTGTTGCTTTGTTTTTTAGATGTTTCAGGAAACACCATACACTTCTCCAGAGTGGCTGTTGGCAATTTACATCCCGCCCATCAGCATAACAAGGCTCCCATATCTCCATGGCCTGTCCGGCCTTTCTGGATTTTACACTTTTTTCAGATGGCCCTTTTGACTGGGGGGCAGTGAGACTTCATTGTAGTGCAGATTTCCTTTGCAAGCTTGCTTGGTTGGCCAAAAAGGGCGTATGCGTTTTTTCCTGAATATATTCAGGAAAAAACGCATACGCCCTTTTTGGCCAAGTGCATCATTGTGGACATTCTGTCTCTTTTCCTATGCTTTACATGCAATTCCAGTCTACCTCCTGAAATCGGATTCCTGCAATTCTGCCCCGCTTTCGAGTCCTCTTGGCAGCCTTACTTCAATATATTTTTGGACGATAGCTGTCATTTATAACTCTGCAGGTTTGTGAATTACAGTGCCCCTGAGCTCCTTTCTTCAACTCGCTTTCTTGTGAGCTGGCCGCAACACCGCAGCATGGCTTCAGGCCCTAGTGTGGTTCCGGCATGGCACGCTGAGCCTTTGGTTAATTCCTCTTCCTGGTGGGAAATGAGAGTTAAATTTGCCCATCCAGACACCTCCAGCTAGTCTCTCATTGTTTCTCCCTATTCCTGTTCATTTTCCGCAGAAATTGCAAACTGGGCCAAACAGGAGGTTAAAGGCACTGACTCTCCAAGTGGGGAGAGTGTTAGTAAAGTGTATGGAATGTTGCACCCGAGTACCAGGGGACAAAAACTGAGACACATTTGAACACGTTTCCCGATCACACGGTGGATCATACTCTGGGTTCCACATGCATGTTTTAGCTGAAGGAAGAATCCCTTAAACCTGGAGAGTTGAGACCCATGGAATGGCTACCATGCAATATGACTTCAAAGGGTCTGCATTTGCTCATCAAACCTCACCAATCCTATCACTGCTGCGTTTATGCCGCTGTACACATGCTTGATTCTCTTTTGGAGACATATAAATCCATAGGTTTTAAGATTATTACTAGTCAGGTATATTCTTAGGCGATTAATATGTGGTGTAGAGTCCACTTCGTTGAGCAAGGAGTAGCTCTTGTCTATTACATATTTGGCTTATGGAATGGTATCTGTGCTAATTTCAATCTCTGGTTTTATGCAGAACCCCAACTCACCTTTCCCCTTAAGCAAGCATAAGTTGGTTTTCTACATTTGAGACCGTGTTCTGTTTTGTAATTCAGTTTCTGTGTAGCCAAGTTTACATTCCGTGTGGTAGTGATATCTTATGATGTTTCTTTTTCTGTGTGACTTATTTCACTTAGAATCATCGTACCTGAATCCACTCATTATGCTGCTACGGGCCTGATGACATAGATTTCATTCCTGAGTGATATTGCATTGTACGTAAGTACCACAAATTCTTTATCCATTTTTCACTTTCTGCGATATTGAACTTGTACCATAAACGAGATTCTTGTAAACAGAGCCGGCCCAAACTTTGGGGTGGCTGTGTCTTTTTGATTTTAATTTCCCTAAGCTATAGGACCATAAGTGGAAGTGCCCTAGGCTCTGTTGCTTTGTTTTTTAGATGTTTCAGGAAACACCATACACTTCTCCAGAGTGGCTGTTGGCAATTTACATCCCGCCCATCAGCATAACAAGGCTCCCAGTTCTCCATGGCCTGTCCTGCCTTTCTGGATGTTATACTTTTTTCAGATGGCCCTTTTGACCGGGGGGCAGTGAGACTTCATGGTAGTGCAGATTTCCTTTGCAAGCTTGCTTGGTTGGCCAAAAAGGGCGTATGCGTTTTTTCCTGAATATATTCAGGAAAAAACGCATACGCCCTTTTTGGCCAAGTGCATCATTGTGGACGTTCTGCCTCTTTTCCTATGCTTTACATGCAATTCCAGTCTACCTCCTGAAATCGGTTTCCTGCAATTCTGCCCCGCTTTCAAGTCCTCTTGGCAGCCTTACTTCAATATATTTTTGGACGATAGCTGTCATTTTTAACTCTACAGGTTTGTGAATTACAGTGCCCCTGAGCTCCTTTCTTCAACTCGCTTTTTTGTGAGCTGGCCGCAACACCGCAGCATTGCTTCAGGCCCTAGTGTGGTTCCGGCATGGCACGCTGAGCCTTTGGTTAATTCCTCTTCCTGGTGGGAAATGAGAGTTAAATTTGCCCATCCAGACACCTCCAGCTAGTCTCTCATTGGTTCTCCCTATTTCTGTTCATTTTCCGCAGAAATTGCAAACTGGGCCAAACAGGAGGTTAAAGGCACTGTCTCTCCAAGTGGGGAGAGTGTTAGTAAAGCATCTGGAATGTTGCACCCGAGTACCAGCGGACGAAAACTGACACATTTGAACACGTTTTCCGATCACACGGTGGATCATACTCTGGGTTCCACATGCATGTTTTAGCTGAAGGAAGAATCCCTTAAACCTGGAAAGTTGAGACCCAAGGAATAGGTACCACGCAATATGACTTCAAAGGGTCTGCATTTGCTCACCGAACGTCACCAATCCTATCACTGCTGCGCTTATGCCGCTGTACACACGCTTGATTCTCTTTCGGAGACAAATAAGTCCATAGGTTTTAAGATTCTTACTAGTCAGGTATATTCTTAGGCGTTTAATATGGGGTGTTGTGTCCTCTTCGTTGAGCAAGGAGTAGATCTTGTCTATTACATATTTGGCTTGTGGAACGGTATCTGTGCTAATTTCAATCTCTGGTTTTATGCAGCACCCCAACTCACCTTTCCCCTTAAGCAAGCATAAGTTGGTTTTCTACATTTGACACCCTGTTCTGTTTTGTAATTCAGTTCCTGTGTAGCCAAGTTTACATTCTGTGTAGTAGTGATATCTTATGATGTTTCTTTTTCTGTGTGACTTATCTTACTTAGAATCATCGTACCTGAATCCACTCATTATGCTGTTACGGGACTGATGACATACATTTCATTGCTGAGTGATATTGCATTGTACGTAAGTACCACAACTTCTTTATCCATTTTTCGCTATCTGTGATATAGAACTTGTACCGTAAACGAGGTTCTTGTAAACAGAGCCGTCCCAAACTTTGGGGTGTCTGTGTCCTTTTGATTCTAATTTCCCTAAGCTATACGACCATAACTGGAAGTGCCCTAGGCTCTGTTGCTTTGCTTTTTAGATGTTTCAGGAAACACCATACACTTCTCCAGAGTGGCTGTTGGCAATTTACATCCCGCCCATCAGCATAACAAGGCTCCAAATTCTCCATGAGCTGTCCTGCCTTTCTGGATTTTACACTTTTTTCAGATGGCCCTTTTGACTGGGGGGCAGTGAGACTTCATTGTACTGCAGATTTCCTTTGCAAGCTTGCTTGGTTGGCCAAAAAGGGCGTATGCGTTTTTTCCTGAATATATTCAGGAAAAAACGCATACGCCCTTTTTGGCCAAGTGCATCATTGTGGACGTTCTGCCTCTTTTCCTATGCTTTACATGCAATTCCAGTCTACCTCCTGAAATCGGATTCCTGCAATTCTGCCCCGCTTTCAAGTCCTCTTGGCAGCCTTACTTCAATATATTTTTGGACGATAGCTGTCATTTTTAACTCTGCAGGTTTGTGAATTACAGTGCCCCTGAGCTCCTTTCTTCAACTCGCTTTCTTGTGAGCTGGCCGCAACACCGCAGGATTGCTTCAGGCCCTAGTGTGGTTCTGGCATGGCATGCTGAGCCTTTGGTTAATTCCTCTTCCTGGTGGGAAATGAGAGTTAAATTTGCCCGTCCAGACACCTCCAGCTAGTCTCTCATTGGTTCTCCCTATTCCTGTTCATTTTCCGCAGAAATTGCAAACTGGGCCAAACAGGAGGTTAAAGGCACTGACTCTCCAAGTGGGGAGAGTGTTAGTAAAGCGTCTGGAATGTTGCACCCGAGTACCAGGGGACGAAATCTGACACATTTGAACACGTTTCCCGATCACACGGTGGATCATACTCTGGGTTCCACATGCATGTTTTAGCTGAAGGAAGAATCCCTTAAACCTGGAGAGTTGAGACCCATGGAATGGGTACCATGCAATATGACTTCAAAGGGTCTGCATTTGCTCACCGAACCTCACCAATCCTATTACTGCTGCATTTATGCCTCTGTAGACACGCTTGATTCTCTTTCGGAGACATATAAATCCATAGGTGTTAAGATTCTTACTAGTCAGGTATATTCTTAGGCATTTAATATGGGGTGTTGAGTCCACTTTGTTGAGCAAGGAGTAGCTCTTGTCTATTACCTATTTGGCTTATGGAATGGTATCTGTGCTAATTTCAATCTCTGGTTTTATGCAGCACCCCAACTCACCTTTCCCCTTAAGCAAGCATAAGTTGGTTTTCTACATTTGAGATCCTGTTCTGTTTTGTAATTCAGTTCCTGTGTAGCCAAGTTTACATTCCGTGTATTAGTGATATCTTATGATGTTTCTTTTTCTGTGTGACTTATTTCACTTAGAATCATCGTACCTGAATCCACTCATTATGCTGCTATGGGCCTGATGACATAGATTTCATTCCTGAGTGATATTGCATTGTACGTAAGTACCACAACTTCTTTATCCATTTTTCACTTTCTGCGATATTGAACTTGTACCATAAACGAGATTCTTGTAAACAGAGCCGGCCCAAACTTTGGGGTGGCTGTGTCTTTTTGATTTTAATTTCCCTAAGCTATAGGACCATAAGTGGAAGTGCCCTAGGCTCTGTTGCTTTGTTTTTTAGATGTTTCAGGAAACACCATACAATTCTCCAGAGTGGCTGTTGGCAATTTACATCCCGCCCATCAGCATAACAAGGCTCCCAGTTCTCCATGGCCTGTCCTGCCTTTCTGGATTTTATACTTTTTTCAGATGGCCCTTTTGACCGGGGGGGCAGTGAGACTTCATTGTAGTGCAGATTTCCTTTGCAAGCTTGCTTGGTTGGCCAAAAAGGGCGTATGCGTTTTTTCCTGAATATATTCAGGAAAAAACGCATACGCCCTTTTTGGCCAAGTGCATCATTGTGGACGTTCTGCCTCTTTTCCTATGCTTTACATGCAATTCCAGTCTACCTCCTGAAATCGGATTCCTGCAATTCTGCCCCTCTTTCAAGTCCTCTTGGCAGCCTTACTTCAATATATTTTTGGACGATAGCTGTCATTTTTAACTCTGCAGGTTTGTGAATTACAGTGCCCCTGAGCTCCTTTCTTCAACTCGCTTTCTTGTGAGCTGGCCGCAACACCGCAGGATTGCTTCAGGCCCTAGTGTGGTTCCGGCATGGCATGCTGAGCCTTTGGTTAATTCCTCTTCCTGGTGGGAAATGAGAGTTAAATTTGCCCGTCCAGACACCTCCAGCTAGTCTCTCATTGGTTCTCCCTATTCCTGTTCATTTTCCGCAGAAATTGCAAACTGGGTCAAACAGGAGGTTAAAGGCACTGACTCTCCAAGTGGGGAGAGTTTTAGTAAAGCGTCTGGAATGTTGCACCCGAGTACCAGGGGACAAAAACTGAGACACATTTGAACACGTTTCCCGATCACACGGTGGATCATACTCTGGGTTCCACATGCATGTTTTAGCTGAAGGAAGAATCCCTTAAACCTGGAGAGTTGAGACCCATGGAATGGGTACCATTCAATATGACTTCAAAGGTTCTGCATTGGCTCACCGAACCTCACCAATCCTATCACTGCTGCGCTTATGCCACTGTACACACGCTTGATTCTCTTTCGGAGACATATAAATCCATAGATTTTAAGATTCTTACTAGTCAGGTATATTCTTAGACGTTTAATATGGGGTGTTGAGTCCTCTTCGTTGAGCAAGGAGTAGCTCTTGTCTATTACATATTTGGCTTATGGAACGGTATCTGTGCTAATTTCAATCTCTGGTTTTATGCAGCACCCCAACTCACCTTTCCCCTTAAGCAAGCATAAGTTGGTTTTCTACATTTGAGATCCTGTTCTGTTTTGTAATTCAGTTCCTGTGTAGCCAAGTTTACATTCCGTGTATTAGTGATATCTTATGATGTTTCTTTTTCTGTGTGACTTATTTCACTTAGAATCATCGTACCTGAATCCACTCATTATGCTGCTACGGGCCTGATGACATAGATTTCATTCCTGAGTGATATTGCATTGTACGTAAGTACCACAACTTCTTTATCCATTTTTCACTTTCTGCGATATTGAACTTGTACCATAAACGAGATTCTTGTAAACAGAGCCGGCCCAAACTTTGGGGTGGCTGTGTCTTTTTGATTTTAATTTCCCTAAGCTATAGGACCATAAGTGGAAGTGCCCTAGGCTCTGTTGCTTTGTTTTTTAGATGTTTCAGGAAACACCATACACTTCTCCAGAGTGGCTGTTGGCAATTTACATCCCGCCCATCAGCATAACAAGGCTCCCAGTTCTCCATGGCCTGTCCTGCCTTTCTGGATGTTATACTTTTTTCAGATGGCCCTTTTGACCGGGGGGCAGTGAGACTTCATTGTAGTGCAGATTTCCTTTGCAAGCTTGCTTGGTTGGCCAAAAAGGGCGTATGCGTTTTTTCCTGAATATATTCAGGAAAAAACGCATACGCCCTTTTTGGCCAAGTGCATCATTGTGGACGTTCTGCCTCTTTTCCTATGCTTTACATGCAATTCCAGTCTACCTCCTGAAATCGGTTTCCTGCAATTCTGCCCCGCTTTCAAGTCCTCTTGGCAGCCTTACTTCAATATATTTTTGGACGATAGCTGTCATTTTTAACTCTGCAGGTTTGTGAATTACAGTGCCCCTGAGCTCCTTTCTTCAACTCGCTTTTTTGTGAGCTGGCCGCAACACCGCAGCATTGCTTCAGGCCCTAGTGTGGTTCCGGCATGGCACGCTGAGCCTTTGGTTAATTCCTCTTCCTGGTGGGAAATGAGAGTTAAATTTGCCCATCCAGACACCTCCAGCTAGTCTCTCATTGGTTCTCCCTATTTCTGTTCATTTTCTGCAGAAATTGCAAACTGGGCCAAACAGGAGGTTAAAGGCACTGTCTCTCCAAGTGGGGAGAGTGTTAGTAAAGCGTCTGGAATGTTGCACCCGAGTACCAGGGGACAAAAACTGAGACACATTTGAACACGTTTCCCAATCACACGGTTGATCATACTCTGGGTTCCACATGCATGTTTTAGCTGAAGGAAGAATCCCTTAAACCTGGAGAGTTGAGACCCATGGAATGGCTACCATGCAATATGACTTCAAAGGGTCTGCATTTGCTCATCAAACCTCACCAATCCTATCACTGCTGCGTTTATGCCGCTGTACACATGCTTGATTCTCTTTTGGAGACATACAAATCCATAGGTTTTAAGATTATTACTAGTCAGGTATATTCTTAGGCGATTAATATGGGGTGTAGAGTCCACTTCGTTGAGCAAGGAGTAGCTCTTGTCTATTACATATTTGGCTTATGGAATGGTATCTGTGCTAATTTCAATCTCTGGTTTTATGCAGAACCCCAACTCACCTTTCCCCTTAAGCAAGCATAAGTTGGTTTTCTACATTTGAGACCGTGTTCTGTTTTGTAATTCAGTTTCTGTGTAGCCAAGTTTACATTCCGTGTAGTAGTGATATCTTATGATGTTTCTTTTTCTGTGTGACTTATCTCACTTAGAATCATCGTACCTGAATCCACTCATTATGCTGCTACGGGCCTGATGATATAGATTTCATTGCTGAGTGATATTGCATTGTACGTAAGTACCACAAAATCTTTGTCCATTTTTCACTTTCTGTGATATTGAACTCGTACTGTAAATGAGGTTCTTGTAAACAGAGCCGTCCCAAACTTTGGGGTGGCTGTGTCTTTTTGATTTTAATTTCCCTAAGCTATAGGACCATAAGTGGAAGTGCCCTAGGCTCTGTTGCTTTGTTTTTTAGATGTTTCAGGAAACACCATACACTTCTCCAGAGTGGCTGTTGGCAATTTTCATCCCGCCCATCAGCATAACAAGGCTCCCAGTTCTCCATGGCCTGTCCTGCCTTTCTGGATTTTACACTTTTTTCAGATGGCCCTATTGACCGGGGGGCAGTGAGACTTCATTGTAGTGCAGATTTCCTTTGCAAGCTTGCTTGGTTGGCCAAAAAGGGCGTATGCGTTTTTTCCTGAATATATTCAGGAAAAAACGCATACGCGCTTTTTGGCCAAGTGCATCATTGTGGACGTTCTGCCTCTTTTCCTATGCTTTACATGCAATTCCAGTCTACCTCCTGAAATCGGTTTCCTACAATTCTGCCCCGCTTTCAAGTCCTCTTGGTACCCTTACTTCAATATATTTTTGGACGATAGCTGTCATTTTTAACTCTGCAGGTTTGTGAAATACAGTGCCCCTGAGCTCCTTTCTTCAACTCGCTTTCTTGTGAGCTGGCCGCAACACCGCAGGATTGCTTCAGGACATAGGGTGGTTCCGGAATGGCACGCTGAGCCTTTGTTTAATTCCTCTTCCTGGTGGGAAATGAGAGTTAAATTTGCCCGTCCAGACACCTCCAGCTAGTCTCTCATTGGTTCTCCCTATTCCTCTTCATCTTCCGCAGAAATTGCGAACTGGGCCAAACAGGAGGTTAAAGGCACTGACTCTCCAAGTGGGGAGAGTGTTAGTAAAGCATCTGGAATGTTGCACCCGAGTACCAGCGGACGAAAACTGACACATTTGAACACGTTTTCCGATCACACGGTGGATCATACTCTGGGTTCCACATGCATGTTTTAGCTGAAGGAAGAATCCCTTAAACCTGGAAAGTTGAGACCCAAGGAATAGGTACCACGCAATATGACTTCAAAGGGTCTGCATTTGCTCACCGAACCTCACCAATCCTATCACTGCTGCGCTTATGCCACTGTACACATGCTTGATTCTCGTTCGGAGACAAATAAGTCCATAGGTTTTAAGATTCTTACTAGTCAGGTATATTCTTAGGCGTTTAATATGGGGTGTTGTGTCCTCTTCGTTGAGCAAGGAGTAGATCTTGTCTATTACATATTTGGCTTGTGGAACGGTATCTGTGCTAATTTCAATCTCTGGTTTTATGCAGCACCCCAACTCACCTTTCCCCTTAAGCAAGCATAAGTTGGTTTTCTACATTTGACACCCTGTTCTGTTTTGTAATTCAGTTCCTGTGTAGCCAAGTTTACATTCCGTGTAGTAGTGATATCTTATGATGTTTCTTTTTCTGTGTGACTTATCTTACTTAGAATCATCGTACCTGAATCCACTCATTATGCTGTTACGGGCCTGATGACATACATTTCATTGCTGAGTGATATTGCATTGTACGTAAGTACCACAACTTCTTTATCCATTTTTCGCTTTCTGTGATATAGAACTTGTACCGTAAACGAGGTTCTTGTAAACAGAGCTGTCCCAAACTTTGGGGTGACTGTGTCTTTTTGATTTTAATTTCCCTAAGCTATAGGACCATAAGTGGAAGTGCCCTAGGCTCTGTTGCTTTGTTTTTTAGATGTTTCAGGAAACACCATACACTTCTCCAGAGTGGCTGTTGGCAATTTACATCCCGCCCATCAGCATAACAAGGCTCCCAGTTCTCCATGGCCTGTCCTGCCTTTCTGGATGTTATACTTTTTTCAGATGGCCCTTTTGACTGGGGGGCAGTGAGACTTCATTGTAGTGCAGATTTCCTTTGCAAGCTTGCTTGGTTGGCCAAAAAGGGCGTATGCGTTTTTTCCTGAATATATTCAGGAAAAAACGCATACGCCCTTTTTGGCCAAGTGCATCATTGTGGACGTTCTGCCTCTTTTCCTATGCTTTACATGCAATTCCAGTCTACCTCCTGAAATCGGTTTCCTGCAATTCTGCCCCGCTTTCAAGTCCTCTTGGCAGCCTTACTTCAATATATTTTTGGACGATAGCTGTCATTTTTAACTCTGCAGGTTTGTGAATTACAGTGCCCCTGAGCTCCTTTCTTCAACTCGCTTTTTTGTGAGCTGGCCGCAACACCGCAGCATTGCTTCAGGCCCTAGTGTGGTTCCGGCATGGCACGCTGAGCCTTTGGTTAATTCCTCTTCCTGGTGGGAAATGAGAGTTAAATTTGCCCATCCAGACACCTCCAGCTAGTCTCTCATTGGTTCTCCCTATTTCTGTTCATTTTCCGCAGAAATTGCAAACTGGGCCAAACAGGAGGTTAAAGGCACTGTCTCTCCAAGTGGGGAGAGTGTTAGTAAAGCGTCTGGAATGTTGCACCCGAGTACCAGGGGACAAAAACTGAGACACATTTGAACACGTTTCCCGATCACACGGTTGATCATACTCTGGGTTCCACATGCATGTTTTAGCTGAAGGAAGAATCCCTTAAACCTGGAGAGTTGAGACCCATGGAATGGGTACCATGCAATATGACTTCAAAGGGTCTGCATTTGCTCACCGAACCTCACCAATCCTATCACTGCTGCATTTATGCCGCTGTACACACGCTTGATTCTCTTTCGGAGACATATAAATCCATAGGTTTTAAGATTCTTACTAGTCAGGTATATTCTTAGGCATTTAATATGGGGTGTTGAGTCCACTTCATTGAGCAAGGAGTAGCTCTTGTCTATTACCTATTTGGCTTATGGAATGGTATCTGTGATAATTTCAATCTCTGGTTTTATGCAGCACCCCAACTCACCTTTCCCCTTAAGCAAGCATAAGTTGGTTTTCTACATTTGAGATCCTGTTCTGTTTTGTAATTCAGTTCCTGTGTAGCCAAGTTTACATTCCGTGTATTAGTGATATCTTATGATGTTTCTTTTTCTGTGTGACTTATTTCACTTAGAATCATCGTACCTGAATCCACTCATTATGCTGCTACGGGCCTGATGACATAGATTTCATTCCTGAGTGATATTGCATTGTACGTAAGTACCACAACTTCTTTATCCATTTTTCACTTTCTGCGATATTGAACTTGTACCATAAACGAGATTCTTGTAAACAGAGACGGCCCAAACTTTGGGGTGGCTGTGTCTTTTTGATTTTAATTTCCCTAAGCTATAGGACCATAAGTGGAAGTGCCCTAGGCTCTGTTGCTTTGTTTTTTAGATGTTTCAGGAAACACCATACACTTCTCCAGAGTGGCTGTTGGCAATTTACATCCCGCCCATCAGCATAACAAGGCTCCCAGTTCTCCATGGCCTGTCCTGCCTTTCTGGATGTTATACTTTTTTCAGATGGCCCTTTTAACCGGGGGGCAGTGAGACTTCATTGTAGTGCAGATTTCCTTTGCAAGCTTGCTTGGTTGGCCAAAAAGGGCGTATGCGTTTTTTCCTGAATATATTCAGGAAAAAACGCATACGCCCTTTTTGGCCAAGTGCATCATTGTGGACGTTCTGCCTCTTTTCCTATGCTTTACATGCAATTCCAGTCTACCTCCTGAAATCGGTTTCCTGCAATTCTGCCCCGCTTTCAAGTCCTCTTGGCAGCCTTACTTCAATATATTTTTGGACGATAGCTGTCATTTTTAACTCTGCAGGTTTGTGAATTACAGTGCCCCTGAGCTCCTTTCTTCAACTCGCTTTTTTGTGAGCTGGCCGCAACACCACAGCATTGCTTCAGGCCCTAGTGTGGTTCCGGCATGGCACGCTGAGCCTTTGGTTAATTCCTCTTCCTGGTGGGAAATGAGAGTTAAATTTGCCCATCCAGACACCTCCAGCTAGTCTCTCATTGGTTCTCCCTATTCCTGTTCATTTTCTGCAGAAATTGCAAACTGGGTCAAACAGAAGGTTAAAGGCACTGTCTCTCCAAGTGGGGAGAGTGTTAGTAAAGCGTCTGGAATGTTGCACCCGAGTACCAGGGGACAAAAACTGAGACACATTTGAACACGTTTCCCGATCACACGGTTGATCATACTCTGGGTTCCACATGCATGTTTTAGCTGAAGGAAGAATCCCTTAAACCTGGAGAGTTGAGACCCATGGAATGGCTACCATGCAATATGACTTCAAAGGGTCTGCATTTGCTCATCAAACCTCACCAATCCTATCACTGCTGCGTTTATGCCGCTGTACACATGCTTGATTCTCTTTTGGAGACATATAAATCCATAGGTTTTAAGATTATTACTAGTCAGGTATATTCTTAGGCGATTAATATGGGGTGTAGAGTCCACTTCGTTGAGCAAGGAGTAGCTCTTGTCTATTACATATTTGGCTTATGGAATGGTATCTGTGCTAATTTCAATCTCTGGTTTTATGCAGAACCCCAACTCACCTTTCCCCTTAAGCAAGCATAAGTTGGTTTTCTACATTTGAGACCGTGTTCTGTTTTGTAATTCAGTTTCTGTGTAGCCAAGTTTACATTCCGTGTAGTAGTGATATCTTATGATGTTTCTTTTTCTGTGTGACTTATCTCACTTAGAATCATCGTACCTGAATCCACTCATTATGCTGCTACGGGCCTGATGATATAGATTTCATTGCTGAGTGATATTGCATTGTACGTAAGTACCACAAAATCTTTGTCCATTTTTCACTTTCTGTGATATTGAACTCGTACTGTAAATGAGGTTCTTGTAAACAGAGCCGTCCCAAACTTTGGGGTGGCTGTGTCTTTTTGATTTTAATTTCCCTAAGCTATAGGACCATAAGTGGAAGTGCCCTAGGCTCTGTTGCTTTGTTTTTTAGATGTTTCAGGAAACACCATACACTTCTCCAGAGTGGCTGTTGGCAATTTACATCCCGCCCATCAGCATAACAAGGCTCCCAGTTCTCCATGGCCTGTCCTGCCTTTCTGGATTTTACACTTTTTTCAGATGGCCCTATTGACCGGGGGGCAGTGAGACTTCATTGTAGTGCAGATTTCCTTTGCAAGCTTGCTTGGTTGGCCAAAAAGGGCGTATGCGTTTTTTCCTGAATATATTCAGGAAAAAACGCATACGCCCTTTTTGGCCAAGTGCATCATTGTGGACATTCTGCCTCTTTTCCTATGCTTTACATGCAATTCCAGTCTACCTCCTGAAATCGGTTTCCTACAATTCTGCCCCGCTTTCAAGTCCTCTTGGTACCCTTAATTCAATATATTTTTGGACGATAGCTGTCATTTTTAACTCTGCAGGTTTGTGAAATACAGTGCCCCTGAGCTCCTTTCTTCAACTCGCTTTCTTGTGAGCTGGCTGCAACACCGCAGGATTGCTTCAGGACATAGGGTGGTTCCGGAAATGCACGCTGAGCCTTTGTTTAATTCCTCTTCCTGGTGGGAAATGAGAGTTAAATTTGCCCGTCCAGACACCTCCAGCTAGTCTCTCATTGGTTCTCCCTATTCCTGTTCATCTTCCGCAGAAATTGCGAACTGGGCCAAACAGGAGGTTAAAGGCACTGACTCTCCAAGTGGGGAGAGTGTTAGTAAAGCATCTGGAATGTTGCACCCGAGTACCAGCGGACGAAAACTGACACATTTGAACACGTTTTCCGATCACACGGTGGATCATACTCTGGGTTCCACATGCATGTTTTAGCTGAAGGAAGAATCCCTTAAACCTGGAAAGTTGAGACCCAAGGAATAGGTACCACGCAATATGACTTCAAAGGGTCTGCATTTGCTCACCGAACGTCACCAATCCTATCACTGCTGCGCTTATGCCGCTGTACACACGCTTGATTCTCTTTCGGAGACAAATAAGTCCATAGGTTTTAAGATTCTTACTAGTCAGGTATATTCTTAGGCGTTTAATATGGGGTGTTGTGTCCTCTTCGTTGAGCAAGGAGTAGATCTTGTCTATTACATATTTGGCTTGTGGAACGGTATCTGTGCTAATTTCAATCTCTGGTTTTATGCAGCACCCCAACTCACCTTTCCCCTTAAGCAAGCATAAGTTGGTTTTCTACATTTGACACCCTGTTCTGTTTTGTAATTCAGTTCCTGTGTAGCCAAGTTTACATTCCGTGTAGTAGTGATATCTTATGATGTTTCTTTTTCTGTGTGACTTATCTTACTTAGAATCATCGTACCTGAATCCACTCATTATGCTGTTACGGGCCTGATGACATACATTTCATTGCTGAGTGATATTGCATTGTACGTAAGTACCACAACTTCTTTATCCATTTTTCGCTTTCTGTGATATAGAACTTGTACCGTAAACGAGGTTCTTGTAAACAGAGCTGTCCCAAACTTTGGGGTGACTGTGTCTTTTTGATTTTAATTTCCCTAAGCTATAGGACCATAAGTGGAAATGTCCTAGGCTCTGTTGCTTTGTTTTTTAGATGTTTCAGGAAACACCATACACTTCTCCAGAGTGGCTGTTGGCAATTTACATCCCGCCCATCAGCATAACAATGCTCCCAGTTCTCCATGGCCTGTCCTGCCTTTCTGGATGTTACACTTTTTTCAGATGGCCCTTTTGACCGGGGGGCAGTGAGACTTCATTGTAGTGCAGATTTCCTTTGCAAGCTTGCTTGGTTGGCCAAAAAGTGCATATGCGTTTTTTCCTGAATATATTCAGGAAAAAACGCATACGCCCTTTTTGGCCAAGTGCATCATTGTGGACGTTCTGCCTCTTTTCCTATGATTTACATGCAATTCCAGTCTACCTCCTGAAACCGGTTTCCTGCAATTCTGCCCCGCTTTCAAGTCCTCTTGGCAGCCTTACTTCAATATATTTTTGGACGATAGCTGTCATTTATAACTCTGCAGGTTTGTGAATTACCGTGCCCCTGAGCTCCTTTCTTCAACTCGCTTTCTTGTGAGCTGGCCGCAACACCGCAGCATTGCTTCAGGCCCTAGTGTGGTTCCGGAATGGCATGCTGAGCCTTTGGTTAATTCCTCTTCCTGGTGGGAAATGAGAGTTAAATTTGCCCGTCCAGACACCTCCAGCTAGTCTCTCATTGGTTCTCCCTATTCCTGTTCATTTTCCGCAGAAATTGCAAACTGGGTCAAACAGGAGGTTAAAGGCACTGACTCTCCAAGTGGGGAGAGTTTTAGTAAAGCGTCTGGAATGTTGCACCCGAGTACCAGGGGACGAAACCTGAGACACATTTGAACACGTTTCCCGATCACACGGTGGATCATACTCTGGGTTCCACATGCATGTTTTAGCTGAAGGAAGAATCCCTTAAACCTGGAGAGTTGAGACCCATGGAATGGGTACCATGCAATATGACTTCAAAGGGTCTGCATTTGCTCACCGAACCTCACCAATCCTATCACTGCTGCGTTTATGCCGCTGTACACACGCTTGATTCTCTTTCGGAGACATAGAAATCCATAGGTTTTAAGATTCTTACTAGTCAGGTATATTCTTAGGCGTTTAATATGGGGTGTTGATTCCACTTGGTTGAGAAAGGAGTAGCTCTTGTCTATTACATATTTGGCTTATGGAACGGTATCTGTGCTAATTTCAATCTCTGGTTTTATGCAGCACCCCAACTCACCTTTCCCCTTAAGAAAGCATAAGTTGGTTTTCTACATTTGAGACCCTGTTCTGTTTTGTAATTCTGTTCCTGTGTAGCCAAGTTTACATTCCGTGTAGTAGTGATATCTTATGATGTTTCTTTTTCTGTGTGACTTATCTCACTTAGGATCATCGTACCTGAATCCACTCATTATGCTGCTATGGGCCTGATGACATAGATTTCATTGCTGAGTGATATTGCATTGTACGTAAGTACCACAACTTCTTTATCCATTTTTCACTTTCTGTGATATTGAACTCGAACTGTAAACGAGGTTCTTGTAAACAGAGCCGTCCCAAACTTTGGGGTGGCTGTGTCTTTTTGATTTTAATTTCCCTAAGCTATAGGACCATAAGTGGAAGTGCCCTAGGCTCTGTTGCTTTGTTTTGTAGATGTTTCAGGAAACACCATACACTTCTCCAGAGTGGCTGTTGGCAATTTGCATCCCGCCCATCAGCATAACAAGGCTCCCAGTTCTCCATGGCCTGTCCTGCCTTTCTGGATTTTATACTTTTTTCAGATGGCCCTTTTGACCGGGTGGCAGTGAGACTTCATTGTAGTGCAGATTTCCTTTGCAAGCTTGCTTGGTTGGCCCAAAAGGGCGTATGCGTTTTTTCCTGAATATATTCAGGAAAAAACGCATACGCCCTTTTTGGCCAAGTGCATCATTGTGGACGTTCTGCCTCTTTTCCTATGCTTTACATGCAATTCCAGTCTACCTCCTGAAATCGGTTTTCTGCAATTCTGCCCCGCTTTCAAGTCCTCTTGGCAGCCTTACTTCAATATATTTTTGGACGATAGCTGTCATTTATAACTCTGCAGTTTTGTGAATTACAGAGCCTCTGAGCTCCTTTCTTCAACTTGCTTTCTTGTGAGCTGGCTGCAAGACCGCAGCATTGCTTCAGGCCCTAGTGTGGTTCCGGCATGGCACGCTGAGCCTTTGGTTAATTCCTCTTCCTGGTGGGAAATGAGAGTTAAATTTGTCCGTCCAGACACCTCCATCTAGTCTCTCATTGGTTCTCCCTATTCCTGTTCATTTTCCGCAGAAATTGCAAACTGGGCCAAACAGGAGGTTAAAGGCACTGACTCTCCAAGTGGGGAGAGTGTTAGTAAAGCGTCTGGAATGTTGCACCCGAGTACCAGGGGACGAAACCTGAGACACATTTGAACACTTTTCCCAATAACACGGTGGATCATACTCTGGGTTCCACATGCATGTTTTAGCTGAAGGAAGAATCCCTTAAACCTGGAGAGTTGAGACCCATGGAATGGGTACCATGCAATATAAATTCAAAGGTTCTGCATTGGCTCACTGAACCTCACCAATCTTATCACTGCTGCGCTTTTGCCACTGTACACACGCTTGATTCTCTTTCGGAGACATATAAATCCATAGATTTTAAGATTCTTACTAGTCAGGTATATTCTTAGGCGTTTAATATGGGGTGTTGTGTCCTCTTTGTTGAGCAAGGAGTAGCTCTTGTCTATTACATATTTGGCTTTTGGAACGGTATCTGTGCTAATTTCAATCTCTGGTTTTATGCAGCACCCCAACTCACCTTTCCCCTTAAGCAAGCATAAGTTGGTTTTCTACATTTGAGACCCTGTTCTGTTTTGTAATTCAGTTCCTTTGTAGCTAAGTTTACATTCCGTGTAGTAGTGATATCTTATGATGTTTCTTTTTCTGTGTGATTTTTTTCACTTAGAATCATGGTACCTGAATCTACTCATTATGCTGCTACGGGCCTGATGACATAGATTTCATTGCTGAGTGATATTGCATTGTACATAAGTACCACAACTTCTTTATCCATTTTTTGCTTTCTGCAATATTGAACTTGTACCATAAACGAGGTTCTTGTAAACAGAGCCGTCCCAAACTTTGGGGTGGCTGTGTCTTTTTGATTTTAATTTCCCTAAGCTATAGGACCATAAGTGGAAGTGCCCTAGGCTCTGTTGCTTTGTTTTTTAGATGTTTCAGGAAACACCATACACTTCTCCAGAGTGGCTGTTGGCAATTTACATCCCGCCCATCAGCATAACAAGGCTCCCAGTTCTCCATGGCCTGTCCTGCCTTTCTGGATTTTACACTTTTTTCAGATGCTCCTTTTGACAGGGAGGAAGTGAGACTTCATTGTAGTGCAGATTTCCTTTGCAAGCTTGCTTGGTTGGCCAAAAAGGGCGTATGCGTTTTTTCCTGAATATATTCAGGAAAAAACGCATACGCCCTTTTTGGCCAAGTGCATCATTGTCGACGTTCTGAGTGTTTTCATATGTTTTCAATGCAATTCCAGTCTACCTCCTGAAATCAGTTTCCTGCAATTCTGCCTTGCTGTCAGTGCCTCTTCATAGCCTTACCTCAATATACTTTTTGAAAATTGTTGGCCTTTTTAACTCTGCAGGTTTTTGAATTGCCGTGGCCCTTAGCTGCATTTTTCAGCTCTTATTTTTGTGATCTTGCCTCATATCCACAGGATTTCTTCAGGCCCTATTCTTCTTCTGGGTCGCCTTGCTCTGCCTTTGGTTAATTCTTCTTCCTGATGTGAATTAGAGTGACATGTTCCCATTGAAACCGCTACAGCTATTTTCTCACTGGTTCCCCCTATTCCCATTCATCCTCCGCACTAACTGCAGACTGTGCGATACCGGAACGTAAAGGCATTGACTCTCCATGTGGAGATGTTGTTAGTAAAGTGGCTGGAATGTTGATCCGGAGCCCCAGGAGAGGAAAATGAGGTGCGTTTTAGAAACCTTTCCCGATCATATGGTATACCATCCGCTGGATTTCCCATGCATGGTTTAGCTGTAGGAAGATTCCCTTCAACCTGGAGTGTTGGGACCCTTGGAATGAGTAGCATGAAGTATTGCATTAAACTTTCGGCAGTTGCTCACCAAAGCTCACCAATCCTCTCAGCCCCAAGTGTCCAGCCTTATGTCTTATCCAGCTGTGGGTTTATATGTGGTCATTCCAGGTTGCATCACAGCCCCTGAGCGAATTTTGTAAGAATTTTTCTCTCTTTCATTGTTTCTGCGTTTTGGTTTTAAAATTTATTTCTATAATGGGGTTTAGCTCATTTTCACTGCTGTGTTTGGCCGCTCTGCACACACTTGATTCCCTTATGGAGATATATCAATACATGGGTTTTAAGATTCTTATTACTCAGATATATTTCTCTGCGGTGTATAGGGTGTGTTGAGGCCAGTTCATTGAGCAAGGTGTAGATCTTGTCTAATACCTATTTGGTTTATTGAACGGTATCTGTGCTAATTTCAAACTCTGGTTTTATGCATCACCCCACCTCTCCTTTCCCCTTAAGCTGACATAAGTGTGTTTTCTAAATGTGAGACACTGTTCTGTTTTGTAATTCATTTTTTGTGCAGCCATATTTATCCTCCCTCTATAAGTGATATCTTATGATATGTTTCTTTTTCTGTTTGACTTATTTCAAGTAGTATTATCGGACCTAAATCCACTCTTTATCCTTCTACTAGCCTTATTACATTGATTTCATGGTGAAGAGATATTCCATTGTACATAAGTACCACATTTTCTTTATCCATTGTTCTCTTTCCTGGGATATTTAAGGTGTACTGAAGTTGAGGTTCTTGTAAACAGAGTAGCCCTAAACTGTGGTGTGCTTGTGTCTTGTTGATTTTTAGACTTCCCTAGATATACTTCCGTGATTGGAAGTGCCCTATGCTCTGTAGCTCTGTTTTTTAGATGATTTAGGAACCACCATACACTTCTCCAGAGTGGCTCTCGGCAGTTCACACACTGTCCATCAGCGTATAAAGGCTCCCTGTTCTCCATGGCCTGTCCTGCATTTCTGGTTTTTACAATTTTTTCGGATGGCCCTTTTGACCGGTGGGAAATGAGACTTCTTTGTTGTGCACATTTGCATTGCTTGCTTGCTTGGTTGCCCATAAAGTGCGTATGCGTTTTTTCCTGGATATATTCAGGAAAAAACGCATACTCCCTTTTGGGCCAACTGCATCATTGTCGAAATTCTGCCGCTTTTCATGTGCTTTAAAGACGAGTCCAATCTATCTCTTGAAATCTGTTTCTTGCAATTCTGTCTTGCATTCAGATCCTCTTCTTTGCCTTACCTCAACATATTTTGGGACGTTAGTTTTCATTTATAACTCTGCAGGTTTGTGAATTGCAGTGACCCTGAGCTCCATTTTTTAAGTTGCTCTTTTGTGAGCTGGCCTCAAAGCCGCAGGATTGCTTCAGGCCCTATTTTGGCTCCGGCGAGGCGGGCTGAGCCTTTTTTTAATTCTTATTCTTAATGGGAAATTAGAGTGACATGTGCCCGTCCAAACCCCTACAACTATTCTCTCATTGGTTCCCCCTCTTCCCGTTCATCCTCCTCACAATTTGCAAAATGTGTGAAACAGAAGTTTAAATGTGCTGATTCTCTAAGTGGGGAGATTCTAAGTAACGTGGCTGGAATGATGAACAGGAGCACCAGGAGAGGATAAATGAGGTGCATTTTAGACACATCTCCCGATCACATGGTGTACAGTCCTCTGGGTTTTCCATGCATGTTTTCGCTGTAGGAAGATCCCTTGAACCTGCAGATTTGGGACCCATTGAATGGGTACCAGGTAGTATTACTTTAAAGGGTGTGCATTTCCTCACCCAACCTCATATTTCTCTTAGCGTAAACAGTTTCCAGCCTTATGTCTCATCCTGCTGTGGGTCTAGATGTGTTCAATCCATGTTGCATCACCGTCCCTGAGGAAAAGTTGTAAGAGGTTTTCTCTGTCTCTTTGTCGTTTATTTTTTTCAATTTATTACTATATTGGTTACAGCTGATTTTCAAAGCTCTGTTTCTTGCTGCTGTACATCCACTTGATTCACATACAGAGAGACATCAATAAATTCTTTTTCAGATTCTTACCAGTCATATATATTCTTTTCCAGTGACTTGAGTGTGCTGAGTGCAGTTCTTTTAGCTACCGTGTAGGCCTTGTTGATTATCAGTTTGGTATTTGGAATGGTATCTTTGCTAATTTCAACCTCCTGGATGATGCCTCACCCCTCCCCACCTTTCCCGTTTAGCAGCCTTACGCGTGTTGTCTACATATTTGACTATGTTTTTGTTTTGTAATTTATTTCATGTGTAGCCATTTTGGATTCCACCTTTAAGTGATATCTTATGATATGTGTCTTTTTCTTTTTGAATTATGTCACTTAGAATGATCATACGTAACTCCTCCGGAGTTGTTACAACTGGCCATATTTCATTGACTTCCAGGCTGAGTAATATTCCACTCTACATAAGTACCACATCTCTATCCATTTTTTCCCTCCAGAGACATTTAAGTTATATCCTAGTCGAGAATCTTTTAAACAGAGAGGCAGTAAACATTGGGGTGCCTGTGTCCTCTCGATTTTTGTTTTTCCCAAGACATACGCCCATGAGTGCAAGTGCCCTATGCTCTGTAGCTCATTTTTTAGATGCTTTAGTAAACACAATACACTTCTCCAGAATGGCCATTGGCAATATACATTTCCACTATAAGCCTCACAGGGCTCCCTCTTCTCCTTGCCCTGTCCTGCATTTCTGGTGTTTACACTTTATGAGGATGGCTCTTCTGACTGATGCGAAGTGATATCTTTTGTAGTATTGATTTCCAGTGCCCACCTGTTTGGTTGGCTAAAAAAGTGTATGCCCTTTTCTTGAATATATACAGAGAAAAACGCATACAGCCTTTTTGGCCAACTGCAATGTTGGCAATGTTCAGCCCCTTTTCTTGTGCTTAATGGCGAGTCCTTTCTACCTCCTCAAATCCCTTTCCTGCCATTCTCCCTTGCTTACCAATCCTTTTCTCTGACTTTCCTCAAGACATTTTTCAGTGATAGATATTTTCAACTCTGCAGTTTCGTGAATTTTACTGCCCCTGAGTTCCATTGTTCAACTTGTGTTTATGGGAACTGGCCACAAAGCAGTGGGATTTCCTCAAGCCCTATACTGTTTCCATGGGCAACCCTAGCCTTTGGTCAATTCGTCTTCCTGATTGGAAATTAGAGTGACATGTGCCTGTCTGAACACCTAGGACTTGTCTCTCATTGTTCCTCATCCTTCCGCTTCATCCTCTGGACAAATTCCAAACTGTATGCAACAGGATGTTGACAGTGCTGATATCTCCAAGTGGGGAGACTGTTAGTAAAGACGCTGGAGGGGTGAACCCGAGCACCAGGAGATGAGGAGATGAGATGCCTTTTCCAAACTCTTCCTGATCAGACGGTATACCATCCTCTGTGTGTGACAGACATGTTTTAGCAGTAGGAAGAGTCCCATTCATGTAAGGAGAACACCAGGGCTTTTTCAAAATCAGTGTCTCCCCGAAACCCAAACTGGGGAATTTTTTAAGCTACGGCTACACATATGTTCATTAAGGGCCTTGGGAAGTAGGCAGAGTCCAAACTTTAGATGATTGAAGTCTTCAGGGTCAGAAGCACTCACCACTGGCTTCCCTTAGGTTACACTTTAACTGTCATTGATAGATGATGTCAATAAAAATATCTATTCTTTTTCCGATTATTTCCCCTTATAGGTTATTGCAAAATATTGAGTGTAGTTCCCTGTGCTATACAGTGGTTCCTTGTTGATGATCTATTTTATACATAGCAGTGTGTATGTGTTAATTCCAAACTGTTAATTTATCCCTCCTCCCACCTTTCCCCTTTGGTAATAATAAATTATAAGATTTTATACTTCTCAGAAATGGGGGAGCTGAAAGAGAGGTATCATTTTCAATGGAAAAGCATTTAAAACAAGATTGAAGCTTTAACCAAGATTATTAGATGTACATCCTTGGAAAGAAATCACTTCATTTCTCTAATATTGACCTGACAAATAAGACAAACCTTTTCACTGAACTTGCTTATAATAAAGTGATGGAAATATCAAATGGAAGTGTTAGAAACATCTTATTTTACCCGAGCCTTATAAACTGTTCTATGTTAACTACAGTTTGGCTCACACATCTGTTCATTGAAGTTACAATAGTCTCAATTTCTGTTACTGATCCTCCAGAGTGGACCCCAACAAGTGTCCCCCTGCCCAGTGTCATTGGGGCCAACAGATCGAGACTGAGTTTGGTTCACAAGCAAAGGAAACTTTATATTTTGATCAGAGAATGGAGAGGTGAGAGCATGCACTACCCCGTGGGCTGTGGGCTGGGCTGCTGTGTAGAGATCCTGTCAGAGTCAGTGGGAGGGAGGGGGCGGAGCACTCAAGGGCCGGGTTGGCTGCAGCTCAGGCTCTATATCTTAGAGTCTGCACTGGGCCCCAGGAGCTGAGGTGTCGACCCAGCCATTCTGCACTAGGAAATCTGGTCTGAAGTGCCGGGTGTGGAACCTCTGCATGCGGGACCCTAGGAGCACGTGAAATTAGACAAAGCACAAAGGATAAAAAAGGTCAGACTTGACTTTATTGCCCAGATTCTATTTTTATCTCCCAGGGATTTTTAATGGGCTTTGCTGGGGACAAACCCCTCCTCTGCCTTTTGTCCCGTTCCTCATTCTTGGAGTGCTGAGGGTGCAGACCCTTCTTCTGTAACTGCTGAGTGCTGAGTTGGGAGCCCTCATACCAGGGGATGAGGGTCAGAACTTCTCCCCAGCAGCCTCCAGGTGACGTTGATTGGCCCCAGGACCCCTGCCTCCCTGCTCGTCCGCCTGAGCACCAGCATTGGAAGTGTTATAGATTCTAATGACCTTTAAGGGTTCAGGAAAGAGATGTGCAGAGACGCTGTGGGGGCCGGTTTCACCCCGCCCCACATTTGTTCGGCCACCTTAGGCTGACCGTTTCTGCCAGCCTAGATGCTCTGACCAGTAGTCTGCTCTTTCTTCAATTAGGCCCCTGAATTAAGGTAAAAACAGCACCAGGTGTCAGAGCCCTGCCCGCTCAACTCCCAGACAGTCCAGGGTCAGTGGTGATCAAGGACCATGATGGCCACTGAGTCAACAGCCTTTTGAAGTAAACAGGAGTCCAGCCGGTCTTATTGGCCACCATCATCACGGTGTCTGTAGGCTTTTCTATGGTGACAGTGTGATATACGTTTCCCCCGCCAAGACTATTAGCTCCCCTCCGGGTGCAGTAAGTCCTGCAAGCAGTAGTCTACTCATTCGGGACACACTATTGTTGTTTTATGAGAGAAACTCCAGGTCAAGTGATGTTCACACGAGTCGTCATGGTGCCCTGTTGCCCCCGGTTATCTCTCTGGATGTTGGAGTTGGAGGGCCTCCTCACTCGAGGTCGGTGTGCCCACGGAGCGAACCCTGCAACTTCAGGGCATGGTTGGTGATTAGGATCACCACGTGGGGTCCTTTTCCCTTAGGAGGGAGGTGGCCTTTTGGGCTGCTGATTTCCAGGTTTTTAGATACCGCCAGTATCTTGGCCAGATGTGGCAGTGGGCCAAGCCCCTTGGTGACTCTATTTTATCCTACCTGGATGGCATTCTTGCGTTGTTCCATTTCAAGTGGTCCCAGTTTTTGCACTAATTCTCCAATGGCGACTCACCTTTCACCGGGAATGGAAAGGTCAAAGGGTTTAGCTCAATTAGGGAGTTCCAGGGCAAGGGTCTGAATTGACTGCTCTTTCCATTCTTGAAAGGCCACTTCTGGATTCTGTTCAAAAGGATCATCATCTTTTCCTTTCAGTGTTTCATATAGAGGCCCAGCTAGTAGACTGTAGTTAGGGATCCAGAAGCAGCAAACCCTGGCCTCCCCAGGAACCCCTAAGCTGTCTTCTAGTTTTAGAAAGGGGTAAGGCTGCAAATGGTTTCTTCCCTTTCCTGGGATGGGCTTCTCCGACCTTCTGTGAGAATGAAGCCCAGGCAGGTCACCGCAGTCTGTGATATTTGAGCTTTTTCTTGGACAACTTCTATCCTTTATTGGCTTGGTAGTTCAGAGGCCTCCTTAGTAGGGCTGGCGATCAGAATGTCGTCTGCATATTGAAGGAGGGTTTCCTTTTCTAGAGGTAGAACTTTTCGGTCTTTAGCTAAGCTTTCCCCAAAGATGGTGTGGGAATTTTTGAACCCTTGGGGCAAGACGGCCCGGAAGTATTGTTTTAGTTGTATGTTGAGTCCTGCCACTCACAAGCCAAAATTTCTTGTGACTCTGGGACTAATGGAATACAAAAGAAGGCATCATTGAAGACTAATACAGAATACCATGTCCTGGTGGTTGGTAGAATGACCAGCAGGGTGTAGGAAATGGAGCAACTGGAGGTATATCCTCGGTGGCTTCACTGACTGTCCTGACATCCTTTACCAGGTCCCCAGCAGCCCATGGGGCTCTCGTGGTCAGGCCAATCCCAGGATATGGAGCTCTCCTGGGCAGGTACCCCACCCCCAACCCAGCCCACGGGGCTCTCATGGTCAGGCCTCTCCCAGGATACAGAGCTACCCTTGCAGGTACCGTGGCAGGGCTGGGCACACAGGAACTGTGCACATAGCCCTCATTGAAGAGCACCCCCATCTCACCTGTCGCTCAGAGCTGACACAGAGCACCTCAGAGCAGGACTTGAACTAACAAACAGCAGCTCCGACAGGTCTGTGACCCTGGGCATCACTCTGTGTGGCCTCCCTCCACCTGGTCTTCCAGAGACTTCCACTGCACCCGGGGCACCAAGCCTCTGTCTCCAACCACCACCCACCCCTCCTCTCCCTGACTCCTGGGTTCCTCTCATTAGGAGAGGGTTTTCTTGAAGTTGTCTCCCACTCATGGGCCAGATAAAATGATTAGAAAAGAAGCCAAAGCTGCAGCCCCTTGTCTATCCTGACTCTCAGGAGCCCACACCTGTTCCTTGGACCTGGCCGGTTCAGCAAGTTCCATTTTCTGCAACTGTGAGCCCCTGAGGGGTGATGATTGGCTGACCTGGGCAGCCTTACCATGCCGGCCAGCCCTCCCCAGGTGTGCCTGGGTTGAGATCAATATAAATACCACTCCAGGCAGCAAGAGCCCCTGCAGCTGTGCCTGACGCCATTTTCTCTGCCCTGTCAGCAGTCTCGGGGCTGGGCTGGTGGGAGGGAGTGAGAGGCCACGGCTTTGTGGGTGGCCCAGTGTGAGTGGGGCTCTGCTGGACTTTCTGCAGCAGTTGCCAGGCTGCCACCTGCTAAAGAAGAGGATGTGTCACCCATACCTGCTGCTGGAATTTCTCCCTGGGCAGAGGTGAGGAAGGAAAAAAGCAGTGGGGGCAGGGACAGGACGGGTATCTCAGGCAGGGAAATGGAAATCTTCCAGAAGAGCACCCAGGGACAGGACCATCCTGGCTGGCCTGCAGGCACCAAGTCAGCTGGCATGCTGTCACTCGTGTGGCTCCATGGCCCTTCCTCTAGGCTTTCAAGTCCTTGTATATATTCAGGTGTTTTACCTGGGAAGGGTGGGAACAGTTCAACAGCAACTGGCCTGGGGCTCAGCTCACGTTCACTCACAGATGCCTCGGCACAGTGCCCCAGCTTTGCAATGAGTACGCTTGTGTGGGGGCTGCTGGCTGAATGGGAGACGATTCCCCACCACTGACCAACTTCAGAATTGTTTACAACTGGAGCAAGTGCCCTGATACGGTTTTCCTCTGAGTAACTGGTGGGTTCTGTTTTTTTTTTTTTCTCTTTTTCGTTTTTGGTTCAAGGTAGATTTTATTCCTCTTTTTTGTATTTACAGATATAAGCATGGAAATAATTTATTCATATAAATACATGTATGTGAAGGGAATAATTGTTTTTTCTGTTTTATTTTTTAAATTTTATTTCTTTTTAATTTTGAATTTTATTTTATATTTTTATACAGCAGGTTCTTATTGGTTATCTATTTTATACATATAAATGTTTACATGCCAATCCCAATCTCTCAGCTCCTCCCACCACCACCCCCCCAAGAGCTTTCCCCCCTTGTTGTCCATACGATTGTTGTCTACATCTGTTGCTCTATTTATGCCTTGCAAAACGGTTAATCTGTACAGTTTTTCTAGGTTCCACATATATGCATGAATATACAAGATTTGTTTTTCTCTTTCTGACTTACTTCACTCTGTATGACAGTCTCTAGATCCATCGACGTCTCTACAAATGACCCAATTTCATTCCTTTCATGGCTTAGTAATATTCCATTTTATATATGTACCACATCTTTATGCATTCGTCTGTCTGTGGGCATTTAGGTTGCTTCCATTACCTCGATATTGTAAATAGTGATGCAATGAACATTGCGGTGAATGTCTCTTTTTGATTTATGGTTTTGTCTGGGTATATGTCCAGTACTGGGATTGCTGTATCATATGGTAATTCTATTATTAGTTTCTTAAGACTCCATATTGTTCTCCATAGTGACTGTATCAATTTATATTCCCAACAATAGTGGAAGAGGCTTCCTTTTCCCCACACCCTTTCCAGCAATTGTTGTTTGTAGATTTTCAGATGATGCCCATTCTAACAGGTGTGAGGTGATACCTCATTGTTGAGTCCATTTCGTTGAGCAAGGGGTAGGTCTTGTCTATTACATATTTGGCTTATGGAACGGTATCTGTGCTAATTTCAAACTCTGGTTTTATGCAGCACCCCAACTCACCTTTCCCCTTAAGCAAGCATAAGTTGGTTTTCTAAACTTGAGACCCTGTTCTGTTTTGTAATTCAGTTCATGTGTAGCCAAGTTTACATTCCATGTATTAGTGATACCTTATGATGTTTCCTTATCTGTGTGACTTATTTCACTTAGAATCATCGTGCCTCAATCCACTCATTATGCGGGTACAGGCCTGGTGACACAGATTTCATTGCTGAGTGGTATTCTGTTGTACGTTAAGTACCGCAACTTCTTTATCAATTATTTGCTCTCTGGGATACTTAACTTGTACCATAGAAGAGGTTCCTGTAAACAGAGCCGTCCCAAATTTTGGGGTGGCTGTGTCTTTTTGATTTTAATTTCCCTAAGCTATAGGACCATAAGTGGAAATGCCCTAGACTCTGTTGCTTTGTTTTTCAGATGTATCAGGAAACACCATACACTTCTCCAGAGTGGCTGTTGGCAATTTACATCCCGCCCATCAGCATAACAAGGTTCCTTTATCCCCATGGCCTGTCTTGCCTTTCTGCATTTTCGACTTTTTTCAGATGGCTCTTTAAACTGGGGGGAAGTGACACTTCATAGTAGTTCGGATTTCCATTGCAAGCTTGCTTGGTTTGCCAAAAAGGGCGTATGCGTTTTTTCCTGAATATATTCAGGAAAAAACGCATACGCCCTTTTTGGCCAAGTGCATCATTGTGGACGTTCTGCCTCTTTTCCTATGCTTTACATGCAATTCCAGTCTACCTCCTGAAATCGGTTTCCTGCAATTCTGCCCCGCTTTCAAGTCCTCTTGGCAGCCTTACTTCAATATATTTTTGGACGATAGCTGTCATTTATAACTCTGCAGGTTTGTGAATTACAGTGCCCCTGAGCTCCTTTCTTCAACTCGCTTTCTTGTGAGCTGGCTGCAACACCACAGCATTGCTTCAGGCCCTAGTGTGGTTCCGGCATGGCACGCTGAGCCTTTGGTTAATTCCTCTTCCTGGTGGGAAATGAGAGTTAAATTTGCCCGTCCAGACACCTCCAGCTAGTCTCTCATTGGTTCTCCCTATTCCTGTTCAACTTTCAAAGAATTTGCAAACTGGGCCAAACAGGAGGTTAAAGGCACTGACTCTCCAAGTGGGGAGAGTGTTAGTAAAGCGTCTGGAATGTTGCACCCGAGTACCAGGGGACGAAACCTGAGAAACATTTGAACACGTTTCCCGATCACACGGTGGATCATACTCTGGGTTCCACATGCATGTTTTAGCTGAAGGAAGAATCCCTTAAACCTGGAGAGTTGAGACCCTTGGCATGGGTACCATGCAATATGACTTCAAAGGGTCTGCATTGGCTCACCGAACCTCACCAATCCTATCACTGCTGCGCTAATGCACTGTACACAGGCTTGATTCTCTTTCAGAGACATATAAATCCATAGGTTTTAAGATTCTTACTAGTCAGGTATATTCTTAGGCGTTTAATATGGGGTGTAGAGTCCACTTCGTTGAGCAAGGAGTAGCTCTTGTCTATTACATATTTGGCTTATGGAACAGTATCTGTGCTAATTTCAATCTCTGGTTTTATGCAGCACCCCAACTCACCTTTGCCCTTAAGCAAGCATAAGTTGGTTTTCTACATTTGAGACCCTGTTCTGTTTTGTAATTCAGTTTCTGTGTAGCCAAGTTTACATTCCGTGTAGTAGTGATATCTTATGATGTTTCTTTTTCTGTGTGACTTATTTCACTTAGAATCATCATACCTGAATCCACTCATTATGCTGCTACGGGCCTGATGATATACATTTCATTACTGAGTGATATTGCATTGTACGTAAGTACCACAAATTCTTTATCCATTTTTCGCTTTCTGTGATATTGAACTTGTACCACAAACGAGGTTCTTGTAAACAGAGCCGTCCCAAACTTTGGGGTGGCTGTGTCTTTTTGATTTTAATTTCCCTAAGCTATACGACCATAAGTGGAAGTGCCCTAGGCTCTGTTGCTTTGTTTTTTAGATGTTTCAGGAAACACCATAAACTTCTCCAGAGTGGCTGTTGGCAATTTACATCCCGCCCATCAGCATAACAAGGCTCCCAGTTCTCCATGGCCTGTCCTGCCTTTCTGGATTTTATACTTTTTTCAGATGGCCCTTTTGACCGGGGGCAGTGAGACTTCATTGTAGTGCAGATTTCCTTTGCAAGCTTGCTTGGTTGGCCCAAAAGGGCGTATGCGTTTTTTCCTGAATATATTCAGGAAAAAACGCATACGCCCTTTTTAGCCAAGTGCATCATTGTGGACGTTCTGCCTCTTTTCCTATGCTTTACATGCAATTCCAGTCTACCTCCTGAAATCGGTTTCCTGCAATTCTGCCCCGCTTTCAAGTCCTCTTGGCAGCCTTACTTCAATATATTTTTGGACGATAGCTGTCATTTATAACTCTGCAGGTTTGTGAATTACAGTGCCCCTAAGCTCCTTTCTTCAACTCGCTTTCTTGTGAGCTGGCCGCAACACCGCAGGATTGCTTCAGGCCCTAGTGTGGTTCCGGCATGGCACGCTGAGCCTTTGGTTAATTCCTCTTCCTGGTGGGAAATGAGAGTTAAATTTGCCCGTCCAGACACCTCCAGCTAGTCTCTCATTGGTTCTCCCTATTCCTGTTCAACTTTCAAAGAATTTGCAAACTGGGCCAAACAGGAGGTTAAAGGCACTGACTCTCCAAGTGGGGAGAGTGTTAGTAAAGCGTCTGGAATGTTGCACCCGAGTACCAGGGGACGAAACCTGAGACACATTTGAACACGTTTCCCGATCACACGGTGGATCATACTCTGGGTTCCACATGCATGTTTTAGCTGAAGGAAGAATCCCTTAAACCTGGAGAGTTGAGACCCATGGAATGGGTACCATGCAATATGACTTCAAAGGGTCTGCATTTGCTCACCGAACCTCACCAATCCTATCACTGCTGCATTTATGCCGCTGTACACACGCTTGATTCTCTTTCAGAGACATATAAATCCATAGGTTTTAAGATTCTTACTAGTCAGGTATATTCTTAGGCATTTAATATGTGGTGTTGAGTCCACTTCGTTGAGCAAGGAGTAGCACTTGTCTATTACATATTTGGCTTATGGAACGGTATCTGTGCTAATTTCAATCTCTGGTTTTATGCAGCACCCCAACTCACCTTTCCCCTTAAGCAAGCATAAGTTGGTTTTCTACATTTGAGACTTTGTTCTGTTTTGTAATTCAGTTCCTGTGTAGCCAAGTTTACATTCCGTGTATTAGTGATATCTTATGATGTTTCTTTTTCTGTGTGACTTATCTCACTTAGAATCATCGTACCTGAATCCACTCATTATGCTGCTATGGGCCTGAAGACATAGATTTCATTGCTGAGTGATATTGCATTGTACGTAAGTACCACAACTTCTTTATCCATTTTTCGCTTTCTGTGATATTGAACTTGTACCGTAAACGAGGTTCTTGTAAACAGAGCCGTCCCAAACTTTGGGGTGGCTGTGTTTTTTTGATTTTAATTTCCCTAAGCTATACGACCATAAGTGGAAGTGCCCTAGGCTCTGTTGCTTTGTTTTTTAGATGTTTCAGGAAACACCATACACTTCTCCAGAGTGGCTGTTGGCAATTGACATCCCGCCCATCAGCATAACAAGGCTCCCAGTTCTCCATGGCCTGTCCGGCCTTTCTGGATTTTACACTTTTTTCAGATGGCCCTTTTGACTGGGGGGCAGTGAGACTTCATTGTAGTGCAGATTTCCTTTGCAAGCTTGCTTGGTTGGCCAAAAAGTGCGTATGCGTTTTTTCCTGAATATATTCAGGAAAAAACGCATATGCCCTTTTTGGCCAAGTGCATCATTGTGGACGTTCTGCCTCTTTTCGTATGCTTTACATGCAATTCCAGTCTACCTCCTGAAATCGGTTTCCTGCAATTCTGCCCCGCTTTCAAGTCCTCTTGGCAGCCTTACTTCAATATATTTTTGGACGATAGCTGTCATTTATAACTCTGCAGGTTTGTGAATTACAGTGCCCCTGAGCTCCTTTCTTCAACTCGCTTTCTTGTGAGCTGGCCGCAACACCGCAGGATTGCTTCAGGCCCTAGTGTGGTTCCGGCATGGCACGCTGAGCCTTTGGTTAATTCCTCTTCCTGGTGGGAAATGAGAGTTACATTTGCCCATCCAGACACCTCCAGCTAGTCTCTCATTGGTTCTCCCTATTCCTGTTCATTTTCCGCAGAAATTGCAAACTGGGCCAAACAGGAGGTTAAAGGCACTGACTCTCCAAGTGGGGAGAGTTTTAGTAAAGCGTCTGGAATGTTGCACCCAAGTACCAGCGGAGAAAATCTGAGACACATTTGAACACGTTTCCCGATCACACGGTGGATCATACTCTGGGTTCCACATGCATGTTTTAGCTGAAGGAAGAATCCCTTAAACCTGGAGAGTTGAGACCCATGGAATGGCTACCATGCAATATGACTTCAAAGGGTCTGCATTTGCTCATCAAACCTCACCAATCCTATCACTGCTGCGTTTATGCCGCTGTACACATGCTTGATTCTCTTTTGGAGACATATAAATCCATAGGTTTTAAGATTATTACTAGTCAGGTATATTCTTAGGCGATTAATATGGGGTGTAGAGTCCACTTCGTTGAGCAAGGAGTAGCTCTTGTCTATTACATATTTGGCTTATGGAATGGTATCTGTGCTAATTTCAATCTCTGGTTTTATGCAGAACCCCAACTCACCTTTCCCCTTAAGCAAGCATAAGTTGGTTTTCTACATTTGAGACCGTGTTCTGTTTTGTAATTCAGTTTCTGTGTAGCCAAGTTTTCATTCCGTGTAGTAGTGATATCTTATGATGTTTCTTTTTCTGTGTGACTTATCTCACTTAGAATCATCGTACCTGAATCCACTCATTATGCTGCTACGGGCCTGATGATATAGATTTCATTGCTGAGTGATATTGCATTGTACGTAAGTACCACAAATTCTTTATCCATTTTTCACCTTCTGTGATATTGAATTTGTACTGTAAATGAGGTTCTTGTAAACAGAGCCGTCCCAAACTTTGGGGTGGCTGTGTCTTTTTGATTTTAATTTCCCTAAGCTATAGGACCATAAGTGGAAGTGCCCTAGGATCTGTTGCTTTGTTTTTTAGATGTTTCAGGAAACACCATACACTTCTCCAGACTGGCTGTTGGCAAATTACATCCCGCCCATCAGCATAACAAGGCTCCCAGTTCTCCATGGCCTGTCCTGCCTTTCTGGATTTTATACTTTTTTCAGATGGCCCTTTTGACCGGGGGGCAGTGAGACTTCATTGTAGTGCAGATTTCCTTTGCAAGCTTGCTTGGTTGGCCAAAAAGGGCGTATGCGTTTTTTCCTGAATATATTCAGGAAAAAACGCATACGCCCTTTTTGGCCAAGTGCATCATTGTGGACGTTCTGCCTCTTTTCCTATGCTTTACATGCAATTCCAGTCTACCTCCTGAAATCGGTTTCCTGCAATTCTGCCCCGGTTTCAAGTCCTCTTGGCAGCCTTACTTCAATATATTTTTGGACGATAGCTGTCATTTATAACTCTGCAGGTTTGTGAATTACAGTGCCCCTGAGCTCCTTTCTTCAACTCGCTTTCTTGTGAGCTGGCCGCAACACCGCAGGATTGCTTCAGGCCCTAGTGTGGTTCCGGCATGGCACGCTGAGCCTTTGGTTAATTCCTCTTCCTGGTGGGAAATGAGAGTTAAATTTGCCCGTCCAGACACCTCCAGCTAGTCTCTCACTGGTTCTCCCTATTCCTGTTCATCTTCCGCAAATATTGCAAACTTGGCCAAACAGGAGGTTAAAGGCACTGACTCTCCAAGTGGGGAGAGTGTTAGTAAAGCGTCTGGAATGTTGCACCCGAGTACCAGGGGACAAAAACTGAGACACATTTGAACACGTTTCCCGATCACACGGTGGATCATACTCTGGGTTCCACATGCATGTTTTAGCTGAAGGAAGAATCCCTTAAACCTGGAGAGTTGAGACCCATGGAATGGGTACCATGCAATATGACTTCAAAGGTTCTGCATTGGCTCACCGAACCTCACCAATCCTATCACTGCTGCGCTTATGCCACTGTACACACCCTTGATTCTCTTTCGGAGACATATAAATCCATAGGTTTTAAGATTATTACTAGTCAGGTATATTCTTAGGCGATTAATATGGGGTGTAGAGTCCACTTCGTTGAGCAAGGAGTAGCTCTTGTCTATTACATATTTGGCTTATGGAATGGTATCTGTGCTAATTTCAATCTCTGGTTTTATGCAGAACCCCAACTCACCTTTCCCCTTAAGCAAGCATAAGTTGGTTTTCTACATTTGAGACCATGTTCTGTTTTGTAATTCAGTTTCTGTGTAGCCAAGTTTACATTCCGTGTAGTAGTGATATCTTATGATGTTTCTTTTTCTGTGTGACTTATCTCACTTAGAATCATCGTACCTGAATCCACTCATTATGCTGCTACGGGCCTGATGATATAGATTTCATTGCTGAGTGATATTGCATTGTACGTAAGTACCACAAATTCTTTATCCATTTTTCACCTTCTGTGATATTGAATTTGTACTGTAAATGAGGTTCTTGTAAACAGAGCCGTCCCAAACTTTGGGGTGGCTGTGTCTTTTTGATTTTAATTTCCCTAAGCTATAGGACCATAAGTGGAAGTGCCCTAGGCTCTGTTGCTTTGTTTTTTAGATGTTGCAGGAAACACCATACACTTCTCCAGAGTGGCTGTTGGCAATTTACATCCCGCCTATCAGCATAACAAGGCTCCCAGTTCTCCATGGCCTGTCCTGCCTTTCTGGATTTTATACATTTTTCAGTGGCCCTTTTGACCGGGAAGCAGTGAGACTTCATTGTAGTGCAGATTTCCTTTGCAAGCTTGCTTGGTTGGCCAAAAAGTGCGTATGCGTTTTTTCCTGAATATATTCAGGAAAAAACGCATACGCCCTTTTTGGCCAAGTGCATCATTGTGGACGTTCTGCCTCTTTTCCTATGCTTTACATGCAATTCCAGTCTACCTCCTGAAATCGGTTTCCTGCAATTCTGCCCCACTTTCAAGTCCTCTTGGCAGCCTTGCTTCAATATATTTTTGTACGATAGCTGTCATTTATAACTCTGCAGGTTTGTGAATTACAGTGCCCCTGAGCTCCTTTCTTCAACTCGCTTTCTTGTGAGCTGGCCGCAACACCGCAGCATGGCTTCAGGCCCTAGTGTGGTCCCAGCATGGCACGCTGAGCCTTTGGTTAATTCCTCTTCCTGGTGGGAAATGAGAGTTAAATTTGCCCGTCCAGACACCTCCAGCTAGTCTCTCATTGGTTCTCCCTATTTCTGTTCATTTTCCGCAGAAATTGCAAACTGGGCCAAACAGGAGGTTAAAGGCACTGACTCTCCAAGTGGGGAGAGTGTTAGTAAAGCGACTGGAATGTTGCACCCGAGTACCAGGGGACGAAAACTGAGACACATTTGAACACGTTTCCCGATCACACGGTGGATCATACTCTGGGTTCCACATGCATGTTTTAGCTGAAGGAAGAATCCCTTAAACCTGGAGAGTTGAGACCCATGGAATGGGTACCATGAAATATGACTTCAAAGGGTCTGCATTTGCTCATCAAACCTCAGAAATCCTATCACTGCTGCGTTTATGCCGCTGTACACATGCTTGATTCTCTTTTGGAGACATATAAATCCATAGGTTTTAAGATTATTACTAGTCAGGTATATTCTTAGGCGATTAATATGGGGTGTAGAGTCCACTTCGTTGAGCAAGGAGTAGCTCTTGTCTATTACATATTTGGCTTATGGAATGGTATCTGTGCTAATTTCAATCTCTGGTTTTATGCAGAACCCCAACTCACCTTTCCCCTTAAGCAAGCATAAGTTGGTTTTCTACATTTGAGACCGTGTTCTGTTTTGTAATTCAGTTTCTGTGTAGCCAAGTTTACATTCCGTGTAGTAGTGATATCTTATGATGTTTCTTTTTCTGTGTGACTTATCTCACTTAGAATCATCGTACCTGAATCCACTCATTATGTTGCTACGGGCCTGATGACATAGATTTCATTGCTGAGTGATATTGCATTGTACGTAAGTACCACCACTTCTTTATCCATTTTTCGCTTTCTGTGATATTGAACTTGTACCGTAAACGAGGTTCTTGTAAACAGAGCCGTCCCAAACTTTGGGGTGGCTGTGTCTTTTTGATTTTAATTTCGCTAAGCTACAGGACCATAATTGGCAGTGCCCTAGGCTCTGTTGCTTTGTTTTGTAGATGTTTCAGGAAACACCATACACTTCTCCAGAGTGGCTGTTGGCAATTTACATCCCACCCATCAGCATAACAAGGCTCCCAGTTCTCCATGGCCTGTCCGGCCTTTCTGGATTTTACACTTTTTTCAGATGGCCCTTTTGACCGGGGGGCAGTGAGACTTCATTGTAGTGCAGATTTCCTTTGCAAGCTTGCTTGGTTGGCCAAAAAGGGCGTATGCGTTTTTTTCTGAATATATTCAGGAAAAAATGCATACACCCTTTTTGGCCAAGTGCATCATTGTGGACGTTCTGCCTCTTTTCCTATGCTTTACATGCAATTCCAGTCTACCTCCTGAAATCGGTTTCCTGCAATTCTGCCCCGCTTTCAAGTCCTCTTGGCAGCCTTACTTCAATATATTTTTGGACGATAGCTGTCATTTTTAACTCTGCAGGTTTGTGAATTACAGTGCCCCTGAGCTCCTTTCTTCAACTCGCTTTCTTGTGAGCTGGCCGCAACACCGCAGGATTGCTTCAGGCCCTAGTGTGGTTCCGGCATGGCATGCTGAGCCTTTGGTTAATTCCTCTTCCTGGTGGGAAATGAGATTTAAATTTGCCCGTCCAGACACCTCCATCTAGTCTCTCATTGGTTCTCCCTATTCCTGTTCATTTTCCGCAGAAATTGCAAACTGGGTCAAACAGGAGGTTAAAGGCACTGACTCTCCAAGTGGGGAGAGTGTTAGTAAAGCGTCTGGAATGTTGCACCCGAGTACCAGGGGACGAAATCTGACACATTTGAACACGTTTCCCGATCACACGGTGGATCATACTCTGGGTTCCACATGCATGTTTTAGCTGAAGGAAGAATCCCTTAAACCTGGAGAGTTGAGACCCATGGAATGGGTACCATGCAATATGACTTCAAAGGGTCTGCATTTGCTCACCGAACCTCACCAATCCTATTACTGCTGCATTTATGCCTCTGTAGACACGCTTGATTCTCTTTCGGAGACATATAAATCCATAGGTTTTAAGATTCTTACTAGTCAGGTATATTCTTAGGCATTTAATATGGGGTGTTGAGTCCTCTTCGTTGAGCAAGGAGTAGCTCTTGTCTATTACATATTTGGCTTATGGAACGGTATCTGTGCTAATTTCAATCTCTGGTTTTATGCAGCACCCCAACTCACCTTTCCCCTTAAGCAAGCATAAGTTGGTTTTCTACATTTGAGACCGTGTTCTGTTTTGTAATTCAGTTTCTGTGTAGCCAAGTTTACATTCCGTATAGTAGTGATATCTTATGATGTTTCTTTTTCTGTGTGACTTATCTCACTTAGAATCATCGTACCTGAATCCACTCATTATGCTGCTACGGGCCTGATGACATAGATTTCATTGCTGAGTGATATTGCATTGTACGTAAGTACCACAACTTCTTTATCCATTTTTCGCTTTCTGTGATATTGAACTTGTACCATAAACGAGGTTCTTGTAAACAGAGCCGTCCCAAACTTTGGGGTGGCTGTGTCTTTTTGATTTTAATTTCCCTAAGCTACAGGACCATAATTGGCAGTGCCCTAGGCTCTGTTGCTTTGTTTTGTAGATGTTTCAGGAAACACCATACACTTCTCCAGAGTGGCTGTTGGCAATTTACATCCCGCCCATCAGCATAACAAGGCTCCCAGTTCTCCATGGCCTGTCCGGCCTTTCTGGATTTTACACTTTTTTCAGATGGCCCTTTTGACCGGGGGGCAGTGAGACTTCATTGTAGTGCAGATTTCCTTTGCAAGCTTGCTTGGTTGGCCAAAAAGGGCGTATGCGTTTTTTTCTGAATATATTCAGGAAAAAATGCATACACCCTTTTTGGCCAAGTGCATCATTGTGGACGTTCTGCCTCTTTTCCTATGCTTTACATGCAATTCCAGTCTACCTCCTGAAATCGGTTTCCTGCAATTCTGCCCCGCTTTCAAGTCCTCTTGGCAGCCTTACTTCAATATATTTTTGGACGATAGCTGTCATTTTTAACTCTGCAGGTTTGTGAATTACAGTGCCCCTGAGCTCCTTTCTTCAACTCGCTTTCTTGTGAGCTGGCCGCAACACCGCAGGATTGCTTCAGGCCCTAGTGTGGTTCCGGCATGGCATGCTGAGCCTTTGGTTAATTCCTCTTCCTGGTGGGAAATGAGAGTTAAATTTGCCCGTCCAGACACCTCCATCTAGTCTCTCATTGGTTCTCCCTATTCCTGTTCATTTTCCGCAGAAATTGCAAACTGGGCCAAACAGGAGGTTAAAGGCACTGACTCTCCAAGTGGGGAGAGTGTTAGTAAAGCGTCTGGAATGTTGCACCCGAGTACCAGGGGACGAAATCTGACACATTTGAACACGTTTCCCGATCACACGGTGGATCATACTCTGGGTTCCACATGCATGTTTTAGCTGAAGGAAGAATCCCTTAAACCTGGAGAGTTGAGACCCATGGAATGGGTACCATGCAATATGACTTCAAAGGGTCTGCATTTGCTCACCGAACCTCACCAATCCTATTACTGCTGCATTTATGCCTCTGTAGACACGCTTGATTCTCTTTCGGAGACATATAAATCCATAGGTTTTAAGATTCTTACTAGTCAGGTATATTCTTAGGCATTTAATATGGGGTGTTGAGTCCACTTTGTTGAGCAAGGAGTAGCTCTTGTCTATTACCTATTTGGCTTATGGAATGGTATCTGTGCTAATTTCAATCTCTGGTTTTATGCAGCACCCCAACTCACCTTTCCCCTTAAGCAAGCATAAGTTGGTTTTCTACATTTGAGATCCTGTTCTGTTTTGTAATTCAGTTCCTGTGTAGCCAAGTTTACATTCCGTGTATTAGTGATATCTTATGATGTTTCTTTTTCTGTGTGACTTATTTCACTTAGAATCATCGTACCTGAATCCACTCATTATGCTGCTACGGGCCTGATGACATAGATTTCATTCCTGAGTGATATTGCATTGTACGTAAGTACCACAACTTCTTTATCCATTTTTCACTTTCTGCGATATTGATCTTGTACCATAAACGACATTCTTGTAAACAGAGCCGGCCCAAATTTTGGGGTGGCTGTGTCTTTTTGATTTTAATTTCCCTAAGCTATAGGACCATAAGTGGAAGTGCCCTAGGCTCTGTTGCTTTGTTTTTTAGATGTTTCAGGAAACACCATAAACTTCTCCAGAGTGGCTGTTGGCAATTTACATCCCGCCCATCAGCATAACAAGGCTCCCAGTTCTCCATGGCCTGTCCTGCCTTTCTGGATTTTATACTTTTTTCAGATGGCCCTTTTGACCGGGGGGCAGTGAGACTTCATTGTAGTGCAGATTTCCTTTGCAAGCTTGCTTGGTTGGCCAAAAAGGGCGTATGCGTTTTTTCCTGAATATATTCAGGAAAAAACGCATACGCCCTTTTTGGCCAAGTGCATCATTGTGGACGTTCTGCCTCTTTTCCTATGCTTTACATGCAATTCCAGTCTACCTCCTGAAATCGGATTCCTGCAATTCTGCCCCGCTTTCAAGTCCTCTTGGCAGCCTTACTTCAATATATTTTTGGACGATAGCTGTCATTTTTAACTCTGCAGGTTTGTGAATTACAGTGCCCCTGAGCTCCTTTCTTCAACTCGCTTTCTTGTGAGCTGGCCGCAACACCGCAGGATTGCTTCAGGCCCTAGTGTGGTTCCGGCATGGCACGCTGAGCCTTTGGTTAATTCCTCTTCCTGGTGGGAAATGAGAGTTAAATTTGCCCGTCCAGACACCTCCAGCTAGTCTCTCATTGGTTCTCCCTATTCCTGTTCATTTTCCGCAGAAATTGCAAACTGGGCCAAACAGGAGGTTAAAGGCACTGTCTCTCCAAGTGGGGAGAGTGTTAGTAAAGCGTCTGGAATGTTGCACCCGAGTACCAGGGGACAAAAACTGAGACACATTTGAACACGTTTCCCGATCACACGGTTGATCATACTCTGGGATCCACATGCATGTTTTAGCTGAAGGAAGAATCCCTTAAACCTGGAGAGTTGAGACCCATGGAATGGGTACCATGCAATATGACTTCAAAGGGTCTGCATTTGCTCACCGAACGTCACCAATCCTATCACTGCTGCATTTATGCCGCTGTACACACGCTTGATTCTCTTTCGGAGACAAATAAGTCCACAGGTTTTAAGATAATTACTAGTCAGGTATATTCTTAGGCGTTTAATATGGGGTGTTGTGTCCTCTTCGTTGAGCAAGGAGTAGATCTTGTCTATTACATATTTGGCTTGTGGAACGGTATCTGTGCTAATTTCAATCTCTGGTTTTATGCAGCACCCCAACTCACCTTTCCCCTTAAGCAAGCATAAGTTGGTTTTCTACATTTGACACCCTGGTCTGTTTTGTAATTCTGTTCCTGTGTAGCCAAGTTTACATTCCGTGTAGTAGTGATATCTTATGATGTTTCCTTTTCTGTGTGACTTATCTCACTTAGAATCATCGTACCTGAATCCACTCATTATGCTGCTACGGGCCTGATGATATAGATTTCATTGCTGAGTGATATTGCATTGTACGTAAGTACCACAAATTCTTTATCCATTTTTCACCTTCTGTGATATTGAATTTGTACTGTAAATGAGGTTCTTGTAAACAGAGCCATCCCAAACTTCGGGGTGGCTGTGTCTTTTTGATTTTAATTTCCCTAAGCTATAGGACCATAAGTGGAAGTGCCCTAGGCTCTGTTGCTTTGTTTTTTAGATGTTTCAGGAAACACCATACACTTCTCCAGAGTGGCTGTTGGCAATTTACATCCCGCCCATCAGCATAACAAGGCTCCCAGTTCTCCATGGCCTGTCCTGCCTTTCTGGATGTTACACTTTTTTCAGATGGCCCTTTTGACCGGGGGGCAGTGAGACTTCATTGTAGTGCAGATTTCTTTTGCAAGCTTGCTTGGTTGGCCAAAAAGGGCGTATGCGTTTTTTCCTGAATATATTCAGGAAAAAACGCATACGCCCTTTTTGGCCAAGTGCATCATTGTGGACGTTCTGCCTCTTTTCCTATGCTTTACATGCAATTCCAGTCTACCTCCTGAAATCGGTTTCCTGCAATTCTGCCCCGCTTTCAAGTCCTCTTGGCAGCCTTACTTCAATATATTTTTGGACGATAGCTGTCATTTATAACTCTGCAGGTTTGTGAATTACAGTGCCCCTGAGCTCCTTTCTTCAACTCGCTTTCTTGTGAGCTGGCCGCAACACCGCAGGATTGCTTCAGGCCCTAGTGTGGTTCCGGCATGGCACGCTGAGCCTTTGGTTAATTCCTCTTCCTGGTGGGAAATGAGAGTTAAATTTGCCCGTCCAGACACCTCCAGCTAGTCTCTCACTCGTTCTCACTATTCCTGTTCATCTTCCGCAAAAATTGCAAACTGGGCCAAACAGGAGGTTAAAGGCACTGACTCTCCAAGTGGGGAGAGTGTTAGTAAAGCGTCTGGAATGTTGCACCCGAGTAACAGGGGACGAAACCTGAGACACATTTGAACACGTTTCCCGATCACACGGTGGATCATACTCTGGGTTCCACATGCATGTTTTAGCTGAAGGAAGAATCCCTTAAACCTGGAGAGTTGAGACCCATGGAATGGGTACCATGCAATATGACCTCAAAGGGTCTGCATTGGCTCACCGAACCTCACCAATCCTATCACTGCTGCGCTTATGCCACTGTACACACGCTTGATTCTCTTTCGGAGACATATAAATCCATAGATTTTAAGATTCTTACTAGTCAGGTATATTCTTAGACGTTTAATATGGGGTGTTGAGTCCTCTTCGTTGAGCAAGGAGTAGCTCTTGTCTATTACATATTTGGCTTATGGAACGGTATCTGTGCTAATTTCAATCTCTGGTTTTATGCAGCACCCCAACTCACCTTTCCCCTTAAGCAAGCATAAGTTGGTTTTCTACATTTGAGACCTTGTTCTGTTTTGTAATTCAGTTCCTGTGTAGCCAAGTTTACATTCCGTGTATTAGTGATATCTTATGATGTTTCTTTTTCTGTGTGACTTATCTCACTTAGAATCATCGTACCTGAATCCACTCATTATGCTGCTATGGGCCTGATGACATAGATTTCATTGCTGAGTGATATTGCATTGTACGTAAATACCACAACTTCTTTATCCATTTTTCGCTTTCTGTGATATTGAACTTGTACTGTAAACGAGGTTCTTGTAAACAGAGCCGTCCCAAACTTTGGGGTGGCTGTGTCTTTTTGATTTTAATTTCCCTAAGCTATAGGACCATAAGTGGAAGTGCCCTAGGCTCTGTTGCTTTGTTTTTTAGATGTTTCAGGAAACACCATACACTTCTCCAGAGTGGCTGTTGGCAATTTACATCCCGCCCATCAGCATAACAAGGCTCCCAGTTCTCCATGGCCTGTCCGGCCTTTCTGGATTTTACACTTTTTTCAGATGGCCCTTTTGACTGGTGGGCAGTGAGACTTCATTGTAGTGCAGATTTCCTTTGCAAGCTTGCTTGGTTGGCCAAAAAGGGCGTATGCGTTTTTTCCTGAATATATTCAGGAAAAAACGCATACGCCCTTTTTGGCCAAGTGCATCATTGTGGACATTCTGTCTCTTTTCCTATGCTTTACATGCAATTCCAGTCTACCTCCTGAAATCGGATTCCTGCAATTCTGCCCCGCTTTCGAGTCCTCTTGGCAGCCTTACTTCAATATATTTTTGGATGATAGCTGTCATTTTTAACTCTGCAGGTTTGTGAATTACAGTGCCCCTGAGCTCCTTTCTTCAACTCGCTTTCTTGTGAGCTGGCCGCAACAGCGCAGGATTGCTTCAGGCCCTAGTGTGGTTCTGGCATGGCACGCTGAGCCTTTGGTTAATTCCTCTTCCTGGTGGGAAATGAGAGTTAAATTTGCCCATCCAGACACCTCCAGCTAGTCTCTCATTGGTTCTCCCTATTCCTGTTCATTTTCCGCAGAAATTGCAAACTGGGCCAAACAGGAGGTTAAAGGCACTGACTCTCCAAGTGGGGAGAGTTTTAGTAAAGCGTCTGGAATGTTGCACCCGAGTACCAGGGGACGGAAACTGAGACACATTTGAACACGTTTCCCGATCACACGGTGGATCATACTCTGGGTTCCACATGCATGTTTTAGCTGAAGGAAGAATCCCTTAAACCTGGAGAGTTGAGACCCATGGAATGGCTACCATGCAATATGACTTCAAAGGGTCTGTATTTGCTCATCGAACCTCACCAATCCTATCACTGCTGCTTTTATGCTGCTGTACACATGCTTGATTCTCTTTTGGAGACATATAAATCCATAGGTTTTAAGATTATTACTAGTCAGGTATATTCTTAGGCGATTAATATGGGGTGTAGAGTCCACTTCGTTGAGCAAGGAGTAGCTCTTGTCTATTACATATTTGGCTTATGGAATGGTATCTGTGCTAATTTCAATCTCTGGTTTTATGCAGCACCCCAACTCACCTTTCCCCTTAAGCAAGCATAAGTTGGTTTTCTACATTTGAGACCGTGTTCTGTTTTGTAATTCAGTTTCTGTGTAGCCAAGTTTACATTCCGTGTAGTAGTGATATCTTATGATGTTTCTTTTTCTGTGTGACTTATCTCACTTAGAATCATCGTACCTGAATCCACTCATTATGCTGCTACGGGCCTGATGATATAGATTTCATTGCTGAGTGATATTGCATTGTACGTAAGTACCACAAATTCTTTATCCATTTTTCACCTTCTGTGATATTGAATTTGTACTGTAAATGAGGTTCTTGTAAACAGAGCCGTCCCAAACTTTGGGGTGGCTGTGTCTTTTTGATTTTAATTTCCCTAAGCTATAGGACCATAAGTGGAAGTGCCCTAGGCTCTGTTGCTTTGTTTTTTAGATGTTGCAGGAAACACCATACACTTCTCCAGAGTGGCTGTTGGCAATTTACATCCCGCCTATCAGCATAACAAGGCTCCCAGTTCTCCATGGCCTGTCCTGCCTTTCTGGATTTTATACATTTTTCAGTGGCCCTTTTGACCGGGAAGCAGTGAGACTTCATTGTAGTGCAGATTTCCTTTGCAAGCTTGCTTGGTTGGCCAAAAAGTGCGTATGCGTTTTTTCCTGAATATATTCAGGAAAAAACGCATACGCCCTTTTTGGCCAAGTGCATCATTGTGGACGTTCTGCCTCTTTTCCTATGCTTTACATGCAATTCCAGTCTACCTCCTGAAATCGGTTTCCTGCAATTCTGCCCCACTTTCAAGTCCTCTTGGCAGCCTTGCTTCAATATATTTTTGTACGATAGCTGTCATTTATAACTCTGCAGGTTTGTGAATTACAGTGCCCCTGAGCTCCTTTCTTCAACTCGCTTTCTTGTGAGCTGGCCGCAACACCGCAGCATGGCTTCAGGCCCTAGTGTGGTTCCAGCATGGCACGCTGAGCCTTTGGTTAATTCCTCTTCCTGGTGGGAAATGAGAGTTAAATTTGCCCGTCCAGACACCTCCAGCTAGTCTCTCATTGGTTCTCCCTATTTCTGTTCATTTTCCGCAGAAATTGCAAACTGGGCCAAACAGGAGGTTAAAGGCACTGACTCTCCAAGTGGGGAGAGTGTTAGTAAAGCGACTGGAATGTTGCACCCGAGTACCAGGGGACGAAAACTGAGACACATTTGAACACGTTTCCCGATCACACGGTGGATCATACTCTGGGTTCCACATGCATGTTTTAGCTGAAGGAAGAATCCCTTAAACCTGGAGAGTTGAGACCCATGGAATGGCTACCATGCAATATGACTTCAAAGGGTCTGCATTTGCTCATCAAACCTCAGAAATCCTATCACTGCTGCGTTTATGCCGCTGTACACATGCTTGATTCTCTTTTGGAGACATATAAATCCATAGGTTTTAAGATTATTACTAGTCAGGTATATTCTTAGGCGATTAATATGGGGTGTAGAGTCCACTTCGTTGAGCAAGGAGTAGCTCTTGTCTATTACATATTTGGCTTATGGAATGGTATCTGTGCTAATTTCAATCTCTGGTTTTATGCAGAACCCCAACTCACCTTTCCCCTTAAGCAAGCATAAGTTGGTTTTCTACATTTGAGACCGTGTTCTGTTTTGTAATTCAGTTTCTGTGTAGCCAAGTTTACATTCCGTGTAGTAGTGATATCTTATGATGTTTCTTTTTCTGTGTGACTTATCTCACTTAGAATCATCGTACCTGAATCCACTCATTATGTTGCTACGGGCCTGATGACATAGATTTCATTGCTGAGTGATATTGCATTGTACGTAAGTACCACCACTTCTTTATCCATTTTTCGCTTTCTGTGATATTGAACTTGTACCGTAAACGAGGTTCTTGTAAACAGAGCCGTCCCAAACTTTGGGGTGGCTGTGTCTTTTTGATTTTAATTTCGCTAAGCTACAGGACCATAATTGGCAGTGCCCTAGGCTCTGTTGCTTTGTTTTGTAGATGTTTCAGGAAACACCATACACTTCTCCAGAGTGGCTGTTGGCAATTTACATCCCGCCCATCAGCATAACAAGGCTCCCAGTTCTCCATGGCCTGTCCGGCCTTTCTGGATTTTACACTTTTTTCAGATGGCCCTTTTGACCGGGGGGCAGTGAGACTTCATTGTAGTGCAGATTTCCTTTGCAAGCTTGCTTGGTTGGCCAAAAAGGGCGTATGCGTTTTTTTCTGAATATATTCAGGAAAAAATGCATACACCCTTTTTGGCCAAGTGCATCATTGTGGACGTTCTGCCTCTTTTCCTATGCTTTACATGCAATTCCAGTCTACCTCCTGAAATCGGTTTCCTGCAATTCTGCCCCGCTTTCAAGTCCTCTTGGCAGCCTTACTTCAATATATTTTTGGACGATAGCTGTCATTTTTAACTCTGCAGGTTTGTGAATTACAGTGCCCCTGAGCTCCTTTCTTCAACTCGCTTTCTTGTGAGCTGGCCGCAACACCGCAGGATTGCTTCAGGCCCTAGTGTGGTTCCGGCATGGCATGCTGAGCCTTTGGTTAATTCCTCTTCCTGGTGGGAAATGAGAGTTAAATTTGCCCGTCCAGACACCTCCATCTAGTCTCTCATTGGTTCTCCCTATTCCTGTTCATTTTCCGCAGAAATTGCAAACTGGGTCAAACAGGAGGTTAAAGGCACTGACTCTCCAAGTGGGGAGAGTGTTAGTAAAGCGTCTGGAATGTTGCACCCGAGTACCAGGGGACGAAATCTGACACATTTGAACACGTTTCCCGATCACACGGTGGATCATACTCTGGGTTCCACATGCATGTTTTAGCTGAAGGAAGAATCCCTTAAACCTGGAGAGTTGAGACCCATGGAATGGGTACCATGCAATATGACTTCAAAGGGTCTGCATTTGCTCACCGAACCTCACCAATCCTATTACTGCTGCATTTATGCCTCTGTAGACACGCTTGATTCTCTTTCGGAGACATATAAATCCATAGGTTTTAAGATTCTTACTAGTCAGGTATATTCTTAGGCATTTAATATGGGGTGTTGAGTCCTCTTCGTTGAGCAAGGAGTAGCTCTTGTCTATTACATATTTGGCTTATGGAACGGTATCTGTGCTAATTTCAATCTCTGGTTTTATGCAGCACCCCAACTCACCTTTCCCCTTAAGCAAGCATAAGTTGGTTTTCTACATTTGAGACCGTGTTCTGTTTTGTAATTCAGTTTCTGTGTAGCCAAGTTTACATTCCGTATAGTAGTGATATCTTATGATGTTTCTTTTTCTGTGTGACTTATCTCACTTAGAATCATCGTACCTGAATCCACTCATTATGCTGCTACGGGCCTGATGACATAGATTTCATTGCTGAGTGATATTGCATTGTACGTAAGTACCACAACTTCTTTATCCATTTTTCGCTTTCTGTGATATTGAACTTGTACCATAAACGAGGTTCTTGTAAACAGAGCCGTCCCAAACTTTGGGGTGGCTGTGTCTTTTTGATTTTAATTTCCCTAAGCTACAGGACCATAATTGGCAGTGCCCTAGGCTCTGTTGCTTTGTTTTGTAGATGTTTCAGGAAACACCATACACTTCTCCAGAGTGGCTGTTGGCAATTTACATCCCGCCCATCAGCATAACAAGGCTCCCAGTTCTCCATGGCCTGTTCGGCCTTTCTGGATTTTACACTTTTTTCAGATGGCCCTTTTGACCGGGGGGCAGTGAGACTTCATTGTAGTGCAGATTTCCTTTGCAAGCTTGCTTGGTTGGCCAAAAAGGGCGTATGCGTTTTTTTCTGAATATATTCATGAAAAAATGCATACACCCTTTTTGGCCAAGTGCATCATTGTGGACGTTCTGCCTCTTTTCCTATGCTTTACATGCAATTCCAGTCTACCTCCTGAAATCGGTTTCCTGCAATTCTGCCCCGCTTTCAAGTCCTCTTGGCAGCCTTACTTCAATATATTTTTGGACGATAGCTGTCATTTTTAACTCTGCAGGTTTGTGAATTACAGTGCCCCTGAGCTCCTTTCTTCAACTCGCTTTCTTGTGAGCTGGCCGCAACACCGCAGGATTGCTTCAGGCCCTAGTGTGGTTCCGGCATGGCATGCTGAGCCTTTGGTTAATTCCTCTTCCTGGTGGGAAATGAGAGTTAAATTTGCCCGTCCAGACACCTCCATCTAGTCTCTCATTGGTTCTCCCTATTCCTGTTCATTTTCCGCAGAAATTGCAAACTGGGCCAAACAGGAGGTTAAAGGCACTGACTCTCCAAGTGGGGAGAGTGTTAGTAAAGCGTCTGGAATGTTGCACCCGAGTACCAGGGGACGAAATCTGACACATTTGAACACGTTTCCCGATCACACGGTGGATCATACTCTGGGTTCCACATGCATGTTTTAGCTGAAGGAAGAATCCCTTAAACCTGGAGAGTTGAGACCCATGGAATGGGTACCATGCAATATGACTTCAAAGGTTCTGCATTTGCTCACCGAACCTCACCAATCCTATTACTGCTGCATTTATGCCTCTGTAGACACGCTTGATTCTCTTTCGGAGACATATAAATCCATAGGTTTTAAGATTCTTACTAGTCAGGTATATTCTTAGGCATTTAATATGGGGTGTTGAGTCCACTTTGTTGAGCAAGGAGTAGCTCTTGTCTATTACCTATTTGGCTTATGGAATGGTATCTGTGCTAATTTCAATCTCTGGTTTTATGCAGCACCCCAACTCACCTTTCCCCTTAAGCAAGCATAAGTTGGTTTTCTACATTTGAGATCCTGTTCTGTTTTGTAATTCAGTTCCTGTGTAGCCAAGTTTACATTCCGTGTATTAGTGATATCTTATGATGTTTCTTTTTCTGTGTGACTTATTTCACTTAGAATCATCGTACCTGAATCCACTCATTATGCTGCTACGGGCCTGATGACATAGATTTCATTCCTGAGTGATATTGCATTGTACGTAAGTACCACAACTTCTTTATCCATTTTTCACTTTCTGCGATATTGATCTTGTACCATAAACGACATTCTTGTAAACAGAGCCGGCCCAAATTTTGGGGTGGCTGTGTCTTTTTGATTTTAATTTCCCTAAGCTATAGGACCATAAGTGGAAGTGCCCTAGGCTCTGTTGCTTTGTTTTTTAGATGTTTCAGGAAACACCATAAACTTCTCCAGAGTGGCTGTTGGCAATTTACATCCCGCCCATCAGCATAACAAGGCTCCCAGTTCTCCATGGCCTGTCCTGCCTTTCTGGATTTTATACTTTTTTCAGATGGCCCTTTTGACCGGGGGGCAGTGAGACTTCATTGTAGTGCAGATTTCCTTTGCAAGCTTGCTTGGTTGGCCAAAAAGGGCGTATGCGTTTTTTCCTGAATATATTCAGGAAAAAACGCATACGCCCTTTTTGGCCAAGTGCATCATTGTGGACGTTCTGCCTCTTTTCCTATGCTTTACATGCAATTCCAGTCTACCTCCTGAAATCGGATTCCTGCAATTCTGCCCCGCTTTCAAGTCCTCTTGGCAGCCTTACTTCAATATATTTTTGGACGATAGCTGTCATTTTTAACTCTGCAGGTTTGTGAATTACAGTGCCCCTGAGCTCCTTTCTTCAACTCGCTTTCTTGTGAGCTGGCCGCAACACCGCAGGATTGCTTCAGGCCCTAGTGTGGTTCCGGCATGGCACGCTGAGCCTTTGGTTAATTCCTCTTCCTGGTGGGAAATGAGAGTTAAATTTGCCCGTCCAGACACCTCCAGCTAGTCTCTCATTGGTTCTCCCTATTCCTGTTCATTTTCCGCAGAAATTGCAAACTGGGCCAAACAGGAGGTTAAAGGCACTGTCTCTCCAAGTGGGGAGAGTGTTAGTAAAGCGTCTGGAATGTTGCACCCGAGTACCAGGGGACAAAAACTGAGACACATTTGAACACGTTTCCCGATCACACGGTTGATCATACTCTGGGATCCACATGCATGTTTTAGCTGAAGGAAGAATCCCTTAAACCTGGAGAGTTGAGACCCATGGAATGGGTACCATGCAATATGACTTCAAAGGGTCTGCATTTGCTCACCGAACGTCACCAATCCTATCACTGCTGCATTTATGCCGCTGTACACACGCTTGATTCTCTTTCGGAGACAAATAAGTCCACAGGTTTTAAGATAATTACTAGTCAGGTATATTCTTAGGCGTTTAATATGGGGTGTTGTGTCCTCTTCGTTGAGCAAGGAGTAGATCTTGTCTATTACATATTTGGCTTGTGGAACGGTATCTGTGCTAATTTCAATCTCTGGTTTTATGCAGCACCCCAACTCACCTTTCCCCTTAAGCAAGCATAAGTTGGTTTTCTACATTTGACACCCTGGTCTGTTTTGTAATTCTGTTCCTGTGTAGCCAAGTTTACATTCCGTGTAGTAGTGATATCTTATGATGTTTCCTTTTCTGTGTGACTTATCTCACTTAGAATCATCGTACCTGAATCCACTCATTATGCTGCTACGGGCCTGATGATATAGATTTCATTGCTGAGTGATATTGCATTGTACGTAAGTACCACAAATTCTTTATCCATTTTTCACCTTCTGTGATATTGAATTTGTACTGTAAATGAGGTTCTTGTAAACAGAGCCATCCCAAACTTCGGGGTGGCTGTGTCTTTTTGATTTTAATTTCCCTAAGCTATAGGACCATAAGTGGAAGTGCCCTAGGCTCTGTTGCTTTGTTTTTTAGATGTTTCAGGAAACACCATACACTTCTCCAGAGTGGCTGTTGGCAATTTACATCCCGCCCATCAGCATAACAAGGCTCCCAGTTCTCCATGGCCTGTCCTGCCTTTCTGGATTTTACACTTTTTTCAGATGGCCCTTTTGACCGGGGGGCAGTGAGACTTCATTGTAGTGCAGATTTCTTTTGCAAGCTTGCTTGGTTGGCCAAAAAGGGCGTATGCGTTTTTTCCTGAATATATTCAGGAAAAAACGCATACGCCCTTTTTGGCCAAGTGCATCATTGTGGACGTTCTGCCTCTTTTCCTATGCTTTACATGCAATTCCAGTCTACCTCCTGAAATCGGTTTCCTGCAATTCTGCCCCGCTTTCAAGTCCTCTTGGCAGCCTTACTTCAATATATTTTTGGACGATAGCTGTCATTTATAACTCTGCAGGTTTGTGAATTACAGTGCCCCTGAGCTCCTTTCTTCAACTCGCTTTCTTGTGAGCTGGCCGCAACACCGCAGGATTGCTTCAGGCCCTAGTGTCGTTCCGGCATGGCACGCTGAGCCTTTGGTTAATTCCTCTTCCTGGTGGGAAATGAGAGTTAAATTTGCCCGTCCAGACACCTCCAGCTAGTCTCTCACTCGTTCTCACTATTCCTGTTCATCTTCCGCAAAAATTGCAAACTGGGCCAAACAGGAGGTTAAAGGCACTGACTCTCCAAGTGGGGAGAGTGTTAGTAAAGCGTCTGGAATGTTGCACCCGAGTAACAGGGGACGAAACCTGAGACACATTTGAACACGTTTCCCGATCACACGGTGGATCATACTCTGGGTTCCACATGCATGTTTTAGCTGAAGGAAGAATCCCTTAAACCTGGAGAGTTGAGACCCATGGAATGGGTACCATGCAATATGACCTCAAAGGGTCTGCATTGGCTCACCGAACCTCACCAATCCTATCACTGCTGCGCTTATGCCACTGTACACACGCTTGATTCTCTTTCGGAGACATATAAATCCATAGATTTTAAGATTCTTACTAGTCAGGTATATTCTTAGACGTTTAATATGGGGTGTTGAGTCCTCTTCGTTGAGCAAGGAGTAGCTCTTGTCTATTACATATTTGGCTTATGGAACGGTATCTGTGCTAATTTCAATCTCTGGTTTTATGCAGCACCCCAACTCACCTTTCCCCTTAAGCAAGCATAAGTTGGTTTTCTACATTTGAGACCTTGTTCTGTTTTGTAATTCAGTTCCTGTGTAGCCAAGTTTACATTCCGTGTATTAGTGATATCTTATGATGTTTCTTTTTCTGTGTGACTTATCTCACTTAGAATCATCGTACCTGAATCCACTCATTATGCTGCTATGGGCCTGATGACATAGATTTCATTGCTGAGTGATATTGCATTGTACGTAAATACCACAACTTCTTTATCCATTTTTCGCTTTCTGTGATATTGAACTTGTACTGTAAACGAGGTTCTTGTAAACAGAGCCGTCCCAAACTTTGGGGTGGCTGTGTCTTTTTGATTTTAATTTCCCTAAGCTATAGGACCATAAGTGGAAGTGCCCTAGGCTCTGTTGCTTTGTTTTTTAGATGTTTCAGGAAACACCATACACTTCTCCAGAGTGGCTGTTGGCAATTTACATCCCGCCCATCAGCATAACAAGGCTCCCAGTTCTCCATGGCCTGTCCGGCCTTTCTGGATTTTACACTTTTTTCAGATGGCCCTTTTGACTGGTGGGCAGTGAGACTTCATTGTAGTGCAGATTTCCTTTGCAAGCTTGCTTGGTTGGCCAAAAAGGGCGTATGCGTTTTTTCCTGAATATATTCAGGAAAAAACGCATACGCCCTTTTTGGCCAAGTGCATCATTGTGGACATTCTGTCTCTTTTCCTATGCTTTACATGCAATTCCAGTCTACCTCCTGAAATCGGATTCCTGCAATTCTGCCCCGCTTTCGAGTCCTCTTGGCAGCCTTACTTCAATATATTTTTGGATGATAGCTGTCATTTTTAACTCTGCAGGTTTGTGAATTACAGTGCCCCTGAGCTCCTTTCTTCAACTCGCTTTCTTGTGAGCTGGCCGCAACAGCGCAGGATTGCTTCAGGCCCTAGTGTGGTTCTGGCATGGCACGCTGAGCCTTTGGTTAATTCCTCTTCCTGGTGGGAAATGAGAGTTAAATTTGCCCATCCAGACACCTCCAGCTAGTCTCTCATTGGTTCTCCCTATTCCTGTTCATTTTCCGCAGAAATTGCAAACTGGGCCAAACAGGAGGTTAAAGACACTGACTCTCCAAGTGGGGAGAGTTTTAGTAAAGCGTCTGGAATGTTGCACCCGAGTACCAGGGGACGGAAACTGAGACACTTTTGAACACGTTTCCCGATCACACGGTGGATCATACTCTGGGTTCCACATGCATGTTTTAGCTGAAGGAAGAATCCCTTAAACCTGGAGAGTTGAGACCCATGGAATGGCTACCATGCAATATGACTTCAAAGGGTCTGTATTTGCTCATCGAACCTCACCAATCCTATCACTGCTGCTTTTATGCTGCTGTACACATGCTTGATTCTCTTTTGGAGACATATAAATCCATAGGTTTTAAGATTATTACTAGTCAGGTATATTCTTAGGCGATTAATATGGGGTGTAGAGTCCACTTCGTTGAGCAAGGAGTAGCTCTTGTCTATTACATATTTGGCTTATGGAATGGTATCTGTGCTAATTTCAATCTCTGGTTTTATGCAGCACCCCAACTCACCTTTCCCCTTAAGCAAGCATAAGTTGGTTTTCTACATTTGAGATCCTGTTCTGTTTTGTAATTCAGTTCCTGTGTAGCCAAGTTTACATTCCGTGTATTAGTGATATCTTATGATGTTTCTTTTTCTGTGTGACTTATTTCACTTAGAATCATCGTACCTGAATCCACTCATTATGCTGCTACGGGCCTGATGACATAGATTTCATTGCTGAGTGATATTGCATTGTACGTAAGTACCACAACTTCTTTATCCATTTTTCGCTTTCTGTGATATTGAACTTGTACCATAAACGAGGTTCTTGTAAACAGAGCCGTCCCAAACTTTGGGGTGGCTGTGTCTTTTTGATTTTAATTTCCCTAAGCTACAGGACCATAATTGGCAGTGCCCTAGGCTCTGTTGCTTTGTTTTGTAGATGTTTCAGGAAACACCATACACTTCTCCAGAGTGGCTGTTGGCAATTTACATCCCGCCCATCAGCATAACAAGGCTCCCAGTTCTCCATGGCCTGTTCGGCCTTTCTGGATTTTACACTTTTTTCAGATGGCCCTTTTGACCGGGGGGCAGTGAGACTTCATTGTAGTGCAGATTTCCTTTGCAAGCTTGCTTGGTTGGCCAAAAAGGGCGTATGCGTTTTTTTCTGAATATATTCATGAAAAAATGCATACACCCTTTTTGGCCAAGTGCATCATTGTGGACGTTCTGCCTCTTTTCCTATGCTTTACATGCAATTCCAGTCTACCTCCTGAAATCGGTTTCCTGCAATTCTGCCCCGCTTTCAAGTCCTCTTGGCAGCCTTACTTCAATATATTTTTGGACGATAGCTGTCATTTTTAACTCTGCAGGTTTGTGAATTACAGTGCCCCTGAGCTCCTTTCTTCAACTCGCTTTCTTGTGAGCTGGCCGCAACACCGCAGGATTGCTTCAGGCCCTAGTGTGGTTCCGGCATGGCATGCTGAGCCTTTGGTTAATTCCTCTTCCTGGTGGGAAATGAGAGTTAAATTTGCCCGTCCAGACACCTCCATCTAGTCTCTCATTGGTTCTCCCTATTCCTGTTCATTTTCCGCAGAAATTGCAAACTGGGCCAAACAGGAGGTTAAAGGCACTGACTCTCCAAGTGGGGAGAGTGTTAGTAAAGCGTCTGGAATGTTGCACCCGAGTACCAGGGGACGAAATCTGACACATTTGAACACGTTTCCCGATCACACGGTGGATCATACTCTGGGTTCCACATGCATGTTTTAGCTGAAGGAAGAATCCCTTAAACCTGGAGAGTTGAGACCCATGGAATGGGTACCATGCAATATGACTTCAAAGGTTCTGCATTTGCTCACCGAACCTCACCAATCCTATTACTGCTGCATTTATGCCTCTGTAGACACGCTTGATTCTCTTTCGGAGACATATAAATCCATAGGTTTTAAGATTCTTACTAGTCAGGTATATTCTTAGGCATTTAATATGGGGTGTTGAGTCCACTTTGTTGAGCAAGGAGTAGCTCTTGTCTATTACCTATTTGGCTTATGGAATGGTATCTGTGCTAATTTCAATCTCTGGTTTTATGCAGCACCCCAACTCACCTTTCCCCTTAAGCAAGCATAAGTTGGTTTTCTACATTTGAGATCCTGTTCTGTTTTGTAATTCAGTTCCTGTGTAGCCAAGTTTACATTCCGTGTATTAGTGATATCTTATGATGTTTCTTTTTCTGTGTGACTTATTTCACTTAGAATCATCGTACCTGAATCCACTCATTATGCTGCTACGGGCCTGATGACATAGATTTCATTCCTGAGTGATATTGCATTGTACGTAAGTACCACAACTTCTTTATCCATTTTTCACTTTCTGCGATATTGATCTTGTACCATAAACGACATTCTTGTAAACAGAGCCGGCCCAAATTTTGGGGTGGCTGTGTCTTTTTGATTTTAATTTCCCTAAGCTATAGGACCATAAGTGGAAGTGCCCTAGGCTCTGTTGCTTTGTTTTTTAGATGTTTCAGGAAACACCATAAACTTCTCCAGAGTGGCTGTTGGCAATTTACATCCCGCCCATCAGCATAACAAGGCTCCCAGTTCTCCATGGCCTGTCCTGCCTTTCTGGATTTTATACTTTTTTCAGATGGCCCTTTTGACCGGGGGGCAGTGAGACTTCATTGTAGTGCAGATTTCCTTTGCAAGCTTGCTTGGTTGGCCAAAAAGGGCGTATGCGTTTTTTCCTGAATATATTCAGGAAAAAACGCATACGCCCTTTTTGGCCAAGTGCATCATTGTGGACGTTCTGCCTCTTTTCCTATGCTTTACATGCAATTCCAGTCTACCTCCTGAAATCGGATTCCTGCAATTCTGCCCCGCTTTCAAGTCCTCTTGGCAGCCTTACTTCAATATATTTTTGGACGATAGCTGTCATTTTTAACTCTGCAGGTTTGTGAATTACAGTGCCCCTGAGCTCCTTTCTTCAACTCGCTTTCTTGTGAGCTGGCCGCAACACCGCAGGATTGCTTCAGGCCCTAGTGTGGTTCCGGCATGGCACGCTGAGCCTTTGGTTAATTCCTCTTCCTGGTGGGAAATGAGAGTTAAATTTGCCCGTCCAGACACCTCCAGCTAGTCTCTCATTGGTTCTCCCTATTCCTGTTCATTTTCCGCAGAAATTGCAAACTGGGCCAAACAGGAGGTTAAAGGCACTGTCTCTCCAAGTGGGGAGAGTGTTAGTAAAGCGTCTGGAATGTTGCACCCGAGTACCAGGGGACAAAAACTGAGACACATTTGAACACGTTTCCCGATCACACGGTTGATCATACTCTGGGATCCACATGCATGTTTTAGCTGAAGGAAGAATCCCTTAAACCTGGAGAGTTGAGACCCATGGAATGGGTACCATGCAATATGACTTCAAAGGGTCTGCATTTGCTCACCGAACGTCACCAATCCTATCACTGCTGCATTTATGCCGCTGTACACACGCTTGATTCTCTTTCGGAGACAAATAAGTCCACAGGTTTTAAGATAATTACTAGTCAGGTATATTCTTAGGCGTTTAATATGGGGTGTTGTGTCCTCTTCGTTGAGCAAGGAGTAGATCTTGTCTATTACATATTTGGCTTGTGGAACGGTATCTGTGCTAATTTCAATCTCTGGTTTTATGCAGCACCCCAACTCACCTTTCCCCTTAAGCAAGCATAAGTTGGTTTTCTACATTTGACACCCTGGTCTGTTTTGTAATTCTGTTCCTGTGTAGCCAAGTTTACATTCCGTGTAGTAGTGATATCTTATGATGTTTCCTTTTCTGTGTGACTTATCTCACTTAGAATCATCGTACCTGAATCCACTCATTATGCTGCTACGGGCCTGATGATATAGATTTCATTGCTGAGTGATATTGCATTGTACGTAAGTACCACAAATTCTTTATCCATTTTTCACCTTCTGTGATATTGAATTTGTACTGTAAATGAGGTTCTTGTAAACAGAGCCATCCCAAACTTCGGGGTGGCTGTGTCTTTTTGATTTTAATTTCCCTAAGCTATAGGACCATAAGTGGAAGTGCCCTAGGCTCTGTTGCTTTGTTTTTTAGATGTTTCAGGAAACACCATACACTTCTCCAGAGTGGCTGTTGGCAATTTACATCCCGCCCATCAGCATAACAAGGCTCCCAGTTCTCCATGGCCTGTCCTGCCTTTCTGGATTTTACACTTTTTTCAGATGGCCCTTTTGACCGGGGGGCAGTGAGACTTCATTGTAGTGCAGATTTCTTTTGCAAGCTTGCTTGGTTGGCCAAAAAGGGCGTATGCGTTTTTTCCTGAATATATTCAGGAAAAAACGCATACGCCCTTTTTGGCCAAGTGCATCATTGTGGACGTTCTGCCTCTTTTCCTATGCTTTACATGCAATTCCAGTCTACCTCCTGAAATCGGTTTCCTGCAATTCTGCCCCGCTTTCAAGTCCTCTTGGCAGCCTTACTTCAATATATTTTTGGACGATAGCTGTCATTTATAACTCTGCAGGTTTGTGAATTACAGTGCCCCTGAGCTCCTTTCTTCAACTCGCTTTCTTGTGAGCTGGCCGCAACACCGCAGGATTGCTTCAGGCCCTAGTGTCGTTCCGGCATGGCACGCTGAGCCTTTGGTTAATTCCTCTTCCTGGTGGGAAATGAGAGTTAAATTTGCCCGTCCAGACACCTCCAGCTAGTCTCTCACTCGTTCTCACTATTCCTGTTCATCTTCCGCAAAAATTGCAAACTGGGCCAAACAGGAGGTTAAAGGCACTGACTCTCCAAGTGGGGAGAGTGTTAGTAAAGCGTCTGGAATGTTGCACCCGAGTAACAGGGGACGAAACCTGAGACACATTTGAACACGTTTCCCGATCACACGGTGGATCATACTCTGGGTTCCACATGCATGTTTTAGCTGAAGGAAGAATCCCTTAAACCTGGAGAGTTGAGACCCATGGAATGGGTACCATGCAATATGACCTCAAAGGGTCTGCATTGGCTCACCGAACCTCACCAATCCTATCACTGCTGCGCTTATGCCACTGTACACACGCTTGATTCTCTTTCGGAGACATATAAATCCATAGATTTTAAGATTCTTACTAGTCAGGTATATTCTTAGACGTTTAATATGGGGTGTTGAGTCCTCTTCGTTGAGCAAGGAGTAGCTCTTGTCTATTACATATTTGGCTTATGGAACGGTATCTGTGCTAATTTCAATCTCTGGTTTTATGCAGCACCCCAACTCACCTTTCCCCTTAAGCAAGCATAAGTTGGTTTTCTACATTTGAGACCTTGTTCTGTTTTGTAATTCAGTTCCTGTGTAGCCAAGTTTACATTCCGTGTATTAGTGATATCTTATGATGTTTCTTTTTCTGTGTGACTTATCTCACTTAGAATCATCGTACCTGAATCCACTCATTATGCTGCTATGGGCCTGATGACATAGATTTCATTGCTGAGTGATATTGCATTGTACGTAAATACCACAACTTCTTTATCCATTTTTCGCTTTCTGTGATATTGAACTTGTACTGTAAACGAGGTTCTTGTAAACAGAGCCGTCCCAAACTTTGGGGTGGCTGTGTCTTTTTGATTTTAATTTCCCTAAGCTATAGGACCATAAGTGGAAGTGCCCTAGGCTCTGTTGCTTTGTTTTTTAGATGTTTCAGGAAACACCATACACTTCTCCAGAGTGGCTGTTGGCAATTTACATCCCGCCCATCAGCATAACAAGGCTCCCAGTTCTCCATGGCCTGTCCGGCCTTTCTGGATTTTACACTTTTTTCAGATGGCCCTTTTGACTGGTGGGCAGTGAGACTTCATTGTAGTGCAGATTTCCTTTGCAAGCTTGCTTGGTTGGCCAAAAAGGGCGTATGCGTTTTTTCCTGAATATATTCAGGAAAAAACGCATACGCCCTTTTTGGCCAAGTGCATCATTGTGGACATTCTGTCTCTTTTCCTATGCTTTACATGCAATTCCAGTCTACCTCCTGAAATCGGATTCCTGCAATTCTGCCCCGCTTTCGAGTCCTCTTGGCAGCCTTACTTCAATATATTTTTGGATGATAGCTGTCATTTTTAACTCTGCAGGTTTGTGAATTACAGTGCCCCTGAGCTCCTTTCTTCAACTCGCTTTCTTGTGAGCTGGCCGCAACAGCGCAGGATTGCTTCAGGCCCTAGTGTGGTTCTGGCATGGCACGCTGAGCCTTTGGTTAATTCCTCTTCCTGGTGGGAAATGAGAGTTAAATTTGCCCATCCAGACACCTCCAGCTAGTCTCTCATTGGTTCTCCCTATTCCTGTTCATTTTCCGCAGAAATTGCAAACTGGGCCAAACAGGAGGTTAAAGACACTGACTCTCCAAGTGGGGAGAGTTTTAGTAAAGCGTCTGGAATGTTGCACCCGAGTACCAGGGGACGGAAACTGAGACACTTTTGAACACGTTTCCCGATCACACGGTGGATCATACTCTGGGTTCCACATGCATGTTTTAGCTGAAGGAAGAATCCCTTAAACCTGGAGAGTTGAGACCCATGGAATGGCTACCATGCAATATGACTTCAAAGGGTCTGTATTTGCTCATCGAACCTCACCAATCCTATCACTGCTGCTTTTATGCTGCTGTACACATGCTTGATTCTCTTTTGGAGACATATAAATCCATAGGTTTTAAGATTATTACTAGTCAGGTATATTCTTAGGCGATTAATATGGGGTGTAGAGTCCACTTCGTTGAGCAAGGAGTAGCTCTTGTCTATTACATATTTGGCTTATGGAATGGTATCTGTGCTAATTTCAATCTCTGGTTTTATGCAGCACCCCAACTCACCTTTCCCCTTAAGCAAGCATAAGTTGGTTTTCTACATTTGAGATCCTGTTCTGTTTTGTAATTCAGTTCCTGTGTAGCCAAGTTTACATTCCGTGTATTAGTGATATCTTATGATGTTTCTTTTTCTGTGTGACTTATTTCACTTAGAATCATCGTACCTGAATCCACTCATTATGCTGCTATGGGCCTGATGACATAGATTTCATTGCTGAGTGATATTGCATTGTACGTAAGTACCACAACTTCTTTATCCATTTTTCGCTTTCTGTGATATTGAACTTGTACCGTAAACGAGGGTCTTGTAAACAGAGCCGTCCCAAACTTTGGGGTGGCTGTGTCTTTTTGATTTTAATTTCCCTAAGCTATAGGACCATAAGTGGAAGTGCCGTTGGCTCTGTTGCTTTGTTTTTTAGATGTTTCAAGAAACACCATACACTTCTCCAGAGTGGCTGTTGGCAATTTACATCCCGCCCATCAGCATAACAAGGCTCCCAGTTCTCCATAGCCTGTCCGGCCTTTCTGGATTTTACACTTTTTTCAGATGGCCCTTTTGACTGGGGGGCAGTGAGACTTCATTGTAGTGCAGATTTCCTTTGCAAGCTTGCTTGGTTGGCCAAAAAGGGCGTATGCGATTTTTCCTGAATATATTCAGGAAAAAACGCATACGCCCTTTTTGGCCAAGTGCATCATTGTGGACGTTCTGTCTCTTTTCCTATGCTTTACATGCAATTCCAGTCTACCTCCTGAAATCGGATTCCTTCAATTCTGCCCCGCTTTCGAGTCCTCTTCGCAGCCTTACTTCAATATATTTTTGGACGATAGCTGTCATTTATAACTCTGCAGGTTTGTGAATTACAGTGCCCCTGAGCTCCTTTCTTCAACTCGCTTTCTTGTGAGCTGGCCGCAACACCGCAGGATTGCTTCAGGCCCTAGTGTGGTTCCGGCATGGCACGCTGAGCATTTGGTTAATTCCTCTTCCTGGTGGGAAATGAGAGTTAAATTTGCCCATCCAGACACCTCCAGCTAGTCTCTCATTGGTTCTCCCTATTCCTGTTCATTTTCCGCAGAAATTGTAAACTGGGCCAAACAGGAGGTTAAAGGCACTGACTCTCCAAGTGGGGAGAGTGTTAGTAAAGCGTATGGAATGTTGCACCCGAGTACCAGGGGACAAAAAGTGAGACACATTTGAACACGTTTCCCGATCACACGGTGGATCATACTCTGGGTTCCACGTGCATGTTTTAGCTGAAGGAAGAATCCCTTAAACCAGGAGAGTTGAGACTCATGGAATGGCTACCATGCAATATGACTTCAAAGGGTCTGCATTTGCTCATCAAACCTCACCAATCCTATCACTGCTGCGTTTATGCCGCTGTACACATGCTTGATTCTCTTTTGGAGACATATAAATCCATAGGTTTTAAGATTATTACTAGTCAGGTATATTCTTAGGCGATTAATATGGGGTTTAGAGTCCACTTCGTTGAGCAAGGAGTAGCTCTTGTCTATTACATATTTGGCTTATGGAATGGTATCTGTGCTAATTTCAATCTCTGGTTTTATGCAGAACCCCAACTCACCTTTCCCCTTAAGCAAGCATAAGTTGGTTTTCTACATTTGAGACCGTGTTCTGTTTTGTAATTCAGTTTCTGTGTAGCCAAGTTTACATTCCGTGTAGTAGTGATATCTTATGATGTTTCTTTTTCTGTGTGACTTATCTCACTTAGAATCATCGTACCTGAATCCACTCATTATGCTGCTACGGGCCTGATGATATAGATTTCATTGCTGAGTGATATTGCATTGTACGTAAGTACCACAAATTCTTTATCCATTTTTCACCTTCTGTGATATTGAATTTGTACTGTAAATGAGGTTCTTGTAAACAGAGCCGTCCCAAACTTTGGGGTGGCTGTGTCTTTTTGATTTTAATTTCCCTAAGCTATAGGCCCATAAGTGGAAGTGCCCTAGGCTTTGTTGCTTTGTTTTTTAGATGTTTCAGGAAACACCATACACTTCTCCAGAGTGGCTGTTGGCAATTTACATCCCGCCCATCAGCATAACAAGGCTCCCAGTTCTCCATGGCCTGTCCTGCCTTTCTGGATTTTACACTTTTTTCAGATGGCCCTTTTGACCGGGGGGCAGTGAGACTTCATTGTAGTGCAGATTTCCTTTGCAAGCTTGCTTGGTTGGCCAAAAAGGGCGTATGCGTTTTTTCCTGAATATATTCAGGAAAAAACGCATACGCCCTTTTTGGCCAAGTGCATCATTGTGGACGTTCTGCCTCTTTTCCTATGCTTTACATGCAATTCCAGTCTACCTCCTGAAATCGGTTTCCTGCAATTCTGCCCCGCTTTCAAGTCCTCTTGGCAGCCTTACTTCAATATATTTTTGGACGATAGCTGTCATTTATAACTCTGCAGGTTTGTGAATTACAGTGCCCCTGAGCTCCTTTCTTCAACTCGCTTTCTTGTGAGCTGGCCGCAACACCGCAGGATTGCTTCAGGCCCTAGTGTCGTTCCGGCATGGCACGCTGAGCCTTTGGTTAATTCCTCTTCCTGGTGGGAAATGAGAGTTAAATTTGCCCGTCCAGACACCTCCAGCTAGTCTCTCATTGGTTCTCCCTATTCCTGTTCATTTTCCGCAGAAATTGCAAACTGGGCCAAACAGGAGGTTAAAGGCAGTGACTCTCCAAGTGGGGAGATTTTTAGTAAAGCTTCTGGAATGTTGCACCCGAGTACCAGGGGACGAAAAGTGAGACATTTGAACACGTTTCCCGATCACACAGTGGATCATACTCTGGGTTCCACATGCATGTTTTAGCTGAAGGAAGAATCCCTTAAACCTGGAGAGTTGAGACCCATGGAATGGGTACCATGCAATATGACTTCAAAGGGTCTGCATTTGCTCACCGAACCTCACCAATCCTATCACTGCTGCATTTATGCCGCTGTACACACGCTTGATTCTCTTTCGGAGACATATAAATCCATAGGTTTTAAGATTCTTACCAGTCAGGTATATTCTTATGCATTTAATATGGGGTGTTGAGTCCTCTTCGTTGAGCAAGGAGTAGCTCTTGTCTATTACCTATTTGGCTTATGGAATGGTATCTGTGCTAATTTCAATCTCTGGTTTTATGCAGCACCCCAACTCACCTTTCCCCTTAAGCAAGCATAAGTTGGTTTTCTACATTTGAGATCCTGTTCTGTTTTGTAATTCAGTTCCTGTGTAGCCAAGTTTACATTCCGTGTATTAGTGATATCTTATGATGTTTCTTTTTCTGTGTGACTTATCTCACTTAGAATCATCGTACCTGAATCCACTCATTATGCTGCTATAGGCCTGATGACATAGATTTCATTGCTGAGTGATATTGCATTGTACGTAAGTACCACAACTTCTTTATCCATTTTTCGCTTTCTGTGATATTGAACTTGTACCGTAAACGAGGATCTTGTAAACAGAGCCGTCCCAAACTTTGGGGTGGCTGTGTCTTTTTGATTTTAATTTCCCTAAGCTATACGACCATAAGTGGAAGTGCCCTAGGCTCTGTTGCTTTGTTTTTTAGATGTTTCAGGAAACACCATACACTTCTCCAGAGTGGCTGTTGGCAATTTACATCCCGCCCATCAGCATAACAAGGCTCCCAGTTCTCCATGGCCTATCCTGCCTTTCTGGATTTTACACTTTTTTCAGATGGCCCATTTGACCGGGGGGCAGTGAGACTTCATTGTAGTGCAGATTTCCTTTGCAAGCTTGCTTGGTTGGCCAAAAAGGGCGTATGCGTTTTTTCCTGAATATATTCAGGAAAAAACGCATATGCCCTTTTTGGCCAAGTGCATCATTGTGGACGTTCTGCCTCTTTTCCTATGCTTTACATGCAATTCCAGTCTACCTCCTGAAATCGGTTTCCTGCAATCCTGCCCCGCTTTCAAGTCCTCTTGGCAGCCTTACTTCAATATATTTTTGGACGATAGCTGTCATTTTTAACTCTGCAGGTTTGTGAATTACAGTGTCCCTGAGCTCCTTTCTTCAACTCGCTTTCTTGTGAGCTGGCCGCAACACCGCAGGATTGCTTCAGGCCCTAGTGTGGTTCTGGCATGGCACGCTGAGCCTTTGGTTAATTCCTCTTCCTGGTGGGAAATGAGAGTTAAATTTGCCCATCCAGACACCTCCAGCTAGTCTCTCATTGGTTCTCCCTATTCCTGTTCATTTCCCACAGAAATTGCAAACTGGGCCAAACAGGAGGTTAAAGGCACTGACTCTCCAGTGGGGAGAGTGTTAGTAAAGCGTCTGGAATGTTGCACCCGAGTACCAGGGGACAAAAACTGAGACACATTTGAACACGTTTCCCGATCACACGGTGGATCATACTCTGGGTTCCACATGCATGTTTTAGCTGAAGGAAGAATCCCTTAAACCTGGAGAGTTGAGACCCATGGAATGGCTACCATGCAATATGACTTCAAAGGGTCTGCATTTGCTCATCAAACCTCACCAATCCTATCACTGCTGCGTTTATGCCGCTGTACACATGCTTGATTCTCTTTTGGAGACATATAAATCCATAGGTTTTAAGATTCTTACTAGTCAGGTATATTCTTAGACGTTTAATATGGGGTGTTGAGTCCACTTCGTTGAGCAAGGAGTAGCTCTTGTCTATTACATATTTGGCTTATGGAACGGTATCTGTGCTAATTTCAATCTCTGGTTTTATGCAGCACCCCAACTCACCTTTCCCCTTAAGCAAGCATAAGTTGGTTTTCTACATTTGAGATCCTGTTCTGTTTTGTAATTCAGTTCCTGTGTAGCCAAGTTTACATTCCATGTATTAGTGATATCTTATGATGTTTCTTTTTCTGTGTGACTTATGTCACTTAGAATCATCGTACCTGAATCCACTCATTATGCTGCTACGGGCCTGATGATATACATTTCATTGCTGAGTGATATTGCATTGTACGTAAGTACCACAAATTCTTTATCCATTTTTCGCTTTCTGTGATATTGAACTTGTACCGTAAATGAGGTTCTTGTAAACAGAGCCGTCCCAAACTTTTGGGTGGCTGTTTCTTTTTGATTTTAATTTCCCTAAGCTATAGGACCATAAGTGGAAGTGCCCTAGGCTCTGTTGCTTTGTTTTTTAGATGTTTCAGGAAACACCATACACTTCTCCAGAGTGGCTGTTGGCAATTTACATCCCGCCCATCAGCATAACAAGGCTCCCAGTTCTCCATGGCCTGTCCTGCCTTTCTGGATTTTACACTTTTTTCAGATGGCCCTTTTGACCGGGGGGCAGTGAGACTTCATTGTAGTGCAGATTTCCTTTGCAAGCTTGCTTGGTTGGCCAAAAAGGGCGTATGCGTTTTTTCCTGAATATATTCAGGAAAAAACGCATACGCCCTTTTTGGCCAAGTGCATCATTGTGGACGTTCTGCCTCTTTTCGTATGCTTTACATGCAATTCCAGTCTACCTCCTGAAATCGGTTTCCTTCAATTCTGCCCCGCTTTCAAGTCCTCTTGGCAGCCTTACTTCAATATATTTTTGGACGATAGCTGTCATTTATAACTCTGCAGGTTTGTGAATTACAGTGCCCCTGAGCTCCTTTCTTCAACTCGCTTTCTTGTGAGCTGGCCGCAACACCGCAGGATTGCTTCAGGCCCTAGTGTCGTTCCGGCATGGCACGCTGAGCCTTTGGTTAATTCCTCTTCCTGGTGGGAAATGAGAGTTAAATTTGCCCGTCCAGACACCTCCAGCTAGTCTCTCACTGGTTCTCCCTATTCCTGTTCATCTTCGGCAAAAATTGCAAACTGGGCCAAACAGGAGGTTAAAGGCACTGACTCTCCAAGTGGGGAGAGTGTTAGTAAAGCGTCTGGAATGTTGCACCCGAGTACCAGGGGACGAAACCTGAGACACATTTGAACACGTTTCCCGATCACACGGTGGATCATACTCTGGGTTCCACATGCATGTTTTAGCTGAAGGAAGAATCCCTTAAACCTGGAGAGTTGAGACCCATGGAATGGGTACCATGCAATATGACTTCAAAAGTACTGCATTGGCTCACCGAACCTCACCAATCCTATCACTGCTGCGCTTATGCCACTGTACACACGCTTGATTCTCTTTCGGAGACATATAAATCCATAGGTTTTAAGATTCTTACTAGTCAGGTATATTCTTAGACGTTTAATATGGGGTGTTGAGTCCTCTTCGTTGAGCAAGGAGTAGCTCTTGTCTATTACATATTTGGCTTATGGAACGGTATCTGTGCTAATTTCAATCTCTGGTTTTATGCAGCACCCCAACTCACCTTTCCCCTTAAGCAAGCATAAGTTGTTTTTCTACATTTGAGACCTTGTTCTCATTTGTAATTCAGTTCCTGTGTAGCCAAGTTTACATTCTGTGTATTAGTGATATCTTATGATGTTTCTTTTTCTGTGTGACTTAACTCACTTAGAATCATCGTACCTGAATCCACTCATTATGCTGCTATGGGCCTGATGACATAGATTTCATTGCTGCGTGATATTGCATTGTACGTAAGTACCACAACTTCTTTATCCATTTGTCGCTTTCTGTGATATTGAACTTGTACCATAAACGAGGTTCTTGTAAACAGAGCCGTCCCAAACTTTGGGATGGCTGTGTTTTCTTGATTTTAATTTCCCTAAGCTATACGACCATAAGTGGAAGTGCCCTAGGCTCTGTTGCTTTGTTTTTTAGATGTTTCAGGAAACACCATACACTTCTCCAGAGTGGCTGTTGGCAATTTACATCCCGCCTATCAGCATAACAAGGCTCCCAGTTCTCCATGGCCTGTCCGGCCTTTCTGGATTTTACACTTTTTTCAGATGGCCCTTTTGACTGGGGGGCAGTGAGACTTCATTGTAGTGCAGATTTCCTTTGCAAGCTTGCTTGGTTGGCCAAAAAGTGCGTATGCGTTTTTTCCTGAATATATTCAGGAAAAAACGCATATGCCCTTTTTGGCCAAGTGCATCATTGTGGACGTTCTGCCTCTTTTCCTATGCTTTACATGCAATTCCAGTCTACCTCCTGAAATCGGTTTCCTGCAATTCTGCCCCGCTTTCAAGTCCTCTTGGCAGCCTTACTTCAATATATTTTTGGACGATAGCTGTCATTTTTAACTCTGCAGGTTTGTGAATTACAGTGCCCCTGAGCTCCTTTCTTGAACTCGCTTTCTTGTGAGCTGGCCGCAACACCGCAGGATTGCTTCAGGCCCTAGTGTCGTTCCGGCATGGCACGCTGAGCCTTTGGTTAATTCCTCTTCCTGGTGGGAAATGAGAGTTAAATTTGCCCATCCAGACACCTCCAGCTAGTCTCTCATTGGTTCTCCCTATTCCTGTTCATTTTCTGCAGAAATTGCAAACTGGGCCAAACAGGAGGTTAAAGGCACTGACTCTCCAAGTGGAGAGAGTGTTAGTAAAGCGTCTGGAATGTTGCACCCGAGTACCAGCGGAGAAAATCTGAGACACATTTGAACACGTTTCCCGATCACACGGTGGATCATACTCTGGGTTCCACATGCATGTTTTAGCTGAAGGAAGAATCCCTTAAACCTGGAGAGTTGAGACCCATGGAATGGCTAGCATGCAATATGACTTCAAAGGGTCTGCATTTGCTCAACAAACCTCACCAATCCTATCACTGCTGCGTTTTTGCTGCTGTACACATGCTTGATTCTCTTTTGGAGACATATAAATCCATAGGTTTTAAGATTATTACTAGTCAGGTATATTCTTAGGCGATTAATATGGGGTGTAGAGTCCACTTCGTTGAGCAAGGAGTAGCTCTTGTCTATTACATATTTGGCTTATGGAATGGTATCTGTGCTAATTTCAATCTCTGGTTTTATGCAGAACCCCAACTCACCTTTCCCCCTAAGCAAGCATAAGTTGGTTTTCTACATTTGAGACCGTGTTCTGTTTTGTAATTCAGTTTCTGTGTAGCCAAGTTTACATTCCGTGTAGTAGTGATATCTTATGATGTTTCTTTTTCTGTGTGACTTATCTCACTTAGAATCATCGTACCTGAATCCACTCATTATGCTGCTACGGGCCTGATGATATAGATTTCATTGCTGAGTGATATTGCATTGTACGTAAGTACCACAAATTCTTTATCCATTTTTCACCTTCTGTGATATTGAATTTGTACTGTAAATGAGGTTCTTGTAAACAGAGCCGTCCCAAACTTTGGGGTGGCTGTGTCTTTTTGATTTTAATTTCCCTAACCTATAGGACCATAAGTGGAAGTGCCCTAGGCTCTGTTGCTTTGTTTTTTAGATGTTTCAGGAAACACCATACACTTCTCCAGAGTGGCTGTTGGCAATTTACATCCCGCCCATCAGCATAACAAGGCTCCCAGTTCTCCATGGCCTGTCCTGCCTTTCTGGATTTTATACTTTTTTCAGATGGCCCTTTTGACCGGGGGGCAGTGAGACTTCATTGTAGTGCAGATTTCCTTTGCAAGCTTGCTTGGTTGGCCAAAAAGGGCGTATGCGTTTTTTTCTGAATATATTCAGGAAAAAACGCATACGCCCTTTTTGGCCAAGTGCATCATTGTGGACGTTCTGCCTCTTTTCCTATGCTTTACATGCAATTCCAGTCTACCTCCTGAAATCGGTTTCCTACAATTCTGCCCCACTTTCAAGTCCTCTTGGCAGCCTTACTTCAATATATTTTTGGATGATAGCTGTCATTTATAACTCTGCAGGTTTGTGAATTACAGTGCCCCTGAGCTCCTTTCTTCAACTCGCTTTCTTCTGAGATGGCCGCAACACCGCAGGATTGCTTCAGGCCCTAGTGTGTTTCCGGCATGGCACGCTGAGCCTTTGGTTAATTCCTCTTCCTGGTGGGAAATGAGAGTTAAATTTGCCCGTCCAGACACCTCCAGCTAGTCTCTATTGGTTCTCCCTATTCCTGTTCATTTTCCGCAGAAATTGCAAACTGGGCCAAACAGGAGGTTAAAGGCACTGACTCTCCAAGTGGGGAGAGTGTTAGTAAAGCGTCTGGAATGATGCACCCGAGTACCAGGGGACGAAAAGTGAGACATTTGAACACGTTTCCCGATCACACGGTGGATCATACTCTGGGTTCCACATGCATGTTTTAGCTGAAGGAAGAATCCCTTAAACCTGGAGAGTTGAGACCCATGGAATGGGTACCATGCAATATGACTTCAAAGGTTCTGCATTGGCTCACCGAACCTCACCAATCCTATCACTGCTGCGCTTATGCCTCTGTACACACGCTTGATTCTCTTTCGGAGACTTATAAATCCATAGATTTTAAGATTCTTACTAGTCAGGTATATTCTTAGGCATTTAATATGGGGTGTTGAGTCCTCTTCGCTGAGCAAGGAGTAGCTCTTGTCCATTACATATTTGGCTTATGGAACGGTATCTGTGCTAATTTCAATCTCTGGTTTTATGCAGCACCCCAACTCACCTTTCCCCTTAAGCAAGCATAAGTTGGTTTTCTACATTTGAGACCCTGTTCTGTTTTGTAATTCAGTTCCTGTGTAGCCAAGGTTACATTCCATGTAGTAGTGATATCTTATGATGTTTCTTTTTCTGTGTGACTTATTTCACTTAGAATCATCGTACCTGAATCCACTCATTATGCTGCTACGGGCCTGATGATATACATTTCATTGCTGAGTGATATTGCATTGTACGTAAGTACCACAAATTCTTTATCCATTCTTGGCTTTCTGTGATATTGAACTTGTACCGTAAACGAGGTTCTTGTAAACAGAGCCGTCCCAAACTTTATGGTGGCTGTGTCTTTTTGATTTTAATTTCCCTAAGCTATACGACCATAAGTGGAAGTGCCCTAGGCTCTGTTGCTTTGTTTTGTAGATGTTTCAGGAAACACCATACACTTGTCCAGAGAGGCTATTGGCAATTTACATCCCGCCCATCAGCATAACAAGGCTCCCAGTTCTCCATGGCCTGTCCTGCCTTTCTGGATTTTATACTTTTTTCAGATGGCCCTTTTGACCGGGGGGCAGTGAGACTTCATTGTAGTGCAGATTTCCTTTGCAAGCTTGCTTGGTTGGCCCAAAAGGGCGTATGCGTTTTTTCCTGAATATATTCAGGAAAAAACGCATACGCCCTTTTTGGCCAAGTGCATCATTGTGGACGTTCTGCCTCTTTTCCTATGCTTTACATGCAATTCCAGTCTACCTCCTGAAATCGGTTTCCTGCAATTCTACCCCGCTTTCAAGTCCTCTTGGCAGCCTTACTTCAATATATTTTTGGACGATAGCTGTCATTTATAACTCTGCAGGTTTGTGAATTACAGTGCCCCTGAGCTCCTTTCTTCAACTCGCTTTCTTGTGAGCTGGCCGCAACACCGCAGCATGGCTTCAGGCCCTAGTGTGGTTCTGGCATGGCACGCTGAGCCTTTGGTTAATTCCTCTTCCTGGTGGGAAATGAGAGTTAAATTTGCCCGTCCAGACACCTCCAGCTAGTCTCTCATTGGTTCTCCCTATTCCTGTTCATTTTCCGCAGAAATTGCAAACTGGGCCAAACAGGAGGTTAAAGGCACTGACTCTCCAAGTGGGGAGAGTGTTAGTAAAGCGACTGGAATGTTGCACCCGAGTACCAGGGGACGAAAACTGAGACACATTTGAACACGTTTCCCGATCACACGGTGGATCATACTCTGGGTTCCACATGCATGTTTTAGCTGAAGGAAGAATCCCTTAAACCTGGAGAGTTGAGACCCATGGAATGGGTACATGCAACATGACTTCAAAGGGTCTGCATTTGCTCACCGAACCTCACCAATCCTATCACTGCTGCATTTATGCCGCTGTACACACGCTTGATTCTCTTTCGGAGACATATAAATCCATAGGTGTTAAGATTCTTACTAGTCAGGTATATTCTTAGGCATTTAATATGGGGTGTTGAGTCCACTTCGTTGAGCAAGGAGTAGCTCTTGTCTATTACCTATTTGGCTTATCGAATGGTATCTGTGCTAATTTCAATCTCTGGTTTTATGCAGCACCCCAACTCACCATTCCCCTTAAGCAAGCATAAGTTGGTTTTCTACATTTGAGATCCTGTTCTCTTTTGTAATTCAGTTCCTGTGTAGCCAAGTTTACATTCCGTGTATTAGTGATATCTTATGATGTTTCTTTTTCTGTGTGACTTATTTCACTTAGAATCATCGTACCTGAATCCACTCATTATGCTGCTACGGGCCTGATGACATAGATTTCATTCCTGAGTGATATTGCATTGTACGTAAGTACCACAACTTCTTTATCCATTTTTCACTTTCTGCGATATTGAACTTGTACCATAAACGAGATTCTTGTAAACAGAGCCGTCCCAAACTTTGGGGTGGCTGTGTCTTTTTGATTTTAATTTCCCTAAGCTATAGGACCATAAGTGGAAGTGCCCTAGGCTCTGTTGCTTTGTTTTTTAGATGTTTCAGGAAACACCATACACTTCTCCAGAGTGGCTGTTGGCAATTTACATCCCGCCCATCAGCATAACAAGGCTCACATGTCTCCATGGCCTGTCCGGCCTTTCTGGATTTTACACTTTTTTCAGATGGCCCTTTTGACTGGGGGGCAGTGAGACTTCATTGTAGTGCAGATTTCCTTTGCAAGCTTGCTTGGTTGGCCAAAAAGGGCGTATGCGTTTTTTCCTGAATATATTCAGGAAAAAACGCATACGCCCTTTTTGGCCAAGTGCATCATTGTGGACATTCTGTCTCTTTTCCTATGCTTTACATGCAATTCCAGTCTACCTCCTGAAATCGGATTCCTGCAATTCTGCCCCGCTTTCGAGTCCTCTTGGCAGCCTTACTTCAATATATTTTTGGACGATAGCTGTCATTTATAACTCTGCAGGTTTGTGAATTACAGTGCCCCTGAGCTCCTTTCTTCAACTCGCTTTCTTGTGAGCTGGCCGCAACACCGCAGCATGGCTTCAGGCCCTAGTGTGGTTCCGGCATGGCACGCTGAGCCTTTGGTTAATTCCTCTTCCTGGTGGGAAATGAGAGTTAAATTTGCCCATCCAGACACCTCCAGCTAGTCTCTCATTGTTTCTCCCTATTCCTGTTCATTTTACGCAGAAATTGCAAACTGGGCCAAACAGGAGGTTAAAGGCACTGACTCTCCAAGTGGGGAGAGTGTTAGTAAAGTGTATGGAATGTTGCACCCGAGTACCAGGGGACAAAAACTGAGACACATTTGAACACGTTTCCCGATCACACGGTGGATCATACTCTGGGTTCCACATGCATGTTTTAGCTGAAGGAAGAATCCCTTAAACCTGGAGAGTTGAGACCCATGGAATGGCTACCATGCAATATGACTTCAAAGGGTCTGCATTTGCTCATCAAACCTCACCAATCCTATCACTGCTGCGTTTATGCCGCTGTACACATGCTTGATTCTCTTTTGGAGACATATAAATCCATAGGTTTTAAGATTATTACTAGTCAGGTATATTCTTAGGCGATTAATATGTGGTGTAGAGTTCACTTCGTTGAGCAAGGAGTAGCTCTTGTCTATTATATATTTGGCTTATGGAATGGTATCTGTGCTAATTTCTATCTCTGGTTTTATGCAGAACCCCAACTCACCTTTCCCCTTAAGCAAGCATAAGTTGGTTTTCTACATTTGAGACCGTGTTCTGTTTTGTAATTCAGTTTCTGTGTAGCCAAGTTTACATTCCGTGTAGTAGTGATATCTTATGATGTTTCTTTTTCTGTGTGACTTATTTCACTTAGAATCATCGTACCTGAATCCACTCATTATGCTGCTACGGGCCTGATGACATAGATTTCATTCCTGAGTGATATTGCATTGTACGTAAGTACCACAAATTCTTTATCCATTTTTCACTTTCTGCGATATTGAACTTGTACCATAAACGAGATTCTTGTAAACAGAGCCGGCCCAAACTTTGGGGTGGCTGTGTCTTTTTGATTTTAATTTCCCTAAGCTATAGGACCATAAGTGGAAGTGCCCTAGGCTCTGTTGCTTTGTTTTTTAGATGTTTCAGGAAACACCATACACTTCTCCAGAGTGGCTGTTGGCAATTTACATCCCGCCCATCAGCATAACAAGGCTCCCAGTTCTCCATGGCCTGTCCTGCCTTTCTGGATGTTATACTTTTTTCAGATGGCCCTTTTGACCGGGGGGCAGTGAGACTTCATGGTAGTGCAGATTTCCTTTGCAAGCTTGCTTGGTTGGCCAAAAAGGGCGTATGCGTTTTTTCCTGAATATATTCAGGAAAAAACGCATACGCCCTTTTTGGCCAAGTGCATCATTGTGGACGTTCTGCCTCTTTTCCTATGCTTTACATGCAATTCCAGTCTACCTCCTGAAATCGGTTTCCTGCAATTCTGCCCCGCTTTCAAGTCCTCTTGGCAGCCTTACTTCAATATATTTTTGGACGATAGCTGTCATTTTTAACTCTGCAGGTTTGTGAATTACAGTGCCCCTGAGCTCCTTTCTTCAACTCGCTTTTTTGTGAGCTGGCCGCAACACCGCAGGATTGCTTCAGGCCCTAGTGTGGTTCCGGCATGGCACGCTGAGCCTTTGGTTAATTCCTCTTCCTGGTGGGAAATGAGAGTTAAATTTGCCCATCCAGACACCTCCAGCTAGTCTCTCATTGGTTCTCCCTATTTCTGTTCATTTTCCGCAGAAATTGCAAACTGGGCCAAACAGGAGGTTAAAGGCACTGTCTCTCCAAGTGGGGAGAGTGTTAGTAAAGCATCTGGAATGTTGCACCCGAGTACCAGCGGACGAAATCTGACACATTTGAACACGTTTTCCGATCACACGGTGGATCATACTCTGGGTTCCACATGCATGTTTTAGCTGAAGGAAGAATCCCTTAAACCTGGAAAGTTGAGACCCAAGGAATAGGTACCACGCAATATGACTTCAAAGGGTCTGCATTTGCTCACCGAACGTCACCAATCCTATCACTGCTGCGCTTATGCCGCTGTACACACGCTTGATTCTCTTTCGGAGACAAATAAGTCCATAGGTTTTAAGATTCTTACTAGTCAGGTATATTCTTAGGCGTTTAATATGGGGTGTTGTGTCCTCTTCGTTGAGCAAGGAGTAGATCTTGTCTATTACATATTTGGCTTGTGGAACGGTATCTGTGCTAATTTCAATCTCTGGTTTTATGCAGCACCCCAACTCACCTTTCCCCTTAAGCAAGCATAAGTTGGTTTTCTACATTTGACACCCTGTTCTGTTTTGTAATTCAGTTCCTGTGTAGCCAAGTTTACATTCTGTGTAGTAGTGATATCTTATGATGTTTCTTTTTCTGTGTGACTTATCTTACTTAGAATCATCGTACCTGAATCCACTCATTATGCTGTTACGGGACTGATGACATACATTTCATTGCTGAGTGATATTGCATTGTACGTAAGTACCACAACTTCTTTATCCATTTTTCGCTTTCTGTGATATAGAACTTGTACCGTAAACGAGGTTCTTGTAAACAGAGCTGTCCCAAACTTTGGGGTGACTGTGTATTTTTTATTTTAATTTCCCTAAGCTATAGGACCATAAGTGGAAATGTCCTAGGCTCTGTTGCTTTGTTTTTTAGATGTTTCAGGAAACACCATACACTTCTCCAGAGTGGCTGTTGGCAATTTACATCCCGCCCATCAGCATAACAAGGCTCCCAGTTCTCCATGGCCTGTCCTGCCTTTCTGGATTTTACACTTTTTTCAGATGGCCCTTTTCACCGGGGGGCAGTGAGACTTCATTGTAGTGCAGATTTCCTTTGCAAGCTTGCTTGGTTGGCCAAAAAGGGCGTATGCGTTTTTTCCTGAATATATTCAGGAAAAAACGCATACGTCCTTTTTGGCCAAGTGCATCATTGTGGACGTTCTGCCTCTTTTCCTATGCTTTACATGCAATTCCAGTCTACCTCCTGAAACCGGTTTCCTGCAATTCTGCCCCGCTTTCAAGTCCTCTTGGCAGCCTTACTTCAATATATTTTTGGACGATAGCTGTCATTTATAACTCTGCAGGTTTGTGAATTACAGTGCCCCTGAGCTCCTTTCTTCAACTCGCTTTCTTGTGAGCTGGCCGCAACACCGCAGCATTGCTTCAGGCCCTAGTGTGGTTCCGGAATGGCATGCTGAGCCTTTGGTTAATTCCTCTTCCTGGTGGGAAATGAGAGTTAAATTTGTCCGTCCAGACACCTCCAGCTAGTCTCTCATTGGTTCTCCCTATTCCTGTTCATTTTCCGCAGAAATTGCAAACTGGGCCAAACAGGAGGTTAAAGGCACTGACTCTCCAAGTGGGGAGAGGGTTAGTAAAGCGTCTGGAATGTTGCACCCGAGTACCAGGGGACGAAACCTGAGACACATTTGAACACGTTTCCCGATCACACGGTGGATCATACTCTGGGTTCCAAATGCATGTTTTAGCTGAAGGAAGAATCCCTTAAACCTGGAGAGTTGAGACCCATGGAATGGCTGGCATGCAATATGACTTCAAAGTGTCTGCATTTGCTCACTGAACCTCACCAATCCTATCACTGCTGCGTTTATGCCGCTGTACACACGCTTGATTCTCTTTCGGAGACATAGAAATCCATAGGTTTTAAGATTCTTACTAGTCAGGTATATTCTTAGGCGTTTAATATGGGGTGTTGATTCCACTTGGTTGAGAAAGGAGTAGCTCTTGTCTATTATATATTTGGCTTATAGAACGGTATCTGTGCTAATTTCAATCTCTGGTTTTATGCAGCACCCCAACTCACCTTTCCCCTTAAGAAAGCATAAGTTGGTTTTCTACATTTGAGACCCTGTTCTGTTTTGTAATTCAGTTCCTGTGTAGCCAAGTTTACATTCCGTGTAGTAGTGATATCTTATGATGTTTCTTTTTCTGTGTGACTTATCTCACTTAGAATCATCGTACCTGAATCCACTCATTATGCTGCTATGGGCCTGATGACATAGATTTCATTGCTGAGTGATATTGCATTGTACGTAAGTACCACAACTTCTTTATCCATTTTTCACTTTCTGTGATATTGAACTTGTACTGTAAACGAGGTTCTTGTAAACAGAGCCGTCCCAAACTTTGGGGTGGCTGTGTCTTTTTGATTTTAATTTCCCTAAGCTATAGGACCATAAGTGGAAGTGCCCTAGGCTCTGTTGCTTTGTTTTGTAGATGTTTCAGGAAACACCATACACTTCTCCAGAGTGGCTGTTGGCAATTTACATCCCGCCCATCAGCATAACAAGGCTCCCAGTTCTCCATGGCCTGTCCTGCCTTTCTGGATTTTACACTTTTTTCAGATGGCCCTTTTGACCGGGGGGCAGTGAGACTTCATTGTAGTGCAGATTTCCTTTGCAAGCTTGCTTGGTTGGCCAAAAAGGGCGTATGCGTTTTTTCCTGAATATATTCAGGAAAAAACGCATACGCCCTTTTTGGCCAAGTGCATCATTGTGGACGTTCTGCCTCTTTTCCTATGCTTTACATGCAATTCCAGTCTACCTCCTGAAATCGGATTCCTGCAATTCTGCCCCGCTTTCAAGTCCTCTTGGCAGCCTTACTTCAATATATTTTTGGACGATAGCTGTCATTTTTAACTCTGCAGGTTTGTGTATTACAGTGCCCCTGAGCTGCTTTCTTCAACTCGCTTTCTTGTGAGCTGGCCGCAACACCGCAGGATTGCTTCAGGCCCTAGTGTGGTTCCGGCATGGCACGCTGAGCCTTTGGTTAATTCCTCTTCCTGGTGGGAAATGAGAGTTAAATTTGCCCGTCCAGACACCTCCAGATAGTCTCTCATTGGTTCTCCCTATTCCTGTTCATCTTCCGCAGAAATGGCAAACTGGGCCAAACAGGAGGTTAAAGGCACTGACTCTCCAAGTGGGGAGAGTGTTAGTAAAGCGTCTGGAATGTTGCACCCGAGTACGAGGAGACGAAACCTGAGACACATTTCAACACGTTTCCCGATCACACGGTGGATCATACTCTGGGTTCCACATGCATGTTTTAGGTGAAGGAAGAATCCCTTAAACCTGGAGAGTTGAGACCCATGGAATGGGTACCATGCAATATGACTTCAAAGGTTCTGCATTGGCTCACCGAACCTCACCAATCCTATCACTGCTGTGCTTATGCCACTGTACACACGCTTGATTCCCTTTCGGAGACATATAAATCCATAGGTTTTAAGATTCTTACTAGTCAGGTGTATTAATAGACGTTTAATATGGGGTGTTGAGTCCTCTTCGTTGAGCAAGGAGTAGCTCTTGTCTATTACATATTTGGCTTATGGAACGGTATCTGTGCTAATTTCAATCTCTGGTTTTATGCAGCACCCCAATTCACCTTTCCCCTTAAGCAAGCATAAGTTGGTTTTCTACATTTGAGACACTGTTCTGTTTTGTATTTCAGTTCCTGGGTAGCCAAGTTTACATTCCGTGTAGTAGGGATATCTTATGATGTTTCTTTTTCTGTGTGACTTATTTCACTTAGAATCATCGTACCTGAATCCACTCATTATGCTGCTACGGGCCTGATGATATACATTTCATTGCTGAGTGATATTGCATTGTACGTAAGTATCACAAATTCTTTATCCATTTTTCGCTTTCTGTGATATTGAACTTGTACCGTAAATGAGGTTCTTGTAAACAGAGCCGTCCCAAGCTTTGAGGTGGCTGTTTCTTTTTGATTTTTATTTCCCTAAGCTATAGGACCATAAGTGGAAGTGCCCTAGGCTCTGTTGCTTTGTTTTTTAGATGTTTCAGGAAACACCATACACTTCTCCAGAGTGGCTGTTGGCAATTTACATCCCGCCCATCAGCATAACAAGGCTCCCAGTTCTCCATGGCCTGTCCGGCCTTTCTGGATTTTACACTTTTTTCAGATGGCCCTTTTGAATGGGGGGCAGTGAGACTTCATTGTAGTGCAGATTTCCTTTGCAAGCTTGCTTGGTTGGCCAAAAAGGGCGTATGCGTTTTTTCCTGAATATATTCAGGAAAAAACGCATACGCCCTTTTTGGCCAAGTGCATCATTGTGGACATTCTGTCTCTTTTCCTATGCTTTACATGCAATTCCAGTCTACCTCCTGAAATCGGATTCCTGCAATTCTGCCCCGCTTTCGAGTCCTCTTGGCAGCCTTACTTCAATATATTTTTGGACGATAGCTGTCATTTATAACTCTGCAGGTTTGTGAATTACAGTGCCCCTGAGCTCCTTTCTTCAACTCGCTTTCTTGTGAGCTGGCCGCAACACCGCAGGATTGCTTCAGGCCCTAGTGTGGTTCCGGCATGGCACGCTGAGCCTTTGGTTAATTCCTCTTCCTGGTGGGAAATGAGAGTTAAATTTGCCCGTCCAGACACCTCCAGCTAGTCTCTCACTGGTTCTCCCTATTCCTGTTCATCTTCCGCAAAAATTGCAAACTGGGCCAAACAGGAGGTTAAAGGCACTGACTCTCCAAGTGGGGAGAGGGTTAGTAAAGCGTCTGGAATGTTGCACCCGAGTACCAGGGGACAAAACCTGAGACACATTTGAACACGTTTCCCGATCACACGGTGGATCATACTCTGGGTTCCACATGCATGTTTTAGGTGAAGGAAGAATCCCTTAAACCTGGAGAGTTGAGACCCATGGAATGGGTACCATGCAATATGACTTCAAAGGTTCTGCATTGGCTCACCGAACCTCACCAATCCTATCACTACTGCGCTTATGCCACTGTACACACGCTTGAATCTCTTTTGGAGACATATAAATCCATAGGTTTTAAGATTCTTCCTAGTCAGGTATATTCTTTGACGTTTAATATGGGGTGTTGAGTCCTCTTCGTTGAGCAAGGAGTAGCTATTGTCTATTACATATTTGGCTTATGGAACGGTATCTGTGTTAATTTCAATCTCTGGTTTTATGCAGCACCACAACTCACCTTTCCCCTTAAGCAAGCATAAGTTGGTTTTCTACATTTGAGACCTTGTTCTGTTTTGTAATTCAGTTCCTGTGTAGCCAAGTTTATATTCCGTGTATTAGTGATATCTTATGATGTTTCTTTTTCTGTGTGACTTATCTCACTTAGAATCATCGTACCTGAATCCACTCATTATGCTGCTATGGGCCTGATGACATAGATTTCATTGCTGAGTGATATTGCATTGTACGTAAGTACCACAACTTCTTTATCCATTTTTCGCTTTCTGTGATATTGAACTTGTACCGTAAACGAGGTTCTTGTAAACAGAGCCGTCCCAAACTTTGGGGTGGCTGTGTCTTTTTGATTTTAATTTCACTAAGCTATAGGACCATAAGTGGAAGTGCCCTAGGCTCTGTTGCTTTGTTTTTTAGATGTTTCAGGAAACACCATACACTTCTCCAGAGTGGCTGTTGGCAATTTACATCCCACCCATCAGCATAACAAGGCTCCCAGTTCTCCATGGCCTGTCCGGCCTTTCTGGATTTTTCACTTTTTTCAGATGGCCCTTTTGACTGGGGGGCAGTGAGACTTCATTGTAGTGCAGATTTCCTTTGCAAGCTTGCTTGGTTGGCCAAAAAGGGCGTATGCGTTTTTTCCTGAATATATTCAGGAAAAAACGCATATGCCCTTTTTGGCCAAGTGCATCATTGTGGACATTCTGTCTCTTTTCCTATGCTTTACATGCAATTCCAGTCTACCTCCTGAAATCGGATTCCTGCAATTCTGCCCCGCTTTCGAGTCCTCTTGGCAGCCTTACTTCAATATATTTTTGGACGATAGCTGTCATTTTTAACTCTGCAGGTTTGTGAATTACAGTGCCCCTGAGCTCCTTTCTTCAACTCGCTTTCTTGTGAGCTGGCCGCAACACCGCAGGATTGCTTCAGGCCCTAGTGTGGTTCCGGCATGGCACGCTGAGCCTTTGGTTAATTCCTCTTCCTGGTGGGAAATGAGAGTTAAATTTGCCCATCCAGACACCTCCAGCTAGTCTCTCATTGGTTCTCCCTATTCCTGTTCATTTTCCGCAGAAATTGCAAACTGGGCCAAACAGGAGGTTAAAGGCACTGACTCTCCAAGTGGGGAGAGTGTTAGTAAAGCGTCTGGAATGTTGCACCCGAGTACCAGGGGACGAAATCTGACACATTTGAACACGTTTCCCGATCACACGGTGGATCATACTCTGGGTTCCACATGCATGTTTTAGCTGAAGGAAGAATCCCTTAAACCTGGAGAGTTGAGACCCATGGAATGGGTACCATGCAATATGACTTCAAAGGGTCTGCATTTGTTCACCGAACCTCACCAATCCTATTACTGCTGCATTTATGCCTCTGTAGACACGCTTGATTCTCTTTCGGAGACATATAAATCCATAGGTTTTAAGATTCCTACTAGTCAGGTATATTCTTAGGCATTTAATATGGGGTGTTGAGTCCACTTTGTTGAGCAAGGAGTAGCTCTTGTCTATTACCTATTTGGCTTATGGAATGGTATCTGTGCTAATTTCAATCTCTGGTTTTATGCAGAACCCCAACTCACCTTTCCCCTTAAGCAAGCATAAGTTGGTTTTCTACATTTGAGATCCTGTTCTGTTTTGTAATTCAGTTCCTGTGTAGCCAAGTTTACATTCCGTGTATTAGTGATATCTTATGATGTTTCTTTTTCTGTGTGACTTATTTCACTTAGAATCATCGTACCTGAATCCACTCATTATGCTGCTACGGGCCTGATGACATAGATTTCATTCCTGAGTGATATTGCATTGTACGTAAGTACCACAACTTCTTTATCCATTTTTCACTTTCTGCGATATTGAACTTGTACCATAAACGAGATTCTTGTAAACAGAGCCGGCCCAAACTTTGGGGTGGCTGTGTCTTTTTGATTTTAATTTCCCTAAGCTATAGGACCATAAGTGGAAGTGCCCTAGGCTCTGTTGCTTTGTTTTTTAGATGTTTCAGGAAACACCATACACTTCTCCAGAGTGGCTGTTGGCAATTTACATCCCGCCCATCAGCATAACAAGGCTCCCAGTTCTCCATGGCCTGTCCTGCCTTTCTGGATTTTATACTTTTTTCAGATGGCCCTTTTGACCGGGGGGCAGTGAGACTTCATTGTAGTGCAGATTTCCTTTGCAAGCTTGCTTGGTTGGCCAAAAAGTGCGTATGCGTTTTTTCCTGAATATATTCAGGAAAAAACGCATACGCCCTTTTTGGCCAAGTGCATCATTGTGGACGTTCTGCCTCTTTTCCTATGCTTTACATGCAATTCCAGTCTACCTCCTGAAATCGGATTCCTGCAATTCTGCCCCGCTTTCAAGTCCTCTTGGCAGCCTTACTTCAATATATTTTTGGACGATAGCTGTCATTTTTAACTCTGCAGGTTTGTGAATTACAGTGTCCCTGAGCTCCTTTCTTCAACTCGCTTTCTTGTGAGCTGGCCGCAACACCGCAGGATTGCTTCAGGCCCTAGTGTGGTTCTGGCATGGCACGCTGAGCCTTTGGTTAATTCCTCTTCCTGGTGGGAAATGGGAGTTAAATTTGCCCGTCCAGACACCTCCAGCTAGTCTCTCATTGGTTCTCCCTATTCCTGTTCATTTTCCGCAGAAATTGCAAACTGGGCCAAACAGGAGGTTAAAGGCACTGACTCTCCAAGTGGGGAGAGTGTTAGTAAAGCGTCTGGAATGTTGCACCCGAGTACCAGGGGACGAAATCTGACACATTTGAACACGTTTCCCGATCACACGGTGGATCATACTCTGGGTTCCACATGCATGTTTTAGCTGAAGGAAGAATCCCTTAAACCTGGAGAGTTGAGACCCATGGAATGGGTACCATGCAATATGACTTCAAAGGGTCTGCATTTGCTCACCGAACCTCACCAATCCTATTACTGCTGCATTTATGCCTCTGTAGACACGCTTGATTCTCTTTCGGAGACATATAAATCCATAGGTGTTAAGATTCTTACTAGTCAGGTATATTCTTAGGCATTTAATATGGGGTGTTGAGTCCACTTTGTTGAGCAAGGAGTAGCTCTTTTCTATTACCTATTTGGCTTATGGAATGGTATCTGTGCTAATTTCAATCTCTGGTTTTATGCAGCACCCCAACTCACCTTTCCCCTTAAGCAAGCATAAGTTGGTTTTCTACATTTGAGATCCTGTTCTGTTTTGTAATTCAGTTCCTGTGTAGCCAAGTTTACATTCCGTGTATTAGTGATATCTTATGATGTTTCTTTTTCTGTGTGACTTATTTCACTTAGAATCATCGTACCTGAATCCACTCATTATGCTGCTATGGGCCTGATGACATAGATTTCATTCCTGAGTGATATTGCATTGTACGTAAGTACCACAACTTCTTTATCCATTTTTCACTTTCTGCGATATTGAACTTGTACCATAAACGAGATTCTTGTAAATAGAGCCGGCCCAAACTTTGGGGTGGCTGTGTCTTTTTGATTTTAATTTCCCTAAGCTATAGGACCATAAGTGGAAGTGCCCTAGGCTCTGTTGCTTTGTTTTTTAGATGTTTCAGGAAACACCATACACTTCTCCAGAGTGGCTGTTGGCAATTTACATCCCGCCCATCAGCATAACAAGGCTCCCAGTTCTCCATGGCCTGTCCTGCCTTTCTGGATTTTATACTTTTTTCAGATGGCCCTTTTGACCGGGGGGCAGTGAGACTTCATTGTAGTGCAGATTTCCTTTGCAAGCTTGCTTGGTTGGCCAAAAAGGGCGTATGCGTTTTTTCCTGAATATATTCAGGAAAAAACGCATACGCCCTTTTTGGCCAAGTGCATCATTGTGGACGTTCTGCCTCTTTTCCTATGCTTTACATGCAATTCCAGTCTACCTCCTGAAATCGGATTCCTGCAATTCTGCCCCGCTTTCAAGTCCTCTTGGCAGCCTTACTTCAATATATTTTTGGACGATAGCTGTCATTTTTAACTCTGCAGGTTTGTGAATTACAGTGCCCCTGAGCTCCTTTCTTCAACTCGCTTTCTTGTGAGCTGGCCGCAACACCGCAGGATTGCTTCAGGCCCTAGTGTGGTTCCGGCATGGCATGCTGAGCCTTTGGTTAATTCCTCTTCCTGGTGGGAAATGAGAGTTAAATTTGCCCGTCCAGACACCTCCAGCTAGTCTCTCATTGGTTCTCCCTATTCCTGTTCATTTTCCGCAGAAATTGCAAACTGGGTCAAACAGGAGGTTAAAGGCACTGACTCTCCAAGTGGGGAGAGTTTTAGTAAAGCGTCTGGAATGTTGCACCCGAGTACCAGGGGACAAAAACTGAGACACATTTGAACACGTTTCCCGATCACACGGTGGATCATACTCTGGGTTCCACATGCATGTTTTAGCTGAAGGAAGAATCCCTTAAACCTGGAGAGTTGAGACCCATGGAATGGGTACCATTCAATATGACTTCAAAGGTTCTGCATTGGCTCACCGAACCTCACCAATCCTATCACTGCTGCGCTTATGCCACTGTACACACGCTTGATTCTCTTTCGGAGACATATAAATCCATAGATTTTAAGATTCTTACTAGTCAGGTATATTCTTAGACGTTTAATATGGGGTGTTGAGTCCTCTTCGTTGAGCAAGGAGTAGCTCTTGTCTATTACATATTTGGCTTATGGAACGGTATCTGTGCTAATTTCAATCTCTGGTTTTATGCAGCACCCCAACTCACCTTTCCCCTTAAGCAAGCATAAGTTGGTTTTCTACATTTGAGACCTTGTTCTGTTTTGTAATTCAGTTCCTGTGTAGCCAAGTTTACATTCCGTGTATTAGTGATATCTTATGATGTTTCCTTTTCTGTGTGACTTATCTCACTTAGAATCATCGTACCTGAATCCACTCATTATGCTGCTACGGGCCTGATGACATAGATTTCATTGCTGAGTGATGTTGCATTGTACGTAAGTACCACAACTTCTTTATCCATTTTTCACTTTCTGTGATATTGAACTTGTACCGTAAACAAGGTTCTTGTAAACAGAGCCGTCCCAAACTTTGGGGTGGCTGTGTCTTTTTGATTTTAATTTCCCTAAGCTATACGACCATAAGTGGAAGTGCCCTAGGCTCTGTTGCTTTGTTTTTTAGATGTTTCAGGAAACACCATACACTTCTCCAGAGTGGCTGTTGGCAATTTACATCCCGCCCATCAGCATAACAAGGCTCGCAATTCTCCATGAGCTGTCCTGCCTTTCTGGATTTTACACTTTTTTCAGATGGCCCTTTTGACTGGGGGGCAGTGAGACTTCATTGTACTGCAGATTTCCTTTGCAAGCTTGCTTGGTTGGCCAAAAAGTGCGTATGCGTTTTTTCCTGAATATATTCAGGAAAAAACGCATACGCCCTTTTTGGCCAAGTGCATCATTGTGGACGTTCTGCCTCTTTTCCTATGCTTTACATGCAATTCCAGTCTACCTCCTGAAATCGGATTCCTGCAATTCTGCCCCGCTTTCAAGTCCTCTTGGCAGCCTTACTTCAATATATTTTTGGACGATAGCTGTCATTTTTAACTCTGCAGGTTTGTGAATTACAGTGCCCCTGAGCTCCTTTCTTCAACTCGCTTTCTTGTGAGCTGGCCGCAACACCGCAGGATTGCTTCAGGCCCTAGTGTGGTTCCGGCATGGCATGCTGAGCCTTTGGTTAATTCCTCTTCCTGGTGGGAAATGAGAGTTAAATTTGCCCGTCCAGACACCTCCATCTAGTCTCTCATTGGTTCTCCCTATTCCTGTTCATTTTCCGCAGAAATTGCAAACTGGGCCAAACAGGAGGTTAAAGGCACTGACTCTCCAAGTGGGGAGAGTGTTAGTAAAGCGTCTGGAATGTTGCACCCGAGTACCAGGGGACGAAATCTGACACATTTGAACACGTTTCCCGATCACACGGTGGATCATACTCTGGGTTCCACATGCATGTTTTAGCTGAAGGAAGAATCCCTTAAACCTGGAGAGTTGAGACCCATGGAATGGGTACCATGCAATATGACTTCAAAGGGTCTGCATTTGCTCACCGAACCTCACCAATCCTATTACTGCTGCATTTATGCCTCTGTAGACACGCTTGATTCTCTTTCGGAGACATATAAATCCATAGGTTTTAAGATTCTTACTAGTCAGGTATATTCTTAGGCATTTAATATGGGGTGTTGAGTCCATTTTGTTGAGCAAGGAGTAGCTCTTGTCTATTACCTATTTGGCTTATGGAATGGTATCTGTGCTAATTTCAATCTCTGGTTTTATGCAGAACCCCAACTCACCTTTCCCCTTAAGCAAGCATAAGTTGGTTTTCTACATTTGAGATCCTGTTCTGTTTTGTAATTCAGTTCCTGTGTAGCCAAGTTTACATTCCGTGTATTAGTGATATCTTATGATGTTTCTTTTTCTGTGTGACTTATTTCACTTAGAATCATCGTACCTGAATCCACTCATTATGCTGCTACGGGCCTGATGACATAGATTTCATTCCTGAGTGATATTGCATTGTACGTAAGTACCACAACTTCTTTATCCATTTTTCACTTTCTGCGATATTGAACTTGTACCATAAACGAGATTCTTGTAAACAGAGCCGGCCCAAACTTTGGGGTGGCTGTGTCTTTTTGATTTTAATTTCCCTAAGCTATAGGACCATAAGTGGAAGTGCCCTAGGCTCTGTTGCTTTGTTTTTTAGATGTTTCAGGAAACACCATACACTTCTCCAGAGTGGCTGTTGGCAATTTACATCCCGCCCATCAGCATAACAAGGCTCCCATATCTCCATGGCCTGTCCGGCCTTTCTGGATTTTACACTTTTTTCAGATGGCCCTTTTGACTGGGGGGCAGTGAGACTTCATTGTAGTGCAGATTTCCTTTGCAAGCTTGCTTGGTTGGCCAAAAAGGGCGTATGCGTTTTTTCCTGAATATATTCAGGAAAAAACGCATACGCCCTTTTTGGCCAAGTGCATCATTGTGGACATTCTGTCTCTTTTCCTATGCTTTACATGCAATTCCAGTCTACCTCCTGAAATCGGATTCCTGCAATTCTGCCCCGCTTTCGAGTCCTCTTGGCAGCCTTACTTCAATATATTTTTGGACGATAGCTGTCATTTATAACTCTGCAGGTTTGTGAATTACAGTGCCCCTGAGCTCCTTTCTTCAACTCGCTTTCTTGTGAGCTGGCCGCAACACCGCAGCATGGCTTCAGGCCCTAGTGTGGTTCCGGCATGGCACGCTGAGCCTTTGGTTAATTCCTCTTCCTGGTGGGAAATGAGAGTTAAATTTGCCCATCCAGACACCTCCAGCTAGTCTCTCATTGTTTCTCCCTATTCCTGTTCATTTTCCGCAGAAATTGCAAACTGGGCCAAACAGGAGGTTAAAGGCACTGACTCTCCAAGTGGGGAGAGTGTTAGTAAAGTGTATGGAATGTTGCACCCGAGTACCAGGGGACAAAAACTGAGACACATTTGAACACGTTTCCCGATCACACGGTGGATCATACTCTGGGTTCCACATGCATGTTTTAGCTGAAGGAAGAATCCCTTAAACCTGGAGAGTTGAGACCCATGGAATGGCTACCATGCAATATGACTTCAAAGGGTCTGCATTTGCTCATCAAACCTCACCAATCCTATCACTGCTGCGTTTATGCCGCTGTACACATGCTTGATTCTCTTTTGGAGACATATAAATCCATAGGTTTTAAGATTATTACTAGTCAGGTATATTCTTAGGCGATTAATATGTGGTGTAGAGTCCACTTCGTTGAGCAAGGAGTAGCTCTTGTCTATTACATATTTGGCTTATGGAATGGTATCTGTGCTAATTTCAATCTCTGGTTTTATGCAGAACCCCAACTCACCTTTCCCCTTAAGCAAGCATAAGTTGGTTTTCTACATTTGAGACCGTGTTCTGTTTTGTAATTCAGTTTCTGTGTAGCCAAGTTTACATTCCGTGTGGTAGTGATATCTTATGATGTTTCTTTTTCTGTGTGACTTATTTCACTTAGAATCATCGTACCTGAATCCACTCATTATGCTGCTACGGGCCTGATGACATAGATTTCATTCCTGAGTGATATTGCATTGTACGTAAGTACCACAAATTCTTTATCCATTTTTCACTTTCTGCGATATTGAACTTGTACCATAAACGAGATTCTTGTAAACAGAGCCGGCCCAAACTTTGGGGTGGCTGTGTCTTTTTGATTTTAATTTCCCTAAGCTATAGGACCATAAGTGGAAGTGCCCTAGGCTCTGTTGCTTTGTTTTTTAGATGTTTCAGGAAACACCATACACTTCTCCAGAGTGGCTGTTGGCAATTTACATCCCGCCCATCAGCATAACAAGGCTCCCAGTTCTCCATGGCCTGTCCTGCCTTTCTGGATGTTATACTTTTTTCAGATGGCCCTTTTGACCGGGGGGCAGTGAGACTTCATGGTAGTGCAGATTTCCTTTGCAAGCTTGCTTGGTTGGCCAAAAAGGGCGTATGCGTTTTTTCCTGAATATATTCAGGAAAAAACGCATACGCCCTTTTTGGCCAAGTGCATCATTGTGGACGTTCTGCCTCTTTTCCTATGCTTTACATGCAATTCCAGTCTACCTCCTGAAATCGGTTTCCTGCAATTCTGCCCCGCTTTCAAGTCCTCTTGGCAGCCTTACTTCAATATATTTTTGGACGATAGCTGTCATTTTTAACTCTACAGGTTTGTGAATTACAGTGCCCCTGAGCTCCTTTCTTCAACTCGCTTTTTTGTGAGCTGGCCGCAACACCGCAGCATTGCTTCAGGCCCTAGTGTGGTTCCGGCATGGCACGCTGAGCCTTTGGTTAATTCCTCTTCCTGGTGGGAAATGAGAGTTAAATTTGCCCATCCAGACACCTCCAGCTAGTCTCTCATTGGTTCTCCCTATTTCTGTTCATTTTCCGCAGAAATTGCAAACTGGGCCAAACAGGAGGTTAAAGGCACTGTCTCTCCAAGTGGGGAGAGTGTTAGTAAAGCATCTGGAATGTTGCACCCGAGTACCAGCGGACGAAAACTGACACATTTGAACACGTTTTCCGATCACACGGTGGATCATACTCTGGGTTCCACATGCATGTTTTAGCTGAAGGAAGAATCCCTTAAACCTGGAAAGTTGAGACCCAAGGAATAGGTACCACGCAATATGACTTCAAAGGGTCTGCATTTGCTCACCGAACGTCACCAATCCTATCACTGCTGCGCTTATGCCGCTGTACACACGCTTGATTCTCTTTTGGAGACAAATAAGTCCATAGGTTTTAAGATTCTTACTAGTCAGGTATATTCTTAGGCGTTTAATATGGGGTGTTGTGTCCTCTTCGTTGAGCAAGGAGTAGATCTTGTCTATTACATATTTGGCTTGTGGAACGGTATCTGTGCTAATTTCAATCTCTGGTTTTATGCAGCACCCCAACTCACCTTTCCCCTTAAGCAAGCATAAGTTGGTTTTCTACATTTGACACCCTGTTCTGTTTTGTAATTCAGTTCCTGTGTAGCCAAGTTTACATTCTGTGTAGTAGTGATATCTTATGATGTTTCTTTTTCTGTGTGACTTATCTTACTTAGAATCATCGTACCTGAATCCACTCATTATGCTGTTACGGGACTGATGACATACATTTCATTGCTGAGTGATATTGCATTGTACGTAAGTACCACAACTTCTTTATCCATTTTTCGCTATCTGTGATATAGAACTTGTACCGTAAACGAGGTTCTTGTAAACAGAGCCGTCCCAAACTTTGGGGTGTCTGTGTCCTTTTGATTCTAATTTCCCTAAGCTATACGACCATAACTGGAAGTGCCCTAGGCTCTGTTGCTTTGCTTTTTAGATGTTTCAGGAAACACCATACACTTCTCCAGAGTGGCTGTTGGCAATTTACATCCCGCCCATCAGCATAACAAGGCTCCAAATTCTCCATGAGCTGTCCTGCCTTTCTGGATTTTACACTTTTTTCAGATGGCCCTTTTGACTGGGGGGCAGTGAGACTTCATTGTACTGCAGATTTCCTTTGCAAGCTTGCTTGGTTGGCCAAAAAGGGCGTATGCGTTTTTTCCTGAATATATTCAGGAAAAAACGCATACGCCCTTTTTGGCCAAGTGCATCATTGTGGACGTTCTGCCTCTTTTCCTATGCTTTACATGCAATTCCAGTCTACCTCCTGAAATCGGATTCCTGCAATTCTGCCCCGCTTTCAAGTCCTCTTGGCAGCCTTACTTCAATATATTTTTGGACGATAGCTGTCATTTTTAACTCTGCAGGTTTGTGAATTACAGTGCCCCTGAGCTCCTTTCTTCAACTCGCTTTCTTGTGAGCTGGCCGCAACACCGCAGGATTGCTTCAGGCCCTAGTGTGGTTCTGGCATGGCATGCTGAGCCTTTGGTTAATTCCTCTTCCTGGTGGGAAATGAGAGTTAAATTTGCCCGTCCAGACACCTCCAGCTAGTCTCTCATTGGTTCTCCCTATTCCTGTTCATTTTCCGCAGAAATTGCAAACTGGGCCAAACAGGAGGTTAAAGGCACTGACTCTCCAAGTGGGGAGAGTGTTAGTAAAGCGTCTGGAATGTTGCACCCGAGTACCAGGGGACGAAATCTGACACATTTGAACACGTTTCCCGATCACACGGTGGATCATACTCTGGGTTCCACATGCATGTTTTAGCTGAAGGAAGAATCCCTTAAACCTGGAGAGTTGAGACCCATGGAATGGGTACCATGCAATATGACTTCAAAGGGTCTGCATTTGCTCACCGAACCTCACCAATCCTATTACTGCTGCATTTATGCCTCTGTAGACACGCTTGATTCTCTTTCGGAGACATATAAATCCATAGGTGTTAAGATTCTTACTAGTCAGGTATATTCTTAGGCATTTAATATGGGGTGTTGAGTCCACTTTGTTGAGCAAGGAGTAGCTCTTGTCTATTACCTATTTGGCTTATGGAATGGTATCTGTGCTAATTTCAATCTCTGGTTTTATGCAGCACCCCAACTCACCTTTCCCCTTAAGCAAGCATAAGTTGGTTTTCTACATTTGAGATCCTGTTCTGTTTTGTAATTCAGTTCCTGTGTAGCCAAGTTTACATTCCGTGTATTAGTGATATCTTATGATGTTTCTTTTTCTGTGTGACTTATTTCACTTAGAATCATCGTACCTGAATCCACTCATTATGCTGCTATGGGCCTGATGACATAGATTTCATTCCTGAGTGATATTGCATTGTACGTAAGTACCACAACTTCTTTATCCATTTTTCACTTTCTGCGATATTGAACTTGTACCATAAACGAGATTCTTGTAAACAGAGCCGGCCCAAACTTTGGGGTGGCTGTGTCTTTTTGATTTTAATTTCCCTAAGCTATAGGACCATAAGTGGAAGTGCCCTAGGCTCTGTTGCTTTGTTTTTTAGATGTTTCAGGAAACACCATACAATTCTCCAGAGTGGCTGTTGGCAATTTACATCCCGCCCATCAGCATAACAAGGCTCCCAGTTCTCCATGGCCTGTCCTGCCTTTCTGGATTTTATACTTTTTTCAGATGGCCCTTTTGACCGGGGGGCAGTGAGACTTCATTGTAGTGCAGATTTCCTTTGCAAGCTTGCTTGGTTGGCCAAAAAGGGCGTATGCGTTTTTTCCTGAATATATTCAGGAAAAAACGCATACGCCCTTTTTGGCCAAGTGCATCATTGTGGACGTTCTGCCTCTTTTCCTATGCTTTACATGCAATTCCAGTCTACCTCCTGAAATCGGATTCCTGCAATTCTGCCCCTCTTTCAAGTCCTCTTGGCAGCCTTACTTCAATATATTTTTGGACGATAGCTGTCATTTTTAACTCTGCAGGTTTGTGAATTACAGTGCCCCTGAGCTCCTTTCTTCAACTCGCTTTCTTGTGAGCTGGCCGCAACACCGCAGGATTGCTTCAGGCCCTAGTGTGGTTCCGGCATGGCATGCTGAGCCTTTGGTTAATTCCTCTTCCTGGTGGGAAATGAGAGTTAAATTTGCCCGTCCAGACACCTCCAGCTAGTCTCTCATTGGTTCTCCCTATTCCTGTTCATTTTCCGCAGAAATTGCAAACTGGGTCAAACAGGAGGTTAAAGGCACTGACTCTCCAAGTGGGGAGAGTTTTAGTAAAGCGTCTGGAATGTTGCACCCGAGTACCAGGGGACAAAAACTGAGACACATTTGAACACGTTTCCCGATCACACGGTGGATCATACTCTGGGTTCCACATGCATGTTTTAGCTGAAGGAAGAATCCCTTAAACCTGGAGAGTTGAGACCCATGGAATGGGTACCATTCAATATGACTTCAAAGGTTCTGCATTGGCTCACCGAACCTCACCAATCCTATCACTGCTGCGCTTATGCCACTGTACACACGCTTGATTCTCTTTCGGAGACATATAAATCCATAGATTTTAAGATTCTTACTAGTCAGGTATATTTTTAGACGTTTAATATGGGGTGTTGAGTCCTCTTCGTTGAGCAAGGAGTAGCTCTTGTCTATTACATATTTGGCTTATGGAACGGTATCTGTGCTAATTTCAATCTCTGGTTTTATGCAGCACCCCAACTCACCTTTCCCCTTAAGCAAGCATAAGTTGGTTTTCTACATTTGAGATCCTGTTCTGTTTTGTAATTCAGTTCCTGTGTAGCCAAGTTTACATTCTGTGTATTAGTGATATCTTATGATGTTTCTTTTTCTGTGTGACTTATTTCACTTAGAATCATCGTACCTGAATCCACTCATTATGCTGCTACGGGCCTGATGACATAGATTTCATTCCTGAGTGATATTGCATTGTACGTAAGTACCACAACTTCTTTATCCATTTTTCACTTTCTGCGATATTGAACTTGTACCATAAACGAGATTCTTGTAAACAGAGCCGGCCCAAACTTTGGGGTGGCTGTGTCTTTTTGATTTTAATTTCCCTAAGCTATAGGACCATAAGTGGAAGTGCCCTAGGCTCTGTTGCTTTGTTTTTTAGATGTTTCAGGAAACACCATACACTTCTCCAGAGTGGCTGTTGGCAATTTACATCCCGCCCATCAGCATAACAAGGCTCCCAGTTCTCCATGGCCTGTCCTGCCTTTCTGGATGTTATACTTTTTTCAGATGGCCCTTTTGACTGGGGGGCAGTGAGACTTCATTGTAGTGCAGATTTCCTTTGCAAGCTTGCTTGGTTGGCCAAAAAGGGCGTATGCGTTTTTTCCTGAATATATTCAGGAAAAAACGCATACGCCCTTTTTGGCCAAGTGCATCATTGTGGACGTTCTGCCTCTTTTCCTATGCTTTACATGCAATTCCAGTCTACCTCCTGAAATCGGTTTCCTGCAATTCTGCCCCGCTTTCAAGTCCTCTTGGCAGCCTTACTTCAATATATTTTTGGACGATAGCTGTCATTTTTAACTCTGCAGGTTTGTGAATTACAGTGCCCCTGAGCTCCTTTCTTCAACTCGCTTTTTTGTGAGCTGGCCGCAACACCGCAGCATTGCTTCAGGCCCTAGTGTGGTTCCGGCATGGCACGCTGAGCCTTTGGTTAATTCCTCTTCCTGGTGGGAAATGAGAGTTAAATTTGCCCATCCAGACACCTCCAGCTAGTCTCTCATTGGTTCTCCCTATTTCTGTTCATTTTCCGCAGAAATTGCAAACTGGGCCAAACAGGAGGTTAAAGGCACTGTCTCTCCAAGTGGGGAGAGTGTTAGTAAAGCGTCTGGAATGTTGCACCCGAGTACCAGGGGACAAAAACTGAGACACATTTGAACACGTTTCCCGATCACACGGTTGATCATACTCTGGGTTCCACATGCATGTTTTAGCTGAAGGAAGAATCCCTTAAACCTGGAGAGTTGAGACCCATGGAATGGGTACCATGCAATATGACTTCAAAGGGTCTGCATTTGCTCACCGAACCTCACCAATCCTATCACTGCTGCATTTATGCCGCTGTACACACGCTTGATTCTCTTTCGGAGACATATAAATCCATAGGTTTTAAGATTCTTACTAGTCAGGTATATTCTTAGGCATTTAATATGGGGTGTTGAGTCCACTTCATTGAGCAAGGAGTAGCTCTTGTCTATTACCTATTTGGCTTATGGAATGGTATCTGTGATAATTTCAATCTCTGGTTTTATGCAGCACCCCAACTCACCTTTCCCCTTAAGCAAGCATAAGTTGGTTTTCTACATTTGAGATCCTGTTCTGTTTTGTAATTCAGTTCCTGTGTAGCCAAGTTTACATTCCGTGTATTAGTGATATCTTATGATGTTTCTTTTTCTGTGTGACTTATTTCACTTAGAATCATCGTACCTGAATCCACTCATTATGCTGCTACGGGCCTGATGACATAGATTTCATTCCTGAGTGATATTGCATTGTACGTAAGTACCACAACTTCTTTATCCATTTTTCACTTTCTGCGATATTGAACTTGTACCATAAACGAGATTCTTGTAAACAGAGACGGCCCAAACTTTGGGGTGGCTGTGTCTTTTTGATTTTAATTTCCCTAAGCTATAGGACCATAAGTGGAAGTGCCCTAGGCTCTGTTGCTTTGTTTTTTAGATGTTTCAGGAAACACCATACACTTCTCCAGAGTGGCTGTTGGCAATTTACATCCCGCCCATCAGCATAACAAGGCTCCCAGTTCTCCATGGCCTGTCCTGCCTTTCTGGATGTTATACTTTTTTCAGATGGCCCTTTTGACCGGGGGGCAGTGAGACTTCATTGTAGTGCAGATTTCCTTTGCAAGCTTGCTTGGTTGGCCAAAAAGGGCGTATGCGTTTTTTCCTGAATATATTCAGGAAAAAACGCATACGCCCTTTTTGGCCAAGTGCATCATTGTGGACGTTCTGCCTCTTTTCCTATGCTTTACATGCAATTCCAGTCTACCTCCTGAAATCGGTTTCCTGCAATTCTGCCCCGCTTTCAAGTCCTCTTGGCAGCCTTACTTCAATATATTTTTGGACGATAGCTGTCATTTTTAACTCTGCAGGTTTGTGAATTACAGTGCCCCTGAGCTCCTTTCTTCAACTCGCTTTTTTGTGAGCTGGCCGCAACACCACAGCATTGCTTCAGGCCCTAGTGTGGTTCCGGCATGGCACGCTGAGCCTTTGGTTAATTCCTCTTCCTGGTGGGAAATGAGAGTTAAATTTGCCCATCCAGACACCTCCAGCTAGTCTCTCATTGGTTCTCCCTATTCCTGTTCATTTTCTGTAGAAATTGCAAACTGGGTCAAACAGAAGGTTAAAGGCACTGTCTCTCCAAGTGGGGAGAGTGTTAGTAAAGCGTCTGGAATGTTGCACCCGAGTACCAGGGGACAAAAACTGAGACACATTTGAACACGTTTCCCGATCACACGGTTGATCATACTCTGGGTTCCACATGCATGTTTTAGCTGAAGGAAGAATCCCTTAAACCTGGAGAGTTGAGACCCATGGAATGGCTACCATGCAATATGACTTCAAAGGGTCTGCATTTGCTCATCAAACCTCACCAATCCTATCACTGCTGCGTTTATGCCGCTGTACACATGCTTGATTCTCTTTTGGAGACATATAAATCCATAGGTTTTAAGATTATTACTAGTCAGGTATATTCTTAGGCGATTAATATGGGGTGTAGAGTCCACTTCGTTGAGCAAGGAGTAGCTCTTGTCTATTACATATTTGGCTTATGGAATGGTATCTGTGCTAATTTCAATCTCTGGTTTTATGCAGAACCCCAACTCACCTTTCCCCTTAAGCAAGCATAAGTTGGTTTTCTACATTTGAGACCGTGTTCTGTTTTGTAATTCAGTTTCTGTGTAGCCAAGTTTACATTCCGTGTAGTAGTGATATCTTATGATGTTTCTTTTTCTGTGTGACTTATCTCACTTAGAATCATCGTACCTGAATCCACTCATTATGCTGCTACGGGCCTGATGATATAGATTTCATTGCTGAGTGATATTGCATTGTACGTAAGTACCACAAAATCTTTGTCCATTTTTCACTTTCTGTGATATTGAACTCGTACTGTAAATGAGGTTCTTGTAAACAGAGCCGTCCCAAACTTTGGGGTGGCTGTGTCTTTTTGATTTTAATTTCCCTAAGCTATAGGACCATAAGTGGAAGTGCCCTAGGCTCTGTTGCTTTGTTTTTTAGATGTTTCAGGAAACACCATACACTTCTCCAGAGTGGCTGTTGGCAATTTACATCCCGCCCATCAGCATAACAAGGCTCCCAGTTCTCCATGGCCTGTCCTGCCTTTCTGGATTTTACACTTTTTTCAGATGGCCCTATTGACCGGGGGGCAGTGAGACTTCATTGTAGTGCAGATTTCCTTTGCAAGCTTGCTTGGTTGGCCAAAAAGGGCGTATGCGTTTTTTCCTGAATATATTCAGGAAAAAACGCATACGCCCTTTTTGGCCAAGTGCATCATTGTGGACATTCTGCCTCTTTTCCTATGCTTTACATGCAATTCCAGTCTACCTCCTGAAATCGGTTTCCTACAATTCTGCCCCGCTTTCAAGTCCTCTTGGTACCCTTAATTCAATATATTTTTGGACGATAGCTGTCATTTTTAACTCTGCAGGTTTGTGAAATACAGTGCCCCTGAGCTCCTTTCTTCAACTCGCTTTCTTGTGAGCTGGCCGCAACACCGCAGGATTGCTTCAGGACATAGGGTGGTTCCGGAATGGCACGCTGAGCCTTTGTTTAATTCCTCTTCCTGGTGGGAAATGAGAGTTAAATTTGCCCGTCCAGACACCTCCAGCTAGTCTCTCATTGGTTCTCCCTATTCCTGTTCATCTTCCGCAGAAATTGCGAACTGGGCCAAACAGGAGGTTAAAGGCACTGACTCTCCAAGTGGGGAGAGTGTTAGTAAAGCATCTGGAATGTTGCACCCGAGTACCAGCGGATGAAAACTGACACATTTGAACACGTTTTCCGATCACACGGTGGATCATACTCTGGGTTCCACATGCATGTTTTAGCTGAAGGAAGAATCCCTTAAACCTGGAAAGTTGAGACCCAAGGAATAGGTACCACGCAATATGACTTCAAAGGGTCTGCATTTGCTCACCGAACGTCACCAATCCTATCACTGCTGCGCTTATGCCGCTGTACACACGCTTGATTCTCTTTCGGAGACAAATAAGTCCATAGGTTTTAAGATTCTTACTAGTCAGGTATATTCTTAGGCGTTTAATATGGGGTGTTGTGTCCTCTTCGTTGAGCAAGGAGTAGATCTTGTCTATTACATATTTGGCTTGTGGAACGGTATCTGTGCTAATTTCAATCTCTGGTTTTATGCAGCACCCCAACTCACCTTTCCCCTTAAGCAAGCATAAGTTGGTTTTCTACATTTGACACCCTGTTCTGTTTTGTAATTCAGTTCCTGTGTAGCCAAGTTTACATTCCGTGTAGTAGTGATATCTTATGATGTTTCTTTTTCTGTGTGACTTATCTTACTTAGAATCATCGTACCTGAATCCACTCATTATGCTGTTACGGGCCTGATGACATACATTTCATTGCTGAGTGATATTGCATTGTACGTAAGTACCACAACTTCTTTATCCATTTTTCGCTTTCTGTGATATAGAACTTGTACCGTAAACGAGGTTCTTGTAAACAGAGCTGTCCCAAACTTTGGGGTGACTGTGTCTTTTTGATTTTAATTTCCCTAAGCTATAGGACCATAAGTGGAAATGTCCTAGGCTCTGTTGCTTTGTTTTTTAGATGTTTCAGGAAACACCATACACTTCTCCAGAGTGGCTGTTGGCAATTTACATCCCGCCCATCAGCATAACAATGCTCCCAGTTCTCCATGGCCTGTCCTGCCTTTCTGGATGTTACACTTTTTTCAGATGGCCCTTTTGACCGGGGGGCAGTGAGACTTCATTGTAGTGCAGATTTCCTTTGCAAGCTTGCTTGGTTGGCCAAAAAGTGCATATGCGTTTTTTCCTGAATATATTCAGGAAAAAACGCATACGCCCTTTTTGGCCAAGTGCATCATTGTGGACGTTCTGCCTCTTTTCCTATGATTTACATGCAATTCCAGTCTACCTCCTGAAACCGGTTTCCTGCAATTCTGCCCCGCTTTCAAGTCCTCTTGGCAGCCTTACTTCAATATATTTTTGGACGATAGCTGTCATTTATAACTCTGCAGGTTTGTGAATTACAGTGCCCCTGAGCTCCTTTCTTCAACTCGCTTTCTTGTGAGCTGGCCGCAACACCGCAGCATTGCTTCAGGCCCTAGTGTGGTTCCGGAATGGCATGCTGAGCCTTTGGTTAATTCCTCTTCCTGGTGGGAAATGAGAGTTAAATTTGCCCGTCCAGACACCTCCAGCTAGTCTCTCATTGGTTCTCCCTATTCCTGTTCATTTTCCGCAGAAATTGCAAACTGGGTCAAACAGGAGGTTAAAGGCACTGACTCTCCAAGTGGGGAGAGTTTTAGTAAAGCGTCTGGAATGTTGCACCCGAGTACCAGGGGACGAAACCTGAGACACATTTGAACACGTTTCCCGATCACACGGTGGATCATACTCTGGGTTCCACATGCATGTTTTAGCTGAAGGAAGAATCCCTTAAACCTGGAGAGTTGAGACCCATGGAATGGGTACCATGCAATATGACTTCAAAGGGTCTGCATTTGCTCACCGAACCTCACCAATCCTATCACTGCTGCGTTTATGCCGCTGTACACACGCTTGATTCTCTTTCGGAGACATAGAAATCCATAGGTTTTAAGATTCTTACTAGTCAGGTATATTCTTAGGCGTTTAATATGGGGTGTTGATTCCACTTGGTTGAGAAAGGAGTAGCTCTTGTCTATTACATATTTGGCTTATGGAACGGTATCTGTGCTAATTTCAATCTCTGGTTTTATGCAGCACCCCAACTCACCTTTCCCCTTAAGAAAGCATAAGTTGGTTTTCTACATTTGAGACCCTGTTCTGTTTTGTAATTCTGTTCCTGTGTAGCCAAGTTTACATTCCGTGTAGTAGTGATATCTTATGATGTTTCTTTTTCTGTGTGACTTATCTCACTTAGGATCATCGTACCTGAATCCACTCATTATGCTGCTATGGGCCTGATGACATAGATTTCATTGCTGAGTGATATTGCATTGTACGTAAGTACCACAACTTCTTTATCCATTTTTCACTTTCTGTGATATTGAACTCGAACTGTAAACGAGGTTCTTGTAAACAGAGCCGTCCCAAACTTTGGGGTGGCTGTGTCTTTTTGATTTTAATTTCCCTAAGCTATAGGACCATAAGTGGAAGTGCCCTAGGCTCTGTTGCTTTGTTTTGTAGATGTTTCAGGAAACACCATACACTTCTCCAGAGTGGCTGTTGGCAATTTGCATCCCGCCCATCAGCATAACAAGGCTCCCAGTTCTCCATGGCCTGTCCTGCCTTTCTGGATTTTATACTTTTTTCAGATGGCCCTTTTGACCGGGTGGCAGTGAGACTTCATTGTAGTGCAGATTTCCTTTGCAAGCTTGCTTGGTTGGCCCAAAAGGGCGTATGCGTTTTTTCCTGAATATATTCAGGAAAAAACGCATACGCCCTTTTTGGCCAAGTGCATCATTGTGGACGTTCTGCCTCTTTTCCTATGCTTTACATGCAATTCCAGTCTACCTCCTGAAATCGGTTTTCTGCAATTCTGCCCCGCTTTCAAGTCCTCTTGGCAGCCTTACTTCAATATATTTTTGGACGATAGCTGTCATTTATAACTCTGCAGTTTTGTGAATTACAGAGCCTCTGAGCTCCTTTCTTCAACTTGCTTTCTTGTGAGCTGGCTGCAAGACCGCAGCATTGCTTCAGGCCCTAGTGTGGTTCCGGCATGGCACGCTGAGCCTTTGGTTAATTCCTCTTCCTGGTTTGAAATGAGAGTTAAATTTGTCCGTCCAGACACCTCCATCTAGTCTCTCATTGGTTCTCCCTATTCCTGTTCATTTTCCGCAGAAATTGCAAACTGGGCCAAACAGGAGGTTAAAGGCACTGACTCTCCAAGTGGGGAGAGTGTTAGTAAAGCGTCTGGAATGTTGCACCCGAGTACCAGGGGACGAAACCTGAGACACATTTGAACACTTTTCCCAATAACACGGTGGATCATACTCTGGGTTCCACATGCATGTTTTAGCTGAAGGAAGAATCCCTTAAACCTGGAGAGTTGAGACCCATGGAATGGGTACCATGCAATATAAATTCAAAGGTTCTGCATTGGCTCACTGAACCTCACCAATCTTATCACTGCTGCGCTTTTGCCACTGTACACACGCTTGATTCTCTTTCGGAGACATATAAATCCATAGATTTTAAGATTCTTACTAGTCAGGTATATTCTTAGGCGTTTAATATGGGGTGTTGTGTCCTCTTTGTTGAGCAAGGAGTAGCTCTTGTCTATTACATATTTGGCTTTTGGAACGGTATCTGTGCTAATTTCAATCTCTGGTTTTATGCAGCACCCCAACTCACCTTTCCCCTTAAGCAAGCATAAGTTGGTTTTCTACATTTGAGACCCTGTTCTGTTTTGTAATTCAGTTCCTTTGTAGCTAAGTTTACATTCCGTGTAGTAGTGATATCTTATGATGTTTCTTTTTCTGTGTGATTTTTTTCACTTAGAATCATGGTACCTGAATCTACTCATTATGCTGCTACGGGCCTGATGACATAGATTTCATTGCTGAGTGATATTGCATTGTACATAAGTACCACAACTTCTTTATCCATTTTTTGCTTTCTGCAATATTGAACTTGTACCATAAACGAGGTTCTTGTAAACAGAGCCGTCCCAAACTTTGGGGTGGCTGTGTCTTTTTGATTTTAATTTCCCTAAGCTATAGGACCATAAGTGGAAGTGCCCTAGGCTCTGTTGCTTTGTTTTTTAGATGTTTCAGGAAACACCATACACTTCTCCAGAGTGGCTGTTGGCAATTTACATCCCGCCCATCAGCATAACAAGGCTCCCAGTTCTCCATGGCCTGTCCTGCCTTTCTGGATTTTACACTTTTTTCAGATGCTCCTTTTGACAGGGAGGAAGTGAGACTTCATTGTAGTGCAGATTTCCTTTGCAAGCTTGCTTGGTTGGCCAAAAAGGGCGTATGCGTTTTTTCCTGAATATATTCAGGAAAAAACGCATACGCCCTTTTTGGCCAAGTGCATCATTGTCGACGTTCTGAGTGTTTTCATATGTTTTCAATGCAATTCCAGTCTACCTCCTGAAATCGGTTTCCTGCAATTCTGCCTTGCTGTCAGTGCCTCTTCATAGCCTTACCTCAATATACTTTTTGAAAATTGTTGGCCTTTTTAACTCTGCAGGTTTTTGAATTGCCGTGGCCCTTAGCTGCATTTTTCAGCTCTTATTTTTGTGATCTTGCCTCATATCCACAGGATTTCTTCAGGCCCTATTCTTCTTCTGGGTCGCCTTGCTCTGCCTTTGGTTAATTCTTCTTCCTGATGTGAATTAGAGTGACATGTTCCCATTGAAACCGCTACAGCTATTTTCTCACTGGTTCCCCCTATTCCCATTCATCCTCCGCACTAACTGCAGACTGTGCGATACCGGAACGTAAAGGCATTGACTCTCCATGTGGAGATGTTGTTAGTAAAGTGGCTGGAATGTTGATCCGGAGCCCCAGGAGAGGAAAATGAGGTGCGTTTTAGAAACCTTTCCCGATCATATGGTATACCATCCGCTGGATTTCCCATGCATGGTTTAGCTGTAGGAAGATTCCCTTCAACCTGGAGTGTTGGGACCCTTGGAATGAGTAGCATGAAGTATTGCATTAAACTTTCGGCAGTTGCTCACCAAAGCTCACCAATCCTCTCAGCCCCAAGTGTCCAGCCTTATGTCTTATCCAGCTGTGGGTTTATATGTGGTCATTCCAGGTTGCATCACAGCCCCTGAGCGAATTTTGTAAGAATTTTTCTCTCTTTCATTGTTTCTGCGTTTTGGTTTTAAAATTTATTTCTATAATGGGGTTTAGCTCATTTTCACTGCTGTGTTTGGCCGCTCTGCACACACTTGATTCCCTTATGGAGATATATCAATACATGGGTTTTAAGATTCTTATTACTCAGATATATTTCTCTGCGGTGTATAGGGTGTGTTGAGGCCAGTTCATTGAGCAAGGTGTAGATCTTGTCTAATACCTATTTGGTTTATTGAACGGTATCTGTGCTAATTTCAAACTCTGGTTTTATGCATCACCCCACCTCTCCTTTCCCCTTAAGCTGACATAAGTGTGTTTTCTAAATGTGAGACACTGTTCTGTTTTGTAATTCATTTTTTGTGCAGCCATATTTATCCTCCCTCTATAAGTGATATCTTATGATATGTTTCTTTTTCTGTTTGACTTATTTCAAGTAGTATTATCGGACCTAAATCCACTCTTTATCCTTCTACTAGCCTTATTACATTGATTTCATGGTGAAGAGATATTCCATTGTACATAAGTACCACATTTTCTTTATCCATTGTTCTCTTTCCTGGGATATTTAAGGTGTACTGAAGTTGAGGTTCTTGTAAACAGAGTAGCCCTAAACTGTGGTGTGCTTGTGTCTTGTTGATTTTTAGACTTCCCTAGATATACTTCCGTGATTGGAAGTGCCCTATGCTCTGTAGCTCTGTTTTTTAGATGATTTAGGAACCACCATACACTTCTCCAGAGTGGCTCTCGGCAGTTCACACACTGTCCATCAGCGTATAAAGGCTCCCTGTTCTCCATGGCCTGTCCTGCATTTCTGGTTTTTACAATTTTTTCGGATGGCCCTTTTGACCGGTGGGAAATGAGACTTCTTTGTTGTGCACATTTGCATTGCTTGCTTGCTTGGTTGCCCATAAAGTGCGTATGCGTTTTTTCCTGGATATATTCAGGAAAAAACGCATACTCCCTTTTGGGCCAACTGCATCATTGTCGAAATTCTGCCGCTTTTCATGTGCTTTAAAGACGAGTCCAATCTATCTCTTGAAATCTGTTTCTTGCAATTCTGTCTTGCATTCAGATCCTCTTCTTTGCCTTACCTCAACATATTTTGGGACGTTAGTTTTCATTTATAACTCTGCAGGTTTGTGAATTGCAGTGACCCTGAGCTCCATTTTTTAAGTTGCTCTTTTGTGAGCTGGCCTCAAAGCCGCAGGATTGCTTCAGGCCCTATTTTGGCTCCGGCGAGGCGGGCTGAGCCTTTTTTTAATTCTTATTCTTAATGGGAAATTAGAGTGACATGTGCCCGTCCAAACCCCTACAACTATTCTCTCATTGGTTCCCCCTCTTCCCGTTCATCCTCCTCACAATTTGCAAAATGTGTGAAACAGAAGTTTAAATGTGCTGATTCTCTAAGTGGGGAGATTCTAAGTAACGTGGCTGGAATGATGAACAGGAGCACCAGGAGAGGATAAATGAGGTGCATTTTAGACACATCTCCCGATCACATGGTGTACAGTCCTCTGGGTTTTCCATGCATGTTTTCGCTGTAGGAAGATCCCTTGAACCTGCAGATTTGGGACCCATTGAATGGGTACCAGGTAGTATTACTTTAAAGGGTGTGCATTTCCTCACCCAACCTCATATTTCTCTTAGCGTAAACAGTTTCCAGCCTTATGTCTCATCCTGCTGTGGGTCTAGATGTGTTCAATCCATGTTGCATCACCGTCCCTGAGGAAAAGTTGTAAGAGGTTTTCTCTGTCTCTTTGTCGTTTATTTTTTTCAATTTATTACTATATTGGTTACAGCTGATTTTCAAAGCTCTGTTTCTTGCTGCTGTACATCCACTTGATTCACATACAGAGAGACATCAATAAATTCTTTTTCAGATTCTTACCAGTCATATATATTCTTTTCCAGTGACTTGAGTGTGCTGAGTGCAGTTCTTTTAGCTACCGTGTAGGCCTTGTTGATTATCAGTTTGGTATTTGGAATGGTATCTTTGCTAATTTCAACCTCCTGGATGATGCCTCACCCCTCCCCACCTTTCCCGTTTAGCAGCCTTACGCGTGTTGTCTACATATTTGACTATGTTTTTGTTTTGTAATTTATTTCATGTGTAGCCATTTTGGATTCCACCTTTAAGTGATATCTTATGATATGTGTCTTTTTCTTTTTGAATTATGTCACTTAGAATGATCATACGTAACTCCTCCGGAGTTGTTACAACTGGCCATATTTCATTGACTTCCAGGCTGAGTAATATTCCACTCTACATAAGTACCACATCTCTATCCATTTTTTCCCTCCAGAGACATTTAAGTTATATCCTAGTCGAGAATCTTTTAAACAGAGAGGCAGTAAACATTGGGGTGCCTGTGTCCTCTCGATTTTTGTTTTTCCCAAGACATACGCCCATGAGTGCAAGTGCCCTATGCTCTGTAGCTCATTTTTTAGATGCTTTAGTAAACACAATACACTTCTCCAGAATGGCCATTGGCAATATACATTTCCACTATAAGCCTCACAGGGCTCCCTCTTCTCCTTGCCCTGTCCTGCATTTCTGGTGTTTACACTTTATGAGGATGGCTCTTCTGACTGATGCGAAGTGATATCTTTTGTAGTATTGATTTCCAGTGCCCACCTGTTTGGTTGGCTAAAAAAGTGTATGCCCTTTTCTTGAATATATACAGAGAAAAACGCATACAGCCTTTTTGGCCAACTGCAATGTTGGCAATGTTCAGCCCCTTTTCTTGTGCTTAATGGCGAGTCCTTTCTACCTCCTCAAATCCCTTTCCTGCCATTCTCCCTTGCTTACCAATCCTTTTCTCTGACTTTCCTCAAGACATTTTTCAGTGATAGATATTTTCAACTCTGCAGTTTCGTGAATTTTACTGCCCCTGAGTTCCATTGTTCAACTTGTGTTTATGGGAACTGGCCACAAAGCAGTGGGATTTCCTCAAGCCCTATACTGTTTCCATGGGCAACCCTAGCCTTTGGTCAATTCGTCTTCCTGATTGGAAATTAGAGTGACATGTGCCTGTCTGAACACCTAGGACTTGTCTCTCATTGTTCCTCATCCTTCCGCTTCATCCTCTGGACAAATTCCAAACTGTATGCAACAGGATGTTGACAGTGCTGATATCTCCAAGTGGGGAGACTGTTAGTAAAGACACTGGAGGGGTGAACCCGAGCACCAGGAGATGAGGAGATGAGATGCCTTTTCCAAACTCTTCCTGATCAGACGGTATACCATCCTCTGTGTGTGACAGACATGTTTTAGCAGTAGGAAGAGTCCCATTCATGTAAGGAGAACACCAGGGCTTTTTCAAAATCAGTGTCTCCCCGAAACCCAAACTGGGGAATTTTTTAAGCTACGGCTACACATATGTTCATTAAGGGCCTTGGGAAGTAGGCAGAGTCCAAACTTTAGATGATTGAAGTCTTCAGGGTCAGAAGCACTCACCACTGGCTTCCCTTAGGTTACACTTTAACTGTCATTGATAGATGATGTCAATAAAAATATCTATTCTTTTTCCGATTATTTCCCCTTATAGGTTATTGCAAAATATTGAGTGTAGTTCCCTGTGCTATACAGTGGTTCCTTGTTGATGATCTATTTTATACATAGCAGTGTGTATGTGTTAATTCCAAACTGTTAATTTATCCCTCCTCCCACCTTTCCCCTTTGGTAATAATAAATTATAAGATTTTATACTTCTCAGAAATGGGGGAGCTGAAAGAGAGGTATCATTTTCAATGGAAAAGCATTTAAAACAAGATTGAAGCTTTAACCAAGATTATTAGATGTACATCCTTGGAAAGAAATCACTTCATTTCTCTAATATTGACCTGACAAATAAGACAAACCTTTTCACTGAACTTGCTTATAATAAAGTGATGGAAATATCAAATGGAAGTGTTAGAAACATCTTATTTTACCCGAGCCTTATAAACTGTTCTATGTTAACTACAGTTTGGCTCACACATCTGTTCATTGAAGTTACAATAGTCTCAATTTCTGTTACTGATCCTCCAGAGTGGACCCCAACAAGTGTCCCCCTGCCCAGTGTCATTGGGGCCAACAGATCGAGACTGAGTTTGGTTCACAAGCAAAGGAAACTTTATATTTTGATCAGAGAATGGAGAGGTGAGAGCATGCACTACCCCGTGGGCTGTGGGCTGGGCTGCTGTGTAGAGATCCTGTCAGAGTCAGTGGGAGGGAGGGGGCGGAGCACTCAAGGGCCGGGTTGGCTGCAGCTCAGGCTCTATATCTTAGAGTCTGCACTGGGCCCCAGGAGCTGAGGTGTCGACCCAGCCATTCTGCACTAGGAAATCTGGTCTGAAGTGCCGGGTGTGGAACCTCTGCATGCGGGACCCTAGGAGCACGTGAAATTAGACAAAGCACAAAGGATAAAAAAGGTCAGACTTGACTTTATTGCCCAGATTCTATTTTTATCTCCCAGGGATTTTTAATGGGCTTTGCTGGGGACAAACCCCTCCTCTGCCTTTTGTCCCGTTCCTCATTCTTGGAGTGCTGAGGGTGCAGACCCTTCTTCTGTAACTGCTGAGTGCTGAGTTGGGAGCCCTCATACCAGGGGATGAGGGTCAGAACTTCTCCCCAGCAGCCTCCAGGTGACGTTGATTGGCCCCAGGACCCCTGCCTCCCTGCTCGTCCGCCTGAGCACCAGCATTGGAAGTGTTATAGATTCTAATGACCTTTAAGGGTTCAGGAAAGAGATGTGCAGAGACGCTGTGGGGGCCGGTTTCACCCCGCCCCACATTTGTTCGGCCACCTTAGGCTGACCGTTTCTGCCAGCCTAGATGCTCTGACCAGTAGTCTGCTCTTTCTTCAATTAGGCCCCTGAATTAAGGTAAAAACAGCACCAGGTGTCAGAGCCCTGCCCGCTCAACTCCCAGACAGTCCAGGGTCAGTGGTGATCAAGGACCATGATGGCCACTGAGTCAACAGCCTTTTGAAGTAAACAGGAGTCCAGCCGGTCTTATTGGCCACCATCATCACGGTGTCTGTAGGCTTTTCTATGGTGACAGTGTGATATACGTTTCCCCCGCCAAGACTATTAGCTCCCCTCCGGGTGCAGTAAGTCCTGCAAGCAGTAGTCTACTCATTCGGGACACACTATTGTTGTTTTATGAGAGAAACTCCAGGTCAAGTGATGTTCACACGAGTCGTCATGGTGCCCTGTTGCCCCCGGTTATCTCTCTGGATGTTGGAGTTGGAGGGCCTCCTCACTCGAGGTCGGTGTGCCCACGGAGCGAACCCTGCAACTTCAGGGCATGGTTGGTGATTAGGATCACCACGTGGGGTCCTTTTCCCTTAGGAGGGAGGTGGCCTTTTGGGCTGCTGATTTCCAGGTTTTTAGATACCGCCAGTATCTTGGCCAGATGTGGCAGTGGGCCAAGCCCCTTGGTGACTCTATTTTATCCTACCTGGATGGCATTCTTGCGTTGTTCCATTTCAAGTGGTCCCAGTTTTTGCACTAATTCTCCAATGGCGACTCACCTTTCACCGGGAATGGAAAGGTCAAAGGGTTTAGCTCAATTAGGGAGTTCCAGGGCAAGGGTCTGAATTGACTGCTCTTTCCATTCTTGAAAGGCCACTTCTGGATTCTGTTCAAAAGGATCATCATCTTTTCCTTTCAGTGTTTCATATAGAGGCCCAGCTAGTAGACTGTAGTTAGGGATCCAGAAGCAGCAAACCCTGGCCTCCCCAGGAACCCCTAAGCTGTCTTCTAGTTTTAGAAAGGGGTAAGGCTGCAAATGGTTTCTTCCCTTTCCTGGGATGGGCTTCTCCGACCTTCTGTGAGAATGAAGCCCAGGCAGGTCACCGCAGTCTGTGATATTTGAGCTTTTTCTTGGACAACTTCTATCCTTTATTGGCTTGGTAGTTCAGAGGCCTCCTTAGTAGGGCTGGCGATCAGAATGTCGTCTGCATATTGAAGGAGGGTTTCCTTTTCTAGAGGTAGAACTTTTCGGTCTTTAGCTAAGCTTTCCCCAAAGATGGTGTGGGAATTTTTGAACCCTTGGGGCAAGACGGCCCGGAAGTATTGTTTTAGTTGTATGTTGAGTCCTGCCACTCACAAGCCAAAATTTCTTGTGACTCTGGGACTAATGGAATACAAAAGAAGGCATCATTGAAGACTAATACAGAATACCATGTCCTGGTGGTTGGTAGAATGACCAGCAGGGTGTAGGAAATGGAGCAACTGGAGGTATATCCTCGGTGGCTTCACTGACTGTCCTGACATCCTTTACCAGGTCCCCAGCAGCCCATGGGGCTCTCGTGGTCAGGCCAATCCCAGGATATGGAGCTCTCCTGGGCAGGTACCCCACCCCCAACCCAGCCCACGGGGCTCTCATGGTCAGGCCTCTCCCAGGATACAGAGCTACCCTTGCAGGTACCGTGGCAGGGCTGGGCACACAGGAACTGTGCACATAGCCCTCATTGAAGAGCACCCCCATCTCACCTGTCGCTCAGAGCTGACACAGAGCACCTCAGAGCAGGACTTGAACTAACAAACAGCAGCTCCGACAGGTCTGTGACCCTGGGCATCACTCTGTGTGGCCTCCCTCCACCTGGTCTTCCAGAGACTTCCACTGCACCCGGGGCACCAAGCCTCTGTCTCCAACCACCACCCACCCCTCCTCTCCCTGACTCCTGGGTTCCTCTCATTAGGAGAGGGTTTTCTTGAAGTTGTCTCCCACTCATGGGCCAGATAAAATGATTAGAAAAGAAGCCAAAGCTGCAGCCCCTTGTCTATCCTGACTCTCAGGAGCCCACACCTGTTCCTTGGACCTGGCCGGTTCAGCAAGTTCCATTTTCTGCAACTGTGAGCCCCTGAGGGGTGATGATTGGCTGACCTGGGCAGCCTTACCATGCCGGCCAGCCCTCCCCAGGTGTGCCTGGGTTGAGATCAATATAAATACCACTCCAGGCAGCAAGAGCCCCTGCAGCTGTGCCTGACGCCATTTTCTCTGCCCTGTCAGCAGTCTCGGGGCTGGGCTGGTGGGAGGGAGTGAGAGGCCACGGCTTTGTGGGTGGCCCAGTGTGAGTGGGGCTCTGCTGGACTTTCTGCAGCAGTTGCCAGGCTGCCACCTGCTAAAGAAGAGGATGTGTCACCCATACCTGCTGCTGGAATTTCTCCCTGGGCAGAGGTGAGGAAGGAAAAAAGCAGTGGGGGCAGGGACAGGACGGGTATCTCAGGCAGGGAAATGGAAATCTTCCAGAAGAGCACCCAGGGACAGGACCATCCTGGCTGGCCTGCAGGCACCAAGTCAGCTGGCATGCTGTCACTCGTGTGGCTCCATGGCCCTTCCTCTAGGCTTTCAAGTCCTTGTATATATTCAGGTGTTTTACCTGGGAAGGGTGGGAACAGTTCAACAGCAACTGGCCTGGGGCTCAGCTCACGTTCACTCACAGATGCCTCGGCACAGTGCCCCAGCTTTGCAATGAGTACGCTTGTGTGGGGGCTGCTGGCTGAATGGGAGACGATTCCCCACCACTGACCAACTTCAGAATTGTTTACAACTGGAGCAAGTGCCCTGATACGGTTTTCCTCTGAGTAACTGGTGGGTTCTGTTTTTTTTTTTTTCTCTTTTTCGTTTTTGGTTCAAGGTAGATTTTATTCCTCTTTTTTGTATTTACAGATATAAGCATGGAAATAATTTATTCATATAAATACATGTATGTGAAGGGAATAATTGTTTTTTCTGTTTTATTTTTTAAATTTTATTTCTTTTTAATTTTGAATTTTATTTTATATTTTTATACAGCAGGTTCTTATTGGTTATCTATTTTATACATATAAATGTTTACATGCCAATCCCAATCTCTCAGCTCCTCCCACCACCACCCCCCCAAGAGCTTTCCCCCCTTGTTGTCCATACGATTGTTGTCTACATCTGTTGCTCTATTTATGCCTTGCAAAACGGTTAATCTGTACAGTTTTTCTAGGTTCCACATATATGCATGAATATACAAGATTTGTTTTTCTCTTTCTGACTTACTTCACTCTGTATGACAGTCTCTAGATCCATCGACGTCTCTACAAATGACCCAATTTCATTCCTTTCATGGCTTAGTAATATTCCATTTTATATATGTACCACATCTTTATGCATTCGTCTGTCTGTGGGCATTTAGGTTGCTTCCATTACCTCGATATTGTAAATAGTGATGCAATGAACATTGCGGTGAATGTCTCTTTTTGATTTATGGTTTTGTCTGGGTATATGTCCAGTACTGGGATTGCTGTATCATATGGTAATTCTATTATTAGTTTCTTAAGACTCCATATTGTTCTCCATAGTGACTGTATCAATTTATATTCCCAACAATAGTGGAAGAGGCTTCCTTTTCCCCACACCCTTTCCAGCAATTGTTGTTTGTAGATTTTCAGATGATGCCCATTCTAACAGGTGTGAGGTGATACCTCATTGTTGAGTCCATTTCGTTGAGCAAGGGGTAGGTCTTGTCTATTACATATTTGGCTTATGGAACGGTATCTGTGCTAATTTCAAACTCTGGTTTTATGCAGCACCCCAACTCACCTTTCCCCTTAAGCAAGCATAAGTTGGTTTTCTAAACTTGAGACCCTGTTCTGTTTTGTAATTCAGTTCATGTGTAGCCAAGTTTACATTCCATGTATTAGTGATACCTTATGATGTTTCCTTATCTGTGTGACTTATTTCACTTAGAATCATCGTGCCTCAATCCACTCATTATGCGGGTACAGGCCTGGTGACACAGATTTCATTGCTGAGTGGTATTCTGTTGTACGTTAAGTACCGCAACTTCTTTATCAATTATTTGCTCTCTGGGATACTTAACTTGTACCATAGAAGAGGTTCCTGTAAACAGAGCCGTCCCAAATTTTGGGGTGGCTGTGTCTTTTTGATTTTAATTTCCCTAAGCTATAGGACCATAAGTGGAAATGCCCTAGACTCTGTTGCTTTGTTTTTCAGATGTATCAGGAAACACCATACACTTCTCCAGAGTGGCTGTTGGCAATTTACATCCCGCCCATCAGCATAACAAGGTTCCTTTATCCCCATGGCCTGTCTTGCCTTTCTGCATTTTCGACTTTTTTCAGATGGCTCTTTAAACTGGGGGGAAGTGACACTTCATAGTAGTTCGGATTTCCATTGCAAGCTTGCTTGGTTTGCCAAAAAGGGCGTATGCGTTTTTTCCTGAATATATTCAGGAAAAAACGCATACGCCCTTTTTGGCCAAGTGCATCATTGTGGACGTTCTGCCTCTTTTCCTATGCTTTACATGCAATTCCAGTCTACCTCCTGAAATCGGTTTCCTGCAATTCTGCCCCGCTTTCAAGTCCTCTTGGCAGCCTTACTTCAATATATTTTTGGACGATAGCTGTCATTTATAACTCTGCAGGTTTGTGAATTACAGTGCCCCTGAGCTCCTTTCTTCAACTCGCTTTCTTGTGAGCTGGCCGCAACACCACAGCATTGCTTCAGGCCCTAGTGTGGTTCCGGCATGGCACGCTGAGCCTTTGGTTAATTCCTCTTCCTGGTGGGAAATGAGAGTTAAATTTGCCCGTCCAGACACCTCCAGCTAGTCTCTCATTGGTTCTCCCTATTCCTGTTCAACTTTCAAAGAATTTGCAAACTGGGCCAAACAGGAGGTTAAAGGCACTGACTCTCCAAGTGGGGAGAGTGTTAGTAAAGCGTCTGGAATGTTGCACCCGAGTACCAGGGGACGAAACCTGAGACACATTTGAACACGTTTCCCGATCACACGGTGGATCATACTCTGGGTTCCACATGCATGTTTTAGCTGAAGGAAGAATCCCTTAAACCTGGAGAGTTGAGACCCTTGGCATGGGTACCATGCAATATGACTTCAAAGGGTCTGCATTGGCTCACCGAACCTCACCAATCCTATCACTGCTGCGCTAATGCACTGTACACAGGCTTGATTCTCTTTCAGAGACATATAAATCCATAGGTTTTAAGATTCTTACTAGTCAGGTATATTCTTAGGCGTTTAATATGGGGTGTAGAGTCCACTTCGTTGAGCAAGGAGTAGCTCTTGTCTATTACATATTTGGCTTATGGAACAGTATCTGTGCTAATTTCAATCTCTGGTTTTATGCAGCACCCCAACTCACCTTTGCCCTTAAGCAAGCATAAGTTGGTTTTCTACATTTGAGACCCTGTTCTGTTTTGTAATTCAGTTTCTGTGTAGCCAAGTTTACATTCCGTGTAGTAGTGATATCTTATGATGTTTCTTTTTCTGTGTGACTTATTTCACTTAGAATCATCATACCTGAATCCACTCATTATGCTGCTACGGGCCTGATGATATACATTTCATTACTGAGTGATATTGCATTGTACGTAAGTACCACAAATTCTTTATCCATTTTTCGCTTTCTGTGATATTGAACTTGTACCACAAACGAGGTTCTTGTAAACAGAGCCGTCCCAAACTTTGGGGTGGCTGTGTCTTTTTGATTTTAATTTCCCTAAGCTATACAACCATAAGTGGAAGTGCCCTAGGCTCTGTTGCTTTGTTTTTTAGATGTTTCAGGAAACACCATAAACTTCTCCAGAGTGGCTGTTGGCAATTTACATCCCGCCCATCAGCATAACAAGGCTCCCAGTTCTCCATGGCCTGTCCTGCCTTTCTGGATTTTATACTTTTTTCAGATGGCCCTTTTGACCGGGGGCAGTGAGACTTCATTGTAGTGCAGATTTCCTTTGCAAGCTTGCTTGGTTGGCCCAAAAGGGCGTATGCGTTTTTTCCTGAATATATTCAGGAAAAAACGCATACGCCCTTTTTAGCCAAGTGCATCATTGTGGACGTTCTGCCTCTTTTCCTATGCTTTACATGCAATTCCAGTCTACCTCCTGAAATCGGTTTCCTGCAATTCTGCCCCGCTTTCAAGTCCTCTTGGCAGCCTTACTTCAATATATTTTTGGACGATAGCTGTCATTTATAACTCTGCAGGTTTGTGAATTACAGTGCCCCTAAGCTCCTTTCTTCAACTCGCTTTCTTGTGAGCTGGCCGCAACACCGCAGGATTGCTTCAGGCCCTAGTGTGGTTCCGGCATGGCACGCTGAGCCTTTGGTTAATTCCTCTTCCTGGTGGGAAATGAGAGTTAAATTTGCCCGTCCAGACACCTCCAGCTAGTCTCTCATTGGTTCTCCCTATTCCTGTTCAACTTTCAAAGAATTTGCAAACTGGGCCAAACAGGAGGTTAAAGGCACTGACTCTCCAAGTGGGGAGAGTGTTAGTAAAGCGTCTGGAATGTTGCACCCGAGTACCAGGGGACGAAACCTGAGACACATTTGAACACGTTTCCCGATCACACGGTGGATCATACTCTGGGTTCCACATGCATGTTTTAGCTGAAGGAAGAATCCCTTAAACCTGGAGAGTTGAGACCCATGGAATGGGTACCATGCAATATGACTTCAAAGGGTCTGCATTTGCTCACCGAACCTCACCAATCCTATCACTGCTGCATTTATGCCGCTGTACACACGCTTGATTCTCTTTCAGAGACATATAAATCCATAGGTTTTAAGATTCTTACTAGTCAGGTATATTCTTAGGCATTTAATATGTGGTGTTGAGTCCACTTCGTTGAGCAAGGAGTAGCACTTGTCTATTACATATTTGGCTTATGGAACGGTATCTGTGCTAATTTCAATCTCTGGTTTTATGCAGCACCCCAACTCACCTTTCCCCTTAAGCAAGCATAAGTTGGTTTTCTACATTTGAGACTTTGTTCTGTTTTGTAATTCAGTTCCTGTGTAGCCAAGTTTACATTCCGTGTATTAGTGATATCTTATGATGTTTCTTTTTCTGTGTGACTTATCTCACTTAGAATCATCGTACCTGAATCCACTCATTATGCTGCTATGGGCCTGATGACATAGATTTCATTGCTGAGTGATATTGCATTGTACGTAAGTACCACAACTTCTTTATCCATTTTTCGCTTTCTGTGATATTGAACTTGTACCGTAAACGAGGTTCTTGTAAACAGAGCCGTCCCAAACTTTGGGGTGGCTGTGTTTTTTTGATTTTAATTTCCCTAAGCTATACGACCATAAGTGGAAGTGCCCTAGGCTCTGTTGCTTTGTTTTTTAGATGTTTCAGGAAACACCATACACTTCTCCAGAGTGGCTGTTGGCAATTGACATCCCGCCCATCAGCATAACAAGGCTCCCAGTTCTCCATGGCCTGTCCGGCCTTTCTGGATTTTACACTTTTTTCAGATGGCCCTTTTGACTGGGGGGCAGTGAGACTTCATTGTAGTGCAGATTTCCTTTGCAAGCTTGCTTGGTTGGCCAAAAAGTGCGTATGCGTTTTTTCCTGAATATATTCAGGAAAAAACGCATATGCCCTTTTTGGCCAAGTGCATCATTGTGGACGTTCTGCCTCTTTTCGTATGCTTTACATGCAATTCCAGTCTACCTCCTGAAATCGGTTTCCTGCAATTCTGCCCCGCTTTCAAGTCCTCTTGGCAGCCTTACTTCAATATATTTTTGGACGATAGCTGTCATTTATAACTCTGCAGGTTTGTGAATTACAGTGCCCCTGAGCTCCTTTCTTCAACTCGCTTTCTTGTGAGCTGGCCGCAACACCGCAGGATTGCTTCAGGCCCTAGTGTGGTTCCGGCATGGCACGCTGAGCCTTTGGTTAATTCCTCTTCCTGGTGGGAAATGAGAGTTACATTTGCCCATCCAGACACCTCCAGCTAGTCTCTCATTGGTTCTCCCTATTCCTGTTCATTTTCCGCAGAAATTGCAAACTGGGCCAAACAGGAGGTTAAAGGCACTGACTCTCCAAGTGGGGAGAGTTTTAGTAAAGCGTCTGGAATGTTGCACCCAAGTACCAGCGGAGAAAATCTGAGACACATTTGAACACGTTTCCCGATCACACGGTGGATCATACTCTGGGTTCCACATGCATGTTTTAGCTGAAGGAAGAATCCCTTAAACCTGGAGAGTTGAGACCCATGGAATGGCTACCATGCAATATGACTTCAAAGGGTCTGCATTTGCTCATCAAACCTCACCAATCCTATCACTGCTGCGTTTATGCCGCTGTACACATGCTTGATTCTCTTTTGGAGACATATAAATCCATAGGTTTTAAGATTATTACTAGTCAGGTATATTCTTAGGCGATTAATATGGGGTGTAGAGTCCACTTCGTTGAGCAAGGAGTAGCTCTTGTCTATTACATATTTGGCTTATGGAATGGTATCTGTGCTAATTTCAATCTCTGGTTTTATGCAGAACCCCAACTCACCTTTCCCCTTAAGCAAGCATAAGTTGGTTTTCTACATTTGAGACCGTGTTCTGTTTTGTAATTCAGTTTCTGTGTAGCCAAGTTTTCATTCCGTGTAGTAGTGATATCTTATGATGTTTCTTTTTCTGTGTGACTTATCTCACTTAGAATCATCGTACCTGAATCCACTCATTATGCTGCTACGGGCCTGATGATATAGATTTCATTGCTGAGTGATATTGCATTGTACGTAAGTACCACAAATTCTTTATCCATTTTTCACCTTCTGTGATATTGAATTTGTACTGTAAATGAGGTTCTTGTAAACAGAGCCGTCCCAAACTTTGGGGTGGCTGTGTCTTTTTGATTTTAATTTCCCTAAGCTATAGGACCATAAGTGGAAGTGCCCTAGGATCTGTTGCTTTGTTTTTTAGATGTTTCAGGAAACACCATACACTTCTCCAGACTGGCTGTTGGCAAATTACATCCCGCCCATCAGCATAACAAGGCTCCCAGTTCTCCATGGCCTGTCCTGCCTTTCTGGATTTTATACTTTTTTCAGATGGCCCTTTTGACCGGGGGGCAGTGAGACTTCATTGTAGTGCAGATTTCCTTTGCAAGCTTGCTTGGTTGGCCAAAAAGGGCGTATGCGTTTTTTCCTGAATATATTCAGGAAAAAACGCATACGCCCTTTTTGGCCAAGTGCATCATTGTGGACGTTCTGCCTCTTTTCCTATGCTTTACATGCAATTCCAGTCTACCTCCTGAAATCGGTTTCCTGCAATTCTGCCCCGGTTTCAAGTCCTCTTGGCAGCCTTACTTCAATATATTTTTGGACGATAGCTGTCATTTATAACTCTGCAGGTTTGTGAATTACAGTGCCCCTGAGCTCCTTTCTTCAACTCGCTTTCTTGTGAGCTGGCCGCAACACCGCAGGATTGCTTCAGGCCCTAGTGTGGTTCCGGCATGGCACGCTGAGCCTTTGGTTAATTCCTCTTCCTGGTGGGAAATGAGAGTTAAATTTGCCCGTCCAGACACCTCCAGCTAGTCTCTCACTGGTTCTCCCTATTCCTGTTCATCTTCCGCAAATATTGCAAACTTGGCCAAACAGGAGGTTAAAGGCACTGACTCTCCAAGTGGGGAGAGTGTTAGTAAAGCGTCTGGAATGTTGCACCCGAGTACCAGGGGACAAAAACTGAGACACATTTGAACACGTTTCCCGATCACACGGTGGATCATACTCTGGGTTCCACATGCATGTTTTAGCTGAAGGAAGAATCCCTTAAACCTGGAGAGTTGAGACCCATGGAATGGGTACCATGCAATATGACTTCAAAGGTTCTGCATTGGCTCACCGAACCTCACCAATCCTATCACTGCTGCGCTTATGCCACTGTACACACCCTTGATTCTCTTTCGGAGACATATAAATCCATAGGTTTTAAGATTATTACTAGTCAGGTATATTCTTAGGCGATTAATATGGGGTGTAGAGTCCACTTCGTTGAGCAAGGAGTAGCTCTTGTCTATTACATATTTGGCTTATGGAATGGTATCTGTGCTAATTTCAATCTCTGGTTTTATGCAGAACCCCAACTCACCTTTCCCCTTAAGCAAGCATAAGTTGGTTTTCTACATTTGAGACCGTGTTCTGTTTTGTAATTCAGTTTCTGTGTAGCCAAGTTTACATTCCGTGTAGTAGTGATATCTTATGATGTTTCTTTTTCTGTGTGACTTATCTCACTTAGAATCATCGTACCTGAATCCACTCATTATGCTGCTACGGGCCTGATGATATAGATTTCATTGCTGAGTGATATTGCATTGTACGTAAGTACCACAAATTCTTTATCCATTTTTCACCTTCTGTGATATTGAATTTGTACTGTAAATGAGGTTCTTGTAAACAGAGCCGTCCCAAACTTTGGGGTGGCTGTGTCTTTTTGATTTTAATTTCCCTAAGCTATAGGACCATAAGTGGAAGTGCCCTAGGCTCTGTTGCTTTGTTTTTTAGATGTTGCAGGAAACACCATACACTTCTCCAGAGTGGCTGTTGGCAATTTACATCCCGCCTATCAGCATAACAAGGCTCCCAGTTCTCCATGGCCTGTCCTGCCTTTCTGGATTTTATACATTTTTCAGTGGCCCTTTTGACCGGGAAGCAGTGAGACTTCATTGTAGTGCAGATTTCCTTTGCAAGCTTGCTTGGTTGGCCAAAAAGTGCGTATGCGTTTTTTCCTGAATATATTCAGGAAAAAACGCATACGCCCTTTTTGGCCAAGTGCATCATTGTGGACGTTCTGCCTCTTTTCCTATGCTTTACATGCAATTCCAGTCTACCTCCTGAAATCGGTTTCCTGCAATTCTGCCCCACTTTCAAGTCCTCTTGGCAGCCTTGCTTCAATATATTTTTGTACGATAGCTGTCATTTATAACTCTGCAGGTTTGTGAATTACAGTGCCCCTGAGCTCCTTTCTTCAACTCGCTTTCTTGTGAGCTGGCCGCAACACCGCAGCATGGCTTCAGGCCCTAGTGTGGTTCCAGCATGGCACGCTGAGCCTTTGGTTAATTCCTCTTCCTGGTGGGAAATGAGAGTTAAATTTGCCCGTCCAGACACCTCCAGCTAGTCTCTCATTGGTTCTCCCTATTTCTGTTCATTTTCCGCAGAAATTGCAAACTGGGCCAAACAGGAGGTTAAAGGCACTGACTCTCCAAGTGGGGAGAGTGTTAGTAAAGCGACTGGAATGTTGCACCCGAGTACCAGGGGACGAAAACTGAGACACATTTGAACACGTTTCCCGATCACACGGTGGATCATACTCTGGGTTCCACATGCATGTTTTAGCTGAAGGAAGAATCCCTTAAACCTGGAGAGTTGAGACCCATGGAATGGCTACCATGCAATATGACTTCAAAGGGTCTGCATTTGCTCATCAAACCTCAGAAATCCTATCACTGCTGCGTTTATGCCGCTGTACACATGCTTGATTCTCTTTTGGAGACATATAAATCCATAGGTTTTAAGATTATTACTAGTCAGGTATATTCTTAGGCGATTAATATGGGGTGTAGAGTCCACTTCGTTGAGCAAGGAGTAGCTCTTGTCTATTACATATTTGGCTTATGGAATGGTATCTGTGCTAATTTCAATCTCTGGTTTTATGCAGCACCCCAACTCACCTTTCCCCTTAAGCAAGCATAAGTTGGTTTTCTACATTTGAGACCGTGTTCTGTTTTGTAATTCAGTTTCTGTGTAGCCAAGTTTACATTCCGTATAGTAGTGATATCTTATGATGTTTCTTTTTCTGTGTGACTTATCTCACTTAGAATCATCGTACCTGAATCCACTCATTATGCTGCTACGGGCCTGATGACATAGATTTCATTGCTGAGTGATATTGCATTGTACGTAAGTACCACAACTTCTTTATCCATTTTTCGCTTTCTGTGATATTGAACTTGTACCATAAACGAGGTTCTTGTAAACAGAGCCGTCCCAAACTTTGGGGTGGCTGTGTCTTTTTGATTTTAATTTCCCTAAGCTACAGGACCATAATTGGCAGTGCCCTAGGCTCTGTTGCTTTGTTTTGTAGATGTTTCAGGAAACACCATACACTTCTCCAGAGTGGCTGTTGGCAATTTACATCCCGCCCATCAGCATAACAAGGCTCCCAGTTCTCCATGGCCTGTCCGGCCTTTCTGGATTTTACACTTTTTTCAGATGGCCCTTTTGACCGGGGGGCAGTGAGACTTCATTGTAGTGCAGATTTCCTTTGCAAGCTTGCTTGGTTGGCCAAAAAGGGCGTATGCGTTTTTTTCTGAATATATTCAGGAAAAAATGCATACACCCTTTTTGGCCAAGTGCATCATTGTGGACGTTCTGCCTCTTTTCCTATGCTTTACATGCAATTCCAGTCTACCTCCTGAAATCGGTTTCCTGCAATTCTGCCCCGCTTTCAAGTCCTCTTGGCAGCCTTACTTCAATATATTTTTGGACGATAGCTGTCATTTTTAACTCTGCAGGTTTGTGAATTACAGTGCCCCTGAGCTCCTTTCTTCAACTCGCTTTCTTGTGAGCTGGCCGCAACACCGCAGGATTGCTTCAGGCCCTAGTGTGGTTCCGGCATGGCATGCTGAGCCTTTGGTTAATTCCTCTTCCTGGTGGGAAATGAGAGTTAAATTTGCCCGTCCAGACACCTCCATCTAGTCTCTCATTGGTTCTCCCTATTCCTGTTCATTTTCCGCAGAAATTGCAAACTGGGCCAAACAGGAGGTTAAAGGCACTGACTCTCCAAGTGGGGAGAGTGTTAGTAAAGCGTCTGGAATGTTGCACCCGAGTACCAGGGGACGAAATCTGACACATTTGAACACGTTTCCCGATCACACGGTGGATCATACTCTGGGTTCCACATGCATGTTTTAGCTGAAGGAAGAATCCCTTAAACCTGGAGAGTTGAGACCCATGGAATGGGTACCATGCAATATGACTTCAAAGGGTCTGCATTTGCTCACCGAACCTCACCAATCCTATTACTGCTGCATTTATGCCTCTGTAGACACGCTTGATTCTCTTTCGGAGACATATAAATCCATAGGTTTTAAGATTCTTACTAGTCAGGTATATTCTTAGGCATTTAATATGGGGTGTTGAGTCCACTTTGTTGAGCAAGGAGTAGCTCTTGTCTATTACCTATTTGGCTTATGGAATGGTATCTGTGCTAATTTCAATCTCTGGTTTTATGCAGCACCCCAACTCACCTTTCCCCTTAAGCAAGCATAAGTTGGTTTTCTACATTTGAGATCCTGTTCTGTTTTGTAATTCAGTTCCTGTGTAGCCAAGTTTACATTCCGTGTATTAGTGATATCTTATGATGTTTCTTTTTCTGTGTGACTTATTTCACTTAGAATCATCGTACCTGAATCCACTCATTATGCTGCTACGGGCCTGATGACATAGATTTCATTCCTGAGTGATATTGCATTGTACGTAAGTACCACAACTTCTTTATCCATTTTTCACTTTCTGCGATATTGATCTTGTACCATAAACGACATTCTTGTAAACAGAGCCGGCCCAAATTTTGGGGTGGCTGTGTCTTTTTGATTTTAATTTCCCTAAGCTATAGGACCATAAGTGGAAGTGCCCTAGGCTCTGTTGCTTTGTTTTTTAGATGTTTCAGGAAACACCATAAACTTCTCCAGAGTGGCTGTTGGCAATTTACATCCCGCCCATCAGCATAACAAGGCTCCCAGTTCTCCATGGCCTGTCCTGCCTTTCTGGATTTTATACTTTTTTCAGATGGCCCTTTTGACCGGGGGGCAGTGAGACTTCATTGTAGTGCAGATTTCCTTTGCAAGCTTGCTTGGTTGGCCAAAAAGGGCGTATGCGTTTTTTCCTGAATATATTCAGGAAAAAACGCATACGCCCTTTTTGGCCAAGTGCATCATTGTGGACGTTCTGCCTCTTTTCCTATGCTTTACATGCAATTCCAGTCTACCTCCTGAAATCGGATTCCTGCAATTCTGCCCCGCTTTCAAGTCCTCTTGGCAGCCTTACTTCAATATATTTTTGGACGATAGCTGTCATTTTTAACTCTGCAGGTTTGTGAATTACAGTGCCCCTGAGCTCCTTTCTTCAACTCGCTTTCTTGTGAGCTGGCCGCAACACCGCAGGATTGCTTCAGGCCCTAGTGTGGTTCCGGCATGGCACGCTGAGCCTTTGGTTAATTCCTCTTCCTGGTGGGAAATGAGAGTTAAATTTGCCCGTCCAGACACCTCCAGCTAGTCTCTCATTGGTTCTCCCTATTCCTGTTCATTTTCCGCAGAAATTGCAAACTGGGCCAAACAGGAGGTTAAAGGCACTGTCTCTCCAAGTGGGGAGAGTGTTAGTAAAGCGTCTGGAATGTTGCACCCGAGTACCAGGGGACAAAAACTGAGACACATTTGAACACGTTTCCCGATCACACGGTTGATCATACTCTGGGATCCACATGCATGTTTTAGCTGAAGGAAGAATCCCTTAAACCTGGAGAGTTGAGACCCATGGAATGGGTACCATGCAATATGACTTCAAAGGGTCTGCATTTGCTCACCGAACGTCACCAATCCTATCACTGCTGCATTTATGCCGCTGTACACACGCTTGATTCTCTTTCGGAGACAAATAAGTCCACAGGTTTTAAGATAATTACTAGTCAGGTATATTCTTAGGCGTTTAATATGGGGTGTTGTGTCCTCTTCGTTGAGCAAGGAGTAGATCTTGTCTATTACATATTTGGCTTGTGGAACGGTATCTGTGCTAATTTCAATCTCTGGTTTTATGCAGCACCCCAACTCACCTTTCCCCTTAAGCAAGCATAAGTTGGTTTTCTACATTTGACACCCTGGTCTGTTTTGTAATTCTGTTCCTGTGTAGCCAAGTTTACATTCCGTGTAGTAGTGATATCTTATGATGTTTCCTTTTCTGTGTGACTTATCTCACTTAGAATCATCGTACCTGAATCCACTCATTATGCTGCTACGGGCCTGATGACATAGATTTCATTCCTGAGTGATATTGCATTGTACGTAAGTACCACAACTTCTTTATCCATTTTTCACTTTCTGCGATATTGATCTTGTACCATAAACGACATTCTTGTAAACAGAGCCGGCCCAAATTTTGGGGTGGCTGTGTCTTTTTGATTTTAATTTCCCTAAGCTATAGGACCATAAGTGGAAGTGCCCTAGGCTCTGTTGCTTTGTTTTTTAGATGTTTCAGGAAACACCATAAACTTCTCCAGAGTGGCTGTTGGCAATTTACATCCCGCCCATCAGCATAACAAGGCTCCCAGTTCTCCATGGCCTGTCCTGCCTTTCTGGATTTTATACTTTTTTCAGATGGCCCTTTTGACCGGGGGGCAGTGAGACTTCATTGTAGTGCAGATTTCCTTTGCAAGCTTGCTTGGTTGGCCAAAAAGGGCGTATGCGTTTTTTCCTGAATATATTCAGGAAAAAACGCATACGCCCTTTTTGGCCAAGTGCATCATTGTGGACGTTCTGCCTCTTTTCCTATGCTTTACATGCAATTCCAGTCTACCTCCTGAAATCGGATTCCTGCAATTCTGCCCCGCTTTCAAGTCCTCTTGGCAGCCTTACTTCAATATATTTTTGGACGATAGCTGTCATTTTTAACTCTGCAGGTTTGTGAATTACAGTGCCCCTGAGCTCCTTTCTTCAACTCGCTTTCTTGTGAGCTGGCCGCAACACCGCAGGATTGCTTCAGGCCCTAGTGTGGTTCCGGCATGGCACGCTGAGCCTTTGGTTAATTCCTCTTCCTGGTGGGAAATGAGAGTTAAATTTGCCCGTCCAGACACCTCCAGCTAGTCTCTCATTGGTTCTCCCTATTCCTGTTCATTTTCCGCAGAAATTGCAAACTGGGCCAAACAGGAGGTTAAAGGCACTGTCTCTCCAAGTGGGGAGAGTGTTAGTAAAGCGTCTGGAATGTTGCACCCGAGTACCAGGGGACAAAAACTGAGACACATTTGAACACGTTTCCCGATCACACGGTTGATCATACTCTGGGATCCACATGCATGTTTTAGCTGAAGGAAGAATCCCTTAAACCTGGAGAGTTGAGACCCATGGAATGGGTACCATGCAATATGACTTCAAAGGGTCTGCATTTGCTCACCGAACGTCACCAATCCTATCACTGCTGCATTTATGCCGCTGTACACACGCTTGATTCTCTTTCGGAGACAAATAAGTCCACAGGTTTTAAGATAATTACTAGTCAGGTATATTCTTAGGCGTTTAATATGGGGTGTTGTGTCCTCTTCGTTGAGCAAGGAGTAGATCTTGTCTATTACATATTTGGCTTGTGGAACGGTATCTGTGCTAATTTCAATCTCTGGTTTTATGCAGCACCCCAACTCACCTTTCCCCTTAAGCAAGCATAAGTTGGTTTTCTACATTTGACACCCTGGTCTGTTTTGTAATTCTGTTCCTGTGTAGCCAAGTTTACATTCCGTGTAGTAGTGATATCTTATGATGTTTCCTTTTCTGTGTGACTTATCTCACTTAGAATCATCGTACCTGAATCCACTCATTATGCTGCTACGGGCCTGATGATATAGATTTCATTGCTGAGTGATATTGCATTGTACGTAAGTACCACAAATTCTTTATCCATTTTTCACCTTCTGTGATATTGAATTTGTACTGTAAATGAGGTTCTTGTAAACAGAGCCGTCCCAAACTTTGGGGTGGCTGTGTCTTTTTGATTTTAATTTCCCTAAGCTATAGGCCCATAAGTGGAAGTGCCCTAGGCTTTGTTGCTTTGTTTTTTAGATGTTTCAGGAAACACCATACACTTCTCCAGAGTGGCTGTTGGCAATTTACATCCCGCCCATCAGCATAACAAGGCTCCCAGTTCTCCATGGCCTGTCCTGCCTTTCTGGATTTTACACTTTTTTCAGATGGCCCTTTTGACCGGGGGGCAGTGAGACTTCATTGTAGTGCAGATTTCCTTTGCAAGCTTGCTTGGTTGGCCAAAAAGGGCGTATGCGTTTTTTCCTGAATATATTCAGGAAAAAACGCATACGCCCTTTTTGGCCAAGTGCATCATTGTGGACGTTCTGCCTCTTTTCCTATGCTTTACATGCAATTCCAGTCTACCTCCTGAAATCGGTTTCCTGCAATTCTGCCCCGCTTTCAAGTCCTCTTGGCAGCCTTACTTCAATATATTTTTGGACGATAGCTGTCATTTATAACTCTGCAGGTTTGTGAATTACAGTGCCCCTGAGCTCCTTTCTTCAACTCGCTTTCTTGTGAGCTGGCCGCAACACCGCAGGATTGCTTCAGGCCCTAGTGTCATTCCGGCATGGCACGCTGAGCCTTTGGTTAATTCCTCTTCCTGGTGGGAAATGAGAGTTAAATTTGCCCGTCCAGACACCTCCAGCTAGTCTCTCATTGGTTCTCCCTATTTCTGTTCATTTTCCGCAGAAATTGCAAACTGGGCCAAACAGGAGGTTAAAGGCAGTGACTCTCCAAGTGGGGAGAGTTTTAGTAAAGCTTCTGGAATGTTGCACCCGAGTACCAGGGGACGAAAAGTGAGACATTTGAACACGTTTCCCGATCACACAGTGGATCATACTCTGGGTTCCACATGCATGTTTTAGCTGAAGGAAGAATCCCTTAAACCTGGAGAGTTGAGACCCATGGAATGGGTACCATGCAATATGACTTCAAAGGGTCTGCATTTGCTCACCGAACCTCACCAATCCTATCACTGCTGCATTTATGCCGCTGTACACACGCTTGATTCTCTTTCGGAGACATATAAATCCATAGGTTTTAAGATTCTTACCAGTCAGGTATATTCTTATGCATTTAATATGGGGTGTTGAGTCCTCTTCGTTGAGCAAGGAGTAGCTCTTGTCTATTACCTATTTGGCTTATGGAATGGTATCTGTGCTAATTTCAATCTCTGGTTTTATGCAGCACCCCAACTCACCTTTCCCCTTAAGCAAGCATAAGTTGGTTTTCTACATTTGAGATCCTGTTCTGTTTTGTAATTCAGTTCCTGTGTAGCCAAGTTTACATTCCGTGTATTAGTGATATCTTATGATGTTTCTTTTTCTGTGTGACTTATCTCACTTAGAATCATCGTACCTGAATCCACTCATTATGCTGCTATAGGCCTGATGACATAGATTTCATTGCTGAGTGATATTGCATTGTACGTAAGTACCACAACTTCTTTATCCATTTTTCGCTTTCTGTGATATTGAACTTGTACCGTAAACGAGGATCTTGTAAACAGAGCCGTCCCAAACTTTGGGGTGGCTGTGTCTTTTTGATTTTAATTTCCCTAAGCTATACGACCATAAGTGGAAGTGCCCTAGGCTCTGTTGCTTTGTTTTTTAGATGTTTCAGGAAACACCATACACTTCTCCAGAGTGGCTGTTGGCAATTTACATCCCGCCCATCAGCATAACAAGGCTCCCAGTTCTCCATGGCCTATCCTGCCTTTCTGGATTTTACACTTTTTTCAGATGGCCCATTTGACCGGGGGGCAGTGAGACTTCATTGTAGTGCAGATTTCCTTTGCAAGCTTGCTTGGTTGGCCAAAAAGGGCGTATGCGTTTTTTCCTGAATATATTCAGGAAAAAACGCATATGCCCTTTTTGGCCAAGTGCATCATTGTGGACGTTCTGCCTCTTTTCCTATGCTTTACATGCAATTCCAGTCTACCTCCTGAAATCGGTTTCCTGCAATCCTGCCCCGCTTTCAAGTCCTCTTGGCAGCCTTACTTCAATATATTTTTGGACGATAGCTGTCATTTTTAACTCTGCAGGTTTGTGAATTACAGTGTCCCTGAGCTCCTTTCTTCAACTCGCTTTCTTGTGAGCTGGCCGCAACACCGCAGGATTGCTTCAGGCCCTAGTGTGGTTCTGGCATGGCACGCTGAGCCTTTGGTTAATTCCTCTTCCTGGTGGGAAATGAGAGTTAAATTTGCCCATCCAGACACCTCCAGCTAGTCTCTCATTGGTTCTCCCTATTCCTGTTCATTTCCCACAGAAATTGCAAACTGGGCCAAACAGGAGGTTAAAGGCACTGACTCTCCAGTGGGGAGAGTGTTAGTAAAGCGTCTGGAATGTTGCACCCGAGTACCAGGGGACAAAAACTGAGACACATTTGAACACGTTTCCCGATCACACGGTGGATCATACTCTGGGTTCCACATGCATGTTTTAGCTGAAGGAAGAATCCCTTAAACCTGGAGAGTTGAGACCCATGGAATGGCTACCATGCAATATGACTTCAAAGGGTCTGCATTTGCTCATCAAACCTCACCAATCCTATCACTGCTGCGTTTATGCCGCTGTACACATGCTTGATTCTCTTTTGGAGACATATAAATCCATAGGTTTTAAGATTCTTACTAGTCAGGTATATTCTTAGACGTTTAATATGGGGTGTTGAGTCCACTTCGTTGAGCAAGGAGTAGCTCTTGTCTATTACATATTTGGCTTATGGAACGGTATCTGTGCTAATTTCAATCTCTGGTTTTATGCAGCACCCCAACTCACCTTTCCCCTTAAGCAAGCATAAGTTGGTTTTCTACATTTGAGATCCTGTTCTGTTTTGTAATTCAGTTCCTGTGTAGCCAAGTTTACATTCCATGTATTAGTGATATCTTATGATGTTTCTTTTTCTGTGTGACTTATGTCACTTAGAATCATCGTACCTGAATCCACTCATTATGCTGCTACGGGCCTGATGATATACATTTCATTGCTGAGTGATATTGCATTGTACGTAAGTACCACAAATTCTTTATCCATTTTTCGCTTTCTGTGATATTGAACTTGTACCGTAAATGAGGTTCTTGTAAACAGAGCCGTCCCAAACTTTTGGGTGGCTGTTTCTTTTTGATTTTAATTTCTCTAAGCTATAGGACCATAAGTGGAAGTGCCCTAGGCTCTGTTGCTTTGTTTTTTAGATGTTTCAGGAAACACCATACACTTCTCCAGAGTGGCTGTTGGCAATTTACATCCCGCCCATCAGCATAACAAGGCTCCCAGTTCTCCATGGCCTGTCCTGCCTTTCTGGATTTTACACTTTTTTCAGATGGCCCTTTTGACCGGGGGGCAGTGAGACTTCATTGTAGTGCAGATTTCCTTTGCAAGCTTGCTTGGTTGGCCAAAAAGGGCGTATGCGTTTTTTCCTGAATATATTCAGGAAAAAACGCATACGCCCTTTTTGGCCAAGTGCATCATTGTGGACGTTCTGCCTCTTTTCGTATGCTTTACATGCAATTCCAGTCTACCTCCTGAAATCGGTTTCCTTCAATTCTGCCCCGCTTTCAAGTCCTCTTGGCAGCCTTACTTCAATATATTTTTGGACGATAGCTGTCATTTATAACTCTGCAGGTTTGTGAATTACAGTGCCCCTGAGCTCCTTTCTTCAACTCGCTTTCTTGTGAGCTGGCCGCAACACCGCAGGATTGCTTCAGGCCCTAGTGTCGTTCCGGCATGGCACGCTGAGCCTTTGGTTAATTCCTCTTCCTGGTGGGAAATGAGAGTTAAATTTGCCCGTCCAGACACCTCCAGCTAGTCTCTCACTGGTTCTCCCTATTCCTGTTCATCTTCGGCAAAAATTGCAAACTGGGCCAAACAGGAGGTTAAAGGCACTGACTCTCCAAGTGGGGAGAGTGTTAGTAAAGCGTCTGGAATGTTGCACCCGAGTACCAGGGGACGAAACCTGAGACACATTTGAACACGTTTCCCGATCACACGGTGGATCATACTCTGGGTTCCACATGCATGTTTTAGCTGAAGGAAGAATCCCTTAAACCTGGAGAGTTGAGACCCATGGAATGGGTACCATGCAATATGACTTCAAAAGTACTGCATTGGCTCACCGAACCTCACCAATCCTATCACTGCTGCGCTTATGCCACTGTACACACGCTTGATTCTCTTTCGGAGACATATAAATCCATAGGTTTTAAGATTCTTACTAGTCAGGTATATTCTTAGACGTTTAATATGGGGTGTTGAGTCCTCTTCGTTGAGCAAGGAGTAGCTCTTGTCTATTACATATTTGGCTTATGGAACGGTATCTGTGCTAATTTCAATCTCTGGTTTTATGCAGCACCCCAACTCACCTTTCCCCTTAAGCAAGCATAAGTTGTTTTTCTACATTTGAGACCTTGTTCTCATTTGTAATTCAGTTCCTGTGTAGCCAAGTTTACATTCTGTGTATTAGTGATATCTTATGATGTTTCTTTTTCTGTGTGACTTATCTCACTTAGAATCATCGTACCTGAATCCACTCATTATGCTGCTATGGGCCTGATGACATAGATTTCATTGCTGCGTGATATTGCATTGTACGTAAGTACCACAACTTCTTTATCCATTTTTCGCTTTCTGTGATATTGAACTTGTACCATAAACGAGGTTCTTGTAAACAGAGCCGTCCCAAACTTTGGGATGGCTGTGTTTTCTTGATTTTAATTTCCCTAAGCTATACGACCATAAGTGGAAGTGCCCTAGGCTCTGTTGCTTTGTTTTTTAGATGTTTCAGGAAACACCATACACTTCTCCAGAGTGGCTGTTGGCAATTTACATCCCGCCTATCAGCATAACAAGGCTCCCAGTTCTCCATGGCCTGTCCGGCCTTTCTGGATTTTACACTTTTTTCAGATGGCCCTTTTGACTGGGGGGCAGTGAGACTTCATTGTAGTGCAGATTTCCTTTGCAAGCTTGCTTGGTTGGCCAAAAAGTGCGTATGCGTTTTTTCCTGAATATATTCAGGAAAAAACGCATATGCCCTTTTTGGCCAAGTGCATCATTGTGGACGTTCTGCCTCTTTTCCTATGCTTTACATGCAATTCCAGTCTACCTCCTGAAATCGGTTTCCTGCAATTCTGCCCCGCTTTCAAGTCCTCTTGGCAGCCTTACTTCAATATATTTTTGGACGATAGCTGTCATTTTTAACTCTGCAGGTTTGTGAATTACAGTGCCCCTGAGCTCCTTTCTTGAACTCGCTTTCTTGTGAGCTGGCCGCAACACCGCAGGATTGCTTCAGGCCCTAGTGTCGTTCCGGCATGGCACGCTGAGCCTTTGGTTAATTCCTCTTCCTGGTGGGAAATGAGAGTTAAATTTGCCCATCCAGACACCTCCAGCTAGTCTCTCATTGGTTCTCCCTATTCCTGTTCATTTTCTGCAGAAATTGCAAACTGGGCCAAACAGGAGGTTAAAGGCACTGACTCTCCAAGTGGAGAGAGTGTTAGTAAAGAGTCTGGAATGTTGCACCCGAGTACCAGCGGAGAAAATCTGAGACACATTTGAACACGTTTCCCGATCACACGGTGGATCATACTCTGGGTTCCACATGCATGTTTTAGCTGAAGGAAGAATCCCTTAAACCTGGAGAGTTGAGACCCATGGAATGGCTAGCATGCAATATGACTTCAAAGGGTCTGCATTTGCTCAACAAACCTCACCAATCCTATCACTGCTGCGTTTTTGCTGCTGTACACATGCTTGATTCTCTTTTGGAGACATATAAATCCATAGGTTTTAAGATTATTACTAGTCAGGTATATTCTTAGGCGATTAATATGGGGTGTAGAGTCCACTTCGTTGAGCAAGGAGTAGCTCTTGTCTATTACATATTTGGCTTATGGAATGGTATCTGTGCTAATTTCAATCTCTGGTTTTATGCAGAACCCCAACTCACCTTTCCCCCTAAGCAAGCATAAGTTGGTTTTCTACATTTGAGACCGTGTTCTGTTTTGTAATTCAGTTTCTGTGTAGCCAAGTTTACATTCCGTGTAGTAGTGATATCTTATGATGTTTCTTTTTCTGTGTGACTTATCTCACTTAGAATCATCGTACCTGAATCCACTCATTATGCTGCTACGGGCCTGATGATATAGATTTCATTGCTGAGTGATATTGCATTGTACGTAAGTACCACAAATTCTTTATCCATTTTTCACCTTCTGTGATATTGAATTTGTACTGTAAATGAGGTTCTTGTAAACAGAGCCGTCCCAAACTTTGGGGTGGCTGTGTCTTTTTGATTTTAATTTCCCTAACCTATAGGACCATAAGTGGAAGTGCCCTAGGCTCTGTTGCTTTGTTTTTTAGATGTTTCAGGAAACACCATACACTTCTCCAGAGTGGCTGTTGGCAATTTACATCCCGCCCATCAGCATAACAAGGCTCCCAGTTCTCCATGGCCTGTCCTGCCTTTCTGGATTTTATACTTTTTTCAGATGGCCCTTTTGACCGGGGGGCAGTGAGACTTCATTGTAGTGCAGATTTCCTTTGCAAGCTTGCTTGGTTGGCCAAAAAGGGCGTATGCGTTTTTTTCTGAATATATTCAGGAAAAAACGCATACGCCCTTTTTGGCCAAGTGCATCATTGTGGACGTTCTGCCTCTTTTCCTATGCTTTACATGCAATTCCAGTCTACCTCCTGAAATCGGTTTCCTACAATTCTGCCCCACTTTCAAGTCCTCTTGGCAGCCTTACTTCAATATATTTTTGGATGATAGCTGTCATTTATAACTCTGCAGGTTTGTGAATTACAGTGCCCCTGAGCTCCTTTCTTCAACTCGCTTTCTTCTGAGATGGCCGCAACACCGCAGGATTGCTTCAGGCCCTAGTGTGTTTCCGGCATGGCACGCTGAGCCTTTGGTTAATTCCTCTTCCTGGTGGGAAATGAGAGTTAAATTTGCCCGTCCAGACACCTCCAGCTAGTCTCTATTGGTTCTCCCTATTCCTGTTCATTTTCCGCAGAAATTGCAAACTGGGCCAAACAGGAGGTTAAAGGCACTGACTCTCCAAGTGGGGAGAGTGTTAGTAAAGCGTCTGGAATGATGCACCCGAGTACCAGGGGACGAAAAGTGAGACATTTGAACACGTTTCCCGATCACACGGTGGATCATACTCTGGGTTCCACATGCATGTTTTAGCTGAAGGAAGAATCCCTTAAACCTGGAGAGTTGAGACCCATGGAATGGGTACCATGCAATATGACTTCAAAGGTTCTGCATTGGCTCACCGAACCTCACCAATCCTATCACTGCTGCGCTTATGCCTCTGTACACACGCTTGATTCTCTTTCGGAGACTTATAAATCCATAGATTTTAAGATTCTTACTAGTCAGGTATATTCTTAGGCATTTAATATGGGGTGTTGAGTCCTCTTCGCTGAGCAAGGAGTAGCTCTTGTCCATTACATATTTGGCTTATGGAACGGTATCTGTGCTAATTTCAATCTCTGGTTTTATGCAGCACCCCAACTCACCTTTCCCCTTAAGCAAGCATAAGTTGGTTTTCTACATTTGAGACCCTGTTCTGTTTTGTAATTCAGTTCCTGTGTAGCCAAGGTTACATTCCATGTAGTAGTGATATCTTATGATGTTTCTTTTTCTGTGTGACTTATTTCACTTAGAATCATCGTACCTGAATCCACTCATTATGCTGCTACGGGCCTGATGATATACATTTCATTGCTGAGTGATATTGCATTGTACGTAAGTACCACAAATTCTTTATCCATTCTTGGCTTTCTGTGATATTGAACTTGTACCGTAAACGAGGTTCTTGTAAACAGAGCCGTCCCAAACTTTATGGTGGCTGTGTCTTTTTGATTTTAATTTCCCTAAGCTATACGACCATAAGTGGAAGTGCCCTAGGCTCTGTTGCTTTGTTTTGTAGATGTTTCAGGAAACACCATACACTTGTCCAGAGAGGCTATTGGCAATTTACATCCCGCCCATCAGCATAACAAGGCTCCCAGTTCTCCATGGCCTGTCCTGCCTTTCTGGATTTTATACTTTTTTCAGATGGCCCTTTTGACCGGGGGGCAGTGAGACTTCATTGTAGTGCAGATTTCCTTTGCAAGCTTGCTTGGTTGGCCCAAAAGGGCGTATGCGTTTTTTCCTGAATATATTCAGGAAAAAACGCATACGCCCTTTTTGGCCAAGTGCATCATTGTGGACGTTCTGCCTCTTTTCCTATGCTTTACATGCAATTCCAGTCTACCTCCTGAAATCGGTTTCCTGCAATTCTACCCCGCTTTCAAGTCCTCTTGGCAGCCTTACTTCAATATATTTTTGGACGATAGCTGTCATTTATAACTCTGCAGGTTTGTGAATTACAGTGCCCCTGAGCTCCTTTCTTCAACTCGCTTTCTTGTGAGCTGGCCGCAACACCGCAGCATGGCTTCAGGCCCTAGTGTGGTTCTGGCATGGCACGCTGAGCCTTTGGTTAATTCCTCTTCCTGGTGGGAAATGAGAGTTAAATTTGCCCGTCCAGACACCTCCAGCTAGTCTCTCATTGGTTCTCCCTATTCCTGTTCATTTTCCGCAGAAATTGCAAACTGGGCCAAACAGGAGGTTAAAGGCACTGACTCTCCAAGTGGGGAGAGTGTTAGTAAAGCGACTGGAATGTTGCACCCGAGTACCAGGGGACGAAAACTGAGACACATTTGAACACGTTTCCCGATCACACGGTGGATCATACTCTGGGTTCCACATGCATGTTTTAGCTGAAGGAAGAATCCCTTAAACCTGGAGAGTTGAGACCCATGGAATGGGTACATGCAACATGACTTCAAAGGGTCTGCATTTGCTCACCGAACCTCACCAATCCTATCACTGCTGCATTTATGCCGCTGTACACACGCTTGATTCTCTTTCGGAGACATATAAATCCATAGGTGTTAAGATTCTTACTAGTCAGGTATATTCTTAGGCATTTAATATGGGGTGTTGAGTCCACTTCGTTGAGCAAGGAGTAGCTCTTGTCTATTACCTATTTGGCTTATCGAATGGTATCTGTGCTAATTTCAATCTCTGGTTTTATGCAGCACCCCAACTCACCATTCCCCTTAAGCAAGCATAAGTTGGTTTTCTACATTTGAGATCCTGTTCTCTTTTGTAATTCAGTTCCTGTGTAGCCAAGTTTACATTCCGTGTATTAGTGATATCTTATGATGTTTCTTTTTCTGTGTGACTTATTTCACTTAGAATCATCGTACCTGAATCCACTCATTATGCTGCTACGGGCCTGATGACATAGATTTCATTCCTGAGTGATATTGCATTGTACGTAAGTACCACAACTTCTTTATCCATTTTTCACTTTCTGCGATATTGAACTTGTACCATAAACGAGATTCTTGTAAACAGAGCCGTCCCAAACTTTGGGGTGGCTGTGTCTTTTTGATTTTAATTTCCCTAAGCTATAGGACCATAAGTGGAAGTGCCCTAGGCTCTGTTGCTTTGTTTTTTAGATGTTTCAGGAAACACCATACACTTCTCCAGAGTGGCTGTTGGCAATTTACATCCCGCCCATCAGCATAACAAGGCTCCCATGTCTCCATGGCCTGTCCGGCCTTTCTGGATTTTACACTTTTTTCAGATGGCCCTTTTGACTGGGGGGCAGTGAGACTTCATTGTAGTGCAGATTTCCTTTGCAAGCTTGCTTGGTTGGCCAAAAAGGGCGTATGCGTTTTTTCCTGAATATATTCAGGAAAAAACGCATACGCCCTTTTTGGCCAAGTGCATCATTGTGGACATTCTGTCTCTTTTCCTATGCTTTACATGCAATTCCAGTCTACCTCCTGAAATCGGATTCCTGCAATTCTGCCCCGCTTTCGAGTCCTCTTGGCAGCCTTACTTCAATATATTTTTGGACGATAGCTGTCATTTATAACTCTGCAGGTTTGTGAATTACAGTGCCCCTGAGCTCCTTTCTTCAACTCGCTTTTTTGTGAGCTGGCCGCAACACCGCAGGATTGCTTCAGGCCCTAGTGTGGTTCCGGCATGGCACGCTGAGCCTTTGGTTAATTCCTCTTCCTGGTGGGAAATGAGAGTTAAATTTGCCCATCCAGACACCTCCAGCTAGTCTCTCATTGGTTCTCCCTATTTCTGTTCATTTTCCGCAGAAATTGCAAACTGGGCCAAACAGGAGGTTAAAGGCACTGTCTCTCCAAGTGGGGAGAGTGTTAGTAAAGCATCTGGAATGTTGCACCCGAGTACCAGCGGACGAAATCTGACACATTTGAACACGTTTTCCGATCACACGGTGGATCATACTCTGGGTTCCACATGCATGTTTTACCTGAAGGAAGAATCCCTTAAACCTGGAAAGTTGAGACCCAAGGAATAGGTACCACGCAATATGACTTCAAAGGGTCTGCATTTGCTCACCGAACGTCACCAATCCTATCACTGCTGCGCTTATGCCGCTGTACACACGCTTGATTCTCTTTCGGAGACAAATAAGTCCATAGGTTTTAAGATTCTTACTAGTCAGGTATATTCTTAGGCGTTTAATATGGGGTGTTGTGTCCTCTTCGTTGAGCAAGGAGTAGATCTTGTCTATTACATATTTGGCTTGTGGAACGGTATCTGTGCTAATTTCAATCTCTGGTTTTATGCAGCACCCCAACTCACCTTTCCCCTTAAGCAAGCATAAGTTGGTTTTCTACATTTGACACCCTGTTCTGTTTTGTAATTCAGTTCCTGTGTAGCCAAGTTTACATTCTGTGTAGTAGTGATATCTTATGATGTTTCTTTTTCTGTGTGACTTATCTTACTTAGAATCATCGTACCTGAATCCACTCATTATGCTGTTACGGGACTGATGACATACATTTCATTGCTGAGTGATATTGCATTGTACGTAAGTACCACAACTTCTTTATCCATTTTTCGCTTTCTGTGATATAGAACTTGTACCGTAAACGAGGTTCTTGTAAACAGAGCTGTCCCAAACTTTGGGGTGACTGTGTATTTTTTATTTTAATTTCCCTAAGCTATAGGACCATAAGTGGAAATGTCCTAGGCTCTGTTGCTTTGTTTTTTAGATGTTTCAGGAAACACCATACACTTCTCCAGAGTGGCTGTTGGCAATTTACATCCCGCCCATCAGCATAACAAGGCTCCCAGTTCTCCATGGCCTGTCCTGCCTTTCTGGATTTTACACTTTTTTCAAATGGCCCTTTTCACCGGGGGGCAGTGAGACTTCATTGTAGTGCAGATTTCCTTTGCAAGCTTGCTTGGTTGGCCAAAAAGGGCGTATGCGTTTTTTCCTGAATATATTCAGGAAAAAACGCATACGTCCTTTTTGGCCAAGTGCATCATTGTGGACGTTCTGCCTCTTTTCCTATGCTTTACATGCAATTCCAGTCTACCTCCTGAAACCGGTTTCCTGCAATTCTGCCCCGCTTTCAAGTCCTCTTGGCAGCCTTACTTCAATATATTTTTGGACGATAGCTGTCATTTATAACTCTGCAGGTTTGTGAATTACAGTGCCCCTGAGCTCCTTTCTTCAACTCGCTTTCTTGTGAGCTGGCCGCAACACCGCAGCATTGCTTCAGGCCCTAGTGTGGTTCCGGAATGGCATGCTGAGCCTTTGGTTAATTCCTCTTCCTGGTGGGAAATGAGAGTTAAATTTGTCCGTCCAGACACCTCCAGCTAGTCTCTCATTGGTTCTCCCTATTCCTGTTCATTTTCCGCAGAAATTGCAAACTGGGCCAAACAGGAGGTTAAAGGCACTGACTCTCCAAGTGGGGAGAGGGTTAGTAAAGCGTCTGGAATGTTGCACCCGAGTACCAGGGGACGAAACCTGAGACACATTTGAACACGTTTCCCGATCACACGGTGGATCATACTCTGGGTTCCAAATGCATGTTTTAGCTGAAGGAAGAATCCCTTAAACCTGGAGAGTTGAGACCCATGGAATGGCTGGCATGCAATATGACTTCAAAGGGTCTGCATTTGCTCACTGAACCTCACCAATCCTATCACTGCTGCGTTTATGCCGCTGTACACACGCTTGATTCTCTTTCGGAGACATAGAAATCCATAGGTTTTAAGATTCTTACTAGTCAGGTATATTCTTAGGCGTTTAATATGGGGTGTTGATTCCACTTGGTTGAGAAAGGAGTAGCTCTTGTCTATTATATATTTGGCTTATAGAACGGTATCTGTGCTAATTTCAATCTCTGGTTTTATGCAGCACCCCAACTCACCTTTCCCCTTAAGAAAGCATAAGTTGGTTTTCTACATTTGAGACCCTGTTCTGTTTTGTAATTCAGTTCCTGTGTAGCCAAGTTTACATTCCGTGTAGTAGTGATATCTTATGATGTTTCTTTTTCTGTGTGACTTATCTCACTTAGAATCATCGTACCTGAATCCACTCATTATGCTGCTATGGGCCTGATGACATAGATTTCATTGCTGAGTGATATTGCATTGTACGTAAGTACCACAACTTCTTTATCCATTTTTCACTTTCTGTGATATTGAACTTGTACTGTAAACGAGGTTCTTGTAAACAGAGCCGTCCCAAACTTTGGGGTGGCTGTGTCTTTTTGATTTTAATTTCCCTAAGCTATAGGACCATAAGTGGAAGTGCCCTAGGCTCTGTTGCTTTGTTTTGTAGATGTTTCAAGAAACACCATACACTTCTCCAGAGTGGCTGTTGGCAATTTACATCCCGCCCATCAGCATAACAAGGCTCCCAGTTCTCCATGGCCTGTCCTGCCTTTCTGGATTTTACACTTTTTTCAGATGGCCCTTTTGACCGGGGGGCAGTGAGACTTCATTGTAGTGCAGATTTCCTTTGCAAGCTTGCTTGGTTGGCCAAAAAGGGCGTATGCGTTTTTTCCTGAATATATTCAGGAAAAAACGCATACGCCCTTTTTGGCCAAGTGCATCATTGTGGACGTTCTGCCTCTTTTCCTATGCTTTACATGCAATTCCAGTCTACCTCCTGAAATCGGATTCCTGCAATTCTGCCCCGCTTTCAAGTCCTCTTGGCAGCCTTACTTCAATATATTTTTGGACGATAGCTGTCATTTTTAACTCTGCAGGTTTGTGTATTACAGTGCCCCTGAGCTGCTTTCTTCAACTCGCTTTCTTGTGAGCTGGCCGCAACACCGCAGGATTGCTTCAGGCCCTAGTGTGGTTCCGGCATGGCACGCTGAGCCTTTGGTTAATTCCTCTTCCTGGTGGGAAATGAGAGTTAAATTTGCCCGTCCAGACACCTCCAGATAGTCTCTCATTGGTTCTCCCTATTCCTGTTCATCTTCCGCAGAAATGGCAAACTGGGCCAAACAGGAGGTTAAAGGCACTGACTCTCCAAGTGGGGAGAGTGTTAGTAAAGCGTCTGGAATGTTGCACCCGAGTACGAGGAGACGAAACCTGAGACACATTTCAACACGTTTCCCGATCACACGGTGGATCATACTCTGGGTTCCACATGCATGTTTTAGGTGAAGGAAGAATCCCTTAAACCTGGAGAGTTGAGACCCATGGAATGGGTACCATGCAATATGACTTCAAAGGTTCTGCATTGGCTCACCGAACCTCACCAATCCTATCACTGCTGTGCTTATGCCACTGTACACACGCTTGATTCCCTTTCGGAGACATATAAATCCATAGGTTTTAAGATTCTTACTAGTCAGGTGTATTAATAGACGTTTAATATGGGGTGTTGAGTCCTCTTCGTTGAGCAAGGAGTAGCTCTTGTCTATTACATATTTGGCTTATGGAACGGTATCTGTGCTAATTTCAATCTCTGGTTTTATGCAGCACCCCAATTCACCTTTCCCCTTAAGCAAGCATAAGTTGGTTTTCTACATTTGAGACACTGTTCTGTTTTGTATTTCAGTTCCTGGGTAGCCAAGTTTACATTCCGTGTAGTAGGGATATCTTATGATGTTTCTTTTTCTGTGTGACTTATTTCACTTAGAATCATCGTACCTGAATCCACTCATTATGCTGCTACGGGCCTGATGATATACATTTCATTGCTGAGTGATATTGCATTGTACGTAAGTATCACAAATTCTTTATCCATTTTTCGCTTTCTGTGATATTGAACTTGTACCGTAAATGAGGTTCTTGTAAACAGAGCCGTCCCAAGCTTTGAGGTGGCTGTTTCTTTTTGATTTTTATTTCCCTAAGCTATAGGACCATAAGTGGAAGTGCCCTAGGCTCTGTTGCTTTGTTTTTTAGATGTTTCAGGAAACACCATACACTTCTCCAGAGTGGCTGTTGGCAATTTACATCCCGCCCATCAGCATAACAAGGCTCCCAGTTCTCCATGGCCTGTCCGGCCTTTCTGGATTTTACACTTTTTTCAGATGGCCCTTTTGAATGGGGGGCAGTGAGACTTCATTGTAGTGCAGATTTCCTTTGCAAGCTTGCTTGGTTGGCCAAAAAGGGCGTATGCGTTTTTTCCTGAATATATTCAGGAAAAAACGCATACGCCCTTTTTGGCCAAGTGCATCATTGTGGACATTCTGTCTCTTTTCCTATGCTTTACATGCAATTCCAGTCTACCTCCTGAAATCGGATTCCTGCAATTCTGCCCCGCTTTCGAGTCCTCTTGGCAGCCTTACTTCAATATATTTTTGGACGATAGCTGTCATTTTTAACTCTGCAGGTTTGTGAATTACAGTGCCCCTGAGCTCCTTTCTTCAACTCGCTTTCTTGTGAGCTGGCCGCAACACCGCAGGATTGCTTCAGGCCCTAGTGTGGTTCCGGCATGGCACGCTGAGCCTTTGGTTAATTCCTCTTCCTGGTGGGAAATGAGAGTTAAATTTGCCCATCCAGACACCTCCAGCTAGTCTCTCATTGGTTCTCCCTATTCCTGTTCATTTTCCGCAGAAATTGCAAACTGGGCCAAACAGGAGGTTAAAGGCACTGACTCTCCAAGTGGGGAGAGTGTTAGTAAAGCGTCTGGAATGTTGCACCCGAGTACCAGGGGACGAAATCTGACACATTTGAACACGTTTCCCGATCACACGGTGGATCATACTCTGGGTTCCACATGCATGTTTTAGCTGAAGGAAGAATCCCTTAAACCTGGAGAGTTGAGACCCATGGAATGGGTACCATGCAATATGACTTCAAAGGGTCTGCATTTGTTCACCGAACCTCACCAATCCTATTACTGCTGCATTTATGCCTCTGTAGACACGCTTGATTCTCTTTCGGAGACATATAAATCCATAGGTTTTAAGATTCCTACTAGTCAGGTATATTCTTAGGCATTTAATATGGGGTGTTGAGTCCACTTTGTTGAGCAAGGAGTAGCTCTTGTCTATTACCTATTTGGCTTATGGAATGGTATCTGTGCTAATTTCAATCTCTGGTTTTATGCAGAACCCCAACTCACCTTTCCCCTTAAGCAAGCATAAGTTGGTTTTCTACATTTGAGATCCTGTTCTGTTTTGTAATTCAGTTCCTGTGTAGCCAAGTTTACATTCCGTGTATTAGTGATATCTTATGATGTTTCTTTTTCTGTGTGACTTATTTCACTTAGAATCATCGTACCTGAATCCACTCATTATGCTGCTACGGGCCTGATGACATAGATTTCATTCCTGAGTGATATTGCATTGTACGTAAGTACCACAACTTCTTTATCCATTTTTCACTTTCTGCGATATTGAACTTGTACCATAAACGAGATTCTTGTAAACAGAGCCGTCCCAAACTTTGGGGTGGCTGTGTCTTTTTGATTTTAATTTCCCTAAGCTATAGGACCATAAGTGGAAGTGCCCTAGGCTCTGTTGCTTTGTTTTTTAGATGTTTCAGGAAACACCATACACTTCTCCAGAGTGGCTGTTGGCAATTTACATCCCGCCCATCAGCATAACAAGGCTCCCAGTTCTCCATGGCCTGTCCTGCCTTTCTGGATTTTATACTTTTTTCAGATGGCCCTTTTGACCGGGGGGCAGTGAGACTTCATTGTAGTGCAGATTTCCTTTGCAAGCTTGCTTGGTTGGCCAAAAAGGGCGTATGCGTTTTTTCCTGAATATATTCAGGAAAAAACGCATACGCCCTTTTTGGCCAAGTGCATCATTGTGGACGTTCTGCCTCTTTTCCTATGCTTTACATGCAATTCCAGTCTACCTCCTGAAATCGGATTCCTGCAATTCTGCCCCGCTTTCAAGTCCTCTTGGCAGCCTTACTTCAATATATTTTTGGACGATAGCTGTCATTTTTAACTCTGCAGGTTTGTGAATTACAGTGTCCCTGAGCTCCTTTCTTCAACTCGCTTTCTTGTGAGCTGGCCGCAACACCGCAGGATTGCTTCAGGCCCTAGTGTGGTTCTGGCATGGCACGCTGAGCCTTTGGTTAATTCCTCTTCCTGGTGGGAAATGGGAGTTAAATTTGCCCGTCCAGACACCTCCAGCTAGTCTCTCATTGGTTCTCCCTATTCCTGTTCATTTTCCGCAGAAATTGCAAACTGGGCCAAACAGGAGGTTAAAGGCACTGACTCTCCAAGTGGGGAGAGTGTTAGTAAAGCGTCTGGAATGTTGCACCCGAGTACCAGGGGACGAAATCTGACACATTTGAACACGTTTCCCGATCACACGGTGGATCATACTCTGGGTTCCACATGCATGTTTTAGCTGAAGGAAGAATCCCTTAAACCTGGAGAGTTGAGACCCATGGAATGGGTACCATGCAATATGACTTCAAAGGGTCTGCATTTGCTCACCGAACCTCACCAATCCTATTACTGCTGCATTTATGCCTCTGTAGACACGCTTGATTCTCTTTCGGAGACATATAAATCCATAGGTGTTAAGATTCTTACTAGTCAGGTATATTCTTAGGCATTTAATATGGGGTGTTGAGTCCACTTTGTTGAGCAAGGAGTAGCTCTTGTCTATTACCTATTTGGCTTATGGAATGGTATCTGTGCTAATTTCAATCTCTGGTTTTATGCAGCACCCCAACTCACCTTTCCCCTTAAGCAAGCATAAGTTGGTTTTCTACATTTGAGATCCTGTTCTGTTTTGTAATTCAGTTCCTGTGTAGCCAAGTTTACATTCCGTGTATTAGTGATATCTTATGATGTTTCTTTTTCTGTGTGACTTATTTCACTTAGAATCATCGTACCTGAATCCACTCATTATGCTGCTATGGGCCTGATGACATAGATTTCATTCCTGAGTGATATTGCATTGTACGTAAGTACCACAACTTCTTTATCCATTTTTCACTTTCTGCGATATTGAACTTGTACCATAAACGAGATTCTTGTAAATAGAGCCGGCCCAAACTTTGGGGTGGCTGTGTCTTTTTGATTTTAATTTCCCTAAGCTATAGGACCATAAGTGGAAGTGCCCTAGGCTCTGTTGCTTTGTTTTTTAGATGTTTCAGGAAACACCATACACTTCTCCAGAGTGGCTGTTGGCAATTTACATCCCGCCCATCAGCATAACAAGGCTCCCAGTTCTCCATGGCCTGTCCTGCCTTTCTGGATTTTATACTTTTTTCAGATGGCCCTTTTGACCGGGGGGCAGTGAGACTTCATTGTAGTGCAGATTTCCTTTGCAAGCTTGCTTGGTTGGCCAAAAAGGGCGTATGCGTTTTTTCCTGAATATATTCAGGAAAAAACGCATACGCCCTTTTTGGCCAAGTGCATCATTGTGGACGTTCTGCCTCTTTTCCTATGCTTTACATGCAATTCCAGTCTACCTCCTGAAATCGGATTCCTGCAATTCTGCCCCGCTTTCAAGTCCTCTTGGCAGCCTTACTTCAATATATTTTTGGACGATAGCTGTCATTTTTAACTCTGCAGGTTTGTGAATTACAGTGCCCCTGAGCTCCTTTCTTCAACTCGCTTTCTTGTGAGCTGGCCGCAACACCGCAGGATTGCTTCAGGCCCTAGTGTGGTTCCGGCATGGCATGCTGAGCCTTTGGTTAATTCCTCTTCCTGGTGGGAAATGAGAGTTAAATTTGCCCGTCCAGACACCTCCAGCTAGTCTCTCATTGGTTCTCCCTATTCCTGTTCATTTTCCGCAGAAATTGCAAACTGGGTCAAACAGGAGGTTAAAGGCACTGACTCTCCAAGTGGGGAGAGTTTTAGTAAAGCGTCTGGAATGTTGCACCCGAGTACCAGGGGACAAAAACTGAGACACATTTGAACACGTTTCCCGATCACACGGTGGATCATACTCTGGGTTCCACATGCATGTTTTAGCTGAAGGAAGAATCCCTTAAACCTGGAGAGTTGAGACCCATGGAATGGGTACCATTCAATATGACTTCAAAGGTTCTGCATTGGCTCACCGAACCTCACCAATCCTATCACTGCTGCGCTTATGCCACTGTACACACGCTTGATTCTCTTTCGGAGACATATAAATCCATAGATTTTAAGATTCTTACTAGTCAGGTATATTCTTAGACGTTTAATATGGGGTGTTGAGTCCTCTTCGTTGAGCAAGGAGTAGCTCTTGTCTATTACATATTTGGCTTATGGAACGGTATCTGTGCTAATTTCAATCTCTGGTTTTATGCAGCACCCCAACTCACCTTTCCCCTTAAGCAAGCATAAGTTGGTTTTCTACATTTGAGACCTTGTTCTGTTTTGTAATTCAGTTCCTGTGTAGCCAAGTTTACATTCCGTGTATTAGTGATATCTTATGATGTTTCCTTTTCTGTGTGACTTATCTCACTTAGAATCATCGTACCTGAATCCACTCATTATGCTGCTACGGGCCTGATGACATAGATTTCATTGCTGAGTGATATTGCATTGTACGTAAGTACCACAACTTCTTTATCCATTTTTCACTTTCTGTGATATTGAACTTGTACCGTAAACAAGGTTCTTGTAAACAGAGCCGTCCCAAACTTTGGGGTGGCTGTGTCTTTTTGATTTTAATTTCCCTAAGCTATACGACCATAAGTGGAAGTGCCCTAGGCTCTGTTGCTTTGTTTTTTAGATGTTTCAGGAAACACCATACACTTCTCCAGAGTGGCTGTTGGCAATTTACATCCCGCCCATCAGCATAACAAGGCTCGCAATTCTCCATGAGCTGTCCTGCCTTTCTGGATTTTACACTTTTTTCAGATGGCCCTTTTGACTGGGGGGCAGTGAGACTTCATTGTACTGCAGATTTCCTTTGCAAGCTTGCTTGGTTGGCCAAAAAGTGCGTATGCGTTTTTTCCTGAATATATTCAGGAAAAAACGCATACGCCCTTTTTGGCCAAGTGCATCATTGTGGACGTTCTGCCTCTTTTCCTATGCTTTACATGCAATTCCAGTCTACCTCCTGAAATCGGATTCCTGCAATTCTGCCCCGCTTTCAAGTCCTCTTGGCAGCCTTACTTCAATATATTTTTGGACGATAGCTGTCATTTTTAACTCTGCAGGTTTGTGAATTACAGTGCCCCTGAGCTCCTTTCTTCAACTCGCTTTCTTGTGAGCTGGCCGCAACACCGCAGGATTGCTTCAGGCCCTAGTGTGGTTCCGGCATGGCATGCTGAGCCTTTGGTTAATTCCTCTTCCTGGTGGGAAATGAGAGTTAAATTTGCCCGTCCAGACACCTCCATCTAGTCTCTCATTGGTTCTCCCTATTCCTGTTCATTTTCCGCAGAAATTGCAAACTGGGCCAAACAGGAGGTTAAAGGCACTGACTCTCCAAGTGGGGAGAGTGTTAGTAAAGCGTCTGGAATGTTGCACCCGAGTACCAGGGGACGAAATCTGACACATTTGAACACGTTTCCCGATCACACGGTGGATCATACTCTGGGTTCCACATGCATGTTTTAGCTGAAGGAAGAATCCCTTAAACCTGGAGAGTTGAGACCCATGGAATGGGTACCATGCAATATGACTTCAAAGGGTCTGCATTTGCTCACCGAACCTCACCAATCCTATTACTGCTGCATTTATGCCTCTGTAGACACGCTTGATTCTCTTTCGGAGACATATAAATCCATAGGTTTTAAGATTCTTACTAGTCAGGTATATTCTTAGGCATTTAATATGGGGTGTTGAGTCCATTTTGTTGAGCAAGGAGTAGCTCTTGTCTATTACCTATTTGGCTTATGGAATGGTATCTGTGCTAATTTCAATCTCTGGTTTTATGCAGAACCCCAACTCACCTTTCCCCTTAAGCAAGCATAAGTTGGTTTTCTACATTTGAGATCCTGTTCTGTTTTGTAATTCAGTTCCTGTGTAGCCAAGTTTACATTCCGTGTATTAGTGATATCTTATGATGTTTCTTTTTCTGTGTGACTTATTTCACTTAGAATCATCGTACCTGAATCCACTCATTATGCTGCTACGGGCCTGATGACATAGATTTCATTCCTGAGTGATATTGCATTGTACGTAAGTACCACAACTTCTTTATCCATTTTTCACTTTCTGCGATATTGAACTTGTACCATAAACGAGATTCTTGTAAACAGAGCCGGCCCAAACTTTGGGGTGGCTGTGTCTTTTTGATTTTAATTTCCCTAAGCTATAGGACCATAAGTGGAAGTGCCCTAGGCTCTGTTGCTTTGTTTTTTAGATGTTTCAGGAAACACCATACACTTCTCCAGAGTGGCTGTTGGCAATTTACATCCCGCCCATCAGCATAACAAGGCTCCCATGTCTCCATGGCCTGTCCGGCCTTTCTGGATTTTACACTTTTTTCAGATGGCCCTTTTGACTGGGGGGCAGTGAGACTTCATTGTAGTGCAGATTTCCTTTGCAAGCTTGCTTGGTTGGCCAAAAAGGGCGTATGCGTTTTTTCCTGAATATATTCAGGAAAAAACGCATACGCCCTTTTTGGCCAAGTGCATCATTGTGGACATTCTGTCTCTTTTCCTATGCTTTACATGCAATTCCAGTCTACCTCCTGAAATCGGATTCCTGCAATTCTGCCCCGCTTTCGAGTCCTCTTGGCAGCCTTACTTCAATATATTTTTGGACGATAGCTGTCATTTATAACTCTGCAGGTTTGTGAATTACAGTGCCCCTGAGCTCCTTTCTTCAACTCGCTTTCTTGTGAGCTGGCCGCAACACCGCAGCATGGCTTCAGGCCCTAGTGTGGTTCCGGCATGGCACGCTGAGCCTTTGGTTAATTCCTCTTCCTGGTGGGAAATGAGAGTTAAATTTGCCCATCCAGACACCTCCAGCTAGTCTCTCATTGTTTCTCCCTATTCCTGTTCATTTTCCGCAGAAATTGCAAACTGGGCCAAACAGGAGGTTAAAGGCACTGACTCTCCAAGTGGGGAGAGTGTTAGTAAAGTGTATGGAATGTTGCACCCGAGTACCAGGGGACAAAAACTGAGACACATTTGAACACGTTTCCCGATCACACGGTGGATCATACTCTGGGTTCCACATGCATGTTTTAGCTGAAGGAAGAATCCCTTAAACCTGGAGAGTTGAGACCCATGGAATGGCTACCATGCAATATGACTTCAAAGGGTCTGCATTTGCTCATCAAACCTCACCAATCCTATCACTGCTGCGTTTATGCCGCTGTACACATGCTTGATTCTCTTTTGGAGACATATAAATCCATAGGTTTTAAGATTATTACTAGTCAGGTATATTCTTAGGCGATTAATATGTGGTGTAGAGTCCACTTCGTTGAGCAAGGAGTAGCTCTTGTCTATTACATATTTGGCTTATGGAATGGTATCTGTGCTAATTTCAATCTCTGGTTTTATGCAGAACCCCAACTCACCTTTCCCCTTAAGCAAGCATAAGTTGGTTTTCTACATTTGAGACCGTGTTCTGTTTTGTAATTCAGTTTCTGTGTAGCCAAGTTTACATTCCGTGTGGTAGTGATATCTTATGATGTTTCTTTTTCTGTGTGACTTATTTCACTTAGAATCATCGTACCTGAATCCACTCATTATGCTGCTACGGGCCTGATGACATAGATTTCATTCCTGAGTGATATTGCATTGTACGTAAGTACCACAAATTCTTTATCCATTTTTCACTTTCTGCGATATTGAACTTGTACCATAAACGAGATTCTTGTAAACAGAGCCGGCCCAAACTTTGGGGTGGCTGTGTCTTTTTGATTTTAATTTCCCTAAGCTATAGGACCATAAGTGGAAGTGCCCTAGGCTCTGTTGCTTTGTTTTTTAGATGTTTCAGGAAACACCATACACTTCTCCAGAGTGGCTGTTGGCAATTTACATCCCGCCCATCAGCATAACAAGGCTCCCAGTTCTCCATGGCCTGTCCTGCCTTTCTGGATGTTATACTTTTTTCAGATGGCCCTTTTGACCGGGGGGCAGTGAGACTTCATGGTAGTGCAGATTTCCTTTGCAAGCTTGCTTGGTTGGCCAAAAAGGGCGTATGCGTTTTTTCCTGAATATATTCAGGAAAAAACGCATACGCCCTTTTTGGCCAAGTGCATCATTGTGGACGTTCTGCCTCTTTTCCTATGCTTTACATGCAATTCCAGTCTACCTCCTGAAATCGGTTTCCTGCAATTCTGCCCCGCTTTCAAGTCCTCTTGGCAGCCTTACTTCAATATATTTTTGGACGATAGCTGTCATTTTTAACTCTACAGGTTTGTGAATTACAGTGCCCCTGAGCTCCTTTCTTCAACTCGCTTTTTTGTGAGCTGGCCGCAACACCGCAGCATTGCTTCAGGCCCTAGTGTGGTTCCGGCATGGCACGCTGAGCCTTTGGTTAATTCCTCTTCCTGGTGGGAAATGAGAGTTAAATTTGCCCATCCAGACACCTCCAGCTAGTCTCTCATTGGTTCTCCCTATTTCTGTTCATTTTCCGCAGAAATTGCAAACTGGGCCAAACAGGAGGTTAAAGGCACTGTCTCTCCAAGTGGGGAGAGTGTTAGTAAAGCATCTGGAATGTTGCACCCGAGTACCAGCGGACGAAAACTGACACATTTGAACACGTTTTCCGATCACACGGTGGATCATACTCTGGGTTCCACATGCATGTTTTAGCTGAAGGAAGAATCCCTTAAACCTGGAAAGTTGAGACCCAAGGAATAGGTACCACGCAATATGACTTCAAAGGGTCTGCATTTGCTCACCGAACGTCACCAATCCTATCACTGCTGCGCTTATGCCGCTGTACACACGCTTGATTCTCTTTCGGAGACAAATAAGTCCATAGGTTTTAAGATTCTTACTAGTCAGGTATATTCTTAGGCGTTTAATATGGGGTGTTGTGTCCTCTTCGTTGAGCAAGGAGTAGATCTTGTCTATTACATATTTGGCTTGTGGAACGGTATCTGTGCTAATTTCAATCTCTGGTTTTATGCAGCACCCCAACTCACCTTTCCCCTTAAGCAAGCATAAGTTGGTTTTCTACATTTGACACCCTGTTCTGTTTTGTAATTCAGTTCCTGTGTAGCCAAGTTTACATTCTGTGTAGTAGTGATATCTTATGATGTTTCTTTTTCTGTGTGACTTATCTTACTTAGAATCATCGTACCTGAATCCACTCATTATGCTATTACGGGACTGATGACATACATTTCATTGCTGAGTGATATTGCATTGTACGTAAGTACCACAACTTCTTTATCCATTTTTCGCTATCTGTGATATAGAACTTGTACCGTAAACGAGGTTCTTGTAAACAGAGCCGTCCCAAACTTTGGGGTGTCTGTGTCCTTTTGATTCTAATTTCCCTAAGCTATACGACCATAACTGGAAGTGCCCTAGGCTCTGTTGCTTTGCTTTTTAGATGTTTCAGGAAACACCATACACTTCTCCAGAGTGGCTGTTGGCAATTTACATCCCGCCCATCAGCATAACAAGGCTCCAAATTCTCCATGAGCTGTCCTGCCTTTCTGGATTTTACACTTTTTTCAGATGGCCCTTTTGACTGGGGGGCAGTGAGACTTCATTGTACTGCAGATTTCCTTTGCAAGCTTGCTTGGTTGGCCAAAAAGGGCGTATGCGTTTTTTCCTGAATATATTCAGGAAAAAACGCATACGCCCTTTTTGGCCAAGTGCATCATTGTGGACGTTCTGCCTCTTTTCCTATGCTTTACATGCAATTCCAGTCTACCTCCTGAAATCGGATTCCTGCAATTCTGCCCCGCTTTCAAGTCCTCTTGGCAGCCTTACTTCAATATATTTTTGGACGATAGCTGTCATTTTTAACTCTGCAGGTTTGTGAATTACAGTGCCCCTGAGCTCCTTTCTTCAACTCGCTTTCTTGTGAGCTGGCCGCAACACCGCAGGATTGCTTCAGGCCCTAGTGTGGTTCTGGCATGGCATGCTGAGCCTTTGGTTAATTCCTCTTCCTGGTGGGAAATGAGAGTTAAATTTGCCCGTCCAGACACCTCCAGCTAGTCTCTCATTGGTTCTCCCTATTCCTGTTCATTTTCCGCAGAAATTGCAAACTGGGCCAAACAGGAGGTTAAAGGCACTGACTCTCCAAGTGGGGAGAGTGTTAGTAAAGCGTCTGGAATGTTGCACCCGAGTACCAGGGGACGAAATCTGACACATTTGAACACGTTTCCCGATCACACGGTGGATCATACTCTGGGTTCCACATGCATGTTTTAGCTGAAGGAAGAATCCCTTAAACCTGGAGAGTTGAGACCCATGGAATGGGTACCATGCAATATGACTTCAAAGGGTCTGCATTTGCTCACCGATCCTCACCAATCCTATTACTGCTGCATTTATGCCTCTGTAGACACGCTTGATTCTCTTTCGGAGACATATAAATCCATAGGTGTTAAGATTCTTACTAGTCAGGTATATTCTTAGGCATTTAATATGGGGTGTTGAGTCCACTTTGTTGAGCAAGGAGTAGCTCTTGTCTATTACCTATTTGGCTTATGGAATGGTATCTGTGCTAATTTCAATCTCTGGTTTTATGCAGCACCCCAACTCACCTTTCCCCTTAAGCAAGCATAAGTTGGTTTTCTACATTTGAGATCCTGTTCTGTTTTGTAATTCAGTTCCTGTGTAGCCAAGTTTACATTCCGTGTATTAGTGATATCTTATGATGTTTCTTTTTCTGTGTGACTTATTTCACTTAGAATCATCGTACCTGAATCCACTCATTATGCTGCTATGGGCCTGATGACATAGATTTCATTCCTGAGTGATATTGCATTGTACGTAAGTACCACAACTTCTTTATCCATTTTTCACTTTCTGCGATATTGAACTTGTACCATAAACGAGATTCTTGTAAACAGAGCCGGCCCAAACTTTGGGGTGGCTGTGTCTTTTTGATTTTAATTTCCCTAAGCTATAGGACCATAAGTGGAAGTGCCCTAGGCTCTGTTGCTTTGTTTTTTAGATGTTTCAGGAAACACCATACAATTCTCCAGAGTGGCTGTTGGCAATTTACATCCCGCCCATCAGCATAACAAGGCTCCCAGTTCTCCATGGCCTGTCCTGCCTTTCTGGATTTTATACTTTTTTCAGATGGCCCTTTTGACCGGGGGGCAGTGAGACTTCATTGTAGTGCAGATTTCCTTTGCAAGCTTGCTTGGTTGGCCAAAAAGGGCGTATGCGTTTTTTCCTGAATATATTCAGGAAAAAACGCATACGCCCTTTTTGGCCAAGTGCATCATTGTGGACGTTCTGCCTCTTTTCCTATGCTTTACATGCAATTCCAGTCTACCTCCTGAAATCGGATTCCTGCAATTCTGCCCCTCTTTCAAGTCCTCTTGGCAGCCTTACTTCAATATATTTTTGGACGATAGCTGTCATTTTTAACTCTGCAGGTTTGTGAATTACAGTGCCCCTGAGCTCCTTTCTTCAACTCGCTTTCTTGTGAGCTGGCCGCAACACCGCAGGATTGCTTCAGGCCCTAGTGTGGTTCCGGCATGGCATGCTGAGCCTTTGGTTAATTCCTCTTCCTGGTGGGAAATGAGAGTTAAATTTGCCCGTCCAGACACCTCCAGCTAGTCTCTCATTGGTTCTCCCTATTCCTGTTCATTTTCCGCAGAAATTGCAAACTGGGTCAAACAGGAGGTTAAAGGCACTGACTCTCCAAGTGGGGAGAGTTTTAGTAAAGCGTCTGGAATGTTGCACCCGAGTACCAGGGGACAAAAACTGAGACACATTTGAACACGTTTCCCGATCACACGGTGGATCATACTCTGGGTTCCACATGCATGTTTTAGCTGAAGGAAGAATCCCTTAAACCTGGAGAGTTGAGACCCATGGAATGGGTACCATTCAATATGACTTCAAAGGTTCTGCATTGGCTCACCGAACCTCACCAATCCTATCACTGCTGCGCTTATGCCACTGTACACACGCTTGATTCTCTTTCGGAGACATATAAATCCATAGATTTTAAGATTCTTACTAGTCAGGTATATTCTTAGACGTTTAATATGGGGTGTTGAGTCCTCTTCGTTGAGCAAGGAGTAGCTCTTGTCTATTACATATTTGGCTTATGGAACGGTATCTGTGCTAATTTCAATCTCTGGTTTTATGCAGCACCCCAACTCACCTTTCCCCTTAAGCAAGCATAAGTTGGTTTTCTACATTTGAGATCCTGTTCTGTTTTGTAATTCAGTTCCTGTGTAGCCAAGTTTACATTCCGTGTATTAGTGATATCTTATGATGTTTCTTTTTCTGTGTGACTTATTTCACTTAGAATCATCGTACCTGAATCCACTCATTATGCTGCTACGGGCCTGATGACATAGATTTCATTCCTGAGTGATATTGCATTGTACGTAAGTACCACAACTTCTTTATCCATTTTTCACTTTCTGCGATATTGAACTTGTACCATAAACGAGATTCTTGTAAACAGAGCCGGCCCAAACTTTGGGGTGGCTGTGTCTTTTTGATTTTAATTTCCCTAAGCTATAGGACCATAAGTGGAAGTGCCCTAGGCTCTGTTGCTTTGTTTTTTAGATGTTTCAGGAAACACCATACACTTCTCCAGAGTGGCTGTTGGCAATTTACATCCCGCCCATCAGCATAACAAGGCTCCCAGTTCTCCATGGCCTGTCCTGCCTTTCTGGATGTTATACTTTTTTCAGATGGCCCTTTTGACCGGGGGGCAGTGAGACTTCATTGTAGTGCAGATTTCCTTTGCAAGCTTGCTTGGTTGGCCAAAAAGGGCGTATGCGTTTTTTCCTGAATATATTCAGGAAAAAACGCATACGCCCTTTTTGGCCAAGTGCATCATTGTGGACGTTCTGCCTCTTTTCCTATGCTTTACATGCAATTCCAGTCTACCTCCTGAAATCGGTTTCCTGCAATTCTGCCCCGCTTTCAAGTCCTCTTGGCAGCCTTACTTCAATATATTTTTGGACGATAGCTGTCATTTTTAACTCTGCAGGTTTGTGAATTACAGTGCCCCTGAGCTCCTTTCTTCAACTCGCTTTTTTGTGAGCTGGCCGCAACACCGCAGCATTGCTTCAGGCCCTAGTGTGGTTCCGGCATGGCACGCTGAGCCTTTGGTTAATTCCTCTTCCTGGTGGGAAATGAGAGTTAAATTTGCCCATCCAGACACCTCCAGCTAGTCTCTCATTGGTTCTCCCTATTTCTGTTCATTTTCTGCAGAAATTGCAAACTGGGCCAAACAGGAGGTTAAAGGCACTGTCTCTCCAAGTGGGGAGAGTGTTAGTAAAGCGTCTGGAATGTTGCACCCGAGTACCAGGGGACAAAAACTGAGACACATTTGAACACGTTTCCCAATCACACGGTTGATCATAGTCTGGGTTCCACATGCATGTTTTAGCTGAAGGAAGAATCCCTTAAACCTGGAGAGTTGAGACCCATGGAATGGCTACCATGCAATATGACTTCAAAGGGTCTGCATTTGCTCATCAAACCTCACCAATCCTATCACTGCTGCGTTTATGCCGCTGTACACATGCTTGATTCTCTTTTGGAGACATACAAATCCATAGGTTTTAAGATTATTACTAGTCAGGTATATTCTTAGGCGATTAATATGGGGTGTAGAGTCCACTTCGTTGAGCAAGGAGTAGCTCTTGTCTATTACATATTTGGCTTATGGAATGGTATCTGTGCTAATTTCAATCTCTGGTTTTATGCAGAACCCCAACTCACCTTTCCCCTTAAGCAAGCATAAGTTGGTTTTCTACATTTGAGACCGTGTTCTGTTTTGTAATTCAGTTTCTGTGTAGCCAAGTTTACATTCCGTGTAGTAGTGATATCTTATGATGTTTCTTTTTCTGTGTGACTTATCTCACTTAGAATCATCGTACCTGAATCCACTCATTATGCTGCTACGGGCCTGATGATATAGATTTCATTGCTGAGTGATATTGCATTGTACGTAAGTACCACAAAATCTTTGTCCATTTTTCACTTTCTGTGATATTGAACACGTACTGTAAATGAGGTTCTTGTAAACAGAGCCGTCCCAAACTTTGGGGTGGCTGTGTCTTTTTGATTTTAATTTCCCTAAGCTATAGGACCATAAGTGGAAGTGCCCTAGGCTCTGTTGCTTTGTTTTTTAGATGTTTCAGGAAACACCATACACTTCTCCAGAGTGGCTGTTGGCAATTTTCATCCCGCCCATCAGCATAACAAGGCTCCCAGTTCTCCATGGCCTGTCCTGCCTTTCTGGATTTTACACTTTTTTCAGATGGCCCTATTGACCGGGGGGCAGTGAGACTTCATTGTAGTGCAGATTTCCTTTGCAAGCTTGCTTGGTTGGCCAAAAAGGGCGTATGCGTTTTTTCCTGAATATATTCAGGAAAAAACGCATACGCGCTTTTTGGCCAAGTGCATCATTGTGGACGTTCTGCCTCTTTTCCTATGCTTTACATGCAATTCCAGTCTACCTCCTGAAATCGGTTTCCTACAATTCTGCCCCGCTTTCAAGTCCTCTTGGTACCCTTACTTCAATATATTTTTGGACGATAGCTGTCATTTTTAACTCTGCAGGTTTGTGAAATACAGTGCCCCTGAGCTCCTTTCTTCAACTCGCTTTCTTGTGAGCTGGCCGCAACACCGCAGGATTGCTTCAGGACATAGGGTGGTTCCGGAATGGCACGCTGAGCCTTTGTTTAATTCCTCTTCCTGGTGGGAAATGAGAGTTAAATTTGCCCGTCCAGACACCTCCAGCTAGTCTCTCATTGGTTCTCCCTATTCCTCTTCATCTTCCGCAGAAATTGCGAACTGGGCCAAACAGGAGGTTAAAGGCACTGACTCTCCAAGTGGGGAGAGTGTTAGTAAAGCATCTGGAATGTTGCACCCGAGTACCAGCGGACGAAAACTGACACATTTGAACACGTTTTCCGATCACACGGTGGATCATACTCTGGGTTCCACATGCATGTTTTAGCTGAAGGAAGAATCCCTTAAACCTGGAAAGTTGAGACCCAAGGAATAGGTACCACGCAATATGACTTCAAAGGGTCTGCATTTGCTCACCGAACCTCACCAATCCTATCACTGCTGCGCTTATGCCACTGTACACATGCTTGATTCTCGTTCGGAGACAAATAAGTCCATAGGTTTTAAGATTCTTACTAGTCAGGTATATTCTTAGGCGTTTAATATGGGGTGTTGTGTCCTCTTCGTTGAGCAAGGAGTAGATCTTGTCTATTACATATTTGGCTTGTGGAACGGTATCTGTGCTAATTTCAATCTCTGGTTTTATGCAGCACCCCAACTCACCTTTCCCCTTAAGCAAGCATAAGTTGGTTTTCTACATTTGACACCCTGTTCTGTTTTGTAATTCAGTTCCTGTGTAGCCAAGTTTACATTCCGTGTAGTAGTGATATCTTATGATGTTTCTTTTTCTGTGTGACTTATCTTACTTAGAATCATCGTACCTGAATCCACTCATTATGCTGTTACGGGCCTGATGACATACATTTCATTGCTGAGTGATATTGCATTGTACGTAAGTACCACAACTTCTTTATCCATTTTTCGCTTTCTGTGATATAGAACTTGTACCGTAAACGAGGTTCTTGTAAACAGAGCTGTCCCAAACTTTGGGGTGACTGTGTCTTTTTGATTTTAATTTCCCTAAGCTATAGGACCATAAGTGGAAGTGCCCTAGGCTCTGTTGCTTTGTTTTTTAGATGTTTCAGGAAACACCATACACTTCTCCAGAGTGGCTGTTGGCAATTTACATCCCGCCCATCAGCATAACAAGGCTCCCAGTTCTCCATGGCCTGTCCTGCCTTTCTGGATGTTATACTTTTTTCAGATGGCCCTTTTGACTGGGGGGCAGTGAGACTTCATTGTAGTGCAGATTTCCTTTGCAAGCTTGCTTGGTTGGCCAAAAAGGGCGTATGCGTTTTTTCCTGAATATATTCAGGAAAAAACGCATACGCCCTTTTTGGCCAAGTGCATCATTGTGGACGTTCTGCCTCTTTTCCTATGCTTTACATGCAATTCCAGTCTACCTCCTGAAATCGGTTTCCTGCAATTCTGCCCCGCTTTCAAGTCCTCTTGGCAGCCTTACTTCAATATATTTTTGGACGATAGCTGTCATTTTTAACTCTGCAGGTTTGTGAATTACAGTGCCCCTGAGCTCCTTTCTTCAAGTCGCTTTTTTGTGAGCTGGCCGCAACACCGCAGCATTGCTTCAGGCCCTAGTGTGGTTCCGGCATGGCACGCTGAGCCTTTGGTTAATTCCTCTTCCTGGTGGGAAATGAGAGTTAAATTTGCCCATCCAGACACCTCCAGCTAGTCTCTCATTGGTTCTCCCTATTTCTGTTCATTTTCCGCAGAAATTGCAAACTGGGCCAAACAGGAGGTTAAAGGCACTGTCTCTCCAAGTGGGGAGAGTGTTAGTAAAGCGTCTGGAATGTTGCACCCGAGTACCAGGGGACAAAAACTGAGACACATTTGAACACGTTTCCCGATCACACGGTTGATCATACTCTGGGTTCCACATGCATGTTTTAGCTGAAGGAAGAATCCCTTAAACCTGGAGAGTTGAGACCCATGGAATGGGTACCATGCAATATGACTTCAAAGGGTCTGCATTTGCTCACCGAACCTCACCAATCCTATCACTGCTGCATTTATGCCGCTGTACACACGCTTGATTCTCTTTCGGAGACATATAAATCCATAGGTTTTAAGATTCTTACTAGTCAGGTATATTCTTAGGCATTTAATATGGGGTGTTGAGTCCACTTCATTGAGCAAGGAGTAGCTCTTGTCTATTACCTATTTGGCTTATGGAATGGTATCTGTGATAATTTCAATCTCTGGTTTTATGCAGCACCCCAACTCACCTTTCCCCTTAAGCAAGCATAAGTTGGTTTTCTACATTTGAGATCCTGTTCTGTTTTGTAATTCAGTTCCTGTGTAGCCAAGTTTACATTCCGTGTATTAGTGATATCTTATGATGTTTCTTTTTCTGTGTGACTTATTTCACTTAGAATCATCGTACCTGAATCCACTCATTATGCTGCTACGGGCCTGATGACATAGATTTCATTCCTGAGTGATATTGCATTGTACGTAAGTACCACAACTTCTTTATCCATTTTTCACTTTCTGCGATATTGAACTTGTACCATAAACGAGATTCTTGTAAACAGAGACGGCCCAAACTTTGGGGTGGCTGTGTCTTTTTGATTTTAATTTCCCTAAGCTATAGGACCATAAGTGGAAGTGCCCTAGGCTCTGTTGCTTTGTTTTTTAGATGTTTCAGGAAACACCATACACTTCTCCAGAGTGGCTGTTGGCAATTTACATCCCGCCCATCAGCATAACAAGGCTCCCAGTTCTCCATGGCCTGTCCTGCCTTTCTGGATGTTATACTTTTTTCAGATGGCCCTTTTGACCGGGGGGCAGTGAGACTTCATTGTAGTGCAGATTTCCTTTGCAAGCTTGCTTGGTTGGCCAAAAAGGGCGTATGCGTTTTTTCCTGAATATATTCAGGAAAAAACGCATACGCCCTTTTTGGCCAAGTGCATCATTGTGGACGTTCTGCCTCTTTTCCTATGCTTTACATGCAATTCCAGTCTACCTCCTGAAATCGGTTTCCTGCAATTCTGCCCCGCTTTCAAGTCCTCTTGGCAGCCTTACTTCAATATATTTTTGGACGATAGCTGTCATTTTTAACTCTGCAGGTTTGTGAATTACAGTGCCCCTGAGCTCCTTTCTTCAACTCGCTTTTTTGTGAGCTGGCCGCAACACCACAGCATTGCTTCAGGCCCTAGTGTGGTTCCGGCATGGCACGCTGAGCCTTTGGTTAATTCCTCTTCCTGGTGGGAAATGAGAGTTAAATTTGCCCATCCAGACACCTCCAGCTAGTCTCTCATTGGTTCTCCCTATTCCTGTTCATTTTCTGCAGAAATTGCAAACTGGGTCAAACAGAAGGTTAAAGGCACTGTCTCTCCAAGTGGGGAGAGTGTTAGTAAAGCGTCTGGAATGTTGCACCCGAGTACCAGGGGACAAAAACTGAGACACATTTGAACACGTTTCCCGATCACACGGTTGATCATACTCTGGGTTCCACATGCATGTTTTAGCTGAAGGAAGAATCCCTTAAACCTGGAGAGTTGAGACCCATGGAATGGCTACCATGCAATATGACTTCAAAGGGTCTGCATTTGCTCATCAAACCTCACCAATCCTATCACTGCTGCGTTTATGCCGCTGTACACATGCTTGATTCTCTTTTGGAGACATATAAATCCATAGGTTTTAAGATTATTACTAGTCAGGTATATTCTTAGGCGATTAATATGGGGTGTAGAGTCCACTTCGTTGAGCAAGGAGTAGCTCTTGTCTATTACATATTTGGCTTATGGAATGGTATCTGTGCTAATTTCAATCTCTGGTTTTATGCAGAACCCCAACTCACCTTTCCCCTTAAGCAAGCATAAGTTGGTTTTCTACATTTGAGACCGTGTTCTGTTTTGTAATTCAGTTTCTGTGTAGCCAAGTTTACATTCCGTGTAGTAGTGATATCTTATGATGTTTCTTTTTCTGTGTGACTTATCTCACTTAGAATCATCGTACCTGAATCCACTCATTATGCTGCTACGGGCCTGATGATATAGATTTCATTGCTGAGTGATATTGCATTGTACGTAAGTACCACAACTTCTTTATCCATTTTTCGCTTTCTGTGATATAGAACTTGTACCGTAAACGAGGTTCTTGTAAACAGAGCTGTCCCAAACTTTGGGGTGACTGTGTCTTTTTGATTTTAATTTCCCTAAGCTATAGGACCATAAGTGGAAATGTCCTAGGCTCTGTTGCTTTGTTTTTTAGATGTTTCAGGAAACACCATACACTTCTCCAGAGTGGCTGTTGGCAATTTACATCCCGCCCATCAGCATAACAATGCTCCCAGTTCTCCATGGCCTGTCCTGCCTTTCTGGATGTTACACTTTTTTCAGATGGCCCTTTTGACCGGGGGGCAGTGAGACTTCATTGTAGTGCAGATTTCCTTTGCAAGCTTGCTTGGTTGGCCAAAAAGTGCATATGCGTTTTTTCCTGAATATATTCAGGAAAAAACGCATACGCCCTTTTTGGCCAAGTGCATCATTGTGGACGTTCTGCCTCTTTTCCTATGATTTACATGCAATTCCAGTCTACCTCCTGAAACTGGTTTCCTGCAATTCTGCCCCGCTTTCAAGTCCTCTTGGCAGCCTTACTTCAATATATTTTTGGACGATAGCTGTCATTTATAACTCTGCAGTTTTGTGAATTACAGAGCCTCTGAGCTCCTTTCTTCAACTTGCTTTCTTGAGAGCTGGCTGCAAGACCGCAGCATTGCTTCAGGCCCTAGTGTGGTTCCGGCATGGCACGCTGAGCCTTTGGTTAATTCCTCTTCCTGGTGGGAAATGAGAGTTAAATTTGTCCGTCCAGACACCTCCATCTAGTCTCTCATTGGTTCTCCCTGTTCCTGTTCATTTTCCGCAGAAATTGCAAACTGGGCCAAACAGGAGGTTAAAGGCACTGACTCTCCAAGTGGGGAGAGTGTTAGTAAAGCGTCTGGAATGTTGCACCCGAGTACCAGGGGACGAAACCTGAGACACATTTGAACACTTTTCCCAATAACACGGTGGATCATACTCTGGGTTCCACATGCATGTTTTAGCTGAAGGAAGAATCCCTTAAACCTGGAGAGTTGAGACCCATGGAATGGGTACCATGCAATATAAATTCAAAGGTTCTGCATTGGCTCACCGAACCTCACCAATCTTATCACTGCTGCGCTTTTGCCACTGTACACACGCTTGATTCTCTTTCGGAGACATATAAATCCATAGATTTTAAGATTCTTACTAGTCAGGTATATTCTTAGACGTTTAATATGGGGTATTCAGTCCTCTTCGTTGAGCAAAGACTAGCTCTTGTCTATTACATATTTGGCTTATGGAACGGTATCTGTGCTAATTTCAATCTCTGGTTTTATGCAGCACCCCAACTCACCTTTCCCCTTAAGCAAGCATAAGTTGGTTTTCTACATTTGAGACCCTGTTCTGTTTTGTAATTCAGTTCCTGTGTAGCCAAGTTTACATTCCGTGTAGTAGTGATATCTTATGATGTTTCTTTTTCTGTGTGACTTATCTCACTTAGAATCATCGTACCTGAATCCACTCATTATGCTGCTATGGGCCTGATGATATAGATTTCATTGCTGAGTGATATTGCATTGTACGTAAGTACCACAACTTCTTTATCCATTTTTCACTTTCTGTGTTATTGAACTTGTATCGTAAACGAGGATCTTGTAAACAGAGCCGTCCCAAACTTTGGGGTGGCTGTGTCTTTTTGATTTTAATTTCCCTAAGCTATAGGACCATAAGTGGAAGTGCCCTAGGCTCTGTTGCTTTGTTTTTTAGATGTTTCAGGAAACACCATACACTTCTCCAGAGTGGCTGTTGGCAATTTACATCCCGCCCATCAGCATAACAAGGCTCCCAGTTCTCCATGGCCTGTCCTGCCTTTCTGGATTTTATACATTTTTCAGATGGCCCTTTTGACTGGGGAGCAGTGAGACTTCATTGTAGTGCAGATTTCCTTTGCAAGCTTGCTTGGTTGGCCAAAAATGGCATATGCGTTTTTTCCTGAATATAATCAGGAAAAAACGCCTACGCTCTTTTTGGCCAAGTGCATCATTGTGGACGTTCTGCCTCTTTTCCTATGCTTTACATGCAATTCCAGTCTACCTCCTGAAACCGGTTTCCTGCAGTTCTGCCCCGCTTTCAAGTCCTCTTGGCAGCCTTACTTCAATATATTTTTGGACGATAGCTGTCATTTTTAACTCTGCAGGTTTGTGAATTATAGTGCCCCTGAGCTACTTTCTTCAACTCGCTTTCTTGTGAGCTGGCCACAACACCGCAGCCTTGCTTCAGGCCCTAGTGTGGTTCCGGCATGGCACGCTGAGCCTTTGGTTAATTCCTCTTCCTGGTGGGAAATGAGAGTTAAATTTGCCCGTCCAGACACCTCCATCTAGTCTCTCATTGGTTCTCCCTATTCCTGTTCATTTTCCGCAGAAATGGCAAACTGGGCCAAACAGGAGGTTAAAGGCACTGACTCTCCAAGTGCAGAGAGTTTTAGTAAAGCGACTGGAATGTTGCACCCGAGTACCAGGGGACGAAAACTGAGACACATTTGAACACGTTTCCCGATCACACGGTGGATCATACTCTGGGTTCCACATGCATGTTTTAGCTGAAGGAAGAATCCCTTAAACCTGGAGAGTTGAGACCCATGGAATGAGTATCATGCAATATGACTTCAAAGGGTCTGCATTTGCTCACCGAACCTCACCAATCCTATCACTGCTGCGTTTATGACGCTGTACACACGCTTGATTCTCTTTTGGAGACATATAAATCCATAGGATTTAAGATTCTTACTAGTCAGGTATATTCTTAGGCGTTTAATATGGGGTGTAGAGTCCACTTCGTTGAGCAAGGAGTAGCTCTTGTCTATTACATATTTGGCTTATAGAACGGTATCTGTGCTAATTTCAATCTCTGGTTTTATGCAGTACCCCAACTCACCTTTCCCCTTAAGCAAGCATAAGTTGGTTTTCTACATTTGAGACCTTGTTCTGTTTTGTAATTCAGTTCCTGGGTAGCCAAGTTTACATTCCATGTAGTAGTGATATCTTATGATGTTTCTTTTTCTGTGTGACTTATCTCACTTAGAATCATCGTACCTGAATCCACTCATTATGCTGCTACGGGCCTGATGATATACATTTCAATGCTGAGTGATATTGCATTGTACGTAAGTACCACAACTTCTTTATCCATTTTTCACCTTCTGTGATATTGAACTTGTACCGTAAATGAGGTTCTTGTAAACAGAGCCGTACCAAACTTTGGGGTGGCTGTGTCTTTTTGATTTTAATTTCCCTAAGCTATAGAACCATAAGTGGAAGTGCCCTAGGCTCTGTTGCTTTGTTTTGTAGATGTTTCAGGAAACACCATACACTTCTCCAGAGTGGCTGTTGGCAATTTACATCCCGCCCATCAGCATAACAAGGCTCCCAATTCTCCATGGCCTGTCCTGCCTTTCTGGATTTTACACATTTTTCAGATGGCCCTTTTGACTGGGGGGCAGTGAGACTTCATTGTAGTGCAGATTTCCTTTGCAAGCTTGCTTGGTTGGCCAAATAGGGCGTATGCGTTTTTTCTTGAATATAGTCAGGAAAAAACGCATATGCCCTTTTTGGCCAAGTGCATCATTGTGGACATTCTGCCTCTTTTCCTATGCTTTACATGCAATTCCAGTCTACCTCCGGAAATCGGATTCCTGCAATTCTGCCCCGCTTTCGAGTCCTCTTGGCAGCCTTACTTCAATATATTTTTGGACGATAGCTGTCATTTATAACTCTGCAGGTTTGTGAATTACAGTGCCTCTGAGCTCCTTTCTTCAACTCGCTTTCTTGTGAGCTGGCTGCAACACCGTAGCATTGCTTCAGGCCCTAGTGTGGTTCCGGCATGGCACGCTGAGCCTTTGGTTAATTCCTCTTCCTGGTGGGAAATGAGAGTTAAATTTGCCCGTCCAGACACCTCCAGCTAGTCTCTCATTGGTTCTCCCTATTCCTGTTCATTTTCCGCAGAAATTGCAAACTGGGCCAAACAGGAGGTTAAAGGCACTGACTCTCCAAGTGGGGAGAGGGTTAGTAAAGCGTCTGGAATGTTGCACCCGAGTACCAGGGGACCAAACCTGAGACACATTTGAACACGTTTCCCGATCACATGGTGGATCATACTCTGGGTTCCACATGCATCTTTTAGCTGAAGGAAGAATCCCTTAAACCTGGAGAGTTGAGACCCATGGAATGGGTACCATGCAATATGACTTCAAAGGTTCTGCATTGGCTCACCGAACCTCACCAATCGTATCACTGCTGCGCTTTTGCCACTGTACACACGCTTGATTCTCTTTTGGAGACATATAAATCCATAGATTTTAAGATTCTTACTAGTCAGGTATATTCTTAGACGTTTAATATGGGGTGTTGAGTCCTCTTCGTTGAGCAAAGACTAGCTCTTGTCTATTACATATTTGGCTTATGGAACGGTATCTGTGCTAATTTCAATCTCTGGTTTTATGCAGCACCCCAACTCACCTTTCCCCTTAAGCAAGCATAAGTTGGTTTTCTACATTTGAGACCCTGTTTTGTTTTGTAATTCAGTTCCTGTGTAGCCAAGTTTACATTCCGTGTAGTAGTGATATCTTATGATGTTTCTTTTTCTGTGTGACTTATCTCACTTAGAATCATCGTACCTGAATCCACTCATTATGCTGCTACGGGCCTGATGATATAGATTTCATTGCTGAGTGATATTGCATTGTACGTAAGTACCACAAATTCTTTATCCATTTTTCACCTTCTGTGATATTGAATTTGTACTGTAAATGAGGTTCTTGTAAACAGAGCCGTCCCAAAATTTGGGGTGGCTGTGTCTTTTTGATTTTAATTTCCCTAAGCTATAGGACCATAAGTGGAAGTGCCCTAGGCTCTGTTGCTTTGTTTTGTAGATGTTTCAGGAAACACCATACACTTCTCCAGAGTGGCTGTTGGCAATTTACATCCCGCCCATCAGCATAACAAGGCTCCCAGTTCTCCATGGCCTGTCCTGCCTTTCTGGATTTTATACTTTTTTCAGATGGCCCTTTTGACCGGGGGGCAGTGAGACTTCATTGTAGTGCAGATTTCCTTTGCAAGCTTGCTTGGTTGGCCAAAAAGGGCGTATGCGTTTTTTCCTGAATATATTCAGGAAAAAACGCATACGCCCTTTTTGGCCAAGTGCATCATTGTGGACGTTCTGCCTCTTTTCCTATGCTTTACATGCAATTCCAGTCTACCTCCTGAAATCGGTTTCCTGCAATTCTGCCCTGCTTTCAAGTCCTCTTGGCAGCCTTACTTCAATATATTTTTGGACGATAGCTGTCATTTTTAACTCTGCAGGTTTGTGAATTACAGTGCCCCTGAGCTCCTTTCTTCAACTCGCTTTCTTGTGAGCTGGCCGCAACACCGCAGGATTGCTTCAGGCCCTAGTGTGGTTCCGGCATGGCACGCTGAGCCTTTGGTTAATTCCTCTTCCTGGTGGGAAATGAGAGTTAAATTTGCCCGTCCAGACACCTCCAGCTAGTCTCTCACTGGTTCTCCCTATTCCTGTTCATCTTCCGCAAATATTGCAAACTGGGCCAAACAGGAGGTTAAAGGCACTGACTCTCCAAGTGGGGAGAGTGTTAGTAAAGCGTCTGGAATGTTGCACCCGAGTACCAGGGAACAAAACCTGAGACACATTTGAACACGTTTCCCGATCACATGGTGGATCATACTCTGGGTTCCACATGCATGTTTTAGCTGAAGGAAGAATCCCTTAAACCTGGAGAGTTGAGACCCATGGAATGGGTACCATGCAATATGACTTCAAAGGTTCTGCATTGGCTCACCGAACCTCACCAATCCTATCACTGCTGCGCTTATGCCACTGTACACACCCTTGATTCTCTTTCGGAGACATATAAATCCATAGGTTTTAAGATTCTTCCTAGTCAGGTATATTCTTAGACGTTTAATATGGGGTGTTGAGTCCTCTTCGTTGAGCAAGGAGTAGCTCTTGTCTATTACATATTTGGCTTATGGAACTGTATCTGTGCTAATTTCAATCTCTGGTTTTATGCAGCACCCCAACTCACCTTTCCCCTTAAGCAAGCATAAGTTGGTTTTCTACATTTGAGACCTTGTTCTGTTTTGTAATTCAGTTCCTGTGTAGCCAAGTTTACATTCCGTGTATTAGTGATATCTTATGATGTTTCTTTTTCTGTGTGACTTATCTCACTTAGAATCATCGTACCTGAATCCACTCATTATGCTGCTCTGGGCCTGATGACATAGATTTCATTGCTGAGTGATATTGCATTGTACGTAAGTACCACAACTTCTTTATCCATTTTTCGCTTTCTGTGATATTGAACTTGTACCGTAAACGAGGTTCTTGTAAACAGAGCCGTCCCAAACTTTGGGGTGGCTGAGTTTTTTTGATTTTAATTTCCCTAAGCTATACGACCATAAGTGGAAGTGCCCTAGGCTCTGTTGCTTTGTTTTTTAGATGTTTCAGGAAACACCATACACTTCTCCAGAGTGGCTGTTGGCAATTTACATCCCGCCCATCAGCATAACAAGGCTCCCAGTTCTCCATGGCCTGTCCGGCCTTTCTTGATTTTACACTTTTTTCAGATGGCCCTTTTGACTGGGGGGCAGTGAGACTTCATTGTAGTGCAGATTTCCTTTGCAAGCTTTTTGGTTGGCCAAAAAGTGCGTATGCGTTTTTTCCTGAATATATTCAGGAAAAAAACGCATATGCCCTTTTTGGCCAAGTGCATCATTGTGGACGTTCTGTCTCTTTTCCTATGCTTTACATGCAATTCCAGTCTACCTCCTGAAATCGGTTTCCTGCAATTCTGCCCCGCTTTCAAGTCCTCTTGGCAGCCTTACTTCAATATATTTTTGGACGATAGCTGTCATTTATAACTCTGCAGGTTTGTGAATTACAGTGCCCCTGAGCTCCTTTCTTCAACTCGCTTTCTTGTGAGCTGGCCGCAACACCGCAGGATTGCTTCAGGCCCTAGTGTGGTTCCGGCATGGCACGCTGAGCCTTTGGTTAATTCCTCTTCCTGGTGGGAAATGAGAGTTACATTTGCCCATCCAGACACCTCCAGCTAGTCTCTCATTGGTTCTCCCTATTCCTGTTCATTTTCCGCAGAAATTGCAAACTGGGCCAAACAGGAGGTTAAAGGCACTGACTCTCCAAGTGGGGAGAGTTTTAGTAAAGCGTCTGGAATGTTGCACCCAAGTACCAGCGGAGAAAATCTGAGACACATTTGAACACGTTTCCCGATCACACGGTGGATCATACTCTGGGTTCCACATGCATGTTTTAGCTGAAGGAAGAATCCCTTAAACCTGGAGAGTTGAGACCCATGGAATGGCTAGCATGCAATATGACTTCAAAGGGTCTGCATTTGCTCATCAAACCTCACCAATCCTATCACTGCGGCGTTTATGCCGCTGTACACATGCTTGATTCTCTTTTGGAGACATATAAATCCATAGGTTTTAAGATTATTACTAGTCAGGTATATTCTTAGGCGATTAATATGGGGTGTAGAGTCCACTTCGTTGAGCAAGGAGTAGCTCTTGTCTATTACATATTTGGCTTATGGAATGGTATCTGTGCTAATTTCAATCTCTGGTTTTATGCAGAACCCCAACTCACCTTTCCCCTTAAGCAAGCATAAGTTGGTTTTCTACATTTGAGACCGTGTTCTGTTTTGTAATTCAGTTTCTGTGTAGCCAAGTTTTCATTCCGTTTAGTAGTGATATCTTATGATGTTTCTTTTTCTGTGTGACTTATCTCACTTAGAATCATCGTACCTGAATCCACTCATTATGCTGCTACGGGCCTGATGATATAGATTTCATTGCTGACTGATATTGCATTGTACGTAAGTACCACAAATTCTTTATCCATTTTTCACCTTCTGTGATATTGAATTTGTACTGTAAATGAGGTTCTTGTAAACAGAGCCATCCCAAACTTTGGGGTGGCTGTGTCTTTTTGATTTTAATTTCCCTAAGCTATAGGACCATAAGTGGAAGTGCCCTAGGCTCTGTTGCTTTGTTTTTTAGATGTTTCAGGAAACACCATACACTTCTCCAGAGTGGCTGTTGGCAATTTACATCCCGCCCATCAGCATAACAAGGCTCCCAGTTCTCCATGGCCTGTCCGGGCTTTCTGGATTTTAAACTTTTTTCAGATGGCCCTTTTGACTGGGGGGCAGTGAGACTTCATTGTACTGCAGATCTCCTTTGCAAGCTTGCTTGGTTGGCCAAAAAGGGCGTATGGGTTTTTTCCTGAATATATTCAGGAAAAAACGCATACGCCCTTTTTGGCCAAGTGCATCATTGTGGACGTTCTGCCTCTTTTCCTATGCTTTACATGCAATTCCAGTCTACCTCCTGAAATCGGTTTCCTGCAATTCTGCCCCGCTTTCAAGTCCTCTTGGCAGCCTTACTTCAATATATTTTTGGACGATAGCTGTCATTTATAACTCTGCAGGTTTGTGAATTACAGTGCCCCTGAGCTCCTTTCTTCAACTCGCTTTCTTGTGAGCTGGCCGCAACACCGCAGGATTGCTTCAGGCCCTAGTGTGGTTCCGGCATGGCACGCTGAGCCTTTGGTTAATTCCTCTTCCTGGTGGGAAATGAGAGTTATATTTGCCCGTCCAGACACCTCCAGCTAGTCTCTCACTGGTTCTCCCTATTCCTGTTCATCTTCCGCAAATATTGCAAACTGGGCCAAACAGGAGGTTAAAGGCACTGACTCTCCAAGTGAGGAGAGTGTTAGTAAAGCGTCTGGAATGTTGCACCCGAGTACCAGGGGACAAAACCTGAGACACATTTGAACACGTTTCCCAATCACATCGTGGATCATACTCTGGGTTCCACATGCATGTTTTAGCTGAAGGAAGAATCCCTTAAACCTGGAGAGTTGAGACCCATGGAATGGGTACCATGCAATATGACTTCAAAGGTTCTCCATTGGCTCACCGAACCTCACCAATCCTATCACTGCTGCGCTTATGCCACTGTACACACCCTTGATTCTCTTTCGGAGACATATAAATCCATAGGTTTTAAGATTCTTCTTAGTCAGGTATATTCTTAGACGTTTAATATGGGGTGTTGAGTCCTCTTCGTTGAGCAAGGAGTAGCTCTTGTCTATTACATATTTGGCTTATGGAACGGTATCTGTGCTAATTTCAATCTCTGGTTTTATGCAGCACCCCAACTCACCTTTCCCCTTAAGCAAGCATAAGTTGGTTTTCTACATTTGAGACCTTGTTCTGTTTTGTAATTCAGTTCCTGTGTAGCCAAGTTTACATTCCGTGTATTAGTGATATCTTATGATGTTTCTTTTTCTGTGTGACTTATCTCACTTAGAATCATCGTACCTGAATCCACTCATTATGCTGCTATGGGCCTGATGACATAGATTTCATTGCTGAGTGATATTGCATTGTACGTAAGTACCACAACTTCTTTATCCATTTTTCGCTTTCTGTGATATTGAACTTGTACCGTAAACGAGGTTCTTGTAAACAGAGCCGTCCCAAACTTTGGGGTGGCTGAGTTTTTTTGATTTTAATTTCCCTAAGCTATACGACCATAAGTGGAAGTGCCCTAGGCTCTGTTGCTTTGTTTTTTAGATGTTTCAGGAAACACCATACACTTCTCCAGAGTGGCTGTTGGCAATTTACATCCCGCCCATCAGCATAACAAGGCTCCCAGTTCTCCATGGCCTGTCCGGCCTTTCTGGATTTTACACTTTTTTCAGATGGCCCTTTTGACTGGGGGGCAGTGAGACTTCATTGTAGTGCAGATTTCCTTTGCAAGCTTGCTTGGTTGGCCAAAAAGGGCGTATGCGTTTTTTCCTGAATATATTCAGGAAAAAACGCATACGCCCTTTTTGGCCAAGTGCATCATTGTGGACGTTCTGCCTCTTTTCCTATGCTTTACATGCAATTCCAGTCTACCTCCTGAAATCGGTTTCCTGCAATTCTGCCCCGCTTTCAAGTCCTCTTGGCAGCCTTACTTCAATATATTTTTGGACGATAGCTGTCATTTATAACTCTGCAGGTTTGTGAATTACAGTGCCCCTGAGCTCCTTTCTTCAACTCGCTTTCTTGTGAGCTGGCCGCAACACCGCAGGATTGCTTCAGGCCCTAGTGTGGTTCCGGCATGGCACGCTGAGCCTTTGGTTAATTCCTCTTCCTGGTGGGAAATGAGAGTTATATTTGCCCGTCCAGACACCTCCAGCTAGTCTCTCACTGGTTCTCCCTATTCCTGTTCATCTTCCGCAAATATTGCAAACTGGGCCAAACAGGAGGTTAAAGGCACTGACTCTCCAAGTGCGAGAGTGTTAGTAAAGCGTCTGGAATATTGCACCCGAGTACCAGGGGACAAAACCTGAGACACATTTGAACACGTTTCCCGATCACACGGTGGATCATACTCTGGGTTCCACATGCATGTTTTAGCTGAAGGAAGAATCCCTTAAACCTGGAGAGTTGAGACCCATGGAATGGGTACCATGCAATATGACTTCAAAGGGTCTGCATTGGCTCACAGAACCTCACCAATCCTATCAGTGCTACGTTTATGCCGCTGTACACACGCCTTATTCTCTTTCGGAGACATAGAAATCCATAGGTTTTAAGATTCTTACTAGTCAGGTATATTCATAGGCGTTTAATATGGGGTGTAGAGTCCACTTCGTTGAGCAAGGAGTAGCTCTTGTCTATTACATATTTGGCTTATGGAACGGTATCTGTGCTAATTTCAATCTCTGGTTTTATGCAGCACCCCAACTCACCTTTCCCCTTAAGCAAGCATAAGTTGGTTTTCTACATTTGAGACCCTGTTCTGTTTTGTAATTCAGTTCCTTTGTAGCTAAGTTTACATTCCGTGTAGTAGTGATATCTTATGATGTTTCTTTTTCTGTGTGATTTTTTTCACTTAGAATCATGGTACCTGAATCTACTCATTATGCTGCTACGGGCCTGATGACATAGATTTCATTGCTGAGTGATATTGCATTGTACATAAGTACCACAACTTCTTTATCCATTTTTCGCTTTCTGCAATATTGAACTTGTACCATAAACGAGGTTCTTGTAAACAGAGCCGTCCCAAACTTTGGGGTGGCTGTGTCTTTTTGATTTTAATTTCCCTAAGCTATAGGACCATAAGTGGAAGTGCCCTAGGCTCTGTTGCTTTGTTTTTTAGATGTTTCAGGAAACACCATACACTTCTCCAGAGTGGCTGTTGGCAATTTACATCCCGCCCATCAGCATAACAAGGCTCCCAGTTCTCCATGGCCTGTCCTGCCTTTCTGGATTTTACACTTTTTTCAGATGCTCCTTTTGACAGGGAGGAAGTGAGACTTCATTGTAGTGCAGATTTCCTTTGCAAGCTTGCTTGGTTGGCCAAAAAGGGCGTATGCGTTTTTTCCTGAATATATTCAGGAAAAAACGCATACGCCCTTTTTGGCCAAGTGCATCATTGTCGACGTTCTGAGTGTTTTCATATGTTTTCAATGCAATTCCAGTCTACCTCCTGAAATCGGTTTCCTGCAATTCTGCCTTGCTGTCAGTGCCTCTTCATAGCCTTACCTCAATATACTTTTTGAAAATTGTTGGCCTTTTTAACTCTGCAGGTTTTTGAATTGCCGTGGCCCTTAGCTGCATTTTTCAGCTCTTATTTTTGTGATCTTGCCTCATATCCACAGGATTTCTTCAGGCCCTATTCTTCTTCTGGGTCGCCTTGCTCTGCCTTTGGTTAATTCTTCTTCCTGATGTGAATTAGAGTGACATGTTCCCATTGAAACCGCTACAGCTATTTTCTCACTGGTTCCCCCTATTCCCATTCATCCTCCGCACTAACTGCAGACTGTGCGATACCGGAACGTAAAGGCATTGACTCTCCATGTGGAGATGTTGTTAGTAAAGTGGCTGGAATGTTGATCCGGAGCCCCAGGAGAGGAAAATGAGGTGCGTTTTAGAAACCTTTCCCGATCATATGGTATACCATCCGCTGGATTTCCCATGCATGGTTTAGCTGTAGGAAGATTCCCTTCAACCTGGAGTGTTGGGACCCTTGGAATGAGTAGCATGAAGTATTGCATTAAACTTTCGGCAGTTGCTCACCAAAGCTCACCAATCCTCTCAGCCCCAAGTGTCCAGCCTTATGTCTTATCCAGCTGTGGGTTTATATGTGGTCATTCCAGGTTGCATCACAGCCCCTGAGCGAATTTTGTAAGAATTTTTCTCTCTTTCATTGTTTCTGCGTTTTGGTTTTAAAATTTATTTCTATAATGGGGTTTAGCTCATTTTCACTGCTGTGTTTGGCCGCTCTGCACACACTTGATTCCCTTATGGAGATATATCAATACATGGGTTTTAAGATTCTTATTACTCAGATATATTTCTCTGCGGTGTATAGGGTGTGTTGAGGCCAGTTCATTGAGCAAGGTGTAGATCTTGTCTAATACCTATTTGGTTTATTGAACGGTATCTGTGCTAATTTCAAACTCTGGTTTTATGCATCACCCCACCTCTCCTTTCCCCTTAAGCTGACATAAGTGTGTTTTCTAAATGTGAGACACTGTTCTGTTTTGTAATTCATTTTTTGTGCAGCCATATTTATCCTCCCTCTATAAGTGATATCTTATGATATGTTTCTTTTTCTGTTTGACTTATTTCAAGTAGTATTATCGGACCTAAATCCACTCTTTATCCTTCTACTAGCCTTATTACATTGATTTCATGGTGAAGAGATATTCCATTGTACATAAGTACCACATTTTCTTTATCCATTGTTCTCTTTCCTGGGATATTTAAGGTGTACTGAAGTTGAGGTTCTTGTAAACAGAGTAGCCCTAAACTGTGGTGTGCTTGTGTCTTGTTGATTTTTAGACTTCCCTAGATATACTTCCGTGATTGGAAGTGCCCTATGCTCTGTAGCTCTGTTTTTTAGATGATTTAGGAACCACCATACACTTCTCCAGAGTGGCTCTCGGCAGTTCACACACTGTCCATCAGCGTATAAAGGCTCCCTGTTCTCCATGGCCTGTCCTGCATTTCTGGTTTTTACAATTTTTTCGGATGGCCCTTTTGACCAGTGGGAAATGAGACTTCTTTGTTGTGCACATTTGCATTGCTTGCTTGCTTGGTTGCCCATAAAGTGCGTATGCGTTTTTTCCTGGATATATTCAGGAAAAAACGCATACTCCCTTTTGGGCCAACTGCATCATTGTCGAAATTCTGCCGCTTTTCATGTGCTTTAAAGACGAGTCCAATCTATCTCTTGAAATCTGTTTCTTGCAATTCTGTCTTGCATTCAGATCCTCTTCTTTGCCTTACCTCAACATATTTTGGGACGTTAGTTTTCATTTATAACTCTGCAGGTTTGTGAATTGCAGTGACCCTGAGCTCCATTTTTTAAGTTGCTCTTTTGTGAGCTGGCCTCAAAGCCGCAGGATTGCTTCAGGCCCTATTTTGGCTCCGGCGAGGCGGGCTGAGCCTTTTTTTAATTCTTATTCTTAATGGGAAATTAGAGTGACATGTGCCCGTCCAAACCCCTACAACTATTCTCTCATTGGTTCCCCCTCTTCCCGTTCATCCTCCTCACAATTTGCAAAATGTGTGAAACAGAAGTTTAAATGTGCTGATTCTCTAAGTGGGGAGATTCTAAGTAACGTGGCTGGAATGATGAACAGGAGCACCAGGAGAGGATAAATGAGGTGCATTTTAGACACATCTCCCGATCACATGGTGTACAGTCCTCTGGGTTTTCCATGCATGTTTTCGCTGTAGGAAGATCCCTTGAACCTGCAGATTTGGGACCCATTGAATGGGTACCAGGTAGTATTACTTTAAAGGGTGTGCATTTCCTCACCCAACCTCATATTTCTCTTAGCGTAAACAGTTTCCAGCCTTATGTCTCATCCTGCTGTGGGTCTAGATGTGTTCAATCCATGTTGCATCACCGTCCCTGAGGAAAAGTTGTAAGAGGTTTTCTCTGTCTCTTTGTCGTTTATTTTTTTCAATTTATTACTATATTGGTTACAGCTGATTTTCAAAGCTCTGTTTCTTGCTGCTGTACATCCACTTGATTCACATACAGAGAGACATCAATAAATTCTTTTTCAGATTCTTACCAGTCATATATATTCTTTTCCAGTGACTTGAGTGTGCTGAGTGCAGTTCTTTTAGCTACCGTGTAGGCCTTGTTGATTATCAGTTTGGTATTTGGAATGGTATCTTTGCTAATTTCAACCTCCTGGATGATGCCTCACCCCTCCCCACCTTTCCCGTTTAGCAGCCTTACGCGTGTTGTCTACATATTTGACTATGTTTTTGTTTTGTAATTTATTTCATGTGTAGCCATTTTGGATTCCACCTTTAAGTGATATCTTATGATATGTGTCTTTTTCTTTTTGAATTATGTCACTTAGAATGATCATACGTAACTCCTCCGGAGTTGTTACAACTGGCCATATTTCATTGATTTCCAGGCTGAGTAATATTCCACTCTACATAAGTACCACATCTCTATCCATTTTTTCCCTCCAGAGACATTTAAGTTATATCCTAGTCGAGAATCTTTTAAACAGAGAGGCAGTAAACATTGGGGTGCCTGTGTCCTCTCGATTTTTGTTTTTCCCAAGACATACGCCCATGAGTGCAAGTGCCCTATGCTCTGTAGCTCATTTTTTAGATGCTTTAGTAAACACAATACACTTCTCCAGAATGGCCATTGGCAATATACATTTCCACTATAAGCCTCACAGGGCTCCCTCTTCTCCTTGCCCTGTCCTGCATTTCTGGTGTTTACACTTTATGAGGATGGCTCTTCTGACTGATGCGAAGTGATATCTTTTGTAGTATTGATTTCCAGTGCCCACCTGTTTGGTTGGCTAAAAAAGTGTATGCCCTTTTCTTGAATATATACAGAAAAAAACGCATACAGCCTTTTTGGCCAACTGCAATGTTGGCAATGTTCAGCCCCTTTTCTTGTGCTTAATGGCGAGTCCTTTCTACCTCCTCAAATCCCTTTCCTGCCATTCTCCCTTGCTTACCAATCCTTTTCTCTGACTTTCCTCAAGACATTTTTCAGTGATAGATATTTTCAACTCTGCAGTTTCGTGAATTTTACTGCCCCTGAGTTCCATTGTTCAACTTGTGTTTATGGGAACTGGCCACAAAGCAGTGGGATTTCCTCAAGCCCTATACTGTTTCCATGGGCAACCCTAGCCTTTGGTCAATTCGTCTTCCTGATTGGAAATTAGAGTGACATGTGCCTGTCTGAACACCTAGGACTTGTCTCTCATTGTTCCTCATCCTTCCGCTTCATCCTCTGGACAAATTCCAAACTGTATGCAACAGGATGTTGACAGTGCTGACATCTCCAAGTGGGGAGACTGTTAGTAAAGACGCTGGAGGGGTGAACCCGAGCACCAGGAGATGAGGAGATGAGATGCCTTTTCCAAACTCTTCCTGATCAGACGGTATACCATCCTCTGTGTGTGACAGACATGTTTTAGCAGTAGGAAGAGTCCCATTCATGTAAGGAGAACACCAGGGCTTTTTCAAAATCAGTGTCTCCCCGAAACCCAAACTGGGGAATTTTTTAAGCTACGGCTACACATATGTTCATTAAGGGCCTTGGGAAGTAGGCAGAGTCCAAACTTTAGATGATTGAAGTCTTCAGGGTCAGAAGCACTCACCACTGGCTTCCCTTAGGTTACACTTTAACTGTCATTGATAGATGATGTCAATAAAAATATCTATTCTTTTTCCGATTATTTCCCCTTATAGGTTATTGCAAAATATTGAGTGTAGTTCCCTGTGCTACACAGTGGTTCCTTGTTGATGATCTATTTTATACATAGCAGTGTGTATGTGTTAATTCCAAACTGTTAATTTATCCCTCCTCCCACCTTTCCCCTTTGGTAATAATAAATTATAAGATTTTATACTTCTCAGAAATGGGGGAGCTGAAAGAGAGGTATCATTTTCAATGGAAAAGCATTTAAAACAAGATTGAAGCTTTAACCAAGATTATTAGATGTACATCCTTGGAAAGAAATCACTTCATTTCTCTAATATTGACCTGACAAATAAGACAAACCTTTTCACTGAACTTGCTTATAATAAAGTGATGGAAATATCAAATGGAAGTGTTAGAAACATCTTATTTTACCCGAGCCTTATAAACTGTTCTATGTTAACTACAGTTTGGCTCACACATCTGTTCATTGAAGTTACAATAGTCTCAATTTCTGTTACTGATCCTCCAGAGTGGACCCCAACAAGTGTCCCCCTGCCCAGTGTCATTGGGGCCAACAGATCGAGACTGAGTTTGGTTCACAAGCAAAGGAAACTTTATATTTTGATCAGAGAATGGAGAGGTGAGAGCATGCACTACCCCGTGGGCTGTGGGCTGGGCTGCTGTGTAGAGATCCTGTCAGAGTCAGTGGGAGGGAGGGGGCGGAGCACTCAAGGGCCGGGTTGGCTGCAGCTCAGGCTCTATATCTTAGAGTCTGCACTGGGCCCCAGGAGCTGAGGTGTCGACCCAGCCATTCTGCACTAGGAAATCTGGTCTGAAGTGCCGGGTGTGGAACCTCTGCATGCGGGACCCTAGGAGCATGTGAAATTAGACAAAGCACAAAGGATAAAAAAGGTCAGACTTGACTTTATTGCCCAGATTCTATTTTTATCTCCCAGGGATTTTTAATGGGCTTTGCTGGGGACAAACCCCTCCTCTGCCTTTTGTCCCGTTCCTCATTCTTGGAGTGCTGAGGGTGCAGACCCTTCTTCTGTAACTGCTGAGTGCTGAGTTGGGAGCCCTCATACCAGGGGATGAGGGTCAGAACTTCTCCCCAGCAGCCTCCAGGTGACGTTGATTGGCCCCAGGACCCCTGCCTCCCTGCTCGTCCGCCTGAGCACCAGCATTGGAAGTGTTATAGATTCTAATGACCTTTAAGGGTTCAGGAAAGAGATGTGCAGAGACGCTGTGGGGGCCGGTTTCACCCTGCCCCACATTTGTTCGGCCACATTAGGCTGACCGTTTCTGCCAGCCTAGATGCTCTGACCAGTAGTCTGCTCTTTCTTCAATTAGGCCCCTGAATTAACGTAAAAACAGCACCAGGTGTCAGAGCCCTGCCCGCTCAACTCCCAGACAGTCCAGGGTCAGTGGTGATCAAGGACCATGATGGCCACTGAGTCAACAGCCTTTTGAAGTAAACAGGAGTCCAGCCGGTCTTATTGGCCACCATCATCACGGTGTCTGTAGGCTTTTCTATGGTGACAGTGTGATATACGTTTCCCCCGCCAAGACTATTAGCTCCCCTCCGGGTGCAGTAAGTCCTGCAAGCAGTAGTCTACTCATTCGGGACACACTATTGTTGTTTTATGAGAGAAACTCCAGGTCAAGTGATGTTCACACGAGTCGTCATGGTGCCCTGTTGCCCCCGGTTATCTCTCTGGATGTTGGAGTTGGAGGGCCTCCTCACTCGAGGTCGGTGTGCCCACGGAGCGAACCCTGCAACTTCAGGGCATGGTTGGTGATTAGGATCACCACGTGGGGTCCTTTTCCCTTAGGAGGGAGGTGGCCTTTTGGGCTGCTGATTTCCAGGTTTTTAGATACCGCCAGTATCTTGGCCAGATGTGGCAGTGGGCCAAGCCCCTTGGTGACTCTATTTTATCCTACCTGGATGGCATTCTTGCGTTGTTCCATTTCAAGTGGTCCCAGTTTTTGCACTAATTCTCCAATGGCGACTCACCTTTCACCGGGAATGGAAAGGTCAAAGGGTTTAGCTCAATTAGGGAGTTCCAGGGCAAGGGTCTGAATTGACTGCTCTTTCCATTCTTGAAAGGCCACTTCTGGATTCTGTTCAAAAGGATCATCATCTTTTCCTTTCAGTGTTTCATATAGAGGCCCAGCTAGTAGACTGTAGTTAGGGATCCAGAAGCAGCAAACCCTGGCCTCCCCAGGAACCCCTAAGCTGTCTTCTAGTTTTAGAAAGGGGTAAGGCTGCAAATGGTTTCTTCCCTTTCCTGGGATGGGCTTCTCCGACCTTCTGTGAGAATGAAGCCCAGGCAGGTCACCGCAGTCTGTGATATTTGAGCTTTTTCTTGGACAACTTCTATCCTTTATTGGCTTGGTAGTTCAGAGGCCTCCTTAGTAGGGCTGGCGATCAGAATGTCGTCTGCATATTGAAGGAGGGTTTCCTTTTCTAGAGGTAGAACTTTTCGGTCTTTAGCTAAGCTTTCCCCAAAGATGGTGTGGGAATTTTTGAACCCTTGGGGCAAGACGGCCCGGAAGTATTGTTTTAGTTGTATGTTGAGTCCTGCCACTCACAAGCCAAAATTTCTTGTGACTCTGGGACTAATGGAATACAAAAGAAGGCATCATTGAAGACTAATACAGAATACCATGTCCTGGTGGTTGGTAGAATGACCAGCAGGGTGTAGGAAATGGAGCAACTGGAGGTATATCCTCGGTGGCTTCACTGACTGTCCTGACATCCTTTACCAGGTCCCCAGCAGCCCATGGGGCTCTCGTGGTCAGGCCAATCCCAGGATATGGAGCTCTCCTGGGCAGGTACCCCACCCCCAACCCAGCCCACGGGGCTCTCATGGTCAGGCCTCTCCCAGGATACAGAGCTACCCTTGCAGGTACCGTGGCAGGGCTGGGCACACAGGAACTGTGCACATAGCCCTCATTGAAGAGCACCCCCATCTCACCTGTCGCTCAGAGCTGACACAGAGCACCTCAGAGCAGGACTTGAACTAACAAACAGCAGCTCCGACAGGTCTGTGACCCTGGGCATCACTCTGTGTGGCCTCCCTCCACCTGGTCTTCCAGAGACTTCCACTGCACCCGGGGCACCAAGCCTCTGTCTCCAACCACCACCCACCCCTCCTCTCCCTGACTCCTGGGTTCCTCTCATTAGGAGAGGGTTTTCTTGAAGTTGTCTCCCACTCATGGGCCAGATAAAATGATTAGAAAAGAAGCCAAAGCTGCAGCCCCTTGTCTATCCTGACTCTCAGGAGCCCACACCTGTTCCTTGGACCTGGCCGGTTCAGCAAGTTCCATTTTCTGCAACTGTGAGCCCCTGAGGGGTGATGATTGGCTGACCTGGGCAGCCTTACCATGCCGGCCAGCCCTCCCCAGGTGTGCCTGGGTTGAGATCAATATAAATACCACTCCAGGCAGCAAGAGCCCCTGCAGCTGTGCCTGACGCCATTTTCTCTGCCCTGTCAGCAGTCTCGGGGCTGGGCTGGTGGGAGGGAGTGAGAGGCCACGGCTTTGTGGGTGGCCCAGTGTGAGTGGGGCTCTGCTGGACTTTCTGCAGCAGTTGCCAGGCTGCCACCTGCTAAAGAAGAGGATGTGTCACCCATACCTGCTGCTGGAATTTCTCCCTGGGCAGAGGTGAGGAAGGAAAAAAGCAGTGGGGGCAGGGACAGGACGGGTATCTCAGGCAGGGAAATGGAAATCTTCCAGAAGAGCACCCAGGGACAGGACCATCCTGGCTGGCCTGCAGGCACCAAGTCAGCTGGCATGCTGTCACTCGTGTGGCTCCATGGCCCTTCCTCTAGGCTTTCAAGTCCTTGTATATATTCAGGTGTTTTACCTGGGAAGGGTGGGAACAGTTCAACAGCAACTGGCCTGGGGCTCAGCTCACGTTCACTCACAGATGCCTCGGCACAGTGCCCCAGCTTTGCAATGAGTACGCTTGTGTGGGGGCTGCTGGCTGAATGGGAGACGATTCCCCACCACTGACCAACTTCAGAATTGTTTACAACTGGAGCAAGTGCCCTGATACGGTTTTCCTCTGAGTAACTGGTGGGTTCTGTTTTTTTTTTTTTCTCTTTTTCGTTTTTGGTTCAAGGTAGATTTTATTCCTCTTTTTTGTATTTACAGATATAAGCATGGAAATAATTTATTCATATAAATACATGTATGTGAAGGGAATAATTGTTTTTTCTGTTTTATTTTTTAAATTTTATTTCTTTTTAATTTTGAATTTTATTTTATATTTTTATACAGCAGGTTCTTATTGGTTATCTATTTTATACATATAAATGTTTACATGCCAATCCCAATCTCTCAGCTCCTCCCACCACCACCCCCCCAAGAGCTTTCCCCCCTTGTTGTCCATACGATTGTTGTCTACATCTGTTGCTCTATTTATGCCTTGCAAAACGGTTAATCTGTACAGTTTTTCTAGGTTCCACATATATGCATGAATATACAAGATTTGTTTTTCTCTTTCTGACTTACTTCACTCTGTATGACAGTCTCTAGATCCATCGACGTCTCTACAAATGACCCAATTTCATTCCTTTCATGGCTTAGTAATATTCCATTTTATATATGTACCACATCTTTATGCATTCGTCTGTCTGTGGGCATTTAGGTTGCTTCCATTACCTCGATATTGTAAATAGTGATGCAATGAACATTGCGGTGAATGTCTCTTTTTGATTTATGGTTTTGTCTGTGTATATGTCCAGTACTGGGATTGCTGTATCATATGGTAATTCTATTATTAGTTTCTTAAGACTCCATATTGTTCTCCATAGTGACTGTATCAATTTATATTCCCAACAATAGTGGAAGAGGCTTCCTTTTCCCCACACCCTTTCCAGCAATTGTTGTTTGTAGATTTTCAGATGATGCCCATTCTAACAGGTGTGAGGTGATACCTCATTGTTGAGTCCATTTCGTTGAGCAAGGGGTAGGTCTTGTCTATTACATATTTGGCTTATGGAACGGTATCTGTGCTAATTTCAAACTCTGGTTTTATGCAGCACCCCAACTCACCTTTCCCCTTAAGCAAGCATAAGTTGGTTTTCTAAACTTGAGACCCTGTTCTGTTTTGTAATTCAGTTCATGTGTAGCCAAGTTTACATTCCATGTATTAGTGATACCTTATGATGTTTCCTTATCTGTGTGACTTATTTCACTTAGAATCATCGTGCCTCAATCCACTCATTATGCGGGTACAGGCCTGGTGACACAGATTTCATTGCTCAGTGGTATTCTGTTGTACGTTAAGTACCGCAACTTCTTTATCAATTATTTGCTCTCTGGGATACTTAACTTGTACCATAGAAGAGGTTCCTGTAAACAGAGCCGTCCCAAATTTTGGGGTGGCTGTGTCTTTTTGATTTTAATTTCCCTAAGCTATAGGACCATAAGTGGAAATGCCCTAGACTCTGTTGCTTTGTTTTTCAGATGTATCAGGAAACACCATACACTTCTCCAGAGTGGCTGTTGGCAATTTACATCCCGCCCATCAGCATAACAAGGTTCCTTTATCCCCATGGCCTGTCTTGCATTTCTGCATTTTCCACTTTTTTCAGATGGCTCTTTAAACTGGGGGGAAGTGACACTTCATAGTAGTTCGGATTTCCATTGCAAGCTTGCTTGGTTTGCCAAAAAGGGCGTATGCGTTTTTTCCTGAATATATTCAGGAAAAAACGCATACGCCCTTTTTGGCCAAGTGCATCATTGTGGACGTTCTGCCTCTTTTCCTATGCTTTACATGCAATTCCAGTCTACCTCCTGAAATCGGTTTCCTGCAATTCTGCCCCGCTTTCAAGTCCTCTTGGCAGCCTTACTTCAATATATTTTTGGATGATAGCTGTCATTTATAACTCTGCAGGTTTGTGAATTACAGTGCCCCTAAGCTCCTTTCTTCAACTCGCTTTCTTGTGAGCTGGCCGCAACACCGCAGGATTGCTTCAGGCCCTAGTGTGGTTCCGGCATGGCACGCTGAGCCTTTGGTTAATTCCTCTTCCTGGTGGGAAATGAGAGTTAAATTTGCCCGTCCAGACACCTCCAGCTAGTCTCTCATTGGTTCTCCCTATTCCTGTTCAACTTTCAAAGAATTTGCAAACTGGGCCAAACAGGAGGTTAAAGGCACTGACTCTCCAAGTGGGGAGAGTGTTAGTAAAGCGTCTGGAATGTTGCACCCGAGTACCAGGGGACGAAACCTGAGACACATTTGAACACGTTTCCCGATCACACGGTGGATCATACTCTGGGTTCCACATGCATGTTTTACCTGAAGGAAGAATCCCTTAAACCTGGAGAGTTGAGACCCTTGGCATGGGTACCATGCAATATGACTTCAAAGGGTCTGCATTGGCTCACCGAACCTCACCAATCCTATCACTGCTGCGCTAATGCAATGTACACACGCTTCATTCTCTTTCAGAGACATATAAATCCATAGGTTTTAAGATTCTTACTAGTCAGGTATATTCTTAGGCGTTTAATATGGGGTGTAGAGTCCACTTCGTTGAGCAAGGAGTAGCTCTTGTCTATTACATATTTGGCTTATGGAACGGTATCTGTGCTAATTTCAATCTCTGGTTTTATGCAGCACCCCAACTCACCTTTGCCCTTAAGCAAGCATAAGTTGGTTTTCTACATTTGAGACACTGTTCTGTTTTGTAATTCAGTTCCTGTGTACCCAAGTTTACATTCCGTGTATTAGTGATATCTTATGATGTTTCTTTTTCTGTGTGACTTATTTCACTTAGAATCATCGTACCTGAATCCACTCATTATGCTGCTACGGGCCTTATGATATACATTTCATTGCTGAGTGATATTGCATTGTACGTAAGTACCACAAATTCTTTATCCATTTTTCGCTTTCTGTGATATTGAACTTGTACCACAAACGAGGTTCTTGTAAACAGAGCCGTCCCAAACTTTGCGGTGGCTGTGTCTTTTTGATTTTAATTTCCCTAAGCTATACGACCATAAGTGGAAGTGCCCTAGGCTCTGTTGCTTTGTTTTGTAGATGTTTCAGGAAACACCATAAACTTCTCCAGAGTGGCTGTTGGCAATTTACATCCCGCCCATCAGCATAACAAGGCTCCCAGTTCTCCATGGCCTGTCCTGCCTTTCTGGATTTTATACTTTTTTCAGATGGCCCTTTTGACCGGGGGGCAGTGAGACTTCATTGTAGTGCAGATTTCCTTTGCAAGCTTGCTTGGTTGGCCCAAAAGGGCGTATGCGTTTTTTCCTGAATATATTCAGGAAAAAACGCATACGCCCTTTTTAGCCAAGTGCATCATTGTGGACGTTCTGCCTCTTTTCCTATGCTTTACATGCAATTCCAGTCTACCTCCTGAAATCGGTTTCCTGCAATTCTGCCCCGCTTTCAAGTCCTCTTGGCAGCCTTACTTCAATATATTTTTGGACGATAGCTGTCATTTATAACTCTGCAGGTTTGTGAATTACAGTGCCCCTAAGCTCCTTTCTTCAACTCGCTTTCTTGTGAGCTGGCCGCAACACCGCAGGATTGCTTCAGGCCCTAGTGTGGTTCCGGCATGGCACGCTGAGCCTTTGGTTAATTCCTCTTCCTGGTGGGAAATGAGAGTTAAATTTGCCCGTCCAGGCACCTCCAGCTAGTCTCTCATTGGTTCTCCCTATTCCTGTTCATTTTCCGCAGAAATGGCAAACTGGGCCAAACAGGAGGTTAAAGGCACTGACTCTCCAAGTGAGGAGAGTGTTAGTAAAGCGTCTGGAATGTTGCACCCGAGTACCAGGGGACGAAACCTGAGACACATTTGAACACGTTTCCCGATCACACGGTGGATCATACTCTGGGTTCCACATGCATGTTGTAGCTGAAGGAAGAATCCCTTAAACCTGGAGAGTTGAGACCCATGGAATGGGTACCATGCAATGTGACCTCAAAGGGTCTGCATTTGCTCACCGAACCTCACCAGTCCTATCACTGCTGCGTTTATGCCGCTGTACACACGCTTGATTCTCTTTCGGAGACATAGAAATGTATAGGTTTTAAGATTCTTACTGGTAAGGTATATTCTTAGGCGTTTAATATGGGGTGTAGAGTCCACTTCGTTCAGCAAGGAGTAGCTCTTGTCTATTACATATTTGGCTTATGGAACGGTATCTGTGCTAATTTCAATCTCTGGTTTTATGCAGCACCCCAACTCACCTTTCCCCTTAAGCAAGCATAAGTTGGTTTTCTACATTTGAGACCCTGTTCTGTTTTGTAATTCAGTTCCTGTGTAGCCAAGTTTACATTCCGTTTAGTAGTGATATCTTATGATGTTTCTTTTTCTGTGTGACTTATCTCACTTAGAATCATCGTACCTGAATCCACTCATTATGCTGCTACGGGCCTGATGATATACATTTCATTGCTGAGTGATATTGCATTGTACGTAAGTACCACAACTTCTTTATCCATTTTTCACTTTCTGTGATATTGAACTTGTACTGTAAATGAAGTTCTTGTAAACAGAGCCGTCCCAAACTTTGGGGTGGCTGTGTCTTTTTGATTTTAATTTCCCTAAGCTATAGGACCATAAGTGGAAGTGCCCTAGGCTCTGTTGCTTTGTTTTGTAGATGTTTCAGGAAACACCATACACTTCTCCAGAGTGGCTGTTGGCAATTTACATCCCGCCCATCAGCATAACAAGGCTCCCAGTTCTCCATGGCCTGTCCTGCCTTTCTGGATTTTACACTTTTTTCAGATGGCCCTTTTGACCGGGGGGCAGTGAGACTTCATTGTAGTGCAGATTTCCTTTGCAAGCTTGCTTGGTTGGCCAAAAAGTGCGTATGCGTTTTTTCCTGAATATATTCAGGAAAAAACGCATACGCCCTTTTTGGCCAAGTGCATCATTGTGGACGTTCTGCCTCTTTTCCTATGCTTTACATGCAATTCCAGTCTACCTCCTGAAATCGGTTTCCTGCAATTCTGCCCCGCTTTCAAGTCCTCTTGGCAGCCTTACTTCAATATATTTTTGGATGATAGCTGTCATTTATAACTCTGCAGGTTTGTGAATTACAGTGCCTCTGAGCTCCTTTCTTCAACTCGCTTTCTTGTGAGCTGGCCGCAACACCGCAGGATTGCTTCAGGCCCTAGTGTGGTTCCGGCATGGCACGCTGAGCCTTTGGTTAATTCCTCTTCCTGGTGGGAAATGAGAGTTAAATTTGCCCGTCCAGACACCTCCAGCTACTCTCTCACTCTTTCTCCCTATTCCTGATCATCTTCCGCAAAAATTGCAAACTGGGCCAAACAGGTGGTTAAAGGCACTGACTCTCCAAGTGGGGAGAGTGTTAGTAAAGCGTCTGGAATGTTGCACCCGAGTACCAGGGGACGAAACCTGAGACACATTTGAACACGTATCCCGATCACACGGTGGATCATACTCTGGGTTCCACATGCATGTTTTAGCTGAAGGAAGAATCCCTTAAACCTGGAGAGTTGAGACCCATGGAATGGGTACCATGCAATATGACTTCAAAGGTTCTGCATTGGCTCACCGAACCTCACCAATCCTATCACTGCTGCACTTATGCCACTGTACACATGCTTGATTCTCTTTTGGAGACATATTAATCCATAGGTTTTAAGATTCTTACTAGTCAGGTATATTCTTAGACGTTTAATATGGGTTGTTGAGTCCTCTTCGTTGAGCAAGGAGTAGCTCTTGTCTATTACATATTTGGCTTATGGAACGGTATCTGTGCTAATTTCAATCTCTGGTTTTATGCAGCACCCCAACTCACCTTTCCCCTTAAGCAAGCATAAGTTGGTTTTCTACATTTGAGACCTTGTTCTGTTTTGTAATTCAGTTCCTGTGTAGCCAAGTTTACATTCCGTGTATTAGTGATATCTTATGATGTTTCTTTTTCTGTGTGACTTATCTCACTTAGAATCATCGTACCTGAATCCACTCATTATGCTGCTATGGGCCTGATGACATAGATTTCATTGCTGAGTGATATTGCATTGTACGTAAGTACCACAACTTCTTTATCCATTTTTCGCTTTCTGTGATATTGAACTTGTACCGTAAACGAGGTTCTTGTAAACAGAGCCGTCCCAAACTTTGGGGTGGCTGTGTCTTTTTGATTTTAATTTCCCTAAGCTATAGGACCATAAGTGGAAGTGCCCTAGGCTCTGTTGCTTTGTTTTGTAGATGTTTCAGGAAACACCATAAACTTCTCCAGAGTGGCTGTTGGCAATTTACATCCCGCCCATCAGCATAACAAGGCTCCCAGTTCTCCATGGCCTGTCCGGCCTTTCTGGATTTTACACTTTTTTCGGATGGCCCTTTTGACTGGGGGGCAGTGAGACTTCATTGTAGTGCAGATTTCCTTTGCAAGCTTGCTTGGTTGGCCAAAAAGGGCGTATGGGTTTTTTCCTGAATATATTCAGGAAAAAACGCATACGCCCTTTTTGGCCAAGTGCATCATTGTGGACATTCTGTCTCTTTTCCTATGCTTTACATGCAATTCCAGTCTACCTCCTGAAATCGGATTCCTGCAATTCTGCCCCGCTTTCGAGTCCTCTTGGCAGCCTTACTTCAATATATTTTTGGACGATAGCTGTCATTTATAACTCTGCAGGTTTGTGAATTACAGTGCCCCTGAGCTCCTTTCTTCAACTCGCTTTCTTGTGAGCTGGCCGCAACACCGCAGGATTGCTTCAGGCCCTAGTGTGGTTCCGGCATGGCACGCTGAGCCTTTGGTTAATTCCTCTTCCTGGTGGGAAATGAGAGTTAAATTTGCCCATCCAGACACCTCCAGCTAGTCTCTCATTGGTTCTCCCTATTCCTGTTCATCTTCCGCAGAAATTGCAAACTGGGCCAAACAGGAGGTTAAAGGCACTGACTCTCCAAGTGGGGAGAGTTTTACTAAAGCGTCTGGAATGTTGCACCCGAGTACCAGGGGAGAAAAACTGAGACACATTTGAACACGTTTCCCGATCACATGGTGGATCATACTCTGGGTTCCACATGCATGTTTTAGCTGAAGGAAGAATCCCTTAAACCTGGAGAGTTGAGACCCATGGAATGGCTACCATGCAATATGACTTCAAAGAGTCTGCATTTGCTCATCGAACCTCACCGATCCTATCACTGCTGCATTTATGCCGCTGTACACATGCTTGATTCTCTTTTGGAGACATATAAATCCATAGGTTTTAAGATTATTACTAGTCAGGTATATTCTTAGGCGATTAATATGGGGTGTAGAGTCCACTTCGTTGAGCAAGGAGTAGCTCTTGTCTATTACATATTTGGCTTATGGAACGGTATCTGTGCTAATTTCAATCTCTGGTTTTATGCAGAACCCCAACTCACCTTTCCCCTTAAGCAAGCATAAGTTGGTTTTCTACATTTGAGACCGTGTTCTGTTTTGTAATTCAGTTTCTGTGTAGCCAAGTTTACATTCCGTGTAGTAGTGATATCTTATGATGTTTCTTTTTCTGTGTGACTTATCTCACTTAGAATCATCGTACCTGAATCCACTCATTATGCTGCTACGGGCCTGATGATATAGATTTCATTGCTGAGTGATATTGCATTGTACGTAAGTACCACCACTTCTTTATCCATTTTTCGCTTTCTGTGATATTGAACTTGTACCGTAAACGAGGTTCTTGTAAACAGAGCCGTCCCAAACTTTGGGGTGGCTGTGTCTTTTTGATTTTAATTTCCCTAAGCTATAGGACCATAAGTGGAAGTGCCCTAGGCTCTGTTGCTTTGTTTTTTAGATGTTTCAGGAAACACCATACACTTCTCCAGAGTGGCTGTTGGCAATTTACATCCCGCCCATCAGCATAACAAGGCTCCCACGTCTCCATGGCCTGTCCTGCCTTTCTGGATTTTACACTTTTTTCAGATGGCCCTTTTGACCGGGGGGCAGTGAGACTTCATTGTAGTGCAGATTTCCTTTGCAAGCTTGCTTGGTTGGCCAAAAAGTGCGTATGCGTTTTTTCCTGAATATATTCAGGAAAAAACGCATACGCCCTTTTTGTCCAAGTGCATCATTGTGGACGTTCTGCCTCTTTTCCTATGCTTTACATGCAATTCCAGTCTACCTCCTGAAATCGGTTTCCTGCAATTCTGCCCCGCTTTCAAGTCCTCTTGGCAGCCTTACTTCAATATATTTTTGGATGATAGCTGTCATTTATAACTCTGCAGGTTTGTGAATTACAGTGCCTCTGAGCTCCTTTCTTCAACTCGCTTTCTTGTGAGCTGGCCGCAACACCGCAGGATTGCTTCAGGCCCTAGTGTCGTTCCGGCATGGCACGCTGAGCCTTTGGTTAATTCCTCTTCCTGGTGGGAAATGAGAGTTAAATTTGCCCGTCCAGACACCTCCAGCTAGTCTCTCACTGGTTCTCCCTATTCCTGATCATCTTCCGCAAAAATTGCAAACTGGGCCAAACAGGTGGTTAAAGGCACTGACTCTCCAAGTGGGGAGAGTGTTAGTAAAGCGTCTGGAATGTTGCACCCGAGTACCAGGGGACGAAACCTGAGACACATTTGAAAACGTATCCCGATCACACGGTGGATCATACTCTGGGTTCCACATGCATGTTTTAGCTGAAGGAAGAATCCCTTAAACCTGGAGAGTTGAGACCCATGGAATGGGTACCATGCAATATGACTTCAAAGGTTCTGCATTGGCTCACCGAACCTCAGCAATCCTATCACTGCTGCACTTATGCCACTGTATACATGCTTGATTCTCTTTTGGAGACATATTAATCCATAGGTTTTAAGATTCTTACTAGTCAGGTATATTCTTAGACGTTTAATATGGGTTGTTGAGTCCTCTTCGTTGAGCAAGGAGTAGCTCTTGTCTATTACATATTTGGCTTATGGAACGGTATCTGTGCTAATTTCAATCTCTGGTTTTATGCAGCACCCCAACTCACCTTTCCCCTTAAGCAAGCATAAGTTGGTTTTCTACATTTGAGACCTTGTTCTCATTTGTAATTCAGTTCCTGTGTAGCCAAGTTTACATTCCGTGTATTAGTGATATCTTATGATGTTTCTTTTTCTGTGTGACTTATCTCACTTAGAATCATCGTACCTGAATCCACTCATTATGCTGCTATGGGCCTGATGACATAGATTTCATTGCTGAGTGATATTGCATTGTACGTAAGTACCACAACTTCTTTATCCATTTTTCGCTTTCTGTGATATTGAACTTGTACCGTAAACGAGGTTCTTGTAAACAGAGCCGTCCCAAACTTTGGGGTGGCTGTGTCTTTTTGATTTTAATTTCTCTAAGCTATAGGACCATAAGTGGAAGTGCCCTAGGCTCTGTTGCTTTGTTTTTTAGATGTTTCAGGAAACACCATACACTTCTCCAGAGTGGCTGTTGGCAATTTACATCCCGCCCATCAGCATAACAAGGCTCCCAGTTCTCCATGGCCTGTCCAGCCTTTCTGGATTTTACACTTTTTTCGGATGGCCCTTTTGACCGGGGGGCAGTGAGACTTCATTGTAGTGCAGATTTCCTTTGCAAGCTTGCTTGGTTGGCCAAAAAGGGCATATGGGTTTTTTCCTGAATATATTCAGGAAAAAACGCATACGCCGTTTTTGGCCAAGTGCATCATTGTGGACATTCTGTCTCTTTTCCTATGCTTTACATGCAATTCCAGTCTACCTCCTGAAATCGGATTCCTGCAATTCTGCCCTGCTTTCGAGTCCTCTTGGCAGCCTTACTTCAATATATTTTTGGACGATAGCTGTCATTTATAACTCTGCAGGTTTGTGAATTACAGTGTCCCTGAGCTCCTTTCTTCAACTCGCTTTCTTGTGAGCTGGCCGCAACACCGCAGGATTGCTTCAGGCCCTAGTGTGGTTCCGGCATGGCACGCTGAGCCTTTGGTTAATTCCTCTTCCTGGTGGGAAATGAGAGTTAAATTTGCCCATCCAGACACCTCCAGCTAGTCTCTCATTGGTTTTCCCTATTCCTGTTCATCTTCCGCAGAAATTGCAAACTGGGCCAAACAGGAGGTTAAAGGCACTGACTCTCCAAGTGGGGAGAGTTTTACTAAAGCGTCTGGAATGTTGCACCCGAGTACCAGGGGAGAAAAACTGAGACACATTTGAACACGTTTCCCGATCACACGGTGGATCATACTCTGGGTTCCACATGCATGTTTTAGCTGAAGGAAGAATCCCTTAAACCTGGAGAGTTGAGACCCATGGAATGGCTAGCATGCAATATGACTTCAAAGGGTCTGCATTTGCTCATCAAACCTCACCAATCCTATCACTGCTGCGTTTATGCCGCTGTACACATGCTTGATTCTCTTTTGGAGACATATAAATCCATAGGTTTTAAGATTATTACTAGTCAGGTATATTCTTAGGCGATTAATATGGGGTGTAGAGTCCACTTCGTTGAGCAAGGAGTAGCTCTTGTCTATTACATATTTGGCTTATGGAATGGTATCTGTGCTAATTTCAATCTCTGGTTTTATGCAGAACCCCAACTCACCTTTCCCCTTAAGCAAGCATAAGTTGGTTTTCTACATTTGAGACCGTGTTCTGTTTTGTAATTCAGTTTCTGTGTAGCCAAGTTTTCATTCCGTGTAGTAGTGATATCTTATGATGTTTCTTTTTCTGTGTGACTTATCTCACTTAGAATCATCGTACCTGAATCCACTCATTATGCTGCTACGGGCCTGATGATATAGATTTCATTGCTGAGTGATATTGCATTGTACGTAAGTACCACAAATTCTTTATCCATTTTTCACCTTCTGTGATATTGAATTTGTACTGTAAATGAGGTTCTTGTAAACAGAGCCGTCCCAAACTTTGGGGTGGCTGTGTCTTTTTGATTTTAATTTCCCTAAGCTATAGGACCATAAGTGGAAGTGCCCTAGGCTCTGTTGCTTTGTTTTTTAGATGTTTCAGGAAACACCATACACTTCTCCAGAGTGGCTGTTGGCAATTTACATCCCGCCCATCAGCATAACAAGGCTCCCAGTTCTCCATGGCCTGTCCTGCCTTTCTGGATTTTATACTTTTTTCAGATGGCCCTTTTGACCGGGGGGCAGTGAGACTTCATTGTAGTGCAGATTTCCTTTGCAAGCTTGCTTGGTTGGCCAAAAAGGGCGTATGCGTTTTTTCCTGAATATATTCAGGAAAAAACGCATACGCCCTTTTTGGCCAAGTGCATCATTGTGGACGTTCTGCCTCTTTTCCTATGCTTTACATGCAATTCCAGTCTACCTCCTGAAATCGGTTTCCTGCAATTCTGCCCTGCTTTCAAGTCCTCTTGGCAGCCTTACTTCAATATATTTTTGGACGATAGCTGTCATTTTTAACTCTGCAGGTTTGTGAATTACAGTGCCCCTGAGCTCCTTTCTTCAACTCGCTTTCTTGTGAGCTGGCCGCAACACCGCAGGATTGCTTCAGGCCCTAGTGTGGTTCCGGCATGGCACGCTGAGCCTTTGGTTAATTCCTCTTCCTGGTGGGAAATGAGAGTTAAATTTGCCCGTCCAGACACCTCCAGCTAGTCTCTTATTGGTTCTCCCTATTCCTGTTCATTTTCCGCAGAAATTGCAAACTGGGCCAAACAGGAGGTTAAAGGCACTGACTCTCCAAGTGAGGAGAGTGTTAGTAAAGCGTCTGGAATGTTGCACCCGAGTACCAGGGGACGAAATCTGACACATTTGAACACGTTTCCCGATCACACGGTGGATCATACTCTGGGTTCCACATGCATGTTTTAGCTGAAGGAAGAATCCCTTAAACCTGGAGAGTTGAGACCCATGGAATGGGTACCATGCAATATGACTTCAAAGGGTCTGCATTTGCTCACCGAACCTCACCAATCCTATCACTGCTGCATTTATGCCGCTGTACACACGCTTGATTCTCTTTCGGAGACATATAAATCCATAGGTTTTAAGATTCTTACTAGTCAGGTATATTCTTAGGCATTTAATATGGGGTGTAGAGTCCACTTCGTTGAGCAAGGAGTAGCTCTTGTCTATTACCTATTTGGCTTATGGAACGGTATCTGTGCTAATTTCAATCTCTGGTTTTATGCAGCACCCCAACTCACCTTTCCCCTTAAGCAAGCATAAGTTGGTTTTCTACATTTGAGATCCTGTTCTGTTTTGTAATTCAGTTCCTGTGTAGCCAAGTTTACATTCCATGTATTAGTGATATCTTATGATGTTTCTTTTTCTGTGTGACTTATCTCACTTAGAATCATCGTACCTGAATCCACTCATTATGCTGCTACGGGCCTGATGACATAGATTTCATTCCTGAGTGATATTGCATTGTACGTACGTACCACAACTTCTTTATCCATTTTTCACTTTCTGCGATATTGAACTTGTACCGTAAATGAGGTTCTTGTAAACAGAGCCGTCCCATACTTTGGGGTGGCTGTGTCTTTTTGATTTTAATTTCCCTAAGCTATAGGACCATAAGTGGAAGTGCCCTAGGCTCTGTTGCTTTGTTTTTTAGATGTTTCAGGAAACACCATACACTTCTCCAGAGTGGCTGTTGGCAATTTACATCCCGCCCATCAGCATAACAAGGCTCCCAGTTCTCCATGGCCTGTCCGGCCTTTCTGGATTTTACACTTTTTTCAGATGGCCCTTTTGACTGGGGGGCAGTGAGACTTCATTGTAGTGCAGATTTCCTTTGCAAGCTTGCTTGGTTGGCCAAAAAGGGCGTATGCGTTTTTTCCTGAATATATTCAGGAAAAAACGCATATGCCCTTTTTGGCCAAGTGCATCATTGTGGACGTTCTGCCTCTTTTCCTATGCTTTACATGCAATTCCAGTCTACCTCCTGAAATCGGATTCCTGCAATTCTGCCCCGCTTTCAAGTCCTCTTGGCAGCCTTACTTCAATATATTTTTGGACGATAGCTGTCATTTATAACTCTGCAGGTTTGTGAATTACAGTGCCCCTGAGCTCCTTTCTTCAACTCGCTTTCTTGTGAGCTGGCCGCAACACCGCAGGATTGCTTCAGGCCCTAGTGTCGTTCCGGAATGGCACGCTGAGCCTTTGGTTAATTCCTCTTCCTGGTGGGAAATGAGAGTTAAATTTGCCAATCCAGACACCTCCAGCTAGTCTCTCATTTGTTCTCCCTATTCCTGTTCATTTTCCGCAGAAATTGCAAACTGGGCCAAACAGGAGGTTAAAGGCACTGACTCTCCAAGTGGGGAGAGTTTTACTAAAGCGTCTGGAATGTTGCACCCGAGTACCAGCGGAGAAAATCTGAGACACATTTGAACACGTTTCCCGATCACACGGTGGATCATACTCTGGGTTCCACATGCATGTTTTAGCTGAAGGAAGAATCCCTTAAACCTGGAGAGTTGAGACCCATGGAATGGCTGGCATGCAATATGACTTCAAAGGGTCTGCATTTGCTCATCAAACCTCACCAATCCTATCACTGCTGCGTTTATGCTGCTGTACACATGCTTCATTCTCTTTTGGAGACATATAAATCCATAGGTTTTAAGATTATTACTAGTCAGGTATATTCTTAGGCGATTAATATGGGGTGTAGAGTCCACTTCGTTGAGCAAGGAGTAGCTCTTGTCTATTACATATTTGGCTTATGGAATGGTATCTGTGCTAATTTCAATCTCTGGTTTTATGCAGAACCCCAACTCACCTTTCCCCTTAAGCAAGCATAAGTTGGTTTTCTACATTTGAGACCGTGTTCTGTTTTGTAATTCAGTTTCTGTGTAGCCAAGTTTACATTCCGTGTAGTAGTGATATCTTATGATGTTTCTTTTTCTGTGTGACTTATCTCACTTAGAATCATCGTACCTGAATCCACTCATTATGCTGCTACGGGCCTGATGATATAGATTTCATTGCTGAGTGATATTGCATTGTACGTAAGTACCACAAATTCTTTATCCATTTTTCACCTTCTGTGATATTGAATTTGTACTGTAAATGAGGTTCTTGTAAACAGAGCCGTCCCAAACTTTGGGGTGGCTGTGTCTTTTTGATTTTAATTTCCCTAAGCTATAGGACCATAAGTGGAAGTGCCCTAGGCTCTGTTGCTTTGTTTTTTAGATGTTTCAGGAAACACCATACACTTCTCCAGAGTGGCTGTTGGCAATTTACATCCCGCCCATCAGCATAACAAGGCTCCCAGTTCTCCATGGCCTGTCCTGCCTTTCTGGATTTTACACTTTTTTCAGATGGCCCTTTTGACCGGGGGGCAGTGAGACTTCATTGTAGTGCAGATTTCCTTTGCAAGCTTGCTTGGTTGGCCAAAAAGGGCGTATGCGTTTTTTCCTGAATATATTCAGGAAAAAACGCATACGCCCTTTTTGGCCAAGTGCATCATTGTGGACGTTCTGCCTCTTTTCCTATGCTTTACATGCAATTCCAGTCTACCTCCTGAAATCGGTTTCCTGCAATTCTGCCCTGCTTTCAAGTCCTCTTGGCAGCCTTACTTCAATATATTTTTGGACGATAGCTGTCATTTTTAACTCTGCAGGTTTGTGAATTACAGTGCCCCTGAGCTCCTTTCTTCAACTCGCTTTCTTGTGAGCTGGCCGCAACACCGCAGGATTGCTTCAGGCCCTAGTGTGGTTCCGGCATGGCACGCTGAGCCTTTGGTTAATTCCTCTTCCTGGTGGGAAATGAGAGTTAAATTTGCCCGTCCAGACACCTCCAGCTAGTCTCTTATTGGTTCTCCCTATTCCTGTTCATTTTCCGCAGAAATTGCAAACTGGGCCAAACAGGAGGTTAAAGGCACTGACTCTCCAAGTGAGGAGAGTGTTAGTAAAGTGTCTGGAATGTTGCACCCGAGTACCAGGGGACGAAATCTGACACATTTGAACACGTTTCCCGATCACACGGTGGATCATACTCTGGGTTCCACATGCATGTTTTAGCTGAAGGAAGAATCCCTTAAACCTGGAGAGTTGAGACCCATGGAATGGGTACCATGCAATATGACTTCAAAGGGTCTGCATTTGCTCACCGAACCTCACCAATCCTATCACTGCTGCATTTATGCCGCTGTACACACGCTTGATTCTCTTTCGAAGACATATAAATCCATAGGTTTTAAGATTCTTACTAGTCAGGTATATTCTTAGGCATTTAATATGGGGTGTAGAGTCCACTTCGTTGAGCAAGGAGTAGCTCTTGTCTATTACCTATTTGGCTTATGGAACGGTATCTGTGCTAATTTCAATCTCTGGTTTTATGCAGCACCCCAACTCACCTTTCCCCTTAAGCAAGCATAAGTTGGTTTTCTACATTTGAGATCCTGTTCTGTTTTGTAATTCAGTTCCTGTGTAGCCAAGTTTACATTCCATGTATTAGTGATATCTTATGATGTTTCTTTTTCTGTGTGACTTATCTCACTTAGAATCATCGTACCTGAATCCACTCATTATGCTGCTACGGGCCTGATGACATAGATTTCATTCCTGAGTGATATTGCATTGTACGTACGTACCACAACTTCTTTATCCATTTTTCACTTTCTGCGATATTGAACTTGTACCGTAAATGAGGTTCTTGTAAACAGAGCCGTCCCATACTTTGGGGTGGCTGTGTCTTTTTGATTTTAATTTCCCTAAGCTATAGGACCATAAGTGGAAGTGCCCTAGGCTCTGTTGCTTTGTTTTTTAGATGTTTCAGGAAACACCATACACTTCTCCAGAGTGGCTGTTGGCAATTTACATCCCGCCCATCAGCATAACAAGGCTCCCAGTTCTCCATGGCCTGTCCGGCCTTTCTGGATTTTACACTTTTTTCAGATGGCCCTTTTGACTGGGGGGCAGTGAGACTTCATTGTAGTGCAGATTTCCTTTGCAAGCTTGCTTGGTTGGCCAAAAAGGGCGTATGCGTTTTTTCCTGAATATATTCAGGAAAAAACGCATATGCCCTTTTTGGCCAAGTGCATCATTGTGGACGTTCTGCCTCTTTTCCTATGCTTTACATGCAATTCCAGTCTACCTCCTGAAATCGGATTCCTGCAATTCTGCCCCGCTTTCAAGTCCTCTTGGCAGCCTTACTTCAATATATTTTTGGACGATAGCTGTCATTTATAACTCTGCAGGTTTGTGAATTACAGTGCCCCTGAGCTCCTTTCTTCAACTCGCTTTCTTGTGAGCTGGCCGCAACACCGCAGGATTGCTTCAGGCCCTAGTGTCGTTCCGGAATGGCACGCTGAGCCTTTGGTTAATTCCTCTTCCTGGTGGGAAATGAGAGTTAAATTTGCCAATCCAGACACCTCCAGCTAGTCTCTCATTTGTTCTCCCTATTCCTGTTCATTTTCCGCAGAAATTGCAAACTGGGCCAAACAGGAGGTTAAAGGCACTGACTCTCCAAGTGGGGAGAGTTTTAGTAAAGCGTCTGGAATGTTGCACCCGAGTACCAGCGGAGAAAATCTGAGACACATTTGAACACGTTTCCCGATCACACGGTGGATCATACTCTGGGTTCCACATGCTTGTTTTAGCTGAAGGAAGAATCCCTTAAACCTGGAGAGTTGAGACCCATGGAATGGCTGGCATGCAATATGACTTCAAAGGGTCTGCATTTGCTCATCAAACCTCACCAATCCTATCACTGCTGCGTTTATGCTGCTGTACACATGCTTGATTCTCTTTTGGAGACATATAAATCCATAGGTTTTAAGATTATTACTAGTCAGGTATATTCTTAGGCGATTAATATGGGGTGTAGAGTCCACTTCGTTGAGCAAGGAGTAGCTCTTGTCTATTACATATTTGGCTTATGGAATGGTATCTGTGCTAATTTCAATCTCTGGTTTTATGCAGAACCCCAACTCACCTTTCCCCTTAAGCAAGCATAAGTTGGTTTTCTACATTTGAGACCGTGTTCTGTTTTGTAATTCAGTTTCTGTGTAGCCAAGTTTACATTCCGTGTAGTAGTGATATCTTATGATGTTTCTTTTTCTGTGTGACTTATCTCACTTAGAATCATCGTACCTGAATCCACTCATTATGCTGCTACGGGCCTGATGATATAGATTTCATTGCTGAGTGATATTGCATTGTACGTAAGTACCACAAATTCTTTATCCATTTTTCACCTTCTGTGATATTGAATTTGTACTGTAAATGAGGTTCTTGTAAACAGAGCCGTCCCAAACTTTGGGGTGGCTGTGTCTTTTTGATTTTAATTTCCCTAAGCTATAGGACCATAAGTGGAAGTGCCCTAGGCTCTGTTGCTTTGTTTTTTAGATGTTTCAGGAAACACCATACACTTCTCCAGAGTGGCTGTTGGCAATTTACATCCCGCCCATCAGCATAACAAGGCTCCCAGTTCTCCATGGCCTGTCCTGCCTTTCTGGATTTTACACTTTTTTCAGATGGCCCTTTTGACCGGGGGGCAGTGAGACTTCATTGTAGTGCAGATTTCCTTTGCAAGCTTGCTTGGTTGGCCAAAAAGGGCGTATGCGTTTTTTCCTGAATATATTCAGGAAAAAACGCATACGCCCTTTTTGGCCAAGTGCATCATTGTGGACGTTCTGCCTCTTTTCCTATGCTTTACATGCAATTCCAGTCTACCTCCTGAAATCGGTTTCCTGCAATTCTGCCCTGCTTTCAAGTCCTCTTGGCAGCCTTACTTCAATATATTTTTGGACGATAGCTGTCATTTTTAACTCTGCAGGTTTGTGAATTACAGTGCCCCTGAGCTCCTTTCTTCAACTCGCTTTCTTGTGAGCTGGCCGCAACACCGCAGGATTGCTTCAGGCCCTAGTGTGGTTCCGGCATGGCACGCTGAGCCTTTGGTTAATTCCTCTTCCTGGTGGGAAATGAGAGTTAAATTTGCCCGTCCAGACACCTCCAGCTAGTCTCTTATTGGTTCTCCCTATTCCTGTTCATTTTCCGCAGAAATTGCAAACTGGGCCAAACAGGAGGTTAAAGGCACTGACTCTCCAAGTGAGGAGAGTGTTAGTAAAGTGTCTGGAATGTTGCACCCGAGTACCAGGGGACGAAATCTGACACATTTGAACACGTTTCCCGATCACACGGTGGATCATACTCTGGGTTCCACATGCATGTTTTAGCTGAAGGAAGAATCCCTTAAACCTGGAGAGTTGAGACCCATGGAATGGGTACCATGCAATATGACTTCAAAGGGTCTGCATTGGCTCACCGAACCTCACCAATCCTATCACTGCTGCGCTTATGCCACTGTACACACCCTTGATTCTCTTTCGGAGACATATAAATCCATAGGTTTTAAGATTATTACTAGTCAGGTATATTCTTAGGCGATTAATATGGGGTGTTGAGTCCTCTTCGTTGAGCAAGGAGTAGCTCTTGTCTATTACATATTTGGCTTATGGAACGGTATCTGTGCTAATTTCAATCTCTGGTTTTATGCAACACCCCAACTCACCTTTCCCCTTAAGCAAGCATAAGTTGGTTTTCTACATTTGAGACCGTGTTCTGTTTTGTAATTCAGTTTCTGTGTAGCCAAGTTTACATTCCGTGTAGTAGTTATATCTTATGATGTTTCTTTTTCTGTGTGACTTACCTCACTTAGAATCATCGTACCTGAATCCACTCATTATGCTGCTACGGGCCTGATGATATAGATTTCATTGCTGAGTGATATTGCATTGTATGTAAGTACCACAAATTCTTTATCCATTTTTCACCTTCTGTGATATTGAATTTGTACTGTAAATGAGGTTCTTGTAAACAGAGCCGTCCCAAACTTTGGGGTGGCTGTGTCTTTTTGATTTTAATTTCCCTAAGCTATAGGACCATAAGTGGAAGTGCCCTAGGCTCTGTTGCTTTGTTTTTTAGATGTTTCAGGAAACACCATACACTTCTCCAGAGTGGCTGTTGGCAATTTACATCCCGCCCATCAGCATAACAAGGCTCCCAGTTCTCCATGGCCTGTCTTGCCTTTCTGGATTTTACACTTTTTTCAGATGGCCCTTTTGACTGGGGGGCAGTGAGACTTCATTGTAGTGCAGATTTCCTTTGCAAGCTTGCTTGGTTGGCCAAAAAGGGCGTATGCGTTTTTTCCTGAATATATTCAGGAAAAAACGCATACGCCCTTTTTGGCCAAGTGCATCATTGTGGACGTTCTGCCTCTTTTCGTATGCTTTACATGCAATTCCAGTCTACCTCCTGAAATTGGTTTCCTGCAATTCTGCCCCGCTTTCAAGTCCTCTTGGCAGCCTTACTTCAATATATTTTTGGACGATAGCTGTCATTTTTAACTCTGCAGGTTTGTGAATTACAGTGCCCCTGAGCTCCTTTCTTCAACTCGCTTTCTTGTGAGCTGGCCGCAACACCGCAGGATTGCTTCAGGCCCTAGTGTGGTTCCGGCATGGCACGCTGAGCCTTTGGTTAATTCCTCTTCCTGGTGGGAAATGAGAGTTACATTTGCCCATCCAGACACCTCCAGCTAGTCTCTCATTGGTTCTCCCTATTCCTGTTCATTTTCCGCAGAAATTGCAAACTGGGCCAAACAGGAGGTTAAAGGCACTGACTCTCCAAGTGGGGAGAGTTTTAGTAAAGCGTCTGGAATGTTGCACCCAAGTACCAGCGGAGAAAATCTGAGACACATTTGAACACGTTTCCCGGTCACACGGTGGATCATACTCTGGGTTCCACATGCATGTTTTAGCTGAAGGAAGAATCCCTTAAACCTGGAGAGTTGAGACCCATGGAATGGCTAGCATGCAATATGACTTCAAAGGGTCTGCATTTGCTCATCAAACCTCACCAATCCTATCACTGCTGCGTTTATGCCGCTGTACACATGCTTGATTCTCTTTTGGAGACATATAAATCCATAGGTTTTAAGATTATTACTAGTCAGGTATATTCTTAGGCGATTAATATGGGGTGTAGAGTCCACTTCGTTGAGCAAGGAGTAGCTCTTGTCTATTACATATTTGGCTTATGGAATGGTATCTGTGCTAATTTCAATCTCTGGTTTTATGCAGAACCCCAACTCACCTTTCCCCTTAAGCAAGCATAAGTTGGTTTTCTACATTTGAGACCGTGTTCTGTTTTGTAATTCAGTTTCTGTGTAGCCAAGTTTTCATTCCGTGTAGTAGTGATATCTTATGATGTTTCTTTTTCTGTGTGACTTATCTCACTTAGAATCATCGTACCTGAATCCACTCATTATGCTGCTACGGGCCTGATGATATAGATTTCATTGCTGAGTGATATTGCATTGTACGTAAGTACCACAAATTCTTTATCCATTTTTCACCTTCTGTGATATTGAATTTGTACTGTAAATGAGGTTCTTGTAAACAGAGCCGTCCCAAACTTTGGGGTGGCTGTGTCTTTTTGATTTTAATTTCCCTAAGCTATAGGACCATAAGTGGAAGTGCCCTAGGCTCTGTTGCTTTGTTTTTTAGATGTTTCAGGAAACACCATACACTTCTCCAGAGTGGCTGTTGGCAATTTACATCCCGCCGATCAGCATAACAAGGCTCCCAGTTCTCCATGGCCTGTCCTGCCTTTCTGGATTTTATACTTTTTTCAGATGGCCCTTTTGACCGGGGGGCAGTGAGACTTCATTGTAGTGCAGATTTCCTTTGCAAGCTTGCTTGGTTGGCCAAAAAGGGCGTATGCGTTTTTTCCTGAATATATTCAGGAAAAAACGCATACGCCCTTTTTGGCCAAGTGCATCATTGTGGACGTTCTGCCTCTTTTCGTATGCTTTACATGCAATTCCAGTCTACCTCCTGAAATCGGTTTCCTGCAATTCTGCCCTGCTTTCAAGTCCTCTTGGCAGCCTTACTTCAATATATTTTTGGACGATAGCTGTCATTTTTAACTCTGCAGGTTTGTGAATTACAGTGCCCCTGAGCTCCTTTCTTCAACTCGCTTTCTTGTGAGCTGGCCGCAACACCGCAGGATTGCTTCAGGCCCTAGTGTGGTTCCGGCATGGCACGCTGAGCCTTTGGTTAATTCCTCTTCCTGGTGGGAAATGAGAGTTAAATTTGCCCGTCCAGACACCTCCAGCTAGTCTCTTATTGGTTCTCCCTATTCCTGTTCATTTTCCGCAGAAATTGCAAACTGGGCCAAACAGGAGGTTAAAGGCACTGACTCTCCAAGTGAGGAGAGTGTTAGTAAAGCGTCTGGAATGTTGCACCCGAGTACCAGGGGACGAAATCTGACACATTTGAACACGTTTCCCGATCACACGGTGGATCATACTCTGGGTTCCACATGCATGTTTTAGCTGAAGGAAGAATCCCTTAAACCTGGAGAGTTGAGACCCATGGAATGGGTACCATGCAATATGACTTCAAAGGGTCTGCATTGGCTCACCGAACCTCACCAATCCTATCACTGCTGCGCTTATGCCACTGTACACACCCTTGATTCTCTTTCGGAGACATATAAATCCATAGGTTTTAAGATTCTTCCTAGTCAGGTATATTCTTAGACGTTTAATATGGGGTGTTGAGTCCTCTTCGTTGAGCAAGGAGTAGCTCTTGTCTATTACATATTTGGCTTATGGAACGGTATCTGTGCTAATTTCAATCTCTGGTTTTATGCAGCACCCCAACTCACCTTTCCCCTTAAGCAAGCATAAGTTGGTTTTCTACATTTGAGACCTTGTTCTGTTTTGTAATTCAGTTCCTGTGTAGCCAAGTTTACATTCCGTGTATTAGTGATATCTTATGATGTTTCTTTTTCTGTGTGACTTATCTCACTTAGAATCATCGTACCTGAATCCACTCATTATGCTGCTATGGGCCTGATGACATAGATTTCATTGCTGAGTGATATTGCATTGTACGTAAGTACCACAACTTCTTTATCCATTTTTCACTTTCTGTGATATTGAACTTGTACCGTAAACGAGGTTCTTGTAAACAGAGCCGTCCCAAACTTTGGGGTGGCTGTGTCTTTTTGATTTTAATTTCCCTAAGCTATACGACCATAAGTGGAAGTGCCCTAGGCTCTGTTGCTTTGTTTTTTAGATGTTTCAGGAAACACCATACACTTCTCCAGAGTGGCTGTTGGCAATTTACATCCCGCCGATCAGCATAACAAGGCTCCCAGTTCTCCATGGCCTGTCCGGCCTTTCTGGATTTTACACTTTTTTCAGATGGCCCTTTTGACTGGGGGGCAGTGAGACTTCATTGTAGTGCAGATTTCCTTTGCAAGCTTGCTTGGTTGGCCAAAAAGGGCGTATGCGTTTTTTCCTGAATATATTCAGGAAAAAACGCATATGCCCTTTTTGGCCAAGTGCATCATTGTGGACGTTCTGCCTCATTTCGTATGCTTTACATGCAATTCCAGTCTACCTCCTGAAATCGGTTTCCTGCAATTCTGCCCCGCTTTCAAGTCCTCTTGGCAGCCTTACTTCAATATATTTTTGGACGATAGCTGTCATTTTTAACTCTGCAGGTTTGTGAATTACAGTGCCCCTGAGCTCCTTTCTTCAACTCGCTTTCTTGTGAGCTGGCCGCAACACCGCAGGATTGCTTCAGGCCCTAGTGTCGTTCCGGCATGGCACGCTGAGCCTTTGGTTAATTCCTCTTCCTGGTGGGAAATGAGAGTTACATTTGCCCATCCAGACACCTCCAGCTAGTCTCTCATTGGTTCTCCCTATTCCTGTTCATTTTCCGCAGAAATTGCAAACTGGGCCAAACAGGAGGTTAAAGGCACTGACTCTCCAAGTGGGGAGAGTTTTAGTAAAGCGTCTGGAATGTTGCACCCAAGTACCAGCGGAGAAAATCTGAGACACATTTGAACACGTTTCCCGATCACACGGTGGATCATACTCTGGGTTCCACATGCATGTTTTAGCTGAAGGAAGAATCCCTTAAACCTGGAGAGTTGAGACCCATGGAATGGCTAGCATGCAATATGACTTCAAAGGGTCTGCATTTGCTCATCAAACCTCACCAATCCTATCACTGCTGCGTTTATGCCGCTGTACACATGCTTGATTCTCTTTTGGAGACATATAAATCCATAGGTTTTAAGATTATTACTAGTCAGGTATATTCTTAGGCGATTAATATGGGGTGTAGAGTCCACTTCGTTGAGCAAGGAGTAGCTCTTGTCTATTACATATTTGGCTTATGGAATGGTATCTGTGCTAATTTCAATCTCTGGTTTTATGCAGAACCCCAACTCACCTTTCCCCTTAAGCAAGCATAAGTTGGTTTTCTACATTTGAGACCGTGTTCTGTTTTGTAATTCAGTTTCTGTGTAGCCAAGTTTTCATTCCGTGTAGTAGTGATATCTTATGATGTTTCTTTTTCTGTGTGACTTATCTCACTTAGAATCATCGTACCTGAATCCACTCATTATGCTGCTACGGGCCTGATGATATAGATTTCATTGCTGAGTGATATTGCATTGTACGTAAGTACCACAAATTCTTTATCCATTTTTCACCTTCTGTGATATTGAATTTGTACTGTAAATGAGGTTCTTGTAAACAGAGCCGTCCGAAACTTTGGGGTGGCTGTGTCTTTTTGATTTTAATTTCCCTAAGCTATAGGACCATAAGTGGAAGTGCCCTAGGCTCTGTTGCTTTGTTTTTTAGATGTTTCAGGAAACACCATACACTTCTCCAGAGTGGCTGTTGGCAATTTACATCCCGCCGATCAGCATAACAAGGCTCCCAGTTCTCCATGGCCTGTCCTGCCTTTCTGGATTTTATACTTTTTTCAGATGGCCCTTTTGACCGGGGGGCAGTGAGACTTCATTGTAGTGCAGATTTCCTTTGCAAGCTTGCTTGGTTGGCCGAAAAGGGCGTATGCGTTTTTTCCTGAATATATTCAGGAAAAAATGCATACGCCCTTTTTGGCCAAGTGCATCATTGTGGACGTTCTGCCTCTTTTCCTATGCTTTACATGCAATTCCAGTCTACCTCCTGAAATCGGTTTCCTGCAATTCTGCCTCGCTTTCAAGTCCTCTTGGCAGCCTTACTTCAATATATTTTTGGACGATAGCTGTCATTTTTAACTCTGCAGGTTTGTGAATTACAGTGCCCCTGAGCTCCTTTCTTCAACTCGCTTTCTTGTGAGCTGGCCGCAACACCGCAGGATTGCTTCAGGCCCTAGTGTGGTTCCGGCATGGCACGCTGAGCCTTTGGTTAATTCCTCTTCCTGGTGGGAAATGAGAGTTAAATTTGCCCGTCCAGACACCTCCAGCTAGTCTCTTATTGGTTCTCCCTATTCCTGTTCATTTTCCGCAGAAATTGCAAACTGGGCCAAACAGGAGGTTAAAGGCACTGACTCTCCAAGTGAGGAGAGTGTTAGTAAAGCGTCTGGAATGTTGCACCCGAGTACCAGGGGACGAAATCTGACACATTTGAACACGTTTCCCGATCACACGGTGGATCATACTCTGGGTTCCACATGCATGTTTTAGCTGAAGGAAGAATCCCTTAAACCTGGAGAGTTGAGACCCATGGAATGGGTACCATGCAATATGACTTCAAAGGGTCTGCATTGGCTCACCGAACCTCACCAATCCTATCACTGCTGCGCTTATGCCACTGTACACACCCTTGATTCTCTTTCGGAGACATATAAATCCATAGGTTTTAAGATTCTTCCTAGTCAGGTATATTCTTAGACGTTTAATATGGGGTGTTGAGTCCTCTTCGTTGAGCAAGGAGTAGCTCTTGTCTATTACATATTTGGCTTATGGAACGGTATCTGTGCTAATTTCAATCTCTGGTTTTATGCAGCACCCCAACTCACCTTTCCCCTTAAGCAAGCATAAGTTGGTTTTCTACATTTGAGACCTTGTTCTGTTTTGTAATTCAGTTCCTGTGTAGCCAAGTTTACATTCCGTGTATTAGTGATATCTTATGATGTTTCTTTTTCTGTGTGACTTATCTCACTTAGAATCATCGTACCTGAATCCACTCATTATGCTGCTATGGGCCTGATGACATAGATTTCATTGCTGAGTGATATTGCATTGTACGTAAGTACCACAACTTCTTTATCCATTTTTCACTTTCTGTGATATTGAACTTGTACCGTAAACGAGGTTCTTGTAAACAGAGCCGTCCCAAACTTTGGGGTGGCTGTGTCTTTTTGATTTTAATTTCCCTAAGCTATACGACCATAAGTGGAAGTGCCCTAGGCTCTGTTGCTTTGTTTTTTAGATGTTTCAGGAAACACCATACACTTCTCCAGAGTGGCTGTTGGCAATTTACATCCCGCCGATCAGCATAACAAGGCTCCCAGTTCTCCATGGCCTGTCCGGCCTTTCTGGATTTTACACTTTTTTCAGATGGCCCTTTTGACTGGGGGGCAGTGAGACTTCATTGTAGTGCAGATTTCCTTTGCAAGCTTGCTTGGTTGGCCAAAAAGGGCGTATGCGTTTTTTCCTGAATATATTCAGGAAAAAACGCATATGCCCTTTTTGGCCAAGTGCATCATTGTGGACGTTCTGCCTCATTTCGTATGCTTTACATGCAATTCCAGTCTACCTCCTGAAATCGGTTTCCTGCAATTCTGCCCCGCTTTCAAGTCCTCTTGGCAGCCTTACTTCAATATATTTTTGGACGATAGCTGTCATTTTTAACTCTGCAGGTTTGTGAATTACAGTGCCCCTGAGCTCCTTTCTTCAACTCGCTTTCTTGTGAGCTGGCCGCAACACCGCAGGATTGCTTCAGGCCCTAGTGTCGTTCCGGCATGGCACGCTGAGCCTTTGGTTAATTCCTCTTCCTGGTGGGAAATGAGAGTTACATTTGCCCATCCAGACACCTCCAGCTAGTCTCTCATTGGTTCTCCCTATTCCTGTTCATTTTCCGCAGAAATTGCAAACTGGGCCAAACAGGAGGTTAAAGGCACTGACTCTCCAAGTGGGGAGAGTTTTAGTAAAGCGTCTGGAATGTTGCACCCAAGTACCAGCGGAGAAAATCTGAGACACATTTGAACACGTTTCCCGATCACACGGTGGATCATACTCTGGGTTCCACATGCATGTTTTAGCTGAAGGAAGAATCCCTTAAACCTGGAGAGTTGAGACCCATGGAATGGCTAGCATGCAATATGACTTCAAAGGGTCTGCATTTGCTCATCAAACCTCACCAATCCTATCACTGCTGCGTTTATGCCGCTGTACACATGCTTGATTCTCTTTTGGAGACATATAAATCCATAGGTTTTAAGATTATTACTAGTCAGGTATATTCTTAGGCGATTAATATGGGGTGTAGAGTCCACTTCGTTGAGCAAGGAGTAGCTCTTGTCTATTACATATTTGGCTTATGGAATGGTATCTGTGCTAATTTCAATCTCTGGTTTTATGCAGAACCCCAACTCACCTTTCCCCTTAAGCAAGCATAAGTTGGTTTTCTACATTTGAGACCGTGTTCTGTTTTGTAATTCAGTTTCTGTGTAGCCAAGTTTTCATTCCGTGTAGTAGTGATATCTTATGATGTTTCTTTTTCTGTGTGACTTATCTCACTTAGAATCATCGTACCTGAATCCACTCATTATGCTGCTACGGGCCTGATGATATAGATTTCATTGCTGAGTGATATTGCATTGTACGTAAGTACCACAAATTCTTTATCCATTTTTCACCTTCTGTGATATTGAATTTGTACTGTAAATGAGGTTCTTGTAAACAGAGCCGTCCGAAACTTTGGGGTGGCTGTGTCTTTTTGATTTTAATTTCCCTAAGCTATAGGACCATAAGTGGAAGTGCCCTAGGCTCTGTTGCTTTGTTTTTTAGATGTTTCAGGAAACACCATACACTTCTCCAGAGTGGCTGTTGGCAATTTACATCCCGCCGATCAGCATAACAAGGCTCCCAGTTCTCCATGGCCTGTCCTGCCTTTCTGGATTTTATACTTTTTTCAGATGGCCCTTTTGACCGGGGGGCAGTGAGACTTCATTGTAGTGCAGATTTCCTTTGCAAGCTTGCTTGGTTGGCCGAAAAGGGCGTATGCGTTTTTTCCTGAATATATTCAGGAAAAAATGCATGCGCCCTTTTTGGCCAAGTGCATCATTGTGGACGTTCTGCCTCTTTTCCTATGCTTTACATGCAATTCCAGTCTACCTCCTGAAATCGGTTTCCTGCAATTCTGCCTCGCTTTCAAGTCCTCTTGGCAGCCTTACTTCAATATATTTTTGGACGATAGCTGTCATTTTTAACTCTGCAGGTTTGTGAATTACAGTGCCCCTGAGCTCCTTTCTTCAACTCGCTTTCTTGTGAGCTGGCCGCAACACCGCAGGATTGCTTCAGGCCCTAGTGTGGTTCCGGCATGGCACGCTGAGCCTTTGGTTAATTCCTCTTCCTGGTGGGAAATGAGAGTTAAATTTGCCCGTCCAGACACCTCCAGCTAGTCTCTTATTGGTTCTCCCTATTCCTGTTCATTTTCCGCAGAAATTGCAAACTGGGCCAAACAGGAGGTTAAAGGCACTGACTCTCCAAGTGAGGAGAGTGTTAGTAAAGCGTCTGGAATGTTGCACCCGAGTACCAGGGGACGAAATCTGACACATTTGAACACGTTTCCCGATCACACGGTGGATCATACTCTGGGTTCCACATGCATGTTTTAGCTGAAGGAAGAATCCCTTAAACCTGGAGAGTTGAGACCCATGGAATGGGTACCATGCAATATGACTTCAAAGGGTCTGCATTGGCTCACCGAACCTCACCAATCCTATCACTGCTGCGCTTATGCCACTGTACACACCCTTGATTCTCTTTCGGAGACATATAAATCCATAGGTTTTAAGATTCTTCCTAGTCAGGTATATTCTTAGACGTTTAATATGGGGTGTTGAGTCCTCTTCGTTGAGCAAGGAGTAGCTCTTGTCTATTACATATTTGGCTTATGGAACGGTATCTGTGCTAATTTCAATCTCTGGTTTTATGCAGCACCCCAACTCACCTTTCCCCTTAAGCAAGCATAAGTTGGTTTTCTACATTTGAGACCTTGTTCTGTTTTGTAATTCAGTTCCTGTGTAGCCAAGTTTACATTCCGTGTATTAGTGATATCTTATGATGTTTCTTTTTCTGTGTGACTTATCTCACTTAGAATCATCGTACCTGAATCCACTCATTATGCTGCTATGGGCCTGATGACATAGATTTCATTGCTGAGTGATATTGCATTGTACGTAAGTACCACAACTTCTTTATCCATTTTTCGCTTTCTGTGATATTGAACTTGTACCGTAAACGAGGTTCTTGTAAACAGAGCCGTCCCAAACTTTGGGGTGGCTGTGTTTTTTTGATTTTAATTTCCCTAAGCTATACGACCATAAGTGGAAGTGCCCTAGGCTCTGTTGCTTTGTTTTTTAGATGTTTCAGGAAACACCATACACTTCTCCAGAGTGGCTGTTGGCAATTTACATCCCGCCCATCAGCATAACAAGGCTCCCAGTTCTCCATGGCCTGTCCTGCCTTTCTGGATTTTACACTTTTTTCAGATGGCCCTTTTGACTGGGGGGCAGTGAGACTTCATTGTAGTGCAGATTTCCTTTGCAAGCTTGCTTGGTTGGCCAAAAAGGGCGTATGCGTTTTTTCCTGAATATATTCAGGAAAAAACGCATATGCCCTTTTTGGCCAAGTGCATCATTGTGGACGTTCTGCCTCTTTTCCTATGCTTTACATGCAATTCCAGTCTACCTCCTGAAATCGGTTTCCTGCAATTCTGCCCCGCTTTCAAGTCCTCTTGGCAGCCTTACTTCAATATATTTTTGGACGATAGCTGTCATTTATAACTCTGCAGGTTTGTGAATTACAGTGCCCCTGAGCTCCTTTCTACAACTCGCTTTCTTGTGAGCTGGCCGCAACACCGCAGGATTGCTTCAGGCCCTAGTGTCGTTCCGGCATGGCACGCTGAGCCTTTGGTTAATTCCTCTTCCTGGTGGGAAATGAGAGTTACATTTGCCCATCCAGACACCTCCAGCTAGTCTCTCATTGGTTCTCCCTATTCCTGTTCATTTTCCGCAGAAATTGCAATCTGGGCCAAACAGGAGGTTAAAGGCACTGACTCTCCAAGTGGGGAGAGTTTTAGTAAAGCGTGTGGAATGTTGCACCCGAGTACCAGCGGAGAAAATCTGAGACACATTTGAACACGTTTCCCGATCACACGGTGGATCATACTCTGGGTTCCACATGCATGTTTTAGCTGAAGGAAGAATCCCTTAAACCTGGAGAGTTGAGACCCATGGAATGGCTGGCATGCAATATGACTTCAAAGGGTCTGCATTTGCTCATCAAACCTCACCAATCCTATCACTGCTGCGTTTATGCTGCTGTACACATGCTTGATTCTCTTTTGGAGACATATAAATCCATAGGTTTTAAGATTATTACTAGTCAGGTATATTCTTAGGCGATTAATATGGGGTGTAGAGTCCACTTCGTTGAGCAAGGAGTAGCTCTTGTCTATTACATATTTGGCTTATGGAATGGTATCTGTGCTAATTTCAATCTCTGGTTTTATGCAGAACCCCAACTCACCTTTCCCCTTAAGCAAGCATAAGTTGGTTTTCTACATTTGAGACCGTGTTCTGTTTTGTAATTCAGTTTCTGTGTAGCCAAGTTTACATTCCGTGTAGTAGTGATATCTTATGATGTTTCTTTTTCTGTGTGACTTATCTCACTTAGAATCATCGTACCTGAATCCACTCATTATGCTGCTACGGGCCTGATGATATACATTTCATTGCTGAGTGATATTGCATTGTACGTAAGTACCACAAATTCTTTATCCATTTTTCACCTTCTGTGATATTGAATTTGTACTGTAAATGAGGTTCTTGTAAACAGAGCCGTCCCAAACTTTGGGGTGGCTGTGTCTTTTTGATTTTAATTTCCCTAAGCTATAGGACCATAAGTGGAAGTGCCCTAGGCTCTGTTGCTTTGTTTTTTAGATGTTTCAGGAAACACCATACACTTCTCCAGAGTGGCTGTTGGCAATTTACATCCCGCCCATCAGCATAACAAGGCTCCCAGTTCTCCATGGCCTGTCCTGCCTTTCTGGATTTTAAACTTTTTTCAGATGGCCCTTTTGACTGGGGGGCAGTGAGACTTCATTGTACTGCAGATTTCCTTTGCAAGCTTGCTTGGTTGGCCAAAAAGGGCGTATGCGTTTTTTCCTGAATATATTCAGGAAAAAACGCATACGCCCTTTTTGGCCAAGTGCATCATTGTGGACGTTCTGCCTCTTTTCCTATGCTTTACATGCAATTCCAGTCTACCTCCTGAAATCGGTTTCCTGCAATTCTGCCCCGCTTTCAAGTCCTCTTGGCAGCCTTACTTCAATATATTTTTGGACGATAGCTGTCATTTATAACTCTGCAGGTTTGTGAATTACAGTGCCCCTGAGCTCCTTTCTTCAACTCGCTTTCTTGTGAGCTGGCCGCAACACCGCAGGATTGCTTCAGGCCCTAGTGTCGTTCCGGCATGGCACGCTGAGCCTTTGGTTAATTCCTCTTCCTGGTGGGAAATGAGAGTTATATTTGCCAATCCAGACACCTCCAGCTAGTCTCTCACTGGTTCTCCCTATTCCTGTTCATCTTCCGCAAATATTGCAAACTGGGCCAAACAGGAGGTTAAAGGCACTGACTCTCCAAGTGGGGAGAGTGTTAGTAAAGCGTCTGGAATGTTGCACCCGAGTACCAGGGGACAAAACCTGAGACACATTTGAACACGTTTCCCAATCACATGGTGGATCATACTCTGGGTTCCACATGCATGTTTTAGCTGAAGGAAGAATCCCTTAAAACTGGAGAGTTGAGACCCATGGAATGGGTACCATGCAATATGACTTCAAAGGGTCTGCATTTGCTCACCGAACCTCACCAATCCTATCACTGCTGCGCTTATGCCACTGTACACACCCTTGATTCTCTTTCGGAGACATATAAATCCATAGGTTTTAAGATTCTTCCTAGTCAGGTATATTCTTAGACGTTTAATATGGGGTGTTGAGTCCTCTTCGTTGAGCAAGGAGTAGCTCTTGTCTATTACATATTTGGCTTATGGAACGGTATCTGTGCTAATTTCAATCTCTGGTTTTATGCAGCACCCCAACTCACCTTTCCCCTTAAGCAAGCATAAGTTGGTTTTCTACATTTGAGACCTTGTTCTGTTTTGTAATTCAGTTCCTGTGTAGCCAAGTTTACATTCCGTGTATTAGTGATATCTTATGATGTTTCTTTTTCTGTGTGACTTATCTCACTTAGAATCATCGTACCTGAATCCACTCATTATGCTGCTATGGGCCTGATGACATAGATTTCATTGCTGAGTGATATTGCATTGTACGTAAGTACCACAACTTCTTTATCCATTTTTCGCTTTCTGTGATATTGAACTTGTACCGTAAACGAGGTTCTTGTAAACAGAGCCGTCCCAAACTTTGGGGTGGCTGTGTTTTTTTGATTTTAATTTCCCTAAGCTATACGACCATAAGTGGAAGTGCCCTAGGCTCTGTTGCTTTGTTTTTTAGATGTTTCAGGAAACACCATACACTTCTCCAGAGTGGCTGTTGGCAATTTACATTCCGCCCATCAGCATAACAAGGCTCCCAGTTCTCCATGGCCTGTCCGGCCTTTCTGGATTTTACACTTTTTTCAGATGGCCCTTTTGACTGGGGGGCAGTGAGACTTCATTGTAGTGCAGATTTCCTTTGCAAGCTTGCTTGGTTGGCCAAAAAGGGCGTATGCGTTTTTTCCTGAATATATTCAGGAAAAAACGCATATGCCCTTTTTGGCCAAGTGCATCATTGTGGACGTTCTGCCTCTTTTCGTATGCTTTACATGCAATTCCAGTCTACCTCCTGAAATCGGTTTCCTGCAATTCTGCCCCGCTTTCAAGTCCTCTTGGCAGCCTTACTTCAATATATTTTTGGACGATAGCTGTCATTTATAACTCTGCAGGTTTGTGAATTACAGTGCCCCTGAGCTCCTTTCTTCAACTCGCTTTCTTGTGAGCTGGCCGCAACACCGCAGGATTGCTTCAGGCCCTAGTGTGGTTCCGGCATGGCACGCTGAGCCTTTGGTTAATTCCTCTTCCTGGTGGGAAATGAGAGTTAAATTTGCCAATCCAGACACCTCCAGCTAGTCTCTCATTTGTTCTCCCTATTCCTGTTCATTTTCCGCAGAAATTGCAAACTGGGCCAAACAGGAGGTTAAAGGCACTGACTCTCCAAGTGGGGAGAGTTTTAGTAAAGCGTCTGGAATGTTGCACCCGAGTACCAGGGGACAAAACCTGAGACACATTTGAACATGTTTCCCAATCACATGGTGGATCATACTCTGGGTTCAACATGCATGTTTTAGCTGAAGGAAGAATCCCTTAAACCTGGAGAGTTGAGACCCATGGAATGGGTATCATGCAATATGACTTCAAAGGTTCTGCATTGGCTCACCGAACCTCACCAATCCTATCACTGCTGCGCTTATGCCACTGTACACACCCTTGATTCTCTTTCGGAGACATATAAATCCATAGGTTTTAAGATTCTTCCTAGTCAGGTATATTCTTAGACGTTTAATATGGGGTGTTGAGTCCTCTTCGTTGAGCAAGGAGTAGCTCTTGTCTATTACATATTTGGCTTATGGAACGGTATCTGTGCTAATTTCAATCTCTGGTTTTATGCAGCACCCCAACTCACCTTTCCCCTTAAGCAAGCATAAGTTGGTTTTCTACATTTGAGACCTTGTTCTGTTTTGTAATTCAGTTCCTGTGTAGCCAAGTTTACATTCCGTGTATTAGTGATATCTTATGATGTTTCTTTTTCTGTGTGACTTATCTCACTTAGAATCATCGTACCTGAATCCACTCATTATGCTGCTATGGGCCTGATGACATAGATTTCATTGCTGAGTGATATTGCATTGTACGTAAGTACCACAACTTCTTTATCCATTTTTCGCTTTCTGTGATATTGAACTTGTACCGTAAGCGAGGTTCTTGTAAACAGAGCCGTCCCAAACTTTGGGGTGGCTGTGTTTTTTTGATTTTAATTTCCCTAAGCTATAAGACCATAAGTGGAAGTGCCCTAGGCTCTGTTGCTTTGTTTTTTAGATGTTTCAGGAAACACCATACACTTCTCCAGAGTGGCTGTTGGCAATTTACATCCCGCCCATCAGCATAACAAGGCTCCCAGTTCTCCATGGCCTGTCCGGCCTTTCTGGATTTTACACTTTTTTCAGATGGCCCTTTTGACTGGGGGGCAGTGAGACTTCATTGTAGTGCAGATTTCCTTTGCAAGCTTGCTTGGTTGGCCAAAAAGGGCGTATGCGTTTTTTCCTGAATATATTCAGGAAAAAACGCATATGCCCTTTTTGGCCAAGTGCATCATTGTGGACGTTCTGCCTCTTTTCCTATGCTTTACATGCAATTCCAGTCTACCTCCTGAAATCGGTTTCCTGCAATTCTGCCCCGCTTTCAAGTCCTCTTGGCAGCCTTACTTCAATATATTTTTGGACGATAGCTGTCATTTAAAGCTCTGCAGGTTTGTGAATTACAGTGCCCCTGAGCTCCTTTCTTCAACTCGCTTTCTTGTGAGCTGGCCGCAACACCGCAGGATTGCTTCAGGCCCTAGTGTCGTTCCGGCATGGCACGATGAGCCTTTGGTTAATTCCTCTTCCTGGTGGGAAATGAGAGTTCAATTTGCCAATCCAGACACCTCCAGCTAGTCTCTCATTTGTTCTCCCTATTCCTGTTCATTTTCCGCAGAAATTGCAAACTGGGCCAAACAGGAGGTTAAAGGCACTGACTCTCCAAGTGGGGAGAGTTTTAGTAAAGCGTCTGGAATGTTGCACCCGAGTACCAGCTGAGAAAATCTGAGACACATTTGAACACGTTTCCCGATCACACGGTGGATCATACTCTGGGTTCCACATGCATGTTTTAGCTGAAGGAAGAATCCCTTAAACCTGGAGAGTTGAGACCCATGGAATGGCTGGCATGCAATATGACTTCAAAGGGTCTGCATTTGCTCATCAAACCTCACCAATCCTATCACTGCTGCGTTTATGCTGCTGTACACATGCTTGATTCTCTTTTGGAGACATATAAATCCATAGGTTTTAAGATTCTTACTAGTCAGGTATATTCTTAGGCGTTTAATATGGGGTGTAGAGCCCACTTCGTTGAGCAAGGAGTAGCTCTTGTCTATTACATATTTGGCTTATGGAACGGTATCTGTGCTAATTTCAATCTCTGGTTTTATGCAGTACCCCAACTCACCTTTCCCCTTAAGCAAGCATAAGTTGGTTTTCTACATTTGAGACCCTGTTCTGTTTTGTAATTCAGTTTCTGTGTAGGCAAGTTTACATTCCTTGTAGTAGTGATATCTTATGATGTTTCTTTTTCTGTGTGACTTATTTCACTTAGAATCATCGTACCTGAATCCACTCATTATGCTGCTACGGGCCTGATGATATAGATTTCATTGCTGAGTGATATTGCATTGTACGTTAGTACCACAAATTCTTTATCCATTTTTCACTTTCTGTGTTATTGAACTTGTACCGTAAACGAGGATCTTGTAAACAGAGCCGTCCCAAACTTTGGGGTGGCTGTGTCTTTTTGATTTTAATTTCCCTAAGCTATACCACCATAAGTGGAAGTGCCCTAGGCTCTGTTGCTTTGTTTTGTAGATGTTTCAGGAAACACCATACACTTCTCCAGAGTGGCTGTTGGCAATTTACATCCCGCCCATCAGCATAACAAGGCTCCCAGTTCTCCATGGCCTGTCCTGCCTTTCTGGATTTTATACTTTTTTCAGATGGCCCTTTTAACCGGGGGGCAGTGAGATTTCATTGTAGTGCAGATTTCCTTTGCAAGCTTGCTTGGTTGGCCCAAAAGGGCGTATGCGTTTTTTCCTGAATATATTCAGGAAAAAACGCATACGCCCTTTTTTGGCCAAGTGCATCATTTTGGACGTTCTGCCTGTTTTCCTATGCTTTACATGCAATTCCAGTCTACCTCCTGAAATCGGTTTTCTGCAATTCTGCCCCGCTTTCAAGTCCTCTTGGCAGCCTTACTTCAATATATTTTTGGACGATAGCTGTCATTTATAACTCTGCAGGTTTGTGAATTACAGAGCCTCTGAGCTCCTTTCTTCAACTTGCTTTCTTGTGAGCTGGCTGCAAGACCGCAGCATTGCTTCAGGCCCTAGTGTGGTTCCGGCATGGCACGCTGAGCCTTTGGTTAATTCCTCTTCCTGGTGGGAAATGAGAGTTAAATTTGCCAGTACAGGCACCTCCAGCTAGTCTCTCATTGGTTCTCCCTATTCCTGTTCATTTTCCGCAGAAATGGCAAACTGGGCCATACAGGAGGTTAAAGGCACTGACTCTCCAAGTGGGGAGAGTGTTAGTAAAGCTACTGGAATGTTGCACCCGACTACCAGGGGACGAAACCTGAGACACATTTGAACACGTTTCCCGATCACACGGTGGATCATACTCTGGGTTCCACATGCATGTTTTAGCTGAAGGAAGAATCCCTTAAACCTGGAGAGTTGAGACCCATGGAATGGATACCATGCAATATGACTTCAAAGGGTTTGCATTGGCTCACAGAACCTCACCAATCCTATCACTGCTACGTTTATGCCGCTGTACACACGCCTTATTCTCTTTCGGAGACATAGAAATCCATAGGTTTTAAGATTCTTACTAGTCAGGTATATTCATAGGCGTTTAATATGTGGTGTAGAGTCCACTTCGTTGAGCAAGGAGTAGCTCTTGTCTATTACATATTTGGCTTATGGAACGGTATCTGTGCTAATTTCAATCTCTGGTTTTATGCAGCACCCCAACTCACCTTTCCCCTTAAGCAAGCATAAGTTGGTTTTCTACATTTGAGACCCTGTTCTGTTTTGTAATTCAGTTCCTTTGTAGCTAAGTTTACATTCCGTGTAGTAGTGATATCTTATGATGTTTCTTTTTCTGTGTGATTTTTTTCACTTAGAATCATGGTACCTGAATCTACTCATTATGCTGCTACGGGCCTGATGACATAGATTTCATTGCTGAGTGATATTGCATTGTACATAAGTACCACAACTTCTTTATCCATTTTTCGCTTTCTGCAATATTGAACTTGTACCATAAACGAGGTTCTTGTAAACAGAGCCGTCCCAAACTTTGGGGTGGCTGTGTCTTTTTGATTTTAATTTCCCTAAGCTATAGGACCATAAGTGGAAGTGCCCTAGGCTCTGTTGCTTTGTTTTTTAGATGTTTCAGGAAACACCATACACTTCTCCAGAGTGGCTGTTGGCAATTTACATCCCGCCCATCAGCATAACAAGGCTCCCAGTTCTCCATGGCCTGTCCTGCCTTTCTGGATTTTACACTTTTTTCAGATGCTCCTTTTGACAGGGAGGAAGTGAGACTTCATTGTAGTGCAGATTTCCTTTGCAAGCTTGCTTGGTTGGCCAAAAAGGGCGTATGCGTTTTTTCCTGAATATATTCAGGAAAAAACGCATACGCCCTTTTTGGCCAAGTGCATCATTGTCGACGTTCTGAGTGTTTTCATATGTTTTCAATGCAATTCCAGTCTACCTCCTGAAATCGGTTTCCTGCAATTCTGCCTTGCTGTCAGTGCCTCTTCATAGCCTTACCTCAATATACTTTTTGAAAATTGTTGGCCTTTTTAACTCTGCAGGTTTTTGAATTGCCGTGGCCCTTAGCTGCATTTTTCAGCTCTTATTTTTGTGATCTTGCCTCATATCCACAGGATTTCTTCAGGCCCTATTCTTCTTCTGGGTCGCCTTGCTCTGCCTTTGGTTAATTCTTCTTCCTGATGTGAATTAGAGTGACATGTTCCCATTGAAACCGCTACAGCTATTTTCTCACTGGTTCCCCCTATTCCCATTCATCCTCCGCACTAACTGCAGACTGTGCGATACCGGAACGTAAAGGCATTGACTCTCCATGTGGAGATGTTGTTAGTAAAGTGGCTGGAATGTTGATCCGGAGCCCCAGGAGAGGAAAATGAGGTGCGTTTTAGAAACCTTTCCCGATCATATGGTATACCATCCGCTGGATTTCCCATGCATGGTTTAGCTGTAGGAAGATTCCCTTCAACCTGGAGTGTTGGGACCCTTGGAATGAGTAGCATGAAGTATTGCATTAAACTTTCGGCAGTTGCTCACCAAAGCTCACCAATCCTCTCAGCCCCAAGTGTCCAGCCTTATGTCTTATCCAGCTGTGGGTTTATATGTGGTCATTCCAGGTTGCATCACAGCCCCTGAGCGAATTTTGTAAGAATTTTTCTCTCTTTCATTGTTTCTGCGTTTTGGTTTTAAAATTTATTTCTATAATGGGGTTTAGCTCATTTTCACTGCTGTGTTTGGCCGCTCTGCACACACTTGATTCCCTTATGGAGATATATCAATACATGGGTTTTAAGATTCTTATTACTCAGATATATTTCTCTGCGGTGTATAGGGTGTGTTGAGGCCAGTTCATTGAGCAAGGTGTAGATCTTGTCTAATACCTATTTGGTTTATTGAACGGTATCTGTGCTAATTTCAAACTCTGGTTTTATGCATCACCCCACCTCTCCTTTCCCCTTAAGCTGACATAAGTGTGTTTTCTAAATGTGAGACACTGTTCTGTTTTGTAATTCATTTTTTGTGCAGCCATATTTATCCTCCCTCTATAAGTGATATCTTATGATATGTTTCTTTTTCTGTTTGACTTATTTCAAGTAGTATTATCGGACCTAAATCCACTCTTTATCCTTCTACTAGCCTTATTACATTGATTTCATGGTGAAGAGATATTCCATTGTACATAAGTACCACATTTTCTTTATCCATTGTTCTCTTTCCTGGGATATTTAAGGTGTACTGAAGTTGAGGTTCTTGTAAACAGAGTAGCCCTAAACTGTGGTGTGCTTGTGTCTTGTTGATTTTTAGACTTCCCTAGATATACTTCCGTGATTGGAAGTGCCCTATGCTCTGTAGCTCTGTTTTTTAGATGATTTAGGAACCACCATACACTTCTCCAGAGTGGCTCTCGGCAGTTCACACACTGTCCATCAGCGTATAAAGGCTCCCTGTTCTCCATGGCCTGTCCTGCATTTCTGGTTTTTACAATTTTTTCGGATGGCCCTTTTGACCGGTGGGAAATGAGACTTCTTTGTTGTGCACATTTGCATTGCTTGCTTGCTTGGTTGCCCATAAAGTGCGTATGCGTTTTTTCCTGGATATATTCAGGAAAAAACGCATACTCCCTTTTGGGCCAACTGCATCATTGTCGAAATTCTGCCGCTTTTCATGTGCTTTAAAGACGAGTCCAATCTATCTCTTGAAATCTGTTTCTTGCAATTCTGTCTTGCATTCAGATCCTCTTCTTTGCCTTACCTCAACATATTTTGGGACGTTAGTTTTCATTTATAACTCTGCAGGTTTGTGAATTGCAGTGACCCTGAGCTCCATTTTTTAAGTTGCTCTTTTGTGAGCTGGCCTCAAAGCCGCAGGATTGCTTCAGGCCCTATTTTGGCTCCGGCGAGGCGGGCTGAGCCTTTTTTTAATTCTTATTCTTAATGGGAAATTAGAGTGACATGTGCCCGTCCAAACCCCTACAACTATTCTCTCATTGGTTCCCCCTCTTCCCGTTCATCCTCCTCACAATTTGCAAAATGTGTGAAACAGAAGTTTAAATGTGCTGATTCTCTAAGTGGGGAGATTCTAAGTAACGTGGCTGGAATGATGAACAGGAGCACCAGGAGAGGATAAATGAGGTGCATTTTAGACACATCTCCCGATCACATGGTGTACAGTCCTCTGGGTTTTCCATGCATGTTTTCGCTGTAGGAAGATCCCTTGAACCTGCAGATTTGGGACCCATTGAATGGGTACCAGGTAGTATTACTTTAAAGGGTGTGCATTTCCTCACCCAACCTCATATTTCTCTTAGCGTAAACAGTTTCCAGCCTTATGTCTCATCCTGCTGTGGGTCTAGATGTGTTCAATCCATGTTGCATCACCGTCCCTGAGGAAAAGTTGTAAGAGGTTTTCTCTGTCTCTTTGTCGTTTATTTTTTTCAATTTATTACTATATTGGTTACAGCTGATTTTCAAAGCTCTGTTTCTTGCTGCTGTACATCCACTTGATTCACATACAGAGAGACATCAATAAATTCTTTTTCAGATTCTTACCAGTCATATATATTCTTTTCCAGTGACTTGAGTGTGCTGAGTGCAGTTCTTTTAGCTACCGTGTAGGCCTTGTTGATTATCAGTTTGGTATTTGGAATGGTATCTTTGCTAATTTCAACCTCCTGGATGATGCCTCACCCCTCCCCACCTTTCCCGTTTAGCAGCCTTACGCGTGTTGTCTACATATTTGACTATGTTTTTGTTTTGTAATTTATTTCATGTGTAGCCATTTTGGATTCCACCTTTAAGTGATATCTTATGATATGTGTCTTTTTCTTTTTGAATTATGTCACTTAGAATGATCATACGTAACTCCTCCGGAGTTGTTACAACTGGCCATATTTCATTGATTTCCAGGCTGAGTAATATTCCACTCTACATAAGTACCACATCTCTATCCATTTTTTCCCTCCAGAGACATTTAAGTTATATCCTAGTCGAGAATCTTTTAAACAGAGAGGCAGTAAACATTGGGGTGCCTGTGTCCTCTCGATTTTTGTTTTTCCCAAGACATACGCCCATGAGTGCAAGTGCCCTATGCTCTGTAGCTCATTTTTTAGATGCTTTAGTAAACACAATACACTTCTCCAGAATGGCCATTGGCAATATACATTTCCACTATAAGCCTCACAGGGCTCCCTCTTCTCCTTGCCCTGTCCTGCATTTCTGGTGTTTACACTTTATGAGGATGGCTCTTCTGACTGATGCGAAGTGATATCTTTTGTAGTATTGATTTCCAGTGCCCACCTGTTTGGTTGGCTAAAAAAGTGTATGCCCTTTTCTTGAATATATACAGAAAAAAACGCATACAGCCTTTTTGGCCAACTGCAATGTTGGCAATGTTCAGCCCCTTTTCTTGTGCTTAATGGCGAGTCCTTTCTACCTCCTCAAATCCCTTTCCTGCCATTCTCCCTTGCTTACCAATCCTTTTCTCTGACTTTCCTCAAGACATTTTTCAGTGATAGATATTTTCAACTCTGCAGTTTCGTGAATTTTACTGCCCCTGAGTTCCATTGTTCAACTTGTGTTTATGGGAACTGGCCACAAAGCAGTGGGATTTCCTCAAGCCCTATACTGTTTCCATGGGCAACCCTAGCCTTTGGTCAATTCGTCTTCCTGATTGGAAATTAGAGTGACATGTGCCTGTCTGAACACCTAGGACTTGTCTCTCATTGTTCCTCATCCTTCCGCTTCATCCTCTGGACAAATTCCAAACTGTATGCAACAGGATGTTGACAGTGCTGACATCTCCAAGTGGGGAGACTGTTAGTAAAGACGCTGGAGGGGTGAACCCGAGCACCAGGAGATGAGGAGATGAGATGCCTTTTCCAAACTCTTCCTGATCAGACGGTATACCATCCTCTGTGTGTGACAGACATGTTTTAGCAGTAGGAAGAGTCCCATTCATGTAAGGAGAACACCAGGGCTTTTTCAAAATCAGTGTCTCCCCGAAACCCAAACTGGGGAATTTTTTAAGCTACGGCTACACATATGTTCATTAAGGGCCTTGGGAAGTAGGCAGAGTCCAAACTTTAGATGATTGAAGTCTTCAGGGTCAGAAGCACTCACCACTGGCTTCCCTTAGGTTACACTTTAACTGTCATTGATAGATGATGTCAATAAAAATATCTATTCTTTTTCCGATTATTTCCCCTTATAGGTTATTGCAAAATATTGAGTGTAGTTCCCTGTGCTACACAGTGGTTCCTTGTTGATGATCTATTTTATACATAGCAGTGTGTATGTGTTAATTCCAAACTGTTAATTTATCCCTCCTCCCAACTTTCCCCTTTGGTAATAATAAATTATAAGATTTTATACTTCTCAGAAATGGGGGAGCTGAAAGAGAGGTATCATTTTCAATGGAAAAGCATTTAAAACAAGATTGAAGCTTTAACCAAGATTATTAGATGTACATCCTTGGAAAGAAATCACTTCATTTCTCTAATATTGACCTGACAAATAAGACAAACCTTTTCACTGAACTTGCTTATAATAAAGTGATGGAAATATCAAATGGAAGTGTTAGAAACATCTTATTTTACCCGAGCCTTATAAACTGTTCTATGTTAACTACAGTTTGGCTCACACATCTGTTCATTGAAGTTACAATAGTCTCAATTTCTGTTACTGATCCTCCAGAGTGGACCCCAACAAGTGTCCCCCTGCCCAGTGTCATTGGGGCCAACAGATCGAGACTGAGTTTGGTTCACAAGCAAAGGAAACTTTATATTTTGATCAGAGAATGGAGAGGTGAGAGCATGCACTACCCCGTGGGCTGTGGGCTGGGCTGCTGTGTAGAGATCCTGTCAGAGTCAGTGGGAGGGAGGGGGCGGAGCACTCAAGGGCCGGGTTGGCTGCAGCTCAGGCTCTATATCTTAGAGTCTGCACTGGGCCCCAGGAGCTGAGGTGTCGACCCAGCCATTCTGCACTAGGAAATCTGGTCTGAAGTGCCGGGTGTGGAACCTCTGCATGCGGGACCCTAGGAGCACGTGAAATTAGACAAAGCACAAAGGATAAAAAAGGTCAGACTTGACTTTATTGCCCAGATTCTATTTTTATCTCCCAGGGATTTTTAATGGGCTTTGCTGGGGACAAACCCCTCCTCTGCCTTTTGTCCCGTTCCTCATTCTTGGAGTGCTGAGGGTGCAGACCCTTCTTCTGTCACTGCTGAGTGCTGAGTTGGGAGCTCTCATACCAGGGGATGAGGGTCAGAACTTCTCCCCAGCAGCCTCCAGGTGACGTTGATTGGCCCCAGGACCCCTGCCTCCCTGCTCGTCCGCCTGAGCACCAGCATTGGAAGTGTTATAGATTCTAATGACCTTTAAGGGTTCAGGAAAGAGATGTGCAGAGACGCTGTGGGGGCCGGTTTCACCCCGCCCCACATTTGTTCGGCCACCTTAGGCTGACCGTTTCTGCCAGCCTAGATGCTCTGACCAGTAGTCTGCTCTTTCTTCAATTAGGCCCCTGAATTAACGTAAAAACAGCACCAGGTGTCAGAGCCCTGCCCGCTCAACTCCCAGACAGTCCAGGGTCAGTGGTGATCAAGGACCATGATGGCCACTGAGTCAACAGCCTTTTGAAGTAAACAGGAGTCCAGCCGGTCTTATTGGCCACCATCATCACGGTGTCTGTAGGCTTTTCTATGGTGACAGTGTGATATACGTTTCCCCCGCCAAGACTATTAGCTCCCCTCCGGGTGCAGTAAGTCCTGCAAGCAGTAGTCTACTCCTTCGGGACACACTATTGTTGTTTTATGAGAGAAACTCCAGGTCAAGTGATGTTCACACGAGTCGTCATGGTGCCCTGTTGCCCCCGGTTATCTCTCTGGATGTTGGAGTTGGAGGGCCTCCTCACTCGAGGTCGGTGTGCCCACGGAGCGAACCCTGCAACTTCAGGGCATGGTTGGTGATTAGGATCACCACGTGGGGTCCTTTTCCCTTAGGAGGGAGGTGGCCTTTTGGGCTGCTGATTTCCAGGTTTTTAGATACCGCCAGTATCTTGGCCAGATGTGGCAGTGGGCCAAGCCCCTTGGTGACTCTATTTTATCCTACCTGGATGGCATTCTTGCGTTGTTCCATTTCAAGTGGTCCCAGTTTTTGCACTAATTCTCCAATGGCGACTCACCCTTCACCGGGAATGGAAAGGTCAAAGGGTTTAGCTCAATTAGGGAGTTCCAGGGCAAGGGTCTGAATTGACTGCTCTTTCCATTCTTGAAAGGCCACTTCTGGATTCTGTTCAAAAGGATCATCATCTTTTCCTTTCAGTGTTTCATATAGAGGCCCAGCTAGTAGACTGTAGTTAGGGATCCAGAAGCAGCAAACCCTGGCCTCCCCAGGAACCCCTAAGCTGTCTTCTAGTTTTAGAAAGGGGTAAGGCTGCAAATGGTTTCTTCCCTTTCCTGGGATGGGCTTCTCCGACCTTCTGTGAGAATGAAGCCCAGGCAGGTCACCGCAGTCTGTGATATTTGAGCTTTTTCTTGGACAACTTCTATCCTTTATTGGCTTGGTAGTTCAGAGGCCTCCTTAGTAGGGCTGGCGATCAGAATGTCGTCTGCATATTGAAGGAGGGTTTCCTTTTCTAGAGGTAGAACTTTTTGGTCTTTAGCTAAGCTTTCCCCAAAGATGGTGTGGGAATTTTTGAACCCTTGGGGCAAGACGGCCCGGAAGTATTGTTTTAGTTGTATGTTGAGTCCTGCCACTCACAAGCCAAAATTTCTTGTGACTCTGGGACTAATGGAATACAAAAGAAGGCATCATTGAAGACTAATACAGAATACCATGTCCTGGTGGTTGGTAGAATGACCAGCAGGGTGTAGGAAATGGAGCAACTGGAGGTATATCCTCGGTGGCTTCACTGACTGTCCTGACATCCTTTACCAGGTCCCCAGCAGCCCATGGGGCTCTCGTGGTCAGGCCAATCCCAGGATATGGAGCTCTCCTGGGCAGGTACCCCACCCCCAACCCAGCCCACGGGGCTCTCATGGTCAGGCCTCTCCCAGGATACAGAGCTACCCTTGCAGGTACCGTGGCAGGGCTGGGCACACAGGAACTGTGCACATAGCCCTCATTGAAGAGCACCCCCATCTCACCTGTCGCTCAGAGCTGACACAGAGCACCTCAGAGCAGGACTTGAACTAACAAACAGCAGCTCCGACAGGTCTGTGACCCTGGGCATCACTCTGTGTGGCCTCCCTCCACCTGGTCTTCCAGAGACTTCCACTGCACCCGGGGCACCAAGCCTCTGTCTCCAACCACCACCCACCCCTCCTCTCCCTGACTCCTGGGTTCCTCTCATTAGGAGAGGGTTTTCTTGAAGTTGTCTCCCACTCATGGGCCAGATAAAATGATTAGAAAAGAAGCCAAAGCTGCAGCCCCTTGTCTATCCTGACTCTCAGGAGCCCACACCTGTTCCTTGGACCTGGCCGGTTCAGCAAGTTCCATTTTCTGCAACTGTGAGCCCCTGAGGGGTGATGATTGGCTGACCTGGGCAGCCTTACAATGCCGGCCAGCCCTCCCCAGGTGTGCCTGGGTTGAGATCAATATAAATACCACTCCAGGCAGCAAGAGCCCCTGCAGCTGTGCCTGACGCCATTTTCTCTGCCCTGTCAGCAGTCTCGGGGCTGGGCTGGTGGGAGGGAGTGAGAGGCCACGGCTTTGTGGGTGGCCCAGTGTGAGTGGGGCTCTGCTGGACTTTCTGCAGCAGTTGCCAGGCTGCCACCTGCTAAAGAAGAGGATGTGTCACCCATACCTGCTGCTGGAATTTCTCCCTGGGCAGAGGTGAGGAAGGAAAAAAGCAGTGGGGGCAGGGACAGGACGGGTATCTCAGGCAGGGAAATGGAAATCTTCCAGAAGAGCACCCAGGGACAGGACCATCCTGGCTGGCCTGCAGGCACCAAGTCAGCTGGCATGCTGTCACTCGTGTGGCTCCATGGCCCTTCCTCTAGGCTTTCAAGTCCTTGTATATATTCAGGTGTTTTACCTGGGAAGGGTGGGAACAGTTCAACAGCAACTGGCCTGGGGCTCAGCTCACGTTCACTCACAGATGCCTCGGCACAGTGCCCCAGCTTTGCAATGAGTACGCTTGTGTGGGGGCTGCTGGCTGAATGGGAGACGATTCCCCACCACTGACCAACTTCAGAATTGTTTACAACTGGAGCAAGTGCCCTGATACGGTTTTCCTCTGAGTAACTGGTGGGTTCTGTTTTTTTTTTTTTCTCTTTTTCGTTTTTGGTTCAAGGTAGATTTTATTCCTCTTTTTTGTATTTACAGATATAAGCATGGAAATAATTTATTCATATAAATACATGTATGTGAAGGGAATAATTGTTTTTTCTGTTTTATTTTTTAAATTTTATTTCTTTTTAATTTTGAATTTTATATTTTTATACAGCAGGTTCTTATTGGTTATCTATTTTATACATATAAATGTTTACATGCCAATCCCAATCTCTCAGCTCCTCCCACCACCACCCCCCCAAGAGCTTTCCCCCCTTGTTGTCCATACGATTGTTGTCTACATCTGTTGCTCTATTTATGCCTTGCAAAACGGTTAATCTGTACAGTTTTTCTAGGTTCCACATATATGCATGAATATACAAGATTTGTTTTTCTCTTTCTGACTTACTTCACTCTGTATGACAGTCTCTAGATCCATCGACGTCTCTACAAATGACCCAATTTCATTCCTTTCATGGCTTAGTAATATTCCATTTTATATATGTACCACATCTTTATGCATTCGTCTGTCTGTGGGCATTTAGGTTGCTTCCATTACCTCGATATTGTAAATAGTGATGCAATGAACATTGCGGTGAATGTCTCTTTTTGATTTATGGTTTTGTCTGTGTATATGTCCAGTACTGGGATTGCTGTATCATATGGTAATTCTATTATTAGTTTCTTAAGACTCCATATTGTTCTCCATAGTGACTGTATCAATTTATATTCCCAACAATAGTGGAAGAGGCTTCCTTTTCCCCACACCCTTTCCAGCAATTGTTGTTTGTAGATTTTCAGATGATGCCCATTCTAACAGGTGTGAGGTGATACCTCATTGTTGAGTCCATTTCGTTGAGCAAGGGGTAGGTCTTGTCTATTACATATTTGGCTTATGGAACGGTATCTGTGCTAATTTCAAACTCTGGTTTTATGCAGCACCCCAACTCACCTTTCCCCTTAAGCAAGCATAAGTTGGTTTTCTAAACTTGAGACCCTGTTCTGTTTTGTAATTCAGTTCATGTGTAGCCAAGTTTACATTCCATGTATTAGTGATACCTTATGATGTTTCCTTATCTGTGTGACTTATTTCACTTAGAATCATCGTGCCTCAATCCACTCATTATGCGGGTACAGGCCTGGTGACACAGATTTCATTGCTGAGTGGTATTCTGTTGTACGTTAAGTACCGCAACTTCTTTATCAATTATTTGCTCTCTGGGATACTTAACTTGTACCATAGAAGAGGTTCCTGTAAACAGAGCAGTCATAAATTTTGGGGTGGCTGTGTCTTTTTGATTTTAATTTCCCTAAGCTATAGGACCATAAGTGGAAATGCCCTAGACTCTGTTGCTTTGTTTTTCAGATGTATCAGGAAACACCATACACTTCTCCAGAGTGGCTGTTGGCAATTTACATCCCGCCCATCAGCATAACAAGGTTCCTTTATCCCCATGGCCTGTCTTGCCTTTCTGCATTTTCCACTTTTTTCAGATGGCTCTTTAAACTGGGGGGAAGTGACACTTCATAGTAGTTCGGATTTCCATTGCAAGCTTGCTTGGTTTGCCAAAAAGGGCGTATGCGTTTTTTCCTGAATATATTCAGGAAAAAACGCATACGCCCTTTTTGGCCAAGTGCATCATTGTGGACGTTCTGCCTCTTTTCCTATGCTTTACATGCAATTCCAGTCTACCTCCTGAAATCGGTTTCCTGCAATTCTGCCCCGCTTTCAAGTCCTCTTGGCAGCCTTACTTCAATATATTTTTGGACGATAGCTGTCATTTATAACTCTGCAGGTTTGTGAATTACAGTGCCCCTAAGCTCCTTTCTTTAACTCGCTTTCTTGTGAGCTGGCCGCAACACCGCAGGATTGCTTCAGGCCCTAGTGTGGTTCCGGCATGGCACGCTGAGCCTTTGGTTAATTCCTCTTCCTGGTGGGAAATGAGAGTTAAATTTGCCCGTCCACACACCTCCAGCTAGTCTCTCATTGGTTCTCCCTATTCCTGTTCAACTTTCAAAGAATTTGCAAACTGGGCCAAACAGGAGGTTAAAGGCACTGACTCTCCAAGTGGGGAGAGTGTTAGTAAAGCGTCTGGAATGTTGCACCCGAGTACCAGGGGACGAAACCTGAGACACATTTGAACACGTTTCCCGATCACACGGTGGATCATACTCTGGGTTCCACATGCATGTTTTAGCTGAAGGAAGAATCCCTTAAACCTGGAGAGTTGAGACCCTTGGCATGGGTACCATGCAATATGACTTCAAAGGGTCTGCATTGGCTCACCGAACCTCACCAATCCTATCACTGCTGCGCTAATGCACTGTACACACGCTTCATTCTCTTTCAGAGACATATAAATCCATAGGTTTTAAGATTCTTACTAGTCAGGTATATTCTTAGGCGTTTAATATGGGGTGTAGAGTCCACTTCGTTGAGCAAGGAGTAGCTCTTGTCTATTACATATTTGGCTTATGGAACTGTATCTGTGCTAATTTCAATCTCTGGTTTTATGCAGCACCCCAACTCACCTTTGCCCTTAAGCAAGCATAAGTTGGTTTTCTACATTTGAGACCCTGTTCTGTTTTGTAATTCAGTTCCTGTGTACCCAAGTTTACATTCCGTGTATTAGTGATATCTTATGATGTTTCTTTTTCTGTGTGACTTATTTCACTTAGAATCATCGTACCTGAATCCACTCATTATGCTGCTACGGGCCTGATGATATACATTTCATTGCTGAGTGATATTGCATTGTATGTAAGTACCACAAATTCTTTATCCATTTTTCGCTTTCTGTGATATTGAACTTGTACCACAAACGAGGTTCTTGTAAACAGAGCCGTCCCAAACTTTGCGGTGGCTGTGTCTTTTTGATTTTAATTTCCCTAAGCTATACCACCATAAGTGGAAGTGCCCTAGGCTCTGTTGCTTTGTTTTGTAGATGTTTCAGGAAACACCATAAACTTCTCCAGAGTGGCTGTTGGCAATTTACATCCCGCCCATCAGCATAACAAGGCTCCCAGTTCTCCATGGCCTGTCCTGCCTTTCTGGATTTTATACTTTTTTCAGATGGCCCTTTTGACCGGGGGGCAGTGAGACTTCATTGTAGTGCAGATTTCCTTTGCAAGCTTGCTTGGTTGGCCCAAAAGGGCGTATGCGTTTTTTCCTGAATATATTCAGGAAAAAACGCATACGCCCTTTTTAGCCAAGTGCATCATTGTGGACGTTCTGCCTCTTTTCCTATGCTTTACATGCAATTCCAGTCTACCTCCTGAAATCGGTTTCCTGCAATTCTGCCCCGCTTTCAAGTCCTCTTGGCAGCCTTACTTCAATATATTTTTGGACGATAGCTGTCATTTATAACTCTGCAGGTTTGTGAATTACAGTGCCCCTGAGCTCCTTTCTTCAACTCGCTTTCTTGTGAGCTGGCCGCAACACCGCAGGATTGCTTCAGGCCCTAGTGTGGTTCCGGCATGGCACGCTGAGCCTTTGGTTAATTCCTCTTCCTGGTGGGAAATGAGAGTTAAATTTGCCCGTCCAGGCACCTCCAGCTAGTCTCTCATTGGTTCTCCCTATTCCTGTTTATTTTCCGCAGAAATTGCAAACTGGGCCAAACAGGAGGTTAAAGGCACTGACTCTCCAAGTTGGGAGAGTGTTAGTAAAGCGTCTGGAATGTTGCACCCGAGTACCAGGGGACGAAACCTGAGACACATTTGAACACGTTTCCCGATCACACGGTGGATCATACTCTGGGTTCCACATGCATGTTTTAGCTGAAGGAAGAATCCCTTAAACCTGGAGAGTTGAGACCCATGGAATGGGTACCATGCAATGTGACCTCAAAGGGTCTGCATTTGCTCACCGAACCTCACCAATCCTATCACTGCTGCGTTTATGCCGCTGTACACACGCTTGATTCTCTTTCGGAGACATAGAAATGTATAGGTTTTAAGATTCTTACTGGTCAGGTATATTCTTAGGCGATTAATATGGGGTGTAGAGTCCACTTCGTTGAGCAAGGAGTAGCTCTTGTCTATTACATATTTGCCTTATGGAACGGTATCTGTGCTAATTTCAATCTCTGGTTTTATGCAGCACCCCAACTCACCTTTCCCCTTAAGCAAGCATAAGTTGGTTTTCTACATTTGAGACCTTGTTCTGTTTTGTAATTCAGTTCCTGTGTAGCCAAGTTTACATTCCGTGTATTAGTGATATCTTATGATGTTTCTTTTTCTGTGTGACTTATCTCACTTAGAATCATCGTACCTGAATCCACTCATTATGCTGCTATGGGCCTGATGACATAGATTTCATTGCTGAGTGATATTGCATTGTACGTAAGTACCACAACTTCTTTATCCATTTTTCGCTTTCTGTGATATTGAACTTGTACCGTAAACGAGGTTCTTGTAAACAGAGCCGTCCCAAACTTTGGGGTGGCTGTGTCTTTTTGATTTTAATTTCCCTAAGCTATAGGACCATAAGTGGAAGTGCCCTAGGCTCTGTTGCTTTGTTTTTTAGATGTTTCAGGAAACACCATACACTTCTCCAGAGTGGCTGTTGGCAATTTACATCCCGCCCATCAGCATAACAAGGCTCCCAGTTCTCCATGGCCTGTCCGGCCTTTCTGGATTTTACACTTTTTTCGGATGGCCCTTTTGACTGGGGGGCAGTGAGACTTCATTGTAGTGCAGATTTCCTTTGCAAGCTTGCTTGGTTGGCCAAAAAGGGCGTATGGGTTTTTTCCTGAATATATTCAGGAAAAAACGCATACGCCCTTTTTGGCCAAGTGCATCATTGTGGACATTCTGTCTCTTTTCCTATGCTTTACATGCAATTCCAGTCTACGTCCTGAAATCGGATTCCTGCAATTCTGCCCCGCTTTCGAGTCCTCTTGGCAGCCTTACTTCAATATATTTTTGGACGATAGCTGTCATTTATAACTCTGCAGGTTTGTGAATTACAGTGCCCCTGAGCTCCTTTCTTCAACTCGCTTTCTTGTGAGCTGGCCGCAACACCGCAGGATTGCTTCAGGCCCTAGTGTGGTTCCGGCATGGCACGCTGAGCCTTTGGTTAATTCCTCTTCCTGGTGGGAAATGAGAGTTAAATTTGCCCATCCAGACACCTCCAGCTAGTCTCTCATTGGTTCTCCCTATTCCTGTTCATCTTCCGCAGAAATTGCAAACTGGGCCAAACAGGAGGTTAAAGGCACTGACTCTCCAAGTGGGGAGAGTTTTAGTAAAGCGTCTGGAATGTTGCACCCGAGTACCAGGGGAGAAAAACTGAGACACATTTGAACACGTTTCCCGATCACATGGTGGATCATACTCTGGGTTCCACATGCATGTTTTAGCTGAAGGAAGAATCCCTTAAACCTGGAGAGTTGAGACCCATGGAATGGCTACCATGCAATATGACTTCAAAGGGTCTGCATTTGCTCATCGAACCTCACCATTCCTATCACTGCTGCGTTTATGCCGCTGTACACATGCTTGATTCTCTTTTGGAGACATATAAATCCATAGGTTTTAAGATTATTACTAGTCAGGTATATTCTTAGGCGATTAATATGGGGTGTAGAGTCCACTTCGTTGAGCAAGGAGTAGCTCTTGTCTATTACATATTTGGCTTATGGAACGGTATCTGTGCTAATTTCAATCTCTGGTTTTATGCAGAACCCCAACTCACCTTTCCCCTTAAGCAAGCATAAGTTGGTTTTCTACATTTGAGACCCTGTTCTGTTTTGTAATTCAGTTTCTGTGTAGCCAAGTTTACATTCCGTGTAGTAGTGATATCTTATGATGTTTCTTTTTCTGTGTGACTTATCTCACTTAGAATCATCGTACCTGAATCCACTCATTATGCTGCTACGGGCCTGATGATATACATTTCATTGCTGAGTGATATTGCATTGTACGTAAGTACCACAAATTCTTTATCCATTTTTCACCTTCTGTGGTATTGAATTTGTACTGTAAATGAGGTTCTTGTAAACAGAGCCGTCCCAAACTTTGGGGTGGCTGTGTCTTTTTGATTTTAATTTCCCTAAGCTATAGGACCATAAGTGGAAGTGCCCTAGGCTCTGTTGCTTTGTTTTTTAGATGTTTCAGGAAACACCATACACTTCTCCAGAGTGGCTGTTGGCAATTTACATCCCGCCCATCAGCATAACAAGGCTCCCAGTTCTCCATGGCCTGTCCGGGCTTTCTGGATTTTAAACTTTTTTCAGATGGCCCTTTTGACTGGGGGGCAGTGAGACTTCATTGTACTGCAGATTTCCTTTGCAAGCTTGCTTGGTTGGCCAAAAAGGGCGTATGCGTTTTTTCCTGAATATATTCAGGAAAAAACGCATACGCCCTTTTTGGCCAAGTGCATCATTGTGGACGTTCTGCCTCTTTTCCTATGCTTTACATGCAATTCCAGTCTACCTCCTGAAATCGGTTTCCTGCAATTCTGCCCCGCTTTCAAGTCCTCTTGGCAGCCTTACTTCAATATATTTTTGGACGATAGCTGTCATTTATAACTCTGCAGGTTTGTGAATTACAGTGCCCCTGAGCTCCTTTCTTCAACTCGCTTTCTTGTGAGCTGGCCGCAACACCGCAGGATTGCTTCAGGCCCTAGTGTCGTTCCGGCATGGCACGCTGAGCCTTTGGTTAATTCCTCTTCCTGGTCGGAAATGAGAGTTATATTTGCCCGTCCAGGCACCTCCAGCTAGTTTCTCACTGGTTCTCCTTATTCCTGTTCATCTTCCGCAGAAATTGCAAACTGGGCCAAACAGGAGGTTAAAGGCACTGACTCTCCAAGTGGGGAGAGTGTTAGTAAAGCGTCTGGAAGGTTGCACCCGAGTACCAGGGGACAAAACCTGAGACACATTTGAACACGTTTCCCGATCACATGGTGGATCATACTCTGGGTTCCACATGCATGTTTTAGCTGAAGGAAGAATCCCTTAAACCTGGAGAGTTGAGACCCATGGAATGGGTACCATGCAATATGACTTCAAAGGTTCTGCATTGGCTCACCGAACCTCACCAATCCTATCACTGCTGCGCTTATGCCACTGTACACACCCTTGATTCTCTTTCGGAGACATATAAATCCATAGGTTTTAAGATTCTTCCTAGTCAGGTATATTCTTAGACGTTTAATATGGGGTGTTGAGTCCTCTTCGTTGAGCAAGGAGTAGCTCTTGTCTATTACATATTTGGCTTATGGAACGGTATCTGTGCTAATTTCAATCTCTGGTTTTATGCAGAACCCCAACTCACCTTTCCCCTTAAGCAAGCATAAGTTGGTTTTCTACATTTGAGACCTTGTTCTGTTTTGTAATTCAGTTCCTGTGTAGCCAAGTTTACATTCCGTGTATTAGTGATATCTTATGATGTTTCTTTTTCTGTGTGACTTATCTCAATTAGAATCATCGTACCTGAATCCACTCATTATGCTGCTATGGGCCTGATGACATAGATTTCATTGCTGAGTGATATTGCATTGTACGTAAGTACCACAACTTCTTTATCCATTTTTCGCTTTCTGTGATATTGAACTTGTACCGTAAACGAGGTTCTTGTAAACAGAGCCGTCCCAAACTTTTGGGTGGCTGTGTTTTTTTGATTTTAATTTCCCTAAGCTATACGACCATAAGTGGAAGTGCCCTAGGCTCTGTTGCTTTGTTTTTTAGATGTTTCAGGAAACACCATACACTTCTCCAGAGTGGCTGTTGGCAATTTACATCCCGCCCATCAGCATAACAAGTCTCCCAGTTCTCCATGGCCTGTCCGGACTTTCTGGATTTTACACTTTTTTCAGATGGCCCTTTTGACTGGGGGGCAGTGAGACTTCATTGTAGTGCAGATTTCTTTTGCAAGCTTGCTTGGTTGGCCAAAAAGGGCGTATGCGTTTTTTCCTGAATATATTCAGGAAAAAACGCATATGCCCTTTTTGGCCAAGTGCATCATTGTGGACGTTCTGCCTCTTTTCCTATGCTTTACATGCAATTCCAGTCTACCTCCTGAAATCGGATTCCTGCAATTCTGCCCCGCTTTCAAGTCCTCTTGGCAGCCTTACTTCAATATATTTTTGGACGATAGCTGTCATTTATAACTCTGCAGGTTTGTGAATTACAGTGCCCCTGAGCTCCTTTCTTCAACTCGCTTTCTTGTGAGCTGTCCGCAACACTGCAGGATTGCTTCAGGCCCTAGTGTCGTTCCGGCATGGCACGCTGAGCCTTTGGTTAATTCCTCTTCCTGGTGGGAAATGAGAGTTAAATTTTCCAATCCAGACACCTCCAGCTAGTCTCTCATTTGTTCTCCCTATTCCTGTTCATTTTCCGCAGAAATTGCAAACTGGGCCAAACAGGAGGTTAAAGGCACTGACTCTCCAAGTGGGGAGAGTTTTAGTAAAGCGTCTGGAATGTTGCACCCAAGTACCAGCGGAGAAAATCTGAGACACATTTGAACACGTTTCCCGATCACACGGTGGATCATACTCTGGGTTCCACATGCATGTTTTAGCTGAAGGAAGAATCCCTTAAACCTGGAGAGTTGAGACCCATGGAATGGCTGGCATGCAATATGACTTCAAAGGGTCTGCATTTGCTCATCAAACCTCACCAATCCTATCACTGCTGCGTTTATGCTGCTGTACACATGCTTGATTCTCTTTTGGAGACATATAAATCCATAGGTTTTAAGATTATTACTAGTCAGGTATATTCTTAGGCGATTAATATGGGGTGTAGAGTCCACTTCGTTGAGCAAGGAGTAGCTCTTGTCTATTACATATTTGGCTTATGGAATGGTATCTGTGCTAATTTCAATCTCTGGTTTTATGCAGAACCCCAACTCACCTTTCCCCTTAAGCAAGCATAAGTTGGTTTTCTACATTTGAGACCGTGTTCTGTTTTGTAATTCAGTTTCTGTGTAGCCAAGTTTACATTCCGTGTAGTAGTGATATCTTATGATGTTTCTTTTTCTGTGTGACTTATCTCACTTAGAATCATCGTACCTGAATCCACTCATTATGCTGCTACGGGCCTGATGATATAGATTTCATTGCTGAGTGATATTGCATTGTACGTAAGTACCACAAATTCTTTATCCATTTTTCACCTTCTGTGATATTGAATTTGTACTGTAAATGAGGTTCTTGTAAACAGAGCCGTCCCAAACTTTGGGGTGGCTGTGTCTTTTTGATTTTAATTTCCCTAAGCTATAGGACCATAAGTGGAAGTGCCCTAGGCTCTGTTGCTTTGTTTTTTAGATGTTTCAGGAAACACCATACACTTCTCCAGAGTGGCTGTTGGCAATTTACATCCCGCCCATCAGCATAACAAGGCTCCCAGTTCTCCATGGCCTGTCCTGCCTTTCTGGATTTTACACTTTTTTCAGATGGCCCTTTTGACCGGGGGGCAGTGAGACTTCATTGTAGTGCAGATTTCCTTTGCAAGCTTGCTTGGTTGGCCAAAAAGGGCGTATGTGTTTTTTCCTGAATATATTCAGGAAAAAACGCATACGCCCTTTTTGGCCAAGTGCATCATTGTGGACGTTCTGCCTCTTTTCCTATGCTTTACATGCAATTCCAGTCTACCTCCTGAAATCGGTTTCCTGCAATTCTGCCCCGCTTTAAAGTCCTCTTGGCAGCCTTACTTCAATATATTTTTGGACGATAGCTGTCATTTATAACTCTGCAGGTTTGTGAATTACAGTGCCCCTGAGCTCCTTTCTTCAACTCGCTTTCTTGTGAGCTGGCCGCAACACAGCAGGATTGCTTCAGGCCCTAGTGTGGTTCCGGCATGGCACGCTGAGCCTTTGGTTAATTCCTCTTCCTGGTGGGAAATGAGAGTTAAATTTGCCCGTCCAGACACCTCCAGCTAGTCTCTCACTGGTTCTCCCTATTCCTGTTCATCTTCCGCAAATATTGCAAACTGGGCCAAACAGGAGGTTAAAGGCACTGACTCTCCAAGTGGGGAGAGTGTTAGTAAAGCGTCTGGAATGTTGCACCCGAGTACCAGGGGACAAAACCTGAGACACATTTGAACACGTTTCCCGATCACATGGTGAATCATACTCTGGGTTCCACATGCATGTTTTAGCTGAAGGAAGAATCCCTTAAACCTGGAGAGTTGAGACCCATGGAATGGGTACCATGCAATATGACTTCAAAGGTTCTGCATTTGCTCACCGAACCTCACCAATCCTATCACTGCTGCATTTATGCCGCTGTAGACACGCTTGATTCTCTTTCGGAGACATATAAATCCATAGATTTTAAGATTCTTCCTAGTCAGGTATATTCTTAGACGTTTAATATGGGGTGTTGAGTCCTCTTCGTTGAGCAAGGAGTAGCTCTTGTCTATTACATATTTGGCTTATGGAATGGTATCTGTGCTAATTTCAATCTCTGGTTTTATGCAGCAGCCCAACTCACCTTTCCCCTTAAGCAAGCATAAGTTGGTTTTCTACATTTGAGATCCTGTTCTGTTTTGTAATTCAGTTCCTGTGTAGCCAAGTTTACATTCCGTGTATTAGTGATATCTTATGATGTTTCTTTTTCTGTGTGACTTATCTCACTTAGAATCATCGTACCTGAATCCACTCATTATGCTGCTATGGGCCTGATGACATAGATTTCATTGCTGAGTGATATTGCATTGTACGTAAGTACCACAACTTCTTTATCCATTTTTCGCTTTCTGTGATATTGAACTTGTACCGTAAATGAGGATCTTGTAAACAGAGCCGTCCCAAACTTTGGGGTGGCTGTGTCTTTTTGATTTTAATTTCCCTAAGCTATAGGACCATAAGTGGAAGTGCCCTAGGCTCTGTTGCTTTGTTTTTTAGATGTTTCAGGAAACACCATACACTTCTCCAGAGTGGCTGTTGGCAATTTACATCCCGCCCATCAGCATAACAAGGCTCCCAGTTCTCCATGGCCTGTCCGGCCTTTCTGGATTTTACACTTTTTTCAGATGGCCCTTTTGACTGGGGGGCAGTGAGACTTCATTGTAGTGCAGATTTCCTTTGCAAGCTTGCTTGGTTGGCCAAAAAGGGCGTATGCGTTTTTTCCTGAATATATTCAGGAAAAAACGCATACGCCCTTTTTGGCCAAGTGCATCATTGTGGACGTTCTGCCTCTTTTCGTATGCTTTACATGCAATTCCAGTCTACCTCCTGAAATCGGATTCCTTCAATTCTGCCCCGCTTTCGAGTCCTCTTGGCAGCCTTACTTCAATATATTTTTGGACGATAGCTGTCATTTATAACTCTGCAGGTTTGTGAATTACAGTGCCCCTGAGCTCCTTTCTTCAACTCGCTTTCTTGTGAGCTGGCCGCAACACCGCAGGATTGCTTCAGGCCCTAGTGTGGTTCCGGCATGGCACGCTGAGCCTTTGGTTAATTCCTCTTCCTGGTGGGAAATGAGAGTTAAATTTGCCCATCCAGACACCTCCAGCTAGTCTCTCATTGGTTCTCCCTATTCCTGTTCATTTTCCGCAGAAATTGTAAACTGGGCCAAACAGGAGGTTAAAGGCACTGACTCTCCAAGTGGGGAGAGTGTTAGTAAAGCGTCTGGAATGTTGCACCCGAGTACCAGGGGACAAAACCTGAGACACATTTGAACACGTTTCCCGATCACATGGTGAATCATACTCTGGGTTCCACATGCATGTTTTAGCTGAAGGAAGAATCCCTTAAACCTGGAGAGTTGAGACCCATGGAATGGCTACCATGCAATATGACTTCAAAGGGTCTGCATTTGCTCATCAAACCTCACCAATCCTATCACTGCTGCGTTTATGCCGCTGTACACATGCTTGATTCTCTTTTGGAGACATATAAATCCATAGGTTTTAAGATTATTACTAGTCAGGTATATTCTTAGGCGATTAATATGGGGTGTAGAGTCCACTTCGTTGAGCAAGGAGTAGCTCTTGTCTATTACATATTTGGCTTATGGAATGGTATCTGTGCTAATTTCAATCTCTGGTTTTATGCAGAACCCCAACTCACCTTTCCCCTTAAGCAAGCATAAGTTGGTTTTCTACATTTGAGACCGTGTTCTGTTTTGTAATTCAGTTTCTGTGTAGCCAAGTTTACATTCCGTGTAGTAGTGATATCTTATGATGTTTCTTTTTCTGTGTGACTTATCTCACTTAGAATCATCGTACCTGAATCCACTCATTATGCTGCTACGGGCCTGATGATATAGATTTCATTGCTGAGTGATATTGCATTGTACGTAAGTACCACAAATTCTTTATCCATTTTTCACCTTCTGTGATATTGAATTTGTACTGTAAATGAGGTTCTTGTAAACAGAGCCGTCCCAAACTTTGGGGTGGCTGTGTCTTTTTGATTTTAATTTCCCTAAGCTATAGGACCATAAGTGGAAGTGCCTTAGGCTCTGTTGCTTTGTTTTTTAGATGTTTCAGGAAACACCATACACTTCTCCAGAGTGGCTGTTGGCAATTTACATCCCGCCCATCAGCATAACAAGGCTCCCAGTTCTCCATGGCCTGTCCTGCCTTTCTGGATTTTACACATTTTTCAGATGGCCCTTTTGACCGGGGGGCAGTGAGACTTCATTGTAGTGCAGATTTCCTTTGCAAGCTTGCTTGGTTGGTGAAAAAGGGCGTATGCATTTTTTCCTGAATATATTCAGGAAAAAACGCATACGCCCTTTTTGGCCAAGTGCATCATTGTGGACGTTCTGCCTCTTTTCCTATGCTTTACATGCAATTCCAGTCTACCTCCTGAAATCGGTTTCCTGCAATCCTGCCCCGCTTTCAAGTCCTCTTGGCAGCCTTACTTCAATATATTTTTGGACGATAGCTGTCATTTTTAACTCTGCAGGTTTGTGAATTACAATGCCCCTGAGCTCCTTTCTTCAACTCACTTTCTTGTGAGCTGGCCGCAACACCGCAGGATTGCTTCAGGCCCTAGTGTGTTTCTGGCATGGCACGCTGAGCCTTTGGTTAATTCCTCTTCCTGGTTGGAAATGAGAGTTAAATTTGCCCATCCAGACACCTCCATCTAGTCTCTCATTGGTTCTCCCTATTCCTGTTCATTTTCCGCAGAAATTACAAACTGGGCCAAACAGGAGGTTAAAGGCACTGACTCTCCAAGTGGGGAGAGTGTTAGTAAAGCATCTGGAATGTTGCACCCGAGTACCAGGGGACAAAAACTGAGACACATTTGAACACGTTTCCCGATCACACGGTGGATCATACTCTGGGTTCCACATGCATGTTTTAGCTGAAGGAAGAATCCCTTAAACCTGGAGAGTTGAGACCCATGGAATGGCTACCATGCAATATGACTTCAAAGGGTCTGCATTTGTTCATCAAACCTCACCAATCCTATCACTGCTGCGTTTATGCCGCTGTACACATGCTTGATTCTCTTTTGGAGACATATAAATCCATAGGTTTTAAGATTATTACTAGTCAGGTATATTCTTAGGCGATTAATATGTGGTGTAGAGTCCACTTGGTTGAGCAAGGAGTAGCTCTTGTCTATTACATATTTGGCTTATGGAATGGTATCTGTGCTAATTTCAATCTCTGGTTTTATGCAGAACCCCAACTCACCTTTCCCCTTAAGCAAGCATAAGTTGGTTTTCTACATTTGAGACCGTGTTCTGTTTTGTAATTCAGTTTCTGTGTAGCCAAGTTTACATTCCGTGTAGTAGTGATATCTTATGATGTTTCTTTTTCTGTGTGACTTATCTCACTTAGAATCATCGTACCTGAATCCACTCATTATGCTGCTACGGGCCTGATGATATAGATTTCATTGCTGAGTGATATTGCATTGTACGTAAGTACCACAAATTCTTTATCCATTTTTCACCTTCTGTGATATTGAATTTGTACTGTAAATGAGGTTCTTGTAAACAGAGCCGTCCCAAACTTTGGGGTGGCTGTGTCTTTTTGATTTTAATTTCCCTAAGCTATAGGACCATAAGTGGAAGTGCCCTAGGCTCTGTTGCTTTGTTTTTTAGATGTTTCAGGAAACACCATACACTTCTCCAGAGTGGCTGTTGGCAATTTACATCCCGCCCATCAGCATAACAAGGCTCCCAGTTCTCCATGGCCTGTCCTGCCTTTCTGGATTTTACACTTTTTTCAGATGGCCCTTTTGACCGGGGGGCAGTGAGACTTCATGGTAGTGCAGATTTCCTTTGCAAGCTTGCTTGGTTGGCCAAAAAGGGCGTATGCGTTTTTTCCTGAATATATTCAGGAAAAAACGCATACGCCCTTTTTGGCCAAGTGCATCATTGTGGACGTTCTGCCTCTTTTCCTATGCTTTACATGCAATTCCAGTCTACCTCCTGAAATCGGTTTCCTGCAATCCTGCCCCGCTTTCAAGTCCTCTTGGCAGCCTTACTTCAATATATTTTTGGACGATAGCTGTCATTTTTAACTCTGCATGTTTGTGATTTACAGTGCCCCTGAGCTCCTTTCTTCAACTCACTTTCTTGTGAGCTGGCCGCAACACTGCAGGATTGCTTCAGGCCCTAGTGTGGTTCCGGCATGGCACGCTGAGCCTTTGGATAATTCCACTTCCTGGTGGGAAATGAGAGTTAAATTTGCCCATCCAGACACCTCCAGCTAGTCTCTCATTGGTTCTCCCTATTCCTGTTCATTTTCCACAGAAATTGCAAACTGGGCCAAACAGGAGGTTAAAGGCACTGACTCTCCAAGTGGGGAGAGTGTTAGTAAAGCGTCTGGAATGTTGCACCCGAGTACCAGGGGACAAAAACTGAGACACATTTGAACACGTTTCCCGATCACACGGTGGATCATACTCTGGGTTCCACATGCATGTTTTAGCTGAAGGAAGAATCCCTTAAACCTGGAGATTTGAGACCCATGGAATGGCTACCATGCAATATGACTTCAAAGGGTCTGCATTTGCTCATCAAACCTCACCAATCCTATCACTGCTGCGTTTATGCCGCTGTACACATGCTTGATTCTCTTTTGGAGACATATAAATCCATAGGTTTCAAGATTCTTCCTAGTCAGGTATATTCTTAGACGTTTAATATGGGGTGTTGAGTCCACTTCGTTGAGCAAGGAGTAGCTCTTGTCTATTACATATTTGGCTTATGGAACGGTATCTGTGCTAATTTCAATCTCTGGTTTTATGCAGAACCCCAACTCACCTTTCCCCTTAAGCAAGCATAAGTTGGTTTTCTACATTTGAGATCCTGTTCTGTTTTGTAATTCAGTTCCTGTGTAGCCAAGTTTACATTCCATGTATTAGTGATATCTTATGATGTTTCTTTTTCTGTGTGACTTATGTCACTTAGAATCATCGTACCTGAATCCACTCATTATGCTGCTACGGGCCTGATGACATAGATTTCATTCCTGAGTGATATTGCATTGTACGTAAGTACCACAACTTCTTTATCCATTTTTCACTTTCTGCGATATTGAACTTGTACCATAAACGAGATTCTTGTAAACAGAGCCGGCCCAAACTTTGGGGTGGCTGTGTCTTTTTGATTTTAATTTCCCTAAGCTATAGGACCATAAGTGGAAGTGCCCTAGGCTCTGTTGCTTTGTTTTTTAGATGTTTCAGGAAACACCATACACTTCTCCAGAGTGGCTGTTGGCAATTTACATCCCGCCCATCAGCATAACAAGGCTCCCAATTCTCCATGGCCTGTCCTGCCTTTCTGGATTTTACACATTTTTCAGATGGCCCTTTTGACCGGGGGGCAGTGAGACTTCATTGTACTGCAGATTTCCTTTGCAAGCTTGCTTGGTTGGCCAAAAAGGGCGTATGCGTTTTTTCCTGAATATATTCAGGAAAAAACGCATACGCCCTTTTTGGCCAAGTGCATCATTGTGGACGTTCTGCCTCTTTTCCTATGCTTTACATGCAATTCCAGTCTACCTCCTGAAATCGGATTCCTGCAATTCTGCCCCGCTTTCGAGTCCTCTTGGCAGCCTTACTTCAATATATTTTTGGACGATAGCTGTCATTTATAACTCTGCAGGTTTGTGAATTACAGTGCCCCTGAGCTCCTTTCTTCAACTCGCTTTCTTGTGAGCTGGCCGCAACACCGCAGGATTGCTTCAGGCCCTAGTGTGGTTCCGGCATGGCACGCTGAGCCTTTGGTTAATTCCTCTTCCTGGTGGGAAATGAGAGTTAAATTTGCCCGTCCAGACACCTCCATCTAGTCTCTCATTGGTTCTCCCTATTCCTGTTCATTTTCCGCAGAAATTGCAAACTGGGCCAAACAGGAGGTTAAAGGCACTGACTCTCCAAGTGGAGAGAGTGTTAGTAAAGCGTCTGGAATGTTGCACCCGAGTACCAGGGGACAAAAACTGAGACACATTTGAACACGTTTCCCGATCACACGGTGGATCATACTCTGGGTTCCACATGCATGTTTTAGCTGAAGGAAGAATCCCTTAAACCTGGAGAGTTGAGACCCATGGAATGGGTACCATGCAATATGACTTCAAAGGTTCTGCATTTGCTCACCGAACCTCACCAATCCTATTACTGCTGCATTTATGCCTCTGTAGACACGCTTGATTCTCTTTCGGAGACATATAAATCCATAGGTTTTAAGATACTTACTAGTCAGGTATATTCTTAGGCATTTAATATGGGGTGTTGAGTCCACTTTGTTGAGCAAGGAGTAGCTCTTGTCTATTACCTATTTGGCTTATGGAATGGTATCTGTGCTAATTTCAATCACTGGTTTTATGCAGCACCCCAACTCACCTTTCCCCTTAAGCAAGCATAAGTTGGTTTTCTACATTTGAGATCCTGTTCTGTTTTGTAATTCAGTTCCTGTGTAGCCAAGTTTACATTCCGTGTATTAGTGATATCTTATCATTTTTCTTTTTCTGTGTGACTTATGTCACTTAGAATCATCGTACCTGAATCCACTCATTATGCTGCTACGGGCCTGATGACATAGATTTCATTCCTGAGTGATATTGCATTGTACGTAAGTACCACAACTTCTTTATCCATTTTTCACTTTCTGCGATATTGAACTTGTACCATAAAAGAGATTCTTGTAAACAGAGCCGGCCCAAACTTTGGGGTGGCTGTGTCTTTTTGATTTTAATTTCCCTAAGCTATAGGACCATAAGTGGAAGTGCCCTAGGCTCTGTTGCTTTGTTTTTTAGATGTTTCAGGAAACACCATACACTTCTCCAGAGTGGCTGTTGGCAATTTACATCCCGCCCATCAGCATAACAAGGCTCCCAGTTCTCCATGGCCTATCCTGCCTTTCTGGATTTTACACTTTTTTCAGATGGCCCATTTGACCGGGGGGCAGTGAGACTTCATTGTAGTGCAGATTTCCTTTGCAAGCTTGCTTGGTTGGCCAAAAAGGGCGTATGCGTTTTTTCCTGAATATATTCAGGAAAAAACGCATACGCCCTTTTTGGCCAAGTGCATCATTGTGGACGTTCTGCCTCTTTTCCTATGCTTTACATGCAATTCCAGTCTACCTCCTGAAATCGGATTCCTGCAATTCTGCCCCGCTTTCAAGTCCTCTTGGCAGCCTTACTTCAATATATTTTTGGACGATAGCTGTCATTTTTAACTCTGCAGGTTTGTGAATTACAGTGCCCCTGAGCTCCTTTCTTCAACTCGCTTTCTTGTGAGCTGGCCGCAACACCGCAGGATTGCTTCAGGCCCTAGTGTGGTTCCGGCATGGCACGCTGAGCCTTTGGTTAATTCCTCTTCCTGGTGGGAAATGAGAGTTAAATTTGCCCATCCAGACACCTCCAGCTAGTCTCTCATTGGTTCTCCCTATTCCTGTTCATTTTCCGCAGAAATTGCAAACTGGGCCAAACAGGAGGTTAAAGGCAATGACTCTCCAAGTGGGGAGAGTGTTAGTAAAGCGTCTGGAATGTTGCACCCGAGTACCAGGGGACAAAAACTGAGACACATTTGAACACGTTTCCCGATCACACGGTGGATCATACTCTGGGTTCCACATGCATGTTTTAGCTGAAGGAAGAATCCCTTAAACCTGGAGAGTTGAGACCCATGGAATGGGTACCATTCAATATGACTTCAAAGGTTCTGCATTGGCTCACCGAACCTCACCAATCCTATCACTGCTGCGCTTATGCCACTGTACACACGCTTGATTCTCTTTCGGAGACATATAAATCCATAGATTTTAAGATTCTTACTAGTCAGGTATATTCTTAGACGTTTAATATGGGGTGTTGAGTCCTCTTCGTTGAGCAAGGAGTAGCTCTTGTCTATTACATATTTGGCTTATGGAACGGTATCTGTGCTAATTTCAATCTCTGGTTTTATGCAGCACCCCAACTCACCTTTCCCCTTAAGCAAGCATAAGTTGGTTTTCTACATTTGAGACCTTGTTCTGTTTTGTAATTCAGTTCCTGTGTAGCCAAGTTTACATTCCGTGTAGTAGTGATATCTTATGATGTTTCTTTTTCTGTGTGACTTATCTCACTTAGAATCATCGTACCTGAATCCACTCATTATGCTGCTATGGGCCTGATGACATAGATTTCATTGCTGAGTGATATTGCATTGTACGTAAGTACCACAACTTCTTTATCCATTTTTCGCTTTCTGTGATATTGAACTTGTACCGTAAATGAGGTTCTTGTAAACAGAGCCGTCCCAAACTTTGGGGTGGCTGTGTCTTTTTGATTTTAATTTCCCTAAGCTATAGGACCATAAGTGGAAGTGCCCTAGGCTCTGTTGCTTTGTTTTTTAGATGTTTCAGGAAACACCATACACTTCTCCAGAGTGGCTGTTGGCAATTTACATCCCGCCCATCAGCATAACAAGGCTCCCAGTTCTCCATGGCCTGTCCTGCCTTTCTGGATTTTACACTTTTTTCAGATGGCCCTTTTGACTGGGGGGCAGTGAGACTTCATGGTAGTGCAGATTTCCTTTGCAAGCTTGCTTGGTTGGCCAAAAAGGGCGTATGCGTTTTTTCCTGAATATATTCAGGAAAAAACGCATACGCCCTTTTTGGCCAAGTGCATCATTGTGGACGTTCTGCCTCTTTTCCTATGCTTTACATGCAATTCCAGTCTACCTCCTGAAATCGGTTTCCTGCAATTCTGCCCCGCTTTCAAGTCCTCTTGGCAGCCTTACTTCAATATATTTTTGGACGATAGCTGTCATTTTTAACTCTGCAGGTTTGTGAATTACAGTGCCCCTGAGCTCCTTTCTTCAACTCACTTTCTTGTGAGCTGGCCGCAACACCGCAGGATTGCTTCAGGCCCTAGTGTGGTTCCGGCATGGCACGCTGAGCCTTTGGTTAATTCCTCTTCCTGGTGGGAAATGAGAGTTAAATTTGCCCATCCAGACACCTCCAGCTAGTCTCTCATTCGTTCTCCCTATTCCTGTTCATTTTCCACAGAAATTGCAAACTGGGCCAAACAGGAGGTTAAAGGCACTGACTCTCCAAGTGGGGAGAGTGTTAGTAAAGCGTCTGGAATGTTGCACCCGAGTACCAGGGGACAAAAACTGAGACACATTTGAACACGTTTCCCGATCACACGGTGGATCATACTCTGGGTTCCACATGCATGTTTTAGCTGAAGGAAGAATCCCTTAAACCTGGAGAGTTGAGACCCATGGAATGGCTACCATGCAATATGACTTCAAAGGGTCTGCATTTGCTCACCGAACCTCACCAATCCTATCACTGCTGTATTTATGCCGCTGTAGACACGCTTGATTCTCTTTCGGAGACATATAAATCCATAGGTTTTAAGATTCTTACTAGTCAGGTATATTCTTAGGCATTTAATATGGGGTGTTGAGTCCACTTCGTTGAGCAAGGAGTAGCTATTGTCTATTACCTATTTGGCTTATGGAATGGTATCTGTGCTAATTTCAATCTCCGGTTTTATGCAGCACCCCAACTCACCTTTCCCCTTAAGCAAGCATAAGTTGGTTTTCTACATTTGAGATCCTGTTCTGTTTTGTAATTCAGTTCCTGTGTAGCCAAGTTTACATTCCATGTATTAGTGATATCTTATGATGTTTCTTTTTCTGTGTGACTTATGTCACTTAGAATCATCGTACCTGAATCCACTCATTATGCTGCTACGGGCCTGATGACATAGATTTCATTCCTGAGTGATATTGCATTGTAAGTAAGTACCACAACTTCTTTATCCATTTTTCACTTTCTGCGATATTGAACTTGTACCGTAAACGAGATTCTTGTAAACAGAGCCGGCCCAAACTTTGGGGTGGCTGTGTCTTTTTGATTTTAATTTCCTTAAGCTATAGGACCATAAGTGGAAGTGCCCTAGGCTCTGTTGCTTTGTTTTTTAGATGTTTCAGGAAACACCATACACTTCTCCAGAGTGGCTGTTGGCAATTTACATCCCGCCCATCAGCATAACAAGGCTCCCAATTCTCCATGGCCTGTCCTGCCTTTCTGGATTTTACACATTTTTCAGATGGCCCTTTTGACCGGGGGGCAGTGAGACTTCATTGTACTGCAGATTTCCTTTGCAAGCTTGCTTGGTTGGCCAAAAAGGGCGTATGCGTTTTTTCCTGAATATATTCAGGAAAACGCATACGCCCTTTTTGGCCAAGTGCATCATTGTGGACGTTCTGCCTCTTTTCCTATGCTTTACATGTAATTCCAGTCTACCTCCTGAAATCGGATTCCTGCAATTCTGCCCTGCTTTCGAGTCCTCTTGGCAGCCTTACTTCAATATATTTTTGGACGATAGCTGTCATTTATAACTCTGCAGGTTTGTGAATTACAGTGCCCCTGAGCTCCTTTCTTCAACTCACTTTCTTGTGAGCTGGCCGCAACACCGCAACATTGCTTCAGGCCCTAGTGTGGTTCCGGCATGGCACGCTGAGCCTTTGGTTAATTCCTCTTCCTGGTGGGAAATGAGAGTTAAATTTGCCCATCCAGACACCTCCAGCTAGTCTCTCATTGGTTCTCCCTATTCCTGTTCATTTTCCGCAGAAATTGAAAACTGGGTCAAACAGGAGGTTAAAGGCAGTGACTCTCCAAGTGGGGAGAGTTTTAGTAAAGCGTCTGGAATGTTGCACCTCAGTACAAGGGGACGAAATCTGACACATTTGAACACGTTTCCCGATCACACGGTGGATCATACTCTGGGATCCACATGCATGTTTTAGTTGAAGGAAGAATCCCTTAAACCTGGAGAGTTGAGACCCATGGAATGGGTACCATGCAATATGACTTCAAAGGGTCTGCATTTGCTCACCGAACCTCACCAATCCTATCACTGCTGTATTTATGCTGCTGTAGACACGCTTGATTCTCTTTCGGAGACATATAAATCCATAGATTTTAAGATTCTTACTAGTCAGGTATATACTTAGACGTTTAATATGGGGTGTTGAGTCCTCTTCGTTGAGCAAGGAGTAGCTCTTGTCTATTACCTATTTGGCTTATGGAATGGTATCTGTGCTAATTTCAATCTCTGGTTTTATGCAGCACCCCAACTCACCTTTCCCCTTAAGCAAGCATAAGTTGGTTTTCTACATTTGAGGTCCTGTTCTGTTTTGTAATTCAGTTCCTGTGTAGCCAAGTTTACATTCCGTGTATTAGTGATATCTTATGATGTTTCTTTTTCTGTGTGACTTATTTCACTTAGAATCATCGTACCTGAATCCACTCATTATGCTGCTACGGGCCTGATGACATAGATTTCATTCCTGAGTGATATTGCATTGTACGTAAGTACCACAACTTCTTTATCCATTTTTCACTTTCTGCGATATTGAACTTGTACCATAAATGAGATTCTTGTAAACAGAGCCGGCCCAAACTTTGGGGTGGCTGTGTCTTTTTGATTTTAATTTCCCTAAGCTATAGGACCATAAGTGGAAGTGCCCTAGGCTCTGTTGCTTTGTTTTTTAGATGTTTCAGGAAACACCATACACTTCTCCAGAGTGGCTGTTGGCAATTTACATCCCGCCCATCAGCATAACAAGGCTCCCAGTTCTCCATGGCCTGTCCTGCCTTTCTGGATGTTATACTTTTTTCAGATGACCCTGTTGACCGGGGGGCAGTGAGACTTCATTGTAGTGCAGATTTCCTTTGCAAGCTTGCTTGGTTGGCCAAAAAGGGCGTATGCGTTTTTTCCTGAATATATTCAGGAAAAAACGCATACGCCCTTTTTGGCCAAGTGCATCATTGTGGACGTTCTGCCTCTTTTCCTATGCTTTACATGCAATTCCAGTCTACCTCCTGAAATCGGTTTCCTGCAATTCTGCCCCGCTTTCAAGTCCTCTTGGCAGCCTTACTTCAATATATTTTTGGACGATAGCTGTCATTTTTAACTCTGCAGGTTTGTGAATTACAGTGCCCCTGAGCTCCTTTCTTCAACTCGCTTTTTTGTGAGCTGGCCGCAACACCGCACGATTGCTTCAGGCCCTAGTGTGGTTCCGGCATGGCACGCTGAGCCTTTGGTTAATTCCTCTTCCTGGTGGGAAATGAGAGTTAAATTTGCCCATCCAGACACCTCCAGCTAGTCTCTCATTGGTTCTCCCTATTCCTGTTCATTTTCCGCAGAAATTGCAAACTGGGCCAAACAGGAGGTTAAAGGCACTGTCTCTCCAAGTGGGGAGAGTGTTAGTAAAGCGTCTGGAATGTTGCACCTCAGTACAAGGGGACGAAATCTGACACATTTGAACACGTTTCCCGATCACACGGTGGATCATACTCTGGGTTCCACATGCATGTTTTAGTTGAAGGAAGAATCCCTTAAACCTGGAGAGTTGAGACCCATGGAATGGGTACCATGCAATATGACTTCAAAGGGTCTGCATTTGCTCACCGAACCTCACCAATCCTATCACTGCTGTATTTATGCCGCTGTAGACACGCTTGATTCTCTTTCGGAGACATATAAATCCATAGGTTTTAAGATTCTTACTAGTCAGGTATATTCTTAGGCATTTAATATGGGGTGTTGAGTCCACTTCGTTGAGCAAGGAGTAGCTATTGTCTATTACCTATTTGGCTTATGGAATGGTATCTGTGCTAATTTCAATCTCTGGTTTTATGCAGCACCCCAACTCACCTTTCCCCTTAAGCAAGCATAAGTTGGTTTTCTACATTTGAGATCCTGTTCTGTTTTGTAATTCAGTTCCTGTGTAGCCAAGTTTACATTCCATGTATTAGTGATATCTTATGATGTTTCTTTTTCTGTGTGACTTATGTCACTTAGAATCATCGTACCTGAATCCACTCATTATGCTGCTACGGGCCTGATGACATAGATTTCATTCCTGAGTGATATTGCATTGTACGTAAGTACCACAACTTCTTTATCCATTTTTCACTTTCTGCGATATTGAACTTGTACCATAAACGAGATTCTTGTAAACAGAGCCGGCCCAAACTTTGGGGTGGCTGTGTCTTTTTTGATTTTAATTTCCCTAAGCTATAGGACCATAAGTGGAAGTGCCCTAGGCTCTGTTGCTTTGTTTTTTAGATGTTTCAGGAAACACCATACACTTCTCCAGAGTGGCTGTTGGCAATTTACATCCCGCCCATCAGCATAACAAGGCTCCCAATTCTCCATGGCCTGTCCTGCCTTTCTGGATTTTACACATTTTTCAGATGGCCCTTTTGACCAGGGGGCAGTGAGACTTCATTGTACTGCAGATTTCCTTTGCAAGCTTGCTTGGTTGGCCAAAAAGGGCGTATGCGTTTTTTCCTGAATATATTCAGGAAAAAACGCATACGCCCTTTTTGGCCAAGTGCATCATTGTGGACGTTCTGCCTCTTTTCGTATGCTTTACATGTAATTCCAGTCTACCTCCTGAAATCGGATTCCTGCAATTCTGCCCCGCTTTCGAGTCCTCTTGGCAGCCTTACTTCAATATATTTTTGGACGATAGCTGTCATTTATAACTCTGCAGGTTTGTGAATTACAGTGCCCCTGAGCTCCTTTCTTCAACTCGCTTTCTTGTGAGCTGGCCGCAACACCGCAGCATTGCTTCAGGCCCTAGTGTGGTTCCGGCATGGCACGCTGAGCCTTTGGTTAATTCCTCTTCCTGGTGGGAAATGAGAGTTAAATTTGCCCGTCCAGACACCTCCAGCTAGTCTCTCATTGGTTCTCCCTATTCCTGTTCATTTTCCGCAGAAATTGCAAACTGTGCCAAACAGGAGGTTAAAGGCACTGACTCTCCAAGTGGAGAGAGTTTTAGTAAAGCGTCTGGAATGTTGCACCCGAGTACCAGGGGACGAAAACTGAGACACATTTGAACACGTTTCCCGATCACACGGTGGATCATACTCTGGGTTCCACATGCATGTTTTAGCTGAAGGAAGAATCACTTAAACCTGGAGAGTTGAGACCCATGGAATGGGTACCATTCAATATGACTTCAAAGGTTCTGCATTGGCTCACCGAACCTCACCAATCCTATCACTGCTGCGCTTATGCCACTGTACACACGCTTGATTCTCTTTCGGAGACATATAAATCCATAGATTTTAAGATTCTTACTAGTCAGGTATATTCTTAGACGTTTAATATGGGGTGTTGAGTCCTCTTCGTTGAGCAAGGAGTAGCTCTTGTCTATTACATATTTGGCTTATGGAACGGTATCTGTGCTAATTTCAATCTCTGGTTTTATGCAGCACCCCAACTCACCTTTCCCCTTAAGCAAGCATAAGTTGGTTTTCTACATTTGAGACCTTGTTCTGTTTTGTAATTCAGTTCCTGTGTAGCCAAGTTTACATTCCGTGTAGTAGTGATATCTTATGATGTTTCTTTTTCTGTGTGACTTATCTCACTTAGAATCATCATACCTGAATACACTCATTATGCTGCTATGGGCCTGATGACATAGATTTCATTGCTGAGTGATATTGCATTGTACGTAAGTACCACAACTTCTTTATCCATTTTTCGCTTTCTGTGATATTGAACTTGTACCGTAAACGAGGTTCTTGTAAACAGAGCCGTCCCAAACTTTGGGGTGGCTGTGTCTTTTTGATTTTAATTTCCCTAAGCTATACGACCATAAGTGGAAGTGCCCTAGGCTCTGTTGCTTTGTTTTTTAGATGTTTCAGGAAACACCATACACTTCTCCAGAGTGGCTGTTGGCAATTTACATCCCGCCCATCAGCATAACAAGGCTCCCAGTTCTCCATGGCCTGTCCTGCCTTTCTGGATTTTATACTTTTTTCAGATGGCCCTTTTGACCGGGGGGCAGTGAGACTTCATTGTAGTGCAGATTTCCTTTGCAAGCTTGCTTGGTTGGCCAAAAAGGGCGTATGCGTTTTTTCCTGAATATATTCAGGAAAAAACGCATACGCCCTTTTTGGCCAAGTGCATCATTGTGGACGTTCTGCCTCTTTTCCTATGCTTTACATGCAATTCCAGTCTACCTCCTGAAATCGGTTTCCTGCAATCCTGCCCCGCTTTCAAGTCCTCTTGGCAGCCTTACTTCAATATATTTTTGGACGATAGCTGTCATTTTTAACTCTGCAGGTTTGTGAATTACAGTGCCCCTGAGCTCCTTTCTTCAACTCACTTTCTTGTGAGCTGGCCGCAACACCGCAGCATTGCTTCAGGCCCTAGTGTGGTTCCGGCATGGCACGCTGAGCCTTTGGTTAATTCCTCTTCCTGGTGGGAAATGAGAGTTAAATTTGCCCATCCAGACACCTCCAGCTAGTCTCTCATTGGTTCTCCCTATTCCTGTTCATTTTCCGCAGAAATTGCAAACTGGGCCAAACAGGAGGTTAAAGGCACTGACTCTCCAAGTGGGGAGAGTGTTAGTAAAGCATCTGGAATGTTGCACCCGAGTACCAGGGGACAAAAACTGAGACACATTTGAACACGTTTCCCGATCACACGGTGGATCATACTCTGGGTTCCACATGCATGTTTTAGCTGAAGGAAGAATCCCTTAAACCTGGAGAGTTGAGACCCATGGAATGGCTACCATGCAATATGACTTCAAAGGGTCTGCATTGGCTCACCGAACCTCACCAATCCTATCACTGCTGCTTTTATGCTGCTGTACACATGCTTGATTCTCTTTTGGAGACATATAAATCCATAGGTTTTAAGATTATTACTAGTCAGGTATATTCTTAGGCGATTAATATGGGGTGTAGAGTCCACTTCGTTGAGCAAGGAGTAGCTCTTGTCTATTACATAATTGGCTTATGGAATGGTATCTGTGCTAATTTCAATCTCTGGTTTTATGCAGCACCCCAACTCACCTTTCCCCTTAAGCAAGCATAAGTTGGTTTTCTACATTTGAGATCCTGTTCTGTTTTGTAATTCAGTTCCTGTGTAGCCAAGTTTACATTCCGTGTATTAGTGATATCTTATGATGTTTCTTTTTCTGTGTGACTTATCTCACTTAGAATCATCGTACCTGAATCCACTCATTATGCTGCTATGGGCCTGATGACATAGATTTCATTGCTGAGTGATATTGCATTGTACGTAAGTACCACAACTTCTTTATCCATTTTTCGCTTTCTGTGATATTGAACTTGTACCGTAAATGACGATCTTGTAAACAGAGCCGTCCCAAACTTTGGGGTGGCTGTGTCTTTTTTATTTTAATTTCCCTAAGCTATAGGACCATAAGTGGAAGTGCCCTAGGCTCTGTTGCTTTGTTTTTTAGATGTTTCAGGAAACACCATACACTTCTCCAGAGTGGCTGTTGGCAATTTACATCCCGCCCATCAGCATAACAAGGCTCCCAGTTCTCCATGGACTGTCCGGCCTTTCTGGATTTTACACTTTTTTCAGATGGCCCTTTTGACTGGGGGGCAGTGAGACTTCATTGTAGTGCAGATTTCCTTTGCAAGCTTGCTTGGTTGGCCAAAAAGGGCGTATGCGTTTTTTCCTGAATATATTCAGGAAAAAACGCATACGCCCTTTTTGGCCAAGTGCATTATTGTGGACGTTCTGCCTCTTTTCCTATGCTTTACATGCAATTCCAGTCTACCTCCTGAAATCGGATTCCTGCAATTCTGCCCCGCTTTCGAGTCCTCTTGGCAGCCTTACTTCAATATATTTTTGGACGATAGCTGTCATTTATAACTCTGCAGGTTTGTGAATTACAGTGCCCCTGAGCTCCTTTCTTCAACTCGCTTTCTTGTGAGCTGGCCGCAACACCGCAGGATTGCTTCAGGCCCTAGTGTGGTTCCGGCATGGCACGCTGAGCCTTTGGTTAATTCCTCTTCCTGGTGGGAAATGAGAGTTAAATTTGCCCGTCCAGACACCTCCAGCTAGTCTCTCATTGGTTCTCCCTATTCCTGTTCATTTTCCGCAGAAATGGCAAACTGGGCCAAACAGGAGGTTAAAGGCACTGACTCTCCAAGTGGAGAGAGTTTTAGTAAAGCGTCTGGAATGTTGCACCCGAGTACCAGGGGACAAAAACTGAGACACATTTGAACACGTTTCCCGATCACACGGTGGATCATACTCTGGGTTCCACATGCATGTTTTAGCTGAAGGAAGAATCCCTTAAACCTGGAGAGTTGAGACCCATGGAATGGGTACCATGCAATATGACTTCAAAGGTTCTGCATTGGCTCACCGAACCTCACCAATCCTATCACTGCTGCGCTTATGCCACTGTACACACGCTTGATTCTCTTTCGGAGACATATAAATCCATAGATTTTAAGATTCTTCCTAGTCAGGTATATTCTTAGACGTTTAATATGGGGTGTAGAGTCCTCTTCGTTGAGCAAGGAGTAGCTCTTGTCTATTACATATTTGGCTTATGGAACGGTATCTGTGCTAATTTCAATCTCTGGTTTTATGCAGCACCCCAACTCACCTTTCCCCTTAAGCAAGCATAAGTTGGTTTTCTACATTTGAGACCCTGTTCTGTTTTGTAATTCAGTTCCTGTGTAGCCAAGTTTACATTCCGTGTAGTAGTGATATCTTATGATGTTTCCTTTTCTGTGTGACTTATCTCACTTAGAATCATCGTACCCGAATCCACTCATTATGCTGCTACGGGCCTGATGACATAGATTTCATTGCTGAGTGATATTGCATTGTACGTAAGTACCACAACTTCTTTATCCATTTTTCGCTTTCTGTGATATTGAACTTGTACCGTAAACGAGGTTCTTGTAAACAGAGCCGGCCCAAACTTTGGGGTGGCTGTGTCTTTTTGATTTTAATTTCCCTAAGCTACAGGACCATAAGTGGCAGTGCCCTAGGCTCTGTTGCTTTGTTTTTTAGATGTTTCAGGAAACACCATACACTTCTCCAGAGTGGCTGTTGGCAATTTACATCCCGCCCATCAGCATAACAAGGCTCCCAGTTCTCCATGGCCTGTCCGGCCTTTCTGGATTTTACACTTTTTTCAGATGGCCCTTTTGACCGGGGGGCAGTGAGACTTCATTGTAGTGCAGATTTCCTTTGCAAGCTTGCTTGGTTGGCCAAAAAGGGCGTATGCGTTTTTTTCTGAATATATTCAGGAAAAAATGCATACGCCCTTTTTGGCCAAGTGCATCATTGTGGACGTTCTGCCTCTTTTCCTATGCTTTACATGCAATTCCAGTCTACCTCCTGAAATCGGTTTCCTGCAATTCTGCCCCGCTTTCAAGTCCTCTTGGCAGCCTTACTTCAATATATTTTTGGACGATAGCTGTCATTTTTAACTCTGCAGGTTTGTGAATTACAGTGCCCCTGAGCTCCTTTCTTCAACTCGCTTTCTTGTGAGCTGGCCGCAACACCGCAGGATTGCTTCAGGCCCTAGTGTGGTTCCGGCATGGCATGCTGAGCCTTTGGTTAATTCCTCTTCCTGGTGGGAAATGAGAGTTAAATTTGCCCGTCCAGACACCTCCATCTAGTCTCTCATTGGTTCTCCCTATTCCTGTTCATTTTCCGCAGAAATTGCAAACTGGGCCAAACAGGAGGTTAAAGGCACTGACTCTCCAAGTGGAGAGAGTGTTAGTAAAGCGTCTGGAATGTTGCACCCGAGTACCAGGGGACGAAATCTGACACACTTGAACATGTTTCCCGATCACACGGTGGATCATACTCTGGGTTCCACATGCATGTTTTAGCTGAAGGAAGAATCCCTTAAACCTGGAGAGTTGAGACCCATGGAATGGGTACCATGCAATATGACTTCAAAGGGTCTGCATTTGCTCACCGAACCTCACCAATCCTATTACTGCTGCATTTATGCCTCTGTAGACACGATTGATTCTCTTTTGGAGACATATAAATCCATAGGTTTTAAGATACTTACTAGTCAGGTATATTCTTAGGCATTTAATATGGGGTGTTGAGTCCACTTTGTTGAGCAAGGAGTAGCTCTTGTCTATTACCTATTTGGCTTATGGAATGGTATCTGTGCTAATTTCAATCACTGGTTTTATGCAGCACCCCAACTCACCTTTCCCCTTAAGCAAGCATAAGTTGGTTTTCTACATTTGAGATCCTGTTCTGTTTTGTAATTCAGTTCCTGTGTAGCCAAGTTTACATTCCGTGTATTAGTGATATCTTATGATGTTTCTTTTTCTGTGTGACTTATGTCACTTAGAATCATCGTACCTGAATCCACTCATTATGCTGCCACGGGCCTGATGACATAGATTTCATTCCTGAGTGATATTGCATTGTACGTAAGTACCACAACTTCTTTATCCATTTTTCACTTTCTGCGATATTGAACTTGTACCATAAACGAGATTCTTGTAAACAGAGCCGGCCCAAACTTTGGGGTGGCTGTGTCTTTTTGATTTTAATTTCCCTAAGCTATAGGACCATAAGTGGAAGTGCCCTAGGCTCTGTTGCTTTGTTTTTTAGATGTTTCAGGAAACACCATACACTTCTCCAGAGTGGCTGTTGGCAATTTACATCCCGCCCATCAGCATAACAAGGCTCCCAGTTCTCCATGGCCTGTCCTGCCTTTCTGGATTTTATACTTTTTTCAGATGGCCCTTTTGACCGGGGGGCAGTGAGACTTCATTGTACTGCAGATTTCCTTTGCAAGCTTGCTTGGTTGGCCAAAAAGGGCGTATGCGTTTTTTCCTGAATATATTCAGGAAAAAACGCATACGCCCTTTTTGGCCAAGTGCATCATTGTGGACGTTCTGCCTCTTTTCCTATGCTTTACATGCAATTCCAGTCTACCTCCTGAAATCGGATTCCTGCAATTCTGCCCCGCTTTCAAGTCCTCTTGGCAGCCTTACTTCAATATATTTTTGGACGATAGCTGTCATTTTTAACTCTGCAGGTTTGTGAATTACAGTGCCCCTGAGCTCCTTTCTTCAACTCGCTTTCTTGTGAGCTGGCCGCAACACTGCAGGATTGCTTCAGGCCCTAGTGTGTTTCCGGCATGGCACGCTGAGCCTTTGGTTAATTCCTCTTCCTGGTGGGAAATGAGAGTTAAATTTGCCCGTCCAGACACCTCCAGCTAGTCTCTCATTGGTTCTCCCTATTCCTGTTCATTTTCCGCAGAAATTGCAAACTGGGCCAAACAGGAGGTTAAAGGCACTGACTCTCCAAGTGGGGAGAGTTTTAGTAAAGCGTCTGGAATGTTGCACCCGAGTACCAGGGGACAAAAACTGAGACACATTTGAACACGTTTCCCGATCACACGGTGGATCATACTCTGGGTTCCACATGCATGTTTTAGCTGAAGGAAGAATCCCTTAAACCTGGAGAGTTGAGACCCATGGAATGGCTACCATGCAATATGACTTCAAAGGGTCTGCATTTGCTCATCAAACCTCACCAATCCTACCACTGCTGCGTTTATGCCGCTGTACACATGCTTGATTCTCTTTTGGAGACATATAAATCCATAGGTTTTAAGATTATTACTAGTCAGGTATATTCTTAGGCGATTAATATGGGGTGCAGAGTCCACTTCGTTGAGCAAGGAGTAGCTCTTGTCTATTACGTATTTGGCTTATGGAATGGTATCTGTGCTAATTTCAATCTCTGGTTTTATGCAGAACCCCAACTCACCTTTCCCCTTAAGCAAGCATAAGTTGGTTTTCTACATTTGAGACCGTGTTCTGTTTTGTAATTCAGTTTCTGTGTAGCCAAGTTTACATTCCGTGTAGTAGTGATATCTTATGATGTTTCTTTTTCTGTGTGACTTATCTCACTTAGAATCATCGTACCTGAATCCACTCATTATGCTGCTACGGGCCTGATGATATAGATTTCATTGCTGAGTGATATTGCATTGTACGTAAGTACCACAAATTCTTTATCCATTTTTCACCTTCTGTGATATTGAATTTGTACTGTAAATGAGGTTCTTGTAAACAGAGCCGTCCCAAACTTTGGGGTGGCTGTGTCTTTTTGATTTTAATTTCCCTAAGCTATAGGACCATAAGTGGAAGTGCCCTAGGCTCTGTTGCTTTGTTTTTTAGATGTTTCAGGAAACACCATACACTTCTCCAGAGTGGCTGTTGGCAATTTACATCCCGCCCATCAGCATAACAAGGCTCCCAGTTCTCCATGGCCTGTCCTGCCTTTCTGGATTTTACACTTTTTTCAGATGGCCCTTTTGCCCGGGGGGCAGTGAGACTTCATGGTAGTGCAGATTTCCTTTGCAAGCTTGCTTGGTTGGCCAAAAAGGGCGTATGCGTTTTTTCCTGAATATATTCAGGAAAAAACGCATACGCCCTTTTTGGCCAAGTGCATCATTGTGGACGTTCTGCCTCTTTTCCTATGCTTTACATGCAATTCCAGTCTACCTCCTGAAATCGGTTTCCTGCAATCCTGCCCTGCTTTGAAGTCCTCTTGGCAGCCTTACTTCAATATATTTTTGGACGATAGCTGTCATTTATAACTCTGCAGGTTTGTGAATTACAGTGCCCCTGAGCTCTTTTCTTCAACTCGATTTCTTGTGAGCTGGCCGCAACACCGCAGGATTGCTTCAGGCCCTAGTGTGGTTCCGGCATGGCACGCTGAGCATTAGGTTAATTCCTCTTCCTGGTGGGAAATGAGAGTTAAATTTGCCCGTCCAGACACCTCCAGCTAGTCTCTCATTGGTTCTCCCTATTCCTGTTCATTTTCCGCAGAAATGGCAAACTGGGCCAAACAGGAGGTTAAAGGCACTGACTCTCCAAGTGGGGAGAGTGTTAGTAAAGCGTCTGGAATGTTGCACCTGAGTACAAGGGGACGAAATCTGACACATTTGAACACGTTTCCCGATCACACGGTGGATCATACTCTGGGTTCCACATGCATGTTTTAGTTGAAGGAAGAATCCCTTAAACCTGGAGAGTTGAGACCCATGGAATGGGTACCATGCAATATGACTTCAAAGGGTCTGCATTTGCTCACCGAACCTCACCAATCCTATCACTGCTGTATTTATGCCGCTGTAGACATGATTGATTCTCTTTCGGAGACATATAAATCCATAGGTTTTAAGATTCTTACTAGTCAGGTATATTCTTAGGCATTTAATATGGGGGGTTGAGTCCACTTCGTTGAGCAAGGAGTAGCTATTGTCTATTACCTATTTGGCTTATGGAATGGTATCTGTGCTAATTTCAATCTCTGGTTTTATGCAGCACCCCAACTCACCTTTCCCCTTAAGCAAGCATAAGTTGGTTTTCTACATTTGAGATCCTGTTCTGTTTTGTAATTCAGTTCCTGTGTAGCCAAGTTTACATTCCATGTATTAGTGATATCTTATGATGTTTCTTTTTCTGTGTGACTTATGTCACTTAGAATCATCGTACCTGAATCCACTCATTATGCTGCTACGGGCCTGATGACATAGATTTCATTCCTGAGTGATATTGCATTGTATGTAAGTACCACAACTTCTTTATCCATTTTTCACTTTCTGCGATATTGAACTTGTACCATAAACGAGATTCTTGTAAACAGAGCCGGCCCAAACTTTGGGGTGGCTGTGTCTTTTTGATTTTAATTTCCCTAAGCTATAGGACCATAAGTGGAAGTGCCCTAGGCTCTGTTGCTTTGTTTTTTAGATGTTTCAGGAAACACCATACACTTCTCCAGAGTGGCTGTTGGCAATTTACATCCCGCCCATCAGCATAACAAGGCTCCCAGTTCTCCATGGCCTGTCCTGCCTTTCTGGATGTTATACTTTTTTCAGATGGCCCTTTTGACCGGGGGGCAGTGAGACTTCATTGTAGTGCAGATTTCCTTTGCAAGCTTGCTTGGTTGGCCAAAAAGGGCGTATGCGTTTTTTCCTGAATATATTCAGGAAAAAACGCATACGCCCTTTTTGGCCAAGTGCATCATTGTGGACGTTCTGCCTCTTTTCCTATGCTTTACATGCAATTCCAGTCTACCTCCTGAAATCGGTTTCCTGCAATTTTGCCCCGCTTTCAAGTCCTCTTGGCAGCCTTACTTCAATATATTTTTGGACGATAGCTGTCATTTTTAACTCTGCAGGTTTGTGAATTACAGTGCCCCTGAGCTCCTTTCTTCAACTCGCTTTTTTGTGAGCTGGCCGCAACACCGCAGCATTGCTTCAGGCCCTAGTGTGGTTCCGGCATGGCACGCTGAGCCTTTGGTTAATTCCTCTTCCTGGTGGGAAATGAGAGTTAAATTTGCCCATCCAGACACCTCCAGCTAGTCTCTCATTGGTTCTCCCTATTCCTGTTCATTTTCCGCAGAAATTGCAAACTGGGCCAAACAGGAGGTTAAAGGCACTGACTCTCCAAGTGGGGAGAGTGTTAGTAAAGCGTCTGGAATGTTGCACCTGAGTACAAGGGGATGAAATCTGACACATTTGAACACGTTTCCCGATCACACAGTGGATCATACTCTGGGTTCCACATGCATGTTTTAGTTGAAGGAAGAATCCCTTAAACCTGGAGAGTTGAGACCCATGGAATGGGTACCATGCAATATGACTTCAAAGGGTCTGCATTTGCTCACCGAACCTCACCAATCCTATCACTGCTGTATTTATGCCGCTGTAGACACGCTTGATTCTCTTTTGGAGACATATAAATCCATAGGTTTTAAGATTCTTACTAGTCAGGTATATTCTTAGGCATTTAATATGGGGTGTTGAGTCCACTTCGTTGAGCAAGGAGTAGCTATTGTCTATTACCTATTTGGCTTATGGAATGGTATCTGTGCTAATTTCAATCTCTGGTTTTATGCAGCACCCCAACTCACCTTTCCCCTTAAGCAAGCATAAGTTGGTTTTCTACATTTGAGATCCTGTTCTGTTTTGTAATTCAGTTCCTGTGTAGCCAAGTTTACATTCCATGTATTAGTGATATCTTATGATGTTTCTTTTTCTGTGTGACTTATGTCACTTAGAATCATCGTACCTGAATCCACTCATTATGCTGCTACGGGCCTGATGACATAGATTTCATTCCTGAGTGATATTGCATTGTACGTAAGTACCACAACTTCTTTATCCATTTTTCACTTTCTGCGATATTGATCTTGTACCATAAACGAGATTCTTGTAAACAGAGCCGGCCCAAATTTTGGGGTGGCTGTGTCTTTTTGATTTTAATTTCCCTAAGCTATAGGACCATAAGTGGAAGTGCCCTAGGCTCTGTTGCTTTGTTTTTTAGATGTTTCAGGAAACACCATACACTTCTCCAGAGTGGCTGTTGGCAATTTACATCCCGCCCATCAGCATAACAAGGCTCCCAATTCTCCATGGCCTGTCCTGCCTTTCTGGATTTTACACATTTTTCAGATGGCCCTTTTGACCGGGGGGCAGTGAGACTTCATTGTACTGCAGATTTCCTTTGCAAGCTTGCTTGGTTGGCCAAAAAGGGCGTATGCGTTTTTTCCTGAATATATTCAGGAAAAAACGCATACGCCCTTTTTGGCCAAGTGCATCATTGTGGACGTTCTGCCTCTTTTCCTATGCTTTACATGTAATTCCAGTCTACCTCCTGAAATCGGATTCCTGCAATTCTGCCCCGCTTTCGAGTCCTCTTGGCAGCCTTACTTCAATATATTTTTGGACGATAGCTGTCATTTATAACTCTGCAGGTTTGTGAATTACAGTGCCCCTGAGCTCCTTTCTTCAACTCGCTTTCTTGTGAGCTGGCCGCAACACCGCAGCATTGCTTCAGGCCCTAGTGTGGTTCCGGCATGGCACGCTGAGCCTTTGGTTAATTCCTCTTCCTGGTGGGAAATGAGAGTTAAATTTGCCCGTCCAGACACCTCCAGCTAGTCTCTCATTGGTTCTCCCTATTCCTGTTCATTTTCCGCAGAAATTGCAAACTGGGCCAAACAGGAGGTTAAAGGCACTGACTCTCCAAGTGGAGAGAGTTTTAGTAAAGCGTCTGGAATGTTGCACCCGAGTACCAGGGGACAAAAACTGAGACACATTTGAACACGTTTCCCGATCACACGGTGGATCATACTCTGGGTTCCACATGCATGTTTTAGCTGAAGGAAGAATCCCTTAAACCTGGAGAGTTGAGACCCATGGAATGGGTACCATGCAATATGACTTCAAAGGTTCTGCATTGGCTCACCGAACCTCACCAATCCTATCACTGCTGCTTTTATGCTGCTGTACACATGCTTGATTCTCTTTTGGAGACATATAAATCCATAGGTTTTAAGATTATTACTAGTCAGGTATATTCTTAGGCGATTAATATGGGGTGTAGAGTCCACTTCGTTGAGCAAGGAGTAGCTCTTGTCTATTACATATTTGGCTTATGGAATGGTATCTGTGCTAATTTCAATCTCTGGTTTTATGCAGCACCCCAACTCACCTTTCCCCTTAAGCAAGCATAAGTTGGTTTTCTACATTTGAGATCCTGTTCTGTTTTGTAATTCAGTTCCTGTGTAGCCAAGTTTACATTCCATGTATTAGTGATATCTTATGATGTTTCTTTTTCTGTGTGACTTATGTCACTTAGAATCATCGTACCTGAATCCACTCATTATGCTGCTACGGGCCTGATGACATAGATTTCATTCCTGAGTGATATTGCATTGTACGTAAGTACCACAACTTCTTTATCCATTTTTCACTTTCTGCGATATTGAACTTGTACCATAAACGAGATTCTTGTAAACAGAGCCGGCCCAAACTTTGGGGTGGCTGTGTCTTTTTGATTTTAATTTCCCTAAGCTATAGGACCATAAGTGGAAGTGCCCTAGGCTCTGTTGCTTTGTTTTTTAGATGTTTCAGGAAACACCATACACTTCTCCAGAGTGGCTGTTGGCAATTTACATCCCGCCCATCAGCATAACAAGGCTCCCAATTCTCCATGGCCTGTCCTGCCTTTCTGGATTTTACACATTTTTCAGATGGCCCTTTTGACCGGGGGGCAGTGAGACTTCATTGTACTGCAGATTTCCTTTGCAAGCTTGCTTGGTTGGCCAAAAAGGGCGTATGCGTTTTTTCCTGAATATATTCAGGAAAAAACGCATACGCCCTTTTTGGCCAAGTGCATCATTGTGGACGTTCTGCCTCTTTTCCTATGCTTTACATGTAATTCCAGTCTACCTCCTGAAATCGGATTCCTGCAATTCTGCCCCGCTTTCGAGTCCTCTTGGCAGCCTTACTTCAATATATTTTTGGACGATAGCTGTCATTTATAACTCTGCAGGTTTGTGAATTACAGTGCCCCTGAGCTCCTTTCTTCAACTCGCTTTCTTGTGAGCTGGCCGCAACACCGCAGCATTGCTTCAGGCCCTAGTGTGGTTCCGGCATGGCACGCTGAGCCTTTGGTTAATTCCTCTTCCTGGTGGGAAATGAGAGTTAAATTTGCCCGTCCAGACACCTCCAGCTAGTCTCTCATTGGTTCTCCCTATTCCTGTTCATTTTCCGCAGAAATTGCAAACTGGGCCAAACAGGAGGTTAAAGGCACTGACTCTCCAAGTGGAGAGAGTTTTAGTAAAGCGTCTGGAATGTTGCACCCGAGTACCAGGGGACAAAAACTGAGACACATTTGAACACGTTTCCCGATCACACGGTGGATCATACTCTGGGTTCCACATGCATGTTTTAGCTGAAGGAAGAATCCCTTAAACCTGGAGAGTTGAGACCCATGGAATGGGTACCATGCAATATGACTTCAAAGGTTCTGCATTGGCTCACCGAACCTCACCAATCCTATCACTGCTGCTTTTATGCTGCTGTACACATGCTTGATTCTCTTTTGGAGACATATAAATCCATAGGTTTTAAGATTATTACTAGTCAGGTATATTCTTAGGCGATTAATATGGGGTGTAGAGTCCACTTCGTTGAGCAAGGAGTAGCTCTTGTCTATTACATATTTGGCTTATGGAATGGTATCTGTGCTAATTTCAATCTCTGGTTTTATGCAGCACCCCAACTCACCTTTCCCCTTAAGCAAGCATAAGTTGGTTTTCTACATTTGAGATCCTGTTCTGTTTTGTAATTCAGTTCCTGTGTAGCCAAGTTTACATTCCGTGTATTAGTGATATCTTATGATGTTTCTTTTTCTGTGTGACTTATCTCACTTAGAATCATCGTACCTGAATCCACTCATTATGCTGCTCTGGGCCTGATGACATAGATTTCATTGCTGAGTGATATTGCATTGTACGTAAGTACCACAACTTCTTTATCCATTTTTCGCTTTCTGTGATATTGAACTTGTACCGTAAACGAGGATCTTGTAAACAGAGCCGTCCCAAACTTTGGGGTGGCTGTGTCTTTTTGATTTTAATTTCCCTAAGCTATAGGTCCATAAGTGGAAGTGCCCTAGGCTCTGTTGCTTTGTTTTTTAGATGTTTCAGGAAACACCATACACTTCTCCAGAGTGGCTGTTGGCAATTTACATCCCGCCCATCAGCATAACAAGGCTCCCAGTTCTCCATGGCCTGTCCGGCCTTTCTGGATTTTACACTTTTTTCAGATGGCCCTTTTGACTGGGGGGCAGTGAGACTTCATTGTAGTGCAGATTTCCTTTGCAAGCTTGCTTGGTTGGCCAAAAAGGGCGTATGCGTTTTTTCCTGAATATATTCAGGAAAAAACGCATACGCCCTTTTTGGCCAAGTGCATCATTGTGGACATTCTGTCTCTTTTCCTATGCTTTACATGCAATTCCAGTCTACCTCCTGAAATCGGATTCCTTCAATTCTGCCCCGCTTTCGAGTCCTCTTGGCAGCCTTACTTCAATATATTTTTGGACGATAGCTGTCATTTATAACTCTGCAGGTTTGTGAATTACAGTGCCCCTGAGCTCCTTTCTTCAACTCGCTTTCTTGTGAGCTGGCCGCAACACCGCAGGATTGCTTCAGGCCCTAGTGTGGTTCCGGCATGGCACGCTGAGCCTTTGGTTAATTCCTCTTCCTGGTGGGAAATGAGAGTTAAATTTGCCCATCCAGACACCTCCAGCTAGTCTCTCATTGGTTCTCCCTATTCCTGTTCATTTTCCGCAGAAATTGTAAACTGGGCCAAACAGGAGGTTAAAGGCACTGACTCTCCAAGTGGGGAGAGTGTTAGTAAAGCGTATGGAATGTTGCACCCGAGTACCAGGGGACAAAAACTGAGAGACATTTGAACACGTTTCCCGATCACACGGTGGATCATACTCTGGGTTCCACATGCATGTTTTAGGTGAAGGAAGAATCCCTTAAACCTGGAGAGTTGAGACCCATGGAATGGCTACCATGCAATATGACTTCAAAGGGTCTGCATTTGCTCATCAAACCTCACCAATCCTATCACTGCTGCGTTTATGCCGCTGTACACATGCTTGATTCTCTTTTGGAGACATATAAATCCATAGGTTTTAAGATTATTACTAGTCAGGTATATTCTTAGGCGATTAATATGGGGTGTAGAGTCCACTTCGTTGAGCAAGGAGTAGCTCTTGTCTATTACATATTTGGCTTATGGAATGGTATCTGTGCTAATTTCAATCTCTGGTTTTATGCAGAACCCCAACTCACCTTTCCCCTTAAGCAAGCATAAGTTGGTTTTCTACATTTGAGACCGTGTTCTGTTTTGTAATTCAGTTTCTCTGTAGCCAAGTTTACATTCCGTGTAGTAGTGATATCTTATGATGTTTCTTTTTCTGTGTGACTTATCTCACTTAGAATCATCGTACCTGAATCCACTCATTATGCTGCTACGGGCCTGATGATATAGATTTCATTGCTGAGTGATATTGCATTGTACGTAAGTACCACAAATTCTTTATCCATTTTTCACCTTCTGTGATATTGAATTTGTACTGTAAATGAGGTTCTTGTAAACAGAGCCGTCCCAAACTTTGGGGTGGCTGTGTCTTTTTGATTTTAATTTCCCTAAGCTATAGGACCATAAGTGGAAGTGCCCTAGGCTCTGTTGCTTTGTTTTTTAGATGTTTCAGGAAACACCATACACTTCTCCAGAGTGGCTGTTGGCAATTTACATCCCGCCCATCAGCATAACAAGGCTCCCAGTCCTCCATGGCCTGTCCTGCCTTTCTGGATTTTACACTTTTTTCAGATGGCCCTTTTGACCGGGGGGCAGTGAGACTTCATGGAAGTGCAGATTTCCTTTGCAAGCTTGCTTGGTTGGCCAAAAAGGGCGTATGTGTTTTTTCCTGAATATATTCAGGAAAAAACGCATACGCCCTTTTTGGCCAAGTGCATCATTGTGGACGTTCTGCCTCTTTTCCTATGCTTTACATGCAATTCCAGTCTACCTCCTGAAATCGGTTTCCTGCAATCCTGCCCCGCTTTCAAGTCCTCTTGGCAGCCTTACTTCAATATATTTTTGGACGATAGCTGTCATTTTTAACTCTGCATGTTTGTGAATTACAGTGCCCCTGAGCTCCTTTCTTCAACTCACTTTCTTGTGAGCTGGCCGCAACACTGCAGGATTGCTTCAGGCCCTAGTGTGGTTCTGGCATGGCACGCTGAGCCTTTGGTTAATTCCACTTCCTGGTGGGAAATGAGAGTTAAATTTGCCCATCCAGATACCTCCAGCTAGTCTCTCATTGGTTCTCCCTATTCCTGTTCATTTTCCACAGAAATTGCAAACTGGGCCAAACAGGAGGTTAAAGGCACTGACTCTCCAAGTGGGGAGAGTGTTAGTAAAGCGTCTGGAATGTTGCACCTGAGTACCAGGGGACAAAAACTGAGACACATTTGAACACGTTTCCCGATCACACGGTGGATCATACTCTGGGTTCCACATGCATGTTTTAGCTGAAGGAAGAATCCCTTAAACCTGGAGAGTTGAGACCCATGGAATGGCTACCATGCAATATGACTTCAAAGGGTCTGCATTTGCTCATCAAACCTCACCAATCCTATCACTGCTGCGTTTATGCCGCTGTACACATGCTTGATTCTCTTTCGGAGACATATAAATCCATAGGTTTCAAGATTCTTACTAGTCAGGTATATTCTTAGACGTTTAATATGGGGTGTTGAGTCCACTTTGTTGAGCAAGGAGTAGCTCTTGTCTATTACATATTTGGCTTATGGAACGGTATCTGTGCTAATTTCAATCTCTGGTTTTATGCAGCACCCCAACTCACCTTTCCCCTTAAGCAAGCATAAGTTGGTTTTCTACATTTGAGATCCTGTTCTGTTTTGTAATTCAGTTCCTGTGTAGCTAAGTTTACATTCCGTGTATTAGTGATATCTTATGATGTTTCTTTTTCTGTGTGACTTATGTCACTTAGAATCATCGTACCTGAATCCACTCATTATGCTGCTACGGGCCTGATGACATAGATTTCATTCCTGAGTGATATTGCATTGTACGTAAGTACCACAACTTCTTTATCCATTTTTCACTTTCTGCGATATTGAACTTGTACCATAAACGAGATTCTTGTAAACAGAGCCGGCCCAAACTTTGGGGTGGCTGTGTCTTTTTGATTTTAATTTCCCTAAGCTATAGGACCATAAGTGGAAGTGCCCTAGGCTCTGTTGCTTTGTTTTTTAGATGTTTCAGGAAACACCATACACTTCTCCAGAGTGGCTGTTGGCAATTTACATCCCGCCCATCAGCATAACAAGGCTCCCAGTTCTCCATGGCCTGTCCTGCCTTTCTGGATTTTATACTTTTTTCAGATGGCCCTTTTGACCGGGGGGCAGTGAGACTTCATTGTACTGCAGATTTCCTTTGCAAGCTTGCTTGGTTGGCCAAAAAGGGCGTATGCGTTTTTTCCTGAATATATTCAGGAAAAAACGCATACGCCCTTTTTGGCCAAGTGCATCATTGTGGACGTTCTGCCTCTTTTCCTATTCTTTACATGCAATTCCAGTCTACCTCCTGAAATCGGATTCCTGCAATTCTGCCCCGCTTTCAAGTCCTCTTGGCAGCCTTACTTCAATATATTTTTGGACGATAGCTGTCATTTTTAACTCTGCAGGTTTGTGAATTACAGTGCCCCTGAACTCCTTTCTTCAACTCGCTTTCTTGTGAGCTGGCCGCAACACCGCAGGATTGCTTCAGGCCCTAGTGTGGTTCCGGCATGGCACGCTGAGCCTTTGGTTAATTCCTCTTCCTGGTGGGAAATGAGAGATAATTTGCCCGTCCAGACACCTCCAGCTAGTCTCTCATTGGTTCTCCCTATTCCTGTTCATTTTCCGCAGAAATTGCAAACTGGGCCAAACAGGAGGTTAAAGGCAGTGACTCCCCAAGTGGGGAGAGTTTTAGTAAAGCGTCTGGAATGTTGCACCCGAGTACCAGGGGACAAAAACTGAGACACATTTGAACACGTTTCCCGATCACACGGTGGATCATACTCTGGGTTCCACATGCATGTTTTAGCTGAAGGAAGAATCCCTTAAACCTGGAAAGTTGAGACCCATGGAATGGCTACCATGCAATATGACTTCAAAGGGTCTGCATTTGCTCATCAAACCTCACCAATCCTATCACTGCTGCGTTTATGCCGCTGTACACATGCTTGATTCTCTTTCGGAGACATATAAATCCATAGGTTTTAAGATTATTACTAGTCAGGTATATTCTTAGGCGATTAATATGGGGTGTAGAGTCCACTTCGTTGAGCAAGGAGTAGCTCTTGTCTATTACATATTTGGCTTATGGAATGGTATCTGTGCTAATTTCAATCTCTGGTTTTATGCAGAACCCCAACTCACCTTTCCCCTTAAGCAAGCATAAGTTGGTTTTCTACATTTGAGACCGTGTTCTGTTTTGTAATTCAGTTTCTGTGTAGCCAAGTTTACATTCCGTGTAGTAGTGATATCTTATGATGTTTCTTTTTCTGTGTGACTTATCTCACTTAGAATCATCGTACCTGAATCCACTCATTATGCTGCTACGGGCCTGATGATATAGATTTCATTGCTGAGTGATATTGCATTGTACGTAAGTACCACAAATTCTTTATCCATTTTTCACCTTCTGTGATATTGAATTTGTACTGTAAATGAGGTTCTTGTAAACAGAGCTGTCCCAAACTTTGGGGTGGCTGTGTCTTTTTGATTTTAATTTCCCTAAGCTATAGGACCATAAGTGGAAGTGCCCTAGGCTCTGTTGCTTTGTTTTTTAGATGTTTCAGGAAACACCATACACTTCTCCAGAGTGGCTGTTGGCAATTTACATCCCGCCCATCAGCATAACAAGGCTCCCAGTTCTCCATGGCCTATCCTGCCTTTCTGGATTTTACACTTTTTTCAGATGGCCCTTTTGACCGGGGGGCAGTGAGACTTCATTGTAGTGCAGATTTCCTTTGCAAGCTTGCTTGGTTGGCCAAAAAGGGCTTATGCGTTTTTTCCTGAATATATTCAGGAAAAAACGCATACGCCCTTTTTGGCCAAGTGCATCATTGTGGACGTTCTGCCTCTTTTCGTATGCTTTACATGCAATTCCAGTCTACCTCCTGAAATCGGTTTCCTGCAATCCTGCCCTGCTTTGAAGTCCTCTTGGCAGCCTTACTTCAATATATTTTTGGACGATAGCTGTCATTTTTAACTCTGCAGGTTTGTGAATTACAGTGCCCCTGAGCTCCTTTCTTCAACTCGCTTTCTTGTGAGCTGGCCGCAACACCGCAGGATTGCTTCAGGCCCTAGTGTGGTTCCGGCATGGCACGCTGAGCATTAGGTTAATTCCTCTTCCTGGTGGGAAATGAGAGTTAAATTTGCCCGTCCAGACACCTCCAGCTAGTCTCTCATTGGTTCTCCCTATTCCTGTTCATTTTCCGCAGAAATTGCAAACTGGGCCAAACAGGAGGTTAAAGGCACTGACTCTCCAAGTGGGGAGAGTGTTAGTAAAGCGTCTGGAATGTTGCACCTGAGTACAAGGGGACGAAATCTGACACATTCGAACACGTTTCCCGATCACACGGTGGATCATACTCTGGGTTCCACATGCATGTTTTAGTTGAAGGAAGAATCCCTTAAACCTGGAGAGTTGAGACCCATGGAATGGGTACCATGCAATATGACTTCAAAGGGTCTGCATTTGCTCACCGAACCTCACCAATCCTATCACTGCTGTATTTATGCCGCTGTAGACACGCTTGATTCTCTTTCGGAGACATATAAATCCATAGGTTTTAAGATTCTTACTAGTCAGGTATATTCTTAGGCATTTAATATGGGGTGTAGAGTCCACTTCGTTGAGCAAGGAGTAGCTATTGTCTATTACCTATTTGGCTTATGGAATGGTATCTGTGCTAATTTCAATCTCTGGTTTTATGCAGCACCCCAACTCACCTTTCCCCTTAAGCAAGCATAAGTTGGTTTTCTACATTTGAGATCCTGTTCTGTTTTGTAATTCAGTTCCTGTGTAGCCAAGTTTACATTCCATGTATTAGTGATATCTTATGATGTTTCTTTTTCTGTGTGACTTATGTCACTTAGAATCATCGTACCTGAATCCACTCATTATGCTGCTACGGGCCTGATGACATAGATTTCATTCCTGAGTGATATTGCATTGTACGTAAGTACCACAACTTCTTTATCCATTTTTCACTTTCTGCGATATTGAACTTGTACCATAAACGAGATTCTTGTAAACAGAGCCGGCCCAAACTTTGGGGTGGCTGTGTCTTTTTGATTTTAATTTCCCTAAGCTATAGGACCATAAGTGGAAGTGCCCTAGGCTCTGTTGCTTTGTTTTTTAGATGTTTCAGGAAACACCATACACTTCTCCAGAGTGGCTGTTGGCAATTTACATCCCGCCCATCAGCATAACAAGGCTCCCAGTTCTCCATGGCCTGTCCTGCCTTTCTGGATTTTACACATTTTTCAGATGGCCCTTTTGACCGGGGGGCAGTGAGACTTCATTGTAGTGCAGATTTCCTTTGCAAGCTTGCTTGGTTGGCCAAAAAGGGCGTATGCGTTTTTTCCTGAATATATTCAGGAAAAAACGCATACGCCCTTTTTGGCCAAGTGCATCATTGTGGACGTTCTGCCTCTTTTCCTATGCTTTACATGTAATTCCAGTCTACCTCCTGAAATCGGATTCCTGCAATTCTGCCCCACTTTCGAGTCCTCTTGGCAGCCTTACTTCAATATATTTTTGGACGATAGCTGTCATTTATAACTCTGCAGGTTTGTGAATTACAGTGCCCCTGAGCTCCTTTCTTCAACTCACTTTCTTGTGAGCTGGCCGCAACACCGCAGCATTGCTTCAGGCCCTAGTGTGGTTCCGGCATGGCACGCTGAGCCTTTGGTTAATTCCTCTTCCTGGTGGGAAATGAGAGTTAAATTTGCCCATCCAGACACCTCCAGCTAGTCTCTCATTGGTTCTCCCTATTCCTGTTCATTTTCCGCAGAAATTGCAAACTGGGCCAAACAGGAGGTTAAAGGCACTGACTCTCCAAGTGGAGAGAGTTTTAGTAAAGCGTCTGGAATGTTGCACCCGAGTACCAGGGGACAAAAACTGAAACACATTTGAACACGTTTCCCGATCACACGGTGGATCATACTCTGGGTTCCACATGCATGTTTTAGCTGAAGGAAGAATCCCTTAAACCTGGAGAGTTGAGACCCATGGAATGGGTACCATGCAATATGACTTCAAAGGTTCTGCATTGGCTCACCGAACCTCACCAGTCCTATCACTGCTGCGCTTATGCCACTGTACACACGCTTGATTCTCTTTCGGAGACATATAAATCCATAGATTTTAAGATTCTTCCTAGTCAGGTATATTCTTAGACGTTTAATATGGGGTGTTGAGTCCTCTTCGTTGAGCAAGGAGTAGCTCTTGTCTATTACATATTTGGCTTATGGAACGGTATCTGTGCTAATTTCAATCTCTGGTTTTATGCAGCACCCCAACTCACCTTTCCCCTTAAGCAAGCATAAGTTGGTTTTCTACATTTGAGACCCTGTTCTGTTTTGTAATTCAGTTCCTGTGTAGCCAAGTTTACATTCCGTGTAGTAGTGATATCTTATGATGTTTCTTTTTCTGTGTGACTTATCTCACTTAGAATCATCGTACCTGAATCCACTCATTATGCTGCTACGGGCCTGATGACATAGATTTCATTGCTGAGTGATATTGCATTGTACGTAAGTACCACAACTTCTTTATCCATTTTTCGCTTTCTGTGATATTGAACTTGTACCGTAAACGAGGTTCTTGTAAACAGAGCCGTCCCAAACTTTGGGGTGGCTGTGTGTTTTTGATTTTAACTTCCCTAAGCTACAGGACGATAAGTGGCAGTGCCCTAGGCTCTGTTGCTTTGTTTTTTAGATGTTTCAGGAAACACCATACACTTCTCCAGAGTGGCTGTTGGCAATTTACATCCCGCCCATCAGCATAACAAGGCTCCCAGTTCTCCATGGCCTGTCTTGCCTTTCTGGATGTTATACTTTTTTCAGATGGCCCTTTTGAACGGGGGGCAGTGAGACTTCATTGTACTGCAGATTTCCTTTGCAAGCTTGCTTGGTTGGCCAAAAAGTGCGTATGCGTTTTTTCCTGAATATATTCAGGAAAAAACGCATACGCCCTTTTTGGCCAAGTGCATCATTGTGGACGTTCTGCCTCTTTTCCTATGCTTTACATGCAATTCCAGTCTACCTCCTGAAATCGGTTTCCTGCAATTCTGCCCCGCTTTCAAGTCCTCTTGGCAGCCTTACTTCAATATATTTTTGGACGATAGCTGTCATTTTTAACTCTGCAGGTTTGTGAATTACAGTGCCCCTGAGCTCCTTTCTTCAACTCGCTTTTTTGTGAGCTGGCCGCAACACCGCAGCATTGCTTCAGGCCCTAGTGTGGTTCCGGCATGGCACGCTGAGCCTTTGGTTAATTCCTCTTCCTGGTGGGAAATGAGAGTTAAATTTGCCCATCCAGACACCTCCAGCTAGTCTCTCATTGGTTCTCCCTATTCCTGTTCATTTTCCGCAGAAATTGCAAACTGGGCCAAACAGGAGGTTAAAGGCACTGTCTCTCCAAGTGGGGAGAGTGTTAGTAAAGCGTCTGGAATGTTGCACCTGAGTACAAGGGGATGAAATCTGACACATTTGAACACGTTTCCCGATCACACGGTGGATCATACTCTGGGTTCCACATGCATGTTTTAGTTGAAGGAAGAATCCCTTAAACCTGGAGAGTTGAGACCCATGGAATGGGTACCATGCAATATGACTTCAAAGGGTCTGCATTTGCTCACCGAACCTCACCAATCCTATCACTGCTGTATTTATGCCGCTGTAGACACGCTTGATTCTCTTTCGGAGACATATAAATCCATAGGTTTTAAGATTCTTACTAGTCAGGTATATTCTTAGGCATTTAATATGGGGTGTTGAGTCCACTTCGTTGAGCAAGGAGTAGCTATTGTCTATTACCTATTTGGCTTATGGAATGGTATCTGTGCTAATTTCAATCTCTGGTTTTATGCAGCACCCCAACTCACCTTTCCCCTTAAGCAAGCATAAGTTGGTTTTCTACATTTGAGATCCTGTTCTGTTTTGTAATTCAGTTCCTGTGTAGCCAAGTTTACATTCCATGTATTAGTGATATCTTATGATGTTTCTTTTTCTGTGTGACTTATGTCACTTAGAATCATCGTACCTGAATCCACTCATTATGCTGCTACGGGCCTGATGACATAGATTTCATTCCTGAGTGATATTGCATTGTACGTAAGTACCACAACTTCTTTATCCATTTTTCACTTTCTGCGATATTGAACTTGTACCATAAACGAGATTCTTGTAAACAGAGCCGGCCCAAACTTTGGGGTGGCTGTGTCTTTTTGATTTTAATTTCCCTAAGCTATAGGACCATAAGTGGAAGTGCCCTAGGCTCTGTTGCTTTGTTTTTTAGATGTTTCAGGAAACACCATACACTTCTCCAGAGTGGCTGTTGGCAATTTACATCCCGCCCATCAGCATAACAAGGCTCCCAATTCTCCATGGCCTGTCCTGCCTTTCTGGATTTTACACATTTTTCAGATGGCCCTTTTGACCGGGGGGCAGTGAGACTTCATTGTACTGCAGATTTCCTTTGCAAGCTTGCTTGGTTGGCCAAAAAGGGCGTATGCGTTTTTTCCTGAATATATTCAGGAAAAAACGCATACGCCCTTTTTGGCCAAGTGCATCATTGTGGACGTTCTGCCTCTTTTCCTATGCTTTAGATGTAATTCCAGTCTACCTCCTGAAATCGGATTCCTGCAATTCTGCCCCGCTTTCGAGTCCTCTTGGCAGCCTTACTTCAATATATTTTTGGACGATAGCTGTCATTTTTAACTCTGCAGGTTTGTGAATTACAGTGCCCCTGAGCTCCTTTCTTCAACTCGCTTTCTTGTGAGCTGGCCGCAACACCGCAGCATTGCTTCAGGCCCTAGTGTGGTTCCGGCATGGCACGCTGAGCCTTTGGTTAATTCCTCTTCCTGGTGGGAAATGAGAGTTAAATTTGCCCGTCCAGACACCTCCAGCTAGTCTCTCATTGGTTCTCCCTATTCCTGTTCATTTTCCGCAGAAATTGCAAACTGGGCCAAACAGGAGGTTAAAGGCACTGACTCTCCAAGTGGAGAGAGTTTTAGTAAAGCATCTGGAATGTTGCACCCGAGTACCTGGGGACAAAAACTGAGACACATTTGAACACATTTCCCGATCACACGGTGGATCATACTCTGGGTTCCACATGCATGTTTTAGCTGAAGGAAGAATCCCTTAAACCTGGAGAGTTGAGACCCATGGAATGGGTACCATGCAATATGACTTCAAAGGTTCTGCATTGGCTCACCGAACCTCACCAATCCTATCACTGCTGCGCTTATGCCACTGTACACACGCTTGATTCTCTTTCGGAGACATATAAATCCATAGATTTTAAGATTCTTACTAGTCAGGTATATTCTTAGACGTTTAATATTGGGTGTTGAGTCCTCTTCGTTGAGCAAGGAGTAGCTCTTGTCTATTACCTATTTGGCTTATGGAATGGTATCTGTGCTAATTTCAATCTCTGGTTTTATGCAGCACCCCAACTCACCTTTCCCCTTAAGCAAGCATAAGTTGGTTTTTTACATTTGAGATCCTGTTCTGTTTTGTAATTCAGTTCCTGTGTAGCCAAGTTTACATTCCGTGTATTAGTGAAATCTTATGATGTTTCTTTTTCTGTGTGACTTATTTCACTTAGAATCATCGTACCTGAATCCACTCATTATGCTGCTATGGGCCTGATGACATAGATTTCATTCCTGAGTGATATTGCATTGTACGTACCTACCACAACTTTTTTATCCATTTTTCACTTTCTGTGATATTGAACTCGAACTGTAAACGAGGTTCTTGTAAACAGAGCTGTCCCAAACTTTGGGGTGACTGTGTCTTTTTGATTTTAATTTCCCTAAGCTATAGGACCATAAGTGGAAGTGCCCTAGGCTCTGTTGCTTTGTTTTGTAGATGTTTCAGGAAACACCATACACTTCTCCAGAGTGGCTGTTGGCAATTTACATCCCGCCCATCAGCATAACAAGGCTCCCAGTTCTCCATGGCCTGTCCTGCCTTTCTGGATTTTACACTTTTTTCAGATGGCCCTTTTGACCGGGGGGCAGTGAGACTTCATTGTAGTGCAGATTTCCTTTGCAAGCTTGCTTGGTTGGCCAAAAAGGGCGTATGCGTTTTTTCCTGAATATATTCAGGAAAAAACGCATACGCCCTTTTTGGCCAAGTGCATCATTGTGGACGTTCTGCCTCTTTTCCTATGCTTTACATGCAATTCCAGTCTACCTCCTGAAATCGGTTTCCTGCAATTCTGCCCCGCTTTCAAGTCCTCTTGGCAGCCTTACTTCAATATATTTTTGGACGATAGCTGTCATTTTTAACTCTGCAGGTTTGTGAATTACAGTGCCCCTGAGCTGCTTTCTTCAACTCGCTTTCTTGTGAGCTGGCCGCAACACCGCAGGATTGCTTCAGGCCCTAGTGTGGTTCTGGCATGGCACGCTGAGCCTTTGGTTAATTCCTCTTCCTGGTGGGAAATGAGAGTTAAATTTGCCCGTCCAGACACCTCCAGCTAGTCTCTCATTGGTTCTCCCTATTCCTGTTCATCTTCCGCAGAAATTGCAAACTGGGTCAAACAGGAGGTTAAAGGCACTGACTCTCCAAGTGGGGAGAGTGTTAGTAAAGCGTCTGGAATGTTGCACCCGAGTACGAGGAGACGAAACCTGAGACACATTTGAACACGTTTCCCGATCACACGGTGGATCATACTCTGGGTTCCCCATGCATGTTTTAGGTGAAGGAAGAATCCCTTAAACCTGGAGAGTTGAGACCCATGGAATGGGTACCATGCAATATGACTTCAAAGGATCTGCATTGGCTCACCGAACGTCACCAATCCTATCACTGCTGTGCTTATTCCACTGTACACACGCTTGATTCTCTTTCGGAGACATATAAATCCATAGATTTTAAGATTCTTACTAGTCAGGTATATTCTTAGACGTTTAATATGGGGTGTTGAGTCCTCTTCGTTGAGCAAGGAGTAGCTCTTGTCTATTACATATTTGGCTTATGGAATGGTATCTGTGCTAATTTCAATCTCTGGTTTTATGCAGAACCCCAACTCACCTTTCCCCTTAAGCAAGCATAAGTTGGTTTTCTACATTTGAGACCGTGTTCTGTTTTGTAATTCAGTTTCTGTGTAGCCAAGTTTACATTCCGTGTAGTAGTGATATCTTATGATGTTTCTTTTTCTGTGTGACTTATCTCACTTAGAATCATCGTACCTGAATCCACTCATTATGCTGCTACGGGCCTGATGATATAGATTTCATTGCTGAGTGATATTGCATTGTACGTAAGTACCACAAAATCTTTGTCCATTTTTCACTTTCTGTGATATTGAACTTGTACTGTAAACGAGGTTCTTGTAAACAGAGCCGTCCCAAGCTTTGGGGTGGCTGTGTCTTTTTGATTTTAATTTCCCTAAGCTATAGGACCATAAGTGGAAGTGCCCTAGGCTCTGTTGCTTTGTTTTTTAGATGTTTCAGGAAACACCATACACTTCTCCAGAGTGGCTGTTGGCAATTTACATCCCGCCCATCAGCATAACAAGGCTCCCAGTTCTCCATGGCCTGTCCTGCCTTTCTGGATTTTACACTTTTTTCAGATGGCCCTATTGACCGGGGGGCAGTGAGACTTCATTGTAGTGCAGATTTCCTTTGCAAGCTTGCTTGGTTGGCTAAAAATGGCGTATGCGTTTTTTCCTGAATATATTCAGGAAAAAACGCATACGCCCTTTTTGGCCAAGTGCATCATTGTGGACGTTCTGCCTCTTTTCCTATGCCTTACATGCAATTCCAGTCTAACTCCTGAAATCGGTTTCCTACAATTCTGCCCCGCTTTCAAGTCCTCTTGGCAGCCTTACTTCAATATATTTTTGGAGGATAGCTGTCATTTTTAACTCTGCAGGTTTGTGAAATACAGTGCCCCTGAGCTCCTTTCTTCAACTCGCTTTCTTGTGAGCTGGCCGCAACACCGCAGGATTGCTTCAGGACATAGTGTGGTTCCGGAATGGCACGCTGAGCCTTTGTTTAATTCCTCTTCCTGGTGGGAAATGAGAGTTAAATTTGCCAGTCCAGACACCTCCAGCTAGTCTCTCATTGGTTCTCCCTATTCCTGTTCATTTTCCGCAGAAATTGCAAACTGGGCCAAACAGGATGTTAAAGGCACTGACTCTCCAAGTGGGGAGAGTGTTAGTAAAGCGTCTGGAATGTTGCACCCGAGTACCAGGGGACGAAAAGTGAGACATTTGAACACGTTTCCCGATCACACGGTGGATCATACTCTGGGTTCCACATGCATGTTTTAGCTGAAGGAAGAATCCCTTAAACCTGGAGAGTTGAGACCCATGGAATGGGTACCATGCAATATGACTTCAAAGGTTCTGCATTGGCTCACCGAACCTCACCAATCCTATCACTGGTGCGCTTATGCCTCTGTACACACGCTTGATTCTCTTTCGGAGACTTATAAATCCATAGATTTTAAGATTCTTACTAGTCAGGTATATTCTTAGACGTTTAATATGGGGTGTTGAGTCCTCTTCGCTGAGCAAGGAGTAGCTCTTGTCTATTACATATTTGGCTTATGGAACGGTATCTGTGCTAATTTCAATCTCTGGTTTTATGCAGCACCCCAACTCACCTTTCCCCTTAAGCAAGCATAAGTTGGTTTTCTACATTTGAGACCCTGTTCTGTTTTGTAATTCAGTTCCTGTGTAGCCAAGGTTACATTCCATGTAGTAGTGATATCTTATGATGTTTCTTTTTCTGTGTGACTTATTTCACTTAGAATCATCGTACCTGAATCCACTCATTATGCTGCTACGGGCCTGATGATATACATTTCATTGCTGAGTGATATTGCATTGTACGTAAGTACCACAAATTCTTTATCCATTCTTGGCTTTCTGTGATATTGAACTTGTACCGTAAACGAGGTTCTTGTAAACAGAACCATCCCAAACTTTATGATGGCTGTGTCTTTTTGATTTTAATTTCCCTAAGCTATACGACCATAAGTGGAAGTGCCCTAGGCTCTGTTGCTTTGTTTTGTAGATGTTTCAGGAAACACCATACACTTCTCCAGAGAGGCTATTGGCAATTTACATCCCGCCCATCAGCATAACAAGGCTCCCAGTTCTCCATGGCCTGTCCTGCCTTTCTGGATTTTATACTTTTTTCAGATGGCCCTTTTGACCGGGGGGCAGTGAGACTTCATTGTAGTGCAGATTTCCTTTGCAAGCTTGCTTGGTTGGCCCAAAAGGGCGTATGCGTTTTTTCCTGAATATATTCAGGAAAAAACGCATACGCCCTTTTTGGCCAAGTGCATCATTGTGGACGTTCTGCCTCTTTTCCTATGCTTTACATGCAATTCCAGTCTACCTCCTGAAATCGGTTTCCTGCAATTCTGCCCCGCTTTCAAGTCCTCTTGGCAGCCTTACTTCAATATATTTTTGGACGATAGCTGTCATTTATAACTCTGCAGGTTTGTGAATTACAGTGCCCCTGAGCTCCTTTCTTCAACTCGCTTTCTTGTGAGCTGGCCGCAACACCGCAGCATGGCTTCAGGCCCTAGTGTGGTTCTGGCATGGCACGCTGAGCCTTTGGTTAATTCCTCTTCCTGGTGGGAAATGAGAGTTAAATTTGCCCGTCCAGACACCTCCATCTAGTCTCTCATTGGTTCTCCCTATTCCTGTTCATTTTCCGCAGAAATTGCAAACTGGGCCAAACAGGAGGTTAAAGGCACTGACTCTCCAAGTGGGGAGAGTGTTAGTAAAGCGACTGGAATGTTGCACCCGAGTACCAGGGGACGAAAACTGAGACACATTTGAACACGTTTCCCGATCACACGGTGGATCATACTCTGGGTTCCACATGCATGTTTTAGCTGAAGGAAGAATCCCTTAAACCTGGAGAGTTGAGACCCATGGAATGGGTACCATGCAATATGACTTCAAAGGGTCTGCATTTGCTCACCGAACCTCACCAATCCTATCACTGCTGCATTTATGCCGCTGTACACACACTTGATTCTCTTTCGGAGACATATAAATCCATAGGTGTTAAGATTCTTACTAGTCAGGTATATTATTAGGCATTTAATATGGGGTGTTGAGTCCACTTCGTTGAGCAAGGAGTAGCTCTTGTCTATTACCTATTTGGCTTATGGAATGGTATCTGTGCTAATTTCAATCTCTGGTTTTATGCAGCACCCCAACTCACCTTTCCCCTTAAGCAAGCATAAGTTGGTTTTCTACATTTGAGATCCTGTTCTGTTTTGTAATTCAGTTCCTGTGTAGCCAAGTTTACATTCCGTGTAGTAGTGATATCTTATGATGTTTCTTTTTCTGTGTGACTTATTTCACTTAGAATCATCGTACCTGAATCCACTCATTATGCTGCTACGGGCCTGATGACATAGATTTCATTCCTGAGTGATATTGCATTGTACGTAAGTACCACAACTTCTTTATCCATTTTTCACTTTCTGTGATATTGAACTTGTACCGTAAACGAGGGTCTTGTAAACAGAGCCGTCCCAAACTTTGGGGTGGCTGTGTCTTTTTGATTTTAATTTCCCTAAGCTATAGGAACATAAGTGGAAGTGCCGTAGGCTCTGTTGCTTTGTTTTTTAGATGTTTCAGGAAACACCATACACTTCTCCAGAGTGGCTGTTGGCAATTTACATCCCGCCCATCAGCATAACAAGGCTCCCAGTTCTCCATAGCCTGTCCGGCCTTTCTGGATTTTACACTTTTTTCAGATGGCCCTTTTGACTGGGGGGCAGTGAGACTTCATTGTAGTGCAGATTTCCTTTGCAAGCTTGCTTGGTTGGCCAAAAAGGGCGTATGCGTTTTTTCCTGAATATATTCAGGAAAAAACGCATACGCCCTTTTTGGCCAAGTGCATCATTGTGGACATTCTGTCTCTTTTCCTATGCTTTACATGCAATTCCAGTCTACCTCCTGAAATCGGATTCCTTCAATTCTGCCCCGCTTTCGAGTCCTCTTCGCAGCCTTACTTCAATATATTTTTGGACGATAGCTGTCATTTATAACTCTGCAGGTTTGTGAATTACAGTGCCCCTGAGCTCCTTTCTTCAACTCGCTTTCTTGTGAGCTGGCCGCAACACCGCAGGATTGCTTCAGGCCCTAGTGTGGTTCCGGCATGGCACGCTGAGCCTTTGGTTAATTCCTCTTCCTGGTGGGAAATGAGAGTTAAATTTGCCCATCCAGACACCTCCATCTAGTCTCTCATTGGTTCTCCCTATTCCTGTTCATTTTCCGCAGAAATTGTAAACTGGGCCAAACAGGAGGTTAAAGGCACTGACTCTCCAAGTGGGGAGAGTGTTAGTAAAGCATATGGAATGTTGCACCCGAGTACCAGGGGACAAAAACTGAGACACATTTGAACACGTTTCCCGATCACATGGTGGATCATACTCTGGGTTCCACATGCATGTTTTAGCTGAAGGAAGAATCCCTTAAACCTGGAGAGTTGAGACCCATGGAATGGCTACCATGCAATATGACTTCAAAGGGTCTGCATTTGCTCATCAAACCTCACCAATCCTATCACTGCTGCGTTTATGCCGCTGTACACATGCTTGATTCTCTTTTGGAGACATATAAATCCATAGGTTTTAAGATTATTACTAGTCAGGTATATTCTTAGGCGATTAATATGGGGTGTAGAGTCCACTTCGTTGAGCAAGGAGTAGCTCTTGTCTATTACATATTTGGCTTATGGAATGGTATCTGTGCTAATTTCAATCTCTGGTTTTATGCAGAACCCCAACTCACCTTTCCCCTTAAGCAAGCATAAGTTGGTTTTCTACATTTGAGACCGTGTTCTGTTTTGTAATTCAGTTTCTGTGTAGCCAAGTTTACATTCCGTGTAGTAGTGATATCTTATGATGTTTCTTTTTCTGTGTGACTTATCTCACTTAGAATCATCGTACCTGAATCCACTCATTATGCTGCTACGGGCCTGATGATATAGATTTCATTGCTGAGTGATATTGCATTGTACATAAGTACCACAAATTCTTTATCCATTTTTCACCTTCTGTGATATTGAATTTGTACTGTAAATGAGGTTCTTGTAAACAGAGCCGTCCCAAACTTTGGGGTGGCTGTGTCTTACTGATTTTAATTTCCCTAAGCTATAGGACCATAAGTGGAAGTGCCCTAGGCTCTGTTGCTTTGTTTTTTAGATGTTTCAGGAAACACCATACACTTCTCCAGAGTGGCTGTTGGCAATTTACATCCCGCCCATCAGCATAACAAGGCTCCCAGTTCTCCATGGCCTGTCCTGCCTTTCTGGATTTTACACTTTTTTCAGATGGCCCTTTTGACCGGGGGGCAGTGAGACTTCATTGTAGTGCAGATTTCCTTTGCAAGCTTGCTTGGTTGGCCAAAAAGGGCGTATGCGTTTTTTCCTGAATATATTCAGGAAAAAACGCATACGCCCTTTTTGGCCAAGTGCATCATTGTGGACGTTCTGCCTCTTTTCCTATGCTTTACATGCAATTCCAGTCTACCTCCTGAAATCGGTTTCCTGCAATCCTGCCCCGCTTTCAAGTCCTCTTGGCAGCCTTACTTCAATATATTTTTGGACGATAGCTGTCATTTTTAACTCTGCAGGTTTGTGAATTACAGTGCCCCTGAGCTCCTTTCTTCAACTCACTTTCTTGTGAGCTGGCCGCAATACCGCAGGATTGCTTCAGGCCCTAGTGTGGTTCCGGCATGGCATGCTGAGCCTTTGGTTAATTCCTCTTCCTGGTGGGAAATGAGAGTTAAATTTGCCCGTCCAGACACCTCCAGCTAGTCTCTCATTGGTTCTCCCTATTCCTGTTCATTTTCCGCAGAAATTGCAAACTGGGCCAAACAGGAGGTTAAAGGCACTGACTCTCCAAGTGGAGAGAGTGTTAGTAAAGCGTCTGGAATGTTGCACCCGAGTACCAGGGGACGAAATCTGACACATTTGAACACGTTTCCCGATCACACGGTGGATCATACTCTGGGTTCCACATGCATGTTTTAGCTGAAGGAAGAATCCCTTAAACCTGGAGAGTTGAGACCCATGGAATGGGTACCATGCAATATGACTTCAAAGGGTCTGCATTTGCTCACCGAACCTCACCAATCCTATTACTGCTGCATTTATGCCTCTGTAGACACGCTTGATTCTCTTTCGGAGACATATAAATCCATAGGTTTTAAGATTCTTACTAGTCAGGTATATTCCTAGACGTTTAATATGGGGTGTTGAGTCCTCTTCGTTGAGCAAGGAGTAGCTCTTGTCTATTACATATTTGGCTTATGGAACGGTATCTGTGCTAATTTCAATCTCTGGTTTTATGCAGCACCCCAATTCACCTTTCCCCTTAAGCAAGCATAAATTGGTTTTCTACATTTGAGACCCTGTTCTGTTTTGTATTTCAGTTCCTGGGTAGCCAAGTTTACATTCCGTGTAGTAGGGATATCTTATGATGTTTCTTTTCCTGTGTGACTTATTTCACTTAGAATCATCGTACCTGAATCCACTCATTATGCTGCTACGGGCCTGATGATATACATTTCATTGCTGAGTGATATTGCATTGTACGTAAGTACCACAAATTCTTTATCCATTTTTCGCTTTCTGTGATATTGAACTTGTACCGTAAATGAGGTTCTTGTAAACAGAGCCGTCCCAAACTTTGGGGTGGCTGTTTCTTTTTGATTTTAATTTCCCTAAGCTATAGGACCATAAGTGGAAGTGCCCTAGGCTCTGTTGCTTTGTTTTTTAGATGTTTCAGGAAACACCATACACTTCTCCAGAGTGGCTGTTGGCAATTTACATCCCGCCCATCAGCATAACAAGGCTCCCAGTTCTCCATGGCCTGTCCGGCCTTTCTGGATTTTACACTTTTTTCAGATGGCCCTTTTGACTGGGGGGCAGTGAGACTTCATTGTAGTGCAGATTTCCTTTGCAAGCTTGCTTGGTTGGCCAAAAAGGGCGTATGCGTTTTTTCCTGAATATATTCAGGAAAAAACGCATACGCCCTTTTTGGCCAAGTGCATCATTGTGGACATTCTGTCTCTTTTCCTATGCTTTACATGCAATTCCAGTCTACCTCCTGGAATCGGATTCCTGCAATTCTGCCCCGCTTTCGAGTCCTCTTGGCAGCCTTACTTCAATATATTTTTGGACGATAGCTGTCATTTTTAACTCTGCAGGTTTGTGAATTACAGTGCCCCTGAGCTCCTTTCTTCAACTCGCTTTCTTGTGAGCTGGCCGCAACACCGCAGGATTGCTTCAGGCCCTAGTGTGGTTCCGGCATGGCACGCTGAGCCTTTGGTTAATTCCTCTTCCTGGTGGGAAATGAGAGTTAAATTTGCCCATCCAGACACCTCCAGCTAGTCTCTCATTGGTTCTCCCTATTCCTGTTCATTTTCCGCAGAAATTGCAAACTGGGCCAAACAGGAGGTTAAAGGCAGTGACTCTCCAAGTGGGGAGAGTGTTAGTAAAGCGTCTGGAATGTTGCACCCGAGTACCAGGGGACGAAAACTGAGACACATTTGAACACGTTTCCCGATCACACGGTGGATCATACTCTGGGTTCCACATGCATGTTTTAGGTGAAGGAAGAATCCCTTAAACCTGGAGAGTTGAGACCCATGGAATGGCTACCATGCAATATGACTTCAAAGGGTCTGCATTTGCTCATCAAACCTCACCAATCCTATCACTGCTGCGTTTATGCCGCTGTACACATGCTTGATTCTCTTTTGGAGACATATAAATCCATAGGTTTTAAGATTATTATTAGTCAGGTATATTCTTAGGCGATTAATATGGGGTGTAGAGTCCACTTCGTTGAGCAAGGAGTAGATCTTGTCTATTACATATTTGGCTTATGGAATGGTATCTGTGCTAATTTCAATCTCTGGTTTTATGCAGAACCCCAACTCACCTTTCCCCTTAAGCAAGCATAAGTTGGTTTTCTACATTTGAGACCGTGTTCTGTTTTGTAATTCAGTTTCTGTGTAGCCAAGTTTACATTCCGTGTAGTAGTGATATCTTATGATGTTTCCTTTTCTGTGTGACTTATCTCACTTAGAATCATCGTACCTGAATCCACTCATTATGCTGCTACGGGCCTGATGATATACATTTCATTGCTGAGTGATATTGCATTGTACGTAAGTACCACAAATTCTTTATCCATTTTTCACCTTCTGTGATATTGAATTTGTACTGTAAATGAGGTTCTTGTAAACAGAGCCGTCCCAAACTTTGGGGTGGCTGTGTCTTTTTGATTTTAATTTCCCTAAGCTATAGGACCATAAGTGGAAGTGCCCTAGGCTCTGTTGCTTTGTTTTTTAGATGTTTCAGGAAACACCATACACTTCTCCAGAGTGGCTGTTGGCAATTTACATCCCGCCCATCAGCATAACAAGGCTCCCAGTTCTCCATGGCCTGTCCTGCCTTTCTGGATTTTACACTTTTTTCAGATGGCCCTTTTGACTGGGGGGCAGTGAGACTTCATTGTAGTGCAGATTTCCTTTGCAAGCTTGCTTGGTTGGCCAAAAAGGGCATATGCGTTTTTTCCTGAATATATTCAGGAAAAAACGCATACGCCCTTTTTGGCCAAGTGCATCATTGTGGACGTTCTGCCTCTTTTCCTATGCTTTACATGCAATTCCAGTCTACCTCCTGAAATCGGTTTCCTGCAATTCTGCCCCGCTTTCAAGTCCTCTTGGCAGCCTTACTTCAATATATTTTTGGACGATAGCTGTCATTTATAACTCTGCAGGTTTGTGAATTACAGTGCCCCTGAGCTCCTTTCTTCAACTCGCTTTCTTGTGAGCTGGCCGCAACACCGCAGGATTGCTTCAGGCCCTAGTGTGGTTCCGGCATGGCACGCTGAGCCTTTGGTTAATTCCTCTTCCTGGTGGGAAATGAGAGTTAAATTTGCCCGTCCAGACACCTCCAGCTAGTCTCTCATTGGTTCTCCCTATTCCTGTTCATTTTCCGCAGAAATTGCAAACTGGGCCAAACAGGAGGTTAAAGGCAGTGACTCTCCAAGTGGGGAGAGTTTTAGTAAAGCGTCTGGAATGTTGCACCCGAGTACCAGGGGACGAAAAGTGAGACATTTGAACACGTTTCCCGATCACACGGTGGATCATACTCTGGGTTCCACATGCATGTTTTAGGTGAAGGAAGAATCCCTTAAACCTGGAGAGTTGAGACCCATGGAATGGGTACCATGCAATATGACTTCAAAGGGTCTGCATTGGCTCACCGAACCTCACCAATCCTATCACTGCTACGTTTATGCCGCTGTACACACGCTTGATTCTCTTTCGGAGACATATAAATCCATAGGTTTTAAGATTCTTACCAGTCAGGTATATTCTTAGGAATTTAATATGGGGTGTTGAGTCCACTTCGTTGAGCAAGGAGTAGCTCTTGTCTATTACCTATTTGGCTTATGGAATGGTATCTGTGCTAATTTCAATCTCTGGTTTTATGCAGCACCCCAACTCACCTTTCCCCTTAAGCAAGCATAAGTTGGTTTTCTACATTTGAGATCCTGTTCTGTTTTGTAATTCAGTTCCTGTGTAGCCAAGTTTACATTCCGTGTAGTAGTGATATCTTATGATGTTTCTTTTTCTGTGTGACTTATCTCACTTAGAATCATCGTACCTGAATCCACTCATTATGCTGCTATGGGCCTGATGACATAGATTTCATTGCTGAGTGATATTGCATTGTACGTAAGTACCACAACTTCTTTATCCATTTTTCGCTTTCTGTGATATTGAACTTGTACCGTAAATGAGGATCTTGTAAACAGAGCCGTCCCAAACTTTAGGGTGGCTGTGTCTTTTTGATTTTAATTTCCCTAAGCTATAGGACCATAAGTGGAAGTGCCCTAGGCTCTGTTGCTTTGTTTTTTAGATGTTTCAGGAAACACCATACACTTCTCCAGAGTGGCTGTTGGCAATTTACATCCCGCCCATCAGCATAACAAGGCTCCCAGTTCTCCATGGCCTATCCTGCCTTTCTGGATTTTACACTTTTTTCAGATGGCCCTTTTGACCGGGGGGCAGTGAGACTTCATTGTAGTGCAGATTTCCTTTGCAAGCTTGCTTGGTTGGCCAAAAAGGTCGTATGCGTTTTTTCCTGAATATATTCAGGATAAATCGCATACGCCCTTTTTGGCCAAGTGCATCATTGTGGACGTTCTGCCTCTTTTCCTATGCTTTACATGCAATTCCAGTCTACCTCCTGAAATCGGTTTCCTGCAATCCTGCCCCACTTTCAAGTCCTCTTGGCAGCCTTACTTCAATATATTTTTGGACGATAGCTGTCATTTTTAACTCTGCAGGTTTGTGAATTACAGTGTCCCTGAGCTCCTTTCTTCAACTCGCTTTCTTGTGAGCTGGCCGCAACACCGCAGGATTGCTTCAGGCCCTAGTGTGGTTCTGGCATGGCACGCTGAGCCTTTGGTTAATTCCTCTTCCTGGTGGGAAATGAGAGTTAAATTTGCCCATCCAGACACCTCCAGCTAGTCTCTCATTGGTTCTCCCTATTCCTGTTCATTTTCCGCAGAAATTGCAAACTGGGCCAAACAGGAGGTTAAAGGCACTGACTCTCCAAGTGGGGAGAGTGTTAGTAAAGCATCTGGAATGTTGCACCCGAGTACCAGGGGACAAAAACTGAGACACATTTGAACACGTTTCCCGATCACACGGTGGATCATACTCTGGGTTCCACATGCATGTTTTAGCTGAAGGAAGAATCCCTTAAACCTGGAGAGTTGAGACCCATGGAATGGCTACCATGCAATATGACTTCAAAGGGTCTGCATTTGCTCATCAAACCTCACCAATCCTATCACTGCTGCGTTTATGCCGCTGTACACATGCTTGATTCTCTTTTGGAGACATATAAATCCATAGGTTTTAAGATTCTTACTAGTCAGGTATATTCTTAGACGTTTAATATGGGGTGTAGAGTCCACTTCGTTGAGCAAGGAGTAGCTCTTGTCTATTACATATTTGGCTTATGGAATGGTATCTGTGCTAATTTCAATCTCTGGTTTTATGCAGCACCCCAACTCACCTTTCCCCTTAAGCAAGCATAAGTTGGTTTTCTACATTTGAGACCGTGTTCTGTTTTGTAATTCAGTTTCTGTGTAGCCAAGATAACATTCCGTGTAGTAGTGATATCTTATGATGTTTCTTTTTCTGTGTGACTTATCTCACTTAGAATCATCGTACCTGAATCCACTCATTATGCTGCTACGGGCCTGATGATATAGATTTCATTGCTGAGTGATATTGCATTGTACGTAAGTACCACAAATTCTTTATCCATTTTTCACCTTCTGTGATATTGAATTTGTACTGTAAATGAGGTTCTTGTAAACAGAGCTGTCCCAAACTTTGGGGTGAGTGTGTCTTTTTTATTTTAATTTCCCTAAGCTATAGGACCATAAGTGGAAGTGCCCTAGGCTCTGTTGCTTTGTTTTTTAGATGTTTCAGGAAACACCATACACTTCTCCAGAGTGGCTGTTGGCAATTTACATCCCGCCCATCAGCATAACAAGGCTCCCAGTTCTCCATGGCCTGTCCTGCCTTTCTGGATTTTACACTTTTTTCAGATGGCCCTTTTGACTGGGGGGCAGTGAGACTTCATGGTAGTGCAGATTTCCTTTGCAAGCTTGCTTGGTTGGCCAAAAAGGGCGTATGCGTTTTTTCCTGAATATATTCAGGAAAAAACGCATACGCCCTTTTTGGCCAAGTGCATCATTGTGGACGTTCTGCCTCTTTTCCTATGCTTTACATGCAATTCCAGTCTACCTCCTGAAATCGGTTTCCTGCAATTCTGCCCCGCTTTCAAGTCCTCTTGGCAGCCTTACTTCAATATATTTTTGGACGATAGCTGTCATTTTTAACTGCAGGTTTGTGAATTACAGTGCCCCTGAGCTCCTTTCTTCAACTCACTTTCTTGTGAGCTGGCCGCAACACCGCAGGATTGCTTCAGGCCCTAGTGTGGTTCCGGCATGGCACGCTGAGCCTTTGGTTAATTCCACTTCCTGGTGGGAAATGAGAGTTAAATTTGCCCATCCAGACACCTCCAGCTAGTCTCTCATTGGTTCTCCCTATTCCTGTTCATTTTCCACAGAAATTGCAAACTGGGCCAAACAGGAGGTTAAAGGCACTGACTCTCCAGTGGGGAGAGTGTTAGTAAAGCGTCTGGAATGTTGCACCCGAGTACCAGGGGACAAAAACTGAGACACATTTGAACACGTTTCCCGATCACATGGTGGATCATACTCTGGGTTCCACATGCATGTTTTAGCTGAAGGAAGAATCCCTTAAACCTGGAGAGTTGAGACCCATGGAATGGCTACCATGCAATATGACTTCAAAGGGTCTGCATTTGCTCATCAAACCTCACCAATCCTATCACTGCTGCGTTTATGCCGCTGTACACATGCTTGATTCTCTTTTGGAGACATATAAATCCATAGGTTTTAAGTTTCTTACTAGTCAGGTATATTCTTAGACGTTTAATATGGGGTGTTGAGTCCACTTCGTTGAGCAAGGAGTAGCTCTTGTCTATTACATATTTGGCTTATGGAACGGTATCTGTGCTAATTTCAATCTCTGGTTTTATGCAGCACCCCAACTCACCTTTCCCCTTAAGCAAGCATAAGTTGGTTTTCTACATTTGAGATCCTGTTCTGTTTTGTAATTCAGTTCCTGTGTAGCCAAGTTTACATTCCATGTATTAGTGATATCTTATGATGTTTCTTTTTCTGTGTGACTTATCTCACTTAGAATCATCGTACCTGAATCCACTCATTATGCTGCTACGGGCCTGATGACATAGATTTCATTCCTGAGTGATATTGCATTGTACGTAAGTACCACAACTTCTTTATCCATTTTTCGCTTTCTGTGATATTGAACTTGTACCGTAAACGAGGTTCTTGTAAACAGAGCCGTCCCAAACTTTGGGGTGGCTGTGTCTTTTTGATTTTAATTTCCTTAAGCTATAGGACCATAAGTGGAAGTGCCCTAGGCTCTGTTGCTTTGTTTTTTAGATGTTTCAGGAAACACCATACACTTCTCCAGAGTGGCTGTTGGCAATTTACATCCCGCCCATCAGCATAACAAGGCTCGCAGTTCTCCATGGCCTGTCCGGCCTTTCTGGATTTTACACTTTTTTCAGATGGCCCTTTTGACCGGGGGGCAGTGAGACTTCATTGTACTGCAGATTTCCTTTGCAAGCTTGCTTGGTTGGCCAAAAAGGGCGTATGCGTTTTTTCCTGAATATATTCAGGAAAAAACGCATATGCCCTTTTTGGCCAAGTGCATCATTGTGGACGTTCTGCCTCTTTTCCTATGCTTTACATGCAATTCCAGTCTACCTCCTGAAATCGGATTCCTGCAATTCTGCCCCGCTTTCGAGTCCTCTTGGCAGCCTTACTTCAATATATTTTTGGACGATAGCTGTCATTTATAACTCTGCAGGTTTGTGAATTACAGTGCCCCTGAGCTCCTTTCTTCAACTCGCTTTCTTGTGAGCTGGCCGCAACACCGCAGGATTGCTTCAGGCCCTAGTGTCGTTCCGGTATGGCACGCTGAGCCTTTGGTTAATTCCTCTTCCTGGTGGGAAATGAGAGTTAAATTTGCCCGTCCAGACACCTCCAGCTAGTCTCTCATTGGTTCTCCCTATTCCTGTTCATTTTCCGCAGAAATTGCAAACTGGGCCAAACAGGAGGTTAAAGGCACTGACTCTCCAAGTGGGGAGAGTTTTAGTAAAGCGTCTGGAATGTTGCACCAGAGTACCAGGGGACAAAAACTGAGACACATTTGAACACGTTTCCCGATCACACGGTGGATCATACTCTGGGTTCCACATGCATGTTTTAGCTGAAGGAAGAATCCCTTAAACCTGGAGAGTTGAGACCCATGGAATGGGTCCCATTCAATATGACTTCAAAGGTTCTGCATTGGCTCACCGAACCTCACCAATCCTATCACTGCTGCGCTTATGCCACTGTACACAAACTTGATTCTCTTTCGGAGACATATAAATCCATAGATTTTAAGATTCTTACTAGTCAGGTATATTCTTAGACGTTTAATATGGGGTGTTGAGTCCTCTTCGTTGAGCAAGGAGTAGCTCTTGTCTATTACATATTTGGCTTATGGAACGGTATCTGTGCTAATTTCGATCTCTGGTTTTATGCAGAACCCCAACTCACCTTTCCCCTTAAGCAAGCATAAGTTGGTTTTCTACATTTGAGACCCTGTTCTGTTTTGTATTTCAGTTCCTGGGTAGCCAAGTTTACATTCCGTGTAGTAGGGATATCTTATGATGTTTCTTTTCCTGTGTGACTTATTTCACTTAGAATCATCGTACCTGAATCCACTCATTATGCTGCTACGGGCCTGATGATATACATTTCATTGCTGAGTGATATTGCATTGTACGTAAGTACCACAAATTCTTTATCCATTTTTCGCTTTCTGTGATATTGAACTTGTACCGTAAATGAGGTTCTTGTAAACAGAGCCGTCCCAAACTTTTGGGTGGCTGATTCTTTTTGATTTTAATTTCCCTAAGCTATAGGACCATAAGTGGAAGTGCCCTAGGCTCTGTTGCTTTGTTTTTTAGATGTTTCAGGAAACACCATACACTTCTCCAGAGTGGCTGTTGGCAATTTACATCCCGCCCATCAGCATAACAAGGCTCCCAGTTCTCCATGGCCTGTCAGGCCTTTCTGGATTTTACACTTTTTTCAGATGGCCCTTTTGACTGGGGGGCAGTGAGACTTCATTGTAGTGCAGATTTCCTTTGCAAGCTTGCTTGGTTGGCCAAAAAGGGCGTATGCGTTTTTTCCTGAATATATTCAGGAAAAAACGCATACGCCCTTTTTGGCCAAGTGCATCATTGTGGACATTCTGTCTCTTTTCCTATGCTTTACATGCAATTCCAGTCTACCTCCTGAAATCGGATTCCTGCTATTCTGCCCCGCTTTCGAGTCCTCTTGGCAGCCTTACTTCAATATATTTTTGGACGATAGCTGTCATTTTTAACTCTGCAGGTTTGTGAATTACAGTGCCCCTGAGCTCCTTTCTTCAACTCGCTTTCTTGTGAGCTGGCCGCAACACCGCAGGATTGCTTCAGGCCCTAGTGTGGTTCTGGCATGGCACGCTGAGCCTTTGGTTAATTCCTCTTCCTGGTGGGAAATGAGAGTTAAATTTGCCCATCCAGACACCTCCAGCTAGTCTCTCATTGGTTCTCCCTATTCCTGTTCATTTTCCGCAGAAATTGCAAACTGGGCCAAACAGGAGGTTAAAGGCACTGACTCTCCAAGTGGGGAGAGTGTTAGTAAAGCGTCTGGAATGTTGCACCCGAGTACCAGGGGACGAAAACTGAGACACATTTGAACACGTTTCCCGATCACACGGTGGATCATACTCTGGGTTCCACATGCATGTTTTAGCTGAAGGAAGAATCCCTTAAACCTGGAGAGTTGAGACCCATGGAATGGCTACCATGCAATATGACTTCAAAGGGTCTGCATTTGCTCATCAAACCTCAGAAATCCTATCACTGCTGCGTTTATGCCGCTGTACACATGCTTGATTCTCTTTTGGAGACATATAAATCCATAGGTTTTAAGATTATTACTAGTCAGGTATATTCTTAGGCGATTAATATGGGGTGTAGAGTCCACTTCGTTGAGCAAGGAGTAGCTCTTGTCTATTACATATTTGGCTTATGGAATGGTATCTGTGCTAATTTCAATCTCTGGTTTTATGCAGAACCCCAACTCACCTTTCCCCTTAAGCAAGCATAAGTTGGTTTTCTACATTTGAGACCGTGTTCTGTTTTGTAATTCAGTTTCTGTGTAGCCAAGTTTACATTCCGTGTAGTAGTGATATCTTATGATGTTTCCTTTTCTGTGTGACTTATCTCACTTAGAATCATCGTACCTGAATCCACTCATTATGCTGCTACGGGCCTGATGATATAGATTTCATTGCTGAGTGATATTGCATTGTACGTAAGTACCACAAATTCTTTATCCATTTTTCACCTTCTGTGATATTGAATTTGTACTGTAAATGAGGTTCTTGTAAACAGAGCCGTCCCAAACTTTGGGGTGGCTGTGTCTTTTTGATTTTAATTTCCCTAAGCTATAGGACCATAAGTGGAAGTGCCCTAGGCTCTGTTGCTTTGTTTTTTAGATGTTTCAGGAAACACCATACACTTCTCCAGAGTGGCTGTTGGCAATTTACATCCCGCCCATCAGCATAACAAGGCTCCCAGTTCTCCATGGCCTGTCCTGCCTTTCTGGATTTTACACTTTTTTCAGATGGCCCTTTTGACTGGGGGGCAGTGAGACTTCATTGTAGTGCAGATTTCCTTTGCAAGCTTGCTTGGTTGGCCAAAAAGTGCGTATGCGTTTTTTCCTGAATATATTCAGGAAAAAACGCATACGCCCTTTTTGGCCAAGTGCATCATTGTGGACGTTCTGCCTCTTTTCCTATGCTTTACATGCAATTCCAGTCTACCTCCTGAAATCGGTTTCCTGCAATTCTGCCCCACTTTCAAGTCCTCTTGGCAGCCTTACTTCAATATATTTTTGGACGATAGCTGTCATTTATAACTCTGCAGGTTTGTGAATTACAGTGCCCCTGAGCTCCTTTCTTCAACTCGCTTTCTTGTGAGCTGGCCGCAACACCGCAGGATTGCTTCAGGCCCTAGTGTGGTTCCGGCATGGCACGCTGAGCCTTTGGTTAATTCCTCTTCCTGGTGGGAAATGAGAGTTAAATTTGCCCATCCAGACACCTCCAGCTAGTCTCTCATTGGTTCTCCCTATTCCTGTTCATTTTCCGCAGAAATTGCAAACTGGGCCAAACAGGAGGTTAAAGGCACTGACTCTCCAAGTGGGGAGAGTGTTAGTAAAGCATCTGGAATGTTGCACCCGAGTACCAGGGGACGAAAAGTGAGACATTTGAACACGTTTCCCGACCACACAGTGGATCATACTCTGGGTTCCACATGCATGTTTTAGGTGAAGGAAGAATCCCTTAAACCTGGAGAGTTGAGACCCATGGAATGGGTACCATGCAATATGACTTCAAAGGGTCTGCATTTGCTCATCAAACCTCACCAATCCTATCACTGCTGCGTTTATGTCGCTGTACACACGCTTGATTCTCTTTCGGAGACATATAAATCCACAGGTTTTAAGATTATTACTAGTCAGGTATATTCTTAGGCGATTAATATGGGGTGTTGAGTCCACTTCGTTGAGCAAGGAGTAGCTCTTGTCTATTACATATTTGGCTTATGGAATGGTATCTGTGCTAATTTCAATCTCTGGTTTTATGCAGCACCCCAACTCACCTTTCCCCTTAAGCAAGCATAAGTTGGTTTTCTACATTTGAGACCGTGTTCTGTTTTGTAATTCAGTTTCTGTGTAGCCAAGTTTACATTCCGTGTAGTAGTGATATCTTATGATGTTTCTTTTTCTGTGTGACTTATCTCACTTAGAATCATCGTACCTGAATCCACTCATTATGCTGCTACGGGCCTGATGATATAGATTTCATTGCTGAGTGATATTGCATTGTACGTAAGTACCACAAATTCTTTATCCATTTTTCACCTTCTGTGATATTGAATTTGTACTGTAAATGAGGTTCTTGTAAACAGAGCCGTCCCAAACTTTGGGGTGGCTGTGTCTTTTTGATTTTAATTTCCCTAAGCTATAGGACCATAAGTGGAAGTGCCCTAGGCTCTGTTGCTTTGTTTTTTAGATGTTTCAGGAAACACCATACACTTCTCCAGAGTGGCTGTTGGCAATTTACATCCCGCCCATCAGCATAACAAGGCTCCCAGTTCTCCATGGCCTGTCCTGCCTTTCTGGATTTTACACTTTTTTCAGATGGCCCTTTTGACCGGGGGGCAGTGAGACTTCATGGTAGTGCAGATTTCCTTTGCAAGCTTGCTTGGATGGCCAAAAAGGGCGTATGCGTTTTTTCCTGAATATATTCAGGAAAAAACGCATACGCCCTTTTTGGCCAAGTGCATCATTGTGGACGTTCTGCCTCTTTTCCTATGCTTTACATGCAATTCCAGTCTACCTCCTGAAATCGGTTTCCTGCAATTCTGCCCCGCTTTCAAGTCCTCTTGGCAGCCTTACTTCAATATATTTTTGGACGATAGCTGTCATTTTTAACTCTGCAGGTTTGTGAATTACAGTGTCCCTGAGCTCCTTTCTTCAACTCACTTTCTTGTGAGCTGGCCGCAACACCGCAGGATTGCTTCAGGCCCTAGTGTGGTTCCGGCATGGCACGCTGAGCCTTTGGTTAATTCCACTTCCTGGTGGGAAATGAGAGTTAAATTTGCCCATCCAGACACCTCCAGCTAGTCTCTCATTGGTTCTCCCTATTCCTGTTCATTTTCCACAGAAATTGCAAACTGGGCCAAACAGGAGGTTAAAGGCACTGACTCTCCAGTGGGGAGAGTGTTAGTAAAGCGTCTGGAATGTTGCACCCGAGTACCAGGGGACAAAAACTGAGACACATTTGAACACGTTTCCCGATCACACGGTGGATCATACTCTGGGTTCCACATGCATGTTTTAGCTGAAGGAAGAATCCCTTAAACCTGGAGAGTTGAGACCCATGGAATGGCTACCATGCAATATGACTTCAAAGGTTCTGCATTGGCTCACCGAACCTCACCAATCCTATCACTGCTGCGCTTATGCCACTGTACACAAACTTGATTCTCTTTCGGAGACATATAAATCCATAGATTTTAAGATTCTTACTAGTCAGGTATATTCTTAGACGTTTAATATGGGGTGTTGAGTCCTCTTCGTTGAGCAAGGAGTAGCTCTTGTCTATTACATATTTGGCTTATGGAACGGTATCTGTGCTAATTTCAATCTCTGGTTTTATGCAGCACCCCAACTCACCATTCCCCTTAAGCAAGCATAAGTTGGTTTTCTACATTTGAGACCTTGTTCTCTTTTGTAATTCAGTTACTGTGTAGCCAAGTTTACATTCCGTGTATTAGTGATATCTTATGATGTTTCTTTTTCTGTGTGACTTATCTCACTTAGAATCATCGTACCTGAATCCACTCATTATGCTGCTATGGGCCTGATGACATAGATTTCATTGCTGAGTGATATTGCATTGTACGTAAGTACCACAACTTCTTTATCCATTTTTCGCTTTCTGTGATATTGAACTTGTACCGTAAACGAGGTTCTTGTAAACAGAGCCGTCCCAAACTTTGGGGTGGCTGTGTCTTTTTGATTTTAATTTCCCTAAGCTATAGGACCATAAGTGGAAGTGCCCTAGGCTCTGTTGCTTTGTTTTTTAGATGTTTCAGGAAACACCATACACTTCTCCAGAGTGGCTGTTGGCAATTTACATCCCGCCCATCAGCATAACAAGGCTCCCAATTCTCCATGAGCTGTCCTGCCTTTCTGGATTTTACACTTTTTTCAGATGGCCCTTTTGACTGGGGGGCAGTGAGACTTCATTGTACTGCAGATTTCCTTTGCAAGCTTGCTTGGTTGGCCAAAAAGGGCGTATGCGTTTTTTCCTGAATATATTCAGGAAAAAACGCATACGCCCTTTTTGGCCAAGTGCATCATTGTGGACGTTCTGCCTCTTTTCCTATGCTTTACATGCAATTCCAGTCTACCTCCTGAAATCGGATTCCTGCAATTCTGCCCCGCTTTCGAGTCCTCTTGGCAGCCTTACTTCAATATATTTTTGGACGATAGCTGTCATTTATAACTCTGCAGGTTTGTGAATTACAGTGCCCCTGAGCTCCTTTCTTCAACTCGCTTTCTTGTGAGCTGGCCGCAACACCGCAGGATTGCTTCAGGCCCTAGTGTGGTTCCGGTATGGCACGCTGAGCCTTTGGTTAATTCCTCTTCCTGGTGGGAAATGAGAGTTAAATTTGCCCGTCCAGACACCTCCAGCTAGTCTCTCATTGGTTCTCCCTATTCCTGTTCATTTTCCGCAGAAATTGCAAACTGGGCCAAACAGGAGGTTAAAGGCACTGACTCTCCAAGTGGGGAGAGTTTTAGTAAAGCGTCTGGAATGTTGCACCCGAGTACCAGGGGACAAAAACTGAGACACATTTGAACACGTTTCCCAATCACACGGTGGATCATACTCTGGGTTACACATGCATGTTTTAGCTGAAGGAAGAATCCCTTAAACCTGGAGAGTTGAGACCCATGGAATGGCTACCATGCAATATGACTTCAAAGGGTCTGCATTTGCTCATCAAACCTCACCAATCCTATCACTGCTGCGTTTATGCCGCTGTACACATGCTTGATTCTCTTTTGGAGACATATAAATCCATAGGTTTTAAGATTATTACTAGTCAGGTATATTCTTAGGCGATTAATATGGGGTGTAGAGTCCACTTCGTTGAGCAAGGAGTAGCTCTTGTCTATTACATATTTGGCTTATGGAATGGTATCTGTGCTAATTTCAATCTCTGGTTTTATGCAGAACCCCAACTCACCTTTCCCCTTAAGCAAGCATAAGTTGGTTTTCTACATTTGAGACCGTGTTCTGTTTTGTAATTCAGTTTCTGTGTAGCCAAGTTTACATTCCGTGTAGTAGTGATATCTTATGATGTTTCTTTTTCTGTGTGACTTATCTCACTTAGAATCATCGTACCTGAATCCACTCATTATGCTGCTACGGGCCTGATGATATAGATTTCATTGCTGAGTGATATTGCATTGTACGTAAGTACCACAAATTCTTTATCCATTTTTCACCTTCTGTGATATTGAATTTGTACTGTAAATGAGGTTCTTGTAAACAGAGCTGTCCCAAACTTTGGGGTGGCTGTGTCTTTTTGATTTTAATTTCCCTAAGCTATAGGACCATAAGTGGAAGTGCCCTAGGCTCTGTTGCTTTGTTTTTTAGATGTTTCAGGAAACACCATACACTTCTCCAGAGTGGCTATTGGCAATTTACATCCCGCCCATCAGCATAACAAGGCTCCCAGTTCTCCATGGCCTGTCCTGCCTTTCTGGATTTTATACTTTTTTCAGATGGCCCTTTTGACCGGGGGGCAGTGAGACTTCATTGTAGTGCAGATTTCCTTTGCAAGCTTGCTTGGTTGGCCAAAAAGGGCGTATGCGTTTTTTCCTGAATATATTCAGGAAAAAACACATACGCCCTTTTTGGCCAAGTGCATCATTGTGGACGTTCTGCCTCTTTTCCTATGCTTTACATGCAATTCCAGTCTACCTCCTGAAATCGGTTTCCTGCAATCCTGCCCCGCTTTCAAGTCCTCTTGGCAGCCTTACTTCAATATATTTTTGGACGATAGCTGTCATTTTTAACTCTGCAGGTTTGTGAATTACAGTGCCCCTGAGCTCCTTTCTTCAACTCACTTTCTTGTGAGCTGGCCGCAACACCGCAGGATTGCTTCAGGCCCTAGTGTGGTTCCGGCATGGCACGCTGAGCCTTTGGTTAATTCCTCTTCCTGGTGGGAAATGAGAGTTAAATTTCCCCATCCAGACACCTCCAGCTAGTCTCTCATTGGTTCTCCCTATTCCTGTTCATTTTCCGCAGAAATTGCAAACTGGGCCAAACAGGAGGTTAAAGGCACTGACTCTCCAAGTGGGGAGAGTGTTAGTAAAGCGTCTGGAATGTTGCACCCGAGTACCAGGGGAGAAAAACTGAGACACATTTGAACACGTTTCCCGATCACACGGTGGATCATACTCTGGGTTCCACATGCATGTTTTAGCTGAAGGAAGAATCCCTTAAACCTGGAGAGTTGAGACCCATGGAATGGGTACCATGCAATATGACTTCAAAGGGTCTGCATTGGCTCACCGAACCTCACCAATCCTATTACTGCTGCATTTATGCCTCTGTAGACACGCTTGATTCTCTTTCGGAGACATATAAATCCATAGATTTTAAGATTCTTACTAGTCAGGTATATTCTTAGACGTTTAATATGGGGTGTTGAGTCCTCTTCGTTGAGCAAGGAGTAGCTCTTGTCTATTACATATTTGGCTTATGGAACGGTATCTGTGCTAATTTCAATCTCTGGTTTTATGCAGCACCCCAACTCACCTTTCCCCTTAAGCAAGCATAAGTTGGTTTTCTACATTTGAGACCTTGTTCTGTTTTGTAATTCAGTTCCTGTGTAGCCAAGTTTACATTCCGTGTATTAGTGATATCTTATGATGTTTCTTTTTCTGTGTGACTTATCTCACTTAGAATCATCGTACCTGAATCCACTCATTATGCTGCTATGGGCCTGATGACATAGATTTCATTGCTGAGTGATATTGCATTGTACGTAAGTACTACAACTTCTTTATCCATTTTTCGCTTTCTGTGATATTGAACTTGTACCGTAAACAAGGTTCTTGTAAACAGAGCCGTCCCAAACTTTGGGGTGGCTGTGTCTTTTTGATTTTAATTTCCCTAAGCTATACGACCATAAGTGGAAGTGCCCTAGGCTCTGTTGCTTTGTTTTTTAGATGTTTCAGGAAACACCATACACTTCTCCAGAGTGGCTGTTGGCAATTTACATCCCGCCCATCAGCATAACAAGGCTCCCAGTTCTCCATGAGCTGTCCTGCCTTTCTGGATTTTACACTTTTTTCAGATGCCCCTTTTGACTGGGGGGCAGTGAGACTTCATTGTACTGCAGATTTCTTTGCAAGCTTGCTTGGTTGGCCAAAAAGGGCGTATGCATTTTTTCCTGAATATATTCAGGAAAAAACGCATACGCCCTTTTTGGCCAAGTGCATCATTGTGGACGTTCTGCCTCTTTTCCTATGCTTTACATGCAATTCCAGTCTACCTCCTGAAATCGGTTTCCTGCAATTCTGCCCCGCATTCAAGTCCTCTTGGCAGCCTTACTTCAATATATTTTTGGACGATAGCTGTCATTTTTAACTCTGCAGGTTTGTGTATTACAGTGACCCTGAGCTGCTTTCTTCAACTCGCTTTCTTGTGAGCTGGCCGCAACACCGCAGGATTGCTTCAGGCCCTAGTGTGGTTCCGGCATGGCACGCTGAGCCTTTGGTTAATTCCTCTTCCTGGTGGGAAATGAGAGTTAAATTTGCCCATCCAGACACCTCCAGCTAGTCTCTCATTGGTTCTCCCTATTTCTGTTCATTTTCCGCAGAAATTGCAAACTGGGCCAAACAGGAGGTTAAAGGCACTGACTCTCCAAGTGGGGAGAGTTTTAGTAAAGCGTCTGGAATGTTGCACCCAAGTACCAGCGGAGAAAATCTGAGACACATTTGAACACGTTTCCCGATCACACGGTGGATCATACTCTGGGTTCCACATGCATGTTTTAGCTGAAGGAAGAATCCCTTAAACCTGGAGAGTTGAGACCCATGGAATGGCTACCATGCAATATGACTTCAAAGGGTCTGCATTTGCTCATCAAACCTCACCAATCCTATCACTGCTGCGTTTATGCCGCTGTACACATGCTTGATTCTCTTTTGGAGACATATAAATCCATAGGTTTTAAGATTCTTACTAGTCAGGTATATTCTTAGACGTTTAATATGGGGTGTTGAGTCCACTTCGTTGAGCAAGGAGTAGCTCTTGTCTATTACATATTTGGCTTATGGAACGGTATCTGTGCTAATTTCAATCTCTGGTTTTATGCAGCACCCCAACTCACCTTTCCCCTTAAGCAAGCATAAGTTGGTTTTCTACATTTGAGATCCTGTTCTGTTTTGTAATTCAGTTCCTGTGTAGCCAAGTTTACATTCCATGTATTAGTGATATCTTATGATGTTTCTTTTTCTGTGTGACTTATCTCACTTAGAATCATCGTACCTGAATCCACTCATTATGCTGCTACGGGCCTGATGACATTGATTTCATTCCTGAGTGATATTGCATTGTACGTAAGTACCACAACTTCTTTATCCATTTTTCGCTTTCTGTGATATTGAACTTGTACCGTAAACGAGGTTCTTGTAAACAGAGCCGTCCCAAACTTTGGGGTGGCTGTGTCTTTTTGATTTTAATTTCCTTAAGCTATAGGACCATAAGTGGAAGTGCCCTAGGCTCTGTTGCTTTGTTTTTTAGATGTTTCAGGAAACACCATACACTTCTCCAGAGTGGCTGTTGGCAATTTACATCCCGCCCATCAGCATAACAAGGCTCGCAGTTCTCCATGGCCTGTCCGGCCTTTCTGGATTTTACACTTTTTTCAGATGGCCCTTTTGACCGGGGGGCAGTGAGACTTCATTGTACTGCAGATTTCCTTTGCAAGCTTGCTTGGTTGGCCAAAAAGGGCGTATGCGTTTTTTCCTGAATATATTCAGGAAAAAACGCATATGCCCTTTTTGGCCAAGTGCATCATTGTGGACGTTCTGCCTCTTTTCCTATGCTTTACATGCAATTCCAGTCTACCTCCTGAAATCGGATTCCTGCAATTCTGCCCCGCTTTCGAGTCCTCTTGGCAGCCTTACTTCAATATATTTTTGGACGATAGCTGTCATTTATAACTCTGCAGGTTTGTGAATTACAGTGCCCCTGAGCTCCTTTCTTCAACTCGCTTTCTTGTGAGCTGGCCGCAACACCGCAGGATTGCTTCAGGCCCTAGTGTCGTTCCGGTATGGCACGCTGAGCCTTTGGTTAATTCCTCTTCCTGGTGGGAAATGAGAGTTAAATTTGCCCGTCCAGACACCTCCAGCTAGTCTCTCATTGGTTCTCCCTATTCCTGTTCATTTTCCGCAGAAATTGCAAACTGGGCCAAACAGGAGGTTAAAGGCACTGACTCTCCAAGTGGGGAGAGTTTTAGTAAAGCGTCTGGAATGTTGCACCAGAGTACCAGGGGACAAAAACTGAGACACATTTGAACACGTTTCCCGATCACACGGTGGATCATACTCTGGGTTCCACATGCATGTTTTAGCTGAAGGAAGAATCCCTTAAACCTGGAGAGTTGAGACCCATGGAATGGGTACCATTCAATATGACTTCAAAGGTTCTGCATTGGCTCACCAAACCTCACCAATCCTATCACTGCTGCGCTTATGCCACTGTACACAAACTTGATTCTCTTTCGGAGACATATAAATCCATAGATTTTAAGATTCTTACTAGTCAGGTATATTCTTAGACGTTTAATATGGGGTGTTGAGTCCTCTTCGTTGAGCAAGGAGTAGCTCTTGTCTATTACATATTTGGCTTATGGAACGGTATCTGTGCTAATTTCAATCTCTGGTTTTATGCAGAACCCCAACTCACCTTTCCCCTTAAGCAAGCATAAGTTGGTTTTCTACATTTGAGACCCTGTTCTGTTTTGTATTTCAGTTCCTGGGTAGCCAAGTTTACATTCCGTGTAGTAGGGATATCTTATGATGTTTCTTTTCCTGTGTGACTTATTTCACTTAGAATCATCGTACCTGAATCCACTCATTATGCTGCTACGGGCCTGATGATATACATTTCATTGCTGAGTGATATTGCATTGTACGTAAGTACCACAAATTCTTTATCCATTTTTCGCTTTCTGTGATATTGAACTTGTACCGTAAATGAGGTTCTTGTAAACAGAGCCGTCCCAAACTTTGGGGTGGCTGTTTCTTTTTGATTTTAATTTCCCTAAGCTATAGGACCATAAGTGGAAGTGCCCTAGGCTCTGTTGCTTTGTTTTTTAGATGTTTCAGGAAACACCATACACTTCTCCAGAGTGGCTGTTGGCAATTTACATCCCGCCCATCAGCATAACAAGGCTCCCAGTTCTCCATGGCCTGTCCGGCCTTTCTGGATTTTACACTTTTTTCAGATGGCCCTTTTGACTGGGGGGCAGTGAGACTTCATTGTAGTGCAGATTTCCTTTGCAAGCTTGCTTGGTTGGCCAAAAAGGGCGTATGCGTTTTTTCCTGAATATATTCAGGAAAAAACGCATACGCCCTTTTTGGCCAAGTGCATCATTGTGGACATTCTGTCTCTTTTCCTATGCTTTACATGCAATTCCAGTCTACCTCCTGAAATCGGATTCCTGCAATTCTGCCCCGCTTTCGAGTCCTCTTGGCAGCCTTACTTCAATATATTTTTGGACGATAGCTGTCATTTTTAACTCTGCAGGTTTGTGAATTACAGTGCCCCTGAGCTCCTTTCTTCAACTCGCTTTCTTGTGAGCTGGCCGCAACACCGCAGGATTGCTTCAGGCCCTAGTGTGGTTCCGGCATGGCACGCTGAGCCTTTGGTTAATTCCTCTTCCTGGTGGGAAATGAGAGTTAAATTTGCCCATCCAGACACCTCCAGCTAGTCTCTCATTGGTTCTCCCTATTCCTGTTCATTTTCCGCAGAAATTGCAAACTGGGCCAAACAGGAGGTTAAAGGCACTGACTCTCCAAGTGGGGAGAGTGTTAGTAAAGCGTCTGGAATGTTACACCCGAGTACCAGGGGACGAAAACTGAGACACATTTGAACACGTTTCCCGATCACACGGTGGATCATACTCTGGGTTCCACATGCATGTTTTAGCTGAAGGAAGAATCCCTTAAACCTGGAGAGTTGAGACCCATGGAATGGCTACCATGCAATATGACTTCAAAGGGTCTGCATTTGCTCATCAAACCTCAGAAATCCTATCACTGCTGCGTTTATGCCGCTGTACACATGCTTGATTCTCTTTTGGAGACATATAAATCCATAGGTTTTAAGATTATTACTAGTCAGGTATATTCTTAGGCGATTAATATGGGGTGTAGAGTCCACTTCGTTGAGCAAGGAGTAGCTCTTGTCTATTACATATTTGGCTTATGGAATGGTATCTGTGCTAATTTCAATCTCTGGTTTTATGCAGAACCCCAACTCACCTTTCCCCTTAAGCAAGCATAAGTTGGTTTTCTACATTTGAGACCGTGTTCTGTTTTGTAATTCAGTTTCTGTGTAGCCAAGTTTACATTCCGTGTAGTAGTGATATCTTATGATGTTTCCTTTTCTGTGTGACTTATCTCACTTAGAATCATCGTACCTGAATCCACTCATTATGCTGCTACGGGCCTGATGATATAGATTTCATTGCTGAGTGATATTGCATTGTACGTAAGTACCACAAATTCTTTATCCATTTTTCACCTTCTGTGATATTGAATTTGTACTGTAAATGAGGTTCTTGTAAACAGAGCCATCCCAAACTTTGGGGTGGCTGTGTCTTTTTGATTTTAATTTCCCTAAGCTATAGGACCATAAGTGGAAGTGCCCTAGGCTCTGTTGCTTTGTTTTTTAGATGTTTCAGGAAACACCATACACTTCTCCAGAGTGGCTGTTGGCAATTTACATCCCGCCCATCAGCATAACAAGGCTCCCAGTTCTCCATGGCCTGTCCTGCCTTTCTGGATTTTACACTTTTTTCAGATGGCCCTTTTGACTGGGGGGCAGTGAGACTTCATTGTAGTGCAGATTTCCTTTGCAAGCTTGCTTGGTTGGCCAAAAAGGGCGTATGCGTTTTTTCCTGAATATATTCAGGAAAAAACGCATACGCCCTTTTTGGCCAAGTGCATCATTGTGGACGTTCTGCCTCTTTTCCTATGCTTTACATGCAATTCCAGTCTACCTCCTGAAATCGGTTTCCTGCAATTCTGCCCCGCTTTCAAGTCCTCTTGGCAGCCTTACTTCAATATATTTTTGGACGATAGCTGTCATTTATAACTCTGCAGGTTTGTGAATTACAGTGCCCCTGAGCTCCTTTCTTCAACCCGCTTTCTTGTGAGCTGGCCGCAACACCGCAGGATTGCTTCAGGCCCTAGTGTCGTTCCGGCATGGCACGCTGAGCCTTTGGTTAATTCCTCTTCCTGGTGGGAAATGAGAGTTAAATTTGCCCATCCAGACACCTCCAGCTAGTCTCTCATTGGTTCTCCCTATTCCTGTTCATTTTCCGCAGAAATTGCAAACTGGGCCAAACAGGAGGTTAAAGGCACTGACTCTCCAAGTGGGGAGAGTGTTAGTAAAGCATCTGGAATGTTGCACCCGAGTACCAGGGGACGAAAAGTGAGACATTTGAACACGTTTCCCGACCACACAGTGGATCATACTCTGGGTTCCACATGCATGTTTTAGGTGAAGGAAGAATCCCTTAAACCTGGAGAGTTGAGACCCATGGAATGGGTACCATGCAATATGACTTCAAAGGGTCTGCATTTGCTCATCAAACCTCACCAATCCTATCACTGCTGCGTTTATGCCGCTGTACACACGCTTGATTCTCTTTCGGAGACATATAAATCCACAGGTTTTAAGATTATTACTAGTCAGGTATATTCTTAGGCGATTAATATGGGGTGTTGAGTCCACTTCGTTGAGCAAGGAGTAGCTCTTGTCTATTACATATTTGGCTTATGGAATGGTATCTGTGCTAATTTCAATCTCTGGTTTTATGCAGCACCCCAACTCACCTTTCCCCTTAAGCAAGCATAAGTTGGTTTTCTACATTTGAGACCGTGTTCTGTTTTGTAATTCAGTTTCTGTGTAGCCAAGTTTACATTCCGTGTAGTAGTGATATCTTATGAGGTTTCTTTTTCTGTGTGACTTATGTCACTTAGAATCATCGTACCTGAATCCACTCATTATGCTGCTACGGGCCTGATGACATAGATTTCATTCCTGAGTGATATTGCATTGTACGTAAGTACCACAACTTCTTTATCCATTTTTCGCTTTCTGTGATATTGAACTTGTACCGTAAACGAGGTTCTTGTAAACAGAGCCGTCCCAAACTTTGGGGTGGCTGTGTCTTTTTGATTTTAATTTCCCTAAGCTATAGGACCATAAGTGGAAGTGCCCTAGGCTCTGTTGCTTTGTTTTTTAGATGTTTCAGGAAACACCATACACTTCTCCAGAGTGGCTGTTGGCAATTTACATCCCGCCCATCAGCATAACAAGGCTCCCAGTTCTCCATGGCCTGTCCTGCCTTTCTGGATTTTATACTTTTTTCAGATGGCCCTTTTGACCGGGGGGCAGTGAGACTTCATTGTAGTGCAGATTTCCTTTGCAAGCTTGCTTGGTTGGCCAAAAAGGGCGTATGCGTTTTTTCCTGAATATATTCAGGAAAAAACGCATACGCCCTTTTTGGCCAAGTGCATCATTGTGGACGTTCTGCCTCTTTTCCTATGCTTTACATGCAATTCCAGTCTACCTCCTGAAATCGGATTCCTGCAATTCTGCCCCGCTTTCGAGTCCTCTTGGCAGCCTTACTTCAATATATTTTTGGACGATAGCTGTCATTTATAACTCTGCAGGTTTGTGAATTACAGTGCCCCTGAGCTCCTTTCTTCAACTCGCTTTCTTGTGAGCTGGCTGCAACACCGCAGGATTGCTTCAGGCCCTAGTGTGGTTCCGGTATGGCACGCTGAGCCTTTGGTTAATTCCTCTTCCTGGTGGGAAATGAGAGTTAAATTTGCCCGTCCAGACACCTCCAGCTAGTCTCTCATTGGTTCTCCCTATTCCTGTTCATTTTCCGCAGAAATTGCAAACTGGGCCAAACAGGAGGTTAAAGGCACTGACTCTCCAATTGGGGAGAGTTTTAGTAAAGCGTCTGGAATGTTGCACCCGAGTACCAGGGGACAAAAACTGAGACACATTTGAACACGTTTCCCGATCACACGGTGGATCATACTCTGGGTTCCACATGCATGTTTTAGCTGAAGGAAGAATCCCTTAAACCTGGAGAGTTGAGACCCATGGAATGGGTCCCATTCAATATGACTTCAAAGGTTCTGCATTGGCTCACCGAACCTCACCAATCCTATCACTGCTGCGCTTATGCCACTGTACACAAACTTGATTCTCTTTCGGAGACATATAAATCCATAGATTTTAAGATTCTTACTAGTCAGGTATATTCTTATACGTTTAATATGGGGTGTTGAGTCCTCTTCGTTGAGCAAGGAGTAGCTCTTGTCTATTACATATTTGGCTTATGGAACGGTATCTGTGCTAATTTCAATCTCTGGTTTTATGCAGCACCCCAACTCACCTTTCCCCTTAAGCAAGCATAAGTTGGTTTTCTACATTTGAGACCTTGTTCTCTTTTGTAATTCAGTTACTGTGTAGCCAAGTTTACATTCCGTGTATTAGTGATATCTTATGATGTTTCTTTTTCTGTGTGACTTATCTCACTTAGAATCATCGTACCTGAATCCACTCATTATGCTGCTATGGGCCTGATGACATAGATTTCATTGCTGAGTGATATTGCATTGTACGTAAGTACCACAAATTCTTTATCCATTTTTCGCTTTCTGTGATATTGAACTTGTACCGTAAACGAGGTTCTTGTAAACAGAGCCGTCCCAAACTTTGGGGTGGCTGTGTCTTTTTGATTTTAATTTCCCTAAGCTATAGGACCATAAGTGGAAGTGCCCTAGGCTCTGTTGCTTTGTTTTTTAGATGTTTCAGGAAACACCATACACTTCTCCAGAGTGGCTGTTGGCAATTTACATCCCGCCCATCAGCATAACAAGGCTCCCAATTCTCCATGAGCTGTCCTGCCTTTCTGGATTTTACACTTTTTTCAGATGGCCCTTTTGACTGGGGGGCAGTGAGACTTCATTGTACTGCAGATTTCCTTTGCAAGCTTGCTTGGTTGGCCAAAAAGGGCGTATGCGTTTTTTCCTGAATATATTCAGGAAAAAACGCATACGCCCTTTTTGGCCAAGTGCATCATTGTGGACGTTCTGCCTCTTTTCCTATGCTTTACATGCAATTCCAGTCTACCTCCTGAAATCGGATTCCTGCAATTCTGCCCCGCTTTCGAGTCCTCTTGGCAGCCTTACTTCAATATATTTTTGGACGATAGCTGTCATTTATAACTCTGCAGGTTTGTGAATTACAGTGCCCCTGAGCTCCTTTCTTCAACTCGCTTTCTTGTGAGCTGGCCGCAACACCGCAGGATTGCTTCAGGCCCTAGTGTGGTTCCGGTATGGCACGCTGAGCCTTTGGTTAATTCCTCTTCCTGGTGGGAAATGAGAGTTAAATTTGCCCGTCCAGACACCTCCAGCTAGTCTCTCATTGGTTCTCCCTATTCCTGTTCATTTTCCGCAGAAATTGCAAACTGGGCCAAACAGGAGGTTAAAGGCACTGACTCTCCAAGTGGGGAGAGTGTTAGTAAAGCGTATGGAATGTTGCACCCGAGTACCAGGGGACAAAAACTGAGACACATTTGAACACGTTTCCCGATCACACGGTGGATCATACTCTGGGTTCCACATGCATGTTTTAGCTGAAGGAAGAATCCCTTAAACCTGGAGAGTTGAGACCCATGGAATGGCTACCATGCAATATGACTTCAAAGGGTCTGCATTTGCTCATCAAACCTCACCAATCCTATCACTGCTGCGTTTATGCCGCTGTACACATGCTTGATTCTCTTTTGGAGACATATAAATCCATAGGTTTTAAGATTATTACTAGTCAGGTATATTCTTAGGCGATTAATATGGGGTGTAGAGTCCACTTCGTTGAGCAAGGAGTAGCTCTTGTCTATTACATATTTGGCTTATGGAATGGTATCTGTGCTAATTTCAATCTCTGGTTTTATGCAGAACCCCAACTCACCTTTCCACTTAAGCAAGCATAAGTTGGTTTTCTACATTTGAGACCGTGTTCTGTTTTGTAATTCAGTTTCTGTGTAGCCAAGTTTACATTCCGTGTAGTAGTGATATCTTATGATGTTTCTTTTTCTGTGTGACTTATCTCACTTAGAATCATCGTACCTGAATCCACTCATTATGCTGCTACGGGCCTGATGACATAGATTTCATTGCTGAGTGATATTGCATTGTACGTAAGTACCACAAATTCTTTATCCATTTTTCACCTTCTGTGATATTGAATTTGTACTGTAAATGAGGTTCTTGTAAACAGAGCCGTCCCAAACTTTGGGGTGGCTGTGTCTTTTTGATTTTAATTTCCCTAAGCTATAGGACCATAAGTGGAAGTGCCCTAGGCTCTGTTGCTTTGTTTTTTAGATGTTTCAGGAAACACCATACACTTCTCCAGAGTGGCTATTGGCAATTTACATCCCGCCCATCAGCATAACAAGGCTCCCAGTTCTCCATGGCCTGTCCTGCCTTTCTGGATTTTAAACTTTTTTCAGATGGCCCTTTTGACCGGGGGGCAGTGAGACTTCATTGTAGTGCAGATTTCCTTTGCAAGCTTGCTTGGTTGGCCAAAAAGGGCGTATGCGTTTTTTCCTGAATATATTCAGGAAAAAACGCATACGCCCTTTTTGGCCAAGTGCATCATTGTGGACGTTCTGCCTCTTTTCCTATGCTTTACATGCAATTCCAGTCTACCTCCTGAAATCGGTTTCCTGCAATCCTGCCCCGCTTTCAAGTCCTCTTGGCAGCCTTACTTCAATATATTTTTGGACGATAGCTGTCATTTTTAACTCTGCAGGTTTGTGAATTACAGTGCCCCTGAGCTCCTTTCTTCAACTCACTTTCTTGTGAGCTGGCCGCAACACCGCAGGATTGCTTCAGGCCCTACTGTGGTTCCGGCATGGCACGCTGAGCCTTTGGTTAATTCCTCTTCCTGGTGGGAAATGAGAGTTAAATTTGCCCATCCAGACACCTCCAGCTAGTCTCTCATTGGTTCTCCCTATTCCTGTTCATTTTCCGCAGAAATTGCAAACTGGGCCAAACAGGAGGTTAAAGGCACTGACTCTCCAAGTGGGGAGAGTGTTAGTAAAGCATCTGGAATGTTGCACCCGAGTACCAGGGGAGAAAAACTGAGACACATTTGAACACGTTTCCCGATCACACGGTGGATCATACTCTGGGTTCCACATGCATGTTTTAGCTGAAGGAAGAATCCCTTAAACCTGGAGAGTTGAGACCCATGGAATGGCTACCATGCAATATGACTTCAAAGGGTCTGCATTGGCTCACCGAACCTCACCAATCCTATTACTGCTGCATTTATGCCTCTGTAGACACGCTTGATTCTCTTTCGGAGACATATAAATCCATAGATTTTAAGATTCTTACTAGTCAGGTATATTCTTAGACTTTTAATATGGGGTGTTGAGTCCTCTTCGTTGAGCAAGGAGTAGCTCTTGTCTATTACATATTTGGCTTATGGAACGGTATCTGTGCTAATTTCAATCTCTGGTTTTATGCAGCACCCCAACTCACCTTTCCCCTTAAGCAAGCATAAGTTGGTTTTCTACATTTGAGACCTTGTTCTGTTTTGTAATTCAGTTCCTGTGTAGCCAAGTTTACATTCCGTGTATTAGTGATATCTTATGATGTTTCTTTTTCTGTGTGACTTATCTCACTTAGAATCATCGTACCTGAATCCACTCATTATGCTGCTATGGGCCTGATGACATAGATTTCATTCCTGAGTGATATTGCATTGTATGTAAGTACCACAACTTCTTTATCCATTTTTCACTTTCTGTGATATTGAACTTGTACTGTAAACGAGGTTCTTGTAAACAGAGCCGTCCCAAACTTTGGGGTGGCTGTGTCTTTTTGATTTTAATTTCCCTAAGCTATAGGACCATAAGTGGAAGTGCCCTAGGCTCTGTTGCTTTGTTTTTTAGATGTTTCAGGAAACACCATACACTTCTCCAGAGTGGCTGTTGGCAATTTACATCCCGCCCATCAGCATAACAAGGCTCCCAGTTCTCCATGGCCTGTCCTGCCTTTCTGGATTTTACACTTTTTTCAGATGGCCCTTTTGACCGGGGGGCAGTGAGACTTCATTGTAGTGCAGATTTCCTTTGCAAGCTTGCTTGGTTTGCCAAAAAGGGCGTATGCGTTTTTTCCTGAATATATTCAGGAAAAAACGCATACGCCCTTTTTGGCCAAGTGCATCATTGTGGACGTTCTGCCTCTTTTCCTATGCTTTACATGCAATTCCAGTCTACCTCCTGAAATCGGATTCCTGCAATTCTGCCCCGCTTTCAAGTCCTCTTGGCAGCCTTACTTCAATATATTTTTGGACGATAGCTGTCATTTTTAACTCTGCAGGTTTGTGTATTACAGTGCCCCTGAGCTGCTTTCTTCAACTCGCTTTCTTGTGAGCTGGCCGCAACACCGCAGGATTGCTTCAGGCCCTAGTGTGGTTCCGGCATGGCAAGCTGAGCCTTTGGTTAATTCCTCTTCCTGGTGGGAAATGAGAGTTAAATTTGCCCGTCCAGACACCTCCAGATAGTCTCTCATTGGTTCTCCCTATTCCTGTTCATCTTCCGCAGAAATTGCAAACTGGGCCAAACAGGAGGTTAAAGGCACTGACTCTCCAAGTGGGGAGAGTGTTAGTAAAGCGTCTGGAATGTTGCACCCGAGTACGAGGAGACGAAACCTGAGACACATTTCAACACGTTTCCCGATCACACGGTGGATCATACTCTGGGTTCCACATGCATGTTTTAGGTGAAGGAAGAATCCCTTAAACCTAGAGAGTTCAGACCCATGGAATGGGTACCATGCAATATGACTTCAAAGGTTCTGCATTGGCTCACCGAACCTCACCAATCCTATCACTGCTGTGCTTATGCCACTGTACACACGCTTGATTCCCTTTCGGAGACATATAAATCCATAGGTTTTAAGATTCTTACTAGTCAGGTATATTCCTAGACGTTTAATATGGGGTGTTGAGTCCTCTTCGTTGAGCAAGGAGTAGCTCTTGTCTATTACATATTTGGCTTATGGAACTGTATCTGTGCTAATTTCAATCTCTGGTTTTATGCAGCTCCCCAATTCACCTTTCCCCTTAAGCTAGCATAAGTTGGTTTTCTACATTTGAGACACTGTTCTGTTTTGTATTTCAGTTCCTCGGTAGCCAAGTTTACATTCCGTGTAGTAGGGATATCTTATGATGTTTCTTTTTCTGTGTGACTTATTTCACTTAGAATCATCGTACCTGAATCCACTCATTATGCTGCTACGGGCCTGATGATATACATTTCATTGCTGAGTGATATTGCATTGTACGTAAGTATCACAAATTCTTTATCCATTTTTCGCTTTCTGTGATATTGAACTTGTACCGTAAATGAGGTTCTTGTAAACAGAGCCGTCCCAAACTTTGGGGTGGCTGTTTCTTTTTGATTTTAATTTCCCTAAGCTATAGGACCATAAGTGGAAGTGCCCTAGGCTCTGTTGCTTTGTTTTTTAGATGTTTCAGGAAACACCATACACTTCTCCAGAGTGGCTGTTGGCAATTTACATCTAGCCCATCAGCATAACAAGGCTCCCAGTTCTCCATGGCCTGTCCGGCCTTTCTGGATTTTACACTTTTTTCAGATGGCCCTTTTGACTGGGGGGCAGTGAGACTTCATTGTAGTGCAGATTTCCTTTGCAAGCTTGCTTGGTTGGCCAAAAAGGGCGTATGCGTTTTTTCCTGAATATATTCAGGAAAAAACGCATACGCCCTTTTTGGCCAAGTGCATCATTGTGGACATTCTGTCTCTTTTCCTATGCTTTACATGCAATTCCAGTCTACCTCCTGAAATCGGATTCCTGCAATTCTGCCCCGCTTTCAAGTCCTCTTGGCAGCCTTACTTCAATATATTTTTGGACGATAGCTGTCATTTTTAACTCTGCAGGTTTGTGAATTACAGTGCCCCTGAGCTCCTTTCTTCAACTCGCTTTCTTGTGAGCTGGCCGCAACACCGCAGGATTGCTTCAGGCCCTAGTGTGGTTCCGGCATGGCACGCTGAGCCTTTGGTTAATTCCTCTTCCTGGTGGGAAATGAGAGTTAAATTTGCCCATCCAGACACCTCCAGCTAGTCTCTCATTGGTTCTCCCTATTCCTGTTCATTTTCCGCAGAAATTGCAAACTGGGCCAAACAGGAGGTTAAAGGCACTGACTCTCCAAGTGGGGAGAGTGTTAGTAAAGCGTCTGGAATGTTGCACCCGAGTACCAGGGGACGAAAACTGAGACACATTTGAACACGTTTCCCGATCACACGGTGGATCATACTCTGGGTTCCACATGCATGTTTTAGCTGAAGGAAGAATCCCTTAAACCTGGAGAGTTGAGACCCATGGAATGGGTACCATTCAATATGACTTCAAAGGTTCTGCATTGGCTCACCGAACCTCACCAATCCTATCACTGCTGCGCGTATGCCACTGTACACACGCTTGATTCTCTTTCGGAGACATATATATCCATAGATTTTAAGATTCTTACTAGTCAGGTATATTCTTAGACGTTTAATATGGGGTGTTGAGTCCTCTTCGTTGAGCAAGGAGTAGCTCTTGTCTATTACATATTTGGCTTATGGAACGGTATCTGTGCTAATTTCAATCTCTGGTTTTATGCAGCACCCCAACTCACCTTTCCCCTTAAGCAAGCATAAGTTGGTTTTCTACATTTGAGACCTTGTTCTGTTTTGTAATTCAGTTCCTGTGTAGCCAAGTTTACATTCCGTGTATTAGTGATATCTTATGATGTTTCTTTTTCTGTGTGACTTATCTCACTTAGAATCATCGTACCTGAATCCACTCATTATGCTGCTATGGGCCTGATGACATAGATTTCATTGCTGAGTGATATTGCATTGTACGTAAGTACCACAACTTCTTTATCCATTTTTCGCTTTCTGTGATATTGAACTTGTACCGTAAACGAGGTTCTTGTAAACAGAGCCGTCCCAAACTTTGGGGTGGCTGTGTCTTTTTGATTTTAATTTCCCTAAGCTATACGACCATAAGTGGAAGTGCCCTAGGCTCTGTTGCTTTGCTTTTTAGATGTTTCAGGAAACACCATACACTTCTCCAGAGTGGCTGTTGGCAATTTACATCCCGCCCATCAGCATAACAAGGCTCCCAATTCTCCATGAGCTGTCCTGCCTTTCTGGATTTTACACTTTTTTCAGATGCCCCTTTTGACTGGGGGGCAGTGAGACTTCATTGTACTGCAGATTTCCTTTGCAAGCTTGCTTGGTTGGCCAAAAAGGGCGTATGCGTTTTTTCCTGAATATATTCAGGAAAAAACGCATACGCCCTTTTTGGCCAAGTGCATCATTGTGGACGTTCTGCCTCTTTTCCTATGCTTTACATGCAATTCCAGTCTACCTCCTGAAATCGGATTCCTGCAATTCTGCCCCGCTTTCAAGTCCTCTTGGCAGCCTTACTTCAATATATTTTTGGACGATAGCTGTCATTTTTCACTCTGCAGGTTTGTGAATTACAGTGCCCCTGAGCTCCTTTCTTCAACTCGCTTTCTTGTGAGCTGGCCGCAACACCGCAGGATTGCTTCAGGCCCTAGTGTGGTTCTGGCATTGCATGCTGAGCCTTTGGTTAATTCCTCTTCCTGGTGGGAAATGAGAGTTAAATTTGCCCGTCCAGACACCTCCAGCTAGTCTCTCATTGGTTCTCCCTATTCCTGTTCATTTTCCGCAGAAATTGCAAACTGGGCCAAACAGGAGGTTAAAGGCACTGACTCTCCAAGTGGGGAGAGTTTTAGTAAAGCGTCTGGAATGTTGCACCCGAGTACCAGGGGATGAAATCTGACACATTTGAACACATTTCCCGATCACACGGTGGATCATACTCTGGGTTCCACATGCATGTTTTAGCTGAAGGAAGAATCCCTTAAACCTGGAGAGTTGAGACCCATGGAATGGGTACCATGCAATATGACTTCAAAGGGTCTGCATTTGCTCACCGAACCTCACCAATCCTATTACTGCTGCATTTATGCCTCTGTAGACACGCTTGATTCTCTTTCGGAGACATATAAATCCATAGGTTTTAAGATTCTTACTAGTCAGGTATATTCTTAGGCATTTAATATGGGGTGTAGAGTCCACTTTGTTGAGCAAGGAGTAGCTCTTGTCTATTACCTATTTGGCTTATGGAATGGTATCTGTGCTAATTTCAATCTCTGGTTTTATGCAGCACCCCAACTCACCTTTCCCCTTAAGCAAGCATAAGTTGGTTTTCTACATTTGAGATCCTGTTCTGTTTTGTAATTCAGTTCCTGTGTAGCCAAGTTTACATTCCGTGTATTAGTGATATCTTATGATGTTTCTTTTTCTGTGTGACTTATTTCACTTAGAATCATCGTACCTGAATCCACTCATTATGCTGCTATGGACCTGATGACATAGATTTCATTCCTGAGTGATATTGCATTGTACGTAAGTACCACAACTTCTTTATCCATTTTTCACTTTCTGCGATATTGAACTTGTACCATAAACGAGATTCTTGTAAACAGAGCCGGCCCAAACTTTGGGGTGGCTGTGTCTTTTTGATTTTAATTTCCCTAAGCTATAGGACCATAAGTGGAAGTGCCCTAGGCTCTGTTGCTTTGTTTTTTAGATGTTTCAGGAAACACCATACACTTCTCCAGAGTGGCTGTTGGCAATTTACATCCCGCCCATCAGCATAACAAGGCTCCCAGTTCTCCATGGCCTGTCCTGCCTTTCTGGATTTTATACTTTTTTCAGATGGCCCTTTTGACCGGGGGGCAGTGAGACTTCATTGTACTGCAGATTTCCTTTGCAAGCTTGCTTGGTTGGCCAAAAAGGGCGTATGCGTTTTTTCCTGAATATATTCAGGAAAAAACGCATACGCCCTTTTTGGCCAAGTGCATCATTGTGGACGTTCTGCCTCTTTTCCTATGCTTTACATGCAATTCCAGTCTACCTCCTGAAATCGGATTCCTGCAATTCTGCCCTGCTTTCAAGTCCTCTTGGCAGCCTTACTTCAATATATTTTTGGACGATAGCTGTCATTTATAACTCTGCAGGTTTGTGAATTACAGTGCCCCTGAGCTCCTTTCTTCAACTCGCTTTCTTGTGAGCTGGCCGCAACACCGCAGGATTGCTTCAGGCCCTAGTGTGGTTCCGGCATGGCACGCTGAGCCTTTGGTTAATTCCTCTTCCTGGTGGGAAATGAGAGTTACATTTGCCCATCCAGACACCTCCAGCTAGTCTCTCATTGGTTCTCCCTATTCCTGTTCATTTTCCGCAGAAATTGCAAACTGGGCCAAACAGGAGGTTAAAGGCAGTGACTCTCCAAGTGGGGAGAGTTTTAGTAAAGCGTCTGGAATGTTGCACCCGAGTACCAGGGGACAAAAACTGAGACACATTTGAACACGTTTCCCGATCACACGGTGGATCATCCTCTGGGTTCCACATGCATGTTTTAGCTGAAGGAAGAATCCCTTAAACCTGGAGAGTTGAGACCCATGGAATGGGTACCATTCAATATGACTTCAAAGGTTCTGCATTGGCTCACCGAACCTCACCAATCCTATCACTGCTGCGCTTATGCCACTGTACACACGCTTGATTCTCTTTCGGAGACATAGAAATCCATAGATTTTAAGATTCTTACTAGTCAGGTATATTCTTAGACGTTTAATATGGGGTGTTGAGTCCTCTTCGTTGAGCAAGGAGTAGCTCTTGTCTATTACATATTTGGCTTATGGAACGGTATCTGTGCTAATTTCAATCTCTGGTTTTATGCAGCACCCCAACTCACCTTTCCCCTTAAGCAAGCATAAGATGGTTTTCTACATTTGAGACCTTGTTCTGTTTTGTAATTCAGTTCCTGTGTAGCCAAGTTTTCATTCCGTGTAGTAGTGATATCTTATGATGTTTCTTTTTCTGTGTGACTTATCTCATTTAGAATCATCGTACCTGAATCCACTCATTATGCTGCTATGGGCCTGATGACATAGATTTCATTGCTGAGTGATATTGCATTGTACGTAAGTACCACAACTTCTTTATCCATTTTTCGCTTTCTGTGATATTGAACTTGTACCGTAAACGAGGTTCTTGTAAACAGAGCCGTCCTAAACTTTGGGGTGGCTGTGTCTTTTTGATTTTAATTTCCCTAAGCTATACGACCATAAGTGGAAGTGCCCTAGGCTCTGTTGCTTTGTTTTTTAGATGTTTCAGGAAACACCATACACTTCTCCAGAGTGGCTGTTGGCAATTTACATCCCGCCCATCAGCATAACAAGGCTCCCAGTTCTCCATGGCCTGTCCTGCCTTTCTGGATTTTATACTTTTTTCAGATGGCCCTTTTGACCGGGGGGCAGTGAGACTTCATTGTAGTGCAGATTTCCTTTGCAAGCTTGCTTGGTTGGCCAAAAAGTGCGTATGCGTTTTTTCCTGAATATATTCAGGAAAAAACGCATACGCCCTTTTTGGCCAAGTGCATCATTGTGGACGTTCTGCCTCTTTTCCTATGCTTTACATGCAATTCCAGTCTACCTCCTGAAATCGGATTCCTGCAATCCTGCCCCGCTTTCAAGTCCTCTTGGCAGCCTTACTTCAATATATTTTTGGACGATAGCTGTCATTTTTAACTCTGCAGGTTTGTGAATTACAGTGCCCCTGAGCTCCTTTCTTCAACTCACTTTCTTGTGAGCTGGCCGCAACACCGCAGGATTGTTTCAGGCCCTAGTGTGGTTCCGGCATGGCACGCTGAGCCTTTGGTTAATTCCTCTTCCTGGTGGGAAATGAGAGTTAAATTTGCCCATCCAGACACCTCCAGCTAGTCTCTCATTGGTTCTCCCTATTCCTGTTCATTTTCCGCAGAAATTGCAAACTGGGCCAAACAGGAGGTTAAAGGCACTGACTCTCCAAGTGGGGAGAGTGTTAGTAAAGCATCTGGAATGTTGCACCCGAGTACCAGGGGACAAAAACTGAGACACATTTGAACACGTTTCCCGATCACACGGTGGATCATACTCTGGGTTCCACATGCATGTTTTAGTTGAAGGAAGAATCCCTTAAACCTGGAAAGTTGAGACCCATGGAATGGCTACCATGCAATATGACTTCAAAGGGTCTGCATTTGCTCACCGAACCTCACCAATCCTATCACTGCTGCATTTATGCCGCTGTACACACGCTTGATTCTCTTTCGGAGACATATAAATCCATAGGTGTTAAGATTCTTACTAGTCAGGTATATTCTTAGGCATTTAATATGGGGTGTTGAGTCCACTTCGTTGAGCAAGGAGTAGCTCTTGTCTATTACCTATTTGGCTTATGGAATGGTATCTGTGCTAATTTCAATCTCTGGTTTTATGCAGCACCCCAACTCACCTTTCCCCTTAAGCAAGCATAAGTTGGTTTTCTACATTTGAGATCCTGTTCTGTTTTGTAATTCAGTTCCTGTGTAGCCAAGTTTACATTCCGTGTATTAGTGATATCTTATGATGTTTCTTTTTCTGTGTGACTTATTTCACTTAGAATCATCGTACCTGAATCCACTCATTATGCTGCTACGGGCCTGATGACATAGATTTCATTCCTGAGTGATATTGCATTGTACGTAAGTACCACAACTTCTTTATCCATTTTTCACTTTCTGCTATATTGAACTTGTACCATAAACGAGATTCTTGTAAACAGAGCCGGCCCAAACTTTGGGGTGGCTGTGTCTTTTTGATTTTAATTTCCCTAAGCTATAGGACCATAAGTGGAAGTGCCCTAGGCTCTGTTGCTTTGTTTTTTAGATGTTTCAGGAAACACCATACACTTCTCCAGAGTGGCTGTTGGCAATTTACATCCCGCCCATCAGCATAACAAGGCTCCCAGTTCTCCATGGCCTGTCCTGCCTTTCTGGATGTTATACTTTTTTCAGATGGCCCTTTTGAACGGGGGGCAGTGAGACTTCATTGTAGTGCAGATTTCCTTTGCAAGCTTGCTTGGTTGGCCAAAAAGGGCGTATGCGTTTTTTCCTGAATATATTCAGGAAAAAACGCATACGCCCTTTTTGGCCAAGTGCATCATTGTGGACGTTCTGCCTCTTTTCCTATGCTTTACATGCAATTCCAGTCTACCTCCTGAAATCGGTTTCCTGCAATTCTGCCCCGCTTTCAAGTCCTCTTGGCAGCCTTACTTCAATATATTTTTGGACGATAGCTGTCATTTTTAACTCTGCAGGTTTGTGAATTACAGTGCCCCTGAGCTCCTTTCTTCAACTCGCTTTTTTGTGAGCTGGCCGCAACACCGCAGCATTGCTTCAGGCCCTAGTGTGGTTCCGGCATGGCACGCTGAGCCTTTGGTTAATTCCTCTTCCTGGTGGGAAATGAGAGTTAAATTTGCCCATCCAGACACCTCCAGCTAGTCTCTCATTGGTTCTCCCTATTTCTGTTCATTTTCCGCAGAAATTGCAAACTGGGCCAAACAGGAGGTTAAAGGCACTGTCTCTCCAAGTGGGGAGAGTGTTAGTAAAGCATCTGGAATGTTGCACCTGAGTACCAGGGGACAAAAACTGAGACACATTTGAACACGTTTCCCGATCACACGGTGGATCATACTCTGGGTTCCACATGCATGTTTTAGCTGAAGGAAGAATCCCTTAAACCTGGAGAGTTGAGACCCATGGAATGGGTACCATGCAATATGACTTCAAAGGGTCTGCATTTGCTCACCGAACCTCACCAATCCTATCACTGCTGCGTTTATGCTGCTGTACACACGCTTGATTCTCTTTCGGGGACATAGAAATCCATAGGTTTTAAGATTCTTACTAGTCAGGTATATTCTTAGGCGTTTAATATGGGGTGTTGATTCCACTTGGTTGAGAAAGGAGTATCTCTTGTCTATTACATATTTGGCTTATGGAACGGTATCTGTGCTAATTTCAATCTCTGGTTTTATGCAGCACCCCAACTCACCTTTCCCCTTAAGCAAGCATAAGTTGGTTTTCTACATTTGAGACCCTGTTCTGTTTTGTAATTCTGTTCCTGTGTAGCCAAGTTTACATTCCGTGTAGTAGTGATATCTTATGATGTTTCTTTTTCTGTGTGACTTATCTCACTTAGAATCATCGTACCTGAATCCACTCATTATGCTGCTATGGGCCTGATGACATAGATTTCATTGCTGAGTGATATTGCATTGTACGTACCTACCACAACTTCTTTATCCATTTTTCACTTTCTGTGATATTGAACTCGAACTGTAAACGAGGTTCTTGTAAACAGAGCCGTCCCAAACTTTGGGGTGGCTGTGTCTTTTTGATTTTAATTTCCCTAAGCTATAGGACCATAAGTGGAAGTGACATAGGCTCTGTTGCTTTGTTTTGTAGATGTTTCAGGAAACACCATACACTTCTCCAGAGTGGCTGTTGGCAATTTGCATCCCGCCCATCAGCATAACAAGGCTCCCAGTTCTCCATGGCCTGTCCTGCCTTTCTGGATTTTATACTTTTTTCAGATGGCCCTTTTGACCGGGTGGCAGTGAGACTTCATTGTAGTGCAGATTTCCTTTGCAAGCTTGCTTGGTTGGCCAAAAAGGGCGTATGCGTTTTTTCCTGAATATATTCAGGAAAAAACGCAGTGCCCTTTTTGGCCAAGTGCATCATTGTGGACGTTCTGCCTCTTTTCCTATGCTTTACATGCAATTCCAGTCTACCTCCTGAAATCGGTTTTCTGCAATTCTGCCCCGCTTTCAAGTCCTCTTGGCAGCCTTACTTCAATATATTTTTGGACGATAGCTGTCATTTATAACTCTGCAGTTTTGTGAATTACAGAGCCTCTGAGCTCCTTTCTTCAACTTGCTTTCTTGTGAGCTGGCTGCAAGACCGCAGCATTGCTTCAGGCCCTAGTGTGGTTCCGGCATGGCACGCTGAGCCTTTGGTTAATTCCTCTTCCTGGTGGGAAATGAGAGTTAAATTTCTCCGTCCAGACACCTCCAGCTAGTCTCTCATTGGTTCTCCCTATTCCTGTTCATTTTCCGCAGAAATTGCAAACTGGGCCAAACAGGAGGTTAAAGGCACTGACTCTCCAAGTGGGGAGAGTGTTAGTAAAGCGTCTGGAATGTTGCACCCGAGTACCAGGGGACGAAACTGAGACACATTTGAACACTTTTCCCAATCACACGGTGGATCATACTCTGGGTTCCACATGCATGTTTTAGCTGAAGGAAGAATCCCTTAAACCTGGAGAGTTGAGACCCATGGAATGGGTACCATGCAATATAAATTCAAAGGTTCTGCATTGGCTCACCGAACCTCACCAATCTTATCACTGCTGCGCTTTTGCCACTGTACACACGCTTGATTCTCTTTCGGAGACATATAAATCCATAGATTTTAAGATTCTTACTAGTCAGGTATATTCTTAGACGTTTAATATGGGGTATTCAGTCCTCTTCGTTGAGCAAAGACTAGCTCTTGTCTATTACATATTTGGCTTATGGAACGGTATCTGTGCTAATTTCAATCTCTGGTTTTATGCAGCACCCCAACTCACCTTTCCCCTTAAGCAAGCATAAGTTGGTTTTCTACATTTGAGACCCTGTTCTGTTTTGTAATTCAGTTCCTGTGTAGCCAAGTTTACATTCCGTGTAGTAGTGATATCTTATGATGTTTCTTTTTCTGTGTGACTTATCTCACTTAGAATCATCGTACCTGAATCCACTCATTATGCTGCTATGGGCCTGATGATATAGATTTCATTGCTGAGTGATATTGCATTGTACGTAAGTACCACAACTTCTTTATCCATTTTTCACTTTCTGTGATATTGAACTTGTACTGTAAACGAGGTTCTTGTAAACAGAGCCGTCCCAAACTTTGGGGTGGCTGTGTCTTTTTGATTTTAATTTCCCTAAGCTATAGGACCATAAGTGGAAGTGCCCTAGGCTCTGTTGCTTTGTTTTTTAGATGTTTCAGGAAACACCATACACTTCTCCAGAGTGGCTGTTGGCAATTTACATCCCGCCCATCAGCATAACAAGGCTCCCAATTCTCCATGGCCTGTCCTGCCTTTCTGGATTTTACACTTTTTTCCGATGGCCCTTTTGACCGGGGGGCAGTGAGACTTCATTGTAGTGCAGATTTCCTTTGCAAGCTTGCTTGGTTGGCCAAAAAGGGCATATGCGTTTTTTCCTGAATATATTCAGGAAAAAACGCATACGCCATTTCTGGCCAAGTGCATCATTGTGGACGTTCTGCCTCTTTTCCTATGCTTTACATGCAATTCCAGTCTACCTCCTGAAACCGGTTTCCTGCAATTCTGCCCCGCTTTCAAGTCCTCTTGGCAGCCTTACTTCAATATATTTTTGGACGATAGCTGTCATTTTTAACTCTGCAGGTTTGTGAATTACAGTGCCTCTGAGCTCCTTTCTTCAACTCGCTTTCTTGTGAGCTGGCCGCAACACCGCAGGATTGTTTCAGGCCTTAGTGTGGTTCCGGCATGGCACGCTGAGCCTTTGGTTAATTCCTGTTCCTGGTGGGAAATGAGAGTTAAATTTGCCCGTACAGGCACCTCCAGCTAGTCTCTCATTGGTTCTCCCTATTCCTGTTCATTTTCCGCAGAAATTGCAAACTGGGCCAAACAGGAGTTTAAAGGCACTGACTCTCCAAGTGGGGAGAGTGTTAGTAAAGCGTCTGGAATGTTGCACCCGAGTACCAGGGGACGAAACCTGAGACACATTTGAACACGTTTCCCGATCACACGGTGGATCATACTCTGGGTTCCACATGCATTTTTTAGCTGAAGGAAGAATCCCGTAAACCTGGAGAGTTGAGACCCATGGAATGGCTACCATGCAATATGACTTCAAAGGGTCTGCATTTGCTCACCGAACCTCACCAATCCTATCACTGCTGCGTTTATGCAGCTGTACACACGCTTGATTCTCTTTTGGAGACATATAAATCCATAGGTTTTAAGATTCTTACTAGTCAGGTTTATTCTTAGGCGTTTAATATGGGGTGTAGAGTCCACTTCGTTGAGCAAGGAGTAGCTCTTGTCTATTTCATCTTTGTCTTATGGAACGGTATCTGTGCTAATTTCAATCTCTGGTTTTATGCAGCACCCCAACTCACCTTTCCCCTTAAGCAAGCATAAGTTGGTTTTCTACATTTGAGACCCTGTTCTGTTTTGTAATTCAGTTCCTGTGTAGCCAAGTTTACATTCCGTGTAGTAGTGATATCTTATGATGTTTCTTTTTCTGTGTGACTTATCTCACTTAGAATCATCGTACCTGAATCCACTCATTATGCTGCTATGGGCCTGATGATATAGATTTCATTGCTGAGTGATATTGCATTGTACGTAAGTACCACAACTTCTTTATCCATTTTTCGCTTTCTGTGATATTGAACTTGTACCATAAACGAGGTTCTTGTAAACAGAGCCGTCCCAAACTTTGGGGTGGCTGTGTCTATTTGATTTTAATTTCCCTAAGCTATAGGACCATAAGTGGAAGTGCCCTAGGCTCTGTTGCTTTGTTTTTTAGATGTTTCAGGAAACACCATACACTTCTCCAGAGTGGCTGTTGGCAATTTACATCCCGCCCATCAGCATAACAAGGCTCCCAGTTCTCCATGGCCTGTCCTGCCTTTCTGGATTTTACACTTTTTTCAGATGGCCCTTTTGACTGGGGGGCAGTGAGACTTCATTGTAGTGCAGATTTCCTTTGCAAGCTTGCTTGGTTGGCCAAAAAGGGCGTATGCGTTTTTTCCTGAATATATTCAAGAAAAAACGCATACGCCCTTTTTGGCCAAGTGCATCATTGTGGACGTTCTGCCTCTTTTCCTATGCTTTACATGCAATTCCAGTCTACCTCCTGAAATCGGTCTCCTGCAATTCTGCCCCGCTTTCGAGTCCTCTTGGCAGCCTTACTTCAATATATTTTTGGACGATAGCTGTCATTTATAACTCTGCAGGTTTGTGAATTACAGTGCCCCTGGGCTCCTTTCTTCAACTCGCTTTCTTGTGAGCTGGCCGCAACACCGCAGGATTGCTTCAGGCCCTAGTGTGGTTCCAGCATGGCACGCTGAGCCTTTGCTTAATTCCTCTTCCTGGTGGGAAATGAGAGTTAAATTTGCCCGTCCAGACACCTCCAGCTAGTCTCTCATTGGTTCTCCCTATTCCTGTTCATTTTCCGCAGAAATTGCAAACTGGGTCAAACAGGAGGTTAAAGGCACTGACTCTCCAAGTGGGGAGAGTTTTAGTAAAGCATCTGGAATGTTGCACCCGAGTACCAGGGGACAAAAACAGAGACACATTTGAACACGTTTCCCGATCACACGGTGGATCATACTCTGGGTTCCACATGCATGTTTTAGGTGAAGGAAGAATCCCTTAAACCTGGAGAGTTGAGACCCATGGAATGGCTACCATGCAATATGACTTCAAAGGGTCTGCATTTGCTCATCGAACCTCACCAATCCTATCACTGCTGCGTTTATGCCGCTGTACACATGCTTGATTCTCTTTTGGAGACATATAAATCCATAGGTTTTAAGATTATTACTAGTCAGGTATATTTTTAGGCGATTAATATGGGGTGTAGAGCCCACTTCGTTGAGCAAGGAGTAGCTCTTGTCTATTACCTATTTGGCTTATGGAATGGTATCTGTGCTAATTTCAATCTCTGGTTTTATGCAGCACCCCAACTCACCTTTCCCCTTAAGCAAGCATAAGTTGGTTTTCTACATTTGAGATCCTGTTCTGTTTTGTAATTCAGTTCCTGTGTAGCCAAGTTTACATTCCGTGTATTAGAGATATCTTATGATGTTTCTTTTTCTGTGTGACATATTTCACTTAGAAATATCGTACCTGAATCCACTCATTATGCTGCTATGGGCCTGATGACATAGATTTCATTCCTCATTGATATTGCATTGTACGTAAGTACCACAACTTCTTTATCCATTTTTCACTTTCTGTGATATTGAACTTGTACCATAAACGAGATTCTTGTAAACAGAGCCGGCCCAAACTTTGGGGTGGCTGTGTCTTTTTGATTTTAATTTCCCTAAGCTATAGGACCATAAGTGGAAGTGCCCTAGGCTCTGTTGCTTTGTTTTTTAGATGTTTCAGGAAACACCATACACTTCTCCAGAGTGGCTGTTGGCAATTTACATCCCGCCCATCAGCATAACAATGCTCCCAGTTCTCCATGGCCTGTCCTGCCTTTCTGGATTTTATACTTTTTTCAGATGGCCCTTTTGACCGGGGGGCAGTGAGACTTCATTGTAGTGCAGATTTCCTTTGCAAGCTTGCTTCGTTGGCCAAAATGGGCGTATGCGTTTTTTCCTGAATATATTCAAGAAAAAACGCATACGCCCTTTTTGGCCAAGTGCATCATTGAGGACGTTCTGCCTCTTTTCCTATGCTTTACATGCAATTCCAGTCTACCTCCTGAAATCGGTTTCCTGCAATTCTGCCCCGCTTTCAAGTCCTCTTGGCAGCCTTACTTCAATATATTTTTGGACGATAGCTGTCATTTATAACTCTGCAGGTTTGTGAATTACAGTGCCTCTGAGCTCCTTTCTTCAACTCGCTTTCTTGTGAGCTGGCCGCAACACCGCAGGATTGCTTCAGGCCCTAGTGTCGTTCCAGCATGGCACGCTGAGCCTTTGGTTAATTCCTCTTCCTGGTGGGAAATGAGAGTTAAATTTGCCCGTCCAGACACCTCCAGCTAGTCTCTCACTGGTTCTCCCTATTCCTGTTCATCTTCCGCAAAAATTGCAAACTGGGCCAAACAGGAGGTTAAAGGCACTGACTCTCCAAGTGGGGAGAGTTTTAGTAAAGCGTCTGGAATGTTGCACCCGAGTACCAGGGGACGAAAACTGAGACACATTTGAACACGTTTCCCGATCACATGGTGGATCATACTCTGGGTTCCACATGCATGTTTTAGCTGAAGGAAGAATCCCTTAAACCTGGAGAGTTGAGACCCATGGAATGGCTACCATGCAATATGACTTCAAAGGGTCTGTATTTGCTCATCGAACCTCACCAATCCTATCACTGCTGCTTTTATGCCGCTGTACACATGCTTGATTCTCTTTTGGAGACATATAAATCCATAGGTTTTAAGATTATTACTAGTCAGGTATATTCTTAGGCGATTAATATGGGGAGTAGAGTCCACTTGGTTGAGCAAGGAGTAGCTCTTGTCTATTACATATTTGGCTTATGGAACGGTATCTGTGCTAATTTCAATCTCTGGTTTTATGCAGAACCCCAACTCACCTTTCCCCTTAAGCAAGCATAAGTTGGTTTTCTACATTTGAGACCGTGTTCTGTTTTGTAATTCAGTTCCTGTGTAGCCAAGATTACATTCCGTGTAGTAGTGATATCTTATGATGTTTCTTTTTCTGTGTGACTTATCTCACTTAGAATCATCGTACCTGAATCCACTCATTATGCTGCTACGGGCCTGATGATATAGATTTCATTGTTGAGTGATATTGCATTGTACGTAAGTACCACAAATTCTTTATGCATTTTTCACCTTCTGTGATATTGAATTTGTACTGTAAATGAGGTTCTTGTAAACAGAGCCGTCCCAAACTTTGGGGTGGCTGTGTCTTTTTGATTTTAATTTCCCTAAGCTATAGGACCATAAGTGGAAGTGCCCTAGGCTCTGTTGCTTTGTTTTTTAGATGTTTCAGGAAACACCATACACTTCTCCAGAGTGGCTGTTGGCAATTTACATCCCGCCCATCAGCATAACAAGGCTCCCAGTTCTCCATGGCCTGTCCTGCCTTTCTGGATGTTACACTTTTTTCAGATGGCCCTTTTGACCGGGGGCAGTGAGACTTCATTGTAGTGCAGATTTCCTTTGCAAGCTTGCTTGGTTGGCCAAAAAGGGCGTATGCGTTTTTTCCTGAATATAATCAGGAAAAAACGCATACGCCCTTTTTGGCCAAGTGCATCATTGTGGACGTTCTGCCTCTTTTCCTATGCTTTACATGCAATTCCAGTCTACCTCCTGAAACCGGTTTCCTGCAATTCTGCCCCACTTTCAAGTCCTCTTGGCAGCCTTACTTCAATATATTTTTGGACGATAGCTGTCATTTTTAACTCTGCAGGTTTGTGAATTACAGTGCCTCTGAGCTCCTTTCTTCAACTCGCTTTCTTGTGAGCTGGCTGCAACACCGTAGCATTGCTTCAGGCCCTAGTGTGGTTCCGGCATGGCACGCTGAGCCTTTGGTTAATTCCTCTTCCTGGTGGGAAATGAGAGTTAAATTTGCCCGTCCAGACACCTCCAGCTAGTCTCTCATTGGTTCTCCCTATTCCTGTTCATTTTCCGCAGAAATTGCAAACTGGGCCAAACAGGAGGTTAAAGGCACTGACTCTCCAAGTGGGGAGAGGGTTAGTAAAGCGTCTGGAATGTTGCACCCGAGTACCAGGGGACCAAACCTGAGACACATTTGAACACGTTTCCCGATCACATGGTGGATCATACTCTGGGTTCCACATGCATCTTTTAGCTGAAGGAAGAATCCCTTAAACCTGGAGAGTTGAGACCCATGGAATGGGTACCATGCAATATGACTTCAAAGGTTCTGCATTGGCTCACCGAACCTCACCAATTGTATCACTGCTGCGCTTTTGCCACTGTACACACGCTTGATTCTCTTTTGGAGACATATAAATCCATAGATTTTAAGATTCTTACTAGTCAGGTATATTCTTAGACGTTTAATATGGGGTGTTGAGTCCTCTTCGTTGAGCAAAGACTAGCTCTTGTCTAATACATATTTGGCTTATGGAACGGTATCTGTGCTAATTTCAATCTCTGGTTTTATGCAGCACCCCAACTCAACTTTCCCCTTAAGCAAGCATAAGTTGGTTTTCTACATTTGAGACCCTGTTTTGTTTTGTAATTCAGTTCCTGTGTAGCCAAGTTTACATTCCGTGTAGTAGTGATATCTTATGATGTTTCTTTTTCTGTGTGACTTATTTCACTTAGAATCATCGTACCTGAATCCACTCAGTATGCTGCTACGGGCCTGATGATATACATTTCATTGCTGAGTGATATTGCATTGTACGTAAGTACCACAAATTCTTTATCCATTTTTCGCTTTCTGTGATATTGAACTTGTACCGTAAACGAGGTTCTTGTAAACAGAGCCGTCCCAAACTTTGGGGTGGCTGTGTCTTACTGATTTTAATTTCCCTAAGCTATAGGACCATAAGTGGAAGTGCCACAGGCTCTGTTCCTTTGTTTTTTAGATGTTTCAGGAAACACCATACACTTCTCCAGAGTGGCTGTTGGCAATTTACATCCTGCCCATCAGCATAACAAGGCTCCCAGTTCTCCATGGCCTGTCCGGCCTTTCTGGATTTTACACTTTTTTCAGATGGCCCTTTTGACCGGGGGACAGTGAGACTTCATTGTAGTGCAGATTTCCTTTGCAAGCTTGCTTGGTTGGCCAAAAAGGGCGTATGGGTTTTTTCCTGAATATATTCAGGGAAAAACGCATACGCCCTTTTTGGCCAAGTGCATCATTGTGGACGTTCTGCCTCTTTCCCTATGCTTTACATGCAATTCCAGTCTACCTCCTGAAATCGGTTTCCTGCAATTCTGCCCCGCTTTCAAGTCCTCTTGGCAGCCTTATTTCAATATATTTTTGGACGATAGGTGTCATTTATAACTCTGCAGGTTTGTGAATTACAGTGCCCCTGAGCTCCTTTCTTCAACTCGCTTTCTTGTGAGCTGGCCGCAACACCGCAGCATTGCTTCAGGCCCTAGTGTGGTTCCAGCATGGCATGCTGAGCCTTTGCTTAATTCCTCTTCCTGGTGGGAAATGAGAGTTAAATTTGCCCGTCCAGACACCTCCAGCTAGTCTCTCATTGGTTCTCCCTATTCCTGTTCATTTTCCGCAGAAATGGCAAACTGGGCCAAACAGGAGGTTAAAGGCACTGACTCTCCAAGTGGGGAGAGTGTTAGTAAAGTGACTGGAATGTTGCATCCGAGTACGAGGGGACGAAAACTGAGACACATTTGAACACGTTTCCCGATCACACGGTGGATCATACTCTGGGTTCCACATGCACGTTTTAGCTGAAGGAAGAATCCCTTAAACCTGGAGAGTTGAGACCCATGGAATGGGTACCATGCAATATGACCTCAAAGGGTCTGCATGTGTTCACCGAACCTCACCAATCCTATCACTGCTGTGTTTATGCCACTGTACACACGCTTGATTCTCTTTCGGAGACATATAAATCCATAGGTTTTAAGATTCTTACTAGTCAGGTATATTCTTAGGCGTTTAATATGGGGTGTAGAGCCCACTTCGTTGAGCAAGGAGTAGCTCTTGTCTATTACATATTTGGCTTATGGAATGGTATCTGTGCTAATTTCAATCTCTGGTTTTATGCAGTACCCCAACTCACCTTTCCCTTAAGCAAGCATAAGTTGGTTTTCTACATTTGAGACCCTGTTCTGTTTTGTAATTCAGTTTCTGTGTAGGCAAGTTTACATTCCTTGTAGTAGTGATATCTTATGATGTTTCTTTTTCTGTGTGACTTATTTCACTTAGAATCATCGTACCTGAATCCACTCATTATGCTGCTACGGGCCTGATGATATAGATTTCATTGCTGAGTGATATTGCATTGTACGTAAGTACCAAAAATTCTTTATCCATTTTTCACTTTCTGTGTTATTGAACTTGTATCGTAAACGAGGATCTTGTAAACAGAGCCGTCCCAAACTTTGGGGTGGCTGTGTCTTTTTGATTTTAATTTCCCTAAGCTATACCACCATAAGTGGAAGTGCCCTAGGCTCTGTTGCTTTGTTTTGTAGATGTTTCAGGAAACACCATACACTTCTCCAGAGTGGCTGTTGGCAATTTACATCCCGCCCATCAGCATAACAAGGCTCCCAGTTCTCCATGGCCTGTCCTGCCTTTCTGGATTTTATACGTTCTTCAGATGGCCCTTTTGACCGGGGGGCAGTGAGACTTCATTGTAGTGCAGATTTCCTTTGCAAGCTTGCTTGGTTGGCCCAAAAGGGCGTATGCGTTTTTTCCTGAATATATTCAGGAAAAAACGCATACGCCCTTTTTGACCAAGTGCATCATTGTGGACGTTCTGCCTCTTTTCATATGCTTTACATGCAATTCCAGTCTACCTCCTGAAATCGGTTTCCTGCAATTATGCCCCGCTTTCAAGTCCTCTTGGCAGCCTTACTTCAATATATTTTTGGACGATAGCTGTCATTTATAACTCTGCAGGTTTGTGAATTACAGTGCCCCTGAGCTCCTTTCTTCAACTCGCTTTCTTGTGAGCTGGCCGCAACACCGCAGCATTGCTTCAGGCCCTAGTGTCGTTCCGGCATGGCACGCTGAGCCTTTGGTTAATTCCTCTTCCTGGTGGGAAATGAGAGTTAAATTTGCCAGTACAGGCACCTCCAGCTAGTCTCTCATTGGTTCTCCCTATTCCTGTTCATTTTCCGCAGAAATGGCAAACTGGTCCATACAGGAGGTTAAAGGCACTGACTCTCCAAGTGGGGAGAGTGTTAGTAAAGCTACTGGAATGTTGCACCCGAGTACCAGGGGACGAAACCTGAGACACATTTGAACACGTTTCCCGATCACACGGTGGATCATACTCTGGGTTCCACATGCATGTTTTAGCTGAAGGAAGAATCCCTTAAACCTGGAGAGTTGAGACCCATGGAATGGGTACCATGCAATATGACTTCAAAGGGTCTGCATTGGCTCACAGAACCTCACCAATCCTATCACTGCTACGTTTATGCCGCTGTACACACGCCTTATTCTCTTTCGGAGACATAGAAATCCATAGGTTTTAAGATTCTTACTAGTCAGGTATATTCATAGGCGTTTAATATGGGGTGTAGAGTCCACTTCGTTGAGCAAGGAGTAGCTCTTGTCTATTACATATTTGGCTTATGGAACGGTATCTGTGCTAATTTCAATCTCTGGTTTTATGCAGCACCCCAACTCACCTTTCCCCTTAAGCAAGCATAAGTTGGTTTTCTACATTTGAGACCCTGTTCTGTTTTGTAATTCAGTTCCTTTGTAGCTAAGTTTACATTCCGTGTAGTAGTGATATCTTATGATGTTTCTTTTTCTGTGTGATTTTTTTCACTTAGAATCATGGTACCTGAATCTACTCATTATGCTGCTACGGGCCTGATGACATAGATTTCATTGCTGAGTGATATTGCATTGTACATAAGTACCACAACTTCTTTATCCATTTTTTGCTTTCTGCGATATTGAACTTGTACCATAAACGAGGTTCTTGTAAACAGAGCCGTCCCAAACTTTGGGGTGGCTGTGTCTTTTTGATTTTAATTTCCCTAAGCTATAGGACCATAAGTGGAAGTGCCCTAGGCTCTGTTGCTTTGTTTTTTAGATGTTTCAGGAAACACCATACACTTCTCCAGAGTGGCTGTTGGCAATTTACATCCCGCCCATCAGCATAACAAGGCTCCCAGTTCTCCATGGCCTGTCCTGTCTTTCTGGATTTTACACTTTTTTCAGATGCTCCTTTTGACAGGGAGGAAGTGAGACTTCATTGTAGTGCAGATTTCCTTTGCAAGCTTGCTTGGTTGGCCAAAAAGGGCGTATGCGTTTTTTCCTGAATATATTCAGGAAAAAACGCATACGCCCTTTTTGGCCAAGTGCATCATTGTCGACGTTCTGAGTGTTTTCATATGTTTTCAATGCAATTCCAGTCTACCTCCTGAAATCGGTTTCCTGCAATTCTGCCTTGCTGTCAGTGCCTCTTCATAGCCTTACCTCAATATACTTTTTGAAAATTGTTGGCCTTTTTAACTCTGCAGGTTTTTGAATTGCCGTGGCCCTTAGCTGCATTTTTCAGCTCTTATTTTTGTGATCTTGCCTCATATCCACAGGATTTCTTCAGGCCCTATTCTTCTTCTGGGTCGCCTTGCTCTGCCTTTGGTTAATTCTTCTTCCTGATGTGAATTAGAGTGACATGTTCCCATTGAAACCGCTACAGCTATTTTCTCACTGGTTCCCCCTATTCCCATTCATCCTCCGCACTAACTGCAGACTGTGCGATACCGGAACGTAAAGGCATTGACTCTCCATGTGGAGATGTTGTTAGTAAAGTGGCTGGAATGTTGATCCGGAGCCCCAGGAGAGGAAAATGAGGTGCGTTTTAGAAACCTTTCCCGATCATATGGTATACCATCCGCTGGATTTCCCATGCATGGTTTAGCTGTAGGAAGATTCCCTTCAACCTGGAGTGTTGGGACCCTTGGAATGAGTAGCATGAAGTATTGCATTAAACTTTCGGCAGTTGCTCACCAAAGCTCACCAATCCTCTCAGCCCCAAGTGTCCAGCCTTATGTCTTATCCAGCTGTGGGTTTATATGTGGTCATTCCAGGTTGCATCACAGCCCCTGAGCGAATTTTGTAAGAATTTTTCTCTCTTTCATTGTTTCTGCGTTTTGGTTTTAAAATTTATTTCTATAATGGGGTTTAGCTCATTTTCACTGCTGTGTTTGGCCGCTCTGCACACACTTGATTCCCTTATGGAGATATATCAATACATGGGTTTTAAGATTCTTATTACTCAGATATATTTCTCTGCGGTGTATAGGGTGTGTTGAGGCCAGTTCATTGAGCAAGGTGTAGATCTTGTCTAATACCTATTTGGTTTATTGAACGGTATCTGTGCTAATTTCAAACTCTGGTTTTATGCATCACCCCACCTCTCCTTTCCCCTTAAGCTGACATAAGTGTGTTTTCTAAATGTGAGACACTGTTCTGTTTTGTAATTCATTTTTTGTGCAGCCATATTTATCCTCCCTCTATAAGTGATATCTTATGATATGTTTCTTTTTCTGTTTGACTTATTTCAAGTAGTATTATCGGACCTAAATCCACTCTTTATCCTTCTACTAGCCTTATTACATTGATTTCATGGTGAAGAGATATTCCATTGTACATAAGTACCACATTTTCTTTATCCATTGTTCTCTTTCCTGGGATATTTAAGGTGTACTGAAGTTGAGGTTCTTGTAAACAGAGTAGCCCTAAACTGTGGTGTGCTTGTGTCTTGTTGATTTTTAGACTTCCCTAGATATACTTCCGTGATTGGAAGTGCCCTATGCTCTGTAGCTCTGTTTTTTAGATGATTTAGGAACCACCATACACTTCTCCAGAGTGGCTCTCGGCAGTTCACACACTGTCCATCAGCGTATAAAGGCTCCCTGTTCTCCATGGCCTGTCCTGCATTTCTGGTTTTTACAATTTTTTCGGATGGCCCTTTTGACCGGTGGGAAATGAGACTTCTTTGTTGTGCACATTTGCATTGCTTGCTTGCTTGGTTGCCCATAAAGTGCGTATGCGTTTTTTCCTGGATATATTCAGGAAAAAACGCATACTCCCTTTTGGGCCAACTGCATCATTGTCGAAATTCTGCCGCTTTTCATGTGCTTTAAAGACGAGTCCAATCTATCTCTTGAAATCTGTTTCTTGCAATTCTGTCTTGCATTCAGATCCTCTTCTTTGCCTTACCTCAACATATTTTGGGACGTTAGTTTTCATTTATAACTCTGCAGGTTTGTGAATTGCAGTGACCCTGAGCTCCATTTTTTAAGTTGCTCTTTTGTGAGCTGGCCTCAAAGCCGCAGGATTGCTTCAGGCCCTATTTTGGCTCCGGCGAGGCGGGCTGAGCCTTTTTTTAATTCTTATTCTTAATGGGAAATTAGAGTGACATGTGCCCGTCCAAACCCCTACAACTATTCTCTCATTGGTTCCCCCTCTTCCCGTTCATCCTCCTCACAATTTGCAAAATGTGTGAAACAGAAGTTTAAATGTGCTGATTCTCTAAGTGGGGAGATTCTAAGTAACGTGGCTGGAATGATGAACAGGAGCACCAGGAGAGGATAAATGAGGTGCATTTTAGACACATCTCCCGATCACATGGTGTACAGTCCTCTGGGTTTTCCATGCATGTTTTCGCTGTAGGAAGATCCCTTGAACCTGCAGATTTGGGACCCATTGAATGGGTACCAGGTAGTATTACTTTAAAGGGTGTGCATTTCCTCACCCAACCTCATATTTCTCTTAGCGTAAACAGTTTCCAGCCTTATGTCTCATCCTGCTGTGGGTCTAGATGTGTTCAATCCATGTTGCATCACCGTCCCTGAGGAAAAGTTGTAAGAGGTTTTCTCTGTCTCTTTGTCGTTTATTTTTTTCAATTTATTACTATATTGGTTACAGCTGATTTTCAAAGCTCTGTTTCTTGCTGCTGTACATCCACTTGATTCACATACAGAGAGACATCAATAAATTCTTTTTCAGATTCTTACCAGTCATATATATTCTTTTCCAGTGACTTGAGTGTGCTGAGTGCAGTTCTTTTAGCTACCGTGTAGGCCTTGTTGATTATCAGTTTGGTATTTGGAATGGTATCTTTGCTAATTTCAACCTCCTGGATGATGCCTCACCCCTCCCCACCTTTCCCGTTTAGCAGCCTTACGCGTGTTGTCTACATATTTGACTATGTTTTTGTTTTGTAATTTATTTCATGTGTAGCCATTTTGGATTCCACCTTTAAGTGATATCTTATGATATGTGTCTTTTTCTTTTTGAATTATGTCACTTAGAATGATCATACGTAACTCCTCCGGAGTTGTTACAACTGGCCATATTTCATTGACTTCCAGGCTGAGTAATATTCCACTCTACATAAGTACCACATCTCTATCCATTTTTTCCCTCCAGAGACATTTAAGTTATATCCTAGTCGAGAATCTTTTAAACAGAGAGGCAGTAAACATTGGGGTGCCTGTGTCCTCTCGATTTTTGTTTTTCCCAAGACATACGCCCATGAGTGCAAGTGCCCTATGCTCTGTAGCTCATTTTTTAGATGCTTTAGTAAACACAATACACTTCTCCAGAATGGCCATTGGCAATATACATTTCCACTATAAGCCTCACAGGGCTCCCTCTTCTCCTTGCCCTGTCCTGCATTTCTGGTGTTTACACTTTATGAGGATGGCTCTTCTGACTGATGCGAAGTGATATCTTTTGTAGTATTGATTTCCAGTGCCCACCTGTTTGGTTGGCTAAAAAAGTGTATGCCCTTTTCTTGAATATATACAGAGAAAAACGCATACAGCCTTTTTGGCCAACTGCAATGTTGGCAATGTTCAGCCCCTTTTCTTGTGCTTAATGGCGAGTCCTTTCTACCTCCTCAAATCCCTTTCCTGCCATTCTCCCTTGCTTACCAATCCTTTTCTCTGACTTTCCTCAAGACATTTTTCAGTGATAGATATTTTCAACTCTGCAGTTTCGTGAATTTTACTGCCCCTGAGTTCCATTGTTCAACTTGTGTTTATGGGAACTGGCCACAAAGCAGTGGGATTTCCTCAAGCCCTATACTGTTTCCATGGGCAACCCTAGCCTTTGGTCAATTCGTCTTCCTGATTGGAAATTAGAGTGACATGTGCCTGTCTGAACACCTAGGACTTGTCTCTCATTGTTCCTCATCCTTCCGCTTCATCCTCTGGACAAATTCCAAACTGTATGCAACAGGATGTTGACAGTGCTGATATCTCCAAGTGGGGAGACTGTTAGTAAAGACGCTGGAGGGGTGAACCCGAGCACCAGGAGATGAGGAGATGAGATGCCTTTTCCAAACTCTTCCTGATCAGACGGTATACCATCCTCTGTGTGTGACAGACATGTTTTAGCAGTAGGAAGAGTCCCATTCATGTAAGGAGAACACCAGGGCTTTTTCAAAATCAGTGTCTCCCCGAAACCCAAACTGGGGAATTTTTTAAGCTACGGCTACACATATGTTCATTAAGGGCCTTGGGAAGTAGGCAGAGTCCAAACTTTAGATGATTGAAGTCTTCAGGGTCAGAAGCACTCACCACTGGCTTCCCTTAGGTTACACTTTAACTGTCATTGATAGATGATGTCAATAAAAATATCTATTCTTTTTCCGATTATTTCCCCTTATAGGTTATTGCAAAATATTGAGTGTAGTTCCCTGTGCTATACAGTGGTTCCTTGTTGATGATCTATTTTATACATAGCAGTGTGTATGTGTTAATTCCAAACTGTTAATTTATCCCTCCTCCCACCTTTCCCCTTTGGTAATAATAAATTATAAGATTTTATACTTCTCAGAAATGGGGGAGCTGAAAGAGAGGTATCATTTTCAATGGAAAAGCATTTAAAACAAGATTGAAGCTTTAACCAAGATTATTAGATGTACATCCTTGGAAAGAAATCACTTCATTTCTCTAATATTGACCTGACAAATAAGACAAACCTTTTCACTGAACTTGCTTATAATAAAGTGATGGAAATATCAAATGGAAGTGTTAGAAACATCTTATTTTACCCGAGCCTTATAAACTGTTCTATGTTAACTACAGTTTGGCTCACACATCTGTTCATTGAAGTTACAATAGTCTCAATTTCTGTTACTGATCCTCCAGAGTGGACCCCAACAAGTGTCCCCCTGCCCAGTGTCATTGGGGCCAACAGATCGAGACTGAGTTTGGTTCACAAGCAAAGGAAACTTTATATTTTGATCAGAGAATGGAGAGGTGAGAGCATGCACTACCCCGTGGGCTGTGGGCTGGGCTGCTGTGTAGAGATCCTGTCAGAGTCAGTGGGAGGGAGGGGGCGGAGCACTCAAGGGCCGGGTTGGCTGCAGCTCAGGCTCTATATCTTAGAGTCTGCACTGGGCCCCAGGAGCTGAGGTGTCGACCCAGCCATTCTGCACTAGGAAATCTGGTCTGAAGTGCCGGGTGTGGAACCTCTGCATGCGGGACCCTAGGAGCACGTGAAATTAGACAAAGCACAAAGGATAAAAAAGGTCAGACTTGACTTTATTGCCCAGATTCTATTTTTATCTCCCAGGGATTTTTAATGGGCTTTGCTGGGGACAAACCCCTCCTCTGCCTTTTGTCCCGTTCCTCATTCTTGGAGTGCTGAGGGTGCAGACCCTTCTTCTGTAACTGCTGAGTGCTGAGTTGGGAGCCCTCATACCAGGGGATGAGGGTCAGAACTTCTCCCCAGCAGCCTCCAGGTGACGTTGATTGGCCCCAGGACCCCTGCCTCCCTGCTCGTCCGCCTGAGCACCAGCATTGGAAGTGTTATAGATTCTAATGACCTTTAAGGGTTCAGGAAAGAGATGTGCAGAGACGCTGTGGGGGCCGGTTTCACCCCGCCCCACATTTGTTCGGCCACCTTAGGCTGACCGTTTCTGCCAGCCTAGATGCTCTGACCAGTAGTCTGCTCTTTCTTCAATTAGGCCCCTGAATTAACGTAAAAACAGCACCAGGTGTCAGAGCCCTGCCCGCTCAACTCCCAGACAGTCCAGGGTCAGTGGTGATCAAGGACCATGATGGCCACTGAGTCAACAGCCTTTTGAAGTAAACAGGAGTCCAGCCGGTCTTATTGGCCACCATCATCACGGTGTCTGTAGGCTTTTCTATGGTGACAGTGTGATATACGTTTCCCCCGCCAAGACTATTAGCTCCCCTCCGGGTGCAGTAAGTCCTGCAAGCAGTAGTCTACTCATTCGGGACACACTATTGTTGTTTTATGAGAGAAACTCCAGGTCAAGTGATGTTCACACGAGTCGTCATGGTGCCCTGTTGCCCCCGGTTATCTCTCTGGATGTTGGAGTTGGAGGGCCTCCTCACTCGAGGTCGGTGTGCCCACGGAGCGAACCCTGCAACTTCAGGGCATGGTTGGTGATTAGGATCACCACGTGGGGTCCTTTTCCCTTAGGAGGGAGGTGGCCTTTTGGGCTGCTGATTTCCAGGTTTTTAGATACCGCCAGTATCTTGGCCAGATGTGGCAGTGGGCCAAGCCCCTTGGTGACTCTATTTTATCCTACCTGGATGGCATTCTTGCGTTGTTCCATTTCAAGTGGTCCCAGTTTTTGCACTAATTCTCCAATGGCGACTCACCTTTCACCGGGAATGGAAAGGTCAAAGGGTTTAGCTCAATTAGGGAGTTCCAGGGCAAGGGTCTGAATTGACTGCTCTTTCCATTCTTGAAAGGCCACTTCTGGATTCTGTTCAAAAGGATCATCATCTTTTCCTTTCAGTGTTTCATATAGAGGCCCAGCTAGTAGACTGTAGTTAGGGATCCAGAAGCAGCAAACCCTGGCCTCCCCAGGAACCCCTAAGCTGTCTTCTAGTTTTAGAAAGGGGTAAGGCTGCAAATGGTTTCTTCCCTTTCCTGGGATGGGCTTCTCCGACCTTCTGTGAGAATGAAGCCCAGGCAGGTCACCGCAGTCTGTGATATTTGAGCTTTTTCTTGGACAACTTCTATCCTTTATTGGCTTGGTAGTTCAGAGGCCTCCTTAGTAGGGCTGGCGATCAGAATGTCGTCTGCATATTGAAGGAGGGTTTCCTTTTCTAGAGGTAGAACTTTTCGGTCTTTAGCTAAGCTTTCCCCAAAGATGGTGTGGGAATTTTTGAACCCTTGGGGCAAGACGGCCCGGAAGTATTGTTTTAGTTGTATGTTGAGTCCTGCCACTCACAAGCCAAAATTTCTTGTGACTCTGGGACTAATGGAATACAAAAGAAGGCATCATTGAAGACTAATACAGAATACCATGTCCTGGTGGTTGGTAGAATGACCAGCAGGGTGTAGGAAATGGAGCAACTGGAGGTATATCCTCGGTGGCTTCACTGACTGTCCTGACATCCTTTACCAGGTCCCCAGCAGCCCATGGGGCTCTCGTGGTCAGGCCAATCCCAGGATATGGAGCTCTCCTGGGCAGGTACCCCACCCCCAACCCAGCCCACGGGGCTCTCATGGTCAGGCCTCTCCCAGGATACAGAGCTACCCTTGCAGGTACCGTGGCAGGGCTGGGCACACAGGAACTGTGCACATAGCCCTCATTGAAGAGCACCCCCATCTCACCTGTCGCTCAGAGCTGACACAGAGCACCTCAGAGCAGGACTTGAACTAACAAACAGCAGCTCCGACAGGTCTGTGACCCTGGGCATCACTCTGTGTGGCCTCCCTCCACCTGGTCTTCCAGAGACTTCCACTGCACCCGGGGCACCAAGCCTCTGTCTCCAACCACCACCCACCCCTCCTCTCCCTGACTCCTGGGTTCCTCTCATTAGGAGAGGGTTTTCTTGAAGTTGTCTCCCACTCATGGGCCAGATAAAATGATTAGAAAAGAAGCCAAAGCTGCAGCCCCTTGTCTATCCTGACTCTCAGGAGCCCACACCTGTTCCTTGGACCTGGCCGGTTCAGCAAGTTCCATTTTCTGCAACTGTGAGCCCCTGAGGGGTGATGATTGGCTGACCTGGGCAGCCTTACCATGCCGGCCAGCCCTCCCCAGGTGTGCCTGGGTTGAGATCAATATAAATACCACTCCAGGCAGCAAGAGCCCCTGCAGCTGTGCCTGACGCCATTTTCTCTGCCCTGTCAGCAGTCTCGGGGCTGGGCTGGTGGGAGGGAGTGAGAGGCCACGGCTTTGTGGGTGGCCCAGTGTGAGTGGGGCTCTGCTGGACTTTCTGCAGCAGTTGCCAGGCTGCCACCTGCTAAAGAAGAGGATGTGTCACCCATACCTGCTGCTGGAATTTCTCCCTGGGCAGAGGTGAGGAAGGAAAAAAGCAGTGGGGGCAGGGACAGGACGGGTATCTCAGGCAGGGAAATGGAAATCTTCCAGAAGAGCACCCAGGGACAGGACCATCCTGGCTGGCCTGCAGGCACCAAGTCAGCTGGCATGCTGTCACTCGTGTGGCTCCATGGCCCTTCCTCTAGGCTTTCAAGTCCTTGTATATATTCAGGTGTTTTACCTGGGAAGGGTGGGAACAGTTCAACAGCAACTGGCCTGGGGCTCAGCTCACGTTCACTCACAGATGCCTCGGCACAGTGCCCCAGCTTTGCAATGAGTACGCTTGTGTGGGGGCTGCTGGCTGAATGGGAGACGATTCCCCACCACTGACCAACTTCAGAATTGTTTACAACTGGAGCAAGTGCCCTGATACGGTTTTCCTCTGAGTAACTGGTGGGTTCTGTTTTTTTTTTTTTCTCTTTTTCGTTTTTGGTTCAAGGTAGATTTTATTCCTCTTTTTTGTATTTACAGATATAAGCATGGAAATAATTTATTCATATAAATACATGTATGTGAAGGGAATAATTGTTTTTTCTGTTTTATTTTTTAAATTTTATTTCTTTTTAATTTTGAATTTTATTTTATATTTTTATACAGCAGGTTCTTATTGGTTATCTATTTTATACATATAAATGTTTACATGCCAATCCCAATCTCTCAGCTCCTCCCACCACCACCCCCCCAAGAGCTTTCCCCCCTTGTTGTCCATACGATTGTTGTCTACATCTGTTGCTCTATTTATGCCTTGCAAAACGGTTAATCTGTACAGTTTTTCTAGGTTCCACATATATGCATGAATATACAAGATTTGTTTTTCTCTTTCTGACTTACTTCACTCTGTATGACAGTCTCTAGATCCATCGACGTCTCTACAAATGACCCAATTTCATTCCTTTCATGGCTTAGTAATATTCCATTTTATATATGTACCACATCTTTATGCATTCGTCTGTCTGTGGGCATTTAGGTTGCTTCCATTACCTCGATATTGTAAATAGTGATGCAATGAACATTGCGGTGAATGTCTCTTTTTGATTTATGGTTTTGTCTGTGTATATGTCCAGTACTGGGATTGCTGTATCATATGGTAATTCTATTATTAGTTTCTTAAGACTCCATATTGTTCTCCATAGTGACTGTATCAATTTATATTCCCAACAATAGTGGAAGAGGCTTCCTTTTCCCCACACCCTTTCCAGCAATTGTTGTTTGTAGATTTTCAGATGATGCCCATTCTAACAGGTGTGAGGTGATACCTCATTGTTGAGTCCATTTCGTTGAGCAAGGGGTAGGTCTTGTCTATTACATATTTGGCTTATGGAACGGTATCTGTGCTAATTTCAAACTCTGGTTTTATGCAGCACCCCAACTCACCTTTCCCCTTAAGCAAGCATAAGTTGGTTTTCTAAACTTGAGACCCTGTTCTGTTTTGTAATTCAGTTCATGTGTAGCCAAGTTTACATTCCATGTATTAGTGATACCTTATGATGTTTCCTTATCTGTGTGACTTATTTCACTTAGAATCATCGTGCCTCAATCCACTCATTATGCGGGTACAGGCCTGGTGACACAGATTTCATTGCTGAGTGGTATTCTGTTGTACGTTAAGTACCGCAACTTCTTTATCAATTATTTGCTCTCTGGGATAATTAACTTGTACCATAGAAGAGGTTCCTGTAAACAGAGCCGTCCCAAATTTTGGGGTGGCTGTGTCTTTTTGATTTTAATTTCCCTAAGCTATAGGACCATAAGTGGAAATGCCCTAGACTCTGTTGCTTTGTTTTTCAGATGTATCAGGAAACACCATACACTTCTCCAGAGTGGCTGTTGGCAATTTACATCCCGCCCATCAGCATAACAAGGTTCCTTTATCCCCATGGCCTGTCTTGCCTTTCTGCATTTTCCACTTTTTTCAGATGGCTCTTTAAACTGGGGGGAAGTGACACTTCATAGTAGTTCGGATTTCCATTGCAAGCTTGCTTGGTTTGCCAAAAAGGGCGTATGCGTTTTTTCCTGAATATATTCAGGAAAAAACGCATACGCCCTTTTTGGCCAAGTGCATCATTGTGGACGTTCTGCCTCTTTTCCTATGCTTTACATGCAATTCCAGTCTACCTCCTGAAATCGGTTTCCTGCAATTCTGCCCCGCTTTCAAGTCCTCTTGGCAGCCTTACTTCAATATATTTTTGGACGATAGCTGTCATTTATAACTCTGCAGGTTTGTGAATTACAGTGCCCCTGAGCTCCTTTCTTCAACTCGCTTTCTTGTGAGCTGGCCGCAACACCGCAGGATTGCTTCAGGCCCTAGTGTGGTTCCGGCATGGCACGCTGAGCCTTTGGTTAATTCCTCTTCCTGGTGGGAAATGAGAGTTAAATTTGCCCGTCCAGACACCTCCAGCTAGTCTCTCATTGGTTCTCCCTATTCCTGTTCATTTTCCGCAGAAATTGCAAACTGGGCCAAACAGGAGGTTAAAGGCACTGACTCTCCAATTGGGGAGAGTTTTAGTAAAGCGTCTGGAATGTTGCACCCGAGTACCAGGGGACAAAAACTGAGACACATTTGAACACGTTTCCCGATCACACGGTGGATCATACTCTGGGTTCCACATGCATGTTTTAGCTGAAGGAAGAATCCCTTAAACCTGGAGAGTTGAGACCCATGGAATGGGTCCCATTCAATATGACTTCAAAGGTTCTGCATTGGCTCACCGAACCTCACCAATCCTATCACTGCTGCGCTTATGCCACTGTACACAAACTTGATTCTCTTTCGGAGACATATAAATCCATAGATTTTAAGATTCTTACTAGTCAGGTATATTCTTAGACGTTTAATATGGGGTGTTGAGTCCTCTTCGTTGAGCAAGGAGTAGCTCTTGTCTATTACATATTTGGCTTATGGAACGGTATCTGTGCTAATTTCAATCTCTGGTTTTATGCAGCACCCCAACTCACCTTTCCCCTTAAGCAAGCATAAGTTGGTTTTCTACATTTGAGACCTTGTTCTCTTTTGTAATTCAGTTACTGTGTAGCCAAGTTTACATTCCGTGTATTAGTGATATCTTATGATGTTTCTTTTCTGTGTGACTTATTTCACTTAGAATCATCGTACCTGAATCCACTCATTATGCTGCTACGGGCCTGATGATATAGATTTCATTGCTGAGTGATATTGCATTGTACGTAAGTACCACAAATTCTTTATCCATTTTTCGCTTTCTGTGATATTGAACTTGTACCACAAACGAGGTTCTTGTAAACAGAGCCATCCCAAACTTTGGGCTGGCTGTGTCTTTTTGATTTTAATTTCCCTAAGCTATACGACCATAAGTGGAAGTGCCCTAGGCTCTGTTGCTTTGTTTTGTAGATGTTTCAGGAAACACCATAAACTTCTCCAGAGTGGCTGTTGGCAATTTACATCCCGCCCATCAGCATAACAAGGCTCCCAGTTCTCCATGGCCTGTCCTGCCTTTCTGGATTTTATACTTTTTTCAGATGGCCCTTTTGACCGGGGGGCAGTGAGACTTCATTGTAGTGCAGATTTCCTTTGCAAGCTTGCTTGGTTGGCCCAAAAGGGCGTATGCGTTTTTTCCTGAATATATTCAGGAAAAAACGCATACGCCCTTTTTAGCCAAGTGCATCATTGTGGACGTTCTGCCTCTTTTCCTATGCTTTACATGCAATTCCAGTCTACCTCCTGAAATCGGTTTCCTGCAATTCTGCCCCGCTTTCAAGTCCTCTTGGCAGCCTTACTTCAATATATTTTTGGACGATAGCTGTCATTTATAACTCTGCAGGTTTGTGAATTACAGTGCCCCTGAGCTCCTTTCTTCAACTCGCTTTCTTGTGAGCTGGCCGCAACACCGCAGGATTGCTTCAGGCCCTAGTGTGGTTCCGGCATGGCACGCTGAGCCTTTGGTTAATTCCTCTTCCTGGTGGGAAATGAGAGTTAAATTTGCCCGTCCAGGCACCTCCAGCTAGTCTCTCATTGGTTCTCCCTATTCCTGTTCATTTTCCGCAGAAATGGCAAACTGGGCCAAACAGGAGGTTAAAGACACTGACTCTCCAAGTGGGGAGAGTGTTAGTAAAGCGTCTGGAATGTTGCACCCGAGTACCAGGGGACGAAACCTGAGACACATTTGAACACGTTTCCCGATCACACGGTGGATCATACTCTGGGTTCCACATGCATGTTTTAGCTGAAGGAAGAATCCCTTAAACCTGGAGAGTTGAGACCCATGGAATGGGTACCATGCAATATGACTTCAAAGGTTCTGCATTGGCTCACCGAACCTCACCAATCCTATCACTGCTGCGCTTATGCCACTGTACACACCCTTGATTCTCTTTCGGAGACATATAAATCCATAGGTTTTAAGATTCTTCCTAGTCAGGTATATTCTTAGACGTTTAATATGGGGTGTTGAGTCCTCTTCGTTGAGCAAGGAGTAGCTCTTGTCTATTACATATTTGGCTTATGGAACGGTATCTGTGCTAATTTCAATCTCTGGTTTTATGCAGCACCCCAACTCACCTTTCCCCTTAAGCAAGCATAAGTTGGTTTTCTACATTTGAGACCTTGTTCTGTTTTGTAATTCAGTTCCTGTGTAGCCAAGTTTACATTCCGTGTATTAGTGATATCTTATGATGTTTCTTTTTCTGTGTGACTTATCTCACTTAGAATCATCGTACCTGAATCCACTCATTATGCTGCTATGGGCCTGATGACATAGATTTCATTGCTGAGTGATATTGCATTGTACGTAAGTACCACAACTTCTTTATCCATTTTTCGCTTTCTGTGATATTGAACTTGTACCGTAAACGAGGTTCTTGTAAACAGAGCCGTCCCAAACTTTGGGGTGGCTGTGTTTTTTTGATTTTAATTTCCCTAAGCTATACGACCATAAGTGGAAGTGCCCTATGCTCTGTTGCTTTGTTTTTTAGATGTTTCAGGAAACACCATACACTTCTCCAGAGTGGCTGTTGGCAATTTACATCCCGCCCATCAGCATAACAAGGCTCCCAGTTCTCCATGGCCTGTCCGGCCTTTCTGGATTTTACACTTTTTTCAGATGGCCCTTTTGACTGGGGGGCAGTGAGACTTCATTGTAGTGCAGATTTCCTTTGCAAGCTTGCTTGGTTGGCCAAAAAGGGCGTATGCGTTTTTTCCTGAATATATTCAGGAAAAAACGCATACGCCCTTTTTGGCCAAGTGCATCATTGTGGACGTTCTGCCTCTTTTCCTATGCTTTACATGCAATTCCAGTCTACCTCCTGAAATCGGTTTCCTGCAATTCTGCCCCGCTTTCAAGTCCTCTTGGCAGCCTTACTTCAATATATTTTTGGACGATAGCTGTCATTTATAACTCTGCAGGTTTGTGAATTACAGTGCCCCTGAGCTCCTTTCTTCAACTCGCTTTCTTGTGAGCTGGCCGCAACACCGCAGGATTGCTTCAGGCCCTAGTGTGGTTCCGGCATGGCACGCTGAGCCTTTGGTTAATTCCTCTTCCTGGTGGGAAATGAGAGTTATATTTGCCCGTCCAGACACCTCCAGCTAGTCTCTCACTGGTTCTCCCTATTCCTGTTCATCTTCCGCAAATATTGCAAACTGGGCCAAACAGGAGGTTAAAGGCACTGACTCTCCAAGTGCGAGAGTGTTAGTAAAGCGTCTGGAATATTGCACCCGAGTACCAGGGGACAAAACCTGAGACACATTTGAACACGTTTCCCGATCACACGGTGGATCATACTCTGGGTTCCACATGCATGTTTTAGCTGAAGGAAGAATCCCTTAAACCTGGAGAGTTGAGACCCATGGAATGGGTACCATGCAATATGACTTCAAAGGGTCTGCATTGGCTCCCAGAACCTCACCAATCCTATCACTGCTACATTTATGCCGCTGTACACACGCCTTATTCTCTTTCGGAGACATAGAAATCCATAGGTTTTAAGATTCTTACTAGTCAGGTATATTCATAGGCGTTTAATATGGGGTGTAGAGTCCACTTCGTTGAGCAAGGAGTAGCTCTTGTCTATTACATATTTGGCTTATGGAACGGTATCTGTGCTAATTTCAATCTCTGGTTTTATGCAGCACCCCAACTCACCTTTCCCCTTAAGCAAGCATAAGTTGGTTTTCTACATTTGAGACCCTGTTCTGTTTTGTAATTCAGTTCCTTTGTAGCTAAGTTTACATTCCGTGTAGTAGTGATATCTTATGATGTTTCTTTTTCTGTGTGATTTTTTTCACTTAGAATCATGGTACCTGAATCTACTCATTATGCTGCTACGGGCCTGATGACATAGATTTCATTGCTGAGTGATATTGCATTGTACATAAGTACCACAACTTCTTTATCCATTTTTTGCTTTCTGCAATATTGAACTTGTACCATAAACGAGGTTCTTGTAAACAGAGCCGTCCCAAACTTTGGGGTGGCTGTGTCTTTTTGATTTTAATTTCCCTAAGCTATAGGACCATAAGTGGAAGTGCCCTAGGCTCTGTTGCTTTGTTTTTTAGATGTTTCAGGAAACACCATACACTTCTCCAGAGTGGCTGTTGGCAATTTACATCCCGCCCATCAGCATAACAAGGCTCCCAGTTCTCCATGGCCTGTCCTGCCTTTCTGGATTTTACACTTTTTTCAGATGCTCCTTTTGACAGGGAGGAAGTGAGACTTCATTGTAGTGCAGATTTCCTTTGCAAGCTTGCTTGGTTGGCCAAAAAGGGCGTATGCGTTTTTTCCTGAATATATTCAGGAAAAAACGCATACGCCCTTTTTGGCCAAGTGCATCATTGTCGACGTTCTGAGTGTTTTCATATGTTTTCAATGCAATTCCAGTCTACCTCCTGAAATCGGTTTCCTGCAATTCTGCCTTGCTGTCAGTGCCTCTTCATAGCCTTACCTCAATATACTTTTTGAAAATTGTTGGCCTTTTTAACTCTGCAGGTTTTTGAATTGCCGTGGCCCTTAGCTGCATTTTTCAGCTCTTATTTTTGTGATCTTGCCTCATATCCACAGGATTTCTTCAGGCCCTATTCTTCTTCTGGGTCGCCTTGCTCTGCCTTTGGTTAATTCTTCTTCCTGATGTGAATTAGAGTGACATGTTCCCATTGAAACCGCTACAGCTATTTTCTCACTGGTTCCCCCTATTCCCATTCATCCTCCGCACTAACTGCAGACTGTGCGATACCGGAACGTAAAGGCATTGACTCTCCATGTGGAGATGTTGTTAGTAAAGTGGCTGGAATGTTGATCCGGAGCCCCAGGAGAGGAAAATGAGGTGCGTTTTAGAAACCTTTCCCGATCATATGGTATACCATCCGCTGGATTTCCCATGCATGGTTTAGCTGTAGGAAGATTCCCTTCAACCTGGAGTGTTGGGACCCTTGGAATGAGTAGCATGAAGTATTGCATTAAACTTTCGGCAGTTGCTCACCAAAGCTCACCAATCCTCTCAGCCCCAAGTGTCCAGCCTTATGTCTTATCCAGCTGTGGGTTTATATGTGGTCATTCCAGGTTGCATCACAGCCCCTGAGCGAATTTTGTAAGAATTTTTCTCTCTTTCATTGTTTCTGCGTTTTGGTTTTAAAATTTATTTCTATAATGGGGTTTAGCTCATTTTCACTGCTGTGTTTGGCCGCTCTGCACACACTTGATTCCCTTATGGAGATATATCAATACATGGGTTTTAAGATTCTTATTACTCAGATATATTTCTCTGCGGTGTATAGGGTGTGTTGAGGCCAGTTCATTGAGCAAGGTGTAGATCTTGTCTAATACCTATTTGGTTTATTGAACGGTATCTGTGCTAATTTCAAACTCTGGTTTTATGCATCACCCCACCTCTCCTTTCCCCTTAAGCTGACATAAGTGTGTTTTCTAAATGTGAGACACTGTTCTGTTTTGTAATTCATTTTTTGTGCAGCCATATTTATCCTCCCTCTATAAGTGATATCTTATGATATGTTTCTTTTTCTGTTTGACTTATTTCAAGTAGTATTATCGGACCTAAATCCACTCTTTATCCTTCTACTAGCCTTATTACATTGATTTCATGGTGAAGAGATATTCCATTGTACATAAGTACCACATTTTCTTTATCCATTGTTCTCTTTCCTGGGATATTTAAGGTGTACTGAAGTTGAGGTTCTTGTAAACAGAGTAGCCCTAAACTGTGGTGTGCTTGTGTCTTGTTGATTTTTAGACTTCCCTAGATATACTTCCGTGATTGGAAGTGCCCTATGCTCTGTAGCTCTGTTTTTTAGATGATTTAGGAACCACCATACACTTCTCCAGAGTGGCTCTCGGCAGTTCACACACTGTCCATCAGCGTATAAAGGCTCCCTGTTCTCCATGGCCTGTCCTGCATTTCTGGTTTTTACAATTTTTTCGGATGGCCCTTTTGACCGGTGGGAAATGAGACTTCTTTGTTGTGCACATTTGCATTGCTTGCTTGCTTGGTTGCCCATAAAGTGCGTATGCGTTTTTTCCTGGATATATTCAGGAAAAAACGCATACTCCCTTTTGGGCCAACTGCATCATTGTCGAAATTCTGCCGCTTTTCATGTGCTTTAAAGACGAGTCCAATCTATCTCTTGAAATCTGTTTCTTGCAATTCTGTCTTGCATTCAGATCCTCTTCTTTGCCTTACCTCAACATATTTTGGGACGTTAGTTTTCATTTATAACTCTGCAGGTTTGTGAATTGCAGTGACCCTGAGCTCCATTTTTTAAGTTGCTCTTTTGTGAGCTGGCCTCAAAGCCGCAGGATTGCTTCAGGCCCTATTTTGGCTCCGGCGAGGCGGGCTGAGCCTTTTTTTAATTCTTATTCTTAATGGGAAATTAGAGTGACATGTGCCCGTCCAAACCCCTACAACTATTCTCTCATTGGTTCCCCCTCTTCCCGTTCATCCTCCTCACAATTTGCAAAATGTGTGAAACAGAAGTTTAAATGTGCTGATTCTCTAAGTGGGGAGATTCTAAGTAACGTGGCTGGAATGATGAACAGGAGCACCAGGAGAGGATAAATGAGGTGCATTTTAGACACATCTCCCGATCACATGGTGTACAGTCCTCTGGGTTTTCCATGCATGTTTTCGCTGTAGGAAGATCCCTTGAACCTGCAGATTTGGGACCCATTGAATGGGTACCAGGTAGTATTACTTTAAAGGGTGTGCATTTCCTCACCCAACCTCATATTTCTCTTAGCGTAAACAGTTTCCAGCCTTATGTCTCATCCTGCTGTGGGTCTAGATGTGTTCAATCCATGTTGCATCACCGTCCCTGAGGAAAAGTTGTAAGAGGTTTTCTCTGTCTCTTTGTCGTTTATTTTTTTCAATTTATTACTATATTGGTTACAGCTGATTTTCAAAGCTCTGTTTCTTGCTGCTGTACATCCACTTGATTCACATACAGAGAGACATCAATAAATTCTTTTTCAGATTCTTACCAGTCATATATATTCTTTTCCAGTGACTTGAGTGTGCTGAGTGCAGTTCTTTTAGCTACCGTGTAGGCCTTGTTGATTATCAGTTTGGTATTTGGAATGGTATCTTTGCTAATTTCAACCTCCTGGATGATGCCTCACCCCTCCCCACCTTTCCCGTTTAGCAGCCTTACGCGTGTTGTCTACATATTTGACTATGTTTTTGTTTTGTAATTTATTTCATGTGTAGCCATTTTGGATTCCACCTTTAAGTGATATCTTATGATATGTGTCTTTTTCTTTTTGAATTATGTCACTTAGAATGATCATACGTAACTCCTCCGGAGTTGTTACAACTGGCCATATTTCATTGACTTCCAGGCTGAGTAATATTCCACTCTACATAAGTACCACATCTCTATCCATTTTTTCCCTCCAGAGACATTTAAGTTATATCCTAGTCGAGAATCTTTTAAACAGAGAGGCAGTAAACATTGGGGTGCCTGTGTCCTCTCGATTTTTGTTTTTCCCAAGACATACGCCCATGAGTGCAAGTGCCCTATGCTCTGTAGCTCATTTTTTAGATGCTTTAGTAAACACAATACACTTCTCCAGAATGGCCATTGGCAATATACATTTCCACTATAAGCCTCACAGGGCTCCCTCTTCTCCTTGCCCTGTCCTGCATTTCTGGTGTTTACACTTTATGAGGATGGCTCTTCTGACTGATGCGAAGTGATATCTTTTGTAGTATTGATTTCCAGTGCCCACCTGTTTGGTTGGCTAAAAAAGTGTATGCCCTTTTCTTGAATATATACAGAGAAAAACGCATACAGCCTTTTTGGCCAACTGCAATGTTGGCAATGTTCAGCCCCTTTTCTTGTGCTTAATGGCGAGTCCTTTCTACCTCCTCAAATCCCTTTCCTGCCATTCTCCCTTGCTTACCAATCCTTTTCTCTGACTTTCCTCAAGACATTTTTCAGTGATAGATATTTTCAACTCTGCAGTTTCGTGAATTTTACTGCCCCTGAGTTCCATTGTTCAACTTGTGTTTATGGGAACTGGCCACAAAGCAGTGGGATTTCCTCAAGCCCTATACTGTTTCCATGGGCAACCCTAGCCTTTGGTCAATTCGTCTTCCTGATTGGAAATTAGAGTGACATGTGCCTGTCTGAACACCTAGGACTTGTCTCTCATTGTTCCTCATCCTTCCGCTTCATCCTCTGGACAAATTCCAAACTGTATGCAACAGGATGTTGACAGTGCTGATATCTCCAAGTGGGGAGACTGTTAGTAAAGACGCTGGAGGGGTGAACCCGAGCACCAGGAGATGAGGAGATGAGATGCCTTTTCCAAACTCTTCCTGATCAGACGGTATACCATCCTCTGTGTGTGACAGACATGTTTTAGCAGTAGGAAGAGTCCCATTCATGTAAGGAGAACACCAGGGCTTTTTCAAAATCAGTGTCTCCCCGAAACCCAAACTGGGGAATTTTTTAAGCTACGGCTACACATATGTTCATTAAGGGCCTTGGGAAGTAGGCAGAGTCCAAACTTTAGATGATTGAAGTCTTCAGGGTCAGAAGCACTCACCACTGGCTTCCCTTAGGTTACACTTTAACTGTCATTGATAGATGATGTCAATAAAAATATCTATTCTTTTTCCGATTATTTCCCCTTATAGGTTATTGCAAAATATTGAGTGTAGTTCCCTGTGCTATACAGTGGTTCCTTGTTGATGATCTATTTTATACATAGCAGTGTGTATGTGTTAATTCCAAACTGTTAATTTATCCCTCCTCCCACCTTTCCCCTTTGGTAATAATAAATTATAAGATTTTATACTTCTCAGAAATGGGGGAGCTGAAAGAGAGGTATCATTTTCAATGGAAAAGCATTTAAAACAAGATTGAAGCTTTAACCAAGATTATTAGATGTACATCCTTGGAAAGAAATCACTTCATTTCTCTAATATTGACCTGACAAATAAGACAAACCTTTTCACTGAACTTGCTTATAATAAAGTGATGGAAATATCAAATGGAAGTGTTAGAAACATCTTATTTTACCCGAGCCTTATAAACTGTTCTATGTTAACTACAGTTTGGCTCACACATCTGTTCATTGAAGTTACAATAGTCTCAATTTCTGTTACTGATCCTCCAGAGTGGACCCCAACAAGTGTCCCCCTGCCCAGTGTCATTGGGGCCAACAGATCGAGACTGAGTTTGGTTCACAAGCAAAGGAAACTTTATATTTTGATCAGAGAATGGAGAGGTGAGAGCATGCACTACCCCGTGGGCTGTGGGCTGGGCTGCTGTGTAGAGATCCTGTCAGAGTCAGTGGGAGGGAGGGGGCGGAGCACTCAAGGGCCGGGTTGGCTGCAGCTCAGGCTCTATATCTTAGAGTCTGCACTGGGCCCCAGGAGCTGAGGTGTCGACCCAGCCATTCTGCACTAGGAAATCTGGTCTGAAGTGCCGGGTGTGGAACCTCTGCATGCGGGACCCTAGGAGCACGTGAAATTAGACAAAGCACAAAGGATAAAAAAGGTCAGACTTGACTTTATTGCCCAGATTCTATTTTTATCTCCCAGGGATTTTTAATGGGCTTTGCTGGGGACAAACCCCTCCTCTGCCTTTTGTCCCGTTCCTCATTCTTGGAGTGCTGAGGGTGCAGACCCTTCTTCTGTAACTGCTGAGTGCTGAGTTGGGAGCCCTCATACCAGGGGATGAGGGTCAGAACTTCTCCCCAGCAGCCTCCAGGTGACGTTGATTGGCCCCAGGACCCCTGCCTCCCTGCTCGTCCGCCTGAGCACCAGCATTGGAAGTGTTATAGATTCTAATGACCTTTAAGGGTTCAGGAAAGAGATGTGCAGAGACGCTGTGGGGGCCGGTTTCACCCCGCCCCACATTTGTTCGGCCACCTTAGGCTGACCGTTTCTGCCAGCCTAGATGCTCTGACCAGTAGTCTGCTCTTTCTTCAATTAGGCCCCTGAATTAACGTAAAAACAGCACCAGGTGTCAGAGCCCTGCCCGCTCAACTCCCAGACAGTCCAGGGTCAGTGGTGATCAAGGACCATGATGGCCACTGAGTCAACAGCCTTTTGAAGTAAACAGGAGTCCAGCCGGTCTTATTGGCCACCATCATCACGGTGTCTGTAGGCTTTTCTATGGTGACAGTGTGATATACGTTTCCCCCGCCAAGACTATTAGCTCCCCTCCGGGTGCAGTAAGTCCTGCAAGCAGTAGTCTACTCATTCGGGACACACTATTGTTGTTTTATGAGAGAAACTCCAGGTCAAGTGATGTTCACACGAGTCGTCATGGTGCCCTGTTGCCCCCGGTTATCTCTCTGGATGTTGGAGTTGGAGGGCCTCCTCACTCGAGGTCGGTGTGCCCACGGAGCGAACCCTGCAACTTCAGGGCATGGTTGGTGATTAGGATCACCACGTGGGGTCCTTTTCCCTTAGGAGGGAGGTGGCCTTTTGGGCTGCTGATTTCCAGGTTTTTAGATACCGCCAGTATCTTGGCCAGATGTGGCAGTGGGCCAAGCCCCTTGGTGACTCTATTTTATCCTACCTGGATGGCATTCTTGCGTTGTTCCATTTCAAGTGGTCCCAGTTTTTGCACTAATTCTCCAATGGCGACTCACCTTTCACCGGGAATGGAAAGGTCAAAGGGTTTAGCTCAATTAGGGAGTTCCAGGGCAAGGGTCTGAATTGACTGCTCTTTCCATTCTTGAAAGGCCACTTCTGGATTCTGTTCAAAAGGATCATCATCTTTTCCTTTCAGTGTTTCATATAGAGGCCCAGCTAGTAGACTGTAGTTAGGGATCCAGAAGCAGCAAACCCTGGCCTCCCCAGGAACCCCTAAGCTGTCTTCTAGTTTTAGAAAGGGGTAAGGCTGCAAATGGTTTCTTCCCTTTCCTGGGATGGGCTTCTCCGACCTTCTGTGAGAATGAAGCCCAGGCAGGTCACCGCAGTCTGTGATATTTGAGCTTTTTCTTGGACAACTTCTATCCTTTATTGGCTTGGTAGTTCAGAGGCCTCCTTAGTAGGGCTGGCGATCAGAATGTCGTCTGCATATTGAAGGAGGGTTTCCTTTTCTAGAGGTAGAACTTTTCGGTCTTTAGCTAAGCTTTCCCCAAAGATGGTGTGGGAATTTTTGAACCCTTGGGGCAAGACGGCCCGGAAGTATTGTTTTAGTTGTATGTTGAGTCCTGCCACTCACAAGCCAAAATTTCTTGTGACTCTGGGACTAATGGAATACAAAAGAAGGCATCATTGAAGACTAATACAGAATACCATGTCCTGGTGGTTGGTAGAATGACCAGCAGGGTGTAGGAAATGGAGCAACTGGAGGTATATCCTCGGTGGCTTCACTGACTGTCCTGACATCCTTTACCAGGTCCCCAGCAGCCCATGGGGCTCTCGTGGTCAGGCCAATCCCAGGATATGGAGCTCTCCTGGGCAGGTACCCCACCCCCAACCCAGCCCACGGGGCTCTCATGGTCAGGCCTCTCCCAGGATACAGAGCTACCCTTGCAGGTACCGTGGCAGGGCTGGGCACACAGGAACTGTGCACATAGCCCTCATTGAAGAGCACCCCCATCTCACCTGTCGCTCAGAGCTGACACAGAGCACCTCAGAGCAGGACTTGAACTAACAAACAGCAGCTCCGACAGGTCTGTGACCCTGGGCATCACTCTGTGTGGCCTCCCTCCACCTGGTCTTCCAGAGACTTCCACTGCACCCGGGGCACCAAGCCTCTGTCTCCAACCACCACCCACCCCTCCTCTCCCTGACTCCTGGGTTCCTCTCATTAGGAGAGGGTTTTCTTGAAGTTGTCTCCCACTCATGGGCCAGATAAAATGATTAGAAAAGAAGCCAAAGCTGCAGCCCCTTGTCTATCCTGACTCTCAGGAGCCCACACCTGTTCCTTGGACCTGGCCGGTTCAGCAAGTTCCATTTTCTGCAACTGTGAGCCCCTGAGGGGTGATGATTGGCTGACCTGGGCAGCCTTACCATGCCGGCCAGCCCTCCCCAGGTGTGCCTGGGTTGAGATCAATATAAATACCACTCCAGGCAGCAAGAGCCCCTGCAGCTGTGCCTGACGCCATTTTCTCTGCCCTGTCAGCAGTCTCGGGGCTGGGCTGGTGGGAGGGAGTGAGAGGCCACGGCTTTGTGGGTGGCCCAGTGTGAGTGGGGCTCTGCTGGACTTTCTGCAGCAGTTGCCAGGCTGCCACCTGCTAAAGAAGAGGATGTGTCACCCATACCTGCTGCTGGAATTTCTCCCTGGGCAGAGGTGAGGAAGGAAAAAAGCAGTGGGGGCAGGGACAGGACGGGTATCTCAGGCAGGGAAATGGAAATCTTCCAGAAGAGCACCCAGGGACAGGACCATCCTGGCTGGCCTGCAGGCACCAAGTCAGCTGGCATGCTGTCACTCGTGTGGCTCCATGGCCCTTCCTCTAGGCTTTCAAGTCCTTGTATATATTCAGGTGTTTTACCTGGGAAGGGTGGGAACAGTTCAACAGCAACTGGCCTGGGGCTCAGCTCACGTTCACTCACAGATGCCTCGGCACAGTGCCCCAGCTTTGCAATGAGTACGCTTGTGTGGGGGCTGCTGGCTGAATGGGAGACGATTCCCCACCACTGACCAACTTCAGAATTGTTTACAACTGGAGCAAGTGCCCTGATACGGTTTTCCTCTGAGTAACTGGTGGGTTCTGTTTTTTTTTTTTTCTCTTTTTCGTTTTTGGTTCAAGGTAGATTTTATTCCTCTTTTTTGTATTTACAGATATAAGCATGGAAATAATTTATTCATATAAATACATGTATGTGAAGGGAATAATTGTTTTTTCTGTTTTATTTTTTAAATTTTATTTCTTTTTAATTTTGAATTTTATTTTATATTTTTATACAGCATGTTCTTATTGGTTATCTATTTTATACATATAAATGTTTACATGCCAATCCCAATCTCTCAGCTCCTCCCACCACCACCCCCCCAAGAGCTTTCCCCCCTTGTTGTCCATACGATTGTTGTCTACATCTGTTGCTCTATTTATGCCTTGCAAAACGGTTAATCTGTACAGTTTTTCTAGGTTCCACATATATGCATGAATATACAAGATTTGTTTTTCTCTTTCTGACTTACTTCACTCTGTATGACAGTCTCTAGATCCATCGACGTCTCTACAAATGACCCAATTTCATTCCTTTCATGGCTTAGTAATATTCCATTTTATATATGTACCACATCTTTATGCATTCGTCTGTCTGTGGGCATTTAGGTTGCTTCCATTACCTCGATATTGTAAATAGTGATGCAATGAACATTGCGGTGAATGTCTCTTTTTGATTTATGGTTTTGTCTGTGTATATGTCCAGTACTGGGATTGCTGTATCATATGGTAATTCTATTATTAGTTTCTTAAGACTCCATATTGTTCTCCATAGTGACTGTATCAATTTATATTCCCAACAATAGTGGAAGAGGCTTCCTTTTCCCCACACCCTTTCCAGCAATTGTTGTTTGTAGATTTTCAGATGATGCCCATTCTAACAGGTGTGAGGTGATACCTCATTGTTGAGTCCATTTCGTTGAGCAAGGGGTAGGTCTTGTCTATTACATATTTGGCTTATGGAACGGTATCTGTGCTAATTTCAAACTCTGGTTTTATGCAGCACCCCAACTCACCTTTCCCCTTAAGCAAGCATAAGTTGGTTTTCTAAACTTGAGACCCTGTTCTGTTTTGTAATTCAGTTCATGTGTAGCCAAGTTTACATTCCATGTATTAGTGATACCTTATGATGTTTCCTTATCTGTGTGACTTATTTCACTTAGAATCATCGTGCCTCAATCCACTCATTATGCGGGTACAGGCCTGGTGACACAGATTTCATTGCTGAGTGGTATTCTGTTGTACGTTAAGTACCGCAACTTCTTTATCAATTATTTGCTCTCTGGGATACTTAACTTGTACCATAGAAGAGGTTCCTGTAAACAGAGCCGTCCCAAATTTTGGGGTGGCTGTGTCTTTTTGATTTTAATTTCCCTAAGCTATAGGACCATAAGTGGAAATGCCCTAGACTCTGTTGCTTTGTTTTTCAGATGTATCAGGAAACACCATACACTTCTCCAGAGTGGCTGTTGGCAATTTACATCCCGCCCATCAGCATAACAAGGTTCCTTTATCCCCATGGCCTGTCTTGCCTTTCTGCATTTTCCACTTTTTTCAGATGGCTCTTTAAACTGGGGGGAAGTGACACTTCATAGTAGTTCGGATTTCCATTGCAAGCTTGCTTGGTTTGCCAAAAAGGGCGTATGCGTTTTTTCCTGAATATATTCAGGAAAAAACGCATACGCCCTTTTTGGCCAAGTGCATCATTGTGGACGTTCTGCCTCTTTTCCTATGCTTTACATGCAATTCCAGTCTACCTCCTGAAATCGGTTTCCTGCAATTCTGCCCCGCTTTCAAGTCCTCTTGGCAGCCTTACTTCAATATATTTTTGGACGATAGCTGTCATTTATAACTCTGCAGGTTTGTGAATTACAGTGCCCCTGAGCTCCTTTCTTCAACTCGCTTTCTTGTGAGCTGGCCGCAACACCGCAGGATTGCTTCAGGCCCTAGTGTGGTTCCGGCATGGCACGCTGAGCCTTTGGTTAATTCCTCTTCCTGGTGGGAAATGAGAGTTAAATTTGCCCGTCCAGACACCTCCAGCTAGTCTCTCATTGGTTCTCCCTATTCCTGTTCATTTTCCGCAGAAATTGCAAACTGGGCCAAACAGGAGGTTAAAGGCACTGACTCTCCAATTGGGGAGAGTTTTAGTAAAGCGTCTGGAATGTTGCACCCGAGTACCAGGGGACAAAAACTGAGACACATTTGAACACGTTTCCCGATCACACGGTGGATCATACTCTGGGTTCCACATGCATGTTTTAGCTGAAGGAAGAATCCCTTAAACCTGGAGAGTTGAGACCCATGGAATGGGTCCCATTCAATATGACTTCAAAGGTTCTGCATTGGCTCACCGAACCTCACCAATCCTATCACTGCTGCGCTTATGCCACTGTACACAAACTTGATTCTCTTTCGGAGACATATAAATCCATAGATTTTAAGATTCTTACTAGTCAGGTATATTCTTAGACGTTTAATATGGGGTGTTGAGTCCTCTTCGTTGAGCAAGGAGTAGCTCTTGTCTATTACATATTTGGCTTATGGAACGGTATCTGTGCTAATTTCAATCTCTGGTTTTATGCAGCACCCCAACTCACCTTTCCCCTTAAGCAAGCATAAGTTGGTTTTCTACATTTGAGACCTTGTTCTCTTTTGTAATTCAGTTACTGTGTAGCCAAGTTTACATTCCGTGTATTAGTGATATCTTATGATGTTTCTTTTTCTGTGTGACTTATCTCACTTAGAATCATCGTACCTGAATCCACTCATTATGCTGCTATGGGCCTGATGACATAGATTTCATTGCTGAGTGATATTGCATTGTACGTAAGTACCACAACTTCTTTATCCATTTTTCGCTTTCTGTGATATTGAACTTGTACCGTAAACGAGGTTCTTGTAAACAGAGCCGTCCCAAACTTTGGGGTGGCTGTGTCTTTTTGATTTTAATTTCCCTAAGCTATAGGACCATAAGTGGAAGTGCCCTAGGCTCTGTTGCTTTGTTTTTTAGATGTTTCAGGAAACACCATACACTTCTCCAGAGTGGCTGTTGGCAATTTACATCCCGCCCATCAGCATAACAAGGCTCCCAATTCTCCATGAGCTGTCCTGCCTTTCTGGATTTTACACTTTTTTCAGATGGCCCTTTTGACTGGGGGGCAGTGAGACTTCATTGTACTGCAGATTTCCTTTGCAAGCTTGCTTGGTTGGCCAAAAAGGGCGTATGCGTTTTTTCCTGAATATATTCAGGAAAAAACGCATACGCCCTTTTTGGCCAAGTGCATCATTGTGGACGTTCTGCCTCTTTTCCTATGCTTTACATGCAATTCCAGTCTACCTCCTGAAATCGGATTCCTGCAATTCTGCCCCGCTTTCGAGTCCTCTTGGCAGCCTTACTTCAATATATTTTTGGACGATAGCTGTCATTTATAACTCTGCAGGTTTGTGAATTACAGTGCCCCTGAGCTCCTTTCTTCAACTCGCTTTCTTGTGAGCTGGCCGCAACACCGCAGGATTGCTTCAGGCCCTAGTGTGGTTCCGGTATGGCACGCTGAGCCTTTGGTTAATTCCTCTTCCTGGTGGGAAATGAGAGTTAAATTTGCCCGTCCAGACACCTCCAGCTAGTCTCTCATTGGTTCTCCCTATTCCTGTTCATTTTCCGCAGAAATTGCAAACTGGGCCAAACAGGAGGTTAAAGGCACTGACTCTCCAAGTGGGGAGAGTTTTAGTAAAGCGTCTGGAATGTTGCACCCGAGTACCAGGGGACAAAAACTGAGACACATTTGAACACATTTCCCGATCACACGGTGGATCATACTCTGGGTTCCACATGCATGTTTTAGCTGAAGGAAGAATCCCTTAAACCTGGAGAGTTGAGACCCATGGAATGGCTACCATGCAATATGACTTCAAAGGGTCTGCATTTGCTCATCAAACCTCACCAATCCTATCACTGCTGCGTTTATGCCGCTGTACACATGCTTGATTCTCTTTTGGAGACATATAAATCCATAGGTTTTAAGATTATTACTAGTCAGGTATATTCTTAGGCGATTAATATGGGGTGTAGAGTCCACTTTGTTGAGCAAGGAGTAGCTCTTGTCTATTACCTATTTGGCTTATGGAATGGTATCTGTGCTAATTTCAATCTCTGGTTTTATGCAGAACCCCAACTCACCTTTCCACTTAAGCAAGCATAAGTTGGTTTTCTACATTTGAGACCGTGTTCTGTTTTGTAATTCAGTTTCTGTGTAGCCAAGTTTACATTCCGTGTAGTAGTGATATCTTATGATGTTTCTTTTTCTGTGTGACTTATCTCACTTAGAATCATCGTACCTGAATCCACTCATTATGCTGCTACGGGCCTGATGATATAGATTTCATTGCTGAGTGATATTGCATTGTACGTAAGTACCACAAATTCTTTATCCATTTTTCACCTTCTGTGATATTGAATTTGTACTGTAAATGAGGTTCTTGTAAACAGAGCCGTCCCAAACTTTGGGGTGGCTGTGTCTTTTTGATTTTAATTTCCCTAAGCTATAGGACCATAAGTGGAAGTGCCCTAGGCTCTGTTGCTTTGTTTTTTAGATGTTTCAGGAAACACCATACACTTCTCCAGAGTGGCTATTGGCAATTTACATCCCGCCCATCAGCATAACAAGGCTCCCAGTTCTCCATGGCCTGTCCTGCCTTTCTGGATTTTAAACTTTTTTCAGATGGCCCTTTTGACCGGGGGGCAGTGAGACTTCATTGTAGTGCAGATTTCCTTTGCAAGCTTGCTTGGTTGGCCAAAAAGGGCGTATGCGTTTTTTCCTGAATATATTCAGGAAAAAACGCATACGCCCTTTTTGGCCAAGTGCATCATTGTGGACGTTCTGCCTCTTTTCCTATGCTTTACATGCAATTCCAGTCTACCTCCTGAAATCGGTTTCCTGCAATCCTGCCCCGCTTTCAAGTCCTCTTGGCAGCCTTACTTCGATATATTTTTGGACGATAGCTGTCATTTTTAACTCTGCAGGTTTGTGAATTACAGTGCCCCTGAGCTCCTTTCTTCAACTCACTTTCTTGTGAGCTGGCCGCAACACCGCAGGATTGCTTCAGGCCCTAGTGTGGTTCCGGCATGGCACGCTGAGCCTTTGGTTAATTCCTCTTCCTGGTGGGAAATGAGAGTTAAATTTGCCCATCCAGACACCTCCAGCTAGTCTCTCATTGGTTCTCCCTATTCCTGTTCATTTTCCGCAGAAATGGCAAACTGGGCCAAACAGGAGGTTAAAGGCACTGACTCTCCAAGTGGGGAGAGTGTTAGTAAAGCATCTGGAATGTTGCACCCGAGTACCAGGGGAGAAAACCTTAGACACATTTGAACACGTTTCCCGATCACACGGTGGATCATACTCTGGGTTCCACATGCATGTTTTAGCTGAAGGAAGAATCCCTTAAACCTGGAGAGTTGAGACCCATGGAATGGCTACCATGCAATATGACTTCAAAGGGTCTGCATTGGCTCACCGAACCTCACCAATCCTATTACTGCTGCATTTATGCCTCTGTAGACACGCTTGATTCTCTTTCGGAGACATATAAATCCATAGATTTTAAGATTCTTACTAGTCAGGTATATTCTTAGACTTTTAATATGGGGTGTTGAGTCCTCTTCGTTGAGCAAGGAGTAGCTCTTGTCTATTACATATTTGGCTTATGGAACGGTATCTGTGCTAATTTCAATCTCTGGTTTTATGCAGCACCCCAACTCACCTTTCCCCTTAAGCAAGCATAAGTTGGTTTTCTACATTTGAGACCTTGTTCTGTTTTGTAATTCAGTTCCTGTGTAGCCAAGTTTACATTCCGTGTATTAGTGATATCTTATGATGTTTCTTTTTCTGTGTGACTTATCTCACTTAGAATCATCGTACCTGAATCCACTCATTATGCTGCTATGGGCCTGATGACATAGATTTCATTGCTGAGTGATATTGCATTGTATGTAAGTACCACAACTTCTTTATCCATTTTTCACTTTCTGTGATATTGAACTTGTACTGTAAACGAGGTTCTTGTAAACAGAGCCGTCCCAAACTTTGGGGTGGCTGTGTCTTTTTGATTTTAATTTCCCTAAGCTATAGGACCATAAGTGGAAGTGCCCTAGGCTCTGTTGCTTTGTTTTGTAGATGTTTCAGGAAACACCATACACTTCTCCAGAGTGGCTGTTGGCAATTTACATCCCGCCCATCAGCATAACAAGGCTCCCAGTTCTCCATGGCCTGTCCTGCCTTTCTGGATTTTACACTTTTTTCAGATGGCCCTTTTGACCGGGGGGCAGTGAGACTTCATTGTAGTGCAGATTTCCTTTGCAAGCTTGCTTGGTTTGCCAAAAAGGGCGTATGCGTTTTTTCCTGAATATATTCAGGAAAAAACGCATACGCCCTTTTTGGCCAAGTGCATCATTGTGGACGTTCTGCCTCTTTTCCTATGCTTTACATGCAATTCCAGTCTACCTCCTGAAATCGGATTCCTGCAATTCTGCCCCGCTTTCAAGTCCTCTTGGCAGCCTTACTTCAATATATTTTTGGACGATAGCTGTCATTTTTAACTCTGCAGGTTTGTGTATTACAGTGCCCCTGAGCTGCTTTCTTCAACTCGCTTTCTTGTGAGCTGGCCGCAACACCGCAGGATTGCTTCAGGCCCTAGTGTGGTTCCGGCATGGCAAGCTGAGCCTTTGGTTAATTCCTCTTCCTGGTGGGAAATGAGAGTTAAATTTGCCCGTCCAGACACCTCCAGATAGTCTCTCATTGGTTCTCCCTATTCCTGTTCATCTTCCGCAGAAATTGCAAACTGGGCCAAACAGGAGGTTAAAGGCACTGACTCTCCAAGTGGGGAGAGTGTTAGTAAAGCGTCTGGAATGTTGCACCCGAGTACGAGGAGACGAAACCTGAGACACATTTCAACACGTTTCCCGATCACACGGTGGATCATACTCTGGGTTCCACATGCATGTTTTAGGTGAAGGAAGAATCCCTTAAACCTGGAAAGTTCAGACCCATGGAATGGGTACCATGCAATATGACTTCAAAGGTTCTGCATTGGCTCACCGAACCTCACCAATCCTATCACTGCTGTGCTTATGCCACTGTACACACGCTTGATTCCCTTTCGGAGACATATAAATCCATAGGTTTTAAGATTCTTACTAGTCAGGTATATTCCTAGACGTTTAATATGGGGTGTTGAGTCCTCTTCGTTGAGCAAGGAGTAGCTCTTGTCTATTACATATTTGGCTTATGGAACTGTATCTGTGCTAATTTCAATCTCTGGTTTTATGCAGCTCCCCAATTCACCTTTCCCCTTAAGCTAGCATAAGTTGGTTTTCTACATTTGAGACACTGTTCTGTTTTGTATTTCAGTTCCTCGGTAGCCAAGTTTACATTCCGTGTAGTAGGGATATCTTATGATGTTTCTTTTTCTGTGTGACTTATTTCACTTAGAATCATCGTACCTGAATCCACTCATTATGCTGCTACGGGCCTGATGATATACATTTCATTGCTGAGTGATATTGCATTGTACGTAAGTATCACAAATTCTTTATCCATTTTTCGCTTTCTGTGATATTGAACTTGTACCGTAAATGAGGTTCTTGTAAACAGAGCCGTCCCAAACTTTGGGGTGGCTGTTTCTTTTTGATTTTAATTTCCCTAAGCTATAGGACCATAAGTGGAAGTGCCCTAGGCTCTGTTGCTTTGTTTTTTAGATGTTTCAGGAAACACCATACACTTCTCCAGAGTGGCTGTTGGCAATTTACATCCAGCCCATCAGCATAACAAGGCTCCCAGTTCTCCATGGCCTGTCCGGCCTTTCTGGATTTTACACTTTTTTCAGATGGCCCTTTTGACTGGGGGGCAGTGAGACTTCATTGTAGTGCAGATTTCCTTTGCAAGCTTGCTTGGTTGGCCAAAAAGGGCGTATGAGTTTTTTCCTGAATATATTCAGGAAAAAACGCATACGCCCTTTTTGGCCAAGTGCATCATTGTGGACATTCTGTCTCTTTTCCTATGCTTTACATGCAATTCCAGTCTACCTCCTGAAATCGGATTCCTGCAATTCTGCCCCGCTTTCAAGTCCTCTTGGCAGCCTTACTTCAATATATTTTTGGACGATAGCTGTCATTTTTAACTCTGCAGGTTTGTGAATTACAGTGCCCCTGAGCTCCTTTCTTCAACTCGCTTTCTTGTGAGCTGGCCGCAACACCGCAGGATTGCTTCAGGCCCTAGTGTGGTTCCGGCATGGCACGCTGAGCCTTTGGTTAATTCCTCTTCCTGGTGGGAAATGAGAGTTAAATTTGCCCATCCAGACACCTCCAGCTAGTCTCTCACTGGTTCTCCCTATTCCTGTTCATTTTCCGCAGAAATTGCAAACTGGGCCAAACAGGAGGTTAAAGGCAGTGACTCTCCAAGTGGGGAGAGTGTTAGTAAAGCGTCTGGAATGTTGCACCCGAGTACCAGGGGACGAAAACTGAGACACATTTGAACACGTTTCCCGATCACACGGTGGATCATACTCTGGGTTCCACATGCATGTTTTAGCTGAAGGAAGAATCCCTTAAACCTGGAGAGTTGAGACCCATGGAATGGCTACCATGCAATATGACTTCAAAGGGTCTGCATTTGCTCATCAAACCTCAGAAATCCTATCACTGCTGCGTTTATGCCGCTGTACACATGCTTGATTCTCTTTTGGAGACATATAAATCCATAGGTTTTAAGATTATTACTAGTCAGGTATATTCTTAGGCGATTAATATGGGGTGTAGAGTCCACTTCGTTGAGCAAGGAGTAGATCTTGTCTATTACATATTTGGCTTATGGAATGGTATCTGTGCTAATTTCAATCTCTGGTTTTATGCAGAACCCCAACTCACCTTTCCCCTTAAGCAAGCATAAGTTGGTTTTCTACATTTGAGACCGTGTTGTGTTTTGTAATTCAGTTTCTGTGTAGCCAAGTTTACATTCCGTGTAGTAGTGATATCTTATGATGTTTCCTTTTCTGTGTGACTTATCTCACTTAGAATCATCGTACCTGAATCCACTCATTATGCTGCTACGGGCCTGATGACATAGATTTCGTTCCTGAGTGATATTGCATTGTACGTAAGTACCACAACTTCTTTATCCATTTTTCACTTTCTGCGATATTGAACTTGTACCATAAACGAGATTCTTGTAAACAGAGCCGGCCCAAACTTTGGGGTGGCTGTGTCTTTTTGATTTTAATTTCCCTAAGCTATAGGACCATAAGTGGAAGTGCCCTAGGCTCTGTTGCTTTGTTTTTTAGATGTTTCAGGAAACACCATACACTTCTCCAGAGTGGCTGTTGGCAATTTACATCCCGCCCATCAGCATAACAAGGCTCCCAATTCTCCATGGCCTGTCCTGCCTTTCTGGATTTTACACATTTTTCAGATGGCCCTTTTGACCGGGGGGCAGTGAGACTTCATTGTACTGCAGATTTCCTTTGCAAGCTTGCTTGGTTGGCCAAAAAGGGCGTATGCGTTTTTTCCTGAATATATTCAGGAAAAAACGCATACGCCCTTTTTGGCCAAGTGCATCATTGTGGACGTTCTGCCTCTTTTCCTATGCTTTACATGCAATTCCAGTCTACCTCCTGAAATCGGATTCCTGCAATTCTGCCCCGCTTTCAAGTCCTCTTGGCAGCCTTACTTCAATATATTTTTGGACGATAGCTGTCATTTTTAACTCTGCAGGTTTGTGAATTACAGTGCCCCTGAGCTCCTTTCTTCAACTCGCTTTCTTGTGAGCTGGCCGCAACACCACAGGATTGCTTCAGGCCCTAGTGTGGTTCTGGCATGGCACGCTGAGCCTTTGGTTAATTCCTCTTCCTGGTGGGAAATGAGAGTTAAATTTGCCCGTCCAGACACCTCCAGCTAGTCTCTCATTGGTTCTCCCTATTCCTGTTCATTTTCCGCAGAAATGGCAAACTGGGCCAAACAGGAGGTTAAAGGCACTGACTCTCCAAGTGGGGAGAGTTTTAGTAAAGCGTCTGGAATGTTGCACCCGAGTACCAGGGGACAAAAACTGAGACACATTTGAACACGTTTCCCGATCACACGGTGGATCATACTCTGGGTTCCACATGCATGTTTTAGCTGAAGGAAGAATCCCTTAAACCTGGAGAGTTGAGACCCATGGAATGGGTACCATTCAATATGACTTCAAAGGTTCTGCATTGGCTCACCGAACCTCACCAATCCTATCACTGCTGCGCTTATGCCACTGTACACACGCTTGATTCTCTTTCGGAGACATATAAATCCATAGATTTTAAGATTCTTACTAGTCAGGTATATTCTTAGACGTTTAATATGGGGTGTTGAGTCCTCTTCGTTGAGCAAGGAGTAGCTCTTGTCTATTACATATTTGGCTTATGGAACGGTATCTGTGCTAATTTCAATCTCTGGTTTTATGCAGCACCCCAACTCACCTTTCCCCTTAAGCAAGCATAAGTTGGTTTTCTACATTTGAGACCTTGTTCTGTTTTGTAATTCAGTTCCTGTGTAGCCAAGTTTACATTCCGTGTATTAGTGATATCTTATGATGTTTCTTTTTCTGTGTGACTTATCTCACTTAGAATCATCGTACCTGAATCCACTCATTATGCTGCTATGGGCCTGATGACATAGATTTCATTGCTGAGTGATATTGCATTGTACGTAAGTACCACAACTTCTTTATCCATTTTTCGCTTTCTGTGATATTGAACTTGTACCGTAAACGAGGTTCTTGTAAACAGAGCCGTCCCAAACTTTGGGGTGGCTGTGTCTTTTTGATTCTAATTTCCCTAAGCTATACGACCATAAGTGGAAGTGCCCTAGGCTCTGTTGCTTTGCTTTTTAGATGTTTCAGGAAACACCATACACTTCTCCAGAGTGGCTGTTGGCAATTTACATCCCGCCCATCAGCATAACAAGGCTCCCAATTCTCCATGAGCTGTCCTGCCTTTCTGGATTTTACACTTTTTTCAGATGGCCCTTTTGACTGGGGGGCAGTGAGACTTCATTGTACTGCAGATTTCCTTTGCAAGCTTGCTTGGTTGGCCAAAAAGGGCGTATGCGTTTTTTCCTGAATATATTCAGGAAAAAACGCATACGCCCTTTTTGGCCAAGTGCATCATTGTGGACGTTCTGCCTCTTTTCCTATGCTTTACATGCAATTCCAGTCTACCTCCTGAAATCGGATTCCTGCAATTCTGCCCCGCTTTCAAGTCCTCTTGGCAGCCTTACTTCAATATATTTTTGGACGATAGCTGTCATTTTTAACTCTGCAGGTTTGTGAATTACAGTGCCCCTGAGCTCCTTTCTTCAACTCGCTTTCTTGTGAGCTGGCCGCAACACCGCAGGATTGCTTCAGGCCCTAGTGTGGTTCTGGCATGGCATGCTGAGCCTTTGGTTAATTCCTCTTCCTGGTGGGAAATGAGAGTTAAATTTGCCCGTCCAGACACCTCCAGCTAGTCTCTCTTTGGTTCTCCCTATTCCTGTTCATTTTCCGCAGAAATTGCAAACTGGGCCAAACAGGAGGTTAAAGGCACTGACTCTCCAAGTGGGGAGAGTGTTAGTAAAGCGTCTGGAATGTTGCACCCGAGTACCAGGGGACGAAATCTGACACATTTGAACACGTTTCCCGATCACACGGTGGATCATACTCTGGGTTCCACATGCATGTTTTAGCTGAAGGAAGAATCCCTTAAACCTGGAGAGTTCAGACCCATGGAATGGGTACCATGCAATATGACTTCAAAGGTTCTGCATTGGCTCACCGAACCTCACCAATCCTATCACTGCTGCGCTTATGCCACTGTACACACGCTTGATTCTCTTTCGGAGACATAGAAATCCATAGATTTTAAGATTCTTACTAGTCAGGTATATTCTTAGACGTTTAATATGGGGTGTTGAGTCCTCTTCGTTGAGCAAGGAGTAGCTCTTGTCTATTACATATTTGGCTTATGGAACGGTATCTGTGCTAATTTCAATCTCTGGTTTTATGCAGCACCCCAACTCACCTTTCCCCTTAAGCAAGCATAAGTTGGTTTTCTACATTTGAGACCTTGTTCTGTTTTGTAATTCAGTTCCTGTGTAGCCAAGTTTACATTCCGTGTATTAGTGATATCTTATGATGTTTCTTTTTCTGTGTGACTTATCTCACTTAGAATCATCGTACCTGAATCCACTCATTATGCTGCTATGGTCCTGATGACATAGATTTCATTGCTGAGTGATATTGCATTGTACGTAAGTACCACAACTTCTTTATCCATTTTTCGCTTTCTGTGATATTGAACTTGTACCGTAAACGAGGTTCTTGTAAACAGAGCCGTCCCAAACTTTGGGGTGGCTGTGTCTTTTTGATTCTAATTTCCCTAAGCTATAGGACCATAAGTGGAAGTGCCCTAGGCTCTGTTGCTTTGCTTTTTAGATGTTTCAGGAAACACCATACACTTCTCCAGAGTGGCTGTTGGCAATTTACATCCCGCCCATCAGCATAACAAGGCTCCCAATTCTCCATGAGCTGTCCTGCCTTTCTGGATTTTACACTTTTTTCAGATGGCCCTTTTGACTGGGGGGCAGTGAGACTTCATTGTACTGCAGATTTCCTTTGCAAGCTTGCTTGGTTGGCCAAAAAGGGCGTATGCGTTTTTTCCTGAATATATTCAGGAAAAAACGCATACGCCCTTTTTGGCCAAGTGCATCATTGTGGACATTCTGTCTCTTTTCCTATGCTTTACATGCAATTCCAGTCTACCTCCTGAAATCGGATTCCTGCAATTCTGCCCCGCTTTCGAGTCCTCTTGGCAGCCTTACTTCAATATATTTTTGGACGATAGCTGTCATTTTTAACTCTGCAGGTTTGTGAATTACAGTGCCCCTGAGCTCCTTTCTTCAACTCGCTTTCTTGTGAGCTGGCCGTAACACCGCAGGATTGCTTCAGGCCCTAGTGTGGTTCCGGCATGGCACGCTGAGCCTTTGGTTAATTCCTCTTCCTGGTGGGAAATGAGAGTTAAATTTGCCCATCCAGACACCTCCAGCTAGTCTCTCATTGGTTCTCCCTATTCCTGTTCATTTTCCGCAGAAATTGCAAACTGGGCCAAACAGGAGGTTAAAGGCACTGACTCTCCAAGTGGGGAGAGTGTTAGTAAAGCGTCTGGAATGTTGCACCCGAGTACCAGGGGACGAAAACTGAGACACATTTGAACACGTTTCCCGATCACACGGTGGATCATACTCTGGGTTCCACATGCATGTTTTAGCTGAAGGAAGAATCCCTTAAACCTGGAGAGTTGAGACCCATGGAATGGCTACCATGCAATATGACTTCAAAGGGTCTGCATTTGCTCATCAAACCTCAGAAATCCTATCACTGCTGCGTTTATGCCGCTGTACACATGCTTGATTCTCTTTTGGAGACATATAAATCCATAGGTTTTAAGATTATTACTAGTCAGGTATATTCTTAGGCGATTAATATGGGGTGTAGAGTCCACTTCATTGAGCAAGGAGTAGCTCTTGTCTATTACATATTTGGCTTATGGAATGGTATCTGTGCTAATTTCAATCTCTGGTTTTATGCAGAACCCCAACTCACCTTTCCCCTTAAGCAAGCATAAGTTGGTTTTCTACATTTGAGACCGTGTTCTGTTTTGTAATTCAGTTTCTGTGTAGCCAAGTTTACATTCCGTGTAGTAGTGATATCTTATGATGTTTCCTTTTCTGTGTGACTTATCTCACTTAGAATCATCGTACCTGAATCCACTCATTATGCTGCTACGGGCCTGATGATATAGATTTCATTGCTGAGTGATATTGCATTGTACGTAAGTACCACAAATTCTTTATCCATTTTTCACCTTCTGTGATATTGAATTTGTACTGTAAATGAGGTTCTTGTAAACAGAGCCGTCCCAAACTTTGGGGTGGCTGTGTCTTTTTGATTTTAATTTCCCTAAGCTATAGGACCATAAGTGGAAGTGCCATAGGCTCTGTTGCTTTGTTTTTTAGATGTTTCAGGAAACACCATACACTTCTCCAGAGTGGCTGTTGGCAATTTACATCCCGCCCATCAGCATAACAAGGCTCCCAGTTCTCCATGGCCTGTCCTGCCTTTCTGGATTTTACACTTTTTTCAGATGGCCCTTTTGACTGGGGGGCAGTGAGACTTCATTGTAGTGCAGATTTCCTTTGCAAGCTTGCTTGGTTGGCCAAAAAGTGCGTATGCGATTTTTCCTGAATATATTCAGGAAAAAACGCATACGTCCTTTTTGGCCAAGTGCATCATTGTGGACGTTCTGCCTCTTTTCCTATGCTTTACATGCAATTCCAGTCTACCTCCTGAAATCGGTTTCCTGCAATTCTGCCCCGCTTTCAAGTCCTCTTGGCAGCCTTACTTCAATATATTTTTGGACGATAGCTGTCATTTATAACTCTGCAGGTTTGTGAATTACAGTGCCCCTGAGCTCCTTTCTTCAACTCGCTTTCTTGTGAGCTGGCCGCAACACCGCAGCATTGCTTCAGGCCCTAGTGTGGTTCTGGCATGGCACGCTGAGCCTTTGGTTAATTCCTCTTCCTGGTGGGAAATGAGAGTTAAATTTGCCCGTCCAGACACCTCCAGCTAGTCTCTCACTGGTTCTCCCTATTCCTGTTCATCTTCCGCAGAAATTGCAAACTGGGCCAAACAGGAGGTTAAAGGCACTGACTCTCCAAGTGGGGAGAGTGTTAGTAAAGCGTCTGGAATGTTGCACCCGAGTACCAGGGGACAAAACCTGAGACACATTTGAACATGTTTCCCGATCACACGGTGGATCATACTCTGGGTTCCACATGCATGTTTTAGGTGAAGGAAGAATCCCTTAAACCTGGAAAGTTGAGACCCATGGAATGGGTACCATGCAATATGACTTCAAAGGTTCTGCATTGGCTCACCGAACCTCACCAATCCTATCACTGCTGCGCTTATGCCACTGTATGCAGGCTTGATTCTCTTTCGGAGACATATAAATCCATAGGTTTTAAGATTCTTCTAGTCAGGTATATTCTTTGACGTTTAATATGGGGTGTTGAGTCCTCTTCGTTGAGCAAGGAGTAGCTCTTGTCTATTACATATTTGGCTTATGGAACGGTATCTGTGCTAATTTCAATCTCTGGTTTTATGCAGCACCACAACTCACCTTTCCCCTTAAGCAAGCATAAGTTGGTTTTCTACATTTGAGACCTTGTTCTGTTTTGTAATTCAGTTCCTGTGTAGCCAAGTTTATATTCCATGTATTAGTGATATCTTATGATGTTTCTTTTTCTGTGTGACTTATCTCACTTAGAATCATCGTACCTGAATCCACTCATTATGCTGCTATGGGCCTGATGACATAGATTTCATTGCTGAGTGATATTGCATTGTACGTAAGTACCACAACTTCTTTATCCATTTTTCGCTTTCTATGATATTGAACTTGTACCGTAAACGAGGTTCTTGTAAACAGAGCCGTCCCAAACTTTGGGGTGGCTGTGTCTTTTTGATTTTAATTTCCCTAAGCTATAGGACCATAAGTGGAAGTGCCCTAGGCTCTGTTGCTTTGTTTTTTAGATGTTTCAGGAAACACCATACACTTCTCCAGAGTGGCTGTTGGCAATTTACATCCCGCCCATCAGCATAACAAGGCTCCCAGTTCTCCATGGCCTGTCCGGCCTTTCTGGATTTTTCACTTTTTTCAGATGGCCCTTTTGACTGGGGGGCAGTGAGACTTCATTGTAGTGCAGATTTCCTTTGCAAGCTTGCTTGGTTGGCCAAAAAGTGCGTATGCGTTTTTTCCTGAATATATTCAGGAAAAAACGCATACGCCCTTTTTGGCCAAGTGCATCATTGTGGACATTCTGTCTCTTTTCCTATGCTTTACATGCAATTCCAGTCTACCTCCTGAAATCGGATTCCTGCAATTCTGCCCCGCTTTCGAGTCCTCTTGGCAGCCTTACTTCAATATATTTTTGGACGATAGCTGTCATTTTTAACTCTGCAGGTTTGTGAATTACAGTGCCCCTGAGCTCCTTTCTTCAACTCGCTTTCTTGTGAGCTGGCCGCAACACCGCAGCATTGCTTCAGGCCCTAGTGTGGTTCCGGCATGGCATGCTGAGCCTTTGGTTAATTCCTCTTCCTGGTGGGAAATGAGAGTTAAATTTGCCCGTCCAGACACCTCCATCTAGTCTCTCATTGGTTCTCCCTATTCCTGTTCATTTTCCGCAGAAATTGCAAACTGGGCCAAACAGGAGGTTAAAGGCACTGACTCTCCAAGTGGGGAGAGTGTTAGTAAAGCGTCTGGAATGTTGCACCCGAGTACCAGGGGACAAAACCTGAGACACATTTGAACATGTTTCCCGATCACACGGTGGATCATACTCTGGGTTCCACATGCATGTTTTAGGTGAAGGAAGAATCCCTTAAACCTGGAAAGTTGAGACCCATGGAATGGGTACCATGCAATATGACTTCAAAGGTTCTGCATTGGCTCACCGAACCTCACCAATCCTATCACTGCTGCGCTTATGCCACTGTATGCAGGCTTGATTCTCTTTCGGAGACATATAAATCCATAGGTTTTAAGATTCTTCTAGTCAGGTATATTCTTTGACGTTTAATATGGGGTGTTGAGTCCTCTTCGTTGAGCAAGGAGTAGCTCTTGTCTATTACATATTTGGCTTATGGAACGGTATCTGTGCTAATTTCAATCTCTGGTTTTATGCAGCACCACAACTCACCTTTCCCCTTAAGCAAGCATAAGTTGGTTTTCTACATTTGAGACCTTGTTCTGTTTTGTAATTCAGTTCCTGTGTAGCCAAGTTTATATTCCATGTATTAGTGATATCTTATGATGTTTCTTTTTCTGTGTGACTTATCTCACTTAGAATCATCGTACCTGAATCCACTCATTATGCTGCTATGGGCCTGATGACATAGATTTCATTGCTGAGTGATATTGCATTGTACGTAAGTACCACAACTTCTTTATCCATTTTTCGCTTTCTATGATATTGAACTTGTACCGTAAACGAGGTTCTTGTAAACAGAGCCGTCCCAAACTTTGGGGTGGCTGTGTCTTTTTGATTTTAATTTCCCTAAGCTATAGGACCATAAGTGGAAGTGCCCTAGGCTCTGTTGCTTTGTTTTTTAGATGTTTCAGGAAACACCATACACTTCTCCAGAGTGGCTGTTGGCAATTTACATCCCGCCCATCAGCATAACAAGGCTCCCAGTTCTCCATGGCCTGTCCGGCCTTTCTGGATTTTTCACTTTTTTCAGATGGCCCTTTTGACTGGGGGGCAGTGAGACTTCATTGTAGTGCAGATTTCCTTTGCAAGCTTGCTTGGTTGGCCAAAAAGTGCGTATGCGTTTTTTCCTGAATATATTCAGGAAAAAACGCATACGCCCTTTTTGGCCAAGTGCATCATTGTGGACATTCTGTCTCTTTTCCTATGCTTTACATGCAATTCCAGTCTACCTCCTGAAATCGGATTCCTGCAATTCTGCCCCGCTTTCGAGTCCTCTTGGCAGCCTTACTTCAATATATTTTTGGACGATAGCTGTCATTTTTAACTCTGCAGGTTTGTGAATTACAGTGCCCCTGAGCTCCTTTCTTCAACTCGCTTTCTTGTGAGCTGGCCGCAACACCGCAGCATTGCTTCAGGCCCTAGTGTGGTTCCGGCATGGCATGCTGAGCCTTTGGTTAATTCCTCTTCCTGGTGGGAAATGAGAGTTAAATTTGCCCGTCCAGACACCTCCATCTAGTCTCTCATTGGTTCTCCCTATTCCTGTTCATTTTCCGCAGAAATTGCAAACTGGGCCAAACAGGAGGTTAAAGGCACTGACTCTCCAAGTGGGGAGAGTGTTAGTAAAGCGTCTGGAATGTTGCACCCGAGTACCAGGGGACGAAATCTGACACATTTGAACACGTTTCCCGATCACACGGTGGATCATACTCTGGGTTCCACATGCATGTTTTAGCTGAAGGAAGAATCCCTTAAACCTGGAGAGTTGAGACCCATGGAATGGGTACCATGCAATATGACTTCAAAGGGTCTGCATTTGCTCACCGAACCTCACCAATCCTATTACTGCTGCATTTATGCCTCTGTAGACACGCTTGATTCTCTTTCGGAGACATATAAATCCATAGGTTTTAAGATTCTTACTAGTCAGGTATATTCTTAGGCATTTAATATGGGGTGTTGAGTCCACTTTGTTGAGCAAGGAGTAGCTCTTGTCTATTACCTATTTGGCTTATGGAATGGTATCTGTGCTAATTTCAATCTCTGGTTTTATGCAGCACCCCAACTCACCTTTCCCCTTAAGCAAGCATAAGTTGGTTTTCTACATTTGAGATCCTGTTCTGTTTTGTAATTCAGTTCCTGTGTAGCCAAGTTTACATTCCGTGTATTAGTGATATCTTATGATGTTTCTTTTTCTGTGTGACTTATGTCACTTAGAATCATCGTACCTGAATCCACTCATTATGCTGCTATGGGCCTGATGACATAGATTTCATTCCTGAGTGATATTGCATTGTACGTAAGTACCACAACTTCTTTATCCATTTTTCACTTTCTGCGATATTGAACTTGTACCATAAACGAGATTCTTGTAAACAGAGACGGCCCAAACTTTGGGGTGGCTGTGTCTTTTTGATTTTAATTTCCCTAAGCTATAGGACCATAAGTGGAAGTGCCCTAGGCTCTGTTGCTTTGTTTTTTAGATGTTTCAGGAAACACCATACACTTCTCCAGAGTGGCTGTTGGCAATTTACATCCCGCCCATCAGCATAACAAGGCTCCCAATTCTCCATGGCCTGTCCTGCCTTTCTGGATTTTACACATTTTTCAGATGGCCCTTTTGACCGGGGGGCAGTGAGACTTCATTGTACTGCAGATTTCCTTTGCAAGCTTGCTTGGTTGGCCAAAAAGGGCGTATGCGTTTTTTCCTGAATATATTCAGGAAAAAACGCATACGCCCTTTTTGGCCAAGTGCATCATTGTGGACGTTCTGCCTCTTTTCCTATGCTTTACATGCAATTCCAGTCTACCTCCTGAAATCGGATTCCTGCAATTCTGCCCCGCTTTCAAGTCCTCTTGGCAGCCTTACTTCAATATATTTTTGGACGATAGCTGTCATTTTTAACTCTGCAGGTTTGTGAATTACAGTGCCCCTGAGCTCCTTTCTTCAACTCGCTTTCTTGTGAGCTGGCCGCAACACCGCAGGATTGCTTCAGGCCCTAGTGTGGTTCCGGCATGGCACGCTGAGCCTTTGGTTAATTCCTCTTCCTGGTGGGAAATGAGAGTTAAATTTGCCCGTCCAGACACCTCCAGCTAGTCTCTCATTGGTTCTCCCTATTCCTGTTCATTTTCCGCAGAAATGGCAAACTGGGCCAAACAGGAGGTTAAAGGCACTGACTCTCCAAGTGGGGAGAGTTTTAGTAAAGCGTCTGGAATGTTGCACCCGAGTACCAGGGGACAAAAACTGAGACACATTTGAACACGTTTCCCGATCACACGGTGGATCATACTCTGGGTTCCACATGCATGTTTTAGCTGAAGGAAGAATCCCTTAAACCTGGAGAGTTGAGACCCATGGAATGGGTACCATTCAATATGACTTCAAAGGTTCTGCATTGGCTCACCGAACCTCACCAATCCTATCACTGCTGCGCTTATGCCACTGTACACACGCTTGATTCTCTTTCGGAGACATATATATCCATAGATTTTAAGATTCTTACTAGTCAGGTATATTCTTAGACGTTTAATATGGGGTGTTGAGTCCTCTTCGTTGAGCAAGGAGTAGCTCTTGTCTATTACATATTTGGCTTATGGAACGGTATCTGTGCTAATTTCAATCTCTGGTTTTATGCAGCACCCCAACTCACCTTTCCCCTTAAGCAAGCATAAGTTGGTTTTCTACATTTGAGACCTTGTTCTGTTTTGTAATTCAGTTCCTGTGTAGCCAAGTTTACATTCCGTGTATTAGTGATATCTTATGATGTTTCTTTTTCTGTGTGACTTATCTCACTTAGAATCATCGTACCTGAATCCACTCATTATGCTGCTATGGGCCTGATGACATAGATTTCATTGCTGAGTGATATTGCATTGTACGTAAGTACCACAACTTCTTTATCCATTTTTCGCTTTCTGTGATATTGAACTTGTACCGTAAACGAGGTTCTTGTAAACAGAGCCGTCCCAAACTTTGGGGTGGCTGTGTCTTTTTGATTCTAATTTCCCTAAGCTATAGGACCATAAGTGGAAGTGCCCTAGGCTCTGTTGCTTTGCTTTTTAGATGTTTCAGGAAACACCATACACTTCTCCAGAGTGGCTGTTGGCAATTTACATCCCGCCCATCAGCATAACAAGGCTCCCAATTCTCCATGAGCTGTCCTGCCTTTCTGGATTTTACACTTTTTTCAGATGGCCCTTTTGACTGGGGGGCATTGAGACTTCATTGTACTGCAGATTTCCTTTGCAAGCTTGCTTGGTTGGCCAAAAAGGGCGTATGCGTTTTTTCCTGAATATATTCAGGAAAAAACGCATACGCCCTTTTTGGCCAAGTGCATCATTGTGGACGTTCTGCCTCTTTTCCTATGCTTTACATGCAATTCCAGTCTACCTCCTGAAATCGGATTCCTGCAATTCTGCCCCGCTTTCAAGTCCTCTTGGCAGCCTTACTTCAATATATTTTTGGACGATAGCTGTCATTTTTAACTCTGCAGGTTTGTGAATTACAGTGCCCCTGAGCTCCTTTCTTCAACTCGCTTTCTTGTGAGCTGGCCGCAACACCGCAGGATTGCTTCAGGCCCTAGTGTGGTTCTGGCATTGCATGCTGAGCCTTTGGTTAATTCCTCTTCCTGGTGGGAAATGAGAGTTAAATTTGCCCGTCCAGACACCTCCAGCTAGTCTCTCATTGGTTCTCCCTATTCCTGTTCATTTTCCGCATAAATTGCAAACTGGGCCAAACAGGAGGTTAAAGGCACTGACTCTCCAAGTGGGGAGAGTTTTAGTAAAGCGTCTGGAATGTTGCACCCGAGTACCAGGGGACGAAATCTGACACATTTGAACACATTTCCCGATCACACGGTGGATCATACTCTGGGTTCCACATGCATGTTTTAGCTGAAGGAAGAATCCCTTAAACCTGGAGAGTTGAGACCCATGGAATGGGTACCATGCAATATGACTTCAAAGGGTCTGCATTTGCTCACCGAACCTCACCAATCCTATTACTGCTGCATTTATGCCTCTGTAGACACGCTTGATTCTCTTTCGGAGACATATAAATCCATAGGTTTTAAGATTCTTACTAGTCAGGTATATTCTTAGGCATTTAATATGGGGTGTAGAGTCCACTTTGTTGAGCAAGGAGTAGCTCTTGTCTATTACCTATTTGGCTTATGGAATGGTATCTGTGCTAATTTCAATCTCTGGTTTTATGCAGCACCCCAACTCACCTTTCCCCTTAAGCAAGCATAAGTTGGTTTTCTACATTTGAGATCCTGTTCTGTTTTGTAATTCAGTTCCTGTGTAGCCAAGTTTACATTCCGTGTATTAGTGATATCTTATGATGTTTCTTTTTCTGTGTGACTTATTTCACTTAGAATCATCGTACCTGAATCCACTCATTATGCTGCTATGGACCTGATGACATAGATTTCATTCCTGAGTGATATTGCATTGTACGTAAGTACCACAACTTCTTTATCCATTTTTCACTTTCTGCGATATTGAACTTGTACCATAAACGAGATTCTTGTAAACAGAGCCGGCCCAAACTTTGGGGTGGCTGTGTCTTTTTGATTTTAATTTCCCTAAGCTATAGGACCATAAGTGGAAGTGCCCTAGGCTCTGTTGCTTTGTTTTTTAGATGTTTCAGGAAACACCATACACTTCTCCAGAGTGGCTGTTGGCAATTTACATCCCGCCCATCAGCATAACAAGGCTCCCAGTTCTCCATGGCCTGTCCTGCCTTTCTGGATTTTATACTTTTTTCAGATGGCCCTTTTGACCGGGGGGCAGTGAGACTTCATTGTACTGCAGATTTCCTTTGCAAGCTTGCTTGGTTGGCCAAAAAGGGCGTATGCGTTTTTTCCTGAATATATTCAGGAAAAAACGCATACGCCCTTTTTGGCCAAGTGCATCATTGTGGACGTTCTGCCTCTTTTCCTATGCTTTACATGCAATTCCAGTCTACCTCCTGAAATCGGATTCCTGCAATTCTGCCCTGCTTTCAAGTCCTCTTGGCAGCCTTACTTCAATATATTTTTGGACGATAGCTGTCATTTATAACTCTGCAGGTTTGTGAATTACAGTGCCCCTGAGCTCCTTTCTTCAACTCGCTTTCTTGTGAGCTGGCCGCAACACCGCAGGATTGCTTCAGGCCCTAGTGTGGTTCCGGCATGGCACGCTGAGCCTTTGGTTAATTCCTCTTCCTGGTGGGAAATGAGAGTTACATTTGCCCATCCAGACACCTCCAGCTAGTCTCTCATTGGTTCTCCCTATTCCTGTTCATTTTCCGCAGAAATTGCAAACTGGGCCAAACAGGAGGTTAAAGGCAGTGACTCTCCAAGTGGGGAGAGTTTTAGTAAAGCGTCTGGAATGTTGCACCCGAGTACCAGGGGACAAAAACTGAGACACATTTGAACACGTTTCCCGATCACACGGTGGATCATCCTCTGGGTTCCACATGCATGTTTTAGCTGAAGGAAGAATCCCTTAAACCTGGAGAGTTGAGACCCATGGAATGGGTACCATTCAATATGACTTCAAAGGTTCTGCATTGGCTCACCGAACCTCACCAATCCTATCACTGCTGCGCTTATGCCACTGTACACACGCTTGATTCTCTTTCGGAGACATAGAAATCCATAGATTTTAAGATTCTTACTAGTCAGGTATATTCTTAGACGTTTAATATGGGGTGTTGAGTCCTCTTCGTTGAGCAAGGAGTAGCTCTTGTCTATTACATATTTGGCTTATGGAACGGTATCTGTGCTAATTTCAATCTCTGGTTTTATGCAGCACCCCAACTCACCTTTCCCCTTAAGCAAGCATAAGATGGTTTTCTACATTTGAGACCTTGTTCTGTTTTGTAATTCAGTTCCTGTGTAGCCAAGTTTTCATTCCGTGTAGTAGTGATATCTTATGATGTTTCTTTTTCTGTGTGACTTATCTCACTTAGAATCATCGTACCTGAATCCACTCATTATGCTGCTATGGGCCTGATGACATAGATTTCATTGCTGAGTGATATTGCATTGTACGTAAGTACCACAACTTCTTTATCCATTTTTCGCTTTCTGTGATATTGAACTTGTACCGTAAACGAGGTTCTTGTAAACAGAGCCGTCCTAAACTTTGGGGTGGCTGTGTCTTTTTGATTTTAATTTCCCTAAGCTATACGACCATAAGTGGAAGTGCCCTAGGCTCTGTTGCTTTGTTTTTTAGATGTTTCAGGAAACACCATACACTTCTCCAGAGTGGCTGTTGGCAATTTACATCCCGCCCATCAGCATAACAAGGCTCCCAGTTCTCCATGGCCTGTCCTGCCTTTCTGGATTTTATACTTTTTTCAGATGGCCCTTTTGACCGGGGGGCAGTGAGACTTCATTGTAGTGCAGATTTCCTTTGCAAGCTTGCTTGGTTGGCCAAAAAGGGCGTATGCGTTTTTTCCTGAATATATTCAGGAAAAAACGCATACGCCCTTTTTGGCCAAGTGCATCATTGTGGACGTTCTGCCTCTTTTCCTATGCTTTACATGCAATTCCAGTCTACCTCCTGAAATCGGATTCCTGCAATCCTGCCCCGCTTTCAAGTCCTCTTGGCAGCCTTACTTCAATATATTTTTGGACGATAGCTGTCATTTTTAACTCTGCAGGTTTGTGAATTACAGTGCCCCTGAGCTCCTTTCTTCAACTCACTTTCTTGTGAGCTGGCCGCAACACCGCAGGATTGTTTCAGGCCCTAGTGTGGTTCCGGCATGGCACGCTGAGCCTTTGGTTAATTCCTCTTCCTGGTGGGAAATGAGAGTTAAATTTGCCCATCCAGACACCTCCAGCTAGTCTCTCATTGGTTCTCCCTATTCCTGTTCATTTTCCGCAGAAATTGCAAACTGGGCCAAACAGGAGGTTAAAGGCACTGACTCTCCAAGTGGGGAGAGTGTTAGTAAAGCATCTGGAATGTTGCACCCGAGTACCAGGGGACAAAAACTGAGACACATTTGAACACGTTTCCCGATCACACGGTGGATCATACTCTGGGTTCCACATGCATGTTTTAGCTGAAGGAAGAATCCCTTAAACCTGGAGAGTTGAGACCCATGGAATGGGTACCATGCAATATGACTTCAAAGGGTCTGCATTTGCTCACCGAACCTCACCAATCCTATCACTGCTGCGTTTATGCTGCTGTACACACGCTTGATTCTCTTTCGGGGACATAGAAATCCATAGGTTTTAAGATTCTTACTAGTCAGGTATATTCTTAGGCGTTTAATATGGGGTGTTGATTCCACTTGGTTGAGAAAGGAGTAGCTCTTGTCTATTACATATTTGGCTTATGGAACGGTATCTGTGCTAATTTCAATCTCTGGTTTTATGCAGCACCCCAACTCACCTTTCCCCTTAAGCAAGCATAAGTTGGTTTTCTACATTTGAGACCCTGTTCTGTTTTGTAATTCTGTTCCTGTGTAGCCAAGTTTACATTCCATGTAGTAGTGATATCTTATGATGTTTCTTTTTCTGTGTGACTTATCTCACTTAGAATCATCGTACCTGAATCCACTCATTATGCTGCTATGGGCCTGATGACATAGATTTCATTGCTGAGTGATATTGCATTGTACGTACCTACCACAACTTCTTTATCCATTTTTCACTTTCTGTGATATTGAACTCGAACTGTAAATGAGGTTCTTGTAAACAGAGCCATCCCAAACTTTGGGGTGGCTGTGTCTTTTTGATTTTAATTTCCCTAAGCTATAGGACCATAAGTGGAAGTGACATAGGCTCTGTTGCTTTGTTTTGTAGATGTTTCAGGAAACACCATACACTTCTCCAGAGTGGCTGTTGGCAATTTGCATCCCGCCCATCAGCATAACAAGGCTCCCAGTTCTCCATGGCCTGTCCTGCCTTTCTGGATTTTATACTTTTTTCAGATGGCCCTTTTGACCGGGTGGCAGTGAGACTTCATTGTAGTGCAGATTTCCTTTGCAAGCTTGCTTGGTTGGCCAAAAAGAGCGTATGCGTTTTTTCCTGAATATATTCAGGAAAAAACGCAGTGCCCTTTTTGGCCAAGTGCATCATTGTGGACGTTCTGCCTCTTTTCCTATGCTTTACATGCAATTCCAGTCTACCTCCTGAAATCGGTTTTCTGCAATTCTGCCCCGCTTTCAAGTCCTCTTGGCAGCCTTACTTCAATATATTTTTGGACGATAGCTGTCATTTATAACTCTGCAGGTTTGTGAATTACAGAGCCTCTGAGCTCCTTTCTTCAACTTGCTTTCTTGTGAGCTGGCTGCAAGACCGCAGCATTGCTTCAGGCCCTAGTGTGGTTCCGGCATGGCACGCTGAGCCTTTGGTTAATTCCTCTTCCTGGTGGGAAATGAGAGTTAAATTTCTCCGTCCAGACACCTCCAGCTAGTCTCTCATTGGTTCTCCCTATTCCTGTTCATTTTCCGCAGAAATTGCAAACTGGGCCAAACAGGAGGTTAAAGGCACTGACTCTCCAAGTGGGGAGAGTGTTAGTAAAGCGTCTGGAATGTTGCACCCGAGTACCAGGGGACGAAACTGAGACACATTTGAACACTTTTCCCAATCACACGGTGGATCATACTCTGGGTTCCACATGCATGTTTTAGCTGAAGGAAGAATCCCTTAAACCTGGAGAGTTGAGACCCATGGAATGGGTACCATGCAATATAAATTCAAAGGTTCTGCATTGGCTCACCGAACCTCACCAATCCTATCACTGCTGCGTTTATGCCGCTGTACACATGCTTGATTCTCTTTTGGAGACATATAAATCCATAGGTTTTAAGATTATTACTAGTCAGGTATATTTTTAGGCGATTAATATGGGGTGTAGAGCCCACTTCGTTGAGCAAGGAGTAGCTCTTGTCTATTACCTATTTGGCTTATGGAATGGTATCTGTGCTAATTTCAATCTCTGGTTTTATGCAGCACCCCAACTCACCTTTCCCCTTAAGCAAGCATAAGTTGGTTTTCTACATTTGAGATCCTGTTCTGTTTTGTAATTCAGTTCCTGTGTAGCCAAGTTTACATTCCGTGTATTAGAGATATCTTATGATGTTTCTTTTTCTGTGTGACATATTTCACTTAGAAATATCGTACCTGAATCCACTCATTATGCTGCTATGGGCCTGATGACATAGATTTCATTCCTCATTGATATTGCATTGTACGTAAGTACCACAACTTCTTTATCCATTTTTCACTTTCTGTGATATTGAACTTGTACCATAAACGAGATTCTTGTAAACAGAGCCGGCCCAAACTTTGGGGTGGCTGTGTCTTTTTGATTTTAATTTCCCTAAGCTATAGGACCATAAGTGGAAGTGCCCTAGGCTCTGTTGCTTTGTTTTTTAGATGTTTCAGGAAACACCATACACTTCTCCAGAGTGGCTGTTGGCAATTTACATCCCGCCCATCAGCATAACAATGCTCCCAGTTCTCCATGGCCTGTCCTGCCTTTCTGGATTTTATACTTTTTTCAGATGGCCCTTTTGACCGGGGGGCAGTGAGACTTCATTGTAGTGCAGATTTCCTTTGCAAGCTTGCTTCGTTGGCCAAAATGGGCGTATGCGTTTTTTCCTGAATATATTCAAGAAAAAACGCATATGCCCTTTTTGGCCAAGTGCATCATTGAGGACGTTCTGCCTCTTTTCCTATGCTTTACATGCAATTCCAGTCTACCTCCTGAAATCGGTTTCCTGCAATTCTGCCCCGCTTTCAAGTCCTCTTGGCAGCCTTACTTCAATATATTTTTGGACGATAGCTGTCATTTATAACTCTGCAGGTTTGTGAATTACAGTGCCTCTGAGCTCCTTTCTTCAACTCGCTTTCTTGTGAGCTGGCCGCAACACCGCAGGATTGCTTCAGGCCCTAGTGTCGTTCCAGCATGGCACGCTGAGCCTTTGGTTAATTCCTCTTCCTGGTGGGAAATGAGAGTTAAATTTGCCCGTCCAGACACCTCCAGCTAGTCTCTCACTGGTTCTCCCTATTCCTGTTCATCTTCCGCAAAAATTGCAAACTGGGCCAAACAGGAGGTTAAAGGCACTGACTCTCCAAGTGGGGAGAGTTTTAGTAAAGCGTCTGGAATGTTGCACCCGAGTACCAGGGGACGAAAACTGAGACACATTTGAACACGTTTCCCGATCACATGGTGGATCATACTCTGGGTTCCACATGCATGTTTTAGCTGAAGGAAGAATCCCTTAAACCTGGAGAGTTGAGACCCATGGAATGGCTACCATGCAATATGACTTCAAAGGGTCTGTATTTGCTCATCGAACCTCACCAATCCTATCACTGCTGCTTTTATGCCGCTGTACACATGCTTGATTCTCTTTTGGAGACATATAAATCCATAGGTTTTAAGATTATTACTAGTCAGGTATATTCTTAGGCGATTAATATGGGGAGTAGAGTCCACTTGGTTGAGCAAGGAGTAGCTCTTGTCTATTACATATTTGGCTTATGGAACGGTATCTGTGCTAATTTCAATCTCTGGTTTTATGCAGAACCCCAACTCACCTTTCCCCTTAAGCAAGCATAAGTTGGTTTTCTACATTTGAGACCGTGTTCTGTTTTGTAATTCAGTTCCTGTGTAGCCAAGTTTACATTCCGTGTAGTAGTGATATCTTATGATGTTTCTTTTTCTGTGTGACTTATCTCACTTAGAATCATCGTACCTGAATCCACTCATTATGCTGCTACGGGCCTGATGATATAGATTTCATTGTTGAGTGATATTGCATTGTACGTAAGTACCACAAATTCTTTATGCATTTTTCACCTTCTGTGATATTGAATTTGTACTGTAAATGAGGTTCTTGTAAACAGAGCCGTCCCAAACTTTGGGGTGGCTGTGTCTTTTTGATTTTAATTTCCCTAAGCTATAGGACCATAAGTGGAAGTGCCCTAGGCTCTGTTGCTTTGTTTTTTAGATGTTTCAGGAAACACCATACACTTCTCCAGAGTGGCTGTTGGCAATTTACATCCCGCCCATCAGCATAACAAGGCTCCCAGTTCTCCATGGCCTGTCCTGCCTTTCTGGATGTTACACTTTTTTCAGATGGCCCTTTTGACCGGGGGCAGTGAGACTTCATTGTAGTGCAGATTTCCTTTGCAAGCTTGCTTGGTTGGCCAAAAAGGGCGTATGCGTTTTTTCCTGAATATAATCAGGAAAAAACGCATACGCCCTTTTTGGCCAAGTGCATCATTGTGGACGTTCTGCCTCTTTTCCTATGCTTTACATGCAATTCCAGTCTACCTCCTGAAACCGGTTTCCTGCAATTCTGCCCCACTTTCAAGTCCTCTTGGCAGCCTTACTTCAATATATTTTTGGACGATAGCTGTCATTTTTAACTCTGCAGGTTTGTGAATTACAGTGCCTCTGAGCTCCTTTCTTCAACTCGCTTTCTTGTGAGCTGGCTGCAACACCGTAGCATTGCTTCAGGCCCTAGTGTGGTTCCGGCATGGCACGCTGAGCCTTTGGTTAATTCCTCTTCCTGGTGGGAAATGAGAGTTAAATTTGCCCGTCCAGACACCTCCAGCTAGTCTCTCATTGGTTCTCCCTATTCCTGTTCATTTTCCGCAGAAATTGCAAACTGGGCCAAACAGGAGGTTAAAGGCACTGACTCTCCAAGTGGGGAGAGGGTTAGTAAAGCGTCTGGAATGTTGCACCCGAGTACCAGGGGACCAAACCTGAGACACATTTGAACACGTTTCCCGATCACATGGTGGATCATACTCTGGGTTCCACATGCATCTTTTAGCTGAAGGAAGAATCCCTTAAACCTGGAGAGTTGAGACCCATGGAATGGGTACCATGCAATATGACTTCAAAGGTTCTGCATTGGCTCACCGAACCTCACCAATCGTATCACTGCTGCGCTTTTGCCACTGTACACACGCTTGATTCTCTTTTGGAGACATATAAATCCATAGATTTTAAGATTCTTACTAGTCAGGTATATTCTTAGACGTTTAATATGGGGTGTTGAGTCCTCTTCGTTGAGCAAAGACTAGCTCTTGTCTAATACATATTTGGCTTATGGAACGGTATCTGTGCTAATTTCAATCTCTGGTTTTATGCAGCACCCCAACTCAACTTTCCCCTTAAGCAAGCATAAGTTGGTTTTCTACATTTGAGACCCTGTTTTGTTTTGTAATTCAGTTCCTGTGTAGCCAAGTTTACATTCCGTGTAGTAGTGATATCTTATGATGTTTCTTTTTCTGTGTGACTTATTTCACTTAGAATCATCGTACCTGAATCCACTCAGTATGCTGCTACGGGCCTGAAGATATAGATTTCATTGCTGAGTGATATTGCATTGTACGTAAGTACCACAAATTCTTTATCCATTTTTCGCTTTCTGTGATATTGAACTTGTACCGTAAACGAGGTTCTTGTAAACAGAGCCGTCCCAAACTTTGGGGTGGCTGTGTCTTACTGATTTTAATTTCCCTAAGCTATAGGACCATAAGTGGAAGTGCCACAGGCTCTGTTCCTTTGTTTTTTAGATGTTTCAGGAAACACCATACACTTCTCCAGAGTGGCTGTTGGCAATTTACATCCCGCCCATCAGCATAACAAGGCTCCCAGTTCTCCATGGCCTGTCCGGCCTTTCTGGATTTTACACTTTTTTCAGATGGCCCTTTTGACCGGGGGACAGTGAGACTTCATTGTAGTGCAGATTTCCTTTGCAAGCTTGCTTGGTTGGCCAAAAAGGGCGTATGGGTTTTTTCCTGAATATATTCAGGGAAAAACGCATACGCCCTTTTTGACCAAGTGCATCATTGTGGACGTTCTGCCTCTTTCCCTATGCTTTACATGCAATTCCAGTCTACCTCCTGAAATCGGATTCCTGCAATTCTGCCCCGCTTTCAAGTCCTCTTGGCAGCCTTACTTCAATATATTTTTGGACGATAGCTGTCATTTATAACTCTGCAGGTTTGTGAATTACAGTGCCCCTGAGCTCCTTTCTTCAACTCGCTTTCTTGTGAGCTGGCCGCAACACCGCAGCATTGCTTCAGGCCCTAGTGTGGTTCCAGCATGGCATGCTGAGCCTTTGCTTAATTCCTCTTCCTGGTGGGAAATGAGAGTTAAATTTGCCCGTCCAGACACCTCCAGCTAGTCTTTCATTGGTTCTCCCTATTCCTGTTCATTTTCCGCAGAAATGGCAAACTGGGCCAAACAGGAGGTTAAAGGCACTGACTCTCCAAGTGGGGAGAGTGTTAGTAAAGTGACTGGAATGTTGCATCCGAGTACGAGGGGACGAAAACTGAGACACATTTGAACACGTTTCCCGATCACACGGTGGATCATACTCTGGGTTCCACATGCACGTTTTAGCTGAAGGAAGAATCCCTTAAACCTGGAGAGTTGAGACCCATGGAATGGGTACCATGCAATATGACCTCAAAGGGTCTGCATGTGTTCACCGAACCTCACCAATCCTATCACTGCTGTGTTTATGCCACTGTACACACGCTTGATTCTCTTTCGGAGACATATAAATCCATAGGTTTTAAGATTCTTACTAGTCAGGTATATTCTTAGGCGTTTAATATGGGGTGTAGAGCCCACTTCGTTGAGCAAGGAGTAGCTCTTGTCTATTACATATTTGGCTTATGGAATGGTATCTGTGCTAATTTCAATCTCTGGTTTTATGCAGTACCCCAACTCACCTTTCCCCTTAAGCAAGCATAAGTTGGTTTTCTACATTTGAGACCCTGTTCTGTTTTGTAATTCAGTTTCTGTGTAGGCAAGTTTACATTCCTTGTAGTAGTGATATCTTATGATGTTTCTTTTTCTGTGTGACTTATTTCACTTAGAATCATCGTACCTGAATCCACTCATTATGCTGCTACGGGCCTGATGATATAGATTTCATTGCTGAGTGATATTGCATTGTACGTAAGTACCAAAAATTCTTTATCCATTTTTCACTTTCTGTGTTATTGAACTTGTATCGTAAACGAGGATCTTGTAAACAGAGCCGTCCCAAACTTTGGGGTGGCTGTGTCTTTTTGATTTTAATTTCCCTAAGCTATACCACCATAAGTGGAAGTGCCCTAGGCTCTGTTGCTTTGTTTTGTAGATGTTTCAGGAAACACCATACACTTCTCCAGAGTGGCTGTTGGCAATTTACATCCCGCCCATCAGCATAACAAGGCTCCCAGTTCTCCATGGCCTGTCCTGCCTTTCTGGATTTTATACGTTCTTCAGATGGCCCTTTTGACCGGGGGGCAGTGAGACTTCATTGTAGTGCAGATTTCCTTTGCAAGCTTGCTTGGTTGGCCCAAAAGGGCGTATGCGTTTTTTCCTGAATATATTCAGGAAAAAACGCATACGCCCTTTTTGACCAAGTGCATCATTGTGGACGTTCTGCCTCTTTTCATATGCTTTACATGCAATTCCAGTCTACCTCCTGAAATCGGTTTCCTGCAATTATGCCCCGCTTTCAAGTCCTCTTGGCAGCCTTACTTCAATATATTTTTGGACGATAGCTGTCATTTATAACTCTGCAGGTTTGTGAATTACAGTGCCCCTGAGCTCCTTTCTTCAACTCGCTTTCTTGTGAGCTGGCCGCAACACCGCAGCATTGCTTCAGGCCCTAGTGTCGTTCCGGCATGGCACGCTGAGCCTTTGGTTAATTCCTCTTCCTGGTGGGAAATGAGAGTTAAATTTGCCAGTACAGGCACCTCCAGCTAGTCTCTCATTGGTTCTCCCTATTCCTGTTCATTTTCCGCAGAAATGGCAAACTGGGCCATACAGGAGGTTAAAGGCACTGACTCTCCAAGTGGGGAGAGTGTTAGTAAAGCTACTGGAATGTTGCACCCGAGTACCAGGGGACGAAACCTGAGACACATTTGAACACGTTTCCCGATCACACGGTGGATCATACTCTGGGTTCCACATGCATGTTTTAGCTGAAGGAAGAATCCCTTAAACCTGGAGAGTTGAGACCCATGGAATGGGTACCATGCAATATGACTTCAAAGGGTCTGCATTGGCTCACAGAACCTCACCAATCCTATCACTGCTACGTTTATGCCGCTGTACACACGCCTTATTCTCTTTCGGAGACATAGAAATCCATAGGTTTTAAGATTCTTACTAGTCAGGTATATTCATAGGCGTTTAATATGGGGTGTAGAGTCCACTTCGTTGAGCAAGGAGTAGCTCTTGTCTATTACATATTTGGCTTATGGAACGGTATCTGTGCTAATTTCAATCTCTGGTTTTATGCAGCACCCCAACTCACCTTTCCCCTTAAGCAAGCATAAGTTGGTTTTCTACATTTGAGACCCTGTTCTGTTTTGTAATTCAGTTCCTTTGTAGCTAAGTTTACATTCCGTGTAGTAGTGATATCTTATGATGTTTCTTTTTCTGTGTGATTTTTTTCACTTAGAATCATGGTACCTGAATCTACTCATTATGCTGCTACGGGCCTGATGACATAGATTTCATTGCTGAGTGATATTGCATTGTACATAAGTACCACAACTTCTTTATCCATTTTTTGCTTTCTGCGATATTGAACTTGTACCATAAACGAGGTTCTTGTAAACAGAGCCGTCCCAAACTTTGGGGTGGCTGTGTCTTTTTGATTTTAATTTCCCTAAGCTATAGGACCATAAGTGGAAGTGCCCTAGGCTCTGTTGCTTTGTTTTTTAGATGTTTCAGGAAACACCATACACTTCTCCAGAGTGGCTGTTGGCAATTTACATCCCGCCCATCAGCATAACAAGGCTCCCAGTTCTCCATGGCCTGTCCTGTCTTTCTGGATTTTACACTTTTTTCAGATGCTCCTTTTGACAGGGAGGAAGTGAGACTTCATTGTAGTGCAGATTTCCTTTGCAAGCTTGCTTGGTTGGCCAAAAAGGGCGTATGCGTTTTTTCCTGAATATATTCAGGAAAAAACGCATACGCCCTTTTTGGCCAAGTGCATCATTTTCGACGTTCTGAGTGTTTTCATATGTTTTCAATGCAATTCCAGTCTACCTCCTGAAATCGGTTTCCTGCAATTCTGCCTTGCTGTCAGTGCCTCTTCATAGCCTTACCTCAATATACTTTTTGAAAATTGTTGGCCTTTTTAACTCTGCAGGTTTTTGAATTGCCGTGGCCCTTAGCTGCATTTTTCAGCTCTTATTTTTGTGATCTTGCCTCATATCCACAGGATTTCTTCAGGCCCTATTCTTCTTCTGGGTCGCCTTGCTCTGCCTTTGGTTAATTCTTCTTCCTGATGTGAATTAGAGTGACATGTTCCCATTGAAACCGCTACAGCTATTTTCTCACTGGTTCCCCCTATTCCCATTCATCCTCCGCACTAACTGCAGACTGTGCGATACCGGAACGTAAAGGCATTGACTCTCCATGTGGAGATGTTGTTAGTAAAGTGGCTGGAATGTTGATCCGGAGCCCCAGGAGAGGAAAATGAGGTGCGTTTTAGAAACCTTTCCCGATCATATGGTATACCATCCGCTGGATTTCCCATGCATGGTTTAGCTGTAGGAAGATTCCCTTCAACCTGGAGTGTTGGGACCCTTGGAATGAGTAGCATGAAGTATTGCATTAAACTTTCGGCAGTTGCTCACCAAAGCTCACCAATCCTCTCAGCCCCAAGTGTCCAGCCTTATGTCTTATCCAGCTGTGGGTTTATATGTGGTCATTCCAGGTTGCATCACAGCCCCTGAGCGAATTTTGTAAGAATTTTTCTCTCTTTCATTGTTTCTGCGTTTTGGTTTTAAAATTTATTTCTATAATGGGGTTTAGCTCATTTTCACTGCTGTGTTTGGCCGCTCTGCACACACTTGATTCCCTTATGGAGATATATCAATACATGGGTTTTAAGATTCTTATTACTCAGATATATTTCTCTGCGGTGTATAGGGTGTGTTGAGGCCAGTTCATTGAGCAAGGTGTAGATCTTGTCTAATACCTATTTGGTTTATTGAACGGTATCTGTGCTAATTTCAAACTCTGGTTTTATGCATCACCCCACCTCTCCTTTCCCCTTAAGCTGACATAAGTGTGTTTTCTAAATGTGAGACACTGTTCTGTTTTGTAATTCATTTTTTGTGCAGCCATATTTATCCTCCCTCTATAAGTGATATCTTATGATATGTTTCTTTTTCTGTTTGACTTATTTCAAGTAGTATTATCGGACCTAAATCCACTCTTTATCCTTCTACTAGCCTTATTACATTGATTTCATGGTGAAGAGATATTCCATTGTACATAAGTACCACATTTTCTTTATCCATTGTTCTCTTTCCTGGGATATTTAAGGTGTACTGAAGTTGAGGTTCTTGTAAACAGAGTAGCCCTAAACTGTGGTGTGCTTGTGTCTTGTTGATTTTTAGACTTCCCTAGATATACTTCCGTGATTGGAAGTGCCCTATGCTCTGTAGCTCTGTTTTTTAGATGATTTAGGAACCACCATACACTTCTCCAGAGTGGCTCTCGGCAGTTCACACACTGTCCATCAGCGTATAAAGGCTCCCTGTTCTCCATGGCCTGTCCTGCATTTCTGGTTTTTACAATTTTTTCGGATGGCCCTTTTGACCGGTGGGAAATGAGACTTCTTTGTTGTGCACATTTGCATTGCTTGCTTGCTTGGTTGCCCATAAAGTGCGTATGCGTTTTTTCCTGGATATATTCAGGAAAAAACGCATACTCCCTTTTGGGCCAACTGCATCATTGTCGAAATTCTGCCGCTTTTCATGTGCTTTAAAGACGAGTCCAATCTATCTCTTGAAATCTGTTTCTTGCAATTCTGTCTTGCATTCAGATCCTCTTCTTTGCCTTACCTCAACATATTTTGGGACGTTAGTTTTCATTTATAACTCTGCAGGTTTGTGAATTGCAGTGACCCTGAGCTCCATTTTTTAAGTTGCTCTTTTGTGAGCTGGCCTCAAAGCCGCAGGATTGCTTCAGGCCCTATTTTGGCTCCGGCGAGGCGGGCTGAGCCTTTTTTTAATTCTTATTCTTAATGGGAAATTAGAGTGACATGTGCCCGTCCAAACCCCTACAACTATTCTCTCATTGGTTCCCCCTCTTCCCGTTCATCCTCCTCACAATTTGCAAAATGTGTGAAACAGAAGTTTAAATGTGCTGATTCTCTAAGTGGGGAGATTCTAAGTAACGTGGCTGGAATGATGAACAGGAGCACCAGGAGAGGATAAATGAGGTGCATTTTAGACACATCTCCCGATCACATGGTGTACAGTCCTCTGGGTTTTCCATGCATGTTTTCGCTGTAGGAAGATCCCTTGAACCTGCAGATTTGGGACCCATTGAATGGGTACCAGGTAGTATTACTTTAAAGGGTGTGCATTTCCTCACCCAACCTCATATTTCTCTTAGCGTAAACAGTTTCCAGCCTTATGTCTCATCCTGCTGTGGGTCTAGATGTGTTCAATCCATGTTGCATCACCGTCCCTGAGGAAAAGTTGTAAGAGGTTTTCTCTGTCTCTTTGTCGTTTATTTTTTTCAATTTATTACTATATTGGTTACAGCTGATTTTCAAAGCTCTGTTTCTTGCTGCTGTACATCCACTTGATTCACATACAGAGAGACATCAATAAATTCTTTTTCAGATTCTTACCAGTCATATATATTCTTTTCCAGTGACTTGAGTGTGCTGAGTGCAGTTCTTTTAGCTACCGTGTAGGCCTTGTTGATTATCAGTTTGGTATTTGGAATGGTATCTTTGCTAATTTCAACCTCCTGGATGATGCCTCACCCCTCCCCACCTTTCCCGTTTAGCAGCCTTACGCGTGTTGTCTACATATTTGACTATGTTTTTGTTTTGTAATTTATTTCATGTGTAGCCATTTTGGATTCCACCTTTAAGTGATATCTTATGATATGTGTCTTTTTCTTTTTGAATTATGTCACTTAGAATGATCATACGTAACTCCTCCGGAGTTGTTACAACTGGCCATATTTCATTGACTTCCAGGCTGAGTAATATTCCACTCTACATAAGTACCACATCTCTATCCATTTTTTCCCTCCAGAGACATTTAAGTTATATCCTAGTCGAGGATCTTTTAAACAGAGAGGCAGTAAACATTGGGGTGCCTGTGTCCTCTCGATTTTTGTTTTTCCCAAGACATACGCCCATGAGTGCAAGTGCCCTATGCTCTGTAGCTCATTTTTTAGATGCTTTAGTAAACACAATACACTTCTCCAGAATGGCCATTGGCAATATACATTTCCACTATAAGCCTCACAGGGCTCCCTCTTCTCCTTGCCCTGTCCTGCATTTCTGGTGTTTACACTTTATGAGGATGGCTCTTCTGACTGATGCGAAGTGATATCTTTTGTAGTATTGATTTCCAGTGCCCACCTGTTTGGTTGGCTAAAAAAGTGTATGCCCTTTTCTTGAATATATACAGAGAAAAACGCATACAGCCTTTTTGGCCAACTGCAATGTTGGCAATGTTCAGCCCCTTTTCTTGTGCTTAATGGCGAGTCCTTTCTACCTCCTCAAATCCCTTTCCTGCCATTCTCCCTTGCTTACCAATCCTTTTCTCTGACTTTCCTCAAGACATTTTTCAGTGATAGATATTTTCAACTCTGCAGTTTCGTGAATTTTACTGCCCCTGAGTTCCATTGTTCAACTTGTGTTTATGGGAACTGGCCACAAAGCAGTGGGATTTCCTCAAGCCCTATACTGTTTCCATGGGCAACCCTAGCCTTTGGTCAATTCGTCTTCCTGATTGGAAATTAGAGTGACATGTGCCTGTCTGAACACCTAGGACTTGTCTCTCATTGTTCCTCATCCTTCCGCTTCATCCTCTGGACAAATTCCAAACTGTATGCAACAGGATGTTGACAGTGCTGATATCTCCAAGTGGGGAGACTGTTAGTAAAGACGCTGGAGGGGTGAACCCGAGCACCAGGAGATGAGGAGATGAGATGCCTTTTCCAAACTCTTCCTGATCAGACGGTATACCATCCTCTGTGTGTGACAGACATGTTTTAGCAGTAGGAAGAGTCCCATTCATGTAAGGAGAACACCAGGGCTTTTTCAAAATCAGTGTCTCCCCGAAACCCAAACTGGGGAATTTTTTAAGCTACGGCTACACATATGTTCATTAAGGGCCTTGGGAAGTAGGCAGAGTCCAAACTTTAGATGATTGAAGTCTTCAGGGTCAGAAGCACTCACCACTGGCTTCCCTTAGGTTACACTTTAACTGTCATTGATAGATGATGTCAATAAAAATATCTATTCTTTTTCCGATTATTTCCCCTTATAGGTTATTGCAAAATATTGAGTGTAGTTCCCTGTGCTATACAGTGGTTCCTTGTTGATGATCTATTTTATACATAGCAGTGTGTATGTGTTAATTCCAAACTGTTAATTTATCCCTCCTCCCACCTTTCCCCTTTGGTAATAATAAATTATAAGATTTTATACTTCTCAGAAATGGGGGAGCTGAAAGAGAGGTATCATTTTCAATGGAAAAGCATTTAAAACAAGATTGAAGCTTTAACCAAGATTATTAGATGTACATCCTTGGAAAGAAATCACTTCATTTCTCTAATATTGACCTGACAAATAAGACAAACCTTTTCACTGAACTTGCTTATAATAAAGTGATGGAAATATCAAATGGAAGTGTTAGAAACATCTTATTTTACCCGAGCCTTATAAACTGTTCTATGTTAACTACAGTTTGGCTCACACATCTGTTCATTGAAGTTACAATAGTCTCAATTTCTGTTACTGATCCTCCAGAGTGGACCCCAACAAGTGTCCCCCTGCCCAGTGTCATTGGGGCCAACAGATCGAGACTGAGTTTGGTTCACAAGCAAAGGAAACTTTATATTTTGATCAGAGAATGGAGAGGTGAGAGCATGCACTACCCCGTGGGCTGTGGGCTGGGCTGCTGTGTAGAGATCCTGTCAGAGTCAGTGGGAGGGAGGGGGCGGAGCACTCAAGGGCCGGGTTGGCTGCAGCTCAGGCTCTATATCTTAGAGTCTGCACTGGGCCCCAGGAGCTGAGGTGTCGACCCAGCCATTCTGCACTAGGAAATCTGGTCTGAAGTGCCGGGTGTGGAACCTCTGCATGCGGGACCCTAGGAGCACGTGAAATTAGACAAAGCACAAAGGATAAAAAAGGTCAGACTTGACTTTATTGCCCAGATTCTATTTTTATCTCCCAGGGATTTTTAATGGGCTTTGCTGGGGACAAACCCCTCCTCTGCCTTTTGTCCCGTTCCTCATTCTTGGAGTGCTGAGGGTGCAGACCCTTCTTCTGTAACTGCTGAGTGCTGAGTTGGGAGCCCTCATACCAGGGGATGAGGGTCAGAACTTCTCCCCAGCAGCCTCCAGGTGACGTTGATTGGCCCCAGGACCCCTGCCTCCCTGCTCGTCCGCCTGAGCACCAGCATTGGAAGTGTTATAGATTCTAATGACCTTTAAGGGTTCAGGAAAGAGATGTGCAGAGACGCTGTGGGGGCCGGTTTCACCCCGCCCCACATTTGTTCGGCCACCTTAGGCTGACCGTTTCTGCCAGCCTAGATGCTCTGACCAGTAGTCTGCTCTTTCTTCAATTAGGCCCCTGAATTAACGTAAAAACAGCACCAGGTGTCAGAGCCCTGCCCGCTCAACTCCCAGACAGTCCAGGGTCAGTGGTGATCAAGGACCATGATGGCCACTGAGTCAACAGCCTTTTGAAGTAAACAGGAGTCCAGCCGGTCTTATTGGCCACCATCATCACGGTGTCTGTAGGTTTTTCTATGGTGACAGTGTGATATACGTTTCCCCCGCCAAGACTATTAGCTCCCCTCCGGGTGCAGTAAGTCCTGCAAGCAGTAGTCTACTCATTCGGGACACACTATTGTTGTTTTATGAGAGAAACTCCAGGTCAAGTGATGTTCACACGAGTCGTCATGGTGCCCTGTTGCCCCCGGTTATCTCTCTGGATGTTGGAGTTGGAGGGCCTCCTCACTCGAGGTCGGTGTGCCCACGGAGCGAACCCTGCAACTTCAGGGCATGGTTGGTGATTAGGATCACCACGTGGGGTCCTTTTCCCTTAGGAGGGAGGTGGCCTTTTGGGCTGCTGATTTCCAGGTTTTTAGATACCGCCAGTATCTTGGCCAGATGTGGCAGTGGGCCAAGCCCCTTGGTGACTCTATTTTATCCTACCTGGATGGCATTCTTGCATTGTTCCATTTCAAGTGGTCCCAGTTTTTGCACTAATTCTCCAATGGCGACTCACCTTTCACCGGGAATGGAAAGGTCAAAGGGTTTAGCTCAATTAGGGAGTTCCAGGGCAAGGGTCTGAATTGACTGCTCTTTCCATTCTTGAAAGGCCACTTCTGGATTCTGTTCAAAAGGATCATCATCTTTTCCTTTCAGTGTTTCATATAGAGGCCCAGCTAGTAGACTGTAGTTAGGGATCCAGAAGCAGCAAACCCTGGCCTCCCCAGGAACCCCTAAGCTGTCTTCTAGTTTTAGAAAGGGGTAAGGCTGCAAATGGTTTCTTCCCTTTCCTGGGATGGGCTTCTCCGACCTTCTGTGAGAATGAAGCCCAGGCAGGTCACCGCAGTCTGTGATATTTGAGCTTTTTCTTGGACAACTTCTATCCTTTATTGGCTTGGTAGTTCAGAGGCCTCCTTAGTAGGGCTGGCGATCAGAATGTCGTCTGCATATTGAAGGAGGGTTTCCTTTTCTAGAGGTAGAACTTTTCGGTCTTTAGCTAAGCTTTCCCCAAAGATGGTGTGGGAATTTTTGAACCCTTGGGGCAAGACGGCCCGGAAGTATTGTTTTAGTTGTATGTTGAGTCCTGCCACTCACAAGCCAAAATTTCTTGTGACTCTGGGACTAATGGAATACAAAAGAAGGCATCATTGAAGACTAATACAGAATACCATGTCCTGGTGGTTGGTAGAATGACCAGCAGGGTGTAGGAAATGGAGCAACTGGAGGTATATCCTCGGTGGCTTCACTGACTGTCCTGACATCCTTTACCAGGTCCCCAGCAGCCCATGGGGCTCTCGTGGTCAGGCCAATCCCAGGATATGGAGCTCTCCTGGGCAGGTACCCCACCCCCAACCCAGCCCACGGGGCTCTCATGGTCAGGCCTCTCCCAGGATACAGAGCTACCCTTGCAGGTACCGTGGCAGGGCTGGGCACACAGGAACTGTGCACATAGCCCTCATTGAAGAGCACCCCCATCTCACCTGTCGCTCAGAGCTGACACAGAGCACCTCAGAGCAGGACTTGAACTAACAAACAGCAGCTCCGACAGGTCTGTGACCCTGGGCATCACTCTGTGTGGCCTCCCTCCACCTGGTCTTCCAGAGACTTCCACTGCACCCGGGGCACCAAGCCTCTGTCTCCAACCACCACCCACCCCTCCTCTCCCTGACTCCTGGGTTCCTCTCATTAGGAGAGGGTTTTCTTGAAGTTGTCTCCCACTCATGGGCCAGATAAAATGATTAGAAAAGAAGCCAAAGCTGCAGCCCCTTGTCTATCCTGACTCTCAGGAGCCCACACCTGTTCCTTGGACCTGGCCGGTTCAGCAAGTTCCATTTTCTGCAACTGTGAGCCCCTGAGGGGTGATGATTGGCTGACCTGGGCAGCCTTACCATGCCGGCCAGCCCTCCCCAGGTGTGCCTGGGTTGAGATCAATATAAATACCACTCCAGGCAGCAAGAGCCCCTGCAGCTGTGCCTGACGCCATTTTCTCTGCCCTGTCAGCAGTCTCGGGGCTGGGCTGGTGGGAGGGAGTGAGAGGCCACGGCTTTGTGGGTGGCCCAGTGTGAGTGGGGCTCTGCTGGACTTTCTGCAGCAGTTGCCAGGCTGCCACCTGCTAAAGAAGAGGATGTGTCACCCATACCTGCTGCTGGAATTTCTCCCTGGGCAGAGGTGAGGAAGGAAAAAAGCAGTGGGGGCAGGGACAGGACGGGTATCTCAGGCAGGGAAATGGAAATCTTCCAGAAGAGCACCCAGGGACAGGACCATCCTGGCTGGCCTGCAGGCACCAAGTCAGCTGGCATGCTGTCACTCGTGTGGCTCCATGGCCCTTCCTCTAGGCTTTCAAGTCCTTGTATATATTCAGGTGTTTTACCTGGGAAGGGTGGGAACAGTTCAACAGCAACTGGCCTGGGGCTCAGCTCACGTTCACTCACAGATGCCTCGGCACAGTGCCCCAGCTTTGCAATGAGTACGCTTGTGTGGGGGCTGCTGGCTGAATGGGAGACGATTCCCCACCACTGACCAACTTCAGAATTGTTTACAACTGGAGCAAGTGCCCTGATACGGTTTTCCTCTGAGTAACTGGTGGGTTCTGTTTTTTTTTTTTTTCTCTTTTTCGTTTTTGGTTCAAGGTAGATTTTATTCCTCTTTTTTGTATTTACAGATATAAGCATGGAAATAATTTATTCATATAAATACATGTATGTGAAGGGAATAATTGTTTTTTCTGTTTTATTTTTTAAATTTTATTTCTTTTTAATTTTGAATTTTATTTTATATTTTTATACAGCATGTTCTTATTGGTTATCTATTTTATACATATAAATGTTTACATGCCAATCCCAATCTCTCAGCTCCTCCCACCACCACCCCCCCAAGAGCTTTCCCCCCTTGTTGTCCATACGATTGTTGTCTACATCTGTTGCTCTATTTATGCCTTGCAAAACGGTTAATCTGTACAGTTTTTCTAGGTTCCACATATATGCATGAATATACAAGATTTGTTTTTCTCTTTCTGACTTACTTCACTCTGTATGACAGTCTCTAGATCCATCGACGTCTCTACAAATGACCCAATTTCATTCCTTTCATGGCTTAGTAATATTCCATTTTATATATGTACCACATCTTTATGCATTCGTCTGTCTGTGGGCATTTAGGTTGCTTCCATTACCTCGATATTGTAAATAGTGATGCAATGAACATTGCGGTGAATGTCTCTTTTTGATTTATGGTTTTGTCTGTGTATATGTCCAGTACTGGGATTGCTGTATCATATGGTAATTCTATTATTAGTTTCTTAAGACTCCATATTGTTCTCCATAGTGACTGTATCAATTTATATTCCCAACAATAGTGGAAGAGGCTTCCTTTTCCCCACACCCTTTCCAGCAATTGTTGTTTGTAGATTTTCAGATGATGCCCATTCTAACAGGTGTGAGGTGATACCTCATTGTTGAGTCCATTTCGTTGAGCAAGGGGTAGGTCTTGTCTATTACATATTTGGCTTATGGAACGGTATCTGTGCTAATTTCAAACTCTGGTTTTATGCAGCACCCCAACTCACCTTTCCCCTTAAGCAAGCATAAGTTGGTTTTCTAAACTTGAGACCCTGTTCTGTTTTGTAATTCAGTTCATGTGTAGCCAAGTTTACATTCCATGTATTAGTGATACCTTATGATGTTTCCTTATCTGTGTGACTTATTTCACTTAGAATCATCGTGCCTCAATCCACTCATTATGCGGGTACAGGCCTGGTGACACAGATTTCATTGCTGAGTGGTATTCTGTTGTACGTTAAGTACCGCAACTTCTTTATCAATTATTTGCTCTCTGGGATACTTAACTTGTACCATAGAAGAGGTTCCTGTAAACAGAGCCGTCCCAAATTTTGGGGTGGCTGTGTCTTTTTGATTTTAATTTCCCTAAGCTATAGGACCATAAGTGGAAATGCCCTAGACTCTGTTGCTTTGTTTTTCAGATGTATCAGGAAACACCATACACTTCTCCAGAGTGGCTGTTGGCAATTTACATCCCGCCCATCAGCATAACAAGGTTCCTTTATCCCCATGGCCTGTCTTGCCTTTCTGCATTTTCCACTTTGTTCAGATGGCTCTTTAAACTGGGGGGAAGTGACACTTCATAGTAGTTCGGATTTCCATTGCAAGCTTGCTTGGTTTGCCAAAAAGGGCGTATGCGTTTTTTCCTGAATATATTCAGGAAAAAACGCATACGCCCTTTTTGGCCAAGTGCATCATTGTGGACGTTCTGCCTCTTTTCCTATGCTTTACATGCAATTCCAGTCTACCTCCTGAAATCGGTTTCCTGAAATTCTGCCCCGCTTTCAAGTCCTCTTGGCAGCCTTACTTCAATATATTTTTGGACGATAGCTGTCATTTATAACTCTGCAGGTTTGTGAATTACAGTGCCCCTGAGCTCCTTTCTTCAACTCGCTTTCTTGTGAGCTGGCCGCAACACCGCAGGATTGCTTCAGGCCCTAGTGTGGTTCCGGCATGGCACGCTGAGCCTTTGGTTAATTCCTCTTCCTGGTGGGAAATGAGAGTTAAATTTGCCCGTCCAGACACCTCCAGCTAGTCTCTCATTGGTTCTCCCTATTCCTGTTCAACTTTCAAAGAATTTGCAAACTGGGCCAAACAGGAGGTTAAAGGCACTGACTCTCCAAGTGGGGAGAGTGTTAGTAAAGCGTCTGGAATGTTGCACCCGAGTACCAGGGGACGAAACCTGAGACACATTTGAACATGTTTCCCGATCACACGGTGGATCATACTCTGGGTTCCACATGCATGTTTTACCTGAAGGAAGAATCCCTTAAACCTGGAGAGTTGAGACCCTTGGCATGGGTACCATGCAATAAGACTTCAAAGGGTCTGCATTGGCTCACCGAACCTCACCAATCCTATCACTGCTGCGCTAATGCACTGTACACACGCTTGATTCTCTTTCAGAGACATATAAATCCATAGGTTTTAAGATTCTTACTAGTCAGGTATATTCTTAGGCGTTTAATATGGGGTGTAGAGTCCACTTCGTTGAGCAAGGAGTAGCTCTTGTCTATTACATATTTGGCTTATGGAACAGTATCTGTGCTAATTTCAATCTCAGGTTTTATGCAGCACCCCAACTCACCTTTGCCCTTAAGCAAGCATAAGTTGGTTTTCTACATTTGAGACCCTGTTCTGTTTTGTAATTCAGTTCCTGTGTACCCAAGTTTACATTCCGTGTATTAGTGATATCTTATGATGTTTCTTTTCTGTGTGACTTATTTCACTTAGAATCATCGTACCTGAATCCACTCATTATGCTGCTACGGGCCTGATGATATAGATTTCATTGCTGAGTGATATTGCATTGTACGTAAGTACCACAAATTCTTTATCCATTTTTCGCTTTCTGTGATATTGAACTTGTACCACAAACGAGGTTCTTGTAAACAGAGCCGTCCCAAACTTTGGGCTGGCTGTGTCTTTTTGATTTTAACTTCCCTAAGCTATACGACCATAAGTGGAAGTGCCCTAGGCTCTGTTGCTTTGTTTTGTAGATGTTTCAGGAAACACCATAAACTTCTCCAGAGTGGCTGTTGGCAATTTACATCCCGCCCATCAGCATAACAAGGCTCCCAGTTCTCCATGGCCTGTCCTGCCTTTCTGGATTTTATACTTTTTTCAGATGGCCCTTTTGACCGGGGGGCAGTGAGACTTCATTGTAGTGCAGATTTCCTTTGCAAGCTTGCTTGGTTGGCCCAAAAGGGCGTATGCGTTTTTTCCTGAATATATTCAGGAAAAAACGCATACGCCCTTTTTAGCCAAGTGCATCATTGTGGACGTTCTGCCTCTTTTCCTATGCTTTACATGCAATTCCAGTCTACCTCCTGAAATCGGTTTCCTGCAATTCTGCCCCGCTTTCAAGTCCTCTTGGCAGCCTTACTTCAATATATTTTTGGACGATAGCTGTCATTTATAACTCTGCAGGTTTGTGAATTACCGTGCCCCTGAGCTCCTTTCTTCAACTCGCTTTCTTGTGAGCTGGCCGCAACACCGCAGGATTGCTTCAGGCCCTAGTGTGGTTCCGGCATGGCACGCTGAGCCTTTGGTTAATTCCTCTTCCTGGTGGGAAATGAGAGTTAAATTTGCCCGTCCAGACACCTCCAGCTAGTCTCTCATTGGTTCTCCCTATTCCTGTTCATTTTCCGCAGAAATGGCAAACTGGGCCAAACAGGAGGTTAAAGACACTGACTCTCCAAGTGGGGAGAGTGTTAGTAAAGCGTCTGGAATGTTGCACCCGAGTACCAGGGGACGAAACCTGAGACACATTTGAACACGTTTCCCGATCACACGGTGGATCATACTCTGGGTTCCACATGCATGTTTTAGCTGAAGGAAGAATCCCTTAAACCTGGAGAGTTGAGACCCATGGAATGGGTACCATGCAATATGACTTCAAAGGTTCTGCATTGGCTCACCGAACCTCACCAATCCTATCACTGCTGCATTTATGCCGCTGTACACACGCTTGATTCTCTTTCGGAGACATATAAATCCATAGGTGTTAAGATTCTTACTAGTCAGGTATATTCTTAGGCATTTAATATGGGGTGTTGAGTCCACTTCGTTGAGCAAGGAGTAGCTCTTGTCTATTACCTATTTGGCTTATGGAATGGTATCTGTGCTAATTTCAATCTCTGGTTTTATGCAGCACCCTAACTCACCTTTCCCCTTAAGCAAGCATAAGTTGGTTTTCTACATTTGAGATCCTGTTCTGTTTTGTAATTCAGTTCCTGTGTAGCCAAGTTTACATTCCGTGTATTAGTGATATCTTATGATGTTTCTTTTTCTGTGTGACTTATTTCACTTAGAATCATCGTACCTGAATCCACTCATTATGCTGCTACGGGCCTGATGACATAGATTTCATTCCTGAGTGATATTGCATTGTACGTAAGTACCACAACTTCTTTATCCATTTTTCACTTTCTGCTATATTGAACTTGTACCATAAACGAGATTCTTGTAAACAGAGCCGGCCCAAACTTTGGGGTGGCTGTGTCTTTTTGATTTTAATTTCCCTAAGCTATAGGACCATAAGTGGAAGTGCCCTAGGCTCTGTTGCTTTGTTTTTTAGATGTTTCAGGAAACACCATACACTTCTCCAGAGTGGCTGTTGGCAATTTACATCCCGCCCATCAGCATAACAAGGCTCCCAGTTCTCCATGGCCTGTCCTGCCTTTCTGGATGTTATACTTTTTTCAGATGGCCCTTTTGAACGGGGGGCAGTGAGACTTCATTGTAGTGCAGATTTCCTTTGCAAGCTTGCTTGGTTGGCCAAAAAGGGCGTATGCGTTTTTTCCTGAATATATTCAGGAAAAAACGCATACGCCCTTTTTGGCCAAGTGCATCATTGTGGACGTTCTGCCTCTTTTCCTATGCTTTACATGCAATTCCAGTCTACCTCCTGAAATCGGTTTCCTGCAATTCTGCCCCGCTTTCAAGTCCTCTTGGCAGCCTTACTTCAATATATTTTTGGACGATAGCTGTCATTTTTAACTCTGCAGGTTTGTGAATTACAGTGCCCCTGAGCTCCTTTCTTCAACTCGCTTTTTTGTGAGCTGGCCGCAACACCGCAGCATTGCTTCAGGCCCTAGTGTGGTTCCGGCATGGCACGCTGAGCCTTTGGTTAATTCCTCTTCCTGGTGGGAAATGAGAGTTAAATTTGCCCATCCAGACACCTCCAGCTAGTCTCTCATTGGTTCTCCCTATTTCTGTTCATTTTCCGCAGAAATTGCAAACTGGGCCAAACAGGAGGTTAAAGGCCCTGTCTCTCCAAGTGGGGAGAGTGTTAGTAAAGCATCTGGAATGTTGCACCCGAGTACCAGGGGACAAAAACTGAGACACATTTGAACACGTTTCCCGATCACACGGTGGATCATACTCTGGGTTCCACATGCATGTTTTAGCTGAAGGAAGAATCCCTTAAACCTGGAGAGTTGAGACCCATGGAATGGGTACCATGCAATATGACTTCAAAGGGTCTGCATTTGCTCACCGAACCTCACCAATCCTATCACTGCTGCGTTTATGCTGCTGTACACACGCTTGATTCTCTTTCGGGGACATAGAAATCCATAGGTTTTAAGATTCTTACTAGTCAGGTATATTCTTAGGCGTTTAATATGGGGTGTTGATTCCACTTGGTTGAGAAAGGAGTAGCTCTTGTCTATTACATATTTGGCTTATGGAACGGTATCTGTGCTAATTTCAATCTCTGGTTTTATGCAGCACCCCAACTCACCTTTCCCCTTAAGCAAGCATAAGTTGGTTTTCTACATTTGAGACCCTGTTCTGTTTTGTAATTCTGTTCCTGTGTAGCCAAGTTTACATTCCGTGTAGTAGTGATATCTTATGATGTTTCTTTTTCTGTGTGACTTATCTCACTTAGAATCATCGTACCTGAATCCACTCATTATGCTGCTATGGGCCTGATGACATAGATTTCATTGCTGAGTGATATTGCATTGTACGTACCTACCACAACTTCTTTATCCATTTTTCACTTTCTGTGATATTGAACTCGAACTGTAAACGAGGTTCTTGTAAACAGAGCCGTCCCAAACTTTGGGGTGGCTGTGTCTTTTTGATTTTAATTTCCCTAAGCTATAGGACCATAAGTGGAAGTGACATAGGCTCTGTTGCTTTGTTTTGTAGATGTTTCAGGAAACACCATACACTTCTCCAGAGTGGCTGTTGGCAATTTGCATCCCGCCCATCAGCATAACAAGGCTCCCAGTTCTCCATGGCCTGTCCTGCCTTTCTGGATTTTATACTTTTTTCAGATGGCCCTTTTGACCGGGTGGCAGTGAGACTTCATTGTAGTGCAGATTTCCTTTGCAAGCTTGCTTGGTTGGCCAAAAAGGGCGTATGCGTTTTTTCCTGAATATATTCAGGAAAAAACGCAGTGCCCTTTTTGGCCAAGTGCATCATTGTGGACGTTCTGCCTCTTTTCCTATGCTTTACATGCAATTCCAGTCTACCTCCTGAAATCGGTTTTCTGCAATTCTGCCCCGCTTTCAAGTCCTCTTGGCAGCCTTACTTCAATATATTTTTGGACGATAGCTGTCATTTATAACTCTGCAGGTTTGTGAATTACAGAGCCTCTGAGCTCCTTTCTTCAACTTGCTTTCTTGTGAGCTGGCTGCAAGACCGCAGCATTGCTTCAGGCCCTAGTGTGGTTCCGGCATGGCACGCTGAGCCTTTGGTTAATTCCTCTTCCTGGTGGGAAATGAGAGTTAAATTTCTCCGTCCAGACACCTCCAGCTAGTCTCTCATTGGTTCTCCCTATTCCTGTTCATTTTCCGCAGAAATTGCAAACTGGGCCAAACAGGAGGTTAAAGGCACTGACTCTCCAAGTGGGGAGAGTGTTAGTAAAGCGTCTGGAATGTTGCACCCGAGTACCAGGGGACGAAACTGAGAAACATTTGAACACTTTTCCCAATCACACGGTGGATCATACTCTGGGTTCCACATGCATGTTTTAGCTGAAGGAAGAATCCCTTAAACCTGGAGAGTTGAGACCCATGGAATGGGTACCATGCAATATAAATTCAAAGGTTCTGCATTGGCTCACCGAACCTCACCAATCTTATCACTGCTGCGCTTTTGCCACTGTACACACGCTTGATTCTCTTTCGGAGACATATAAATCCATAGATTTTAAGATTCTTACTAGTCAGGTATATTCTTAGACGTTTAATATGGGGTATTCAGTCCTCTTCGTTGAGCAAAGACTAGCTCTTGTCTATTACATATTTGGCTTATGGAACGGTATCTGTGCTAATTTCAATCTCTGGTTTTATGCAGCACCCCAACTCACCTTTCCCCTTAAGCAAGCATAAGTTGGTTTTCTACATTTGAGACCCTGTTCTGTTTTGTAATTCAGTTCCTGTGTAGCCAAGTTTACATTCCGTGTAGTAGTGATATCTTATGATGTTTCTTTTTCTGTGTGACTTATCTCACTTAGAATCATCGTACCTGAATCCACTCATTATGCTGCTATGGGCCTGATGATATAGATTTCATTGCTGAGTGATATTGCATTGTACGTAAGTACCACAACTTCTTTATCCATTTTTCACTTTCTGTGATATTGAACTTGTACTGTAAACGAGGTTCTTGTAAACAGAGCCGTCCCAAACTTTGGGGTGGCTGTGTCTTTTTGATTTTAATTTCCCTAAGCTATAGGACCATAAGTGGAAGTGCCCTAGGCTCTGTTGCTTTGTTTTTTAGATGTTTCAGGAAACACCATACACTTCTCCAGAGTGGCTGTTGGCAATTTACATCCCGCCCATCAGCATAACAAGGCTCCCAATTCTCCATGGCCTGTCCTGCCTTTCTGGATTTTACACTTTTTTCCGATGGCCCTTTTGACCGGGGGGCAGTGAGACTTCATTGTAGTGCAGATTTCCTTTGCAAGCTTGCTTGGTTGGCCAAAAAGGGCATATGCGTTTTTTCCTGAATATATTCAGGAAAAAACGCATACGCCATTTCTGGCCAAGTGCATCATTGTGGACGTTCTGCCTCTTTTCCTATGCTTTACATGCAATTCCAGTCTACCTCCTGAAACCGGTTTCCTGCAATTCTGCCCCGCTTTCAAGTCCTCTTGGCAGCCTTACTTCAATATATTTTTGGACGATAGCTGTCATTTTTAACTCTGCAGGTTTGTGAATTACAGTGCCTCTGAGCTCCTTTCTTCAACTCGCTTTCTTGTGAGCTGGCCGCAACACCGCAGGATTGTTTCAGGCCTTAGTGTGGTTCCGGCATGGCACGCTGAGCCTTTGGTTAATTCCTGTTCCTGGTGGGAAATGAGAGTTAAATTTGCCCGTACAGGCACCTCCAGCTAGTCTCTCATTGGTTCTCCCTATTCCTGTTCATTTTCCGCAGAAATTGCAAACTGGGCCAAACAGGAGTTTAAAGGCACTGACTCTCCAAGTGGGGAGAGTGTTAGTAAAGCGTCTGGAATGTTGCACCCGAGTACCAGGGGACGAAACCTGAGACACATTTGAACACGTTTCCCGATCACACGGTGGATCATACTCTGGGTTCCACATGCATTTTTTAGCTGAAGGAAGAATCCCGTAAACCTGGAGAGTTGAGACCCATGGAATGGCTACCATGCAATATGACTTCAAAGGGTCTGCATTTGCTCACCGAACCTCACCAATCCTATCACTGCTGCGTTTATGCCGCTGTACACATGCTTGATTCTCTTTTGGAGACATATAAATCCATAGGTTTTAAGATTATTACTAGTCAGGTATATTTTTAGGCGATTAATATGGGGTGTAGAGCCCACTTCGTTGAGCAAGGAGTAGCTCTTGTCTATTACCTATTTGGCTTATGGAATGGTATCTGTGCTAATTTCAATCTCTGGTTTTATGCAGCACCCCAACTCACCTTTCCCCTTAAGCAAGCATAAGTTGGTTTTCTACATTTGAGATCCTGTTCTGTTTTGTAATTCAGTTCCTGTGTAGCCAAGTTTACATTCCGTGTATTAGAGATATCTTATGATGTTTCTTTTTCTGTGTGACATATTTCACTTAGAAATATCGTACCTGAATCCACTCATTATGCTGCTATGGGCCTGATGACATAGATTTCATTCCTCATTGATATTGCATTGTACGTAAGTACCACAACTTCTTTATCCATTTTTCACTTTCTGTGATATTGAACTTGTACCATAAACGAGATTCTTGTAAACAGAGCCGGCCCAAACTTTGGGGTGGCTGTGTCTTTTTGATTTTAATTTCCCTAAGCTATAGGACCATAAGTGGAAGTGCCCTAGGCTCTGTTGCTTTGTTTTTTAGATGTTTCAGGAAACACCATACACTTCTCCAGAGTGGCTGTTGGCAATTTACATCCCGCCCATCAGCATAACAATGCTCCCAGTTCTCCATGGCCTGTCCTGCCTTTCTGGATTTTATACTTTTTTCAGATGGCCCTTTTGACCGGGGGGCAGTGAGACTTCATTGTAGTGCAGATTTCCTTTGCAAGCTTGCTTCGTTGGCCAAAATGGGCGTATGCGTTTTTTCCTGAATATATTCAAGAAAAAACGCATACGCCCTTTTTGGCCAAGTGCATCATTGAGGACGTTCTGCCTCTTTTCCTATGCTTTACATGCAATTCCAGTCTACCTCCTGAAATCGGTTTCCTGCAATTCTGCCCCGCTTTCAAGTCCTCTTGGCAGCCTTACTTCAATATATTTTTGGACGATAGCTGTCATTTATAACTCTGCAGGTTTGTGAATTACAGTGCCTCTGAGCTCCTTTCTTCAACTCGCTTTCTTGTGAGCTGGCCGCAACACCGCAGGATTGCTTCAGGCCCTAGTGTCGTTCCAGCATGGCACGCTGAGCCTTTGGTTAATTCCTCTTCCTGGTGGGAAATGAGAGTTAAATTTGCCCGTCCAGACACCTCCAGCTAGTCTCTCACTGGTTCTCCCTATTCCTGTTCATCTTCCGCAAAAATTGCAAACTGGGCCAAACAGGAGGTTAAAGGCACTGACTCTCCAAGTGGGGAGAGTTTTAGTAAAGCGTCTGGAATGTTGCACCCGAGTACCAGGGGACGAAAACTGAGACACATTTGAACACGTTTCCCGATCACATGGTGGATCATACTCTGGGTTCCACATGCATGTTTTAGCTGAAGGAAGAATCCCTTAAACCTGGAGAGTTGAGACCCATGGAATGGCTACCATGCAATATGACTTCAAAGGGTCTGTATTTGCTCATCGAACCTCACCAATCCTATCACTGCTGCTTTTATGCCGCTGTACACATGCTTGATTCTCTTTTGGAGACATATAAATCCATAGGTTTTAAGATTATTACTAGTCAGGTATATTCTTAGGCGATTAATATGGGGAGTAGAGTCCACTTTGTTGAGCAAGGAGTAGCTCTTGTCTATTACATATTTGGCTTATGGAACGGTATCTGTGCTAATTTCAATCTCTGGTTTTATGCAGAACCCCAACTCACCTTTCCCCTTAAGCAAGCATAAGTTGGTTTTCTACATTTGAGACCGTGTTCTGTTTTGTAATTCAGTTCCTGTGTAGCCAAGTTTACATTCCGTGTAGTAGTGATATCTTATGATGTTTCTTTTTCTGTGTGACTTATCTCACTTAGAATCATCGTACCTGAATCCACTCATTATGCTGCTACGGGCCTGATGATATAGATTTCATTGTTGAGTGATATTGCATTGTACGTAAGTACCACAAATTCTTTATGCATTTTTCACCTTCTGTGATATTGAATTTGTACTGTAAATGAGGTTCTTGTAAACAGAGCCGTCCCAAACTTTGGGGTGGCTGTGTCTTTTTGATTTTAATTTCCCTAAGCTATAGGACCATAAGTGGAAGTGCCCTAGGCTCTGTTGCTTTGTTTTTTAGATGTTTCAGGAAACACCATACACTTCTCCAGAGTGGCTGTTGGCAATTTACATCCCGCCCATCAGCATAACAAGGCTCCCAGTTCTCCATGGCCTGTCCTGCCTTTCTGGATGTTACACTTTTTTCAGATGGCCCTTTTGACCGGGGGCAGTGAGACTTCATTGTAGTGCAGATTTCCTTTGCAAGCTTGCTTGGTTGGCCAAAAAGGGCGTATGCGTTTTTTCCTGAATATAATCAGGAAAAAACGCATACGCCCTTTTTGGCCAAGTGCATCATTGTGGACGTTCTGCCTCTTTTCCTATGCTTTACATGCAATTCCAGTCTACCTCCTGAAACCGGTTTCCTGCAATTCTGCCCCACTTTCAAGTCCTCTTGGCAGCCTTACTTCAATATATTTTTGGACGATAGCTGTCATTTTTAACTCTGCAGGTTTGTGAATTACAGTGCCTCTGAGCTCCTTTCTTCAACTCGCTTTCTTGTGAGCTGGCTGCAACACCGTAGCATTGCTTCAGGCCCTAGTGTGGTTCCGGCATGGCACGCTGAGCCTTTGGTTAATTCCTCTTCCTGGTGGGAAATGAGAGTTAAATTTGCCCGTCCAGACACCTCCAGCTAGTCTCTCATTGGTTCTCCCTATTCCTGTTCATTTTCCGCAGAAATTGCAAACTGGGCCAAACAGGAGGTTAAAGGCACTGACTCTCCAAGTGGGGAGAGGGTTAGTAAAGCGTCTGGAATGTTGCACCCGAGTACCAGGGGACCAAACCTGAGACACATTTGAACACGTTTCCCGATCACATGGTGGATCATACTCTGGGTTCCACATGCATCTTTTAGCTGAAGGAAGAATCCCTTAAACCTGGAGAGTTGAGACCCATGGAATGGGTACCATGCAATATGACTTCAAAGGTTCTGCATTGGCTCACCGAACCTCACCAATCGTATCACTGCTGCGCTTTTGCCACTGTACACACGCTTGATTCTCTTTTGGAGACATATAAATCCATAGATTTTAAGATTCTTACTAGTCAGGTATATTCTTAGACGTTTAATATGGGGTGTTGAGTCCTCTTCGTTGAGCAAAGACTAGCTCTTGTCTAATACATATTTGGCTTATGGAACGGTATCTGTGCTAATTTCAATCTCTGGTTTTATGCAGCACCCCAACTCAACTTTCCCCTTAAGCAAGCATAAGTTGGTTTTCTACATTTGAGACCCTGTTTTGTTTTGTAATTCAGTTCCTGTGTAGCCAAGTTTACATTCCGTGTAGTAGTGATATCTTATGATGTTTCTTTTTCTGTGTGACTTATTTCACTTAGAATCATCGTACCTGAATCCACTCAGTATGCTGCTACGGGCCTGAAGATATAGATTTCATTGCTGAGTGATATTGCATTGTACGTAAGTACCACAAATTCTTTATCCATTTTTCGCTTTCTGTGATATTGAACTTGTACCGTAAACGAGGTTCTTGTAAACAGAGCCGTCCCAAACTTTGGGGTGGCTGTGTCTTACTGATTTTAATTTCCCTAAGCTATAGGACCATAAGTGGAAGTGCCACAGGCTCTGTTCCTTTGTTTTTTAGATGTTTCAGGAAACACCATACACTTCTCCAGAGTGGCTGTTGGCAATTTACATCCCGCCCATCAGCATAACAAGGCTCCCAGTTCTCCATGGCCTGTCCGGCCTTTCTGGATTTTACACTTTTTTCAGATGGCCCTTTTGACCGGGGGACAGTGAGACTTCATTGTAGTGCAGATTTCCTTTGCAAGCTTGCTTGGTTGGCCAAAAAGGGCGTATGGGTTTTTTCCTGAATATATTCAGGGAAAAACGCATACGCCCTTTTTGGCCAAGTGCATCATTGTGGACGTTCTGCCTCTTTCCCTATGCTTTACATGCAATTCCAGTCTACCTCCTGAAATCGGATTCCTGCAATTCTGCCCCGCTTTCAAGTCCTCTTGGCAGCCTTACTTCAATATATTTTTGGACGATAGCTGTCATTTATAACTCTGCAGGTTTGTGAATTACAGTGCCCCTGAGCTCCTTTCTTCAACTCGCTTTCTTGTGAGCTGGCCGCAACACCGCAGCATTGCTTCAGGCCCTAGTGTGGTTCCAGCATGGCATGCTGAGCCTTTGCTTAATTCCTCTTCCTGGTGGGAAATGAGAGTTAAATTTGCCCGTCCAGACACCTCCAGCTAGTCTTTCATTGGTTCTCCCTATTCCTGTTCATTTTCCGCAGAAATGGCAAACTGGGCCAAACAGGAGGTTAAAGGCACTGACTCTCCAAGTGGGGAGAGTGTTAGTAAAGTGACTGGAATGTTGCATCCGAGTACGAGGGGACGAAAACTGAGACACATTTGAACACGTTTCCCGATCACACGGTGGATCATACTCTGGGTTCCACATGCACGTTTTAGCTGAAGGAAGAATCCCTTAAACCTGGAGAGTTGAGACCCATGGAATGGGTACCATGCAATATGACCTCAAAGGGTCTGCATGTGTTCACCGAACCTCACCAATCCTATCACTGCTGTGTTTATGCCACTGTACACACGCTTGATTCTCTTTCGGAGACATATAAATCCATAGGTTTTAAGATTCTTACTAGTCAGGTATATTCTTAGGCGTTTAATATGGGGTGTAGAGCCCACTTCGTTGAGCAAGGAGTAGCTCTTGTCTATTACATATTTGGCTTATGGAATGGTATCTGTGCTAATTTCAATCTCTGGTTTTATGCAGTACCCCAACTCACCTTTCCCCTTAAGCAAGCATAAGTTGGTTTTCTACATTTGAGACCCTGTTCTGTTTTGTAATTCAGTTTCTGTGTAGGCAAGTTTACATTCCTTGTAGTAGTGATATCTTATGATGTTTCTTTTTCTGTGTGACTTATTTCACTTAGAATCATCGTACCTGAATCCACTCATTATGCTGCTACGGGCCTGATGATATAGATTTCATTGCTGAGTGATATTGCATTGTACGTAAGTACCAAAAATTCTTTATCCATTTTTCACTTTCTGTGTTATTGAACTTGTATCGTAAACGAGGATCTTGTAAACAGAGCCGTCCCAAACTTTGGGGTGGCTGTGTCTTTTTGATTTTAATTTCCCTAAGCTATACCACCATAAGTGGAAGTGCCCTAGGCTCTGTTGCTTTGTTTTGTAGATGTTTCAGGAAACACCATACACTTCTCCAGAGTGGCTGTTGGCAATTTACATCCCGCCCATCAGCATAACAAGGCTCCCAGTTCTCCATGGCCTGTCCTGCCTTTCTGGATTTTATACGTTCTTCAGATGGCCCTTTTGACCGGGGGGCAGTGAGACTTCATTGTAGTGCAGATTTCCTTTGCAAGCTTGCTTGGTTGGCCCAAAAGGGCGTATGCCTTTTTTCCTGAATATATTCAGGAAAAAACGCATACGCCCTTTTTGACCAAGTGCATCATTGTGGACGTTCTGCCTCTTTTCATATGCTTTACATGCAATTCCAGTCTACCTCCTGAAATCGGTTTCCTGCAATTATGCCCCGCTTTCAAGTCCTCTTGGCAGCCTTACTTCAATATATTTTTGGACGATAGCTGTCATTTATAACTCTGCAGGTTTGTGAATTACAGTGCCCCTGAGCTCCTTTCTTCAACTCGCTTTCTTGTGAGCTGGCCGCAACACCGCAGCATTGCTTCAGGCCCTAGTGTCGTTCCGGCATGGCACGCTGAGCCTTTGGTTAATTCCTCTTCCTGGTGGGAAATGAGAGTTAAATTTGCCAGTACAGGCACCTCCAGCTAGTCTCTCATTGGTTCTCCCTATTCCTGTTCATTTTCCGCAGAAATGGCAAACTGGGCCATACAGGAGGTTAAAGGCACTGACTCTCCAAGTGGGGAGAGTGTTAGTAAAGCTACTGGAATGTTGCACCCGAGTACCAGGGGACGAAACCTGAGACACATTTGAACACGTTTCCCGATCACACGGTGGATCATACTCTGGGTTCCACATGCATGTTTTAGCTGAAGGAAGAATCCCTTAAACCTGGAGAGTTGAGACCCATGGAATGGGTACCATGCAATATGACTTCAAAGGGTCTGCATTGGCTCACAGAACCTCACCAATCCTATCACTGCTACGTTTATGCTGCTGTACACACGCCTTATTCTCTTTCGGAGACATAGAAATCCATAGGTTTTAAGATTCTTACTAGTCAGGTATATTCATATGCGTTTAATATGGGGTGTAGAGTCCACTTCGTTGAGCAAGGAGTAGCTCTTGTCTATTACATATTTGGCTTATGGAACGGTATCTGTGCTAATTTCAATCTCTGGTTTTATGCAGCACCCCAACTCACCTTTCCCCTTAAGCAAGCATAAGTTGGTTTTCTACATTTGAGACCCTGTTCTGTTTTGTAATTCAGTTCCTTTGTAGCTAAGTTTACATTCCGTGTAGTAGTGATATCTTATGATGTTTCTTTTTCTGTGTGATTTTTTTCACTTAGAATCATGGTACCTGAATCTACTCATTATGCTGCTACGGGCCTGATGACATAGATTTCATTGCTGAGTGATATTGCATTGTACATAAGTACCACAACTTCTTTATCCATTTTTTGCTTTCTGCGATATTGAACTTGTACCATAAACGAGGTTCTTGTAAACAGAGCCGTCCCAAACTTTGGGGTGGCTGTGTCTTTTTGATTTTAATTTCCCTAAGCTATAGGACCATAAGTGGATGTGCCCTAGGCTCTGTTGCTTTGTTTTTTAGATGTTTCAGGAAACACCATACACTTCTCCAGAGTGGCTGTTGGCAATTTACATCCCGCCCATCAGCATAACAAGGCTCCCAGTTCTCCATGGCCTGTCCTGCCTTTCTGGATTTTACACTTTTTTCAGATGCTCCTTTTGACAGGGAGGAAGTGAGACTTCATTGTAGTGCAGATTTCCTTTGCAAGCTTGCTTGGTTGGCCAAAAAGGGCGTATGCGTTTTTTCCTGAATATATTCAGGAAAAAACGCATACGCCCTTTTTGGCCAAGTGCATCATTGTCGACGTTCTGAGTGTTTTCATATGTTTTCAATGCAATTCCAGTCTACCTCCTGAAATCGGTTTCCTGCAATTCTGCCTTGCTGTCAGTGCCTCTTCATAGCCTTACCTCAATATACTTTTTGAAAATTGTTGGCCTTTTTAACTCTGCAGGTTTTTGAATTGCCGTGGCCCTTAGCTGCATTTTTCAGCTCTTATTTTTGTGATCTTGCCTCATATCCACAGGATTTCTTCAGGCCCTATTCTTCTTCTGGGTCGCCTTGCTCTGCCTTTGGTTAATTCTTCTTCCTGATGTGAATTAGAGTGACATGTTCCCATTGAAACCGCTACAGCTATTTTCTCACTGGTTCCCCCTATTCCCATTCATCCTCCGCACTAACTGCAGACTGTGCGATACCGGAACGTAAAGGCATTGACTCTCCATGTGGAGATGTTGTTAGTAAAGTGGCTGGAATGTTGATCCGGAGCCCCAGGAGAGGAAAATGAGGTGCGTTTTAGAAACCTTTCCCGATCATATGGTATACCATCCGCTGGATTTCCCATGCATGGTTTAGCTGTAGGAAGATTCCCTTCAACCTGGAGTGTTGGGACCCTTGGAATGAGTAGCATGAAGTATTGCATTAAACTTTCGGCAGTTGCTCACCAAAGCTCACCAATCCTCTCAGCCCCAAGTGTCCAGCCTTATGTCTTATCCAGCTGTGGGTTTATATGTGGTCATTCCAGGTTGCATCACAGCCCCTGAGCGAATTTTGTAAGAATTTTTCTCTCTTTCATTGTTTCTGCGTTTTGGTTTTAAAATTTATTTCTATAATGGGGTTTAGCTCATTTTCACTGCTGTGTTTGGCCGCTCTGCACACACTTGATTCCCTTATGGAGATATATCAATACATGGGTTTTAAGATTCTTATTACTCAGATATATTTCTCTGCGGTGTATAGGGTGTGTTGAGGCCAGTTCATTGAGCAAGGTGTAGATCTTGTCTAATACCTATTTGGTTTATTGAACGGTATCTGTGCTAATTTCAAACTCTGGTTTTATGCATCACCCCACCTCTCCTTTCCCCTTAAGCTGACATAAGTGTGTTTTCTAAATGTGAGACACTGTTCTGTTTTGTAATTCATTTTTTGTGCAGCCATATTTATCCTCCCTCTATAAGTGATATCTTATGATATGTTTCTTTTTCTGTTTGACTTATTTCAAGTAGTATTATCGGACCTAAATCCACTCTTTATCCTTCTACTAGCCTTATTACATTGATTTCATGGTGAAGAGATATTCCATTGTACATAAGTACCACATTTTCTTTATCCATTGTTCTCTTTCCTGGGATATTTAAGGTGTACTGAAGTTGAGGTTCTTGTAAACAGAGTAGCCCTAAACTGTGGTGTGCTTGTGTCTTGTTGATTTTTAGACTTCCCTAGATATACTTCCGTGATTGGAAGTGCCCTATGCTCTGTAGCTCTGTTTTTTAGATGATTTAGGAACCACCATACACTTCTCCAGAGTGGCTCTCGGCAGTTCACACACTGTCCATCAGCGTATAAAGGCTCCCTGTTCTCCATGGCCTGTCCTGCATTTCTGGTTTTTACAATTTTTTCGGATGGCCCTTTTGACCGGTGGGAAATGAGACTTCTTTGTTGTGCACATTTGCATTGCTTGCTTGCTTGGTTGCCCATAAAGTGCGTATGCGTTTTTTCCTGGATATATTCAGGAAAAAACGCATACTCCCTTTTGGGCCAACTGCATCATTGTCGAAATTCTGCCGCTTTTCATGTGCTTTAAAGACGAGTCCAATCTATCTCTTGAAATCTGTTTCTTGCAATTCTGTCTTGCATTCAGATCCTCTTCTTTGCCTTACCTCAACATATTTTGGGACGTTAGTTTTCATTTATAACTCTGCAGGTTTGTGAATTGCAGTGACCCTGAGCTCCATTTTTTAAGTTGCTCTTTTGTGAGCTGGCCTCAAAGCCGCAGGATTGCTTCAGGCCCTATTTTGGCTCCGGCGAGGCGGGCTGAGCCTTTTTTTAATTCTTATTCTTAATGGGAAATTAGAGTGACATGTGCCCGTCCAAACCCCTACAACTATTCTCTCATTGGTTCCCCCTCTTCCCGTTCATCCTCCTCACAATTTGCAAAATGTGTGAAACAGAAGTTTAAATGTGCTGATTCTCTAAGTGGGGAGATTCTAAGTAACGTGGCTGGAATGATGAACAGGAGCACCAGGAGAGGATAAATGAGGTGCATTTTAGACACATCTCCCGATCACATGGTGTACAGTCCTCTGGGTTTTCCATGCATGTTTTCGCTGTAGGAAGATCCCTTGAACCTGCAGATTTGGGACCCATTGAATGGGTACCAGGTAGTATTACTTTAAAGGGTGTGCATTTCCTCACCCAACCTCATATTTCTCTTAGCGTAAACAGTTTCCAGCCTTATGTCTCATCCTGCTGTGGGTCTAGATGTGTTCAATCCATGTTGCATCACCGTCCCTGAGGAAAAGTTGTAAGAGGTTTTCTCTGTCTCTTTGTCGTTTATTTTTTTCAATTTATTACTATATTGGTTACAGCTGATTTTCAAAGCTCTGTTTCTTGCTGCTGTACATCCACTTGATTCACATACAGAGAGACATCAATAAATTCTTTTTCAGATTCTTACCAGTCATATATATTCTTTTCCAGTGACTTGAGTGTGCTGAGTGCAGTTCTTTTAGCTACCGTGTAGGCCTTGTTGATTATCAGTTTGGTATTTGGAATGGTATCTTTGCTAATTTCAACCTCCTGGATGATGCCTCACCCCTCCCCACCTTTCCCGTTTAGCAGCCTTACGCGTGTTGTCTACATATTTGACTATGTTTTTGTTTTGTAATTTATTTCATGTGTAGCCATTTTGGATTCCACCTTTAAGTGATATCTTATGATATGTGTCTTTTTCTTTTTGAATTATGTCACTTAGAATGATCATACGTAACTCCTCCGGAGTTGTTACAACTGGCCATATTTCATTGACTTCCAGGCTGAGTAATATTCCACTCTACATAAGTACCACATCTCTATCCATTTTTTCCCTCCAGAGACATTTAAGTTATATCCTAGTCGAGAATCTTTTAAACAGAGAGGCAGTAAACATTGGGGTGCCTGTGTCCTCTCGATTTTTGTTTTTCCCAAGACATACGCCCATGAGTGCAAGTGCCCTATGCTCTGTAGCTCATTTTTTAGATGCTTTAGTAAACACAATACACTTCTCCAGAATGGCCATTGGCAATATACATTTCCACTATAAGCCTCACAGGGCTCCCTCTTCTCCTTGCCCTGTCCTGCATTTCTGGTGTTTACACTTTATGAGGATGGCTCTTCTGACTGATGCGAAGTGATATCTTTTGTAGTATTGATTTCCAGTGCCCACCTGTTTGGTTGGCTAAAAAAGTGTATGCCCTTTTCTTGAATATATACAGAGAAAAACGCATACAGCCTTTTTGGCCAACTGCAATGTTGGCAATGTTCAGCCCCTTTTCTTGTGCTTAATGGCGAGTCCTTTCTACCTCCTCAAATCCCTTTCCTGCCATTCTCCCTTGCTTACCAATCCTTTTCTCTGACTTTCCTCAAGACATTTTTCAGTGATAGATATTTTCAACTCTGCAGTTTCGTGAATTTTACTGCCCCTGAGTTCCATTGTTCAACTTGTGTTTATGGGAACTGGCCACAAAGCAGTGGGATTTCCTCAAGCCCTATACTGTTTCCATGGGCAACCCTAGCCTTTGGTCAATTCGTCTTCCTGATTGGAAATTAGAGTGACATGTGCCTGTCTGAACACCTAGGACTTGTCTCTCATTGTTCCTCATCCTTCCGCTTCATCCTCTGGACAAATTCCAAACTGTATGCAACAGGATGTTGACAGTGCTGATATCTCCAAGTGGGGAGACTGTTAGTAAAGACGCTGGAGGGGTGAACCCGAGCACCAGGAGATGAGGAGATGAGATGCCTTTTCCAAACTCTTCCTGATCAGACGGTATACCATCCTCTGTGTGTGACAGACATGTTTTAGCAGTAGGAAGAGTCCCATTCATGTAAGGAGAACACCAGGGCTTTTTCAAAATCAGTGTCTCCCCGAAACCCAAACTGGGGAATTTTTTAAGCTACGGCTACACATATGTTCATTAAGGGCCTTGGGAAGTAGGCAGAGTCCAAACTTTAGATGATTGAAGTCTTCAGGGTCAGAAGCACTCACCACTGGCTTCCCTTAGGTTACACTTTAACTGTCATTGATAGATGATGTCAATAAAAATATCTATTCTTTTTCCGATTATTTCCCCTTATAGGTTATTGCAAAATATTGAGTGTAGTTCCCTGTGCTATACAGTGGTTCCTTGTTGATGATCTATTTTATACATAGCAGTGTGTATGTGTTAATTCCAAACTGTTAATTTATCCCTCCTCCCACCTTTCCCCTTTGGTAATAATAAATTATAAGATTTTATACTTCTCAGAAATGGGGGAGCTGAAAGAGAGGTATCATTTTCAATGGAAAAGCATTTAAAACAAGATTGAAGCTTTAACCAAGATTATTAGATGTACATCCTTGGAAAGAAATCACTTCATTTCTCTAATATTGACCTGACAAATAAGACAAACCTTTTCACTGAACTTGCTTATAATAAAGTGATGGAAATATCAAATGGAAGTGTTAGAAACATCTTATTTTACCCGAGCCTTATAAACTGTTCTATGTTAACTACAGTTTGGCTCACACATCTGTTCATTGAAGTTACAATAGTCTCAATTTCTGTTACTGATCCTCCAGAGTGGACCCCAACAAGTGTCCCCCTGCCCAGTGTCATTGGGGCCAACAGATCGAGACTGAGTTTGGTTCACAAGCAAAGGAAACTTTATATTTTGATCAGAGAATGGAGAGGTGAGAGCATGCACTACCCCGTGGGCTGTGGGCTGGGCTGCTGTGTAGAGATCCTGTCAGAGTCAGTGGGAGGGAGGGGGCGGAGCACTCAAGGGCCGGGTTGGCTGCAGCTCAGGCTCTATATCTTAGAGTCTGCACTGGGCCCCAGGAGCTGAGGTGTCGACCCAGCCATTCTGCACTAGGAAATCTGGTCTGAAGTGCCGGGTGTGGAACCTCTGCATGCGGGACCCTAGGAGCACGTGAAATTAGACAAAGCACAAAGGATAAAAAAGGTCAGACTTGACTTTATTGCCCAGATTCTATTTTTATCTCCCAGGGATTTTTAATGGGCTTTGCTGGGGACAAACCCCTCCTCTGCCTTTTGTCCCGTTCCTCATTCTTGGAGTGCTGAGGGTGCAGACCCTTCTTCTGTAACTGCTGAGTGCTGAGTTGGGAGCCCTCATACCAGGGGATGAGGGTCAGAACTTCTCCCCAGCAGCCTCCAGGTGACGTTGATTGGCCCCAGGACCCCTGCCTCCCTGCTCGTCCGCCTGAGCACCAGCATTGGAAGTGTTATAGATTCTAATGACCTTTAAGGGTTCAGGAAAGAGATGTGCAGAGACGCTGTGGGGGCCGGTTTCACCCCGCCCCACATTTGTTCGGCCACCTTAGGCTGACCGTTTCTGCCAGCCTAGATGCTCTGACCAGTAGTCTGCTCTTTCTTCAATTAGGCCCCTGAATTAACGTAAAAACAGCACCAGGTGTCAGAGCCCTGCCCGCTCAACTCCCAGACAGTCCAGGGTCAGTGGTGATCAAGGACCATGATGGCCACTGAGTCAACAGCCTTTTGAAGTAAACAGGAGTCCAGCCGGTCTTATTGGCCACCATCATCACGGTGTCTGTAGGCTTTTCTATGGTGACAGTGTGATATACGTTTCCCCCGCCAAGACTATTAGCTCCCCTCCGGGTGCAGTAAGTCCTGCAAGCAGTAGTCTACTCATTCGGGACACACTATTGTTGTTTTATGAGAGAAACTCCAGGTCAAGTGATGTTCACACGAGTCGTCATGGTGCCCTGTTGCCCCCGGTTATCTCTCTGGATGTTGGAGTTGGAGGGCCTCCTCACTCGAGGTCGGTGTGCCCACGGAGCGAACCCTGCAACTTCAGGGCATGGTTGGTGATTAGGATCACCACGTGGGGTCCTTTTCCCTTAGGAGGGAGGTGGCCTTTTGGGCTGCTGATTTCCAGGTTTTTAGATACCGCCAGTATCTTGGCCAGATGTGGCAGTGGGCCAAGCCCCTTGGTGACTCTATTTTATCCTACCTGGATGGCATTCTTGCGTTGTTCCATTTCAAGTGGTCCCAGTTTTTGCACTAATTCTCCAATGGCGACTCACCTTTCACCGGGAATGGAAAGGTCAAAGGGTTTAGCTCAATTAGGGAGTTCCAGGGCAAGGGTCTGAATTGACTGCTCTTTCCATTCTTGAAAGGCCACTTCTGGATTCTGTTCAAAAGGATCATCATCTTTTCCTTTCAGTGTTTCATATAGAGGCCCAGCTAGTAGACTGTAGTTAGGGATCCAGAAGCAGCAAACCCTGGCCTCCCCAGGAACCCCTAAGCTGTCTTCTAGTTTTAGAAAGGGGTAAGGCTGCAAATGGTTTCTTCCCTTTCCTGGGATGGGCTTCTCCGACCTTCTGTGAGAATGAAGCCCAGGCAGGTCACCGCAGTCTGTGATATTTGAGCTTTTTCTTGGACAACTTCTATCCTTTATTGGCTTGGTAGTTCAGAGGCCTCCTTAGTAGGGCTGGCGATCAGAATGTCGTCTGCATATTGAAGGAGGGTTTCCTTTTCTAGAGGTAGAACTTTTCGGTCTTTAGCTAAGCTTTCCCCAAAGATGGTGTGGGAATTTTTGAACCCTTGGGGCAAGACGGCCCGGAAGTATTGTTTTAGTTGTATGTTGAGTCCTGCCACTCACAAGCCAAAATTTCTTGTGACTCTGGGACTAATGGAATACAAAAGAAGGCATCATTGAAGACTAATACAGAATACCATGTCCTGGTGGTTGGTAGAATGACCAGCAGGGTGTAGGAAATGGAGCAACTGGAGGTATATCCTCGGTGGCTTCACTGACTGTCCTGACATCCTTTACCAGGTCCCCAGCAGCCCATGGGGCTCTCGTGGTCAGGCCAATCCCAGGATATGGAGCTCTCCTGGGCAGGTACCCCACCCCCAACCCAGCCCACGGGGCTCTCATGGTCAGGCCTCTCCCAGGATACAGAGCTACCCTTGCAGGTACCGTGGCAGGGCTGGGCACACAGGAACTGTGCACATAGCCCTCATTGAAGAGCACCCCCATCTCACCTGTCGCTCAGAGCTGACACAGAGCACCTCAGAGCAGGACTTGAACTAACAAACAGCAGCTCCGACAGGTCTGTGACCCTGGGCATCACTCTGTGTGGCCTCCCTCCACCTGGTCTTCCAGAGACTTCCACTGCACCCGGGGCACCAAGCCTCTGTCTCCAACCACCACCCACCCCTCCTCTCCCTGACTCCTGGGTTCCTCTCATTAGGAGAGGGTTTTCTTGAAGTTGTCTCCCACTCATGGGCCAGATAAAATGATTAGAAAAGAAGCCAAAGCTGCAGCCCCTTGTCTATCCTGACTCTCAGGAGCCCACACCTGTTCCTTGGACCTGGCCGGTTCAGCAAGTTCCATTTTCTGCAACTGTGAGCCCCTGAGGGGTGATGATTGGCTGACCTGGGCAGCCTTACCATGCCGGCCAGCCCTCCCCAGGTGTGCCTGGGTTGAGATCAATATAAATACCACTCCAGGCAGCAAGAGCCCCTGCAGCTGTGCCTGACGCCATTTTCTCTGCCCTGTCAGCAGTCTCGGGGCTGGGCTGGTGGGAGGGAGTGAGAGGCCACGGCTTTGTGGGTGGCCCAGTGTGAGTGGGGCTCTGCTGGACTTTCTGCAGCAGTTGCCAGGCTGCCACCTGCTAAAGAAGAGGATGTGTCACCCATACCTGCTGCTGGAATTTCTCCCTGGGCAGAGGTGAGGAAGGAAAAAAGCAGTGGGGGCAGGGACAGGACGGGTATCTCAGGCAGGGAAATGGAAATCTTCCAGAAGAGCACCCAGGGACAGGACCATCCTGGCTGGCCTGCAGGCACCAAGTCAGCTGGCATGCTGTCACTCGTGTGGCTCCATGGCCCTTCCTCTAGGCTTTCAAGTCCTTGTATATATTCAGGTGTTTTACCTGGGAAGGGTGGGAACAGTTCAACAGCAACTGGCCTGGGGCTCAGCTCACGTTCACTCACAGATGCCTCGGCACAGTGCCCCAGCTTTGCAATGAGTACGCTTGTGTGGGGGCTGCTGGCTGAATGGGAGACGATTCCCCACCACTGACCAACTTCAGAATTGTTTACAACTGGAGCAAGTGCCCTGATACGGTTTTCCTCTGAGTAACTGGTGGGTTCTGTTTTTTTTTTTTTCTCTTTTTCGTTTTTGGTTCAAGGTAGATTTTATTCCTCTTTTTTGTATTTACAGATATAAGCATGGAAATAATTTATTCATATAAATACATGTATGTGAAGGGAATAATTGTTTTTTCTGTTTTATTTTTTAAATTTTATTTCTTTTTAATTTTGAATTTTATTTTATATTTTTATACAGCAGGTTCTTATTGGTTATCTATTTTATACATATAAATGTTTACATGCCAATCCCAATCTCTCAGCTCCTCCCACCACCACCCCCCCAAGAGCTTTCCCCCCTTGTTGTCCATACGATTGTTGTCTACATCTGTTGCTCTATTTATGCCTTGCAAAACGGTTAATCTGTACAGTTTTTCTAGGTTCCACATATATGCATGAATATACAAGATTTGTTTTTCTCTTTCTGACTTACTTCACTCTGTATGACAGTCTCTAGATCCATCGACGTCTCTACAAATGACCCAATTTCATTCCTTTCATGGCTTAGTAATATTCCATTTTATATATGTACCACATCTTTATGCATTCGTCTGTCTGTGGGCATTTAGGTTGCTTCCATTACCTCGATATTGTAAATAGTGATGCAATGAACATTGCGGTGAATGTCTCTTTTTGATTTATGGTTTTGTCTGTGTATATGTCCAGTACTGGGATTGCTGTATCATATGGTAATTCTATTATTAGTTTCTTAAGACTCCATATTGTTCTCCATAGTGACTGTATCAATTTATATTCCCAACAATAGTGGAAGAGGCTTCCTTTTCCCCACACCCTTTCCAGCAATTGTTGTTTGTAGATTTTCAGATGATGCCCATTCTAACAGGTGTGAGGTGATACCTCATTGTTGAGTCCATTTCGTTGAGCAAGGGGTAGGTCTTGTCTATTACATATTTGGCTTATGGAACGGTATCTGTGCTAATTTCAAACTCTGGTTTTATGCAGCACCCCAACTCACCTTTCCCCTTAAGCAAGCATAAGTTGGTTTTCTAAACTTGAGACCCTGTTCTGTTTTGTAATTCAGTTCATGTGTAGCCAAGTTTACATTCCATGTATTAGTGATACCTTATGATGTTTCCTTATCTGTGTGACTTATTTCACTTAGAATCATCGTGCCTCAATCCACTCATTATGCGGGTACAGGCCTGGTGACACAGATTTCATTGCTGAGTGGTATTCTGTTGTACGTTAAGTACCGCAACTTCTTTATCAATTATTTGCTCTCTGGGATAATTAACTTGTACCATAGAAGAGGTTCCTGTAAACAGAGCCGTCCCAAATTTTGGGGTGGCTGTGTCTTTTTGATTTTAATTTCCCTAAGCTATAGGACCATAAGTGGAAATGCCCTAGACTCTGTTGCTTTGTTTTTCAGATGTATCAGGAAACACCATACACTTCTCCAGAGTGGCTGTTGGCAATTTACATCCCGCCCATCAGCATAACAAGGTTCCTTTATCCCCATGGCCTGTCTTGCCTTTCTGCATTTTCCACTTTTTTCAGATGGCTCTTTAAACTGGGGGGAAGTGACACTTCATAGTAGTTCGGATTTCCATTGCAAGCTTGCTTGGTTTGCCAAAAAGGGCGTATGCGTTTTTTCCTGAATATATTCAGGAAAAAACGCATACGCCCTTTTTGGCCAAGTGCATCATTGTGGACGTTCTGCCTCTTTTCCTATGCTTTACATGCAATTCCAGTCTACCTCCTGAAATCGGTTTCCTGCAATTCTGCCCCGCTTTCAAGTCCTCTTGGCAGCCTTACTTCAATATATTTTTGGACGATAGCTGTCATTTATAACTCTGCAGGTTTGTGAATTACAGTGCCCCTGAGCTCCTTTCTTCAACTCGCTTTCTTGTGAGCTGGCCGCAACACCGCAGGATTGCTTCAGGCCCTAGTGTGGTTCCGGCATGGCACGCTGAGCCTTTGGTTAATTCCTCTTCCTGGTGGGAAATGAGAGTTAAATTTGCCCGTCCAGACACCTCCAGCTAGTCTCTCATTGGTTCTCCCTATTCCTGTTCAACTTTCAAAGAATTTGCAAACTGGGCCAAACAGGAGGTTAAAGGCACTGACTCTCCAAGTGGGGAGAGTGTTAGTAAAGCGTCTGGAATGTTGCACCCGAGTACCAGGGGACGAAACCTGAGACACATTTGAACACGTTTCCCGATCACACGGTGGATCATACTCTGGGTTCCACATGCATGTTTTACCTGAAGGAAGAATCCCTTAAACCTGGAGAGTTGAGACCCTTGGCATGGGTACCATGCAATATGACTTCAAAGGGTCTGCATTGGCTCACCGAACCTCACCAATCCTATCACTGCTGCGCTAATGCACTGTACACACGCTTGATTCTCTTTCAGAGACATATAAATCCATAGGTTTTAAGATTCTTACTAGTCAGGTATATTCTTAGGCGTTTAATATGGGGTGTAGAGTCCACTTCGTTGAGCAAGGAGTAGCTCTTGTCTATTACATATTTGGCTTATGGAACAGTATCTGTGCTAATTTCAATCTCAGGTTTTATGCAGCACCCCAACTCACCTTTGCCCTTAAGCAAGCATAAGTTGGTTTTCTACATTTGAGACCCTGTTCTGTTTTGTAATTCAGTTCCTGTGTACCCAAGTTTACATTCCGTGTATTAGTGATATCTTATGATGTTTCTTTTCTGTGTGACTTATTTCACTTAGAATCATCGTACCTGAATCCACTCATTATGCTGCTACGGGCCTGATGATATAGATTTCATTGCTGAGTGATATTGCATTGTACGTAAGTACCACAAATTCTTTATCCATTTTTCGCTTTCTGTGATATTGAACTTGTACCACAAACGAGGTTCTTGTAAACAGAGCCGTCCCAAACTTTGGGCTGGCTGTGTCTTTTTGATTTTAACTTCCCTAAGCTATACGACCATAAGTGGAAGTGCCCTAGGCTCTGTTGCTTTGTTTTGTAGATGTTTCAGGAAACACCATAAACTTCTCCAGAGTGGCTGTTGGCAATTTACATCCCGCCCATCAGCATAACAAGGCTCCCAGTTCTCCATGGCCTGTCCTGCCTTTCTGGATTTTATACTTTTTTCAGATGGCCCTTTTGACCGGGGGGCAGTGAGACTTCATTGTAGTGCAGATTTCCTTTGCAAGCTTGCTTGGTTGGCCCAAAAGGGCGTATGCGTTTTTTCCTGAATATATTCAGGAAAAAACGCATACGCCCTTTTTAGCCAAGTGCATCATTGTGGACGTTCTGCCTCTTTTCCTATGCTTTACATGCAATTCCAGTCTACCTCCTGAAATCGGTTTCCTGCAATTCTGCCCCGCTTTCAAGTCCTCTTGGCAGCCTTACTTCAATATATTTTTGGACGATAGCTGTCATTTATAACTCTGCAGGTTTGTGAATTACCGTGCCCCTGAGCTCCTTTCTTCAACTCGCTTTCTTGTGAGCTGGCCGCAACACCGCAGGATTGCTTCAGGCCCTAGTGTGGTTCCGGCATGGCACGCTGAGCCTTTGGTTAATTCCTCTTCCTGGTGGGAAATGAGAGTTAAATTTGCCCGTCCAGGCACCTCCAGCTAGTCTCTCATTGGTTCTCCCTATTCCTGTTCATTTTCCGCAGAAATGGCAAACTGGGCCAAACAGGAGGTTAAAGACACTGACTCTCCAAGTGGGGAGAGTGTTAGTAAAGCGTCTGGAATGTTGCACCCGAGTACCAGGGGACGAAACCTGAGACACATTTGAACACGTTTCCCGATCACACGGTGGATCATACTCTGGGTTCCACATGCATGTTTTAGCTGAAGGAAGAATCCCTTAAACCTGGAGAGTTGAGACCCATGGAATGGGTACCATGCAATATGACTTCAAAGGTTCTGCATTGGCTCACCGAACCTCACCAATCCTATCACTGCTGCGCTTATGCCACTGTACACACCCTTGATTCTCTTTCGGAGACATATAAATCCATAGGTTTTAAGATTCTTCCTAGTCAGGTATATTCTTAGACGTTTAATATGGGGTGTTGAGTCCTCTTCGTTGAGCAAGGAGTAGCTCTTGTCTATTACATATTTGGCTTATGGAACGGTATCTGTGCTAATTTCAATCTCTGGTTTTATGCAGCACCCCAACTCACCTTTCCCCTTAAGCAAGCATAAGTTGGTTTTCTACATTTGAGACCTTGTTCTGTTTTGTAATTCAGTTCCTGTGTAGCCAAGTTTACATTCCGTGTATTAGTGATATCTTATGATGTTTCTTTTTCTGTGTGACTTATCTCACTTAGAATCATCGTACCTGAATCCACTCATTATGCTGCTATGGGCCTGATGACATAGATTTCATTGCTGAGTGATATTGCATTGTACGTAAGTACCACAACTTCTTTATCCATTTTTCGCTTTCTGTGATATTGAACTTGTACCGTAAACGAGGTTCTTGTAAACAGAGCCGTCCCAAACTTTGGGGTGGCTGTGTTTTTTTGATTTTAATTTCCCTAAGCTATACGACCATAAGTGGAAGTGCCCTATGCTCTGTTGCTTTGTTTTTTAGATGTTTCAGGAAACACCATACACTTCTCCAGAGTGGCTGTTGGCAATTTACATCCCGCCCATCAGCATAACAAGGCTCCCAGTTCTCCATGGCCTGTCCAGCCTTTCTGGATTTTACACTTTTTTCAGATGGCCCTTTTGACTGGGGGGCAGTGAGACTTCATTGTAGTGCAGATTTCCTTTGCAAGCTTGCTTGGTTGGCCAAAAAGGGCGTATGCGTTTTTTCCTGAATATATTCAGGAAAAAACGCATACGCCCTTTTTGGCCAAGTGCATCATTGTGGACGTTCTGCCTCTTTTCCTATGCTTTACATGCAATTCCAGTCTACCTCCTGAAATCGGTTTCCTGCAATTCTGCCCCGCTTTCAAGTCCTCTTGGCAGCCTTACTTCAATATATTTTTGGACGATAGCTGTCATTTATAACTCTGCAGGTTTGTGAATTACAGTGCCCCTGAGCTCCTTTCTTCAACTCGCTTTCTTGTGAGCTGGCCGCAACACCGCAGGATTGCTTCAGGCCCTAGTGTGGTTCCGGCATGGCACGCTGAGCCTTTGGTTAATTCCTCTTCCTGGTGGGAAATGAGAGTTATATTTGCCCGTCCAGACACCTCCAGCTAGTCTCTCACTGGTTCTCCCTATTCCTGTTCATCTTCCGCAAATATTGCAAACTGGGCCAAACAGGAGGTTAAAGGCACTGACTCTCCAAGTGCGAGAGTGTTAGTAAAGCGTCTGGAATATTGCACCCGAGTACCAGGGGACAAAACCTGAGACACATTTGAACACGTTTCCCGATCACACGGTGGATCATACTCTGGGTTCCACATGCATGTTTTAGCTGAAGGAAGAATCCCTTAAACCTGGAGAGTTGAGACCCATGGAATGGGTACCATGCAATATGACTTCAAAGGGTCTGCATTGGCTCACAGAACCTCACCAATCCTATCACTGCTACATTTATGCCGCTGTACACACGCCTTATTCTCTTTCGGAGACATAGAAATCCATAGGTTTTAAGATTCTTACTAGTCAGGTATATTCATAGGCGTTTAATATGGGGTGTAGAGTCCACTTCGTTGAGCAAGGAGTAGCTCTTGTCTATTACATATTTGGCTTATGGAACGGTATCTGTGCTAATTTCAATCTCTGGTTTTATGCAGCACCCCAACTCACCTTTCCCCTTAAGCAAGCATAAGTTGGTTTTCTACATTTGAGACCCTGTTCTGTTTTGTAATTCAGTTCCTTTGTAGCTAAGTTTACATTCCGTGTAGTAGTGATATCTTATGATGTTTCTTTTTCTGTGTGATTTTTTTCACTTAGAATCATGGTACCTGAATCCACTCATTATGCTGCTACGGGCCTGATGACATAGATTTCATTGCTGAGTGATATTGCATTGTACATAAGTACCACAACTTCTTTATCCATTTTTTGCTTTCTGCAATATTGAACTTGTACCATAAACGAGGTTCTTGTAAACAGAGCCGTCCCAAACTTTGGGGTGGCTGTGTCTTTTTGATTTTAATTTCCCTAAGCTATAGGACCATAAGTGGAAGTGCCCTAGGCTCTGTTGCTTTGTTTTTTAGATGTTTCAGGAAACACCATACACTTCTCCAGAGTGGCTGTTGGCAATTTACATCCCGCCCATCAGCATAACAAGGCTCCCAGTTCTCCATGGCCTGTCCTGCCTTTCTGGATTTTACACTTTTTTCAGATGCTCCTTTTGACAGGGAGGAAGTGAGACTTCATTGTAGTGCAGATTTCCTTTGCAAGCTTGCTTGGTTGGCCAAAAAGGGCGTATGCGTTTTTTCCTGAATATATTCAGGAAAAAACGCATACGCCCTTTTTGGCCAAGTGCATCATTGTCGACGTTCTGAGTGTTTTCATATGTTTTCAATGCAATTCCAGTCTACCTCCTGAAATCGGTTTCCTGCAATTCTGCCTTGCTGTCAGTGCCTCTTCATAGCCTTACCTCAATATACTTTTTGAAAATTGTTGGCCTTTTTAACTCTGCAGGTTTTTGAATTGCTGTGGCCCTTAGCTGCATTTTTCAGCTCTTATTTTTGTGATCTTGCCTCATATCCACAGGATTTCTTCAGGCCCTATTCTTCTTCTGGGTCGCCTTGCTCTGCCTTTGGTTAATTCTTCTTCCTGATGTGAATTAGAGTGACATGTTCCCATTGAAACCGCTACAGCTATTTTCTCACTGGTTCCCCCTATTCCCATTCATCCTCCGCACTAACTGCAGACTGTGCGATACCGGAACGTAAAGGCATTGACTCTCCATGTGGAGATGTTGTTAGTAAAGTGGCTGGAATGTTGATCCGGAGCCCCAGGAGAGGAAAATGAGGTGCGTTTTAGAAACCTTTCCCGATCATATGGTATACCATCCGCTGGATTTCCCATGCATGGTTTAGCTGTAGGAAGATTCCCTTCAACCTGGAGTGTTGGGACCCTTGGAATGAGTAGCATGAAGTATTGCATTAAACTTTCGGCAGTTGCTCACCAAAGCTCACCAATCCTCTCAGCCCCAAGTGTCCAGCCTTATGTCTTATCCAGCTGTGGGTTTATATGTGGTCATTCCAGGTTGCATCACAGCCCCTGAGCGAATTTTGTAAGAATTTTTCTCTCTTTCATTGTTTCTGCGTTTTGGTTTTAAAATTTATTTCTATAATGGGGTTTAGCTCATTTTCACTGCTGTGTTTGGCCGCTCTGCACACACTTGATTCCCTTATGGAGATATATCAATACATGGGTTTTAAGATTCTTATTACTCAGATATATTTCTCTGCGGTGTATAGGGTGTGTTGAGGCCAGTTCATTGAGCAAGGTGTAGATCTTGTCTAATACCTATTTGGTTTATTGAACGGTATCTGTGCTAATTTCAAACTCTGGTTTTATGCATCACCCCACCTCTCCTTTCCCCTTAAGCTGACATAAGTGTGTTTTCTAAATGTGAGACACTGTTCTGTTTTGTAATTCATTTTTTGTGCAGCCATATTTATCCTCCCTCTATAAGTGATATCTTATGATATGTTTCTTTTTCTGTTTGACTTATTTCAAGTAGTATTATCGGACCTAAATCCACTCTTTATCCTTCTACTAGCCTTATTACATTGATTTCATGGTGAAGAGATATTCCATTGTACATAAGTACCACATTTTCTTTATCCATTGTTCTCTTTCCTGGGATATTTAAGGTGTACTGAAGTTGAGGTTCTTGTAAACAGAGTAGCCCTAAACTGTGGTGTGCTTGTGTCTTGTTGATTTTTAGACTTCCCTAGATATACTTCCGTGATTGGAAGTGCCCTATGCTCTGTAGCTCTGTTTTTTAGATGATTTAGGAACCACCATACACTTCTCCAGAGTGGCTCTCGGCAGTTCACACACTGTCCATCAGCGTATAAAGGCTCCCTGTTCTCCATGGCCTGTCCTGCATTTCTGGTTTTTACAATTTTTTCGGATGGCCCTTTTGACCGGTGGGAAATGAGACTTCTTTGTTGTGCACATTTGCATTGCTTGCTTGCTTGGTTGCCCATAAAGTGCGTATGCGTTTTTTCCTGGATATATTCAGGAAAAAACGCATACTCCCTTTTGGGCCAACTGCATCATTGTCGAAATTCTGCCGCTTTTCATGTGCTTTAAAGACGAGTCCAATCTATCTCTTGAAATCTGTTTCTTGCAATTCTGTCTTGCATTCAGATCCTCTTCTTTGCCTTACCTCAACATATTTTGGGACGTTAGTTTTCATTTATAACTCTGCAGGTTTGTGAATTGCAGTGACCCTGAGCTCCATTTTTTAAGTTGCTCTTTTGTGAGCTGGCCTCAAAGCCGCAGGATTGCTTCAGGCCCTATTTTGGCTCCGGCGAGGCGGGCTGAGCCTTTTTTTAATTCTTATTCTTAATGGGAAATTAGAGTGACATGTGCCCGTCCAAACCCCTACAACTATTCTCTCATTGGTTCCCCCTCTTCCCGTTCATCCTCCTCACAATTTGCAAAATGTGTGAAACAGAAGTTTAAATGTGCTGATTCTCTAAGTGGGGAGATTCTAAGTAACGTGGCTGGAATGATGAACAGGAGCACCAGGAGAGGATAAATGAGGTGCATTTTAGACACATCTCCCGATCACATGGTGTACAGTCCTCTGGGTTTTCCATGCATGTTTTCGCTGTAGGAAGATCCCTTGAACCTGCAGATTTGGGACCCATTGAATGGGTACCAGGTAGTATTACTTTAAAGGGTGTGCATTTCCTCACCCAACCTCATATTTCTCTTAGCGTAAACAGTTTCCAGCCTTATGTCTCATCCTGCTGTGGGTCTAGATGTGTTCAATCCATGTTGCATCACCGTCCCTGAGGAAAAGTTGTAAGAGGTTTTCTCTGTCTCTTTGTCGTTTATTTTTTTCAATTTATTACTATATTGGTTACAGCTGATTTTCAAAGCTCTGTTTCTTGCTGCTGTACATCCACTTGATTCACATACAGAGAGACATCAATAAATTCTTTTTCAGATTCTTACCAGTCATATATATTCTTTTCCAGTGACTTGAGTGTGCTGAGTGCAGTTCTTTTAGCTACCGTGTAGGCCTTGTTGATTATCAGTTTGGTATTTGGAATGGTATCTTTGCTAATTTCAACCTCCTGGATGATGCCTCACCCCTCCCCACCTTTCCCGTTTAGCAGCCTTACGCGTGTTGTCTACATATTTGACTATGTTTTTGTTTTGTAATTTATTTCATGTGTAGCCATTTTGGATTCCACCTTTAAGTGATATCTTATGATATGTGTCTTTTTCTTTTTGAATTATGTCACTTAGAATGATCATACGTAACTCCTCCGGAGTTGTTACAACTGGCCATATTTCATTGACTTCCAGGCTGAGTAATATTCCACTCTACATAAGTACCACATCTCTATCCATTTTTTCCCTCCAGAGACATTTAAGTTATATCCTAGTCGAGAATCTTTTAAACAGAGAGGCAGTAAACATTGGGGTGCCTGTGTCCTCTCGATTTTTGTTTTTCCCAAGACATACGCCCATGAGTGCAAGTGCCCTATGCTCTGTAGCTCATTTTTTAGATGCTTTAGTAAACACAATACACTTCTCCAGAATGGCCATTGGCAATATACATTTCCACTATAAGCCTCACAGGGCTCCCTCTTCTCCTTGCCCTGTCCTGCATTTCTGGTGTTTACACTTTATGAGGATGGCTCTTCTGACTGATGCGAAGTGATATCATTTGTAGTATTGATTTCCAGTGCCCACCTGTTTGGTTGGCTAAAAAAGTGTATGCCCTTTTCTTGAATATATACAGAGAAAAACGCATACAGCCTTTTTGGCCAACTGCAATGTTGGCAATGTTCAGCCCCTTTTCTTGTGCTTAATGGCGAGTCCTTTCTACCTCCTCAAATCCCTTTCCTGCCATTCTCCCTTGCTTACCAATCCTTTTCTCTGACTTTCCTCAAGACATTTTTCAGTGATAGATATTTTCAACTCTGCAGTTTCGTGAATTTTACTGCCCCTGAGTTCCATTGTTCAACTTGTGTTTATGGGAACTGGCCACAAAGCAGTGGGATTTCCTCAAGCCCTATACTGTTTCCATGGGCAACCCTAGCCTTTGGTCAATTCGTCTTCCTGATTGGAAATTAGAGTGACATGTGCCTGTCTGAACACCTAGGACTTGTCTCTCATTGTTCCTCATCCTTCCGCTTCATCCTCTGGACAAATTCCAAACTGTATGCAACAGGATGTTGACAGTGCTGATATCTCCAAGTGGGGAGACTGTTAGTAAAGACGCTGGAGGGGTGAACCCGAGCACCAGGAGATGAGGAGATGAGATGCCTTTTCCAAACTCTTCCTGATCAGACGGTATACCATCCTCTGTGTGTGACAGACATGTTTTAGCAGTAGGAAGAGTCCCATTCATGTAAGGAGAACACCAGGGCTTTTTCAAAATCAGTGTCTCCCCGAAACCCAAACTGGGGAATTTTTTAAGCTACGGCTACACATATGTTCATTAAGGGCCTTGGGAAGTAGGCAGAGTCCAAACTTTAGATGATTGAAGTCTTCAGGGTCAGAAGCACTCACCACTGGCTTCCCTTAGGTTACACTTTAACTGTCATTGATAGATGATGTCAATAAAAATATCTATTCTTTTTCCGATTATTTCCCCTTATAGGTTATTGCAAAATATTGAGTGTAGTTCCCTGTGCTATACAGTGGTTCCTTGTTGATGATCTATTTTATACATAGCAGTGTGTATGTGTTAATTCCAAACTGTTAATTTATCCCTCCTCCCACCTTTCCCCTTTGGTAATAATAAATTATAAGATTTTATACTTCTCAGAAATGGGGGAGCTGAAAGAGAGGTATCATTTTCAATGGAAAAGCATTTAAAACAAGATTGAAGCTTTAACCAAGATTATTAGATGTACATCCTTGGAAAGAAATCACTTCATTTCTCTAATATTGACCTGACAAATAAGACAAACCTTTTCACTGAACTTGCTTATAATAAAGTGATGGAAATATCAAATGGAAGTGTTAGAAACATCTTATTTTACCCGAGCCTTATAAACTGTTCTATGTTAACTACAGTTTGGCTCACACATCTGTTCATTGAAGTTACAATAGTCTCAATTTCTGTTACTGATCCTCCAGAGTGGACCCCAACAAGTGTCCCCCTGCCCAGTGTCATTGGGGCCAACAGATCGAGACTGAGTTTGGTTCACAAGCAAAGGAAACTTTATATTTTGATCAGAGAATGGAGAGGTGAGAGCATGCACTACCCCGTGGGCTGTGGGCTGGGCTGCTGTGTAGAGATCCTGTCAGAGTCAGTGGGAGGGAGGGGGCGGAGCACTCAAGGGCCGGGTTGGCTGCAGCTCAGGCTCTATATCTTAGAGTCTGCACTGGGCCCCAGGAGCTGAGGTGTCGACCCAGCCATTCTGCACTAGGAAATCTGGTCTGAAGTGCCGGGTGTGGAACCTCTGCATGCGGGACCCTAGGAGCACGTGAAATTAGACAAAGCACAAAGGATAAAAAAGGTCAGACTTGACTTTATTGCCCAGATTCTATTTTTATCTCCCAGGGATTTTTAATGGGCTTTGCTGGGGACAAACCCCTCCTCTGCCTTTTGTCCCGTTCCTCATTCTTGGAGTGCTGAGGGTGCAGACCCTTCTTCTGTAACTGCTGAGTGCTGAGTTGGGAGCCCTCATACCAGGGGATGAGGGTCAGAACTTCTCCCCAGCAGCCTCCAGGTGACGTTGATTGGCCCCAGGACCCCTGCCTCCCTGCTCGTCCGCCTGAGCACCAGCATTGGAAGTGTTATAGATTCTAATGACCTTTAAGGGTTCAGGAAAGAGATGTGCAGAGACGCTGTGGGGGCCGGTTTCACCCCGCCCCACATTTGTTCGGCCACCTTAGGCTGACCGTTTCTGCCAGCCTAGATGCTCTGACCAGTAGTCTGCTCTTTCTTCAATTAGGCCCCTGAATTAAGGTAAAAACAGCACCAGGTGTCAGAGCCCTGCCCGCTCAACTCCCAGACAGTCCAGGGTCAGTGGTGATCAAGGACCATGATGGCCACTGAGTCAACAGCCTTTTGAAGTAAACAGGAGTCCAGCCGGTCTTATTGGCCACCATCATCACGGTGTCTGTAGGCTTTTCTATGGTGACAGTGTGATATACGTTTCCCCCGCCAAGACTATTAGCTCCCCTCCGGGTGCAGTAAGTCCTGCAAGCAGTAGTCTACTCATTCGGGACACACTATTGTTGTTTTATGAGAGAAACTCCAGGTCAAGTGATGTTCACACGAGTCGTCATGGTGCCCTGTTGCCCCCGGTTATCTCTCTGGATGTTGGAGTTGGAGGGCCTCCTCACTCGAGGTCGGTGTGCCCACGGAGCGAACCCTGCAACTTCAGGGCATGGTTGGTGATTAGGATCACCACGTGGGGTCCTTTTCCCTTAGGAGGGAGGTGGCCTTTTGGGCTGCTGATTTCCAGGTTTTTAGATACCGCCAGTATCTTGGCCAGATGTGGCAGTGGGCCAAGCCCCTTGGTGACTCTATTTTATCCTACCTGGATGGCATTCTTGCGTTGTTCCATTTCAAGTGGTCCCAGTTTTTGCACTAATTCTCCAATGGCGACTCACCTTTCACCGGGAATGGAAAGGTCAAAGGGTTTAGCTCAATTAGGGAGTTCCAGGGCAAGGGTCTGAATTGACTGCTCTTTCCATTCTTGAAAGGCCACTTCTGGATTCTGTTCAAAAGGATCATCATCTTTTCCTTTCAGTGTTTCATATAGAGGCCCAGCTAGTAGACTGTAGTTAGGGATCCAGAAGCAGCAAACCCTGGCCTCCCCAGGAACCCCTAAGCTGTCTTCTAGTTTTAGAAAGGGGTAAGGCTGCAAATGGTTTCTTCCCTTTCCTGGGATGGGCTTCTCCGACCTTCTGTGAGAATGAAGCCCAGGCAGGTCACCGCAGTCTGTGATATTTGAGCTTTTTCTTGGACAACTTCTATCCTTTATTGGCTTGGTAGTTCAGAGGCCTCCTTAGTAGGGCTGGCGATCAGAATGTCGTCTGCATATTGAAGGAGGGTTTCCTTTTCTAGAGGTAGAACTTTTCGGTCTTTAGCTAAGCTTTCCCCAAAGATGGTGTGGGAATTTTTGAACCCTTGGGGCAAGACGGCCCGGAAGTATTGTTTTAGTTGTATGTTGAGTCCTGCCACTCACAAGCCAAAATTTCTTGTGACTCTGGGACTAATGGAATACAAAAGAAGGCATCATTGAAGACTAATACAGAATACCATGTCCTGGTGGTTGGTAGAATGACCAGCAGGGTGTAGGAAATGGAGCAACTGGAGGTATATCCTCGGTGGCTTCACTGACTGTCCTGACATCCTTTACCAGGTCCCCAGCAGCCCATGGGGCTCTCGTGGTCAGGCCAATCCCAGGATATGGAGCTCTCCTGGGCAGGTACCCCACCCCCAACCCAGCCCACGGGGCTCTCATGGTCAGGCCTCTCCCAGGATACAGAGCTACCCTTGCAGGTACCGTGGCAGGGCTGGGCACACAGGAACTGTGCACATAGCCCTCATTGAAGAGCACCCCCATCTCACCTGTCGCTCAGAGCTGACACAGAGCACCTCAGAGCAGGACTTGAACTAACAAACAGCAGCTCCGACAGGTCTGTGACCCTGGGCATCACTCTGTGTGGCCTCCCTCCACCTGGTCTTCCAGAGACTTCCACTGCACCCGGGGCACCAAGCCTCTGTCTCCAACCACCACCCACCCCTCCTCTCCCTGACTCCTGGGTTCCTCTCATTAGGAGAGGGTTTTCTTGAAGTTGTCTCCCACTCATGGGCCAGATAAAATGATTAGAAAACAAGCCAAAGCTGCAGCCCCTTGTCTATCCTGACTCTCAGGAGCCCACACCTGTTTCTTGGACCTGGCCGGTTCAGCAAGTTCCATTTTCTGCAACTGTGAGCCCCTGAGGGGTGATGATTGGCTGACCTGGGCAGCCTTACCATGCCGGCCAGCCCTCCCCAGGTGTGCCTGGGTTGAGATCAATATAAATACCACTCCAGGCAGCAAGAGCCCCTGCAGCTGTGCCTGACGCCATTTTCTCTGCCCTGTCAGCAGTCTCGGGGCTGGGCTGGTGGGAGGGAGTGAGAGGCCACGGCTTTGTGGGTGGCCCAGTGTGAGTGGGGCTCTGCTGGACTTTCTGCAGCAGTTGCCAGGCTGCCACCTGCTAAAGAAGAGGATGTGTCACCCATACCTGCTGCTGGAATTTCTCCCTGGGCAGAGGTGAGGAAGGAAAAAAGCAGTGGGGGCAGGGACAGGACGGGTATCTCAGGCAGGGAAATGGAAATCTTCCAGAAGAGCACCCAGGGACAGGACCATCCTGGCTGGCCTGCAGGCACCAAGTCAGCTGGCATGCTGTCACTCGTGTGGCTCCATGGCCCTTCCTCTAGGCTTTCAAGTCCTTGTATATATTCAGGTGTTTTACCTGGGAAGGGTGGGAACAGTTCAACAGCAACTGGCCTGGGGCTCAGCTCACGTTCACTCACAGATGCCTCGGCACAGTGCCCCAGCTTTGCAATGAGTACGCTTGTGTGGGGGCTGCTGGCTGAATGGGAGACGATTCCCCACCACTGACCAACTTCAGAATTGTTTACAACTGGAGCAAGTGCCCTGATACGGTTTTCCTCTGAGTAACTGGTGGGTTCTGTTTTTTTTTTTTTCTCTTTTTCGTTTTTGGTTCAAGGTAGATTTTATTCCTCTTTTTTGTATTTACAGATATAAGCATGGAAATAATTTATTCATATAAATACATGTATGTGAAGGGAATAATTGTTTTTTCTGTTTTATTTTTTAAATTTTATTTCTTTTTAATTTTGAATTTTATTTTATATTTTTATACAGCATGTTCTTATTGGTTATCTATTTTATACATATAAATGTTTACATGCCAATCCCAATCTCTCAGCTCCTCCCACCACCACCCCCCCAAGAGCTTTCCCCCCTTGTTGTCCATACGATTGTTGTCTACATCTGTTGCTCTATTTATGCCTTGCAAAACGGTTAATCTGTACAGTTTTTCTAGGTTCCACATATATGCATGAATATACAAGATTTGTTTTTCTCTTTCTGACTTACTTCACTCTGTATGACAGTCTCTAGATCCATCGACGTCTCTACAAATGACCCAATTTCATTCCTTTCATGGCTTAGTAATATTCCATTTTATATATGTACCACATCTTTATGCATTCGTCTGTCTGTGGGCATTTAGGTTGCTTCCATTACCTCGATATTGTAAATAGTGATGCAATGAACATTGCGGTGAATGTCTCTTTTTGATTTATGGTTTTGTCTGTGTATATGTCCAGTACTGGGATTGCTGTATCATATGGTAATTCTATTATTAGTTTCTTAAGACTCCATATTGTTCTCCATAGTGACTGTATCAATTTATATTCCCAACAATAGTGGAAGAGGCTTCCTTTTCCCCACACCCTTTCCAGCAATTGTTGTTTGTAGATTTTCAGATGATGCCCATTCTAACAGGTGTGAGGTGATACCTCATTGTTGAGTCCATTTCGTTGAGCAAGGGGTAGGTCTTGTCTATTACATATTTGGCTTATGGAACGGTATCTGTGCTAATTTCAAACTCTGGTTTTATGCAGCACCCCAACTCACCTTTCCCCTTAAGCAAGCATAAGTTGGTTTTCTAAACTTGAGACCCTGTTCTGTTTTGTAATTCAGTTCATGTGTAGCCAAGTTTACATTCCATGTATTAGTGATACCTTATGATGTTTCCTTATCTGTGTGACTTATTTCACTTAGAATCATCGTGCCTCAATCCACTCATTATGCGGGTACAGGCCTGGTGACACAGATTTCATTGCTGAGTGGTATTCTGTTGTACGTTAAGTACCGCAACTTCTTTATCAATTATTTGCTCTCTGGGATACTTAACTTGTACCATAGAAGAGGTTCCTGTAAACAGAGCCGTCCCAAATTTTGGGGTGGCTGTGTCTTTTTGATTTTAATTTCCCTAAGCTATAGGACCATAAGTGGAAATGCCCTAGACTCTGTTGCTTTGTTTTTCAGATGTATCAGGAAACACCATACACTTCTCCAGAGTGGCTGTTGGCAATTTACATCCCGCCCATCAGCATAACAAGGTTCCTTTATCCCCATGGCCTGTCTTGCCTTTCTGCATTTTCCACTTTTTTCAGATGGCTCTTTAAACTGGGGGGAAGTGACACTTCATAGTAGTTCGGATTTCCATTGCAAGCTTGCTTGGTTTGCCAAAAAGGGCGTATGCGTTTTTTCCTGAATATATTCAGGAAAAAACGCATACGCCCTTTTTGGCCAAGTGCATCATTGTGGACGTTCTGCCTCTTTTCCTATGCTTTACATGCAATTCCAGTCTACCTCCTGAAATCGGTTTCCTGAAATTCTGCCCCGCTTTCAAGTCCTCTTGGCAGCCTTACTTCAATATATTTTTGGACGATAGCTGTCATTTATAACTCTGCAGGTTTGTGAATTACAGTGCCCCTGAGCTCCTTTCTTCAACTCGCTTTCTTGTGAGCTGGCCGCAACACCGCAGGATTGCTTCAGGCCCTAGTGTGGTTCCGGCATGGCACGCTGAGCCTTTGGTTAATTCCTCTTCCTGGTGGGAAATGAGAGTTAAATTTGCCCGTCCAGACACCTCCAGCTAGTCTCTCATTGGTTCTCCCTATTCCTGTTCATTTTCCGCAGAAATTGCAAACTGGGCCAAACAGGAGGTTAAAGGCACTGACTCTCCAATTGGGGAGAGTTTTAGTAAAGCGTCTGGAATGTTGCACCCGAGTACCAGGGGACAAAAACTGAGACACATTTGAACACGTTTCCCGATCACACGGTGGATCATACTCTGGGTTCCACATGCATGTTTTAGCTGAAGGAAGAATCCCTTAAACCTGGAGAGTTGAGACCCATGGAATGGGTCCCATTCAATATGACTTCAAAGGTTCTGCATTGGCTCACCGAACCTCACCAATCCTATCACTGCTGCGCTTATGCCACTGTACACAAACTTGATTCTCTTTCGGAGACATATAAATCCATAGATTTTAAGATTCTTACTAGTCAGGTATATTCTTAGACGTTTAATATGGGGTGTTGAGTCCTCTTCGTTGAGCAAGGAGTAGCTCTTGTCTATTACATATTTGGCTTATGGAACGGTATCTGTGCTAATTTCAATCTCTGGTTTTATGCAGCACCCCAACTCACCTTTCCCCTTAAGCAAGCATAAGTTGGTTTTCTACATTTGAGACCTTGTTCTCTTTTGTAATTCAGTTACTGTGTAGCCAAGTTTACATTCCGTGTATTAGTGATATCTTATGATGTTTCTTTTTCTGTGTGACTTATCTCACTTAGAATCATCGTACCTGAATCCACTCATTATGCTGCTATGGGCCTGATGACATAGATTTCATTGCTGAGTGATATTGCATTGTACGTAAGTACCACAACTTCTTTATCCATTTTTCGCTTTCTGTGATATTGAACTTGTACCGTAAACGAGGTTCTTGTAAACAGAGCCGTCCCAAACTTTGGGGTGGCTGTGTCTTTTTGATTTTAATTTCCCTAAGCTATAGGACCATAAGTGGAAGTGCCCTAGGCTCTGTTGCTTTGTTTTTTAGATGTTTCAGGAAACACCATACACTTCTCCAGAGTGGCTGTTGGCAATTTACATCCCGCCCATCAGCATAACAAGGCTCCCAATTCTCCATGAGCTGTCCTGCCTTTCTGGATTTTACACTTTTTTCAGATGGCCCTTTTGACTGGGGGGCAGTGAGACTTCATTGTACTGCAGATTTCCTTTGCAAGCTTGCTTGGTTGGCCAAAAAGGGCGTATGCGTTTTTTCCTGAATATATTCAGGAAAAAACGCATACGCCCTTTTTGGCCAAGTGCATCATTGTGGACGTTCTGCCTCTTTTCCTATGCTTTACATGCAATTCCAGTCTACCTCCTGAAATCGGATTCCTGCAATTCTGCCCCGCTTTCGAGTCCTCTTGGCAGCCTTACTTCAATATATTTTTGGACGATAGCTGTCATTTATAACTCTGCAGGTTTGTGAATTACAGTGCCCCTGAGCTCCTTTCTTCAACTCGCTTTCTTGTGAGCTGGCCGCAACACCGCAGGATTGCTTCAGGCCCTAGTGTGGTTCCGGTATGGCACGCTGAGCCTTTGGTTAATTCCTCTTCCTGGTGGGAAATGAGAGTTAAATTTGCCCGTCCAGACACCTCCAGCTAGTCTCTCATTGGTTCTCCCTATTCCTGTTCATTTTCCGCAGAAATTGCAAACTGGGCCAAACAGGAGGTTAAAGGCACTGACTCTCCAAGTGGGGAGAGTTTTAGTAAAGCGTCTGGAATGTTGCACCCGAGTACCAGGGGACAAAAACTGAGACACATTTGAACACGTTTCCCGATCACACGGTGGATCATACTCTGGGTTCCACATGCATGTTTTAGCTGAAGGAAGAATCCCTTAAACCTGGAGAGTTGAGACCCATGGAATGGCTACCATGCAATATGACTTCAAAGGGTCTGCATTTGCTCATCAAACCTCACCAATCCTATCACTGCTGCGTTTATGCCGCTGTACACATGCTTGATTCTCTTTTGGAGACATATAAATCCATAGGTTTTAAGATTATTACTAGTCAGGTATATTCTTAGGCAATTAATATGGGGTGTAGAGTCCACTTCGTTGAGCAAGGAGTAGCTCTTGTCTATTACATATTTGGCTTATGGAATGGTATCTGTGCTAATTTCAATCTCTGGTTTTATGCAGAACCCCAACTCACCTTTCCACTTAAGCAAGCATAAGTTGGTTTTCTACATTTGAGACCGTGTTCTGTTTTGTAATTCAGTTTCTGTGTAGCCAAGTTTACATTCCGTGTAGTAGTGATATCTTATGATGTTTCTTTTTCTGTGTGACTTATCTCACTTAGAATCATCGTACCTGAATCCACTCATTATGCTGCTACGGGCCTGATGATATAGATTTCATTGCTGAGTGATATTGCATTGTACGTAAGTACCACAAATTCTTTATCCATTTTTCACCTTCTGTGATATTGAATTTGTACTGTAAATGAGGTTCTTGTAAACAGAGCCGTCCCAAACTTTGGGGTGGCTGTGTCTTTTTGATTTTAATTTCCCTAAACTATAGGACCATAAGTGGAAGTGCCCTAGGCTCTGTTGCTTTGTTTTTTAGATGTTTCAGGAAACACCATACACTTCTCCAGAGTGGCTATTGGCAATTTACATCCCGCCCATCAGCATAACAAGGCTCCCAGTTCTCCATGGCCTGTCCTGCCTTTCTGGATTTTAAACTTTTTTCAGATGGCCCTTTTGACCGGGGGGCAGTGAGACTTCATTGTAGTGCAGATTTCCTTTGCAAGCTTGCTTGGTTGGCCAAAAAGGGCGTATGCGTTTTTTCCTGAATATATTCAGGAAAAAACGCATACGCCCTTTTTGGCCAAGTGCATCATTGTGGACGTTCTGCCTCTTTTCCTATGCTTTACATGCAATTCCAGTCTACCTCCTGAAATCGGTTTCCTGCAATCCTGCCCCGCTTTCAAGTCCTCTTGGCAGCCTTACTTCAATATATTTTTGGACGATAGCTGTCATTTTTAACTCTGCAGGTTTGTGAATTACAGTGCCCCTGAGCTCCTTTCTTCAACTCACTTTCTTGTGAGCTGGCCGCAACACCGCAGGATTGCTTCAGGCCCTAGTGTGGTTCCGGCATGGCACGCTGAGCCTTTGGTTAATTCCTCTTCCTGGTGGGAAATGAGAGTTAAATTTGCCCATCCAGACACCTCCAGCTAGTCTCTCATTGGTTCTCCCTATTCCTGTTCATTTTCCGCAGAAATTGCAAACTGGGCCAAACAGGAGGTTAAAGGCACTGACTCTCCAAGTGGGGAGAGTGTTAGTAAAGCATCTGGAATGTTGCACCCGAGTACCAGGGGAGAAAAACTGAGACACATTTGAACACGTTTCCCGATCACACGGTGGATCATACTCTGGGTTCCACATGCATGTTTTAGCTGAAGGAAGAATCCCTTAAACCTGGAGAGTTGAGACCCATGGAATGGCTACCATGCAATATGACTTCAAAGGGTCTGCATTGGCTCACCGAACCTCACCAATCCTATTACTGCTGCATTTATGCCTCTGTAGACACGCTTGATTCTCTTTCGGAGACATATAAATCCATAGATTTTAAGATTCTTACTAGTCAGGTATATTCTTAGACTTTTAATATGGGGTGTTGAGTCCTCTTCGTTGAGCAAGGAGTAGCTCTTGTCTATTACATATTTGGCTTATGGAACGGTATCTGTGCTAATTTCAATCTCTGGTTTTATGCAGCACCCCAACTCACCTTTCCCCTTAAGCAAGCATAAGTTGGTTTTCTACATTTGAGACCTTGTTCTGTTTTGTAATTCAGTTCCTGTGTAGCCAAGTTTACATTCCGTGTATTAGTGATATCTTATGATGTTTCTTTTTCTGTGTGACTTATCTCACTTAGAATCATCGTACCTGAATCCACTCATTATGCTGCTATGGGCCTGATGACATAGATTTCATTGCTGAGTGATATTGCATTGTATGTAAGTACCACAACTTCTTTATCCATTTTTCACTTTCTGTGATATTGAACTTGTACTGTAAACGAGGTTCTTGTAAACAGAGCCGTCCCAAACTTTGGGGTGGCTGTGTCTTTTTGATTTTAATTTCCCTAAGCTATAGGACCATAAGTGGAAGTGCCCTAGGCTCTGTTGCTTTGTTTTGTAGATGTTTCAGGAAACACCATACACTTCTCCAGAGTGGCTGTTGGCAATTTACATCCCGCCCATCAGCATAACAAGGCTCCCAGTTCTCCATGGCCTGTCCTGCCTTTCTGGATTTTACACTTTTTTCAGATGGCCCTTTTGACCGGGGGGCAGTGAGACTTCATTGTAGTGCAGATTTCCTTTGCAAGCTTGCTTGGTTTGCCAAAAAGGGCGTATGCGTTTTTTCCTGAATATATTCAGGAAAAAACGCATACGCACTTTTTGGCCAAGTGCATCATTGTGGACGTTCTGCCTCTTTTCCTATGCTTTACATGCAATTCCAGTCTACCTCCTGAAATCGGATTCCTGCAATTCTGCCCCGCTTTCAAGTCCTCTTGGCAGCCTTACTTCAATATATTTTTGGACGATAGCTGTCATTTTTAACTCTGCAGGTTTGTGTATTACAGTGCCCCTGAGCTGCTTTCTTCAACTCGCTTTCTTGTGAGCTGGCCGCAACACCGCAGGATTGCTTCAGGCCCTAGTGTGGTTCCGGCATGGCAAGCTGAGCCTTTGGTTAATTCCTCTTCCTGGTGGGAAATGAGAGTTAAATTTGCCCGTCCAGACACCTCCAGATAGTCTCTCATTGGTTCTCCCTATTCCTGTTCATCTTCCGCAGAAATTGCAAACTGGGCCAAACAGGAGGTTAAAGGCACTGACTCTCCAAGTGGGGAGAGTGTTAGTAAAGCGTCTGGAATGTTGCACCCGAGTACGAGGAGACGAAACCTGAGACACATTTCAACACGTTTCCCGATCACACGGTGGATCATACTCTGGGTTCCACATGCATGTTTTAGGTGAAGGAAGAATCCCTTAAACCTGGAGAGTTCAGACCCATGGAATGGGTACCATGCAATATGACTTCAAAGGTTCTGCATTGGCTCACCGAACCTCACCAATCCTATCACTGCTGTGCTTATGCCACTGTACACACGCTTGATTCCCTTTCGGAGACATATAAATCCATAGGTTTTAAGATTCTTACTAGTCAGGTATATTCCTAGACGTTTAATATGGGGTGTTGAGTCCTCTTCGTTGAGCAAGGAGTAGCTCTTGTCTATTACATATTTGGCTTATGGAACTGTATCTGTGCTAATTTCAATCTCTGGTTTTATGCAGCTCCCCAATTCACCTTTCCCCTTAAGCTAGCATAAGTTGGTTTTCTACATTTGAGACACTGTTCTGTTTTGTATTTCAGTTCCTCGGTAGCCAAGTTTACATTCCGTGTAGTAGGGATATCTTATGATGTTTCTTTTTCTGTGTGACTTATTTCACTTAGAATCATCGTACCTGAATCCACTCATTATGCTGCTACGGGCCTGATGATATACATTTCATTGCTGAGTGATATTGCATTGTACGTAAGTATCACAAATTCTTTATCCATTTTTCGCTTTCTGTGATATTGAACTTGTACCGTAAATGAGGTTCTTGTAAACAGAGCCGTCCCAAACTTTGGGGTGGCTGTTTCTTTTTGATTTTAATTTCCCTAAGCTATAGGACCATAAGTGGAAGTGCCCTAGGCTCTGTTGCTTTGTTTTTTAGATGTTTCAGGAAACACCATACACTTCTCCAGAGTGGCTGTTGGCAATTTACATCCCGCCCATCAGCATAACAAGGCTCCCAGTTCTCCATGGCCTGTCCTGCCTTTCTGGATTTTACACTTTTTTCAGATGGCCCTTTTGACTGGGGGGCAGTGAGACTTCATTGTAGTGCAGATTTCCTTTGCAAGCTTGCTTGGTTGGCCAAAAAGGGCGTATGCGTTTTTTCCTGAATATATTCAGGAAAAAACGCATACGCCCTTTTTGGCCAAGTGCATCATTGTGGACATTCTGTCTCTTTTCCTATGCTTTACATGCAATTCCAGTCTACCTCCTGAAATCGGATTCCTGCAATTCTGCCCCGCTTTCAAGTCCTCTTGGCAGCCTTACTTCAATATATTTTTGGACGATAGCTGTCATTTTTAACTCTGCAGGTTTGTGAATTACAGTGCCCCTGAGCTCCTTTCTTCAACTCGCTTTCTTGTGAGCTGGCCGCAACACCGCAGGATTGCTTCAGGCCCTAGTGTGGTTCCGGCATGGCACGCTGAGCCTTTGGTTAATTCCTCTTCCTGGTGGGAAATGAGAGTTAAATTTGCCCATCCAGACACCTCCAGCTAGTCTCTCATTGGTTCTCCCTATTCCTGTTCATTTTCCGCAGAAATTGCAAACTGGGCCAAACAGGAGGTTAAATGCAGTGACTCTCCAAGTGGGGAGAGTGTTAGTAAAGCGTCTGGAATGTTGCACCCGAGTACCAGGGGACGAAAACTGAGACACATTTGAACACGTTTCCCGATCACACGGTGGATCATACTCTGGGTTCCACATGCATGTTTTAGCTGAAGGAAGAATCCCTTAAACCTGGAGAGTTGAGACCCATGGAATGGCTACCATGCAATATGACTTCAAAGGGTCTGCATTTGCTCATCAAACCTCAGAAATCCTATCACTGCTGCGTTTATGCCGCTGTACACATGCTTGATTCTCTTTTGGAGACATATAAATCCATAGGTTTTAAGATTATTACTAGTCAGGTATATTCTTAGGCGATTAATATGGGGTGTAGAGTCCACTTCGTTGAGCAAGGAGTAGATCTTGTCTATTACATATTTGGCTTATGGAATGGTATCTGTGCTAATTTCAATCTCTGGTTTTATGCAGAACCCCAACTCACCTTTCCCCTTAAGCAAGCATAAGTTGGTTTTCTACATTTGAGACCGTGTTCTGTTTTGTAATTCAGTTTCTGTGTAGCCAAGTTTACATTCCGTGTAGTAGTGATATCTTATGATGTTTCCTTTTCTGTGTGACTTATCTCACTTAGAATCATCGTACCTGAATCCACTCATTATGCTGCTACGGGCCTGATGACATAGATTTCATTCCTGAGTGATATTGCATTGTACGTAAGTACCACAACTTCTTTATCCATTTTTCACTTTCTGCGATATTGAACTTGTACCATAAACGAGATTCTTGTAAACAGAGCCGGCCCAAACTTTGGGGTGGCTGTGTCTTTTTGATTTTAATTTCCCTAAGCTATAGGACCATAAGTGGAAGTGCCCTAGGCTCTGTTGCTTTGTTTTTTAGATGTTTCAGGAAACACCATACACTTCTCCAGAGTGGCTGTTGGCAATTTACATCCCGCCCATCAGCATAACAAGGCTCCCAATTCTCCATGGCCTGTCCTGCCTTTCTGGATTTTACACATTTTTCAGATGGCCCTTTTGACCGGGGGGCAGTGAGACTTCATTGTACTGCAGATTTCCTTTGCAAGCTTGCTTGGTTGGCCAAAAAGGGCGTATGCGTTTTTTCCTGAATATATTCAGGAAAAAACGCATACGCCCTTTTTGGCCAAGTGCATCATTGTGGACGTTCTGCCTCTTTTCCTATGCTTTACATGCAATTCCAGTCTACCTCCTGAAATCGGATTCCTGCAATTCTGCCCCGCTTTCAAGTCCTCTTGGCAGCCTTACTTCAATATATTTTTGGACGATAGCTGTCATTTTTAACTCTGCAGGTTTGTGAATTACAGTGCCCCTGAGCTCCTTTCTTCAACTCGCTTTCTTGTGAGCTGGCCGCAACACCACAGGATTGCTTCAGGCCCTAGTGTGGTTCTGGCATGGCACGCTGAGCCTTTGGTTAATTCCTCTTCCTGGTGGGAAATGAGAGTTAAATTTGCCCGTCCAGACACCTCCAGCTAGTCTCTCATTGGTTCTCCCTATTCCTGTTCATTTTCCGCAGAAATGGCAAACTGGGCCAAACAGGAGGTTAAAGGCACTGACTCTCCAAGTGGGGAGAGTTTTAGTAAAGCGTCTGGAATGTTGCACCCGAGTACCAGGGGACAAAAACTGAGACACATTTGAACACGTTTCCCGATCACACGGTGGATCATACTCTGGGTTCCACATGCATGTTTTAGCTGAAGGAAGAATCCCTTAAACCTGGAGAGTTGAGACCCATGGAATGGGTACCATTCAATATGACTTCAAAGGTTCTGCATTGGCTCACCGAACCTCACCAATCCTATCACTGCTGCACTTATGCCACTGTACACACGCTTGATTCTCTTTCGGAGACATATAAATCCATAGATTTTAAGATTCTTACTAGTCAGGTATATTCTTAGACGTTTAATATGGGGTGTTGAGTCCTCTTCGTTGAGCAAGGAGTAGCTCTTGTCTATTACATATTTGGCTTATGGAACGGTATCTGTGCTAATTTCAATCTCTGGTTTTATGCAGCACCCCAACTCACCTTTCCCCTTAAGCAAGCATAAGTTGGTTTTCTACATTTGAGACCTTGTTCTGTTTTGTAATTCAGTTCCTGTGTAGCCAAGTTTACATTCCGTGTATTAGTGATATCTTATGATGTTTCTTTTTCTGTGTGACTTATCTCACTTAGAATCATCGTACCTGAATCCACTCATTATGCTGCTATGGTCCTGATGACATAGATTTCATTCCTGAGTGATATTGCATTGTACGTAAGTACCACAACTTCTTTATCCATTTTTCGCTTTCTGTGATATTGAACTTGTACCGTAAACGAGGTTCTTGTAAACAGAGCCGTCCCAAACTTTGGGGTGGCTGTGTCTTTTTGATTCTAATTTCCCTAAGCTATAGGACCATAAGTGGAAGTGCCCTAGGCTCTGTTGCTTTGCTTTTTAGATGTTTCAGGAAACACCATACACTTCTCCAGAGTGGCTGTTGGCAATTTACATCCCGCCCATCAGCATAACAAGGCTCCCAATTCTCCATGAGCTGTCCTGCCTTTCTGGATTTTACACTTTTTTCAGATGGCCCTTTTGACTGGGGGGCAGTGAGACTTCATTGTACTGCAGATTTCCTTTGCAAGCTTGCTTGGTTGGCCAAAAAGGGCGTATGCGTTTTTTCCTGAATATATTCAGGAAAAAACGCATACGCCCTTTTTGGCCAAGTGCATCATTGTGGACATTCTGTCTCTTTTCCTATGCTTTACATGCAATTCCAGTCTACCTCCTGAAATCGGATTCCTGCAATTCTGCCCCGCTTTCGAGTCCTCTTGGCAGCCTTACTTCAATATATTTTTGGACGATAGCTGTCATTTTTAACTCTGCAGGTTTGTGAATTACAGTGCCCCTGAGCTCCTTTCTTCAACTCGCTTTCTTGTGAGCTGGCCGCAACACCGCAGGATTGCTTCAGGCCCTAGTGTGGTTCCGGCATGGCACGCTGAGCCTTTGGTTAATTCCTCTTCCTGGTGGGAAATGAGAGTTAAATTTGCCCATCCAGACACCTCCAGCTAGTCTCTCATTGGTTCTCCCTATTCCTGTTCATTTTCCGCAGAAATTGCAAACTGGGCCAAACAGGAGGTTAAAGGCACTGACTCTCCAAGTGGGGAGAGTGTTAGTAAAGCGTCTGGAATGTTGCACCCGAGTACCAGGGGACGAAAACTGAGACACATTTGAACACGTTTCCCGATCACACGGTGGATCATACTCTGGGTTCCACATGCATGTTTTAGCTGAAGGAAGAATCCCTTAAACCTGGAGAGTTGAGACCCATGGAATGGCTACCATGCAATATGACTTCAAAGGGTCTGCATTTGCTCATCAAACCTCACCAATCCTATCACTGCAGCGTTTATGCCGCTGTACACATGCTTGATTCTCTTTTGGAGACATATAAATCCATAGGTTTTAAGATTATTACTAGTCAGGTATATTCTTAGGCGATTAATATGGGGTGTAGAGTCCACTTCATTGAGCAAGGAGTAAATCTTGTCTATTACATATTTGGCTTATGGAATGGTATCTGTGCTAATTTCAATCTCTGGTTTTATGCAGAACCCCAACTCACCTTTCCCCTTAAGCAAGCATAAGTTGGTTTTCTACATTTGAGACCGTGTTCTGTTTTGTAATTCAGTTTCTGTGTAGCCAAGTTTACATTCCGTGTAGTAGTGATATCTTATGATGTTTCCTTTTCTGTGTGACTTATCTCACTTAGAATCATCGTACCTGAATCCACTCATTATGCTGCTACGGGCCTGATGATATAGATTTCATTGCTGAGTGATATTGCATTGTACGTAAGTACCACAAATTCTTTATCCATTTTTCACCTTCTGTGATATTGAATTTGTACTGTAAATGAGGTTCTTGTAAACAGAGCCGTCCCAAACTTTGGGGTGGCTGTGTCTTTTTGATTTTAATTTCCCTAAGCTATAGGACCATAAGTGGAAGTGCCCTAGGCTCTGTTGCTTTGTTTTTTAGATGTTTCAGGAAACACCATACACTTCTCCAGAGTGGCTGTTGGCAATTTACATCCCGCCCATCAGCATAACAAGGCTCCCAGTTCTCCATGGCCTGTCCTGCCTTTCTGGATTTTACACTTTTTTCAGATGGCCCTTTTGACTGGGGGGCAGTGAGACTTCATTGTAGTGCAGATTTCCTTTGCAAGCTTGCTTGGTTGGCCAAAAAGTGCGTATGCGTTTTTTCCTGAATATATTCAGGAAAAAACGCATACGTCCTTTTTGGCCAAGTGCATCATTGTGGACGTTCTGCCTCTTTTCCTATGCTTTACATGCAATTCCAGTCTACCTCCTGAAATTGGTTTCCTGCAATTCTGCCCCGCTTTCAAGTCCTCTTGGCAGCCTTACTTCAATATATTTTTGGACGATAGCTGTCATTTATAACTCTGAAGGTTTGTGAATTACAGTGCCCCTGAGCTCCTTTCTTCAACTCGCTTTCTTGTGAGCTGGCCGCAACACCGCAGCATTGCTTCAGGCCCTAGTGTGGTTCTGGCATGGCACGCTGAGCCTTTGGTTAATTCCTATTCCTGGTGGGAAATGAGAGTTAAATTTGCCCGTCCAGACACCTCCAGCTAGTCTCTCACTGGTTCTCCCTATTCCTGTTCATCTTCCGCAGAAATTGCAAACTGGGCCAAACAGGAGGTTAAAGGCACTGACTCTCCAAGTGGGGAGAGTGTTAGTAAAGCGTCTGGAATGTTGCACCCGAGTACCAGGGGACAAAACCTGAGACACATTTGAACATGTTTCCCGATCACACGGTGGATCATACTCTGGGTTCCACATGCATGTTTTAGGTGAAGGAAGAATCCCTTAAACCTGGAAAGTTGAGACCCATGGAATGGGTACCATGCAATATGACTTCAAAGGTTCTGCATTGGCTCACCGAACCTCACCAATCCTATCACTGCTGCGCTTATGCCACTGTATGCAGGCTTGATTCTCTTTCGGAGACATATAAATCCATAGGTTTTAAGATTCTTCTAGTCAGGTATATTCTTTGACGTTTAATATGGGGTGTTGAGTCCTCTTCGTTGAGCAAGGAGTAGCTCTTGTCTATTACATATTTGGCTTATGGAACGGTATCTGTGCTAATTTCAATCTCTGGTTTTATGCAGCACCACAACTCACCTTTCCCCTTAAGCAAGCATAAGTTGGTTTTCTACATTTGAGACCTTGTTCTGTTTTGTAATTCAGTTCCTGTGTAGCCAAGTTTATATTCCATGTATTAGTGATATCTTATGATGTTTCTTTTTCTGTGTGACTTATCTCACTTAGAATCATCGTACCTGAATCCACTCATTATGCTGCTATGGGCCTGATGACATAGATTTCATTGCTGAGTGATATTGCATTGTACGTAAGTACCACAACTTCTTTATCCATTTTTCGCTTTCTATGATATTGAACTTGTACCGTAAACGAGGTTCTTGTAAACAGAGCCGTCCCAAACTTTGGGGTGGCTGTGTCTTTTTGATTTTAATTTCCCTAAGCTATAGGACCATAAGTGGAAGTGCCCTAGGCTCTGTTGCTTTGCTTTTTAGATGTTTCAGGAAACACCATACACTTCTCCAGAGTGGCTGTTGGCAATTTACATCCCGCCCATCAGCATAACAAGGCTCCCAATTCTCCATGAGCTGTCCTGCCTTTCTGGATTTTACACTTTTTTCAGATGCCCCTTTTGACTGGGGGGCAGTGAGACTTCATTGTACTGCAGATTTCCTTTGCAAGCTTGCTTGGTTGGCCAAAAAGGGCGTATGCGTTTTTTCCTGAATATATTCAGGAAAAAACGCATACGCCCTTTTTGGCCAAGTGCATCATTGTGGACGTTCTGCCTCTTTTCCTATGCTTTACATGCAATTCCAGTCTACCTCCTGAAATCGGATTCCTGCAATTCTGCCCCGCTTTCAAGTCCTCTTGGCAGCCTTACTTCAATATATTTTTGGACGATAGCTGTCATTTTTAACTCTGCAGGTTTGTGAATTACAGTGCCCCTGAGCTGCTTTCTTCAACTCGCTTTCTTGTGAGCTGGCCGCAACACCGCAGGATTGCTTCAGGCCCTAGTGTGGTTCTGGCATTGCATGCTGAGCCTTTGGTTAATTCCTCTTCCTGGTGGGAAATGAGAGTTAAATTTGCCCGTCCAGACACCTCCAGCTAGTCTCTCATTGGTTCTCCCTATTCCTGTTCATTTTCCGCAGAAATTGCAAACTGGGCCAAACAGGAGGTTAAAGGCACTGACTCTCCAAGTGGGGAGAGTTTTAGTAAAGCGTCTGGAATGTTGCACCCGAGTACCAGGGGACGAAATCTGACACATTTGAACACATTTCCCGATCACACGGTGGATCATACTCTGGGTTCCACATGCATGTTTTAGCTGAAGGAAGAATCCCTTAAACCTGGAGAGTTGAGACCCATGGAATGGGTACCATGCAATATGACTTCAAAGGGTCTGCATTTGCTCACCGAACCTCACCAATCCTATTACTGCTGCATTTATGCCTCTGTAGACACGCTTGATTCTCTTTCGGAGACATATAAATCCATAGGTTTTAAGATTCTTACTAGTCAGGTATATTCTTAGACGTTTAATATGGGGTGTTGAGTCCTCTTCGTTGAGCAAGGAGTAGCTCTTGTCTATTACATATTTGGCTTATGGAACGGTATCTGTGCTAATTTCAATCTCTGGTTTTATGCAGCACCCCAACTCACCTTTCCCCTTAAGCAAGCATAAGATGGTTTTCTACATTTGAGACCTTGTTCTGTTTTGTAATTCAGTTCCTGTGTAGCCAAGTTTTCATTCCGTGTAGTAGTGATATCTTATGATGTTTCTTTTTCTGTGTGACTTATCTCACTTAGAATCATCGTACCTGAATCCACTCATTATGCTGCTATGGGCCTGATGACATAGATTTCATTGCTGAGTGATATTGCATTGTACGTAAGTACCACAACTTCTTTATCCATTTTTCGCTTTCTGTGATATTGAACTTGTACCGTAAACAAGGTTCTTGTAAACAGAGCCGTCCTAAACTTTGGGGTGGCTGTGTCTTTTTGATTTTAATTTCCCTAAGCTATACGACCATAAGTGGAAGTGCCCTAGGCTCTGTTGCTTTGTTTTTTAGATGTTTCAGGAAACACCATACACTTCTCCAGAGTGGCTGTTGGCAATTTACATCCCGCCCATCAGCATAACAAGGCTCCCAGTTCTCCATGGCCTGTCCTGCCTTTCTGGATTTTATACTTTTTTCAGATGGCCCTTTTGACCGGGGGGCAGTGAGACTTCATTGTAGTGCAGATTTCCTTTGCAAGCTTGCTTGGTTGGCCAAAAAGGGCGTATGCGTTTTTTCCTGAATATATTCAGGAAAAAACGCATACGCCCTTTTTGGCCAAGTGCATCATTGTGGACGTTCTGCCTCTTTTCCTATGCTTTACATGCAATTCCAGTCTACCTCCTGAAATCGGATTCCTGCAATCCTGCCCCGCTTTCAAGTCCTCTTGGCAGCCTTACTTCAATATATTTTTGGACGATAGCTGTCATTTTTAACTCTGCAGGTTTGTGAATTACAGTGCCCCTGAGCTCCTTTCTTCAACTCACTTTCTTGTGAGCTGGCCGCAACACCGCAGGATTGTTTCAGGCCCTAGTGTGGTTCCGGCATGGCACGCTGAGCCTTTGGTTAATTCCTCTTCCTGGTGGGAAATGAGAGTTAAATTTGCCCGTCCAGACACCTCCAGCTAGTCTCTCATTGGTTCTCCCTATTCCTGTTCATTTTCCGCAGAAATTGCAAACTGGGCCAAACAGGAGGTTAAAGGCACTGACTCTCCAAGTGGGGAGAGTGTTAGTAAAGCATCTGGAATGTTGCACCCGAGTACCAGGGGACAAAAACTGAGACACATTTGAACACGTTTCCCGATCACACGGTGGATCATACTCTGGGTTCCACATGCATGTTTTAGTTGAAGGAAGAATCCCTTAAACCTGGAAAGTTGAGACCCATGGAATGGCTACCATGCAATATGACTTCAAAGGGTCTGCATTTGCTCACCGAACCTCACCAATCCTATCACTGCTGCATTTATGCCGCTGTACACACGCTTGATTCTCTTTCGGAGACATATAAATCCATAGGTGTTAAGATTCTTACTAGTCAGGTATATTCTTAGGCATTTAATATGGGGTGTTGAGTCCACTTCGTTGAGCAAGGAGTAGCTCTTGTCTATTACCTATTTGGCTTATGGAATGGTATCTGTGCTAATTTCAATCTCTGGTTTTATGCAGCACCCCAACTCACCTTTCCCCTTAAGCAAGCATAAGTTGGTTTTCTACATTTGAGATCCTGTTCTGTTTTGTAATTCAGTTCCTGTGTAGCCAAGTTTACATTCCGTGTATTAGTGATATCTTATGATGTTTCTTTTTCTGTGTGACTTATTTCACTTAGAATCATCGTACCTGAATCCACTCATTATGCTGCTACGGGCCTGATGACATAGATTTCATTCCTGAGTGATATTGCATTGTACGTAAGTACCACAACTTCTTTATCCATTTTTCACTTTCTGCTATATTGAACTTGTACCATAAACGAGATTCTTGTAAACAGAGCCGGCCCAAACTTTGGGGTGGCTGTGTCTTTTTGATTTTAATTTCCCTAAGCTATAGGACCATAAGTGGAAGTGCCCTAGGCTCTGTTGCTTTGTTTTTTAGATGTTTCAGGAAACACCATACACTTCTCCAGAGTGGCTGTTGGCAATTTACATCCCGCCCATCAGCATAACAAGGCTCCCAGTTCTCCATGGCCTGTCCTGCCTTTCTGGATGTTATACTTTTTTCAGATGGCCCTTTTGAACGGGGGGCAGTGAGACTTCATTGTAGTGCAGATTTCCTTTGCAAGCTTGCTTGGTTGGCCAAAAAGGGCGTATGCGTTTTTTCCTGAATATATTCAGGAAAAAACGCATACGCCCTTTTTGGCCAAGTGCATCATTGTGGACGTTCTGCCTCTTTTCCTATGCTTTACATGCAATTCCAGTCTACCTTCTGAAATCGGTTTCCTGCAATTCTGCCCCGCTTTCAAGTCCTCTTGGCAGCCTTACTTCAATATATTTTTGGACGATAGCTGTCATTTTTAACTCTGCAGGTTTGTGAATTACAGTGCCCCTGAGCTCCTTTCTTCAACTCGCTTTTTTGTGAGCTGGCCGCAACACCGCAGCATTGCTTCAGGCCCTAGTGTGGTTCCGGCATGGCACGCTGAGCCTTTGGTTAATTCCTCTTCCTGGTGGGAAATGAGAGTTAAATTTGCCCATCCAGACACCTCCAGCTAGTCTCTCATTGGTTCTCCCTATTTCTGTTCATTTTCCGCAGAAATTGCAAACTGGGCCAAACAGGAGGTTAAAGGCACTGTCTCTCCAAGTGGGGAGAGTGTTAGTAAAGCATCTGGAATGTTGCACCCGAGTACCAGGGGACAAAAACGGAGACACATTTGAACACGTTTCCCGATCACACGGTGGATCATACTCTGGGTTCCACATGCATGTTTTAGCTGAAGGAAGAATCCCTTAAACCTGGAGAGTTGAGACCCATGGAATGGGTACCATGCAATATGACTTCAAAGGGTCTGCATTTGCTCACCGAACCTCACCAATCCTATCACTGCTGCGTTTATGCTGCTGTACACACGCTTGATTCTCTTTCGGGGACATAGAAATCCATAGGTTTTAAGATTCTTACTAGTCAGGTATATTCTTAGGCGTTTAATATGGGGTGTTGATTCCACTTGGTTGAGAAAGGAGTAGCTCTTGTCTATTACATATTTGGCTTATGGAACGGTATCTGTGCTAATTTCAATCTCTGGTTTTATGCAGCACCCCAACTCACCTTTCCCCTTAAGCAAGCATAAGTTGGTTTTCTACATTTGAGACCCTGTTCTGTTTTGTAATTCTGTTCCTGTGTAGCCAAGTTTACATTCCGTGTAGTAGTGATATCTTATGATGTTTCTTTTTCTGTGTGACTTATCTCACTTAGAATCATCGTACCTGAATCCACTCATTATGCTGCTATGGGCCTGATGACATAGATTTCATTGCTGAGTGATATTGCATTGTACGTACCTACCACAACTTCTTTATCCATTTTTCACTTTCTGTGATATTGAACTCGAACTGTAAACGAGGTTCTTGTAAACAGAGCCGTCCCAAACTTTGGGGTGGCTGTGTCTTTTTGATTTTAATTTCCCTAAGCTATAGGACCATAAGTGGAAGTGACATAGGCTCTGTTGCTTTGTTTTGTAGATGTTTCAGGAAACACCATACACTTCTCCAGAGTGGCTGTTGGCAATTTGCATCCCGCCCATCAGCATAACAAGGCTCCCAGTTCTCCATGGCCTGTCCTGCCTTTCTGGATTTTATACTTTTTTCAGATGGCCCTTTTGACCGGGTGGCAGTGAGACTTCATTGTAGTGCAGATTTCCTTTGCAAGCTTGCTTGGTTGGCCAAAAAGGGCGTATGCGTTTTTTCCTGAATATATTCAGGAAAAAACGCAGTGCCCTTTTTGGCCAAGTGCATCATTGTGGACGTTCTGCCTCTTTTCCTATGCTTTACATGCAATTCCAGTCTACCTCCTGAAATCGATTTTCTGCAATTCTGCCCCGCTTTCAAGTCCTCTTGGCAGCCTTACTTCAATATATTTTTGGACGATAGCTGTCATTTATAACTCTGCAGTTTTGTGAATTACAGAGCCTCTGAGCTCCTTTCTTCAACTTGCTTTCTTGTGAGCTGGCTGCAAGACCGCAGCATTGCTTCAGGCCCTAGTGTGGTTCCGGCATGGCACGCTGAGCCTTTGGTTAATTCCTCTTCCTGGTGGGAAATGAGAGTTAAATTTCTCCATCCAGACACCTCCAGCTAGTCTCTCATTGGTTCTCCCTATTCCTGTTCATTTTCCGCAGAAATTGCAAACTGGGCCAAACAGGAGGTTAAAGGCACTGACTCTCCAAGTGGGGAGAGTGTTAGTAAAGCGTCTGGAATGTTGCACCCGAGTACCAGGGGAAGAAACTGAGACACATTTGAACACTTTTCCCAATCACACGGTGGATCATACTCTGGGTTCCACATGCATGTTTTAGCTGAAGGAAGAATCCCTTAAACCTGGAGAGTTGAGACCCATGGAATGGGTACCATGCAATATAAATTCAAAGGTTCTGCATTGGCTCACCGAACCTCACCAATCTTATCACTGCTGCGCTTTTGCCACTGTACACACGCTTGATTCTCTTTCGGAGACATATAAATCCATAGATTTTAAGATTCTTACTAGTCAGGTATATTCTTAGACGTTTAATATGGGGTATTCAGTCCTCTTCGTTGAGCAAAGTCTAGCTCTTGTCTATTACATATTTGGCTTATGGAACGGTATCTGTGCTAATTTCAATCTCTGGTTTTATGCAGCACCCCAACTCACCTTTCCCCTTAAGCAAGCATAAGTTGGTTTTCTACATTTGAGACCCTGTTCTGTTTTGTAATTCAGTTCCTGTGTAGCCAAGTTTACATTCCGTGTAGTAGTGATATCTTATGATGTTTCTTTTTCTGTGTGACTTATCTCACTTAGAATCATCGTACCTGAATCCACTCATTATGCTGCTATGGGCCTGATGATATAGATTTCATTGCTGAGTGATATTGCATTGTACGTAAGTACCACAACTTCTTTATCCATTTTTCACTTTCTGTGATATTGAACTTGTACTGTAAACGAGGTTCTTGTAAACAGAGCCGTCCCAAACTTTGGGGTGGCTGTGTCTTTTTGATTTTAATTTCCCTAAGCTATAGGACCATAAGTGGAAGTGCCCTAGGCTCTGTTGCTTTGTTTTTTAGATGTTTCAGGAAACACCATACACTTCTCCAGAGTGGCTGTTGGCAATTTACATCCCGCCCATCAGCATAACAAGGCTCCCAATTCTCCATGGCCTGTCCTGCCTTTCTGGATTTTACACTTTTTTCCGATGGCCCTTTTGACCGGGGGGCAGTGAGACTTCATTGTAGTGCAGATTTCCTTTGCAAGCTTGCTTGGTTGGCCAAAAAGGGCATATGCGTTTTTTCCTGAATATATTCAGGAAAAAACGCATACGACATTTCTGGCCAAGTGCATCATTGTGGACGTTCTGCCTCTTTTCCTATGCTTTACATGCAATTCCAGTCTACCTCCTGAAACCGGTTTCCTGCAATTCTGCCCCGCTTTCAAGTCCTCTTGGCAGCCTTACTTCAATATATTTTTGGACGATAGCTGTCATTTTTAACTCTGCAGGTTTGTGAATTACAGTGCCTCTGAGCTCCTTTCTTCAACTCGCTTTCTTGTGAGCTGGCCGCAACACCGCAGGATTGTTTCAGGCCTTAGTGTGGTTCCGGCATGGCACGCTGAGCCTTTGGTTAATTCCTGTTCCTGGTGGGAAATGAGAGTTAAATTTGCCCGTACAGGCACCTCCAGCTAGTCTCTCATTGGTTCTCCCTATTCCTGTTCATTTTCCGCAGAAATTGCAAACTGGGCCAAACAGGAGTTTAAAGGCACTGACTCTCCAAGTGGGGAGAGTGTTAGTAAAGCGTCTGGAATGTTGCACCCGAGTACCAGGGGACGAAACCTGAGACACATTTGAACACGTTTCCCGATCACACGGTGGATCATACTCTGGGTTCCACATGCATTTTTTAGCTGAAGGAAGAATCCCGTAAACCTGGAGAGTTGAGACCCATGGAATGGCTACCATGCAATATGACTTCAAAGGGTCTGCATTTGCTCACCGAACCTCACCAATCCTATCACTGCTGCGTTTATGCAGCTGTACACACGCTTGATTCTCTTTTGGAGACATATAAATCCATAGGTTTTAAGATTCTTACTAGTCAGGTTTATTCTTAGGCGTTTAATATGGGGTGTAGAGTCCACTTCGTTGAGCAAGGAGTAGCTCTTGTCTATTTCATCTTTGTCTTATGGAACGGTATCTGTGCTAATTTCAATCTCTGGTTTTATGCAGCACCCCAACTCACCTTTCCCCTTAAGCAAGCATAAGTTGGTTTTCTACATTTGAGACCCTGTTCTGTTTTGTAATTCAGTTCCTGTGTAGCCAAGTTTACATTCCGTGTAGTAGTGATATCTTATGATGTTTCTTTTTCTGTGTGACTTATCTCACTTAGAATCATCGTACCTGAATCCACTCATTATGCTGCTATGGGCCTGATGATATAGATTTCATTGCTGAGTGATATTGCATTGTACGTAAGTACCACAACTTCTTTATCCATTTTTCGCTTTCTGTGATATTGAACTTGTACCATAAACGAGGTTCTTGTAAACAGAGCCGTCCCAAACTTTGGGGTGGCTGTGTCTATTTGATTTTAATTTCCCTAAGCTATAGGACCATAAGTGGAAGTGCCCTAGGCTCTGTTGCTTTGTTTTTTAGATGTTTCAGGAAACACCATACACTTCTCCAGAGTGGCTGTTGGCAATTTACATCCCGCCCATCAGCATAACAAGGCTCCCAGTTCTCCATGGCCTGTCCTGCCTTTCTGGATTTTACACTTTTTTCAGATGGCCCTTTTGACTGGGGGGCAGTGAGACTTCATTGTAGTGCAGATTTCCTTTGCAAGCTTGCTTGGTTGGCCAAAAAGGGCGTATGCGTTTTTTCCTGAATATATTCAAGAAAAAACGCATACGCCCTTTTTGGCCAAGTGCATCATTGTGGACGTTCTGCCTCTTTTCCTATGCTTTACATGCAATTCCAGTCTACCTCCTGAAATCGGTCTCCTGCAATTCTGCCCCGCTTTCGAGTCCTCTTGGCAGCCTTACTTCAATATATTTTTGGACGATAGCTGTCATTTATAACTCTGCAGGTTTGTGAATTACAGTGCCCCTGGGCTCCTTTCTTCAACTCGCTTTCTTGTGAGCTGGCCGCAACACCGCAGGATTGCTTCAGGCCCTAGTGTGGTTCCAGCATGGCACGCTGAGCCTTTGGTTAATTCCTCTTCCTGGTGGGAAATGAGAGTTAAATTTGCCCGTCCAGACACCTCCAGCTAGTCTCTCATTGGTTCTCCCTATTCCTGTTCATTTTCCGCAGAAATTGCAAACTGGGCCAAACAGGAGGTTAAAGGCACTGACTCTCCAAGTGGGGAGAGTTTTAGTAAAGCATCTGGAATGTTGCACCCGAGTACCAGGGGACAAAAACAGAGACACATTTGAACACGTTTCCCGATCACACGGTGGATCATACTCTGGGTTCCACATGCATGTTTTAGGTGAAGGAAGAATCCCTTAAACCTGGAGAGTTGAGACCCATGGAATGGCTACCATGCAATATGACTTCAAAGGGTCTGCATTTGCTCATCGAACCTCACCAATCCTATCACTGCTGCGTTTATGCCGCTGTACACATGCTTGATTCTCTTTTGGAGACATATAAATCCATAGGTTTTAAGATTATTACTAGTCAGGTATATTTTTAGGCGATTAATATGGGGTGTAGAGCCCACTTCGTTGAGCAAGGAGTAGCTCTTGTCTATTACCTATTTGGCTTATGGAATGGTATCTGTGCTAATTTCAATCTCTGGTTTTATGCAGCACCCCAACTCACCTTTCCCCTTAAGCAAGCATAAGTTGGTTTTCTACATTTGAGATCCTGTTCTGTTTTGTAATTCAGTTCCTGTGTAGCCAAGTTTACATTCCGTGTATTAGAGATATCTTATGATGTTTCTTTTTCTGTGTGACATATTTCACTTAGAAATATCGTACCTGAATCCACTCATTATGCTGCTATGGGCCTGATGACATAGATTTCATTCCTCATTGATATTGCATTGTACGTAAGTACCACAACTTCTTTATCCATTTTTCACTTTCTGTGATATTGAACTTGTACCATAAACGAGATTCTTGTAAACAGAGCCGGCCCAAACTTTGGGGTTGCTGTGTCTTTTTGATTTTAATTTCCCTAAGCTATAGGACCATAAGTGGAAGTGCCCTAGGCTCTGTTGCTTTGTTTTTAGATGTTTCAGGAAACACCATACACTTCTCCAGAGTGGCTGTTGGCAATTTACATCCCGATCATCAGCATAACAATGCTCCCAGTTCTCCATGGCCTGTCCTGCCTTTCTGGATTTTATACTTTTTTCAGATGGCCCTTTTGACCGGGGGGCAGTGAGACTTCATTGTAGTGCAGATTTCCTTTGCAAGCTTGCTTCGTTGGCCAAAATGCGCGTATGCGTTTTTTCCTGAATATATTCAAGAAAAAACGCATACGCCCTTTTTGGCCAAGTGCATCATTGAGGACGTTCTGCCTCTTTTCCTATGCTTTACATGCAATTCCAGTCTACCTCCTGAAATCGGTTTCCTGCAATTCTGCCCCGCTTTCAAGTCCTCTTGGCAGCCTTACTTCAATATATTTTTGGACGATAGCTGTCATTTATAACTCTGCAGGTTTGTGAATTAAAGTGCCTCTGAGCTCCTTTCTTCAACTCGCTTTCTTGTGAGCTGGCCGCAACACCGCAGGATTGCTTCAGGCCCTAGTGTCGTTCCAGCATGGCACGCTGAGCCTTTGGTTAATTCCTCTTCCTGGTGGGAAATGAGAGTTAAATTTGCCCGTCCAGACACCTCCAGCTAGTCTCTCACTGGTTCTCCCTATTCCTGTTCATCTTCCGCAAAAATTGCAAACTGGGCCAAACAGGAGGTTAAAGGCACTGACTCTCCAAGTGGGGAGAGTTTTAGTAAAGCGTCTGGAATGTTGCACCCGAGTACCAGGGGACGAAAACTGAGACACATTTGAACACGTTTCCCGATCACATGGTGGATCATACTCTGGGTTCCACATGCATGTTTTAGCTGAAGGAAGAATCCCTTAAACCTGGAGAGTTGAGACCCATGGAATGGCTACCATGCAATATGACTTCAAAGGGTCTGTATTTGCTCATCGAACCTCACCAATCCTATCACTGCTGCTTTTATGCCGCTGTACACATGCTTGATTCTCTTTTGGAGACATATAAATCCATAGGTTTTAAGATTATTACTAGTCAGGTATAGTCTTAGGCGATTAATATGGGGAGTAGAGTCCACTTGGTTGAGCAAGGAGTAGCTCTTGTCTATTACATATTTGGCTTATGGAACGGTATCTGTGCTAATTTCAATCTCTGGTTTTATGCAGAACCCCAACTCACCTTTCCCCTTAAGCAAGCATAAGTTGGTTTTCTACATTTGAGACCGTGTTCTGTTTTGTAATTCAGTTCCTGTGTAGCCAAGTTTACATTCCGTGTAGTAGTGATATCTTATGATGTTTCTTTTTCTGTGTGACTTATCTCACTTAGAATCATCGTACCTGAATCCACTCATTATGCTGCTACGGGCCTGATGATATAGATTTCATTGTTGAGTGATATTGCATTGTACGTAAGTACCACAAATTCTTTATGCATTTTTCACCTTCTGTGATATTGAATTTGTACTGTAAATGAGGTTCTTGTAAACAGAGCCGTCCCAAACTTTGGGGTGGCTGTGTCTTTTTGATTTTAATTTCCCTAAGCTATAGGACCATAAGTGGAAGTGCCCTAGGCTCTGTTGCTTTGTTTTTTAGATGTTTCAGGAAACACCATACACTTCTCCAGAGTGGCTGTTGGCAATTTACATCCCGCCCATCAGCATAACAAGGCTCCCAGTTCTCCATGGCCTGTCCTGCCTTTCTGGATGTTACACTTTTTTCAGATGGCCCTTTTGACCGGGGGCAGTGAGACTTCATTGTAGTGCAGATTTCCTTTGCAAGCTTGCTTGGTTGGCCAAAAAGGGCGTATGCGTTTTTTCCTGAATATAATCAGGAAAAAACGCATACGCCCTTTTTGGCCAAGTGCATCATTGTGGACGTTCTGCCTCTTTTCCTATGCTTTACATGCAATTCCAGTCTACCTCCTGAAACCGGTTTCCTGCAATTCTGCCCCACTTTCAAGTCCTCTTGGCGGCCTTACTTCAATATATTTTTGGACGATAGCTGTCATTTTTAACTCTGCAGGTTTGTGAATTACAGTGCCTCTGAGCTCCTTTCTTCAACTCGCTTTCTTGTGAGCTGGCTGCAACACCGTAGCATTGCTTCAGGCCCTAGTGTGGTTCCGGCATGGCACGCTGAGCCTTTGGTTAATTCCTCTTCCTGGTGGGAAATGAGAGTTAAATTTGCCCGTCCAGACACCTCCAGCTAGTCTCTCATTGGTTCTCCCTATTCCTGTTCATTTTCCGCAGAAATTGCAAACTGGGCCAAACAGGAGGTTAAAGGCACTGACTCTCCAAGTGGGGAGAGGGTTAGTAAAGCGTCTGGAATGTTGCACCCGAGTACCAGGGGACCAAACCTGAGACACATTTGAACACGTTTCCCGATCACATGGTGGATCATACTCTGGGTTCCACATGCATCTTTTGGCTGAAGGAAGAATCCCTTAAACCTGGAGAGTTGAGACCCATGGAATGGGTACCATGCAATATGACTTCAAAGGTTCTGCATTGGCTCACCGAACCTCACCAATCGTATCACTGCTGCGCTTTTGCCACTGTACACACGCTTGATTCTCTTTTGGAGACATATAAATCCATAGATTTTAAGATTCTTACTAGTCAGGTATATTCTTAGACGTTTAATATGGGGTGTTGAGTCCTCTTCGTTGAGCAAAGACTAGCTCTTGTCTAATACATATTTGGCTTATGGAACGGTATCTGTGCTAATTTCAATCTCTGGTTTTATGCAGCACCCCAACTCAACTTTCCCCTTAAGCAAGCATAAGTTGGTTTTCTACATTTGAGACCCTGTTTTGTTTTGTAATTCAGTTCCTTTGTAGCCAAGTTTACATTCCGTGTAGTAGTGATATCTTATGATGTTTCTTTTTCTGTGTGACTTATTTCACTTAGAATCATCGTACCTGAATCCACTCAGTATGCTGCTACGGGCCTGAAGATATAGATTTCATTGCTGAGTGATATTGCATTGTACGTAAGTACCACAAATTCTTTATCCATTTTTCGCTTTCTGTGATATTGAACTTGTACCGTAAACGAGGTTCTTGTAAACAGAGCCGTCCCAAACTTTGGGGTGGCTGTGTCTTACTGATTTTAATTTCCCTAAGCTATAGGACCATAAGTGGAAGTGCCACAGGCTCTGTTCCTTTGTTTTTTAGATGTTTCAGGAAACACCATACACTTCTCCAGAGTGGCTGTTGGCAATTTACATCCCGCCCATCAGCATAACAAGGCTCCCAGTTCTCCATGGCCTGTCCGGGCTTTCTGGATTTTACACTTTTTTCAGATGGCCCTTTTGACCGGGGGACAGTGAGACTTCATTGTAGTGCAGATTTCCTTTGCAAGCTTGCTTGGTTGGCCAAAAAGGGCGTATGGGTTTTTTCCTGAATATATTCAGGGAAAAACGCATACGCCCTTTTTGGCCAAGTGCATCATTGTGGACGTTCTGCCTCTTTCCCTATGCTTTACATGCAATTCCAGTCTACCTCCTGAAATCGGTTTCCTGCAATTCTGCCCCGCTTTCAAGTCCTCTTGGCAGCCTTACTTCAATATATTTTTGGACGATAGCTGTCATTTATAACTCTGCAGGTTTGTGAATTACAGTGCCCCTGAGCTCCTTTCTTCAACTCGCTTTCTTGTGAGCTGGCCGCAACACCGCAGCATTGCTTCAGGCCCTAGTGTGGTTCCAGCATGGCATGCTGAGCCTTTGCTTAATTCCTCTTCCTGGTGGGAAATGAGAGTTAAATTTGCCCGTCCAGACACCTCCAGCTAGTCTCTCATTGGTTCTCCCTATTCCTGTTCATTTTCCGCAGAAATGGCAAACTGGGCCAAACAGGAGGTTAAAGGCACTGACTCTCCAAGTGGGGAGAGTGTTAGTAAAGTGACTGGAATGTTGCATCCGAGTACGAGGGGACGAAAACTGAGACACATTTGAACACGTTTCCCGATCACACGGTGGATCATACTCTGGGTTCCACATGCACGTTTTAGCTGAAGGAAGAATCCCTTAAACCTGGAGAGTTGAGACCCATGGAATGGGTACCATGCAATATGACCTCAAAGGGTCTGCATGTGTTCACCGAACCTCACCAATCCTATCACTGCTGTGTTTATGCCACTGTACACACGCTTGATTCTCTTTCGGAGACATATAAATCCATAGGTTTTAAGATTCTTACTAGTCAGGTATATTCTTAGGCGTTTAATATGGGGTGTAGAGCCCACTTCGTTGAGCAAGGAGTAGCTCTTGTCTATTACATATTTGGCTTATGGAATGGTATCTGTGCTAATTTCAATCTCTGGTTTTATGCAGTACCCCAACTCACCTTTCCCCTTAAGCAAGCATAAGTTGGTTTTCTACATTTGAGACCCTGTTCTGTTTTGTAATTCAGTTTCTGTGTAGGCAAGTTTACATTCCTTGTAGTAGTGATATCTTATGATGTTTCTTTTTCTGTGTGACTTATTTCACTTAGAATCATCGTACCTGAATCCACTCATTATGCTGCTACGGGCCTGATGATATAGATTTCATTGCTGAGTGATATTGCATTGTACGTAAGTACCAAAAATTCTTTATCCATTTTTCACTTTCTGTGTTATTGAACTTGTATCGTAAACGAGGATCTTGTAAACAGAGCCGTCCCAAACTTTGGGGTGGCTGTGTCTTTTTGATTTTAATTTCCCTAAGCTATACCACCATAAGTGGAAGTGCCCTAGGCTCTGTTGCTTTGTTTTGTAGATGTTTCAGGAAACACCATACACTTCTCCAGAGTGGCTGTTGGCAATTTACATCCCGCCCATCAGCATAACAAGGCTCCCAGTTCTCCATGGCCTGTCCTGCCTTTCTGGATTTTATACGTTCTTCAGATGGCCCTTTTGACCGGGGGGCAGTGAGACTTCATTGTAGTGCAGATTTCCTTTGCAAGCTTGCTTGGTTGGCCAAAAAGGGCGTATGCGTTTTTTCCTGAATATATTCAGGAAAAAACGCATACGCCCTTTTTGACCAAGTGCATCATTGTGGACGTTCTGCCTCTTTTCATATGCTTTACATGCAATTCCAGTCTACCTCCTGAAATCGGTTTCCTGCAATTATGCCCCGCTTTCAAGTCCTCTTGGCAGCCTTACTTCAATATATTTTTGGACGATAGCTGTCATTTATAACTCTGCAGGTTTGTGAATTACAGTGCCCCTGAGCTCCTTTCTTCAACTCGCTTTCTTGTGAGCTGGCCGCAACACCGCAGCATTGCTTCAGGCCCTAGTGTCGTTCCGGCATGGCACGCTGAGCCTTTGGTTAATTCCTCTTCCTGGTGGGAAATGAGAGTTAAATTTGCCAGTACAGGCACCTCCAGCTAGTCTCTCATTGGTTCTCCCTATTCCTGTTCATTTTCCGCAGAAATGGCAAACTGGGCCATACAGGAGGTTAAAGGCACTGACTCTCCAAGTGGGGAGAGTGTTAGTAAAGCTACTGGAATGTTGCACCCGAGTACCAGGGGACGAAACCTGAGACACATTTGAACACGTTTCCCGATCACACGGTGGATCATACTCTGGGTTCCACATGCATGTTTTAGCTGAAGGAAGAATCCCTTAAACCTGGAGAGTTGAGACCCATGGAATGGGTACCATGCAATATGACTTCAAAGGGTCTGCATTGGCTCACAGAACCTCACCAATCCTATCACTGCTACGTTTATGCTGCTGTACACACGCCTTATTCTCTTTCGGAGACATAGAAATCCATAGGTTTTAAGATTCTTACTAGTCAGGTATATTCATAGGCGTTTAATATGGGGTGTAGAGTCCACTTCGTTGAGCAAGGAGTAGCTCTTGTCTATTACATATTTGGCTTATGGAACGGTATCTGTGCTAATTTCAATCTCTGGTTTTATGCAGCACCCCAACTCACCTTTCCCCTTAAGCAAGCATAAGTTGGTTTTCTACATTTGAGACCCTGTTCTGTTTTGTAATTCAGTTCCTTTGTAGCTAAGTTTACATTCCGTGTAGTAGTGATATCTTATGATGTTTCTTTTTCTGTGTGATTTTTTTCACTTAGAATCATGGTACCTGAATCTACTCATTATGCTGCTACGGGCCTGATGACATAGATTTCATTGCTGAGTGATATTGCATTGTACATAAGTACCACAACTTCTTTATCCATTTTTTGCTTTCTGCAATATTGAACTTGTACCATAAACGAGGTTCTTGTAAACAGAGCCGTCCCAAACTTTGGGGTGGCTGTGTCTTTTTGATTTTAATTTCCCTAAGCTATAGGACCATAAGTGGAAGTGCCCTAGGCTCTGTTGCTTTGTTTTTTAGATGTTTCAGGAAACACCATACACTTCTCCAGAGTGGCTGTTGGCAATTTACATCCCGCCCATCAGCATAACAAGGCTCCCAGTTCTCCATGGCCTGTCCTGCCTTTCTGGATTTTACACTTTTTTCAGATGCTCCTTTTGACAGGGAGGAAGTGAGACTTCATTGTAGTGCAGATTTCCTTTGCAAGCTTGCTTGGTTGGCCAAAAAGGGCGTATGCGTTTTTTCCTGAATATATTCAGGAAAAAACGCATACGCCCTTTTTGGCCAAGTGCATCATTGTCGACGTTCTGAGTGTTTTCATATGTTTTCAATGCAATTCCAGTCTACCTCCTGAAATCGGTTTCCTGCAATTCTGCCTTGCTGTCAGTGCCTCTTCATAGCCTTACCTCAATATACTTTTTGAAAATTGTTGGCCTTTTTAACTCTGCAGGTTTTTGAATTGCCGTGGCCCTTAGCTGCATTTTTCAGCTCTTATTTTTGTGATCTTGCCTCATATCCACAGGATTTCTTCAGGCCCTATTCTTCTTCTGGGTCGCCTTGCTCTGCCTTTGGTTAATTCTTCTTCCTGATGTGAATTAGAGTGACATGTTCCCATTGAAACCGCTACAGCTATTTTCTCACTGGTTCCCCCTATTCCCATTCATCCTCCGCACTAACTGCAGACTGTGCGATACCGGAACGTAAAGGCATTGACTCTCCATGTGGAGATGTTGTTAGTAAAGTGGCTGGAATGTTGATCCGGAGCCCCAGGAGAGGAAAATGAGGTGCGTTTTAGAAACCTTTCCCGATCATATGGTATACCATCCGCTGGATTTCCCATGCATGGTTTAGCTGTAGGAAGATTCCCTTCAACCTGGAGTGTTGGGACCCTTGGAATGAGTAGCATGAAGTATTGCATTAAACTTTCGGCAGTTGCTCACCAAAGCTCACCAATCCTCTCAGCCCCAAGTGTCCAGCCTTATGTCTTATCCAGCTGTGGGTTTATATGTGGTCATTCCAGGTTGCATCACAGCCCCTGAGCGAATTTTGTAAGAATTTTTCTCTCTTTCATTGTTTCTGCGTTTTGGTTTTAAAATTTATTTCTATAATGGGGTTTAGCTCATTTTCACTGCTGTGTTTGGCCGCTCTGCACACACTTGATTCCCTTATGGAGATATATCAATACATGGGTTTTAAGATTCTTATTACTCAGATATATTTCTCTGCGGTGTATAGGGTGTGTTGAGGCCAGTTCATTGAGCAAGGTGTAGATCTTGTCTAATACCTATTTGGTTTATTGAACGGTATCTGTGCTAATTTCAAACTCTGGTTTTATGCATCACCCCACCTCTCCTTTCCCCTTAAGCTGACATAAGTGTGTTTTCTAAATGTGAGACACTGTTCTGTTTTGTAATTCATTTTTTGTGCAGCCATATTTATCCTCCCTCTATAAGTGATATCTTATGATATGTTTCTTTTTCTGTTTGACTTATTTCAAGTAGTATTATCGGACCTAAATCCACTCTTTATCCTTCTACTAGCCTTATTACATTGATTTCATGGTGAAGAGATATTCCATTGTACATAAGTACCACATTTTCTTTATCCATTGTTCTCTTTCCTGGGATATTTAAGGTGTACTGAAGTTGAGGTTCTTGTAAACAGAGTAGCCCTAAACTGTGGTGTGCTTGTGTCTTGTTGATTTTTAGACTTCCCTAGATATACTTCCGTGATTGGAAGTGCCCTATGCTCTGTAGCTCTGTTTTTTAGATGATTTAGGAACCACCATACACTTCTCCAGAGTGGCTCTCGGCAGTTCACACACTGTCCATCAGCGTATAAAGGCTCCCTGTTCTCCATGGCCTGTCCTGCATTTCTGGTTTTTACAATTTTTTCGGATGGCCCTTTTGACCGGTGGGAAATGAGACTTCTTTGTTGTGCACATTTGCATTGCTTGCTTGCTTGGTTGCCCATAAAGTGCGTATGCGTTTTTTCCTGGATATATTCAGGAAAAAACGCATACTCCCTTTTGGGCCAACTGCATCATTGTCGAAATTCTGCCGCTTTTCATGTGCTTTAAAGACGAGTCCAATCTATCTCTTGAAATCTGTTTCTTGCAATTCTGTCTTGCATTCAGATCCTCTTCTTTGCCTTACCTCAACATATTTTGGGACGTTAGTTTTCATTTATAACTCTGCAGGTTTGTGAATTGCAGTGACCCTGAGCTCCATTTTTTAAGTTGCTCTTTTGTGAGCTGGCCTCAAAGCCGCAGGATTGCTTCAGGCCCTATTTTGGCTCCGGCGAGGCGGGCTGAGCCTTTTTTTAATTCTTATTCTTAATGGGAAATTAGAGTGACATGTGCCCGTCCAAACCCCTACAACTATTCTCTCATTGGTTCCCCCTCTTCCCGTTCATCCTCCTCACAATTTGCAAAATGTGTGAAACAGAAGTTTAAATGTGCTGATTCTCTAAGTGGGGAGATTCTAAGTAACGTGGCTGGAATGATGAACAGGAGCACCAGGAGAGGATAAATGAGGTGCATTTTAGACACATCTCCCGATCACATGGTGTACAGTCCTCTGGGTTTTCCATGCATGTTTTCGCTGTAGGAAGATCCCTTGAACCTGCAGATTTGGGACCCATTGAATGGGTACCAGGTAGTATTACTTTAAAGGGTGTGCATTTCCTCACCCAACCTCATATTTCTCTTAGCGTAAACAGTTTCCAGCCTTATGTCTCATCCTGCTGTGGGTCTAGATGTGTTCAATCCATGTTGCATCACCGTCCCTGAGGAAAAGTTGTAAGAGGTTTTCTCTGTCTCTTTGTCGTTTATTTTTTTCAATTTATTACTATATTGGTTACAGCTGATTTTCAAAGCTCTGTTTCTTGCTGCTGTACATCCACTTGATTCACATACAGAGAGACATCAATAAATTCTTTTTCAGATTCTTACCAGTCATATATATTCTTTTCCAGTGACTTGAGTGTGCTGAGTGCAGTTCTTTTAGCTACCGTGTAGGCCTTGTTGATTATCAGTTTGGTATTTGGAATGGTATCTTTGCTAATTTCAACCTCCTGGATGATGCCTCACCCCTCCCCACCTTTCCCGTTTAGCAGCCTTACGCGTGTTGTCTACATATTTGACTATGTTTTTGTTTTGTAATTTATTTCATGTGTAGCCATTTTGGATTCCACCTTTAAGTGATATCTTATGATATGTGTCTTTTTCTTTTTGAATTATGTCACTTAGAATGATCATACGTAACTCCTCCGGAGTTGTTACAACTGGCCATATTTCATTGACTTCCAGGCTGAGTAATATTCCACTCTACATAAGTACCACATCTCTATCCATTTTTTCCCTCCAGAGACATTTAAGTTATATCCTAGTCGAGAATCTTTTAAACAGAGAGGCAGTAAACATTGGGGTGCCTGTGTCCTCTCGATTTTTGTTTTTCCCAAGACATACGCCCATGAGTGCAAGTGCCCTATGCTCTGTAGCTCATTTTTTAGATGCTTTAGTAAACACAATACACTTCTCCAGAATGGCCATTGGCAATATACATTTCCACTATAAGCCTCACAGGGCTCCCTCTTCTCCTTGCCCTGTCCTGCATTTCTGGTGTTTACACTTTATGAGGATGGCTCTTCTGACTGATGCGAAGTGATATCTTTTGTAGTATTGATTTCCAGTGCCCACCTGTTTGGTTGGCTAAAAAAGTGTATGCCCTTTTCTTGAATATATACAGAGAAAAACGCATACAGCCTTTTTGGCCAACTGCAATGTTGGCAATGTTCAGCCCCTTTTCTTGTGCTTAATGGCGAGTCCTTTCTACCTCCTCAAATCCCTTTCCTGCCATTCTCCCTTGCTTACCAATCCTTTTCTCTGACTTTCCTCAAGACATTTTTCAGTGATAGATATTTTCAACTCTGCAGTTTCGTGAATTTTACTGCCCCTGAGTTCCATTGTTCAACTTGTGTTTATGGGAACTGGCCACAAAGCAGTGGGATTTCCTCAAGCCCTATACTGTTTCCATGGGCAACCCTAGCCTTTGGTCAATTCGTCTTCCTGATTGGAAATTAGAGTGACATGTGCCTGTCTGAACACCTAGGACTTGTCTCTCATTGTTCCTCATCCTTCCGCTTCATCCTCTGGACAAATTCCAAACTGTATGCAACAGGATGTTGACAGTGCTGATATCTCCAAGTGGGGAGACTGTTAGTAAAGACGCTGGAGGGGTGAACCCGAGCACCAGGAGATGAGGAGATGAGATGCCTTTTCCAAACTCTTCCTGATCAGACGGTATACCATCCTCTGTGTGTGACAGACATGTTTTAGCAGTAGGAAGAGTCCCATTCATGTAAGGAGAACACCAGGGCTTTTTCAAAATCAGTGTCTCCCCGAAACCCAAACTGGGGAATTTTTTAAGCTACGGCTACACATATGTTCATTAAGGGCCTTGGGAAGTAGGCAGAGTCCAAACTTTAGATGATTGAAGTCTTCAGGGTCAGAAGCACTCACCACTGGCTTCCCTTAGGTTACACTTTAACTGTCATTGATAGATGATGTCAATAAAAATATCTATTCTTTTTCCGATTATTTCCCCTTATAGGTTATTGCAAAATATTGAGTGTAGTTCCCTGTGCTATACAGTGGTTCCTTGTTGATGATCTATTTTATACATAGCAGTGTGTATGTGTTAATTCCAAACTGTTAATTTATCCCTCCTCCCACCTTTCCCCTTTGGTAATAATAAATTATAAGATTTTATACTTCTCAGAAATGGGGGAGCTGAAAGAGAGGTATCATTTTCAATGGAAAAGCATTTAAAACAAGATTGAAGCTTTAACCAAGATTATTAGATGTACATCCTTGGAAAGAAATCACTTCATTTCTCTAATATTGACCTGACAAATAAGACAAACCTTTTCACTGAACTTGCTTATAATAAAGTGATGGAAATATCAAATGGAAGTGTTAGAAACATCTTATTTTACCCGAGCCTTATAAACTGTTCTATGTTAACTACAGTTTGGCTCACACATCTGTTCATTGAAGTTACAATAGTCTCAATTTCTGTTACTGATCCTCCAGAGTGGACCCCAACAAGTGTCCCCCTGCCCAGTGTCATTGGGGCCAACAGATCGAGACTGAGTTTGGTTCACAAGCAAAGGAAACTTTATATTTTGATCAGAGAATGGAGAGGTGAGAGCATGCACTACCCCGTGGGCTGTGGGCTGGGCTGCTGTGTAGAGATCCTGTCAGAGTCAGTGGGAGGGAGGGGGCGGAGCACTCAAGGGCCGGGTTGGCTGCAGCTCAGGCTCTATATCTTAGAGTCTGCACTGGGCCCCAGGAGCTGAGGTGTCGACCCAGCCATTCTGCACTAGGAAATCTGGTCTGAAGTGCCGGGTGTGGAACCTCTGCATGCGGGACCCTAGGAGCACGTGAAATTAGACAAAGCACAAAGGATAAAAAAGGTCAGACTTGACTTTATTGCCCAGATTCTATTTTTATCTCCCAGGGATTTTTAATGGGCTTTGCTGGGGACAAACCCCTCCTCTGCCTTTTGTCCCGTTCCTCATTCTTGGAGTGCTGAGGGTGCAGACCCTTCTTCTGTAACTGCTGAGTGCTGAGTTGGGAGCCCTCATACCAGGGGATGAGGGTCAGAACTTCTCCCCAGCAGCCTCCAGGTGACGTTGATTGGCCCCAGGACCCCTGCCTCCCTGCTCGTCCGCCTGAGCACCAGCATTGGAAGTGTTATAGATTCTAATGACCTTTAAGGGTTCAGGAAAGAGATGTGCAGAGACGCTGTGGGGGCCGGTTTCACCCCGCCCCACATTTGTTCGGCCACCTTAGGCTGACCGTTTCTGCCAGCCTAGATGCTCTGACCAGTAGTCTGCTCTTTCTTCAATTAGGCCCCTGAATTAACGTAAAAACAGCACCAGGTGTCAGAGCCCTGCCCGCTCAACTCCCAGACAGTCCAGGGTCAGTGGTGATCAAGGACCATGATGGCCACTGAGTCAACAGCCTTTTGAAGTAAACAGGAGTCCAGCCGGTCTTATTGGCCACCATCATCACGGTGTCTGTAGGCTTTTCTATGGTGACAGTGTGATATACGTTTCCCCCGCCAAGACTATTAGCTCCCCTCCGGGTGCAGTAAGTCCTGCAAGCAGTAGTCTACTCATTCGGGACACACTATTGTTGTTTTATGAGAGAAACTCCAGGTCAAGTGATGTTCACACGAGTCGTCATGGTGCCCTGTTGCCCCCGGTTATCTCTCTGGATGTTGGAGTTGGAGGGCCTCCTCACTCGAGGTCGGTGTGCCCACGGAGCGAACCCTGCAACTTCAGGGCATGGTTGGTGATTAGGATCACCACGTGGGGTCCTTTTCCCTTAGGAGGGAGGTGGCCTTTTGGGCTGCTGATTTCCAGGTTTTTAGATACCGCCAGTATCTTGGCCAGATGTGGCAGTGGGCCAAGCCCCTTGGTGACTCTATTTTATCCTACCTGGATGGCATTCTTGCGTTGTTCCATTTCAAGTGGTCCCAGTTTTTGCACTAATTCTCCAATGGCGACTCACCTTTCACCGGGAATGGAAAGGTCAAAGGGTTTAGCTCAATTAGGGAGTTCCAGGGCAAGGGTCTGAATTGACTGCTCTTTCCATTCTTGAAAGGCCACTTCTGGATTCTGTTCAAAAGGATCATCATCTTTTCCTTTCAGTGTTTCATATAGAGGCCCAGCTAGTAGACTGTAGTTAGGGATCCAGAAGCAGCAAACCCTGGCCTCCCCAGGAACCCCTAAGCTGTCTTCTAGTTTTAGAAAGGGGTAAGGCTGCAAATGGTTTCTTCCCTTTCCTGGGATGGGCTTCTCCGACCTTCTGTGAGAATGAAGCCCAGGCAGGTCACCGCAGTCTGTGATATTTGAGCTTTTTCTTGGACAACTTCTATCCTTTATTGGCTTGGTAGTTCAGAGGCCTCCTTAGTAGGGCTGGCGATCAGAATGTCGTCTGCATATTGAAGGAGGGTTTCCTTTTCTAGAGGTAGAACTTTTCGGTCTTTAGCTAAGCTTTCCCCAAAGATGGTGTGGGAATTTTTGAACCCTTGGGGCAAGACGGCCCGGAAGTATTGTTTTAGTTGTATGTTGAGTCCTGCCACTCACAAGCCAAAATTTCTTGTGACTCTGGGACTAATGGAATACAAAAGAAGGCATCATTGAAGACTAATACAGAATACCATGTCCTGGTGGTTGGTAGAATGACCAGCAGGGTGTAGGAAATGGAGCAACTGGAGGTATATCCTCGGTGGCTTCACTGACTGTCCTGACATCCTTTACCAGGTCCCCAGCAGCCCATGGGGCTCTCGTGGTCAGGCCAATCCCAGGATATGGAGCTCTCCTGGGCAGGTACCCCACCCCCAACCCAGCCCACGGGGCTCTCATGGTCAGGCCTCTCCCAGGATACAGAGCTACCCTTGCAGGTACCGTGGCAGGGCTGGGCACACAGGAACTGTGCACATAGCCCTCATTGAAGAGCACCCCCATCTCACCTGTCGCTCAGAGCTGACACAGAGCACCTCAGAGCAGGACTTGAACTAACAAACAGCAGCTCCGACAGGTCTGTGACCCTGGGCATCACTCTGTGTGGCCTCCCTCCACCTGGTCTTCCAGAGACTTCCACTGCACCCGGGGCACCAAGCCTCTGTCTCCAACCACCACCCACCCCTCCTCTCCCTGACTCCTGGGTTCCTCTCATTAGGAGAGGGTTTTCTTGAAGTTGTCTCCCACTCATGGGCCAGATAAAATGATTAGAAAACAAGCCAAAGCTGCAGCCCCTTGTCTATCCTGACTCTCAGGAGCCCACACCTGTTCCTTGGACCTGGCCGGTTCAGCAAGTTCCATTTTCTGCAACTGTGAGCCCCTGAGGGGTGATGATTGGCTGACCTGGGCAGCCTTACCATGCCGGCCAGCCCTCCCCAGGTGTGCCTGGGTTGAGATCAATATAAATACCACTCCAGGCAGCAAGAGCCCCTGCAGCTGTGCCTGACGCCATTTTCTCTGCCCTGTCAGCAGTCTCGGGGCTGGGCTGGTGGGAGGGAGTGAGAGGCCACGGCTTTGTGGGTGGCCCAGTGTGAGTGGGGCTCTGCTGGACTTTCTGCAGCAGTTGCCAGGCTGCCACCTGCTAAAGAAGAGGATGTGTCACCCATACCTGCTGCTGGAATTTCTCCCTGGGCAGAGGTGAGGAAGGAAAAAAGCAGTGGGGGCAGGGACAGGACGGGTATCTCAGGCAGGGAAATGGAAATCTTCCAGAAGAGCACCCAGGGACAGGACCATCCTGGCTGGCCTGCAGGCACCAAGTCAGCTGGCATGCTGTCACTCGTGTGGCTCCATGGCCCTTCCTCTAGGCTTTCAAGTCCTTGTATATATTCAGGTGTTTTACCTGGGAAGGGTGGGAACAGTTCAACAGCAACTGGCCTGGGGCTCAGCTCACGTTCACTCACAGATGCCTCGGCACAGTGCCCCAGCTTTGCAATGAGTACGCTTGTGTGGGGGCTGCTGGCTGAATGGGAGACGATTCCCCACCACTGACCAACTTCAGAATTGTTTACAACTGGAGCAAGTGCCCTGATACGGTTTTCCTCTGAGTAACTGGTGGGTTCTGTTTTTTTTTTTTTCTCTTTTTCGTTTTTGGTTCAAGGTAGATTTTATTCCTCTTTTTTGTATTTACAGATATAAGCATGGAAATAATTTATTCATATAAATACATGTATGTGAAGGGAATAATTGTTTTTTCTGTTTTATTTTTTAAATTTTATTTCTTTTTAATTTTGAATTTTATTTTATATTTTTATACAGCATGTTCTTATTGGTTATCTATTTTATACATATAAATGTTTACATGCCAATCCCAATCTCTCAGCTCCTCCCACCACCACCCCCCCAAGAGCTTTCCCCCCTTGTTGTCCATACGATTGTTGTCTACATCTGTTGCTCTATTTATGCCTTGCAAAACGGTTAATCTGTACAGTTTTTCTAGGTTCCACATATATGCATGAATATACAAGATTTGTTTTTCTCTTTCTGACTTACTTCACTCTGTATGACAGTCTCTAGATCCATCGACGTCTCTACAAATGACCCAATTTCATTCCTTTCATGGCTTAGTAATATTCCATTTTATATATGTACCACATCTTTATGCATTCGTCTGTCTGTGGGCATTTAGGTTGCTTCCATTACCTCGATATTGTAAATAGTGATGCAATGAACATTGCGGTGAATGTCTCTTTTTGATTTATGGTTTTGTCTGTGTATATGTCCAGTACTGGGATTGCTGTATCATATGGTAATTCTATTATTAGTTTCTTAAGACTCCATATTGTTCTCCATAGTGACTGTATCAATTTATATTCCCAACAATAGTGGAAGAGGCTTCCTTTTCCCCACACCCTTTCCAGCAATTGTTGTTTGTAGATTTTCAGATGATGCCCATTCTAACAGGTGTGAGGTGATACCTCATTGTTGAGTCCATTTCGTTGAGCAAGGGGTAGGTCTTGTCTATTACATATTTGGCTTATGGAACGGTATCTGTGCTAATTTCAAACTCTGGTTTTATGCAGCACCCCAACTCACCTTTCCCCTTAAGCAAGCATAAGTTGGTTTTCTAAACTTGAGACCCTGTTCTGTTTTGTAATTCAGTTCATGTGTAGCCAAGTTTACATTCCATGTATTAGTGATACCTTATGATGTTTCCTTATCTGTGTGACTTATTTCACTTAGAATCATCGTGCCTCAATCCACTCATTATGCGGGTACAGGCCTGGTGACACAGATTTCATTGCTGAGTGGTATTCTGTTGTACGTTAAGTACCGCAACTTCTTTATCAATTATTTGCTCTCTGGGATACTTAACTTGTACCATAGAAGAGGTTCCTGTAAACAGAGCCGTCCCAAATTTTGGGGTGGCTGTGTCTTTTTGATTTTAATTTCCCTAAGCTATAGGACCATAAGTGGAAATGCCCTAGACTCTGTTGCTTTGTTTTTCAGATGTATCAGGAAACACCATACACTTCTCCAGAGTGGCTGTTGGCAATTTACATCCCGCCCATCAGCATAACAAGGTTCCTTTATCCCCATGGCCTGTCTTGCCTTTCTGCATTTTCCACTTTTTTCAGATGGCTCTTTAAACTGGGGGGAAGTGACACTTCATAGTAGTTCGGATTTCCATTGCAAGCTTGCTTGGTTTGCCAAAAAGGGCGTATGCGTTTTTTCCTGAATATATTCAGGAAAAAACGCATACGCCCTTTTTGGCCAAGTGCATCATTGTGGACGTTCTGCCTCTTTTCCTATGCTTTACATGCAATTCCAGTCTACCTCCTGAAATCGGTTTCCTGAAATTCTGCCCCGCTTTCAAGTCCTCTTGGCAGCCTTACTTCAATATATTTTTGGACGATAGCTGTCATTTATAACTCTGCAGGTTTGTGAATTACAGTGCCCCTGAGCTCCTTTCTTCAACTCGCTTTCTTGTGAGCTGGCCGCAACACCGCAGGATTGCTTCAGGCCCTAGTGTGGTTCCGGCATGGCACGCTGAGCCTTTGGTTAATTCCTCTTCCTGGTGGGAAATGAGAGTTAAATTTGCCCGTCCAGACACCTCCAGCTAGTCTCTCATTGGTTCTCCCTATTCCTGTTCAACTTTCAAAGAATTTGCAAACTGGGCCAAACAGGAGGTTAAAGGCACTGACTCTCCAAGTGGGGAGAGTGTTAGTAAAGCGTCTGGAATGTTGCACCCGAGTACCAGGGGACGAAACCTGAGACACATTTGAACACGTTTCCCGATCACACGGTGGATCATACTCTGGGTTCCACATGCATGTTTTACCTGAAGGAAGAATCCCTTAAACCTGGAGAGTTGAGACCCTTGGCATGGGTACCATGCAATATGACTTCAAAGGGTCTGCATTGGCTCACCGAACCTCACCAATCCTATCACTGCTGCGCTAATGCACTGTACACACGCTTGATTCTCTTTCAGAGACATATAAATCCATAGGTTTTAAGATTCTTACTAGTCAGGTATATTCTTAGGCGTTTAATATGGGGTGTAGAGTCCACTTCGTTGAGCAAGGAGTAGCTCTTGTCTATTACATATTTGGCTTATGGAACAGTATCTGTGCTAATTTCAATCTCAGGTTTTATGCAGCACCCCAACTCACCTTTGCCCTTAAGCAAGCATAAGTTGGTTTTCTACATTTGAGACCCTGTTCTGTTTTGTAATTCAGTTCCTGTGTACCCAAGTTTACATTCCGTGTATTAGTGATATCTTATGATGTTTCTTTTCTGTGTGACTTATTTCACTTAGAATCATCGTACCTGAATCCACTCATTATGCTGCTACGGGCCTGATGATATAGATTTCATTGCTGAGTGATATTGCATTGTACGTAAGTACCACAAATTCTTTATCCATTTTTCGCTTTCTGTGATATTGAACTTGTACCACAAACGAGGTTCTTGTAAACAGAGCCGGCCCAAACTTTGGGCTGGCTGTGTCTTTTTGATTTTAATTTCCCTAAGCTATAGGACCATAAGTGGAAGTGCCCTAGGCTCTGTTGCTTTGTTTTGTAGATGTTTCAGGAAACACCATAAACTTCTCCAGAGTGGCTGTTGGCAATTTACATCCCGCCCATCAGCATAACAAGGCTCCCAGTTCTCCATGGCCTGTCCTGCCTTTCTGGATTTTATACTTTTTTCAGATGGCCCTTTTGACCGGGGGGCAGTGAGACTTCATTGTAGTGCAGATTTCCTTTGCAAGCTTGCTTGGTTGGCCCAAAAGGGCGTATGCGTTTTTTCCTGAATATATTCAGGAAAAAACGCATACGCCCTTTTTAGCCAAGTGCATCATTGTGGACGTTCTGCCTCTTTTCCTATGCTTTACATGCAATTCCAGTCTACCTCCTGAAATCGGTTTCCTGCAATTCTGCCCCGCTTTCAAGTCCTCTTGGCAGCCTTACTTCAATATATTTTTGGACGATAGCTGTCATTTATAACTCTGCAGGTTTGTGAATTACAGTGCCCCTGAGCTCCTTTCTTCAACTCGCTTTCTTGTGAGCTGGCCGCAACACCGCAGGATTGCTTCAGGCCCTAGTGTGGTTCCGGCATGGCACGCTGAGCCTTTGGTTAATTCCTCTTCCTGGTGGGAAATGAGAGTTAAATTTGCCCGTCCAGGCACCTCCAGCTAGTCTCTCATTGGTTCTCCCTATTCCTGTTCATTTTCCGCAGAAATGGCAAACTGGGCCAAACAGGAGGTTAAAGACACTGACTCTCCAAGTGGGGAGAGTGTTAGTAAAGCGTCTGGAATGTTGCACCCGAGTACCAGGGGACGAAACCTGAGACACATTTGAACACGTTTCCCGATCACACGGTGGATCATACTCTGGGTTCCACATGCATGTTTTAGCTGAAGGAAGAATCCCTTAAACCTGGAGAGTTGAGACCCATGGAATGGGTACCATGCAATATGACTTCAAAGGTTCTGCATTGGCTCACCGAACCTCACCAATCCTATCACTGCTGCGCTTATGCCACTGTACACACCCTTGATTCTCTTTCGGAGACATATAAATCCATAGGTTTTAAGATTCTTCCTAGTCAGGTATATTCTTAGACGTTTAATATGGGGTGTTGAGTCCTCTTCGTTGAGCAAGGAGTAGCTCTTGTCTATTACATATTTGGCTTATGGAATGGTATCTGTGCTAATTTCAATCTCTGGTTTTATGCAGTACCCCAACTCACCTTTCCCCTTAAGCAAGCATAAGTTGGTTTTCTACATTTGAGACCGTGTTCTGTTTTGTAATTCAGTTTCTGTGTAGCCAAGTTTACATTCCGTGTAGTAGTGATATCTTATGATGTTTCTTTTTCTGTGTGACTTATCTCACTTAGAATCATCGTACCTGAATCCACTCATTATGCTGCTACGGGCCTGATGATATAGATTTCATTGCTGAGTGATATTGCATTGTACGTAAGTACCACAAATTCTTTATCCATTTTTCACCTTCTGTGATATTGAATTTGTACTGTAAATGAGGTTCTTGTAAACAGAGCCGTCCCAAACTTTGGGGTGGCTGTGTCTTTTTGATTTTAATTTCCCTAAGCTATAGGACCATAAGTGGAAGTGCCCTAGGCTCTGTTGCTTTGTTTTTTAGATGTTTCAGGAAACACCATACACTTCTCCAGAGTGGCTGTTGGCAATTTACATCCCGCCCATCAGCATAACAAGGCTCCCAGTTCTCCATGGCCTGTCCTGCCTTTCTGGATTTTACACTTTTTTCAGATGGCCCTTTTGACCGGGGGGCAGTGAGACTTCATTGTAGTGCAGATTTCCTTTGCAAGCTTGCTTGGTTGGCCAAAAAGGGCGTATGCGTTTTTTCCTGAATATATTCAGAAAAAAACGCATACGCCCTTTTTGGCCAAGTGCATCATTGTGGACGTTCTGCCTCTTTTCGTATGCTTTACATGCAATTCCTGTCTACCTCCTGAAATCGGTTTCCTGCAATTCTGCCCCGCTTTCAAGTCCTCTTGGCAGCCTTACTTCAATATATTTTTGGACGATAGCTGTCATTTTTAACTCTGCAGGTTTGTGAATTACAGTGCCCCTGAGCTCCTTTCTTCAACTCGCTTTCTTGTGAGCTGGCCGCAACACCGCAGGATTGCTTCAGGCCCTAGTGTGGTTCCGGCATGGCACGCTGAGCCTTTGGTTAATTCCTCTTCCTGGTGGGAAATGAGAGTTACATTTGCCCGTCCAGACACCTCCAGCTAGTCTCTCATTGGTTCTCCCTATTCCTGTTCATTTTCCGCAGAAATTGCAAACTGGGCCAAACAGGAGGTTAAAGGCACTGACTCTCCAAGTGGGGAGAGTTTTAGTAAAGCGTCTGGAATGTTGCACCCAAGTACCAGCGGAGAAAATCTGAGACACATTTGAACACGTTTCCTGATCACATGGTGGATCATACTCTGGGTTCCACATGCATGTTTTAGCTGAAGGAAGAATCCCTTAAACCTGGAGAGTTGAGACCCATGGAATGGCTAGCATGCAATATGACTTCAAAGGGTCTGCATTTGCTCATCAAACCTCACCAATCCTATCACTGCTGCGTTTATGCCGCTGTACACATGCTTGATTCTCTTTTGGAGACATATAAATCCATAGGTTTTAAGATTATTACTAGTCAGGTATATTCTTATGCGATTAATATGGGGTGTAGAGTCCACTTCGTTGAGCAAGGAGTAGCTCTTGTCTATTACATATTTGGCTTATGGAATGGTATCTGTGCTAATTTCAATCTCTGGTTTTATGCAGTACCCCAACTCACCTTTCCCCTTAAGCAAGCATAAGTTGGTTTTCTACATTTGAGACCGTGTTCTGTTTTGTAATTCAGTTTCTGTGTAGCCAAGTTTACATTCCGTGTAGTAGTGATATCTTATGATGTTTCTTTTTCTGTGTGACTTATCTCACTTAGAATCATCGTACCTGAATCCACTCATTATGCTGCTACGGGCCTGATGATATAGATTTCATTGCTGAGTGATATTGCATTGTACGTAAGTACCACAAATTCTTTATCCATTTTTCACCTTCTGTGATATTGAATTTGTACTGTAAATGAGGTTCTTGTAAACAGAGCCGTCCCAAACTTTGGGGTGGCTGTGTCTTTTTGATTTTAATTTCCCTAAGCTATAGGACCATAAGTGGAAGTGCCTTAGGCTCTGTTGCTTTGTTTTTTAGATGTTTCAGGAAACACCATACACTTCTCCAGAGTGGCTGTTGGCAATTTACATCCCGCCCATCAGCATAACAAGGCTCCCAGTTCTCCATGGCCTGTCCTGCCATTCTGGATTTTACACTTTTTTCAGATGGCCCTTTTGACCGGGGGCAGTGAGACTTCATTGTAGTGCAGATTTCCTTTGCAAGCTTGCTTGGTTGGCCAAAAAGGGCGTATGCGTTTTTTCCTGAATATATTCAGGAAAAAACGCATACGCCCTTTTTGGCCAACTGCATCATTGTGGACGTTCTGCCTCTTTTCCTATGCTTTACATGCAATTCCAGTCTACCTCCTGAAATCGGTTTCCTGCAATCCTGCCCCGCTTTCAAGTCCTCTTGGCAGCCTTACTTCAATATATTTTTGGACGATAGCTGTCATTTATAACTCTGCAGGTTTGTGAATTACAGTGCCCCTGAGCTCCTTTCTTCAACTCGCTTTCTTGTGAGCTGGCCGCAACACCGCAGGATTGCTTCAGGCCCTAGTGTGGTTCCGGCATGGCACGCTGAGCCTTTGGTTAATTCCTCTTCCTGGTGGGAAATGAGAGTTACATTTGCCCATCCAGACACCTCCAGCTAGTCTCTCATTGGTTCTCCCTATTCCTGTTCATTTTCCGCAGAAATTGCAAACTGGGCCAAACAGGAGGTTAAAGGCACTGACTCTCCAAGTGGGGAGAGTTTTAGTAAAGCGTCTGGAATGTTGCACCCAAGTACCAGCGGAGAAAATCTGAGACACATTTGAACACGTTTCCCGATCACACGGTGGATCATACTCTGGGTTCCACATGCATGTTTTAGCTGAAGGAAGAATCCCTTAAACCTGGAGAGTTGAGACCCATGGAATGGCTAGCATGAAATATGACTTCAAAGGGTCTGCATTTGCTCATCAAACCTCACCAATCCTATCACTGCTGCGTTTATGCCGCTGTACACATGCTTGATTCTCTTTTGGAGACATATAAATCCATAGGTTTTAAGATTATTACTAGTCAGGTATATTCTTAGGCGATTAATATGGGGTGTAGAGTCCACTTCGTTGAGCAAGGAGTAGCTCTTGTCTATTACATATTTGGCTTATGGAATGGTATCTGTGCTAATTTCAATCTCTGGTTTTATGCAGAACCCCAACTCACCTTTCCCCTTAAGAAAGCATAAGTTGGTTTTCTACATTTGAGACCGTGTTCTGTTTTGTAATTCAGTTTCTGTGTAGCCAAGTTTTCATTCCGTGTAGTAGTGATATCTTATGATGTTTCTTTTTCTGTGTGACTTATCTCACTTAGAATCATCGTACCTGAATCCACTCATTATGCTGCTACGGGCCTGATGATATAGATTTCATTGCTGAGTGATATTGCATTGTACGTAAGTACCACAAATTCTTTATCCATTTTTCACCTTCTGTGGTATTGAATTTGTACTGTAAATGAGGTTCTTGTAAACAGAGCCATCCCAAACTTTGGGGTGGCTGTGTCTTTTTGATTTTAATTTCCCTAAGCTATAGGACCATAAGTGGAAGTGCCCTAGGCTCTGTTGCTTTGTTTTTTAGATGTTTCAGGAAACACCATACACTTCTCCAGAGTGGCTGTTGGCAATTTACATCCCGCCCATCAGCATAACAAGGCTCCCAGTTCTCCATGGCCTGTCCGGGCTTTCTGGATTTTAAACTTTTTTCAGATGGCCCTTTTGACTGGGGGGCAGTGAGACTTCATTGTACTGCAGATTTCCTTTGCAAGCTTGCTTGGTTGGCCAAAAAGGGCGTATGCGTTTTTTCCTGAATATATTCAGGAAAAAACGCATACGCCCTTTTTGGCCAAGTGCATCATTGTGGACGTTCTGCCTCTTTTCCTATGCTTTACATGCAATTCCAGTCTACCTCCTGAAATCGGTTTCCTGCAATCCTGCCCCGCTTTCAAGTCCTCTTGGCAGCCTTACTTCAATATATTTTTGGACGATAGCTGTCATTTTTAACTCTGCAGGTTTGTGAATTACAGTGCCCCTGAGCTCCTTTCTTCAACTCGCTTTCTTGTGAGCTGGCCGCAACACCGCAGGATTGCTTCAGGCCCTAGTGTGGTTCCGGCATGGCACGCTGAGCCTTTGGTTAATTCCTCTTCCTGGTGGGAAATGAGAGTTACATTTGCCCGTCCAGACACCTCCAGCTAGTCTCTCATTGGTTCTCCCTATTCCTGTTCATTTTCCGCAGAAATTGCAAACTGGGCCAAACAGGAGGTTAAAGGCACTGACTCTCCAAGTGGGGAGAGTTTTAGTAAAGCGTCTGGAATGTTGCACCCAAGTACCAGCGGAGAAAATCTGAGACACATTTGAACACGTTTCCTGATCACATGGTGGATCATACTCTGGGTTCCACATGCATGTTTTAGCTGAAGGAAGAATCCCTTAAACCTGGAGAGTTGAGACCCATGGAATGGCTAGCATGCAATATGACTTCAAAGGGTCTGCATTTGCTCATCAAACCTCACCAATCCTATCACTGCTGCGTTTATGCCGCTGTACACATGCTTGATTCTCTTTTGGAGACATATAAATCCATAGGTTTTAAGATTATTACTAGTCAGGTATATTCTTATGCGATTAATATGGGGTGTAGAGTCCACTTCGTTGAGCAAGGAGTAGCTCTTGTCTATTACATATTTGGCTTATGGAATGGTATCTGTGCTAATTTCAATCTCTGGTTTTATGCAGTACCCCAACTCACCTTTCCCCTTAAGCAAGCATAAGTTGGTTTTCTACATTTGAGACCGTGTTCTGTTTTGTAATTCAGTTTCTGTGTAGCCAAGTTTACATTCCGTGTAGTAGTGATATCTTATGATGTTTCTTTTTCTGTGTGACTTATCTCACTTAGAATCATCGTACCTGAATCCACTCATTATGCTGCTACGGGCCTGATGATATAGATTTCATTGCTGAGTGATATTGCATTGTACGTAAGTACCACAAATTCTTTATCCATTTTTCACCTTCTGTGATATTGAATTTGTACTGTAAATGAGGTTCTTGTAAACAGAGCCGTCCCAAACTTTGGGGTGGCTGTGTCTTTTTGATTTTAATTTCCCTAAGCTATAGGACCATAAGTGGAAGTGCCTTAGGCTCTGTTGCTTTGTTTTTTAGATGTTTCAGGAAACACCATACACTTCTCCAGAGTGGCTGTTGGCAATTTACATCCCGCCCATCAGCATAACAAGGCTCCCAGTTCTCCATGGCCTGTCCTGCCATTCTGGATTTTACACTTTTTTCAGATGGCCCTTTTGACCGGGGGCAGTGAGACTTCATTGTAGTGCAGATTTCCTTTGCAAGCTTGCTTGGTTGGCCAAAAAGGGCGTATGCGTTTTTTCCTGAATATATTCAGGAAAAAACGCATACGCCCTTTTTGGCCAAGTGCATCATTGTGGACGTTCTGCCTCTTTTCCTATGCTTTACATGCAATTCCAGTCTACCTCCTGAAATCGGTTTCCTGCAATCCTGCCCCGCTTTCATGTCCTCTTGGCAGCCTTACTTCAATATATTTTTGGACGATAGCTGTCATTTTTAACTCTGCAGGTTTGTGAATTACAATGCCCCTGAGCTCCTTTCTTCAACTCACTTTCTTGTGAGCTGGCCGCAACACCGCAGGATTGCTTCAGGCCCTAGTGTGGTTCTGGCATGGCACGCTGAGCCTTTGGTTAATTCCTCTTCCTGGTGGGAAATGAGAGTTAAATTTGCCCATCCAGACACCTCCAGCTAGTCTCTCATTGGTTCTCCCTATTCCTGTTCATTTTCCACAGAAATTGCAAACTGGGCCAAACAGGAGGTTAAAGGCACTGACTCTCCAAGTGGGGAGAGTGTTAGTAAAGCGTCTGGAATGTTGCACCCGAGTACCAGGGGACAAAAACTGAGACACATTTGAACACGTTTCCCGATCACACGGTGGATCATACTCTGGGTTCCACATGCATGTTTTAGCTGAAGGAAGAATCCCTTAAACCTGGAGATTTGAGACCCATGGAATGGCTACCATGCAATATGACTTCAAAGGGTCTGCATTTGCTCATCAAACCTCACCAATCCTATCACTGCTGCATTTATGCCGCTGTACACACGCTTGATTCTCTTTTGGAGACATATAAATCCATAGGTTTCAAGATTCTTACTAGTCAGGTATATTCTTAGACGTTTAATATGGGGTGTTGAGTCCACTTTGTTGAGCAAGGAGTAGCTCTTGTCTATTACCTATTTGGCTTATGGAATGGTATCTGTGCTAATTTCAATCTCTGGTTTTATGCAGCACCCCAACTCACCTTTCCCCTTAAGCAAGCATAAGTTGGTTTTCTACATTTGAGATCCTGTTCTGTTTTGTAATTCAGTTCCTGTGTAGCCAAGTTTACATTCCATGTATTAGTGATATCTTATGATGTTTCTTTTTCTGTGTGACTTATGTCACTTAGAATCATCGTACCTGAATCCACTCATTATGCTGCTACGGGCCTGATGACATAGATTTCATTACTGAGTGATATTGCATTGTACGTAAGTACCACAACTTCTTTATCCATTTTTCACTTTCTGCGATATTGAACTTGTACCATAAACGAGATTCTTGTAAACAGAGCCGGCCCAAACTTTGGGGTGGCTGTGTCTTTTTGATTTTAATTTCCCTAAGCTATAGGACCATAAGTGGAAGTGCCCTAGGCTCTGTTGCTTTGTTTTTTAGATGTTTCAGGAAACACCATACACTTCTCCAGAGTGGCTGTTGGCAATTTACATCCCGCCCATCAGCATAACAAGGCTCCCAATTCTCCATGGCCTGTCCTGCCTTTCTGGATTTTACACATTTTTCAGATGGCCCTTTTGACCGGGGGGCAGTGAGACTTCATTGTACTGCAGATTTCCTTTGCAAGCTTGCTTGGTTGGCCAAAAAGGGCGTATGCGTTTTTTCCTGAATATATTCAGGAAAAAACGCATACGCCCTTTTTGGCCAAGTGCATCATTGTGGACGTTCTGCCTCTTTTCCTATGCTTTACATGCAATTCCAGTCTACCTCCTGAAATCGGATTCCTGCAATTCTGCCCCGCTTTCGAGTCCTCTTGGCAGCCTTACTTCAATATATTTTTGGACGATAGCTGTCATTTATAACTCTGCAGGTTTGTGAATTACAGTGCCCCTGAGCTCCTTTCTTCAACTCGCTTTCTTGTGAGCTGGCCGCAACACCGCAGGATTGCTTCAGGCCCTAGTGTGGTTCCGGCATGGCACGCTGAGCCTTTGGTTAATTCCTCTTCCTGGTGGGAAATGAGAGTTAAATTTGCCCGTCCAGACACCTCCATCTAGTCTCTCATTGGTTCTCCCTATTCCTGTTCATTTTCCGCAGAAATTGCAAACTGGGCCAAACAGGAGGTTAAAGGCACTGACTCTCCAAGTGGAGAGAGTGTTAGTAAAGCGTCTGGAATGTTGCACCCGAGTACCAGGGGACAAAAACTGAGACACATTTGAACACGTTTCCCGATCACACGGTGGATCATACTCTGGGTTCCACATGCATGTTTTAGCTGAAGGAAGAATCCCTTAAACCTGGAGAGTTGAGACCCATGGAATGGGTACCATGCAATATGACTTCAAAGGTTCTGCATTGGCTCACCGAACCTCACCAATCCTATTACTGCTGCATTTATGCCTCTGTAGACACGCTTGATTCTCTTTTGGAGACATATAAATCCATAGGTTTTAAGATACTTACTAGTCAGGTATATTCTTAGGCATTTAATATGGGGTGTTGAGTCCACTTTGTTGAGCAAGGAGTAGCTCTTGTCTATTACCTATTTGGCTTATGGAATGGTATCTGTGCTAATTTCAATCTCTGGTTTTATGCAGCACCCCAACTCACCTTTCCCCTTAAGCAAGCATAAGTTGGTTTTCTACATTTGAGATCCTGTTCTGTTTTGTAATTCAGTTCCTGTGTAGCCAAGTTTACATTCCGTGTATTAGTGATATCTTATGATGTTTCTTTTTCTGTGTGACTTATGTCACTTAGAATCATCGTACCTGAATCCACTCATTATGCTGCTACGGGCCTGATGACATAGATTTCATTCCTGAGTGATATTGCATTGTACGTAAGTACCACAACTTCTTTATCCATTTTTCACTTTCTGCGATATTGAACTTGTACCATAAAAGAGATTCTTGTAAACAGAGCCGGCCCAAACTTTGGGGTGGCTGTGTCTTTTTGATTTTAATTTCCCTAAGCTATAGGACCATAAGTGGAAGTGCCCTAGGCTCTGTTGCTTTGTTTTTTAGATGTTTCAGGAAACACCATACACTTCTCCAGAGTGGCTGTTGGCAATTTACATCCCGCCCATCAGCATAACAAGGCTCCCAGTTCTCCATGGCCTGTCCTGCCTTTCTGGATTTTATACTTTTTTCAGATGGCCCTTTTGACCGGGGGGCAGTGAGACTTCATTGTACTGCAGATTTCCTTTGCAAGCTTGCTTGGTTGGCCAAAAAGGGCGTATGCGTTTTTTCCTGAATATATTCAGGAAAAAACGCATATGCCCTTTTTGGCCAAGTGCATCATTGTGGACGTTCTGCCTCTTTTCCTATGCTTTACATGCAATTCCAGTCTACCTCCTGAAATCGGATTCCTGCAATTCTGCCCCGCTTTCAAGTCCTCTTGGCAGCCTTACTTCAATATATTTTTGGACGATAGCTGTCATTTTTAACTCTGCAGGTTTGTGAATTACAGTGCCCCTGAGCTCCTTTCTTCAACTCGCTTTCTTGTGAGCTGGCCGCAACACCGCAGCATGGCTTCAGGCCCTAGTGTGGTTCCGGCATGGCACGCTGAGCCTTTGGTTAATTCCTCTTCCTGGTGGGAAATGAGAGTTAAATTTGCCCATCCAGACACCTCCAGCTAGTCTCTCATTGGTTCTCCCTATTCCTGTTCATTTTCCGCAGAAATTGCAAACTGGGCCAAACAGGAGGTTAAAGGCAATGACTCTCCAAGTGGGGAGAGTTTTAGTAAAGCGTCTGGAATGTTGCACCCGAGTACCAGGGGACAAAAACTGAGACACATTTGAACACGTTTCCCGATCACACGGTTGATCATACTCTGGGTTCCACATGCATGTTTTAGCTGAAGGAAGAATCCCTTAAACCTGGAGAGTTGAGACCCATGGAATGGGTACCATTCAATATGACTTCAAAGGTTCTGCATTGGCTCACCGAACCTCACCAATCCTATCACTGCTGCGCTTATGCCACTGTACACACGCTTGATTCTCTTTCGGAGACATATAAATCCATAGATTTTAAGATTCTTACTAGTCAGGTATATTCTTAGACGTTTAATATGTGGTGTTGAGTCCTCTTCGTTGAGCAAGGAGTAGCTCTTGTCTATTACATATTTGGCTTATGGAACGGTATCTGTGCTAATTTCAATCTCTGGTTTTATGCAGCACCCCAACTCACCTTTCCCCTTAAGCAAGCATAAGTTGGTTTTCTACATTTGAGACCTTGTTCTGTTTTGTAATTCAGTTCCTGTGTAGCCAAGTTTACATTCCGTGTAGTAGTGATATCTTATGATGTTTCTTTTTCTGTGTGACTTATCTCACTTAGAATCATCGTACCTGAATCCACTCATTATGCTGCTATGGGCCTGATGACATAGATTTCATTGCTGAGTGATATTGCATTGTACGTAAGTACCACAACTTCTTTATCCATTTTTCGCTTTCTGTGATATTGAACTTGTACCGTAAACGAGGTTCTTGTAAACAGAGCCGTCCCAAACTTTGGGGTGGCTGTGTCTTTTTGATTTTAATTTCCCTAAGCTATACGACCATAAGTGGAAGTGCCCTAGGCTCTGTTGCTTTGTTTTTTAGATGTTTCAGGAAACACCATACACTTCTCCAGAGTGGCTGTTGGCAATTTACATCCCGCCCATCAGCATAACAAGGCTCCCAGTTCTCCATAGCCTGTCCTGCCTTTCTGGATTTTACACTTTTTTCAGATGGCCCTTTTGACCGGGGGGGCAGTGAGACTTCATGGTAGTGCAGATTTCCTTTGCAAGCTTGCTTGGTTGGCCAAAAAGGGCGTATGCGTTTTTTCCTGAATATATTCAGGAAAAAACGCATACGCCCTTTTTGGCCAAGTGCATCATTGTGGACGTTCTGCCTCTTTTCCTATGCTTTACATGCAATTCCAGTCTACCTCCTGAAATCGGTTTCCTGCAATTCTGCCCCGCTTTCAAGTCCTCTTGGCAGCCTTACTTCAATATATTTTTGGACGATAGCTGTCATTTTTAACTCTGCAGGTTTGTGAATTACAGTGCCCCTGAGCTCCTTTCTTCAACTCGCTTTCTTGTGAGCTGGCCGCAACACCGCAGGATTGCTTCAGGCCGTAGTGTGGTTCCGGCATGGCACGCTGAGCCTTTGGTTAATTCCTCTTCCTGGTGGGAAATGAGAGTTAAATTTGCCCATCCAGACACCTCCAGCTAGTCTCTCATTGGTTCTCCCTATTCCTGTTCATTTTCCACAGAAATTGCAACCTGGGCCAAACAGGAGGTTAAAGGCACTGACTCTCCAAGTGGGGAGAGTGTTAGTAAAGCGTCTGGAATGTTGCACCCGAGTACCAGGGGACAAAAACTGAGACACATTTGAACACGTTTCCCGATCACACGGTGGATCATACTCTGGGTTCCACATGCATGTTTTAGCTGAAGGAAGAATCCCTTAAACCTGGAGAGTTGAGACCCATGGAATGGGTACCATGCAATATGACTTCAAAGGGTCTGCATTTGCTCATCAAACCTCACCAATCCTATCACTGCTGCGCTAATGCACTGTACACACGCTTCATTCTCTTTCAGAGACATATAAATCCATAGGTTTTAAGATTCTTACTAGTCAGGTATATTCTTAGGCGTTTAATATGGGGTGTAGAGTCCACTTCGTTGAGCAAGGAGTAGCTCTTGTCTATTACATATTTGGCTTATGGAACGGTATCTGTGCTAATTTCAATCTCTGGTTTTATGCAGCACCCCAACTCACCTTTGCCCTTAAGCAAGCATAAGTTGGTTTTCTACATTTGAGACCCTGTTCTGTTTTGTAATTCAGTTCCTGTGTAGCCAAGTTTACATTCCGTGTAGTAGTGATATCTTATGATGTTTCTTTTTCTGTGTGACTTATTTCACTTAGAATCATCGTACCTGAATCCACTCATTATGCTGCTACGGGCCTGATGACATAGATTTCATTCCTGAGTGATATTGCATTGTACGTAAGTACCACAACTTCTTTATCCATTTTTCACTTTCTGCGATATTGAACTTGTACCGTAAACGAGGTTCTTGTAAACAGAGCCGTCCCAAACTTTGGGGTGGCTGTGTCTTTTTGATTTTAATTTCCCTAAGCTATAGGACCATAAGTGGAAGTGCCCTAGGCTCTGTTGCTTTGTTTTTTAGATGTTTCAGGAAACACCATACACTTCTCCAGAGTGGCTGTTGGCAATTTACATCCCGCCCATCAGCATAACAAGGCTCCCAGTTCTCCATGGCCTGTCCTGCCTTTCTGGATTTTATACTTTTTTCAGATGGCCCTTTTGACCGGGGGGCAGTGAGACTTCATTGTAGTGCAGATTTCCTTTGCAAGCTTGCTTGGTTGGCCAAAAAGGGCGTATGCGTTTTTTCCTGAATATATTCAGGAAAAAACGCATACGCCCTTTTTGGCCAAGTGCATCATTGTGGACGTTCTGCCTCTTTTCCTATGCTTTACATGCAATTCCAGTCTACCTCCTGAAATCGGTTTCCTGCAATTCTGCCCCGCTTTCAAGTCCTCTTGGCAGCCTTACTTCAATATATTTTTGGACAATAGCTGTCATTTTTAACTCTGCAGGTTTGTGAATTACAGTGCCCCTGAGCTCCTTTCTTCAACTCGCTTTCTTGTGAGCTGGCCGCAACACCGCAGGATTGCTTCAGGCCGTAGTGTGGTTCCGGCATGGCACGCTGAGCCTTTGGTTAATTCCTCTTCCTGGTGGGAAATGAGAGTTACATTTGCCCATCCAGACACCTCCAGCTAGTCTCTCATTGGTTCTCCCTATTCCTGTTCATTTTCCGCAGAAATGGCAAACTGGGCCAAACAGGAGGTTAAAGGTACTGACTCTCCAAGTGGGGAGAGTTTTAGTAAAGCGTCTGGAATGTTGCACCCAAGTACCAGCGGAGAAAATCTGAGACACATTTGAACACGTTTCCCGATCACACGGTGGATCATACTCTGGGTTCCACATGGATGTTTTAGCTGAAGGAAGAATCCCTTAAACCTGGAGAGTTGAGACCCATGGAATGGCTACCATGCAATATGACTTCAAAGGGTCTGCATTTGCTCATCAAACCTCACCAATCCTATCACTGCTGCGTTTATGCCGCTGTACACATGCTTGATTCTCTTTTGGAGACATATAAATCCATAGGTTTTAAGATTATTACTAGTCAGGTATATTCTTAGGCGATTAATATGGGGTGTAGAGTCCACTTCGTTGAGCAAGGAGTAGCTCTTGTCTATTACATATTTGGCTTATGGAATGGTATCTGTGCTAATTTCAATCTCTGGTTTTATGCAGAACCCCAACTCACCTTTCCCCTTAAGCAAGCATAAGTTGGTTTTCTACATTTGAGACCGTGTTCTGTTTTGTAATTCAGTTTCTGTGTAGCCAAGTTTTCATTCCGTGTAGTAGTGATATCTTATGATGTTTCTTTTTCTGTGTGACTTATCTCACTTAGAATCATCGTACCTGAATCCACTCATTATGCTGCTACGGGCCTGATGATATAGATTTCATTGCTGAGTGATATTGCATTGTACGTAAGTACCACAAATTCTTTATCCATTTTTCACCTTCTGTGATGTTGAATTTGTACTGTAAATGAGGTTCTTGTAAACAGAGCCGTCCCAAACTTTGGGGTGGCTGTGTCTTTTTGATTTTAATTTCCCTAAGCTATAGGACCATAAGTGGAAGTGCCCTAGGCTCTGTTGCTTTGTTTTTTAGATGTTTCAGGAAACACCATACACTTCTCCAGAGTGGCTGTTGGCAATTTACATCCCGCTGATCAGCATAACAAGGCTCCCAGTTCTCCATGGCCTGTCCTGCCTTTCTGGATTTTATACTTTTTTCAGATGGCCCTTTTGACCAGGGGGCAGTGAGAGTTCATTGTAGTGCAGATTTCCTTTGCAAGCTTGCTTGGTTGGCCAAAAAGGGCGTATGCGTTTTTTCCTGAATATATTCAGGAAAAAACGCATACGCCCTTTTTGGCCAAGTGCATCATTGTGGACGTTCTGCCTCTTTTCCTATGCTTTACATGCAATTCCAGTCTACCTCCTGAAATCGGTTTCCTGCAATTCTGCCCTGCTTTCAAGTCCTCTTGGCAGCCTTACTTCAATATATTTTTGGACGATAGCTGTCATTTTTAACTCTGCAGGTTTGTGAATTACAGTGCCCCTGAGCTCCTTTCTTCAACTCGCTTTCTTGTGAGCTGGCCGCAACACCGCAGGATTGCTTCAGGCCCTAGTGTGGTTCCGGCATGGCACGCTGAGCCTTTGGTTAATTCCTCTTCCTGGTGGGAAATGAGAGTTAAATTTGCCCGTCCAGACACCTCCAGCTAGTCTCTCATTGGTTCTCCCTATTCCTGTTCATTTTCCGCAGAAATTGCAAACTGGACCAAACAGGAGGTTAAAGGCACTGACTCTCCAAGTGAGGAGAGTGTTAGTAAAGCGTCTGGAATGTTGCACCCGAGTACCAGGGGACGAAATCTGACACATTTGAACACGTTTCCCGATCACACGGTGGATCATACTCTGGGTTCCACATGCATGTTTTAGCTGAAGGAAGAATCCCTTAAACCTGGAGAGTTGAGACCCATGGAATGGGTACCATGCAATATGACTTCAAAGGGTCTGCATTTGCTCACCGAACCTCACCAATCCTATCACTGCTGCGCTTATGCCACTGTACACACCCTTGATTCTCTTTCGGAGACATATAAATCCATAGGTTTTAAGATTCTTCCTAGTCAGGTATATTCTTAGACGTTTAATATGGGGTGTTGAGTCCTCTTCGTTGAGCAAGGAGTAGCTCTTGTCTATTACATATTTGGCTTATGGAACGGTATCTGTGATAATTTCAATCCTGGTTTTATGCAGCACCCCAACTCACCTTTCCCCTTAAGCAAGCATAAGTTGGTTTTCTACATTTGAGACCTTGTTCTGTTTTGTAATTCAGTTCCTGTGTAGCCAAGTTTACATTCCGTGTATTAGTGATATCTTATGATGTTTCTTTTTCTGTGTGACTTATCTCACTTAGAATCATCGTACCTGAATCCACTCATTATGCTGCTATGGGCCTGATGACATAGATTTCATTGCTGAGTGATATTGCATTGTACGTAAGTACCACAACTTCTTTATCCATTTTTCGCTTTCTGTGATATTGAACTTGTACCGTAAACGAGGTTCTTGTAAACAGAGCCGTCCCAAACTTTGGGGTGGCTGTGTTTTTTTGATTTTAATTTCCCTAAGCTATACGACCATAAGTGGAAGTGCCCTAGGCTCTGTTGCTTTGTTTTTTAGATGTTTCAGGAAACACCATACACTTCTCCAGAGTGGCTGTTGGCAATTTACATCCCGCCCATCAGCATAACAAGGCTCCCAGTTCTCCATGGCCTGTCCTGCCTTTCTGGATTTTACACTTTTTTCAGATGGCCCTTTTGACTGGGGGGCAGTGAGACTTCATTGTAGTGCAGATTTCCTTTGCAAGCTTGCTTGGTTGGCCAAAAAGGGCGTATGCGTTTTTTCCTGAATATATTCAGGAAAAAACGCATACGCCCTTTTTGGCCAAGTGCATCATTGTGGACATTCTGTCTCTTTTCCTATGCTTTACATGCAATTCCAGTCTACCTCCTGAAATCGGATTCCTGCAATTCTGCCCCGCTTTCGAGTCCTCTTGGCAGCCTTACTTCAATATATTTTTGGACGATAGCTGTCATTTATAACTCTGCAGGTTTGTGAATTACAGTGCCCCTGAGCTCCTTTCTTCAACTCGCTTTCTTGTGAGCTGGCCGCAACACCGCAGGATTGCTTCAGGCCCTAGTGTGGTTCCGGCATGGCACGCTGAGCCTTTGGTTAATTCCTCTTCCTGGTGGGAAATGAGAGTTAAATTTGCCAGTACAGGCACCTCCAGCTAGTCTCTCATTGGTTCTCCCTATTCCTGTTCATTTTCCGCAGAAATTGCAAACTGGGCCAAACAGGAGGTTAAAGGCACTGACTCTCCAAGTGGGGAGAGTTTTAGTAAAGCGTCTGGAATGTTGCACCCAAGTACCAGCGGAGAAAATCTGAGACACATTTGAACACGTTTCCCGATCACACGGTGGATCATACTCTGGGTTCCACATGCATGTTTTAGCTGAAGGAAGAATCCCTTAAACCTGGAGAGTTGAGACCCATGGAATGGCTAGCATGAAATATGACTTCAAAGGGTCTGCATTTGCTCATCAAACCTCACCAATCCTATCACTGCTGCGTTTATGCCGCTGTACACATGCTTGATTCTCTTTTGGAGACATATAAATCCATAGGTTTTAAGATTATTACTAGTCAGGTATATTCTTAGGCGATTAATATGGGGTGTAGAGTCCACTTCGTTGAGCAAGGAGTAGCTCTTGTCTATTACATATTTGGCTTATGGAATGGTATCTGTGCTAATTTCAATCTCTGGTTTTATGCAGAACCCCAACTCACCTTTCCCCTTAAGAAAGCATAAGTTGGTTTTCTACATTTGAGACCGTGTTCTGTTTTGTAATTCAGTTTCTGTGTAGCCAAGTTTTCATTCCGTGTAGTAGTGATATCTTATGATGTTTCTTTTTCTGTGTGACTTATCTCACTTAGAATCATCGTACCTGAATCCACTCATTATGCTGCTACGGGCCTGATGATATAGATTTCATTGCTGAGTGATATTGCATTGTACGTAAGTACCACAAATTCTTTATCCATTTTTCACCTTCTGTGGTATTGAATTTGTACTGTAAATGAGGTTCTTGTAAACAGAGCCATCCCAAACTTTGGGGTGGCTGTGTCTTTTTGATTTTAATTTCCCTAAGCTATAGGACCATAAGTGGAAGTGCCCTAGGCTCTGTTGCTTTGTTTTTTAGATGTTTCAGGAAACACCATACACTTCTCCAGAGTGGCTGTTGGCAATTTACATCCCGCCCATCAGCATAACAAGGCTCCCAGTTCTCCATGGCCTGTCCGGGCTTTCTGCATTTTAAACTTTTTTCAGATGGCCCTTTTGACTGGGGGGCAGTGAGACTTCATTGTACTGCAGATTTCCTTTGCAAGCTTGCTTGGTTGGCCAAAAAGGGCGTATGCGTTTTTTCCTGAATATATTCAGGAAAAAACGCATACGCCCTTTTTGGCCAAGTGCATCATTGTGGACGTTCTGCCTCTTTTCCTATGCTTTACATGCAATTCCAGTCTACCTCCTGAAATCGGTTTCCTGCAATCCTGCCCCGCTTTCAAGTCCTCTTGGCAGCCTTACTTCAATATATTTTTGGACGATAGCTGTCATTTATAACTCTGCAGGTTTGTGAATTACAGTGCCCCTGAGCTCCTTTCTTCAACTCGCTTTCTTGTGAGCTGGCCGCAACACCGCAGGATTGCTTCAGGCCCTAGTGTCGTTCCGGCATGGCACGCTGAGCCTTTGGTTAATTCCTCTTCCTGGTCGGAAATAAGAGTTATATTTGCCCGTCCAGGCACCTCCAGCTAGTCTCTCACTGGTTCTCCCTATTCCTGTTCATCTTCCGCAAATATTGCAAACTGGGCCAAACAGGAGGTTAAAGGCACTGACTCTCCAAGTGGGGAGAGTGTTAGTAAAGCGTCTGGAATGTTGCACCCGAGTACCAGGGGACAAAACCTGAGACACATTTGAACACGTTTCCCGATCACATGGTGGATCATACTCTGGGTTCCACATGCATGTTTTAGCTGAAGGAAGAATCCCTTAAACCTGGAGAGTTGAGACCCATGGAATGGGTACCATGCAATATGACTTCAAAGGTTCTGCATTGGCTCACCGAACCTCACCAATCCTATCACTGCTGCGCTTATGCCACTGTACACACCCTTGATTCTCTTTCGGAGACATATAAATCCATAGGTTTTAAGATTCTTCCTAGTCAGGTATATTCTTAGACGTTTAATATGGGGTGTTGAGTCCTCTTCGTTGAGCAAGGAGTAGCTCTTGTCTATTACATAGTTGGCTTATGGAACAGTATCTGTGCTAATTTCAATCTCTGGTTTTATGCAGCACCCCAACTCACCTTTCCCCTTAAGCAAGCATAAGTTGGTTTTCTACATTTGAGACCTTGTTCTGTTTTGTAATTCAGTTCCTGTGTAGCCAAGTTTACATTCCGTGTATTAGTGATATCTTATGATGTTTCTTTTTCTGTGTGACTTATCTCACTTAGAATCATCGTACCTGAATCCACTCATTATGCTGCTATGGGCCTGATGACATAGATTTCATTGCTGAGTGATATTGCATTGTACGTAAGTACCACAACTTCTTTATCCATTTTTCGCTTTCTGTGATATTGAACTTGTACCGTAAACGAGGTTCTTGTAAACAGAGCCGTCCCAAACTTTGGGGTGGCTGTGTTTTTTTGATTTTAATTTCCCTAAGCTATAGGACCATAAGTGGAAGTGCCCTAGGCTCTGATGCTTTGTTTTTTAGATGTTTCAGGAAACACCATACACTTCTCCAGAGTGGCTGTTGGCAATTTACATCCCGCCCATCAGCATAACAAGTCTCCCAGTTCTCCATGGCCTGTCCGGACTTTCTGGATTTTACACTTTTTTCAGATGGCCCTTTTGACTGGGGGGCAGTGAGACTTCATTGTAGTGCAGATTTCTTTTGCAAGCTTGCTTGGTTGGCCAAAAAGGGCGTATGCGTTTTTTCCTGAATATATTCAGGAAAAAACGCATACGCCCTTTTTGGCCAAGTGCATCATTGTGGACGTTCTGCCTCTTTTCCTATGCTTTACATGCAATTCCAGTCTACCTCCTGAAATCGGTTTCCTGCAATTCTGCCCCGCTTTCAAGTCCTCTTGGCAGCCTTACTTCAATATATTTTTGGACGATAGCTGTCATTTATAACTCTGCAGGTTTGTGAATTACAGTGCCCCTGAGCTCCTTTCTTCAACTCGCTTTCTTGTGAGCTGGCCGCAACACTGCAGGATTGCTTCAGGCCCTAGTGTCGTTCCGGCATGGCACGCTGAGCCTTTGGTTAATTCCTCTTCCTGGTGGGAAATGAGAGTTAAATTTGCCAATCCAGACACCTCCAGCTAGTCTCTCATTTGTTCTCCCTATTCCTGTTCATTTTCCGCAGAAATTGCAAACTGGGCCAAACAGGAGGTTAAAGGCACTGACTCTCCAAGTGGGGAGAGTTTTAGTAAAGCGTCTGGAATGTTGCACCCAAGTACCAGCGGAGAAAATCTGAGACACATTTGAACACGTTTCCCGATCACACGGTGGATCATACTCTGGGTTCCACATGCATGTTTTAGCTGAAGGAAGAATCCCTTAAACCTGGAGAGTTGAGACCCATGGAATGGCTGGCATGCAATATGACTTCAAAGGGTCTGCATTTGCTCATCAAACCTCACCAATCCTATCACTGCTGCGTTTATGCTGCTGTACACATGCTTGATTCTCTTTTGGAGACATATAAATCCATAGGTTTTAAGATTATTACTAGTCAGGTATATTCTTATGCGATTAATATGGGGTGTAGAGTCCACTTCGTTGAGCAAGGAGTAGCTCTTGTCTATTACATATTTGGCTTATGGAATGGTATCTGTGCTAATTTCAATCTCTGGTTTTATGCAGAACCCCAACTCACCTTTCCCCTTAAGCAAGCATAAGTTGGTTTTCTACATTTGAGACCGTGTTCTGTTTTGTAATTCAGTTTCTGTGTAGCCAAGTTTACATTCCGTGTAGTAGTGATATCTTATGATGTTTCTTTTTCTGTGTGACTTATCTCACTTAGAATCATCGTACCTGAATCCACTCATTATGCTGCTACGGGCCTGATGATATAGATTTCATTGCTGAGTGATATTGCATTGTACGTAAGTACCACAAATTCTTTATCCATTTTTCACCTTCTGTGATATTGAATTTGTACTGTAAATGAGGTTCTTGTAAACAGAGCCGTCCCAAACTTTGGGGTGGCTGTGTCTTTTTGATTTTAATTTCCCTAAGCTATAGGACCATAAGTGGAAGTGCCCTAGGCTCTGTTGCTTTGTTTTTTAGATGTTTCAGGAAACACCATACACTTCTCCAGAGTGGCTGTTGGCAATTTACATCCCGCCCATCAGCATAACAAGGCTCCCAGTTCTCCATGGCCTGTCCTGCCTTTCTGGATTTTACACTTTTTTCAGATGGCCCTTTTGACCGGGGGGCAGTGAGACTTCATTGTAGTGCAGATTTCCTTTGCAAGCTTGCTTGGTTGGCCAAAAAGGGCGTATGCGTTTTTTCCTGAATATATTCAGAAAAAAACGCATACGCCCTTTTTGGCCAAGTGCATCATTGTGGACGTTCTGCCTCTTTTCGTATGCTTTACATGCAATTCCTGTCTACCTCCTGAAATCGGTTTCCTGCAATTCTGCCCCGCTTTCAAGTCCTCTTGGCAGCCTTACTTCAATATATTTTTGGACGATAGCTGTCATTTTTAACTCTGCAGGTTTGTGAATTACAGTGCCCCTGAGCTCCTTTCTTCAACTCGCTTTCTTGTGAGCTGGCCGCAACACCGCAGGATTGCTTCAGGCCCTAGTGTGGTTCCGGCATGGCACGCTGAGCCTTTGGTTAATTCCTCTTCCTGGTGGGAAATGAGAGTTACATTTGCCCGTCCAGACACCTCCAGCTAGTCTCTCATTGGTTCTCCCTATTCCTGTTCATTTTCTGCAGAAATTGCAAACTGGGCCAAACAGGAGGTTAAAGGCACTGACTCTCCAAGTGGGGAGAGTTTTAGTAAAGCGTCTGGAATGTTGCACCCAAGTACCAGCGGAGAAAATCTGAGACACATTTGAACACGTTTCCTGATCACATGGTGGATCATACTCTGGGTTCCACATGCATGTTTTAGCTGAAGGAAGAATCCCTTATACCTGGAGAGTTGAGACCCATGGAATGGCTAGCATGCAATATGACTTCAAAGGGTCTGCATTTGCTCATCAAACCTCACCAATCCTATCACTGCTGCGTTTATGCCGCTGTACACATGCTTGATTCTCTTTTGGAGACATATAAATCCATAGGTTTTAAGATTATTACTAGTCAGGTATATTCTTATGCGATTAATATGGGGTGTAGAGTCCACTTCGTTGAGCAAGGAGTAGCTCTTGTCTATTACATATTTGGCTTATGGAATGGTATCTGTGCTAATTTCAATCTCTGGTTTTATGCAGAACCCCAACTCACCTTTCCCCTTAAGCAAGCATAAGTTGGTTTTCTACATTTGAGACCGTGTTCTGTTTTGTAATTCAGTTTCTGTGTAGCCAAGTTTACATTCCGTGTAGTAGTGATATCTTATGATGTTTCTTTTTCTGTGTGACTTATCTCACTTAGAATCATCGTACCTGAATCCACTCATTATGCTGCTACGGGCCTGATGATATAGATTTCATTGCTGAGTGATATTGCATTGTACGTAAGTACCACAAATTCTTTATCCATTTTACACCTTCTGTGATATTGAATTTGTACTGTAAATGAGGTTCTTGTAAACAGAGCCGTCCCAAACTTTGGGGTGGCTGTGTCTTTTTGATTTTAATTTCCCTAAGCTATAGGACCATAAGTGGAAGTGCCTTAGGCTCTGTTGCTTTGTTTTTTAGATGTTTCAGGAAACACCATACACTTCTCCAGAGTGGCTGTTGGCAATTTACATCCCGCCCATCAGCATAACAAGGCTCCCAGTTCTCCATGGCCTGTCCTGCCTTTCTGGATTTTATACTTTTTTCAGATGGCCCTTTTGACCAGGGGGCAGTGAGAGTTCATTGTAGTGCAGATTTCCTTTGCAAGCTTGCTTGGTTGGCCAAAAAGTGCGTATGCGTTTTTTCCTGAATATATTCAGGAAAAAACGCATACGCCCTTTTTGGCCAAGTGCATCATTGTGGACGTTCTGCCTCTTTTCCTATGCTTTACATGCAATTCCAGTCTACCTCCTGAAATCGGTTTCCTGCAATTCTGCCCTGCTTTCAAGTCCTCTTGGCAGCCTTACTTCAATATATTTTTGGACGATAGCTGTCATTTTTAACTCTGCAGGTTTGTGAATTACAGTGCCCCTGAGCTCCTTTCTTCAACTCGCTTTCTTGTGAGCTGGCCGCAACACCGCAGGATTGCTTCAGGCCCTAGTGTGGTTCCGGCATGGCACGCTGAGCCTTTGGTTAATTCCTCTTCCTGGTGGGAAATGAGAGTTAAATTTGCCCGTCCAGACACCTCCAGCTAGTCTCTCATTGGTTCTCCCTATTCCTGTTCATTTTCCGCAGAAATTGCAAACTGGACCAAACAGGAGGTTAAAGGCACTGACTCTCCAAGTGAGGAGAGTGTTAGTAAAGCGTCTGGAATGTTGCACCCGAGTACCAGGGGACGAAATCTGACACATTTGAACACGTTTCCCGATCACACGGTGGATCATACTCTGGGTTCCACATGCATGTTTTAGCTGAAGGAAGAATCCCTTAAACCTGGAGAGTTGAGACCCATGGAATGGGTACCATGCAATATGACTTCAAAGGGTCTGCATTTGCTCACCGAACCTCACCAATCCTATCACTGCTGCGCTTATGCCACTGTACACACCCTTGATTCTCTTTCGGAGACATATAAATCCATAGGTTTTAAGATTCTTCCTAGTCAGGTATATTCTTAGACGTTTAATATGGGGTGTTGAGTCCTCTTCGTTGAGCAAGGAGTAGCTCTTGTCTATTACATATTTGGCTTATGGAACGGTATCTGTGATAATTTCAATCCTGGTTTTATGCAGCACCCCAACTCACCTTTCCCCTTAAGCAAGCATAAGTTGGTTTTCTACATTTGAGACCTTGTTCTGTTTTGTAATTCAGTTCCTGTGTAGCCAAGTTTACATTCCGTGTATTAGTGATATCTTATGATGTTTCTTTTTCTGTGTGACTTATCTCACTTAGAATCATCGTACCTGAATCCACTCATTATGCTGCTATGGGCCTGATGACATAGATTTCATTGCTGAGTGATATTGCATTGTACGTAAGTACCACAACTTCTTTATCCATTTTTCGCTTTCTGTGATATTGAACTTGTACCGTAAACGAGGTTCTTGTAAACAGAGCCGTCCCAAACTTTGGGGTGGCTGTGTTTTTTTGATTTTAATTTCCCTAAGCTATACGACCATAAGTGGAAGTGCCCTAGGCTCTGTTGCTTTGTTTTTTAGATGTTTCAGGAAACACCATACACTTCTCCAGAGTGGCTGTTGGCAATTTACATCCCGCCCATCAGCATAACAAGGCTCCCAGTTCTCCATGGCCTGTCCTGCCTTTCTGGATTTTACACTTTTTTCAGATGTCCCTTTTGACCGGGGGGCAGTGAGACTTCATTGTAGTGCAGATTTCCTTTGCAAGCTTGCTTGGTTGGCCAAAAAGGGCGTATGCGTTTTTTCCTGAATATATTCAGGAAAAAACGCATACGCCCTTTTTGGCCAAGTGCATCATTGTGGACGTTCTGCCTCTTTTCCTATGCTTTACATGCAATTCCAGTCTACCTCCTGAAATCGGTTTCCTGCAATTCTGCCCCGCTTTCAAGTCCTCTTGGCAGCCTTACTTCAATATATTTTTGGACGATAGCTGTCATTTATAACTCTGCAGGTTTGTGAATTACAGTGCCCCTGAGCTCCTTTCTTCAACTCGCTTTCTTGTGAGCTGGCCGCAACACCGCAGGATTGCTTCAGGCCCTAGTGTGGTTCCGGCATGGCACGCTGAGCCTTTGGTTAATTCCTCTTCCTGGTGGGAAATGAGAGTTACATTTGCCCATCCAGACACCTCCAGCTAGTCTCTCATTGGTTCTCCCTATTCCTGTTCATTTTCCGCAGAAATTGCAAACTGGGCCAAACAGGAGGTTAAAGGCACTGACTCTCCAAGTGGGGAGAGTTTTAGTAAAGCGTCTGGAATGTTGCACCCAAGTACCAGCGGAGAAAATCTGAGACACATTTGAACACGTTTCCCGATCACACGGTGGATCATACTCTGGGTTCCACATGCATGTTTTAGCTGAAGGAAGAATCCCTTAAACCTGGAAAGTTGAGACCCATGGAATGGGTACCATGCAATATGACTTCAAAGGGTCTGCATTTGCTCACCGAACCTCACCAATCCTATTACTGCTGCGTTTATGCCGCTGTACACATGCTTGATTCTCTTTTCGAGACATATAAATCCATAGGTTTTAAGATTATTACTAGTCAGGTATATTCTTATGCGATTAATATGGGGTGTAGAGTCCACTTCGTTGAGCAAGGAGTAGCTCTTGTCTATTACATATTTGGCTTATGGAATGGTATCTGTGCTAATTTCAATCTCTGGTTTTATGCAGAACCCCAACTCACCTTTCCCCTTAAGCAAGCATAAGTTGGTTTTCTACATTTGAGACCGTGTTCTGTTTTGTAATTCAGTTTCTGTGTAGCCAAGTTTACATTCCGTGTAGTAGTGATATCTTATGATGTTTCTTTTTCTGTGTGACTTATCTCACTTAGAATCATCGTACCTGAATCCACTCATTATGCTGCTACGGGCCTGATGATATAGATTTCATTGCTGAGTGATATTGCATTGTACGTAAGTACCACAAATTCTTTATCCATTTTTCACCTTCTGTGATATTGAATTTGTACTGTAAATGAGGTTCTTGTAAACAGAGCCGTCCCAAACTTTGGGGTGGCTGTGTCTTTTTGATTTTAATTTCCCTAAGCTATAGGACCATAAGTGGAAGTGCCCTAGGCTCTGTTGCTTTGTTTTTTAGATGTTTCAGGAAACACCATACACTTCTCCAGAGTGGCTGTTGGCAATTTACATCCCGCCCATCAGCATAACAAGGCTCCCAGTCCTCCATGGCCTGTCCTGCCTTTCTGGATTTTACACTTTTTTCAGATGGCCCTTTTGACCGGGGGGCAGTGAGACTTCATGGTAGTGCAGATTTCCTTTGCAAGCTTGCTTGGTTGGCCAAAAAGGGCGTATGCGTTTTTTCCTGAATATATTCAGGAAAAAACGCATACGCCCTTTTTGGCCAAGTGCATCATTGTGGATGTTCTGCCTCTTTTCCTATGCTTTACATGCAATTCCAGTCTACCTCCTGAAATCGGTTTCCTGCAATCCTGCCCCGCTTTCAAGTCCTCTTGGCAGCCTTACTTCAATATATTTTTGGACGATAGCTGTCATTTTTAACTCTGCAGGTTTGTGAATTACAGTGCCCCTGAGCTCCTTTCTTCAACTCACTTTCTTGTGAGCTGGCCGCAACACTGCAGGATTGCTTCAAGCCCTAGTGTGGTTCCGGCATGGCACGCTGAGCCTTTGGTTAATTCCACTTCCTGGTGGGAAATGAGAGTTAAATTTGCCCGTCCAGACACCTCCAGCTAGTCTCTCATTGGTTCTCCCTATTCCTGTTCATTTTCCGCAGAAATGGCAAACTGGGCCAAACAGGAGGTTAAAGGCAGTGACTCCCCAAGTGGGGAGAGTTTTAGTAAAGCGTCTGGAATGTTGCACCCGAGTACCAGGGGACAAAAACTGAGACACATTTGAACACGTTTCCCGATCACACGGTGGATCATACTCTGGGTTCCACATGCATGTTTTAGCTGAAGGAAGAATCCCTTAAACCTGGAGAGTTGAGACCCATGGAATGGGTACCATTCAATATGACTTCAAAGGTTCTGCATTGGCTCACCGAACCTCACCAATCCTATCACTGCTGCGCTTATGCCACTGTACACACGCTTGATTCTCTTTCGGAGACATATAAATCCATAGATTTTAAGATTCTTACTAGTCAGGTATATTCTTAGAGGTTTAATATGGGGTGTTGAGTCCTCTTCGTTGAGCAAGGAGTAGCTCTTGTCTATTACATATTTGGCTTATGGAACGGTATCTGTGCTAATTTCAATCTCTGGTTTTATGCAGCACCCCAACTCACCTTTCCCCTTAAGCAAGCATAAGTTGGTTTTCTACATTTGAGACCTTGTTCTGTTTTGTAATTCAGTTCCTGTGTAGCCAAGTTTACATTCCGTGTAGTAGTGATATCTTATGATGTTTCTTTTTCTGTGTGACTTATCTCACTTAGAATCATCGTACCTGAATCCACTCATTATGCTGCTATGGGCCTGATGACATAGATTTCATTGCTGAGTGATATTGCATTGTACGTAAGTACCACAACTTCTTTATCCATTTTTCGCTTTCTGTGATATTGAACTTGTACCGTAAACGAGGTTCTTGTAAACAGAGCCGTCCCAAACTTTGGGGTGGCTGTGTCTTTTTGATTTTAATTTCCCTAAGCTACAGGACCATAAGTGGCAGTGCCCTAGGCTCTGTTGCTTTGTTTTTTAGATGTTTCAGGAAACACCATACACTTCTCCAGAGTGGCTGTTGGCAATTTACATCCCGCCCATCAGCATAACAAGGCTCCCAGTTCTCCATGGCCTGTCCGGCCTTTCTGGATTTTACACTTTTTTCAGATGGCCCTTTTGACCGGGGGGCAGTGAGACTTCATTGTAGTGCAGATTTCCTTTGCAAGCTTGCTTGGTTGGCCAAAAAGGGCGTATGCGTTTTTTTCTGAATATATTCAGGAAAAAATGCATACGCCCTTTTTGGCCAAGTGCATCATTGTGGACGTTCTGCCTCTTTTCCTATGCTTTACATGCAATTCCAGTCTACCTCCTGAAATCGGTTTCCTGCAATTCTGCCCCGCTTTCAAGTCCTCTTGGCAGCCTTACTTCAATATATTTTTGGACGATAGCTGTCATTCTTAACTCTGCAGGTTTGTGAATTACAGTGCCCCTGAGCTCCTTTCTTCAATTCGCTTTTTTGTGAGCTGGGCGCAACACCGCAGGATTGCTTCAGGCCCTAGTGTGGTTCCGGCATGGCATGCTGAGCCTTTGGTTAATTCCTCTTCCTGGTGGGAAATGAGAGTTAAATTTGCCCATCCAGACACCTCCATCTAGTCTCTCATTGGTTCTCCCTATTCCTGTTCATTTTCCGCAGAAATTGCAAACTGGGCCAAACAGGAGGTTAAAGGCACTGACTCTCCAAGTGGAGAGAGTGTTAGTAAAGCGTCTGGAATGTTGCACCCGAGTACCAGGGGACGAAATCTGACACATTTGAACATGTTTCCCGATCACACGGTGGATCATACTCTGGGTTCCACATGCATGTTTTAGCTGAAGGAAGAATCCCTTAAACCTGGAGAGTTGAGACCCATGGAATGGGTACCATGCAATATGACTTCAAAGGGTCTGCATTTGCTCACCGAACCTCACCAATCCTATTACTGCTGCATTTATGCCTCTGTAGACACGCTTGATTCTCTTTCGGAGACATATAAATCCATAGGTTTTAAGATACTTACTAGTCAGGTATATTCTTAGGCATTTAATATGGGGTGTTGAGTCCACTTTGTTGAGCAAGGAGTAGCTCTTGTCTATTAACTATTTGGCTTATGGAATGGTATCTGTGCTAATTTCAATCTCTGGTTTTATGCAGCACCCCAACTCACCTTTCCCCTTAAGCAAGCATAAGTTGGTTTTCTACATTTGAGATCCTGTTCTGTTTTGTAATTCAGTTCCTGTGTAGCCAAGTTTACATTCCGTGTATTAGTGATATCTTATGATGTTTCTTTTTCTGTGTGACTTATGTCACTTAGAATCATCGTACCTGAATCCACTCATTATGCTGCTACGGGCCTGATGACATAGATTTCATTCCTGAGTGATATTGCATTGTACGTAAGTACCACAACTTCTTTATCCATTTTTCACTTTCTGCGATATTGAACTTGTACCATAAACGAGATTCTTGTAAACAGAGCCGGCCCAAACTTTGGGGTGGCTGTGTCTTTTTGATTTTAATTTCCCTAAGCTATAGGACCATAAGTGGAAGTGCCCTAGGCTCTGTTGCTTTGTTTTTTAGATGTTTCAGGAAACACCATACACTTCTCCAGAGTGGCTGTTGGCAATTTACATCCCGCCCATCAGCATAACAAGGCTCCCAGTTCTCCATGGCCTGTCCTGCCTTTCTGGATTTTATACTTTTTTCAGATGGCCCTTTTGACCGGGGGGCAGTGAGACTTCATTGTACTGCAGATTTCCTTTGCAAGCTTGCTTGGTTGGCCAAAAAGGGCGTATGCGTTTTTTCCTGAATATATTCAGGAAAAAACGCATACGCCCTTTTTGGCCAAGTGCATCATTGTGGACGTTCTGCCTCTTTTCCTATGCTTTACATGCAATTCCAGTCTACCTCCTGAAATCGGATTCCTGCAATTCTGCCCCGCTTTCAAGTCCTCTTGGCAGCCTTACTTCAATATATTTTTGGACGATAGCTGTCATTTTTAACTCTGCAGGTTTGTGAATTACAGTGCCCCTGAGCTCCTTTCTTCAACTCGCTTTCTTGTGAGCTGGCCGCAACACCGCAGGATTGCTTCAGGCCCTAGTGTGGTTCCGGCATGGCACGCTGAGCCTTTGGTTAATTCCTCTTCCTGGTGGGAAATGAGAGTTAAATTTGCCCGTCCAGACACCTCCAGCTAGTCTCTCATTGGTTCTCCCTATTCCTGTTCATTTTCCGCAGAAATTGCAAACTGGGCCAAACAGGAGGTTAAAGGCAGTGACTCCCCAAGTGGGGAGAGTTTTAGTAAAGCGTCTGGAATGTTGCACCCGAGTACCAGGGGACAAAAACTGAGACACATTTGAACACGTTTCCCGATCACACGGTGGATCATACTCTGGGTTCCACATGCATGTTTTAGCTGAAGGAAGAATCCCTTAAACCTGGAGAGTTGAGACCCATGGAATGGGTACCATTCAATATGACTTCAAAGGTTCTGCATTGGCTCACCGAACCTCACCAATCCTATCACTGCTGCGCTTATGCCACTGTACACACGCTTGATTCTCTTTCGGAGACATATAAATCCATAGATTTTAAGATTCTTACTAGTCAGGTATATTCTTAGACGTTTAATATGGGGTGTTGAGTCCTCTTCGTTGAGCAAGGAGTAGCTCTTGTCTATTACATATTTGGCTTATGGAACGGTATCTGTGCTAATTTCAATCTCTGGTTTTATGCAGCACCCCAACTCACCTTTCCCCTTAAGCAAGCATAAGTTGGTTTTCTACATTTGAGACCTTGTTCTGTTTTGTAATTCAGTTCCTGTGTAGCCAAGTTTACATTCCGTGTAGTAGTGATATCTTATGATGTTTCTTTTTCTGTGTGACTTATCTCACTTAGAATCATCGTACCTGAATCCACTCATTATGCTGCTATGGGCCTGATGACATAGATTTCATTGCTGAGTGATATTGCATTGTACGTAAGTACCACAACTTCTTTATCCATTTTTCGCTTTCTGTGATATTGAACTTGTACCGTAAACGAGGTTCTTGTAAACAGAGCCGTCCCAAACTTTGGGGTGGCTGTGTCTTTTTGATTTTAATTTCCCTAAGCTATAGGACCATAAGTGGAAGTGCCCTAGGCTCTGTTGCTTTGTTTTTTAGATGTTTCAGGAAACACCATACACTTCTCCAGAGTGGCTGTTGGCAATTTACATCCCGCCCATCAGCATAACAAGGCTCCCAGTTCTCCATGGCCTGTCCTGCCTTTCTGGATTTTATACTTTTTTCAGATGGCCCTTTTGACCGGGGGGCAGTGAGACTTCATTGTAGTGCAGATTTCCTTTGCAAGCTTGCTTGGTTGGCCAAAAAGGGCGTATGCGTTTTTTCCTGAATATATTCAGGAAAAAACGCATACGTCCTTTTTGGCCAAGTGCATCATTGTGGACGTTCTGCCTCTTTTCCTATGCTTTACATGCAATTCCAGTCTACCTCCTGAAATCGGTTTCCTGCAATCCTGCCCCGCTTTCAAGTCCTCTTGGCAGCCTTACTTCAATATATTTTTGGACGATAGCTGTCATTTTTAACTCTGCAGGTTTGTGAATTACAGTGCCCCTTAGCTCCTTTCTTCAACTCACTTTCTTGTGAGCTGGCCGCAACACCGCAGGATTGCTTCAGGCCCTAGTGTGGTTCCGGCATGGCACGCTGAGCCTTTGGTTAATTCCTCTTCCTGGTGGGAAATGAGAGTTAAATTTGCCCATCCAGACACCTCCAGCTAGTCTCTCATTGGTTCTCCCTATTCCTGTTCATTTTCCGCAGAAATTGCAAACTGGGCCAAACAGGAGGTTAAAGGCACTGACTCTCCAAGTGGGGAGAGTGTTAGTAAAGCATCTGGAATGTTGCACCCGAGTACCAGGGGACAAAAACTGAGACACATTTGAACACGTTTCCCGATCACACGGTGGATCATACTCTGGGTTCCACATGCATGTTTTAGCTGAAGGAAGAATCCCTTAAACCTGGAAAGTTGAGACCCATGGAATGGCTACCATGCAATATGACTTCAAAGGGTCTGCATTTGCTCATCAAACCTCACCAATCCTATCACTGCTGCGTTTATGCCGCTGTACACATGCTTGATTCTCTTTTGGAGACATATAAATCCATAGGTTTTAAGATTATTACTAGTCAGGTATATTCTTAGGCGATTAATATGGGGTGTAGAGTCCACTTCGTTGAGCAAGGAGTAGCTCTTGTCTATTACATATTTGGCTTATGGAATGGTATCTGTGCTAATTTCAATCTCTGGTTTTATGCAGAACCCCAACTCACCTTTCCCCTTAAGCAAGCATAAGTTGGTTTTCTACATTTGAGACCGTGTTCTGTTTTGTAATTCAGTTTCTGTGTAGCCAAGTTTACATTCCGTGTAGTAGTGATATCTTATGATGTTTCTTTTTCTGTGTGACTTATCTCACTTAGAATCATCGTACCTGAATCCACTCATTATGCTGCTACGGGCCTGATGATATAGATTTCATTGCTGAGTGATATTGCATTGTACGTAAGTACCACAAATTCTTTATCCATTTTTCACCTTCTGTGATATTGAATTTGTACTGTAAATGAGGTTCTTGTAAACAGAGCCGTCCCAAACTTTGGGGTGGCTGTGTCTTTTTGATTTTAATTTCCCTAAGCTATAGGACCATAAGTGGAAGTGCCCTAGGCTCTGTTGCTTTGTTTTTTAGATGTTTCAGGAAACACCATACACTTCTCCAGAGTGGCTGTTGGCAATTTACATCCCGCCCATCAGCATAACAAGGCTCCCAGTTCTCCATGGCCTGTCCTGCCTTTCTGGATTTTACACTTTTTTCAGATGGCCCTTTTGACCGGGGGGCAGTGAGACTTCATTGTAGTGCAGATTTCCTTTGCAAGCTTGCTTGGTTGGCCAAAAAGGGCGTATGCGTTTTTTCCTGAATATATTCAGGAAAAAACGCATACGCCCTTTTTGGCCAAGTGCATCATTGTGGATGTTCTGCCTCTTTTCCTATGCTTTACATGCAATTCCAGTCTACCTCCTGAAATCGGTTTCCTGCAATCCTGCCCTGCTTTGAAGTCCTCTTGGCAGCCTTACTTCAATATATTTTTGGACGATAGCTGTCATTTTTAACTCTGCAGGTTTGTGAATTACAGTGCCCCTGAGCTCCTTTCTTCAACTCGCTTTCTTGTGAGCTGGCCGCAACACCGCAGGATTGCTTCAGGCCCTAGTGTGGTTCCGGCATGGCACGCTGAGCATTAGGTTAATTCCTCTTCCTGGTGGGAAATGAGAGTTAAATTTGCCCGTCCAGACACCTCCAGCTAGTCTCTCATTGGTTCTCCCTATTCCTGTTCATTTTCCGCAGAAATTGCAAACTGGGCCAAACAGGAGGTTAAAGGCACTGACTCTCCAAGTGGGGAGAGTGTTAGTAAAGCGTCTGGAATGTTGCACCTGAGTACAAGGGGACGAAATCTGACACATTTGAACACGTTTCCCGATCACACGGTGGATCATACTCTGGGTTCCACATGCATGTTTTAGTTGAAGGAAGAATCCCTTAAACCTGGAGAGTTGAGACCCATGGAATGGGTACCATTCAATATGACTTCAAAGGGTCTGCATTTGCTCACCGAACCTCACCAATCCTATCACTGCTGTATTTATGCCGCTGTAGACACGCTTGATTCTCTTTCGGAGACATATAAATCCATAGGTTTTAAGATTCTTACTAGTCAGGTATATTCTTAGGCATTTAATATGGGGTGTTGAGTCCACTTCGTTGAGCAAGGAGTAGCTATTGTCTATTACCTATTTGGCTTATGGAATGGTATCTGTGCTAATTTCAATCTCTGGTTTTATGCAGCACCCCAACTCACCTTTCCCCTTAAGCAAGCATAAGTTGGTTTTCTACATTTGAGATCCTGTTCTGTTTTGTAATTCAGTTCCTGTGTAGCCAAGTTTACATTCCATGTATTAGTGATATCTTATGATGTTTCTTTTTCTGTGTGACTTATGTCACTTAGAATCATCGTACCTGAATCCACTCATTATGCTGCTACGGGCCTGATGACATAGATTTCATTCCTGAGTGATATTGCATTGTACGTAAGTACCACAACTTCTTTATCCATTTTTCACTTTCTGCGATATTGAACTTGTACCATAAACGAGATTCTTGTAAACAGAGCCGGCCCAAACTTTGGGGTGGCTGTGTCTTTTTGATTTTAATTTCCCTAAGCTATAGGACCATAAGTGGAAGTGCCCTAGGCTCTGTTGCTTTGTTTTTTAGATGTTTCAGGAAACACCATACACTTCTCCAGAGTGGCTGTTGGCAATTTACATCCCGCCCATCAGCATAACAAGGCTCCCAATTCTCCATGGCCTGTCCTGCCTTTCTGGATTTTACACATTTTTCAGATGGCCCTTTTGACCGGGGGGCAGTGAGACTTCATTGTAGTGCAGATTTCCTTTGCAAGCTTGCTTGGTTGGCCAAAAAGGGCGTATGCGTTTTTTCCTGAATATATTCAGGAAAAAACGCATACGCCCTTTTTGGCCAAGTGCATCATTGTGGACGTTCTGCCTCTTTTCCTATGCTTTACATGTAATTCCAGTCTACCTCCTGAAATCGGATTCCTGCAATTCTGCCCCGCTTTCGAGTCCTCTTGGCAGCCTTACTTCAATATATTTTTGGACGATAGCTGTCATTTATAACTCTGCAGGTTTGTGAATTACAGTGCCCCTGAGCTCCTTTCTTCAACTCGCTTTCTTGTGAGCTGGCCGCAACACCGCAGCATTGCTTCAGGCCCTAGTGTGGTTCCGGCATGGCACGCTGAGCCTTTGGTTAATTCCTCTTCCTGGTGGGAAATGAGAGTTAAATTTGCCCGTCCAGACACCTCCAGCTAGTCTCTCATTGGTTCTCCCTATTCCTGTTCATTTTCCGCAGAAATTGCAAACTGGGCCAAACAGGAGGTTAACGGCACTGACTCTCCAAGTGGAGAGAGTTTTAGTAAAGCGTCTGGAATGTTGCACCCGAGTACCAGGGGACAAAAACTGAGACACATTTGAACACGTTTCCTGATCACACAGTGGATCATACTCTGGGTTCCACATGCATGTTTTAGCTGAAGGAAGAATCCCTTAAACCTGGAGAGTTGAGACCCATGGAATGGGTACCATGCAATATGACTTCAAAGGTTCTGCATTGGCTCACCGAACCTCACCAGTCCTATCACTGCTGCGCTTATGCCACTGTACACACGCTTGATTCTCTTTCGGAGACATATAAATCCATAGATTTTAAGATTCTTCCTAGTCAGGTATATTCTTAGACGTTTAATATGGGGTGTTGAGTCCTCTTCGTTGAGCAAGGAGTAGCTCTTGTCTATTACATATTTGGCTTATGGAACGGTATCTGTGCTAATTTCAATCTCTGGTTTTATGCAGCACCCCAACTCACCTTTCCCCTTAAGCAAGCATAAGTTGGTTTTCTACATTTGAGACCCTGTTCTGTTTTGTAATTCAGTTCCTGTGTAGCCAAGTTTACATTCCGTGTAGTAGTGATATCTTATGATGTTTCTTTTTCTGTGTGACTTATCTCACTTAGAATCATCGTACCTGAATCCACTCATTATGCTGCTACGGGCCTGATGACATAGATTTCATTGCTGAGTGATATTGCATTGTACGTTAAGTACCACAACTTCTTTATCCATTTTTCAGTTTCTGCGATATTGAACTTGTACCATAAACGAGATTCTTGTAAACAGAGCCGGCCCAAACTTTGGGGTGGCTGTGTCTTTTTGATTTTAATTTCCCTAAGCTATAGGACCATAAGTGGAAGTGCCCTAGGCTCTGTTGCTTTGTTTTTTAGATGTTTCAGGAAACACCATACACTTCTCCAGAGTGGCTGTTGGCAATTTACATCCCGCCCATCAGCATAACAAGGCTCCCAGTTCTCCATGGCCTGTCCTGCCTTTCTGGATGTTATACTTTTTTCAGATGGCCCTTTTGACCGGGGGGCAGTGAGACTTCATTGTAGTGCAGATTTCCTTTGCAAGCTTGCTTGGTTGGCCAAAAAGGGCGTATGCGTTTTTTCCTGAATATATTCAGGAAAAAACGCATACGCCCTTTTTGGCCAAGTGCATCATTGTGGACGTTCTGCCTCTTTTCCTATGCTTTACATGCAATTCCAGTCTACCTCCTGAAATCGGTTTCCTGCAATTCTGCCCCGCTTTCAAGTCCTTTTGGCAGCCTTACTTCAATATATTTTTGGACGATAGCTGTCATTTTTAACTCTGCAGGTTTGTGAATTACAGTGCCCCTGAGCTCCTTTCTTCAACTCGCTTTTTTGTGAGCTGGCCGCAACACCGCAGCATTGCTTCAGGCCCTAGTGTGGTTCCGGCATGGCACGCTGAGCCTTTGGTTAATTCCTCTTCCTGGTGGGAAATGAGAGTTAAATTTGCCCGTCCAGACACCTCCAGCTAGTCTCTCATTGGTTCTCCCTATTCCTGTTCATTTTCCGCAGAAATTGCAAACTGGGCCAAACAGGAGGTTAAAGGCAGTGACTCCCCAAGTGGGGAGAGTTTTAGTAAAGCGTCTGGAATGTTGCACCCGAGTACCAGGGGACAAAAACTGAGACACATTTGAACACGTTTCCCGATCACACGGTGGATCATACTCTGGGTTCCACATGCATGTTTTAGCTGAAGGAAGAATCCCTTAAACCTGGAGAGTTGAGACCCATGGAATGGGTACCATTCAATATGACTTCAAAGGTTCTGCATTGGCTCACCGAACCTCACCAATCCTATCACTGCTGCGCTTATGCCACTGTACACACGCTTGATTCTCTTTCGGAGACATATAAATCCATAGATTTTAAGATTCTTACTAGTCAGGTATATTCTTAGACGTTTAATATGGGGTGTTGAGTCCTCTTCGTTGAGCAAGGAGTAGCTCTTGTCTATTACATATTTGGCTTATGGAACGGTATCTGTGCTAATTTCAATCTCTGGTTTTATGCAGCACCCCAACTCACCTTTCCCCTTAAGCAAGCATAAGTTGGTTTTCTACATTTGAGACCTTGTTCTGTTTTGTAATTCAGTTCCTGTGTAGCCAAGTTTACATTCCGTGTAGTAGTGATATCTTATGATGTTTCTTTTTCTGTGTGACTTATCTCACTTAGAATCATCGTACCTGAATCCACTCATTATGCTGCTATGGGCCTGATGACATAGATTTCATTGCTGAGTGATATTGCATTGTACGTAAGTACCACAAATTCTTTATCCATTTTTCGCTTTCTGTGATATTGAACTTGTACCGTAAACGAGGTTCTTGTAAACAGAGCCGTCCCAAACTTTGAGGTGGCTGTGTCTTTTTGATTTTAATTTCCCTAAGCTATAGGACCATAAGTGGAAGTGCCCTAGGCTCTGTTGCTTTGTTTTTTAGATGTTTCAGGAAACACCATACACTTCTCCAGAGTGGCTGTTGGCAATTTACATCCCGCCCATCAGCATAACAAGGCTCCCAGTTCTCCATGGCCTGTCCTGCCTTTCTGGATTTTATACTTTTTTCAGATGGCCCTTTTGACCGGGGGGCAGTGAGACTTCATTGTAGTGCAGATTTCCTTTGCAAGCTTGCTTGGTTGGCCCAAAAGGGCGTATGTGTTTTTTCCTGAATATATTCAGGAAAAAACGCATACGCCCTTTTTGGCCAAGTGCATCATTGTGGACGTTCTGCCTCTTTTCCTATGCTTTACATGCAATTCCAGTCTACCTCCTGAAATCGGTTTCCTGCAATCCTGCCCCGCTTTCAAGTCCTCTTGGCAGCCTTACTTCAATATATTTTTGGACGATAGCTGTCATTTTTAACTCTGCAGGTTTGTGAATTACAGTGCCCCTTAGCTCCTTTCTTCAACTCACTTTCTTGTGAGCTGGCCGCAACACCGCAGGATTGCTTCAGGCCCTAGTGTGGTTCCGGCATGGCACGCTGAGCCTTTGGTTAATTCCTCTTCCTGGTGGGAAATGAGAGTTAAATTTGCCCATCCAGACACCTCCAGCTAGTCTCTCATTGGTTCTCCCTATTCCTGTTCATTTTCCGCAGAAATTGCAAACTGGGCCAAACAGGAGGTTAAAGGCACTGACTCTCCAAGTGGGGAGAGTGTTAGTAAAGCATCTGGAATGTTGCACCCGAGTACCAGGGGACAAAAACTGAGACACATTTGAACACGTTTCCCGATCACACGGTGGATCATACTCTGGGTTCCACATGCATGTTTTAGCTGAAGGAAGAATCCCTTAAACCTGGAAAGTTGAGACCCATGGAATGGCTACCATGCAATATGACTTCAAAGGGTCTGCATTTGCTCATCAAACCTCACCAATCCTATCACTGCTGCGTTTATGCCGCTGTACACATGCTTGATTCTCTTTTGGAGACATATAAATCCATAGGTTTTAAGATTATTACTAGTCAGGTATATTCTTAGGCGATTAATATGGGGTGTAGAGTCCACTTCGTTGAGCAAGGAGTAGCTCTTGTCTATTACATATTTGGCTTATGGAATGGTATCTGTGCTAATTTCAATCTCTGGTTTTATGCAGAACCCCAACTCACCTTTCCCCTTAAGCAAGCATAAGTTGGTTTTCTACATTTGAGACCGTGTTCTGTTTTGTAATTCAGTTTCTGTGTAGCCAAGTTTACATTCCGTGTAGTAGTGATATCTTATGATGTTTCTTTTTCTGTGTGACTTATCTCACTTAGAATCATCGTACCTGAATCCACTCATTATGCTGCTACGGGCCTGATGATATAGATTTCATTGCTGAGTGATATTGCATTGTACGTAAGTACCACAAATTCTTTATCCATTTTTCACCTTCTGTGATATTGAATTTGTACTGTAAATGAGGTTCTTGTAAACAGAGCCGTCCCAAACTTTGGGGTGGCTGTGTCTTTTTGATTTTAATTTCCCTAAGCTATAGGACCATAAGTGGAAGTGCCCTAGGCTCTGTTGCTTTGTTTTTTAGATGTTTCAGGAAACACCATACACTTCTCCAGAGTGGCTGTTGGCAATTTACATCCCGCCCATCAGCATAACAAGGCTCCCAGTTCTCCATGGCCTGTCCTGCCTTTCTGGATGTTATACTTTTTTCAGATGGCCCTTTTGACCGGGGGGCAGTGAGACTTCATTGTAGTGCAGATTTCCTTTGCAAGCTTGCTTGGTTGGCCAAAAAGGGCGTATGCGTTTTTTCCTGAATATATTCAGGAAAAAACGCATACGCCCTTTTTGGCCAAGTGCATCATTGTGGACGTTCTGCCTCTTTTCCTATGCTTTACATGCAATTCCAGTCTACCTCCTGAAATCGGTTTCCTGCAATTCTGCCCCGCTTTCAAGTCCTCTTGGCAGCCTTACTTCAATATATTTTTGGACGATAGCTGTCATTTTTAACTCTGCAGGTTTGTGAATTACAGTGCCCCTGAGCTCCTTTCTTCAACTCGCTTTTTTGTGAGCTGGCCGCAACACCGCAGCATTGCTTCAGGCCCTAGTGTGGTTCCGGCATGGCACGCTGAGCCTTTGGTTAATTCCTCTTCCTGGTGGGAAATGAGAGTTAAATTTGCCCGTCCAGACACCTCCAGCTAGTCTCTCATTGGTTCTCCCTATTCCTGTTCATTTTCCGCAGAAATTGCAAACTGGGCCAAACAGGAGGTTAAAGGCAGTGACTCCCCAAGTGGGGAGAGTTTTAGTAAAGCGTCTGGAATGTTGCACCCGAGTACCAGGGGACAAAAACTGAGACACATTTGAACACGTTTCCCGATCACACGGTGGATCATACTCTGGGTTCCACATGCATGTTTTAGCTGAAGGAAGAATCCCTTAAACCTGGAGAGTTGAGACCCATGGAATGGGTACCATTCAATATGACTTCAAAGGTTCTGCATTGGCTCACCGAACCTCACCAATCCTATCACTGCTGCGCTTATGCCACTGTACACACGCTTGATTCTCTTTCGGAGACATATAAATCCATAGATTTTAAGATTCTTACTAGTCAGGTATATTCTTAGACGTTTAATATGGGGTGTTGAGTCCTCTTCGTTGAGCAAGGAGTAGCTCTTGTCTATTACATATTTGGCTTATGGAACGGTATCTGTGCTAATTTCAATCTCTGGTTTTATGCAGCACCCCAACTCACCTTTCCCCTTAAGCAAGCATAAGTTGGTTTTCTACATTTGAGACCTTGTTCTGTTTTGTAATTCAGTTCCTGTGTAGCCAAGTTTACATTCCGTGTAGTAGTGATATCTTATGATGTTTCTTTTTCTGTGTGACTTATCTCACTTAGAATCATCGTACCTGAATCCACTCATTATGCTGCTATGGGCCTGATGACATAGATTTCATTGCTGAGTGATATTGCATTGTACGTAAGTACCACAAATTCTTTATCCATTTTTCGCTTTCTGTGATATTGAACTTGTACCGTAAACGAGGTTCTTGTAAACAGAGCCGTCCCAAACTTTGAGGTGGCTGTGTCTTTTTGATTTTAATTTCCCTAAGCTATAGGACCATAAGTGGAAGTGCCCTAGGCTCTGTTGCTTTGTTTTTTAGATGTTTCAGGAAACACCATACACTTCTCCAGAGTGGCTGTTGGCAATTTACATCCCGCCCATCAGCATAACAAGGCTCCCAGTTCTCCATGGCCTGTCCTGCCTTTCTGGATTTTATACTTTTTTCAGATGGCCCTTTTGACCGGGGGGCAGTGAGACTTCATTGTAGTGCAGATTTCCTTTGCAAGCTTGCTTGGTTGGCCCAAAAGGGCGTATGTGTTTTTTCCTGAATATATTCAGGAAAAAACGCATACGCCCTTTTTGGCCAAGTGCATCATTGTGGACGTTCTGCCTCTTTTCCTATGCTTTACATGCAATTCCAGTCTACCTCCTGAAATCGGTTTCCTGCAATCCTGCCCCGCTTTCAAGTCCTCTTGGCAGCCTTACTTCAATATATTTTTGGACGATAGCTGTCATTTTTAACTCTGCAGGTTTGTGAATTACAGTGCCCCTTAGCTCCTTTCTTCAACTCACTTTCTTGTGAGCTGGCCGCAACACCGCAGGATTGCTTCAGGCCCTAGTGTGGTTCCGGCATGGCACGCTGAGCCTTTGGTTAATTCCTCTTCCTGGTGGGAAATGAGAGTTAAATTTGCCCATCCAGACACCTCCAGCTAGTCTCTCATTGGTTCTCCCTATTCCTGTTCATTTTCCGCAGAAATTGCAAACTGGGCCAAACAGGAGGTTAAAGGCACTGACTCTCCAAGTGGGGAGAGTGTTAGTAAAGCATCTGGAATGTTGCACCCGAGTACCAGGGGACAAAAACTGAGACACATTTGAACACGTTTCCCGATCACACGGTGGATCATACTCTGGGTTCCACATGCATGTTTTAGCTGAAGGAAGAATCCCTTAAACCTGGAAAGTTGAGACCCATGGAATGGCTACCATGCAATATGACTTCAAAGGGTCTGCATTTGCTCATCAAACCTCACCAATCCTATCACTGCTGCGTTTATGCCGCTGTACACATGCTTGATTCTCTTTTGGAGACATATAAATCCATAGGTTTTAAGATTATTACTAGTCAGGTATATTCTTAGGCGATTAATATGGGGTGTAGAGTCCACTTCGTTGAGCAAGGAGTAGCTCTTGTCTATTACATATTTGGCTTATGGAATGGTATCTGTGCTAATTTCAATCTCTGGTTTTATGCAGAACCCCAACTCACCTTTCCCCTTAAGCAAGCATAAGTTGGTTTTCTACATTTGAGACCGTGTTCTGTTTTGTAATTCAGTTTCTGTGTAGCCAAGTTTACATTCCGTGTAGTAGTGATATCTTATGATGTTTCTTTTTCTGTGTGACTTATCTCACTTAGAATCATCGTACCTGAATCCACTCATTATGCTGCTACGGGCCTGATGATATAGATTTCATTGCTGAGTGATATTGCATTGTACGTAAGTACCACAAATTCTTTATCCATTTTTCACCTTCTGTGATATTGAATTTGTACTGTAAATGAGGTTCTTGTAAACAGAGCCGTCCCAAACTTTGGGGTGGCTGTGTCTTTTTGATTTTAATTTCCCTAAGCTATAGGACCATAAGTGGAAGTGCCCTAGGCTCTGTTGCTTTGTTTTTTAGATGTTTCAGGAAACACCATACACTTCTCCAGAGTGGCTGTTGGCAATTTACATCCCGCCCATCAGCATAACAAGGCTCCCAGGTCTCCATGGCCTGTCCTGCCTTTCTGGATTTTACACTTTTTTCAGATGGCCCTTTTGACCGGGGGGCAGTGAGACTTCATTGTAGTGCAGATTTCCTTTGCAAGCTTGCTTGGTTGGCCAAAAAGGGCGTATGCGTTTTTTCCTGAATATATTCAGGAAAAAACGCATACGCCCTTTTTGGCCAAGTGCATCATTGTGGACGTTCTGCCTCTTTTCCTATGCTTTACATGCAATTCCAGTCTACCTCCTGAAATCGGTTTCCTGCAATCCTGCCCTGCTTTGAAGTCCTCTTGGCAGCCTTACTTCAATATATTTTTGGACGATAGCTGTCATTTTTAACTCTGCAGGTTTGTGAATTACAGTGCCCCTGAGCTCCTTTCTTCAACTCGCTTTCTTGTGAGCTGGCCGCAACACCGCAGGATTGCTTCAGGCCCTAGTGTGGTTCCGGCATGGCACGCTGAGCATTAGGTTAATTCCTCTTCCTGGTGGGAAATGAGAGTTAAATTTGCCCGTCCAGACACCTCCAGCTAGTCTCTCATTGGTTCTCCCTATTCCTGTTCATTTTCCGCAGAAATTGCAAACTGGGCCAAACAGGAGGTTAAAGGCACTGACTCTCCAAGTGGGGAGAGTGTTAGTAAAGCGTCTGGAATGTTGCACCTGAGTACAAGGGGACGAAATCTGACACATTTGAACACGTTTCCCGATCACACGGTGGATCATACTCTGGGTTCCACATGCATGTTTTAGCTGAAGGAAGAATCCCTTAAACCTGGAGAGTTGAGACCCATGGAATGGGTACCATGCAATATGACTTCAAAGGTTCTGCATTGGCTCACCGAACCTCACCAGTCCTATCACTGCTGCGCTTATGCCACTGTACACACGCTTGATTCTCTTTCGGAGACATATAAATCCATAGATTTTAAGATTCTTCCTAGTCAGGTATATTCTTAGACGTTTAATATGGGGTGTTGAGTCCTCTTCGTTGAGCAAGGAGTAGCTCTTGTCTATTACATATTTGGCTTATGGAACGGTATCTGTGCTAATTTCAATCTCTGGTTTTATGCAGCACCCCAACTCACCTTTCCCCTTAAGCAAGCATAAGTTGGTTTTCTACATTTGAGACCCTGTTCTGTTTTGTAATTCAGTTCCTGTGTAGCCAAGTTTACATTCCGTGTAGTAGTGATATCTTATGATGTTTCTTTTTCTGTGTGACTTATCTCACTTAGAATCATCGTACCTGAATCCACTCATTATGCTGCTACGGGCCTGATGACATAGATTTCATTGCTGAGTGATATTGCATTGTACGTTAAGTACCACAACTTCTTTATCCATTTTTCAGTTTCTGCGATATTGAACTTGTACCATAAACGAGATTCTTGTAAACAGAGCCGGCCCAAACTTTGGGGTGGCTGTGTCTTTTTGATTTTAATTTCCCTAAGCTATAGGACCATAAGTGGAAGTGCCCTAGGCTCTGTTGCTTTGTTTTTTAGATGTTTCAGGAAACACCATACACTTCTCCAGAGTGGCTGTTGGCAATTTACATCCCGCCCATCAGCATAACAAGGCTCCCAGTTCTCCATGGCCTGTCCTGCCTTTCTGGATGTTATACTTTTTTCAGATGGCCCTTTTGACCGGGGGGCAGTGAGACTTCATTGTAGTGCAGATTTCCTTTGCAAGCTTGCTTGGTTGGCCAAAAAGGGCGTATGCGTTTTTTCCTGAATATATTCAGGAAAAAACGCATACGCCCTTTTTGGCCAAGTGCATCATTGTGGACGTTCTGCCTCTTTTCCTATGCTTTACATGCAATTCCAGTCTACCTCCTGAAATCGGTTTCCTGCAATTCTGCCCCGCTTTCAAGTCCTCTTGGCAGCCTTACTTCAATATATTTTTGGACGATAGCTGTCATTTATAACTCTGCAGGTTTGTGAATTACAGTGCCCCTGAGCTCCTTTCTTCAACTCGCTTTCTTGTGAGCTGGCCGCAACACCGCAGCATGGCTTCAGGCCCTAGTGTGGTTCCGGCATGGCACGCTGAGCCTTTGGTTAATTCCTCTTCCTGGTGGGAAATGAGAGTTAAATTTGCCCGTCCAGACACCTCCAGCTAGTCTCTCATTGGTTCTCCCTATTTCTGTTCATTTTCCGCAGAAATTGCAAACTGGGCCAAACAGGAGGTTAAAGGCACTGACTCTCCAAGTGGGGAGAGTGTTAGTAAAGCGACTGGAATGTTGCACCCGAGTACCAGGGGACGAAAACTGAGACACATTTGAACACGTTTCCCGATCACACGGTGGATCATACTCTGGGTTCCACATGCATGTTTTAGCTGAAGGAAGAATCCCTTAAACCTGGAGAGTTGAGACCCATGGAATGGGTACCATGCAATATGACTTCAAAGGGTCTGCATTTGCTCACCGAACCTCACCAATCCTATCACTGCTGCATTTATGCCGCTGTACACACGCTTGATTCTCTTTCGGAGACATATAAATCCATAGGTGTTAAGATTCTTACTAGTCAGGTATATTCTTAGGCATTTAATATGGGGTGTTGAGTCCACTTCGTTGAGCAAGGAGTAGCTCTTGTCTATTACCTATTTGGCTTATGGAATGGTATCTGTGCTAATTTCAATCTCTGGTTTTATGCAGCACCCCAACTCACCTTTCCCCTTAAGCAAGCATAAGTTGGTTTTCTACATTTGAGATCCTGTTCTGTTTTGTAATTCTGTTCCTGTGTAGCCAAGTTTACATTCCGTGTATTAGTGATATCTTATGATGTTTCTTTTTCTGTGTGACTTATTTCACTTAGAATCATCGTACCTGAATCCACTCATTATGCTGCTATGGGCCTGATGACATAGATTTCATTCCTGAGTGATATTGCATTGTACGTAAGTACCACAACTTCTTTATCCATTTTTCACTTTCTGCTATATTGAACTTGTACCATAAACGAGATTCTTGTAAACAGAGCCGGCCCAAACTTTGGGGTGGCTGTGTCTTTTTGATTTTAATTTCCCTAAGCTATAGGACCATAAGTGGAAGTGCCCTAGGCTCTGTTGCTTTGTTTTTTAGATGTTTCAGGAAACACCATACACTTCTCCAGAGTGGCTGTTGGCAATTTACATCCCGCCCATCAGCATAACAAGGCTCCCAGTTCTCCATGGCCTGTCCTGCCTTTCTGGATGTTATACTTTTTTCAGATGGCCCTTTTGACCGGGGGGCAGTGAGACTTCATTGTAGTGCAGATTTCCTTTGCAAGCTTGCTTGGTTGGCCAAAAAGGGCGTATGCGTTTTTTCCTGAATATATTCAGGAAAAAACGCATACGCCCTTTTTGGCCAAGTGCAGCATTGTGGACGTTCTGCCTCTTTTCCTATGCTTTACATGCAATTCCAGTCTACCTCCTGAAATCGGTTTCCTGCAATTCTGCCCCGCTTTCAAGTCCTCTTGGCAGCCTTACTTCAATATATTTTTGGACGATAGCTGTCATTTTTAACTCTGCAGGTTTGTGAATTACAGTGCCCCTGAGCTCCTTTCTTCAACTCGCTTTTTTGTGAGCTGGCCGCAACACCGCAGCATTGCTTCAGGCCCTAGTGTGGTTCCGGCATGGCACGCTGAGCCTTTGGTTAATTCCTCTTCCTGGTGGGAAATGAGAGTTAAATTTGCCCATCCAGACACCTCCATCTAGTCTCTCATTGGTTCTCCCTATTCCTGTTCATTTTCCGCAGAAATTGCAAACTGGGCCAAACAGGAGGTTAAAGGCACTGTCTCTCCAAGTGGGGAGAGTGTTATTAAAGCGTCTGGAATGTTGCACCCGAGTACCAGGGGACAAAAACTGAGACACATTTGAACACATTTCCCGATCACACGGTTGATCATACTCTGGGTTCCACATGCATGTTTTAGCTGAAGGAAGAATCCCTTAAACCTGGAGAGTTGAGACCCATGGAATGGGTACCATGCAATATGACTTCAAAGGGTCTGCATTTGCTCACCGAACCTCACCAATCCTATCACTGCTGCATTTATGCCGCTGTACACACGCTTGATTCTCTTTCGGAGACATATAAATCCATAGGTGTTAAGATTCTTACTAGTCAGGTATATTCTTAGGCATTTAATATGGGGTGTTGAGTCCACTTCGTTGAGCAAGGAGTAGCTCTGGTCTATTACCTATTTGGCTTATGGAATGGTATCTGTGCTAATTTCAATCTCTGGTTTTATGCAGCACCCCAACTCACCTTTCCCCTTAAGCAAGCATAAGTTGGTTTTCTACATTTGAGATCCTGTTCTGTTTTGTAATTCAGTTCCTGTGTAGCCAAGGTTACATTCCGTGTATTAGTGATATCTTATGATGTTTCTTTTTCTGTGTGACTTATTTCACTTAGAATCATCGTACCTGAATCCACTCATTATGCTGCTACGGGCCTGATGACATAGATTTCATTCCTGAGTGATATTGCATTGTACGTAAGTACCACAACTTCTTTATCCATTTTTCACTTTCTGCGATATTGAACTTGTACCATAAACGAGATTCTTGTAAACAGAGCCGGCCCAAACTTTGGGGTGGCTGTGTCTTTTTGATTTTAATTTCCCTAAGCTATAGGACCATAAGTGGAAGTGCCCTAGGCTCTGTTGCTTTGTTTTTTAGATGTTTCAGGAAACACCATACACTTCTCCAGAGTGGCTGTTGGCAATTTACATCCCGCCCATCAGCATAACAAGGCTCCCAGTTCTCCATGGCCTGTCCTGCCTTTCTGGATGTTATACTTTTTTCAGATGGCCCTTTTGACCGGGGGGCAGTGAGACTTCATTGTAGTGCAGATTTCCTTTGCAAGCTTGCTTGGTTGGCCAAAAAGGGCGTATGCGTTTTTTCCTGAATATATTCAGGAAAAAACGCATACGCCCTTTTTGGCCAAGTGCATCATTGTGGACGTTCTGCCTCTTTTCCTATGCTTTACATGCAATTCCAGTCTACCTCCTGAAATCGGTTTCCTGCAATTCTGCCCCGCTTTCAAGTCCTCTTGGCAGCCTTACTTCAATATATTTTTGGACGATAGCTGTCATTTATAACTCTGCAGGTTTGTGAATTACAGTGCCCCTGAGCTCCTTTCTTCAACTCGCTTTCTTGTGAGCTGGCCGCAACACCGCAGCATGGCTTCAGGCCCTAGTGTGGTTCCGGCATGGCACGCTGAGCCTTTGGTTAATTCCTCTTCCTGGTGGGAAATGAGAGTTACATTTGCCCGTCCAGACACCTCCAGCTAGTCTCTCATTGGTTCTCCCTATTTCTGTTCATTTTCCGCAGAAATTGCAAACTGGGCCAAACAGGCGGTTAAAGGCACTGACTCTCCAAGTGGGGAGAGTGTTAGTAAAGCGACTGGAATGTTGCACCCGAGTACCAGGGGACAAAAACTGAGACACATTTGAACACGTTTCCCGATCACACGGTGGATCATACTCTGGGTTCCACATGCATGTTTTAGCTGAAGGAAGAATCCCTTAAACCTGGAGAGTTGAGACCCATGGAATGGGTACCATGCAATATGACTTCAAAGGGTCTGCATTTGCTCACCGAACCTCACCAATCCTATCACTGCTGCATTTATGCCGCTGTACACACGCTTGATTCTCTTTCGGAGACATATAAATCCATAGGTGTTAAGATTCTTACTAGTCAGGTATATTCTTAGGCATTTAATATGGGGTGTTGAGTCCACTTCGTTGAGCAAGGAGTAGCTCTTGTCTATTACCTATTTGGCTTATGGAATGGTATCTGTGCTAATTTCAATCTCTGGTTTTATGCAGAACCCCAACTCACCTTTCCCCTTAAGCAAGCATAAGTTGGTTTTCTACATTTGAGATCCTGTTCTGTTTTGTAATTCAGTTCCTGTGTAGCCAAGTTTACATTCCGTGTAGTAGTGATATCTTATGATGTTTCTTTTTCTGTGTGACTTATTTCACTTAGAATCATCGTACCTGAATCCACTCATTATGCTGCTATGGGCCTGATGACATAGATTTCATTCCTGAGTGATATTGCATTGTACGTAAGTACCACAACTTCTTTATCCATTTTTCACTTTCTGCGATATTGAACTTGTACCATAAACGAGATTCTTGTAAACAGAGCCGGCCCAAACTTTGGGGTGGCTGTGTCTTTTTGATTTTAATTTCCCTAAGCTATAGGACCATAAGTGGAAGTGCCCTAGGCTCTGTTGCTTTGTTTTTTAGATGTTTCAGGAAACACCATACACTTCTCCAGAGTGGCTGTTGGCAATTTACATCCCGCCCATCAGCATAACAAGGCTCCCAGTTCTCCATGGCCTGTCCTGCCTTTCTGGATTTTACACTTTTTTCAGATGGCCCTTTTGACCGGGGGGCAGTGAGACTTCATTGTAGTGCAGATTTCCTTTGCAAGCTTGCTTGGTTGTCCAAAAAGGGCGTATGCGTTTTTTCCTGAATATATTCAGGAAAAAACGCATATGCCCTTTTTGGCCAAGTGCATCATTGTGGACGTTCTGCCTCTTTTCCTATGCTTTACATGCAATTCCAGTCTACCTCCTGAAATCGGTTTCCTGCAATTCTGCCCCGCTTTCAAGTCCTCTTGGCAGCCTTACTTCAATATATTTTTGGACGATAGCTGTCATTTATAACTCTGCAGGTTTGTGAATTACAGTGCCCCTGAGCTCCTTTCTTCAACTCGCTTTCTTGTGAGCTGGCCGCAACACCGCAGGATTGCTTCAGGCCCTAGTGTGGTTCCGGCATGGCACGCTGAGCCTTTGGTTAATTCCTCTTCCTGGTGGGAAATGAGAGTTAAATTTGCCCATCCAGACACCTCCAGCTAGTCTCTCACTGGTTCTCCCTATTCCTGTTCATCTTCCGCAAAAATTGCAAACTGGGCCAAACAGGAGGTTAAAGGCACTGACTCTCCAAGTGGGGAGAGTGTTAGTAAAGCATCTGGAATGTTGCACCCGAGTACCAGGGGACGAAACCTGAGACACATTTGAACACGTTTCCCGATCACACGGTGGATCATACTCTGGGTTCCACATGCATGTTTTAGCTGAAGGAAGAATCCCTTAAACCTGGAGAGTTGAGACCCATGGAATGGGTACCATGCAATATGACCTCAAAGGGTCTGCATTGGCTCACCAAACCTCACCAATCCTATCACTGCTGCGCTTATGCCACTGTACACACGCTTGATTCTCTTTCGGAGACATATAAATCCATAGGTTTTAAGATTCTTACTAGTCAGCTATATTCTTAGACGTTTAATATGGGGTGTTGAGTCCTCTTCGTTGAGCAAGGAGTAGCTCTTGTCTATTACATATTTGGCTTATGGAACGGTATCTGTGCTAATTTCAATCTCTGGTTTTATGCAGCACCCCAACTCACCTTTCCCCTTAAGCAAGCATAAGTTGGTTTTCTACATTTGAGACCTTGTTCTGTTTTGTAATTCAGTTCCTGTGTAGCCAAGTTTACATTCCGTGTATTAGTGATATCTTATGATGTTTCTTTTTCTGTGTGACTTATCTCACTTAGAATCATCGTACCTGAATCCACTCATTATGCTGCTATGGGCCTGATGACATAGATTTCATTGCTGAGTGATATTGCATTGTACGTAAGTACCACAAATTCTTTATCCATTTTTCGCTTTCTGTGATATTGAACTTGTACCGTAAACGAGGTTCTTGTAAACAGAGCCGTCCCAAACTTTGGGGTGGCTGTGTCTTTTTGATTTTAATTTCCCTAAGCTATACGACCATAAGTGGAAGTGCCCTAGGCTCTGTTGCTTTGTTTTTTAGATGTTTCAGGAAACACCATACACTTCTCCAGAGTGGCTGTTGGCAATTTACATCCCGCCCATCAGCATAACAAGGCTCCCAGTTCTCCATGGCCTGTCCGGCCTTTCTGGATTTTACACTTTTTTCAGATGGCCCTTTTGACTGGGGGGCAGTGAGACTTCATTGTAGTGCAGATTTCCTTTGCAAGCTTGCTTGGTTGGCCAAAAAGTGCGTATGCGTTTTTTCCTGAATATATTCAGGAAAAAACGCATATGCCCTTTTTGGCCAAGTGCATCATTGTGGACGTTCTGCCTCTTTTCCTATGCTTTACATGCAATTCCAGTCTACCTCCTGAAATCGGTTTCCTGCAATTCTGCCCCGCTTTCAAGTCCTCTTGGCAGCCTTACTTCAATATATTTTTGGACGATAGCTGTCATTTATAACTCTGCAGGTTTGTGAATTACAGTGCCCCTGAGCTCCTTTTTTCAACTCGCTTTCTTGTGAGCTGGCCGCAACACCGCAGGATTGCTTCAGGCCCTAGTGTGGTTCCGGCATGGCACGCTGAGCCTTTGGTTAATTCCTCTTCCTGGTGGGAAATGAGAGTTAAATTTGCCCGTCCAGACACCACCAGCTAGTCTCTCATTGGTTCTCCCTATTCCTGTTCATTTTCCGCAGAAATTGCAAACTGGGCCAAACAGGAGGTTAAAGGCACTGACTCTCCAAGTGGGGAGAGTGTTAGTAAAGCGTCTGGAATGTTGCACCCGAGTACCAGGGGACGAAAAGTGAGACATTTGAACACGTTTCCCGATCACACGGTGGATCATACTCTGGGTTCCACATGCATGTTTTAGCTGAAGGAAGAATCCCTTAAACCTGGAGAGTTGAGACCCATGGAATGGGTACCATGCAATATGTCTTCAAAGGTTCTGCATTGGCTCACCGAACCTCACCAATCCTATCACTGGTGCGCTTATGCCTCTGTACACACGCTTGATTCTCTTTCGGAGACTTATAAATCCATAGATTTTAAGATTCTTACTAGTCAGGTATATTCTTAGACGTTTAATATGGGGTGTTGAGTCCTCTTCGCTGAGCAAGGAGTAGCTCTTGTCTACTACATATTTGGCTTATGGAACGGTATCTGTGCTAATTTCAATCTCTGGTTTTATGCAGCACCCCAACTCACCTTTCCCCTTAAGCAAGCATAAGTTGGTTTTCTACATTTGAGACCCTGTTCTGTTTTGTAATTCAGTTCCTGTGTAGCCAAGGTTACATTCCATGTAGTAGTGATATCTTATGATGTTTCTTTTTCTGTGTGACTTATTTCACTTAGAATCATCGTACCTGAATCCACTCATTATGCTGCTACGGGCCTGATGATATACATTTCATTGCTGAGTGATATTGCATTGTACGTAAGTACCACAAATTCTTTATCCATTCTTGGCTTTCTGTGATATTGAACTTGTACCGTAAACGAGGTTCTTGTAAACAGAGCCATCCCAAACTTTATGATGGCTGTGTCTTTTTGATTTTAATTTCCCTAAGCTATACGACCATAAGTGGAAGTGCCCTAGGCTCTGTTGCTTTGTTTTGTAGATGTTTCAGGAAACACCATACACTTCTCCAGAGAGGCTATTGGCAATTTACATCCCGCCCATCAGCATAACAAGGCTCCCAGTTCTCCATGGCCTGTCCTGCCTTTCTGGATTTTATACTTTTTTCAGATGGCCCTTTTGACCGGGGGGCAGTGAGACTTCATTGTAGTGCAGATTTCCTTTGCAAGCTTGCTTGGTTGGCCAAAAAGGGCGTATGCGTTTTTTCCTGAATATATTCAGGAAAAAACGCATACGCCCTTTTTGGCCAAGTGCATCATTGTGGACGTTCTGCCTCTTTTCCTATGCTTTACATGCAATTCCAGTCTACCTCCTGAAATCGGTTTCCTGCAATTCTGCCCCGCTTTCAAATCCTCTTGGCAGCCTTACTTCAATATATTTTTGGACGATAGCTGTCATTTATAACTCTGCAGGTTTGTGAATTACAGTGCCCCTGAGCTCCTTTCTTCAACTCGCTTTCTTGTGAGCTGGCCGCAACACCGCAGCATGGCTTCAGGCCCTAGTGTGGTTCTGGCATGGCACGCTGAGCCTTTGGTTAATTCCTCTTCCTGGTGGGAAATGAGAGTTAAATTTGCCCGTCCAGACACCTCCATCTAGTCTCTCATTGGTTCTCCCTATTCCTGTTCATTTTCCGCAGAAATTGCAAACTGGGCCAAACAGGAGGTTAAAGGCACTGACTCTCCAAGTGGGGAGAGTGTTAGTAAAGCGACTGGAATGTTGCACCCGAGTACCAGGGGACGAAAACTGAGACACATTTGAACACGTTTTCCGATCACACGGTGGATCATACTCTGGGTTCCACATGCATGTTTTAGCTGAAGGAAGAATCCCTTAAACCTGGAGAGTTGAGACCCATGGAATGGGTACCATGCAATATGACTTCAAAGGGTCTGCATTTGCTCACCAAACCTCACCAATCCTATCACTGCTGCATTTATGCCGCTGTACACACGCTTGATTCTCTTTCGGAGACATATAAATCCATAGGTGTTAAGATTCTTACTAGTCAGGTATATTCTTAGGCATTTAAAATGGGGTGTTGAGTCCACTTCGTTGAGCAAGGAGTAGCTCTTGTCTATTACCTATTTGGCTTATGGAATGGTATCTGTGCTAATTTCAATCTCTGGTTTTATGCAGCACCCCAACTCACCTTTCCCCTTAAGCAAGCATAAGTTGGTTTTCTACTTTTGACACCCTGTTCTGTTTTGTAATTCTGTTCCTGTGTAGCCAAGTTTACATTCCGTGTAGTAGTGATATCTTATGATGTTTCCTTTTCTGTGTGACTTATCTCACTTAGAATCATCGTACCTGAATCCACTCATTATGCTGCTACGGGCCTGATGATATAGATTTCATTGCTGAGTGATATTGCATTGTACGTAAGTACCACAAATTCTTTATCCATTTTTCACCTTCTGTGATATTGAATTTGTACTGTAAATGAGGTTCTTGTAAACAGAGCCATCCCAAACTTTGGGGTGGCTGTGTCTTTTTGATTTTAATTTCCCTAAGCTATAGGACCATAAGTGGAAGTGCCCTAGGCTCTGTTGCTTTGTTTTTTAGATGTTTCAGGAAACACCATACACTTCTCCAGAGTGGCTGTTGGCAATTTACATCCCGCCCATCAGCATAACAAGGCTCCCAGTTCTCCATGGCCTGTCCTGCCTTTCTGGATTTTACACTTTTTTCAGATGGCCCTTTTGACCGGGGGGCAGTGAGACTTCATTGTAGTGCAGATTTCCTTTGCAAGCTTGCTTGGTTGGCCAAAAAGGGCGTATGCGTTTTTTCCTGAATATATTCAGGAAAAAACGCATATGCCCTTTTTGGCCAAGTGCATCATTGTGGACGTTCTGCCTCTTTTCCTATGCTTTACATGCAATTCCAGTCTACCTCCTGAAATCGGTTTCCTGCAATTCTGCCCCGCTTTCAAGTCCTCTTGGCAGCCTTACTTCAATATATTTTTGGACGATAGCTGTCATTTATAACTCTGCAGGTTTGTGAATTACAGTGCCCCTGAGCTCCTTTCTTCAACTCGCTTTCTTGTGAGCTGGCCGCAACACCGCAGGATTGCTTCAGGCCCTAGTGTGGTTCCGGCATGGCACGCTGAGCCTTTGGTTAATTCCTCTTCCTGGTGGGAAATGAGAGTTAAATTTGCCCATCCAGACACCTCCAGCTAGTCTCTCCCTGGTTCTCCCTATTCCTGTTCATCTTCCGCAAAAATTGCAAACTGGGCCAAACAGGAGGTTAAAGGCACTGACTCTCCAAGTGGGGAGAGTGTTAGTAAAGCATCTGGAATGTTGCACCCGAGTACCAGGGGACGAAACCTGAGACACATTTGAACACGTTTCCCGATCACACGGTGGATCATACTCTGGGTTCCACATGCATGTTTTAGCTGAAGGAAGAATTCCTTAAACCTGGAGAGTTGAGACCCATGGAATGGGTACCATGCAATATGACCTCAAAGGGTCTGCATTGGCTCACCGAACCTCACCAATCCTATCACTGCTGCGCTTATGCCACTGTACACACGCTTGATTCTCTTTCGGAGACATATAAATCCATAGGTTTTAAGATTCTTACTAGTCAGCTATATTCTTAGACGTTTAATATGGGGTGTTGAGTCCTCTTCGTTGAGCAAGGAGTAGCTCTTGTCTATTACATATTTGGCTTATGGAACGGTATCTGTGCTAATTTCAATCTCTGGTTTTATGCAGCACCCCAACTCACCTTTCCCCTTAAGCAAGCATAAGTTGGTTTTCTACATTTGAGACCTTGTTCTGTTTTGTAATTCAGTTCCTGTGTAGCCAAGTTTACATTCCGTGTATTAGTGATATCTTATGATGTTTCTTTTTCTGTGTGACTTATCTCACTTAGAATCATCGTACCTGAATCCACTCATTATGCTGCTATGGGCCTGATGACATAGATTTCATTGCTGAGTGATATTGCATTGTACGTAAGTACCACGACTTCTTTATCCATTTTTCGCTTTCTGTGATATTGAACTTGTACCGTAAACGAGGTTCTTGTAAACAGAGCCGTCCCAAACTTTGGGGTGGCTGTGTCTTTTTGATTTTAATTTCCCTAAGCTATACGACCATAAGTGGAAGTGCCCTAGGCTCTGTTGCTTTGTTTTTTAGATGTTTCAGGAAACACCATACACTTCTCCAGAGTGGCTGTTGGCAATTTACATCCCGCCCATCAGCATAACAAGGCTCCCAGTTCTCCATGGCCTGTCCGGCCTTTCTGGATTTTACACTTTTTTCAGATGGCCCTTTTGACTGGGGGGCAGTGAGACTTCATTGTAGTGCAGATTTCCTTTGCAAGCTTGCTTGGTTGGCCAAAAAGTGCGTATGCGTTTTTTCCTGAATATATTCAGGAAAAAACGCATATGCCCTTTTTGGCCAAGTGCATCATTGTGGACGTTCTGCCTCTTTTCCTATGCTTTACATGCAATTCCAGTCTACCTCCTGAAATCGGTTTCCTGCAATTCTGCCCCGCTTTCAAGTCCTCTTGGCAGCCTTACTTCAATATATTTTTGGACGATAGCTGTCATTTATAACTCTGCAGGTTTGTGAATTACAGTGCCCCTGAGCTCCTTTTTTCAACTCGCTTTCTTGTGAGCTGGCCGCAACACCGCAGGATTGCTTCAGGCCCTAGTGTGGTTCCGGCATGGCACGCTGAGCCTTTGGTTAATTCCTCTTCCTGGTGGGAAATGAGAGTTAAATTTGCCCGTCCAGACACCACCAGCTAGTCTCTCATTGGTTCTCCCTATTCCTGTTCATTTTCCGCAGAAATTGCAAACTGGGCCAAACAGGAGGTTAAAGGCACTGACTCTCCAAGTGGGGAGAGTGTTAGTAAAGCGTCTGGAATGTTGCACCCGAGTACCAGGGGACGAAAAGTGAGACATTTGAACACGTTTCCCGATCACACGGTGGATCATACTCTGGGTTCCACATGCATGTTTTAGCTGAAGGAAGAATCCCTTAAACCTGGAGAGTTGAGACCCATGGAATGGGTACCATGCAATATGTCTTCAAAGGTTCTGCATTGGCTCACCGAACCTCACCAATCCTATCACTGGTGCGCTTATGCCTCTGTACACACGCTTGATTCTCTTTCGGAGACTTATAAATCCATAGATTTTAAGATTCTTACTAGTCAGGTATATTCTTAGACGTTTAATATGGGGTGTTGAGTCCTCTTCGCTGAGCAAGGAGTAGCTCTTGTCTACTACATATTTGGCTTATGGAACGGTATCTGTGCTAATTTCAATCTCTGGTTTTATGCAGCACCCCAACTCACCTTTCCCCTTAAGCAAGCATAAGTTGGTTTTCTACATTTGAGACCCTGTTCTGTTTTGTAATTCAGTTCCTGTGTAGCCAAGGTTACATTCCATGTAGTAGTGATATCTTATGATGTTTCTTTTTCTGTGTGACTTATTTCACTTAGAATCATCGTACCTGAATCCACTCATTATGCTGCTACGGGCCTGATGATATACATTTCATTGCTGAGTGATATTGCATTGTACGTAAGTACCACAAATTCTTTATCCATTCTTGGCTTTCTGTGATATTGAACTTGTACCGTAAACGAGGTTCTTGTAAACAGAGCCATCCCAAACTTTATGATGGCTGTGTCTTTTTGATTTTAATTTCCCTAAGCTATACGACCATAAGTGGAAGTGCCCTAGGCTCTGTTGCTTTGTTTTGTAGATGTTTCAGGAAACACCATACACTTCTCCAGAGAGGCTATTGGCAATTTACATCCCGCCCATCAGCATAACAAGGCTCCCAGTTCTCCATGGCCTGTCCTGCCTTTCTGGATTTTATACTTTTTTCAGATGGCCCTTTTGACCGGGGGGCAGTGAGACTTCATTTTAGTGCAGATTTCCTTTGCAAGCTTGCTTGGTTGGCCAAAAAGGGCGTATGCGTTTTTTCCTGAATATATTCAGGAAAAAACGCATACGCCCTTTTTGGCCAAGTGCATCATTGTGGACGTTCTGCCTCTTTTCCTATGCTTTACATGCAATTCCAGTCTACCTCCTGAAATCGGTTTCCTGCAATTCTGCCCCGCTTTCAAATCCTCTTGGCAGCCTTACTTCAATATATTTTTGGACGATAGCTGTCATTTATAACTCTGCAGGTTTGTGAATTACAGTGCCCCTGAGCTCCTTTCTTCAACTCGCTTTCTTGTGAGCTGGCCGCAACACCGCAGCATGGCTTCAGGCCCTAGTGTGGTTCTGGCATGGCACGCTGAGCCTTTGGTTAATTCCTCTTCCTGGTGGGAAATGAGAGTTAAATTTGCCCGTCCAGACACCTCCAGCTAGTCTCTCATTGGTTCTCCCTATTCCTGTTCATTTTCCGCAGAAATTGCAAACTGGGCCAAACAGGAGGTTAAAGGCACTGACTCTCCAAGTGGGGAGAGTGTTAGTAAAGCGACTGGAATGTTGCACCCGAGTACCAGGGGACGAAAACTGAGACACATTTGAACACGTTTTCCGATCACACGGTGGATCATACTCTGGGTTCCACATGCATGTTTTAGCTGAAGGAAGAATCCCTTAAACCTGGAGAGTTGAGACCCATGGAATGGGTACCATGCAATATGACTTCAAAGGGTCTGCATTTGCTCACCAAACCTCACCAATCCTATCACTGCTGCATTTATGCCGCTGTACACACGCTTGATTCTCTTTCGGAGACATATAAATCCATAGGTGTTAAGATTCTTACTAGTCAGGTATATTCTTAGGCATTTAATATGGGGTGTTGAGTCCACTTCGTTGAGCAAGGAGTAGCTCTTGTCTATTACCTATTTGGCTTATGGAATGGTATCTGTGCTAATTTCAATCTCTGGTTTTATGCAGCACCCCAACTCACCTTTCCCCTTAAGCAAGCATAAGTTGGTTTTCTACATTTGAGATCCTGTTCTGTTTTGTAATTCAGTTCCTGTGTAGCCAAGTTTACATTCCGTGTAGTAGTGATATCTTATGATGTTTCTTTTTCTGTGTGACTTATTTCACTTAGAATCATCGTACCTGAATCCACTCATTATGCTGCTACGGGCCTGATGACATAGATTTCATTCCTGAGTGATATTGCATTGTACGTAAGTACCACAACTTCTTTATCCATTTTTCACTTTCTGTGATATTGAACTTGTACCGTAAACGAGGGTCTTGTAAACAGAGCCATCCCAAACTTTGGGGTGGCTGTGTCTTTTTGATTTTAATTTCCCTAAGCTATAGGACCATAAGTGGAAGTGCCGTAGGCTCTGTTGCTTTGTTTTTTAGATGTTTCAGGAAACACCATACACTTCTCCAGAGTGGCTGTTGGCAATTTACATCCCGCCCATCAGCATAACAAGGCTCCCAGTTCTCCATAGCCTGTCCGGCCTTTCTGGATTTTACACTTTTTTCAGATGGCCCTTTTGACTGGGGGGCAGTGAGACTTCATTGTAGTGCAGATTTCCTTTGCAAGCTTGCTTGGTTGGCCAAAAAGGGCGTATGCGTTTTTTCCTGAATATATTCAGGAAAAAACGCATACGCCCTTTTTGGCCAAGTGCATCATTGTGGACATTCTGTCTCTTTTCCTATGCTTTACATGCAATTCCAGTCTACCTCCTGAAATCGGATTCCTTCAATTCTGCCCCGCTTTCGAGTCCTCTTCGCAGCCTTACTTCAATATATTTTTGGACGATAGCTGTCATTTATAACTCTGCAGGTTTGTGAATTACAGTGCCCCTGAGCTCCTTTCTTCAACTCGCTTTCTTGTGAGCTGGCCGCAACACCGCAGGATTGCTTCAGGCCCTAGTGTGGTTCCGGCATGGCACGCTGAGCCTTTGGTTAATTCCTCTTCCTGGTGGGAAATGAGAGTTAAATTTGCCCATCCAGACACCTCCATCTAGTCTCTCATTGGTTCTCCCTATTCCTGTTCATTTTCCGCAGAAATTGTAAACTGGGCCAAACAGGAGGTTAAAGGCACTGACTCTCCAAGTGGGGAGAGTGTTAGTAAAGCGTATGGAATGTTGCACCCGAGTACCAGGGGACAAAAACTGAGACACATTTGAACACGTTTCCCGATCACACGGTGGATCATACTCTGGGTTCCACATGCATGTTTTAGGTGAAGGAAGAATCCCTTAAACCTGGAGAGTTGAGACCCATGGAATGGCTACCATGCAATATGACTTCAAAGGGTCTGCATTTGCTCATCAAACCTCACCAATCCTATCACTGCTGCGTTTATGCCGCTGTACACATGCTTGATTCTCTTTTGGAGACATATAAATCCATAGGTTTTAAGATTATTACTAGTCAGGTATATTCTTAGGCGATTAATATGGGGTGTAGAGTCCACTTCGTTGAGCAAGGAGTAGCTCTTGTCTATTACATATTTGGCTTATGGAATGGTATCTGTGCTAATTTCAATCTCTGGTTTTATGCAGAACCCCAACTCACCTTTCCCCTTAAGCAAGCATAAGTTGGTTTTCTACATTTGAGACCGTGTTCTGTTTTGTAATTCAGTTTCTGTGTAGCCAAGTTTACATTCCGTGTAGTAGTGATATCTTATGATGTTTCTTTTTCTGTGTGACTTATCTCACTTAGAATCATCGTACCTGAATCCACTCATTATGCTGCTACGGGCCTGATGATATAGATTTCATTGCTGAGTGATATTGCATTGTACGTAAGTATCACAAATTCTTTATCCATTTTTCACCTTCTGTGATATTGAATTTGTACTGTAAATGAGGTTCTTGTAAACAGAGCCGTCCCAAACTTTGGGGTGGCTGTGTCTTACTGATTTTAATTTCCCTAAGCTATAGGACCATAAGTGGAAGTGCCCTAGGCTCTGTTGCTTTGTTTTTTAGATGTTTCAGGAAACACCATACACTTCTCCAGAGTGGCTGTTGGCAATTTACATCCCGCCCATCAGCATAACAAGGCTCCCAGTTCTCCATGGCCTGTCCTGCCTTTCTGGATTTTACACTTTTTTCAGATGGCCCTTTTGACCGGGGGGCAGTGAGACTTCATTGTAGTGCAGATTTCCTTTGCAAGCTTGCTTGGTTGGCCAAAAAGGGCGTATGCGTTTTTTCCTGAATATATTCAGGAAAAAACGCATACGCCCTTTTTGGCCAAGTGCATCATTGTGGACGTTCTGCCTCTTTTCCTATGCTTTACATGCAATTCCAGTCTACCTCCTGAAATCGGTTTCCTGCAATCCTGCCACGCTTTCAAGTCCTCTTGGCAGCCTTACTTCAATATATTTTTGGACGATAGCTGTCATTTTTAACTCTGCAGGTTTGTGAATTACAGTGCCCCTGAGCTCCTTTCTTCAACTCGCTTTCTTGTGAGCTGGCCGCAACACCGCAGGATTGCTTCAGGCCCTAGTGTGGTTCCGGCATGGCATGCTGAGCCTTTGGTTAATTCCTCTTCCTGGTGGGAAATGAGAGTTAAATTTGCCCGTCCAGACACCTCCATCTAGTCTCTCATTGGTTCTCCCTATTCCTGTTCATTTTCCGCAGAAATTGCAAACTGGGCCAAACAGGAGGTTAAAGGCACTGACTCTCCAAGTGGAGAGAGTGTTAGTAAAGCGTCTGGAATGTTGCACCCGAGTACCAGGGGACGAAATCTGACACATTTGAACACGTTTCCCGATCACACGGTGGATCATACTCTGGGTTCCACATGCATGTTTTAGCTGAAGGAAGAATCCCTTAAACCTGGAAAGTTGAGACCCATGGAATGGCTACCATGCAATATGACTTCAAAGGGTCTGCATTTGCTCACCGAACCTCACCAATCCTATTACTGCTGCATTTATGCCTCTGTAGACACGCTTGATTCTCTTTCGGAGACATATAAATCCATAGGTTTTAAGATTCTTACTAGTCAGGTATATTCTTAGGCATTTAATATGGGGTGTTGAGTCCACTTTGTTGAGCAAGGAGTAGCTCTTGTCTATTACCTATTTGGCTTATGGAATGGTATCTGTGCTAATTTCAATCTCTGGTTTTATGCAGCACCCCAACTCACCTTTCCCCTTAAGCAAGCATAAGTTGGTTTTCTACATTTGAGATCCTGTTCTGTTTTGTAATTCAGTTCCTGTGTAGCCAAGTTTACATTCCGTGTATTAGTGATATCTTATGATGTTTCTTTTTCTGTGTGACTTATTTCACTTAGAATCATCGTACCTGAATCCACTCATTATGCTGCTACGGGCCTGATGACATAGATTTCATTCCTGAGTGATATTGCATTGTACAAGTACCACAACTTCTTTATCCATTTTTCACTTTCTGCGATATTGAACCTGTACCATAAACGAGATTCTTGTAAACAGAGCCGGCCCAAACTTTGGGGTGGCTGTGTCTTTTTGATTTTAATTTCCCTAAGCTATAGGACCATAAGTGGAAGTGCCCTAGGCTCTGTTGCTTTGTTTTTTAGATGTTTCAGGAAACACCATACACTTCTCCAGAGTGGCTGTTGGCAATTTACATCCCGCCCATCAGCATAACAAGGCTCCCAGTTCTCCATGGCCTGTCCTGCCTTTCTGGATTTTATACTTTTTTCAGATGGCCCTTTTGACCGGGGGGCAGTGAGACTTCATTGTACTGCAGATTTCCTTTGCAAGCTTGCTTGGTTGGCCAAAAAGGGCGTATGCGTTTTTTCCTGAATATATTCAGGAAAAAACTCATACGCCCTTTTTGGCCAAGTGCATCATTGTGGACGTTCTGCCTCTTTTCCTATGCTTTACATGCAATTCCAGTCTACCTCCTGAAATCGGATTCCTGCAATTCTGCCCCGCTTTCAAGTCCTCTTGGCAGCCTTACTTCAATATATTTTTGGACGATAGCTGTCATTTTTAACTCTGCAGGTTTGTGAATTACAGTGCCCCTGAGCTCCTTTCTTCAACTCGCTTTCTTGTGAGCTGGCCGCAACACCGCAGGATTGCTTCAGGCCCTAGTGTGGTTCCGGCATGGCACGCTGAGCCTTTGGTTAATTCCTCTTCCTGGTGGGAAATGAGAGTTAAATTTGCCCGTCCAGACACCTCCAGCTAGTCCCTCATTGGTTCTCCCTATTCCTGTTCATTTTCCGCAGAAATTGCAAACTGGGCCAAACAGGAGGTTAAAGGCAGTGACTCTCCAAGTGGGGAGAGTTTTAGTAAAGCGTCTGGAATGTTGCACCCGAGTACCAGGGGACGAAACCTGAGACACATTTGAACACGTTTCCCGATCACACGGTGGATCATACTCTGGGTTCTACATGCATGTTTTAGCTGAAGGAAGAATCCCTTAAACCTGGAGAGTTGAGACCCATGGAATGGGTACCATGCAATATGACTTCAAAGGTTCTGCATTGGCTCACCGAACCTCACCAATCCTATCACTGCTGCGCTTATGCCACTGTACACACGCTTGATTCTCTTTCGGAGACATATAAATCCATAGGTTTTAAGATTCTTCCTAGTCAGGTATATTCTTAGACGTTTAATATGGGGTGTTGAGTCCTCTTCGTTGAGCAAGGAGTAGCTCTTGTCTATTACATATTTGGCTTATGGAACGGTATCTGTGCTAATTTCAATCTCTGGTTTTATGCAGCACCCCAACTCACCTTTCCCCTTAAGCAAGCATAAGTTGGTTTTCTACATTTGAGACCTTGTTCTCTTTTGTAATTCAGTTCCTGTGTAGCCAAGTTTACATTCCATGTATTAGTGATATCTTATGATGTTTCTTTTTCTGTGTGACTTATCTCACTTAGAATCATCGTACCTGAATCCACTCATTATGCTGCTATGGGCCTGATGACATAGATTTCATTGCTGAGTGATATTGCATTGTACGTAAGTACCACAACTTCTTTATCCATTTTTCGCTTTCTGTGATATTGAACTTGTACCATAAACGAGGTTCTTGTAAACAGAGCCGTCCCAAACTTTGGGATGGCTGTGTTTTTTTGATTTTAATTTCCCTAAGCTATACGACCATAAGTGGAAGTGCCCTAGGCTCTGTTGCTTTGTTTTTTAGATGTTTCAGGAAACACCATACACTTCTCCAGAGTGGCTGTTGGCAATTTACATCCCGCCTATCAGCATAACAAGGCTCCCAGTTCTCCATGGCCTGTCCGGCCTTTCTGGATTTTACACTTTTTTCAGATGGCCCTTTTGACTGGGGGGCAGTGAGACTTCATTGTAGTGCAGATTTCCTTTGCAAGCTTGCTTGGTTGGCCAAAAAGTGCGTATGGGTTTTTTCCTGAATATATTCAGGAAAAAACGCATATGCCCTTTTTGGCCAAGTGCATCATTGTGGACGTTCTGCCTCTTTTCCTATGCTTTACATGCAATTCCAGTCTACCTCCTGAAATCGGTTTCCTGCAATTCTGCCCCGCTTTCAAGTCCTCTTGGCAGCCTTACTTCAATATATTTTTGGACGATATCTGTCATTTATAACTCTGCAGGTTTGTGAATTACAGTGCCCCTGAGCTCCTTTCTTCAACTCGCTTTCTTGTGAGCTGGCCGCAACACCGCAGGATTGCTTCAGGCCCTAGTGTCGTTCCGGCATGGCACGCTGAGCCTTTGGTTAATTCCTCTTCCTGGTGGGAAATGAGAGTTAAATTTGCCCATCCAGACACCTCCAGCTAGTCTCTCATTGGTTCTCCCTATTCCTGTTCATTTTCTGCAGAAATTGCAAACTGGGCCAAACAGGAGGTTAAAGGCACTGACTCTCCAAGTGGAGAGAGTTTTAGTAAAGCGTCTGGAATGTTGCACCCGAGTACCAGCGGAGAAAATCTGAGACACATTTGAACACGTTTCCCGATCACACGGTGGATCATACTCTGGGTTCCACATGCATGGTTTAGCTGAAGGAAGAATCCCTTAAACCTGGAGAGTTGAGACCCATGGAATGGGTACCATGCAATATGACTTCAAAGGTTCTGCATTGGCTCACCGAACCTCACCAATCCTATCACTGCTGTGCTTATGCCACTGTACACACGCTTGATTCCCTTTCGGAGACATATAAATCCATAGGTTTTAAGATTCTTACTAGTCAGGTATATTCCTAGACGTTTAATATGTGGTGTTGAGTCCTCTTCGTTGAGCAAGGAGTAGCTCTTGTCTATTACATATTTGGCTTATGGAACGGTATCTGTGCTAATTTCAATCTCTGGTTTTATGCAGCACCCCAATTCACCTTTCCCCTTTAGCAAGCATAAATTGGTTTTCTACATTTGAGACCCTGTTCTGTTTTGTATTTCAGTTCCTGGGTAGCCAAGTTTACATTCCGTGTAGTAGGGATATCTTATGATGTTTCTTTTCCTGTGTGACTTATTTCACTTAGAATCATCGTAGCTGAATCCACTCATTATGCTGCTACGGGCCTGATGATATACATTTCATTGCTGAGTGATATTGCATTGTACGTAAGTACCACAAATTCTTTATCCATTTTTCGCTTTCTGTGATATTGAACTTGTACCGTAAATGAGGTTCTTGTAAACAGAGCCGTCCCAAACTTTGGGGTGGCTGTTTCTTTTTGATTTTAATTTCCCTAAGCTATAGGACCATAAGTGGAAGTGCCCTAGGCTCTGTTGCTTTGTTTTTTAGATGTTTCAGGAAACACCATACACTTCTCCAGAGTGGCTGTTGGCAATTTACATCCCGCCCATCAGCATAACAAGGCTCCCAGTTCTCCATGGCCTGTCCGGCCTTTCTGGATTTTACACTTTTTTCAGATGGCCCTTTTGACTGGGGGGCAGTGAGACTTCATTGTAGTGCAGATTTCCTTTGCAAGCTTGCTTGGTTGGCCAAAAAGGGCGTATGCGTTTTTTCCTGAATATATTCAGGAAAAAACGCATACGCCCTTTTTGGCCAAGTGCATCATTGTGAACATTCTGTCTCTTTTCCTATGCTTTACATGCAATTCCAGTCTACCTCCTGAAATCGGATTCCTGCAATTCTGCCCCGCTTTCAAGTCCTCTTGGCAGCCTTACTTCAATATATTTTTGGACGATAGCTGTCATTTTTAACTCTGCAGGTTTGTGAATTACAGTGCCCCTGAGCTCCTTTCTTCAACTCGCTTTCTTGTGAGCTGGCCGCAACACCGCAGGATTGCTTCAGGCCGTAGTGTGGTTCCGGCATGGCACACTGAGCCTTTGGTTAATTCCTCTTCCTGGTGGGAAATGAGAGTTAAATTTGCCCATCCAGACACCTCCAGCTAGTCTCTCATTGGTTCTCCCTATTCCTGTTCATTTTCCGCAGAAATTGCAAACTGGGCCAAACAGGAGGTTAAAGGCAGTGACTCCCCAAGTGGGGAGAGTGTTAGTAAAGCGTCTGGAATGTTGCACCCGAGTACCAGGGGACGAAAACTGAGACACATTTGAACACGTTTCCCGATCACACGGTGGATCATACTCTGGGTTCCACATGCATGTTTTAGCTGAAGGAAGAATCCCTTAAACCTGGAGAGTTGAGACCCATGGAATGGCTACCATGCAATATGACTTCAAAGGGTCTGCATTTGCTCATCAAACCTCACCAATCCTATCACTGCTGCGTTTATGCCGCTGTACACATGCTTGATTCTCTTTTGGAGACATATAAATCCATAGGTTTTAAGATTATTATTAGTCAGGTATATTCTTAGGCGATTAATATGGGGTGTAGAGTCCACTTCATTGAGCAAGGAGTAGATCTTGTCTATTACATATTTGGCTTATGGAATGGTATCTGTGCTAATTTCAATCTCTGGTTTTATGCAGAACCCCAACTCACCTTTCCCCTTAAGCAAGCATAAGTTGGTTTTCTACATTTGAGACCGTGTTCTGTTTTGTAATTCAGTTTCTGTGTAGCCAAGTTTACATTCCGTGTAGTAGTGATATCTTATGATGTTTCCTTTTCTGTGTGACTTATCTCACTTAGAATCATCGTACCTGAATCCACTCATTATGCTGCTACGGGCCTGATGATATAGATTTCATTGCTGAGTGATATTGCATTGTACGTAAGTACCACAAATTCTTTATCCATTTTTCACCTTCTGTGATATTGAATTTGTACTGTAAATGAGGTTCTTGTAAACAGAGCCGTCCCAAACTTTGGGGTGGCTGTGTCTTTTTGATTTTAATTTCCCTAAGCTATAGGACCATAAGTGGAAGTGCCCTAGGCTCTGTTGCTTTGTTTTTTAGATGTTTCAGGAAACACCATACACTTCTCCAGAGTGGCTGTTGGCAATTTACATCCCGCCCATCAGCATAACAAGGCTCCCAGTTCTCCATGGCCTGTCCTGCCTTTCTGGATTTTACACTTTTTTCAGATGGCCCTTTTGACTGGGGGGCAGTGAGACTTCATTGTAGTGCAGATTTCCTTTGCAAGCTTGCTTGGTTGGCCAAAAAGGGCGTATGCGTTTTTTTCTGAATATATTCAGGAAAAAACGCATACGCCCTTTTTGGCCAAGTGCATCATTGTGGACGTTCTGCCTCTTTTCCTATGCTTTACATGCAATTCCAGTCTACCTCCTGAAATCGGTTTCCTGCAATTCTGCCCCGCTTTCAAGTCCTCTTGGCAGCCTTACTTCAATATATTTTTGGACGATAGCTGTCATTTATAACTCTGCAGGTTTGTGAATTACAGTGCCCCTGAGCTCCTTTCTTCAACTCGCTTTCTTGTGAGCTGGCCGCAACACTGCAGGATTGCTTCAGGCCCTAGTGTGGTTCCGGCATGGCACGCTGAGCCTTTGGTTAATTCCTCTTCCTGGTGGGAAATGAGAGTTAAATTTGCCCGTCCAGACACCTCCAGCTAGTCTCTCATTGGTTCTCCCTATTCCTGTTCATTTTCCGCAGAAATTGCAAACTGGGCCAAACAGGAGGTTAAAGGCAGTGACTCTCCAAGTGGGGAGAGTTTTAGTAAAGCGTCTGGAATGTTGCACCCGAGTACCAGGGGACGAAAAGTGAGACATTTGAACACGTTTCCCGATCACACAGTGGATCATACTCTGGGTTCCACATGCATGTTTTAGGTGAAGGAAGAATCCCTTAAACCTGGAGAGTTGAGACCCATGGAATGGGTACCATGCAATATGACTTCAAAGGGTCTGCATTTGCTCACCGAACCTCACCAATCCTATCACTGCTACGTTTATGCCGCTGTACACACGCTTGATTCTCTTTCAGAGACATATAAATCCATAGGTTTTAAGATTCTTACCAGTCAGGTATATTCTTAGGCATTTAATATGGGGTGTTGAGTCCACTTCGTTGAGCAAGGAGTAGCTCTTGTCTATTACCTATTTGGCTTATGGAATGGTATCTGTGCTAATTTCAATCTCTGGTTTTATGCAGCACCCCAACTCACCTTTCCCCTTAAGCAAGCATAAGTTGGTTTTCTACATTTGAGATCCTGTTCTGTTTTGTAATTCAGTTCCTGTGTAGCCAAGTTTACATTCCGTGTATTAGTGATATCTTATGATGTTTCTTTTTCTGTGTGACTTATCTCACTTAGAATCATCGTACCTGAATCCACTCATTATGCTGCTATGGGCCTGATGACATAGATTTCATTGCTGAGTGATATTGCCTTGTACGTAAGTACCACAACTTCTTTATCCATTTTTCGCTTTCTGTGATATTGAACTTGTACCGTAAACGAGGTTCTTGTAAACAGAGCCGTCCCAAACTTTAGGGTGGCTGTGTCCTTTTGATTTTAATTTCCCTAAGCTATAGGACCATAAGTGGAAGTGCCCTAGGCTCTGTTGCTTTGTTTTTTAGATGTTTCAGGAAACACCATACACTTCTCCAGAGTGGCTGTTGGCAATTTACATCCCGCCCATCAGCATAACAAGGCTCCCAGTTCTCCATGGCCTATCCTGCCTTTCTGGATTTTACACTTTTTTCAGATGGCCCTTTTGACCGGGGGGCAGTGAGACTTCATTGTAGTGCAGATTTCCTTTGCAAGCTTGCTTGGTTGGCCAAAAAGGGCGTATGCGTTTTTTCCTGAATATATTCAGGAAAAAACGCATACGCCCTTTTTGGCCAAGTGCATCATTGTGGACGTTCTGCCTCTTTTCCTATGCTTTACATGCAATTCCAGTCTACCTCCTGAAATCGGTTTCCTGCAATCCTGCCCCGCTTTCAAGTCCTCTTGGCAGCCTTACTTCAATATATTTTTGGACGATAGCTGTCATTTTTAACTCTGCAGGTTTGTGAATTACAGTGTCCCTGAGCTCCTTTCTTCAACTCGCTTTCTTGTGAGCTGGCCGCAACACCGCAGGATTGCTTCAGGCCCTAGTGTGGTTCTGGCATGGCACGCTGAGCCTTTGGTTAATTCCTCTTCCTGGTGGGAAATGAGAGTTAAATTTGCCCATCCAGACACCTCCAGCTAGTCTCTCATTGGTTCTCCCTATTCCTGTTCATTTTCCGCAGAAATTGCAAACTGGGCCAAACAGGAGGTTAAAGGCACTGACTCTCCAAGTGGGGAGAGTGTTAGTAAAGCATCTGGAATGTTGCACCCGAGTACCAGGGGACAAAAACTGAGACACATTTGAACACGTTTCCCGATCACACGGTGGATCATACTCTGGGTTCCACATGCATGTTTTAGCTGAAGGAAGAATCCCTTAAACCTGGAGAGTTGAGACCCATGGAATGGCTACCATGCAATATGACTTCAAAGGGTCTGCATTTGCTCATCAAACCTCACCAATCCTATCACTGCTGCGTTTATGCCGCTGTACACATGCTTGATTCTCTTTTGGAGACATATAAATCCATAGGTTTTAAGATTCTTACTAGTCAGGTATATTCTTAGACGTTTAATATGGGGTGTTGAGTCCACTTCGTTGAGCAAGGAGTAGCTCTTGTCTATTACATATTTGGCTTATGGAACGGTATCTGTGCTAATTTCAATCTCTGGTTTTAAGCAGCACCCCAACTCACCTTTCCCCTTAAGAAAGCATAAGTTGGTTTTCTACATTTGAGACCCTGTTCTGTTTGTAATTCTGTTCCTGTGTAGCCAAGTTTACATTCCGTGTATTAGTGATATCTTATGATGTTTCTTTTTCTGTGTGACTTATCTCACTTAGAATCATCGTACCTGAATCCACTCATTATGCTGCTCTGGGCCTGATGACATAGATTTCATTGCTGAGTGATATTGCATTGTACGTACCTACCACAAATTCTTTATCCATTTTTCACTTTCTGTGATATTGAACTCGAACTGTAAACGAGGTTCTTGTAAACAGAGCTGTCCCAAACTTTGGGGTGACTGTGTCTATTTGATTTTAATTTCCCTAAGCTATAGGACCATAAGTGGAAGTGCCCTAGGCTCTGTTGCTTTGTTTTTTAGATGTTTCAGGAAACACCATACACTTCTCCAGAGTGGCTGTTGGCAATTTACATCCTGCCCATCAGCATAACAAGGCTCCCAGTTCTCCATGGCCTGTCCTGCCTTTTTGGATTTTACACTTTTTTCAGATGGCCCTTTTGACCGGGGGGCAGTGAGACTTCATTGTAGTGCAGATTTCCTTTGCAAGCTTGCTTGGTTGGCCAAAAAGGGCGTATGCGTTTTTTCCTGAATATATTCAGGAAAAAACGCATACGCCCTTTTTGGCCAAGTGCATCATTGTGGACGTTCTGCCTCTTTTCCTATGCTTTACATGCAATTCCAGTCTACCTCCTGAAATCGGTTTCCTGCAATTCTGCCCCGCTTTCAAGTCCTCTTGGCAGCCTTACTTCAATATATTTTTGGACGATAGCTGTCATTTTTAACTCTGCAGGTTTGTGTATTACAGTGCCCCTGAGCTGCTTTCTTCAACTCGCTTTCTTGTGAGCTGGCCGCAACACCGCAGGATTGCTTCAGGCCCTAGTGTGGTTCCGGCATGGCATGCTGAGCCTTTGGTTAATTCCTCTTCCTGGTGGGAAATGAGAGTTAAATTTGCCCGTCCAGACACCTCCAGCTAGTCTCTCATTGGTTCTCCCTATTCCTGTTTATTTTCCGCAGAAATTGCAAACTGGGCCAAACAGGAGGTTAAAGGCACTGACTCTCCAAGTGGGGAGAGTGTTAGTAAAGCGTCTGGAATGTTGCACCCGAGTACGAGGAGACGAAACCTGAGACACATTTCAACACGTTTCCCGATCACACGGTGGATCATACTCTGGGTTCCACATGCATGTTTTAGGTGAAGGAAGAATCCCTTAAACCTGGAGAGTTGAGACCCATGGAATGGGTACCATGCAATATGACTTCAAAGGTTCTGCATTGGCTCACCGAACCTCACCAATCCTATCACTGCTGTGCTTATGCCACTGTACACACGCTTGATTCCCTTTCGGAGACATATAAATCCATAGGTTTTAAGATTCTTACTAGTCAGGTATATTCCTAGACGTTTAATATGGGGTGTTGAGTCCTCTTCGTTGAGCAAGGAGTAGCTCTTGTCTATTACATATTTGGCTTATGGAACGGTATCTGTGCTAATTTCAATCTCTGGTTTTATGCAGCACCCCAATTCACCTTTCCCCTTAAGCAAGCATAAATTGGTTTTCTACATTTGAGACCCTGTTCTGTTTTGTATTTCAGTTCCTGGGTAGCCAAGTTTACATTCCGTGTAGTAGGGATATCTTATGATGTTTCTTTTCCTGTGTGACTTATTTCACTTAGAATCATCGTACCTGAATCCACTCATTATGCTGCTACGGGCCTGATGATATACATTTCATTGCTGAGTGATATTGCATTGTACGTAAGTACCACAAATTCTTTATCCATTTTTCGCTTTCTGTGATATTGAACTTGTACCGTAAATGAGGTTCTTGTAAACAGAGCCATCCCAAACTTTGGGGTGGCTGTTTCTTTTTGATTTTAATTTCCCTAAGCTATAGGACCATAAGTGGAAGTGCCCTAGGCTCTGTTGCTTTGTTTTTTAGATGTTTCAGGAAACACCATACACTTCTCCAGAGTGGCTGTTGGCAATTTACATCCCGCCCATCAGCATAAAAAGGCTCCCAGTTCTCCATGGCCTGTCCGGCCTTTCTGGATTTTACACTTTTTTCAGATGGCCCTTTTGACTGGGGGGCAGTGAGACTTCATTGTAGTGCAGATTTCCTTTGCAAGCTTGCTTGGTTGACCAAAAAGGGCGTATGCGTTTTTTCCTGAATATATTCAGGAAAAAACGCATACGCCCTTTTTGGCCAAGTGCATCATTGTGGACATTCTGTCTCTTTTCCTATGCTTTACATGCAATTCCAGTCTACCTCCTGAAATCGGATTCCTGCAATTCTGCCCCGCTTTCGAGTCCTCTTGGCAGCCTTACTTCAATATATTTTTGGACGATAGCTGTCATTTTTAACTCTGCAGGTTTGTGAATTACAGTGCCCCTGAGCTCCTTTCTTCAACTCGCTTTCTTGTGAGCTGGCCGCAACACCGCAGGATTGCTTCAGGCCCTAGTGTGGTTCCGGCATGGCACGCTGAGCCTTTGGTTAATTCCTCTTCCTGGTGGGAAATGAGAGTTAAATTTGCCCATCCAGACACCTCCAGCTAGTCTCTCATTGGTTCTCCCTATTCCTGTTCATTTTCCGCAGAAATTGCAAACTGGGCCAAACAGGAGGTTAAAGGCAGTGACTCTCCAAGTGGGAGAGTGTTAGTAAAGCGTCTGGAATGTTGCACCCGAGTACCAGGGGACGAAAACTGAGACACATTTGAACACGTTTCCCGATCACACGGTGGATCATACTCTGGGTTCCACATGCATGTTTTAGCTGAAGGAAGAATCCCTTAAACCTGGAGAGTTGAGACCCATGGAATGGCTACCATGCAATATGACTTCAAAAGGTCTGCATTTGCTCATCAAACCTCAGAAATCCTATCACTGCTGCGTTTATGCCGCTGTACACATGCTTGATTCTCTTTTGGAGACATATAAATCCATAGGTTTTAAGATTATTATTAGTCAGGTATATTCTTAGGCGATTAATATGGGGTGTAGTGTCCACTTCGTTGAGCAAGGAGTAGATCTTGTCTATTACATATTTGGCTTATGGAATGGTATCTGTGCTAATTTCAATCTCTGGTTTTATGCAGAACCCCAACTCACCTTTCCCCTTAAGCAAGCATAAGTTGGTTTTCTACATTTGAGACCGTGTTCTGTTTTGTAATTCAGTTTCTGTGTAGCCAAGTTTACATTCCGTGTAGTAGTGATATCTTATGATGTTTCCTTTTCTGTGTGACTTATCTCACTTAGAATCATCGTACCTGAATCCACTCATTATGCTGCTACGGGCCTGATGATATAGATTTCATTGCTGAGTGATATTGCATTGTACGTAAGTACCACAAATTCTTTATCCATTTTTCACCTTCTGTGATATTGAATTTGTACTGTAAATGAGGTTCTTGTAAACAGAGCCGTCCCAAACTTTGGGGTGGCTGTGTCTTTTTGATTTTAATTTCCCTAAGCTATAGGACCATAAGTGGAAGTGCCCTAGGCTCTGTTGCTTTGTTTTTTAGATGTTTCAGGAAACACCATACACTTCTCCAGAGTGGCTGTTGGCAATTTACATCCCGCCCATCAGCATAACAAGGCTCCCAGTTCTCCATGGCCTGTCCTGCCTTTCTGGATTTTACACTTTTTTCAGATGGCCCTTTTGACTGGGGGGCAGTGAGACTTCATGGTAGTGCAGATTTCCTTTGCAAGCTTGCTTGGTTGGCCAAAAAGGGCGTATGCGTTTTTTCCTGAATATATTCAGGAAAAAACGCATACGCCCTTTTTGGCCAAGTGCATCATTGTGGACGTTCTGCCTCTTTTCCTATGCTTTACATGCAATTCCAGTCTACCTCCTGAAATCGGTTTCCTGCAATTCTGCCCCGCTTTCAAGTCCTCTTGGCAGCCTTACTTCAATATATTTTTGGACGATAGCTGTCATTTATAACTCTGCAGGTTTGTGAATTACAGTGCCCCTGAGCTCCTTTCTTCAACTCGCTTTCTTGTGAGCTGGCCGCAACACCGCAGGATTGCTTCAGGCCCTAGTGTCGTTCCGGCATGGCACGCTGAGCCTTTGGTTAATTCCTTTTCCTGGTGGGAAATGAGAGTTAAATTTGCCCGTCCAGACACCTCCAGCTAGTCTCTCATTGGTTCTCCCTATTCCTGTTCATTTTCCGCAGAAATTGCAAACTGGGCCAAACAGGAGGTTAAAGGCAGTGACTCTCCAAGTGGGGAGAGTTTTAGTAAAGCGTCTGGAATGTTGCACCCGAGTACCAGGGGACGAAAAGTGAGACATTTGAACACGTTTCCCGATCACACAGTGGATCATACTCTGGGTTCCACATGCATGTTTTAGGTGAAGGAAGAATCCCTTAAACCTGGAGAGTTGAGACCCATGGAATGGGTACCATGCAATATGACTTCAAAGGGTCTGCATTTGCTCACCGAACCTCACCAATCCTATCACTGCTACGTTTTTGCCGCTGTACACACGCTTGATTCTCTTTCGGAGACATATAAATCCATAGGTTTTAAGATTCTTACCAGTCAGGTATATTCTTAGGCATTTAATATGGGGTGTTGAGTCCACTTCGTTGAGCAAGGAGTAGCTCTTGTCTATTACCTATTTGGCTTATGGAATGGTATCTGTGCTAATTTCAATCTCTGGTTTTATGCAGCACCCCAACTCACCTTTCCCCTTAAGCAAGCATAAGTTGGTTTTCTACATTTGAGATCCTGTTCTGTTTTGTAATTCAGTTCCTGTGTAGCCAAGTTTACATTCCGTGTATTAGTGATATCTTATGATGTTTCTTTTTCTGTGTGACTTATCTCACTTAGAATCATCGTACCTGAATCCACTCATTATGCTGCTATGGGCCTGATGACATAGATTTCATTGCTGAGTGATATTGCATTGTACGTAAGTACCACAACTTCTTTATCCATTTTTCGCTTTCTGTGATATTGAACTTGTACCGTAAACGAGGATCTTGTAAACAGAGCCGTCCCAAACTTTAGGGTGGCTGTGTCTTTTTGATTTTAATTTCCCTAAGCTATAGGACCATAAGTGGAAGTGCCCTAGGCTCTGTTGCTTTGTTTTTTAGATGTTTCAGGAAACACCATACACTTCTCCAGAGTGGCTGTTGGCAATTTACATCCCGCCCATCAGCATAACAAGGCTCCCAGTTCTCCATGGCCTATCCTGCCTTTCTGGATTTTACACTTTTTTCAGATGGCCCTTTTGACCGGGGGGCAGTGAGACTTCATTGTAGTGCAGATTTCCTTTGCAAGCTTGCTTGGTTGGCCAAAAAGGGCGTATGCGTTTTTTCCTGAATATATTCAGGAAAAAACGCATACGCCCTTTTTGGCCAAGTGCATCATTGTGGACGTTCTGCCTCTTTTCCTATGCTTTACATGCAATTCCAGTCTACCTCCTGAAATCGGTTTCCTGCAATCCTGCCCCGCTTTCAAGTCCTCTTGGCAGCCTTACTTCAATATATTTTTGGACGATAGCTGTCATTTTTAACTCTGCAGGTTTGTGAATTACAGTGTCCCTGAGCTCCTTTCTTCAACTCGCTTTCTTGTGAGCTGGCCGCAACACCGCAGGATTGCTTCAGGCCCTAGTGTGGTTCTGGCATGGCACGCTGAGCCTTTGGTTAATTCCTCTTCCTGGTGGGAAATGAGAGTTAAATTTGCCCATCCAGACACCTCCAGCTAGTCTCTCATTGGTTCTCCCTATTCCTGTTCATTTTCCGCAGAAATTGCAAACTGGGCCAAACAGGAGGTTAAAGGCACTGACTCTCCAAGTGGGGAGAGTGTTAGTAAAGCATCTGGAATGTTGCACCCGAGTACCAGGGGACAAAAACTGAGACACATTTGAACACGTTTCCCGATCACACGGTGGATCATACTCTGGGTTCCACATGCATGTTTTAGCTGAAGGAAGAATCCCTTAAACCTGGAGAGTTGAGACCCATGGAATGGCTACCATGCAATATGACTTCAAAGGGTCTGCATTTGCTCATCAAACCTCACCAATCCTATCACTGCTGCGTTTATGCCGCTGTACACATGCTTGATTCTCTTTTGGAGACATATAAATCCATAGGTTTTAAGATTATTACTAGTCAGGTATATTCTTAGGCGTTTAATATGGGGTGTAGAGTCCACTTCGTTGAGCAAGGAGTAGCTCTTGTCTATTACATATTTGGCTTATGGAATGGTATCTGTGCTAATTTCAATCTCTGGTTTTATGCAGAACCCCAACTCACCTTTCCCCTTAAGCAAGCATAAGTTGGTTTTCTACATTTGAGACCGTGTTCTGTTTTGTAATTCAGTTTCTGTGTAGCCAAGTTTACATTCCGTGTAGTAGTGATATCTTATGATGTTTCTTTTTCTGTGTGACTTATCTCACTTAGAATCATCGTACCTGAATCCACTCATTATGCTGCTACGGGCCTGATGATATAGATTTCATTGCTGAGTGATATTGCATTGTACGTAAGTACCACAAATTCTTTATCCATTTTTCACCTTCTGTGATATTGAATTTGTACTGTAAATGAGGTTCTTGTAAACAGAGCTGTCCCAAACTTTGGGGTGAGTGTGTCTTTTTTATTTTAATTTCCCTAAGCTATAGGACCATAAGTGGAAGTGCCCTAGGCTCTGTTGCTTTGTTTTTTAGATGTTTCAGGAAACACCATACACTTCTCCAGAGTGGCTGTTGGCAATTTACATCCCGCCCATCAGCATAACAAGGCTCCCAGTTCTCCATGGCCTGTCCTGCCTTTCTGGATTTTACACTTTTTTCAGATGGTCCTTTTGCCCGGGGGGCAGTGAGACTTCATGGTAGTGCAGATTTCCTTTGCAAGCTTGCTTGGTTGGCCAAAAAGGGCGTATGCGTTTTTTCCTGAATATATTCAGGAAAAAACGCATACGCCCTTTTTGGCCAAGTGCATCATTGTGGACGTTCTGCCTCTTTTCCTATGCTTTACATGCAATTCCAGTCTACCTCCTGAAATTGGTTTCCTGCAATTCTGCCCCGCTTTCAAGTCCTCTTGGCAGCCTTACTTCAATATATTTTTGGACGATAGCTGTCATTTTTAACTCTGCAGGTTTGTGAATTACAGTGCCCCTGAGCTCCTTTCTTCAACTCACTTTCTTGTGAGCTGGCCGCAACACCGCAGGATTGCTTCAGGCCCTAGTGTGGTTCCGGCATGGCACGCTGAGCCTTTGGTTAATTCCACTTCCTGGTGGGAAATGAGAGTTAAATTTGCCCATCCAGACACCTCCAGCTAGTCTCTCATTGGTTCTCCCTATTCCTGTTCATTTTCCACAGAAATTGCAAACTGGGCCAAACAGGAGGTTAAAGGCACTGACTCGCCAGTGGGGAGAGTGTTAGTAAAGCGTCTGGAATGTTGCACCCGAGTACCAGGGGACGAAAAGTGAGACATTTGAACACGTTTCCCGATCACACAGTGGATCATACTCTGGGTTCCACATGCATGTTTTAGGTGAAGGAAGAATCCCTTAAACCTGGAGAGTTGAGACCCATGGAATGGGTACCATGCAATATGACTTCAAAGGGTCTGCATTTGCTCACCGAACCTCAACAATCCTATCACTGCTGCATTTATGCCGCTGTACACACGCTTGATTCTCTTTCGGAGACATATAAATCCATAGGTTTTAAGATTCTTACCAGTCAGGTATATTCTTAGGCATTTAATATGGGGTGTTGAGTCCACTTCGTTGAGCAAGGAGTAGCTCTTGTCTATTACCTATTTGGCTTATGGAATGGTATCTGTGCTAATTTCAATCTCTGGTTTTATGCAGCACCCCAACTCACCTTTCCCCTTAAGCAAGCATAAATTGGTTTTCTACATTTGAGATCCAGTTCTGTTTTGTAATTCAGTTCCTGTGTAGCCAAGTTTACATTCCGTGTATTAGTGATATCTTATGATGTTTCTTTTTCTGTGTGACTTATCTCACTTAGAATCATCGTACCTGAATCCACTCATTATGCTGCTATGGGCCTGATGACATAGATTTCATTGCTGAGTGATATTGCATTGTACGTAAGTACCACAACTTCTTTATCCATTTTTCGCTTTCTGTGATATTGAACTTGTACCGTAAACGAGGATCTTGTAAACAGAGCCGTCCCAAACTTTGGGGTGGCTGTGTCTTTTTGATTTTAATTTCCCTAAGCTATAGGACCATAAGTGGAAGTGCCCTAGGCTCTGTTGCTTTGTTTTTTAGATGTTTCAGGAAACACCATACACTTCTCCAGAGTGGCTGTTGGCAATTTACATCCCGCCCATCAGCATAACAAGGCTCCCAGTTCTCCATGGCCTATCCTGCCTTTCTGGATTTTACACTTTTTTCAGATGGCCCTTTTGACCGGGGGGCAGTGAGACTTCATTGTAGTGCAGATTTCCTTTGCAAGCTTGCTTGGTTGGCCAAAAAGCGCGTATGCGTTTTTTCCTGAATATATTCAGGAAAAAACGCATACGCCCTTTTTGGCCAAGTGCATCATTGTGGACGTTCTGCCTCTTTTCCTATGCTTTACATGCAATTCCAGTCTACCTCCTGAAATCGGTTTCCTGCAATCCTGCCCCGCTTTCGAGTCCTCTTGGCAGCCTTACTTCAATATATTTTTGGACGATAGCTGTCATTTTTAACTCTGCAGGTTTGTGAATTACAGTGTCCCTGAGCTCCTTTCTTCAACTCGCTTTCTTGTGAGCTGGCCGCAACACCGCAGGATTGCTTCAGGCCCTAGTGTGGTTCCGGCATGGCACGCTGAGCCTTTGGTTAATTCCTCTTCCTGGTGGGAAATGAGAGTTAAATTTGCCCATCCAGACACCTCCAGCTAGTCTCTCATTGGTTCTCCCTATTCCTGTTCATTTTCCGCAGAAATTGCAAACTGGGCCAAACAGGAGGTTAAAGGCACTGACTCTCCAAGTGGGGAGAGTGTTAGTAAAGCGTCTGGAATGTTGCACCCGAGTACCAGGGGACGAAAACTGAGACACATTTGAACACGTTTCCCGATCACACGGTGGATCATACTCTGGGTTCCACATGCATGTTTTAGCTGAAGGAAGAATCCCTTAAACCTGGAGAGTTGAGACCCATGGAATGGGTACCATGCAATATGACTTCAAAGGGTCTGCATTTGCTCATCAAACCTCACCAATCCTATCACTGCTGCGTTTATGCCGCTGTACACATGCTTGATTCTCTTTTGGAGACATATAAATCCATAGGTTTTAAGATTATTACTAGTCAGGTATATTCTTAGGCGATTAATATGGGGTGTAGAGTCCACTTCGTTGAACAAGGAGTAGCTCTTGTCTATTACATATTTGGCTTATGGAATGGTATCTGTGCTAATTTCAATCTCTGGTTTTATGCAGCACCCCAACTCACCTTTCCCCTTAAGCAAGCATAAGTTGGTTTTCTACATTTGAGACCGTGTTCTGTTTTGTAATTCAGTTTCTGTGTAGCCAAGTTTACATTCCGTGTAGTAGTGATATCTTATGATGTTTCTTTTTCTGTGTGACTTATCTCACTTAGAATCATCGTACCTGAATCCACTCATTATGCTGCTACGGGCCTGATGTTATAGATTTCATTGCTGAGTGATATTGCATTGTACGTAAGTACCACAAATTCTTTATCCATTTTTCACCTTCTGTGATATTGAATTTGTACTGTAAATGAGGTTCTTGTAAACAGAGCCGTCCCAAACTTTGGGGTGGCTGTGTCTTTTTTATTTTAATTTCCCTAAGCTATAGGACCATAAGTGGAAGTGCCCTAGGCTCTGTTGCTTTGTTTTTTAGATGTTTCAGGAAACACCATACACTTCTCCAGAGTGGCTGTTGGCAATTTACATCCCGCCCATCAGCATAACAAGGCTCCCAGTTCTCCATGGCCTGTCCTGCCTTTCTGGATTTTACACTTTTTTCAGATGGCCCTTTTGACCGGGGGGCAGTGAGACTTCATGGTAGTGCAGATTTCCTTTGCAAGCTTGCTTGGTTGGCCAAAAAGGGCGTATGCGTTTTTTCCTGAATATATTCAGGAAAAAACGCATACGCCCTTTTTGGCCAAGTGCATCATTGTGGACGTTCTGCCTCTTTTCCTATGCTTTACATGCAATTCCAGTCTACCTCCTGAAATCGGTTTCCTGCAATCCTGCCCCGCTTTCAAGTCCTCTTGGCAGCCTTACTTCAATATATTTTTGGACGATAGCTGTCATTTATAACTCTGCAGGTTTGTGAATTACAGTGCCCCTGAGCTCCTTTCTTCAACTCGCTTTCTTGTGAGCTGGCTGCAACACCGCAGGATTGCTTCAGGCCCTAGTGTGGTTCCGGTATGGCACGCTGAGCCTTTGGTTAATTCCTCTTCCTGGTGGGAAATGAGAGTTAAATTTGCCCGTCCAGCCACCTCCAGCTAGTCTCTCATTGGTTCTCCCTATTCCTGTTCATTTTTCGCAGAAATTGCAAACTGGGCCAAACAGGAGGTTAAAGGCACTGACTCTCCAAGTGGGGAGAGTTTTAGTAAAGCGTCTGGAATGTTGCACCCGAGTACCAGGGGACAAAAACTGAGACACATTTGAACACGTTTCCCGATCACACGGTGGATCATACTCTGGGTTCCACATGCATGTTTTAGCTGAAGGAAGAATCCCTTAAACCTGGAGAGTTGAGACCCATGGAATGGGTACCATGCAATATGACTTCAAAGGGTCTGCATTGGCTCACCGAACCTCACCAATCCTATTACTGCTGCATTTATGCCTCTGTAGAAACGCTTGATTCTCTTTCGGAGACATATAAATCCATAGATTTTAAGATTCTTACTAGTCAGGTATATTCTTAGACGTTTAATATGGGGTGTTGAGTCCTCTTCGTTGAGCAAGGAGTAGCTCTTGTCTATTACATATTTGGCTTATGGAACGGTATCTGTGCTAATTTCAATCTCTGGTTTTATGCAGCACCCCAACTCACCTTTCCCCTTAAGCAAGCATAAGTTGGTTTTCTACATTTGAGACCTTGTTCTGTTTTGTAATTCAGTTCCTGTGTAGCCAAGTTTACATTCCGTGTATTAGTGATATCTTATGATGTTTCTTTTTCTGTGTGACTTATCTCACTTAGAATCATCGTACCTGAATCCACTCATTATGCTGCTATGGGCCTGATGACATAGATTTCATTGCTGAGTGATATTGCATTGTACGTAAGTACTACAACTTCTTTATCCATTTTTCGCTTTCTGTGATATTGAACTTGTACCGTAAACGAGGTTCTTGTAAACAGAGCCGTCCCAAACTTTGGGGTGGCTGTGTCTTTTTGATTTTAATTTCCCTAAGCTATACGACCATAAGTGGAAGTGCCCTAGGCTCTGTTGCTTTGTTTTTTAGATGTTTCAGGAAACACCATACACTTCTCCAGAGTGGCTGTTGGCAATTTACATCCCGCCCATCAGCATAACAAGGCTCCCAATTCTCCATGAGCTGTCCTGCCTTTCTGGATTTTACACTTTTTTCAGATGGCCCTTTTGACTGGGGGGCAGTGAGACTTCATTGTACTGCAGATTTCTTTGCAAGCTTGCTTGGTTGGCCAAAAAGGGCGTATGCGTTTTTTCCTGAATATATTCAGGAAAAAACGCATACGCCCTTTTTGGCCAAGTGCATCATTGTGGACGTTCTGCCTCTTTTCCTATGCTTTACATGCAATTCCAGTCTACCTCCTGAAATCGGATTCCTGCAATTCTGCCCCGCTTTCAAGTCCTCTTGGCAGCCTTACTTCAATATATTTTTGGACGATAGCTGTCATTTATAACTCTGCAGGTTTGTGAATTACAGTGCCCCTGAGCTCCTTTCTTCAACTCGCTTTCTTGTGAGCTGGCCGCAACACCGCAGCATGGCTTCAGGCCCTAGTGTGGTTCCGGCATGGCACGCTGAGCCTTTGGTTAATTCCTCTTCCTGGTGGGAAATGAGAGTTAAATTTGCCCGTCCAGACACCTCCAGCTAGTCTCTCATTGGTTCTCCCTATTCCTGTTCATTTTCCGCAGAAATTGCAAACTGGGCCAAACAGGAGGTTAAAGGCACTGACTCTCCAAGTGGGGAGAGTGTTAGTAAAGCATCTGGAATGTTGCACCCGAGTACCAGCGGACGAAAACTGACACATTTGAACACTTTTTCCGATCACACGGTGGATCATACTCTGGGTTCCACATGCATGTTTTAGCTGAAGGAAGAATCCCTTAAACCTGGAAAGTTGAGAACCAAGGAATAGGTACCACGCAATATGACTTCAAAGGGTCTGCATTTGCTCACCGAACGTCACCAATCCTATCACTGCTGCGCTTATGCCGCTGTACACACGCTTGATTCTCTTTCGGAGACAAATAAGTCCATAGGTTTTAAGATTCTTACTAGTCAGGTATATTCTTAGGCGTTTAATATGGGGTGTTGTGTCCTCTTCGTTGAGCAAGGAGTAGATCTTGTCTATTACATATTTGGCTTGTGGAACGGTATCTGTGCTAATTTCAATCTCTGGTTTTATGCAGCACCCCAACTCACCTTTCCCCTTAAGCAAGCATAAGTTGGTTTTCTACATTTGACACCCTGTTCTGTTTTGTAATTCAGTTCCTGTGTAGCCAAGTTTACATTCCGTGTAGTAGTGATATCTTATGATGTTTCTTTTTCTGTGTGACTTATCTTACTTAGAATCATCGTACCTGAATCCACTCATTATGCTGTTACGGGCCTGATGACATACATTTCATTGCTGAGTGATATTGCATTGTACGTAAGTACCACAACTTCTTTATCCATTTTTCGCTTTCTGTGATATAGAACTTGTACCGTAAACGAGGATCTTGTAAACAGAGCCGTCCCAAACTTTAGGGTGGCTGTGTCTTTTTGATTTTAATTTCCCTAAGCTATAGGACCATAAGTGGAAGTGCCCTAGGCTCTGTTGCTTTGTTTTTTAGATGTTTCAGGAAACACCATACACTTCTCCAGAGTGGCTGTTGGCAATTTACATCCCGCCCATCAGCATAACAAGGCTCCCAGTTCTCCATGGCCTGTCCTGCCTTTCTGGATGTTACACTTTTTTCAGATGGCCCTTTTGACCGGGGGGCAGTGAGACTTCATTGTAGTGCAGATTTCCTTTGCAAGCTTGGTTGGTTGGCCAAAAAGGGCGTATGCGTTTTTTCCTGAATATATTCAGGAAAAAACGCATACGCCCTTTTTGGCCAAGTGCATCATTGTGGACGTTCTGCCTCTTTTCCTATGCTTTACATGCAATTCCAGTCTACCTCCTGAAACCGGTTTCCTGCAATTCTGCCCCGCTTTCAAGTCCTCTTGGCAGCCTTACTTCAATATATTTTTGGACGATAGCTGTCATTTATAACTCTGCAGGTTTGTGAATTACAGTGCCCCTGAGCTCCTTTCTTCAACTCGCTTTCTTGTGAGCTGGCCGCAACACCGCAGCATGGCTTCAGGCCCTAGTGTGGTTCCGGCATGGCACGCTGAGCCTTTGGTTAATTCCTCTTCCTGGTGGGAAATGAGAGTTAAATTTGCCCGTCCAGACACCTCCAGCTAGTCTCTCATTGGTTCTCCCTATTCCTGTTCATTTTCCGCAGAAATTGCAAACTGGGCCAAACAGGAGGTTAAAGGCACTGACTCTCCAAGTGGGGAGAGTGTTAGTAAAGCATCTGGAATGTTGCACCCGAGTACCAGCGGACGAAAACTGACACATTTGAACACGTTTTCCGATCACACGGTGGATCATACTCTGGGTTCCACATGCATGTTTTAGCTGAAGGAAGAATCCCTTAAACCTGGAAAGTTGAGAACCAAGGAATAGGTACCACGCAATATGACTTCAAAGGGTCTGCATTTGCTCACCGAACGTCACCAATCCTATCACTGCTGCGCTTATGCCGCTGTACACACGCTTGATTCTCTTTCGGAGACAAATAAGTCCATAGGTTTTAAGATTCTTACTAGTCAGGTATATTCTTAGGCGTTTAATATGGGGTGTTGTGTCCTCTTCGTTGAGCAAGGAGTAGATCTTGTCTATTACATATTTGGCTTGTGGAACGGTATCTGTGCTAATTTCAATCTCTGGTTTTATGCAGCACCCCAACTCACCTTTCTCCTTAAGCAAGCATAAGTTGGTTTTCTACATTTGACACCCTGTTCTGTTTTGTAATTCAGTTCCTGTGTAGCCAAGTTTACATTCCGTGTAGTAGTGATATCTTATGATGTTTCTTTTTCTGTGTGACTTATCTTACTTAGAATCATCGTACCTGAATCCACTCATTATGCTGTTACGGGCCTGATGACATACATTTCATTGCTGAGTGATATTGCATTGTACGTAAGTACCACAACTTCTTTATCCATTTTTCGCTTTCTGTGATATAGAACTTGTACCGTAAACGAGGATCTTGTAAACAGAGCCGTCCCAAACTTTAGGGTGGCTGTGTCTTTTTGATTTTAATTTCCCTAAGCTATAGGACCATAAGTGGAAGTGCCCTAGGCTCTGTTGCTTTGTTTTTTAGATGTTTCAGGAAACACCATACACTTCTCCAGAGTGGCTGTTGGCAATTTACATCCCGCCCATCAGCATAACAAGGCTCCCAGTTCTCCATGGCCTGTCCTGCCTTTCTGGATGTTACACTTTTTTCAGATGGCCCTTTTGACCGGGGGGCAGTGAGACTTCATTGTAGTGCAGATTTCCTTTGCAAGCTTGGTTGGTTGGCCAAAAAGGGCGTATGCGTTTTTTCCTGAATATATTCAGGAAAAAACGCATACGCCCTTTTTGGCCAAGTGCATCATTGTGGACGTTCTGCCTCTTTTCCTATGCTTTACATGCAATTCCAGTCTACCTCCTGAAACCGGTTTCCTGCAATTCTGCCCCGCTTTCAAGTCCTCTTGGCAGCCTTACTTCAATATATTTTTGGACAATAGCTGTCATTTATAACTCTGCAGGTTTGTGAATTACAGTGCCCCTGAGCTCCTTTCTTCAACTCGCTTTCTTGTGAGCTGGCCGCAACACCGCAGCATTGCTTCAGGCCCTAGTGTGGTTCCGGAATGGCATGCTGAGCCTTTGGTTAATTCCTCTTCCTGGTGGGAAATGAGAGTTAAATTTGCCCGTCCAGACACCTCCAGCTAGTCTCTCATTGGTTCTCCCTATTCCTGTTCATTTTCCGCAGAAATTGCAAACTGGGCCAAACAGGAGTTTAAAGGCACTGACTCTCCAAGTGGGGAGAGTGTTAGTAAAGCGTCTGGAATGTTGCACCCGAGTACCAGGGGACGAAACCTGAGACACATTTGAACACGTTTCCCGATCACACGGTGGATCATACTCTGGGTTCCAAATGCATGTTTTAGCTGAAGGAAGAATCCCTTAAACCTGGACAGTTGAGACCCATGGAATGGGTACCATGCAATATGACTTCAAAGGGTCTGCATTTGCTCACCGAACCTCACCAATCCTATCACTGCTGCGTTTATGCCACTGTACACACGCTTGATTCTCTTTCGGAGACATAGAAATCCATAGGTTTTAAGATTCTTACTAGTCAGGTATATTCTTAGGCGTTTAATATGGGGTGTTGATTCCACTTGGTTGAGAAAGGAGTAGCTCTTGTCTATTACATATTTGGCTTATGGAACGGTATCTGTGCTAATTTCAATCTCTGGTTTTATGCAGCACCCCAACTCACCTTTCCCCTTAAGAAAGCATAAGTTGGTTTTCTACATTTGAGACCCTGTTCTGTTTTGTAATTCTGTTCCTGTGTAGCCAAGTTTACATTCCGTGTATTAGTGATATCTTATGATGTTTCTTTTTCTGTGTGACTTATCTCACTTAGAATCATCGTACCTGAATCCACTCATTATGCTGCTATGGGCCTGATGACATAGATTTCATTGCTGAGTGATATTGCATTGTACGTACCTACCACAACTTCTTTATCCATTTTTCGCTTTCTGTGATATTGAACTCGAACTGTAAACGAGGTTCTTGTAAACAGAGCTGTCCCAAACTTTGGGGTGACTATGTCTTTTTGATTTTAATTTCCCTAAGCTATAGGACCATAAGTGGAAGTGCCCTAGGCTCTGTTGCTTTGTTTTGTAGATGTTTCAGGAAACACCATACACTTCTCCAGAGTGGCTGTTGGCAATTTACATCCCGCCCATCAGCATAACAAGGTTCCCAGTTCTCCATGGCCAGTCCTGCCTTTCTGGATTTTACACTTTTTTCAGATGGCCCTTTTGACCGGGGGGCAGTGACACTTCATTGTAGTGCAGATTTCCTTTGCAAGCTTGTTTGGTTGGCCAAAAAGTGCGTATGCGTTTTTTCCCGTATATATTCAGGAAAAAACGCATACGCCCTTTTTGGCCAAGTGCATCATTGTGGACGTTCTGCCTCTTTTCCTATGCTTTACATGCAATTCCAGTCTACCTCCTGAAATCGGTTTCCTGCAATTCTGCCCCGCATTCAAGTCCTCTTGGCAGCCTTACTTCAATATATTTTTGGACGATAGCTGTCATTTTTAACTCTGCAGGTTTGTGTATTACAGTGACCCTGAGCTGCTTTCTTCAACTCGCTTTCTTGTGAGCTGGCCGCAACACCGCAGGATTGCTTCAGGCCCTAGTGTGGTTCCGGCATGGCACGCTGAGCCTTTGGTTAATTCCTCTTCCTGGTGGGAAATGAGAGTTAAATTTGCCCATCCAGACACCTCCAGCTAGACTCTCATTGGTTCTCCCTATTTCTGTTCATTTTCCGCAGAAATTGCAAACTGGGCCAAACAGGAGGTTAAAGGCACTGTCTCTCCAAGTGGGGAGAGTGTTAGTAAAGCGTCTGGAATGTTGCACCCGAGTACCAGGGGACGAAACCTGAGACACATTTGAACACGTTTCCCGATCACACGGTGGATCATACTCTGGGTTCCAAATGCATGTTTTAGCTGAAGGAAGAATCCCTTAAACCTGGAGAGTTGAGACCCATGGAATGGGTACCATGCAATATGACTTCAAAGGGTCTGCATTTGCTCACCGAACCTCACCAATCCTATCACTGCTGCGTTTATGCCGCTGTACACACGCTTGATTCTCTTTCGGAGACATAGAAATCCATAGGTTTTAAGATTCTTACTAGTCAGGTATATTCTTAGGCGTTTAATATGGGGTGTTGATTCCACTTGGTTGAGAAAGGAGTAGCTCTTGTCTATTACATATTTGGCTTATGGAACGGTATCTGTGCTAATTTCAATCTCTGGTTTTATGCAGCACCCCAATTCACCTTTCCCCTTAAGCTAGCATAAGTTGGTTTTCTACATTTGAGACACTGTTCTGTTTTGTATTTCAGTTCCTGGGTAGCCAAGTTTACATTCCGTGTAGTAGGGATATCTTATGATGTTTCTTTTTCTGTGTGACTTATTTCACTTAGAATCATCGTACCTGAATCCACTCATTATGCTGCTACGGGCCTGATGATATACATTTCATTGCTGAGTGATATTGCATTGTACGTAAGTACCACAAATTCTTTATCCATTTTTCGCTTTCTGTGATATTGAACTTGTACCATAAATGAGGTTCTTGTAAACAGAGCCGTCCCAAACTTTGGGGTGGCTGTTTCTTTTTGATTTTAATTTCCCTAAGCTATAGGACCATAAGTGGAAGTGCCCTAGGCTCTGTTGCTTTGTTTTTTAGATGTTTCAGGAAACACCATACACTTCTCCAGAGTGGCTGTTGGCAATTTACATCCAGCCCATCAGCATAACAAGGCTCCCAGTTCTCCATGGCCTGTCCTGCCTTTCTGGATTTTACACTTTTTTCAGATGGCCCTTTTGACTGGGGGGCAGTGAGACTTCATTGTAGTGCAGATTTCCTTTGCAAGCTTGCTTGGTTGGCCAAAAAGGGCGTATGCGTTTTTTCCTGAATATATTCAGGAAAAAACGCATACGCCCTTTTTGGCCAAGTGCATCATTGTGGACATTCTGTCTCTTTTCCTATGCTTTACATGCAATTCCAGTCTACCTCCTGAAATCGGATTCCTGCAATTCTGCCCCGCTTTCGAGTCCTCTTGGCAGCCTTACTTCAATATATTTTTGGACGATAGCTGTCATTTTTAACTCTGCAGGTTTGTGAATTACAGTGCCCCTGAGCTCCTTTCTTCAACTCGCTTTCTTGTGAGCTGGCCGCAACACCGCAGGATTGCTTCAGGCCCTAGTGTGGTTCCGGCATGGCACGCTGAGCCTTTGGTTAATTCCTCTTCCTGGTGGGAAATGAGAGTTAAATTTGCCCATCCAGACACCTCCAGCTAGTCTCTCATTGGTTCTCCCTATTCCTGTTCATTTTCCGCAGAAATTGCAAACTGGGCCAAACAGGAGGTTAAAGGCAGTGACTCTCCAAGTGGGGAGAGTGTTAGTAAAGCGTCTGGAATGTTGCACCCGAGTACCAGGGGACGAAAACTGAGACACATTTGAACACATTTCCCGATCACACGGTGGATCATACTCTGGGTTCCACATGCATGTTTTAGCTGAAGGAAGAATCCCTTAAACCTGGAGAGTTGAGACCCATGGAATGGCTACCATGCAATATGACTTCAAAGGGTCTGCATTTGCTCATCAAACCTCAGAAATCCTATCACTGCTGCGTTTATGCCGCTGTACACATGCTTGATTCTCTTTTGGAGACATATAAATCCATAGGTTTTAAGATTATTACTAGTCAGGTATATTCTTAGGCGATTAATATGGGGTGTAGAGTCCACTTCGTTGAGCAAGGAGTAGATCTTGTCTATTACATATTTGGCTTATGGAATGGTATCTGTGCTAATTTCAATCTCTGGTTTTATGCAGAACCCCAACTCACCTTTCCCCTTAAGCAAGCATAAGTTGGTTTTCTACATTTGAGACCGTGTTCTGTTTTGTAATTCAGTTTCTGTGTAGCCAAGTTTACATTCCGTGTAGTAGTGATATCTTATGATGTTTCCTTTTCTGTGTGACTTATCTCACTTAGAATCATCGTACCTGAATCCACTCATTATGCTGCTACGGGCCTGATGATATAGATTTCATTCCTGAGTGATATTGCATTGTACGTAAGTACCACAACATCTTTATCCATTTTTCACTTTCTGCGATATTGAACTTGTACCATAAACGAGATTCTTGTAAACAGAGCCGGCCCAAACTTTGGGGTGGCTGTGTCTTTTTTATTTTAATTTCCCTAAGCTATAGGACCATAAGTGGAAGTGCCCTAGGCTCTGTTGCTTTGTTTTTTAGATGTTTCAGGAAACACCATACACTTCTCCAGAGTGGCTGTTGGCAATTTACATCCCGCCCATCAGCATAACAAGGCTCCCAGTTCTCCATGGCCTGTCCTGCCTTTCTGGATTTTATACTTTTTTCAGATGGCCCTTTTGACCGGGGGGCAGTGAGACTTCATTGTCCTGCAGATTTCCTTTGCAAGCTTGCTTGGTTGGCCAAAAAGGGTGTATGCGTTTTTTCCTGAATATATTCAGGAAAAAACGCATACGCCCTTTTTGGCCAAGTGCATCATTGTGGACGTTCTGCCTCTTTTCCTATGCTTTACATGCAATTCCAGTCTACCTCCTGAAATCGGATTCCTGCAATTCTGCCCCGCTTTCAAGTCCTCTTGGCAGCCTTACTTCAATATATTTTTGGACGATAGCTGTCATTTTTAACTCTGCAGGTTTGTGAATTACAGTGCCCCTGAGCTCCTTTCTTCAACTCGCTTTCTTGTGAGCTGGCCGCAACACCGCAGGATTGCTTCAGGCCCTAGTGTGGTTCCGGCATGGCACGCTGAGCCTTTGGTTAATTCCTCTTCCTGGTGGGAAATGAGAGTTAAATTTGCCCATCCAGACACCTCCAGCTAGTCTCTCATTGGTTCTCCCTATTCCTGTTCATTTTCCGCAGAAATTGCAAACTGGGCCAAACAGGAGGTTAAAGGCACTGACTCTCCAAGTGGGGAGAGTTTTAGTAAAGCGTCTGGAATGTTGCACCCGAGTACCAGGGGACAAAAACTGAGACACATTTGAACACGTTTCCCGATCACACGGTGGATCATACTCTGGGTTCCACATGCATGTTTTAGCTGAAGGAAGAATCCCTTAAACCTGGAGAGTTGAGACCCATGGAATGGGTACCATGCAATATGACTTCAAAGGTTCTGCATTGGCTCACCGAACCTCACCAATCCTATCACTGCTGCGCTTATGCCACTGTACACACGCTTGATTCTCTTTCGGAGACATAGAAATCCATAGATTTTAAGATTCTTACTAGTCAGGTATATTCTTAGACGTTTAATATGGGGTGTTGAGTCCTCTTCGTTGAGCAAGGAGTAGCTCTTCTCTATTACATATTTGGCTTATGGAACGGTATCTGTGCTAATTTCAATCTCTGGTTTTATGCAGCACCCCAACTCACCTTTCCCCTTAAGCAAGCATAAGTTGGTTTTCTACATTTGAGACCGTGTTCTGTTTTGTAATTCAGTTTCTCTGTAGCCAAGTTTACATTCCGTGTAGTAGTGATATCTTATGATGTTTCTTTTTCTGTGTGACTTATCTCACTTAGAATCATCGTACCTGAATCCACTCATTATGCTGCTACGGGCCTGATGATATACATTTCATTGCTGAGTGATATTGCATTGTACGTAAGTACCACAAATTCTTTATCCATTCTTGGCTTTCTGTGATATTGAACTTGTACCGTAAACGAGGTTCTTGTAAACAGAGCCGTCCCAAACTTTATGGTGGCTGTGTCTTTTTGATTTTAATTTCCCTAAGCTATAGGACCATAAGTGGAAGTGCCCTAGGCTCTGTTGCTTTGTTTTGTAGATGTTTCAGGAAACACCATACACTTCTCCAGAGAGGCTATTGGCAATTTACATCCCGGCCATCAGCATAACAAGGCTCCCAGTTCTCCATGGCCTGTCCTGCCTTTCTGGATTTTATACTTTTTTCAGATGGCCCTTTTGACCGGGGGGCAGTGACACTTCATTGTAGTGCAGATTTCCTTTGCAAGCTTGCTTGGTTGGCCAAAAAGAGCGTATGCGTTTTTTCCTGAATATATTCAGGAAAAAACGCATACGCCCTTTTTGGCCAAGTGCATCATTGTGGACGTTCTGCCTCTTTTCCTATGCTTTACATGCAATTCCAGTCTACCTCCTGAAATCGGTTTCCTGCAATTCTGCCCCGCTTTCAAGTCCTCTTGGCAGCCTTACTTCAATATATTTTTGGACGATAGCTGTCATTTATAACTCTGCAGGTTTGTGAATTACAGTGCCCCTGAGCTCCTTTCTTCAACTCGCTTTCTTGTGAGCTGGCCGCAACACCGCAGCATGGCTTCAGGCCCTAGTGTGGTTCCGGCATGGCACGCTGAGCCTTTGGTTAATTCCTCTTCCTGGTGGGAAATGAGAGTTAAATTTGCCCGTCCAGACACCTCCAGCTAGTCTCTCATTGGTTCTCCCTATTCCTGTTCATTTTCCGCAGAAATTGCAAACTGGGCCAAACAGGAGGTTAAAGGCACTGACTCTCCAAGTGGGGAGAGTGTTAGTAAAGCGACTGGAATGTTGCACCCGAGTACCAGGGGACGAAAACTGAGACACATTTGAACACGTTTCCCGATCACACGGTGGATCATACTCTGGGTTCCACATGCATGTTTTAGCTGAAGGAAGAATCCCTTAAACCTGGAGAGTTGAGACCCATGGAATGGGTACCATGCAATATGACTTCAAAGGGTCTGCATTTGCTCACCGAACCTCACCAATCTTATCACTGCTGCATTTATGCCGCTGTACACACGCTTGATTCTCTTTCGGAGACATATAAATCCATAGGTGTTAAGATTCTTACTAGTCAGGTATATTCTTAGGCATTTAATATGGGGTGTTGAGTCCACTTCGTTGAGCAAGGAGTAGCTCTTGTCTATTACCTATTTGGCTTATGGAATGGTATCTGTGCTAATTTCAATCTCTGGTTTTATGCAGCACCCCAACTCACCTTTCCCCTTAAGCAAGCATAAGTTGGTTTTCTACATTTGAGATCCTGTTCTGTTTTGTAATTCAGTTCCTGTGTAGCCAAGGTAACATTCCATGTAGTAGTGATATCTTATGATGTTTCTTTTTCTGTGTGACTTATTTCACTTAGAATCATCGTACCTGAATCCACTCATTATGCTGCTACGGGCCTGATGATATACATTTCATTGCTGAGTGATATTGCATTGTACGTAAGTACCACAAATTCTTTATCCATTCTTGGCTTTCTGTGATATTGAACTTGTACCGTAAACGAGGTTCTTGTAAACAGAGCCGTCCCAAACTTTATGGTGGCTGTGTCTTTTTGATTTTAATTTCCCTAAGCTATACGACCATAAGTGGAAGTGCCCTAGGCTCTGTTACTTTGTTTTGTAGATGTTTCAGGAAACACCATACACTTCTCCAGAGAGGCTATTGGCAATTTACATCCCGGCCATCAGCATAACAAGGCTCCCAGTTCTCCATGGCCTGTCCTGCCTTTCTGGATTTTATACTTTTTTCAGATGGCCCTTTTGACCGGGGGGGCAGTGAGACTTCATTGTAGTGCAGATTTCCTTTGCAAGCTTGCTTGGTTGGCCAAAAAGGGCGTATGCGTTTTTTCCTGAATATATTCAGGAAAAAACGCATACGCCCTTTTTGGCCAAGTGCATCATTGTGGACGTTCTGCCTCTTTTCCTATGCTTTACATGCAATTCCAGTCTACCTCCTGAAATCGGTTTCCTGCAATTCTGCCCCGCTTTCAAGTCCTCTTGGCAGCCTTACTTCAATATATTTTTGGACGATAGCTGTCATTTATAACTCTGCAGGTTTGTGAATTACAGTGCCCCTGAGCTCCTTTCTTCAACTCGCTTTCTTGTGAGCTGGCCGCAACACCGCAGCATGGCTTCAGGCCCTAGTGTGGTTCCGGCATGGCACGCTGAGCCTTTGGTTAATTCCTCTTCCTGGTGGGAAATGAGAGTTAAATTTGCCCGTCCAGACACCTCCAGCTAGTCTCTCATTGGTTCTCCCTATTCCTGTTCATTTTCCGCAGAAATTGCAAACTGGGCCAAACAGGAGGTTAAAGGCACTGACTCTCCAAGTGGGGAGAGTGTTAGTAAAGCGACTGGAATGTTGCACCCGAGTACCAGGGGACGAAAACTGAGACACATTTGAACACGTTTCCCGATCACACGGTGGATCATACTCTGGGTTCCACATGCATGTTTTAGCTGAAGGAAGAATCCCTTAAACCTGGAGAGTTGAGACCCATGGAATGGGTACCATGCAATATGACTTCAAAGGGTCTGCATTTGCTCACCGAACCTCACCAATCTTATCACTGCTGCATTTATGCCGTTGTACACACGCTTGATTCTCTTTCGGAGACATATAAATCCATAGGTGTTAAGATTCTTACTAGTCAGGTATATTCTTAGGCATTTAATATGGGGTGTTGAGTCCACTTCGTTGAGCAAGGAGTAGCTCTTGTCTATTACCTATTTGGCTTATGGAATGGTATCTGTGCTAATTTCAATCTCTGGTTTTATGCAGCACCCCAACTCACCTTTCCCCTTAAGCAAGCATAAGTTGGTTTTCTACATTTGAGATCCTGTTCTGTTTTGTAATTCAGTTCCTGTGTAGCCAAGTTTACATTCCGTGTATTAGTGATATCTTATGATGTTTCTTTTTCTGTGTGACTTATTTCACTTAGAATCATCGTACCTGAATCCACTCATTATGCTGCTACGGGCCTGATGACATAGATTTCATTCCTGAGTGATATTGCATTGTACGTAAGTACCACAACTTCTTTATCCATTTTTCACTTTCTGCTATATTGAACTTGTACCATAAACGAGATTCTTGTAAACAGAGCCGTCCCAAACTTTGGGGTGGCTGTGTCTTTTTGATTTTAATTTCCCTAAGCTATAGGACCATAAGTGGAAGTGCCCTAGGCTCTGTTGCTTTGTTTTTTAGATGTTTCAGGAAACACCATACACTTCTCCAGAGTGGCTGTTGGCAATTTACATCCCGCCCATCAGCATAACAAGGCTCCCAGTTCTCCATGGCCTGTCCTGCCTTTCTGGATTTTATACTTTTTTCAGATGGCCCTTTTGACCAGGGGGCAGTGAGACTTCATTGTAGTGCAGATTTCCTTTGCAAGCTTGCTTGGTTGGCCAAAAAGGGCGTATGCGTTTTTTCCTGAATATATTCAGGAAAAAACGCATACGCCCTTTTTGGCCAAGTGCATCATTGTGGACGTTCTGCCTCTTTTCCTATGCTTTACATGCAATTCCAGTCTACCTCCTGAAATCGGTTTCCTGCAATTCTGCCCCGCTTTCAAGTCCTCTTGGCAGCCTTACTTCAATATATTTTTGGACGATAGCTGTCATTTTTAACTCTGCAGGTTTGTGAATTACAGTGCCCCTGAGCTCCTTTCTTCAACTCGCTTTTTTGTGAGCTGGCCGCAACACCGCAGCATTGCTTCAGGCCCTAGTGTGGTTCCGGCATGGCACGCTGAGCCTTTGGTTAATTCCTCTTCCTGGTGGGAAATGAGAGTTAAATTTGCCCATCCAGACACCTCCAGCTAGTCTCTCATTGGTTCTCCCTATTTCTGTTCATTTTCCGCAGAAATTGCAAACTGCGCCAAACAGGAGGTTAAAGGCACTGTCTCTCCAAGTGGGGAGAGTGTTAGTAAAGCGTCTGGAATGTTGCACCCGAGTACCAGGGGACAAAAACTGAGACACATTTGAACACGTTTCCCGATCACACGGTTGATCATACTCTGGGTTCCACATGCATGTTTTAGCTGAAGGAAGAATCCCTTAAACCTGGAGAGTTGAGACCCATGGAATGGCTACCATGCAATATGACTTCAAAGGGTCTGCATTTGCTCACCGAACCTCACCAATCCTATCACTGCTGCATTTATGCCGCTGTACACACGCTTGATTCTCTTTCGGAGACATATAAATCCATAGGTGTTAAGATTCTTACTAGTCAGGTATATTCTTAGGCATTTAATATGGGGTGTTGAGTCCACTTCGTTGAGCAAGGAGTAGCTCTTGTCTATTACCTATTTGGCTTATGGAATGGTATCTGTGCTAATTTCAATCTCTGGTTTTATGCAACACCCCAACTCACCTTTCCCCTTAAGCAAGCATAAGTTGGTTTTCTACATTTGAGATCCTGTTCTGTTTTGTAATTCAGTTCCTGTGTAGCCAAGTTTACATTCCGTGTATTAGTGATATCTTATGATGTTTCTTTTTCTGTGTGACTTATTTCACTTAGAATCATCGTACCTGAATCCACTCATTATGCTGCTATGGGCCTGATGACATAGATTTCATTCCTGAGTGATATTGCATTGTACGTAAGTACCACAACTTCTTTATCCATTTTTCACTTTCTGCTATATTGAACTTGTACCATAAACGAGATTCTTGTAAACAGAGCCGGCCCAAACTTTGGGGTGGCTGTGTCTTTTTGATTTTAATTTCCCTAAGCTATAGGACCATAAGTGGAAGTGCCCTAGGCTCTGTTGCTTTGTTTTTTAGATGTTTCAGGAAACACCATACACTTCTCCAGAGTGGCTGTTGGCAATTTACATCCCGCCCATCAGCATAACAAGGCTCCCAGTTCTCCATGGCCTGTCCTGCCTTTCTGGATGTTATACTTTTTTCAGATGGCCCTTTTGACCGGGGGGCAGTGAGACTTCATTGTAGTGCAGATTTCCTTTGCAAGCTTGCTTGGTTGGCCAAAAAGGGCGTATGCGTTTTTTCCTGAATATATTCAGGAAAAAACGCATACGCCCTTTTTGGCCAAGTGCATCATTGTGGACGTTCTGCCTCTTTTCCTATGCTTTACATGCAATTCCAGTCTACCTCCTGAAATCGGTTTCCTGCAATTCTGCCCCGCTTTCAAGTCCTCTTGGCAGCCTTACTTCAATATATTTTTGGATGATAGCTGTCATTTTTAACTCTGCAGGTTTGTGAATTACAGTGCCCCTGAGCTCCTTTCTTCAACTCGCTTTTTTGTGAGCTGGCCGCAACACCGCAGCATTGCTTCAGGCCCTAGTGTGGTTCCGGCATGGCACGCTGAGCCTTTGGTTAATTCCTCTTCCTGGTGGGAAATGAGAGTTAAATTTGCCCATCCAGACACCTCCAGCTAGTCTCTCATTGGTTCTCCCTATTTCTGTTCATTTTCCGCAGAAATTGCAAACTGGGCCAAACAGGAGGTTAAAGGCACTGTCTCTCCAAGTGGGGAGAGTGTTAGTAAAGCGTCTGGAATGTTGCACCCGAGTACCAGGGGACAAAAACTGAGACACATTTGAACACGTTTCCCGATCACACGGTTGATCATACTCTGGGTTCCACATGCATGTTTTAGCTGAAGGAAGAATCCCTTAAACCTGGAGAGTTGAGACCCATGGAATGGCTACCATGCAATATGACTTCAAAGGGTCTGCATTTGCTCACCGAACCTCACCAATCCTATCACTGCTGCATTTATGCCGCTGTACACACGCTTGATTCTCTTTCGGAGACATATAAATCCATAGGTGTTAAGATTCTTACTAGTCAGGTATATTCTTAGGCATTTAATATGGGGTGTTGTGTCCACTTCGTTGAGCAAGGAGTAGCTCTTGTCTATTACCTATTTGGCTTATGGAATGGTATCTGTGCTAATTTCAATCTCTGGTTTTATGCAGAACCCCAACTCACCTTTCCCCTTAAGCAAGCATAAGTTGGTTTTCTACATTTGAGACCGTGTTCTGTTTTGTAATTCAGTTTCTGTGTAGCCAAGTTTACATTCCCTGTAGTAGTGATATCTTATGATGTTTCTTTTTCTGTGTGACTTATCTCACTTAGAATCATCGTACCTGAATCCACTCATTATGCTGCTACGGGCCTGATGATATAGATTTCATTGCTGAGTGATATTGCATTGTACGTAAGTACCACAAAATCTTTGTCCATTTTTCACTTTCTGTGATATTGAACTTGTACCGTAAACGAGGTTCTTGTAAACAGAGCTGTCCCAAACTTTGGGGTGGCTGTGTCTTTTTGATTTTAATTTCCCTAAGCTATAGGACCATAAGTGGAAGTGCCCTAGGCTCTGTTGCTTTGTTTTTTAGATGTTTCAGGAAACACCATACACTTCTCCAGAGTGGCTGTTGGCAATTTACATCCCGCCCATCAGCATAACAAGGCTCCCAGTTCTCCATGGCCTGTCCTGCCTTTCTGGATTTTACACTTTTTTCAGATGGCCCTATTGACCGGGGGGCAGTGAGACTTCATTGTAGTGCAGATTTCCTTTGCAAGCTTGCTTGGTTGGCCAAAAAGGGCGTATGCGTTTTTTCCTGAATATATTCAGGAAAAAACGCATACGCCCTTTTTGGCCAAGTGCATCATTGTGGACGTTCTGCCTCTTTTCCTATGCTTTACATGCAATTCCAGTCTACCTCCTGAAATCGGTTTCCTACAATTCTGCCCCGCTTTCAAGTCCTCTTGGTACCCTTACTTCAATATATTTTTGGACGATAGCTGTCATTTTTAACTCTGCAGGTTTGTGAAATACAGTGCCCCTGAGCTCCTTTCTTCAACTCGCTTTCTTGTGAGCTGGCCGCAACACCGCAGGATTGCTTCAGGACATAGGGTGGTTCCGGAATGGCACGCTGAGCCTTTGTTTAATTCCTCTTCCTGGTGGGAAATGAGAGTTAAATTTGCCCGTCCAGACACCTCCAGCTAGTCTCTCATTGGTTCTCCCTATTCCTGTTCATCTTCCGCAGAAATTGCGAACTGGGCCAAACAGGAGGTTAAAGGCACTGACTCTCCAAGTGGGGAGAGTGTTAGTAAAGCATCTGGAATGTTGCACCCGAGTACCAGCGGACGAAAACTGACACATTTGAACACGTTTTCCGATCACACGGTGGATCATACTCTGGGTTCCACATGCATGTTTTAGCTGAAGGAAGAATCCCTTAAACCTGGAAAGTTGAGACCCAAGGAATAGGTACCACGCAATATGACTTCAAAGGGTCTGCATTTGCTCACCGAACGTCACCAATCCTATCACTGCTGCGCTTATGCCGCTGTACACACGCTTGATTCTCTTTCGGAGACAAATAAGTCCATAGGTTTTAAGATTCTTACTAGTCAGGTATATTCTTAGGCGTTTAATATGGGGTGTTGTGTCCTCTTCGTTGAGCAAGGAGTAGATCTTGTCTATTACATATTTGGCTTGTGGAACGGTATCTGTGCTAATTTCAATCTCTGGTTTTATGCAGCACCCCAACTCACCTTTCCCCTTAAGCAAGCATAAGTTGGTTTTCTACATTTGACACCCTGTTCTGTTTTGTAATTCAGTTCCTGTGTAGCCAAGTTTACATTCCGTGTAGTAGTGATATCTTATGATGTTTCTTTTTCTGTGTGACTTATCTCACTTAGAATCATCGTACCTGAATCCACTCATTATGCTGTTACGGGCCTGATGACATACATTTCATTGCTGAGTGATATTGCATTGTACGTAAGTACCACAACTTCTTTATCCATTTTTCGCTTTCTGTGATATAGAACTTGTACCGTAAACGAGGTTCTTGTAAACAGAGCTGTCCCAAACTTTGGGGTGACTGTGTCTTTTTGATTTTAATTTCCCTAAGCTATAGGACCATAAGTGGAAATGTCCTAGGCTCTGTTGCTTTGTTTTTTAGATGTTTCAGGAAACACCATACACTTCTCCAGAGTGGCTGTTGGCAATTTACATCCCGCCCATCAGCATAACAAGGCTCCCAGTTCTCCATGGCCTGTCCTGCCTTTCTGGATGTTACACTTTTTTCAGATGGCCCTTTTGACCGGGGGGCAGTGAGACTTCATTGTAGTGCAGATTTCCTTTGCAAGCTTGCTTGGTTGGCCAAAAAGGGCGTATGCGTTTTTTCCTGAATATATTCAGGAAAAAACGCATACGCCCTTTTTGGCCAAGTGCATCATTGTGGACGTTCTGCCTCTTTTCCTATGCTTTACATGCAATTCCAGTCTACCTCCTGAAACCGGTTTCCTGCAATTCTGCCCCGCTTTCAAGTCCTCTTGGCAGCCTTACTTCAATATATTTTTGGACGATAGCTGTCATTTATAACTCTGCAGGTTTGTGAATTACAGTGCCCCTGAGCTCCTTTCTTCAACTCGCTTTCTTGTGAGCTGGCCGCAACACCGCAGGATTGCTTCAGGACATAGGGTGGTTCCGGAATGGCACGCTGAGCCTTTGGTTAATTCCTGTTCCTGGTGGGAAATGAGAGTTAAATTTGCCTGTCCAGACACCTCCAGCTAGTCTCTCATTGGTTCTCCCTATTCCTGTTCATTTTCCGCAGAAATTGCAAACTGCGCCAAACAGGAGGTTAAAGGCACTGACTCTCCAAGTGGGGAGAGTGTTAGTAAAGCGTCTGGAATGTTGCACCCGAGTACCAGGGGACGAAACCTGAGACACATTTGAACACGTTTCCCGATCACACGGTGGATCATACTCTGGGTTCCACATGCATGTTTTAGCTGAAGGAAGAATCCCTTAAACCTGGAGAGTTGAGACCCATGGAATGGGTACCATGCAATATGACTTCAAAGGGTCTGCATTTGCTCACCGAACCTCACCAATCCTATCACTGCTGCGTTTATGCCGCTGTACACACGCTTGATTCTCTTTCGGAGACATAGAAATCCATAGGTTTTAAGATTCTTACTAGTCAGGTATATTCTTAGGCGTTTAATATGGGGTGTTGATTCCACTTGGTTGAGAAAGGAGTAGCTCTTGTCTATTACATATTTGGCTTATGGAACGGTATCTCTGCTAATTTCAATCTCTGGTTTTATGCAGCACCCCAACTCACCTTTCCCCTTAAGCAAGCATAAGTTGGTTTTCTACATTTGAGACCCTGTTCTGTTTTGTAATTCAGTTTCTGTGTAGCCAAGTTTACATTCCGTGTAGTAGTGATATCTTATGATGTTTCCTTTTCTGTGTGACTTATCTCACTTAGAATCATCGTACCTGAATCCACTCATTATGCTGCTACGGGCCTGATGATATAGATTTCATTGCTGAGTGATATTGCATTGTACGTAAGTACCACAAATTCTTTATCCATTTTTCACCTTCTGTGATATTGAATTTGTACTGTAAATGAGGTTCTTGTAAACAGAGCCGTCCCAAACTTTGGGGTGGCTGTGTCTTTTTGATTTTAATTTCCCTAAGCTATACGACCATAAGTGGAAGTGCCCTAGGCTCTGTTGCTTTGTTTTTTAGATGTTTCAGGAAACACCATACACTTCTCCAGAGTGGCTGTTGGCAATTTACATCCCGCCCATCAGCATAACAAGGCTCCCAATTCTCCATGAGCTGTCCTGCCTTTCTGGATTTTATACTTTTTTCAGATGGCCCTTTTGACTGGGGGGCAGTGAGACTTCATTGTACTGCAGATTTCTTTGCAAGCTTGCTTGGTTGGCCAAAAAGGGCGTATGCGTTTTTTCCTGAATATATTCAGGAAAAAACGCATACGCCCTTTTTGGCCAAGTGCATCATTGTGGACGTTCTGCCTCTTTTCCTATGCTTTACATGCAATTCCAGTCTACCTCCTGAAATCGGATTCCTGCAATTCTGCCCCGCTTTCAAGTCCTCTTGGCAGCCTTACTTCAATATATTTTTGGACGATAGCTGTCATTTATAACTCTGCAGGTTTGTGAATTACAGTGCCCCTGAGCTCCTTTCTTCAACTCGCTTTCTTGTGAGCTGGCCGCAACACCGCAGCATGGCTTCAGGCCCTAGTGTGGTTCCGGCATGGCACGCTGAGCCTTTGGTTAATTCCTCTTCCTGGTGGGAAATGAGAGTTAAATTTGCCCGTCCAGACACCTCCAGCTAGTCTCTCATTGGTTCTCCCTATTCCTGTTCATTTTCCGCAGAAATTGCAAACTGGGCCAAACAGGAGGTTAAAGGCACTGACTCTCCAAGTGGGGAGAGTGTTAGTAAAGCATCTGGAATGTTGCACCCGAGTACCAGCGGACGAAAACTGACACATTTGAACACGTTTTCCGATCACACGGTGGATCATACTCTGGGTTCCACATGCATGTTTTAGCTGAAGGAAGAATCCCTTAAACCTGGAAAGTTGAGAACCAAGGAATAGGTACCACGCAATATGACTTCAAAGGGTCTGCATTTGCTCACCGAACGTCACCAATCCTATCACTGCTGCGCTTATGCCGCTGTACACACGCTTGATTCTCTTTCGGAGACAAATAAGTCCATAGGTTTTAAGATTCTTACTAGTCAGGTATATTCTTAGGCGTTTAATATGGGGTGTTGTGTCCTCTTCGTTGAGCAAGGAGTAGATCTTGTCTATTACATATTTGGCTTGTGGAACGGTATCTGTGCTAATTTCAATCTCTGGTTTTATGCAGCACCCCAACTCACCTTTCCCCTTAAGCAAGCATAAGTTGGTTTTCTACATTTGACACCCTGTTCTGTTTTGTAATTCAGTTCCTGTGTAGCCAAGTTTACATTCCGTGTAGTAGTGATATCTTATGATGTTTCTTTTTCTGTGTGACTTATCTTACTTAGAATCATCGTACCTGAATCCACTCATTATGCTGTTACGGGCCTGATGACATACATTTCATTGCTGAGTGATATTGCATTGTACGTAAGTACCACAACTTCTTTATCCATTTTTCGCTTTCTGTGATATAGAACTTGTACCGTAAACGAGGATCTTGTAAACAGAGCCGTCCCAAACTTTAGGGTGGCTGTGTCTTTTTGATTTTAATTTCCCTAAGCTATAGGACCATAAGTGGAAGTGCCCTAGGCTCTGTTGCTTTGTTTTTTAGATGTTTCAGGAAACACCATACACTTCTCCAGAGTGGCTGTTGGCAATTTACATCCCGCCCATCAGCATAACAAGGCTCCCAGTTCTCCATGGCCTGTCCTGCCTTTCTGGATGTTACACTTTTTTCAGATGGCCCTTTTGACCGGGGGGCAGTGAGACTTCATTGTAGTGCAGATTTCCTTTGCAAGCTTGGTTGGTTGGCCAAAAAGGGCGTATGCGTTTTTTCCTGAATATATTCAGGAAAAAACGCATACGCCCTTTTTGGCCAAGTGCATCATTGTGGACGTTCTGCCTCTTTTCCTATGCTTTACATGCAATTCCAGTCTACCTCCTGAAACCGGTTTCCTGCAATTCTGCCCCGCTTTCAAGTCCTCTTGGCAGCCTTACTTCAATATATTTTTGGACGATAGCTGTCATTTATAACTCTGCAGGTTTGTGAATTACAGTGCCCCTGAGCTCCTTTCTTCAACTCGCTTTCTTGTGAGCTGGCCGCAACACCGCAGCATGGCTTCAGGCCCTAGTGTGGTTCCGGCATGGCACGCTGAGCCTTTGGTTAATTCCTCTTCCTGGTGGGAAATGAGAGTTAAATTTGCCCGTCCAGACACCTCCAGCTAGTCTCTCATTGGTTCTCCCTATTCCTGTTCATTTTCCGCAGAAATTGCAAACTGGGCCAAACAGGAGGTTAAAGGCACTGACTCTCCAAGTGGGGAGAGTGTTAGTAAAGCATCTGGAATGTTGCACCCGAGTACCAGCGGACGAAAACTGACACATTTGAACACGTTTTCCGATCACACGGTGGATCATACTCTGGGTTCCACATGCATGTTTTAGCTGAAGGAAGAATCCCTTAAACCTGGAAAGTTGAGAACCAAGGAATAGGTACCACGCAATATGACTTCAAAGGGTCTGCATTTGCTCACCGAACGTCACCAATCCTATCACTGCTGCGCTTATGCCGCTGTACACACGCTTGATTCTCTTTCGGAGACAAATAAGTCCATAGGTTTTAAGATTCTTACTAGTCAGGTATATTCTTAGGCGTTTAATATGGGGTGTTGTGTCCTCTTCGTTGAGCAAGGAGTAGATCTTGTCTATTACATATTTGGCTTGTGGAACGGTATCTGTGCTAATTTCAATCTCTGGTTTTATGCAGCACCCCAACTCACCTTTCCCCTTAAGCAAGCATAAGTTGGTTTTCTACATTTGACACCCTGTTCTGTTTTGTAATTCAGTTCCTGTGTAGCCAAGTTTACATTCCGTGTAGTAGTGATATCTTATGATGTTTCTTTTTCTGTGTGACTTATCTTACTTAGAATCATCGTACCTGAATCCACTCATTATGCTGTTACGGGCCTGATGACATACATTTCATTGCTGAGTGATATTGCATTGTACGTAAGTACCACAACTTCTTTATCCATTTTTCGCTTTCTGTGATATAGAACTTGTACCGTAAACGAGGATCTTGTAAACAGAGCCGTCCCAAACTTTAGGGTGGCTGTGTCTTTTTGATTTTAATTTCCCTAAGCTATAGGACCATAAGTGGAAGTGCCCTAGGCTCTGTTGCTTTGTTTTTTAGATGTTTCAGGAAACACCATACACTTCTCCAGAGTGGCTGTTGGCAATTTACATCCCGCCCATCAGCATAACAAGGCTCCCAGTTCTCCATGGCCTGTCCTGCCTTTCTGGATGTTACACTTTTTTCAGATGGCCCTTTTGACCGGGGGGCAGTGAGACTTCATTGTAGTGCAGATTTCCTTTGCAAGCTTGGTTGGTTGGCCAAAAAGGGCGTATGCGTTTTTTCCTGAATATATTCAGGAAAAAACGCATACGCCCTTTTTGGCCAAGTGCATCATTGTGGACGTTCTGCCTCTTTTCCTATGCTTTACATGCAATTCCAGTCTAACTCCTGAAACCGGTTTCCTGCAATTCTGCCCCGCTTTCAAGTCCTCTTGGCAGCCTTACTTCAATATATTTTTGGACAATAGCTGTCATTTATAACTCTGCAGGTTTGTGAATTACAGTGCCCCTGAGCTCCTTTCTTCAACTCGCTTTCTTGTGAGCTGGCCGCAACACCGCAGCATTGCTTCAGGCCCTAGTGTGGTTCCGGAATGGCATGCTGAGCCTTTGGTTAATTCCTCTTCCTGGTGGGAAATGAGAGTTAAATTTGCCCGTCCAGACACCTCCAGCTAGTCTCTCATTGGTTCTCCCTATTCCTGTTCATTTTCCGCAGAAATTGCAAACTGGGCCAAACAGGAGTTTAAAGGCACTGACTCTCCAAGTGGGGAGAGTGTTAGTAAAGCGTCTGGAATGTTGCACCCGAGTACCAGGGGACGAAACCTGAGACACATTTGAACACGTTTCCCGATCACACGGTGGATCATACTCTGGGTTCCAAATGCATGTTTTAGCTGAAGGAAGAATCCCTTAAACCTGGACAGTTGAGACCCATGGAATGGGTACCATGCAATATGACTTCAAAGGGTCTGCATTTGCTCACCGAACCTCACCAATCCTATCACTGCTGCGTTTATGCCACTGTACACACGCTTGATTCTCTTTCGGAGACATAGAAATCCATAGGTTTTAAGATTCTTACTAGTCAGGTATATTCTTAGGCGTTTAATATGGGGTGTTGATTCCACTTGGTTGAGAAAGGAGTAGCTCTTGTCTATTACATATTTGGCTTATGGAACGGTATCTGTGCTAATTTCAATCTCTGGTTTTATGCAGCACCCCAACTCACCTTTCCCCTTAAGAAAGCATAAGTTGGTTTTCTACATTTGAGACCCTGTTCTGTTTTGTAATTCTGTTCCTGTGTAGCCAAGTTTACATTCCGTGTATTAGTGATATCTTATGATGTTTCTTTTTCTGTGTGACTTATCTCACTTAGAATCATCGTACCTGAATCCACTCATTATGCTGCTATGGGCCTGATGACATAGATTTCATTGCTGAGTGATATTGCATTGTACGTAAGTACCACAACTTCTTTATCCATTTTTCGCTTTCTATGATATTGAACTTGTACCGTAAACGAGGTTCTTGTAAACAGAGCCGTCCCAAACTTTGGGGTGGCTGTGTCTTTTTGAATTTAATTTCCCTAAGCTATAGGACCATAAGTGGAAGTGCCCTAGGCTCTGTTGCTTTGTTTTTTAGATGTTTCAGGAAACACCATACACTTCTCCAGAGTGGCTGTTGGCAATTTACATCCCGCCCATCAGCATAACAAGGCTCCCAGTTCTCCATGGCCTGTCCGGCCTTTCTGGATTTTTCACTTTTTTCAGATGGCCCTTTTGACTGGGGGGCAGTGAGACTTCATTGTAGTGCAGATTTCCTTTGCAAGCTTGCTTGGTTGGCCAAAAAGGGCGTATGCGTTTTTTCCTGAATATATTCAGGAAAAAACGCATACGCCCTTTTTGGCCAAGTGCATCATTGTGGACATTCTGTCTCTTTTCCTATGCTTTACATGCAATTCCAGTCTACCTCCTGAAATCGGATTCCTGCAATTCTGCCCCGCTTTCAAGTCCTCTTGGCAGCCTTACTTCAATATATTTTTGGACGATAGCTGTCATTTTTAACTCTGCAGGTTTGTGAATTACAGTGCCCCTGAGCTCCTTTCTTCAACTCGCTTTCTTGTGAGCTGGCCGCAACACCGCAGGATTGCTTCAGGCCCTAGTGTGGTTCTGGCATTGCATGCTGAGCCTTTGGTTAATTCCTCTTCCTGGTGGGAAATGAGAGTTAAATTTGCCCGTCCAGACACCTCCAGCTAGTCTCTCATTGGTTCTCCCTATTCCTGTTCATTTTCCGCAGAAATTGCAAACTGGGCCAAACAGGAGGTTAAAGGCACTGACTCTCCAAGTGGGGAGAGTGTTAGTAAAGCGTCTGGAATGTTGCACCCGAGTACCAGGGGACGAAATCTGACACATTTGAACACGTTTCCCGATCACACGGTGGATCATACTCTGGGTTCCACATGCATGTTTTAGCTGAAGGAAGAATCCCTTAAACCTGGAGAGTTGAGACCCATGGAATGGGTACCATGCAATATGACTTCAAAGGGTCTGCATTTGCTCACCGAACCTCACCAATCCTATTACTGCTGCATTTATGCCTCTGTAGACACGCTTGATTCTCTTTCGGAGACATATAAATCCATAGGTTTTAAGATTCTTACTAGTCAGGTATATTCTTAGGCATTTAATATGGGGTGTAGAGTCCACTTTGTTGAGCAAGGAGTAGCTCTTGTCTATTACCTATTTGGCTTATGGAATGGTATCTGTGCTAATTTCAATCTCTGGTTTTATGCAGCACCCCAACTCACCTTTCCCCTTAAGCAAGCATAAGTTGGTTTTCTACATTTGAGATCCTGTTCTGTTTTGTAATTCAGTTCCTGTGTAGCCAAGTTTACATTCCGTGTATTAGTGATATCTTATGATGTTTCTTTTTCTGTGTGACTTATTTCACTTAGAATCATCGTACCTGAATCCACTCATTATGCTGCTATGGACCTGATGACATAGATTTCATTCCTGAGTGATATTGCATTGTACGTAAGTACCACAACATCTTTATCCATTTTTCACTTTCTGCGATATTGAACTTGTACCATAAACGAGATTCTTGTAAACAGAGCCGGCCCAAACTTTGGGGTGGCTGTGTCTTTTTGATTTTAATTTCCCTAAGCTATAGGACCATAAGTGGAAGTGCCCTAGGCTCTGTTGCTTTGTTTTTTAGATGTTTCAGGAAACACCATACACTTCTCCAGAGTGGCTGTTGGCAATTTACATCCCGCCCATCAGCATAACAAGGCTCCCAGTTCTCCATGGCCTGTCCTGCCTTTCTGGATTTTATACTTTTTTCAGATGGCCCTTTTGACCGGGGGGCAGTGAGACTTCATTGTCCTGCAGATTTCCTTTGCAAGCTTGCTTGGTTGGCCAAAAAGGGTGTATGCGTTTTTTCCTGAATATATTCAGGAAAAAACGCATACGCCCTTTTTGGCCAAGTGCATCATTGTGGACGTTCTGCCTCTTTTCCTATGCTTTACATGCAATTCCAGTCTACCTCCTGAAATCGGATTCCTGCAATTCTGCCCCGCTTTCAAGTCCTCTTGGCAGCCTTACTTCAATATATTTTTGGACGATAGCTGTCATTTTTAACTCTGCAGGTTTGTGAATTACAGTGCCCCTGAGCTCCTTTCTTCAACTCGCTTTCTTGTGAGCTGGCCGCAACACCGCAGGATTGCTTCAGGCCCTAGTGTGGTTCCGGCATGGCACGCTGAGCCTTTGGTTAATTCCTCTTCCTGGTGGGAAATGAGAGTTAAATTTGCCCATCCAGACACCTCCAGCTAGTCTCTCATTGGTTCTCCCTATTCCTGTTCATTTTCCGCAGAAATTGCAAACTGGGCCAAACAGGAGGTTAAAGGCACTGACTCTCCAAGTGGGGAGAGTTTTAGTAAAGCGTCTGGAATGTTGCACCCGAGTACCAGGGGACAAAAACTGAGACACATTTGAACACGTTTCCCGATCACACGGTGGATCATACTCTGGGTTCCACATGCATGTTTTAGCTGAAGGAAGAATCCCTTAAACCTGGAGAGTTGAGACCCATGGAATGGGTACCATGCAATATGACTTCAAAGGTTCTGCATTGGCTCACCGAACCTCACCAATCCTATCACTGCTGCGCTTATGCCACTGTACACACGCTTGATTCTCTTTCGGAGACATAGAAATCCATAGATTTTAAGATTCTTACTAGTCAGGTATATTCTTAGACGTTTAATATGGGGTGTTGAGTCCTCTTCGTTGAGCAAGGAGTAGCTCTTCTCTATTACATATTTGGCTTATGGAACGGTATCTGTGCTAATTTCAATCTCTGGTTTTATGCAGCACCCCAACTCACCTTTCCCCTTAAGCAAGCATAAGTTGGTTTTCTACATTTGAGACCGTGTTCTGTTTTGTAATTCAGTTTCTCTGTAGCCAAGTTTACATTCCGTGTAGTAGTGATATCTTATGATGTTTCTTTTTCTGTGTGACTTATCTCACTTAGAATCATCGTACCTGAATCCACTCATTATGCTGCTACGGGCCTGATGATATACATTTCATTGCTGAGTGATATTGCATTGTACGTAAGTACCACAAATTCTTTATCCATTCTTGGCTTTCTGTGATATTGAACTTGTACCGTAAACGAGGTTCTTGTAAACAGAGCCGTCCCAAACTTTATGGTGGCTGTGTCTTTTTGATTTTAATTTCCCTAAGCTATAGGACCATAAGTGGAAGTGCCCTAGGCTCTGTTGCTTTGTTTTGTAGATGTTTCAGGAAACACCATACACTTCTCCAGAGAGGCTATTGGCAATTTACATCCCGGCCATCAGCATAACAAGGCTCCCAGTTCTCCATGGCCTGTCCTGCCTTTCTGGATTTTATACTTTTTTCAGATGGCCCTTTTGACCGGGGGGCAGTGACACTTCATTGTAGTGCAGATTTCCTTTGCCAGCTTGCTTGGTTGGCCAAAAAGGGCGTATGCGTTTTTTCCTGAATATATTCAGGAAAAAACGCATACGCCCTTTTTGGCCAAGTGCATCATTGTGGACGTTCTGCCTCTTTTCCTATGCTTTACATGCAATTCCAGTCTACCTCCTGAAATCGGTTTCCTGCAATTCTGCCCCGCTTTCAAGTCCTCTTGGCAGCCTTACTTCAATATATTTTTGGACGATAGCTGTCATTTATAACTCTGCAGGTTTGTGAATTACAGTGCCCCTGAGCTCCTTTCTTCAACTCGCTTTCTTGTGAGCTGGCCGCAACACCGCAGCATGGCTTCAGGCCCTAGTGTGGTTCCGGCATGGCACGCTGAGCCTTTGGTTAATTCCTCTTCCTGGTGGGAAATGAGAGTTAAATTTGCCCGTCCAGACACCTCCAGCTAGTCTCTCATTGGTTCTCCCTATTCCTGTTCATTTTCCGCAGAAATTGCAAACTGGGCCAAACAGGAGGTTAAAGGCACTGACTCTCCAAGTGGGGAGAGTGTTAGTAAAGCGACTGGAATGTTGCACCCGAGTACCAGGGGACGAAAACTGAGACACATTTGAACACGTTTCCCGATCACACGGTGGATCATACTCTGGGTTCCACATGCATGTTTTAGCTGAAGGAAGAATCCCTTAAACCTGGAGAGTTGAGACCCATGGAATGGGTACCATGCAATATGACTTCAAAGGGTCTGCATTTGCTCACCGAACCTCACCAATCTTATCACTGCTGCATTTATGCCGCTGTACACACGCTTGATTCTCTTTCGGAGACATATAAATCCATAGGTGTTAAGATTCTTACTAGTCAGGTATATTCTTAGGCATTTAATATGGGGTGTTGAGTCCACTTCGTTGAGCAAGGAGTAGCTCTTGTCTATTACCTATTTGGCTTATGGAATGGTATCTGTGCTAATTTCAATCTCTGGTTTTATGCAGCACCCCAACTCACCTTTCCCCTTAAGCAAGCATAAGTTGGTTTTCTACATTTGAGATCCTGTTCTGTTTTGTAATTCAGTTCCTGTGTAGCCAAGGTAACATTCCATGTAGTAGTGATATCTTATGATGTTTCTTTTTCTGTGTGACTTATTTCACTTAGAATCATCGTACCTGAATCCACTCATTATGCTGCTACGGGCCTGATGATATACATTTCATTGCTGAGTGATATTGCATTGTACGTAAGTACCACAAATTCTTTATCCATTCTTGGCTTTCTGTGATATTGAACTTGTACCGTAAACGAGGTTCTTGTAAACAGAGCCGTCCCAAACTTTATGGTGGCTGTGTCTTTTTGATTTTAATTTCCCTAAGCTATACGACCATAAGTGGAAGTGCCCTAGGCTCTGTTACTTTGTTTTGTAGATGTTTCAGGAAACACCATACACTTCTCCAGAGAGGCTATTGGCAATTTACATCCCGGCCATCAGCATAACAAGGCTCCCAGTTCTCCATGGCCTGTCCTGCCTTTCTGGATTTTATACTTTTTTCAGATGGCCCTTTTGACCGGGGGGGCAGTGAGACTTCATTGTAGTGCAGATTTCCTTTGCAAGCTTGCTTGGTTGGCCAAAAAGGGCGTATGCGTTTTTTCCTGAATATATTCAGGAAAAAACGCATACGCCCTTTTTGGCCAAGTGCATCATTGTGGACGTTCTGCCTCTTTTCCTATGCTTTACATGCAATTCCAGTCTACCTCCTGAAATCGGTTTCCTGCAATTCTGCCCCGCTTTCAAGTCCTCTTGGCAGCCTTACTTCAATATATTTTTGGACGATAGCTGTCATTTATAACTCTGCAGGTTTGTGAATTACAGTGCCCCTGAGCTCCTTTCTTCAACTCGCTTTCTTGTGAGCTGGCCGCAACACCGCAGCATGGCTTCAGGCCCTAGTGTGGTTCCGGCATGGCACGCTGAGCCTTTGGTTAATTCCTCTTCCTGGTGGGAAATGAGAGTTAAATTTGCCCGTCCAGACACCTCCAGCTAGTCTCTCATTGGTTCTCCCTATTCCTGTTCATTTTCCGCAGAAATTGCAAACTGGGCCAAACAGGAGGTTAAAGGCACTGACTCTCCAAGTGGGGAGAGTGTTAGTAAAGCGACTGGAATGTTGCACCCGAGTACCAGGGGACGAAAACTGAGACACATTTGAACACGTTTCCCGATCACACGGTGGATCATACTCTGGGTTCCACATGCATGTTTTAGCTGAAGGAAGAATCCCTTAAACCTGGAGAGTTGAGACCCATGGAATGGGTACCATGCAATATGACTTCAAAGGGTCTGCATTTGCTCACCGAACCTCACCAATCTTATCACTGCTGCATTTATGCCGTTGTACACACGCTTGATTCTCTTTCGGAGACATATAAATCCATAGGTGTTAAGATTCTTACTAGTCAGGTATATTCTTAGGCATTTAATATGGGGTGTTGAGTCCACTTCGTTGAGCAAGGAGTAGCTCTTGTCTATTACCTATTTGGCTTATGGAATGGTATCTGTGCTAATTTCAATCTCTGGTTTTATGCAGCACCCCAACTCACCTTTCCCCTTAAGCAAGCATAAGTTGGTTTTCTACATTTGAGATCCTGTTCTGTTTTGTAATTCAGTTCCTGTGTAGCCAAGTTTACATTCCGTGTATTAGTGATATCTTATGATGTTTCTTTTTCTGTGTGACTTATTTCACTTAGAATCATCGTACCTGAATCCACTCATTATGCTGCTACGGGCCTGATGACATAGATTTCATTCCTGAGTGATATTGCATTGTACGTAAGTACCACAACTTCTTTATCCATTTTTCACTTTCTGCTATATTGAACTTGTACCATAAACGAGATTATTGTAAACAGAGCCGTCCCAAACTTTGGGGTGGCTGTGTCTTTTTGATTTTAATTTCCCTAAGCTATAGGACCATAAGTGGAAGTGCCCTAGGCTCTGTTGCTTTGTTTTTTAGATGTTTCAGGAAACACCATACACTTCTCCAGAGTGGCTGTTGGCAATTTACATCCCGCCCATCAGCATAACAAGGCTCCCAGTTCTCCATGGCCTGTCCTGCCTTTCTGGATTTTATACTTTTTTCAGATGGCCCTTTTGACTGGGGGGCAGTGAGACTTCATTGTAGTGCAGATTTCCTTTGCAAGCTTGCTTGGTTGGCCAAAAAGGGCGTATGCGTTTTTTCCTGAATATATTCAGGAAAAAACGCATACGCCCTTTTTGGCCAAGTGCATCATTGTGGACGTTCTGCCTCTTTTCCTATGCTTTACATGCAATTCCAGTCTACCTCCTGAAATCGGTTTCCTGCAATTCTGCCCCGCTTTCAAGTCCTCTTGGCAGCCTTACTTCAATATATTTTTGGACGATAGCTGTCATTTTTAACTCTGCAGGTTTGTGAATTACAGTGCCCCTGAGCTCCTTTCTTCAACTCGCTTTTTTGTGAGCTGGCCGCAACACCGCAGCATTGCTTCAGGCCCTAGTGTGGTTCCGGCATGGCACGCTGAGCCTTTGGTTAATTCCTCTTCCTGGTGGGAAATGAGAGTTAAATTTGCCCATCCAGACACCTCCAGCTAGTCTCTCATTGGTTCTCCCTATTTCTGTTCATTTTCCGCAGAAATTGCAAACTGCGCCAAACAGGAGGTTAAAGGCACTGTCTCTCCAAGTGGGGAGAGTGTTAGTAAAGCGTCTGGAATGTTGCACCCGAGTACCAGGGGACAAAAACTGAGACACATTTGAACACGTTTCCCGATCACACGGTTGATCATACTCTGGGTTCCACATGCATGTTTTAGCTGAAGGAAGAATCCCTTAAACCTGGAGAGTTGAGACCCATGGAATGGCTACCATGCAATATGACTTCAAAGGGTCTGCATTTGCTCACCGAACCTCACCAATCCTATCACTGCTGCATTTATGCCGCTGTACACACGCTTGATTCTCTTTCGGAGACATATAAATCCATAGGTGTTAAGATTCTTACTAGTCAGGTATATTCTTAGGCATTTAATATGGGGTGTTGAGTCCACTTCGTTGAGCAAGGAGTAGCTCTTGTCTATTACCTATTTGGCTTATGGAATGGTATCTGTGCTAATTTCAATCTCTGGTTTTATGCAACACCCCAACTCACCTTTCCCCTTAAGCAAGCATAAGTTGGTTTTCTACATTTGAGATCCTGTTCTGTTTTGTAATTCAGTTCCTGTGTAGCCAAGTTTACATTCCGTGTATTAGTGATATCTTATGATGTTTCTTTTTCTGTGTGACTTATTTCACTTAGAATCATCGTACCTGAATCCACTCATTATGCTGCTATGGGCCTGATGACATAGATTTCATTCCTGAGTGATATTGCATTGTACGTAAGTACCACAACTTCTTTATCCATTTTTCACTTTCTGCTATATTGAACTTGTACCATAAACGAGATTCTTGTAAACAGAGCCGGCCCAAACTTTGGGGTGGCTGTGTCTTTTTGATTTTAATTTCCCTAAGCTATAGGACCATAAGTGGAAGTGCCCTAGGCTCTGTTGCTTTGTTTTTTAGATGTTTCAGGAAACACCATACACTTCTCCAGAGTGGCTGTTGGCAATTTACATCCCGCCCATCAGCATAACAAGGCTCCCAGTTCTCCATGGCCTGTCCTGCCTTTCTGGATGTTATACTTTTTTCAGATGGCCCTTTTGACCGGGGGGCAGTGAGACTTCATTGTAGTGCAGATTTCCTTTGCAAGCTTGCTTGGTTGGCCAAAAAGGGCGTATGCGTTTTTTCCTGAATATATTCAGGAAAAAACGCATACGCCCTTTTTGGCCAAGTGCATCATTGTGGACGTTCTGCCTCTTTTCCTATGCTTTACATGCAATTCCAGTCTACCTCCTGAAATCGGTTTCCTGCAATTCTGCCCCGCTTTCAAGTCCTCTTGGCAGCCTTACTTCAATATATTTTTGGATGATAGCTGTCATTTTTAACTCTGCAGGTTTGTGAATTACAGTGCCCCTGAGCTCCTTTCTTCAACTCGCTTTTTTGTGAGCTGGCCGCAACACCGCAGCATTGCTTCAGGCCCTAGTGTGGTTCCGGCATGGCACGCTGAGCCTTTGGTTAATTCCTCTTCCTGGTGGGAAATGAGAGTTAAATTTGCCCATCCAGACACCTCCAGCTAGTCTCTCATTGGTTCTCCCTATTTCTGTTCATTTTCCGCAGAAATTGCAAACTGGGCCAAACAGGAGGTTAAAGGCACTGTCTCTCCAAGTGGGGAGAGTGTTAGTAAAGCGTCTGGAATGTTGCACCCGAGTACCAGGGGACAAAAACTGAGACACATTTGAACACGTTTCCCGATCACACGGTTGATCATACTCTGGGTTCCACATGCATGTTTTAGCTGAAGGAAGAATCCCTTAAACCTGGAGAGTTGAGACCCATGGAATGGCTACCATGCAATATGACTTCAAAGGGTCTGCATTTGCTCACCGAACCTCACCAATCCTATCACTGCTGCATTTATGCCGCTGTACACACGCTTGATTCTCTTTCGGAGACATATAAATCCATAGGTGTTAAGATTCTTACTAGTCAGGTATATTCTTAGGCATTTAATATGGGGTGTTGTGTCCACTTCGTTGAGCAAGGAGTAGCTCTTGTCTATTACTTATTTGGCTTATGGAATGGTATCTGTGCTAATTTCAATCTCTGGTTTTATGCAGAACCCCAACTCACCTTTCCCCTTAAGCAAGCATAAGTTGGTTTTCTACATTTGAGACCGTGTTCTGTTTTGTAATTCAGTTTCTGTGTAGCCAAGTTTACATTCCCTGTAGTAGTGATATCTTATGATGTTTCTTTTTCTGTGTGACTTATCTCACTTAGAATCATCGTACCTGAATCCACTCATTATGCTGCTACGGGCCTGATGATATAGATTTCATTGCTGAGTGATATTGCATTGTACGTAAGTACCACAAAATCTTTGTCCATTTTTCACTTTCTGTGATATTGAACTTGTACCGTAAACGAGGTTCTTGTAAACAGAGCTGTCCCAAACTTTGGGGTGGCTGTGTCTTTTTGATTTTAATTTCCCTAAGCTATAGGACCATAAGTGGAAGTGCCCTAGGCTCTGTTGCTTTGTTTTTTAGATGTTTCAGGAAACACCATACACTTCTCCAGAGTGGCTGTTGGCAATTTACATCCCGCCCATCAGCATAACAAGGCTCCCAGTTCTCCATGGCCTGTCCTGCCTTTCTGGATTTTACACTTTTTTCAGATGGCCCTATTGACCGGGGGGCAGTGATACTTCATTGTAGTGCAGATTTCCTTTGCAAGCTTGCTTGGTTGGCCAAAAAGGGCGTATGCGTTTTTTCCTGAATATATTCAGGAAAAAACGCATACGCCCTTTTTGGCCAAGTGCATCATTGTGGACGTTCTGCCTCTTTTCCTATGCTTTACATGCAATTCCAGTCTACCTCCTGAAATCGGTTTCCTACAATTCTGCCCCGCTTTCAAGTCCTCTTGGTACCCTTACTTCAATATATTTTTGGACGATAGCTGTCATTTTTAACTCTGCAGGTTTGTGAAATACAGTGCCCCTGAGCTCCTTTCTTCAACTCGCTTTCTTGTGAGCTGGCCGCAACACCGCAGGATTGCTTCAGGACATAGGGTGGTTCCGGAATGGCACGCTGAGCCTTTGTTTAATTCCTCTTCCTGGTGGGAAATGAGAGTTAAATTTGCCCGTCCAGACACCTCCAGCTAGTCTCTCATTGGTTCTCCCTATTCCTGTTCATCTTCCGCAGAAATTGCGAACTGGGCCAAACAGGAGGTTAAAGGCACTGACTCTCCAAGTGGGGAGAGTGTTAGTAAAGCATCTGGAATGTTGCACCCGAGTACCAGCGGACGAAAACTGACACATTTGAACACGTTTTCCGATCACACGGTGGATCATACTCTGGGTTCCACATGCATGTTTTAGCTGAAGGAAGAATCCCTTAAACCTGGAAAGTTGAGACCCAAGGAATAGGTACCACGCAATATGACTTCAAAGGGTCTGCATTTGCTCACCGAACGTCACCAATCCTATCACTGCTGCGCTTATGCCGCTGTACACACGCTTGATTCTCTTTCGGAGACAAATAAGTCCATAGGTTTTAAGATTCTTACTAGTCAGGTATATTCTTAGGCGTTTAATATGGGGTGTTGTGTCCTCTTCGTTGAGCAAGGAGTAGATCTTGTCTATTACATATTTGGCTTGTGGAACGGTATCTGTGCTAATTTCAATCTCTGGTTTTATGCAGCACCCCAATTCACCTTTCCCCTTAAGCAAGCATAAGTTGGTTTTCTACATTTGACACCCTGTTCTGTTTTGTAATTCTGTTCCTGTGTAGCCAAGTTTACATTCCGTGTAGTAGTGATATCTTATGATGTTTCTTTTTCTGTGTGACTTATCTTACTTAGAATCATCGTACCTGAATCCACTCATTATGCTGTTACGGGCCTGATGACATACATTTCATTGCTGAGTGATATTGCATTGTACGTAAGTACCACAACTTCTTTATCCATTTTTCGCTTTCTGTGATATAGAACTTGTACCGTAAACGAGGTTCTTGTAAACAGAGCTGTCCCAAACTTTGGGGTGACTGTGTCTTTTTTATTTTAATTTCCCTAAGCTATAGGACCATAAGTGGAAATGTCCTAGGCTCTGTTGCTTTGTTTTTTAGATGTTTCAGGAAACACCATACACTTCTCCAGAGTGGCTGTTGGCAATTTACATCCCGCCCATCAGCATAACAAGGCTCCCAGTTCTCCATGGCCTGTCCTGCCTTTCTGGATGTTACACTTTTTTCAGATGGCCCTTTTGACCGGGGGGCAGTGAGACTTCATTGTAGTGCAGATTTCCTTTGCAAGCTTGCTTGGTTGGCCAAAAAGGGCGTATGCGTTTTTTCCTGAATATATTCAGGAAAAAACGCATACGCCCTTTTTGGCCAAGTGCATCATTGTGGACGTTCTGCCTCTTTTCCTATGCTTTACATGTAATTCCAGTCTACCTCCTGAAACCGGTTTCCTGCAATTCTGCCCCGCTTTCAAGTCCTCTTGGCAGCCTTACTTCAATATATTTTTGGACGATAGCTGTCATTTATAACTCTGCAGGTTTGTGAATTACAGTGCCCCTGAGCTCCTTTCTTCAACTCGCTTTCTTGTGACCTGGCCGCAACACCGCAGCATTGCTTCAGGCCCTAGTGTGGTTCTGGAATGGCATGCTGAGCCATTGGTTAATTCCTCTTCCTGGTGGGAAATGAGAGTTAAATTTGCCCGTCCAGACACCTCCAGCTAGTCTCTCATTGGTTCTCCCTATTCCTGTTCATTTTCCGCAGAAATTGCAAACTGGGCCAAACAGGAGTTTAAAGGCACTGACTCTCCAAGTGGGGAGAGTGTTAGTAAAGCGTCTGGAATGTTGCACCCGAGTACCAGGGGACGAAACCTGAGACACATTTAAACACGTTTCCCGATCACACGGTGGATCATACTCTGGGTTCCAAATGCATGTTTTAGCTGAAGGAAGAATCCCTTAAACCTGGAGAGTTGAGACCCATGGAATGGGTACCATGCAATATGACTTCAAAGGGTCTGCATTTGCTCACCGAACCTCACCAATCCTATCACTGCTGCGTTTATGCCGCTGTACACACGCTTGATTCTCTTTCGGAGACATATAAATCCATAGGTGTTAAGATTCTTACTAGTCAGGTATATTCTTAGGCGTTTAATATGGGGTGTTGATTCCACTTGGTTGAGAAAGGAGTAGCTCTTGTCTATTACATATTTGGCTTATGGAACGGTATCTGTGCTAATTTCAATCTCTGGTTTTATGCAGCACCCCAACTCACCTTTCCCCTTAAGAAAGCATAAGTTGGTTTTCTACATTTGAGACCCTGTTCTGTTTTGTAATTCTGTTCCTGTGTAGCCAAGTTTACATTCCGTGTAGTAGTGATATCTTATGATGTTTCTTTTTCTGTGTGACTTATTTCACTTAGAATCATCGTACCTGAATCCACTCATTATGCTGCTACGGGCTTGATGATATACATTTCATTGCTGAGTGATATTGCATTGTACGTAAGTACCACAAATTCTTTATCCATTTTTCGCTTTCTGTGATATTGAACTTGTACCGTAAATGAGGTTCTTGTAAACAGAGCCGTCCCAAACTTTGGGGTGGCTGTTTCTTTTTGATTTTAATTTCCCTAAGCTATAAGACCGTAAGTGGAAGTGCCCTAGGCTCTGTTGCTTTGTTTTTTAGATGTTTCAGGAAACACCATACACTTCTCCAGAGTGGCTGTTGGCAATTTACATCCCGCCCATCAGCATAACAAGGCTCCCAGTTCTCCATGGCCTGTCCGGCCTTTCTGGATTTTACACTTTTTTCAGATGGCCCTTTTGACTGGGGGGCAGTGAGACTTCATTGTAGTGCAGATTTCCTTTGCAAGCTTGCTTGGTTGGCCAAAAAGGGCATATGGGTTTTTTCCTGAATATATTCAGGAAAAAACGCATACGCCCTTTTTGGCCAAGTGCATCATTGTGGACATTCTGTCTCTTTTCCTATGCTTTACATGCAATTCCAGTCTACCTCCTGAAATCGGATTCCTGCAATTCTGCCCCAATTTCGAGTCCTCTTGGCAGCCTTACTTCAATATATTTTTGGACGATAGCTGTCATTTTTAACTCTGCAGGTTTGTGAATTACAGTGCCCCTGAGCTCCTTTCTTCAACTCGCTTTCTTGTGAGCTGGCCGCAACACCGCAGGATTGCTTCAGGCCCTAGTGTGGTTCCGGCATGGCACGCTGAGCCTTTGGTTAATTCCTCTTCCTGGTGGGAAATGAGAGTTAAATTTGCCCATCCAGACACCTCCAGCTAGTCTCTCATTGGTTCTCCCTATTCCTGTTCATTTTCCGCAGAAATTGCAAACTGGGCCAAACAGGAGGTTAAAGGCTGTGACTCTCCAAGTGGGGAGAGTGTTAGTAAAGCGTCTGGAATGTTGCACCCGAGTACCAGGGGACGAAAACTGAGACACATTTGAACACGTTTCCCGATCACACGGTGGATCATACTCTGGGTTCCACATGCATGTTTTAGCTGAAGGAAGAATCCCTTAAACCTGGAGAGTTGAGACCCATGGAATGGCTACCATGCAATATGACTTCAAAGGGTCTGCATTTGCTCATCAAACCTCAGAAATCCTATCACTGCTGCGTTTATGCCACTGTACACATGCTTGATTCTCTTTTGGAGACATATAAATCCATAGGTTTTAAGATTATTACTAGTCAGGTATATTCTTAGGCGATTAATATGGGGTGTAGAGTCCACTTCGTTGAGCAAGGAGTAGCTCTTGTCTATTACATATTTGGCTTATGGAATGGTATCTGTGCTAATTTCAATCTCTGGTTTTATGCAGAACCCCAACTCACCTTTCCCCTTAAGCAAGCATAAGTTGGTTTTCTACATTTGAGACCGTGTTCTGTTTTGTAATTCAGTTTCTGTGTAGCCAAGTTTACATTCCGTGTAGTAGTGATATCTTATGATGTTTCCTTTTCTGTGTGACTTATCTCACTTAGAATCATCGTACCTGAATCCACTCATTATGCTGCTACGGGCCTGATGATATAGATTTCATTGCTGAGTGATATTGCATTGTACGTAAGTACCACAAATTCTTTATCCATTTTTCACCTTCTGTGATATTGAATTTGTACTGTAAATGAGGTTCTTGTAAACAGAGCCGTCCCAAACTTTGGGGTGGCTGTGTCTTTTTGATTTTAATTTCCCTAAGCTATAGGACCATAAGTGGAAGTGCCCTAGGCTCTGTTGCTTTGTTTTTTAGATGTTTCAGGAAACACCATACACTTCTCCAGAGTGGCTGTTGGCAATTTACATCCCGCCCATCAGCATAACAAGGCTCCCAGTTCTACATGGCCTGTCCTGCCTTTCTGGATTTTACACTTTTTTCAGATGGCCCTTTTGACCGGGGGGCAGTGAGACTTCATTGTAGTGCAGATTTCCTTTGCAAGCTTGCTTGGTTGGCCAAAAAGGGCGTATGCGTTTTTTCCTGAATATATTCAGGAAAAAACGCATACGCCCTTTTTGGCCAAGTGCATCATTGTGGACGTTCTGCCTCTTTTCCTATGCTTTACATGCAATTCCAGTCTACCTCCTGAAATCGGATTCCTGCAATTCTGCCCCGCTTTCAAGTCCTCTTGGCAGCCTTACTTCAATATATTTTTGGACGATAGCTGTCATTTTTAACTCTGCAGGTTTGTGAATTACAGTGTCCCTGAGCTCCTTTCTTCAACTCGCTTTCTTGTGAGCTGGCCGCAACACCGCAGGATTGCTTCAGGCCCTAGTGTGGTTCTGGCATGGCACGCTGAGCCTTTGGTTAATTCCTCTTCCTGGTGGGAAATGAGAGTTAAATTTGCCCGTCCAGACACCTCCAGCTAGTCTCTCATTGGTTCTCCCTATTTCTGTTCATTTTCCGCAGAAATTGCAAACTGGGCCAAACAGGAGGTTAAAGGCACTGACTCTCCAAGTGGGGAGAGTGTTAGTAAAGCGACTGGAATGTTGCACCCGAGTACCAGGGGACGAAAACTGAGACACATTTGAACACGTTTCCCGATCACACGGTGGATCATACTCTGGGTTCCACATGCATGTTTTAGCTGAAGGAAGAATCCCTTAAACCTGGAGAGTTGAGACCCATGGAATGGGTACCATGCAATATGACTTCAAAGGGTCTGCATTTGCTCACCGAACCTCACCAATCCTATCACTGCAGCATTTATGCCGCTGTACACACGCTTGATTCTCTTTCGGAGACATATAAATCCATAGGTGTTAAGATTCTTACTAGTCAGGTATATTCTTAGGCATTTAATATGGGGTGTTGAGTCCACTTCGTTGAGCAAGGAGTAGCTCTTGTCTATTACCTATTTGGCTTATGGAATGGTATCTGTGCTAATTTCAATCTCTGGTTTTATGCAGCACCCCAACTCACCTTTCCCCTTAAGCAAGCATAAGTTGGTTTTCTACATTTGAGTTCCTGTTCTGTTTTGTAATTCAGTTCCTGTGTAGCCAAGTTTACATTCCGTGTATTAGTGATATCTTATGATGTTTCTTTTTCTGTGTGACTTATTTCACTTAGAATCATCGTACCTGAATCCACTCATTATGCTGCTACGGGCCTGATGACATAGATTTCATTCCTGAGTGATATTGCATTGTACGTAAGTACCACAACTTCTTTATCCATTTTTCACTTTCTGCGATATTGAACTTGTACCATAAACGAGATTCTTGTAAACAGAGCCGGCCCAAACTTTGGGGTGGCTGTGTCTTTTTGATTTTAATTTCCCTAAGCTATAGGACCATAAGTGGAAGTGCCCTAGGCTCTGTTGCTTTGTTTTTTAGATGTTTCAGGAAACACCATACACTTCTCCAGAGTGGCTGTTGGCAATTTACATCCCGCCCATCAGCATAACAAGGCTCCCAGTTCTCCATGGCCTGTCCTGCCTTTCTGGATTTTACACTTTTTTCAGATGGCCCATTTGACCGGGGGGCAGTGAGACTTCATTGTTGTGCAGATTTCCTTTGCAAGCTTGCTTGGTTGGCCAAAAAGTGCGTATGCGTTTTTTCCTGAATATATTCAGGAAAAAACGCATACGCCCTTTTTGGCCAAGTGCATCATTGTGGACGTTCTGCCTCTTTTCCTATGCTTTACATGCAATTCCAGTCTACCTCCTGAAATCGGATTCCTGCAATTCTGCCCCGCTTTCAAGTCCTCTTGGCAGCCTTACTTCAATATATTTTTGGACGATAGCTGTCATTTTTAACTCTGCAGGTTTGTGTATTACAGTGCCCCTGATCTGCTTTCTTCAACTCGCTTTCTTGTGAGCTGGCCGCAACACCGCAGGATTGCTTCAGGCCCTAGTGTGGTTCCGGCATGGCAAGCTGAGCCTTTGGTTAATTCCTCTTCCTGGTGGGAAATGAGAGTTAAATTTGCCCGTCCAGACACCTCCAGATAGTCTCTCATTGGTTCTCCCTATTCCTGTTCATCTTCCGCAGAAATTGCAAACTGGGCCAAACAGGAGGTTAAAGGCACTGACTCTCCAAGTGGGGAGAGTGTTAGTAAAGCGTCTGGAATGTTGCACCCGAGTACGAGGAGACGAAACCTGAGACACATTTCAACACGTTTCCCGATCACACGGTGGATCATACTCTGGGTTCCACATGCATGTTTTAGGTGAAGGAAGAATCCCTTAAACCTGGAGAGTTGAGACCCATGGAATGGGTACCATGCAATATGACTTCAAAGGTTCTGCATTGGCTCACCGAACCTCACCAATCCTATCACTGCTGTGCTTATGCCACTGTACACACGCTTAATTCCCTTTCGGAGAGATATAAATCCATAGGTTTTAAGATTCTTACTAGTCAGGTATATTCCTAGACGTTTAATATGGGGTGTTGAGTCCTCTTCGTTGAGCAAGGAGTAGCTCTTGTCTATTACATATTTGGCTTATGGAACGGTATCTGTGCTAATTTCAATCTCTGGTTTTATGCAGCACCCCAATTCACCTTTCCCCTTAAGCAAGCATAAGTTGGTTTTCTACATTTGAGACACTGTTCTGTTTTGTATTTCAGTTCCTGGGTAGCCAAGTTTACATTCCGTGTAGTAGGGATATCTTATGATGTTTCTTTTTCTGTGTGACTTATTTCACTTAGAATCATCGTACCTGAATCCACTCATTATGCTGCTACGGGCTTGATGATATACATTTCATTGCTGAGTGATATTGCATTGTACGTAAGTACCACAAATTCATTATCCATTTTTCGCTTTCTGTGATATTGAACTTGTACCGTAAATGAGGTTCTTGTAAACAGAGCCGTCCCAAACTTTGGGGTGGCTGTGTCTTTTTGATTTTAATTTCCCTAAGCTATAGGACCATAAGTGGAAGTGCCCTAGGCTCTGTTGCTTTGTTTTTTAGATGTTTCAGGAAACACCATACACTTCTCCAGAGTGGCTGTTGGCAATTTACATCCCGCCCATCAGCATAACAAGGCTCCCAGTTCTCCATGGCCTGTCCTGCCTTTCTGGATTTTACACTTTTTTCAGATGGCCCTATTGACCGGGGGGCAGTGAGACTTCATTGTAGTGCAGATTTCCTTTGCAAGCTTGCTTGGTTGGCCAAAAAGGGCGTATGCGTTTTTTCCTGAATATATTCAGGAAAAAACGCATACGCCCGTTTTGGCCAAGTGCATCATTGTGGACGTTCTGCCTCTTTTCCTATGCTTTACATGCAATTCCAGTCTACCTCCTGAAATCGGTTTCCTACAATTCTGCCCCGCTTTCAAGTCCTTTTGGTACCCTTACTTCAATATATTTTTGGACGATAGCTGTCATTTTTAACTCTGCAGGTTTGTGAAATACAGTGCCCCTGAGCTCCTTTCTTCAACTCGCTTTCTTGTGAGCTGGCCGCAACACCGCAGGATTGCTTCAGGACATAGGGTGGTTCCGGAATGGCACGCTGAGCCTTTGGTTAATTCCTCTTCCTGGTGGGAAATGAGAGTTAAATTTGCCCGTCCAGACACCTCCAGCTAGTCTCTCATTGGTTCTCCCTATTCTTGTTCATCTTCCGCAGAAATTGCGAACTGGGCCAAACAGGAGGTTAAAGGCACTGACTCTCCAAGTGGGGAGAGTGTTAGTAAAGCATCTGGAATGTTGCACTCGAGTACCAGCGGACGAAAACTGACACATTTGAACACGTTTTCCGATCACACGGTGGATCATACTCTGGGTTCCACATGCATGTTTTAGCTGAAGGAAGAATCCCTTAAACCTGGAAAGTTGAGACCCAAGGAATAGGTACCACGCAATATGACTTCAAAGGGTCTGCATTTGCTCACCGAACGTCACCAATCCTATCACTGCTGCGCTTATGCCGCTGTACACACGCTTAATTCTCTTTCGGAGACAAATAAGTCCATAGGTTTTAAGAATCTTACTAGTCAGGTATATTCTTAGGCGTTTAATATGGGGTGTTGTGTCCTCTTTGTTGAGCAAGGAGTAGATCTTGTCTATTACATATTTGGCTTGTGGAACAGTATCTGTGCTAATTTCAATCTCTGGTTTTATGCAGCACCCCAACTCACCTTTCCCCTTAAGCAAGCATAAGTTGGTTTTCTACATTTGAGACCCTGTTCTGTTTTGTAATTCAGTTCCTTTGTAGCTAAGTTTACATTCCGTGTAGTAGTGATATCTTATGATGTTTCTTTTTCTGTGTGATTTTTTTCACTTAGAATCATGGTACCTGAATCTACTCATTATGCTGCTACGGGCCTGATGACATAGATTTCATTGCTGAGTGATATTGCATTGTACATAAGTACCACAACTTCTTTATCCATTTTTCGCTTTCTGCAATATTGAACTTGTACCATAAACGAGGTTCTTGTAAACAGAGCCGTCCCAAACTTTGGGGTGGCTGTGTCTTTTTGATTTTAATTTCCCTAAGCTATAGGACCATAAGTGGAAGTGCCCTAGGCTCTGTTGCTTTGTTTTTTAGATGTTTCAGGAAACACCATACACTTCTCCAGAGTGGCTGTTGGCAATTTACATCCCGCCCATCAGCATAACAAGGCTCCCAGTTCTCCATGGCCTGTCCTGCCTTTCTGGATTTTACACTTTTTTCAGATGCTCCTTTTGACAGGGAGGAAGTGAGACTTCATTGTAGTGCAGATTTCCTTTGCAAGCTTGCTTGGTTGGCCAAAAAGGGCGTATGCGTTTTTTCCTGAATATATTCAGGAAAAAACGCATACGCCGTTTTTGGCCAAGTGCATCATTGTCGACGTTCTGAGTGTTTTCATATGTTTTCAATGCAATTCCAGTCTACCTCCTGAAATCGGTTTCCTGCAATTCTGCCTTGCTGTCAGTGCCTCTTCATAGCCTTACCTCAATATACTTTTTGAAAATTGTTGGCCTTTTTAACTCTGCAGGTTTTTGAATTGCCGTGGCCCTTAGCTGCATTTTTCAGCTCTTATTTTTGTGATCTTGCCTCATATCCACAGGATTTCTTCAGGCACTATTCTTCTTCTGGGTCGCCTTGCTCTGCCTTTGGTTAATTCTTCTTCCTGATGTGAATTAGAGTGACATGTTCCCATTGAAACCGCTACAGCTATTTTCTCACTGGTTCCCCCTATTCCCATTCATCCTCCGCACTAACTGCAGACTGTGCGATACCGGAACGTAAAGGCATTGACTCTCCATGTGGAGATGTTGTTAGTAAAGTGGCTGGAATGTTGATCCGGAGCCCCAGGAGAGGAAAATGAGGTGCGTTTTAGAAACCTTTCCCGATCATATGGTATACCATCCGCTGGATTTCCCATGCATGGTTTAGCTGTAGGAAGATTCCCTTCAACCTGGAGTGTTGGGACCCTTGGAATGAGTAGCATGAAGTATTGCATTAAACTTTCAGCAGTTGCTCACCAAAGCTCACCAATCCTCTCAGCCCCAAGTGTCCAGCCTTATGTCTTATCCAGCTGTGGGTTTATATGTGGTCATTCCAGGTTGCATCACAGCCCCTGAGCGAATTTTGTAAGAATTTTTCTCTCTTTCATTGTTTCTGCGTTTTGGTTTTAAAATTTATTTCTATAATGGGGTTTAGCTCATTTTCACTGCTGTGTTTGGCCGCTCTGCACACACTTGATTCCCTTATGGAGATATATCAATACATGGGTTTTAAGATTCTTATTACTCAGATATATTTCTCTGCGGTGTATAGGGTGTGTTGAGGCCAGTTCATTGAGCAAGGTGTAGATCTTGTCTAATACCTATTTGGTTTATTGAACGGTATCTGTGCTAATTTCAAACTCTGGTTTTATGCATCACCCCACCTCTCCTTTCCCCTTAAGCTGACATAAGTGTGTTTTCTAAATGTGAGACACTGTTCTGTTTTGTAATTCATTTTTTGTGCAGCCATATTTATCCTCCCTCTATAAGTGATATCTTATGATATGTTTCTTTTTCTGTTTGACTTATTTCAAGTAGTATTATCGGACCTAAATCCACTCTTTATCCTTCTACTAGCCTTATTACATTGATTTTATGGTGAAGAGATATTCCATTGTACATAAGTACCACATTTTCTTTATCCATTGTTCTCTTTCCTGGGATATTTAAGGTGTACTGAAGTTGAGGTTCTTGTAAACAGAGTAGCCCTAAACTGTGGTGTGCTTGTGTCTTGTTGATTTTTAGACTTCCCTAGATATACTTCCGTGATTGGAAGTGCCCTATGCTCTGTAGCTCTGTTTTTTAGATGATTTAGGAACCACCATACACTTCTCCAGAGTGGCTCTCGGCAGTTCACACACTGTCCATCAGCGTATAAAGGCTCCCTGTTCTCCATGGCCTGTCCTGCATTTCTGGTTTTTACAATTTTTTCGGATGGCCCTTTTGACCGGTGGGAAATGAGACTTCTTTGTTGTGCACATTTGCATTGCTTGCTTGCTTGGTTGCCCATAAAGTGCGTATGCGTTTTTTCCTGGATATATTCAGGAAAAAACGCATACTCCCTTTTGGGCCAACTGCATCATTGTCGAAATTCTGCCGCTTTTCATGTGCTTTAAAGACGAGTCCAATCTATCTCTTGAAATCTGTTTCTTGCAATTCTGTCTTGCATTCAGATCCTCTTCTTTGCCTTACCTCAACATATTTTGGGACGTTAGTTTTCATTTATAACTCTGCAGGTTTGTGAATTGCAGTGACCCTGAGCTCCATTTTTTAAGTTGCTCTTTTGTGAGCTGGCCTCAAAGCCGCAGGATTGCTTCAGGCCCTATTTTGGCTCCGGCGAGGCGGGCTGAGCCTTTTTTTAATTCTTATTCTTAATGGGAAATTAGAGTGACATGTGCCCGTCCAAACCCCTACAACTATTCTCTCATTGGTTCCCCCTCTTCCCGTTCATCCTCCTCACAATTTGCAAAATGTGTGAAACAGAAGTTTAAATGTGCTGATTCTCTAAGTGGGGAGATTCTAAGTAACGTGGCTGGAATGATGAACAGGAGCACCAGGAGAGGATAAATGAGGTGCATTTTAGACACATCTCCCGATCACATGGTGTACAGTCCTCTGGGTTTTCCATGCATGTTTTCGCTGTAGGAAGATCCCTTGAACCTGCAGATTTGGGACCCATTGAATGGGTACCAGGTAGTATTACTTTAAAGGGTGTGCATTTCCTCACCCAACCTCATATTTCTCTTAGCGTAAACAGTTTCCAGCCTTATGTCTCATCCTGCTGTGGGTCTAGATGTGTTCAATCCATGTTGCATCACCGTCCCTGAGGAAAAGTTGTAAGAGGTTTTCTCTGTCTCTCTGTCGTTTATTTTTTTCAATTTATTACTATATTGGTTACAGCTGATTTTCAAAGCTCTGTTTCTTGCTGCTGTACATCCACTTGATTCACATACAGAGAGACATCAATAAATTCTTTTTCAGATTCTTACCAGTCATATATATTCTTTTCCAGTGACTTGAGTGTGCTGAGTGCAGTTCTTTTAGCTACCGTGTAGGCCTTGTTGATTATCAGTTTGGTATTTGGAATGGTATCTTTGCTAATTTCAACCTCCTGGATGATGCCTCACCCCTCCCCACCTTTCCCGTTTAGCAGCCTTACGCGTGTTGTCTACATATTTGACTATGTTTTTGTTTTGTAATTTATTTCATGTGTAGCCATTTTGGATTCCACCTTTAAGTGATATCTTATGATATGTGTCTTTTTCTTTTTGAATTATGTCACTTAGAATGATCATACGTAACTCCTCCGGAGTTGTTACAACTGGCCATATTTCATTGACTTCCAGGCTGAGTAATATTCCACTCTACATAAGTACCACATCTCTATCCATTTTTTCCCTCCAGAGACATTTAAGTTATATCCTAGTCGAGAATCTTTTAAACAGAGAGGCAGTAAACATTGGGGTGCCTGTGTCCTCTCGATTTTTGTTTTTCCCAAGACATACGCCCATGAGTGCAAGTGCCCTATGCTCTGTAGCTCATTTTTTAGATGCTTTAGTAAACACAATACACTTCTCCAGAATGGCCATTGGCAATATACATTTCCACTATAAGCCTCACAGGGCTCCCTCTTCTCCTTGCCCTGTCCTGCATTTCTGGTGTTTACACTTTATGAGGATGGCTCTTCTGACTGATGCGAAGTGATATCTTTTGTAGTATTGATTTCCAGTGCCCACCTGTTTGGTTGGCTAAAAAAGTGTATGCCCTTTTCTTGAATATATACAGAGAAAAACGCATACAGCCTTTTTGGCCAACTGCAATGTTGGCAATGTTCAGCCCCTTTTCTTGTGCTTAATGGCGAGTCCTTTCTACCTCCTCAAATCCCTTTCCTGCCATTCTCCCTTGCTTACCAATCCTTTTCTCTGACTTTCCTCAAGACATTTTTCAGTGATAGATATTTTCAACTCTGCAGTTTCGTGAATTTTACTGCCCCTGAGTTCCATTGTTCAACTTGTGTTTATGGGAACTGGCCACAAAGCAGTGGGATTTCCTCAAGCCCTATACTGTTTCCATGGGCAACCCTAGCCTTTGGTCAATTCGTCTTCCTGATTGGAAATTAGAGTGACATGTGCCTGTCTGAACACCTAGGACTTGTCTCTCATTGTTCCTCATCCTTCCGCTTCATCCTCTGGACAAATTCCAAACTGTATGCAACAGGATGTTGACAGTGCTGATATCTCCAAGTGGGGAGACTGTTAGTAAAGACGCTGGAGGGGTGAACCCGAGCACCAGGAGATGAGGAGATGAGATGCCTTTTCCAAACTCTTCCTGATCAGACGGTATACCATCCTCTGTGTGTGACAGACATGTTTTAGCAGTAGGAAGAGTCCCATTCATGTAAGGAGAACACCAGGGCTTTTTCAAAATCAGTGTCTCCCCGAAACCCAAACTGGGGAATTTTTTAAGCTACGGCTACACATATGTTCATTAAGGGCCTTGGGAAGTAGGCAGAGTCCAAACTTTAGATGATTGAAGTCTTCAGGGTCAGAAGCACTCACCACCGGCTTCCCTTAGGTTACACTTTAACTGTCATTGATAGATGATGTCAATAAAAATATCTATTCTTTTTCCGATTATTTCCCCTTATAGGTTATTGCAAAATATTGAGTGTAGTTCCCTGTGCTATACAGTGGTTCCTTGTTGATGATCTATTTTATACATAGCAGTGTGTATGTGTTAATTCCAAACTGTTAATTTATCCCTCCTCCCACCTTTCCCCTTTGGTAATAATAAATTATAAGATTTTATACTTCTCAGAAATGGGGGAGCTGAAAGAGAGGTATCATTTTCAATGGAAAAGCATTTAAAACAAGATTGAAGCTTTAACCAAGATTATTAGATGTACATCCTTGGAAAGAAATCACTTCATTTCTCTAATATTGACCTGACAAATAAGACAAACCTTTTCACTGAACTTGCTTATAATAAAGTGATGGAAATATCAAATGGAAGTGTTAGAAACATCTTATTTTACCCGAGCCTTATAAACTGTTCTATGTTAACTACAGTTTGGCTCACACATCTGTTCATTGAAGTTACAATAGTCTCAATTTCTGTTACTGATCCTCCAGAGTGGACCCCAACAAGTGTCCCCCTGCCCAGTGTCATTGGGGCCAACAGATCGAGACTGAGTTTGGTTCACAAGCAAAGGAAACTTTATATTTTGATCAGAGAATGGAGAGGTGAGAGCATGCACTACCCCGTGGGCTGTGGGCTGGGCTGCTGTGTAGAGATCCTGTCAGAGTCAGTGGGAGGGAGGGGGCGGAGCACTCAAGGGCCGGGTTGGCTGCAGCTCAGGCTCTATATCTTAGAGTCTGCACTGGGCCCCAGGAGCTGAGGTGTCGACCCAGCCATTCTGCACTAGGAAATCTGGTCTGAAGTGCCGGGTGTGGAACCTCTGCATGCGGGACCCTAGGAGCACGTGAAATTAGACAAAGCACAAAGGATAAAAAAGGTCAGACTTGACTTTATTGCCCAGATTCTATTTTTATCTCCCAGGGATTTTTAATGGGCTTTGCTGGGGACAAACCCCTCCTCTGCCTTTTGTCCCGTTCCTCATTCTTGGAGTGCTGAGGGTGCAGACCCTTCTTCTGTAACTGCTGAGTGCTGAGTTGGGAGCCCTCATACCAGGGGATGAGGGTCAGAACTTCTCCCCAGCAGCCTCCAGGTGACGTTGATTGGCCCCAGGACCCCTGCCTCCCTGCTCGTCCGCCTGAGCACCAGCATTGGAAGTGTTATAGATTCTAATGACCTTTAAGGGTTCAGGAAAGAGATGTGCAGAGACGCTGTGGGGGCCGGTTTCACCCCGCCCCACATTTGTTCGGCCACCTTAGGCTGACCGTTTCTGCCAGCCTAGATGCTCTGACCAGTAGTCTGCTCTTTCTTCAATTAGGCCCCTGAATTAACGTAAAAACAGCACCAGGTGTCAGAGCCCTGCCCGCTCAACTCCCAGACAGTCCAGGGTCAGTGGTGATCAAGGACCATGATGGCCACTGAGTCAACAGCCTTTTGAAGTAAACAGGAGTCCAGCCGGTCTTATTGGCCACCATCATCACGGTGTCTGTAGGCTTTTCTATGGTGACAGTGTGATATACGTTTCCCCCGCCAAGACTATTAGCTCCCCTCCGGGTGCAGTAAGTCCTGCAAGCAGTAGTCTACTCATTCGGGACACACTATTGTTGTTTTATGAGAGAAACTCCAGGTCAAGTGATGTTCACACGAGTCGTCATGGTGCCCTGTTGCCCCCGGTTATCTCTCTGGATGTTGGAGTTGGAGGGCCTCCTCACTCGAGGTCGGTGTGCCCACGGAGCGAACCCTGCAACTTCAGGGCATGGTTGGTGATTAGGATCACCACGTGGGGTCCTTTTCCCTTAGGAGGGAGGTGGCCTTTTGGGCTGCTGATTTCCAGGTTTTTAGATACCGCCAGTATCTTGGCCAGATGTGGCAGTGGGCCAAGCCCCTTGGTGACTCTATTTTATCCTACCTGGATGGCATTCTTGCGTTGTTCCATTTCAAGTGGTCCCAGTTTTTGCACTAATTCTCCAATGGCGACTCACCTTTCACCGGGAATGGAAAGGTCAAAGGGTTTAGCTCAATTAGGGAGTTCCAGGGCAAGGGTCTGAATTGACTGCTCTTTCCATTCTTGAAAGGCCACTTCTGGATTCTGTTCAAAAGGATCATCATCTTTTCCTTTCAGTGTTTCATATAGAGGCCCAGCTAGTAGACTGTAGTTAGGGATCCAGAAGCAGCAAACCCTGGCCTCCCCAGGAACCCCTAAGCTGTCTTCTAGTTTTAGAAAGGGGTAAGGCTGCAAATGGTTTCTTCCCTTTCCTGGGATGGGCTTCTCCGACCTTCTGTGAGAATGAAGCCCAGGCAGGTCACCGCAGTCTGTGATATTTGAGCTTTTTCTTGGACAACTTCTATCCTTTATTGGCTTGGTAGTTCAGAGGCCTCCTTAGTAGGGCTGGCGATCAGAATGTCGTCTGCATATTGAAGGAGGGTTTCCTTTTCTAGAGGTAGAACTTTTCGGTCTTTAGCTAAGCTTTCCCCAAAGATGGTGTGGGAATTTTTGAACCCTTGGGGCAAGACGGCCCGGAAGTATTGTTTTAGTTGTATGTTGAGTCCTGCCACTCACAAGCCAAAATTTCTTGTGACTCTGGGACTAATGGAATACAAAAGAAGGCATCATTGAAGACTAATACAGAATACCATGTCCTGGTGGTTGGTAGAATGACCAGCAGGGTGTAGGAAATGGAGCAACTGGAGGTATATCCTCGGTGGCTTCACTGACTGTCCTGACATCCTTTACCAGGTCCCCAGCAGCCCATGGGGCTCTCGTGGTCAGGCCAATCCCAGGATATGGAGCTCTCCTGGGCAGGTACCCCACCCCCAACCCAGCCCACGGGGCTCTCATGGTCAGGCCTCTCCCAGGATACAGAGCTACCCTTGCAGGTACCGTGGCAGGGCTGGGCACACAGGAACTGTGCACATAGCCCTCATTGAAGAGCACCCCCATCTCACCTGTCGCTCAGAGCTGACACAGAGCACCTCAGAGCAGGACTTGAACTAACAAACAGCAGCTCCGACAGGTCTGTGACCCTGGGCATCACTCTGTGTGGCCTCCCTCCACCTGGTCTTCCAGAGACTTCCACTGCACCCGGGGCACCAAGCCTCTGTCTCCAACCACCACCCACCCCTCCTCTCCCTGACTCCTGGGTTCCTCTCATTAGGAGAGGGTTTTCTTGAAGTTGTCTCCCACTCATGGGCCAGATAAAATGATTAGAAAAGAAGCCAAAGCTGCAGCCCCTTGTCTATCCTGACTCTCAGGAGCCCACACCTGTTCCTTGGACCTGGCCGGTTCAGCAAGTTCCATTTTCTGCAACTGTGAGCCCCTGAGGGGTGATGATTGGCTGACCTGGGCAGCCTTACCATGCCGGCCAGCCCTCCCCAGGTGTGCCTGGGTTGAGATCAATATAAATACCACTCCAGGCAGCAAGAGCCCCTGCAGCTGTGCCTGACGCCATTTTCTCTGCCCTGTCAGCAGTCTCGGGGCTGGGCTGGTGGGAGGGAGTGAGAGGCCACGGCTTTGTGGGTGGCCCAGTGTGAGTGGGGCTCTGCTGGACTTTCTGCAGCAGTTGCCAGGCTGCCACCTGCTAAAGAAGAGGATGTGTCACCCATACCTGCTGCTGGAATTTCTCCCTGGGCAGAGGTGAGGAAGGAAAAAAGCAGTGGGGGCAGGGACAGGACGGGTATCTCAGGCAGGGAAATGGAAATCTTCCAGAAGAGCACCCAGGGACAGGACCATCCTGGCTGGCCTGCAGGCACCAAGTCAGCTGGCATGCTGTCACTCGTGTGGCTCCATGGCCCTTCCTCTAGGCTTTCAAGTCCTTGTATATATTCAGGTGTTTTACCTGGGAAGGGTGGGAACAGTTCAACAGCAACTGGCCTGGGGCTCAGCTCACGTTCACTCACAGATGCCTCGGCACAGTGCCCCAGCTTTGCAATGAGTACGCTTGTGTGGGGGCTGCTGGCTGAATGGGAGACGATTCCCCACCACTGACCAACTTCAGAATTGTTTACAACTGGAGCAAGTGCCCTGATACGGTTTTCCTCTGAGTAACTGGTGGGTTCTGTTTTTTTTTTTCTCTTTTTCGTTTTTGGTTCAAGGTAGATTTTATTCCTCTTTTTTGTATTTACAGATATAAGCATGGAAATAATTTATTCATATAAATACATGTATGTGAAGGGAATAATTGTTTTTTCTGTTTTATTTCTTAAATTTTATTTCTTTTTAATTTTGAATTTTATTTTATATTTTTATACAGCAGGTTCTTATTGGTTATCTATTTTATACATATAAATGTTTACATGCCAATCCCAATCTCTCAGCTCCTCCCACCACCACCCCCCCAAGAGCTTTCCCCCCTTGTTGTCCATACGATTGTTGTCTACATCTGTTGCTCTATTTATGCCTTGCAAAACGGTTAATCTGTACAGTTTTTCTAGGTTCCACATATATGCATGAATATACAAGATTTGTTTTTCTCTTTCTGACTTACTTCACTCTGTATGACAGTCTCTAGATCCATCGACGTCTCTACAAATGACCCAATTTCATTCCTTTCATGGCTTAGTAATATTCCATTTTATATATGTACCACATCTTTATGCATTCGTCTGTCTGTGGGCATTTAGGTTGCTTCCATTACCTCGATATTGTAAATAGTGATGCAATGAACATTGCGGTGAATGTCTCTTTTTGATTTATGGTTTTGTCTGTGTATATGTCCAGTACTGGGATTGCTGTATCATATGGTAATTCTATTATTAGTTTCTTAAGACTCCATATTGTTCTCCATAGTGACTGTATCAATTTATATTCCCAACAATAGTGGAAGAGGCTTCCTTTTCCCCACACCCTTTCCAGCAATTGTTGTTTGTAGATTTTCAGATGATGCCCATTCTAACAGGTGTGAGGTGATACCTCATTGTTGAGTCCATTTCGTTGAGCAAGGGGTAGGTCTTGTCTATTACATATTTGGCTTATGGAACGGTATCTCTGCTAATTTCAAACTCTGGTTTTATGCAGCACCCCAACTCACCTTTCCCCTTAAGCAAGCATAAGTTGGTTTTCTACATTTGAGACCCTGTTCTGTTTTGTAATTCTGTTCCTGTGTAGCCAAGTTTACATTCCGTGTAGTAGTGATATCTTATGATGTTTCTTTTTCTGTGTGACTTATTTCACTTAGAATCATCGTACCTGAATCCACTCATTATGCTGCTACGGGCCTGATGATATACATTTCATTGCTGAGTGATATTGCATTGTACGTACGTACCACAACTTCTTTATCCATTTTTCGCTTTCTGTGATATTGAACTTGTACCGTAAACGAGGTTCTTGTAAACAGAGCCGTCCCAAACTTTGGGGTGGCTGTGTCTTACTGATTTTAATTTCCCTAAGCTATAGGACCATAAGTGGAAGTGCCCTAGGCTCTGTTGCTTTGTTTTTTAGATGTTTCAGGAAACACCATACACTTCTCCAGAGTGGCTGTTGGCAATTTACATCCCGCCCATCAGCATGACAAAGCTCCCAGTTCTCCATGGCCTGTCCTGCCTTTCTGGATTTTATACTTTTTTCAGATGGCCCTTTTGACAGGGGGGCAGTGAGACTTCATTGTAGTGCAGATTTCCTTTGCAAGCTTGCTTGGTTGGCCAAAAAGGGCGTATGCGTTTTTTCCTGAATATATTCAGGAAAAAACGCATACGCCCTTTTTGGCCAAGTGCATGATTGTAGACGTTCTGTCTCTTTTTATATGCTTTACATGCAATTCCAGTCTACCTCCTGAAATCGGATTCCTGCAATTCTGCCCCGCTTTCGAGTCCTCTTGGCAGCCTTACTTCAATATATTTTTGGACGATAGCTGTCATTTTTAACTCTGCAGGTTTGTGAATTACAGTGCCCCTGAGCTCCTTTCTTCAACTCGCTTTCTTGTGAGCTGGCCGCAACACCGCAGGATTGCTTCAGGCCCTAGTGTGGTTCCAGCATGGCACGCTGAGCCTTTGGTTAATTCCTCTTCCTGGTGGGAAATGAGAGTTAAATTTGCCCGTCCAGACACCTCCAGCTAGTCTCTCATTGGTTCTCCCTATTCCTGTTCATTTTCCGCAGAAATTGCAAACTGGGCCAAACAGGAGGTTAAAGGCACTGACTCTCCAAGTGGGGAGAGTGTTAGTAAAGCGACTGTAATGTTGCACCCGAGTACCAGGGGACGAAAACTGAGACACATTTGAACACGTTTCCCCATCACATGGTAGATCATACTCTGGGTTCCACATGCATGTTTTAGCTGAAGGAAGAATCCCTTAAACCTGGAGAGTTGAGACCCATGGAATTGGTACCATGCAATATGACTTCAAAGGGTCTGCATTTGCTCACCGAACCTCACCAATCCTATCACTGCTACGTTTATGCCGCTGTACACACGCTTGATTCTCTTTCGGAGACATATAAATCCATAGGTTTTGAGATACTTTCTAGTCAGGTATATTCTTAGGCGTTTAATATGGGGTGTAGAGTCCACTTCGTTGAGCAAGGGGTAGCTCTTGTCTATTACATATTTGGCTTATGGAACGGTATCTGTGCTAATTTCAATCTCTGGTTTTATGCAGCACCCCAACTCACCTTTCCCCTTAAGCAAGCGTAAGTTGGTTTTCTACATTTGAGACCCTGTTCTGTTTTGTAATTCAGTTCCTGTGTAGCCAAGTTTACATTCCGTGTAGTAGTGATATCTTATGATGTTTCTTTTTCTGTGTGACTTATTTCACTTAGAATCATCATACCTGAATCCACTCATTATGCTGCTATGGGCCTGATGACATAGATTTCATTGCTGAGTGATATTGCATTGTATGTAAGTACCACAACTTCTTTATCCATTTTTCGCTTTCTGTGATATTGAACTTGTACCGTAAACGAGGTTCTTGTAAACAGAGCCGTCCCAAACTTTGGGGTGGCTGTGTCTTTTTGATTTTAATTTCCCTAAACTATAGGACCATAAGTGGAAGTGCCCTAGGAGCTGTTGCTTTTTTTTTAGATGTTTCAGGAAACACCATACACTTCTCCAGAGTGGCTGTTGGCAATTTACATCCCGCCCATCAGCATAACAAGGCTCCCAGTTCCTCCATGGCCTGTCCTGCCTTTCTGGATTTTACACATTTTTCAGATGACCCTTTTGACTGGGGGGCAGTGAGTCTTCATTGTAATGCAGATTTCCTTTGCAAGCTTGCTTGGTTGGCCCAAAAGGGCGTATGCGTTTTTTCCTGAATATATTCAGGAAAAAACGCATACGCCCTTTTTGGCCAAGTGCATCATTGTGGACGTTCTGCCTCTTTTCCTATGCTTTACATGCAATTCCAGTCTACCTCCTGAAATCGGTTTCCTGCAATTCTGCCCCGCTTTCAAGTCCTCTTGGCAGCCTTACTTCAATATATTTTTGGACGATAGCTGTCATTTTTAACTCTGCAGGTTTGTGAATTACAGTGCCCCTGAGCTCCTTTCTTTAACTCGCTTTCTTGTGAGCTGGCCGCAACACCGCAGGATTGCTTCAGGCCCTAGTGTGGTTGCGGCATGGCACGCTGAGCCTTTGGTTAATTCCTCTTCCTGGTGGGAAATGAGAGTTAAATTTGCCCGTCCAGACACCTCCAGCTAGTCTCTCATTGGTTCTCCGTATTCCTGTTCATTTTCCGCAGAAATTGCAAACTGGGCCAAACAGGAGGTTAAAGGCACTGACTCTCCAAGTGCGGAGAGTTTTAGTAAAGCGTCTGGAATGTTGCACCCGAGTACCAGGGGACGAAACCTGAGACACATTTGAACACGTTTCCCGATCACACGGTGGATCATACTCTGGGTTCCACATGCATGTTTTAGCTGAAGGAAGAATCCCTTAAACCTGGAGAGTTGAGACCCATGGAATGGGTACCATGCAATATGACTTCAAAGGGTCTGCATTTGCTCACCGAACCTCACCAATCCTATCACTGCTGCATTTATGCCGCTGTACACACGCTTGATTCTCTTTCGGAGACATATAAATCCATAGGTTTTAAGATTCTTACTAGTCAGGTATATTCTTAGGCGTTTCATATGGGATGTAGAGTCCAATTCGTTGAGCAAGGAGTAGCTCTTGTCTATTACATGTTTGACTTATGGAATGGTATCTGTGCTAATTTCAATCTCTGGTTTTATGCAGCACCCCAACTCACCTTTCCCCTTAAGCAAGCATAAGTTGGTTTTCTACATTTGAGACCCTGTTCTGTTTTGTAATTCAGTTCCTGTGTAGCCAAGTTTACATTCCGTGTAGTAGTGATATCTTATGATGTTTCATTTTCTCTGTGACTTATTTCACTTAGAATCATCGTACCTGAATCCACTCATTATGCTGCTACGGGCTTGATGATATACATTTCATTGCTGAGTGATATTGCATTGTACGTAAGTACCACAACTTCTTTATCCATTTTTCGCTTTCTGTGATATTGAACTTGTACCGTAAACGAGGTTCTTGTAAACAGAGCCGTCCCAAACTTTGGGTGGCTGTGTCTTTTTGATTTTAATTTCCCTAAGCTATAGGACCATAAGTGGAAGTGCCCTAGGCTCTGTTGCTTTGTTTTGTAGATGTTTCAGGAAACACCATACACTTCACCAGAGTGGCTGTTGGCAATTTACATCCCGCCCATCAGCATAACAAGGCTCCCAGTTCTCCATGGCCTGTCCGGCCTTTCTGGATTTTACACTTTTTTCAGATGGCCCTTTTGACTGGGGGGCAGTGAGACTTCATTGTAGTGCAGATTTCCTTTGCAAGCTTGCTTGGTTGGCCAAAAAGTGCGTATGTGTTTTTTCCTGAATATATTCAGGAAAAAACGCATACGCCCTTTTTGGCCAAGTGCATCATTGTGGACGTTCTGCCTCTTTTCCTATGCTTTACATGCAATTCCAGTCTACCTCCTGAAATCAGATTCCTGCAATTCTGCCCCGCTTTCGAGTCCTCTTGGCAGCCTTATTTCAATATATTTTTGGACGATAGCTGTAATTTATAACTCTGCAGGTTTGTGAATTACAGTGCCCCTGAGCTCCTTTCTTCAACTCGCTTTCTTGTGAGCTGGCCCAACACCGCAGCATTGCTTCAGGCCCTAGTGTGGTTCCGGCATGGCACGCTGAGCCTTTGGTTAATTCCTCTTCCTGTTGGGAAATGAGAGTTAAATTTGCCCGTCCAGACACCTCCAGCTAGTCACTCATTGGTTCTCCCTATTCCTGTTCATTTTCCGCAGAAATTGCAAACTTGGCCAAACAGGAGGTTAAAGCCACTGACTCTCCAAGTGGGGAGAGTGTTAGTAAAGCGTCTGGAATGTTGCACCCGAGTTCCAGGGGACGAAACCTGAGACACATTTGAACACGTTTCCCGATCACACGGTGGATCATACTCTGGGTTCCACATGCATGTTTTAGCTGAAGGAAGAATCCCTTAAACCTGGAGAGTTGAGACCCATGGAATGGGTACCATGCTATATGACTTCAAAGGTTCTGCATTGGCTCACCGAACCTCACCAATCCTATCACTGCTGCGCTTATACCACTGTACACACGCTTGATTCTCTTTCGGAGACATATAAATCCATAGGTTTTAAGATTCTTACTAGTCAGCTATATTCTTAGACGTTTAATATGGGGTGTTGAGTCCTCTTCGTTGAACAAGGAGTAGCTCTTGTCTATTACATATTTGGCTTATGGAACGGTATCTGTGCTAATTTCAATCTCTGGTTTTATACAGCACCCCAACTCACCTTTCCCCTTAAGCAAGCATAAGTTGGTTTTCTACATTTGAGACCCTGTTCTGTTTTGTAATTCAGTTCCTGTGTAGCCAAGTTTACATTCCGTGTAGTAGTGATATCTTATGATGTTTCATTTTCTCTGTGACTTATTTCACTTAGAATCATCGTACCTGAATCCACTCATTATGCTGCTACGGGCCTGATGATATAGATTTCATTGCTGAGTGATATTGCATTGTACGTAAGTACCACAAATTCTTTATCCATTTTTCGCTTTCTGTGATATAGAACTTGTACCGTAAATGAGGTTCTTGTAAACAGAGCCGTCCCAAACTTTGGGGTGGCTGTGTGTATTTGATTTTAATTTCCCTAAGCTATAGGACCATAAGTGGAAGTGCCCTAGGCTCTGTTGCTTTGTTTTTTAGATGTTTCAGGAAACACCATACACTTCTCCAGAGTGGCTGTTGGCAATTTACATCCCGCCCATCAGCATAACAAGGCTCCCAGTTCTCCATGGCCTGTCCTGCCTTTCTGGATTTTATACTTTTTTCAGATGGCCCTTTTGACCGGGGGGCAGTGAGACTTCATTGTAGTGCAGATTTCCTTTGCAAGCTTGCTTGGTTGGCCAAAAAGGGCGTATGTGTTTTTTCCTGAATATATTCAGGAAAAAACGCATACACCCTTTTTGGCCAAGTGCATCATTGTGGACGTTCTGCCTCTTTTCCTATGCTTTACATGCAATTCCAGTCTACCTCCTGAAATCGGATTCCTGCAATTCTGCCCCGCTTTCAAGTCCTCTTGGCAGCCTTACTTCAATATATTTTTGGACAATAGCTGTCATTTATAACTCTGCAGGTTTGTGAATTACAGTGCCCCTGAGCTCCTTTCTTCAACTCTCTTTCTTGTGAGCTGGCCGCAACACCGCAGGATTGCTTCAGGCCCTAGTGTGTTTCCGGCATGGCACGCTGAGCCTTTGGTTAATTCCTCTTCCTGGTGGGAAATGAGAGTTAAATTTGCCCGTCCAGACACCTCCAGCTAGTCTCTCATTGGTTCTCCCTATTCCTGTTCCTTTTCCGCAGAAATTGCAAACTGGGCCAAACAGGAGTTTAAAGGCACTGACTCTCCAAGTGGGGAGAGTTTTAGTAAAGCGTCTGGAATGTTGCATCCGAGTACCAGGGGACGAAAACTGAGACACATTTGAACACGTTTCCCGATCACACGGTGGATCATACTCTGGGTTACACATGCATGTTTTAGCTGAAGGAAGAATCCCGTAAACCTGGAGAGTTGAGACCCATGGAATGGCTACCATACAATATGACTTCAAAGGGTCTGCATTTGCTCATCGAACCTCACCAATCCTATCACTGCTGCGTTTATGCCGCTGTACACATGCTTGATTCTCTTTTGGAGACATATAAATCCATAGGTTTTAAGATTATTACTAGTCAGGTATATTCTTAGGCGATTAATATGGGGTTTAGAGTCCACTTCGTTGAGAAAGGAGTAGCTCTTGTCTATTACATATTTGGCTTATGGAACGGTATCTGTGCTAATTTCAATCTCTGGTTTTATGCAGAACCCCAACTCACCTTTCCCCTTACGCAAGCATAAGTTGGTTTTCTACATTTGAGACCGTGTTCTGTTTTGTAATTCAGTTCCTGTGTAGCCAAGTTTACATTCCGTGTATTAGTGATATCTTATGATGTTTCTTTTTCTGTGTGACTTATCTCACTTAGAATCATCGTACCTGAATCCACTCATTATGCTGCTACGGGCCTGATGATATAGACTTCATTGCTGAGTGATATTGCATTGTACGTAAGTACCACAAATTCTTTATCCATTTTTCACCTTCTGTGATATTGAATTTGTACTGTAAATGAGGTTCCTGTAAACAGAGCCGTCCCAAACTTTGGGGTGGCTGTGTCTTTTTGATTTTAATTTCCCTAAGCTATAGGACCATAAGTGGAAGTGCCCTAGGCTCTGTTGCTTTGTTTTTTAGATGTTTCAGGAAACACCATACACTTCTCCAGAGTGGCTGTTGGCAATTTACATCCCGCCCATCAGCATAACAAGGCTCCCATGTCTCCATGGCCTGTCCTGCCTTTCTGGATTTTACACTTTTTTCAGATGGCCCTTTTGACCGGGGGGCAGTGAGACTTCATTGTAGTGCAGATTTCCTTTGCAAGCTTGCTTGGTTGGCCAAAAAGGGCGTATGCGTTTTTTCCTGAATATATTCAAGGAAAAACGCATACGCCCTTTTTGGCCAAGTGCATCATTGTGGGCGTTCTGCCTCATTTCCTATGCTTTACATGCAATTCCAGGCTACCTCCTGAAATCGGTTTCCTGCAATTCTGCCCCGCTTTCAAGTCCTCTTGGCAGCCTTACTTCAATATATTTTTGGACGATAGCTATAATTTTTAACTCTGCAGGTTTGTGAATGACAGTGCCCCTGAGCTCCTTTCTTCAACTCGCTTTCTTCTGAGCTGGCCGCAACACCGCAGGATTGCTTCAGGCCCTAGTGTGGTTCCGGCATGGCACGCTGAGCCTTTGGTTAATTCCTCTTCCTGGTGGGAAATGAGAGTTAAATTTGCCCGTCCAGACACCTCCAGCTAGTCTCTCACTGGTTCTCCCTATTCCTGTTCATCTTCCGCAAAAATTGCAAACTGGGCCAAACAGGAGGTTAAAGGCACTGACTCTCCAAGTGGGGAGAGTGTTAGTAAAGCATCTGGAATGTTGCACCCGAGTACCAGGGGACGAAACCTGAGACACATTTGAACACGTTTCCCGATCACACGGTGGATCATACTCTGGGTTCCACATGCATGTTTTAGCTGAAGGAAGAATCCCTTAAACCTGGAGAGTTGAGACCCATGGAATGGCTACCATGCAATATGACTTCAAAGGGTCTGCATTTGCTCATCGAACCTCACCAGTCCTATCACTGCTGCGTTTATGCCGCTGTACACATGCTTGATTCTCTTTTGGAGACATATAAATCCATAGGTTTTAAGATTATTACTAGTCAGGTATATTCTTAGGCGATTAATATGGGGTGTAGAGCCCACTTCGTTGAGCAAGGAGTAGCTCTTGTCTATTACATATTGGGCTTATGGAACGGTATCTGTGCTAATTTCAATCTCTGGTTTTATGCAGCACCCCAACTCACCTTTCGCCTTAAGCAAGCATAAGTTGGTTTTCTACATTTGAGACCCTGTTCTGTTTTGTAATTCAGTTCCTGTGTAGCCAAGTTTACATTCCGTGTATTAGTGATATCTTATGATGATTCTTTTTCTGTGTGACATATTTCACTTAGAAATATCGTACCTGAATGCACTCATTATGCTGCTACTTGCCTGATGACATAGATTTCATTCCTGAGTGATATTGCATTGTACGTAAGTACCACAACTTCTTTATCCATTTTTCACTTTCTGTGATATTGAACTTGTACCGTAAACGAGGTTCTTGTAAACAGAGCCGTCCCAAACTTTGGGGTGGCTGTGTCTTTTTGATTTTAATTTCCCTAAGCTATAGGACCATAAGTGGAAGTGCCCTAGGCTCTGTTGCTTTGTTTTGTAGATGTTTCAGGAAATACCATACACTTCTCCAGAGTGGCTGTTGGCAATTTGCATCCCGCCCATCAGCATAACAAGGCTCCCAGTTCTCCATGGCCTGTCCTGCCTTTCTGGATTTTATACTTTTTTCAGATGGCCCTTTTGACCGGGTGGCAGTGAGACTTCATTGTAGTGCAGATTTCCTTTGCAAGCTTGCTTGGTTGGCCCAAAAGGGCGTATGCGTTTTTTCCTGAATATATTCAGGAAAAAACGCATACGCCCTTTTTGGCCAAGTGCATCATTGTGGACGTTCTGCCTCTTTTCCTATGCTTTACATGCAATTCCAGTCTACCTCCTGAAATCGGTTTCCTGCAATTCTGCCCCGCTTTCAAGTCCTCTTGGCAGCCTTACTTCAATATATTTTTGGACGATAGCTGTCATTTATAACTCTGCAGTTTTGTGAATTACAGAGCCTCTGAGCTCCTTTCTTCAACTTGCTTTCTTGTGAGCTGGCTGCAAGACCGCAGCATTGCTTCAGGCCCTAGTGTGGTTCCGGCATGGCACGCTGAGCCTTTGGTTAATTCCTCTTCCTGGTGGGAAATGAGAGTTAAATTTGTCCGTCCAGACACCTCCAGCTAGTCTCTCATTGGTTCTCCCTATTCCTGTTCATTTTCCGCAGAAATTGCAAACTGGGCCAAACAGGAGGTTAAAGGCACTGACTCTCCAAGTGGGGAGAGTGTTAGTAAAGCGTCTGGAATGTTGCACCCGAGTACCAGGGGACGAAACCTGAGACACATTTGAACACTTTTCCCAATCACACGGTGGATCATACTCTGGGTTCCACATGCATGTTTTAGCTGAAGGAAGAATCCCTTAAACCTGGAGAGTTGAGACCCATGGAATGGGTACCATGCAATATGACTTCAAAGGTTCTGCATTGGCTCACCGAACCTCACCAATCCTATCACTGCTGTGCTTATGCCACTGTACACACGCTTGATTCTCTTTCAGAGACATATAAATCCATAGATTTTAAGATTCTTACTAGTCATGTATATTCTTAGACGTTTAATATGGGGTGTTGAGTCCTCTTCGTTTAGCAAAGACTAGCTCTTGTCTATTACATATTTGGCTTATGGAACGGTATCTGTGCTAATTTCAATCTCTGGTTTTATGCAGCACCCCAACTCACCTTTCCCCTTAAGCAAGCATAAGTTGGTTTTCTATATTTGAGACCCTGTTCTGTTTTGTAATTCAGTTCCTGTGTAGCCAAGTTTACATTCCGTGTAGTAGTGATATCTTATGATGTTTCTTTTTCTGTGTGACTTATTTCACTTAGAATCATCGTACCTGAATCTACTCATTATGCTGTTACGGGCCTGATGACATAGATTTCATTGCTGAGTGATATTGCGTTGTACGTAAGTACCACAAATTCTTTATCCATTTTTCGCTTTCTGTGATATTGAACTTGTACCGTAAACGAGGTTCTTGTAAACAGAGCCGTCCCAAAATTTGGGGTGGCTGTGTCTTTTTGATTTTAATTTCCCTAAGCTATAAGACCATAAGTGGAAGTGCCCTAGGCTCTGTTGCTTTGTTTTTTAGATGTTTCAGGAAACACCATACACTTCTCCAGAGTGGCTGTTGGCAATTTACATCCCGCCCATCAGCATAACAAGGCTCCCAGTTCTCCATGGCCTGTCCTGCCTTTCTGGATTTTATACATTTTTCAGATGGCCCTTTTGACTGGGGAGCAGTGAGACTTCATTGTAGTGCAGATTTCCTTTGCAAGCTTGCTTGGTTGGCCAAAAATGGCATATGCGTTTTTTCCTGAATATAATCAGGAAAAAACGCATACGCCCTTTTTGGCCAAGTGCATCATTGTGGACGTTCTGCCTCTTTTCCTATGCTTTACATGCAATTCCAGTCTACCTCCTGAAACCGGTTTCCTGCAATTCTGCCCCGCTTTCAAGTCCTCTTGGCAGCCTTACTTCAATATATTTTTGGACGATAGCTGTCATTTTTAACTCTGCAGGTTTGTGAATTATAGTGCCCCTGAGCTACTTTCTTCAACTCGCTTTCTTGTGAGCTGGCCACAACACCGCATCCTTGCTTCAGGCCCTAGTGTGGTTCCGGCATGGCACGCTGAGCCTTTGGTTAATTCCTCTTCCTGGTGGGAAATGAGAGTTAAATTTGCCCGTCCAGACACCTCCAGCTAGTCTCTCATTGGTTCTCCCTATTCCTGTTCATTTTCCGCAGAAATTGCAAACTGGGCCAAACAGGAGGTTAAAGGCACTGACTCTCCAAGTGGAGAGAGTTTTAGTAAAGCGACTGGAATGTTGCACCCGAGTACCAGGGGACGAAAACTGAGACACATTTGAACACGTTTCCCGATCACACGGTGGATCATACTCTGGGTTCCACATGCATGTTGTAGCTGAAGGAAGAATCCCTTAAACCTGGAGAGTTGAGACCCATGGAATGAGTATCATGCAATATGACTTCAAAGGGTCTGCATTTGCTCACCGAACCTCACCAATCCTATCACTGCTGCGTTTATGCCGCTGTACACACGCTTGATTCTCTTTTGGAGACATATAAATCCATAGGATTTAAGATTCTTACTAGTCAGGTATATTCTTAGGCGTTTAATATGGGATGTAGAGTCCACTTCGTTGAGCAAGGAGTAGCTCTTGTCTATTACATATTTGGCTTATGGAACGGTATCTGTGCTAATTTCAATCTCTGGTTTTATGCAGTACCCCAACTCACCTTTCCCCTTAAGCAAGCATAAGTTGGTTTTCTACATTTGAGACCCTGTTCTGTTTTGTAATTCATTTCCTGGGTAGCCAAGTTTACATTCCATGTAGTAGTGATATCTTATGATGTTTCTTTTTCTGTGTGACTTATTTCACTTAGAATCATCGTACCTGAATCCACTCATTATGCTGCTACGGGCCTGATGATATACATTTCATTGCTGAGTGATATTGCATTGTACGTAAGTACCACAACTTCTTTATCCATTTTTCACTTTCTGTGATATTGAACTTGTACCGTAAACGAGGTTCTTGTAAACAGAGCCGTCCCAAACATTGGTGTGGCTGTGTCTTACTGATTTTAATTTCCCTAAGCTATAGGACCATAAGTGGAAGTGCCATAGGCTCTGTTCCTTTGTTTTTTAGATGTTTCAGGAAACACCATACACTTCTCCAGAGTGGCTGTTGGCAATTTGCATCCCGTCCATCAGCATAACAAGGCTCCCAGTTCTCCATGGCCTGTCCTGCCTTTCTGGATTTTATACATTTTTCAGATGGCCCTTTTGACTGGGGAGCAGTGAGACTTCATTGTAGTGCAGATTTCCTTTGCAAGCTTGCTTGGTTGGCCAAAAATGGCATATGCGTTTTTTCCTGAACATAATCAGGAAAAAACGCATACGCCCTTTTTGGCCAAGTGCATCATTGTGGACGTTCTGCCTCTTTTCCTATGCTTTACATGCAATTCCAGTCTACCTCCTGAAACCGGTTTCCTGCAATTCTGCCCCGCTTTCAAGTCCTCTTGGCAGCCTTACTTCAATATATTTTTGGACGATAGCTGTCATTTTTAACTCTGCAGGTTTGTGAATTATAGTGCCCCTGAGCTACTTTCTTCAACTCGCTTTCTTGTGAGCTGGCCACAACACCGCAGCCTTGCTTCAGGCCCTAGTGTGGTTCCGGCATGGCACGCTGAGCCTTTGGTTAATTCCTCTTCCTGGTGGGAAATGAGAGTTAAATTTGCCCGTCCAGACACCTCCAGCTAGTCTCTCATTGGTTCTCCCTATTCCTGTTCATTTTCCGCAGAAATGGCAAAATGTGCCATACAGGAGGTTAAAGGCACTGACTCTCCAAGTGGGGAGAGTGTTAGTAAAGCTACTGGAATGTTGCACCCGAGTACCAGGGGACGAAACCTGAGACACATTTGAACACGTTTCCCGATCACACGGTGGATCATACTCTGGGTTCCACATGCATCTTTTAGCTGAAGGAAGAATCCCTTAAACCTGGAGAGTTGAGACCCATGGAATGGGTACCATGCAATATGACTTCAAAGGGTCTGCATTGGCTCACAGAACCTCACCAATCCTATCACTGCTACGTTTATGCCGCTGTACACACGCTTGATTCTCTTTCGGAGACATAGAAATCCATAGGTTTTAAGATTCTTACTAGTCAGGTATATTCTTAGGCGTTTAATATGGGGTGTAGAGTCCACTTCGTTGAGCAAGGAGTAGCTCTTGTCTATTACATATTTGGCTTATGGAACGGTATCTGTGCTAATTTCAATCTCTGGTTTTATGCAGCACCCCAACTCACCTTTCCCCTTAAGCAAGCATAAGTTGGTTTTCTACATTTGAGACCCTGTTCTGTTTTGTAATTCAGTTCCTTTGTAGCTAAGTTTACATTCCGTGTAGTAGTGATATCTTATGATGTTTCTTTTTCTGTGTGATTTTTTTCACTTAGAATCATCGTACCTGAATCTACTCATTATGCTGCTACGGGCCTGATGACATAGATTTCATTGCTGAGTGATATTGCATTGTACATAAGTACCACAACTTCTTTATCCATTTTTCGCTTTCTGCAATATTGAACTTGTACCATAAACGAGGTTCTTGTAAACAGAGCCGTCCCAAACTTTGGGGTGGCTGTGTCTTTTTGATTTTAATTTCCCTAAGCTATAGGACCATAAGTGGAAGTGCCCTAGGCTCTGTTGCTTTGTTTTTTAGATGTTTCAGGAAACACCATACACTTCTTCAGAGTGGCTGTTGGCAATTTACATCCCGCCCATCAGCATAACAAGGCTCCCAGTTCTCCATGGCCTGTCCTGCCTTTCTGGATTTTACACTTTTTTCAGATGCTCCTTTTGACAGGGTGGAAGTGAGACTTCATTGTAGTGCAGATTTCCTTTGCAAGCTTGCTTGGTTGGCCAAAAAGTGCGTATGCATTTTTTCCTGAATATATTCAGGAAAAAACGCATACGCACTTTTTGGCCAAGTGCATCATTGTCGACGTTCTGAGTGTTTTCATATGTTTTCAATGCAATTCCAGTCTACCTCCTGAAATCGGATTCCTGCAATTCTGCCCCGCTTTCGAGTCCTCTTGGCAGCCTTACTTCAATATATTTTTGGACGATAGCTGTCATTTATAACTCTGCAGGTTTGTGAATTACAGTGCCTCTGAGCTCCTTTCTTCAACTTGCTTTCTTGTGAGCTGGCTGCAACACCGTAACATTGCTTCAGGCCCTAGTGTGGTTCCGGCATGGCACGCTGAGCCTTTGGTTAATTCCTCTTCCTGGTGGGAAATGAGAGTTAAATTTGCCCTTCCAGACACCTCCAGCTAGTCTCTCATTGGTTCTCCCTATTCCTGTTCATTTTCCGCAGAAATTGCAAACTGGGCCAAACAGGAGGTTAAAGGCACTGACTCTCCAAGTGGGGAGAGGGTTAGTAAAGCGTCTGGAATGTTGCACCCGAGTACCAGGGGACCAAACCTGAGACACATTTGAACACGTTTCCCGATCACATGGTGGATCATACTCTGGATTCCACATGCATCTTTTAGCTGAAGGAAGAATCCCTTAAACCTGGAGAGTTGAGACCCATGGAATGGGTACCATGCAATATGACTTCAAAGGTTCTGCATTGGCTCACCGAACCTCACCAATCCTATCACTGCTGCGCTTTTGCCACTGTACACACGCTTGATTCTCTTTCGGAGACATATAAATCCATAGATGTTAAGATTCTTACTAGTCAGGTATATTCTTAGACGTTTAATATGGGGTGTTGAGTCCTCTTCGTTGAGCAAAGACTAGCTCTTGTCTATTACATATTTGGCTTATGGAACGGTATCTGTGCTAATTTCAATCTCTGGTTTTATGCAGCACCCCAACTCACCTTTCCCCTTAAGCAAGCATAAGTTGGTTTTCTACATTTGAGACCCTGTTTTGTTTTGTAATTCAGTTCCTGTGTAGCCAAGATTACATTCCGTGTAGTAGTGATATCTTATGATGTTTCTTTTTCTGTGTGACTTATTTCACTTAGAATCATCGTACCTGAATCCACTCATTATGCTGCTACGGGCCTGATGATATACATTTCATTGCTGAGTGATATTGCATTGTACGTAAGTACCACAAATTCTTTATCCATTTTTCGCTTTCTGTGATATTGAACTTGTACCGTAAACGAGGTTCTTGTAAACAGAGCCGTCCCAAACTTTTGGGTGGCTGTGTCTTTTTGATTTTAATTTCCCTAAGCTATAGGACCATAAGTGGAAGTGCCCTAGGCTCTGTTGCTTTGTTTTTTAGATGTTTCAGGAAACACCATACACTTCTCCAGAGTGGCTGTTGGCAATTTGCATCCCGCCCATCAGCATAACAAGGCTCCCAGTTCTCCATGGCCTGTCCTGCCTTTGTGGATTTTATACTTTTTTCAGATGGCCCTTTTGACCGGGGGGCAGTGAGACTTCATTGTAGTGCAGATTTCCTTTGCAAGCTTGCTTGGTTGGCCCAAAAGGGCGTATGCGTTTTTTCCTGAATATATTCAGGAAAAAACGCATACGCCCTTTTTGGCCAAGTGCATCATTGTGGACGTTCTGCCTCTATTCCTATGCTTTACATGCAATTCCAGTCTACCTCCTGAAATCGGTTTTCTGCAATTCTGCCCCGCTTTCAAGTCCTCTTGGCAGCCTTACTTCAATATATTTTTGGACGATAGCTGTCATGTATAACTCTGCAGGTTTGTGAATTACAGAGCCTCTGAGCTCCTTTCTTCAACTTGCTTTCTTGTGAGCTGGCTGCAAGACCGCAGCATTGCTTCAGGCCCTAGTGTGGTTCCGGCATGGCACGCTGAGCCTTTGGTTAATTCCTCTTCCTGGTGGGAAATGAGAGTTAAATTTGTCCGTCCAGACACCTCCAGCTAGTCTCTCATTGGTTCTCCCTATTCCTGTTCATTTTCCGCAGAAATTGCAAACTGGGCCAAACAGGAGGTTAAAGGCACTGACTCTCCAAGTGGGGAGAGTTTTAGTAAAGCGTCTGGAATGTTGCACCCTAGTACCAGGGGACGAAACCTGAGACACATTTGAACACGTTTCCCGATCACACGGTGGATCATACTCTGGGTTCCACATGCATGTTTTAGCTGAAGGAAGAATCCCTTAAACCTGGAGAGTTGAGACCCATGGAATGGGTACCGTGCAATATGACTTCAAAGGTTCTGCATTGGCTCACCGAACCTCACCAATCCTATCACTGCTGTGCTTTTGCCACTGTACACACGCTTGATTCTCTTTCGGAGACATATAAATCCATAGATTTTAAGATTCTTACTAGTCAGGTATATTCTTAGACGTTTAATATGGGGTGTTGAGTCCTCTTCGTTTAGCAAAGACTAGCTCTTGTCTATTACATATTTGGCTTATGGAACGGTATCTGTGCTAATTTCAATCTCTGGTTTTATGCAGCACCCCAACTCACCTTTCCCCTTAAGCAAGCATAAGTTGGTTTTCTATATTTGAGACCCTGTTCTGTTTTGTAATTCAGTTCCTGTGTAGCCAAGTTTACATTCCGTGTAGTAGTGATATCTTATGATGTTTCTTTTTCTGTGTGACTTATTTCACTTAGAATCATCGTACCTGAATCCACTCATTATGCTGTTACGGGCCTGATGACATAGATTTCATTGCTGAGTGATATTGCGTTGTACGTAAGTACCACAAATTCTTTATCCATTTTTCGCTTTCTGTGATATTGAACTTGTACCGTAAACGAGGTTCTTGTAAACAGAGCCGTCCCAAAATTTGGGGTGGCTGTGTCTTTTTGATTTTAATTTCCCTAAGCTATAAGACCATAAGTGGAAGTGCCCTAGGCTCTGTTGCTTTGTTTTTTAGATGTTTCAGGAAACACCATACACTTCTCCAGAGTGGCTGTTGGCAATTTACATCCCGCCCATCAGCATAACAAGGCTCCCAGTTCTCCATGGCCTGTCCTGCCTTTCTGGATTTTATACATTTTTCCGATGGCCCTTTTGACTGGGGAGCAGTGAGACTTCATTGTAGTGCAGATTTCCTTTGCAAGCTTGCTTGGTTGGCCAAAAATGGCATATGCGTTTTTTCCTGAATATAATCAGGAAAAAACGCATACGCCCTTTTTGGCCAAGTGCATCATTGTGGACGTTCTGCCTCTTTTCCTATGCTTTACATGCAATTCCAGTCTACCTCCTGAAACCGGTTTCCTGCAATTCTGCCCCGCTTTCAAGTCCTCTTGGCAGCCTTACTTCAATATATTTTTGGACGATAGCTGTCATTTTTAACTCTGCAGGTTTGTGAATTATAGTGCCCCTGAGCTACTTTCTTCAACTCGCTTTCTTGTGAGCTGGCCACAACACCGCAGCCTTGCTTCAGGCCCTAGTGTGGTTCCGGCATGGCACGCTGAGCCTTTGGTTAATTCCTCTTCCTGGTGGGAAATGAGAGTTAAATTTGCCCGTCCAGACACCTCCAGCTAGTCTCTCATTGGTTCTCCCTATTCCTGTTCATTTTCCGCAGAAATGGCAAACTGGGCCAAACAGGAGGTTAAAGGCACTGACTCTCCAAGTGGAGAGAGTTTTAGTAAAGCGACTGGAATGTTGCACCCGAGTACCAGGGGACGAAAACTGAGACACATTTGAACACGTTTCCCGATCACACGGTGGATCATACTCTGGGTTCCACATGCATGTTTTAGCTGAAGGAAGAATCCCTTAAACCTGGAGAGTTGAGACCCATGGAATGAGTATCATGCAATATGACTTCAAAGGGTCTGCATTTGCTCACCGAACCTCACCAATCCTATCACTGCTGCGTTTATGACGCTGTACACACGCTTGATTCTCTTTTGGAGACATATAAATCCATAGGATTTAAGATTCTTACTAGTCAGGTATATTCTTAGGCGTTTAATATGGGATGTAGAGTCCACTTCGTTGAGCAAGGAGTAGCTCTTGTCTATTACATATTTGGCTTATGGAACGGTATCTGTGCTAATTTCAATCTCTGGTTTTATGCAGTACCCCAACTCACCTTTCCCCTTAAGCAAGCATAAGTTGGTTTTCTACATTTGAGACCCTGTTCTGTTTTGTAATTCAGTTCCTGGGTAGCCAAGTTTACATTCCATGTAGTAGTGATATCTTATGATGTTTCTTTTTCTGTGTGACTTATTTCACTTAGAATCATCGTACCTGAATCCACTCATTATGCTGCTACGGGCCTGATGATATACATTTCATTGCTGAGTGATATTGCATTGTACGTAAGTACCACAACTTCTTTATCCATTTTTCACTTTCTGTGATATTGAACTTGTACCGTAAACGAGGTTCTTGTAAACAGAGCCGTACCAAACTTTGGGGTGGCTGTGTCTTTTTGATTTTAATTTCCCTAAGCTATAGAACCATAAGTGGAAGTGCCCTAGGCTCTGTTGCTTTGTTTTGTAGATGTTTCAGGAAACACCATACACTTCTCCAGAGTGGCTGTTGGCAATTTACATCCCGCCCATCAGCATAACAAGGCTCCCAATTCTCCATGGCCTGTCCTGCCTTTCTGGATTTTACACATTTTTCAGATGGCCCTTTTGACTGGGGGGCAGTGAGACTTCATTGTAGTGCAGATTTCCTTTGCAAGCTTGCTTGGTTGGCCAAAAAGGGCGTATGCGTTTTTTCCTGAATATATTCAGGAAAAAACGCATATGCCTTTTTGGCCAAGTGCATCATTGTGGACGTTCTGCCTCTTTTCCTATGCTTTACATGCAATTCCAGTCTACCTCCTTTAATCGGATTCCTGCAATTCTGCCCCGCTTTCGAGTCCTCTTGGCAGCCTTACTTCAATATATTTTTGGACGATAGCTGTCATTTATAACTCTGCAGGTTTGTGAATTACAGTGCCTCTGAGCTCCTTTCTTCAACTCGCTTTCTTGTGAGCTGGCTGCAACACCGTAGCATTGCTTCAGTCCCTAGTGTGGTTCCGGCATGGCACGCTGAGCCTTTGGTTAATTCCTCTTCCTGGTGGGAAATGAGAGTTAAATTTGCCCGTCCAGACACCTCCAGCTAGTCTCTCATTGGTTCTCCCTATTCCTGTTCATTTTCCGCAGAAATTGCAAACTGGGCCAAACAGGAGGTTAAAGGCACTGACTCTCCAAGTGGGGAGAGGGTTAGTAAAGCGTCTGGAATGTTGCACCCGAGTACCAGGGGACCAAACCTGAGACACATTTGAACACGTTTCCCGATCACACGGTGGATCATACTCTGGGTTCCACATGCATCTTTTAGCTGAAGGAAGAATCCCTTAAACCTGGAGAGTTGAGACCCATGGAATGGGTACCATGCAATATGACTTCAAAGGTTCTGCATTGGCTCACCGAACCTCACCAATCCTATCACTGCTGCGCTTTTGCCACTGTACACACGCTTGATTCTCTTTTGGAGACATATAAATCCATAGATTTTAAGATTCTTACTAGTCAGGTATATTCTTAGACGTTTAATATGGGGTGTTGAGTCCTCTTCGTTGAGCAAAGACTAGCTCTTGTCTATTACATATTTGGCTTATGGAACGGTATCTGTGCTAATTTCAATCTCTGGTTTTATGCAGCACCCCAACTCACCTTTCCCCTTAAGCAAGCATAAGTTGGTTTTCTACATTTGAGACCCTGTTTTGTTTTGTAATTCAGTTCCTGTGTAGCCAAGTTTACATTCCGTGTAGTAGTGATATCTTATGATGTTTCTTTTTCTGTGTGACTTATTTCACTTAGAATCATCGTACCTGAATCCACTCAGTATGCTGCTACGGGCCTGAAGATATAGATTTCATTGCTGAGTGATATTGCATTGTACGTAAGTACCACAAATTCTTTATCCATTTTTCGCTTTCTGTGATATTGAACTTGTACCGTAAACGAGGTTCTTGTAAACAGAGCCGTCCCAAACTTTGGGGTGGCTGTGTCTTACTGATTTTAATTTCCCTAAGCTATAGGACCATAAGTGGAAGTGCCATAGGCTCTGTTCCTTTGTTTTTTAGATGTTTCAGGAAACACCATACACTTCTCCAGAGTGGCTGCTGGCAATTTACATCCCGCCCATCAGCATAACAAGGCTCCCAGTTCTCCATGGCCTGTCCTGCCTTTCTGGATTTTACACTTTTTTCAGATGGCCCTTTTGACCGGGGGGCAGTGAGACTTCATTGTAGTGCAGATTTCCTTTGCAAGCTTGCTTGGTTGGCCAAAAAGGGCGTATGCGTTTTTCCCTGAATATATTCAGGGAAAAACGCATACGCCCTTTTTGGCCAAGTGCATCATTGTGGACGTTCTGCCTCTTTCCCTATGCTTTACATGCAATTCCAGTCTACCTCCTGAAATCGGTTTCCTGCAATTCTGCCCCGCTTTCAAGTCCTCTTGGCAGCCTTACTTCAATATATTTTTGGACGATAGCTGTCATTTATAACTCTGCAGGTTTGTGAATTATAGTGCCCCTGAGCTACTTTCTTCAACTCGCTTTCTTGTGAGCTGGCCGCAACACCGCAGCATTGCTTCAGGCCCTAGTGTGGTTCCAGCATGGCATGCTGAGCCTTTGCTTAATTCCTCTTCCTGGTGGGAAATGAGAGTTAAATTTGCCCGTCCAGACACCTCCAGCTAGTCTCTCATTGGTTCTCCCTATTCCTGTTCATTTTCCGCAGAAATGGCAAACTGGGCCAAACAGGAGGTTAAAGGCACTGACTCTCCAAGTGGGGAGAGTGTTAGTAAAGTGACTGGAATGTTGCATCCGAGTACGAGGGGACGACAACTGAGACACATTTGAACACGTTTCCCGATCACACGGTGGATCATACTCTGGGTTCCACATGCATCTTTTAGCTGAAGGAAGAATCCCTTAAACCTGGAGAGTTGAGACCCATGGAATGGGTACCATGCAATATGACCTCAAAGGGTCTGCATGTGTTCACCGAACCTCACCAATCCTATCACTGCTGCGTTTATGCCACTGTACACACGCTTGATTCTCTTTCGGAGACATATAAATCCATAGGTTTTAAGATTCTTACTAGTCAGGTATATTCTTAGGCGTTTAATATGGGGTGTAGAGCCCACTTCGTTGAGCAAGGAGTAGCTCTTGTCTATTACATATTTGGCTTATGGAACGGTATCTGTGCTAATTTCAATCTCTGGTTTTATGCAGTACCCCAACTCACCTTTCCCCTTAAGCAAGCATAAGTTGGTTTTCTACATTTGAGACCCTGTTCTGTTTTGTAATTCAGTTTCTGTGTAGGCAAGTTTACATTCCTTGTAGTAGTGATATCTTATGATGTTTCTTTTTCTGTGTGACTTATTTCACTTAGAATCATCGTACCTGAATCCACTCATTATGCTGCTACGGGCCTGATGATATAGATTTCATTGCTGAGTGATATTGCATTGTACGTAAGTACCACAAATTCTTTATCCATTTTTCACTTTCTGTGTTATTGAACTTGTACCGTAAACGAGGATCTTGTAAACAGAGCCGTCCCAAACTTTGGGGTGGCTGTGTCTTTTTGATTTTAATTTCCCTAAGCTATACCACCATAAGTGGAAGTGCCCTAGGCTCTGTTGCTTTGTTTTGTAGATGTTTCAGGAAACACCATACACTTCTCCAGACTGGCTGTTGGCAATTTACATCCCGCCCATCAGCATAACAAGGCTCCCAGTTCGCCATGGCCTGTCCTGCCTTTCTGGATTTTATACGTTCTTCAGATGGCCCTTTTAACCGGGGGGCAGTGAGACTTTATTGTAGTGCAGATTTCCTTTGCAAACTTGCTTGGTTGGCCCAAAAGGGCGTATGCGTTTTTTCCTGAATATATTCAGGAAAAAACGCATACGCTCTTTTTGGCCAAGTGCATCATTGTGGACGTTCTGCCTCTTTTCCTATGCTTTACATGCAATTCCAGTCTACCTCCTGAAATCGGTTTTCTGCAATTCTGCCCCGCTTTCAAGTCCTCTTGGCAGCCTTACTTCAATATATTTTTGGACGATAGCTGTCATGTATAACTCTGCAGGTTTGTGAATTACAGAGCCTCTGAGCTCCTTTCTTCAACTTGCTTTCTTGTGAGCTGGCTGCAAGACCGCAGCATTGCTTCAGGCCCTAGTGTGGTTCCGGCATGGCACGCTGAGCCTTTGGTTAATTCCTCTTCCTGGTGGGAAATGAGAGTTAAATTTGTCTGTCCAGACACCTCCAGCTAGTCTCTCATTGGTTCTCCCTATTCCTGTTCATTTTCCGCAGAAATTGCAAACTGGGACAAACAGGAGGTTAAAGGCACTGACTCTCCAAGTGGGGAGAGTTTTAGTAAAGCGTCTGGAATGTTGCACCCGAGTACCAGGGGACGAAACCTGAGACACATTTGAACACTTTTCCCAATCACACGGTGGATCATACTCTGGGTTCCACATGCATGTTTTAGCTGAAGGAAGAATCACTTAAACCTGGAGAGTTGAGACCCATGGAATGGGTACCATGCAATATGACTTCAAAGGTTCTGCATTGGCTCACCGAACCTCACCAATCCTATCACTGCTGTGCTTTTGCCACTGTACACACGCTTGATTCTCTTTCGGAGACATATAAATCCATAGATTTTAAGATTGTTACTAGTCAGGTATATTCTTAGATGTTTAATATGAGGTGTTGAGTCCTCTTCGTTTAGCAAAGACTAGCTCTTGTCTATTACATATTTGGCTTATGGAACGGTATCTGTGCTAATTTCAATCTCTGGTTTTATGCAGCACCCCAACTCACCTTTCCCCTTAAGCAAGCATAAGTTGGTTTTCTATATTTGAGACCCTGTTCTGTTTTGTAATTCAGTTCCTGTGTAGCCAAGTTTACATTCCGTGTAGTAGTGATATCTTATGATGTTTCTTTTTCTGTGTGACTTATTTCACTTAGAATCATCGTACCTGAATCTACTCATTATGCTGTTACGGGCCTGATGACATAGATTTCATTGCTGAGTGATATTGCGTTGTACGTAAGTACCACAAATTCTTTATCCATTTTTCGCTTTCTGTGATATTGAACTTGTACCGTAAACGAGGTTCTTGTAAACAGAGCCGTCCCAAAATTTGGGGTGGCTGTGTCTTTTTGATTTTAATTTCCCTAAGCTATAAGACCATAAGTGGAAGTGCCCTAGGCTCTGTTGCTTTGTTTTTTAGATGTTTCAGGAAACACCATACACTTCTCCAGAGTGGCTGTTGGCAATTTACATCCCGCCCATCAGCATAACAAGGCTCCCAGTTCTCCATGGCCTGTCCTGCCTTTCTGGATTTTACACTTTTTTCAGATGGCCCTTTTGACTGGGGAGCAGTGAGACTTCATTGTAGTGCAGATTTCCTTTGCAAGCTTGCTTGGTTGGCCAAAAATGGCATATGCGTTTTTTCCTGAATATAATCAGGAAAAAACGCATACGCCCTTTTTGGCCAAGTGCATCATTGTGGACGTTCTGCCTCTTTTCCTATGCTTTACATGCAATTCCAGTCTACCTCCTGAAACCGGTTTCCTGCAATTCTGCCCCGCTTTCAAGTCCTCTTGGCAGCCTTACTTCAATATATTTTTGGACGATAGCTGTCATTTTTAACTCTGCAGGTTTGTGAATTATAGTGCCCCTGAGCTACTTTCTTCAACTCGCTTTCTTGTGAGCTGGCCACAACACCGCAGCCTTGCTTCAGGCCCTAGTGTGGTTCCGGCATGGCACGCTGAGCCTTTGGTTAATTCCTCTTCCTGGTGGGAAATGAGAGTTAAATTTGCCCATCCAGACACCTCCAGCTAGTCTCTCATTGGTTCTCCCTATTCCTGTTCATTTTCCGCAGAAATGGCAAACTGGGCCAAACAGGAGGTTAAAGGCACTGACTCTCCAAGTGGAGAGAGTTTTAGTAAAGCGACTGGAATGTTGCACCCGAGTACCAGGGGACGAAAACTGAGACACATTTGAACACGTTTCCCGATCACACGGTGGATCATACTCTGGGTTCCACATGCATGTTTTAGCTGAAGGAAGAATCCCTTAAACCTGGAGAGTTGAGACCCATGGAATGAGTATCATGCAATATGACTTCAAAGGGTCTGCATTTGCTCACCGAACCTCACCAATCCTATCACTGCTGCGTTTATGACGCTGTACACACGCTTGATTCTCTTTTGGAGACATATAAATCCATAGGATTTAAGATTCTTACTAGTCAGGTATATTCTTAGGCGTTTAATATGGGATGTAGAGTCCACTTCGTTGAGCAAGGAGTAGCTCTTGTCTATTACATATTTGGCTTATGGAACGGTATCTGTGCTAATTTCAATCTCTGGTTTTATGCAGTACCCCAACTCACCTTTCCCCTTAAGCAAGCATAAGTTGGTTTTCTACATTTGAGACCCTGTTCTGTTTTGTAATTCAGTTCCTGGGTAGCCAAGTTTACATTCCATGTAGTAGTGATATCTTATGATGTTTCTTTTTCTGTGTGACTTATTTCACTTAGAATCATCGTACCTGAATCCACTCATTATGCTGCTACGGGCCTGATGATATACATTTCATTGCTGAGTGATATTGCATTGTACGTAAGTACCACAACTTCTTTATCCATTTTTCACTTTCTGTGATATTGAACTTGTACCGTAAACGAGGTTCTTGTAAACAGAGCCGTACCAAACTTTGGGGTGGCTGTGTCTTTTTGATTTTAATTTCCCTAAGCTATAGAACCATAAGTGGAAGTGCCCTAGGCTCTGTTGCTTTGTTTTTTAGATGTTTCAGGAAACACCATACACTTCTCCAGAGTGGCTGTTGGCAATTTACATCCCGCCCATCAGCATAACAAGGCTCCCAATTCTCCATGGCCTGTCCTGCCTTTCTGGATTTTACACATTTTTCAGATGGCCCTTTTGACTGGGGGGCAGTGAGACTTCATTGTAGTGCAGATTTCCTTTGCAAGCTTGCTTGGTTGGCCAAATAGGGCGTATGCGTTTTTTCCTGAATATATTCAGGAAAAAACGCATATGCCTTTTTGGCCAAGTGCATCATTGTGGACGTTCTGCCTCTTTTCCTATGCTTTACATGCAATTCCAGTCTACCTCCTTTAATCGGATTCCTGCAATTCTGCCCCGCTTTCGAGTCCTCTTGGCAGCCTTACTTCAATATATTTTTGGACGATAGCTGTCATTTATAACTCTGCAGGTTTGTGAATTACAGTGCCTCTGAGCTCCTTTCTTCAACTCGCTTTCTTGTGAGCTGGCTGCAACACCGTAGCATTGCTTCAGTCCCTAGTGTGGTTCCGGCATGGCACGCTGAGCCTTTGGTTAATTCCTCTTCCTGGTGGGAAATGAGAGTTAAATTTGCCCGTCCAGACACCTCCAGCTAGTCTCTCATTGGTTCTCCCTATTCCTGTTCATTTTCCGCAGAAATTGCAAACTGGGCCAAACAGGAGGTTAAAGGCACTGACTCTCCAAGTGGGGAGAGGGTTAGTAAAGCGTCTGGAATGTTGCACCCGAGTACCAGGGGACCAAACCTGAGACACATTTGAACACGTTTCCCGATCACACGGTGGATCATACTCTGGGTTCCACATGCATCTTTTAGCTGAAGGAAGAATCCCTTAAACCTGGAGAGTTGAGACCCATGGAATGGGTACCATGCAATATGACTTCAAAGGTTCTGCATTGGCTCACCGAACCTCACCAATCCTATCACTGCTGCGCTTTTGCCACTGTACACACGCTTGATTCTCTTTTGGAGACATATAAATCCATAGATTTTAAGATTCTTACTAGTCAGGTATATTCTTAGACGTTTAATATGGGGTGTTGAGTCCTCTTCGTTGAGCAAAGACTAGCTCTTGTCTATTACATATTTGGCTTATGGAACGGTATCTGTGCTAATTTCAATCTCTGGTTTTATGCAGCACCCCAACTCACCTTTCCCCTTAAGCAAGCATAAGTTGGTTTTCTACATTTGAGACCCTGTTTTGTTTTGTAATTCAGTTCCTGTGTAGCCAAGTTTACATTCCGTGTAGTAGTGATATCTTATGATGTTTCTTTTTCTGTGTGACTTATTTCACTTAGAATCATCGTACCTGAATCCACTCAGTATGCTGCTACGGGCCTGAAGATATAGATTTCATTGCTGAGTGATATTGCATTGTACGTAAGTACCACAAATTCTTTATCCATTTTTCGCTTTCTGTGATATTGAACTTGTACCGTAAACGAGGTTCTTGTAAACAGAGCCATCCCAAACTTTGGGGTGGCTGTGTCTTACTGATTTTAATTTCCCTAAGCTATAGGACCATAAGTGGAAGTGCCATAGGCTCTGTTCCTTTGTTTTTTAGATGTTTCAGGAAACACCATACACTTCTCCAGAGTGGCTGTTGGCAATTTACATCCCGCCCATCAGCATAACAAGGCTCCCAGTTCTCCATGGCCTGTCCTGCCTTTCTGGATTTTACACTTTTTTCAGATGGCCCTTTTGACCGGGGGGCAGTGAGACTTCATTGTAGTGCAGATTTCCTTTGCAAGCTTGCTTGGTTGGCCAAAAAGGGCGTATGGGTTTTTCCCTGAATATATTCAGGGAAAAACGCATACGCCCTTTTTGGCCAAGTGCATCATTGTGGACGTTCTGCCTCTTTCCCTATGCTTTACATGCAATTCCAGTCTACCTCCTGAAATCGGTTTCCTGCAATTCTGCCCCGCTTTCAAGTCCTCTTGGCAGCCTTACTTCAATATATTTTTGGACGATAGCTGTCATTTATAACTCTGCAGGTTTGTGAATTACAGTGCCCCTGAGCTCCTTTCTTCAACTCGCTTTCTTGTGAGCTGGCCGCAACACCGCAGCATTGCTTCAGGCCCTAGTGTGGTTCCAGCATGGCATGATGAGCCTTTGCTTAATTCCTCTTCCTGGTGGGAAATGAGAGTTAAATTTGCCCGTCCAGACACCTCCAGCTAGTCTCTCATTGGTTCTCCCTATTCCTGTTCATTTTCCGCAGAAATGGCAAACTGGGCCAAACAGGAGGTTAAAGGCACTGACTCTCCAAGTGGGGAGAGTGTTAGTAAAGTGACTGGAATGTTGCATCCGAGTACGAGGGGACGAAAACTGAGACACATTTGAACACGTTTCCCGATCACACGGTGGATCATACTCTGGGTTCCACATGCACGTTTTAGCTGAAGGAAGAATCCCTTAAACCTGGAGAGTTGAGACCCATGGAATGGGTACCATGCAATATGACTTCAAAGGTTCTGCATTGGCTCACCGAACCTCACCAATCCTATCACTGCTGTGCTTATGCCACTGTACACACGCTTGATTCTCTTTCGGAGACATATAAATCCATAGATTTTAAGATTCTTACTAGTCATGTATATTCTTAGACGTTTAATATGGGGTGTTGAGTCCTCTTCGTTTAGCAAAGACTAGCTCTTGTCTATTACATATTTGGCTTATGGAACGGTATCTGTGCTAATTTCAATCTCTGGTTTTATGCAGCACCCCAACTCACCTTTCCCCTTAAGCAAGCATAAGTTGGTTTTCTATATTTGAGACCCTGTTCTGTTTTGTAATTCAGTTCCTGTGTAGCCAAGTTTACATTCCGTGTAGTAGTGATATCTTATGATGTTTCTTTTTCTGTGTGACTTATTTCACTTAGAATCATCGTACCTGAATCTACTCATTATGCTGTTACGGGCCTGATGACATAGATTTCATTGCTGAGTGATATTGCGTTGTACGTAATTACCACAAATTCTTTATCCATTTTTCGCTTTCTGTGATATTGAACTTGTACCGTAAACGAGGTTCTTGTAAACAGAGCCGTCCCAAAATTTGGGGTGGCTGTGTCTTTTTGATTTTAATTTCCCTAAGCTATAAGACCATAAGTGGAAGTGCCCTAGGCTCTGTTGCTTTGTTTTGTAGATGTTTCAGGAAACACCATACACTTCTCCAGAGTGGCTGTTGGCAATTTACATCCCGCCCATCAGCATAACAAGGCTCCCAGTTCTCCATGGCCTGTCCTGCCTTTCTGGATTTTATACATTTTTCAGATGGCCCTTTTGACTGGGGAGCAGTGAGACTTCATTGTAGTGCAGATTTCCTTTGCAAGCTTGCTTGGTTGGCCAAAAATGGCATATGCGTTTTTTCCTGAATATAATCAGGAAAAAACGCATACGCCCTTTTTGGCCAAGTGCATCATTGTGGACGTTCTGCCTCTTTTCCTATGCTTTACATGCAATTCCAGTCTACCTCCTGAAACCGGTTTCCTGCAATTCTGCCCCGCTTTCAAGTCCTCTTGGCAGCCTTACTTCAATATATTTTTGGACGATAGCTGTCATTTTTAACTCTGCAGGTTTGTGAATTATAGTGCCCCTGAGCTACTTTCTTCAACTCGCTTTCTTGTGAGCTGGCCACAACACCGCAGCCTTGCTTCAGGCCCTAGTGTGGTTCCGGCATGGCACGCTGAGCCTTTGGTTAATTCCTCTTCCTGGTGGGAAATGAGAGTTAAATTTGCCCGTCCAGACACCTCCAGCTAGTCTCTCATTGGTTCTCCCTATTCCTGTTCATTTTCCGCAGAAATGGCAAACTGGGCCAAACAGGAGGTTAAAGGCACTGACTCTCCAAGTGGAGAGAGTTTTAGTAAAGCGACTGGAATGTTGCACCCGAGTACCAGGGGATGAAAACTGAGACACATTTGAACACGTTTCCCGATCACACGGTGGATCATACTCTGGGTTCCACATGCATGTTTTAGCTGAAGGAAGAATCCCTTAAACCTGGAGAGTTGAGACCCATGGAATGAGTATCATGCAATATGACTTCAAAGGGTCTGCATTTGCTCACCGAACCTCACCAATCCTATCACTGCTGCGTTTATGACGCTGTACACACGCTTGATTCTCTTTTGGAGACATATAAATCCATAGGATTTAAGATTCTTACTAGTCAGGTATATTCTTAGGCGTTTAATATGGGATGTAGAGTCCACTTCGTTGAGCAAGGAGTAGCTCTTGTCTATTACATATTTGGCTTATGGAACGGTATCTGTGCTAATTTCAATCTCTGGTTTTATGCAGTACCCCAACTCACCTTTCCCCTTAAGCAAGCATAAGTTGGTTTTCTACATTTGAGACCCTGTTCTGTTTTGTAATTCAGTTCCTGGGTAGCCAAGTTTACATTCCATGTAGTAGTGATATCTTATGATGTTTCTTTTTCTGTGTGACTTATTTCACTTAGAATCATCGTACCTGAATCCACTCATTATGCTGCTACGGGCCTGATGATATACATTTCATTGCTGAGTGATATTGCATTGTACGTAAGTACCACAACTTCTTTATCCATTTTTCACTTTCTGTGATATTGAACTTGTACCGTAAACGAGGTTCTTGTAAACAGAGCCGTACCAAACTTTGGGGTGGCTGTGTCTTTTTGATTTTAATTTCCCTAAGCTATAGAACCATAAGTGGAAGTGCCCTAGGCTCTGTTGCTTTGTTTTGTAGATGTTTCAGGAAACACCATACACTTCTCCAGAGTGGCTGTTGGCAATTTACATCCCGCCCATCAGCATAACAAGGCTCCCAATTCTCCATGGCCTGTCCTGCCTTTCTGGATTTTACACATTTTTCAGATGGCCCTTTTGACTGGGGGGCAGTGAGACTTCATTGTAGTGCAGATTTCCTTTGCAAGCTTGCTTGGTTGGCCAAATAGGGCGTATGCGTTTTTTCCTGAATATATTCAGGAAAAAACGCATATGCCTTTTTGGCCAAGTGCATCATTGTGGACGTTCTGCCTCTTTTCCTATGCTTTACATGCAATTCCAGTCTACCTCCTTTAATCGGATTCCTGCAATTCTGCCCCGCTTTCGAGTCCTCTTGGCAGCCTTACTTCAATATATTTTTGGACGATAGCTGTCATTTATAACTCTGCATGTTTGTGAATTACAGTGCCTCTGAGCTCCTTTCTTCAACTCGCTTTCTTGTGAGCTGGCTGCAACACCGTAGCATTGCTTCAGTCCCTAGTGTGGTTCCGGCATGGCACGCTGAGCCTTTGGTTAATTCCTCTTCCTGGTGGGAAATGAGAGTTAAATTTGCCCGTCCAGACACCTCCAGCTAGTCTCTCATTGGTTCTCCCTATTCCTGTTCATTTTCCGCAGAAATTGCAAACTGGGCCAAACAGGAGGTTAAAGGCACTGACTCTCCAAGTGGGGAGAGGGTTAGTAAAGCGTCTGGAATGTTGCACCCGAGTACCAGGGGACCAAACCTGAGACACATTTGAACACGTTTCCCGATCACACGGTGGATCATACTCTGGGTTCCACATGCATCTTTTAGCTGAAGGAAGAATCCCTTAAACCTGGAGAGTTGAGACCCATGGAATGGGTACCATGCAATATGACTTCAAAGGTTCTGCATTGGCTCACCGAACCTCACCAATCCTATCACTGCTGCGCTTTTGCCACTGTACACACGCTTGATTCTCTTTTGGAGACATATAAATCCATAGATTTTAAGATTCTTACTAGTCAGGTATATTCTTAGACGTTTAATATGGGGTGTTGAGTCCTCTTCGTTGAGCAAAGACTAGCTCTTGTCTATTACATATTTGGCTTATGGAACGGTATCTGTGCTAATTTCAATCTCTGGTTTTATGCAGCACCCCAACTCACCTTTCCCCTTAAGCAAGCATAAGTTGGTTTTCTACATTTGAGACCCTGTTTTGTTTTGTAATTCAGTTCCTGTGTAGCCAAGTTTACATTCCGTGTAGTAGTGATATCTTATGATGTTTCTTTTTCTGTGTGACTTATTTCACTTAGAATCATCGTACCTGAATCCACTCAGTATGCTGCTACGGGCCTGAAGATATAGATTTCATTGCTGAGTGATATTGCATTGTACGTAAGTACCACAAATTCTTTATCCATTTTTCGCTTTCTGTGATATTGAACTTGTACCGTAAACGAGGTTCTTGTAAACAGAGCCATCCCAAACTTTGGGGTGGCTGTGTCTTACTGATTTTAATTTCCCTAAGCTATAGGACCATAAGTGGAAGTGCCATAGGCTCTGTTCCTTTGTTTTTTAGATGTTTCAGGAAACACCATACACTTCTCCAGAGTGGCTGTTGGCAATTTACATCCCGCCCATCAGCATAACAAGGCTCCCAGTTCTCCATGGCCTGTCCTGCCTTTCTGGATTTTACACTTTTTTCAGATGGCCCTTTTGACCGGGGGGCAGTGAGACTTCATTGTAGTGCAGATTTCCTTTGCAAGCTTGCTTGGTTGGCCAAAAAGGGCGTATGGGTTTTTCCCTGAATATATTCAGGGAAAAACGCATACGCCCTTTTTGGCCAAGTGCATCATTGTGGACGTTCTGCCTCTTTCCCTATGCTTTACATGCAATTCCAGTCTACCTCCTGAAATCGGTTTCCTGCAATTCTGCCCCGCTTTCAAGTCCTCTTGGCAGCCTTACTTCAATATATTTTTGGACGATAGCTGTCATTTATAACTCTGCAGGTTTGTGAATTACAGTGCCCCTGAGCTCCTTTCTTCAACTCGCTTTCTTGTGAGCTGGCCGCAACACCGCAGGATTGCTTCAGGCCCTAGTGTGGTTCCAGCATGGCATGATGAGCCTTTGCTTAATTCCTCTTCCTGGTGGGAAATGAGAGTTAAATTTGCCCGTCCAGACACCTCCAGCTAGTCTCTCATTGGTTCTCCCTATTCCTGTTCATTTTCCGCAGAAATGGCAAACTGGGCCAAACAGGAGGTTAAAGGCACTGACTCTCCAAGTGGGGAGAGTGTTAGTAAAGTAACTGGAATGTTGCATCCGAGTACGAGGGGACGAAAACTGAGACACATTTGAACACGTTTCCCGATCACACGGTGGATCATACTCTGGGTTCCACATGCACGTTTTAGCTGAAGGAAGAATCCCTTAAACCTGGAGAGTTGAGACCCATGGAATGGGTACCATGCAATATGACCTCAAAGGGTCTGCATGTGTTCACCGAACCTCACCAATCCTATCACTGCTGCGTTTATGCCACTGTACACACGCTTGATTCTCTTTCGGAGACATATAAATCCATAGGTTTTAAGATTCTTACTAGTCAGGTATATTCTTAGGCGTTTAATATGGGGTGTAGAGCCCACTTCGTTGAGCAAGGAGTAGCTCTTGTCTATTACATATTTGGCTTATGGAACGGTATCTGTGCTAATTTCAATCTCTGGTTTTATGCAGCACCCCAACTCACCGTTCCCCTTAAGCAAGCATAAGTTGGTTTTCTACATTTGAGACCCTGTTCTGTTTTGTAATTCAGTTTCTGTGTAGGCAAGTTTACATTCCTTGTAGTAGTGATATCTTATGATGTTTCTTTTTCTGTGTGACTTATTTCACTTAGAATCATCGTACCTGAATCCACTCATTATGCTGCTACGGGCCTGATGATATAGATTTCATTGCTGAGTGATATTGCATTGTACGTAAGTACCACAAATTCTTTATCCATTTTTCACTTTCTGTGTTATTGAACTTGTACCGTAAACGAGGATCTTGTAAACAGAGCCGTCCCAAACTTTGGGGTGGCTGTGTCTTTTTGATTTTAATTTCCCTAAGCTATACCACCATAAGTGGAAGTGCCCTAGGCTCTGTTGCTTTGTTTTGTAGATGTTTCAGGAAACACCATACACTTCTCCAGAGTGGCTGTTGGCAATTTACATCCCGCCCATCAGCATAACAAGGCTCCCAGTTCTCCATGGCCTGTCCTGCCTTTCTGGATTTTACACTTTTTTCAGATGGCCCTTTTAACCGGGGGGCAGTGAGACTTCATTGTAGTGCAGATTTCCTTTGCAAGCTTGCTTGGTTGGCCCAAAAGGGCGTATGCGTTTTTTCCTGAATATATTCAGGAAAAAACGCATACGCCCTTTTTGACCAAGTGCATCATTGTGGACGTTCTGCCTCTTTTCCTATGCTTTACATGCAATTCCAGTCTACCTCCTGAAATCGGTTTTCTGCAATTCTGCCCCTCTTTCGAGTCCTCTTGGCAGCCTTACTTCAATATATTTTTGGACGATAGCTGTCATTTATAACTCTGCAGCTTTGTGAATTACAGAGCCTCTGAGCTCCTTTCTTCAATTTGCTTTCTTGTGAGCTGGCTGCAAGACCGCAGCATTGCTTCAGGACATAGTGTGGTTCCGGCATGGCACGCTGAGCCTTTGGTTAATTCCTCTTCCTGGTGGGAAATGAGAGTTAAATTTGTCCGTCCAGACACCTCCAGCTAGTCTCTCATTGGTTCTCCCTATTCCTGTTCATTTTCCGCAGAAATTGCAAACTGGGCCAAACAGGAGGTTAAAGGCACTGACTCTCCAAGTGGGGAGAGTTTTAGTAAAGCGTCTGGAATGTTGCACCCGAGTACCAGGGGACGAAACCTGAGACACATTTGAACACTTTTCCCAATCACACGGTGGATCATACTCTGGGTTCCACATGCATGTTTTAGCTGAAGGAAGAATCCCTTAAACCTGGAGAGTTGAGACCCATGGAATGGGTACCATGCAATATGACTTCAAAGGTTCTGCATTGGCTCACCGAACCTCACCAATCCTATCACTGCTGTGCTTATGCCACTGTACACACGCTTGATTCTCTTTCGGAGACATATAAATCCATAGATTTTAAGATTCTTACTAGTCATGTATATTCTTAGACGTTTAATATGGGGTGTTGAGTCCTCTTCGTTTAGCAAAGACTAGCTCTTGTCTATTACATATTTGGCTTATGGAACGGTATCTGTGCTAATTTCAATCTCTGGTTTTATGCAGCACCCCAACTCACCTTTCCCCTTAAGCAAGCATAAGTTGGTTTTCTATATTTGAGACCCTGTTCTGTTTTGTAATTCAGTTCCTGTGTAGCCAAGTTTACATTCCGTGTAGTAGTGATATCTTATGATGTTTCTTTTTCTGTGTGACTTATTTCACTTAGAATCATCGTACCTGAATCTACTCATTATGCTGTTACGGGCCTGATGACATAGATTTCATTGCTGAGTGATATTGCGTTGTACGTAATTACCACAAATTCTTTATCCATTTTTCGCTTTCTGTGATATTGAACTTGTACCGTAAACGAGGTTCTTGTAAACAGAGCCGTCCCAAAATTTGGGGTGGCTGTGTCTTTTTGATTTTAATTTCCCTAAGCTATAAGACCATAAGTGGAAGTGCCCTAGGCTCTGTTGCTTTGTTTTTTAGATGTTTCAGGAAACACCATACACTTCTCCAGAGTGGCTGTTGGCAATTTACATCCCGCCCATCAGCATAACAAGGCTCCCAGTTCTCCATGGCCTGTCCTGCCTTTCTGGATTTTATACATTTTTCAGATGGCCCTTTTGACTGGGGAGCAGTGAGACTTCATTGTAGTGCAGATTTCCTTTGCAAGCTTGCTTGGTTGGCCAAAAATGGCATATGCGTTTTTTCCTGAATATAATCAGGAAAAAACGCATACGCCCTTTTTGGCCAAGTGCATCATTGTGGACGTTCTGCCTCTTTTCCTATGCTTTACATGCAATTCCAGTCTACCTCCTGAAACCAGTTTCCTGCAATTCTGCCCCGCTTTCAAGTCCTCTTGGCAGCCTTACTTCAATATATTTTTGGACGATAGCTGTCATTTTTAACTCTGCAGGTTTGTGAATTATAGTGCCCCTGAGCTACTTTCTTCAACTCGTTTTCTTGTGAGCTGGCCACAACACCGCAGCCTTGCTTCAGGCCCTAGTGTGGTTCCGGCATGGCACGCTGAGCCTTTGGTTAATTCCTCTTCCTGGTGGGAAATGAGAGTTAAATTTGCCCGTCCAGACACCTCCAGCTAGTCTCTCATTGGTTCTCCCTATTCCTGTTCATTTTCCGCAGAAATTGCAAACTGGGCCAAACAGGAGGTTAAAGGCACTGACTCTCCAAGTGGGGAGAGGGTTAGTAAAGCGTCTGGAATGTTGCACCCGAGTACCAGCGGACCAAACCTGAGACACATTTGAACACGTTTCCCGATCACACGGTGGATCATACTCTGGGTTCCACATGCATCTTTTAGCTGAAGGAAGAATCCCTTAAACCTGGAGAGTTGAGACCCATGGAATGGGTACCATGCAATATGACTTCAAAGGTTCTGCATTGGCTCACCGAACCTCACCAATCCTATCACTGCTGCGTTTATGACGCTGTACACACGCTTGATTCTCTTTTGGAGACATATAAATCCATAGGATTTAAGATTCTTACTAGTCAGGTATATTCTTAGGCGTTTAATATGGGATGTAGAGTCCACTTCGTTGAGCAAGGAGTAGCTCTTGTCTATTACATATTTGGCTTATGGAACGGTATCTGTGCTAATTTCAATCTCTGGTTTTATGCAGTACCCCAACTCACCTTTCCCCTTAAGCAAGCATAAGTTGGTTTTCTTCATTTGAGACCCTGTTCTGTTTTGTAATTCAGTTCCTGTGTAGCCAAGTTTACATTCCATGTAGTAGTGATATCTTATGATGTTTCTTTTTCTGTGTGACTTATTTCACTTAGAATCATCGTACCTGAATCCACTCATTATGCTGCTACGGGCCTGATGATATAGATTTCATTGCTGAGTGATATTGCATTGTACGTAAGTACCACAACTTCTTTATCCATTTTTCACTTTCTGTGATATTGAACTTGTACCGTAAACGAGGTTCTTGTAAACAGAGCCGTACCAAACTTTGGGGTGGCTGTGTCTTTTTGATTTTAATTTCCCTAAGCTATAGAACCATAAGTGGAAGTGCCCTAGGCTCTGTTGCTTTGTTTTGTAGATGTTTCAGGAAACACCATACACTTCTCCAGAGTGGCTGTTGGCAATTTACATCCCGCCCATCAGCATAACAAGGCTCCCAATTCTCCATGGCCTGTCCTGCCTTTCTGGATTTTACACATTTTTCAGATGGCCCTTTTGACTGGGGGGCAGTGAGACTTCATTGTAGTGCAGATTTCCTTTGCAAGCTTGCTTGGTTGGCCAAATAGGGCGTATGCGTTTTTTCCTGAATATATTCAGGAAAAAACGCATATGCCCTTTTTGGCCAAGTGCATCATTGTGGACGTTCTGCCTCTTTTCCTATGCTTTACATGCAATTCCAGTCTACCTCCTGAAATCGGATTCCTGCAATTCTGCCCCGCTTTCGAGTCCTCTTGGCAGCCTTACTTCAATATATTTTTGGACGATAACTGTCATTTATAACTCTGCAGGTTTGTGAATTACAGTGCCTCTGAGCTCCTTTCTTCAACTCGCTTTCTTGTGAGCTGGCTGCAACACCGTAGCATTGCTTCAGGCCCTAGTGTGGTTCCGGCATGGCACGCTGAGCCTTTGGTTAATTCCTCTTCCTGGTGGGAAATGAGAGTTAAATTTGCCCGTCCAGACACCTCCAGCTAGTCTCTCATTGGTTCTCCCTATTCCTGTTCATTTTCTGCAGAAATTGCAAACTGGGCCAAACAGGAGGTTAAAGGCACTGACTCTCCAAGTGGGGAGAGGGTTAGTAAAGCGTCTGGAATGTTGCACCCGAGTACCAGGGGACCAAACCTGAGACACATTTGAACACGTTTCCCGATCACATGGTGGATCATACTCTGGGTTCCACATGCATGTTTTAGCTGAAGGAAGAATCCCTTAAACCTGGAGAGTTGAGACCCATGGAATGGGTACCATGCAATATGACTTCAAAGGTTCTGCATTGGCTCACCGAACCTCACCAATCCTATCACTGCTGCGCATTTGCCACTGTACACACGCTTGATTCTCTTTTGGAGACATATAAATCCATAGATTTTAAGATTCTTACTAGTCAGGTATATTCTTAGACGTTTAATATGGGGTGTTGAGTCCTCTTCGTTGAGCAAAGACTAGCTCTTGTCTATTACATATTTGGCTTATGGAACGGTATCTGTGCTAATTTCAATCTCTGGTTTTATGCAGCACCCCAACTCACCTTTCCCCTTAAGCAAGCATAAGTTGGTTTTCTACATTTGAGACCCTGTTTTGTTTTGTAATTCAGATCCTGTGTAGCCAAGTTTACATTCCGTGTATTAGTGATATCTTATGATGTTTCTTTTTCTGTGTGACTTATTTCACTTAGAATCATCGTACCTGAATCCACTCAGTATGCTGCTACGGGCCTGAAGATATAGATTTCATTGCTGAGTGATATTGCATTGTACGTAAGTACCACAAATTCTTTATCCATTTTTCGCTTTCTGTGATATTGAACTTGTACCGTAAACGAGGTTCTTGTAAACAGAGCCGTCCCAAACTTTGGGGTGGCTGTGTCTTACTGATTTTAATTTCCCTAAGCTATAGGACCATAAGTGGAAGTGCCCTAGGCTCTGTTGCTTTGTTTTTTAGATGTTTCAGGAAACACCATACACTTCTCCAGAGTGGCTGTTGGCAATTTACATCCCGCCCATCAGCATAACAAGGCTCCCAGTTCTCCATGGCCTGTCCTGCCTTTCTGGATTTTACACTTTTTTCAGATGGCCCTTTTGACCGGGGGGCAGTGAGACTTCATTGTAGTGCAGATTTCCTTTGCAAGCTTGCTTGGTTGGCCAAAAAGGGCGTATGGGTTTTTCCCTGAATATATTCAGGGAAAAACGCATACGCCCTTTTTGGCCAAGTGCATCATTGTGGACGTTCTGCCTCTTTCCCTATGCTTTACATGCAATTCCAGTCTACCTCCTGAAATCGGTTTCCTGCAATTCTGCCCCGCTTTCAAGTCCTCTTGGCAGCCTTACTTCAATATATTTTTGGACGATAGCTGTCATTTATAACTCTGCAGGTTTGTGAATTACAGTGCCCCTGAGCTCCTTTCTTCAACTCGCTTTCTTGTGAGCTGGCCGCAACACCGCAGCATTGCTTTAGGCCCTAGTGTGGTTCCAGCATGGCATGCTGAGCCTTTGCTTAATTCCACTTCCTGGTGGGAAATGAGAGTTAAATTTGCCCGTCCAGACACCTCCAGCTAGTCTCTCATTGGTTCTCCCTATTCCTGTTCATTTTCCGCAGAAATGGCAAACTGGGCCAAACAGGAGGTTAAAGGCACTGACTCTCCAAGTGGGGAGAGTGTTAGTAAAGTGACTGGAATGTTGCATCCGAGTACGAGGGGACGAAAACTGAGACACATTTGAACACGTTTCCCGATCACACGGTGGATCATACTCTGGGTTCCACATGCACGTTTTAGCTGAAGGAAGAATCCCTTAAACCTGGAGAGTTGAGACCCATGGAATGGGTACCATGCAATATGACCTCAAAGGGTCTGCATGTGTTCACCGAACCTCACCAATCCTATCACTGCTGTGTTTATGCCACTGTACACATGCTTGATTCTCTTTCGGAGACATATAAATCCATAGGTTTTAAGATTCTTACTAGTCAGGTATATTCTTAGGCGTTTAATATGGGGTGTAGAGCCCACTTCGTTGAGCAAGGAGTAGCTCTTGTCTATTACATATTTGGCTTATGGAACGGTATCTGTGCTAATTTCAATCTCTGGTTTTATGCAGTACCCCAACTCACCTTTCCCCTTAAGCAAGCATAAGTTGGTTTTCTACATTTGAGACCCTGTTCTGTTTTGTAATTCAGTTTCTGTGTAGGCAAGTTTACATTCCTTGTAGTAGTGATATCTTATGATGTTTCTTTTTCTGTGTGACTTATTTCACTTAGAATCATCGTACCTGAATCCACTCATTATGCTGCTACGGGCCTGATGATATAGATTTCATTGCTGAGTGATATTGCATTGTACGTAAGTACCACAAATTCTTTATCCATTTTTCACTTTCTGTGTTATTGAACTTGTACCGTAAACGAGGATCTTGTAAACAGAGCCGTCCCAAACTTTGGGGTGGCTGTGTCTTTTTGATTTTAATTTCCCTAAGCTATACCACCATAAGTGGAAGTGCCCTAGGCTCTGTTGCTTTGTTTTGTAGATGTTTCAGGAAACACCATACACTTCTCCAGAGTGGCTGTTGGCAATTTACATCCCGCCCATCAGCATAACAAGGCTCCCAGTTCTCCATGGCCTGTCCTGCCTTTCTGGATTTTATACGTTCTTCAGATGGCCCTTTTAACCGGGGGGCAGTGAGACTTCATTGTAGTGCAGATTTCCTTTGCAAGCTTGCTTGGTTGGCCCAAAAGGGCGTATGCGTTTTTTCCTGAATATATTCAGGAAAAAACGCATACGCCCTTTTTGGCCAAGTGCATCATTGTGGACGTTCTGCCTCTTTTCCTATGCTTTACATGCAATTCCAGTCTACCTCCTGAAATCGGTTTTCTGCAATTCTGCCCCGCTTTCAAGTCCTCTTGGCAGCCTTACTTCAATATATTTTTGGACGATAGCTGTCATTTATAACTCTGCAGGTTTGTGAATTACAGAGCCTCTGAGCTCCTTTCTTCAACTTGCTTTCTTGTGAGCTGGCTGCAAGACCGCAGCATTGCTTCAGGCCCTAGTGTGGTTCCGGCATGGCACGCTGAGCCTTTGGTTAATTCCTCTTCCTGGTGGGAAATGAGAGTTAAATTTGCCAGTACAGGCACCTCCAGCTAGTCTCTCATTGGTTCTCCGTATTCCTGTTCATTTTCCGCAGAAATGGCAAACTGGGCCATACAGGAGGTTAAAGGCACTGACTCTCCAAGTGGGGAGAGTGTTAGTAAAGCTACTGGAATGTTGCACCCGAGTACCAGGGGACGAAACCTGAGACACATTTGAACATGTTTCCTGATCACACGGTAGATCATACTCTGGGTTCCACATGCATGTTTTAGCTGAAGGAAGAATCCCTTAAACCTGGAGAGTTGAGACCCATGGAATGGGTACCATGCAATATGACTTCAAAGGGTCTGCATTGGCTCACAGAACCTCACCAATCCTATCACTGCTACGTTTATGCCGCTGTACACACGCCTTATTCTCTTTCGGAGACATAGAAATCCATAGGTTTTAAGATTCTTACTAGTCAGGTATATTCATAGGCGTTTAATATGGGGTGTAGAGTCCACTTCGTTGAGCAAGGAGTAGCTCTTGTCTATTACATATTTGGCTTTTGGAACGGTATCTGTGCTAATTTCAATCTCTGGTTTTATGCAGCACCCCAACTCACCTTTCCCCTTAAGCAAGCATAAGTTGGTTTTCTACATTTGAGACCCTGTTCTGTTTTGTAATTCAGTTCCTTTGTAGCTAAGTTTACATTCCGTGTAGTAGTGATATCTTATGATGTTTCTTTTTCTGTGTGATTTTTTTCACTTAGAATCATGGTACCTGAATCTACTCATTATGCTGCTACGGGCCTGATGACATAGATTTCATTGCTGAGTGATATTGCATTGTACATAAGTACCACAACTTCTTTATCCATTTTTCGCTTTCTGCAATATTGAACTTGTACCATAAACGAGGTTCTTGTAAACAGAGCCGTCCCAAACTTTGGGGTGGCTGTGTCTTTTTGATTTTAATTTCCCTAAGCTATAGGACCATAAGTGGAAGTGCCCTAGGCTCTGTTGCTTTGTTTTTTAGATGTTTCAGGAAACACCATACACTTCTCCAGAGTGGCTGTTGGCAATTTACATCCCGCCCATCAGCATAACAAGGCTCCCAGTTCTCCATGGCCTGTCCTGCCTTTCTGGATTTTACACTTTTTTCAGATGCTCCTTTTGACAGGGAGGAAGTGAGACTTCATTGTAGTGCAGATTTCCTTTGCAAGCTTGCTTGGTTGGCCAAAAAGGGCGTATGCGTTTTTTCCTGAATATATTCAGGAAAAAACGCATACGCCCTTTTTGGCCAAGTGCATCATTGTCGACGTTCTGAGTGTTTTCATATGTTTTCAATGCAATTCCAGTCTACCTCCTGAAATCGGTTTCCTGCAATTCTGCCTTGCTGTCAGTGCCTCTTCATAGCCTTACCTCAATATACTTTTTGAAAATTGTTGGCCTTTTTAACTCTGCAGGTTTTTGAATTGCCGTGGCCCTTAGCTGCATTTTTCAGCTCTTATTTTTGTGATCTTGCCTCATATCCACAGGATTTCTTCAGGCACTATTCTTCTTCTGGGTCGCCTTGCTCTGCCTTTGGTTAATTCTTCTTCCTGATGTGAATTAGAGTGACATGTTCCCATTGAAACCGCTACAGCTATTTTCTCACTGGTTCCCCCTATTCCCATTCATCCTCCGCACTAACTGCAGACTGTGCGATACCGGAACGTAAAGGCATTGACTCTCCATGTGGAGATGTTGTTAGTAAAGTGGCTGGAATGTTGATCCGGAGCCCCAGGAGAGGAAAATGAGGTGCGTTTTAGAAACCTTTCCCGATCATATGGTATACCATCCGCTGGATTTCCCATGCATGGTTTAGCTGTAGGAAGATTCCCTTCAACCTGGAGTGTTGGGACCCTTGGAATGAGTAGCATGAAGTATTGCATTAAACTTTCGGCAGTTGCTCACCAAAGCTCACCAATCCTCTCAGCCCCAAGTGTCCAGCCTTATGTCTTATCCAGCTGTGGGTTTATATGTGGTCATTCCAGGTTGCATCACAGCCCCTGAGCGAATTTTGTAAGAATTTTTCTCTCTTTCATTGTTTCTGCGTTTTGGTTTTAAAATTTATTTCTATAATGGGGTTTAGCTCATTTTCACTGCTGTGTTTGGCCGCTCTGCACACACTTGATTCCCTTATGGAGATATATCAATACATGGGTTTTAAGATTCTTATTACTCAGATATATTTCTCTGCGGTGTATAGGGTGTGTTGAGGCCAGTTCATTGAGCAAGGTGTAGATCTTGTCTAATACCTATTTGGTTTATTGAACGGTATCTGTGCTAATTTCAAACTCTGGTTTTATGCATCAGCCCACCTCTCCTTTCCCCTTAAGCTGACATAAGTGTGTTTTCTAAATGTGAGACACTGTTCTGTTTTGTAATTCATTTTTTGTGCAGCCATATTTATCCTCCCTCTATAAGTGATATCTTATGATATGTTTCTTTTTCTGTTTGACTTATTTCAAGTAGTATTATCGGACCTAAATCCACTCTTTATCCTTCTACTAGCCTTATTACATTGATTTTATGGTGAAGAGATATTCCATTGTACATAAGTACCACATTTTCTTTATCCATTGTTCTCTTTCCTGGGATATTTAAGGTGTACTGAAGTTGAGGTTCTTGTAAACAGAGTAGCCCTAAACTGTGGTGTGCTTGTGTCTTGTTGATTTTTAGACTTCCCTAGATATACTTCCGTGATTGGAAGTGCCCTATGCTCTGTAGCTCTGTTTTTTAGATGATTTAGGAACCACCATACACTTCTCCAGAGTGGCTCTCGGCAGTTCACACACTGTCCATCTGCGTATAAAGGCTCCCTGTTCTCCATGGCCTGTCCTGCATTTCTGGTTTTTACAATTTTTTCGGATGGCCCTTTTGACCGGTGGGAAATGAGACTTCTTTGTTGTGCACATTTGCATTGCTTGCTTGCTTGGTTGCCCATAAAGTGCGTATGCGTTTTTTCCTGGATATATTCAGGAAAAAACGCATACTCCCTTTTGGGCCAACTGCATCATTGTCGAAATTCTGCCGCTTTTCATGTGCTTTAAAGACGAGTCCAATCTATCTCTTGAAATCTGTTTCTTGCAATTCTGTCTTGCATTCAGATCCTCTTCTTTGCCTTACCTCAACATATTTTGGGACGTTAGTTTTCATTTATAACTCTGCAGGTTTGTGAATTGCAGTGACCCTGAGCTCCATTTTTTAAGTTGCTCTTTTGTGAGCTGGCCTCAAAGCCGCAGGATTGCTTCAGGCCCTATTTTGGCTCCGGCGAGGTGGGCTGAGCCTTTTTTTAATTCTTATTCTTAATGGGAAATTAGAGTGACATGTGCCCGTCCAAACCCCTACAACTATTCTCTCATTGGTTCCCCCTCTTCCCGTTCATCCTCCTCACAATTTGCAAAATGTGTGAAACAGAAGTTTAAATGTGCTGATTCTCTAAGTGGGGAGATTCTAAGTAACGTGGCTGGAATGATGAACAGGAGCACCAGGAGAGGATAAATGAGGTGCATTTTAGACACATCTCCCGATCACATGGTGTACAGTCCTCTGGGTTTTCCATGCATGTTTTCGCTGTAGGAAGATCCCTTGAACCTGCAGATTTGGGACCCATTGAATGGGTACCAGGTAGTATTACTTTAAAGGGTGTGCATTTCCTCACCCAACCTCATATTTCTCTTAGCGTAAACAGTTTCCAGCCTTATGTCTCATCCTGCTGTGGGTCTAGATGTGTTCAATCCATGTTGCATCACCGTCCCTGAGGAAAAGTTGTAAGAGGTTTTCTCTGTCTCTTTGTCGTTTATTTTTTTCAATTTATTACTATATTGGTTACAGCTGATTTTCAAAGCTCTGTTTCTTGCTGCTGTACATCCACTTGATTCACATACAGAGAGACATCAATAAATTCTTTTTCAGATTCTTACCAGTCATATATATTCTTTTCCAGTGACTTGAGTGTGCTGAGTGCAGTTCTTTTAGCTACCGTGTAGGCCTTGTTGATTATCAGTTTGGTATTTGGAATGGTATCTTTGCTAATTTCAACCTCCTGGATGATGCCTCACCCCTCCCCACCTTTCCCGTTTAGCAGCCTTACGCGTGTTGTCTACATATTTGACTATGTTTTTGTTTTGTAATTTATTTCATGTGTAGCCATTTTGGATTCCACCTTTAAGTGATATCTTATGATATGTGTCTTTTTCTTTTTGAATTATGTCACTTAGAATGATCATACGTAACTCCTCCGGAGTTGTTACAACTGGCCATATTTCATTGATTTCCAGGCTGAGTAATATTCCACTCTACATAAGTACCACATCTCTATCCATTTTTTCCCTCCAGAGACATTTAAGTTATATCCTAGTCGAGAATCTTTTAAACAGAGAGGCAGTAAACATTGGGGTGCCTGTGTCCTCTCGATTTTTGTTTTTCCCAAGACATACGCCCATGAGTGCAAGTGCCCTATGCTCTGTAGCTCATTTTTTAGATGCTTTAGTAAACACAATACACTTCTCCAGAATGGCCATTGGCAATATACATTTCCACTATAAGCCTCACAGGGCTCCCTCTTCTCCTTGCCCTGTCCTGCATTTCTGGTGTTTACACTTTATGAGGATGGCTCTTCTGACTGATGCGAAGTGATATCTTTTGTAGTATTGATTTCCAGTGCCCACCTGTTTGGTTGGCTAAAAAAGTGTATGCCCTTTTCTTGAATATATACAGAAAAAAACGCATACAGCCTTTTTGGCCAACTGCAATGTTGGCAATGTTCAGCCCCTTTTCTTGTGCTTAATGGCGAGTCCTTTCTACCTCCTCAAATCCCTTTCCTGCCATTCTCCCTTGCTTACCAATCCTTTTCTCTGACTTTCCTCAAGACATTTTTCAGTGATAGATATTTTCAACTCTGCAGTTTCGTGAATTTTACTGCCCCTGAGTTCCATTGTTCAACTTGTGTTTATGGGAACTGGCCACAAAGCAGTGGGATTTCCTCAAGCCCTATACTGTTTCCATGGGCAACCCTAGCCTTTGGTCAATTCGTCTTCCTGATTGGAAATTAGAGTGACATGTGCCTGTCTGAACACCTAGGACTTGTCTCTCATTGTTCCTCATCCTTCCGCTTCATCCTCTGGACAAATTCCAAACTGTATGCAACAGGATGTTGACAGTGCTGACATCTCCAAGTGGGGAGACTGTTAGTAAAGACGCTGGAGGGGTGAACCCGAGCACCAGGAGATGAGGAGATGAGATGCCTTTTCCAAACTCTTCCTGATCAGACGGTATACCATCCTCTGTGTGTGACAGACATGTTTTAGCAGTAGGAAGAGTCCCATTCATGTAAGGAGAACACCAGGGCTTTTTCAAAATCAGTGTCTCCCCGAAACCCAAACTGGGGAATTTTTTAAGCTACGGCTACACATATGTTCATTAAGGGCCTTGGGAAGTAGGCAGAGTCCAAACTTTAGATGATTGAAGTCTTCAGGGTCAGAAGCACTCACCACTGGCTTCCCTTAGGTTACACTTTAACTGTCATTGATAGATGATGTCAATAAAAATATCTATTCTTTTTCCGATTATTTCCCCTTATAGGTTATTGCAAAATATTGAGTGTAGTTCCCTGTGCTATACAGTGGTTCCTTGTTGATGATCTATTTTATACATAGCAGTGTGTATGTGTTAATTCCAAACTGTTAATTTATCCCTCCTCCCACCTTTCCCCTTTGGTAATAATAAATTATAAGATTTTATACTTCTCAGAAATGGGGGAGCTGAAAGAGAGGTATCATTTTCAATGGAAAAGCATTTAAAACAAGATTGAAGCTTTAACCAAGATTATTAGATGTACATCCTTGGAAAGAAATCACTTCATTTCTCTAATATTGACCTGACAAATAAGACAAACCTTTTCACTGAACTTGCTTATAATAAAGTGATGGAAATATCAAATGGAAGTGTTAGAAACATCTTATTTTACCCGAGCCTTATAAACTGTTCTATGTTAACTACAGTTTGGCTCACACATCTGTTCATTGAAGTTACAATAGTCTCAATTTCTGTTACTGATCCTCCAGAGTGGACCCCAACAAGTGTCCCCCTGCCCAGTGTCATTGGGGCCAACAGATCGAGACTGAGTTTGGTTCACAAGCAAAGGAAACTTTATATTTTGATCAGAGAATGGAGAGGTGAGAGCATGCACTACCCCGTGGGCTGTGGGCTGGGCTGCTGTGTAGAGATCCTGTCAGAGTCAGTGGGAGGGAGGGGGCGGAGCACTCGAGGGCCGGGTTGGCTGCAGCTCAGGCTCTATATCTCGGAGTCTGCACTGGGCCCCAGGAGCTGAGGTGTCGACCCAGCCATTCTGCACTAGGAAATCTGGTCTGAAGTGCCGGGTGTGGAACCTCTGCATGCGGGACCCTAGGAGCACGTGAAATTAGACAAAGCACAAAGGATAAAAAAGGTCAGACTTGACTTTATTGCCCAGATTCTATTTTTATCTCCCAGGGATTTTTAATGGGCTTTGCTGGGGACAAACCCCTCCTCTGCCTTTTGTCCCGTTCCTCATTCTTGGAGTGCTGAGGGTGCAGACCCTTCTTCTGTAACTGCTGAGTGCTGAGTTGGGAGCCCTCATACCAGGGGATGAGGGTCAGAACTTCTCCCCAGCAGCCTCCAGGTGACGTTGATTGGCCCCAGGACCCCTGCCTCCCTGCTCGTCCGCCTGAGCACCAGCATTGGAAGTGTTATAGATTCTAATGACCTTTAAGGGTTCAGGAAAGAGATGTGCAGAGACGCTGTGGGGGCCGGTTTCACCCCGCCCCACATTTGTTCGGCCACCTTAGGCTGACCGTTTCTGCCAGCCTAGATGCTCTGACCAGTAGTCTGCTCTTTCTTCAATTAGGCCCCTGAATTAACGTAAAAACAGCACCAGGTGTCAGAGCCCTGCCCGCTCAACTCCCAGACAGTCCAGGGTCAGTGGTGATCAAGGACCATGATGGCCACTGAGTCAACAGCCTTTTGAAGTAAACAGGAGTCCAGCCGGTCTTATTGGCCACCATCATCACGGTGTCTGTAGGCTTTTCTATGGTGACAGTGTGATATACGTTTCCCCCGCCAAGACTATTAGCTCCCCTCCGGGTGCAGTAAGTCCTGCAAGCAGTAGTCTACTCCTTCGGGACACACTATTGTTGTTTTATGAGAGAAACTCCAGGTCAAGTGATGTTCACACGAGTCGTCATGGTGCCCTGTTGCCCCCGGTTATCTCTCTGGATGTTGGAGTTGGAGGGCCTCCTCACTCGAGGTCGGTGTGCCCACGGAGCGAACCCTGCAACTTCAGGACATGGTTGGTGATTAGGATCACCACGTGGGGTCCTTTTCCCTTAGGAGGGAGGTGGCCTTTTGGGCTGCTGATTTCCAGGTTTTTAGATACCGCCAGTATCTTGGCCAGATGTGGCAGTGGGCCAAGCCCCTTGGTGACTCTATTTTATCCTACCTGGATGGCATTCTTGCGTTGTTCCATTTCAAGTGGTCCCAGTTTTTGCACTAATTCTCCAATGGCGACTCACCTTTCACCGGGAATGGAAAGGTCAAAGGGTTTAGCTCAATTAGGGAGTTCCAGGGCAAGGGTCTGAATTGACTGCTCTTTCCATTCTTGAAAGGCCACTTCTGGATTCTGTTCAAAAGGATCATCATCTTTTCCTTTCAGTGTTTCATATAGAGGCCCAGCTAGTAGACTGTAGTTAGGGATCCAGAAGCAGCAAACCCTGGCCTCCCCAGGAACCCCTAAGCTGTCTTCTAGTTTTAGAAAGGGGTAAGGCTGCAAATGGTTTCTTCCCTTTCCTGGGATGGGCTTCTCCGACCTTCTGTGAGAATGAAGCCCAGGCAGGTCACCGCAGTCTGTGATATTTGAGCTTTTTCTTGGACAACTTCTATCCTTTATTGGCTTGGTAGTTCAGAGGCCTCCTTAGTAGGGCTGGCGATCAGAATGTCGTCTGCATATTGAAGGAGGGTTTCCTTTTCTAGAGGTAGAACTTTTCGGTCTTTAGCTAAGCTTTCCCCAAAGATGGTGTGGGAATTTTTGAACCCTTGGGGCAAGACGGCCCGGAAGTATTGTTTTAGTTGTATGTTGAGTCCTGCCACTCACAAGCCAAAATTTCTTGTGACTCTGGGACTAATGGAATACAAAAGAAGGCATCATTGAAGACTAATACAGAATACCATGTCCTGGTGGTTGGTAGAATGACCAGCAGGGTGTAGGAAATGGAGCAACTGGAGGTATATCCTCGGTGGCTTCACTGACTGTCCTGACATCCTTTACCAGGTCCCCAGCAGCCCATGGGGCTCTCGTGGTCAGGCCAATCCCAGGATATGGAGCTCTCCTGGGCAGGTACCCCACCCCCAACCCAGCCCACGGGGCTCTCATGGTCAGGCCTCTCCCAGGATACAGAGCTACCCTTGCAGGTACCGTGGCAGGGCTGGGCACACAGGAACTGTGCACATAGCCCTCATTGAAGAGCACCCCCATCTCACCTGTCGCTCAGAGCTGACACAGAGCACCTCAGAGCAGGACTTGAACTAACAAACAGCAGCTCCGACAGGTCTGTGACCCTGGGCATCACTCTGTGTGGCCTCCCTCCACCTGGTCTTCCAGAGACTTCCACTGCACCCGGGGCACCAAGCCTCTGTCTCCAACCACCACCCACCCCTCCTCTCCCTGACTCCTGGGTTCCTCTCATTAGGAGAGGGTTTTCTTGAAGTTGTCTCCCACTCATGGGCCAGATAAAATGATTAGAAAAGAAGCCAAAGCTGCAGCCCCTTGTCTATCCTGACTCTCAGGAGCCCACACCTGTTCCTTGGACCTGGCCGGTTCAGCAAGTTCCATTTTCTGCAACTGTGAGCCCCTGAGGGGTGATGATTGGCTGACCTGGGCAGCCTTACCATGCCGGCCAGCCCTCCCCAGGTGTGCCTGGGTTGAGATCAATATAAATACCACTCCAGGCAGCAAGAGCCCCTGCAGCTGTGCCTGACGCCATTTTCTCTGCCCTGTCAGCAGTCTCGGGGCTGGGCTGGTGGGAGGGAGTGAGAGGCCACGGCTTTGTGGGTGGCCCAGTGTGAGTGGGGCTCTGCTGGACTTTCTGCAGCAGTTGCCAGGCTGCCACCTGCTAAAGAAGAGGATGTGTCACCCATACCTGCTGCTGGAATTTCTCCCTGGGCAGAGGTGAGGAAGGAAAAAAGCAGTGGGGGCAGGGACAGGACAGGTATCTCAGGCAGGGAAATGGAAATCTTCCAGAAGAGCACCCAGGGACAGGACCATCCTGGCTGGCCTGCAGGCACCAAGTCAGCTGGCATGCTGTCACTCGTGTGGCTCCATGGCCCTTCCTCTAGGCTTTCAAGTCCTTGTATATATTCAGGTGTTTTACCTGGGAAGGGTGGGAACAGTTCAACAGCAACTGGCCTGGGGCTCAGCTCACGTTCACTCACAGATGCCTCGGCACAGTGCCCCAGCTTTGCAATGAGTACGCTTGTGTGGGGGCTGCTGGCTGAATGGGAGACGATTCCCCACCACTGACCAACTTCAGAATTGTTTACAACTGGAGCAAGTGCCCTGATACGGTTTTCCTCTGAGTAACTGGTGGGTTCTGTTTTTTTTTTTTTCTCTTTTTCGTTTTTGGTTCAAGGTAGATTTTATTCCTCTTTTTTGTATTTACAGATATAAGCATGGAAATAATTTATTCATATAAATACATGTATGTGAAGGGAATAATTGTTTTTTCTGTTTTATTTCTTAAATTTTATTTCTTTTTAATTTTGAATTTTATTTTATATTTTTATACAGCAGGTTCTTATTGGTTATCTATTTTATACATATAAATGTTTACATGCCAATCCCAATCTCTCAGCTCCTCCCACCACCACCCCCCCAAGAGCTTTCCCCCCTTGTTGTCCATACGATTGTTGTCTACATCTGTTGCTCTATTTATGCCTTGCAAAACGGTTAATCTGTACAGTTTTTCTAGGTTCCACATATATGCATGAATATACAAGATTTGTTTTTCTCTTTCTGACTTACTTCACTCTGTATGACAGTCTCTAGATCCATCGACGTCTCTACAAATGACCCAATTTCATTCCTTTCATGGCTTAGTAATATTCCATTTTATATATGTACCACATCTTTATGCATTCGTCTGTCTGTGGGCATTTAGGTTGCTTCCATTACCTCGATATTGTAAATAGTGATGCAATGAACATTGCGGTGAATGTCTCTTTTTGATTTATGGTTTTGTCTGGGTATATGTCCAGTACTGGGATTGCTGTATCATATGGTAATTCTATTATTAGTTTCTTAAGACTCCATATTGTTCTCCATAGTGACTGTATCAATTTATATTCCCAACAATAGTGGAAGAGGCTTCCTTTTCCCCACACCCTTTCCAGCAATTGTTGTTTGTAGATTTTCAGATGATGCCCATTCTAACAGGTGTGAGGTGATACCTCATTGTTGAGTCCATTTCGTTGAGCAAGGGGTAGGTCTTGTCTATTACATATTTGGCTTATGGAACGGTATCTGTGCTAATTTCAAACTCTGGTTTTATGCAGCACCCCAACTCACCTTTCCCCTTAAGCAAGCATAAGTTGGTTTTCTAAACTTGAGACCCTGTTCTGTTTTGTAATTCAGTTCATGTGTAGCCAAGTTTACATTCCATGTATTAGTGATACCTTATGATGTTTCCTTATCTGTGTGACTTATTTCACTTAGAATCATCGTGCCTCAATCCACTCATTATGCGGGTACAGGCCTGGTGACACAGATTTCATTGCTGAGTGGTATTCTGTTGTACGTTAAGTACCGCAACTTCTTTATCAATTATTTGCTCTCTGGGATACTTAACTTGTACCATAGAAGAGGTTCCTGTAAACAGAGCCGTCCCAAATTTTGGGGTGGCTGTGTCTTTTTGATTTTAATTTCCCTAAGCTATAGGACCATAAGTGGAAATGCCCTAGACTCTGTTGCTTTGTTTTTCAGATGTATCAGGAAACACCATACACTTCTCCAGAGTGGCTGTTGGCAATTTACATCCCGCCCATCAGCATAACAAGGTTCCCTTATCCCCATGGCCTGTCTTGCCTTTCTGCATTTTCGACTTTTTTCAGATGGCTCTTTAAACTGGGGGGAAGTGACACTTCATAGTAGTTCGGATTTCCATTGCAAGCTTGCTTGGTTTGCCAAAAAGGGCGTATGCGTTTTTTCCTGAATATATTCAGGAAAAAACGCATACGCCCTTTTTGGCCAAGTGCATCATTGTGGACGTTCTGCCTCTTTTCCTATGCTTTACATGCAATTCCAGTCTACCTCCTGAAATCGGTTTCCTGCAATTCTGCCCCGCTTTCAAGTCCTCTTGGCAGCCTTACTTCAATATATTTTTGGACGATAGCTGTCATTTATAACTCTGCAGGTTTGTGAATTACAGTGCCCCTGAGCTCCTTTCTTCAACTCGCTTTCTTGTGAGCTGGCCGCAACACCACAGCATTGCTTCAGGCCCTAGTGTGGTTCCGGCATGGCACGCTGAGCCTTTGGTTAATTCCTCTTCCTGGTGGGAAATGAGAGTTAAATTTGCCCGTCCAGACACCTCCAGCTAGTCTCTCATTGGTTCTCCATATTCCTGTTCAACTTTCAAAGAATTTGCAAACTGGGCCAAACAGGAGGTTAAAGGCACTGACTCTCCAAGTGGGGAGAGTGTTAGTAAAGCGTCTGGAATGTTGCACCCGAGTACCAGGGGACGAAACCTGAGACACATTTGAACACGTTTCCCGATCACATGGTGGATCATACTCTGGGTTCCACATGCATGTTTTAGCTGAAGGAAGAATCCCTTAAACCTGGAGAGTTGAGACCCTTGGCATGGGTACCATGCAATATGACTTCAAAGGGTCTGCATTGGCTCACCGAACCTCACCAATCCTATCACTGCTGCGCTAATGCACTGTACACAGGCTTGATTCTCTTTCAGAGACATATAAATCCATAGGTTTTAAGATTCTTACTAGTCAGGTATATTCTTAGGCGTTTAATATGGGGTGTAGAGTCCACTTCGTTGAGCAAGGAGTAGCTCTTGTCTATTACATATTTGGCTTATGGAACAGTATCTGTGCTAATTTCAATCTCTGGTTTTATGCAGCACCCCAACTCACCTTTGCCCTTAAGCAAGCATAAGTTGGTTTTCTACATTTGAGACCCTGTTCTGTTTTGTAATTCAGTTTCTGTGTAGCCAAGTTTACATTCCGTGTAGTAGTGATATCTTATGATGTTTCTTTTTCTGTGTGACTTATTTCACTTAGAATCATCATACCTGAATCCACTCATTATGCTGCTACGGGCCTGATGATACACATTTCATTACTGAGTGATATTGCATTGTACGTAAGTACCACAAATTCTTTATCCATTTTTCGCTTTCTGTGATATTGAACTTGTACCACAAACGAGGTTCTTGTAAACAGAGCCGTCCCAAACTTTGGGGTGGCTGTGTCTTTTTGATTTTAATTTCCCTAAGCTATACGACCATAAGTGGAAGTGCCCTAGGCTCTGTTGCTTTGTTTTTTAGATGTTTCAGGAAACACCATAAACTTCTCCAGAGTGGCTGTTGGCAATTTACATCCCGCCCATCAGCATAACAAGGCTCCCAGTTCTCCATGGCCTGTCCTGCCTTTCTGGATTTTATACTTTTTTCAGATGGCCCTTTTGACCGGGGGCAGTGAGACTTCATTGTAGTGCAGATTTCCTTTGCAAGCTTGCTTGGTTGGCCCAAAAGGGCGTATGCGTTTTTTCCTGAATATATTCAGGGAAAAACGCATACGCACTTTTTAGCCAAGTGCATCATTGTGGACGTTCTGCCTCTTTTCCTATGCTTTACATGCAATTCCAGTCTACCTCCTGAAATCGGTTTCCTGCAATTCTGCCCCGCTTTCAAGTCCTCTTGGCAGCCTTACTTCAATATATTTTTGGACGATAGCTGTCATTTATAACTCTGCAGGTTTGTGAATTACAGTGCCCCTAAGCTCCTTTCTTCAACTCGCTTTCTTGTGAGCTGGCCGCAACACCGCAGGATTGCTTCAGGCCCTAGTGTGGTTCCGGCATGGCACGCTGAGCCTTTGGTTAATTCCTCTTCCTGGTGGGAAATGAGAGTTAAATTTGCCCGTCCAGACACCTCCAGCTAGTCTCTCATTGGTTCTCCCTATTCCTGTTCAACTTTCAAAGAATTTGCAAACTGGGCCAAACAGGAGGTTAAAGGCACTGACTCTCCAAGTGGGGAGAGTGTTAGTAAAGCGTCTGGAATGTTGCACCCGAGTACCAGGGGACGAAACCTGAGACACATTTGAACACGTTTCCCGATCACACGGTGGATCATACTCTGGGTTCCACATGCATGTTTTAGCTGAAGGAAGAATCCCTTAAACCTGGAGAGTTGAGACCCTTGGCATGGGTACCATGCAATATGACTTCAAAGGGTCTGCATTGGCTCACCGAACCTCACCAATCCTATCACTGCTGCGCTAATGCACTGTACACACGCTTGATTCTCTTTCAGAGACATATAAATCCATAGGTTTTAAGATTCTTACTAGTCAGGTATATTCTTAGGCGTTTAATATGGGGTGTAGAGTCCACTTCGTTGAGCAAGGAGTAGCTCTTGTCTATTACATATTTGGCTTATGGAACGGTATCTGTGCTAATTTCAATCTCTGGTTTTATGCAGCACCACAACTCACCTTTCCCCTTAAGCAAGCATAAGTTGGTTTTCTACATTTGAGACCGTTTTCTGTTTTGTAATTCAGTTTCTGTGTAGCCAAGTTTTCATTCCGTGTAGTAGTGATATCTTATGATGTTTCTTTTTCTGTGTGACTTATCTCACTTAGAATCATCGTACCTGAATCCACTCATTATGCTGCTACGGGCCTGATGATATAGATTTCATTGCTGAGTGATATTTCATTGTACGTAAGTACCACAAATTCTTTATCCATTTTTCACCTTCTGTGATATTGAATTTGTACTGTAAATGAGGTTCTTGTAAACAGAGCCGTCCCAAACTTTGGGGTGGCTGTGTCTTTTTGATTTTAATTTCCCTAAGCTATAGGACCATAAGTGGAAGTGCCCTAGGCTCTGTTGCTTTGTTTTTTAGATGTTTCAGGAAACACCATACACTTCTCCAGAGTGGCTGTTGGCAATTTACATCCCGCCGATCAGCATAACAAGGCTCCCAGTTCTCCATGGCCTGTCCTGCCTTTCTGGATTTTATACTTTTTTCAGATGGCCCTTTTGACCGGGGGGCAGTGAGACTTCATTGTAGTGCAGATTTCCTTTGCAAGCTTGCTTGGTTGGCCAAAAAGGGCGTATGCGTTTTTTCCTGAATATATTCAGGAAAAAACGCATACGCCCTTTTTGGCCAAGTGCATCATTGTGGACGTTCTGCCTCTTTTCCTATGCTTTACATGCAATTCCAGTCTACCTCCTGAAATCGGTTTCCTGCAATTCTGCCCTGCTTTCAAGTCCTCTTGGCAGCCTTACTTCAATATATTTTTGGACGATAGCTGTCATTTTTAACTCTGCAGGTTTGTGAATTACAGTGCCCCTGAGCTCCTTTCTTCAACTCGCTTTCTTGTGAGCTGGCCGCAACACCGCAGGATTGCTTCAGGCCCTAGTGTGGTTCCGGCATGGCACGCTGAGCCTTTGGTTAATTCCTCTTCCTGGTGGGAAATGAGAGTTAAATTTGCCCGTCCAGACACCTCCAGCTAGTCTCTTATTGGTTCTCCCTATTCCTGTTCATTTTCCGCAGAAATTGCAAACTGGGCCAAACAGGAGGTTAAAGGCACTGACTCTCCAAGTGAGGAGAGTGTTAGTAAAGCGTCTGGAATGTTGCACCCGAGTACCAGGGGACGAAATCTGACACATTTGAACACGTTTCCCGATCACACGGTGGATCATACTCTGGGTTCCACATGCATGTTTTAGCTGAAGGAAGAATCCCTTAAACCTGGAGAGTTGAGACCCATGGAATGGGTACCATGCAATATGACTTCAAAGGGTCTGCATTTGCTCACCGAACCTCACCAATCCTATCACTGCTGCATTTATGCCGCTGTACACACGCTTGATTCTCTTTCGGAGACATATAAATCCATAGGTTTTAAGATTCTTACTTGTCAGGTATATTCTTAGGCATTTAATATGTGGTGTTGAGTCCACTTCGTTGAGCAAGGAGTAGCTCTTGTCTATTACATATTTGGCTTATGGAACGGTATCTGTGCTAATTTCAATCTCTGGTTTTATGCAGCACCCCAACTCACCTTTCCCCTTAAGCAAGCATAAGTTGGTTTTCTACATTTGAGACTTTGTTCTGTTTTGTAATTCAGTTCCTGTGTAGCCAAGTTTACATTCCGTGTATTAGTGATATCTTATGATGTTTCTTTTTCTGTGTGACTTATCTCACTTAGAATCATCGTACCTGAATCCACTCATTATGCTGCTATGGGCCTGATGACATAGATTTCATTGCTGAGTGATATTGCATTGTACGTAAGTACCACAACTTCTTTATCCATTTTTCGCTTTCTGTGATATTGAACTTGTACCGTAAACGAGGTTCTTGTAAACAGAGCCGTCCCAAACTTTGGGGTGGCTGTGTTTTTTTGATTTTAATTTCCCTAAGCTATAGGACCATAAGTGGAAGTGCCCTAGGCTCTGTTGCTTTGTTTTTTAGATGTTTCAGGAAACACCATACACTTCTCCAGAGTGGCTGTTGGCAATTGACATCCCGCCCATCAGCATAACAAGGCTCCCAGTTCTCCATGGCCTGTCCGGCCTTTCTGGATTTTACACTTTTTTCAGATGGCCCTTTTGACTGGGGGGCAGTGAGACTTCATTGTAGTGCAGATTTCCTTTGCAAGCTTGCTTGGTTGGCCAAAAAGTGCGTATGCGTTTTTTCCTGAATATATTCAGGAAAAAACGCATATGCCCTTTTTGGCCAAGTGCATCATTGTGGACGTTCTGCCTCTTTTCGTATGCTTTACATGCAATTCCAGTCTACCTCCTGAAATCGGTTTCCTGCAATTCTGCCCCGCTTTCAAGTCCTCTTGGCAGCCTTACTTCAATATATTTTTGGACGATAGCTGTCATTTATAACTCTGCAGGTTTGTGAATTACAGTGCCCCTGAGCTCCTTTCTTCAACTCGCTTTCTTGTGAGCTGGCCGCAACACCGCAGGATTGCTTCAGGCCCTAGTGTGGTTCCGGCATGGCACGCTGAGCCTTTGGTTAATTCCTCTTCCTGGTGGGAAATGAGAGTTACATTTGCCCATCCAGACACCTCCAGCTAGTCTCTCATTGGTTCTCCCTATTCCTGTTCATTTTCCGCAGAAATTGCAAACTGGGCCAAACAGGAGGTTAAAGGCACTGACTCTCCAAGTGGGGAGAGTTTTAGTAAAGCGTCTGGAATGTTGCACCCAAGTACCAGCGGAGAAAATCTGAGACACATTTGAACACGTTTCCCGATCACACGGTGGATCATACTCTGGGTTCCACATGCATGTTTTAGCTGAAGGAAGAATCCCTTAAACCTGGAGAGTTGAGACCCATGGAATGGCTACCATGCAATATGACTTCAAAGGGTCTGCATTTGCTCATCAAACCTCACCAATCCTATCACTGCTGCGTTTATGCCGCTGTACACATGCTTGATTCTCTTTTGGAGACATATAAATCCATAGGTTTTAAGATTATTACTAGTCAGGTATATTCTTAGGCGATTAATATGGGGTGTAGAGTCCACTTCGTTGAGCAAGGAGTAGCTCTTGTCTATTACATATTTGGCTTATGGAATGGTATCTGTGCTAATTTCAATCTCTGGTTTTATGCAGAACCCCAACTCACCTTTCCCCTTAAGCAAGCATAAGTTGGTTTTCTACATTTGAGACCGTGTTCTGTTTTGTAATTCAGTTTCTGTGTAGCCAAGTTTTCATTCCGTGTAGTAGTGATATCTTATGATGTTTCTTTTTCTGTGTGACTTATCTCACTTAGAATCATCGTACCTGAATCCACTCATTATGCTGCTACGGGCCTGATGATATAGATTTCATTGCTGAGTGATATTGCATTGTACGTAAGTACCACAAATTCTTTATCCATTTTTCACCTTCTGTGATATTGAATTTGTACTGTAAATGAGGTTCTTGTAAACAGAGCCGTCCCAAACTTTGGGGTGGCTGTGTCTTTTTGATTTTAATTTCCCTAAGCTATAGGACCATAAGTGGAAGTGCCCTAGGCTCTGTTGCTTTGTTTTTTAGATGTTTCAGGAAACACCATACACTTCTCCAGACTGGCTGTTGGCAAATTACATCCCGCCCATCAGCATAACAAGGCTCCCAGTTCTCCATGGCCTGTCCTGCCTTTCTGGATTTTATACTTTTTTCAGATGGCCCTTTTGACCGGGGGGCAGTGAGACTTCATTGTAGTGCAGATTTCCTTTGCAAGCTTGCTTGGTTGGCCAAAAAGGGCGTATGCGTTTTTTCCTGAATATATTCAGGAAAAAACGCATACGCCCTTTTTGGCCAAGTGCATCATTGTGGACGTTCTGCCTCTTTTCGTATGCTTTACATGCAATTCCAGTCTACCTCCTGAAATCGGTTTCCTGCAATTCTGCCCCGCTTTCAAGTCCTCTTGGCAGCCTTACTTCAATATATTTTTGGACGATAGCTGTCATTTATAACTCTGCAGGTTTGTGAATTACAGTGCCCCTGAGCTCCTTTCTTCAACTCGCTTTCTTGTGAGCTGGCCGCAACACCGCAGGATTGCTTCAGGCCCTAGTGTGGTTCCGGCATGGCACGCTGAGCCTTTGGTTAATTCCTCTTCCTGGTGGGAAATGAGAGTTAAATTTGCCCGTCCAGACACCTCCAGCTAGTCTCTCACTGGTTCTCCCTATTCCTGTTCATCTTCCGCAAATATTGCAAACTGGGCCAAACAGGAGGTTAAAGGCACTGACTCTCCAAGTGGGGAGAGTGTTAGTAAAGCGTCTGGAATGTTGCACCCGAGTACCAGGGGACGAAAACTGAGACACATTTGAACACGTTTCCCGATCACACGGTGGATCATACTCTGGGTTCCACATGCATGTTTTAGCTGAAGGAAGAATCCCTTAAACCTGGAGAGTTGAGACCCATGGAATGGGTACCATGCAATATGACTTCAAAGGTTCTGCATTGGCTCACCGAACCTCACCAATCCTATCACTGCTGCGCTTATGCCACTGTACACACCCTTGATTCTCTTTCGGAGACATATAAATCCATAGGTTTTAAGATTATTACTAGTCAGGTATATTCTTAGGCGATTAATATGGGGTGTAGAGTCCACTTCGTTGAGCAAGGAGTAGCTCTTGTCTATTACATATTTGGCTTATGGAATGGTATCTGTGCTAATTTCAATCTCTGGTTTTATGCAGAACCCCAACTCACCTTTCCCCTTAAGCAAGCATAAGTTGGTTTTCTACATTTGAGACCGTGTTCTGTTTTGTAATTCAATTTCTGTGTAGCCAAGTTTACATTCCGTGTAGTAGTGATATCTTATGATGTTTCTTTTTCTGTGTGACTTATCTCACTTAGAATCATCGTACCTGAATCCACTCATTATGTTGCTACGGGCCTGATGACATAGATTTCATTGCTGAGTGATATTGCATTGTACGTAAGTACCACCACTTCTTTATCCATTTTTCGCTTTCTGTGATATTGAACTTGTACCGTAAACGAGGTTCTTGTAAACAGAGCCGTCCCAAACTTTGGGGTGGCTGTGTCTTTTTGATTTTAATTTCCCTAAGCTACAGGACCATAATTGGCAGTGCCCTAGGCTCTGTTGCTTTGTTTTTTAGATGTTTCAGGAAACACCATACACTTCTCCAGAGTGGCTGTTGGCAATTTACATCCCGCCCATCAGCATAACAAGGCTCCCAGTTCTCCATGGCCTGTCCGGCCTTTCTGGATTTTACACTTTTTTCAGATGGCCCTTTTGACCGGGGGGCAGTGAGACTTCATTGTAGTGCAGATTTCCTTTGCAAGCTTGCTTGGTTGGCCAAAAAGGGCGTATGCGTTTTTTTCTGAATATATTCAGGAAAAAATGCATACACCCTTTTTGGCCAAGTGCATCATTGTGGACGTTCTGCCTCTTTTCCTATGCTTTACATGCAATTCCAGTCTACCTCCTGAAATCGGTTTCCTGCAATTCTGCCCCGCTTTCAAGTCCTCTTGGCAGCCTTACTTCAATATATTTTTGGACGATTGCTGTCATTTTTAACTCTGCAGGTTTGTGAATTACAGTGCCCCTGAGCTCCTTTCTTCAACTCGCTTTCTTGTGAGCTGGCCGCAACACCGCAGGATTGCTTCAGGCCCTAGTGTGGTTCCGGCATGGCATGCTGAGCCTTTGGTTAATTCCTCTTCCTGGTGGGAAATGAGAGTTAAATTTGCCCGTCCAGACACCTCCATCTAGTCTCTCATTGGTTCTCCCTATTCCTGTTCATTTTCCGCAGAAATTGCAAACTGGGTCAAACAGGAGGTTAAAGGCACTGACTCTCCAAGTGGGGAGAGTGTTAGTAAAGCGTCTGGAATGTTGCACCCGAGTACCAGGGGACGAAATCTGACACATTTGAACACGTTTCCCGATCACACGGTGGATCATACTCTGGGTTCCACATGCATGTTTTAGCTGAAGGAAGAATCCCTTAAACCTGGAGAGTTGAGACCCATGGAATGGGTACCATGCAATATGACTTCAAAGGGTCTGCATTTGCTCACCGAACCTCACCAATCCTATTACTGCTGCATTTATGCCTCTGTAGACACGCTTGATTCTCTTTCGGAGACATATAAATCCATAGGTTTTAAGATTCTTACTAGTCAGGTATATTCTTAGGCATTTAATATGGGGTGTTGAGTCCTCTTCGTTGAGCAAGGAGTAGCTCTTGTCTATTACATATTTGGCTTATGGAACGGTATCTGTGCTAATTTCAATCTCTGGTTTTATGCAGCACCCCAACTCACCTTTCCCCTTAAGCAAGCATAAGTTGGTTTTCTACATTTGAGACCGTGTTCTGTTTTGTAATTTAGTTTCTGTGTAGCCAAGTTTACATTCCGTATAGTAGTGATATCTTATGATGTTTCTTTTTCTGTGTGACTTATCTCACTTAGAATCATCGTACCTGAATCCACTCATTATGCTGCTACGGGCCTGATGACATAGATTTCATTGCTGAGTGATATTGCATTGTACGTAAGTACCACAACTTCTTTATCCATTTTTCGCTTTCTGTGATATTGAACTTGTACCATAAACGAGGTTCTTGTAAACAGAGCCGTCCCAAACTTTGGGGTGGCTGTGTCTTTTTGATTTTAATTTCCCTAAGCTACAGGACCATAATTGGCAGTGCCCTAGGCTCTGTTGCTTTGTTTTGTAGATGTTTCAGGAAACACCATACACTTCTCCAGAGTGGCTGTTGGCAATTTACATCCCGCCCATCAGCATAACAAGGCTCCCAGTTCTCCATGGCCTGTCCTGCCTTTCTGGATTTTACACTTTTTTCAGATGGCCCTTTTGACCGGGGGGCAGTGAGACTTCATTGTAGTGCAGATTTCCTTTGCAAGCTTGCTTGGTTGGCCAAAAAGGGCGTATGCGTTTTTTTCTGAATATATTCAGGAAAAAATGTATACACCCTTTTTGGCCAAGTGCATCATTGTGGACGTTCTGCCTCTTTTCCTATGCTTTACATGCAATTCCAGTCTACCTCCTGAAATCGGTTTCCTGCAATTCTGCCCCGCTTTCAAGTCCTCTTGGCAGCCTTACTTCAATATATTTTTGGACGATAGCTGTCATTTTTAACTCTGCAGGTTTGTGAATTACAGTGCCCCTGAGCTCCTTTCTTCAACTCGCTTTCTTGTGAGCTGGCCGCAACACCGCAGGATTGCTTCAGGCCCTAGTGTGGTTCCGGCATGGCATGCTGAGCCTTTGGTTAATTCCTCTTCCTGGTGGGAAATGAGAGTTAAATTTGCCCGTCCAGACACCTCCATCTAGTCTCTCATTGGTTCTCCCTATTCCTGTTCATTTTCCGCAGAAATTGCAAACTGGGCCAAACAGGAGGTTAAAGGCACTGACTCTCCAAGTGGGGAGAGTGTTAGTAAAGCGTCTGGAATGTTGCACCCGAGTACCAGGGGACGAAATCTGACACATTTGAACACGTTTCCCGATCACACGGTGGATCATACTCTGGGTTCCACATGCATGTTTTAGCTGAAGGAAGAATCCCTTAAACCTGGAGAGTTGAGACCCATGGAATGGGTACCATGCAATATGACTTCAAAGGGTCTGCATTTGCTCACCGAACCTCACCAATCCTATTACTGCTGCATTTATGCCTCTGTAGACACGCTTGATTCTCTTTCGGAGACATATAAATCCATAGGTTTTAAGATTCTTACTAGTCAGGTATATTCTTAGGCATTTAATATGGGGTGTTGAGTCCACTTTGTTGAGCAAGGAGTAGCTCTTGTCTATTACCTATTTGGCTTATGGAATGGTATCTGTGCTAATTTCAATCTCTGGTTTTATGCAGCACCCCAACTCACCTTTCCCCTTAAGCAAGCATAAGTTGGTTTTCTACATTTGAGATCCTGTTCTGTTTTGTAATTCAGTTCCTGTGTAGCCAAGTTTACATTCCGTGTATTAGTGATATCTTATGATGTTTCTTTTTCTGTGTGACTTATTTCACTTAGAATCATCGTACCTGAATCCACTCATTATGCTGCTACGGGCCTGATGACATAGATTTCATTCCTGAGTGATATTGCATTGTACGTAAGTACCACAACTTCTTTATCCATTTTTCACTTTCTGCGATATTGATCTTGTACCATAAACGAGATTCTTGTAAACAGAGCCGGCCCAAATTTTGGGGTGGCTGTGTCTTTTTGATTTTAATTTCCCTAAGCTATAGGACCATAAGTGGAAGTGCCCTAGGCTCTGTTGCTTTGTTTTTTAGATGTTTCAGGAAACACCATAAACTTCTCCAGAGTGGCTGTTGGCAATTTACATCCCGCCCATCAGCATAACAAGGCTCACAGTTCTCCATGGCCTGTCCTGCCTTTCTGGATTTTATACTTTTTTCAGATGGCCCTTTTGACCGGGGGGCAGTGAGACTTCATTGTAGTGCAGATTTCCTTTGCAAGCTTGCTTGGTTGGCCAAAAAGGGCGTATGCGTTTTTTCCTGAATATATTCAGGAAAAAACGCATACGCCCTTTTTGGCCAAGTGCATCATTGTGGACGTTCTGCCTCTTTTCCTATGCTTTACATGCAATTCCAGTCTACCTCCTGAAATCGGATTCCTGCAATTCTGCCCCGCTTTCAAGTCCTCTTGGCAGCCTTACTTCAATATATTTTTGGACGATAGCTGTCATTTTTAACTCTGCAGGTTTGTGAATTACAGTGCCCCTGAGCTCCTTTCTTCAACTCGCTTTCTTGTGAGCTGGCCGCAACACCGCAGGATTGCTTCAGGCCCTAGTGTGGTTCCGGCATGGCACGCTGAGCCTTTGGTTAATTCCTCTTCCTGGTGGGAAATGAGAGTTAAATTTGCCCGTCCAGACACCTCCAGCTAGTCTCTCATTGGTTCTCCCTATTCCTGTTCATTTTCCGCAGAAATTGCAAACTGGGCCAAACAGGAGGTTAAAGGCACTGTCTCTCCTAGTGGGGAGAGTGTTAGTAAAGCGTCTGGAATGTTGCACCCGAGTACCAGGGGACAAAAACTGAGACACATTTGAACACGTTTCCCGATCACACGGTTGATCATACTCTGGGATCCACATGCATGTTTTAGCTGAAGGAAGAATCCCTTAAACCTGGAGAGTTGAGACCCATGGAATGGGTACCATGCAATATGACTTCAAAGGGTCTGCATTTGCTCACCGAACGTCACCAATCCTATCACTGCTGCATTTATGCCGCTGTACACACGCTTGATTCTCTTTCGGAGACAAATAAGTCCACAGGTTTTAAGATAATTACTAGTCAGGTATATTCTTAGGCGTTTAATATGGGGTGTTGTGTCCTCTTCGTTGAGCAAGGAGTAGCTCTTGTCTATTACCTATTTGGCTTATGGAATGGTATCTGTGCTAATTTCAATCTCTGGTTTTATGCAGCACCCCAACTCACCTTTCCCCTTAAGCAAGCATAAGTTGGTTTTCTACATTTGAGATCCTGTTCTGTTTTGTAATTCAGTTCCTGTGTAGCCAAGTTTACATTCCGTGTATTAGTGATATCTTATGATGTTTCTTTTTCTGTGTGACTTATCTCACTTAGAATCATCGTACCTGAATCCACTCATTATGCTGCTATAGGCCTGATGACATAGATTTCATTGCTGAGTGATATTGCATTGTACGTAAGTACCACAACTTCTTTATCCATTTTTCGCTTTCTGTGATATTGAACTTGTACCGTAAACGAGGATCTTGTAAACAGAGCCGTCCCAAACTTTGGGGTGGCTGTGTCTTTTTGATTTTAATTTCCCTAAGCTATACGACCATAAGTGGAAGTGCCCTAGGCTCTGTTGCTTTGTTTTGTAGATGTTTCAGGAAACACCATACACTTCTCCAGAGTGGCTGTTGGCAATTTACATCCCGCCCATCAGCATAACAAGGCTCCCAGTTCTCCATGGCCTATCCTGCCTTTCTGGATTTTACACTTTTTTCAGATGGCCCATTTGACCGGGGGGCAGTGAGACTTCATTGTAGTGCAGATTTCCTTTGCAAGCTTGCTTGGTTGGCCAAAAAGGGCGTATGCGTTTTTTCCTGAATATATTCAGGAAAAAACGCATACGCCCTTTTTGGCCAAGTGCATCATTGTGGACGTTCTGCCTCTTTTCCTATGCTTTACATGCAATTCCAGTCTACCTCCTGAAATCGGTTTCCTGCAATCCTGCCCCGCTTTCAAGTCCTCTTGGCAGCCTTACTTCAATATATTTTTGGACGATAGCTGTCATTTTTAACTCTGCAGGTTTGTGAATTACAGTGTCCCTGAGCTCCTTTCTTCAACTCGCTTTCTTGTGAGCTGGCCGCAACACCGCAGGATTGCTTCAGGCCCTAGTGTGGTTCTGGCATGGCACGCTGAGCCTTTGGTTAATTCCTCTTCCTGGTGGGAAATGAGAGTTAAATTTGCCCATCCAGTCACCTCCAGCTAGTCTCTCATTGGTTCTCCCTATTCCTGCTCATTTTCCACAGAAATTGCAAACTGGGCCAAACAGGAGGTTAAAGGCACTGACTCTCCAGTGGGGAGAGTGTTAGTAAAGCGTCTGGAATGTTGCACCCGAGTACCAGGGGACAAAAACTGAGACACATTTGAACACGTTTCCCGATCACACGGTGGATCATACTCTGGGTTCCACATGCATGTTTTAGCTGAAGGAAGAATCCCTTAAACCTGGAGAGTTGAGACCCATGGAATGGCTACCATGCAATATGACTTCAAAGGGTCTGCATTTGCTCATCAAACCTCACCAATCCTATCACTGCTGCGTTTATGCCGCTGTACACATGCTTGATTCTCTTTTGGAGACATATAAATCCATAGGTTTTAAGATTCTTACTAGTCAGGTATATTCTTAGACGTTTAATATGGGGTGTTGAGTCCACTTCGTTGAGCAAGGAGTAGCTCTTGTCTATTACATATTTGGCTTATGGAACGGTATCTGTGCTAATTTCAATCTCTGGTTTTATGCAGCACCCCAACTCACCTTTCCCCTTAAGCAAGCATAACTTGGTTTTCTACATTTGAGATCCTGTTCTGTTTTGTAATTCAGTTCCTGTGTAGCCAAGTTTACATTCCATGTATTAGTGATATCTTATGATGTTTCTTTTTCTGTGTGACTTATGTCACTTAGAATCATCGTACCTGAATCCACTCATTATGCTGCTACGGGCCTGATGATATACATTTCATTGCTGAGTGATATTGCATTGTACGTAAGTACCACAAATTCTTTATCCATTTTTCGCTTTCTGTGATATTGAACTTGTACCGTAAATGAGGTTCTTGTAAACAGAGCCGTCCCAAACTTTTGGGTGGCTGTTTCTTTTTGATTTTAATTTCCCTAAGCTATAGGACCATAAGTGGAAGTGCCCTAGGCTCTGTTGCTTTGTTTTTTAGATGTTTCAGGAAACACCATACACTTCTCCAGAGTGGCTGTTGGCAATTTACATCCCGCCCATCAGCATAACAAGGCTCCCAGTTCTCCATGGCCTGTCCTGCCTTTCTGGATTTTACACTTTTTTCAGATGGCCCTTTTGACCGGGGGGCAGTGAGACTTCATTGTAGTGCAGATTTCCTTTGCAAGCTTGCTTGGTTGGCCAAAAAGGGCGTATGCGTTTTTTCCTGAATATATTCAGGAAAAAACGCATACGCCCTTTTTGGCCAAGTGCATCATTGTGGACGTTCTGCCTCTTTTCGTATGCTTTACATGCAATTCCAGTCTACCTCCTGAAATCGGTTTCCTTCAATTCTGCCCCGCTTTCAAGTCCTCTTGGCAGCCTTACTTCAATATATTTTTGGACGATAGCTGTCATTTATAACTCTGCAGGTTTGTGAATTACAGTGCCCCTGAGCTCCTTTCTTCAACTCGCTTTCTTGTGAGCTGGCCGCAACACCGCAGGATTGCTTCAGGCCCTAGTGTCGTTCCGGCATGGCACGCTGAGCCTTTGGTTAATTCCTCTTCCTGGTGGGAAATGAGAGTTAAATTTGCCCGTCCAGACACCTCCAGCTAGTCTCTCACTGGTTCTCCCTATTCCTGTTCATCTTCGGCAAAAATTGCAAACTGGGCCAAACAGGAGGTTAAAGGCACTGACTCTCCAAGTGGGGAGAGTGTTAGTAAAGCGTCTGGAATGTTGCACCCGAGTACCAGGGGACGAAACCTGAGACACATTTGAACAAGTTTCCCGATCACACGGTGGATCATACTCTGGGTTCCACATGCATGTTTTAGCTGAAGGAAGAATCCCTTAAACCTGGAGAGTTGAGACCCATGGAATGGGTACCATGCAATATGACTTCAAAAGTACTGCATTGGCTCACCGAACCTCACCAATCCTATCACTGCTGCGCTTATGCCACTGTACACACGCTTGATTCTCTTTCGGAGACATATAAATCCATAGGTTTTAAGATTCTTACTAGTCAGGTATATTCTTAGACGTTTAATATGGGGTGTTGAGTCCTCTTCGTTGAGCAAGGAGTAGCTCTTGTCTATTACATATTTGGCTTATGGAACGGTATCTGTGCTAATTTCAATCTCTGGTTTTATGCAGCACCCCAACTCACCTTTCCCCTTAAGCAAGCATAAGTTGTTTTTCTACATTTGAGACCTTGTTCTCATTTGTAATTCAGTTCCTGTGTAGCCAAGGTTACATTCCATGTAGTAGTGATATCTTATGATGTTTCTTTTTCTGTGTGACTTATTTCACTTAGAATCATCGTACCTGAATCCACTCATTATGCTGCTACGGGCCTGATGATATACATTTCATTGCTGAGTGATATTGCATTGTACGTAAGTACCACAAATTCTTTATCCATTCTTGGCTTTCTGTGATATTGAACTTGTACCGTAAACGAGGTTCTTGTAAACAGAGCCGTCCCAAACTTTGGGGTGGCTGTGTCTTTTTGATTTTAATTTCCCTAAGCTATAGGACCATAAGTGGAAGTGCCCTAGGCTCTGTTGCTTTGTTTTTTAGATGTTTCAGGAAACACCATACACTTCTCCAGAGTGGCTGTTGGCAATTTACATCCCGCCCATCAGCATAACAAGGCTCCCAGTTCTCCATGGCCTGTCCTGCCTTTCTGGATGTTATACTTTTTTCAGATGGCCCTTTTGACCGGGGGGCAGTAAGACTTCATGGTAGTGCAGATTTCCTTTGCAAGCTTGCTTGGTTGGCCAAAAAGGGCGTATGCGTTTTTTCCTGAATATATTCAGGAAAAAACGCATACGCCCTTTTTGGCCAAGTGCATCATTGTGGACGTTCTGCCTCTTTTCCTATGCTTTACATGCAATTCCAGTCTACCTCCTGAAATCGGTTTCCTGCAATTCTGCCCCGCTTTCAAGTCCTCTTGGCAGCCTTACTTCAATATATTTTTGGACGATAGTTGTCATTTTTAACTCTGCAGGTTTGTGAATTACAGTGCCCCTGAGCTCCTTTCTTCAACTCGCTTTTTTGTGAGCTGGCCGCAACACCGCAGGATTGCTTCAGGCCCTAGTGTGGTTCCGGCATGGCACGCTGAGCCTTTGGTTAATTCCTCTTCCTGGTGGGAAATGAGAGTTAAATTTGCCCATCCAGACACCTCCAGCTAGTCTCTCATTGGTTCTCCCTATTTCTGTTCATTTTCCGCAGAAATTGCAAACTGGGCCAAACAGGAGGTTAAAGGCACTGTCTCTCCAAGTGGGGAGAGTGTTAGTAAAGCATCTGGAATGTTGCACCCGAGTACCAGCGGACGAAATCTGACACATTTGAACACGTTTTCCGATCACACGGTGGATCATACTCTGGGTTCCACATGCATGTTTTAGCTGAAGGAAGAATCCCTTAAACCTGGAAAGTTGAGACCCAAGGAATAGGTACCACGCAATATGACTTCAAAGGGTCTGCATTTGCTCACCGAACGTCACCAATCCTATCACTGCTGCGCTTATGCCGCTATACACACGCTTGATTCTCTTTCAGAGACAAATAAGTCCATAGGTTTTAAGATTCTTACTAGTCAGGTATATTCTTAGGCGTTTAATATGGGGTGTTGTGTCCTCTTCGTTGAGCAAGGAGTAGATCTTGTCTATTACATATTTGGCTTGTGGAACGGTATCTGTGCTAATTTCAATCTCTGGTTTTATGCAGCACCCCAACTCACCTTTCCCCTTAAGCAAGCATAAGTTGGTTTTCTACATTTGACACCCTGTTCTGTTTTGTAATTCAGTTCCTGTGTAGCCAAGTTTACATTCTGTGTAGTAGTGATATCTTATGATGTTTCTTTTTCTGTGTGACTTATCTTACTTAGAATCATCGTACGTGAATCCACTCATTATGCTGTTACGGGACTGATGACATACATTTCATTGCTGAGTGATATTGCATTGTACGTAAGTACCACAACTTCTTTATCCATTTTTCGCTTTCTGTGATATAGAACTTGTACCGTAAACGAGGTTCTTGTAAACAGAGCTGTCCCAAACTTTGGGGTGACTGTGTATTTTTTATTTTAATTTCCCTAAGCTATAGGACCATAAGTGGAAATGTCCTAGGCTCTGTTGCTTTGTTTTTTAGATGTTTCAGGAAACACCATACACTTCTCCAGAGTGGCTGTTGGCAATTTACATCCCGCCCATCAGCATAACAAGGCTCCCAGTTCCCCATGGTCTGTCCTGCCTTTCTGGATTTTACACTTTTTTCAGATGGCCCTTTTCACCGGGGGGCAGTGAGACTTCATTGTAGTGCAGATTTCCTTTGCAAGCTTGCTTGGTTGGCCAAAAAGGGCGTATGCGTTTTTTCCTGAATATATTCAGGAAAAAACGCATACGTCCTTTTTGGCCAAGTGCATCATTGTGGACGTTCTGCCTCTTTTCCTATGCTTTACATGCAATTCCAGTCTACCTCCTGAAACCGGTTTCCTGCAATTCTGCCCCGCTTTCAAGTCCTCTTGGCAGCCTTACTTCAATATATTTTTGGACGATAGCTGTCATTTATAACTCTGCAGGTTTGTGAATTACAGTGCCCCTGAGCTCCTTTCTTCAACTCGCTTTCTTGTGAGCTGGCCGCAACACCGCAGCATTGCTTCAGGCCCTAGTGTGGTTCCGGAATGGCATGCTGAGCCTTTGGTTAATTCCTCTTCCTGGTGGGAAATGAGAGTTAAATTTGTCCGTCCAGACACCTCCAGCTAGTCTCTCATTGGTTCTCCCTATTCCTGTTCATTTTCCGCAGAAATTGCAAACTGGGCCAAACAGGAGGTTAAAGGCACTGACTCTCCAAGTGGGGAGAGGGTTAGTAAAGCGTCTGGAATGTTGCACCCGAGTACCAGGGGACGAAACCTGAGACACATTTGAACACGTTTCCCGATCACACGGTGGATCATACTCTGGGTTCCAAATGCATGTTTTAGCTGAAGGAAGAATCCCTTAAACCTGGAGAGTTGAGACCCATGGAATGGCTGGCATGCAATATGACTTCAAAGGGTCTGCATTTGCTCACTGAACCTCACCAATCCTATCACTGCTGCGTTTATGCCGCTGTACACACGCTTGATTCTCTTTCGGAGACATAGAAATCCATAGGTTTTAAGATTCTTACTAGTCAGGTATATTCTTAGGCGTTTAATATGGGGTGTTGATTCCACTTGGTTGAGAAAGGAGTAGCTCTTGTCTATTACATATTTGGCTTATAGAACGGTATCTGTGCTAATTTCAATCTCTGGTTTTATGCAGCACCCCAACTCACCTTTCCCCTTAAGAAAGCATAAGTTGGTTTTCTACATTTGAGACCCTGTTCTGTTTTGTAATTCTGTTCCTGTGTAGCCAAGTTTACATTCCGTGTAGTAGTGATATCTTATGATGTTTCTTTTTCTGTGTGACTTATCTCACTTAGAATCATCGTACCTGAATCCACTCATTATGCTGCTATGGGCCTGATGACATAGATTTCATTGCTGAGTGATATTGCATTGTACGTAAGTACCACAACTTCTTTATCCATTTTTCACTTTCTGCGATATTGAACTTGTACCATAAACGAGATTCTTGTAAACAGAGCCGTCCCAAACTTTGGGGTGGCTGTGTCTTTTTGATTTTAATTTCCCTAAGCTATAGGACCATAAGTGGAAGTGCCCTAGGCTCTGTTGCTTTGTTTTGTAGATGTTTCAGGAAACACCATACACTTCTCCAGAGTGGCTGTTGGCAATTTACATCCCGCCCATCAGCATAACAAGGCTCCCAGTTCTCCATGGCCTATCCTGCCTTTCTGGATTTTACACTTTTTTCAGATGGCCCTTTTGACCGGGGGGCAGTGAGACTTCATTGTAGTGCAGATTTCCTTTGCAAGCTTGCTTGGTTGGCCAAAAAGGGCGTATGCGTTTTTTCCTGAATATATTCAGGAAAAAACGCATACGCCCTTTTTGGCCAAGTGCATCATTGTGGACGTTCTGCCTCTTTTCCTATGCTTTACATGCAATTCCAGTCTACCTCCTGAAATCGGATTCCTGCAATTCTGCCCCGCTTTCAAGTCCTCTTGGCAGCCTTACTTCAATATATTTTTGGACGATAGCTGTCATTTTTAACTCTGCAGGTTTGTGTATTACAGTGCCCCTGAGCTGCTTTCTTCAACTCGCTTTCTTGTGAGCTGGCCGCAACACCGCAGGATTGCTTCAGGCCCTAGTGTGGTTCCGGCATGGCACGCTGAGCCTTTGGTTAATTCCTCTTCCTGGTGGGAAATGAGAGTTAAATTTGCCCGTCCAGACACCTCCAGATAGTCTCTCATTGGTTCTCCCTATTCCTGTTCATCTTCCGCAGAAATTGCAAACTGGGCCAAACAGGAGGTTAAAGGCACTGACTCTCCAAGTGGGGAGAGTGTTAGTAAAGCGTCTGGAATGTTGCACCCGAGTACGAGGAGACGAAACCTGAGACACATTTGAACACGTTTCCCGATCACACGGTGGATCATACTCTGGGTTCCACATGCATGTTTTAGGTGAAGGAAGAATCCCTTAAACCTGGAGAGTTGAGACCCATGGAATGGGTACCATGCAATATGACTTCAAAGGTTCTGCATTGGCTCACCGAACCTCACCAATCCTATCACTGCTGTGCTTATGCCACTATACACACGCTTGATTCCCTTTCGGAGACATATAAATCCATAGGTTTTAAGATTCTTACTAGTCAGGTGTATTAATAGACGTTTAATATGGGGTGTTGAGTCCTCTTCGTTGAGCAAGGAGTAGCTCTTGTCTATTACATATTTGGCTTATGGAACGGTATCTGTGCTAATTTCAATCTCTGGTTTTATGCAGCACCCCAATTCACCTTTCCCCTTAAGCAAGCATAAGTTGGTTTTCTACATTTGAGACACTGTTCTGTTTTGTATTTCAGTTCCTGGGTAGCCAAGTTTACATTCCGTGTAGTAGGGATATCTTATGATGTTTCTTTTTCTGTGTGACTTATTTCACTTAGAATCATCGTACCTGATTCCACTCATTATGCTGCTACGGGCCTGATGATATACATTTCATTGCTGAGTGATATTGCATTGTACGTAAGTACCACAACTTCTTTATCCATTTTTCGCTTTCTGTGATATTGAACTTGTACCGTAAACGAGGTTCTTGTAAACAGAGCCGTCCCAAACTTTGGGGTGGCTGTGTCTTTTTGATTTTAATTTCACTAAGCTATAGGACCATAAGTGGAAGTGCCCTAGGCTCTGTTGCTTTGTTTTTTAGATGTTTCAGGAAACACCATACACTTCTCCAGAGTGGCTGTTGGCAATTTACATCCCACCCATCAGCATAACAAGGCTCCCAGTTCTCCATGGCCTGTCCGGCCTTTCTGGATTTTTCACTTTTTTCAGATGGCCCTTTTGACTGGGGGGCAGTGAGACTTCATTGTAGTGCAGATTTCCTTTGCAAGCTTGCTTGGTTGGCCAAAAAGGGCGTATGCGTTTTTTCCTGAATATATTCAGGAAAAAACGCATACGCCCTTTTTGGCCAAGTGCATCATTGTGGACATTCTGTCTCTTTTCCTATGCTTTACATGCAATTCCAGTCTACCTCCTGAAATCGGATTCCTGCAATTCTGCCCCGCTTTCGAGTCCTCTTGGCAGCCTTACTTCAATATATTTTTGGACGATAGCTGTCATTTTTAACTCTGCAGGTTTGTGAATTACAGTGCCCCTGAGCTCCTTTCTTCAACTCGCTTTCTTGTGAGCTGGCCGCAACACCGCAGGATTGCTTCAGGCCCTAGTGTGGTTCCGGCATGGCACGCTGAGCCTTTGGTTAATTCCTCTTCCTGGTGGGAAATGAGAGTTAAATTTGCCCATCCAGACACCTCCAGCTAGTCTCTCATTGGTTCTCCCTATTCCTGTTCATTTTCCGCAGAAATTGCAAACTGGGCCAAACAGGAGGTTAAAGGCACTGACTCTCCAAGTGGGGAGAGTGTTAGTAAAGCGTCTGGAATGTTGCACCCGAGTACCAGGGAACAAATCTGACACATTTGAACACGTTTCCCGATCACACGGTGGATCATACTCTGGGTTCCACATGCATGTTTTAGCTGAAGGAAGAATCCCTTAAACCTGGAGAGTTGAGACCCATGGAATGGGTACCATGCAATATGACTTCAAAGGGTCTGCATTTGCTCACCGAACCTCACCAATCCTATTACTGCTGCATTTATGCCTCTGTAGACACGCTTGATTCTCTTTCGGAGACATATAAATCCATAGGTTTTAAGATTCTTACTAGTCAGGTATATTCTTAGGCATTTAATATGGGGTGTTGAGTCCACTTTGTTGAGCAAGGAGTAGCTCTTGTCTATTACCTATTTGGCTTATGGAATGGTATCTGTGCTAATTTCAATCTCTGGTTTTATGCAGAACCCCAACTCACCTTTCCCCTTAAGCAAGCATAAGTTGGTTTTCTACATTTGAGATCCTGTTCTGTTTTGTAATTCAGTTCCTGTGTAGCCAAGTTTACATTCCGTGTATTAGTGATATCTTATGATGTTTCTTTTTCTGTGTGACTTATTTCACTTAGAATCATCGTACCTGAATCCACTCATTATGCTGCTACGGGCCTGATGACATAGATTTCATTCCTGAGTGATATTGCATTGTACGTAAGTACCACAACTTCTTTATCCATTTTTCACTTTCTGCGATATTGAACTTGTACCATAAACGAGATTCTTGTAAACAGAGCCGGCCCAAACTTTGGGGTGGCTGTGTCTTTTTGATTTTAATTTCCCTAAGCTATAGGACCATAAGTGGAAGTGCCCTAGGCTCTGTTGCTTTGTTTTTTAGATGTTTCAGGAAACACCATACACTTCTCCAGAGTGGCTGTTGGCAATTTACATCCCGCCCATCAGCATAACAAGGCTCCCAGTTCTCCATGGCCTGTCCTGCCTTTCTGGATTTTATACTTTTTTCAGATGGCCCTTTTGACCGGGGGGCAGTGAGACTTCATTGTAGTGCAGATTTCCTTTGCAAGCTTGCTTGGTTGGCCAAAAAGGGCGTATGCGTTTTTTCCTGAATATATTCAGGAAAAAACGCATACGCCCTTTTTGGCCAAGTGCATCATTGTGGACGTTCTGCCTCTTTTCCTATGCTTTACATGCAATTCCAGTCTACCTCCTGAAATCGGATTCCTGCAATTCTGCCCCGCTTTCAAGTCCTCTTGGCAGCCTTACTTCAATATATTTTTGGACGATAGCTGTCATTTTTAACTCTGCAGGTTTGTGAATTACAGTGTCCCTGAGCTCCTTTCTTCAAGTCGCTTTCTTGTGAGCTGGCCGCAACACCGCAGGATTGCTTCAGGCCCTAGTGTGGTTCTGGCATGGCACGCTGTGCCTTTGGTTAATTCCTCTTCCTGGTGGGAAATGAGAGTTAAATTTGCCCGTCCAGACACCTCCAGCTAGTCTCTCATTGGTTCTCCCTATTCCTGTTCATTTTCCGCAGAAATTGCAAACTGGGCCAAACAGGAGGTTAAAGGCACTGACTCTCCAAGTGGGGAGAGTGTTAGTAAAGCGTCTGGAATGTTGCACCCGAGTACCAGGGGACGAAATCTGACACATTTGAACACGTTTCCCGATCACACGGTGGATCATACTCTGGGTTCCACATGCATGTTTTAGCTGAAGGAAGAATCCCTTAAACCTGGAGAGTTGAGACCCATGGAATGGGTACCATGCAATATGACTTCAAAGGGTCTGCATTTGCTCACCGAACCTCACCAATCCTATTACTGCTGCATTTATGCCTCTGTAGACACGCTTGATTCTCTTTCGGAGACATATAAATCCATAGGTGTTAAGATTCTTACTAGTCAGGTATATTCTTAGGCATTTAATATGGGGTGTTGAGTCCACTTTGTTGAGCAAGGAGTAGCTCTTGTCTATTACCTATTTGGCTTATGGAATGGTATCTGTGCTAATTTCAATCTCTGGTTTTATGCAGCACCCCAACTCACCTTTCCCCTTAAGCAAGCATAAGTTGGTTTTCTACATTTGAGATCCTGTTCTGTTTTGTAATTCAGTTCCTGTGTAGCCAAGTTTACATTCCGTGTATTAGTGATATCTTATGATGTTTCTTTTTCTGTGTGACTTATTTCACTTAGAATCATCGTACCTGAATCCACTCATTATGCTGCTATGGGCCTGATGACATAGATTTCATTCCTGAGTGATATTGCATTGTACGTAAGTACCACAACTTCTTTATCCATTTTTCACTTTCTGCGATATTGAACTTGTACCATAAACGAGATTCTTGTAAATAGAGCCGGCCCAAACTTTGGGGTGGCTGTGTCTTTTTGATTTTAATTTCCCTAAGCTATAGGACCATAAGTGGAAGTGCCCTAGGCTCTGTTGCTTTGTTTTTTAGATGTTTCAGGAAACACCATACACTTCTCCAGAGTGGCTGTTGGCAATTTACATCCCGCCCATCAGCATAACAAGGCTCCCAGTTCTCCATGGCCTGTCCTGCCTTTCTGGATTTTATACTTTTTTCAGATGGCCCTTTTGACCGGGGGGCAGTGAGACTTCATTGTAGTGCAGATTTCCTTTGCAAGCTTGCTTGGTTGGCCAAAAAGGGCGTATGCGTTTTTTCCTGAATATATTCAGGAAAAAACGCATACGCCCTTTTTGGCCAAGTGCATCATTGTGGACGTTCTGCCTCTTTTCCTATGCTTTACATGCAATTCCAGTCTACCTCCTGAAATCGGATTCCTGCAATTCTGCCCCGCTTTCAAGTCCTCTTGGCAGCCTTACTTCAATATATTTTTGGACGATAGCTGTCATTTTTAACTCTGCAGGTTTGTGAATTACAGTGCCCCTGAGCTCCTTTCTTCAACTCGCTTTCTTGTGAGCTGGCCGCAACACCGCAGGATTGCTTCAGGCCCTAGTGTGGTTCCGGCATGGCATGCTGAGCCTTTGGTTAATTCCTCTTCCTGGTGGGAAATGAGAGTTAAATTTGCCCGTCCAGACACCTCCAGCTAGTCTCTCATTGGTTCTCCCTATTCCTGTTCATTTTCCGCAGAAATTGCAAACTGGGTCAAACAGGAGGTTAAAGGCACTGACTCTCCAAGTGGGGAGAGTTTTAGTAAAGCGTCTGGAATGTTGCACCCGAGTACCAGGGGACAAAAACTGAGACACATTTGAACACGTTTCCCGATCACACGGTGGATCATACTCTGGGTTCCACATGCATGTTTTAGCTGAAGGAAGAATCCCTTAAACCTGGAGAGTTGAGACCCATGGAATGGGTACCATTCAATATGACTTCAAAGGTTCTGCATTGGCTCACCGAACCTCACCAATCCTATCACTGCTGCGCTTATGCCACTGTACACACGCTTGATTCTCTTTCGGAGACATATAAATCCATAGAATTTAAGATTCTTACTAGTCAGGTATATTCTTAGACGTTTAATATGGGGTGTTGAGTCCTCTTCGTTGAGCAAGGAGTAGCTCTTGTCTATTACATATTTGGCCTATGGAACGGTATCTGTGCTAATTTCAATCTCTGGTTTTATGCAGCACCCCAACTCACCTTTCCCCTTAAGCAAGCATAAGTTGGTTTTCTACATTTGAGACCTTGTTCTGTTTTGTAATTCAGTTCCTGTGTAGCCAAGTTTACATTCCGTGTATTAGTGATATCTTATGATGTTTCCTTTTCTGTGTGACTTATCTCACTTAGAATCATCGTACCTGAATCCACTCATTATGCTGCTACGGGCCTGATGACATAGATTTCATTGCTGAGTGATATTGCATTGTACGTAAGTACCACAACTTCTTTATCCATTTTTCACTTTCTGTGATATTGAACTTGTACCGTAAACGAGGTTCTTGTAAACAGAGCCGTCCCAAACTTTGGGGTGGCTGTGTCTTTTTGATTTTAATTTCCCTAAGCTATACGACCATAAGTGGAAGTGCCCTAGGCTCTGTTGCTTTGTTTTTTAGATGTTTCAGGAAACACCATACACTTCTCCAGAGTGGCTGTTGGCAATTTACATCCCGCCCATCAGCATAACAAGGCTCCCAATTCTCCATGAGCTGTCCTGCCTTTCTGGATTTTACACTTTTTTCAGATGGCCCTTTTGACTGGGGGGCAGTGAGACTTCATTGTACTGCAGATTTCCTTTGCAAGCTTGCTTGGTTGGCCAAAAAGTGCGTATGCGTTTTTTCCTGAATATATTCAGGAAAAAACGCATACGCCCTTTTTGGCCAAGTGCATCATTGTGGACGTTCTGCCTCTTTTCCTATGCTTTACATGCAATTCCAGTACCTCCTGAAATCGGATTCCTGCAATTCTGCCCCGCTTTCAAGTCCTCTTGGCAGCCTTACTTCAATATATTTTTGGACGATAGCTGTCATTTTTAACTCTGCAGGTTTGTGAATTACAGTGCCCCTGAGCTCCTTTCTTCAACTCGCTTTCTTGTGAGCTGGCCGCAACACCGCAGGATTGCTTCAGGCCCTAGTGTGGTTCCGGCATGGCATGCTGAGCCTTTGGTTAATTCCTCTTCCTGGTGGGAAATGAGAGTTAAATTTGCCCGTCCAGACACCTCCATCTAGTCTCTCATTGGTTCTCCCTATTCCTGTTCATTTTCCGCAGAAATTGCAAACTGGGCCAAACAGGAGGTTAAAGGCACTGACTCTCCAAGTGGGGAGAGTGTTAGTAAAGCGTCTGGAATGTTGCACCCGAGTACCAGGGGACGAAATCTGACACATTTGAACACGTTTCCCGATCACACGGTGGATCATACTCTGGGTTCCACATGCATGTTTTAGCTGAAGGAAGAATCCCTTAAACCTGGAGAGTTGAGACCCATGGAATGGGTACCATGCAATATGACTTCAAAGGGTCTGCATTTGCTCACCGAACCTCACCAATCCTATTACTGCTGCATTTATGCCTCTGTAGACACGCTTGATTCTCTTTCGGAGACATATAAATCCATAGGTTTTAAGATTCTTACTAGTCAGGTATATTCTTAGGCATTTAATATGGGGTGTTGAGTCCATTTTGTTGAGCAAGGAGTAGCTCTTGTCTATTACCTATTTGGCTTATGGAATGGTATCTGTGCTAATTTCAATCTCTGGTTTTATGCAGAACCCCAACTCACCTTTCCCCTTAAGCAAGCATAAGTTGGTTTTCTACATTTGAGATCCTGTTCTGTTTTGTAATTCAGTTCCTGTGTAGCCAAGTTTACATTCCGTGTATTAGTGATATCTTATGATGTTTCTTTTTCTGTGTGACTTATTTCACTTAGAATCATCGTACCTGAATCCACTCATTATGCTGCTACGGGCCTGATGACATAGATTTCATTCCTGAGTGATATTGCATTGTACGTAAGTACCACAACTTCTTTATCCATTTTTCACTTTCTGCGATATTGAACTTGTACCATAAACGAGATTCTTGTAAACAGAGCCGGCCCAAACTTTGGGGTGGCTGTGTCTTTTTGATTTTAATTTCCCTAAGCTATAGGACCATAAGTGGAAGTGCCCTAGGCTCTGTTGCTTTGTTTTTTAGATGTTTCAGGAAACACCATACACTTCTCCAGAGTGGCTGTTGGCAATTTACATCCCGCCCATCAGCATAACAAGGCTCCCATGTCTCCATGGCCTGTCCGGCCTTTCTGGATTTTACACTTTTTTCAGATGGCCCTTTTGACTGGGGGGCAGTGAGACTTCATTGTAGTGCAGATTTCCTTTGCAAGCTTGCTTGGTTGGCCAAAAAGGGCGTATGCGTTTTTTCCTGAATATATTCAGGAAAAAACGCATACGCCCTTTTTGGCCAAGTGCATCATTGTGGACATTCTGTCTCTTTTCCTATGCTTTACATGCAATTCCAGTCTACCTCCTGAAATCGGATTCCTGCAATTCTGCCCCGCTTTCGAGTCCTCTTGGCAGCCTTACTTCAATATATTTTTGGACGATAGCTGTCATTTATAACTCTGCAGGTTTGTGAATTACAGTGCCCCTGAGCTCCTTTCTTCAACTCGCTTTCTTGTGAGCTGGCCGCAACACCGCAGCATGGCTTCAGGCCCTAGTGTGGTTCCGGCATGGCACGCTGAGCCTTTGGTTAATTCCTCTTCCTGGTGGGAAATGAGAGTTAAATTTGCCCATCCAGACACCTCCAGCTAGTCTCTCATTGTTTCTCCCCATTCCTGTTCATTTTCCGCAGAAATTGCAAACTGGGCCAAACAGGAGGTTAAAGGCACTGACTCTCCAAGTGGGGAGAGTGTTAGTAAAGCGTCTGGAATGTTGCACCCGAGTACCAGGGGACGAAAACTGAGACACATTTGAACACGTTTCCCGATCACACGGTGGATCATACTCTGGGTTCCACATGCATGTTTTAGCTGAAGGAAGAATCCCTTAAACCTGGAGAGTTGAGACCCATGGAATGGGTACCATGCAATATGACTTCAAAGGGTCTGCATTTGCTCACCGAACCTCACCAATCCTATTACTGCTGCATTTATGCCTCTGTAGACACGCTTGATTCTCTTTCGGAGACATATAAATCCATAGGTGTTAAGATTCTTACTAGTCAGGTATATTCTTAGGCATTTAATATGGGGTGTTGAGTCCACTTTGTTGAGCAAAGAGTAGCTCTTGTCTATTACCTATTTGGCTTATGGAATGGTATCTGTGCTAATTTCAATCTCTGGTTTTATGCAGCACCCCAACTCACCTTTCCCCTTAAGCAAGCATAAGTTGGTTTTCTACATTTGAGATCCTGTTCTGTTTTGTAATTCAGTTCCTGTGTAGCCAAGTTTACATTCCGTGTATTAGTGATATCTTATGATGTTTCTTTTTCTGTGTGACTTATTTCACTTAGAATCATCGTACCTGAATCCACTCATTATGCTGCTATGGGCCTGATGACATAGATTTCATTCCTGAGTGATATTGCATTGTACGTAAGTACCACAACTTCTTTATCCATTTTTCACTTTCTGCGATATTGAACTTGTACCATAAACGAGATTCTTGTAAACAGAGCCGGCCCAAACTTTGGGGTGGCTGTGTCTTTTTGATTTTAATTTCCCTAAGCTATAGGACCATAAGTGGAAGTGCCCTAGGCTCTGTTGCTTTGTTTTTTAGATGTTTCAGGAAACACCATACACTTCTCCAGAGTGGCTGTTGGCAATTTACATCCCGCCCATCAGCATAACAAGGCTCCCAGTTCTCCATGGCCTGTCCTGCCTTTCTGGATTTTATACTTTTTTCAGATGGCCCTTTTGACCGGGGGGCAGTGAGACTTCATTGTAGTGCAGATTTCCTTTGCAAGCTTGCTTGGTTGGCCAAAAAGGGCGTATGCGTTTTTTCCTGAATATATTCAGGAAAAAACGCATACGCCCTTTTTGGCCAAGTGCATCATTGTGGACGTTCTGCCTCTTTTCCTATGCTTTACATGCAATTCCAGTCTACCTCCTGAAATCGGATTCCTGCAATTCTGCCCCGCTTTCAAGTCCTCTTGGCAGCCTTACTTCAATATATTTTTGGACGATAGCTGTCATTTTTAACTCTGCAGGTTTGTGAATTACAGTGCCCCTGAGCTCCTTTCTTCAACTCGCTTTCTTGTGAGCTGGCCGCAACACCGCAGGATTGCTTCAGGCCCTAGTGTGGTTCCGGCATGGCATGCTGAGCCTTTGGTTAATTCCTCTTCCTGGTGGGAAATGAGAGTTAAATTTGCCCGTCCAGACACCTCCAGCTAGTCTCTCATTGGTTCTCCCTATTCCTGTTCATTTTCCGCAGAAATTGCAAACTGGGTCAAACAGGAGGTTAAAGGCACTGACTCTCCAAGTGGGGAGAGTTTTAGTAAAGCATCTGGAATGTTGCACCCGAGTACCAGGGGACAAAAACTGAGACACATTTGAACACGTTTCCTGATCACACGGTGGATCATACTCTGGGTTCCACATGCATGTTTTAGCTGAAGGAAGAATCCCTTAAACCTGGAGAGTTGAGACCCATGGAATGGGTACCATTCAATATGACTTCAAAGGTTCTGCATTGGCTCACCGAACCTCACCAATCCTATCACTGCTGCGCTTATGCCACTGTACACACGCTTGATTCTCTTTCGGAGACATATAAATCCATAGATTTTAAGATTCTTACTAGTCAGGTATATTCTTAGACGTTTAATATGGGGTGTTGAGTCCTCTTCGTTGAGCAAGGAGTAGCTCTTGTCTATTACATATTTGGCTTATGGAACGGTATCTGTGCTAATTTCAATCTCTGGTTTTATGCAGCACCCCAACTCACCTTTCCCCTTAAGCAAGCATAAGTTGGTTTTCTGCATTTGAGATCCTGTTCTGTTTTGTAATTCAGTTCCTGTGTAGCCAAGTTTACATTCCGTGTATTAGTGATATCTTATGATGTTTCTTTTTCTGTGTGACTTATTTCACTTAGAATCATCGTACCTGAATCCACTCATTATGCTGCTACGGGCCTGATGACATAGATTTCATTCCTGAGTGATATTGCATTGTACGTAAGTACCACAACTTCTTTATCCATTTTTCACTTTCTGCGATATTGAACTTGTACCATAAACGAGATTCTTGTAAACAGAGCCGGCCCAAACTTTGGGGTGGCTGTGTCTTTTTGATTTTAATTTCCCTAAGCTATAGGACCATAAGTGGAAGTGCCCTAGGCTCTGTTGCTTTGTTTTTTAGATGTTTCAGGAAACACCATACACTTCTCCAGAGTGGCTGTTGGCAATTTACATCCCGCCCATCAGCATAACAAGGCTCCCAGTTCTCCATGGCCTGTCCTGCCTTTCTGGATGTTATACTTTTTTCAGATGGCCCTTTTGACCGGGGGGCAGTGAGACTTCATTGTAGTGCAGATTTCCTTTGCAAGCTTGCTTGGTTGGCCAAAAAGGGCGTATGCGTTTTTTCCTGAATATATTCAGGAAAAAACGCATACGCCCTTTTTGGCCAAGTGCATCATTGTGGACGTTCTGCCTCTTTTCCTATGCTTTACATGCAATTCCAGTCTACCTCCTGAAATCGGTTTCCTGCAATTCTGCCCCGCTTTCAAGTCCTCTTGGCAGCCTTACTTCAATATATTTTTGGACGATAGCTGTCATTTTTAACTCTGCAGGTTTGTGAATTACAGTGCCCCTGAGCTCCTTTCTTCAACTCGCTTTTTTGTGAGCTGGCCGCAACACCGCAGCATTGCTTCAGGCCCTAGTGTGGTTCCGGCATGGCACGCTGAGCCTTTGGTTAATTCCTCTTCCTGGTGGGAAATGAGAGTTAAATTTGCCCATCCAGACACCTCCAGCTAGTCTCTCATTGGTTCTCCCTATTTCTGTTCATTTTCTGCAGAAATTGCAAACTGGGCCAAACAGGAGGTTAAAGGCACTGTCTCTCCAAGTGGGGAGAGTGTTAGTAAAGCGTCTGGAATGTTGCACCCGAGTACCAGGGGACAAAAACTGAGACACATTTGAACACGTTTCCCGATCACACGGTTGATCATACTCTGGGTTCCACATGCATGTTTTAGCTGAAGGAAGAATCCCTTAAACCTGGAGAGTTGAGACCCATGGAATGGCTACCATGCAATATGACTTCAAAGGGTCTGCATTTGCTCATCAAACCTCACCAATCCTATCACTGCTGCGTTTATGCCGCTGTACACATGCTTGATTCTCTTTTGGAGACATACAAATCCATAGGTTTTAAGATTATTACTAGTCAGGTATATTCTTAGGCGATTAATATGGGGTGTAGAGTCCACTTCGTTGAGCAAGGAGTAGCTCTTGTCTATTACATATTTGGCTTATGGAATGGTATCTGTGCTAATTTCAATCTCTGGTTTTATGCAGAACCCCAACTCACCTTTCCCCTTAAGCAAGCATAAGTTGGTTTTCTACATTTGAGACCGTGTTCTGTTTTGTAATTCAGTTTCTGTGTAGCCAAGTTTACATTCCGTGTAGTAGTGATATCTTATGATGTTTCTTTTTCTGTGTGACTTATCTCACTTAGAATCATCGTACCTGAATCCACTCATTATGCTGCTACGGGCCTGATGATATAGATTTCATTGCTGAGTGATATTGCATTGTACGTAAGTACCACAAAATCTTTGTCCATTTTTCACTTTCTGTGATATTGAACTCGTACTGTAAATGAGGTTCTTGTAAACAGAGCCGTCCCAAACTTTGGGGTGGCTGTGTCTTTTTGATTTTAATTTCCCTAAGCTATAGGACCATAAGTGGAAGTGCCCTAGGCTCTGTTGCTTTGTTTTTTAGATGTTTCAGGAAACACCATACACTTCTCCAGAGTGGCTGTTGGCAATTTTCATCCCGCCCATCAGCATAACAAGGCTCCCAGTTCTCCATGGCCTGTCCTGCCTTTCTGGATTTTACACTTTTTTCAGATGGCCCTATTGACCGGGGGGCAGTGAGACTTCATTGTAGTGCAGATTTCCTTTGCAAGCTTGCTTGGTTGGCCAAAAAGGGCGTATGCGTTTTTTCCTGAATATATTCAGGAAGAAACGCATACGCGCTTTTTGGCCAAGTGCATCATTGTGGACGTTCTGCCTCTTTTCCTATGCTTTACATGCAATTCCAGTCTACCTCCTGAAATCGGTTTCCTACAATTCTGCCCCGCTTTCAAGTCCTCTTGGTACCCTTACTTCAATATATTTTTGGACGATAGCTGTCATTTTTAACTCTGCAGGTTTGTGAAATACAGTGCCCCTGAGCTCCTTTCTTCAACTCGCTTTCTTGTGAGCTGGCCGCAACACCGCAGGATTGCTTCAGGACATAGGGTGGTTCCGGAATGGCACGCTGAGCCTTTGTTTAATTCCTCTTCCTGGTGGGAAATGAGAGTTAAATTTGCCCGTCCAGACACCTCCAGCTAGTCTCTCATTGGTTCTCCCTATTCCTCTTCATCTTCCGCAGAAATTGCGAACTGGGCCAAACAGGAGGTTAAAGGCACTGACTCTCCAAGTGGGGAGAGTGTTAGTAAAGCATCTGGAATGTTGCACCCGAGTACCAGCGGACGAAAACTGACACATTTGAACACGTTTTCCGATCACACGGTGGATCATACTCTGGGTTCCACATGCATGTTTTAGCTGAAGGAAGAATCCCTTAAACCTGGAAAGTTGAGACCCAAGGAATAGGTACCACGCAATATGACTTCAAAGGGTCTGCATTTGCTCACCGAACGTCACCAATCCTATCACTGCTGCGCTTATGCCACTGTACACATGCTTGATTCTCGTTCGGAGACAAATAAGTCCATAGGTTTTAAGATTCTTACTAGTCAGGTATATTCTTAGGCGTTTAATATGGGGTGTTGTGTCCTCTTCGTTGAGCAAGGAGTAGATCTTGTCTATTACATATTTGGCTTGTGGAACGGTATCTGTGCTAATTTCAATCTCTGGTTTTATGCAGCACCCCAACTCACCTTTCCCCTTAAGCAAGCATAAGTTGGTTTTCTACATTTGAGATCCTGTTCTGTTTTGTAATTCAGTTCCTGTGTAGCCAAGTTTACATTCCGTGTATTAGTGATATCTTATGATGTTTCTTTTTCTGTGTGACTTATTTCACTTAGAATCATCGTACCTGAATCCACTCATTATGCTGCTACGGGCCTGATGACATAGATTTCATTCCTGAGTGATATTGCATTGTACGTAAGTACCACAACTTCTTTATCCATTTTTCACTTTCTGCGATATTGAACTTGTACCATAAACGAGATTCTTGTAAACAGAGACGGCCCAAACTTTGGGGTGGCTGTGTCTTTTTGATTTTAATTTCCCTAAGCTATAGGACCATAAGTGGAAGTGCCCTAGGCTCTGTTGCTTTGTTTTTTAGATGTTTCAGGAAACACCATACACTTCTCCAGAGTGGCTGTTGGCAATTTACATCCCGCCCATCAGCATAACAAGGCTCCCAGTTCTCCATGGCCTGTCCTGCCTTTCTGGATGTTATACTTTTTTCAGATGGCCCTTTTGACCGGGGGGCAGTGAGACTTCATTGTAGTGCAGATTTCCTTTGCAAGCTTGCTTGGTTGGCCAAAAAGGGCGTATGCGTTTTTTCCTGAATATATTCAGGAAAAAACGCATACGCCCTTTTTGGCCAAGTGCATCATTGTGGACGTTCTGCCTCTTTTCCTATGCTTTACATGCAATTCCAGTCTACCTCCTGAAATCGGTTTCCTGCAATTCTGCCCCGCTTTCAAGTCCTCTTGGCAGCCTTACTTCAATATATTTTTGGACGATAGCTGTCATTTTTAACTCTGCAGGTTTGTGAATTACAGTGCCCCTGAGCTCCTTTCTTCAACTCGCTTTTTTGTGAGCTGGCCGCAACACCACAGCATTGCTTCAGGCCCTAGTGTGGTTCCGGCATGGCACGCTGAGCCTTTGGTTAATTCCTCTTCCTGGTGGGAAATGAGAGTTAAATTTGCCCATCCAGACACCTCCAGCTAGTCTCTCATTGGTCCTCCCTATTCCTGTTCATTTTCTGCAGAAATTGCAAACTGGGCCAAACAGGAGGTTAAAGGCACTGTCTCTCCAAGTGGGGAGAGTGTTAGTAAAGCGTCTGGAATGTTGCACCCGAGTACCAGGGGACAAAAACTGAGACACATTTGAACACGTTTCCCGATCACACGGTTGATCATACTCTGGGTTCCACATGCATGTTTTAGCTGAAGGAAGAATCCCTTAAACCTGGAGAGTTGAGACCCATGGAATGGCTACCATGCAATATGACTTCAAAGGGTCTGCATTTGCTCATCAAACCTCACCAATCCTATCACTGCTGCGTTTATGCCGCTGTACACATGCTTGATTCTCTTTTGGAGACATATAAATCCATAGGTTTTAAGATTATTACTAGTCAGGTATATTCTTAGGCGATTAATATGGGGTGTAGAGTCCACTTCGTTGAGCAAGGAGTAGCTCTTGTCTATTACATATTTGGCTTATGGAATGGTATCTGTGCTAATTTCAATCTCTGGTTTTATGCAGAACCCCAACTCACCTTTCCCCTTAAGCAAGCATAAGTTGGTTTTCTACATTTGAGACCGTGTTCTGTTTTGTAATTCAGTTTCTGTGTAGCCAAGTTTACATTCCGTGTAGTAGTGATATCTTATGATGTTTCTTTTTCTGTGTGACTTATCTCACTTAGAATCATCGTACCTGAATCCACTCATTATGCTGCTACGGGCCTGATGATATAGATTTCATTGCTGAGTGATATTGCATTGTATGTAAGTACCACAAAATCTTTGTCCATTTTTCACTTTCTGTGATATTGAACTCGTACTGTAAATGAGGTTCTTGTAAACAGAGCCGTCCCAAACTTTGGGGTGGCTGTGTCTTTTTGATTTTCATTTCCCTAAGCTATAGGACCATAAGTGGAAGTGCCCTAGGCTCTGTTGCTTTGTTTTTTAGATGTTTCAGGAAACACCATACACTTCTCCAGAGTGGCTGTTGGCAATTTACATCCCGCCCATCAGCATAACAAGGCTCCCAGTTCTCCATGGCCTGTCCTGCCTTTCTGGATTTTACACTTTTTTCAGATGGCCCTATTGACCGGGGGGCAGTGAGACTTCATTGTAGTGCAGATTTCCTTTGCAAGCTTGCTTGGTTGGCCAAAAAGGGCGTATGCGTTTTTTCCTGAATATATTCAGGAAAAAACGCATACGCCCTTTTTGGCCAAGTGCATCATTGTGGACATTCTGCCTCTTTTCCTATGCTTTACATGCAATTCCAGTCTACCTCCTGAAATCGGTTTCCTACAATTCTGCCCCGCTTTCAAGTCCTCTTGGTACCCTTAATTCAATATATTTTTGGACGATAGCTGTCATTTTTAACTCTGCAGGTTTGTGAAATACAGTGCCCCTGAGCTCCTTTCTTCAACTCGCTTTCTTGTGAGCTGGCCGCAACACCGCAGGATTGCTTCAGGACATAGGGTGGTTCCGGAATGGCACGCTGAGCCTTTGTTTAATTCCTCTTCCTGGTGGGAAATGAGAGTTAAATTTGCCCGTCCAGACACCTCCAGCTAGTCTCTCATTGGTTCTCCCTATTCCTGTTCATCTTCCGCAGAAATTGCGAACTGGGCCAAACAGGAGGTTAAAGGCACTGACTCTCCAAGTGGGGAGAGTGTTAGTAAAGCATCTGGAATGTTGCACCCGAGTACCAGCGGACGAAAACTGACACATTTGAACACGTTTTCCGATCACACGGTGGATCATACTCTGGGTTCCACATGCATGTTTTAGCTGAAGGAAGAATCCCTTAAACCTGGAAAGTTGAGACCCAAGGAATAGGTACCACGCAATATGACTTCAAAGGGTCTGCATTTGCTCACCGAACGTCACCAATCCTATCACTGCTGCGCTTATGCCGCTGTACACACGCTTGATTCTCTTTCGGAGACAAATAAGTCCATAGGTTTTAAGATTCTTACTAGTCAGGTATATTCTTAGGCGTTTAATATGGGGTGTTGTGTCCTCTTCGTTGAGCAAGGAGTAGATCTTGTCTATTACATATTTGGCTTGTGGAACGGTATCTGTGCTAATTTCAATCTCTGGTTTTATGCAGCACCCCAACTCACCTTTCCCCTTAAGCAAGCATAAGTTGGTTTTCTACATTTGACACCCTGTTCTGTTTTGTAATTCAGTTCCTGTGTAGCCAAGTTTACATTCCGTGTAGTAGTGATATCTTATGATGTTTCTTTTTCTGTGTGACTTATCTTACTTAGAATCATCGTACCTGAATCCACTCATTATGCTGTTACGGGCCTGATGACATACATTTCATTGCTGAGTGATATTGCATTGTACGTAAGTACCACAACTTCTTTATCCATTTTTCGCTTTCTGTGATATAGAACTTGTACCGTAAACGAGGTTCTTGTAAACAGAGCTGTCCCAAACTTTGGGGTGACTGTGTCTTTTTTATTTTAATTTCCCTAAGCTATAGGACCATAAGTGGAAATGTCCTAGGCTCTGTTGCTTTGTTTTTTAGATGTTTCAGGAAACACCATACACTTCTCCAGAGTGGCTGTTGGCAATTTACATCCCGCCCATCAGCATAACAAGGCTCCCAGTTCTCCATGGCCTGTCCTGCCTTTCTGGATGTTACACTTTTTTCAGATGGCCCTTTTGACCGGGGGGCAGTGAGACTTCATTGTAGTGCAGATTTCCTTTGCAAGCTTGCTTGGTTGGCCAAAAAGTGCGTATGCGTTTTTTCCTGAATATATTCAGGAAAAAACGCATACGCCCTTTTTGGCCAAGTGCATCATTGTGGACGTTCTGCCTCTTTTCCTATGCTTTACATGCAATTCCAGTCTACCTCCTGAAACCGGTTTCCTGCAATTCTGCCCCGCTTTCAAGTCCTCTTGGCAGCCTTACTTCAATATATTTTTGGACGATAGCTGTCATTTATAACTCTGCAGGTTTGTGAATTACAGTGCCCCTGAGCTCCTTTCTTCAACTCGCTTTCTTGTGAGCTGGCCGCAACACCGCAGCATTGCTTCAGGCCCTAGTGTGGTTCCGGAATGGCATGCTGAGCCTTTGGTTAATTCCTCTTCCTGGTGGGAAATGAGAGTTAAATTTGCCCGTCCAGACACCTCCAGCTAGTCTCTCATTGGTTCTCCCTATTCCTGTTCATTTTCCGCAGAAATTGCAAACTGGGTCAAACAGGAGGTTAAAGGCACTGACTCTCCAAGTGGGGAGAGTTTTAGTAAAGCGTCTGGAATGTTGCACCCGAGTACCAGGGGACGAAACCTGAGACACATTTGAACACGTTTCCCGATCACACGGTGGATCATACTCTGGGTTCCACATGCATGTTTTAGCTGAAGGAAGAATCCCTTAAACCTGGAGAGTTGAGACCCATGGAATGGGTACCATGCAATATGACTTCAAAGGGTCTGCATTTGCTCACCGAACCTCACCAATCCTATCACTGCTGCGTTTATGCCGCTGTACACACGCTTGATTCTCTTTCGGAGACATAGAAATCCATAGGTTTTAAGATTCTTACTAGTCAGGTATATTCTTAGGCGTTTAATATGGGGTGTTGATTCCACTTGGTTGAGAAAGGAGTAGCTCTTGTCTATTACATATTTGGCTTATGGAACGGTATCTGTGCTAATTTCAATCTCTGGTTTTATGCAGCACCCCAACTCACCTTTCCCCTTAAGAAAGCATAAGTTGGTTTTCTACATTTGAGACCCTGTTCTGTTTTGTAATTCTGTTCCTGTGTAGCCAAGTTTACATTCCGTGTAGTAGTGATATCTTATGATGTTTCTTTTTCTGTGTGACTTATCTCACTTAGGATCATCGTACCTGAATCCACTCATTATGCTGCTATGGGCCTGATGACATAGATTTCATTGCTGAGTGATATTGCATTGTACGTACCTACCACAACTTCTTTATCCATTTTTCACTTTCTGTGATATTGAACTCGAACTGTAAACGAGGTTCTTGTAAACAGAGCCGTCCCAAACTTTGGGGTGGCTGTGTCTTTTTGATTTTAATTTCCCTAAGCTATAGGACCATAAGTGGAAGTGCCCTAGGCTCTGTTGCTTTGTTTTGTAGATGTTTCAGGAAACACCATACACTTCTCCAGAGTGGCTGTTGGCAATTTGCATCCCGCCCATCAGCATAACAAGGCTCCCAGTTCTCCATGGCCTGTCCTGCCTTTCTGGATTTTATACTTTTTTCAGATGGCCCTTTTGACCGGGTGGCAGTGAGACTTCATTGTAGTGCAGATTTCCTTTGCAAGCTTGCTTGGTTGGCCCAAAAGGGCGTATGCGTTTTTTCCTGAATATATTCAGGAAAAAACGCATACGCCCTTTTTGGCCAAGTGCATCATTGTGGACGTTCTGCCTCTTTTCCTATGCTTTACATGCAATTCCAGTCTACCTCCTGAAATCGGTTTTCTGCAATTCTGCCCCGCTTTCAAGTCCTCTTGGCAGCCTTACTTCAATATATTTTTGGACGATAGCTGTCATTTATAACTCTGCAGTTTTGTGAATTACAGAGCCTCTGAGCTCCTTTCTTCAACTTGCTTTCTTGTGAGCTGGCTGCAAGACCGCAGCATTGCTTCAGGCCCTAGTGTGGTTCCGGCATGGCACGCTGAGCCTTTGGTTAATTCCTCTTCCTGGTGGGAAATGAGAGTTAAATTTGTCCGTCCAGACACCTCCATCTAGTCTCTCATTGGTTCTCCCTATTCCTGTTCATTTTCCGCAGAAATTGCAAACTGGGCCAAACAGGAGGTTAAAGGCACTGACTCTCCAAGTGGGGAGAGTGTTAGTAAAGCGTCTGGAATGTTGCACCCGAGTACCAGGGGACGAAACCTGAGACACATTTGAACACTTTTCCCAATAACACGGTGGATCATACTCTGGGTTCCACATGCATGTTTTAGCTGAAGGAAGAATCCCTTAAACCTGGAGAGTTGAGACCCATGGAATGGGTACCATGCAATATAAATTCAAAGGTTCTGCATTGGCTCACCGAACCTCACCAATCTTATCACTGCTGCGCTTTTGCCACTGTACACACGCTTGATTCTCTTTCGGAGACATATAAATCCATAGATTTTAAGATTCTTACTAGTCAGGTATATTCTTAGACGTTTAATATGGGGTATTCAGTCCTCTTCGTTGAGCAAAGACTAGCTCTTGTCTATTACATATTTGGCTTATGGAACGGTATCTGTGCTAATTTCAATCTCTGGTTTTATGCAGCACCCCAACTCACCTTTCCCCTTAAGCAAGCATAAGTTGGTTTTCTACATTTGAGACCCTGTTCTGTTTTGTAATTCAGTTCCTGTGTAGCCAAGTTTACATTCCGTGTAGTAGTGATATCTTATGATGTTTCTTTTTCTGTGTGACTTATCTCACTTAGAATCATCGTACCTGAATCCACTCATTATGCTGCTATGGGCCTGATGATATAGATTTCATTGCTGAGTGATATTGCATTGTACGTAAGTACCACAACTTCTTTATCCATTTTTCACTTTCTGTGATATTGAACTTGTACTGTAAACGAGGTTCTTGTAAACAGAGCCGTCCCAAACTTTGGGGTGGCTGTGTCTTTTTGATTTTAATTTCCCTAAGCTATAGGACCATAAGTGGAAGTGCCCTAGGCTCTGTTGCTTTGTTTTTTAGATGTTTCAGGAAACACCATACACTTCTCCAGAGTGGCTGTTGGCAATTTACATCCCGCCCATCAGCATAACAAGGCTCCCAGTTCTCCATGGCCTGTCCTGCCTTTCTGGATTTTATACATTTTTCAGATGGCCCTTTTGACTGGGGAGCAGTGAGACTTCATTGTAGTGCAGATTTCCTTTGCAAGCTTGCTTGGTTGGCCAAAAATGGCATATGCGTTTTTTCCTGAATATAATCAGGAAAAAACGCATACGCCCTTTTTGGCCAAGTGCATCATTGTGGACGTTCTGCCTCTTTTCCTATGCTTTACATGCAATTCCAGTCTACCTCCTGAAACCGGTTTCCTGCAGTTCTGCCCCGCTTTCAAGTCCTCTTGGCAGCCTTACTTCAATATATTTTTGGACGATAGCTGTCATTTTTAACTCTGCAGGTTTGTGAATTATAGTGCCCCTGAGCTACTTTCTTCAACTCGCTTTCTTGTGAGCTGGCCACAACACCGCAGCCTTGCTTCAGGCCCTAGTGTGGTTCCGGCATGGCACGCTGAGCCTTTGGTTAATTCCTCTTCCTGGTGGGAAATGAGAGTTAAATTTGCCCGTCCAGAAACCTCCATCTAGTCTCTCATTGGTTCTCCCTATTCCTGTTCATTTTCCGCAGAAATTGCAAACTGGGCCAAACAGGAGGTTAAAGGCACTGAATATCCAAGTGGGGAGAGGGTTAGTAAAGCGTCTGGAATGTTGCACCCGAGTACCAGGGGACCAAACCTGAGACACATTTGAACACGTTTCCCGATCACATGGTGGATCATACTCTGGGTTCCACATGCATCTTTTAGCTGAAGGAAGAATCCCTTAAACCTGGAGAGTTGAGACCCATGGAATGGGTACCATGCAATATGACTTCAAAGGTTCTGCATTGGCTCACCGAACCTCACCAATCGTATCACTGCTGCGCTTTTGCCACTGTACACACGCTTGATTCTCTTTTGGAGACATATAAATCCATAGATTTTAAGATTCTTACTAGTCAGGTATATTCTTAGACGTTTAATATGGGGTGTTGAGTCCTCTTCGTTGAGCAAAGACTAGCTCTTCTCTATTACATATTTGGCTTATGGAACGGTATCTGTGCTAATTTCAATCTCTGGTTTTATGCAGCACCCCAACTCACCTTTCCCTTTAAGCAAGCATAAGTTGGTTTTCTACATTTGAGACCCTGTTTTGTTTTGTAATTCAGTTCCTGTGTAGCCAAGTTTACATTCCGTGTAGTAGTGATATCTTATGATGTTTCTTTTTCTGTGTGACTTATCTCACTTAGAATCATCGTACCTGAATCCACTCATTATGCTGCTACGGGCCTGATGATATAGATTTCATTGCTGAGTGATATTGCATTGTACGTAAGTACCACAAATTCTTTATCCATTTTTCACCTTCTGTGATATTGAATTTGTACCGTAAATGAGGTTCTTGTAAACAGAGCCGTCCCAAACTTTGGGGTGGCTGTGTCTTTTTGATTTTAATTTCCCTAAGCTATAGGACCATAAGTGGAAGTGCCCTAGGCTCTGTTGCTTTGTTTTTTAGATGTTTCAGGAAACACCATACACTTCTCCAGAGTGGCTGTTGGCAATTTACATCTCGCCCATCAGCATAACAAGGCTCCCAGTTCTCCATGGCCTGTCCTGCCTTTCTGGATTTTATACTTTTTTCAGATGGCCCTTTTGACCGGGGGGCAGTGAGACTTCATTGTAGTGCAGATTTCCTTTGCAAGCTTGCTTGGTTGGCCAAAAAGGGCGTATGCGTTTTTTCCTGAATATATTCAGGAAAACACGCATACGCCCTTTTTGGCCAAGTGCATCATTGTGGACGTTCTGCCTCTTTTCCTATGCTTTACATGCAATTCCAGTCTACCTCCTGAAATCGGTTTCCTGCAATTCTGCCCTGCTTTCAAGTCCTCTTGGCAGCCTTACTTCAATATATTTTTGGACGATAGCTGTCATTTTTAACTCTGCAGGTTTTTGAATTACAGTGCCCCTGAGCTCCTTTCTTCAACTCGCTTTCTTGTGAGCTGGCCGCAACACCGCAGGATTGCTTCAGGCCCTAGTGTGGTTCCGGCATGGCACGCTGAGCCTTTGGTTAATTCCTCTTCCTGGTGGGAAATGAGAGTTAAATTTGCCCGTCCAGACACCTCCAGCTAGTCTCTTATTGGTTCTCCCTATTCCTGTTCATTTTCCGCAGAAATTGCAAACTGGGCCAAACAGGAGGTTAAAGGCACTGACTCTCCAAGTGAGGAGAGTGTTAGTAAAGCGTCTGGAATGTTGCACCCGAGTACCAGGGGACGAAATCTGACACATTTGAACACGTTTCCCGATCACACGGTGGATCATACTCTGGGTTCCACATGCATGTTTTAGCTGAAGGAAGAATCCCTTAAACCTGGAGAGTTGAGACCCATGGAATGGGTACCATGCAATATGACTTCAAAGGGTCTGCATTTGCTCACCGAACCTCACCAATCCTATCACTGCTGCATTTATGCCGCTGTACACACGCTTGATTCTCTTTCGCAGACATATAAATCCATAGGTTTTAAGATTCTTACTAGTCAGGTATATTCTTAGGCATTTAATATGTGGTGTTGAGTCCACTTCGTTGAGCAAGGAGTAGCTCTTGTCTATTACCTATTTGGCTTATGGAACAGTATCTGTGCTAATTTCAATCTCTGGTTTTATGCAGCACCCCAACTCACCTTTCCCCTTAAGCAAGCATAAGTTGGTTTTCTACATTTGAGATCCTGTTCTGTTTTGTAATTCAGTTCCTGTGTAGCCAAGTTTACATTCCATGTATTAGTGATATCTTATGATGTTTCTTTTTCTGTGTGACTTATCTCACTTAGAATCATCGTACCTGAATCCACTCATTATGCTGCTACGGGCCTGATGACATAGATTTCATTCCTGAGTGATATTGCATTGTACGTAAGTACCACAACTTCTTTATCCATTTTTCACTTTCTGCGATATTGAACTTGTACCGTAAACGAGGTTCTTGTAAACAGAGCCGTCCCATACTTTGGGGTGTCTGTGTCTTTTTGATTTTAATTTCCCTAAGCTATAGGACCATAAGTGGAAGTGCCCTAGGCTCTGTTGCTTTGTTTTTTAGATGTTTCAGGAAACACCATACACTTCTCCAGAGTGGCTGTTGGCAATTTACATCCCGCCCATCAGCATAACAAGGCTCCCAGTTCTCCATGGCCTGTCCGGCCTTTCTGGATTTTACACTTTTTTCAGATGGCCCTTTTGACTGGGGGGCAGTGAGACTTCATTGTAGTGCAGATTTCCTTTGTAAGCTTGCTTGGTTGGCCAAAAATGGCGTATGCGTTTTTTCCTGAATATATTCAGGAAAAAACGCATACGCCCTTTTTGGCCAAGTGCATCATTGTGGACGTTCTGCCTCTTTTCCTATGCTTTACATGCAATTCCAGTCTACCTCCTGAAATCGGTTTCCTGCAATTCTGCCCCGTTTTCAAGTCCTCTTGGCAGCCTTACTTCAATATATTTTTGGACGATAGCTGTCATTTATAACTCTGCAGGTTTGTGAATTACAGTGTCGCTGAGCTCCTTTCTTCAACTCGCTTTCTTGTGAGCTGGCCGCAACACCGCAGGATTGCTTCAGGCCCTAGTGTCGTTCCGGCATGGCACGCTGAGCCTTTGGTTAATTCCTCTTCCTGGTGGGAAATGAGAGTTAAATTTGCCCGTCCAGACACCTCCAGCTAGTCTCTCACTGGTTCTCCCTATTCCTGTTCATCTTCCGCAAATATTGCAAACTGGGCCAAACAGGAGGTTAAAGGCACTGACTCTCCAAGTGGGGAGAGTGTTAGTAAAGCGTCTGGAATGTTGCACCCGAGTACCAGGGAACAAAACCTGAGACACATTTGAACACGTTTCCCGATCACATGGTGGATCATACTCTGGGTTCCACATGCATGTTTTAGCTGAAGGAAGAATCCCTTAAACCTGGAGAGTTGAGACCCATGGAATGGGTACCATGCAATATGACTTCAAAGGTTCTGCATTGGCTCACCGAACCTCACCAATCCTATCACTGCTGCGCTTATGCCACTGTACACACCCTTGATTCTCTTTCGGAGACATATAAATCCATAGGTTTTAAGATTCTTCCTAGTCAGGTATATTCTTAGACGTTTAATATGGGGTGTTGAGTCCTCTTCGTTGAGCAAGGAGTAGCTCTTGTCTATTACATATTTGGCTTATGGAACTGTATCTGTGCTAATTTCAATCTCTGGTTTTATGCAGCACCCCAACTCACCTTTCCCCTTAAGCAAGCATAAGTTGGTTTTCTACATTTGAGACCTTGTTCTGTTTTGTAATTCAGTTCCTGTGTAGCCAAGTTTACATTCCGTGTATTAGTGATATCTTATGATGTTTCTTTTTCTGTGTGACTTATCTCACTTAGAATCATCGTACCTGAATCCACTCATTATGCTGCTCTGGGCCTGATGACATAGATTTCATTGCTGAGTGATATTGCATTGTACGTAAGTACCACAACTTCTTTATCCATTTTTCGCTTTCTGTGATATTGAACTTGTACCGTAAACGAGGTTCTTGTAAACAGAGCCGTCCCAAACTTTGGGGTGGCTGAGTTTTTTTGATTTTAATTTCCCTAAGCTATACGACCATAAGTGGAAGTGCCCTAGGCTCTGTTGCTTTGTTTTTTAGATGTTTCAGGAAACACCATACACTTCTCCAGAGTGGCTGTTGGCAATTTACATCCCGCCCATCAGCATAACAAGGCTCCCAGTTCTCCATGGCCTGTCCGGCCTTTCTGGATTTTACACTTTTTTCAGATGGCCCTTTTGACTGGGGGGCAGTGAGACTTCATTGTAGTGCAGATTTCCTTTGCAAGCTTTTTGGTTGGCCAAAAAGTGCGTATGCGTTTTTTCCTGAATATATTCAGGAAAAAAACGCATATGCCCTTTTTGGCCAAGTGCATCATTGTGGACGTTCTGTCTCTTTTCCTATGCTTTACATGCAATTCCAGTCTACCTCCTGAAATCGGTTTCCTGCAATTCTGCCCCGCTTTCAAGTCCTCTTGGCAGCCTTACTTCAATATATTTTTGGACGATAGCTGTCATTTATAACTCTGCAGGTTTGTGAATTACAGTGCCCCTGAGCTCCTTTCTTCAACTCGCTTTCTTGTGAGCTGGCCGCAACACCGCAGGATTGCTTCAGGCCCTAGTGTGGTTCCGGCATGGCACGCTGAGCCTTTGGTTAATTCCTCTTCCTGGTGGGAAATGAGAGTTACATTTGCCCATCCAGACACCTCCAGCTAGTCTCTCATTGGTTCTCCCTATTCCTGTTCATTTTCCGCAGAAATTGCAAACTGGGCCAAACAGGAGGTTAAAGGCACTGACTCTCCAAGTGGGGAGAGTTTTAGTAAAGCGTCTGGAATGTTGCACCCAAGTACCAGCGGAGAAAATCTGAGACACATTTGAACACGTTTCCCGATCACACGGTGGATCATACTCTGGGTTCCACATGCATGTTTTAGCTGAAGGAAGAATCCCTTAAACCTGGAGAGTTGAGACCCATGGAATGGCTAGCATGCAATATGACTTCAAAGGGTCTGCATTTGCTCATCAAACCTCACCAATCCTATCACTGCTGCGTTTATGCCGCTGTACACATGCTTGATTCTCTTTTGGAGACATATAAATCCATAGGTTTTAAGATTATTACTAGTCAGGTATATTCTTAGGCGATTAATATGGGGTGTAGAGTCCACTTCGTTGAGCAAGGAGTAGCTCTTGTCTATTACATATTTGGCTTATGGAATGGTATCTGTGCTAATTTCAATCTCTGGTTTTATGCAGAACCCCAACTCACCTTTCCCCTTAAGCAAGCATAAGTTGGTTTTCTACATTTGAGACCGTGTTCTGTTTTGTAATTCAGTTTCTGTGTAGCCAAGTTTTCATTCCGTGTAGTAGTGATATCTTATGATGTTTCTTTTTCTGTGTGACTTATCTCACTTAGAATCATCGTACCTGAATCCACTCATTATGCTGCTACGGGCCTGATGATATAGATTTCATTGCTGACTGATATTGCATTGTACGTAAGTACCACAAATTCTTTATCCATTTTTCACCTTCTGTGATATTGAATTTGTACTGTAAATGAGGTTCTTGTAAACAGAGCCATCCCAAACTTTGGGGTGGCTGTGTCTTTTTGATTTTAATTTCCCTAAGCTATAGGACCATAAGTGGAAGTGCCCTAGGCTCTGTTGCTTTGTTTTTTAGATGTTTCAGGAAACACCATACACTTCTCCAGAGTGGCTGTTGGCAATTTACATCCCGCCCATCAGCATAACAAGGCTCCCAGTTCTCCATGGCCTGTCTGGGCTTTCTGGATTTTAAACTTTTTTCAGATGGCCCTTTTGACTGGGGGGCAGTGAGACTTCATTGTACTGCAGATCTCCTTTGCAAGCTTGCTTGGTTGGCCAAAAAGGGCGTATGGGTTTTTTCCTGAATATATTCAGGAAAAAACGCATACGCCCTTTTTGGCCAAGTGCATCATTGTGGACGTTCTGCCTCTTTTCCTATGCTTTACATGCAATTCCAGTCTACCTCCTGAAATCGGTTTCCTGCAATTCTGCCCCGCTTTCAAGTCCTCTTGGCAGCCTTACTTCAATATATTTTTGGACGATAGCTGTCATTTATAACTCTGCAGGTTTGTGAATTACAGTGCCCCTGAGCTCCTTTCTTCAACTCGCTTTCTTGTGAGCTGGCCGCAACACCGCAGGATTGCTTCAGGCCCTAGTGTGGTTCCGGCATGGCACGCTGAGCCTTTGGTTAATTCCTCTTCCTGGTGGGAAATGAGAGTTATATTTGCCCGTCCAGACACCTCCAGCTAGTCTCTCACTGGTTCTCCCTATTCCTGTTCATCTTCCGCAAATATTGCAAACTGGGCCAAACAGGAGGTTAAAGGCACTGACTCTCCAAGTGAGGAGAGTGTTAGTAAAGCGTCTGGAATGTTGCACCCGAGTACCAGGGGACAAAACCTGAGACACATTTGAACACGTTTCCCAATCACATGGTGGATCATACTCTGGGTTCCACATGCATGTTTTAGCTGAAGGAAGAATCCCTTAAACCTGGAGAGTTGAGACCCATGGAATGGGTACCATGCAATATGACTTCAAAGGTTCTCCATTGGCTCACCGAACCTCACCAATCCTATCACTGCTGCGCTTATGCCACTGTACACACCCTTGATTCTCTTTCGGAGACATATAAATCCATAGGTTTTAAGATTCTTCTTAGTCAGGTATATTCTTAGACGTTTAATATGGGGTGTTGAGTCCTCTTCGTTGAGCAAGGAGTAGCTCTTGTCTATTACATATTTGGCTTATGGAACGGTATCTGTGCTAATTTCAATCTCTGGTTTTATGCAGCACCCCAACTCACCTTTCCCCTTAAGCAAGCATAAGTTGGTTTTCTACATTTGAGACCTTGTTCTGTTTTGTAATTCAGTTCCTGTGTAGCCAAGTTTACATTCCGTGTATTAGTGATATCTTATGATGTTTCTTTTTCTGTGTGACTTATCTCACTTAGAATCATCGTACCTGAATCCACTCATTATGCTGCTATGGGCCTGATGACATAGATTTCATTGCTGAGTGATATTGCATTGTACGTAAGTACCACAACTTCTTTATCCATTTTTCGCTTTCTGTGATATTGAACTTGTACCGTAAACGAGGTTCTTGTAAACAGAGCCGTCCCAAACTTTGGGGTGGCTGAGTTTTTTTGATTTTAATTTCCCTAAGCTATACGACCATAAGTGGAAGTGCCCTAGGCTCTGTTGCTTTGTTTTTTAGATGTTTCAGGAAACACCATACACTTCTCCAGAGTGGCTGTTCGCAATTTACATCCCGCCCATCAGCATAACAAGGCTCCCAGTTCTCCATGGCCTGTCCGGCCTTTCTGGATTTTACACTTTTTTCAGATGGCCCTTTTGACTGGGGGGCAGTGAGACTTCATTGTAGTGCAGATTTCCTTTGCAAGCTTGCTTGGTTGGCCAAAAAGGGCGTATGCGTTTTTTCCTGAATATATTCAGGAAAAAACGCATACGCCCTTTTTGGCCAAGTGCATCATTGTGGACGTTCTGCCTCTTTTCGTATGCTTTACATGCAATTCCAGTCTACCTCCTGAAATCGGTTTCCTGCAATTCTGCCCCGCTTTCAAGTCCTCTTGGCAGCCTTACTTCAATATATTTTTGGACGATAGCTGTCATTTATAACTCTGCAGGTTTGTGAATTACAGTGCCCCTGAGCTCCTTTCTTCAACTCGCTTTCTTGTGAGCTGGCCGCAACACCGCAGGATTGCTTCAGGCCCTAGTGTGGTTCCGGCATGGCACGCTGAGCCTTTGGTTAATTCCTCTTCCTGGTGGGAAATGAGAGTTATATTTGCCCGTCCAGACACCTCCAGCTAGTCTCTCACTGGTTCTCCCTATTCCTGTTCATCTTCCGCAAATATTGCAAACTGGGCCAAACAGGAGGTTAAAGGCACTGACTCTCCAAGTGCGAGAGTGTTAGTAAAGCGTCTGGAATATTGCACCCGAGTACCAGGGGACAAAACCTGAGACACATTTGAACACGTTTCCCGATCACACGGTGGATCATACTCTGGGTTCCACATGCATGTTTTAGCTGAAGGAAGAATCCCTTAAACCTGGAGAGTTGAGACCCATGGAATGGGTACCATGCAATATGACTTCAAAGGGTCTGCATTGGCTCACAGAACCTCACCAATCCTATCACTGCTACGTTTATGCCGCTGTACACACGCCTTATTCTCTTTCGGAGACATAGAAATCCATAGGTTTTAAGATTCTTACTAGTCAGGTATATTCATAGGCGTTTAATATGGGGTGTAGAGTCCACTTCGTTGAGCAAGGAGTAGCTCTTGTCTATTACATATTTGGCTTATGGAACGGTATCTGTGCTAATTTCAATCTCTGGTTTTATGCAGCACCCCAACTCACCTTTCCCCTTAAGCAAGCATAAGTTGGTTTTCTACATTTGAGACCCTGTTCTGTTTTGTAATTCAGTTCCTTTGTAGCTAAGTTTACATTCCGTGTAGTAGTGATATCTTATGATGTTTCTTTTTCTGTGTGATTTTTTTCACTTAGAATCATGGTACCTGAATCTACTCATTATGCTGCTACGGGCCTGATGACATAGATTTCATTGCTGAGTGATATTGCATTGTACATAAGTACCACAACTTCTTTATCCATTTTTCGCTTTCTGCAATATTGAACTTGTACCATAAACGAGGTTCTTGTAAACAGAGCCGTCCCAAACTTTGGGGTGGCTGTGTCTTTTTGATTTTAATTTCCCTAAGCTATAGGACCATAAGTGGAAGTGCCCTAGGCTCTGTTGCTTTGTTTTTTAGATGTTTCAGGAAACACCATACACTTCTCCAGAGTGGCTGTTGGCAATTTACATCCCGCCCATCAGCATAACAAGGCTCCCAGTTCTCCATGGCCTGTCCTGCCTTTCTGGATTTTACACTTTTTTCAGATGCTCCTTTTGACAGGGAGGAAGTGAGACTTCATTGTAGTGCAGATTTCCTTTGCAAGCTTGCTTGGTTGGCCAAAAAGGGCGTATGCGTTTTTTCCTGAATATATTCAGGAAAAAACGCATACGCCCTTTTTGGCCAAGTGCATCATTGTCGACGTTCTGAGTGTTTTCATATGTTTTCAATGCAATTCCAGTCTACCTCCTGAAATCGGTTTCCTGCAATTCTGCCTTGCTGTCAGTGCCTCTTCATAGCCTTACCTCAATATACTTTTTGAAAATTGTTGGCCTTTTTAACTCTGCAGGTTTTTGAATTGCCGTGGCCCTTAGCTGCATTTTTCAGCTCTTATTTTTGTGATCTTGCCTCATATCCACAGGATTTCTTCAGGCCCTATTCTTCTTCTGGGTCGCCTTGCTCTGCCTTTGGTTAATTCTTCTTCCTGATGTGAATTAGAGTGACATGTTCCCATTGAAACCGCTACAGCTATTTTCTCACTGGTTCCCCCTATTCCCATTCATCCTCCGCACTAACTGCAGACTGTGCGATACCGGAACGTAAAGGCATTGACTCTCCATGTGGAGATGTTGTTAGTAAAGTGGCTGGAATGTTGATCCGGAGCCCCAGGAGAGGAAAATGAGGTGCGTTTTAGAAACCTTTCCCGATCATATGGTATACCATCCGCTGGATTTCCCATGCATGGTTTAGCTGTAGGAAGATTCCCTTCAACCTGGAGTGTTGGGACCCTTGGAATGAGTAGCATGAAGTATTGCATTAAACTTTCGGCAGTTGCTCACCAAAGCTCACCAATCCTCTCAGCCCCAAGTGTCCAGCCTTATGTCTTATCCAGCTGTGGGTTTATATGTGGTCATTCCAGGTTGCATCACAGCCCCTGAGCGAATTTTGTAAGAATTTTTCTCTCTTTCATTGTTTCTGCGTTTTGGTTTTAAAATTTATTTCTATAATGGGGTTTAGCTCATTTTCACTGCTGTGTTTGGCCGCTCTGCACACACTTGATTCCCTTATGGAGATATATCAATACATGGGTTTTAAGATTCTTATTACTCAGATATATTTCTCTGCGGTGTATAGGGTGTGTTGAGGCCAGTTCATTGAGCAAGGTGTAGATCTTGTCTAATACCTATTTGGTTTATTGAACGGTATCTGTGCTAATTTCAAACTCTGGTTTTATGCATCACCCCACCTCTCCTTTCCCCTTAAGCTGACATAAGTGTGTTTTCTAAATGTGAGACACTGTTCTGTTTTGTAATTCATTTTTTGTGCAGCCATATTTATCCTCCCTCTATAAGTGATATCTTATGATATGTTTCTTTTTCTGTTTGACTTATTTCAAGTAGTATTATCGGACCTAAATCCACTCTTTATCCTTCTACTAGCCTTATTACATTGATTTCATGGTGAAGAGATATTCCATTGTACATAAGTACCACATTTTCTTTATCCATTGTTCTCTTTCCTGGGATATTTAAGGTGTACTGAAGTTGAGGTTCTTGTAAACAGAGTAGCCCTAAACTGTGGTGTGCTTGTGTCTTGTTGATTTTTAGACTTCCCTAGATATACTTCCGTGATTGGAAGTGCCCTATGCTCTGTAGCTCTGTTTTTTAGATGATTTAGGAACCACCATACACTTCTCCAGAGTGGCTCTCGGCAGTTCACACACTGTCCATCAGCGTATAAAGGCTCCCTGTTCTCCATGGCCTGTCCTGCATTTCTGGTTTTTACAATTTTTTCGGATGGCCCTTTTGACCGGTGGGAAATGAGACTTCTTTGTTGTGCACATTTGCATTGCTTGCTTGCTTGGTTGCCCATAAAGTGCGTATGCGTTTTTTCCTGGATATATTCAGGAAAAAACGCATACTCCCTTTTGGGCCAACTGCATCATTGTCGAAATTCTGCCGCTTTTCATGTGCTTTAAAGACGAGTCCAATCTATCTCTTGAAATCTGTTTCTTGCAATTCTGTCTTGCATTCAGATCCTCTTCTTTGCCTTACCTCAACATATTTTGGGACGTTAGTTTTCATTTATAACTCTGCAGGTTTGTGAATTGCAGTGACCCTGAGCTCCATTTTTTAAGTTGCTCTTTTGTGAGCTGGCCTCAAAGCCGCAGGATTGCTTCAGGCCCTATTTTGGCTCCGGCGAGGCGGGCTGAGCCTTTTTTTAATTCTTATTCTTAATGGGAAATTAGAGTGACATGTGCCCGTCCAAACCCCTACAACTATTCTCTCATTGGTTCCCCCTCTTCCCGTTCATCCTCCTCACAATTTGCAAAATGTGTGAAACAGAAGTTTAAATGTGCTGATTCTCTAAGTGGGGAGATTCTAAGTAACGTGGCTGGAATGATGAACAGGAGCACCAGGAGAGGATAAATGAGGTGCATTTTAGACACATCTCCCGATCACATGGTGTACAGTCCTCTGGGTTTTCCATGCATGTTTTCGCTGTAGGAAGATCCCTTGAACCTGCAGATTTGGGACCCATTGAATGGGTACCAGGTAGTATTACTTTAAAGGGTGTGCATTTCCTCACCCAACCTCATATTTCTCTTAGCGTAAACAGTTTCCAGCCTTATGTCTCATCCTGCTGTGGGTCTAGATGTGTTCAATCCATGTTGCATCACCGTCCCTGAGGAAAAGTTGTAAGAGGTTTTCTCTGTCTCTTTGTCGTTTATTTTTTTCAATTTATTACTATATTGGTTACAGCTGATTTTCAAAGCTCTGTTTCTTGCTGCTGTACATCCACTTGATTCACATACAGAGAGACATCAATAAATTCTTTTTCAGATTCTTACCAGTCATATATATTCTTTTCCAGTGACTTGAGTGTGCTGAGTGCAGTTCTTTTAGCTACCGTGTAGGCCTTGTTGATTATCAGTTTGGTATTTGGAATGGTATCTTTGCTAATTTCAACCTCCTGGATGATGCCTCACCCCTCCCCACCTTTCCCGTTTAGCAGCCTTACGCGTGTTGTCTACATATTTGACTATGTTTTTGTTTTGTAATTTATTTCATGTGTAGCCATTTTGGATTCCACCTTTAAGTGATATCTTATGATATGTGTCTTTTTCTTTTTGAATTATGTCACTTAGAATGATCATACGTAACTCCTCCGGAGTTGTTACAACTGGCCATATTTCATTGACTTCCAGGCTGAGTAATATTCCACTCTACATAAGTACCACATCTCTATCCATTTTTTCCCTCCAGAGACATTTAAGTTATATCCTAGTCGAGAATCTTTTAAACAGAGAGGCAGTAAACATTGGGGTGCCTGTGTCCTCTCGATTTTTGTTTTTCCCAAGACATACGCCCATGAGTGCAAGTGCCCTATGCTCTGTAGCTCATTTTTTAGATGCTTTAGTAAACACAATACACTTCTCCAGAATGGCCATTGGCAATATACATTTCCACTATAAGCCTCACAGGGCTCCCTCTTCTCCTTGCCCTGTCCTGCATTTCTGGTGTTTACACTTTATGAGGATGGCTCTTCTGACTGATGCGAAGTGATATCTTTTGTAGTATTGATTTCCAGTGCCCACCTGTTTGGTTGGCTAAAAAAGTGTATGCCCTTTTCTTGAATATATACAGAGAAAAACGCATACAGCCTTTTTGGCCAACTGCAATGTTGGCAATGTTCAGCCCCTTTTCTTGTGCTTAATGGCGAGTCCTTTCTACCTCCTCAAATCCCTTTCCTGCCATTCTCCCTTGCTTACCAATCCTTTTCTCTGACTTTCCTCAAGACATTTTTCAGTGATAGATATTTTCAACTCTGCAGTTTCGTGAATTTTACTGCCCCTGAGTTCCATTGTTCAACTTGTGTTTATGGGAACTGGCCACAAAGCAGTGGGATTTCCTCAAGCCCTATACTGTTTCCATGGGCAACCCTAGCCTTTGGTCAATTCGTCTTCCTGATTGGAAATTAGAGTGACATGTGCCTGTCTGAACACCTAGGACTTGTCTCTCATTGTTCCTCATCCTTCCGCTTCATCCTCTGGACAAATTCCAAACTGTATGCAACAGGATGTTGACAGTGCTGATATCTCCAAGTGGGGAGACTGTTAGTAAAGACGCTGGAGGGGTGAACCCGAGCACCAGGAGATGAGGAGATGAGATGCCTTTTCCAAACTCTTCCTGATCAGACGGTATACCATCCTCTGTGTGTGACAGACATGTTTTAGCAGTAGGAAGAGTCCCATTCATGTAAGGAGAACACCAGGGCTTTTTCAAAATCAGTGTCTCCCCGAAACCCAAACTGGGGAATTTTTTAAGCTACGGCTACACATATGTTCATTAAGGGCCTTGGGAAGTAGGCAGAGTCCAAACTTTAGATGATTGAAGTCTTCAGGGTCAGAAGCACTCACCACTGGCTTCCCTTAGGTTACACTTTAACTGTCATTGATAGATGATGTCAATAAAAATATCTATTCTTTTTCCGATTATTTCCCCTTATAGGTTATTGCAAAATATTGAGTGTAGTTCCCTGTGCTACACAGTGGTTCCTTGTTGATGATCTATTTTATACATAGCAGTGTGTATGTGTTAATTCCAAACTGTTAATTTATCCCTCCTCCCACCTTTCCCCTTTGGTAATAATAAATTATAAGATTTTATACTTCTCAGAAATGGGGGAGCTGAAAGAGAGGTATCATTTTCAATGGAAAAGCATTTAAAACAAGATTGAAGCTTTAACCAAGATTATTAGATGTACATCCTTGGAAAGAAATCACTTCATTTCTCTAATATTGACCTGACAAATAAGACAAACCTTTTCACTGAACTTGCTTATAATAAAGTGATGGAAATATCAAATGGAAGTGTTAGAAACATCTTATTTTACCCGAGCCTTATAAACTGTTCTATGTTAACTACAGTTTGGCTCACACATCTGTTCATTGAAGTTACAATAGTCTCAATTTCTGTTACTGATCCTCCAGAGTGGACCCCAACAAGTGTCCCCCTGCCCAGTGTCATTGGGGCCAACAGATCGAGACTGAGTTTGGTTCACAAGCAAAGGAAACTTTATATTTTGATCAGAGAATGGAGAGGTGAGAGCATGCACTACCCCGTGGGCTGTGGGCTGGGCTGCTGTGTAGAGATCCTGTCAGAGTCAGTGGGAGGGAGGGGGCGGAGCACTCAAGGGCCGGGTTGGCTGCAGCTCAGGCTCTATATCTTAGAGTCTGCACTGGGCCCCAGGAGCTGAGGTGTCGACCCAGCCATTCTGCACTAGGAAATCTGGTCTGAAGTGCCGGGTGTGGAACCTCTGCATGCGGGACCCTAGGAGCACGTGAAATTAGACAAAGCACAAAGGATAAAAAAGGTCAGACTTGACTTTATTGCCCAGATTCTATTTTTATCTCCCAGGGATTTTTAATGGGCTTTGCTGGGGACAAACCCCTCCTCTGCCTTTTGTCCCGTTCCTCATTCTTGGAGTGCTGAGGGTGCAGACCCTTCTTCTGTAACTGCTGAGTGCTGAGTTGGGAGCCCTCATACCAGGGGATGAGGGTCAGAACTTCTCCCCAGCAGCCTCCAGGTGACGTTGATTGGCCCCAGGACCCCTGCCTCCCTGCTCGTCCGCCTGAGCACCAGCATTGGAAGTGTTATAGATTCTAATGACCTTTAAGGGTTCAGGAAAGAGATGTGCAGAGACGCTGTGGGGGCCGGTTTCACCCTGCCCCACATTTGTTCGGCCACCTTAGGCTGACCGTTTCTGCCAGCCTAGATGCTCTGACCAGTAGTCTGCTCTTTCTTCAATTAGGCCCCTGAATTAACGTAAAAACAGCACCAGGTGTCAGAGCCCTGCCCGCTCAACTCCCAGACAGTCCAGGGTCAGTGGTGATCAAGGACCATGATGGCCACTGAGTCAACAGCCTTTTGAAGTAAACAGGAGTCCAGCCGGTCTTATTGGCCACCATCATCACGGTGTCTGTAGGCTTTTCTATGGTGACAGTGTGATATACGTTTCCCCCGCCAAGACTATTAGCTCCCCTCCGGGTGCAGTAAGTCCTGCAAGCAGTAGTCTACTCATTCGGGACACACTATTGTTGTTTTATGAGAGAAACTCCAGGTCAAGTGATGTTCACACGAGTCGTCATGGTGCCCTGTTGCCCCCGGTTATCTCTCTGGATGTTGGAGTTGGAGGGCCTCCTCACTCGAGGTCGGTGTGCCCACGGAGCGAACCCTGCAACTTCAGGGCATGGTTGGTGATTAGGATCACCACGTGGGGTCCTTTTCCCTTAGGAGGGAGGTGGCCTTTTGGGCTGCTGATTTCCAGGTTTTTAGATACCGCCAGTATCTTGGCCAGATGTGGCAGTGGGCCAAGCCCCTTGGTGACTCTATTTTATCCTACCTGGATGGCATTCTTGCGTTGTTCCATTTCAAGTGGTCCCAGTTTTTGCACTAATTCTCCAATGGCGACTCACCTTTCACCGGGAATGGAAAGGTCAAAGGGTTTAGCTCAATTAGGGAGTTCCAGGGCAAGGGTCTGAATTGACTGCTCTTTCCATTCTTGAAAGGCCACTTCTGGATTCTGTTCAAAAGGATCATCATCTTTTCCTTTCAGTGTTTCATATAGAGGCCCAGCTAGTAGACTGTAGTTAGGGATCCAGAAGCAGCAAACCCTGGCCTCCCCAGGAACCCCTAAGCTGTCTTCTAGTTTTAGAAAGGGGTAAGGCTGCAAATGGTTTCTTCCCTTTCCTGGGATGGGCTTCTCCGACCTTCTGTGAGAATGAAGCCCAGGCAGGTCACCGCAGTCTGTGATATTTGAGCTTTTTCTTGGACAACTTCTATCCTTTATTGGCTTGGTAGTTCAGAGGCCTCCTTAGTAGGGCTGGCGATCAGAATGTCGTCTGCATATTGAAGGAGGGTTTCCTTTTCTAGAGGTAGAACTTTTCGGTCTTTAGCTAAGCTTTCCCCAAAGATGGTGTGGGAATTTTTGAACCCTTGGGGCAAGACGGCCCGGAAGTATTGTTTTAGTTGTATGTTGAGTCCTGCCACTCACAAGCCAAAATTTCTTGTGACTCTGGGACTAATGGAATACAAAAGAAGGCATCATTGAAGACTAATACAGAATACCATGTCCTGGTGGTTGGTAGAATGACCAGCAGGGTGTAGGAAATGGAGCAACTGGAGGTATATCCTCGGTGGCTTCACTGACTGTCCTGACATCCTTTACCAGGTCCCCAGCAGCCCATGGGGCTCTCGTGGTCAGGCCAATCCCAGGATATGGAGCTCTCCTGGGCAGGTACCCCACCCCCAACCCAGCCCACGGGGCTCTCATGGTCAGGCCTCTCCCAGGATACAGAGCTACCCTTGCAGGTACCGTGGCAGGGCTGGGCACACAGGAACTGTGCACATAGCCCTCATTGAAGAGCACCCCCATCTCACCTGTCGCTCAGAGCTGACACAGAGCACCTCAGAGCAGGACTTGAACTAACAAACAGCAGCTCCGACAGGTCTGTGACCCTGGGCATCACTCTGTGTGGCCTCCCTCCACCTGGTCTTCCAGAGACTTCCACTGCACCCGGGGCACCAAGCCTCTGTCTCCAACCACCACCCACCCCTCCTCTCCCTGACTCCTGGGTTCCTCTCATTAGGAGAGGGTTTTCTTGAAGTTGTCTCCCACTCATGGGCCAGATAAAATGATTAGAAAACAAGCCAAAGCTGCAGCCCCTTGTCTATCCTGACTCTCAGGAGCCCACACCTGTTCCTTGGACCTGGCCGGTTCAGCAAGTTCCATTTTCTGCAACTGTGAGCCCCTGAGGGGTGATGATTGGCTGACCTGGGCAGCCTTACCATGCCGGCCAGCCCTCCCCAGGTGTGCCTGGGTTGAGATCAATATAAATACCACTCCAGGCAGCAAGAGCCCCTGCAGCTGTGCCTGACGCCATTTTCTCTGCCCTGTCAGCAGTCTCGGGGCTGGGCTGGTGGGAGGGAGTGAGAGGCCACGGCTTTGTGGGTGGCCCAGTGTGAGTGGGGCTCTGCTGGACTTTCTGCAGCAGTTGCCAGGCTGCCACCTGCTAAAGAAGAGGATGTGTCACCCATACCTGCTGCTGGAATTTCTCCCTGGGCAGAGGTGAGGAAGGAAAAAAGCAGTGGGGGCAGGGACAGGACGGGTATCTCAGGCAGGGAAATGGAAATCTTCCAGAAGAGCACCCAGGGACAGGACCATCCTGGCTGGCCTGCAGGCACCAAGTCAGCTGGCATGCTGTCACTCGTGTGGCTCCATGGCCCTTCCTCTAGGCTTTCAAGTCCTTGTATATATTCAGGTGTTTTACCTGGGAAGGGTGGGAACAGTTCAACAGCAACTGGCCTGGGGCTCAGCTCACGTTCACTCACAGATGCCTCGGCACAGTGCCCCAGCTTTGCAATGAGTACGCTTGTGTGGGGGCTGCTGGCTGAATGGGAGACGATTCCCCACCACTGACCAACTTCAGAATTGTTTACAACTGGAGCAAGTGCCCTGATACGGTTTTCCTCTGAGTAACTGGTGGGTTCTGTTTTTTTTTTTTTCTCTTTTTCGTTTTTGGTTCAAGGTAGATTTTATTCCTCTTTTTTGTATTTACAGATATAAGCATGGAAATAATTTATTCATATAAATACATGTATGTGAAGGGAATAATTGTTTTTTCTGTTTTATTTTTTAAATTTTATTTCTTTTTAATTTTGAATTTTATTTTATATTTTTATACAGCAGGTTCTTATTGGTTATCTATTTTATACATATAAATGTTTACATGCCAATCCCAATCTCTCAGCTCCTCCCACCACCACCCCCCCAAGAGCTTTCCCCCCTTGTTGTCCATACGATTGTTGTCTACATCTGTTGCTCTATTTATGCCTTGCAAAACGGTTAATCTGTACAGTTTTTTCTAGGTTCCACATATATGCATGAATATACAAGATTTGTTTTTCTCTTTCTGACTTACTTCACTCTGTATGACAGTCTCTAGATCCATCGACGTCTCTACAAATGACCCAATTTCATTCCTTTCATGGCTTAGTAATATTCCATTTTATATATGTACCACATCTTTATGCATTCGTCTGTCTGTGGGCATTTAGGTTGCTTCCATTACCTCGATATTGTAAATAGTGATGCAATGAACATTGCGGTGAATGTCTCTTTTTGATTTATGGTTTTGTCTGTGTATATGTCCAGTACTGGGATTGCTGTATCATATGGTAATTCTATTATTAGTTTCTTAAGACTCCATATTGTTCTCCATAGTGACTGTATCAATTTATATTCCCAACAATAGTGGAAGAGGCTTCCTTTTCCCCACACCCTTTCCAGCAATTGTTGTTTGTAGATTTTCAGATGATGCCCATTCTAACAGGTGTGAGGTGATACCTCATTGTTGAGTCCATTTCGTTGAGCAAGGGGTAGGTCTTGTCTATTACATATTTGGCTTATGGAACGGTATCTGTGCTAATTTCAAACTCTGGTTTTATGCAGCACCCCAACTCACCTTTCCCCTTAAGCAAGCATAAGTTGGTTTTCTAAACTTGAGACCCTGTTCTGTTTTGTAATTCAGTTCATGTGTAGCCAAGTTTACATTCCATGTATTAGTGATACCTTATGATGTTTCCTTATCTGTGTGACTTATTTCACTTAGAATCATCGTGCCTCAATCCACTCATTATGCGGGTACAGGCCTGGTGACACAGATTTCATTGCTGAGTGGTATTCTGTTGTACGTTAAGTACCGCAACTTCTTTATCAATTATTTGCTCTCTGGGATACTTAACTTGTACCATAGAAGAGGTTCCTGTAAACAGAGCCGTCCCAAATTTTGGGGTGGCTGTGTCTTTTTGATTTTAATTTCCCTAAGCTATAGGACCATAAGTGGAAATGCCCTAGACTCTGTTGCTTTGTTTTTCAGATGTATCAGGAAACACCATACACTTCTCCAGAGTGGCTGTTGGCAATTTACATCCCGCCCATCAGCATAACAAGGTTCCTTTATCCCCATGGCCTGTCTTGCCTTTCTGCATTTTCCACTTTTTTCAGATGGCTCTTTAAACTGGGGGGAAGTGACACTTCATAGTAGTTCGGATTTCCATTGCAAGCTTGCTTGGTTTGCCAAAAAGGGCGTATGCGTTTTTTCCTGAATATATTCAGGAAAAAACGCATACGCCCTTTTTGGCCAAGTGCATCATTGTGGACGTTCTGCCTCTTTTCCTATGCTTTACATGCAATTCCAGTCTACCTCCTGAAATCGGTTTCCTGCAATTCTGCCCCGCTTTCAAGTCCTCTTGGCAGCCTTACTTCAATATATTTTTGGACGATAGCTGTCATTTATAACTCTGCAGGTTTGTGAATTACAGTGCCCCTAAGCTCCTTTCTTCAACTCGCTTTCTTGTGAGCTGGCCGCAACACCGCAGGATTGCTTCAGGCCCTAGTGTGGTTCCGGCATGGCACGCTGAGCCTTTGGTTAATTCCTCTTCCTGGTGGGAAATGAGAGTTAAATTTGCCCGTCCAGACACCTCCAGCTAGTCTCTCATTGGTTCTCCCTATTCCTGTTCAACTTTCAAAGAATTTGCAAACTGGGCCAAACAGGAGGTTAAAGGCACTGACTCTCCAAGTGGGGAGAGTGTTAGTAAAGCGTCTGGAATGTTGCACCCGAGTACCAGGGGACGAAACCTGAGACACATTTGAACACGTATCCCGATCACACGGTGGATCATACTCTGGGTTCCACATGCATGTTTTAGCTGAAGGAAGAATCCCTTAAACCTGGAGAGTTGAGACCCTTGGCATGGGTACCATGCAATATGACTTCAAAGGGTCTGCATTGGCTCACCGAACCTCACCAATCCTATCACTGCTGCGCTAATGCAATGTACACACGCTTCATTCTCTTTCAGAGACATATAAATCCATAGGTTTTAAGATTCTTACTAGTCAGGTATATTCTTAGGCGTTTAATATGGGGTGTAGAGTCCACTTCGTTGAGCAAGGAGTAGCTCTTGTCTATTACATATTTGGCTTATGGAACGGTATCTGTGCTAATTTCAATCTCTGGTTTTATGCAGCACCCCAACTCACCTTTGCCCTTAAGCAAGCATAAGTTGGTTTTCTACATTTGAGACACTGTTCTGTTTTGTAATTCAGTTCCTGTGTACCCAAGTTTACATTCCGTGTATTAGTGATATCTTATGATGTTTCTTTTTCTGTGTGACTTATTTCACTTAGAATCATCGTACCTGAATCCACTCATTATGCTGCTACGGGCCTTATGATATACATTTCATTGCTGAGTGATATTGCATTGTACGTAAGTACCACAAATTCTTTATCCATTTTTCGCTTTCTGTGATATTGAACTTGTACCACAAACGAGGTTCTTGTAAACAGAGCCGTCCCAAACTTTGCGGTGGCTGTGTCTTTTTGATTTTAATTTCCCTAAGCTATACGACCATAAGTGGAAGTGCCCTAGGCTCTGTTGCTTTGTTTTGTAGATGTTTCAGGAAACACCATAAACTTCTCCAGAGTGGCTGTTGGCAATTTACATCCCGCCCATCAGCATAACAAGGCTCCCAGTTCTCCATGGCCTGTCCTGCCTTTCTGGATTTTATACTTTTTTCAGATGGCCCTTTTGACCGGGGGGCAGTGAGACTTCATTGTAGTGCAGATTTCCTTTGCAAGCTTGCTTGGTTGGCCCAAAAGGGCGTATGCGTTTTTTCCTGAATATATTCAGGAAAAAACGCATACGCCCTTTTTAGCCAAGTGCATCATTGTGGACGTTCTTCCTCTTTTCCTATGCTTTACATGCAATTCCAGTCTACCTCCTGAAATCGGTTTCCTGCAATTCTGCCCCGCTTTCAAGTCCTCTTGGCAGCCTTACTTCAATATATTTTTGGACGATAGCTGTCATTTATAACTCTGCAGGTTTGTGAATTACAGTGCCCCTAAGCTCCTTTCTTCAACTCGCTTTCTTGTGAGCTGGCCGCAACACCGCAGGATTGCTTCAGGCCCTAGTGTGGTTCCGGCATGGCACGCTGAGCCTTTGGTTAATTCCTCTTCCTGGTGGGAAATGAGAGTTAAATTTGCCCGTCCAGGCACCTCCAGCTAGTCTCTCATTGGTTCTCCCTATTCCTGTTCATTTTCCGCAGAAATGGCAAACTGGGCCAAACAGGAGGTTAAAGGCACTGACTCTCCAAGTGAGGAGAGTGTTAGTAAAGCGTCTGGAATGTTGCACCCGAGTACCAGGGGACGAAACCTGAGACACATTTGAACACGTTTCCCGATCACACGGTGGATCATACTCTGGGTTCCACATGCATGTTGTAGCTGAAGGAAGAATCCCTTAAACCTGGAGAGTTGAGACCCATGGAATGGGTACCATGCAATGTGACCTCAAAGGGTCTGCATTTGCTCACCGAACCTCACCAGTCCTATCACTGCTGCGTTTATGCCGCTGTACACACGCTTGATTCTCTTTCGGAGACATAGAAATGTATAGGTTTTAAGATTCTTACTGGTAAGGTATATTCTTAGGCGTTTAATATGGGGTGTAGAGTCCACTTCGTTCAGCAAGGAGTAGCTCTTGTCTATTACATATTTGGCTTATGGAACGGTATCTGTGCTAATTTCAATCTCTGGTTTTATGCAGCACCCCAACTCACCTTTCACCTTAAGCAAGCATAAGTTGGTTTTCTACATTTGAGACCCTGTTCTGTTTTGTAATTCAGTTCCTGTGTAGCCAAGTTTACATTCCGTGTAGTAGTGATATCTTATGATGTTTCTTTTTCTGTGTGACTTATCTCATTTAGAATCATCGTACCTGAATCCACTCATTATGCTGCTACGGGCCTGATGATATACATTTCATTGCTGAGTGATATTGCATTGTACGTAAGTACCACAACTTCTTTATCCATTTTTCACTTTCTGTGATATTGAACTTGTACTGTAAATGAAGTTCTTGTAAACAGAGCCGTCCCAAACTTTGGGGTGGCTGTGTCTTTTTGATTTTAATTTCCCTAAGCTATAGGACCATAAGTGGAAGTGCCCTAGGCTCTGTTGCTTTGTTTTGTAGATGTTTCAGGAAACACCATACACTTCTCCAGAGTGGCTGTTGGCAATTTACATCCCGCCCATCAGCATAACAAGGCTCCCAGTTCTCCATGGCCTGTCCTGCCTTTCTGGATTTTACACTTTTTTCAGATGGCCCTTTTGACCGGGGGGCAGTGAGACTTCATTGTAGTGCAGATTTCCTTTGCAAGCTTGCTTGGTTGGCCAAAAAGGGCGTATGCGTTTTTTCCTGAATATATTCAGGAAAAAACGCATACGCCCTTTTTGGCCAAGTGCATCATTGTGGACGTTCTGCCTCTTTTCCTATGCTTTACATGCAATTCCAGTCTACCTCCTGAAATCGGATTCCTGCAATTCTGCCCCGCTTTCGAGTCCCCTTGGCAGCCTTACTTTAATATATTTTTGGACGATGGCTGTCATTTATAACTCTGCAGGTTTGTGAATTACAATGCCCCTGAGCTCCTTTCTTCAACTCGCTTTCTTGTGAGCTGGCCGCAACACCGCAGGATTGCTTCAGGCCCTAGTGTGGTTCCGGCATGGCACGCTGAGCCTTTGGTTAATTCCTCTTCCTGGTGGGAAATGAGAGTTAAATTTGCCCGTCCAGACACCTCCAGCTAGTCTCTCATTGGTTCTCCCTATTCCTGTTCATTTTCCGCAGAAATGGCAAACTGGGCCAAACAGGAGGTTAAAGGCACTGACTCTCCAAGTGGGGAGAGTTTTAGTAAAGCGTCTGGAATGTTGCACCCGAGTACCAGGGGACAAAAACTGAGACACATTTGAACACGTTTCCCAATCACACGGTGGATCATACTCTGGGTTCCACATGCATGTTTTAGCTGAAGGAAGAATCCCTTAAACCTGGAGAGTTGAGACCCATGGAATGGGTACCATGCAATATGACTTCAAAGGTTCTGCATTGGCTCACCGAACCTCACCAATCTTATCACTGCTGCGCTTATGCCACTGTACACACGCTTGATTCTCTTTCGGAGACATATAAATCCATAGATTTTAAGATTCTTACTGGTCAGGTATATTCTTAGACGTTTAATATGGGGTGTTGAGTCCTCTTCGTTGAGCAAGGAGTAGCTCTTGTCTATTACATATTTGGCTTATGGAACGGTATCTGTGCTAATTTCAATCTCTGGTTTTATGCAGCACCCCAACTCACCTTTCCCCTTAAGCAAGCATAAGTTGGTTTTCTACATTTGAGACCCTGTTCTGTTTTGTAATTCAGTTCCTGTGTAGCCAAGTTTACATTCCGTGTAGTAGTGATATCTTATGATGTTTCTTTTTCTGTGTGACTTATCTCACTTAGAATCATCGTACCTGAATCCACTCATTATGCTGCTACGGGCCTGATGACATAGATTTCATTGCTGAGTGATATTGCATTGTACGTAAGTACCACCACTTCTTTATCCATTTTTCGCTTTCTGTGATATTGAACTTGTACCGTAAACGAGGTTCTTGTAAACAGAGCCGTCCCAAACTTTGGGGTGGCTGTGTCTTTTTGATTTTAATTTCCCTAAGCTATAGGACCATAAGTGGAAGTGCCCTAGGCTCTGTTGCTTTGTTTTTTAGATGTTTCAGGAAACACCATACACTTCTCCAGAGTGGCTGTTGGCAATTTACATCCCGCCCATCAGCATAACAAGGCTCCCACGTCTCCATGGCCTGTCCTGCCTTTCTGTATTTTACACTTTTTTCAGATGGCCCTTTTGACCGGGGGGCAGTGAGACATCATTGTAGTGCAGATTTCCTTTGCAAGCTTGCTTGGTTGGCCAAAAAGTGCGTATGCGTTTTTTCCTGAATATATTCAGGAAAAAACGCATACGCCCTTTTTGGCCAAGTGCATCATTGTGGACGTTCTGCCTCTTTTCCTATGCTTTACATGCAATTCCAGTCTACCTCCTGAAATCGGTTTCCTGCAATTCTGCCCCGCTTTCAAGTCCTCTTGGCAGCCTTACTTCAATATATTTTTGGATGATAGCTGTCATTTATAACTCTGCAGGTTTGTGAATTACAGTGCCTCTGAGCTCCTTTCTTCAACTCGCTTTCTTGTGAGCTGGCCGCAACACCGCAGGATTGCTTCAGGCCCTAGTGTCGTTCCGGCATGGCACGCTGAGCCTTTGGTTAATTCCTCTTCCTGGTGGGAAATGAGAGTTAAATTTGCCCGTCCAGACACCTCCAGCTAGTCTCTCATTGGTTCTCCCTATTCCTGTTCAACTTTCAAAGAATTTGCAAACTGGGCCAAACAGGAGGTTAAAGGCACTGACTCTCCAAGTGGGGAGAGTGTTAGTAAAGCGTCTGGAATGTTGCACCCGAGTACCAGGGGACGAAACCTGAGACACATTTGAACACGTTTCCCGATCACACGGTGGATCATACTCTGGGTTCCACATGCATGTTTTAGCTGAAGGAAGAATCCCTTAAACCAGGAGAGTTGAGACCCTTGGCATGGGTACCATGCAATATGACTTCAAAGGGTCTGCATTGGCTCACCGAACCTCACCAATCCTATCACTGCTGCGCTAATGCACTGTACACACGCTTCATTCTCTTTCAGAGACATATAAATCCATAGGTTTTAAGATTCTTACTAGTCAGGTATATTCTTAGGCGTTTAATATGGGGTGTAGAGTCCACTTCGTTGAGCAAGGAGTAGCTCTTGTCTATTACATATTTGGCTTATGGAACGGTATCTGTGCTAATTTCAATCTCTGGTTTTATGCAGCACCCCAACTCACCTTTGCCCTTAAGCAAGCATAAGTTGGTTTTCTACATTTGAGACCCTGTTCTGTTTTGTAATTCAGTTCCTGTGTACCCAAGTTTACATTCCGTGTATTAGTGATATCTTATGATGTTTCTTTTTCTGTGTGACTTATTTCACTTAGAATCATCGTACCTGAATCCACTCATTATGCTGCTACGGGCCTGATGATATACATTTCATTGCTGAGTGATATTGCATTGTACGTAAGTACCGCAAATTCTTTATCCATTTTTCGCTTTCTGTGATATTGAACTTGTACCACAAACGAGGTTCTTGTAAACAGAGCCGTCCCAAACTTTGCGGTGGCTGTGTCTTTTTGATTTTAATTTCCCTAAGCTATACGACAATAAGTGGAAGTGCCCTAGGCTCTGTTGCTTTGTTTTGTAGATGTTTCAGGAAACACCATAAACTTCTCCAGAGTGGCTGTTGGCAATTTACATCCCACCCATCAGCATAACAAGGCTCCCAGTTCTCCATGGCCTGTCCTGCCTTTCTGGATTTTATACTTTTTTCAGATGGCCCTTTTGACCGGGGGGCAGTGAGACTTCATTGTAGTGCAGATTTCCTTTGCAAGCTTGCTTGGTTGGCCCAAAAGGGCGTATGCGTTTTTTCCTGAATATATTCAGGAAAAAACGCATACGCCCTTTTTAGCCAAGTGCATCATTGTGGACGTTCTGCCTCTTTTCCTATGCTTTACATGCAATTCCAGTCTACCTCCTGAAATCGGTTTCCTGCAATTCTGCCCCGCTTTCAAGTCCTCTTGGCAGCCTTACTTCAATATATTTTTGGACGATAGCTGTCATTTATAACTCTGCAGGTTTGTGAATTACAGTGCCCCTAAGCTCCTTTCTTCAACTCGCTTTCTTGTGAGCTGGCCGCAACACCGCAGGATTGCTTCAGGCCCTAGTGTGGTTCCGGCATGGCACGCTGAGCCTTTGGTTAATTCCTCTTCCTGGTGGGAAATGAGAGTTAAATTTGCCCGTCCAGGCACCTCCAGCTAGTCTCTCATTGGTTCTCCCTATTCCTGTTCATTTTCCGCAGAAATGGCAAACTGGGCCAAACAGGAGGTTAAAGGCACTGACTCTCCAAGTGGGGAGAGTGTTAGTAAAGCATCTGGAATGTTGCACCCGAGTACCAGGGGACGAAACCTGAGACACATTTGAACACGTTTCCCGATCACACGGTGGATCATACTCTGGGTTCCACATGCATGTTGTAGCTGAAGGAAGAATCCCTTAAACCTGGAGAGTTGAGACCCATGGAATGGGTACCATGCAATGTGACCTCAAAGGGTCTGCATTTGCTCACCGAACCTCACCAATCCTATCACTGCTGCGTTTATGCCGCTGTACACACGCTTGATTCTCTTTCGGAGACATAGAAATGTATAGGTTTTAAGATTCTTACTGGTCAGGTATATTCTTAGGCGTTTAATATGGGGTGTAGAGTCCACTTCGTTCAGCAAGGAGTAGCTCTTGTCTATTACATATTTGGCTTATGGAACGGTATCTGTGCTAATTTCAATCTCTGGTTTTATGCAGCACCCCAACTCACCTTTCCCCTTAAGCAAGCATAAGTTGGTTTTCTACATTTGAGACCCTGTTCTGTTTTGTAATTCAGTTCCTGTGTAGCCAAGTTTACATTCCGTTTAGTAGTGATATCTTATGATGTTTCTTTTTCTGTGTGACTTATCTCACTTAGAATCATCGTACCTGAATCCACTCATTATGCTGCTACGGGCCTGATGATATACATTTCATTGCTGAGTGATATTGCATTGTACGTAAGTACCACAACTTCTTTATCCATTTTTCACTTTCTGTGATATTGAACTTGTACTGTAAATGAAGTTCTTGTAAACAGAGCCGTCCCAAACTTTGGGGTGGCTGTGTCTTTTTGATTTTAATTTCCCTAAGCTATAGGACCATAAGTGGAAGTGCCCTAGGCTCTGTTGCTTTGTTTTGTAGATGTTTCAGGAAACACCATACACTTCTCCAGAGTGGCTGTTGGCAATTTACATCCCGCCCATCAGCATAACAAGGCTCCCAGTTCTCCATGGCCTGTCCTGCCTTTCTGGATTTTACACTTTTTTCAGATGGCCCTTTTGACCGGGGGGCAGTGAGACTTCATTGTAGTGCAGATTTCCTTTGCAAGCTTGCTTGGTTGGCCAAAAAGTGCGTATGCGTTTTTTCCTGAATATATTCAGGAAAAAACGCATACGCCCTTTTTGGCCAAGTGCATCATTGTGGACGTTCTGCCTCTTTTCCTATGCTTTACATGCAATTCCAGTCTACCTCCTGAAATCGGTTTCCTGCAATTCTGCCCCGCTTTCAAGTCCTCTTGGCAGCCTTACTTCAATATATTTTTGGATGATAGCTGTCATTTATAACTCTGCAGGTTTGTGAATTACAGTGCCTCTGAGCTCCTTTCTTCAACTCGCTTTCTTGTGAGCTGGCCGCAACACCGCAGGATTGCTTTAGGCCCTAGTGTGGTTCCGGCATGGCACGCTGAGCCTTTGGTTAATTCCTCTTCCTGGTGGGAAATGAGAGTTAAATTTGCCCGTCCAGACACCTCCAGCTAGTCTCTCACTCTTTCTCCCTATTCCTGATCATCTTCCGCAAAAATTGCAAACTGGGCCAAACAGGTGGTTAAAGGCACTGACTCTAAAAGTGGGGAGAGTGTTAGTAAAGCGTCTGGAATGTTGCACCCGAGTACCAGGGGACGAAACCTGAGACACATTTGAACACGTATCCCGATCACACGGTGGATCATACTCTGGGTTCCACATGCATGTTTTAGCTGAAGGAAGAATCCCTTAAACCTGGAGAGTTGAGACCCATGGAATGGGTACCATGCAATATGACTTCAAAGGTTCTGCATTGGCTCACCGAACCTCACCAATCCTATCACTGCTGCACTTATGCCACTGTACACATGCTTGATTCTCTTTTGGAGACATATTAATCCATAGGTTTTAAGATTCTTACTAGTCAGGTATATTCTTAGACGTTTAATATGGGTTGTTGAGTCCTCTTCGTTGAGCAAGGAGTAGCTCTTGTCTATTACATATTTGCCTTATGGAACGGTATCTGTGCTAATTTCAATCTCTGGTTTTATGCAGCACCCCAACTCACCTTTCCCCTTAAGCAAGCATAAGTTGGTTTTCTACATTTGAGACCTTGTTCTGTTTTGTAATTCAGTTCCTGTGTAGCCAAGTTTACATTCCGTGTATTAGTGATATCTTATGATGTTTCTTTTTCTGTGTGACTTATCTCACTTAGAATCATCGTACCTGAATCCACTCATTATGCTGCTATGGGCCTGATGACATAGATTTCATTGCTGAGTGATATTGCATTGTACGTAAGTACCACAACTTCTTTATCCATTTTTCGCTTTCTGTGATATTGAACTTGTACCGTAAACGAGGTTCTTGTAAACAGAGCCGTCCCAAACTTTGGGGTGGCTGTGTCTTTTTGATTTTAATTTCCCTAAGCTATAGGACCATAAGTGGAAGTGCCCTAGGCTCTGTTGCTTTGTTTTGTAGATGTTTCAGGAAACACCATAAACTTCTCCAGAGTGGCTGTTGGCAATTTACATCCCGCCCATCAGCATAACAAGGCTCCCAGTTCTCCATGGCCTGTCCGGCCTTTCTGGATTTTACACTTTTTTCGGATGGCCCTTTTGACTGGGGGGCAGTGAGACTTCATTGTAGTGCAGATTTCCTTTGCAAGCTTGCTTGGTTGGCCAAAAAGGGCGTATGCGTTTTTTCCTGAATATATTCAGGAAAAAACGCATACGCCCTTTTTGGCCAAGTGCATCATTGTGGACATTCTGTCTCTTTTCCTATGCTTTACATGCAATTCCAGTCTACCTCCTGAAATCGGATTCCTGCAATTCTGCCCCGCTTTCGAGTCCTCTTGGCAGCCTTACTTCAATATATTTTTGGACGATAGCTGTCATTTATAACTCTGCAGGTTTGTGAATTACAGTGCCCCTGAGCTCCTTTCTTCAACTCGCTTTCTTGTGAGCTGGCCGCAACACCGCAGGATTGCTTCAGGCCCTAGTGTGGTTCCGGCATGGCACGGTGAGCCTTTGGTTAATTCCTCTTCCTGGTGGGAAATGAGAGTTAAATTTGCCCATCCAGACACCTCCAGCTAGTCTCTCATTGGTTCTCCCTATTCCTGTTCATCTTCCGCAGAAATTGCAAACTGGGCCAAACAGGAGGTTAAAGGCACTGACTCTCCAAGTGGGGAGAGTTTTACTAAAGCGTCTGGAATGTTGCACCCGAGTACCAGGGGAGAAAAACTGAGACACATTTGAACACGTTTCCCGATCACATGGTGGATCATACTCTGGGTTCCACATGCATGTTTTAGCTGAAGGAAGAATCCCTTAAACCTGGAGAGTTGAGACCCATGGAATGGCTACCATGCAATATGACTTCAAAGAGTCTGCATTTGCTCATCGAACCTCACCGATCCTATCACAGCTGCATTTATGCCGCTGTACACATGCTTGATTCTCTTTTGGAGACATATAAATCCATAGGTTTTAAGATTATTACTAGTCAGGTATATTCTTAGGCGATTAATATGGGGTGTAGAGTCCACTTCGTTGAGCAAGGAGTAGCTCTTGTCTATTACATATTTGGCTTATGGAACGGTATCTGTGCTAATTTCAATCTCTGGTTTTATGCAGAACCCCAACTCACCTTTCCCCTTAAGCAAGCATAAGTTGGTTTTCTACATTTGAGACCGTGTTCTGTTTTGTAATTCAGTTTCTGTGTAGCCAAGTTTACATTCCGTGTAGTAGTGATATCTTATGATGTTTCTTTTTCTGTGTGACTTATCTCACTTAGAATCATCGTACCTGAATCCACTCATTATGCTGCTACGGGCCTGATGATATAGATTTCATTGCTGAGTGGTATTGCATTGTACGTAAGTACCACCACTTCTTTATCCATTTTTCGCTTTCTGTGATATTGAACTTGTACCGTAAACGAGGTTCTTGTAAACAGAGCCGTCCCAAACTTTGGGGTGGCTGTGTCTTTTTGATTTTAATTTCCCTAAGCTATAGGACCATAAGTGGAAGTGCCCTAGGCTCTGTTGCTTTGTTTTTTAGATGTTTCAGGAAACACCATACACTTCTCCAGAGTGGCTGTTGGCAATTTACATCCCGCCCATCAGCATAACAAGGCTCCCACGTCTCCATGGCCTGTCCTGCCTTTCTGGATTTTACACTTTTTTCAGATGGCCCTTTTGACCGGGGGGCAGTGAGACTTCATTGTAGTGCAGATTTCCTTTGCAAGCTTGCTTGGTTGGCCAAAAAGTGCGTATGCGTTTTTTCCTGAATATATTCAGGAAAAAACGCATACGCCCTTTTTGTCCAAGTGCATCATTGTGGACGTTCTGCCTCTTTTCCTATGCTTTACATGCAATTCCAGTCTACCTCCTGAAATCGGTTTCCTGCAATTCTGCCCCGCTTTCAAGTCCTCTTGGCAGCCTTACTTCAATATATTTTTGGATGATAGCTGTCATTTATAACTCTGCAGGTTTGTGAATTACAGTGCCTCTGAGCTCCTTTCTTCAACTCGCTTTCTTGTGAGCTGGCCGCAACACCGCAGGATTGCTTCAGGCCCTAGTGTCGTTCCGGCATGGCACGCTGAGCCTTTGGTTAATTCCTCTTCCTGGTGGGAAATGAGAGTTAAATTTGCCCGTCCAGACACCTCCAGCTAGTCTCTCACTGGTTCTCCCTATTCCTGATCATCTTCCGCAAAAATTGCAAACTGGGCCAAACAGGTGGTTAAAGGCACTGACTCTCCAAGTGGGGAGAGTGTTAGTAAAGCGTCTGGAATGTTGCACCCGAGTACCAGGGGACGAAACCTGAGACACATTTGAAAACGTATCCCGATCACACAGTGGATCATACTCTGGGTTCCACATGCATGTTTTAGCTGAAGGAAGAATCCCTTAAACCTGGAGAGTTGAGACCCATGGAATGGGTACCATGCAATATGACTTCAAAGGTTCTGCATTGGCTCACCGAACCTCAGCAATCCTATCACTGCTGCACTTATGCCACTGTATACATGCTTGATTCTCTTTTGGAGACATATTAATCCATAGGTTTTAAGATTCTTACTAGTCAGGTATATTCTTAGACGTTTAATATGGGTTGTTGAGTCCTCTTCGTTGAGCAAGGAGTAGCTCTTGTCTATTACATATTTGGCTTATGGAACGGTATCTGTGCTAATTTCAATCTCTGGTTTTATGCAGCACCCCAACTCACCTTTCCCCTTAAGCAAGCATAAGTTGGTTTTCTACATTTGAGACCTTGTTCTCATTTGTAATTCAGTTCCTGTGTAGCCAAGTTTACATTCCGTGTATTAGTGATATCTTATGATGTTTCTTTTTCTGTGTGACTTATCTCACTTAGAATCATCGTACCTGAATCCACTCATTATGCTGCTATGGGCCTGATGACATAGATTTCATTGCTGAGTGATATTGCATTGTACGTAAGTACCACAACTTCTTTATCCATTTTTCGCTTTCTGTGATATTGAACTTGTACCGTAAACGAGGTTCTTGTAAACAGAGCCGTCCCAAACTTTGGGGTGGCTGTGTCTTTTTGATTTTAATTTCTCTAAGCTATAGGACCATAAGTGGAAGTGCCCTAGGCTCTGTTGCTTTGTTTTTTAGATGTTTCAGGAAACACCATACACTTCTCCAGAGTGGCTGTTGGCAATTTACATCCCGCCCATCAGCATAACAAGGCTCCCAGTTCTCCATGGCCTGTCCGGACTTTCTGGATTTTACACTTTTTTCAGATGGCCCTTTTGACTGGGGGGCAGTGAGACTTCATTGTAGTGCAGATTTCCTTTGCAAGCTTGCTTGGTTGGCCAAAAAGGGCGTATGCGTTTTTTCCTGAATATATTCAGGAAAAAACGCATACGCCGTTTTTGGCCAAGTGCATCATTGTGGACATTCTGTCTCTTTTCCTATGCTTTACATGCAATTCCAGTCTACCTCCTGAAATCGGATTCCTGCAATTCTGCCCCGCTTTCGAGTCCTCTTGGCAGCCTTACTTCAATATATTTTTGGACGATAGCTGTCATTTATAACTCTGCAGGTTTGTGAATTACAGTGCCCCTGAGCTCCTTTCTTCAACTCGCTTTCTTGTGAGCTGGCCGCAACACCGCAGGATTGCTTCAGGCCCTAGTGTGGTTCCGGCATGGCACGCTGAGCCTTTGGTTAATTCCTCTTCCTGGTGGGAAATGAGAGTTAAATTTGCCCATCCAGACACCTCCAGCTAGTCTCTCATTGGTTTTCCCTATTCCTGTTCATCTTCCGCAGAAATTGCAAACTGGGCCAAACAGGAGGTTAAAGGCACTGACTCTCCAAGTGGGGAGAGTTTTACTAAAGCGTCTGGAATGTTGCACCCGAGTACCAGGGGAGAAAATCTGAGACACATTTGAACACGTTTCCCGATCACATGGTGGATCATACTCTGGGTTCCACATGCATGTTTTAGCTGAAGGAAGAATCCCTTAAACCTGGAGAGTTGAGACCCATGGAATGGCTACCATGCAATATGACTTCAAAGGGTCTGCATTTGCTCATCAAACCTCACCAATCCTATCACTGCTGCATTTATGCCGCTGTACACATGCTTGATTCTCTTTTGGAGACATATAAATCCATAGGTTTTAAGATTATTACTAGTCAGGTATATTCTTAGGCGATTAATATGGGGTGTAGAGTCCACTTCGTTGAGCAAGGAGTAGCTCTTGTCTATTACATATTTGGCTTATGGAACGGTATCTGTGCTAATTTCAATCTCTGGTTTTATGCAGAACCCCAACTCACCTTTCCCCTTAAGCAAGCATAAGTTGGTTTTCTACATTTGAGACCGTGTTCTGTTTTGTAATTCAGTTTCTGTGTAGCCAAGTTTACATTCCGTGTAGTAGTGATATCTTATGATGTTTCTTTTTCTGTGTGACTTACCTCACTTAGAATCATCGTACCTGAATCCACTCATTATGCTGCCACGGGCCTGATGATATAGATTTCATTGCTGAGTGATATTGCATTGTACGTAAGTACCACAAATTCTTTATCCATTTTTCACCTTCTGTGATATTGAATTTGTACTGTAAATGAGGTTCTTGTAAACAGAGCCGTCCCAAACTTTGGGGTGGCTGTGTCTTTTTGATTTTAATTTCCCTAAGCTATAGGACCATAAGTGGAAGTGCCCTAGGCTCTGTTGCTTTGTTTTTTAGATGTTTCAGGAAACACCATACACTTCTCCAGAGTGGCTGTTGGCAATTTACATCCGGCCCATCAGCATAACAAGGCTCCCAGTTCTCCATGGCCTGTCCTGCCTTTCTGGATTTTATACTTTTTTCAGATGGCCCTTTTGACCGGGGGGCAGTGAGACTTCATTGTAGTGCAGATTTCCTTTGCAAGCTTGCTTGGTTGGCCAAAAAGGGCGTATGCGTTTTTTCCTGAATATATTCAGGAAAAAACGCATACGCCCTTTTTGGCCAAGTGCATCATTGTGGACGTTCTGCCTCTTTTCCTATGCTTTACATGCAATTCCAGTCTACCTCCTGAAATCGGTTTCCTGCAATTCTGCCCCGCTTTCAAGTCCTCTTGGCAGCCTTACTTCAATATATTTTTGGACGATAGCTGTCATTTTTAACTCTGCAGGTTTGTGAATTACAGTGCCCCTGAGCTCCTTTCTTCAACTCGCTTTCTTGTGAGCTGGCCGCAACACCGCAGGATTGCTTCAGGCCCTAGTGTGGTTCCGGCATGGCACGCTGAGCCTTTGGTTAATTCCTCTTCCTGGTGGGAAATGAGAGTTACATTTGCCCATCCAGACACCTCCAGCTAGTCTCTCATTGGTTCTCCCTATTCCTGTTCATTTTCCGCAGAAATTGCAAACTGGGCCAAACAGGAGGTTAAAGGCACTGACTCTCCAAGTGGGGAGAGTTTTAGTAAAGCGTCTGGAATGTTGCACCCAAGTACCAGCGGAAAAAATCTGAGACACATTTGAACACGTTTCCCGATCACACGGTGGATCATACTCTGGGTTCCACATGCATGTTTTAGCTGAAGGAAGAATCCCTTAAACCTGGAGAGTTGAGACCCATGGAATGGCTAGCATGCAATATGACTTCAAAGGGTCTGCATTTGCTCATCAAACCTCACCAATCCTATCACTGCTGCGTTTATGCCGCTGTACACATGCTTGATTCTCTTTTGGAGACATATAAATCCATAGGTTTTAAGATTATTACTAGTCAGGTATATTCTTAGGCGATTAATATGGGGTGTAGAGTCCACTTCGTTGAGCAAGGAGTAGCTCTTGTCTATTACATATTTGGCTTATGGAATGGTATCTGTGCTAATTTCAATCTCTGGTTTTATGCAGAACCCCAACTCACCTTTCCCCTTAAGCAAGCATAAGTTGGTTTTCTACATTTGAGACCGTGTTCTGTTTTGTAATTCAGTTTCTGTGTAGCCAAGTTTTCATTCCGTGTAGTAGTGATATCTTATGATGTTTCTTTTTCTGTGTGACTTATCTCACTTAGAATCATCGTACCTGAATCCACTCATTATGCTGCTACGGGCCTGATGATATAGATTTCATTGCTGAGTGATATTGCATTGTACGTAAGTACCACAAATTCTTTATCCATTTTTCACCTTCTGTGATATTGAATTTGTACTGTAAATGAGGTTCTTGTAAACAGAGCCGTCCCAAACTTTGGGGTGGCTGTGTCTTTTTGATTTTAATTTCCCTAAGCTATAGGACCATAAGTGGAAGTGCCCTAGGCTCTGTTGCTTTGTTTTTTAGATGTTTCAGGAAACACCATACACTTCTCCAGAGTGGCTGTTGGCAATTTACATCCCGCCCATCAGCATAACAAGGCTCCCAGTTCTCCATGGCCTGTCCTGCCTTTCTGGATTTTATACTTTTTTCAGATGGCCCTTTTGACCGGGGGGCAGTGAGACTTCATTGTAGTGCAGATTTCCTTTGCAAGCTTGCTTGGTTGGCCAAAAAGGGCGTATGCGTTTTTTCCTGAATATATTCAGGAAAAAACGCATACGCCCTTTTTGGCCAAGTGCATCATTGTGGACGTTCTGCCTCTTTTCCTATGCTTTACATGCAATTCCAGTCTACCTCCTGAAATCGGTTTCCTGCAATTCTGCCCTGCTTTCAAGTCCTCTTGGCAGCCTTACTTCAATATATTTTTGGACGATAGCTGTCATTTTTAACTCTGCAGGTTTGTGAATTACAGTGCCCCTGAGCTCCTTTCTTCAACTCGCTTTCTTGTGAGCTGGCCGCAACACCGCAGGATTGCTTCAGGCCCTAGTGTGGTTCCGGCATGGCACGCTGAGCCTTTGGTTAATTCCTCTTCCTGGTGGGAAATGAGAGTTAAATTTGCCCGTCCAGACACCTCCAGCTAGTCTCTTATTGGTTCTCCCTATTCCTGTTCATTTTCCGCAGAAATTGCAAACTGGGCCAAACAGGAGGTTAAAGGCACTGACTCTCCAAGTGAGGAGAGTGTTAGTAAAGCGTCTGGAATGTTGCACCCGAGTACCAGGGGACGAAATCTGACACATTTGAACACGTTTCCCGATCACACGGTGGATCATACTCTGGGTTCCACATGCATGTTTTAGCTGAAGGAAGAATCCCTTAAACCTGGAGAGTTGAGACCCATGGAATGGGTACCATGCAATATGACTTCAAAGGGTCTGCATTTGCTCACCGAACCTCACCAATCCTATCACTGCTGCATTTATGCCGCTGTACACACGCTTGATTCTCTTTCGGAGACATATAAATCCATAGGTATTAAGATTCTTACTAGTCAGGTATATTCTTAGGCATTTAATATGGGGTGTAGAGTCCACTTCGTTGAGCAAGGAGTAGCTCTTGTCTATTACCTATTTGGCTTATGGAACGGTATCTGTGCTAATTTCAATCTCTGGTTTTATGCAGCACCCCAACTCACCTTTCCCCTTAAGCAAGCATATGTTGGTTTTCTACATTTGAGATCCTGTTCTGTTTTGTAATTCAGTTCCTGTGTAGCCAAGTTTACATTCCATGTATTAGTGATATCTTATGATGTTTCTTTTTCTGTGTGACTTATCTCACTTAGAATCATCGTACCTGAATCCACTCATTATGCTGCTACGGGCCTGATGACATAGATTTCATTCCTGAGTGATATTGCATTGTACGTACGTACCACAACTTCTTTATCCATTTTTCACTTTCTGCGATATTGAACTTGTACCGTAAATGAGGTTCTTGTAAACAGAGCCGTCCCATACTTTGGGGTGGCTGTGTCTTTTTGATTTTAATTTCCCTAAGCTATAGGACCATAAGTGGAAGTGCCCTAGGCTCTGTTGCTTTGTTTTTTAGATGTTTCAGGAAACACCATACACTTCTCCAGAGTGGCTGTTGGCAATTTACATCCCGCCCATCAGCATAACAAGGCTCCCAGTTCTCCATGGCCTGTCCTGCCTTTCTGGATTTTACACTTTTTTCAGATGGCCCTTTTGACTGGGGGGCAGTGAGACTTCATTGTAGTGCAGATTTCCTTTGCAAGCTTGCTTGGTTGGCCAAAAAGGGCGTATGCGTTTTTTCCTGAATATATTCAGGAAAAAACGCATACGCCCTTTTTGGCCAAGTGCATCATTGTGGACGTTCTGCCTCTTTTCGTATGCTTTACATGCAATTCCAGTCTACCTCCTGAAATCGGTTTCCTGCAATTCTGCCCCGCTTTCAAGTCCTCTTGGCAGCCTTACTTCAATATATTTTTGGACGATAGCTGTCATTTTTAACTCTGCAGGTTTGTGAATTACAGTGCCCCTGAGCTCCTTTCTTCAACTCGCTTTCTTGTGAGCTGGCCGCAACACCGCAGGATTGCTTCAGGCCCTAGTGTGGTTCCGGCATGGCACGCTGAGCCTTTGGTTAATTCCTCTTCCTGGTGGGAAATGAGAGTTACATTTGCCCATCCAGGCACCTCCAGCTAGTCTCTCATTGGTTCTCCCTATTCCTGTTCATTTTCCGCAGAAATTGCAAACTGGGCCAAACAGGAGGTTAAAGGCACTGACTCTCCAAGTGGGGAGAGTTTTAGTAAAGCGTCTGGAATGTTGCACCCAAGTACCAGCGGAGAAAATCTGAGACACATTTGAACACGTTTCCCGGTCACACGGTGGATCATACTCTGGGTTCCACATGCATGTTTTAGCTGAAGGAAGAATCCCTTAAACCTGGAGAGTTGAGACCCATGGAATGGCTACCATGCAATATGACTTCAAAGGGTCTGCATTTGCTCATCAAACCTCACCAATCCTATCACTGCTGCGTTTATGCCGCTGTACACATGCTTGATTCTCTTTTGGAGACATATAAATCCATAGGTTTTAAGATTATTACTAGTCAGGTATATTCTTAGGCGATTAATATGGGGTGTAGAGTCCACTTCGTTGAGCAAGGAGTAGCTCTTGTCTATTACATATTTGGCTTATGGAATGGTATCTGTGCTAATTTCAATCTCTGGTTTTATGCAGAACCCCAACTCACCTTTCCCCTTAAGCAAGCATAAGTTGGTTTTCTACATTTGAGACCGTGTTCTGTTTTGTAATTCAGTTTCTGTGTAGCCAAGTTTTCATTCCGTGTAGTAGTGATATCTTATGATGTTTCTTTTTCTGTGTGACTTATCTCACTTAGAATCATCGTACCTGAATCCACTCATTATGCTGCTACGGGCCTGATGATATAGATTTCATTGCTGAGTGCTATTGCATTGTACGTAAGTACCACAAATTCTTTATCCATTTTTCACCTTCTGTGATATTGAATTTGTACTGTAAATGAGGTTCTTGTAAACAGAGCCGTCCCAAACTTTGGGGTGGCTGTGTCTTTTTGATTTTAATTTCCCTAAGCTATAGGACCATAAGTGGAAGTGCCCTAGGCTCTGTTGCTTTGTTTTTTAGATGTTTCAGGAAACACCATACACTTCTCCAGAGTGGCTGTTGGCAATTTACATCCCGCCGATCAGCATAACAAGGCTCCCAGTTCTCCATGGCCTGTCCTGCCTTTCTGGATTTTATACTTTTTTCAGATGGCCCTTTTGACCGGGGGGCAGTGAGACTTCATTGTAGTGCAGATTTCCTTTGCAAGCTTGCTTGGTTGGCCAAAAAGGGCGTATGCGTTTTTTCCTGAATATATTCAGGAAAAAACGCATACGCCCTTTTTGGCCAAGTGCATCATTGTGGACGTTCTGCCTCTTTTCCTATGCTTTACATGCAATTCCAGTCTACCTCCTGAAATCGGTTTCCTGCAATTCTGCCCTGCTTTCAAGTCCTCTTGGCAGCCTTACTTCAATATATTTTTGGACGATAGCTGTCATTTTTAACTCTGCAGGTTTGTGAATTACAGTGCCCCTGAGCTCCTTTCTTCAACTCGCTTTCTTGTGAGCTGGCCGCAACACCGCAGGATTGCTTCAGGCCCTAGTGTGGTTCCGGCATGGCACGCTGAGCCTTTGGTTAATTCCTCTTCCTGGTGGGAAATGAGAGTTAAATTTGCCCGTCCAGACACCTCCAGCTAGTCTCTTATTGGTTCTCCCTATTCCTGTTCATTTTCCGCAGAAATTGCAAACTGGGCCAAACAGGAGGTTAAAGGCACTGACTCTCCAAGTGAGGAGAGTGTTAGTAAAGCGTCTGGAATGTTGCACCCGAGTACCAGGGGACGAAATCTGACACATTTGAACACGTTTCCCGATCACACGGTGGATCATACTCTGGGTTCCACATGCATGTTTTAGCTGAAGGAAGAATCCCTTAAACCTGGAGAGTTGAGACCCATGGAATGGGTACCATGCAATATGACTTCAAAGGGTCTGCATTGGCTCACCGAACCTCACCAATCCTATCACTGCTGCGCTTATGCCACTGTACACACCCTTGATTCTCTTTCGGAGACATATAAATCCATAGGTTTTAAGATTCTTCCTAGTCAGGTATATTCTTAGACGTTTAATATGGGGTGTTGAGTCCTCTTCGTTGAGCAAGGAGTAGCTCTTGTCTATTACATATTTGGCTTATGGAACGGTATCTGTGCTAATTTCAATCTCTGGATTTATGCAACACCCCAACTCACCTTTCCCCTTAAGCAAGCATAAGTTGGTTTTCTACATTTGAGACCCTGTTCTGTTTTGTAATTCAGTTCCTGTGTAGCCAAGTTTACATTCCGTGTATTAGTGATATCTTATGATGTTTCTTTTTCTGTGTGACTTATCTCACTTAGAATCATCGTACCTGAATCCACTCATTATGCTGCTATGGGCCTGATGACATAGATTTCATTGCTGAGTGATATTGCATTGTACGTAAGTACCACAACTTCTTTATCCATTTTTCGCTTTCTGTGATATTGAACTTGTACCGTAAACGAGGTTCTTGTAAACAGAGCCGTCCCAAACTTTGGGGTGGCTGTGTCTTTTTGATTTTAATTTCCCTAAGCTATACGACCATAAGTGGAAGTGCCCTAGGCTCTGTTGCTTTGTTTTTTAGATGTTTCAGGAAACACCATACACTTCTCCAGAGTGGCTGTTGGCAATTTACATCCCGCCCATCAGCATAACAAGGCTCCCAGTTCTCCATGGCCTGTCCGGCCTTTCTGGATTTTACACTTTTTTCAGATGGCCCTTTTGACTGGGGGGCAGTGAGACTTCATTGTAGTGCAGATTTCCTTTGCAAGCTTGCTTGGTTGGCCAAAAAGGGCGTATGCGTTTTTTCCTGAATATATTCAGGAAAAAACGCATACGCCCTTTTTGGCCAAGTGCATCATTGTGGACGTTCTGCCTCATTTCGTATGCTTTACATGCAATTCCAGTCTACCTCCTGAAATCGGTTTCCTGCAATTCTGCCCCGCTTTCAAGTCCTCTTGGCAGCCTTACTTCAATATATTTTTGGACGATAGCTGTCATTTTTAACTCTGCAGGTTTGTGAATTACAGTGCCCCTGAGCTCCTTTCTTCAACTCGCTTTCTTGTGAGCTGGCCGCAACACCGCAGGATTGCTTCAGGCCCTAGTGTGGTTCCGGCATGGCACGCTGAGCCTTTGGTTAATTCCTCTTCCTGGTGGGAAATGAGAGTTAAATTTGCCCGTCCAGACACCTCCAGCTAGTCTCTTATTGGTTCTCCCTATTCCTGTTCATTTTCCGCAGAAATTGCAAACTGGGCCAAACAGGAGGTTAAAGGCACTGACTCTCCAAGTGAGGAGAGTGTTAGTAAAGCGTCTGGAATGTTGCACCCGAGTACCAGGGGACGAAATCTGACACATTTGAACACGTTTCCCGATCACACGGTGGATCATACTCTGGGTTCCACATGCATGTTTTAGCTGAAGGAAGAATCCCTTAAACCTGGAGAGTTGAGACCCATGGAATGGGTACCATGCAATATGACTTCAAAGGGTCTGCATTTGCTCACCGAACCTCACCAATCCTATCACTGCTGCATTTATGCCGCTGTACACACGCTTGATTCTCTTTCGGAGACATATAAATCCATAGGTATTAAGATTCTTACTAGTCAGGTATATTCTTAGGCATTTAATATGGGGTGTAGAGTCCACTTCGTTGAGCAAGGAGTAGCTCTTGTCTATTACCTATTTGGCTTATGGAACGGTATCTGTGCTAATTTCAATCTCTGGTTTTATGCAGCACCCCAACTCACCTTTCCCCTTAAGCAAGCATATGTTGGTTTTCTACATTTGAGATCCTGTTCTGTTTTGTAATTCAGTTCCTGTGTAGCCAAGTTTACATTCCATGTATTAGTGATATCTTATGATGTTTCTTTTTCTGTGTGACTTATCTCACTTAGAATCATCGTACCTGAATCCACTCATTATGCTGCTACGGGCCTGATGACATAGATTTCATTCCTGAGTGATATTGCATTGTACGTACGTACCACAACTTCTTTATCCATTTTTCACTTTCTGCGATATTGAACTTGTACCGTAAATGAGGTTCTTGTAAACAGAGCCGTCCCATACTTTGGGGTGGCTGTGTCTTTTTGATTTTAATTTCCCTAAGCTATAGGACCATAAGTGGAAGTGCCCTAGGCTCTGTTGCTTTGTTTTTTAGATGTTTCAGGAAACACCATACACTTCTCCAGAGTGGCTGTTGGCAATTTACATCCCGCCCATCAGCATAACAAGGCTCCCAGTTCTCCATGGCCTGTCCTGCCTTTCTGGATTTTACACTTTTTTCAGATGGCCCTTTTGACTGGGGGGCAGTGAGACTTCATTGTAGTGCAGATTTCCTTTGCAAGCTTGCTTGGTTGGCCAAAAAGGGCGTATGCGTTTTTTCCTGAATATATTCAGGAAAAAACGCATACGCCCTTTTTGGCCAAGTGCATCATTGTGGACGTTCTGCCTCTTTTCGTATGCTTTACATGCAATTCCAGTCTACCTCCTGAAATCGGTTTCCTGCAATTCTGCCCCGCTTTCAAGTCCTCTTGGCAGCCTTACTTCAATATATTTTTGGACGATAGCTGTCATTTTTAACTCTGCAGGTTTGTGAATTACAGTGCCCCTGAGCTCCTTTCTTCAACTCGCTTTCTTGTGAGCTGGCCGCAACACCGCAGGATTGCTTCAGGCCCTAGTGTGGTTCCGGCATGGCACGCTGAGCCTTTGGTTAATTCCTCTTCCTGGTGGGAAATGAGAGTTACATTTGCCCATCCAGGCACCTCCAGCTAGTCTCTCATTGGTTCTCCCTATTCCTGTTCATTTTCCGCAGAAATTGCAAACTGGGCCAAACAGGAGGTTAAAGGCACTGACTCTCCAAGTGGGGAGAGTTTTAGTAAAGCGTCTGGAATGTTGCACCCAAGTACCAGCGGAGAAAATCTGAGACACATTTGAACACGTTTCCCGGTCACACGGTGGATCATACTCTGGGTTCCACATGCATGTTTTAGCTGAAGGAAGAATCCCTTAAACCTGGAGAGTTGAGACCCATGGAATGGCTACCATGCAATATGACTTCAAAGGGTCTGCATTTGCTCATCAAACCTCACCAATCCTATCACTGCTGCGTTTATGCCGCTGTACACATGCTTGATTCTCTTTTGGAGACATATAAATCCATAGGTTTTAAGATTATTACTAGTCAGGTATATTCTTAGGCGATTAATATGGGGTGTAGAGTCCACTTCGTTGAGCAAGGAGTAGCTCTTGTCTATTACATATTTGGCTTATGGAATGGTATCTGTGCTAATTTCAATCTCTGGTTTTATGCAGAACCCCAACTCACCTTTCCCCTTAAGCAAGCATAAGTTGGTTTTCTACATTTGAGACCGTGTTCTGTTTTGTAATTCAGTTTCTGTGTAGCCAAGTTTTCATTCCGTGTAGTAGTGATATCTTATGATGTTTCTTTTTCTGTGTGACTTATCTCACTTAGAATCATCGTACCTGAATCCACTCATTATGCTGCTACGGGCCTGATGATATAGATTTCATTGCTGAGTGCTATTGCATTGTACGTAAGTACCACAAATTCTTTATCCATTTTTCACCTTCTGTGATATTGAATTTGTACTGTAAATGAGGTTCTTGTAAACAGAGCCGTCCCAAACTTTGGGGTGGCTGTGTCTTTTTGATTTTAATTTCCCTAAGCTATAGGACCATAAGTGGAAGTGCCCTAGGCTCTGTTGCTTTGTTTTTTAGATGTTTCAGGAAACACCATACACTTCTCCAGAGTGGCTGTTGGCAATTTACATCCCGCCGATCAGCATAACAAGGCTCCCAGTTCTCCATGGCCTGTCCTGCCTTTCTGGATTTTATACTTTTTTCAGATGGCCCTTTTGACCGGGGGGCAGTGAGACTTCATTGTAGTGCAGATTTCCTTTGCAAGCTTGCTTGGTTGGCCAAAAAGGGCGTATGCGTTTTTTCCTGAATATATTCAGGAAAAAACGCATACGCCCTTTTTGGCCAAGTGCATCATTGTGGACGTTCTGCCTCTTTTCCTATGCTTTACATGCAATTCCAGTCTACCTCCTGAAATCGGTTTCCTGCAATTCTGCCCTGCTTTCAAGTCCTCTTGGCAGCCTTACTTCAATATATTTTTGGACGATAGCTGTCATTTTTAACTCTGCAGGTTTGTGAATTACAGTGCCCCTGAGCTCCTTTCTTCAACTCGCTTTCTTGTGAGCTGGCCGCAACACCGCAGGATTGCTTCAGGCCCTAGTGTGGTTCCGGCATGGCACGCTGAGCCTTTGGTTAATTCCTCTTCCTGGTGGGAAATGAGAGTTAAATTTGCCCGTCCAGACACCTCCAGCTAGTCTCTTATTGGTTCTCCCTATTCCTGTTCATTTTCCGCAGAAATTGCAAACTGGGCCAAACAGGAGGTTAAAGGCACTGACTCTCCAAGTGAGGAGAGTGTTAGTAAAGCGTCTGGAATGTTGCACCCGAGTACCAGGGGACGAAATCTGACACATTTGAACACGTTTCCCGATCACACGGTGGATCATACTCTGGGTTCCACATGCATGTTTTAGCTGAAGGAAGAATCCCTTAAACCTGGAGAGTTGAGACCCATGGAATGGGTACCATGCAATATGACTTCAAAGGGTCTGCATTGGCTCACCGAACCTCACCAATCCTATCACTGCTGCGCTTATGCCACTGTACACACCCTTGATTCTCTTTCGGAGACATATAAATCCATAGGTTTTAAGATTCTTCCTAGTCAGGTATATTCTTAGACGTTTAATATGGGGTGTTGAGTCCTCTTCGTTGAGCAAGGAGTAGCTCTTGTCTATTACATATTTGGCTTATGGAACGGTATCTGTGCTAATTTCAATCTCTGGATTTATGCAACACCCCAACTCACCTTTCCCCTTAAGCAAGCATAAGTTGGTTTTCTACATTTGAGACCTTGTTCTGTTTTGTAATTCAGTTCCTGTGTAGCCAAGTTTACATTCCGTGTATTAGTGATATCTTATGATGTTTCTTTTTCTGTGTGACTTATCTCACTTAGAATCATCGTACCTGAATCCACTCATTATGCTGCTATGGGCCTGATGACATAGATTTCATTGCTGAGTGATATTGCATTGTACGTAAGTACCACAACTTCTTTATCCATTTTTCGCTTTCTGTGATATTGAACTTGTACCGTAAACGAGGTTCTTGTAAACAGAGCCGTCCCAAACTTTGGGGTGGCTGTGTCTTTTTGATTTTAATTTCCCTAAGCTATACGACCATAAGTGGAAGTGCCCTAGGCTCTGTTGCTTTGTTTTTTAGATGTTTCAGGAAACACCATACACTTCTCCAGAGTGGCTGTTGGCAATTTACATCCCGCCCATCAGCATAACAAGGCTCCCAGTTCTCCATGGCCTGTCCGGCCTTTCTGGATTTTACACTTTTTTCAGATGGCCCTTTTGACTGGGGGGCAGTGAGACTTCATTGTAGTGCAGATTTCCTTTGCAAGCTTGCTTGGTTGGCCAAAAAGGGCGTATGCGTTTTTTCCTGAATATATTCAGGAAAAAACGCATACGCCCTTTTTGGCCAAGTGCATCATTGTGGACGTTCTGCCTCATTTCGTATGCTTTACATGCAATTCCAGTCTACCTCCTGAAATCGGTTTCCTGCAATTCTGCCCCGCTTTCAAGTCCTCTTGGCAGCCTTACTTCAATATATTTTTGGACGATAGCTGTCATTTTTAACTCTGCAGGTTTGTGAATTACAGTGCCCCTGAGCTCCTTTCTTCAACTCGCTTTCTTGTGAGCTGGCCGCAACACCGCAGGATTGCTTCAGGCCCTAGTGTCGTTCCGGCATGGCACGCTGAGCCTTTGGTTAATTCCTCTTCCTGGTGGGAAATGAGAGTTACATTTGCCCATCCAGACACCTCCAGCTAGTCTCTCATTGGTTCTCCCTATTCCTGTTCATTTTCCGCAGAAATTGCAAACTGGGCCAAACAGGAGGTTAAAGGCACTGACTCTCCAAGTGGGGAGAGTTTTAGTAAAGCGTCTGGAATGTTGCACCCAAGTACCAGCGGAGAAAATCTGAGACACATTTGAACACGTTTCCCGATCACACGGTGGATCATACTCTGGGTTCCACATGCATGTTTTAGCTGAAGGAAGAATCCCTTAAACCTGGAGAGTTGAGACCCATGGAATGGCTAGCATGCAATATGACTTCAAAGGGTCTGCATTTGCTCATCAAACCTCACCAATCCTATCACTGCTGCGTTTATGCCGCTGTACACATGCTTGATTCTCTTTTGGAGACATATAAATCCATAGGTTTTAAGATTATTACTAGTCAGGTATATTCTTAGGCGATTAATATGGGGTGTAGAGTCCACTTCGTTGAGCAAGGAGTAGCTCTTGTCTATTACATATTTGGCTTATGGAATGGTATCTGTGCTAATTTCAATCTCTGGTTTTATGCAGAACCCCAACTCACCTTTCCCCTTAAGCAAGCATAAGTTGGTTTTCTACATTTGAGACCGTGTTCTGTTTTGTAATTCAGTTTCTGTGTAGCCAAGTTTTCATTCCGTGTAGTAGTGATATCTTATGATGTTTCTTTTTCTGTGTGACTTATCTCACTTAGAATCATCGTACCTGAATCCACTCATTATGCTGCTACGGGCCTGATGATATAGATTTCATTGCTGAGTGATATTGCATTGTACGTAAGTACCACAAATTCTTTATCCATTTTTCACCTTCTGTGATATTGAATTTGTACTGTAAATGAGGTTCTTGTAAACAGAGCCGTCCGAAACTTTGGGGTGGCTGTGTCTTTTTGATTTTAATTTCCCTAAGCTATAGGACCATAAGTGGAAGTGCCCTAGGCTCTGTTGCTTTGTTTTTTAGATGTTTCAGGAAACACCATACACTTCTCCAGAGTGGCTGTTGGCAATTTACATCCCGCCGATCAGCATAACAAGGCTCCCAGTTCTCCATGGCCTGTCCTGCCTTTCTGGATTTTATACTTTTTTCAGATGGCCCTTTTGACCGGGGGGCAGTGAGACTTCATTGTAGTGCAGATTTCCTTTGCAAGCTTGCTTGGTTGGCCGAAAAGGGCGTATGCGTTTTTTCCTGAATATATTCAGGAAAAAATGCATACGCCCTTTTTGGCCAAGTGCATCATTGTGGACGTTCTGCCTCTTTTCCTATGCTTTACATGCAATTCCAGTCTACCTCCTGAAATCGGTTTCCTGCAATTCTGCCCTGCTTTCAAGTCCTCTTGGCAGCCTTACTTCAATATATTTTTGGACGATAGCTGTCATTTTTAACTCTGCAGGTTTGTGAATTACAGTGCCCCTGAGCTCCTTTCTTCAACTCGCTTTCTTGTGAGCTGGCCGCAACACCGCAGGATTGCTTCAGGCCCTAGTGTGGTTCCGGCATGGCACGCTGAGCCTTTGGTTAATTCCTCTTCCTGGTGGGAAATGAGAGTTAAATTTGCCCGTCCAGACACCTCCAGCTAGTCTCTTATTGGTTCTCCCTATTCCTGTTCATTTTCCGCAGAAATTGCAAACTGGGCCAAACAGGAGGTTAAAGGCACTGACTCTCCAAGTGAGGAGAGTGTTAGTAAAGCGTCTGGAATGTTGCACCCAAGTACCAGGGGACGAAATCTGACACATTTGAACACGTTTCCCGATCACACGGTGGATCATACTCTGGGTTCCACATGCATGTTTTAGCTGAAGGAAGAATCCCTTAAACCTGGAGAGTTGAGACCCATGGAATGGGTACCATGCAATATGACTTCAAAGGGTCTGCATTGGCTCACCGAACCTCACCAATCCTATCACTGCTGCGCTTATGCCACTGTACACACCCTTGATTCTCTTTCGGAGACATATAAATCCATAGGTTTTAAGATTCTTCCTAGTCAGGTATATTCTTAGACGTTTAATATGGGGTGTTGAGTCCTCTTCGTTGAGCAAGGAGTAGCTCTTGTCTATTACATATTTGGCTTATGGAACGGTATCTGTGCTAATTTCAATCTCTGGTTTTATGCAGCACCCCAACTCACCTTTCCCCTTAAGCAAGCATAAGTTGGTTTTCTACATTTGAGACCGTGTTCTGTTTTGTAATTCAGTTCCTGTGTAGCCAAGTTTACATTCCGTGTATTAGTGATATCTTATGATGTTTCTTTTTCTGTGTGACTTATCTCACTTAGAATCATCGTACCTGAATCCACTCATTATGCTGCTATGGGCCTGATGACATAGATTTCATTGCTGAGTGATATTGCATTGTACGTAAGTACCACAACTTCTTTATCCATTTTTCGCTTTCTGTGATATTGAACTTGTACCGTAAACGAGGTTCTTGTAAACAGAGCCGTCCCAAACTTTGGGGTGGCTGTGTTTTTTTGATTTTAATTTCCCTAAGCTATACGACCATAAGTGGAAGTGCCCTAGGCTCTGTTGCTTTGTTTTTTAGATGTTTCAGGAAACACCATACACTTCTCCAGAGTGGCTGTTGGCAATTTACATCCCGCCCATCAGCATAACAAGGCTCCCAGTTCTCCATGGCCTGTCCGGCCTTTCTGGATTTTACACTTTTTTCAGATGGCCCTTTTGACTGGGGGGCAGTGAGACTTCATTGTAGTGCAGATTTCCTTTGCAAGCTTGCTTGGTTGGCCAAAAAGGGCGTATGCGTTTTTTCCTGAATATATTCAGGAAAAAACGCATATGCCCTTTTTGGCCAAGTGCATCATTGTGGACGTTCTGCCTCTTTTCCTATGCTTTACATGCAATTCCAGTCTACCTCCTGAAATCGGTTTCCTGCAATTCTGCCCCGCTTTCAAGTCCTCTTGGCAGCCTTACTTCAATATATTTTTGGACGATAGCTGTCATTTTTAACTCTGCAGGTTTGTGAATTACAGTGCCCCTGAGCTCCTTTCTTCAACTCGCTTTCTTGTGAGCTGGCCGCAACACCGCAGGATTGCTTCAGGCCCTAGTGTGGTTCCGGCATGGCACGCTGAGCCTTTGGTTAATTCCTCTTCCTGGTGGGAAATGAGAGTTAAATTTGCCCATCCAGACACCTCCAGCTAGTCTCTCATTTGTTCTCCCTATTCCTGTTCATTTTCCACAGAAATTGCAAACTGGGCCAAACAGGAGGTTAAAGGCACTGACTCTCCAAGTGGGGAGAGTTTTAGTAAAGCGTCTGGAATGTTGCACCCGAGTACCAGCGGAGAAAATCTGAGACACATTTGAACACGTTTCCCGATCACACGGTGGATCATACTCTGGGTTCCACATGCATGTTTTAGCTGAAGGAAGAATCCCTTAAACCTGGAGAGTTGAGACCCATGGAATGGCTAGCATGCAATATGACTTCAAAGGGTCTGCATTTGCTCATCAAACCTCACCAATCCTATCACTGCTGCGTTTATGCTGCTGTACACATGCTTGATTCTCTTTTGGAGACATATAAATCCATAGGTTTTAAGATTATTACTAGTCAGGTATATTCTTAGGCGATTAATATGGGGTGTAGAGTCCACTTCGTTGAGCAAGGAGTAGCTCTTGTCTATTACATATTTGGCTTATGGAATGGTATCTGTGCTAATTTCAATCTCTGGTTTTATGCAGAACCCCAACTCACCTTTCCCCTTAAGCAAGCATAAGTTGGTTTTCTACATTTGAGACCGTGTTCTGTTTTGTAATTCAGTTTCTGTGTAGCCAAGTTTACATTCCGTGTAGTAGTGATATCTTATGATGTTTCTTTTTCTGTGTGACTTATCTCACTTAGAATCATCGTACCTGAATCCACTCATTATGCTGCTACGGGCCTGATGATATAGATTTCATTGCTGAGTGATATTGCATTGTACGTAAGTACCACAAATTCTTTATCCATTTTTCACCTTCTGTGATATTGAATTTGTACTGTAAATGAGGTTCTTGTAAACAGAGCCGTCCCAAACTTTGGGGTGGCTGTGTCTTTTTGATTTTAATTTCCCTAAGCTATAGGACCATAAGTGGAAGTGCCCTAGGCTCTGTTGCTTTGTTTTTTAGATGTTTCAGGAAACACCATACACTTCTCCAGAGTGGCTGTTGGCAATTTACATCCCGCCCATCAGCATAACAAGGCTCCCAGTTCTCCATGGCCTGTCCTGCCTTACTGGATTTTACACTTTTTTCAGATGGCCCTTTTGACCGGGGGGCAGTGAGACTTCATTGTAGTGCAGATTTCCTTTGCAAGCTTGCTTGGTTGGCCAAAAAGGGCGTATGCGTTTTTTCCTGAATATATTCAGGAAAAAACGCATACGCCCTTTTTGGCCAAGTGCATCATTGTGGACGTTCTGCCTCTTTTCCTATGCTTTACATGCAATTCCAGTCTACCTCCTGAAATCGGTTTCCTGCAATTCTGCCTCGCTTTCAAGTCCTCTTGGCAGCCTTACTTCAATATATTTTTGGACGATAGCTGTCATTTTTAACTCTGCAGGTTTGTGAATTACAGTGCCCCTGAGCTCCTTTCTTCAACTCGCTTTCTTGTGAGCTGGCCGCAACACCGCAGGATTGCTTCAGGCCCTAGTGTGGTTCCGGCATGGCACGCTGAGCCTTTGGTTAATTCCTCTTCCTGGTGGGAAATGAGAGTTAAATTTGCCCGTCCAGACACCTCCAGCTAGTCTCTTATTGGTTCTCCCTATTCCTGTTCATTTTCCGCAGAAATTGCAAACTGGGCCAAACAGGAGGTTAAAGGCACTGACTCTCCAAGTGAGGAGAGTGTTAGTAAAGCGTCTGGAATGTTGCACCCGAGTACCAGGGGACGAAATCTGACACATTTGAACACGTTTCCCGATCACACGGTGGATCATACTCTGGGTTCCACATGCATGTTTTAGCTGAAGGAAGAATCCCTTAAACCTGGAGAGTTGAGACCCATGGAATGGGTACCATGCAATATGACTTCAAAGGGTCTGCATTGGCTCACCGAACCTCACCAATCCTATCACTGCTGCGCTTATGCCACTGTACACACCCTTGATTCTCTTTCGGAGACATATAAATCCATAGGTTTTAAGATTCTTCCTAGTCAGGTATATTCTTAGACGTTTAATATGGGGTGTTGAGTCCTCTTCGTTGAGCAAGGAGTAGCTCTTGTCTATTACATATTTGGCTTATGGAACGGTATCTGTGCTAATTTCAATCTCTGGTTTTATGCAGCACCCCAACTCACCTTTCCCCTTAAGCAAGCATAAGTTGGTTTTCTACATTTGAGACCTTGTTCTGTTTTGTAATTCAGTTCCTGTGTAGCCAAGTTTACATTCCGTGTATTAGTGATATCTTATGATGTTTCTTTTTCTGTGTGACTTATCTCACTTAGAATCATCGTACCTGAATCCACTCATTATGCTGCTATGGGCCTGATGACATAGATTTCATTGCTGAGTGATATTGCATTGTACGTAAGTACCACAACTTCTTTATCCATTTTTCGCTTTCTGTGATATTGAACTTGTACCGTAAACGAGGTTCTTGTAAACAGAGCCGTCCCAAACTTTGGGGTGGCTGTGTTTTTTTGATTTTAATTTCCCTAAGCTATACGACCATAAGTGGAAGTGCCCTAGGCTCTGTTGCTTTGTTTTTTAGATGTTTCAGGAAACACCATACACTTCTCCAGAGTGGCTGTTGGCAATTTACATCCCGCCCATCAGCATAAAAAGGCTCCCAGTTCTCCATGGCCTGTCCGGCCTTTCTGGATTTTACACTTTTTTCAGATGGCCCTTTTGACTGGGGGGCAGTGAGACTTCATTGTAGTGCAGATTTCCTTTGCAAGCTTGCTTGGTTGGCCAAAAAGGGCGTATGCGTTTTTTCCTGAATATATTCAGGAAAAAACGCATATGCCCTTTTTGGCCAAGTGCATCATTGTGGACGTTCTGCCTCTTTTCCTATGCTTTACATGCAATTCCAGTCTACCTCCTGAAATCGGTTTCCTGCAATTCTGCCCCGCTTTCAAGTCCTCTTGGCAGCCTTACTTCAATATATTTTTGGACGATAGCTGTCATTTATAACTCTGCAGGTTTGTGAATTACAGTGCCCCTGAGCTCCTTTCTTCAACTCGCTTTCTTGTGAGCTGGCCGCAACACCGCAGGATTGCTTCAGGCCCTAGTGTCGTTCCGGCATGGCACGCTGAGCCTTTGGTTAATTCCTCTTCCTGGTGGGAAATGAGAGTTCAATTTGCCAATCCAGACACCTCCAGCTAGTCTCTCATTTGTTCTCCCTATTCCTGTTCATTTTCCGCAGAAATTGCAAACTGGGCCAAACAGGAGGTTAAAGGCACTGACTCTCCAAGTGGGGAGAGTTTTAGTAAAGCGTCTGGAATGTTGCACCCGAGTACCAGCGGTGAAAATCTGAGACACATTTGAACACGTTTCCCGATCACACGGTGGATCATACTCTAGGTTCCACATGCATGTTTTAGCTGAAGGAAGAATCCCTTAAACCTGGAGAGTTGAGACCCATGGAATGGCTGGCATGCAATATGACTTCAAAGGGTCTGCATTTGCTCATCAAACCTCACCAATCCTATCACTGCTGCGTTTATGCTGCTGTACACATGCTTGATTCTCTTTTGGAGACATATAAATCCATAGGTTTTAAGATTATTACTAGTCAGGTATATTCTTAGGCGATTAATATGGGGTGTAGAGTCCACTTCGTTGAGCAAGGAGTAGCTCTTGTCTATTACATATTTGGCTTATGGAATGGTATCTGTGCTAATTTCAATCTCTGGTTTTATGCAGAACCCCAACTCACCTTTCCCCTTAAGCAAGCATAAGTTGGTTTTCTACATTTGAGACCGTGTTCTGTTTTGTAATTCAGTTTCTGTGTAGCCAAGTTTACATTCCGTGTAGTAGTGATATCTTATGATGTTTCTTTTTCTGTGTGACTTATCTCACTTAGAATCATCGTACCTGAATCCACTCATTATGCTTCTACGGGCCTGATGATATAGATTTCATTGCTGAGTGATATTGCATTGTACGTAAGTACCACAAATTCTTTATCCATTTTTCAACTTCTGTGATATTGAATTTGTACTGTAAATGAGGTTCTTTAAAACAGAGCCGTCCCAAACTTTGGGGTGGCTGTGTCTTTTTGATTTTAATTTCCCTAAGCTATAGGACCATAAGTGGAAGTGCCCTAGGCTCTGTTGCTTTGTTTTTTAGATGTTTCAGGAAACACCATACACTTCTCCAGAGTGGCTGTTGGCAATTTACATCCCGCCCATCAGCATAACAAGGCTCCCAGTTCTCCATGGCCTGTCCTGCCTTTCTGGATTTTACACTTTTTTCAGATGGCCCTTTTGACTGGCGGGCAGTGAGACTTCATTGTAGTGCAGATTTCCTTTGCAAGCTTGCTTGGTTGGCCAAAAAGGGCGTATGCGTTTTTTCCTGAATATATTCAGGAAAAAACGCATACGCCCTTTTTGGCCAAGTGCATCATTGTGGACGTTCTGCCTCTTTTCCTATGCTTTACATGCAATTCCAGTCTACCTCCTGAAATCGGTTTCCTGCAATTCTGCCCCGCTTTCAAGTCCTCTTGGCAGCCTTACTTCAATATATTTTTGGACGATAGCTGTCATTTATAACTCTGCAGGTTTGTGAATTACAGTGCCCCTGAGCTCCTTTCTTCAACTCGCTTTCTTGTGAGCTGGCCGCAACACCGCAGGATTGCTTCAGGCCCTAGTGTGGTTCCGGCATGGCACGCTGAGCCTTTGGTTAATTCCTCTTCCTGGTGGGAAATGAGAGTTACATTTGCCCATCCAGACACCTCCAGCTAGTCTCTCATTGGTTCTCCCTATTCCTGTTCATTTTCCGCAGAAATTGCAAACTGGGCCAAACAGGAGGTTAAAGGCACTGACTCTCCAAGTGGGGAGAGTTTTAGTAAAGCATCTGGAATGTTGCACCCGAGTACCAGCGGAGAAAATCTGAGACACATTTGAACACGTTTCCCGATCACACGGTGGATCATACTCTGGGTTCCACATGCATGTTTTAGCTGAAGGAAGAATCCCTTAAACCTGGAGAGTTGAGACCCATGGAATGGCTGGCATGCAATATGACTTCAAAGGGTCTGCATTTGCTCATCAAACCTCACCAATCCTATCACTGCTGCGTTTATGCTGCTGTACACATGCTTGATTCTCTTTTGGAGACATATAAATCCATAGGTTTTAAGATTATTACTAGTCAGGTATATTCTTAGGCGATTAATATGGGGTGTAGAGTCCACTTCGTTGAGCAAGGAGTAGCTCTTGTCTATTACATATTTGGCTTATGGAATGGTATCTGTGCTAATTTCAATCTCTGGTTTTATGCAGAACCCCAACTCACCTTTCCCCTTAAGCAAGCATAAGTTGGTTTTCTACATTTGAGACCGTGTTCTGTTTTGTAATTCAGTTTCTGTGTAGCCAAGTTTACATTCCGTGTAGTAGTGATATCTTATGATGTTTCTTTTTCTGTGTGACTTATCTCACTTAGAATCATCGTACCTGAATCCACTCATTATGCTGCTATGGGCCTGATGATATAGATTTCATTGCTGAGTGATATTGCATTGTACGTAAGTACCACAAATTCTTTATCCATTTTTCACCTTCTGTGATATTGAATTTATACTGTAAATGAGGTTCTTGTAAACAGAGCCGTCCCAAACTTTGGGGTGGCTGTGTCTTTTTGATTTTAATTTCCCTTAGCTATAGGACCATAAGTGGAAGTGCCCTAGGCTCTGTTGCTTTGTTTTTTACATGTTTCAGGAAACACCATACACTTCTCCAGAGTGGCTGTTGGCAATTTACATCCCGCCCATCAGCATAACAAGGCTCCCAGTTCTCCATGGCCTGTCCTGCCTTTCTGGATTTTACACTTTTTTCAGATGGCCCTTTTGACTGGTGGGCAGTGAGACTTCATTGTAGTGCAGATTTCCTTTGCAAGCTTGCTTGGTTGGCCGAAAAGGGCGTATGCGTTTTTTCCTGAATATATTCAGGAAAAAACGCATACGCCCTTTTTGGCCAAGTGCATCATTGTGGACATTCTGTCTCTTTTCCTATGCTTTACATGCAATTCCAGTCTACCTCCTGAAATCGGATTCCTGCAATTCTGCCCCGCTTTCGAGTCCTCTTGGCAGCCTTACTTCAATATATTTTTTGACGATAGCTGTCATTTTTAACTCTGCAGGTTTGTGAATTACAGTGCCCCTGAGCTCCTTTCTTCAACTCGCTTTCTTGTGAGCTGGCCGCAACACCGCAGGATTGCTTCAGGCCCTAGTGTGGTTCCGGCATGGCACGCTGAGCCTTTGGTTAATTCCTCTTCCTGGTGGGAAATGAGAGTTAAATTTGCCCGTCCAGACACCTCCAGCTAGTCTCTTATTGGTTCTCCCTATTCCTGTTCATTTTCCGCAGAAATTGCAAACTGGGCCAAACAGGAGGTTAAAGGCACTGACTCTCCAAGTGAGGAGAGTGTTAGTAAAGCGTCTGGAATGTTGCACCCGAGTACCAGGGGACGAAATCTGACACATTTGAACACGTTTCCCGATCACACGGTGGATCATACTCTGGGTTCCACATGCATGTTTTAGCTGAAGGAAGAATCCCTTAAACCTGGAGAGTTGAGACCCATGGAATGGGTACCATGCAATATGACTTCAAAGGGTCTGCATTGGCTCACCGAACCTCACCAATCCTATCACTGCTGCGCTTATGCCACTGTACACACCCTTGATTCTCTTTCGGAGACATATAAATCCATAGGTTTTAAGATTCTTCCTAGTCAGGTATATTCTTAGACGTTTAATATGGGGTGTTGAGTCCTCTTCGTTGAGCAAGGAGTAGCTCTTGTCTATTACATATTTGGCTTATGGAACGGTATCTGTGCTAATTTCAATCTCTGGTTTTATGCAGCACCCCAACTCACCTTTCCCCTTAAGCAAGCATAAGTTGGTTTTCTACATTTGAGACCTTGTTCTGTTTTGTAATTCAGTTCCTGTGTAGCCAAGTTTACATTCCGTGTATTAGTGATATCTTATGATGTTTCTTTTTCTGTGTGACTTATCTCACTTAGAATCATCGTACCTGAATCCACTCATTATGCTGCTATGGGCCTGATGACATAGATTTCATTGCTGAGTGATATTGCATTGTACGTAAGTACCACAACTTCTTTATCCATTTTTCGCTTTCTGTGATATTGAACTTGTACCGTAAACGAGGTTCTTGTAAACAGAGTCGTCCCAAACTTTGGGGTGGCTGTGTTTTTTTGATTTTAATTTCCCTAAGCTATACGACCATAAGTGGAAGTGCCCTAGGCTCTGTTGCTTTGTTTTTTAGATGTTTCAGGAAACACCATACACTTCTCCAGAGTGGCTGTTGGCAATTTACATCCCGCCCATCAGCATAAAAAGGCTCCCAGTTCTCCATGGCCTGTCCGGCCTTTCTGGATTTTACACTTTTTTCAGATGGCCCTTTTGACTGGGGGGCAGTGAGACTTCATTGTAGTGCAGATTTCCTTTGCAAGCTTGCTTGGTTGGCCAAAAAGGGCGTATGCGTTTTTTCCTGAATATATTCAGGAAAAAACGCATATGCCCTTTTTGGCCAAGTGCATCATTGTGGACGTTCTGCCTCTTTTCCTATGCTTTACATGCAATTCCAGTCTACCTCCTGAAATCGGTTTCCTGCAATTCTGCCCCGCTTTCAAGTCCTCTTGGCAGCCTTACTTCAATATATTTTTGGACGATAGCTGTCATTTATAACTCTGCAGGTTTGTGAATTACAGTGCCCCTGAGCTCCTTTCTTCAACTCGCTTTCTTGTGAGCTGGCCGCAACACCGCAGGATTGCTTCAGGCCCTAGTGTCGTTCCGGCATGGCACGCTGAGCCTTTGGTTAATTCCTCTTCCTGGTGGGAAATGAGAGTTCAATTTGCCAATCCAGACACCTCCAGCTAGTCTCTCATTTGTTCTCCCTATTCCTGTTCATTTTCCGCAGAAATTGCAAACTGGGCCAAACAGGAGGTTAAAGGCACTGACTCTCCAAGTGGGGAGAGTTTTAGTAAAGCGTCTGGAATGTTGCACCCGAGTACCAGCGGTGAAAATCTGAGACACATTTGAACACGTTTCCCGATCACACGGTGGATCATACTCTGGGTTCCACATGCATGTTTTAGCTGAAGGAAGAATCCCTTAAACCTGGAGAGTTGAGACCCATGGAATGGCTGGCATGCAATATGACTTCAAAGGGTCTGCATTTGCTCATCAAACCTCACCAATCCTATCACTGCTGCGTTTATGCTGCTGTACACATGCTTGATTCTCTTTTGGAGACATATAAATCCATAGGTTTTAAGATTATTACTAGTCAGGTATATTCTTAGGCGATTAATATGGGGTGTAGAGTCCACTTCGTTGAGCAAGGAGTAGCTCTTGTCTATTACATATTTGGCTTATGGAATGGTATCTGTGCTAATTTCAATCTCTGGTTTTATGCAGAACCCCAACTCACCTTTCCCCTTAAGCAAGCATAAGTTGGTTTTCTACATTTGAGACCGTGTTCTGTTTTGTAATTCAGTTTCTGTGTAGCCAAGTTTACATTCCGTGTAGTAGTGATATCTTATGATGTTTCTTTTTCTGTGTGACTTATCTCACTTAGAATCATCATACCTGAATCCACTCATTATGCTTCTACGGGCCTGATGATATAGATTTCATTGCTGAGTGATATTGCATTGTACGTAAGTACCACAAATTCTTTATCCATTTTTCAACTTCTGTGATATTGAATTTGTACTGTAAATGAGGTTCTTTAAAACAGAGCCGTCCCAAACTTTGGGGTGGCTGTGTCTTTTTGATTTTAATTTCCCTAAGCTATAGGACCATAAGTGGAAGTGCCCTAGGCTCTGTTGCTTTGTTTTTTAGATGTTTCAGGAAACACCATACACTTCTCCAGAGTGGCTGTTGGCAATTTACATCCCGCCCATCAGCATAACAAGGCTCCCAGTTCTCCATGGCCTGTCCTGCCTTTCTGGATTTTACACTTTTTTCAGATGGCCCTTTTGACCGGGGGGCAGTGAGACTTCATTGTAGTGCAGATTTCCTTTGCAAGCTTGCTTGGTTGGCCAAAAAGGGCGTATGCGTTTTTTCCTGAATATATTCAGGAAAAAACGCATACGCCCTTTTTGGCCAAGTGCATCATTGTGGACGTTCTGCCTCTTTTCCTATGCTTTACATGCAATTCCAGTCTACCTCCTGAAATCGGTTTCCTGCAATTCTGCCCCGCTTTCAAGTCCTCTTGGCAGCCTTACTTCAATATATTTTTGGACGATAGCTGTCATTTATAACTCTGCAGGTTTGTGAATTACAGTGCCCCTGAGCTCCTTTCTTCAACTCGCTTTCTTGTGAGCTGGCCGCAACACCGCAGGATTGCTTCAGGCCCTAGTGTGGTTCCGGCATGGCACGCTGAGCCTTTGGTTAATTCCTCTTCCTGGTGGGAAATGAGAGTTACATTTGCCCATCCAGACACCTCCAGCTAGTCTCTCATTGGTTCTCCCTATTCCTGTTCATTTTCCGCAGAAATTGCAAACTGGGCCAAACAGGAGGTTAAAGGCACTGACTCTCCAAGTGGGGAGAGTTTTAGTAAAGCGTCTGGAATGTTGCACCCGAGTACCAGCGGAGAAAATCTGAGACACATTTGAACACGTTTCCCGATCACACGGTGGATCATACTCTGGGTTCCACATGCATGTTTTAGCTGAAGGAAGAATCCCTTAAACCTGGAGAGTTGAGACCCATGGAATGGCTGGCATGCAATATGACTTCAAAGGGTCTGCATTTGCTCATCAAACCTCACCAATCCTATCACTGCTGCGTTTATGCTGCTGTACACATGCTTGATTCTCTTTTGGAGACATATAAATCCATAGGTTTTAAGATTATTACTAGTCAGGTATATTCTTAGGCGATTAATATGGGGTGTAGAGTCCACTTCGTTGAGCAAGGAGTAGCTCTTGTCTATTACATATTTGGCTTATGGAATGGTATCTGTGCTAATTTCAATCTCTGGTTTTATGCAGAACCCCAACTCACCTTTCCCCTTAAGCAAGCATAAGTTGGTTTTCTACATTTGAGACCGTGTTCTGTTTTGTAATTCAGTTTCTGTGTAGCCAAGTTTACATTCCGTGTAGTAGTGATATCTTATGATGTTTCTTTTTCTGTGTGACTTATCTCACTTAGAATCATCGTACCTGAATCCACTCATTATGCTGCTATGGGCCTGATGATATAGATTTCATTGCTGAGTGATATTGCATTGTACGTAAGTACCACAAATTCTTTATCCATTTTTCACCTTCTGTGATATTGAATTTATACTGTAAATGAGGTTCTTGTAAACAGAGCCGTCCCAAACTTTGGGGTGGCTGTGTCTTTTTGATTTTAATTTCCCTTAGCTATAGGACCATAAGTGGAAGTGCCCTAGGCTCTGTTGCTTTGTTTTTTAGATGTTTCAGGAAACACCATACACTTCTCCAGAGTGGCTGTTGGCAATTTACATCCCGCCCATCAGCATAACAAGGCTCCCAGTTCTCCATGGCCTGTCCGGCCTTTCTGGATTTTACACTTTTTTCAGATGTCCCTTTTGACTGGTGGGCAGTGAGACTTCATTGTAGTGCAGATTTCCTTTGCAAGCTTGCTTGGTTGGCCGAAAAGGGCGTATGCGTTTTTTCCTGAATATATTCAGGAAAAAACGCATACGCCCTTTTTGGCCAAGTGCATCATTGTGGACATTCTGTCTCTTTTCCTATGCTTTACATGCAATTCCAGTCTACCTCCTGAAATCGGATTCCTGCAATTCTGCCCCGCTTTCAAGTCCTCTTGGCAGCCTTACTTCAATATATTTTTGGATGATAGCTGTCATTTATAACTCTGCAGGTTTGTGAATTACAGTGCCCCTGAGCTCCTTTCTTCAACTCGCTTTCTTGTGAGCTGGCCGCAACACCGCAGGATTGCTTCAGGCCCTAGTGTGGTTCCGGCATGGCACGCTGAGCCTTTGGTTAATTCCTCTTCCTGGTGGGAAATGAGAGTTAAATTTGCCCGTCCAGACACCTCCAGCTAGTCTCTTATTGGTTCTCCCTATTCCTGTTCATTTTCCGCAGAAATTGCAAACTGGGCCAAACAGGAGGTTAAAGGCACTGACTCTCCAAGTGAGGAGAGTGTTAGTAAAGCGTCTGGAATGTTGCACCCGAGTACCAGGGGACGAAATCTGACACATTTGAACACGTTTCCCGATCACACAGTGGATCATACTCTGGGTTCCACATGCATGTTTTAGCTGAAGGAAGAATCACTTAAACCTGGAGAGTTGAGACCCATGGAATGGGTACCATGCAATATGACTTCAAAGGGTCTGCATTGGCTCACCGAACCTCACCAATCCTATCACTGCTGCGCTTATGCCACTGTACACACCCTTGATTCTCTTTCGGAGACATATAAATCCATAGGTTTTAAGATTATTACTAGTCAGGTATATTCTTAGACGTTTAATATGGGGTGTTGAGTCCTCTTCGTTGAGCAAGGAGTAGCTCTTGTCTATTACATATTTGGCTTATGGAACGGTATCTGTGCTAATTTCAATCTCTGGTTTTATGCAGCACCCCAACTCACCTTTCCCCTTAAGCAAGCATAAGTTGGTTTTCTACATTTGAGACCTTGTTCTGTTTTGTAATTCAGTTCCTGTGTAGCCAAGTTTACATTCCGTGTATTAGTGATATCTTATGATGTTTCTTTTTCTGTGTGACTTATCTCACTTAGAATCATCGTACCTGAATCCACTCATTATGCTGCTATGGGCCTGATGACATAGATTTCATTGCTGAGTGATATTGCATTGTACGTAAGTACCACAACTTCTTTATCCATTTTTCGCTTTCTGTGATATTGAACTTGTACCGTAAACGAGGTTCTTGTAAACAGAGCCGTCCCAAACTTTGGGGTGGCTGTGTTTTTTTGATTTTAATTTCCCTAAGCTATACGACCATAAGTGGAAGTGCCCTAGGCTCTGTTGCTTTGTTTTTTAGATGTTTCAGGAAACACCATACACTTCTCCAGAGTGGCTGTTGGCAATTTACATCCCGCCCATCAGCATAACAAGGCTCCCAGTTCTCCATGGCCTGTCCGGCCTTTCTGGATTTTACACTTTTTTCAGATGGCCCTTTTGACTGGGGGGCAGTGAGACTTCATTGTAGTGCAGATTTCCTTTGCAAGCTTGCTTGGTTGGCCAAAAAGGGCGTATGCGTTTTTTCCTGAATATATTCAGGAAAAAACGCATACGCCCTTTTTGGCCAAGTGCATCATTGTGGACGTTCTGCCTCTTTTCCTATGCTTTACATGCAATTCCAGTCTACCTCCTGAAATCGGTTTCCTGCAATTCTGCCCCGCTTTCAAGTCCTCTTGGCAGCCTTACTTCAATATATTTTTGGACGATAGCTGTCATTTATAACTCTGCAGGTTTGTGAATTACAGTGCCCCTGAGCTCCTTTCTTCAACTCGCTTTCTTGTGAGCTGGCCGCAACACCGCAGGATTGCTTCAGGCCCTAGTGTCGTTCCGGCATGGCACGCTGAGCCTTTGGTTAATTCCTCTTCCTGGTGGGAAATGAGAGTTACATTTGCCCATCCAGACACCTCCAGCTAGTCTCTCATTGGTTCTCCCTATTCCTGTTCATTTTCCGCAGAAATTGCAAACTGGGCCAAACAGGAGGTTAAAGGCACTGACTCTCCAAGTGGGGAGAGTTTTAGTAAAGCGTCTGGAATGTTGCACCCGAGTACCAGCGGAGAAAATCTGAGACACATTTGAACACGTTTCCCGATCACACGGTGGATCATACTCTGGGTTCCACATGCATGTTTTAGCTGAAGGAAGAATCCCTTAAACCTGGAGAGTTGAGACCCATGGAATGGCTGGCATGCAATATGACTTCAAAGGGTCTGCATTTGCTCATCAAACCTCACCAATCCTATCACTGCTGCGTTTATGCTGCTGTACACATGCTTGATTCTCTTTTGGAGACATATAAATCCATAGGTTTTAAGATTATTACTAGTCAGGTATATTCTTAGGCGATTAATATGGGGTGTAGAGTCCACTTCGTTGAGCAAGGAGTAGCTCTTGTCTATTACATATTTGGCTTATGGAATGGTATCTGTGCTAATTTCAATCTCTGGTTTTATGCAGAACCCCAACTCACCTTTCCCCTTAAGCAAGCATAAGTTGGTTTTCTACATTTGAGACCGTGTTCTGTTTTGTAATTCAGTTTCTGTGTAGCCAAGTTTACATTCCGTGTAGTAGTGATATCTTATGATGTTTCTTTTTCTGTGTGACTTATCTCACTTAGAATCATCGTACCTGAATCCACTCATTATGCTGCTACGGGCCTGATGATATAGATTTCATTGCTGAGTGATATTGCATTGTACGTAAGTACCACAAATTCTTTATCCATTTTTCACCTTCTGTGATATTGAATTTGTACTGTAAATGAGGTTCTTGTAAACAGAGCCGTCCCAAACTTTGGGGTGGCTGTGTCTTTTTGATTTTAATTTCCCTAAGCTATAGGACCATAAGTGGAAGTGCCCTAGGCTCTGTTGCTTTGTTTTTTAGATGTTTCAGGAAACACCATACACTTCTCCAGAGTGGCTGTTGGCAATTTACATCCCGCCCATCAGCATAACAAGGCTCCCAGTTCTCCATGGCCTGTCCTGCCTTTCTGGATTTTATACTTTTTTCAGATGGCCCTTTTGACCGGGGGGCAGTGAGACTTCATTGTAGTGCAGATTTCCTTTGCAAGCTTGCTTGGTTGGCCAAAAAGGGCGTATGCGATTTTTCCTGAATATATTCAGGAAAAAACGCATACGCCCTTTTTGGCCAAGTGCATCATTGTGGACGTTCTGCCTCTTTTCCTATGCTTTACATGCAATTCCAGTCTACCTCCTGAAATCGGTTTCCTGCAATTCTGCCCCGCTTTCAAGTCCTCTTGGCAGCCTTACTTCAATATATTTTTGGACGATAGCTGTCATTTTTAACTCTGCAGGTTTGTGAATTACAGTGCCCCTGAGCTCCTTTCTTCAACTCGCTTTCTTGTGAGCTGGCCGCAACACCGCAGGATTGCTTCAGGCCCTAGTGTGGTTCCGGCATGGCACGCTGAGCCTTTGGTTAATTCCTCTTCCTGGTGGGAAATGAGAGTTACATTTGCCCATCCAGACACCTCCAGCTAGTCTCTCATTGGTTCTCCCTATTCCTGTTCATTTTCCGCAGAAATTGCAAACTGGGCCAAACAGGAGGTTAAAGGCACTGACTCTCCAAGTGGGGAGAGTTTTAGTAAAGCGTCTGGAATGTTGCACCCGAGTACCAGCGGAGAAAATCTGAGACACATTTGAACACGTTTCCCGATCACACGGTGGATCATACTCTGGGTTCCACATGCATGTTTTAGCTGAAGGAAGAATCCCTTAAACCTGGAGAGTTGAGACCCATGGAATGGCTGGCATGCAATATGACTTCAAAGGGTCTGCATTTGCTCATCAAACCTCACCAATCCTATCACTGCTGCGTTTATGCTGCTGTACACATGCTTGATTCTCTTTTGGAGACATATAAATCCATAGGTTTTAAGATTATTACTAGTCAGGTATATTCTTAGGCGATTAATATGGGGTGTAGAGTCCACTTCGTTGAGCAAGGAGTAGCTCTTGTCTATTACATATTTGGCTTATGGAATGGTATCTGTGCTAATTTCAATCTCTGGTTTTATGCAGAACCCCAACTCACCTTTCCCCTTAAGCAAGCATAAGTTGGTTTTCTACATTTGAGACCGTGTTCTGTTTTGTAATTCAGTTTCTGTGTAGCCAAGTTTACATTCCGTGTAGTAGTGATATCTTATGATGTTTCTTTTTCTGTGTGACTTATCTCACTTAGAATCATCGTACCTGAATCCACTCATTATGCTGCTACGGGCCTGATGATATAGATTTCATTGCTGAGTGATATTGCATTGTACGTAAGTACCACAAATTCTTTATCCATTTTTCACCTTCTGTGATATTGAATTTGTACTGTAAATGAGGTTCTTGTAAACAGAGCCGTCCCAAACTTTGGGGTGGCTGTGTCTTTTTGATTTTAATTTCCCTAAGCTATAGGACCATAAGTGGAAGTGCCCTAGGCTCTGTTGCTTTGTTTTTTAGATGTTTCAGGAAACACCATACACTTCTCCAGAGTGGCTGTTGGCAATTTACATCCCGCCCATCAGCATAACAAGGCTCCCAGTTCTCCATGGCCTGTCCGGGCTTTCTGGATTTTAAACTTTTTTCAGATGGCCCTTTTGACTGGGGGGCAGTGAGACTTCATTGTAGTGCAGATTTCCTTTGCAAGCTTGCTTGGTTGGCCAAAAAGGGCGTATGCGTTTTTTCCTGAATATATTCAGGAAAAAACGCATACGCCCTTTTTGGCCAAGTGCATCATTGTGGACGTTCTGCCTCTTTTCCTATGCTTTACATGCAATTCCAGTCTACCTCCTGAAATCGGTTTCCTGCAATTCTGCCCCGCTTTCAAGTCCTCTTGGCAGCCTTACTTCAATATATTTTTGGACGATAGCTGTCATTTATAACTCTGCAGGTTTGTGAATTACAGTGCCCCTGAGCTCCTTCCTTCAACTCGCTTTCTTGTGAGCTGGCCGCAACACCGCAGGATTGCTTCAGGCCCTAGTGTCGTTCCGGCATGGCACGCTGAGCCTTTGGTTAATTCCTCTTCCTGGTGGGAAATGAGAGTTAAATTTGCCAATCCAGACACCTCCAGCTAGTCTCTCATTTGTTCTCCCTATTCCTGTTCATTTTCCGCAGAAATTGCAAACTGGGCCAAACAGGAGGTTAAAGGCACTGACTCTCCAAGTGGGGAGAGTTTTAGTAAAGCGTCTGGAATGTTGCACCCGAGTACCAGGGGACGAAAACTGAGACACATTTGAACACGTTTCCCGATCACACGATGGATCATACTCTGGGTTCCACATGCATGTTTTAGCTGAAGGAAGAATCCCTTAAACCTGGAGAGTTGAGACCCATGGAATGGGTACCATGCAATATGACTTCAAAGGGTCTGTATTTGCTCATCGAACCTCACCAATCCTATCACTGCTGCTTTTATGCTGCTGTACACATGCTTGATTCTCTTTTGGAGACATATAAATCCATAGGTTTTAAGATTATTACTAGTCAGGTATATTCTTAGGCGATTAATATGGGGTGTAGAGTCCACTTCGTTGAGCAAGGAGTAGCTCTTGTCTATTACATATTTGGCTTATGGAATGGTATCTGTGCTAATTTCAATCTCTGGTTTTATGCAGAACCCCAACTCACCTTTCCCCTTAAGCAAGCATAAGTTGGTTTTCTACATTTGAGACCGTGTTCTGTTTTGTAATTCAGTTTCTGTGTAGCCAAGTTTTCATTCCGTGTAGTAGTGATATCTTATGATGTTTCTTTTTCTGTGTGACTTAACTCACTTAGAATCATCGTACCTGAATCCACTCATTATGCTGCTACGGGCCTGATGATATACATTTCATTGCTGAGTGATATTGCATTGTACGTAAGTACCACAAATTCTTTATCCATTTTTCACCTTCTGTGATATTGAATTTGTACTGTAAATGAGGTTCTTGTAAACAGAGCCGTCCCAAACTTTGGGGTGGCTGTGTCTTTTTGATTTTAATTTCCCTAAGCTATAGGACCATAAGTGGAAGTGCCCTAGGCTCTGTTGCTTTGTTTTTTAGATGTTTCAGGAAACACCATACACTTCTCCAGAGTGGCTGTTGGCAATTTACATCCCGCCCATCAGCATAACAAGGCTCCCAGTTCTCCATGGCCTGTCCGGGCTTTCTGGATTTTAAACTTTTTTCAGATGGCCCTTTTGACTGGGGGGCAGTGAGACTTCATTGTAGTGCAGATTTCCTTTGCAAGCTTGCTTGGTTGGCCAAAAAGGGCGTATGCGTTTTTTCCTGAATATATTCAGGAAAAAACGCATACGCCCTTTTTGGCCAAGTGCATCATTGTGGACGTTCTGCCTCTTTTCCTATGCTTTACATGCAATTCCAGTCTACCTCCTGAAATCGGTTTCCTGCAATTCTGCCCCGCTTTCAAGTCCTCTTGGCAGCCTTACTTCAATATATTTTTGGACGATAGCTGTCATTTATAACTCTGCAGGTTTGTGAATTACAGTGCCCCTGAGCTCCTTCCTTCAACTCGCTTTCTTGTGAGCTGGCCGCAACACCGCAGGATTGCTTCAGGCCCTAGTGTCGTTCCGGCATGGCACGCTGAGCCTTTGGTTAATTCCTCTTCCTGGTGGGAAATGAGAGTTAAATTTGCCAATCCAGACACCTCCAGCTAGTCTCTCATTTGTTCTCCCTATTCCTGTTCATTTTCCGCAGAAATTGCAAACTGGGCCAAACAGGAGGTTAAAGGCACTGACTCTCCAAGTGGGGAGAGTTTTAGTAAAGCGTCTGGAATGTTGCACCCGAGTACCAGGGGACGAAAACTGAGACACATTTGAACACGTTTCCCGATCACACGATGGATCATACTCTGGGTTCCACATGCATGTTTTAGCTGAAGGAAGAATCCCTTAAACCTGGAGAGTTGAGACCCATGGAATGGGTACCATGCAATATGACTTCAAAGGGTCTGTATTTGCTCATCGAACCTCACCAATCCTATCACTGCTGCTTTTATGCTGCTGTACACATGCTTGATTCTCTTTTGGAGACATATAAATCCATAGGTTTTAAGATTATTACTAGTCAGGTATATTCTTAGGCGATTAATATGGGTTGTAGAGTCCACTTCGTTGAGCAAGGAGTAGCTCTTGTCTATTACATATTTGGCTTATGGAATGGTATCTGTGCTAATTTCAATCTCTGGTTTTATGCAGCACCCCAACTCACCTTTCCCCTTAAGCAAGCATAAGTTGGTTTTCTACATTTGAGACCGTGTTCTGTTTTGTAATTCAGTTTCTGTGTAGCCAAGTTTTCATTCCGTGTAGTAGTGATATCTTATGATGTTTCTTTTTCTGTGTGACTTATCTCACTTAGAATCATCGTACCTGAATCCACTCATTATGCTGCTACGGGCCTGATGATATACATTTCATTGCTGAGTGATATTGCATTGTACGTAAGTACCACAAATTCTTTATCCATTTTTCACCTTCTGTGATATTGAATTTGTACTGTAAATGAGGTTCTTGTAAACAGAGCCGTCCCAAACTTTGGGGTGGCTGTGTCTTTTTGATTTTAATTTCCCTAAGCTATAGGACCATAAGTGGAAGTGCCCTAGGCTCTGTTGCTTTGTTTTTTAGATGTTTCAGGAAACACCATACACTTCTCCAGAGTGGCTGTTGGCAATTTACATCCCGCCCATCAGCATAACAAGGCTCCCAGTTCTCCATGGCCTGTCCTGCCTTTCTGGATGTTATACTTTTTTCAGATGGCCCTTTTGACCGGGGGGCAGTGAGACTTCATTGTAGTGCAGATTTCCTTTGCAAGCTTGCTTGGTTGGCCAAAAAGGGCGTATGCGTTTTTTCCTGAATATATTCAGGAAAAAACGCATACGCCCTTTTTGGCCAAGTGCATCATTGTGGACGTTCTGCCTCTTTTCCTATGCTTTACATGCAATTCCAGTCTACCTCCTGAAATCGGTTTCCTGCAATTCTGCCCCGCTTTCAAGTCCTCTTGGCAGCCTTACTTCAATATATTTTTGGACGATAGCTGTCATTTATAACTCTGCAGGTTTGTGAATTACAGTGCCCCTGAGCTCCTTTCTTCAACTCGCTTTCTTGTGAGCTGGCCGCAACACCGCAGGATTGCTTCAGGCCCTAGTGTGGTTCCGGCATGGCACGCTGAGCCTTTGGTTAATTCCTCTTCCTGGTGGGAAATGAGAGTTACATTTGCCCATCCAGACACCTCCAGCTAGTCTCTCATTGGTTCTCCCTATTCCTGTTCATTTTCCGCAGAAATTGCAAACTGGGCCAAACAGGAGGTTAAAGGCACTGACTCTCCAAGTGGGGAGAGTTTTAGTAAAGCGTCTGGAATGTTGCACCCAAGTACCAGCGGAGAAAATCTGAGACACATTTGAACACGTTTCCCGATCACACGGTGGATCATACTCTGGGTTCCACATGCATGTTTTAGCTGAAGGAAGAATCCCTTAAACCTGGAGAGTTGAGACCCATGGAATGGCTAGCATGCAATATGACTTCAAAGGGTCTGCATTTGCTCATCAAACCTCACCAATCCTATCACTGCTGCGTTTATGCCGCTGTACACATGCTTGATTCTCTTTTGGAGACATATAAATCCATAGGTTTTAAGATTATTACTAGTCAGGTATATTCTTAGGCGATTAATATGGGGTGTAGAGTCCACTTCGTTGAGCAAGGAGTAGCTCTTGTCTATTACATATTTGGCTTATGGAATGGTATCTGTGCTAATTTCAATCTCTGGTTTTATGCAGAACCCCAACTCACCTTTCCCCTTAAGCAAGCATAAGTTGGTTTTCTACATTTGAGACCGTGTTCTGTTTTGTAATTCAGTTTCTGTGTAGCCAAGTTTTCATTCCGTGTAGTAGTGATATCTTATGATGTTTCTTTTTCTGTGTGACTTATCTCACTTAGAATCATCGTACCTGAATCCACTCATTATGCTGCTACGGGCCTGATGATATAGATTTCATTGCTGAGTGATATTGCATTGTACGTAAGTACCACAAATTCTTTATCCATTTTTCACCTTCTGTGATATTGAATTTGTACTGTAAATGAGGTTCTTGTAAACAGAGCCGTCCCAAACTTTGGGGTGGCTGTGTCTTTTTGATTTTAATTTCCCTAAGCTATAGGACCATAAGTGGAAGTGCCCTAGGCTCTGTTGCTTTGTTTTTTAGATGTTTCAGGAAACACCATACACTTCTCCAGAGTGGCTGTTGGCAATTTACATCCCGCCCATCAGCATAACAAGGCTCCCAGTTCTCCATGGCCTGTCCTGCCTTTCTGGATTTTAAACTTTTTTCAGATGGCCCTTTTGACTGGGGGGCAGTGAGACTTCATTGTAGTGCAGATTTCCTTTGCAAGCTTGCTTGGTTGGCCAAAAAGGGCGTATGCGTTTTTTCCTGAATATATTCAGGAAAAAACGCATATGCCCTTTTTGGCCAAGTGCATCATTGTGGACGTTCTGCCTCTTTTCGTATGCTTTACATGCAATTCCAGTCTACCTCCTGAAATCGGTTTCCTGCAATTCTGCCCCGCTTTCAAGTCCTCTTGGCAGCCTTACTTCAATATATTTTTGGACGATAGCTGTCATTTATAACTCTGCAGGTTTGTGAATTACAGTGCCCCTGAGCTCCTTTCTTCAACTCGCTTTCTTGTGAGCTGGCCGCAACACCGCAGGATTGCTTCAGGCCCTAGTGTGGTTCCGGCATGGCACGCTGAGCCTTTGGTTAATTCCTCTTCCTGGTGGGAAATGAGAGTTAAATTTGCCAATCCAGACACCTCCAGCTAGTCTCTCATTTGTTCTCCCTATTCCTGTTCATTTTCCGCAGAAATTGCAAACTGGGCCAAACAGGAGGTTAAAGGCACTGACTCTCCAAGTGGGGAGAGTTTTAGTAAAGCGTCTGGAATGTTGCACCCGAGTACCAGGGGACAAAACCTGAGACACATTTGAACATGTTTCCCAATCACATGGTGGATCATACTCTGGGTTCAACATGCATGTTTTAGCTGAAGGAAGAATCCCTTAAACCTGGAGAGTTGAGACCCATGGAATGGGTATCATGCAATATGACTTCAAAGGTTCTGCATTGGCTCACCGAACCTCACCAATCCTATCACTGCTGCGCTTATGCCACTGTACACACCCTTGATTCTCTTTCGGAGACATATAAATCCATAGGTTTTAAGATTCTTCCTAGTCAGGTATATTCTTAGACGTTTAATATGGGGTGTTGAGTCCTCTTCGTTGAGCAAGGAGTAGCTCTTGTCTATTACATATTTGGCTTATGGAACGGTATCTGTGCTAATTTCAATCTCTGGTTTTATGCAGCACCCCAACTCACCTTTCCCCTTAAGCAAGCATAAGTTGGTTTTCTACATTTGAGACCTTGTTCTGTTTTGTAATTCAGTTCCTGTGTAGCCAAGTTTACATTCCGTGTATTAGTGATATCTTATGATGTTTCTTTTTCTGTGTGACATATCTCACTTAGAATCATCGTACCTGAATCCACTCATTATGCTGCTATGGGCCTGATGACATAGATTTCATTGCTGAGTGATATTGCATTGTACGTAAGTACCACAACTTCTTTATCCATTTTTCGCTTTCTGTGATATTGAACTTGTACCGTAAACGAGGTTCTTGTAAACAGAGCCGTCCCAAACTTTGGGGTGGCTGTGTTTTTTTGATTTTAATTTCCCTAAGCTATAAGACCATAAGTGGAAGTGCCCTAGGCTCTGTTGCTTTGTTTTTTAGATGTTTCAGGAAACACCATACACTTCTCCAGAGTGGCTGTTGGCAATTTACATCCCGCCCATCAGCATAACAAGGCTCCCAGTTCTCCATTGCCTGTCCGGCCTTTCTGGATTTTACACTTTTTTCAGATGGCCCTTTTGACTGGGGGGCAGTGAGACTTCATTGTAGTGCAGATTTCCTTTGCAAGCTTGCTTGGTTGGCCAAAAAGGGCGTATGCGTTTTTTCCTGAATATATTCAGGAAAAAACGCATATGCCCTTTTTGGCCAAGTGCATCATTGTGGACGTTCTGCCTCTTTTCCTATGCTTTACATGCAATTCCAGTCTACCTCCTGAAATCGGTTTCCTGCAATTCTGCCCCGCTTTCAAGTCCTCTTGGCAGCCTTACTTCAATATATTTTTGGACGATAGCTGTCATTTAAAGCTCTGCAGGTTTGTGAATTACAGTGCCCCTGAGCTCCTTTCTTCAACTCGCTTTCTTGTGAGCTGGCCGCAACACCGCAGGATTGCTTCAGGCCCTAGTGTCGTTCCGGCATGGCACGATGAGCCTTTGGTTAATTCCTCTTCCTGGTGGGAAATGAGAGTTCAATTTGCCAATCCAGACACCTCCAGCTAGTCTCTCATTTGTTCTCCCTATTCCTGTTCATTTTCCGCAGAAATTGCAAACTGGGCCAAACAGGAGGTTAAAGGCACTGACTCTCCAAGTGGGGAGAGTTTTAGTAAAGCGTCTGGAATGTTGCACCCGAGTACCAGCTGAGAAAATCTGAGACACATTTGAACACGTTTCCCGATCACACGGTGGATCATACTCTGGGTTCCACATGCATGTTTTAGCTGAAGGAAGAATCCCTTAAACCTGGAGAGTTGAGACCCATGGAATGGCTGGCATGCAATATGACTTCAAAGGGTCTGCATTTGCTCATCAAACCTCACCAATCCTATCACTGCTGCGTTTATGCTGCTGTACACATGCTTGATTCTCTTTTGGAGACATATAAATCCATAGGTTTTAAGATTCTTACTAGTCAGGTATATTCTTAGGCGTTTAATATGGGGTGTAGAGCCCACTTCGTTGAGCAAGGAGTAGCTCTTGTCTATTACATATTTGGCTTATGGAACGGTATCTGTGCTAATTTCAATCTCTGGTTTTATGCAGTACCCCAACTCACCTTTCCCCTTAAGCAAGCATAAGTTGGTTTTCTACATTTGAGACCCTGTTCTGTTTTGTAATTCAGTTTCTGTGTAGGCAAGTTTACATTCCTTGTAGTAGTGATATCTTATGATGTTTCTTTTTCTGTGTGACTTATTTCACTTAGAATCATCGTACCTGAATCCACTCATTATGCTGCTACGGGCCTGATGATATAGATTTCATTGCTGAGTGATATTGCATTGTACGTTAGTACCACAAATTCTTTATCCATTTTTCACTTTCTGTGTTATTGAACTTGTACCGTAAACGAGGATCTTGTAAACAGAGCCGTCCCAAACTTTGGGGTGGCTGTGTCTTTTTGATTTTAATTTCCCTAAGCTATACCACCATAAGTGGAAGTGCCCTAGGCTCTGTTGCTTTGTTTTGTAGATGTTTCAGGAAACACCATACACTTCTCCAGAGTGGCTGTTGGCAATTTACATCCCGCCCATCAGCATAACAAGGCTCCCAGTTCTCCATGGCCTGTCCTGCCTTTCTGGATTTTATACTTTTTTCAGATGGCCCTTTTAACCGGGGGGCAGTGAGATTTCATTGTAGTGCAGATTTCCTTTGCAAGCTTGCTTGGTTGGCCCAAAAGGGCGTATGCGTTTTTTCCTGAATATATTCAGGAAAAAACGCATACGCCCTTTTTGGCCAAGTGCATCATTTTGGACGTTCTGCCTGTTTTCCTATGCTTTACATGCAATTCCAGTCTACCTCCTGAAATCGGTTTTCTGCAATTCTGCCCCGCTTTCAAGTCCTCTTGGCAGCCTTACTTCAATATATTTTTGGACGATAGCTGTCATTTATAACTCTGCAGGTTTGTGAATTACAGAGCCTCTGAGCTCCTTTCTTCAACTTGCTTTCTTGTGAGCTGGCTGCAAGACCGCAGCATTGCTTCAGGCCCTAGTGTGGTTCCGGCATGGCACGCTGAGCCTTTGGTTAATTCCTCTTCCTGGTGGGAAATGAGAGTTAAATTTGCCAGTACAGGCACCTCCAGCTAGTCTCTCATTGGTTCTCCCTATTCCTGTTCATTTTCCGCAGAAATGGCAAACTGGGCCATACAGGAGGTTAAAGGCACTGACTCTCCAAGTGGGGAGAGTGTTAGTAAAGCTACTGGAATGTTGCACCCGACTACCAGGGGACGAAACCTGAGACACATTTGAACACGTTTCCCGATCACACGGTGGATCATACTCTGGGTTCCACATGCATGTTTTAGCTGAAGGAAGAATCCCTTAAACCTGGAGAGTTGAGACCCATGGAATGGATACCATGCAATATGACTTCAAAGGGTCTGCATTGGCTCACAGAACCTCACCAATCCTATCACTGCTACGTTTATGCCGCTGTACACACGCCTTATTCTCTTTCGGAGACATAGAAATCCATAGGTTTTAAGATTCTTACTAGTCAGGTATATTCATAGGCGTTTAATATGGAGTGTAGAGTCCACTTCGTTGAGCAAGGAGTAGCTCTTGTCTATTACATATTTGGCTTATGGAATGGTATCTGTGCTAATTTCAATCTCTGGTTTTATGCAGCACCCCAACTCACCTTTCCCCTTAAGCAAGCATAAGTTGGTTTTCTACATTTGAGACCCTGTTCTGTTTTGTAATTCAGTTCCTTTGTAGCTAAGTTTACATTCCGTGTAGTAGTGATATCTTATGATGTTTCTTTTTCTGTGTGATTTTTTTCACTTAGAATCATGGTACCTGAATCTACTCATTATGCTGCTACGGGCCTGATGACATAGATTTCATTGCTGAGTGATATTGCATTGTACATAAGTACCACAACTTCTTTATCCATTTTTCGCTTTCTGCAATATTGAACTTGTACCATAAACGAGGTTCTTGTAAACAGAGCCGTCCCAAACTTTGGGGTGGCTGTGTCTTTTTGATTTTAATTTCCCTAAGCTATAGGACCATAAGTGGAAGTGCCCTAGGCTCTGTTGCTTTGTTTTTTAGATGTTTCAGGAAACACCATACACTTCTCCAGAGTGGCTGTTGGCAATTTACATCCCGCCCATCAGCATAACAAGGCTCCCAGTTCTCCATGGCCTGTCCTGCCTTTCTGGATTTTACACTTTTTTCAGATGCTCCTTTTGACAGGGAGGAAGTGAGACTTCATTGTAGTGCAGATTTCCTTTGCAAGCTTGCTTGGTTGGCCAAAAAGTGCGTATGCGTTTTTTCCTGAATATATTCAGGAAAAAACGCATACGCCCTTTTTGGCCAAGTGCATCATTGTCGACGTTCTGAGTGTTTTCATATGTTTTCAATGCAATTCCAGTCTACCTCCTGAAATCGGTTTCCTGCAATTCTGCCTTGCTGTCAGTGCCTCTTCATAGCCTTACCTCAATATACTTTTTGAAAATTGTTGGCCTTTTTAACTCTGCAGGTTTTTGAATTGCCGTGGCCCTTAGCTGCATTTTTCAGCTCTTATTTTTGTGATCTTGCCTCATATCCACAGGATTTCTTCAGGCCCTATTCTTCTTCTGGGTCGCCTTGCTCTGCCTTTGGTTAATTCTTCTTCCTGATGTGAATTAGAGTGACATGTTCCCATTGAAACCGCTACAGCTATTTTCTCACTGGTTCCCCCTATTCCCATTCATCCTCCGCACTAACTGCAGACTGTGCGATACCGGAACGTAAAGGCATTGACTCTCCATGTGGAGATGTTGTTAGTAAAGTGGCTGGAATGTTGATCCGGAGCCCCAGGAGAGGAAAATGAGGTGCGTTTTAGAAACCTTTCCCGATCATATGGTATACCATCCGCTGGATTTCCCATGCATGGTTTAGCTGTAGGAAGATTCCCTTCAACCTGGAGTGTTGGGACCCTTGGAATGAGTAGCATGAAGTATTGCATTAAACTTTCGGCAGTTGCTCACCAAAGCTCACCAATCCTCTCAGCCCCAAGTGTCCAGCCTTATGTCTTATCCAGCTGTGGGTTTATATGTGGTCATTCCAGGTTGCATCACAGCCCCTGAGCGAATTTTGTAAGAATTTTTCTCTCTTTCATTGTTTCTGCGTTTTGGTTTTAAAATTTATTTCTATAATGGGGTTTAGCTCATTTTCACTGCTGTGTTTGGCCGCTCTGCACACACTTGATTCCCTTATGGAGATATATCAATACATGGGTTTTAAGATTCTTATTACTCAGATATATTTCTCTGCGGTGTATAGGGTGTGTTGAGGCCAGTTCATTGAGCAAGGTGTAGATCTTGTCTAATACCTATTTGGTTTATTGAACGGTATCTGTGCTAATTTCAAACTCTGGTTTTATGCATCACCCCACCTCTCCTTTCCCCTTAAGCTGACATAAGTGTGTTTTCTAAATGTGAGACACTGTTCTGTTTTGTAATTCATTTTTTGTGCAGCCATATTTATCCTCCCTCTATAAGTGATATCTTATGATATGTTTCTTTTTCTGTTTGACTTATTTCAAGTAGTATTATCGGACCTAAATCCACTCTTTATCCTTCTACTAGCCTTATTACATTGATTTCATGGTGAAGAGATATTCCATTGTACATAAGTACCACATTTTCTTTATCCATTGTTCTCTTTCCTGGGATATTTAAGGTGTACTGAAGTTGAGGTTCTTGTAAACAGAGTAGCCCTAAACTGTGGTGTGCTTGTGTCTTGTTGATTTTTAGACTTCCCTAGATATACTTCCGTGATTGGAAGTGCCCTATGCTCTGTAGCTCTGTTTTTTAGATGATTTAGGAACCACCATACACTTCTCCAGAGTGGCTCTCGGCAGTTCACACACTGTCCATCAGCGTATAAAGGCTCCCTGTTCTCCATGGCCTGTCCTGCATTTCTGGTTTTTACAATTTTTTCGGATGGCCCTTTTGACCGGTGGGAAATGAGACTTCTTTGTTGTGCACATTTGCATTGCTTGCTTGCTTGGTTGCCCATAAAGTGCGTATGCGTTTTTTCCTGGATATATTCAGGAAAAAACGCATACTCCCTTTTGGGCCAACTGCATCATTGTCGAAATTCTGCCGCTTTTCATGTGCTTTAAAGACGAGTCCAATCTATCTCTTGAAATCTGTTTCTTGCAATTCTGTCTTGCATTCAGATCCTCTTCTTTGCCTTACCTCAACATATTTTGGGACGTTAGTTTTCATTTATAACTCTGCAGGTTTGTGAATTGCAGTGACCCTGAGCTCCATTTTTTAAGTTGCTCTTTTGTGAGCTGGCCTCAAAGCCGCAGGATTGCTTCAGGCCCTATTTTGGCTCCGGCGAGGCGGGCTGAGCCTTTTTTTAATTCTTATTCTTAATGGGAAATTAGAGTGACATGTGCCCGTCCAAACCCCTACAACTATTCTCTCATTGGTTCCCCCTCTTCCCGTTCATCCTCCTCACAATTTGCAAAATGTGTGAAACAGAAGTTTAAATGTGCTGATTCTCTAAGTGGGGAGATTCTAAGTAACGTGGCTGGAATGATGAACAGGAGCACCAGGAGAGGATAAATGAGGTGCATTTTAGACACATCTCCCGATCACATGGTGTACAGTCCTCTGGGTTTTCCATGCATGTTTTCGCTGTAGGAAGATCCCTTGAACCTGCAGATTTGGGACCCATTGAATGGGTACCAGGTAGTATTACTTTAAAGGGTGTGCATTTCCTCACCCAACCTCATATTTCTCTTAGCGTAAACAGTTTCCAGCCTTATGTCTCATCCTGCTGTGGGTCTAGATGTGTTCAATCCATGTTGCATCACCGTCCCTGAGGAAAAGTTGTAAGAGGTTTTCTCTGTCTCTTTGTCGTTTATTTTTTTCAATTTATTACTATATTGGTTACAGCTGATTTTCAAAGCTCTGTTTCTTGCTGCTGTACATCCACTTGATTCACATACAGAGAGACATCAATAAATTCTTTTTCAGATTCTTACCAGTCATATATATTCTTTTCCAGTGACTTGAGTGTGCTGAGTGCAGTTCTTTTAGCTACCGTGTAGGCCTTGTTGATTATCAGTTTGGTATTTGGAATGGTATCTTTGCTAATTTCAACCTCCTGGATGATGCCTCACCCCTCCCCACCTTTCCCGTTTAGCAGCCTTACGCGTGTTGTCTACATATTTGACTATGTTTTTGTTTTGTAATTTATTTCATGTGTAGCCATTTTGGATTCCACCTTTAAGTGATATCTTATGATATGTGTCTTTTTCTTTTTGAATTATGTCACTTAGAATGATCATACGTAACTCCTCCGGAGTTGTTACAACTGGCCATATTTCATTGATTTCCAGGCTGAGTAATATTCCACTCTACATAAGTACCACATCTCTATCCATTTTTTCCCTCCAGAGACATTTAAGTTATATCCTAGTCGAGAATCTTTTAAACAGAGAGGCAGTAAACATTGGGGTGCCTGTGTCCTCTCGATTTTTGTTTTTCCCAAGACATACGCCCATGAGTGCAAGTGCCCTATGCTCTGTAGCTCATTTTTTAGATGCTTTAGTAAACACAATACACTTCTCCAGAATGGCCATTGGCAATATACATTTCCACTATAAGCCTCACAGGGCTCCCTCTTCTCCTTGCCCTGTCCTGCATTTCTGGTGTTTACACTTTATGAGGATGGCTCTTCTGACTGATGCGAAGTGATATCTTTTGTAGTATTGATTTCCAGTGCCCACCTGTTTGGTTGGCTAAAAAAGTGTATGCCCTTTTCTTGAATATATACAGAAAAAAACGCATACAGCCTTTTTGGCCAACTGCAATGTTGGCAATGTTCAGCCCCTTTTCTTGTGCTTAATGGCGAGTCCTTTCTACCTCCTCAAATCCCTTTCCTGCCATTCTCCCTTGCTTACCAATCCTTTTCTCTGACTTTCCTCAAGACATTTTTCAGTGATAGATATTTTCAACTCTGCAGTTTCGTGAATTTTACTGCCCCTGAGTTCCATTGTTCAACTTGTGTTTATGGGAACTGGCCACAAAGCAGTGGGATTTCCTCAAGCCCTATACTGTTTCCATGGGCAACCCTAGCCTTTGGTCAATTCGTCTTCCTGATTGGAAATTAGAGTGACATGTGCCTGTCTGAACACCTAGGACTTGTCTCTCATTGTTCCTCATCCTTCCGCTTCATCCTCTGGACAAATTCCAAACTGTATGCAACAGGATGTTGACAGTGCTGACATCTCCAAGTGGGGAGACTGTTAGTAAAGACGCTGGAGGGGTGAACCCGAGCACCAGGAGATGAGGAGATGAGATGCCTTTTCCAAACTCTTCCTGATCAGACGGTATACCATCCTCTGTGTGTGACAGACATGTTTTAGCAGTAGGAAGAGTCCCATTCATGTAAGGAGAACACCAGGGCTTTTTCAAAATCAGTGTCTTCCCGAAACCCAAACTGGGGAATTTTTTAAGCTACGGCTACACATATGTTCATTAAGGGCCTTGGGAAGTAGGCAGAGTCCAAACTTTAGATGATTGAAGTCTTCAGGGTCAGAAGCACTCACCACTGGCTTCCCTTAGGTTACACTTTAACTGTCATTGATAGATGATGTCAATAAAAATATCTATTCTTTTTCCGATTATTTCCCCTTATAGGTTATTGCAAAATATTGAGTGTAGTTCCCTGTGCTACACAGTGGTTCCTTGTTGATGATCTATTTTATACATAGCAGTGTGTATGTGTTAATTCCAAACTGTTAATTTATCCCTCCTCCCAACTTTCCCCTTTGGTAATAATAAATTATAAGATTTTATACTTCTCAGAAATGGGGGAGCTGAAAGAGAGGTATCATTTTCAATGGAAAAGCATTTAAAACAAGATTGAAGCTTTAACCAAGATTATTAGATGTACATCCTTGGAAAGAAATCACTTCATTTCTCTAATATTGACCTGACAAATAAGACAAACCTTTTCACTGAACTTGCTTATAATAAAGTGATGGAAATATCAAATGGAAGTGTTAGAAACATCTTATTTTACCCGAGCCTTATAAACTGTTCTATGTTAACTACAGTTTGGCTCACACATCTGTTCATTGAAGTTACAATAGTCTCAATTTCTGTTACTGATCCTCCAGAGTGGACCCCAACAAGTGTCCCCCTGCCCAGTGTCATTGGGGCCAACAGATCGAGACTGAGTTTGGTTCACAAGCAAAGGAAACTTTATATTTTGATCAGAGAATGGAGAGGTGAGAGCATGCACTACCCCGTGGGCTGTGGGCTGGGCTGCTGTGTAGAGATCCTGTCAGAGTCAGTGGGAGGGAGGGGGCGGAGCACTCAAGGGCCGGGTTGGCTGCAGCTCAGGCTCTATATCTTAGAGTCTGCACTGGGCCCCAGGAGCTGAGGTGTCGACCCAGCCATTCTGCACTAGGAAATCTGGTCTGAAGTGCCGGGTGTGGAACCTCTGCATGCGGGACCCTAGGAGCACGTGAAATTAGACAAAGCACAAAGGATAAAAAAGGTCAGACTTGACTTTATTGCCCAGATTCTATTTTTATCTCCCAGGGATTTTTAATGGGCTTTGCTGGGGACAAACCCCTCCTCTGCCTTTTGTCCCGTTCCTCATTCTTGGAGTGCTGAGGGTGCAGACCCTTCTTCTGTAACTGCTGAGTGCTGAGTTGGGAGCCCTCATACCAGGGGATGAGGGTCAGAACTTCTCCCCAGCAGCCTCCAGGTGACGTTGATTGGCCCCAGGACCCCTGCCTCCCTGCTCGTCCGCCTGAGCACCAGCATTGGAAGTGTTATAGATTCTAATGACCTTTAAGGGTTCAGGAAAGAGATGTGCAGAGACGCTGTGGGGGCCGGTTTCACCCCGCCCCACATTTGTTCGGCCACCTTAGGCTGACCGTTTCTGCCAGCCTAGATGCTCTGACCAGTAGTCTGCTCTTTCTTCAATTAGGCCCCTGAATTAACGTAAAAACAGCACCAGGTGTCAGAGCCCTGCCCGCTCAACTCCCAGACAGTCCAGGGTCAGTGGTGATCAAGGACCATGATGGCCACTGAGTCAACAGCCTTTTGAAGTAAACAGGAGTCCAGCCGGTCTTATTGGCCACCATCATCACGGTGTCTGTAGGCTTTTCTATGGTGACAGTGTGATATACGTTTCCCCCGCCAAGACTATTAGCTCCCCTCCGGGTGCAGTAAGTCCTGCAAGCAGTAGTCTACTCCTTCGGGACACACTATTGTTGTTTTATGAGAGAAACTCCAGGTCAAGTGATGTTCACACGAGTCGTCATGGTGCCCTGTTGCCCCCGGTTATCTCTCTGGATGTTGGAGTTGGAGGGCCTCCTCACTCGAGGTCGGTGTGCCCACGGAGCGAACCCTGCAACTTCAGGGCATGGTTGGTGATTAGGATCACCACGTGGGGTCCTTTTCCCTTAGGAGGGAGGTGGCCTTTTGGGCTGCTGATTTCCAGGTTTTTAGATACCGCCAGTATCTTGGCCAGATGTGGCAGTGGGCCAAGCCCCTTGGTGACTCTATTTTATCCTACCTGGATGGCATTCTTGCGTTGTTCCATTTCAAGTGGTCCCAGTTTTTGCACTAATTCTCCAATGGCGACTCACCCTTCACCGGGAATGGAAAGGTCAAAGGGTTTAGCTCAATTAGGGAGTTCCAGGGCAAGGGTCTGAATTGACTGCTCTTTCCATTCTTGAAAGGCCACTTCTGGATTCTGTTCAAAAGGATCATCATCTTTTCCTTTCAGTGTTTCATATAGAGGCCCAGCTAGTAGACTGTAGTTAGGGATCCAGAAGCAGCAAACCCTGGCCTCCCCAGGAACCCCTAAGCTGTCTTCTAGTTTTAGAAAGGGGTAAGGCTGCAAATGGTTTCTTCCCTTTCCTGGGATGGGCTTCTCCGACCTTCTGTGAGAATGAAGCCCAGGCAGGTCACCGCAGTCTGTGATATTTGAGCTTTTTCTTGGACAACTTCTATCCTTTATTGGCTTGGTAGTTCAGAGGCCTCCTTAGTAGGGCTGGCGATCAGAATGTCGTCTGCATATTGAAGGAGGGTTTCCTTTTCTAGAGGTAGAACTTTTTGGTCTTTAGCTAAGCTTTCCCCAAAGATGGTGTGGGAATTTTTGAACCCTTGGGGCAAGACGGCCCGGAAGTATTGTTTTAGTTGTATGTTGAGTCCTGCCACTCACAAGCCAAAATTTCTTGTGACTCTGGGACTAATGGAATACAAAAGAAGGCATCATTGAAGACTAATACAGAATACCATGTCCTGGTGGTTGGTAGAATGACCAGCAGGGTGTAGGAAATGGAGCAACTGGAGGTATATCCTCGGTGGCTTCACTGACTGTCCTGACATCCTTTACCAGGTCCCCAGCAGCCCATGGGGCTCTCGTGGTCAGGCCAATCCCAGGATATGGAGCTCTCCTGGGCAGGTACCCCACCCCCAACCCAGCCCACGGGGCTCTCATGGTCAGGCCTCTCCCAGGATACAGAGCTACCCTTGCAGGTACCGTGGCAGGGCTGGGCACACAGGAACTGTGCACATAGCCCTCATTGAAGAGCACCCCCATCTCACCTGTCGCTCAGAGCTGACACAGAGCACCTCAGAGCAGGACTTGAACTAACAAACAGCAGCTCCGACAGGTCTGTGACCCTGGGCATCACTCTGTGTGGCCTCCCTCCACCTGGTCTTCCAGAGACTTCCACTGCACCCGGGGCACCAAGCCTCTGTCTCCAACCACCACCCACCCCTCCTCTCCCTGACTCCTGGGTTCCTCTCATTAGGAGAGGGTTTTCTTGAAGTTGTCTCCCACTCATGGGCCAGATAAAATGATTAGAAAAGAAGCCAAAGCTGCAGCCCCTTGTCTATCCTGACTCTCAGGAGCCCACACCTGTTCCTTGGACCTGGCCGGTTCAGCAAGTTCCATTTTCTGCAACTGTGAGCCCCTGAGGGGTGATGATTGGCTGACCTGGGCAGCCTTACCATGCCGGCCAGCCCTCCCCAGGTGTGCCTGGGTTGAGATCAATATAAATACCACTCCAGGCAGCAAGAGCCCCTGCAGCTGTGCCTGACGCCATTTTCTCTGCCCTGTCAGCAGTCTCGGGGCTGGGCTGGTGGGAGGGAGTGAGAGGCCACGGCTTTGTGGGTGGCCCAGTGTGAGTGGGGCTCTGCTGGACTTTCTGCAGCAGTTGCCAGGCTGCCACCTGCTAAAGAAGAGGATGTGTCACCCATACCTGCTGCTGGAATTTCTCCCTGGGCAGAGGTGAGGAAGGAAAAAAGCAGTGGGGGCAGGGACAGGACGGGTATCTCAGGCAGGGAAATGGAAATCTTCCAGAAGAGCACCCAGGGACAGGACCATCCTGGCTGGCCTGCAGGCACCAAGTCAGCTGGCATGCTGTCACTCGTGTGGCTCCATGGCCCTTCCTCTAGGCTTTCAAGTCCTTGTATATATTCAGGTGTTTTACCTGGGAAGGGTGGGAACAGTTCAACAGCAACTGGCCTGGGGCTCAGCTCACGTTCACTCACAGATGCCTCGGCACAGTGCCCCAGCTTTGCAATGAGTACGCTTGTGTGGGGGCTGCTGGCTGAATGGGAGACGATTCCCCACCACTGACCAACTTCAGAATTGTTTACAACTGGAGCAAGTGCCCTGATACGGTTTTCCTCTGAGTAACTGGTGGGTTCTGTTTTTTTTTTTTTCTCTTTTTCGTTTTTGGTTCAAGGTAGATTTTATTCCTCTTTTTTGTATTTACAGATATAAGCATGGAAATAATTTATTCATATAAATACATGTATGTGAAGGGAATAATTGTTTTTTCTGTTTTATTTTTTAAATTTTATTTCTTTTTAATTTTGAATTTTATATTTTTATACAGCAGGTTCTTATTGGTTATCTATTTTATACATATAAATGTTTACATGCCAATCCCAATCTCTCAGCTCCTCCCACCACCACCCCCCCAAGAGCTTTCCCCCCTTGTTGTCCATACGATTGTTGTCTACATCTGTTGCTCTATTTATGCCTTGCAAAACGGTTAATCTGTACAGTTTTTCTAGGTTCCACATATATGCATGAATATACAAGATTTGTTTTTCTCTTTCTGACTTACTTCACTCTGTATGACAGTCTCTAGATCCATCGACGTCTCTACAAATGACCCAATTTCATTCCTTTCATGGCTTAGTAATATTCCATTTTATATATGTACCACATCTTTATGCATTCGTCTGTCTGTGGGCATTTAGGTTGCTTCCATTACCTCGATATTGTAAATAGTGATGCAATGAACATTGCGGTGAATGTCTCTTTTTGATTTATGGTTTTGTCTGTGTATATGTCCAGTACTGGGATTGCTGTATCATATGGTAATTCTATTATTAGTTTCTTAAGACTCCATATTGTTCTCCATAGTGACTGTATCAATTTATATTCCCAACAATAGTGGAAGAGGCTTCCTTTTCCCCACACCCTTTCCAGCAATTGTTGTTTGTAGATTTTCAGATGATGCCCATTCTAACAGGTGTGAGGTGATACCTCATTGTTGAGTCCATTTCGTTGAGCAAGGGGTAGGTCTTGTCTATTACATATTTGGCTTATGGAACGGTATCTGTGCTAATTTCAAACTCTGGTTTTATGCAGCACCCCAACTCACCTTTCCCCTTAAGCAAGCATAAGTTGGTTTTCTAAACTTGAGACCCTGTTCTGTTTTGTAATTCAGTTCATGTGTAGCCAAGTTTACATTCCATGTATTAGTGATACCTTATGATGTTTCCTTATCTGTGTGACTTATTTCACTTAGAATCATCGTGCCTCAATCCACTCATTATGCGGGTACAGGCCTGGTGACACAGATTTCATTGCTGAGTGGTATTCTGTTGTACGTTAAGTACCGCAACTTCTTTATCAATTATTTGCTCTCTGGGATACTTAACTTGTACCATAGAAGAGGTTCCTGTAAACAGAGCCGTCATAAATTTTGGGGTGGCTGTGTCTTTTTGATTTTAATTTCCCTAAGCTATAGGACCATAAGTGGAAATGCCCTAGACTCTGTTGCTTTGTTTTTCAGATGTATCAGGAAACACCATACACTTCTCCAGAGTGGCTGTTGGCAATTTACATCCCGCCCATCAGCATAACAAGGTTCCTTTATCCCCATGGCCTGTCTTGCCTTTCTGCATTTTCCACTTTTTTCAGATGGCTCTTTAAACTGGGGGGAAGTGACACTTCATAGTAGTTCGGATTTCCATTGCAAGCTTGCTTGGTTTGCCAAAAAGGGCGTATGCGTTTTTTCCTGAATATATTCAGGAAAAAACGCATACGCCCTTTTTGGCCAAGTGCATCATTGTGGACGTTCTGCCTCTTTTCCTATGCTTTACATGCAATTCCAGTCTACCTCCTGAAATCGGTTTCCTGCAATTCTGCCCCGCTTTCAAGTCCTCTTGGCAGCCTTACTTCAATATATTTTTGGACGATAGCTGTCATTTATAACTCTGCAGGTTTGTGAATTACAGTGCCCCTAAGCTCCTTTCTTTAACTCGCTTTCTTGTGAGCTGGCCGCAACACCGCAGGATTGCTTCAGGCCCTAGTGTGGTTCCGGCATGGCACGCTGAGCCTTTGGTTAATTCCTCTTCCTGGTGGGAAATGAGAGTTAAATTTGCCCGTCCAGACACCTCCAGCTAGTCTCTCATTGGTTCTCCCTATTCCTGTTCAACTTTCAAAGAATTTGCAAACTGGGCCAAACAGGAGGTTAAAGGCACTGACTCTCCAAGTGGGGAGAGTGTTAGTAAAGCGTCTGGAATGTTGCACCCGAGTACCAGGGGACGAAACCTGAGACACATTTGAACACGTTTCCCGATCACACGGTGGATCATACTCTGGGTTCCACATGCATGTTTTAGCTGAAGGAAGAATCCCTTAAACCTGGAGAGTTGAGACCCTTGGCATGGGTACCATGCAATATGACTTCAAAGGGTCTGCATTGGCTCACCGAACCTCACCAATCCTATCACTGCTGCGCTAATGCACTGTACACACGCTTCATTCTCTTTCAGAGACATATAAATCCATAGGTTTTAAGATTCTTACTAGTCAGGTATATTCTTAGGCGTTTAATATGGGGTGTAGAGTCCACTTCGTTGAGCAAGGAGTAGCTCTTGTCTATTACATATTTGGCTTATGGAACTGTATCTGTGCTAATTTCAATCTCTGGTTTTATGCAGCACCCCAACTCACCTTTGCCCTTAAGCAAGCATAAGTTGGTTTTCTACATTTGAGACCCTGTTCTGTTTTGTAATTCAGTTCCTGTGTACCCAAGTTTACATTCCGTGTATTAGTGATATCTTATGATGTTTCTTTTTCTGTATGACTTATTTCACTTAGAATCATCGTACCTGAATCCACTCATTATGCTGCTACGGGCCTGATGATATACATTTCATTGCTGAGTGATATTGCATTGTATGTAAGTACCACAAATTCTTTATCCATTTTTCGCTTTCTGTGATATTGAACTTGTACCACAAACGAGGTTCTTGTAAACAGAGCCGTCCCAAACTTTGGGGTGGCTGTGTCTTTTTGATTTTAATTTCCCTAAGCTATAGGACCATAAGTGGAAGTGCCCTAGGCTCTGTTGCTTTGTTTTGTAGATGTTTCAGGAAACACCATAAACTTCTCCAGAGTGGCTGTTGGCAATTTACATCCCGCCCATCAGCATAACAAGGCTCCCAGTTCTCCATGGCCTGTCCTGCCTTTCTGGATTTTATACTTTTTTCAGATGGCCCTTTTGACCGGGGGGCAGTGAGACTTCATTGTAGTGCAGATTTCCTTTGCAAGCTTGCTTGGTTGGCCCAAAAGGGCGTATGCGTTTTTTCCTGAATATATTCAGGAAAAAACGCATACGCCCTTTTTAGCCAAGTGCATCATTGTGGACGTTCTGCCTCTTTTCCTATGCTTTACATGCAATTCCAGTCTACCTCCTGAAATCGGTTTCCTGCAATTCTGCCCCGCTTTCAAGTCCTCTTGGCAGCCTTACTTCAATATATTTTTGGACGATAGCTGTCATTTATAACTCTGCAGGTTTGTGAATTACAGTGCCCCTGAGCTCCTTTCTTCAACTCGCTTTCTTGTGAGCTGGCCGCAACACCGCAGGATTGCTTCAGGCCCTAGTGTGGTTCCGGCATGGCACGCTGAGCCTTTGGTTAATTCCTCTTCCTGGTGGGAAATGAGAGTTAAATTTGCCCGTCCAGGCACCTCCAGCTAGTCTCTCATTGGTTCTCCCTATTCCTGTTTATTTTCCGCAGAAATTGCAAACTGGGCCAAACAGGAGTTTAAAGGCACTGACTCTCCAAGTTGGGAGAGTGTTAGTAAAGCGTCTGGAATGTTGCACCCGAGTACCAGGGGACGAAACCTGAGACACATTTGAACACGTTTCCCGATCACACGGTGGATCATACTCTGGGTTCCACATGCATGTTTTAGCTGAAGGAAGAATCCCTTAAACCTGGAGAGTTGAGACCCATGGAATGGGTACCATGCAATGTGACCTCAAAGGGTCTGCATTTGCTCACCGAACCTCACCAATCCTATCACTGCTGCGTTTATGCCGCTGTACACACGCTTGATTCTCTTTCGGAGACATAGAAATGTATAGGTTTTAAGATTCTTACTGGTCAGGTATATTCTTAGGCGATTAATATGGGGTGTAGAGTCCACTTCGTTGAGCAAGGAGTAGCTCTTGTCTATTACATATTTGCCTTATGGAACGGTATCTGTGCTAATTTCAATCTCTGGTTTTATGCAGCACCCCAACTCACCTTTCCCCTTAAGCAAGCATAAGTTGGTTTTCTACATTTGAGACCTTGTTCTGTTTTGTAATTCAGTTCCTGTGTAGCCAAGTTTACATTCCGTGTATTAGTGATATCTTATGATGTTTCTTTTTCTGTGTGACTTATCTCACTTAGAATCATCGTACCTGAATCCACTCATTATGCTGCTATGGGCCTGATGACATAGATTTCATTGCTGAGTGATATTGCATTGTACGTAAGTACCACAACTTCTTTATCCATTTTTCGCTTTCTGTGATATTGAACTTGTACCGTAAACGAGGTTCTTGTAAACAGAGCCGTCCCAAACTTTGGGGTGGCTGTGTCTTTTTGATTTTAATTTCCCTAAGCTATAGGACCATAAGTGGAAGTGCCCTAGGCTCTGTTGCTTTGTTTTTTAGATGTTTCAGGAAACACCATACACTTCTCCAGAGTGGCTGTTGGCAATTTACATCCCGCCCATCAGCATAACAAGGCTCCCAGTTCTCCATGGCCTGTCCGGCCTTTCTGGATTTTACACTTTTTTCGGATGGCCCTTTTGACTGGGGGGCAGTGAGACTTCATTGTAGTGCAGATTTCCTTTGCAAGCTTGCTTGGTTGGCCAAAAAGGGCGTATGGGTTTTTTCCTGAATATATTCAGGAAAAAACGCATACGCCCTTTTTGGCCAAGTGCATCATTGTGGACATTCTGTCTCTTTTCCTATGCTTTACATGCAATTCCAGTCTACCTCCTGAAATCGGATTCCTGCAATTCTGCCCCGCTTTCGAGTCCTCTTGGCAGCCTTACTTCAATATATTTTTGGACGATAGCTGTCATTTATAACTCTGCAGGTTTGTGAATTACAGTGCCCCTGAGCTCCTTTCTTCAACTCGCTTTCTTGTGAGCTGGCCGCAACACCGCAGGATTGCTTCAGGCCCTAGTGTGGTTCCGGCATGGCACGCTGAGCCTTTGGTTAATTCCTCTTCCTGGTGGGAAATGAGAGTTAAATTTGCCCATCCAGACACCTCCAGCTAGTCTCTCATTGGTTCTCCTTATTCCTGTTCATCTTCCGCAGAAATTGCAAACTGGGCCAAACAGGAGGTTAAAGGCACTGACTCTCCAAGTGGGGAGAGTGTTAGTAAAGCGTCTGGAATGTTGCACCCGAGTACCAGGGGACAAAACCTGAGACACATTTGAACACGTTTCCCGATCACATGGTGGATCATACTCTGGGTTCCACATGCATGTTTTAGCTGAAGGAAGAATCCCTTAAACCTGGAGAGTTGAGACCCATGGAATGGGTACCATGCAATATGACTTCAAAGGTTCTGCATTGGCTCACCGAACCTCACCAATCCTATCACTGCTGCGCTTATGCCACTGTACACACCCTTGATTCTCTTTCGGAGACATATAAATCCATAGGTTTTAAGATTCTTCCTAGTCAGGTATATTCTTAGACGTTTAATATGGGGTGTTGAGTCCTCTTCGTTGAGCAAGGAGTAGCTCTTGTCTATTACATATTTGGCTTATGGAACGGTATCTGTGCTAATTTCAATCTCTGGTTTTATGCAGAACCCCAACTCACCTTTCCCCTTAAGCAAGCATAAGTTGGTTTTCTACATTTGAGACCTTGTTCTGTTTTGTAATTCAGTTCCTGTGTAGCCAAGTTTACATTCCGTGTATTAGTGATATCTTATGATGTTTCTTTTTCTGTGTGACTTATCTCACTTAGAATCATCGTACCTGAATCCACTCATTATGCTGCTATGGGCCTGATGACATAGATTTCATTGCTGAGTGATATTGCATTGTACGTAAGTACCACAACTTCTTTATCCATTTTTCGCTTTCTGTGATATTGAACTTGTACCGTAAACGAGGTTCTTGTAAACAGAGCCGTCCCAAACTTTGGGGTGGCTGTGTTTTTTTGATTTTAATTTCCCTAAGCTATAGGACCATAAGTGGAAGTGCCCTAGGCTCTGTTGCTTTGTTTTTTAGATGTTTCAGGAAACACCATACACTTCTCCAGAGTGGCTGTTGGCAATTTACATCCCGCCCATCAGCATAACAAGTCTCCCAGTTCTCCATGGCCTGTCCGGACTTTCTGGATTTTACACTTTTTTCAGATGGCCCTTTTGACTGGGGGGCAGTGAGACTTCATTGTAGTGCAGATTTCTTTTGCAAGCTTGCTTGGTTGGCCAAAAAGGGCGTATGCGTTTTTTCCTGAATATATTCAGGAAAAAACGCATACGCCCTTTTTGGCCAAGTGCATCATTGTGGACGTTCTGCCTCTTTTCCTATGCTTTACATGCAATTCCAGTCTACCTCCTGAAATCGGTTTCCTGCAATTCTGCCCCGCTTTCAAGTCCTCTTGGCAGCCTTACTTCAATATATTTTTGGACGATAGCTGTCATTTATAACTCTGCAGGTTTGTGAATTACAGTGCCCCTGAGCTCCTTTCTTCAACTCGCTTTCTTGTGAGCTGGCCGCAACACTGCAGGATTGCTTCAGGCCCTAGTGTGGTTCCGGCATGGCACGCTGAGCCTTTGGTTAATTCCTCTTCCTGGTGGGAAATGAGAGTTAAATTTTCCAATCCAGACACCTCCAGCTAGTCTCTCATTTGTTCTCCCTATTCCTGTTCATTTTCCACAGAAATTGCAAACTGGGCCAAACAGGAGGTTAAAGGCACTGACTCTCCAAGTGGGGAGAGTTTTAGTAAAGCGTCTGGAATGTTGCACCCAAGTACCAGCGGAGAAAATCTGAGACACATTTGAACACGTTTCCCGATCACACGGTGGATCATACTATGGGTTCCACATGCATGTTTTAGCTGAAGGAAGAATCCCTTAAACCTGGAGAGTTGAGACCCATGGAATGGCTGGCATGCAATATGACTTCAAAGGGTCTGCATTTGCTCATCAAACCTCACCAATCCTATCACTGCTGCGTTTATGCTGCTGTACACATGCTTGATTCTCTTTTGGAGACATATAAATCCATAGGTTTTAAGATTATTACTAGTCAGGTATATTCTTAGGCGATTAATATGGGGTGTAGAGTCCACTTCGTTGAGCAAGGAGTAGCTCTTGTCTATTACATATTTGGCTTATGGAATGGTATCTGTGCTAATTTCAATCTCTGGTTTTATGCAGAACCCCAACTCACCTTTCCCCTTAAGCAAGCATAAGTTGGTTTTCTACATTTGAGACCGTGTTCTGTTTTGTAATTCAGTTTCTGTGTAGCCAAGTTTACATTCCGTGTAGTAGTGATATCTTATGATGTTTCTTTTTCTGTGTGACTTATCTCACTTAGAATCATCGTACCTGAATCCACTCATTATGCTGCTACGGGCCTGATGATATAGATTTCATTGCTGAGTGATATTGCATTGTACGTAAGTACCACAAATTCTTTATCCATTTTTCACCTTCTGTGATATTGAATTTGTACTGTAAATGAGGTTCTTGTAAACAGAGCCGTCCCAAACTTTGGGGTGGCTGTGTCTTTTTGATTTTAATTTCCCTAAGCTATAGGACCATAAGTGGAAGTGCCCTAGGCTCTGTTGCTTTGTTTTTTAGATGTTTCAGGAAACACCATACACTTCTCCAGAGTGGCTGTTGGCAATTTACATCCCGCCCATCAGCATAACAAGGCTCCCAGTTCTCCATGGCCTGTCCTGCCTTTCTGGATTTTACACATTTTTCAGATGGCCCTTTTGACCGGGGGGCAGTGAGACTTCATTGTAGTGCAGATTTCCTTTGCAAGCTTGCTTGGTTGGCCAAAAAGGGCGTATGTGTTTTTTCCTGAATATATTCAGGAAAAAACGCATACGCCCTTTTTGGCCAAGTGCATCATTGTGGACGTTCTGCCTCTTTTCCTATGCTTTACATGCAATTCCAGTCTACCTCCTGAAATCGGTTTCCTGCAATTCTGCCCCGCTTTCAAGTCCTCTTGGCAGCCTTACTTCAATATATTTTTGGACGATAGCTGTCATTTATAACTCTGCAGGTTTGTGAATTACAGTGCCCCTGAGCTCCTTTCTTCAACTCGCTTTCTTGTGAGCTGGCCGCAACACCGCAGGATTGCTTCAGGCCCTAGTGTGGTTCCGGCATGGCACGCTGAGCCTTTGGTTAATTCCTCTTCCTGGTGGGAAATGAGAGTTAAATTTGCCCGTCCAGACACCTCCAGCTAGTCTCTCACTGGTTCTCCCTATTCCTGTTCATCTTCCGCAAATATTGCAAACTGGGCCAAACAGGAGGTTAAAGGCACTGACTCTCCAAGTGGGGAGAGTGTTAGTAAAGCGTCTGGAATGTTGCACCCGAGTACCAGGGGACAAAACCTGAGACACATTTGAACACGTTTCCCGATCACATGGTGAATCATACTCTGGGTTCCACATGCATGTTTTAGCTGAAGGAAGAATCCCTTAAACCTGGAGAGTTGAGACCCATGGAATGGGTACCATGCAATATGACTTCAAAGGTTCTGCATTTGCTCACCGAACCTCACCAATCCTATCACTGCTGCATTTATGCCGCTGTAGACACGCTTGATTCTCTTTCGGAGACATATAAATCCATAGATTTTAAGATTCTTCCTAGTCAGGTATATTCTTAGACGTTTAATATGGGGTGTTGAGTCCTCTTCGTTGAGCAAGGAGTAGCTCTTGTCTATTACATATTTGGCTTATGGAATGGTATCTGTGCTAATTTCAATCTCTGGTTTTATGCAGCAGCCCAACTCACCTTTCCCCTTAAGCAAGCATAAGTTGGTTTTCTACATTTGAGATCCTGTTCTGTTTTGTAATTCAGTTCCTGTGTAGCCAAGTTTACATTCCGTGTATTAGTGATATCTTATGATGTTTCTTTTTCTGTGTGACTTATCTCACTTAGAATCATCGTACCTGAATCCACTCATTATGCTGCTATGGGCCTGATGACATAGATTTCATTGCTGAGTGATATTGCATTGTACGTAAGTACCACAACTTCTTTATCCATTTTTCGCTTTCTGTGATATTGAACTTGTACCGTAAATGAGGATCTTGTAAACAGAGCCGTCCCAAACTTTGGGGTGGCTGTGTCTTTTTGATTTTAATTTCCCTAAGCTATAGGACCATAAGTGGAAGTGCCCTAGGCTCTGTTGCTTTGTTTTTTAGATGTTTCAGGAAACACCATACACTTCTCCAGAGTGGCTGTTGGCAATTTACATCCCGCCCATCAGCATAACAAGGCTCCCAGTTCTCCATGGCCTGTCCGGCCTTTCTGGATTTTACACTTTTTTCAGATGGTCCTTTTGACTGGGGGGCAGTGAGACTTCATTGTAGTGCAGATTTCCTTTGCAAGCTTGCTTGGTTGGCCAAAAAGGGCGTATGCGTTTTTTCCTGAATATATTCAGGAAAAAACGCATACGCCCTTTTTGGCCAAGTGCATCATTGTGGACGTTCTGCCTCTTTTCGTATGCTTTACATGCAATTCCAGTCTACCTCCTGAAATCGGATTCCTTCAATTCTGCCCCGCTTTCGAGTCCTCTTGGCAGCCTTACTTCAATATATTTTTGGACGATAGCTGTCATTTATAACTCTGCAGGTTTGTGAATTACAGTGCCCCTGAGCTCCTTTCTTCAACTCGCTTTCTTGTGAGCTGGCCGCAACACCGCAGGATTGCTTCAGGCCCTAGTGTGGTTCCGGCATGGCACGCTGAGCCTTTGGTTAATTCCTCTTCCTGGTGGGAAATGAGAGTTAAATTTGCCCATCCAGACACCTCCAGCTAGTCTCTCATTGGTTCTCCCTATTCCTGTTCATTTTCCGCAGAAATTGTAAACTGGGCCAAACAGGAGGTTAAAGGCACTGACTCTCCAAGTGGGGAGAGTGTTAGTAAAGCGTCTGGAATGTTGCACCCGAGTACCAGGGGACAAAACCTGAGACACATTTGAACACGTTTCCCGATCACATGGTGAATCATACTCTGGGTTCCACATGCATGTTTTAGCTGAAGGAAGAATCCCTTAAACCTGGAGAGTTGAGACCCATGGAATGGCTACCATGCAATATGACTTCAAAGGGTCTGCATTTGCTCATCAAACCTCACCAATCCTATCACTGCTGCGTTTATGCCGCTGTACACATGCTTGATTCTCTTTTGAAGACATATAAATCCATAGGTTTTAAGATTATTACTAGTCAGGTATATTCTTAGGCGATTAATATGGGGTGTAGAGTCCACTTCGTTGAGCAAGGAGTAGCTCTTGTCTATTACATATTTGGCTTATGGAATGGTATCTGTGCTAATTTCAATCTCTGGTTTTATGCAGAACCCCAACTCACCTTTCCCCTTAAGCAAGCATAAGTTGGTTTTCTACATTTGAGACCGTGTTCTGTTTTGTAATTCAGTTTCTGTGTAGCCAAGTTTACATTCCGTGTAGTAGTGATATCTTATGATGTTTCTTTTTCTGTGTGACTTATCTCACTTAGAATCATCGTACCTGAATCCACTCATTATGCTGCTACGGGCCTGATGATATAGATTTCATTGCTGAGTGATATTGCATTGTACGTAAGTACCACAAATTCTTTATCCATTTTTCACCTTCTGTGATATTGAATTTGTACTGTAAATGAGGTTCTTGTAAACAGAGCCGTCCCAAACTTTGGGGTGGCTGTGTCTTTTTGATTTTAATTTCCCTAAGCTATAGGACCATAAGTGGAAGTGCCTTAGGCTCTGTTGCTTTGTTTTTTAGATGTTTCAGGAAACACCATACACTTCTCCAGAGTGGCTGTTGGCAATTTACATCCTGCCCATCAGCATAACAAGGCTCCCAGTTCTCCATGGCCTGTCCTGCCTTTCTGGATTTTACACATTTTTCAGATGGCCCTTTTGACCGGGGGGCAGTGAGACTTCATTGTAGTGCAGATTTCCTTTGCAAGCTTGCTTGGTTGGCCAAAAAGGGCGTATGCGTTTTTTCCTGAATATATTCAGGAAAAAACGCATATGCCCTTTTTGGCCAAGTGCATCATTGTGGACGTTCTGCCTCTTTTCCTATGCTTTACATGCAATTCCAGTCTACCTCCTGAAATCGGTTTCCTGCAATTCTGCCCCGCTTTCAAGTCCTCTTGGCAGCCTTACTTCAATATATTTTTGGACGATAGCTGTCATTTATAACTCTGCAGGTTTGTGAATTACAGTGCCCCTGAGCTCCTTTCTTCAACTCGCTTTCTTGTGAGCTGGCCGCAACACCGCAGGATTGCTTCAGGCCCTAGTGTGGTTCCGGCATGGCACGCTGAGCCTTTGGTTAATTCCTCTTCCTGGTGGGAAATGAGAGTTAAATTTGCCCGTCCAGACACCTCCAGCTAGTCTCTCACTGGTTCTCCCTATTCCTGTTCATCTTCCGCAAATATTGCAAACTGGGCCAAACAGGAGGTTAAAGGCACTGACTCTCCAAGTGGGGAGAGTGTTAGTAAAGCGTCTGGAATGTTGCACCCGAGTACCAGGGGACAAAACCTGAGACACATTTGAACACGTTTCCCGATCACATGGTGAATCATACTCTGGGTTCCACATGCATGTTTTAGCTGAAGGAAGAATCCCTTAAACCTGGAGAGTTGAGACCCATGGAATGGGTACCATGCAATATGACTTCAAAGGTTCTGCATTTGCTCACCGAACCTCACCAATCCTATCACTGCTGCATTTATGCCGCTGTAGACACGCTTGATTCTCTTTCGGAGACATATAAATCCCTAGATTTTAAGATTCTTCCTAGTCAGGTATATTCTTAGACGTTTAATATGGGGTGTTGAGTCCTCTTCGTTGAGCAAGGAGTAGCTCTTGTCTATTACATATTTGGCTTATGGAATGGTATCTGTGCTAATTTCAATCTCTGGTTTTATGCAGCAGCCCAACTCACCTTTCCCCTTAAGCAAGCATAAGTTGGTTTTCTACATTTGAGATCCTGTTCTGTTTTGTAATTCAGTTCCTGTGTAGCCAAGTTTACATTCCGTGTATTAGTGATATCTTATGATGTTTCTTTTTCTGTGTGACTTATCTCACTTAGAATCATCGTACCTGAATCCACTCATTATGCTGCTATGGGCCTGATGACATAGATTTCATTGCTGAGTGATATTGCATTGTACGTAAGTACCACAACTTCTTTATCCATTTTTCGCTTTCTGTGATATTGAACTTGTACCGTAAATGAGGATCTTGTAAACAGAGCCGTCCCAAACTTTGGGGTGGCTGTGTCTTTTTGATTTTAATTTCCCTAAGCTATAGGACCATAAGTGGAAGTGCCCTAGGCTCTGTTGCTTTGTTTTTTAGATGTTTCAGGAAACACCATACACTTCTCCAGAGTGGCTGTTGGCAATTTACATCCCGCCCATCAGCATAACAAGGCTCCCAGTTCTCCATGGCCTGTCCGGCCTTTCTGGATTTTACACTTTTTTCAGATGGTCCTTTTGACTGGGGGGCAGTGAGACTTCATTGTAGTGCAGATTTCCTTTGCAAGCTTGCTTGGTTGGCCAAAAAGGGCGTATGCGTTTTTTCCTGAATATATTCAGGAAAAAACGCATACGCCCTTTTTGGCCAAGTGCATCATTGTGGACGTTCTGCCTCTTTTCGTATGCTTTACATGCAATTCCAGTCTACCTCCTGAAATCGGATTCCTTCAATTCTGCCCCGCTTTCGAGTCCTCTTGGCAGCCTTACTTCAATATATTTTTGGACGATAGCTGTCATTTATAACTCTGCAGGTTTGTGAATTACAGTGCCCCTGAGCTCCTTTCTTCAACTCGCTTTCTTGTGAGCTGGCCGCAACACCGCAGGATTGCTTCAGGCCCTAGTGTGGTTCCGGCATGGCACGCTGAGCCTTTGGTTAATTCCTCTTCCTGGTGGGAAATGAGAGTTAAATTTGCCCATCCAGACACCTCCAGCTAGTCTCTCATTGGTTCTCCCTATTCCTGTTCATTTTCCGCAGAAATTGTAAACTGGGCCAAACAGGAGGTTAAAGGCACTGACTCTCCAAGTGGGGAGAGTGTTAGTAAAGCGTCTGGAATGTTGCACCCGAGTACCAGGGGACAAAACCTGAGACACATTTGAACACGTTTCCCGATCACATGGTGAATCATACTCTGGGTTCCACATGCATGTTTTAGCTGAAGGAAGAATCCCTTAAACCTGGAGAGTTGAGACCCATGGAATGGCTACCATGCAATATGACTTCAAAGGGTCTGCATTTGCTCATCAAACCTCACCAATCCTATCACTGCTGCGTTTATGCCGCTGTACACATGCTTGATTCTCTTTTGAAGACATATAAATCCATAGGTTTTAAGATTATTACTAGTCAGGTATATTCTTAGGCGATTAATATGGGGTGTAGAGTCCACTTCGTTGAGCAAGGAGTAGCTCTTGTCTATTACATATTTGGCTTATGGAATGGTATCTGTGCTAATTTCAATCTCTGGTTTTATGCAGAACCCCAACTCACCTTTCCCCTTAAGCAAGCATAAGTTGGTTTTCTACATTTGAGACCGTGTTCTGTTTTGTAATTCAGTTTCTGTGTAGCCAAGTTTACATTCCGTGTAGTAGTGATATCTTATGATGTTTCTTTTTCTGTGTGACTTATCTCACTTAGAATCATCGTACCTGAATCCACTCATTATGCTGCTACGGGCCTGATGATATAGATTTCATTGCTGAGTGATATTGCATTGTACGTAAGTACCACAAATTCTTTATCCATTTTTCACCTTCTGTGATATTGAATTTGTACTGTAAATGAGGTTCTTGTAAACAGAGCCGTCCCAAACTTTGGGGTGGCTGTGTCTTTTTGATTTTAATTTCCCTAAGCTATAGGACCATAAGTGGAAGTGCCTTAGGCTCTGTTGCTTTGTTTTTTAGATGTTTCAGGAAACACCATACACTTCTCCAGAGTGGCTGTTGGCAATTTACATCCCGCCCATCAGCATAACAAGGCTCCCAGTTCTCCATGGCCTGTCCTGCCTTTCTGGATTTTACACATTTTTCAGATGGCCCTTTTGACCGGGGGGCAGTGAGACTTCATTGTAGTGCAGATTTCCTTTGCAAGCTTGCTTGGTTGGCGAAAAAGGGCGTATGCATTTTTTCCTGAATATATTCAGGAAAAAACGCATACGCCCTTTTTGGCCAAGTGCATCATTGTGGACGTTCTGCCTCTTTTCCTATGCTTTACATGCAATTCCAGTCTACCTCCTGAAATCGGTTTCCTGCAATCCTGCCCCGCTTTCAAGTCCTCTTGGCAGCCTTACTTCAATATATTTTTGGACGATAGCTGTCATTTTTAACTCTGCAGGTTTGTGAATTACAATGCCCCTGAGCTCCTTTCTTCAACTCACTTTCTTGTGAGCTGGCCGCAACACCGCAGGATTGCTTCAGGCCCTAGTGTGTTTCTGGCATGGCACGCTGAGCCTTTGGTTAATTCCTCTTCCTGGTTGGAAATGAGAGTTAAATTTGCCCATCCAGACACCTCCAGCTAGTCTCTCATTGGTTCTCCCTATTCCTGTTCATTTTCCGCAGAAATTACAAACTGGGCCAAACAGGAGGTTAAAGGCACTGACTCTCCAAGTGGGGAGAGTGTTAGTAAAGCATCTGGAATGTTGCACCCGAGTACCAGGGGACAAAAACTGAGACACATTTGAACACGTTTCCCGATCACACGGTGGATCATACTCTGGGTTCCACATGCATGTTTTAGCTGAAGGAAGAATCCCTTAAACCTGGAGAGTTGAGACCCATGGAATGGCTACCATGCAATATGACTTCAAAGGGTCTGCATTTGTTCATCAAACCTCACCAATCCTATCACTGCTGCGTTTATGCCGCTGTACACATGCTTGATTCTCTTTTGGAGACATATAAATCCATAGGTTTTAAGATTATTACTAGTCAGGTATATTCTTAGGCGATTAATATGTGGTGTAGAGTCCACTTGGTTGAGCAAGGAGTAGCTCTTGTCTATTACATATTTGGCTTATGGAATGGTATCTGTGCTAATTTCAATCTCTGGTTTTATGCAGAACCCCAACTCACCTTTCCCCTTAAGCAAGCATAAGTTGGTTTTCTACATTTGAGACCGTGTTCGGTTTTGTAATTCAGTTTCTGTGTAGCCAAGTTTACATTCCGTGTAGTAGTGATATCTTATGATGTTTCTTTTTCTGTGTGACTTATCTCACTTAGAATCATCGTACCTGAATCCACTCATTATGCTGCTACGGGCCTGATGATATAGATTTCATTGCTGAGTGATATTGCATTGTACGTAAGTACCACAAATTCTTTATCCATTTTTCACCTTCTGTGATATTGAATTTGTACTGTAAATGAGGTTCTTGTAAACAGAGCCGTCCCAAACTTTGGGGTGGCTGTGTCTTTTTGATTTTAATTTCCCTAAGCTATAGGACCATAAGTGGAAGTGCCCTAGGCTCTGTTGCTTTGTTTTTTAGATGTTTCAGGAAACACCATACACTTCTCCAGAGTGGCTGTTGGCAATTTACATCCCGCCCATCAGCATAACAAGGCTCCCAGTTCTCCATGGCCTGTCCTGCCTTTCTGGATTTTACACTTTTTTCAGATGGCCCTTTTGACCGGGGGGCAGTGAGACTTCATGGTAGTGCAGATTTCCTTTGCAAGCTTGCTTGGTTGGCCAAAAAGGGCGTATGCGTTTTTTCCTGAATATATTCAGGAAAAAACGCATACGCCCTTTTTGGCCAAGTGCATCATTGTGGACGTTCTGCCTCTTTTCCTATGCTTTACATGCAATTCCAGTCTACCTCCTGAAATCGGTTTCCTGCAATCCTGCCCCGCTTTCAAGTCCTCTTGGCAGCCTTACTTCAATATATTTTTGGACGATAGCTGTCATTTTTAACTCTGCATGTTTGTGAATTACAGTGCCCCTGAGCTCCTTTCTTCAACTCACTTTCTTGTGAGCTGGCCGCAACACTGCAGGATTGCTTCAGGCCCTAGTGTGGTTCCGGCATGGCACGCTGAGCCTTTGGATAATTCCACTTCCTGGTGGGAAATGAGAGTTAAATTTGCCCATCCAGACACCTCCAGCTAGTCTCTCATTGGTTCTCCCTATTCCTGTTCATTTTCCACAGAAATTGCAAACTGGGCCAAACAGGAGGTTAAAGGCACTGACTCTCCAAGTGGGGAGAGTGTTAGTAAAGCGTCTGGAATGTTGCACCCGAGTACCAGGGGACAAAAACTGAGACACATTTGAACACGTTTCCCGATCACACGGTGGATCATACTCTGGGTTCCACATGCATGTTTTAGCTGAAGGAAGAATCCCTTAAACCTGGAGATTTGAGACCCATGGAATGGCTACCATGCAATATGACTTCAAAGGGTCTGCATTTGCTCATCAAACCTCACCAATCCTATCACTGCTGCGTTTATGCCGCTGTACACATGCTTGATTCTCTTTTGGAGACATATAAATCCATAGGTTTCAAGATTCTTACTAGTCAGGTATATTCTTAGACGTTTAATATGGGGTGTTGAGTCCACTTCGTTGAGCAAGGAGTAGCTCTTGTCTATTACATATTTGGCTTATGGAATGGTATCTGTGCTAATTTCAATCTCTGGTTTTATCTAGAACCCCAACTCACCTTTCCCCTTAAGCAAGCATAAGTTGGTTTTCTACATTTGAGATCCTGTTCTGTTTTGTAATTCAGTTCCTGTGTAGCCAAGTTTACATTCCATGTAGTAGTGATATCTTATGATGTTTCTTTTTCTGTGTGACTTATGTCACTTAGAATCATCGTACCTGAATCCACTCATTATGCTGCTACGGGCCTGATGACATAGATTTCATTCCTGAGTGATATTGCATTGTACGTAAGTACCACAACTTCTTTATCCATTTTTCACTTTCTGCGATATTGAACTTGTACCATAAACGAGATTCTTGTAAACAGAGCCGGCCCAAACTTTGGGGTGGCTGTGTCTTTTTGATTTTAATTTCCCTAAGCTATAGGACCATAAGTGGAAGTGCCCTAGGCTCTGTTGCTTTGTTTTTTAGATGTTTCAGGAAACACCATACACTTCTCCAGAGTGGCTGTTGGCAATTTACATCCCGCCCATCAGCATAACAAGGCTCCCAATTCTCCATGGCCTGTCCTGCCTTTCTGGATTTTACACATTTTTCAGATGGCCCTTTTGACCGGGGGGCAGTGAGACTTCATTGTACTGCAGATTTCCTTTGCAAGCTTGCTTGGTTGGCCAAAAAGGGCGTATGCGTTTTTTCCTGAATATATTCAGGAAAAAACGCATACGCCCTTTTTGGCCAAGTGCATCATTGTGGACGTTCTGCCTCTTTTCCTATGCTTTACATGCAATTCCAGTCTACCTCCTGAAATCGGATTCCTGCAATTCTGCCCCGCTTTCGAGTCCTCTTGGCAGCCTTACTTCAATATATTCTTGGACGATAGCTGTCATTTATAACTCTGCAGGTTTGTGAATTACAGTGCCCCTGAGCTCCTTTCTTCAACTCGCTTTCTTGTGAGCTGGCCGCAACACCGCAGGATTGCTTCAGGCCCTAGTGTGGTTCCGGCATGGCACGCTGAGCCTTTGGTTAATTCCTCTTCCTGGTGGGAAATGAGAGTTAAATTTGCCCGTCCAGACACCTCCATCTAGTCTCTCATTGGTTCTCCCTATTCCTGTTCATTTTCCGCAGAAATTGCAAACTGGGCCAAACAGGAGGTTAAAGGCACTGACTCTCCAAGTGGAGAGAGTGTTAGTAAAGCGTCTGGAATGTTGCACCCGAGTACCAGGGGACAAAAACTGAGACACATTTGAACACGTTTCCCGATCACACGGTGGATCATACTCTGGGTTCCACATGCATGTTTTAGCTGAAGGAAGAATCCCTTAAACCTGGAGAGTTGAGACCCATGGAATGGGTACCATGCAATATGACTTCAAAGGTTCTGCATTGGCTCACCGAACCTCACCAATCCTATCACTGCTGCATTTATGCCTCTGTAGACACGCTTGATTCTCTTTCGGAGACATATAAATCCATAGGTTTTAAGATACTTACTAGTCTGGTATATTCTTAGGCATTTAATATGGGGTGTTGAGTCCACTTTGTTGAGCAAGGAGTAGCTCTTGTCTATTACCTATTTGGCTTATGGAATGGTATCTGTGCTAATTTCAATCTCTGGTTTTATGCAGCACCCCAACTCACCTTTCCCCTTAAGCAAGCATAAGTTGGTTTTCTACATTTGAGATCCTGTTCTGTTTTGTAATTCAGTTCCTGTGTAGCCAAGTTTACATTCCGTGTATTAGTGATATCTTATGATGTTTCTTTTTCTGTGTGACTTATGTCACTTAGAATCATCGTACCTGAATCCACTCATTATGCTGCTACGGGCCTGATGACATAGATTTCATTCCTGAGTGATATTGCATTGTACGTAAGTACCACAACTTCTTTATCCATTTTTCACTTTCTGCGATATTGAACTTGTACCATAAAAGAGATTCTTGTAAACAGAGCCGGCCCAAACTTTGGGGTGGCTGTGTCTTTTTGATTTTAATTTCCCTAAGCTATAGGACCATAAGTGGAAGTGCCCTAGGCTCTGTTGCTTTGTTTTTTAGATGTTTCAGGAAACACCATACACTTCTCCAGAGTGGCTGTTGGCAATTTACATCCCGCCCATCAGCATAACAAGGCTCCCAGTTCTCCATGGCCTGTCCTGCCTTTCTGGATTTTATACTTTTTTCAGATGGCCCTTTTGACCGGGGGGCAGTGAGACTTCATTGTACTGCAGATTTCCTTTGCAAGCTTGCTTGGTTGGCCAAAAAGGGCGTATGCGTTTTTTCCTGAATATATTCAGGAAAAAACGCATACGCCCTTTTTGGCCAAGTGCATCATTGTGGACGTTCTGCCTCTTTTCCTATGCTTTACATGCAATTCCAGTCTACCTCCTGAAATCGGATTCCTGCAATTCTGCCCCGCTTTCAAGTCCTCTTGGCAGCCTTACTTCAATATATTTTTGGACGATAGCTGTCATTTTTAACTCTGCAGGTTTGTGAATTACAGTGCCCCTGAGCTCCTTTCTTCAACTCGCTTTCTTGTGAGCTGGCCGCAACACCGCAGGATTGCTTCAGGCCCTAGTGTGGTTCCGGCATGGCACGCTGAGCCTTTGGTTAATTCCTCTTCCTGGTGGGAAATGAGAGTTAAATTTGCCCATCCAGACACCTCCAGCTAGTCTCTCATTGGTTCTCCCTATTCCTGTTCATTTTCCGCAGAAATTGCAAACTGGGCCAAACAGGAGGTTAAAGGCAATGACTCTCCAAGTGGGGAGAGTGTTAGTAAAGCGTCTGGAATGTTGCACCCGAGTACCAGGGGACAAAAACTGAGACACATTTGAACACGTTTCCCGATCACACGGTGGATCATACTCTGGGTTCCACATGCATGTTTTAGCTGAAGGAAGAATCCCTTAAACCTGGAGAGTTGAGACCCATGGAATGGGTACCATTCAATATGACTTCAAAGGTTCTGCATTGGCTCACCGAACCTCACCAATCCTATCACTGCTGCGCTTATGCCACTGTACACACGCTTGATTCTCTTTCGGAGACATATAAATCCATAGATTTTAAGATTCTTACTAGTCAGGTATATTCTTAGACGTTTAATATGGGGTGTTGAGTCCTCTTCGTTGAGCAAGGAGTAGCTCTTGTCTATTACATATTTGGCTTATGGAACGGTATCTGTGCTAATTTCAATCTCTGGTTTTATGCAGCACCCCAACTCACCTTTCCCCTTAAGCAAGCATAAGATGGTTTTCTACATTTGAGACCTTGTTCTGTTTTGTAATTCAGTTCCTGTGTAGCCAAGTTTACATTCCGTGTAGTAGTGATATCTTATGATGTTTCTTTTTCTGTGTGACTTATCTCACTTAGAATCATCGTACCTGAATCCACTCATTATGCTGCTATGGGCCTGATGACATAGATTTCATTGCTGAGTGATATTGCATTGTACGTAAGTACCACAACTTCTTTATCCATTTTTCGCTTTCTGTGATATTGAACTTGTACCGTAAACGAGGTTCTTGTAAACAGAGCCGTCCCAAACTTTGGGGTGGCTGTGTCTTTTTGATTTTAATTTCCCTAAGCTATACGACCATAAGTGGAAGTGCCCTAGGCTCTGTTGCTTTGTTTTTTAGATGTTTCAGGAAACACCATACACTTCTCCAGAGTGGCTGTTGGCAATTTACATCCCGCCCATCAGCATAACAAGGCTCCCAGTTCTCCATGGCCTGTCCTGCCTTTCTGGATTTTACACTTTTTTCAGATGGCCCTTTTGACTGGGGGGCAGTGAGACTTCATGGTAGTGCAGATTTCCTTTGCAAGCTTGCTTGGTTGGCCAAAAAGGGCGTATGCGTTTTTTCCTGAATATATTCAGGAAAAAACGCATACGCCCTTTTTGGCCAAGTGCATCATTGTGGACGTTCTGCCTCTTTTCCTATGCTTTACATGCAATTCCAGTCTACCTCCTGAAATCGGTTTCCTGCAATTCTGCCCCGCTTTCAAGTCCTCTTGGCAGCCTTACTTCAATATATTTTTGGACGATAGCTGTCATTTTTAACTCTGCAGGTTTGTGAATTACAGTGCCCCTGAGCTCCTTTCTTCAACTCACTTTCTTGTGAGCTGGCCGCAACACCGCAGGATTGCTTCAGGCCCTAGTGTGGTTCCGGCATGGCACGCTGAGCCTTTGGTTAATTCCTCTTCCTGGTGGGAAATGAGAGTTAAATTTGCCCATCCAGACACCTCCAGCTAGTCTCTCATTCGTTCTCCCTATTCCTGTTCATTTTCCACAGAAATTGCAAACTGGGCCAAACAGGAGGTTAAAGGCACTGACTCTCCAAGTGGGGAGAGTGTTAGTAAAGCGTCTGGAATGTTGCACCCGAGTACCAGGGGACAAAAACTGAGACACATTTGAACACGTTTCCCGATCACACGGTGGATCATACTCTGGGTTCCACATGCATGTTTTAGCTGAAGGAAGAATCCCTTAAACCTGGAGAGTTGAGACCCATGGAATGGCTACCATGCAATATGACTTCAAAGGGTCTGCATTTGCTCACCGAACCTCACCAATCCTATCACTGCTGTATTTATGCCGCTGTAGACACGCTTGATTCTCTTTCGGAGACATATAAATCCATAGGTTTTAAGATTCTTACTAGTCAGGTATATTCTTAGGCATTTAATATGGGGTGTTGAGTCCACTTCGTTGAGCAAGGAGTAGCTATTGTCTATTACCTATTTGGCTTATGGAATGGTATCTGTGCTAATTTCAATCTCTGGTTTTATGCAGCACCCCAACTCACCTTTCCCCTTAAGCAAGCATAAGTTGGTTTTCTACATTTGAGATCCTGTTCTGTTTTGTAATTCAGTTCCTGTGTAGCCAAGTTTACATTCCATGTATTAGTGATATCTTATGATGTTTCTTTTTCTGTGTGACTTATGTCACTTAGAATCATCGTACCTGAATCCACTCATTATGCTGCTACGGGCCTGATGACATAGATTTCATTCCTGAGTGATATTGCATTGTAAGTAAGTACCACAACTTCTTTATCCATTTTTCACTTTCTGCGATATTGAACTTGTACCGTAAACGAGATTCTTGTAAACAGAGCCGGCCCAAACTTTGGGGTGGCTGTGTCTTTTTGATTTTAATTTCCCTAAGCTATAGGACCATAAGTGGAAGTGCCCTAGGCTCTGTTGCTTTGTTTTTTAGATGTTTCAGGAAACACCATACACTTCTCCAGAGTGGCTGTTGGCAATTTACATCCCGCCCATCAGCATAACAAGGCTCCCAATTCTCCATGGCCTGTCCTGCCTTTCTGGATTTTACACATTTTTCAGATGGCCCTTTTGACCGGGGGGCAGTGAGACTTCATTGTACTGCAGATTTCCTTTGCAAGCTTGCTTGGTTGGCCAAAAAGGGCGTATGCGTTTTTTCCTGAATATATTCAGGAAAAAACGCATACGCCCTTTTTGGCCAAGTGCATCATTGTGGACGTTCTGCCTCTTTTCCTATGCTTTACATGTAATTCCAGTCTACCTCCTGAAATCGGATTCCTGCAATTCTGCCCTGCTTTCGAGTCCTCTTGGCAGCCTTACTTCAATATATTTTTGGACGATAGCTGTCATTTATAACTCTGCAGGTTTGTGAATTACAGTGCCCCTGAGCTCCTTTCTTCAACTCACTTTCTTGTGAGCTGGCCGCAACACCGCAGCATTGCTTCAGGCCCTAGTGTGGTTCCGGCATGGCACGCTGAGCCTTTGGTTAATTCCTCTTCCTGGTGGGAAATGAGAGTTAAATTTGCCCATCCAGACACCTCCAGCTAGTCTCTCATTGGTTCTCCCTATTCCTGTTCATTTTCCGCAGAAATTGCAAACTGGGCCAAACAGGAGGTTAAAGGCAATGACTCTCCAAGTGGGGAGAGTGTTAGTAAAGCGTCTGGAATGTTGCACCCGAGTACCAGTGGACAAAAACTGAGACACATTTGAACACGTTTCCCGATCACATGGTGGATCATACTCTGGGTTCCACATGCATGTTTTAGCTGAAGGAAGAATCCCTTAAACCTGGAGAGTTGAGACCCATGGAATGGGTACCATTCAATATGACTTCAAAGGTTCTGCATTGGCTCACCGAACCTCACCAATCCTATCACTGCTGCGCTTATGCCACTGTACACACGCTTGATTCTCTTTCGGAGACATATAAATCCATAGATTTTAAGATTCTTACTAGTCAGGTATATTCTTAGACGTTTAATATGGGGTGTTGAGTCCTCTTCGTTGAGCAAGGAGTAGCTCTTGTCTATTACATATTTGGCTTATGGAACGGTATCTGTGCTAAGTTCAATCTCTGGTTTTATGCAGCACCCCAACTCACCTTTCCCCTTAAGCAAGCATAAGTTGGTTTTCTACATTTGAGACCTTGTTCTGTTTTGTAATTCAGTTCCTGTGTAGCCAAGTTTACATTCCGTGTAGTAGTGATATCTTATGATGTTTCTTTTTCTGTGTGACTTATCTCACTTAGAATCATCGTACCTGAATCCACTCATTATGCTGCTATGGGCCTGATGACATAGATTTCATTGCTGAGTGATATTGCATTGTACGTAAGTACCACAACTTCTTTATCCATTTTTCGCTTTCTGTGATATTGAACTTGTACCGTAAACGAGGTTCTTGTAAACAGAGCCATCCCAAACTTTGGGGTGGCTGTGTCTTTTTGATTTTAATTTCCCTAAGCTATACGACCATAAGTGGAAGTGCCCTAGGCTCTGTTGCTTTGTTTTTTAGATGTTTCAGGAAACACCATACACTTCTCCAGAGTGGCTGTTGGCAATTTACATCCCGCCCATCAGCATAACAAGGCTCCCAGTTCTCCATGGCCTGTCCTGCCTTTCTGGATTTTACACTTTTTTCAGATGGCCCTTTTGACGGGGGGGCAGTGAGACTTCATGGTAGTGCAGATTTCCTTTGCAAGCTTGCTTGGTTGGCCAAAAAGGGCGTATGCGTTTTTTCCTGAATATATTCAGGAAAAAACGCATACGCCCTTTTTGGCCAAGTGCATCATTGTGGACGTTCTGCCTCTTTTCCTATGCTTTACATGCAATTCCAGTCTACCTCCTGAAATCGGTTTCCTGCAATTCTGCCCCGCTTTCAAGTCCTCTTGGCAGCCTTACTTCAATATATTTTTGGACGATAGCTGTCATTTTTAACTCTGCAGGTTTGTGAATTACAGTGCCCCTGAGCTCCTTTCTTCAACTCACTTTCTTGTGAGCTGGCCGCAACACCGCAGGATTGCTTCAGGCCCTAGTGTGGTTCCGGCATGGCACGCTGAGCCTTTGGTTAATTCCTCTTCCTGGTGGGAAATGAGAGTTAAATTTGCCCATCCAGACACCTCCAGCTAGTCTCTCATTCGTTCTCCCTATTCCTGTTCATTTTCCGCAGAAATTGCAAACTGGGCCAAACAGGAGGTTAAAGGCACTGACTCTCCAAGTGGGGAGAGTGTTAGTAAAGCGTCTGGAATGTTGCACCCGAGTACCAGGGGACAAAAACTGAGACACATTTGAACACGTTTCCCGATCACACGGTGGATCATACTCTGGGTTCCACATGCATGTTTTAGCTGAAGGAAGAATCCCTTAAACCTGGAGAGTTGAGACCCATGGAATGGCTACCATGCAATATGACTTCAAAGGGTCTGCATTTGCTCACCGAACCTCACCAATCCTATCACTGCTGTATTTATGCCGCTGTAGACACGCTTGATTCTCTTTCGGAGACATATAAATCCATAGGTTTTAAGATTCTTACTAGTCAGGTATATTCTTAGGCATTTAATATGGGGTGTTGAGTCCACTTCGTTGAGCAAGGAGTAGCTATTGTCTATTACCTATTTGGCTTATGGAATGGTATCTGTGCTAATTTCAATCTCTGGTTTTATGCAGCACCCCAACTCACCTTTCCCCTTAAGCAAGCATAAGTTGGTTTTCTACATTTGAGATCCTGTTCTGTTTTGTAATTCAGTTCCTGTGTAGCCAAGTTTACATTCCATGTATTAGTGATATCTTATGATGTTTCTTTTTCTGTGTGACTTATGTCACTTAGAATCATCGTACCTGAATCCACTCATTATGCTGCTACGGGCCTGATGACATAGATTTCATTCCTGAGTGATATTGCATTGTAAGTAAGTACCACAACTTCTTTATCCATTTTTCACTTTCTGCGATATTGAACTTGTACCGTAAACGAGATTCTTGTAAACAGAGCCGGCCCAAACTTTGGGGTGGCTGTGTCTTTTTGATTTTAATTTCCCTAAGCTATAGGACCATAAGTGGAAGTGCCCTAGGCTCTGTTGCTTTGTTTTTTAGATGTTTCAGGAAACACCATACACTTCTCCAGAGTGGCTGTTGGCAATTTACATCCCGCCCATCAGCATAACAAGGCTCCCAATTCTCCATGGCCTGTCCTGCCTTTCTGGATTTTACACATTTTTCAGATGGCCCTTTTGACCGGGGGGCAGTGAGACTTCATTGTACTGCAGATTTCCTTTGCAAGCTTGCTTGGTTGGCCAAAAAGGGCGTATGCGTTTTTTCCTGAATATATTCAGGAAAAAACGCATACGCCCTTTTTGGCCAAGTGCATCATTGTGGACGTTCTGCCTCTTTTCCTATGCTTTACATGTAATTCCAGTCTACCTCCTGAAATCGGATTCCTGCAATTCTGCCCTGCTTTCGAGTCCTCTTGGCAGCCTTACTTCAATATATTTTTGGACGATAGCTGTCATTTATAACTCTGCAGGTTTGTGAATTACAGTGCCCCTGAGCTCCTTTCTTCAACTCGCTTTCTTGTGAGCTGGCCGCAACACCGCAGCATTGCTTCAGGCCCTAGTGTGGTTCCGGCATGGCACGCTGAGCCTTTGGTTAATTCCTCTTCCTGGTGGGAAATGAGAGTTAAATTTGCCCATCCAGACACCTCCAGCTAGTCTCTCATTGGTTCTCCCTATTCCTGTTCATTTTCCGCAGAAATTGAAAACTGGGTCAAACAGGAGGTTAAAGGCAGTGACTCTCCAAGTGGGGAGAGTTTTAGTAAAGCGTCTGGAATGTTGCACCTCAGTACAAGGGGACGAAATCTGACACATTTGAACACGTTTCCCGATCACACGGTGGATCATACTCTGGGATCCACATGCATGTTTTAGTTGAAGGAAGAATCCCTTAAACCTGGAGAGTTGAGACCCATGGAATGGGTACCATGCAATATGACTTCAAAGGGTCTGCATTTGCTCACCGAACCTCACCAATCCTATCACTGCTGTATTTATGCTGCTGTAGACACGCTTGATTCTCTTTCGGAGACATATAAATCCATAGATTTTAAGATTCTTACTAGTCAGGTATATACTTAGACGTTTAATATGGGGTGTTGAGTCCTCTTCGTTGAGCAAGGAGTAGCTCTTGTCTATTACCTATTTGGCTTATGGAATGGTATCTGTGCTAATTTCAATCTCTGGTTTTATGCAGCACCCCAACTCACCTTTCCCCTTAAGCAAGCATAAGTTGGTTTTCTACATTTGAGATCCTGTTCTGTTTTGTAATTCAGTTCCTGTGTAGCCAAGTTTACATTCCGTGTATTAGTGATATCTTATGATGTTTCTTTTTCTGTGTGACTTATTTCACTTAGAATCATCGTACCTGAATCCACTCATTATGCTGCTACGGGCCTGATGACATAGATTTCATTCCTGAGTGATATTGCATTGTACGTAAGTACCACAACTTCTTTATCCATTTTTCACTTTCTGCGATATTGAACTTGTACCATAAATGAGATTCTTGTAAACAGAGCCGGCCCAAACTTTGGGGTGGCTGTGTCTTTTTGATTTTAATTTCCCTAAGCTATAGGACCATAAGTGGAAGTGCCCTAGGCTCTGTTGCTTTGTTTTTTAGATGTTTCAGGAAACACCATACACTTCTCCAGAGTGGCTGTTGGCAATTTACATCCCGCCCATCAGCATAACAAGGCTCCCAGTTCTCCATGGCCTGTCCTGCCTTTCTGGATTTTACACTTTTTTCAGATGGCCCTTTTGCCCGGGGGGCAGTGAGACTTCATGGTAGTGCAGATTTCCTTTGCAAGCTTGCTTGGTTGGCCAAAAAGGGCGTATGCGTTTTTTCCTGAATATATTCAGGAAAAAACGCATACGCCCTTTTTGGCCAAGTGCATCATTGTGGACGTTCTGCCTCTTTTCCTATGCTTTACATGCAATTCCAGTCTACCTCCTGAAATCGGTTTCCTGCAATCCTGCCCTGCTTTGAAGTCCTCTTGGCAGCCTTACTTCAATATATTTTTGGACGATAGCTGTCATTTATAACTCTGCAGGTTTGTGAATTACAGTGCCCCTGAGCTCTTTTCTTCAACTCGCTTTCTTGTGAGCTGGCCGCAACACCGCAGGATTGCTTCAGGCCCTAGTGTGGTTCCGGCATGGCACGCTGAGCATTAGGTTAATTCCTCTTCCTGGTGGGAAATGAGAGTTAAATTTGCCCGTCCAGACACCTCCAGCTAGTCTCTCATTGGTTCTCCCTATTCCTGTTCATTTTCCGCAGAAATGGCAAACTGGGCCAAACAGGAGGTTAAAGGCACTGACTCTCCAAGTGGGGAGAGTGTTAGTAAAGCGTCTGGAATGTTGCACCTGAGTACAAGGGGACGAAATCTGACACATTTGAACACGTTTCCCGATCACACGGTGGATCATACTCTGGGTTCCACATGCATGTTTTAGTTGAAGGAAGAATCCCTTAAACCTGGAGAGTTGAGACCCATGGAATGGGTACCATGCAATATGACTTCAAAGGGTCTGCATTTGCTCACCGAACCTCACCAATCCTATCACTGCTGTATTTATGCCACTGTAGACATGATTGATTCTCTTTCGGAGACATATAAATCCATAGGTTTTAAGATTCTTACTAGTCAGGTATATTCTTAGGCATTTAATATGGGGTGTTGAGTCCACTTCGTTGAGCAAGGAGTAGCTATTGTCTATTACCTATTTGGCTTATGGAATGGTATCTGTGCTAATTTCAATCTCTGGTTTTATGCAGCACCCCAACTCACCTTTCCCCTTAAGCAAGCATAAGTTGGTTTTCTACATTTGAGATCCTGTTCTGTTTTGTAATTCAGTTCCTGTGTAGCCAAGTTTACATTCCATGTATTAGTGATATCTTATGATGTTTCTTTTTCTGTGTGACTTATGTCACTTAGAATCATCGTACCTGAATCCACTCATTATGCTGCTACGGGCCTGATGACATAGATTTCATTCCTGAGTGATATTGCATTGTATGTAAGTACCACAACTTCTTTATCCATTTTTCACTTTCTGTGATATTGAACTTGTACCATAAACGAGATTCTTGTAAACAGAGCCGGCCCAAACTTTGGGGTGGCTGTGTCTTTTTGATTTTAATTTCCCTAAGCTATAGGACCATAAGTGGAAGTGCCCTAGGCTCTGTTGCTTTGTTTTTTAGATGTTTCAGGAAACACCATACACTTCTCCAGAGTGGCTGTTGGCAATTTACATCCCGCCCATCAGCATAACAAGGCTCCCAGTTCTCCATGGCCTGTCCTGCCTTTCTGGATGTTATACTTTTTTCAGATGGCCCTTTTGACCGGGGGGCAGTGAGACTTCATTGTAGTGCAGATTTCCTTTGCAAGCTTGCTTGGTTGGCCAAAAAGGGCGTATGCGTTTTTTCCTGAATATATTCAGGAAAAAACGCATACGCCCTTTTTGGCCAAGTGCATCATTGTGGACGTTCTGCCTCTTTTCCTATGCTTTACATGCAATTCCAGTCTACCTCCTGAAATCGGTTTCCTGCAATTTTGCCCCGCTTTCAAGTCCTCTTGGCAGCCTTACTTCAATATATTTTTGGACGATAGCTGTCATTTTTAACTCTGCAGGTTTGTGAATTACAGTGCCCCTGAGCTCCTTTCTTCAAATCGCTTTTTTGTGAGCTGGCCGCAACACCGCAGCATTGCTTCAGGCCCTAGTGTGGTTCCGGCATGGCACGCTGAGCCTTTGGTTAATTCCTCTTCCTGGTGGGAAATGAGAGTTAAATTTGCCCATCCAGACACCTCCAGCTAGTCTCTCATTGGTTCTCCCTATTCCTGTTCATTTTCCGCAGAAATTGCAAACTGGGCCAAACAGGAGGTTAAAGGCACTGACTCTCCAAGTGGGGAGAGTGTTAGTAAAGCGTCTGGAATGTTGCACCTGAGTACAAGGGGACGAAATCTGACACATTTGAACACGTTTCCCGATCACACGGTGGATCATACTCTGGGTTCCACATGCATGTTTTAGTTGAAGGAAGAATCCCTTAAACCTGGAGAGTTGAGACCCATGGAATGGGTACCATGCAATATGACTTCAAAGGGTCTGCATTTGCTCAACGAACCTCACCAATCCTATCACTGCTGTATTTATGCCGCTGTAGACACGCTTGATTCTCTTTCGGAGACATATAAATCCATAGGTTTTAAGATTCTTACTAGTCAGGTATATTCTTAGGCATTTAATATGGGGTGTTGAGTCCACTTCGTTGAGCAAGGAGTAGCTATTGTCTATTACCTATTTGACTTATGGAATGGTATCTGTGCTAATTTCAATCTCTGGTTTTATGCAGCACCCCAACTCACCTTTCCCCTTAAGCAAGCATAAGTTGGTTTTCTACATTTGAGATCTTGTTCTGTTTTGTAATTCAGTTCCTGTGTAGCCAAGTTTACATTCCATGTATTAGTGATATCTTATGATGTTTCTTTTTCTGTGTGACTTATGTCACTTAGAATCATCGTACCTGAATCCACTCATTATGCTGCTACGGGCCTGATGACATAGATTTCATTCCTGAGTGATATTGCATTGTACGTAAGTACCACAACTTCTTTATCCATTTTTCACTTTCTGCGATATTGATCTTGTACCATAAACGAGATTCTTGTAAACAGAGCCGGCCCAAATTTTGGGGTGGCTGTGTCTTTTTGATTTTAATTTCCCTAAGCTATAGGACCATAAGTGGAAGTGCCCTAGGCTCTGTTGCTTTGTTTTTTAGATGTTTCAGGAAACACCATACACTTCTCCAGAGTGGCTGTTGGCAATTTACATCCCGCCCATCAGCATAACAAGGCTCCCAATTCTCCATGGCCTGTCCTGCCTTTCTGGATTTTACACATTTTTCAGATGGCCCTTTTGACCGGGGGGCAGTGAGACTTCATTGTACTGCAGATTTCCTTTGCAAGCTTGCTTGGTTGGCCAAAAAGGGCGTATGCGTTTTTTCCTGAATATATTCAGGAAAAAACGCATACGCCCTTTTTGGCCAAGTGCATCATTGTGGACGTTCTGCCTCTTTTCGTATGCTTTACATGCAATTCCAGTCTACCTCCTGAAATCGGATTCCTTCAATTCTGCCCCGCTTTCGAGTCCTCTTGGCAGCCTTACTTCAATATATTTTTGGACGATAGCTGTCATTTATAACTCTGCAGGTTTGTGAATTACAGTGCCCCTGAGCTCCTTTCTTCAACTCGCTTTCTTGTGAGCTGGCCGCAACACCGCAGGATTGCTTCAGGCCCTAGTGTGGTTCCGGCATGGCACGCTGAGCCTTTGGTTAATTCCTCTTCCTGGTGGGAAATGAGAGTTAAATTTGCCCATCCAGACACCTCCAGCTAGTCTCTCATTGGTTCTCCCTATTCCTGTTCATTTTCCGCAGAAATTGTAAACTGGGCCAAACAGGAGGTTAAAGGCACTGACTCTCCAAGTGGGGAGAGTGTTAGTAAAGCGTCTGGAATGTTGCACCCGAGTACCAGGGGACAAAACCTGAGACACATTTGAACACGTTTCCCGATCACATGGTGAATCATACTCTGGGTTCCACATGCATGTTTTAGCTGAAGGAAGAATCCCTTAAACCTGGAGAGTTGAGACCCATGGAATGGCTACCATGCAATATGACTTCAAAGGGTCTGCATTTGCTCATCAAACCTCACCAATCCTATCACTGCTGCATTTATGCCGCTGTACACATGCTTGATTCTCTTTTGGAGACATATAAATCCATAGGTTTTAAGATTATTACTAGTCAGGTATATTCTTAGGCGATTAATATGGGGTGTAGAGTCCACTTCGTTGAGCAAGGAGTAGCTCTTGTCTATTACATATTTGGCTTATGGAATGGTATCTGTGCTAATTTCAATCTCTGGTTTTATGCAGAACCCCAACTCACCTTTCCCCTTAAGCAAGCATAAGTTGGTTTTCTACATTTGAGACCGTGTTCTGTTTTGTAATTCAGTTTCTGTGTAGCCAAGTTTACATTCCGTGTAGTAGTGATATCTTATGATGTTTCTTTTTCTGTGTGACTTATCTCACTTAGAATCATCGTACCTGAATCCACTCATTATGCTGCTACGGGCCTGATGATATAGATTTCATTGCTGAGTGATATTGCATTGTACGTAAGTACCACAAATTCTTTATCCATTTTTCACCTTCTGTGATATTGAATTTGTACTGTAAATGAGGTTCTTGTAAACAGAGCCGTCCCAAACTTTGGGGTGGCTGTGTCTTTTTGATTTTAATTTCCCTAAGCTATAGGACCATAAGTGGAAGTGCCTTAGGCTCTGTTGCTTTGTTTTTTAGATGTTTCAGGAAACACCATACACTTCTCCAGAGTGGCTGTTGGCAATTTACATCCCGCCCATCAGCATAACAAGGCTCCCAGTTCTCCATGGCCTGTCCTGCCTTTCTGGATTTTACACATTTTTCAGATGGCCCTTTTGACCGGGGGGCAGTGAGACTTCATTGTAGTGCAGATTTCCTTTGCAAGCTTGCTTGGTTGGCGAAAAAGGGCGTATGCATTTTTTCCTGAATATATTCAGGAAAAAACGCATACGCCCTTTTTGGCCAAGTGCATCATTGTGGACGTTCTGCCTCTTTTCCTATGCTTTACATGCAATTCCAGTCTACCTCCTGAAATCGGTTTCCTGCAATCCTGCCCCGCTTTCAAGTCCTCTTGGCAGCCTTACTTCAATATATTTTTGGACGATAGCTGTCATTTTTAACTCTGCAGGTTTGTGAATTACAATGCCCCTGAGCTCCTTTCTTCAACTCACTTTCTTGTGAGCTGGCCGCAACACCGCAGGATTGCTTCAGGCCCTAGTGTGTTTCTGGCATGGCACGCTGAGCCTTTGGTTAATTCCTCTTCCTGGTTGGAAATGAGAGTTAAATTTGCCCATCCAGACACCTCCAGCTAGTCTCTCATTGGTTCTCCCTATTCCTGTTCATTTTCCGCAGAAATTACAAACTGGGCCAAACAGGAGGTTAAAGGCACTGACTCTCCAAGTGGGGAGAGTGTTAGTAAAGCATCTGGAATGTTGCACCCGAGTACCAGGGGACAAAAACTGAGACACATTTGAACACGTTTCCCGATCACACGGTGGATCATACTCTGGGTTCCACATGCATGTTTTAGCTGAAGGAAGAATCCCTTAAACCTGGAGAGTTGAGACCCATGGAATGGCTACCATGCAATATGACTTCAAAGGGTCTGCATTTGTTCATCAAACCTCACCAATCCTATCACTGCTGCGTTTATGCCGCTGTACACATGCTTGATTCTCTTTTGGAGACATATAAATCCATAGGTTTTAAGATTATTACTAGTCAGGTATATTCTTAGGCGATTAATATGTGGTGTAGAGTCCACTTGGTTGAGCAAGGAGTAGCTCTTGTCTATTACATATTTGGCTTATGGAATGGTATCTGTGCTAATTTCAATCTCTGGTTTTATGCAGAACCCCAACTCACCTTTCCCCTTAAGCAAGCATAAGTTGGTTTTCTACATTTGAGACCGTGTTCGGTTTTGTAATTCAGTTTCTCTGTAGCCAAGTTTACATTCCGTGTAGTAGTGATATCTTATGATGTTTCTTTTTCTGTGTGACTTATCTCACTTAGAATCATCGTACCTGAATCCACTCATTATGCTGCTACGGGCCTGATGATATAGATTTCATTGCTGAGTGATATTGCATTGTACGTAAGTACCACAAATTCTTTATCCATTTTTCACCTTCTGTGATATTGAATTTGTACTGTAAATGAGGTTCTTGTAAACAGAGCCGTCCCAAACTTTGGGGTGGCTGTGTCTTTTTGATTTTAATTTCCCTAAGCTATAGGACCATAAGTGGAAGTGCCCTAGGCTCTGTTGCTTTGTTTTTTAGATGTTTCAGGAAACACCATACACTTCTCCAGAGTGGCTGTTGGCAATTTACATCCCGCCCATCAGCATAACAAGGCTCCCAGTTCTCCATGGCCTGTCCTGCCTTTCTGGATTTTATACTTTTTTCAGATGGCCCTTTTGACCGGGGGGCAGTGAGACTTCATTGTACTGCAGATTTCCTTTGCAAGCTTGCTTGGTTGGCCAAAAAGGGCGTATGCGTTTTTTCCTGAATATATTCAGGAAAAAACGCATACGCCCTTTTTGGCCAAGTGCATCATTGTGGACGTTCTGCCTCTTTTCCTATGCTTTACATGCAATTCCAGTCTACCTCCTGAAATCGGATTCCTGCAATTCTGCCCCGCTTTCAAGTCCTCTTGGCAGCCTTACTTCAATATATTTTTGGACGATAGCTGTCATTTTTAACTCTGCAGGTTTGTGAATTACAGTGCCCCTGAGCTCCTTTCTTCAACTCGCTTTCTTGTGAGCTGGCCGCAACACCGCAGGATTGCTTCAGGCCCTAGTGTGGTTCCGGCATGGCACGCTGAGCCTTTGGTTAATTCCTCTTCCTGGTGGGAAATGAGAGTTAAATTTGCCCATCCAGACACCTCCAGCTAGTCTCTCATTGGTTCTCCCTATTCCTGTTCATTTTCCGCAGAAATTGCAAACTGGGCCAAACAGGAGGTTAAAGGCAATGACTCTCCAAGTGGGGAGAGTGTTAGTAAAGCGTCTGGAATGTTGCACCCGAGTACCAGGGGACAAAAACTGAGACACATTTGAACACGTTTCCCGATCACACGGTGGATCATACTCTGGGTTCCACATGCATGTTTTAGCTGAAGGAAGAATCCCTTAAACCTGGAGAGTTGAGACCCATGGAATGGGTACCATGCAATATGACTTCAAAGGGTCTGCATTGGCTCACCGAACCTCACCAATCCTATCACTGCTGCGCTTATGCCACTGTACACACGCTTGATTCTCTTTCGGAGACATATAAATCCATAGATTTTAAGATTCTTACTAGTCAGGTATATTCTTAGACGTTTAATATGGGGTGTTGAGTCCTCTTCGTTGAGCAAGGAGTAGCTCTTGTCTATTACATATTTGGCTTATGGAACGGTATCTGTGCTAATTTCAATCTCTGGTTTTATGCAGCACCCCAACTCACCTTTCCCCTTAAGCAAGCATAAGATGGTTTTCTACATTTGAGACCTTGTTCTGTTTTGTAATTCAGTTCCTGTGTAGCCAAGTTTACATTCCGTGTAGTAGTGATATCTTATGATGTTTCTTTTTCTGTGTGACTTATCTCACTTAGAATCATCGTACCTGAATCCACTCATTATGCTGCTATGGGCCTGATGACATAGATTTCATTGCTGAGTGATATTGCATTGTACGTAAGTACCACAACTTCTTTATCCATTTTTCGCTTTCTGTGATATTGAACTTGTACCGTAAACGAGGTTCTTGTAAACAGAGCCGTCCCAAACTTTGGGGTGGCTGTGTCTTTTTGATTTTAATTTCCCTAAGCTATACGACCATAAGTGGAAGTGCCCTAGGCTCTGTTGCTTTGTTTTTTAGATGTTTCAGGAAACACCATACACTTCTCCAGAGTGGCTGTTGGCAATTTACATCCCGCCCATCAGCATAACAAGGCTCCCAGTTCTCCATGGCCTGTCCTGCCTTTCTGGATTTTACACTTTTTTCAGATGGCCCTTTTGACTGGGGGGCAGTGAGACTTCATGGTAGTGCAGATTTCCTTTGCAAGCTTGCTTGGTTGGCCAAAAAGGGCGTATGCGTTTTTTCCTGAATATATTCAGGAAAAAACGCATACGCCCTTTTTGGCCAAGTGCATCATTGTGGACGTTCTGCCTCTTTTCCTATGCTTTACATGCAATTCCAGTCTACCTCCTGAAATCGGTTTCCTGCAATTCTGCCCCGCTTTCAAGTCCTCTTGGCAGCCTTACTTCAATATATTTTTGGACGATAGCTGTCATTTTTAACTCTGCAGGTTTGTGAATTACAGTGCCCCTGAGCTCCTTTCTTCAACTCACTTTCTTGTGAGCTGGCCGCAACACCGCAGGATTGCTTCAGGCCCTAGTGTGGTTCCGGCATGGCACGCTGAGCCTTTGGTTAATTCCTCTTCCTGGTGGGAAATGAGAGTTAAATTTGCCCATCCAGACACCTCCAGCTAGTCTCTCATTCGTTCTCCCTATTCCTGTTCATTTTCCACAGAAATTGCAAACTGGGCCAAACAGGAGGTTAAAGGCACTGACTCTCCAAGTGGGGAGAGTGTTAGTAAAGCGTCTGGAATGTTGCACCCGAGTACCAGGGGACAAAAACTGAGACACATTTGAACACGTTTCCCGATCACACGGTGGATCATACTCTGGGTTCCACATGCATGTTTTAGCTGAAGGAAGAATCCCTTAAACCTGGAGAGTTGAGACCCATGGAATGGCTACCATGCAATATGATTTCAAAGGGTCTGCATTTGCTCACCGAACCTCACCAATCCTATCACTGCTGTATTTATGCCGCTGTAGACACGCTTGATTCTCTTTCGGAGACATATAAATCCATAGGTTTTAAGATTCTTACTAGTCAGGTATATTCTTAGGCATTTAATATGGGGTGTTGAGTCCACTTCGTTGAGCAAGGAGTAGCTATTGTCTATTACCTATTTGGCTTATGGAATGGTATCTGTGCTAATTTCAATCTCTGGTTTTATGCAGCACCCCAACTCACCTTTCCCCTTAAGCAAGCATAAGTTGGTTTTCTACATTTGAGATCCTGTTCTGTTTTGTAATTCAGTTCCTGTGTAGCCAAGTTTACATTCCATGTATTAGTGATATCTTATGATGTTTCTTTTTCTGTGTGACTTATGTCACTTAGAATCATCGTACCTGAATCCACTCATTATGCTGCTACGGGCCTGATGACATAGATTTCATTCCTGAGTGATATTGCATTGTAAGTAAGTACCACAACTTCTTTATCCATTTTTCACTTTCTGCGATATTGAACTTGTACCGTAAACGAGATTCTTGTAAACAGAGCCGGCCCAAACTTTGGGGTGGCTGTGTCTTTTTGATTTTAATTTCCCTAAGCTATAGGACCATAAGTGGAAGTGCCCTAGGCTCTGTTGCTTTGTTTTTTAGATGTTTCAGGAAACACCATACACTTCTCCAGAGTGGCTGTTGGCAATTTACATCCCGCCCATCAGCATAACAAGGCTCCCAATTCTCCATGGCCTGTCCTGCCTTTCTGGATTTTACACATTTTTCAGATGGCCCTTTTGACCGGGGGGCAGTGAGACTTCATTGTACTGCAGATTTCCTTTGCAAGCTTGCTTGGTTGGCCAAAAAGGGCGTATGCGTTTTTTCCTGAATATATTCAGGAAAAAACGCATACGCCCTTTTTGGCCAAGTGCATCATTGTGGACGTTCTGCCTCTTTTCCTATGCTTTACATGTAATTCCAGTCTACCTCCTGAAATCGGATTCCTGCAATTCTGCCCTGCTTTCGAGTCCTCTTGGCAGCCTTACTTCAATATATTTTTGGACGATAGCTGTCATTTATAACTCTGCAGGTTTGTGAATTACAGTGCCTCTGAGCTCCTTTCTTCAACTCACTTTCTTGTGAGCTGGCCGCAACACCGCAGCATTGCTTCAGGCCCTAGTGTGGTTCCGGCATGGCACGCTGAGCCTTTGGTTAATTCCTCTTCCTGGTGGGAAATGAGAGTTAAATTTGCCCATCCAGACACCTCCAGCTAGTCTCTCATTGGTTCTCCCTATTCCTGTTCATTTTCCGCAGAAATTGCAAACTGGGCCAAACAGGAGGTTAAAGGCAATGACTCTCCAAGTGGGGAGAGTGTTAGTAAAGCGTCTGGAATGTTGCACCCGAGTACCAGGCGACAAAAACTGAGACACATTTGAACACGTTTCCCGATCACATGGTGGATCATACTCTGGGTTCCACATGCATGTTTTAGCTGAAGGAAGAATCCCTTAAACCTGGAGAGTTGAGACCCATGGAATGGGTACCATTCAATATGACTTCAAAGGTTCTGCATTGGCTCACCGAACCTCACCAATCCTATCACTGCTGCGCTTATGCCACTGTACACACGCTTGATTCTCTTTCGGAGACATATAAATCCATAGATTTTAAGATTCTTACTAGTCAGGTATATTCTTAGACGTTTAATATGGGGTGTTGAGTCCTCTTCGTTGAGCAAGGAGTAGCTCTTGTCTATTACATATTTGGCTTATGGAATGGTATCTGTGCTAAGTTCAATCTCTGGTTTTATGCAGCACCCCAACTCACCTTTCCCCTTAAGCAAGCATAAGTTGGTTTTCTACATTTGAGACCTTGTTCTGTTTTGTAATTCAGTTCCTGTGTAGCCAAGTTTACATTCCGTGTAGTAGTGATATCTTATGATGTTTCTTTTTCTGTGTGACTTATCTCACTTAGAATCATCGTACCTGAATCCACTCATTATGCTGCTATGGGCCTGATGACATAGATTTCATTGCTGAGTGATATTGCATTGTACGTAAGTACCACAACTTCTTTATCCATTTTTCGCTTTCTGTGATATTGAACTTGTACCGTAAACGAGGTTCTTGTAAACAGAGCCGTCCCAAACTTTGGGGTGGCTGTGTCTTTTTGATTTTAATTTCCCTAAGCTATACGACCATAAGTGGAAGTGCCCTAGGCTCTGTTGCTTTGTTTTTTAGATGTTTCAGGAAACACCATACACTTCTCCAGAGTGGCTGTTGGCAATTTACATCCCGCCCATCAGCATAACAAGGCTCCCAGTTCTCCATGGCCTGTCCTGCCTTTCTGGATTTTACACTTTTTTCAGATGGCCCTTTTGACTGGGGGGCAGTGAGACTTCATGGTAGTGCAGATTTCCTTTGCAAGCTTGCTTGGTTGGCCAAAAAGGGCGTATGCGTTTTTTCCTGAATATATTCAGGAAAAAACGCATACGCCCTTTTTGGCCAAGTGCATCATTGTGGACGTTCTGCCTCTTTTCCTATGCTTTACATGCAATTCCAGTCTACCTCCTGAAATCGGTTTCCTGCAATTCTGCCCCGCTTTCAAGTCCTCTTGGCAGCCTTACTTCAATATATTTTTGGACGATAGCTGTCATTTTTAACTCTGCAGGTTTGTGAATTACAGTGCCCCTGAGCTCCTTTCTTCAACTCACTTTCTTGTGAGCTGGCCGCAACACCGCAGGATTGCTTCAGGCCCTAGTGTGGTTCCGGCATGGCACGCTGAGCCTTTGGTTAATTCCTCTTCCTGGTGGGAAATGAGAGTTAAATTTGCCCATCCAGACACCTCCAGCTAGTCTCTCATTCGTTCTCCCTATTCCTGTTCATTTTCCACAGAAATTGCAAACTGGGCCAAACAGGAGGTTAAAGGCACTGACTCTCCAAGTGGGGAGAGTGTTAGTAAAGCGTCTGGAATGTTGCACCCGAGTACCAGGGGACAAAAACTGAGACACATTTGAACACGTTTCCCGATCACACGGTGGATCATACTCTGGGTTCCACATGCATGTTTTAGCTGAAGGAAGAATCCCTTAAACCTGGAGAGTTGAGACCCATGGAATGGCTACCATGCAATATGACTTCAAAGGGTCTGCATTTGCTCACCGAACCTCACCAATCCTATCACTGCTGTATTTATGCCGCTGTAGACACGCTTGATTCTCTTTCGGAGACATATAAATCCATAGGTTTTAAGATTCTTACTAGTCAGGTATATTCTTAGGCATTTAATATGGGGTGTTGAGTCCACTTCGTTGAGCAAGGAGTAGCTATTGTCTATTACCTATTTGGCTTATGGAATGGTATCTGTGCTAATTTCAATCTCTGGTTTTATGCAGCACCCCAACTCACCTTTCCCCTTAAGCAAGCATAAGTTGGTTTTCTACATTTGAGATCCTGTTCTGTTTTGTAATTCAGTTCCTGTGTAGCCAAGTTTACATTCCATGTATTAGTGATATCTTATGATGTTTCTTTTTCTGTGTGACTTATGTCACTTAGAATCATCGTACCTGAATCCACTCATTATGCTGCTACGGGCCTGATGACATAGATTTCATTCCTGAGTGATATTGCATTGTAAGTAAGTACCACAACTTCTTTATCCATTTTTCACTTTCTGCGATATTGAACTTGTACCGTAAACGAGATTCTTGTAAACAGAGCCGGCCCAAACTTTGGGGTGGCTGTGTCTTTTTGATTTTAATTTCCCTAAGCTATAGGACCATAAGTGGAAGTGCCCTAGGCTCTGTTGCTTTGTTTTTTAGATGTTTCAGGAAACACCATACACTTCTCCAGAGTGGCTGTTGGCAATTTACATCCCGCCCATCAGCATAACAAGGCTCCCAATTCTCCATGGCCTGTCCTGCCTTTCTGGATTTTACACATTTTTCAGATGGCCCTTTTGACCGGGGGGCAGTGAGACTTCATTGTACTGCAGATTTCCTTTGCAAGCTTGCTTGGTTGGCCAAAAAGGGCGTATGCGTTTTTTCCTGAATATATTCAGGAAAAAACGCATACGCCCTTTTTGGCCAAGTGCATCATTGTGGACGTTCTGCCTCTTTTCCTATGCTTTACATGTAATTCCAGTCTACCTCCTGAAATCGGATTCCTGCAATTCTGCCCTGCTTTCGAGTCCTCTTGGCAGCCTTACTTCAATATATTTTTGGACGATAGCTGTCATTTATAACTCTGCAGGTTTGTGAATTACAGTGCCCCTGAGCTCCTTTCTTCAACTCGCTTTCTTGTGAGCTGGCTGCAACACCGCAGCATTGCTTCAGGCCCTAGTGTGGTTCCGGCATGGCACGCTGAGCCTTTGGTTAATTCCTCTTCCTGGTGGGAAATGAGAGTTAAATTTGCCCATCCAGACACCTCCAGCTAGTCTCTCATTGGTTCTCCCTATTCCTGTTCATTTTCCGCAGAAATTGAAAACTGGGTCAAACAGGAGGTTAAAGGCAGTGACTCTCCAAGTGGGGAGAGTTTTAGTAAAGCGTCTGGAATGTTGCACCTCAGTACAAGGGGACGAAATCTGACACATTTGAACACGTTTCCCGATCACACGGTGGATCATACTCTGGGATCCACATGCATGTTTTAGTTGAAGGAAGAATCCCTTAAACCTGGAGAGTTGAGACCCATGGAATGGGTACCATGCAATATGACTTCAAAGGGTCTGCATTTGCTCACCGAACCTCACCAATCCTATCACTGCTGTATTTATGCTGCTGTAGACACGCTTGATTCTCTTTCAGAGACATATAAATCCATAGATTTTAAGATTATTACTAGTCAGGTATATACTTAGACGTTTAATATGGGGTGTTGAGTCCTCTTCGTTGAGCAAGGAGTAGCTCTTGTCTAGTACCTATTTGGCTTATGGAATGGTATCTGTGCTAATTTCAATCTCTGGTTTTATGCAGCACCCCAACTCACCTTTCCCCTTAAGCAAGCATAAGTTGGTTTTCTACATTTGAGATCCTGTTCTGTTTTGTAATTCAGTTCCTGTGTAGCCAAGTTTACATTCCGTGTATTAGTGATATCTTATGATGTTTCTTTTTCTGTGTGACTTATTTCACTTAGAATCATCGTACCTGAATCCACTCATTATGCTGCTACGGGCCTGATGACATAGATTTCATTCCTGAGTGATATTGCATTGTACGTAAGTACCACAACTTCTTTATCCATTTTTCACTTTCTGCGATATTGAACTTGTACCATAAATGAGATTCTTGTAAACAGAGCCGGCCCAAACTTTGGGGTGGCTGTGTCTTTTTGATTTTAATTTCCCTAAGCTATAGGACCATAAGTGGAAGTGCCCTAGGCTCTGTTGCTTTGTTTTTTAGATGTTTCAGGAAACACCATACACTTCTCCAGAGTGGCTGTTGGCAATTTACATCCCGCCCATCAGCATAACAAGGCTCCCAGTTCTCCATGGCCTGTCCTGCCTTTCTGGATTTTACACTTTTTTCAGATGGCCCTTTTGCCCGGGGGGCAGTGAGACTTCATGGTAGTGCAGATTTCCTTTGCAAGCTTGCTTGGTTGGCCAAAAAGGGCGTATGCGTTTTTTCCTGAATATATTCAGGAAAAAACGCATACGCCCTTTTTGGCCAAGTGCATCATTGTGGACGTTCTGCCTCTTTTCCTATGCTTTACATGCAATTCCAGTCTACCTCCTGAAATCGGTTTCCTGCAATCCTGCCCTGCTTTGAAGTCCTCTTGGCAGCCTTACTTCAATATATTTTTGGACGATAGCTGTCATTTATAACTCTGCAGGTTTGTGAATTACAGTGCCCCTGAGCTCTTTTCTTCAACTCGCTTTCTTGTGAGCTGGCCGCAACACCGCAGGATTGCTTCAGGCCCTAGTGTGGTTCCGGCATGGCACGCTGAGCATTAGGTTAATTCCTCTTCCTGGTGGGAAATGAGAGTTAAATTTGCCCGTCCAGACACCTCCAGCTAGTCTCTCATTGGTTCTCCCTATTCCTGTTCATTTTCCGCAGAAATGGCAAACTGGGCCAAACAGGAGGTTAAAGGCACTGACTCTCCAAGTGGGGAGAGTGTTAGTAAAGCGTCTGGAATGTTGCACCTGAGTACAAGGGGACGAAATCTGACACATTTGAACACGTTTCCCGATCACACGGTGGATCATACTCTGGGTTCCACATGCATGTTTTAGTTGAAGGAAGAATCCCTTAAACCTGGAGAGTTGAGACCCATGGAATGGGTACCATGCAATATGACTTCAAAGGGTCTGCATTTGCTCACCGAACCTCACCAATCCTATCACTGCTGTATTTATGCCGCTGTAGACATGATTGATTCTCTTTCGGAGACATATAAATCCATAGGTTTTAAGATTCTTACTAGTCAGGTATATTCTTAGGCATTTAATATGGGGTGTTGAGTCCACTTCGTTGAGCAAGGAGTAGCTATTGTCTATTACCTATTTGGCTTATGGAATGGTATCTGTGCTAATTTCAATCTCTGGTTTTATGCAGCACCCCAACTCACCTTTCCCCTTAAGCAAGCATAAGTTGGTTTTCTACATTTGAGATCCTGTTCTGTTTTGTAATTCAGTTCCTGTGTAGCCAAGTTTACATTCCATGTATTAGTGATATCTTATGATGTTTCTTTTTCTGTGTGACTTATGTCACTTAGAATCATCGTACCTGAATCCACTCATTATGCTGCTACGGGCCTGATGACATAGATTTCATTCCTGAGTGATATTGCATTGTATGTAAGTACCACAACTTCTTTATCCATTTTTCACTTTCTGCGATATTGAACTTGTACCATAAACGAGATTCTTGTAAACAGAGCCGGCCCAAACTTTGGGGTGGCTGTGTCTTTTTGATTTTAATTTCCCTAAGCTATAGGACCATAAGTGGAAGTGCCCTAGGCTCTGTTGCTTTGTTTTTTAGATGTTTCAGGAAACACCATACACTTCTCCAGAGTGGCTGTTGGCAATTTACATCCCGCCCATCAGCATAACAAGGCTCCCAGTTCTCCATGGCCTGTCCTGCCTTTCTGGATGTTATACTTTTTTCAGATGGCCCTTTTGACCGGGGGGCAGTGAGACTTCATTGTAGTGCAGATTTCCTTTGCAAGCTTGCTTGGTTGGCCAAAAAGGGCGTATGCGTTTTTTCCTGAATATATTCAGGAAAAAACGCATACGCCCTTTTTGGCCAAGTGCATCATTGTGGACGTTCTGCCTCTTTTCCTATGCTTTACATGCAATTCCAGTCTACCTCCTGAAATCGGTTTCCTGCAATTTTGCCCCGCTTTCAAGTCCTCTTGGCAGCCTTACTTCAATATATTTTTGGACGATAGCTGTCATTTTTAACTCTGCAGGTTTGTGAATTACAGTGCCCCTGAGCTCCTTTCTTCAACTCGCTTTTTTGTGAGCTGGCCGCAACACCGCAGCATTGCTTCAGGCCCTAGTGTGGTTCCGGCATGGCACGCTGAGCCTTTGGTTAATTCCTCTTCCTGGTGGGAAATGAGAGTTAAATTTGCCCATCCAGACACCTCCAGCTAGTCTCTCATTGGTTCTCCCTATTCCTGTTCATTTTCCGCAGAAATTGCAAACTGGGCCAAACAGGAGGTTAAAGGCACTGACTCTCCAAGTGGGGAGAGTGTTAGTAAAGCGTCTGGAATGTTGCACCTGAGTACAAGGGGACGAAATCTGACACATTTGAACACGTTTCCCGATCACACGGTGGATCATACTCTGGGTTCCACATGCATGTTTTAGTTGAAGGAAGAATCCCTTAAACCTGGAGAGTTGAGACCCATGGAATGGGTACCATGCAATATGACTTCAAAGGGTCTGCATTTGCTCAACGAACCTCACCAATCCTATCACTGCTGTATTTATGCCGCTGTAGACACGCTTGATTCTCTTTCGGAGACATATAAATCCATAGGTTTTAAGATTCTTACTAGTCAGGTATATTCTTAGGCATTTAATATGGGGTGTTGAGTCCACTTCGTTGAGCAAGGAGTAGCTATTGTCTATTACCTATTTGGCTTATGGAATGGTATCTGTGCTAATTTCAATCTCTGGTTTTATGCAGCACCCCAACTCACCTTTCCCCTTAAGCAAGCATAAGTTGGTTTTCTACATTTGAGATCCTGTTCTGTTTTGTAATTCAGTTCCTGTGTAGCCAAGTTTACATTCCATGTATTAGTGATATCTTATGATGTTTCTTTTTCTGTGTGACTTATGTCACTTAGAATCATCGTACCTGAATCCACTCATTATGCTGCTACGGGCCTGATGACATAGATTTCATTCCTGAGTGATATTGCATTGTACGTAAGTACCACAACTTCTTTATCCATTTTTCACTTTCTGCGATATTGATCTTGTACCATAAACGAGATTCTTGTAAACAGAGCTGGCCCAAATTTTGGGGTGGCTGTGTCTTTTTGATTTTAATTTCCCTAAGCTATAGGACCATAAGTGGCAGTGCCCTAGGCTCTGTTGCTTTGTTTTTTAGATGTTTCAGGAAACACCATACACTTCTCCAGAGTGGCTGTTGGCAATTTACATCCCGCCCATCAGCATAACAAGGCTCCCAATTCTCCATGGCCTGTCCTGCCTTTCTGGATTTTACACATTTTTCAGATGGCCCTTTTGACCGGGGGGCAGTGAGACTTCATTGTACTGCAGATTTCCTTTGCAAGCTTGCTTGGTTGGCCAAAAAGGGCGTATGCGTTTTTTCCTGAATATATTCAGGAAAAAACGCATACGCCCTTTTTGGCCAAGTGCATCATTGTGGACGTTCTGCCTCTTTTCCTATGCTTTACATGTAATTCCAGTCTACCTCCTGAAATCGGATTCCTGCAATTCTGCCCCGCTTTCGAGTCCTCTTGGCAGCCTTACTTCAATATATTTTTGGACGATAGCTGTCATTTATAACTCTGCAGGTTTGTGAATTACAGTGCCCCTGAGCTCCTTTCTTCAACTCGCTTTCTTGTGAGCTGGCCGCAACACCGCAGCATTGCTTCAGGCCCTAGTGTGGTTCCGGCATGGCACGCTGAGCCTTTGGTTAATTCCTCTTCCTGGTGGGAAATGAGAGTTAAATTTGCCCGTCCAGACACCTCCAGCTAGTCTCTCATTGGTTCTCCCTATTCCTGTTCATTTTCCGCAGAAATTGCAAACTGGGCCAAACAGGAGGTTAAAGGCACTGACTCTCCAAGTGGAGAGAGTTTTAGTAAAGCGTCTGGAATGTTGCACCCGAGTACCAGGGGACAAAAACTGAGACACATTTGAACACATTTCCCGATCACACGGTGGATCATACTCTGGGTTCCACATGCATGTTTTAGCTGAAGGAAGAATCCCTTAAACCTGGAGAGTTGAGACCCATGGAATGGGTACCATGCAATATGACTTCAAAGGTTCTGCATTGGCTCACCGAACCTCACCAATCCTATCACTGCTGCTTTTATGCTGCTGTACACATGCTTGATTCTCTTTTGGAGACATATAAATCCATAGGTTTTAAGATTCTTACTAGTCAGGTATATTCTTAGGCGATTAATATGGGGTGTAGAGTCCACTTCGTTGAGCAAGGAGTAGCTCTTGTCTATTACATATTTGGCTTATGGAATGGTATCTGTGCTAATTTCAATCTCTGGTTTTATGCAGCACCCCAACTCACCTTTCCCCTTAAGCAAGCATAAGTTGGTTTTCTACATTTGAGATCCTGTTCTGTTTTGTAATTCAGTTCCTGTGTAGCCAAGTTTACATTCCGTGTATTAGTGATATCTTATGATGTTTCTTTTTCTGTGTGACTTATCTCACTTAGAATCATCGTACCTGAATCCACTCATTATGCTGCTATGGGCCTGATGACATAGATTTCATTGCTGAGTGATATTGCATTGTACGTAAGTACCACAACTTCTTTATCCATTTTTCGCTTTCTGTGATATTGAACTTGTACCGTAAACGAGGATCTTGTAAACAGAGCCGTCCCAAACTTTGGGGTGGCTGTGTCTTTTTGATTTTAATTTCCCTAAGCTATAGGTCCATAAGTGGAAGTGCCCTAGGCTCTGTTGCTTTGTTTTTTAGATGTTTCAGGAAACACCATACACTTCTCCAGAGTGGCTGTTGGCAATTTACATCCCGCCCATCAGCATAACAAGGCTCCCAGTTCTCCATGGCCTGTCCGGCCTTTCTGGATTTTACACTTTTTTCAGATGGCCCTTTTGACTGGGGGGCAGTGAGACTTCATTGTAGTGCAGATTTCCTTTGCAAGCTTGCTTGGTTGGCCAAAAAGGGCGTATGCGTTTTTTCCTGAATATATTCAGGAAAAAACGCATACGCCCTTTTTGGCCAAGTGCATCATTGTGGACATTCTGTCTCTTTTCCTATGCTTTACATGCAATTCCAGTCTACCTCCTGAAATCGGATTCCTTCAATTCTGCCCCGCTTTCGAGTCCTCTTGGCAGCCTTACTTCAATATATTTTTGGACGATAGCTGTCATTTATAACTCTGCAGGTTTGTGAATTACAGTGCCCCTGAGCTCCTTTCTTCAACTCGCTTTCTTGTGAGCTGGCCGCAACACCGCAGGATTGCTTCAGGCCCTAGTGTGGTTCCGGCATGGCACGCTGAGCCTTTGGTTAATTCCTCTTCCTGGTGGGAAATGAGAGTTAAATTTGCCCATCCAGACACCTCCAGCTAGTCTCTCATTGGTTCTCCCTATTCCTGTTCATTTTCCGCAGAAATTGTAAACTGGGCCAAACAGGAGGTTAAAGGCACTGACTCTCCAAGTGGGGAGAGTGTTAGTAAAGCGTATGGAATGTTGCACCCGAGTACCAGGGGACAAAAACTGAGAGACATTTGAACACGTTTCCCGATCACACGGTGGATCATACTCTGGGTTCCACATGCATGTTTTAGCTGAAGGAAGAATCCCTTAAACCTGGAGAGTTGAGACCCATGGAATGGCTACCATGCAATATGACTTCAAAGGGTCTGCATTTGCTCATCAAACCTCACCAATCCTATCACTGCTGCGTTTATGCCGCTGTACACATGCTTGATTCTCTTTTGGAGACATATAAATCCATAGGTTTCAAGATTCTTACTAGACAGGTATATTCTTAGACGTTTAATATGGGGTGTTGAGTCCACTTCGTTGAGCAAGGAGTAGCTCTTGTCTATTACATATTTGGCTTATGGAACGGTATCTGTGCTAATTTCAATCTCTGGTTTTATGCAGCACCCCAACTCACCTTTCCCCTTAAGCAAGCATAAGTTGGTTTTCTACATTTGAGATCCTGTTCTGTTTTGTAATTCAGTTCCTGTGTAGCCAAGTTTACATTCCATGTATTAGTGATATCTTATGATGTTTCTTTTTCTGTGTGACTTATGTCACTTAGAATCATCGTACCTGAATCCACTCATTATGCTGCTACGGGCCTGATGACATAGATTTCATTCCTGAGTGATATTGCATTGTACGTAAGTACCACAACTTCTTTATCCATTTTTCACTTTCTGCGATATTGAACTTGTACCATAAACGAGATTCTTGTAAACAGAGCCGACCCAAACTTTGGGGTGGCTGTGTCTTTTTGATTTTAATTTCCCTAAGCTATAGGACCATAAGTGGAAGTGCCCTAGGCTCTGTTGCTTTGTTTTTTAGATGTTTCAGGAAACACCATACACTTCTCCAGAGTGGCTGTTGGCAATTTACATCCCGCCCATCAGCATAACAAGGCTCCCAGTTCTCCATGGCCTGTCCTGCCTTTCTGGATTTTACACTTTTTTCAGATGGCCCTTTTGCCCGGGGGGCAGTGAGACTTCATGGTAGTGCAGATTTCCTTTGCAAGCTTGCTTGGTTGGCCAAAAAGTGCGTATGCGTTTTTTCCTGAATATATTCAGGAAAAAACGCATACGCCCTTTTTGGCCAAGTGCATCATTGTGGACGTTCTGCCTCTTTTCCTATGCTTTACATGCAATTCCAGTCTACCTCCTGAAATCGGTTTCCTGCAATCCTGCCCTGCTTTGAAGTCCTCTTGGCAGCCTTACTTCAATATATTTTTGGACGATAGCTGTCATTTGTAACTCTGCAGGTTTGTGAATTACAGTGCCCCTGAGCTCTTTTCTTCAACTCGCTTTCTTGTGAGCTGGCCGCAACACTGCAGGATTGCTTCAGGCCCTAGTGTGGTTCCGGCATGGCACGCTGAGCATTAGGTTAATTCCTCTTCCTGGTGGGAAATGAGAGTTAAATTTGCCCGTCCAGACACCTCCAGCTAGTCTCTCATTGGTTCTCCCTATTCCTGTTCATTTTCCGCAGAAATGGCAAACTGGGCCAAACAGGAGGTTAAAGGCACTGACTCTCCAAGTGGGGAGAGTGTTAGTAAAGCGTCTGGAATGTTGCACCTGAGTACAAGGGGACGAAATCTGACACATTTGAACACGTTTCCCGATCACACGGTGGATCATACTCTGGGTTCCACATGCTTGTTTTAGTTGAAGGAAGAATCCCTTAAACCTGGAGAGTTGAGACCCATGGAATGGGTACCATGCAATATGACTTCAAAGGGTCTGCATTTGCTCACCGAACCTCACCAATCCTATCACTGCTGTATTTATGCCGCTGTAGACATGCTTGATTCTCTTTCGGAGACATATAAATCCATAGGTTTTAAGATTCTTACTAGTCAGGTATATTCTTAGGCATTTAATATGGGGTGTTGAGTCCACTTCGTTGAGCAAGGAGTAGCTATTGTCTATTACCTATTTGGCTTATGGAATGGTATCTGTGCTAATTTCAATCTCTGGTTTTATGCAGCACCCCAACTCACCTTTCCCCTTAAGCAAGCATAAGTTGGTTTTCTACATTTGAGATCCTGTTCTGTTTTGTAATTCAGTTCCTGTGTAGCCAAGTTTACATTCCATGTATTAGTGATATCTTATGATGTTTCTTTTTCTGTGTGACTTATGTCACTTAGAATCATCGTACCTGAATCCACTCATTATGCTGCTACGGGCCTGATGACATAGATTTCATTCCTGAGTGATATTGCATTGTATGTAAGTACCACAACTTCTTTATCCATTTTTCACTTTCTGCGATATTGAACTTGTACCATAAACGAGATTCTTGTAAACAGAGCCGGCCCAAACTTTGGGGTGGCTGTGTCTTTTTGATTTTAATTTCCCTAAGCTATAGGACCATAAGTGGAAGTGCCCTAGGCTCTGTTGCTTTGTTTTTTAGATGTTTCAGGAAACACCATACACTTCTCCAGAGTGGCTGTTGGCAATTTACATCCCGCCCATCAGCATAACAAGGCTCCCAGTTCTCCATGGCCTGTCCTGCCTTTCTGGATGTTATACTTTTTTCAGATGGCCCTTTTGACCGGGGGGCAGTGAGACTTCATTGTAGTGCAGATTTCCTTTGCAAGCTTGCTTGGTTGGCCAAAAAGGGCGTATGCGTTTTTTCCTGAATATATTCAGGAAAAAACGCATACGCCCTTTTTGGCCAAGTGCATCATTGTGGACGTTCTGCCTCTTTTCCTATGCTTTACATGCAATTCCAGTCTACCTCCTGAAATCGGTTTCCTGCAATTCTGCCCCGCTTTGAAGTCCTCTTGGCAGCCTTACTTCAATATATTTTTGGACGATAGCTGTCATTTTTAACTCTGCAGGTTTGTGAATTACAGTGCCCCTGAGCTCCTTTCTTCAACTCGCTTTTTTGTGAGCTGGCCGCAACACCGCAGCATTGCTTCAGGCCCTAGTGTGGTTCCGGCATGGCACGCTGAGCCTTTGGTTAATTCCTCTTCCTGGTGGGAAATGAGAGTTAAATTTGCCCATCCAGACACCTCCAGCTAGTCTCTCATTGGTTCTCCCTATTCCTGTTCATTTTCCGCAGAAATTGCAAACTGGGCCAAACAGGAGTTTAAAGGCACTGACTCTCCAAGTGGGGAGAGTGTTAGTAAAGCGTCTGGAATGTTGCACCTGAGTACAAGGGGACGAAATCTGACACATTTGAACACGTTTCCCGATCACACGGTGGATCATACTCTGGGTTCCACATGCATGTTTTAGTTGAAGGAAGAATCCCTTAAACCTGGAGAGTTGAGACCCATGGAATTGGTACCATGCAATATGACTTCAAAGGGTCTGCATTTGCTCACCGAACCTCACCAATCCTATCACTGCTGTATTTATGCCGCTGTAGACACGCTTGATTCTCTTTCGGAGACATATAAATCCATAGGTTTTAAGATTCTTACTAGTCAGGTATATTCTTAGGCATTTAATATGGGGTGTTGAGTCCACTTCGTTGAGCAAGGAGTAGCTATTGTCTATTACCTATTTGGCTTATGGAATGGTATCTGTGCTAATTTCAATCTCTGGTTTTATGCAGCACCCCAACTCACCTTTCCCCTTAAGCAAGCATAAGTTGGTTTTCTACATTTGAGATCCTGTTCTGTTTTGTAATTCAGTTCCTGTGTAGCCAAGTTTACATTCCATGTATTAGTGATATCTTATGATGTTTCTTTTTCTGTGTGACTTATGTCACTTAGAATCATCGTACCTGAATCCACTCATTATGCTGCTACGGGCCTGATGACATAGATTTCATTCCTGAGTGATATTGCATTGTACGTAAGTACCACAACTTCTTTATCCATTTTTCACTTTCTGCGATATTGATCTTGTACCATAAACGAGATTCTTGTAAACAGAGCCGGCCCAAATTTTGGGGTGGCTGTGTCTTTTTGATTTTAATTTCCCTAAGCTATAGGACCATAAGTGGAAGTGCCCTAGGCTCTGTTGCTTTGTTTTTTAGATGTTTCAGGAAACACCATACACTTCTCCAGAGTGGCTGTTGGCAATTTACATCCCGCCCATCAGCATAACAAGGCTCCCAATTCTCCATGGCCTGTCCTGCCTTTCTGGATTTTACACATTTTTCAGATGGCCCTTTTGACCGGGGGGCAGTGAGACTTCATTGTACTGCAGATTTCCTTTGCAAGCTTGCTTGGTTGGCCAAAAAGGGCGTATGCGTTTTTTCCTGAATATATTCAGGAAAAAACGCATACGCCCTTTTTGGCCAAGTGCATCATTGTGGACGTTCTGCCTCTTTTCCTATGCTTTACATGTAATTCCAGTCTACCTCCTGAAATCGGATTCCTGCAATTCTGCCCCGCTTTCGAGTCCTCTTGGCAGCCTTACTTCAATATATTTTTGGACGATAGCTGTCATTTATAACTCTGCAGGTTTGTGAATTACAGTGCCCCTGAGCTCCTTTCTTCAACTCGCTTTCTTGTGAGCTGGCCGCAACACCGCAGCATTGCTTCAGGCCCTAGTGTGGTTCCGGCATGGCACGCTGAGCCTTTGGTTAATTCCTCTTCCTGGTGGGAAATGAGAGTTAAATTTGCCCGTCCAGACACCTCCAGCTAGTCTCTCATTGGTTCTCCCTATTCCTGTTCATTTTCCGCAGAAATTGCAAACTTGGCCAAACAGGAGGTTAAAGGCACTGACTCTCCAAGTGGAGAGAGTTTTAGTAAAGCGTCTGGAATGTTGCACCCGAGTACCAGGGGACAAAAACTGAGACACATTTGAACACGTTTCCCGATCACACGGTGGATCATACTCTGGGTTCCACATGCATGTTTTAGCTGAAGGAAGAATCCCTTAAACCTGGAGAGTTGAGACCCATGGAATGGGTACCATGCAATATGACTTCAAAGGTTCTGCATTGGCTCACCGAACCTCACCAATCCTATCACTGCTGCTTTTATGCTGCTGTACACATGCTTGATTCTCTTTTGGAGACATATAAATCCATAGGTTTTAAGATTATTACTAGTCAGGTATATTCTTAGGCGATTAATATGGGGTGTAGAGTCCACTTCGTTGAGCAAGGAGTAGCTCTTGTCTATTACATATTTGGCTTATGGAATGGTATCTGTGCTAATTTCAATCTCTGGTTTTATGCAGCACCCCAACTCACCTTTCCCCTTAAGCAAGCATAAGTTGGTTTTCTACATTTGAGATCCTGTTCTGTTTTGTAATTCAGTTCCTGTGTATCCAAGTTTACATTCCATGTATTAGTGATATCTTATGATGTTTCTTTTTCTGTGTGACTTATGTCACTTAGAATCATCGTACCTGAATCCACTCATTATGCTGCTACGGGCCTGATGACATAGATTTCATTCCTGAGTGATATTGCATTGTACGTAAGTACCACAACTTCTTTATCCATTTTTCACTTTCTGCGATATTGAACTTGTACCATAAACGAGATTCTTGTAAACAGAGCCGGCCCAAATTTTGGGGTGGCTGTGTCTTTTTGATTTTAATTTCCCTAAGCTATAGGACCATAAGTGGAAGTGCCCTAGGCTCTGTTGCTTTGTTTTTTAGATGTTTCAGGAAACACCATACACTTCTCCAGAGTGGCTGTTGGCAATTTACATCCCGCCCATCAGCATAACAAGGCTCCCAATTCTCCATGGCCTGTCCTGCCTTTCTGGATTTTACACATTTTTCAGATGGCCCTTTTGACCGGGGGGCAGTGAGACTTCATTGTAGTGCAGATTTCCTTTGCAAGCTTGCTTGGTTGGCCAAAAAGGGCGTATGCGTTTTTTCCTGAATATATTCAGGAAAAAACGCATACGCCCTTTTTTGGCCAAGTGCATCATTGTGGACGTTCTGCCTCTTTTCCTATGCTTTACATGTAATTCCAGTCTACCTCCTGAAATCAGATTCCTGCAATTCTGCCCCGCTTTCGAGTCCTCTTGGCAGCCTTACTTCAATATATTTTTGGACGATAGCTGTCATTTATAACTCTGCAGGTTTGTGAATTACAGTGCCCCTGAGCTCCTTTCTTCAACTCGCTTTCTTGTGAGCTGGCCGCAACACCGCAGCATTGCTTCAGGCCCTAGTGTGGTTCCGGCATGGCACGCTGAGCCTTTGGTTAATTCCTCTTCCTGGTGGGAAATGAGAGTTAAATTTGCCCGTCCAGACACCTCCAGCTAGTCTCTCATTGGTTCTCCCTATTCCTGTTCATTTTCCGCAGAAATTGCAAACTGGGCCAAACAGGAGGTTAAAGGCACTGACTCTCCAAGTGGAGAGAGTTTTAGTAAAGCGTCTGGAATGTTGCACCCGAGTACCAGGTGACAAAAACTGAGACACATTTGAACACGTTTCCCGATCACACGGTGGATCATACTCTGGGTTCCACATGCATGTTTTAGCTGAAGGAAGAATCCCTTAAACCTGGAGAGTTGAGACCCATGGAATGGGTACCATGCAATATGACTTCAAAGGTTCTGCATTGGCTCACCGAACCTCACCAATCCTATCACTGCTGCTTTTATGCTGCTGTACACATGCTTGATTCTCTTTTGGAGACATATAAATCCATAGGTTTTAAGATTATTACTAGTCAGGTATATTCTTAGGCGATTAATATGGGGTGTAGAGTCCACTTCGTTGAGCAAGGAGTAGCTCTTGTCTATTACATATTTGGCTTATGGAATGGTATCTGTGCTAATTTCAATCTCTGGTTTTATGCAGCACCCCAACTCACCTTTCCCCTTAAGCAAGCATAAGTTGGTTTTCTACATTTGAGATCCTGTTCTGTTTTGTAATTCAGTTCCTGTGTAGCCAAGTTTACATTCCGTGTATTAGTGATATCTTATGATGTTTCTTTTTCTGTGTGACTTATCTCACTTAGAATCATCGTACCTGAATCCACTCATTATGCTGCTATGGGCCTGATGACATAGATTTCATTGCTGAGTGATATTGCATTGTACGTAAGTACCACAACTTCTTTATCCATTTTTCGCTTTCTGTGATATTGAACTTGTACCGTAAACGAGGATCTTGTAAACAGAGCCGTCCCAAACTTTGGGGTGGCTGTGTCTTTTTGATTTTAATTTCCCTAAGCTATAGGTCCATAAGTGGAAGTGCCCTAGGCTCTGTTGCTTTGTTTTTTAGATGTTTCAGGAAACACCATACACTTCTCCAGAGTGGCTGTTGGCAATTTACATCCCGCCCATCAGCATAACAAGGCTCCCAGTTCTCCATGGCCTGTCCGGCCTTTCTGGATTTTACACTTTTTTCAGATGGCCCTTTTGACTGGGGGGCAGTGAGACTTCATTGTAGTGCAGATTTCCTTTGCAAGCTTGCTTGGTTGGCCAAAAAGGGCGTATGCGTTTTTTCCTGAATATATTCAGGAAAAAACGCATACGCCCTTTTTGGCCAAGTGCATCATTGTGGACATTCTGTCTCTTTTCCTATGCTTTACATGCAATTCCAGTCTACCTCCTGAAATCGGATTCCTTCAATTCTGCCCCGCTTTCGAGTCCTCTTGGCAGCCTTACTTCAATATATTTTTGGACGATAGCTGTCATTTATAACTCTGCAGGTTTGTGAATTACAGTGCCCCTGAGCTCCTTTCTTCAACTCGCTTTCTTGTGAGCTGGCCGCAACACCGCAGGATTGCTTCAGGCCCTAGTGTGGTTCCGGCATGGCATGCTGAGCCTTTGGTTAATTCCTCTTCCTGGTGGGAAATGAGAGTTAAATTTGCCCATCCAGACACCTCCAGCTAGTCTCTCATTGGTTCTCCCTATTCCTGTTCATTTTCCGCAGAAATTGTAAACTGGGCCAAAGAGGAGGTTAAAGGCACTGACTCTCCAAGTGGGGAGAGTGTTAGTAAAGCGTATGGAATGTTGCACCCGAGTACCAGGGGACAAAAACTGAGAGACATTTGAACACGTTTCCCGATCACACGGTGGATCATACTCTGGGTTCCACATGCATGTTTTAGGTGAAGGAAGAATCCCTTAAACCTGGAGAGTTGAGACCCATGGAATGGCTACCATGCAATATGACTTCAAAGGGTCTGCATTTGCTCATCAAACCTCACCAATCCTATCACTGCTGCGTTTATGCCGCTGTACACATGCTTGATTCTCTTTTGGAGACATATAAATCCATAGGTTTTAAGATTATTACTAGTCAGGTATATTCTTAGGCGATTAATATGGGGTGTAGAGTCCACTTCGTTGAGCAAGGAGTAGCTCTTGTCTATTACATATTTGGCTTATGGAATGGTATCTGTGCTAATTTCAATCTCTGGTTTTATGCAGAACCCCAACTCACCTTTCCCCTTAAGCAAGCATAAGTTGGTTTTCTACATTTGAGACCGTGTTCTGTTTTGTAATTCAGTTTCTGTGTAGCCAAGTTTACATTCCGTGTAGTAGTGATATCTTATGATGTTTCTTTTTCTGTGTGACTTATCTCACTTAGAATCATCGTACCTGAATCCACTCATTATGCTGCTACGGGCCTGATGATATAGATTTCATTGCTGAGTGATATTGCATTGTACGTAAGTACCACAAATTCTTTATCCATTTTTCACCTTCTGTGATATTGAATTTGTACTGTAAATGAGGTTCTTGTAAACAGAGCCGTCCCAAACTTTGGGGTGGCTGTGTCTTTTTGATTTTAATTTCCCTAAGCTATAGGACCATAAGTGGAAGCGCCCTAGGCTCTGTTGCTTTGTTTTTTAGATGTTTCAGGAAACACCATACACTTCTCCAGAGTGGCTGTTGGCAATTTACATCCCGCCCATCAGCATAACAAGGCTCCCAGTCCTCCATGGCCTGTCCTGCCTTTCTGGATTTTACAATTTTTTCAGATGGCCCTTTTGACCGGGGGGCAGTGAGACTTCATGGTAGTGCAGATTTCCTTTGCAAGCTTGCTTGGTTGGCCAAAAAGGGCGTATGCGTTTTTTCCTGAATATATTCAGGAAAAAACGCATACGCCCTTTTTGGCCAAGTGCATCATTGTGGACGTTCTGCCTCTTTTCCTATGCTTTACATGCAATTCCAGTCTACCTCCTGAAATCGGTTTCCTGCAATCCTGCCCCGCTTTCAAGTCCTCTTGGCAGCCTTACTTCAATATATTTTTGGATGATAGCTGTCATTTTTAACTCTGCATGTTTGTGAATTACAGTGCCCCTGAGCTCCTTTCTTCAACTCACTTTCTTGTGAGCTGGCCGCAACACTGCAGGATTGCTTCAGGCCCTAGTGTGGTTCCGGCATGGCACGCTGAGCCTTTGGTTAATTCCACTTCCTGGTGGGAAATGAGAGTTAAATTTGCCCATCCAGATACCTCCAGCTAGTCTCTCATTGGTTCTCCCTATTCCTGTTCATTTTCCACAGAAATTGCAAACTGGGCCAAACAGGAGTTTAAAGGCACTGACTCTCCAAGTGGGGAGAGTGTTAGTAAAGCGTCTGGAATGTTGCACCTGAGTACCAGGGGACAAAAACTGAGACACATTTGAACACGTTTCCCGATCACACGGTGGATCATACTCTGGGTTCCACATGCATGTTTTAGCTGAAGGAAGAATCCCTTAAACCTGGAGAGTTGAGACCCATGGAATGGCTACCATGCAATATGACTTCAAAGGGTCTGCATTTGCTCACCGAACCTCACCAATCCTATCACTGCTGCGTTTATGCCGCTGTACACATGCTTGATTCTCTTTCGGAGACATATAAATCCATAGGTTTCAAGATTCTTACTAGTCAGGTATATTCTTAGACGTTTAATATGGGGTGTTGAGTCCACTTTGTTGAGCAAGGAGTAGCTCTTGTCTATTACATATTTGGCTTATGGAACGGTATCTGTGCTAATTTCAATCTCTGGTTTTATGCAGCACCCCAACTCACCTTTCCCCTTAAGCAAGCATAAGTTGGTTTTCTACATTTGAGATCCTGTTCTGTTTTGTAATTCAGTTCCTGTGTAGCCAAGTTTACATTCCATGTATTAGTGATATCTTATGATGTTTCTTTTTCTGTGTGACTTATGTCACTTAGAATCATCGTACCTGAATCCACTCATTATGCTGCTACGGGCCTGATGACATAGATTTCATTCCTGAGTGATATTGCATTGTACGTAAGTACCACAACTTCTTTATCCATTTTTCACTTTCTGCGATATTGAACTTGTACCATAAACGAGGTTCTTGTAAACAGAGCCGTCCCAAACTTTGGGGTGGCTGTGTCTTTTTGATTTTAATTTCCCTAAGCTACAGGACCATAAGTGGCAGTGCCCTAGGCTCTGTTGCTTTGTTTTTTAGATGTTTCAGGAAACACCATACACTTCTCCAGAGTGGCTGTTGGCAATTTACATCCCGCCCATCAGCATAACAAGGCTCCCAGTTCTCCATGGCCTGTCCGGCCTTTCTGGATTTTACACTTTTTTCAGATGGCCCTTTTGACCGGGGGGCAGTGAGACTTCATTGTAGTGCAGATTTCCTTTGCAATCTTGCTTGGTTGGCCAAAAAGGGCGTATGCGTTTTTTTCTGAATATATTCAGGAAAAAATGCATACGCCCTTTTTGGCCAAGTGCATCATTGTGGACGTTCTGCCTCTTTTCCTATGCTTTACATGCAATTCCAGTCTACCTCCTGAAATCGGTTTCCTGCAATTCTGCCCCGCTTTCAAGTCCTCTTGGCAGCCTTACTTCAATATATTTTTGGACGATAGCTGTCATTTTTAACTCTGCAGGTTTGTGAATTACAGTGCCCCTGAGCTCCTTTCTTCAACTCGCTTTTTTGTGAGCTGGGCGCAACACCGCAGGATTGCTTCAGGCCCTAGTGTGGTTCCGGCATGGCATGCTGAGCCTTTGGTTAATTCCTCTTCCTGGTGGGAAATGAGAGTTAAATTTGCCCGTCCAGACACCTCCATCTAGTCTCTCATTGGTTCTCCCTATTCCTGTTCATTTTCCGCAGAAATTGCAAACTGGGCCAAACAGGAGGTTAAAGGCACTGACTCTCCAAGTGGAGAGAGTGTTAGTAAAGCGTCTGGAATGTTGCACCCGAGTACCAGGGGACGAACTCTGACACATTTGAACACGTTTCCCGATCACACGGTGGATCATACTCTGGGTTCCACATGCATGTTTTAGCTGAAGGAAGAATCCCTTAAACCTGGAGAGTTGAGACCCATGGAATGGGTACCATGCAATATGACTTCAAAGGTTCTGCATTGGCTCACCGAACCTCACCAATCCTATCACTGCTGCTTTTATGCTGCTGTACACATGCTTGATTCTCTTTTGGAGACATATAAATCCATAGGTTTTAAGATTATTACTAGTCAGGTATATTCTTAGGCGATTAATATGGGGTGTAGAGTCCACTTCGTTGAGCAAGGAGTAGCTCTTGTCTATTACATATTTGGCTTATGGAATGGTATCTGTGCTAATTTCAATCTCTGGTTTTATGCAGCACCCCAACTCACCTTTCCCCTTAAGCTAGCATAAGTTGGTTTTCTACATTTGAGATCCTGTTCTGTTTTGTAATTCAGTTCCTGTGTATCCAAGTTTACATTCCATGTATTAGTGATATCTTATGATGTTTCTTTTTCTGTGTGACTTATGTCACTTAGAATCATCGTACCTGAATCCACTCATTATGCTGCTACGGGCCTGATGACATAGATTTCATTCCTGAGTGATATTGCATTGTACGTAAGTACCACAACTTCTTTATCCATTTTTCACTTTCTGCGATATTGAACTTGTACCATAAACGAGATTCTTGTAAACAGAGCCGGCCCAAATTTTGGGGTGGCTGTGTCTTTTTGATTTTAATTTCCCTAAGCTATAGGACCATAAGTGGAAGTGCCCTAGGCTCTGTTGCTTTGTTTTTTAGATGTTTCAGGAAACACCATACACTTCTCCAGAGTGGCTGTTGGCAATTTACATCCCGCCCATCAGCATAACAAGGCTCCCAATTCTCCATGGCCTGTCCTGCCTTTCTGGATTTTACACATTTTTCAGATGGCCCTTTTGACCGGGGGGCAGTGAGACTTCATTGTACTGCAGATTTCCTTTGCAAGCTTGCTTGGTTGTCCAAAAAGGGCGTATGCGTTTTTTCCTGAATATATTCAGGAAAAAACGCATACGCCCTTTTTGGCCAAGTGCATCATTGTGGACGTTCTGCCTCTTTTCCTATGCTTTACATGTAATTCCAGTCTACCTCCTGAAATCGGATTCCTGCAATTCTGCCCCGCTTTCGAGTCCTCTTGGCAGCCTTACTTCAATATATTTTTGGACGATAGCTGTCATTTATAACTCTGCAGGTTTGTGAATTACAGTGCCCCTGAGCTCCTTTCTTCAACTCGCTTTCTTGTGAGCTGGCCGCAACACCGCAGCATTGCTTCAGGCCCTAGTGTGGTTCCGGCATGGCACGCTGAGCCTTTGGTTAATTCCTCTTCCTGGTGGGAAATGAGAGTTAAATTTGCCCGTCCAGACACCTCCAGCTAGTCTCTCATTGGTTCTCCCTATTCCTGTTCATTTTCCGCAGAAATTGCAAACTGGGCCAAACAGGAGGTTAAAGGCACTGACTCTCCAAGTGGAGAGAGTTTTAGTAAAGCGTCTGGAATGTTGCACCCGAGTACCAGGGGACAAAAACTGAGACACATTTGAACACGTTTCCCGATCACACGGTGGATCATACTCTGGGTTCCACATGCATGTTTTAGCTGAAGGAAGAATCCCTTAAACCTGGAGAGTTGAGACCCATGGAATGGGTACCGTGCAATATGACTTCAAAGGTTCTGCATTGGCTCACCGAACCTCACCAATCCTATCACTGCTGCTTTTATGCTGCTGTACACATGCTTGATTCTCTTTTGGAGACATATAAATCCATAGGTTTTAAGATTATTACTAGTCAGGTATATTCTTAGGCGATTAATATGGGGTGTAGAGTCCACTTCGTTGAGCAAGGAGTAGCTCTTGTCTATTACATATTTGGCTTATGGAATGGTATCTGTGCTAATTTCAATCTCTGGTTTTATGCAGCACCCCAACTCACCTTTCCCCTTAAGCAAGCATAAGTTGGTTTTCTACATTTGAGATCCTGTTCTGTTTTGTAATTCAGTTCCTGTGTAGCCAAGTTTACATTCCGTGTATTAGTGATATCTTATGATGTTTCTTTTTCTGTGTGACTTATCTCACTTAGAATCATCGTACCTGAATCCACTCATTATGCTGCTATGGGCCTGATGACATAGATTTCATTGCTGAGTGATATTGCATTGTACGTAAGTACCACAACTTCTTTATCCATTTTTCGCTTTCTGTGATATTGAACTTGTACCGTAAACGAGGATCTTGTAAACAGAGCCGTCCCAAACTTTGGGGTGGCTGTGTCTTTTTGATTTTAATTTCCCTAAGCTATAGGTCCATAAGTGGAAGTGCCCTAGGCTCTGTTGCTTTGTTTTTTAGATGTTTAAGGAAACACCATACACTTCTCCAGAGTGGCTGTTGGCAATTTACATCCCGCCCATCAGCATAACAAGGCTCCCAGTTCTCCATGGCCTGTCCGGCCTTTCTGGATTTTACACTTTTTTCAGATGGCCCTTTTGACTGGGGGGCAGTGAGACTTCATTGTAGTGCAGATTTCCTTTGCAAGCTTGCTTGGTTGGCCAAAAAGGGCGTATGCGTTTTTTCCTGAATATATTCAGGAAAAAACGCATACGCCCTTTTTGGCCAAGTGCATCATTGTGGACATTCTGTCTCTTTTCCTATGCTTTACATGCAATTCCAGTCTACCTCCTGAAATCGGATTCCTTCAATTCTGCCCCGCTTTCGAGTCCTCTTGGCAGCCTTACTTCAATATATTTTTGGACGATAGCTGTCATTTATAACTCTGCAGGTTTGTGAATTACAGTGCCCCTGAGCTCCTTTCTTCAACTCGCTTTCTTGTGAGCTGGCCGCAACACCGCAGGATTGCTTCAGGCCCTAGTGTGGTTCCGGCATGGCATGCTGAGCCTTTGGTTAATTCCTCTTCCTGGTGGGAAATGAGAGTTAAATTTGCCCATCCAGACACCTCCAGCTAGTCTCTCATTGGTTCTCCCTATTCCTGTTCATTTTCCGCAGAAATTGTAAACTGGGCCAAAGAGGAGGTTAAAGGCACTGACTCTCCAAGTGGGGAGAGTGTTAGTAAAGCGTATGGAATGTTGCACCCGAGTACCAGGGGACAAAAACTGAGAGACATTTGAACACGTTTCCTGATCACACGGTGGATCATACTCTGGGTTCCACATGCATGTTTTAGGTGAAGGAAGAATCCCTTAAACCTGGAGAGTTGAGACCCATGGAATGGCTACCATGCAATATGACTTCAAAGGGTCTGCATTTGCTCATCAAACCTCACCAATCCTATCACTGCTGCGTTTATGCCGCTGTACACATGCTTGATTCTCTTTTGGAGACATATAAATCCATAGGTTTTAAGATTATTACTAGTCAGGTATATTCTTAGGCGATTAATATGGGGTGTAGAGTCCACTTCGTTGAGCAAGGAATAGCTCTTGTCTATTACATATTTGGCTTATGGAATGGTATCTGTGCTAATTTCAATCTCTGGTTTTATGCAGAACCCCAACTCACCTTTCCCCTTAAGCAAGCATAAGTTGGTTTTCTACATTTGAGACCGTGTTCTGTTTTGTAATTCAGTTTCTGTGTAGCCAAGTTTACATTCCGTGTAGTAGTGATATCTTATGATGTTTCTTTTTCTGTGTGACTTATCTCACTTAGAATCATCGTACCTGAATCCACTCATTATGCTGCTACGGGCCTGATGATATAGATTTCATTGCTGAGTGATATTGCATTGTACGTAAGTACCACAAATTCTTTATCCATTTTTCACCTTCTGTGATATTGAATTTGTACTGTAAATGAGGTTCTTGTAAACAGAGCCGTCCCAAACTTTGGGGTGGCTGTGTCTTTTTGATTTTAATTTCCCTAAGCTATAGGACCATAAGTGGAAGTGCCCTAGGCTCTGTTGCTTTGTTTTTTAGATGTTTCAGGAAACACCATACACTTCTCCAGAGTGGCTGTTGGCAATTTACATCCCGCCCATCAGCATAACAAGGCTCCCAGTCCTCCATGGCCTGTCCTGCCTTTCTGGATTTTACACTTTTTTCAGATGGCCCTTTTGACCGGGGGGCAGTGAGACTTCATGGTAGTGCAGATTTCCTTTGCAAGCTTGCTTGGTTGGCCAAAAAGGGCGTATGTGTTTTTTCCTGAATATATTCAGGAAAAAACGCATACGCCCTTTTTGGCCAAGTGCATCATTGTGGACGTTCTGCCTCTTTTCCTATGCTTTACATGCAATTCCAGTCTACCTCCTGAAATCGGTTTCCTGCAATCCTGCCCCGCTTTCAAGTCCTCTTGGCAGCCTTACTTCAATATATTTTTGGATGATAGCTGTCATTTTTAACTCTGCATGTTTGTGAATTACAGTGCCCCTGAGCTCCTTTCTTCAACTCACTTTCTTGTGAGCTGGCCGCAACACTGCAGGATTGCTTCAGGCCCTAGTGTGGTTCCGGCATGGCACGCTGAGCCTTTGGTTAATTCCACTTCCTGGTGGGAAATGAGAGTTAAATTTGCCCATCCAGATACCTCCAGCTAGTCTCTCATTGGTTCTCCCTATTCCTGTTCATTTTCCACAGAAATTGCAAACTGGGCCAAACAGGAGGTTAAAGGCACTGACTCTCCAAGTGGGGAGAGTGTTAGTAAAGCGTCTGGAATGTTGCACCTGAGTACCAGGGGACAAAAACTGAGACACATTTGAACACGTTTCCCGATCACACGGTGGATCATACTCTGGGTTCCACATGCATGTTTTAGCTGAAGGAAGAATCCCTTAAACCTGGAGAGTTGAGACCCATGGAATGGCTACCATGCAATATGACTTCAAAGGGTCTGCATTTGCTCACCGAACCTCACCAATCCTATCACTGCTGCGTTTATGCCGCTGTACACATGCTTGATTCTCTTTCGGAGACATATAAATCCATAGGTTTCAAGATTCTTACTAGTCAGGTATATTCTTAGACGTTTAATATGGGGTGTTGAGTCCACTTTGTTGAGCAAGGAGTAGCTCTTGTCTATTACATATTTGGCTTATGGAACGGTATCTGTGCTAATTTCAATCTCTGGTTTTATGCAGCACCCCAACTCACCTTTCCCCTTAAGCAAGCATAAGTTGGTTTTCTACATTTGAGATCCTGTTCTGTTTTGTAATTCAGTTCCTGTGTAGCCAAGTTTACATTCCATGTATTAGTGATATCTTATGATGTTTCTTTTTCTGTGTGACTTATGTCACTTAGAATCATCGTACCTGAATCCACTCATTATGCTGCTACGGGCCTGATGACATAGATTTCATTCCTGAGTGATATTGCATTGTACGTAAGTACCACAACTTCTTTATCCATTTTTCACTTTCTGCGATATTGAACTTGTACCATAAACGAGGTTCTTGTAAACAGAGCCGTCCCAAACTTTGGGGTGGCTGTGTCTTTTTGATTTTAATTTCCCTAAGCTACAGGACCATAAGTGGCAGTGCCCTAGGCTCTGTTGCTTTGTTTTTTAGATGTTTCAGGAAACACCATACACTTCTCCAGAGTGGCTGTTGGCAATTTACATCCCGCCCATCAGCATAACAAGGCTCCCAGTTCTCCATGGCCTGTCCTGCCTTTCTGGATTTTATACTTTTTTCAGATGGCCCTTTTGACCGGGGGGCAGTGAGACTTCATTGTACTGCAGATTTCCTTTGCAAGCTTGCTTGGTTGGCCAAAAAGGGCGTATGCGTTTTTTCCTGAATATATTCAGGAAAAAACGCATACGCCCTTTTTGGCCAAGTGCATCATTGTGGACGTTCTGCCTCTTTTCCTATTCTTTACATGCAATTCCAGTCTACCTCCTGAAATCGGATTCCTGCAATTCTGCCCCGCTTTCAAGTCCTCTTGGCAGCCTTACTTCAATATATTTTTGGACGATAGCTGTCATTTTTAACTCTGCAGGTTTGTGAATTACAGTGCCCCTGAGCTCCTTTCTTCAACTCGCTTTCTTGTGAGCTGGCCGCAACACCGCAGGATTGCTTCAGGCCCTAGTGTGGTTCCGGCATGGCACGCTGAGCCTTTGGTTAATTCCTCTTCCTGGTGGGAAATGAGAGATAATTTGCCCGTCCAGACACCTCCAGCTAGTCTCTCATTGGTTCTCCCTATTCCTGTTCATTTTCCGCAGAAATTGCAAACTGGGCCAAACAGGAGGTTAAAGGCACTGACTCTCCAAGTGGGGAGAGTGTTAGTAAAGCGTCTGGAATGTTGCACCTGAGTACAAGGGGATGAAATCTGACACATTCGAACACGTTTCCCGATCACACGGTGGATCATACTCTGGGTTCCACATGCATGTTTTAGCTGAAGGAAGAATCCCTTAAACCTGGAGAGTTGAGACCCATGGAATGGGTACCATGCAATATGACTTCAAAGGTTCTGCATTGGCTCACCGAACCTCACCAGTCCTATCACTGCTGCGCTTATGCCACTGTACACACGCTTGATTCTCTTTCGGAGACATATAAATCCATAGATTTTAAGATTCTTCCTAGTCAGGTATATTCTTAGACGTTTAATATGGGGTGTTGAGTCCTCTTCGTTGAGCAAGGAGTAGCTCTTGTCTATTACATATTTGGCTTATGGAACGGTATCTGTGCTAAGTTCAATCTCTGGTTTTATGCAGCACCCCAACTCACCTTTCCCCTTAAGCAAGCATAAGTTGGTTTTCTACATTTGAGACCCTGTTCTGTTTTGTAATTCAGTTTCTGTGTAGCCAAGTTTACATTCCGTGTAGTAGTGATATCTTATGATGTTTCTTTTTCTGTGTGACTTATCTCACTTAGAATCATCGTACCTGAATCCACTCATTATGCTGCTACGGGCCTGATGACATAGATTTCATTGCTGAGTGATATTGCATTGTACGTAAGTACCACAACTTCTTTATCCATTTTTCGCTTTCTGTGATATTGAACTTGTACCGTAAACGAGGTTCTTGTAAACAGAGCCGTCCCAAACTTTGGGGTGGCTGTGTGTTTTTGATTTTAATTTCCCTAAGCTACAGGACGATAAGTGGCAGTGCCCTAGGCTCTGTTGCTTTGTTTTTTAGATGTTTCAGGAAACACCATACACTTCTCCAGAGTGGCTGTTGGCAATTTACATCCCGCCCATCAGCATAACAAGGCTCCCAGTTCTCCATGGCCTGTCCTGCCTTTCTGGATGTTATACTTTTTTCAGATGGCCCTTTTGACAGGGGGGCAGTGAGACTTCATTGTAGTGCAGATTTCCTTTGCAAGCTTGCTTGGTTGGCCAAAAAGTGCGTATGCGTTTTTTCCTGAATATATTCAGGAAAAAACGCATACGCCCTTTTTGGCCAAGTGCATCATTGTGGACGTTCTGCCTCTTTTCCTATGCTTTACATGCAATTCCAGTCTACCTCCTGAAATCGGTTTCCTGCAATTCTGCCCCGCTTTCAAGTCCTCTTGGCAGCCTTACTTCAATATATTTTTGGACGATAGCTGTCATTTTTAACTCTGCAGGTTTGTGAATTACAGTGCCCCTGAGCTCCTTTCTTCAACTCGCTTTTTTGTGAGCTGGCCGCAACACCGCAGCATTGCTTCAGGCCCTAGTGTGGTTCCGGCATGGCACGCTGAGCCTTTGGTTAATTCCTCTTCCTGGTGGGAAATGAGAGTTAAATTTGCCCATCCAGACACCTCCAGCTAGTCTCTCATTGGTTCTCCCTATTCCTGTTCATTTTCCGCAGAAATTGCAAACTGGGCCAAACAGGAGGTTAAAGGCACTGTCTCTCCAAGTGGGGAGAGTGTTAGTAAAGCGTCTGGAATGTTGCACCTGAGTACAAGGGGATGAAATCTGACACATTTGAACACGTTTCCCGATCACACGGTGGATCATACTCTGGGTTCCACATGCATGTTTTAGTTGAAGGAAGAATCCCTTAAACCTGGAGAGTTGAGACCCATGGAATGGGTACCATGCAATATGACTTCAAAGGGTCTGCATTTGCTCACCGAACCTCACCAATCCTATCACTGCTGTATTTATGCCGCTGTAGACACGCTTGATTCTCTTTCGGAGACATATAAATCCATAGGTTTTAAGATTCTTACTAGTCAGGTATATTCTTAGGCATTTAATATGGGGTGTTGAGTCCACTTCGTTGAGCAAGGAGTAGCTATTGTCTATTACCTATTTGGCTTATGGAATGGTATCTGTGCTAATTTCAATCTCTGGTTTTATGCAGCACCCCAACTCACCTTTCCCCTTAAGCAAGCATAAGTTGGTTTTCTACATTTGAGATCCTGTTCTGTTTTGTAATTCAGTTCCTGTGTAGCCAAGTTTACATTCCATGTATTAGTGATATCTTATGATGTTTCTTTTTCTGTGTGACTTATGTCACTTAGAATCATCGTACCTGAATCCACTCATTATGCTGCTACGGGCCTGATGACATAGATTTCATTCCTGAGTGATATTGCATTGTACGTAAGTACCACAACTTCTTTATCCATTTTTCACTTTCTGCGATATTGAACTTGTACCATAAACGAGATTCTTGTAAACAGAGCCGGCCCAAACTTTGGGGTGGCTGTGTCTTTTTGATTTTAATTTCCCTAAGCTATAGGACCATAAGTGGAAGTGCCCTAGGCTCTGTTGCTTTGTTTTTTAGATGTTTCAGGAAACACCATACACTTCTCCAGAGTGGCTGTTGGCAATTTACATCCCGCCCATCAGCATAACAAGGCTCCCAATTCTCCATGGCCTGTCCTGCCTTTCTGGATTTTACACATTTTTCAGATGGCCCTTTTGACCGGGGGGCAGTGAGACTTCATTGTAGTGCAGATTTCCTTTGCAAGCTTGCTTGGTTGGCCAAAAAGGGCGTATGCGTTTTTTCCTGAATATATTCAGGAAAAAACGCATACGCCCTTTTTGGCCAAGTGCATCATTGTGGACGTTCTGCCTCTTTTCCTATGCTTTACATGCAATTCCAGTCTACCTCCTGAAATCGGTTTCCTGCAATTCTGCCCCGCTTTCGAGTCCTCTTGGCAGCCTTACTTCAATATATTTTTGGACGATAGCTGTCATTTTTAACTCTGCAGGTTTGTGAATTACAGTGCCCCTGAGCTCCTTTCTTCAACTCGCTTTCTTGTGAGCTGGCCGCAACACCGCAGCATTGCTTCAGGCCCTAGTGTGGTTCCGGCATGGCACGCTGAGCCTTTGGTTAATTCCTCTTCCTGGTGGGAAATGAGAGTTAAATTTGCCCATCCAGACACCTCCAGCTAGTCTCTCATTGGTTCTCCCTATTCCTGTTCATTTTCCGCAGAAATTGCAAACTGGGCCAAACAGGAGGTTAAAGGCACTGTCTCTCCAAGTGGGGAGAGTGTTAGTAAAGCGACTGGAATGTTGCACCCGAGTACCAGGGGACGAAAACTGAGACACATTTGAACACGTTTCCCGATCACACGGTGGATCATACTCTGGGTTCCACATGCATGTTTTAGCTGAAGGAAGAATCCCTTAAACCTGGAGAGTTGAGACCCATGGAATGGCTACCATGCAATATGACTTCAAAGGGTCTGCATTTGCTCATCAAACCTCAGAAATCCTATCACTGCTGCGTTTATGCCACTGTACACATGCTTGATTCTCTTTTGGAGACATATAAATCCATAGGTTTTAAGATTATTACTAGTCAGGTATATTCTTAGGCGATTAATATGGGGTGTAGAGTCCACTTCGTTGAGCAAGGAGTAGCTCTTGTCTATTACATATTTGGCTTGTGGAATGGTATCTGTGCTAATTTCAATCTCTGGTTTTATGCAGAACCCCAACTCACCTTTCCCCTTAAGCAAGCATAAGTTGGTTTTCTACATTTGAGACCGTGTTCTGTTTTGTAATTCAGTTTCTGTGTAGCCAAGTTTACATTCCGTGTAGTAGTGATATCTTATGATGTTTCTTTTTCTGTGTGACTTATCTCACTTAGAATCATCGTACCTGAATCCACTCATTATGCTGCTACGGGCCTGATGACATAGATTTCATTGCTGAGTGATATTGCATTGTACGTAAGTACCACAACTTCTTTATCCATTTTTCGCTTTCTGTGATATTGAACTTGTACCGTAAACGAGGTTCTTGTAAACAGAGCCGTCCCAAACTTTGGGGTGGCTGTGTCTTTTTGATTTTAATTTCCCTAAGCTACAGGACCATAATTGGCAGTGCCCTAGGCTCTGTTGCTTTGTTTTGTAGATGTTTCAGGAAACACCATACACTTCTCCAGAGTGGCTGTTGGCAATTTACATCCCGCCCATCAGCATAACAAGGCTCCCAGTTCTCCATGGCCTGTCCGGCCTTTCTGGATTTTACACTTTTTTCAGATGGCCCTTTTGACCGGGGGGCAGTGAGACTTCATTGTAGTGCAGATTTCCTTTGCAAGCTTGCTTGGTTGGCCAAAAAGGGCGTATGCGTTTTTTCCTGAATATATTCAGGAAAAAATGCATACGCCCTTTTTGGCCAAGTGCATCATTGTGGACGTTCTGCCTCTTTTCCTATGCTTTACATGCAATTCCAGTCTACCTCCTGAAATCGGTTTCCTGCAATTCTGCCCCGCTTTCAAGTCCTCTTGGCAGCCTTACTTCAATATATTTTTGGACGATAGCTGTCATTTTTAACTCTGCAGGTTTGTGAATTACAGTGCCCCTGAGCTCCTTTCTTCAACTCGCTTTCTTGTGAGCTGGCCGCAACACCGCAGGATTGCTTCAGGCCCTAGTGTGGTTCCGGCATGGCATGCTGAGCCTTTGGTTAATTCCTCTTCCTGGTGGGAAATGAGAGTTAAATTTGCCCGTCCAGACACCTCCAGCTAGTCTCTCATTGGTTCTCCCTATTTCTGTTCATTTTCCGCAGAAATTGCAAACTGGGCCAAACAGGCGGTTAAAGGCACTGACTCTCCAAGTGGGGAGAGTGTTAGTAAAGCGTCTGGAATGTTGCACCCGAGTACCAGGGGACAAAAACTGAGACACATTTGAACACGTTTCCCGATCACACGGTTGATCATACTCTGGGTTCCACATGCATGTTTTAGCTGAAGGAAGAATCCCTTAAACCTGGAGAGTTGAGACCCATGGAATGGCTACCATGCAATATGACTTCAAAGGGTCTGCATTTGCTCACCGAACCTCACCAATCCTATCACTGCTGCATTTATGCTGCTGTACACACGCTTGATTCTCTTTCGGAGACATATAAATCCATAGGTGTTAAGATTCTTACTAGTCAGGTATATTCTTAGGCATTTAATATGGGGTGTTGAGTCCACTTCGTTGAGCAAGGAGTAGCTCTTGTCTATTACCTATTTGGCTTATGGAATGGTATCTGTGCTAATTTCAATCTCTGGTTTTATGCAGCACCCCAACTCACCTTTCCCCTTAAGCAAGCATAAGTTGGTTTTCTACATTTGAGATCCTGTTCTGTTTTGTAATTCAGTTCCTGTGTAGCCAAGTTTACATTCCGTGTATTAGTGATATCTTATGATGTTTCTTTTTCTGTGTGACTTATTTCACTTAGAATCATCGTACCTGAATCCACTCATTATGCTGCTACGGGCCTGATGACATAGATTTCATTCCTGAGTGATATTGCATTGTACGTAAGTACCACAACTTCTTTATCCATTTTTCACTTTCTGTGATATTGAACTTGTACCATAAACGAGATTCTTGTAAACAGAGCCGGCCCAAACTTTGGGGTGGCTGTGTCTTTTTGATTTTAATTTCCCTAAGCTATAGGACCATAAGTGGAAGTGCCCTAGGCTCTGTTGCTTTGTTTTTTAGATGTTTCAGGAAACACCATACACTTCTCCAGAGTGGCTGTTGGCAATTTACATCCCGCCCATCAGCATAACAATGCTCCCAGTTCTCCATGGCCTGTCCTGCCTTTCTGGATTTTATACTTTTTTCAGATGGCCCTTTTGACCGGGGGGCAGTGAGACTTCATTGTAGTGCAGATTTCCTTTGCAAGCTTGCTTGGTTGGCCAAAAAGGGCGTATGCGTTTTTTCCTGAATATATTCAGGAAAAAACGCATATGCCCTTTTTGGCCAAGTGCATCATTGTGGACGTTCTGCCTCTTTTCCTATGCTTTACATGCAATTCCAGTCTACCTCCTGAAATCGGTTTCCTGCAATTCTGCCCCGCTTTCAAGTCCTCTTGGCAGCCTTACTTCAATATATTTTTGGACGATAGCTGTCATTTTTAACTCTGCAGGTTTGTGAATTACAGTGCCCCTGAGCTCCTTTCTTCAACTCGCTTTTTTGTGAGCTGGCCGCAACACCGCAGCATTGCTTCAGGCCCTAGTGTGGTTCCGGCATGGCACGCTGAGCCTTTGGTTAATTCCTCTTCCTGGTGGGAAATGAGAGTTAAATTTGCCCATCCAGACACCTCCAGCTAGTCTCTCATTGGTTCTCCCTATTCCTGTTCATTTTCCGCAGAAATTGCAAACTGGGCCAAACAGGAGGTTAAAGGCACTGTCTCTCCAAGTGGGGAGAGTGTTAGTAAAGCGTCTGGAATGTTGCACCCGAGTACCAGGGGACAAAAACTGAGACACATTTGAACACGTTTCCCGATCACACGGTTGATCATACTCTGGGTTCCACATGCATGTTTTAGCTGAAGGAAGAATCCCTTAAACCTGGAGAGTTGAGACCCATGGAATGGGTACCATGCAATATGACTTCAAAGGGTCTGCATTTGCTCACCGAACCTCACCAATCCTATCACTGCTGCATTTATGCCGCTGTACACACGCTTGATTCTCTTTCGGAGACATATAAATCCATAGGTGTTAAGATTCTTACTAGTCAGGTATATTCTTAGGCATTTAATATGGGGTGTTGAGTCCACTTCGTTGAGCAAGGAGTAGCTCTGGTCTATTACCTATTTGGCTTATGGAATGGTATCTGTGCTAATTTCAATCTCTGGTTTTATGCAGCACCCCAACTCACCTTTCCCCTTAAGCAAGCATAAGTTGGTTTTCTACATTAGAGATCCTGTTCTGTTTTGTAATTCAGTTCCTGTGTAGCCAAGTTTACATTCCGTGTATTAGTGATATCTTATGATGTTTCTTTTTCTGTGTGACTTATTTCACTTAGAATCATCGTATCTGAATCCACTCATTATGCTGCTACGGGCCTGATGACATAGATTTCATTCCTGAGTGATATTGCATTGTACGTAAGTACCACAACTTCTTTATCCATTTTTCACTTTCTGCGATATTGAACTTGTACCATAAACGAGATTCTTGTAAACAGAGCCGGCCCAAACTTTGGGGTGGCTGTGTCTTTTTGATTTTAATTTCCCTAAGCTATAGGACCATAAGTGGAAATGCCCTAGGCTCTGTTGCTTTGTTTTTTAGATGTTTCAGGAAACACCATACACTTCTCCAGAGTGGCTGTTGGCAATTTACATCCCGCCCATCAGCATAACAAGGCTCCCAGTTCTCCATGGCCTGTCCTGCCTTTCTGGATGTTATACTTTTTTCAGATGGCCCTTTTGACCGGGGGGCAGTGAGACTTCATTGTAGTGCAGATTTCCTTTGCAAGCTTGCTTGGTTGGCCAAAAAGGGCGTATGCGTTTTTTCCTGAATATATTCAGGAAAAAACGCATACGCCCTTTTTGGCCAAGTGCATCATTGTGGACGTTCTGCCTCTTTTCCTATGCTTTACATGCAATTCCAGTCTACCTCCTGAAATCGGTTTCCTGCAATTCTGCCCCGCTTTCAAGTCCTCTTGGCAGCCTTACTTCAATATATTTTTGGACGATAGCTGTCATTTATAACTCTGCACGTTTGTGAATTACAGTGCCCCTGAGCTCCTTTCTTCAACTCGCTTTCTTGTGAGCTGGCCGCAACACCGCAGCATGGCTTCAGGCCCTAGTGTGGTTCCGGCATGGCACGCTGAGCCTTTGGTTAATTCCTCTTCCTGGTGGGAAATGAGAGTTAAATTTGCCCGTCCAGACACCTCCAGCTAGTCTCTCATTGGTTCTCCCTATTTCTGTTCATTTTCCGCAGAAATTGCAAACTGGGCCAAACAGGCGGTTAAACGCACTGACTCTCCAAGTGGGGAGAGTGTTAGTAAAGCGTCTGGAATGTTGCACCCGAGTACCAGGGGACAAAAACTGAGACACATTTGAACACGTTTCCCGATCACACGGTTGATCATACTCTGGGTTCCACATGCATGTTTTAGCTGAAGGAAGAATCCCTTAAACCTGGAGAGTTGAGACCCATGGAATGGCTACCATGCAATATGACTTCAAAGGGTCTGCATTTGCTCATCAAACCTCACCAATCCTATCACTGCTGCGTTTATGCCTCTGTAGACACGCTTGATTCTCTTTCGGAGACATAGAAATCCATAGGTTTTAAGATTCTTACTAGTCAGGTATATTCTTAGGCGTTTAATATGGGGTGTTGATTCCACTTGGTTGAGAAAGGAGTAGCTCTTGTCTATTACATATTTGGCTTATGGAACGGTATCTGTGCTAATTTCAATCTCTGGTTTTATGCAGCACCCCAACTCACCTTTCCCCTTAAGAAAGCATAAGTTGGTTTTCTACATTTGAGACCCTGTTCTGTTTTGTAATTCTGTTCCTGTGTAGCCAAGTTTACATTCCGTGTAGTAGTGATATCTTATGATGTTTCTTTTTCTGTGTGACTTATCTCACTTAGAATCATCGTACCTGAATCCACTCATTATGCTGCTATGGGCCTGATGACATAGATTTCATTGCTGAGTGATATTGCATTGTACGTACCTACCACAACTTTTTTATCCATTTTTCACTTTCTGTGATATTGAACTCGAACTGTAAACGAGGTTCTTGTAAACAGAGCTGTCCCAAACTTTGGGGTGACTGTGTCTTTTTGATTTTAATTTCCCTAAGCTATAGGACCATAAGTGGAAGTGCCCTAGGCTCTGTTGCTTTGTTTTGTAGATGTTTCAGGAAACACCATACACTTCTCCAGAGTGGCTGTTGGCAATTTACATCCCGCCCATCAGCATAACAAGGCTCCCAGTTCTCCATGGCCTGTCCTGCCTTTCTGGATTTTACACTTTTTTCAGATGGCCCTTTTGACCGGGGGGCAGTGAGACTTCATTGTAGTGCAGATTTCCTTTGCAAGCTTGCTTGGTTGGCCAAAAAGGGCGTATGCGTTTTTTCCTGAATATATTCAGGAAAAAACGCATACGCCCTTTTTGGCCAAGTGCATCATTGTGGACGTTCTGCCTCTTTTCCTATGCTTTACATGCAATTCCAGTCTACCTCCTGAAATCGGTTTCCTGCAATTCTGCCCCGCTTTCAAGTCCTCTTGGCAGCCTTACTTCAATATATTTTTGGACGATAGCTGTCATTTATAACTCTGCAGGTTTGTGAATTACAGTGCCCCTGAGCTGCTTTCTTCAACTCGCTTTCTTGTGAGCTGGCCGCAACACCGCAGGATTGCTTCAGGCCCTAGTGTGGTTCCGGCATGGCACGCTGAGCCTTTGGTTAATTCCTCTTCCTGGTGGGAAATGAGAGTTAAATTTGCCCGTCCAGACACCTCCAGCTAGTCTCTCATTGGTTCTCCCTATTCCTGTTCATCTTCCGCAGAAATTGCAAACTGGGTCAAACAGGAGGTTAAAGGCACTGACTCTCCAAGTGGGGAGAGTGTTAGTAAAGCGTCTGGAATGTTGCACCCGAGTACGAGGAGACGAAACCTGAGACACATTTGAACACGTTTCCCGATCACACGGTGGATCATACTCTGGGTTCCCCATGCATGTTTTAGGTGAAGGAAGAATCCCTTAAACCTGGAGAGTTGAGACCCATGGAATGGGTACCATGCAATATGACTTCAAAGGATCTGCATTGGCTCACCGAACCTCACCAATCCTATCACTGCTGTGCTTATTCCACTGTACACACGCTTGATTCTCTTTCGGAGACATATAAATCCATAGATTTTAAGATTCTTACTAGTCAGGTATATTCTTAGACGTTTAATATGGGGTGTTGAGTCCTCTTCGTTGAGCAAGGAGTAGCTCTTGTCTATTACATATTTGGCTTATGGAATGGTATCTGTGCTAATTTCAATCTCTGGTTTTATGCAGAACCCCAACTCACCTTTCCCCTTAAGCAAGCATAAGTTGGTTTTCTACATTTGAGACCGTGTTCTGTTTTGTAATTCAGTTTCTGTGTAGCCACGTTTACATTCCGTGTAGTAGTGATATCTTATGATGTTTCTTTTTCTGTGTGACTTATCTCACTTAGAATCATCGTACCTGAATCCACTCATTATGCTGCTACGGGCCTGATGATATAGATTTCATTGCTGAGTGATATTGCATTGTACGTAAGTACCACAAAATCTTTGTCCATTTTTCACTTTCTGTGATATTGAACTTGTACTGTAAACGAGGTTCTTGTAAACAGAGCCGTCCCAAGCTTTGGGGTGGCTGTGTCTTTTTGATTTTAATTTCCCTAAGCTATAGGACCATAAGTGGAAGTGCCCTAGGCTCTGTTGCTTTGTTTTTTAGATGTTTCAGGAAACACCATACACTTCTCCAGAGTGGCTGTTGGCAATTTACATCCCGCCCATCAGCATAACAAGGCTCCCAGTTCTCCATGGCCTGTCCTGCCTTTCTGGATTTTACACTTTTTTCAGATGGCCCTATTGACCGGGGGGCAGTGAGACTTCATTGTAGTGCAGATTTCCTTTGCAAGCTTGCTTGGTTGGCTAAAAAGGGCGTATGCGTTTTTTCCTGAATATATTCAGGAAAAAACGCATACGCCCTTTTTGGCCAAGTGCATCATTGTGGACGTTCTGCCTCTTTTCCTATGCCTTACATGCAATTCCAGTCTACCTCCTGAAATCGGTTTCCTACAATTCTGCCCCGCTTTCAAGTCCTCTTGGCAGCCTTACTTCAATATATTTTTGGACGATAGCTGTCATTTTTAACTCTGCAGGTTTGTGAAATACAGTGCCCCTGAGCTCCTTTCTTCAACTCGCTTTCTTGTGAGCTGGCCGCAACACCGCAGGATTGCTTCAGGACATAGTGTGGTTCAGGAATGGCACGCTGAGCCTTTGTTTAATTCCTCTTCCTGGTGGGAAATGAGAGTTAAATTTGCCCGTCCAGACACCTCCAGCTAGTCTCTCATTGGTTCTCCCTATTCCTGTTCATTTTCCGCAGAAATTGCAAACTGGGCCAAACAGGATGTTAAAGGCACTGACTCTCCAAGTGGGGAGAGTGTTAGTAAAGCGTCTGGAATGTTGCACCCGAGTACCAGGGGACGAAAAGTGAGACATTTGAACACGTTTCCCGATCACACGGTGGATCATACTCTGGGTTCCACATGCATGTTTTAGCTGAAGGAAGAATCCCTTAAACCTGGAGAGTTGAGACCCATGGAATGGGTACCATGCAATATGACTTCAAAGGTTCTGCATTGGCTCACCGAACCTCACCAATCCTATCACTGGTGCGCTTATGCCTCTGTACACACGCTTGATTCTCTTTCGGAGACTTATAAATCCATAGATTTTAAGATTCTTACTAGTCAGGTATATTCTTAGACGTTTAATATGGGGTGTTGAGTCCTCTTCGCTGAGCAAGGAGTAGCTCTTGTCTATTACATATTTGGCTTATGGAACGGTATCTGTGCTAATTTCAATCTCTGGTTTTATGCAGCACCCCAACTCACCTTTCCCCTTAAGCAAGCATAAGTTGGTTTTCTACATTTGAGACCCTGTTCTGTTTTGTAATTCAGTTCCTGTGTAGCCAAGGTTACATTCCATGTAGTAGTGATATCTTATGATGTTTCTTTTTCTGTGTGACTTATTTCACTTAGAATCATCGTACCTGAATCCACTCATTATGCTGCTACGGGCCTGATGATATACATTTCATTGCTGAGTGATATTGCATTGTACGTAAATACCACAAATTCTTTATCCATTCTTGGCTTTCTGTGATATTGAACTTGTACCGTAAACGAGGTTCTTGTAAACAGAACCATCCCAAACTTTATGATGGCTGTGTCTTTTTGATTTTAATTTCCCTAAGCTATACGACCATAAGTGGAAGTGCCCTAGGCTCTGTTGCTTTGTTTTGTAGATGTTTCAGGAAACACCATACACTTCTCCAGAGAGGCTATTGGCAATTTACATCCCGCCCATCAGCATAACAAGGCTCCCAGTTCTCCATGGCCTGTCCTGCCTTTCTGGATTTTATACTTTTTTCAGATGGCCCTTTTGACCGGGGGGCAGTGAGACTTCATTGTAGTGCAGATTTCCTTTGCAAGCTTGCTTGGTTGGCCCAAAAGGGCGTATGCGTTTTTTCCTGAATATATTCAGGAAAAAACGCATACGCCCTTTTTGGCCAAGTGCATCATTGTGGACGTTCTGCCTCTTTTCCTATGCTTTACATGCAATTCCAGTCTACCTCCTGAAATCGGTTTCCTGCAATTCTGCCCCGCTTTCAAGTCCTCTTGGCAGCCTTACTTCAATATATTTTTGGACGATAGCTGTCATTTATAACTCTGCAGGTTTGTGAATTACAGTGCCCCTGAGCTCCTTTCTTCAACTCGCTTTCTTGTGAGCTGGCCGCAACACCGCAGCATGGCTTCAGGCCCTAGTGTGGTTCTGGCATGGCACGCTGAGCCTTTGGTTAATTCCTCTTCCTGGTGGGAAATGAGAGTTAAATTTGCCCGTCCAGACACCTCCATCTAGTCTCTCATTGGTTCTCCCTATTCCTGTTCATTTTCCGCAGAAATTGCAAACTGGGCCAAACAGGAGGTTAAAGGCACTGACTCTCCAAGTGGGGAGAGTGTTAGTAAAGCGACTGGAATGTTGCACCCGAGTACCAGGGGACGAAAACTGAGACACATTTGAACACGTTTCCCGATCACACGGTGGATCATACTCTGGGTTCCACATGCATGTTTTAGCTGAAGGAAGAATCCCTTAAACCTGGAGAGTTGAGACCCATGGAATGGCTACCATGCAATATGACTTCAAAGGGTCTGCATTTGCTCACCGAACCTCACCAATCCTATCACTGCTGCATTTATGCCGCTGTACACACGCTTGATTCTCTTTCGGAGACATATAAATCCATAGGTGTTAAGATTCTTACTAGTCAGGTATATTATTAGGCATTTAATATGGGGTGTTGAGTCCACTTCGTTGAGCAAGGAGTAGCTCTTGTCTATTACCTATTTGGCTTATGGAATGGTATCTGTGCTAATTTCAATCTCTGGTTTTATGCAGCACCCCAACTCACCTTTCCCCTTAAGCAAGCATAAGTTGGTTTTCTACATTTGAGATCCTGTTCTGTTTTGTAATTCAGTTCCTGTGTAGCCAAGTTTACATTCCGTGTAGTAGTGATATCTTATGATGTTTCTTTTTCTGTGTGACTTATTTCACTTAGAATCATCGTACCTGAATCCACTCATTATGCTGCTACGGGCCTGATGACATAGATTTCATTCCTGAGTGATATTGCATTGTACGTAAGTACCACAACTTCTTTATCCATTTTTCACTTTCTGTGATATTGAACTTGTACCGTAAACGAGGGTCTTGTAAACAGAGCCGTCCCAAACTTTGGGGTGGCTGTGTCTTTTTGATTTTAATTTCCCTAAGCTATAGGACCATAAGTGGAAGTGCCGTAGGCTCTGTTGCTTTGTTTTTTAGATGTTTCAGGAAACACCATACACTTCTCCAGAGTGGCTGTTGGCAATTTACATCCCGCCCATCAGCATAACAAGGCTCCCAGTTCTCCATAGCCTGTCCGGCCTTTCTGGATTTTACACTTTTTTCAGATGGCCCTTTTGACTGGGGGGCAGTGAGACTTCATTGTAGTGCAGATTTCCTTTGCAAGCTTGCTTGGTTGGCCAAAAAGGGCGTATGCGTTTTTTCCTGAATATATTCAGGAAAAAACGCATACGCCCTTTTTGGCCAAGTGCATCATTGTGGACATTCTGTCTCTTTTCCTATGCTTTACATGCAATTCCAGTCTACCTCCTGAAATCGGATTCCTTCAATTCTGCCCCGCTTTCGAGTCCTCTTCGCAGCCTTACTTCAATATATTTTTGGACGATAGCTGTCATTTATAACTCTGCAGGTTTGTGAATTACAGTGCCCCTGAGCTGCTTTCTTCAACTCGCTTTCTTGTGAGCTGGCCGCAACACCGCAGGATTGCTTCAGGCCCTAGTGTGGTTCCGGCATGGCACGCTGAGCCTTTGGTTAATTCCTCTTCCTGGTGGGAAATGAGAGTTAAATTTGCCCGTCCAGACACCTCCAGCTAGTCTCTCATTGGTTCTCCCTATTCCTGTTCATCTTCCGCAGAAATTGCAAACTGGGTCAAACAGGAGGTTAAAGGCACTGACTCTCCAAGTGGGGAGAGTGTTAGTAAAGCGTCTGGAATGTTGCACCCGAGTACGAGGAGACGAAACCTGAGACACATTTGAACACGTTTCCCGATCACACGGTGGATCATACTCTGGGTTCCCCATGCATGTTTTAGGTGAAGGAAGAATCCCTTAAACCTGGAGAGTTGAGACCCATGGAATGGGTACCATGCAATATGACTTCAAAGGATCTGCATTGGCTCACCGAACCTCACCAGTCCTATCACTGCTGTGCTTATGCCACTGTACACACGCTTGATTCTCTTTCGGAGACATATAAATCCATAGATTTTAAGATTCTTACTAGTCAGGTATATTCTTAGACGTTTAACATGGGGTGTTGAGTCCTCTTCGTTGAGCAAGGAGTAGCTCTTGTCTATTACATATTTGGCTTATGGAATGGTATCTGTGCTAATTTCAATCTCTGGTTTTATGCAGAACCCCAACTCACCTTTCCCCTTAAGCAAGCATAAGTTGGTTTTCTACATTTGAGACCGTGTTCTGTTTTGTAATTCAGTTTCTGTGTAGCCAAGTTTACATTCCGTGTAGTAGTGATATCTTATGATGTTTCTTTTTCTGTGTGACTTATCTCACTTAGAATCATCGTACCTGAATCCACTCATTATGCTGCTACGGGCCTGATGATATAGATTTCATTGCTGAGTGATATTGCATTATACGTAAGTACCACAAAATCTTTGTCCATTTTTCACTTTCTGTGATATTGAACTTGTACTGTAAACGAGGTTCTTGTAAACAGAGCCGTCCCAAGCTTTGGGGTGGCTGTGTCTTTTTGATTTTAATTTCCCTAAGCTATAGGACCATAAGTGGAAGTGCCCTAGGCTCTGTTGCTTTGTTTTTTAGATGTTTCAGGAAACACCATACACTTCTCCAGAGTGGCTGTTGGCAATTTACATCCCGCCCATCAGCATAACAAGGCTCCCAGTTCTCCATGGCCTGTCCTGCCTTTCTGGATTTTACACTTTTTTCAGATGGCCCTATTGACCGGGGGGCAGTGAGACTTCATTGTAGTGCAGATTTCCTTTGCAAGCTTGCTTGGTTGGCTAAAAAGGGCGTATGCGTTTTTTCCTGAATATATTCAGGAAAAAACGCATACGCCCTTTTTGGCCAAGTGCATCATTGTGGACGTTCTGCCTCTTTTCCTATGCCTTACATGCAATTCCAGTCTACCTCCTGAAATCGGTTTCCTACAATTCTGCCCCGCTTTCAAGTCCTCTTGGCACCCTTACTTCAATATATTTTTGGACGATAGCTGTCATTTTTAACTCTGCAGGTTTGTGAAATACAGTGCCCCTGAGCTCCTTTCTTCAACTCGCTTTCTTGTGAGCTGGCCGCAACACCGCAGGATTGCTTCAGGACATAGTGTGGTTCCGGAATGGCACGCTGAGCCTTTGTTTAATTCCTCTTCCTGGTGGGAAATGAGAGTTAAATTTGCCCGTCCAGACACCTCCAGCTAGTCTCTCATTGGTTCTCCCTATTCCTGTTCATTTTCCGCAGAAATTGCAAACTGGGCCAAACAGGATGTTAAAGGCACTGACTCTCCAAGTGGGGAGAGTGTTAGTAAAGCGTCTGGAATGTTGCACCCGAGTACCAGGGGACGAAAAGTGAGACATTTGAACACGTTTCCCGATCACACGGTGGATCATACTCTGGGTTCCACATGCATGTTTTAGCTGAAGGAAGAATCCCTTAAACCTGGAGAGTTGAGACCCATGGAATGGGTACCATGCAATATGACTTCAAAGTTTCTGCATTGGCTCACCGAACCTCACCAATCCTATCACTGGTGCGCTTATGCCTCTGTACACACGCTTGATTCTCTTTCGGAGACTTATAAATCCATAGATTTTAAGATTCTTACTAGTCAGGTATATTCTTAGACGTTTAATATGGGGTGTTGAGTCCTCTTCGCTGAGCAAGGAGTAGCTCTTGTCTATTACATATTTGGCTTATGGAACGGTATCTGTGCTAATTTCAATCTCTGGTTTTATGCAGCACCCCAACTCACCTTTCCCCTTAAGCAAGCATAAGTTGGTTTTCTACATTTGAGACCCTGTTCTGTTTTGTAATTCAGTTCCTGTGTAGCCAAGGTTACATTCCATGTAGTAGTGATATCTTATGATGTTTCTTTTTCTGTGTGACTTATTTCACTTAGAATCATCGTACCTGAATCCACTCATTATGCTGCTACGGGCCTGATGATATACATTTCATTGCTGAGTGATATTGCATTGTACGTAAGTACCACAAATTCTTTATCCATTCTTGGCTTTCTGTGATATTGAACTTGTACCGTAAACGAGGTTCTTGTAAACAGAACCATCCCAAACTTTATGATGGCTGTGTCTTTTTGATTTTAATTTCCCTAAGCTATACGACCATAAGTGGAAGTGCCCTAGGCTCTGTTGCTTTGTTTTGTAGATGTTTCAGGAAACACCATACACTTCTCCAGAGAGGCTATTGGCAATTTACATCCCGCCCATCAGCATAACAAGGCTCCCAGTTCTCCATGGCCTGTCCTGCCTTTCTGGATTTTATACTTTTTTCAGATGGCCCTTTTGACCGGGGGGCAGTGAGACTTCATTGTAGTGCAGATTTCCTTTGCAAGCTTGCTTGGTTGGCCCAAAAGGGCGTATGCGTTTTTTCCTGAATATATTCAGGAAAAAACGCATACGCCCTTTTTGGCCAAGTGCATCATTGTGGACGTTCTGCCTCTTTTCCTATGCTTTACATGCAATTCCAGTCTACCTCCTGAAATCGGTTTCCTGCAATTCTGCCCCGCTTTCAAGTCCTCTTGGCAGCCTTACTTCAATATATTTTTGGACGATAGCTGTCATTTATAACTCTGCAGGTTTGTGAATTACAGTGCCCCTGAGCTCCTTTCTTCAACTCGCTTTCTTGTGAGCTGGCCGCAACACCGCAGCATGGCTTCAGGCCCTAGTGTGGTTCCGGCATGGCACGCTGAGCCTTTGGTTAATTCCTCTTCCTGGTGGGAAATGAGAGTTAAATTTGCCCGTCCAGACACCTCCATCTAGTCTCTCATTGGTTCTCCCTATTCCTGTTCATTTTCCGCAGAAATTGCAAACTGGGCCAAACAGGAGGTTAAAGGCACTGACTCTCCAAGTGGGGAGAGTGTTAGTAAAGCGACTGGAATGTTGCACCCGAGTACCAGGGGACGAAAACTGAGACACATTTGAACACGTTTCCCGATCACACGGTGGATCATACTCTGGGTTCCACATGCATGTTTTAGCTGAAGGAAGAATCCCTTAAACCTGGAGAGTTGAGACCCATGGAATGGCTACCATGCAATATGACTTCAAAGGGTCTGCATTTGCTCACCAAACCTCACCAATCCTATCACTGCTGCATTTATGCCGCTGTACACACGCTTGATTCTCTTTCGGAGACATATAAATCCATAGGTGTTAAGATTCTTACTAGTCAGGTATATTATTAGGCATTTAATATGGGGTGTTGAGTCCACTTCGTTGAGCAAGGAGTAGCTCTTGTCTATTACCTATTTGGCTTATGGAATGGTATCTGTGCTAATTTCAATCTCTGGTTTTATGCAGCACCCCAACTCACCTTTCCCCTTAAGCAAGCATAAGTTGGTTTTCTACATTTGAGACCGTGTTCTGTTTTGTAATTCAGTTTCTGTGTAGCCAAGTTTACATTCCGTGTAGTAGTGATATCTTATGATGTTTCTTTTTCTGTGTGACTTATCTCACTTAGAATCATCGTACCTGAATCCACTCATTATGCTGCTACGGGCCTGATGATATAGATTTCATTGCTGAGTGATATTGCATTGTACGTAAGTACCACAAATTCTTTATCCATTTTTCACCTTCTGTGATATTGAATTTGTACTGTAAATGAGGTTCTTGTAAACAGAGCCGTCCCAAACTTTGGGGTGGCTGTGTCTTTTTGATTTTAATTTCCCTAAGCTATAGGACCATAAGTGGAAGTGCCCTAGGCTCTGTTGCTTTGTTTTTTAGATGTTTCAGGAAACACCATACACTTCTCCAGAGTGGCTGTTGGCAATTTACATCCCGCCCATCAGCATAACAAGGCTCCCAGTTCTCCATGGCCTGTCCTGCCTTTCTGGATTTTACACTTTTTTCAGATGGCCCTTTTGACCGGGGGGCAGTGAGACTTCATGGTAGTGCAGATTTCCTTTGCAAGCTTGCTTGGTTGGCCAAAAAGGGCGTATGCGTTTTTTCCTGAATATATTCAGGAAAAAACGCATACGCCCTTTTTGGCCAAGTGCATCATTGTGGACGTTCTGCCTCTTTTCCTATGCTTTACATGCAATTCCAGTCTACCTCCTGAAATCGGTTTCCTGCAATTCTGCCCCGCTTTCAAGTCCTCTTGGCAGCCTTACTTCAATATATTTTTGGACGATAGCTGTCATTTTTAACTCTGCAGGTTTGTGAATTACAGTGCCCCTGAGCTCCTTTCTTCAACTCACTTTCTTGTGAGCTGGCCGCAACACCGCAGGATTGCTTCAGGCCCTAGTGTGGTTCCGGCATGGCACGCTGAGCCTTTGGTTAATTCCACTTCCTGGTGGGAAATGAGAGTTAAATTTGCCCATCCAGACACCTCCAGCTAGTCTCTCATTGGTTCTCCCTATTCCTGTTCATTTTCCACAGAAATTGCAAACTGGGCCAAACAGGAGGTTAAAGGCACTGACTCTCCAGTGGGGAGAGTGTTAGTAAAGCGTCTGGAATGTTGCACCCGAGTACCAGGGGACAAAAACTGAGACACATTTGAACACGTTTCCCGATCACACGGTGGATCATACTCTGGGTTCCACATGCATGTTTTAGCTGAAGGAAGAATCCCTTAAACCTGGAGAGTTGAGACCCATGGAATGGGTCCCATTCAATATGACTTCAAAGGTTCTGCATTGGCTCACCGAACCTCACCAATCCTATCACTGCTGCGCTTATGCCACTGTACACAAACTTGATTCTCTTTCGGAGACATATAAATCCATAGATTTTAAGATTCTTACTAGTCAGGTATATTCTTAGACGTTTAATATGGGGTGTTGAGTCCTCTTCGTTGAGCAAGGAGTAGCTCTTGTCTATTACATATTTGGCTTATGGAACGGTATCTGTGCTAATTTCAATCTCTGGTTTTATGCAGCACCCCAACTCACCTTTCCCCTTAAGCAAGCATAAGTTGGTTTTCTACATTTGAGACCTTGTTCTCTTTTGTAATTCAGTTACTGTGTAGCCAAGTTTACATTCCGTGTATTAGTGATATCTTATGATGTTTCTTTTTCTGTGTGACTTATCTCACTTAGAATCATCGTACCTGAATCCACTCATTATGCTGCTATGGGCCTGATGACATAGATTTCATTGCTGAGTGATATTGCATTGTACGTAAGTACCACAACTTCTTTATCCATTTTTCGCTTTCTGTGATATTGAACTTGTACCGTAAACGAGGTTCTTGTAAACAGAGCCGTCCCAAACTTTGGGGTGGCTGTGTCTTTTTGATTTTAATTTCCCTAAGCTATAGGACCATAAGTGGAAGTGCCCTAGGCTCTGTTGCTTTGTTTTTTAGATGTTTCAGGAAACACCATACACTTCTCCAGAGTGGCTGTTGGCAATTTACATCCCGCCCATCAGCATAACAAGGCTCCCAATTCTCCATGAGCTGTCCTGCCTTTCTGGATTTTACACTTTTTTCAGATGGCCCTTTTGACTGGGGGGCAGTGAGACTTCATTGTACTGCAGATTTCCTTTGCAAGCTTGCTTGGTTGGCCAAAAAGGGCGTATGCGTTTTTTCCTGAATATATTCAGGAAAAAACGCATACGCCCTTTTTGGCCAAGTGCATCATTGTGGACGTTCTGCCTCTTTTCCTATGCTTTACATGCAATTCCAGTCTACCTCCTGAAATCGGATTCCTGCAATTCTGCCCCGCTTTCGAGTCCTCTTGGCAGCCTTACTTCAATATATTTTTGGACGATAGCTGTCATTTTTAACTCTGCAGGTTTGTGTATTACAGTGACCCTGAGCTGCTTTCTTCAACTCGCTTTCTTGTGAGCTGGCCGCAACACCGCAGGATTGCTTCAGGCCCTAGTGTGGTTCCGGCATGGCACGCTGAGCCTTTGGTTAATTCCTCTTCCTGGTGGGAAATGAGAGTTAAATTTGCCCATCCAGACACCTCCAGCTAGTCTCTCATTGGTTCTCCCTATTTCTGTTCATTTTCCGCAGAAATTGCAAACTGGGCCAAACAGGAGGTTAAAGGCACTGTCTCTCCAAGTGGGGAGAGTGTTAGTAAAGCGTCTGGAATGTTGCACCCGAGTACCAGGGGACGAAACCTGAGACACATTTGAACACGTTTCCCGATCACACGGTGGATCATACTCTGGGTTCCACATGCATGTTTTAGCTGAAGGAAGAATCCCTTAAACCTGGAGAGTTGAGACCCATGGAATGGCTACCATGCAATATGACTTCAAAGGGTCTGCATTTGCTCATCAAACCTCACCAATCCTATCACTGCTGCGTTTATGCCGCTGTACACATGCTTGATTCTCTTTTGGAGACATATAAATCCATAGGTTTTAAGATTCTTACTAGTCAGGTATATTCTTAGACGTTTAATATGGGGTGTTGAGTCCACTTCGTTGAGCAAGGAGTAGCTCTTGTCTATTACATATTTGGCTTATGGAACGGTATCTGTGCTAATTTCAATCTCTGGTTTTATGCAGCACCCCAACTCACCTTTCCCCTTAAGCAAGCATAAGTTGGTTTTCTACATTTGAGATCCTGTTCTGTTTTGTAATTCAGTTCCTGTGTAGCCAAGTTTACATTCCATGTATTAGTGATATCTTATGATGTTTCTTTTTCTGTGTGACTTATCTCACTTAGAATCATCGTACCTGAATCCACTCATTATGCTGCTACGGGCCTGATGACATAGATTTCATTCCTGAGTGATATTGCATTGTACGTAAGTACCACAACTTCTTTATCCATTTTTCGCTTTCTGTGATATTGAACTTGTACCGTAAACGAGGTTCTTGTAAACAGAGCCATCCCAAACTTTGGGGTGGCTGTGTCTTTTTGATTTTAATTTCCTTAAGCTATAGGACCATAAGTGGAAGTGCCCTAGGCTCTGTTGCTTTGTTTTTTAGATGTTTCAGGAAACACCATACACTTCTCCAGAGTGGCTGTTGGCAATTTACATCACGCCCATCAGCATAACAAGGCTCGCAGTTCTCCATGGCCTGTCCGGCCTTTCTGGATTTTACACTTTTTTCAGATGGCCCTTTTGACCGGGGGGCAGTGAGACTTCATTGTACTGCAGATTTCCTTTGCAAGCTTGCTTGGTTGGCCAAAAAGGGCGTATGCGTTTTTTCCTGAATATATTCAGGAAAAAACGCATATGCCCTTTTTGGCCAAGTGCATCATTGTGGACGTTCTGCCTCTTTTCCTATGCTTTACATGCAATTCCAGTCTACCTCCTGAAATCGGATTCCTGCAATTCTGCCCCGCTTTCGAGTCCTCTTGGCAGCCTTACTTCAATATATTTTTGGACGATAGCTGTCATTTATAACTCTGCAGGTTTGTGAATTACAGTGCCCCTGAGCTCCTTTCTTCAACTCGCTTTCTTGTGAGCTGGCCGCAACACCGCAGGATTGCTTCAGGCCCTAGTGTCGTTCCGGTATGGCACGCTGAGCCTTTGGTTAATTCCTCTTCCTGGTGGGAAATGAGAGTTAAATTTGCCCGTCCAGACACCTCCAGCTAGTCTCTCATTGGTTCTCCCTATTCCTGTTCATTTTCCGCAGAAATTGCAAACTGGGCCAAACAGGAGGTTAAAGGCACTGACTCTCCAAGTGGGGAGAGTTTTAGTAAAGCGTCTGGAATGTTGCACCAGAGTACCAGGGGACAAAAACTGAGACACATTTGAACACGTTTCCCGATCACACGGTGGATCATACTCTGGGTTCCACATGCATGTTTTAGCTGAAGGAAGAATCCCTTAAACCTGGAGAGTTGAGACCCATGGAATGGGTACCATTCAATATGACTTCAAAGGTTCTGCATTGGCTCACCAAACCTCACCAATCCTATCACTGCTGCGCTTATGCCACTGTACACAAACTTGATTCTCTTTCGGAGACATATAAATCCATAGATTTTAAGATTCTTACTAGTCAGGTATATTCTTAGACGTTTAATATGGGGTGTTGAGTCCTCTTCGTTGAGCAAGGAGTAGCTCTTGTCTATTACATATTTGGCTTATGGAACGGTATCTGTGCTAATTTCAATCTCTGGTTTTATGCAGAACCCCAACTCACCTTTCCCCTTAAGCAAGCATAAGTTGGTTTTCTACATTTGAGACCCTGTTCTGTTTTGTATTTCAGTTCCTGGGTAGCCAAGTTTACATTCCGTGTAGTAGGGATATCTTATGATGTTTCTTTTCCTGTGTGACTTATTTCACTTAGAATCATCGTACCTGAATCCACTCATTATGCTGCTACGGGCCTGATGATATACATTTCATTGCTGAGTGATATTGCATTGTACGTAAGTACCACAAATTCTTTATCCATTTTTCGCTTTCTGTGATATTGAACTTGTACCGTAAATGAGGTTCTTGTAAACAGAGCCGTCCCAAACTTTGGGGTGGCTGTTTCTTTTTGATTTTAATTTCCCTAAGCTATAGGACCATAAGTGGAAGTGCCCTAGGCTCTGTTGCTTTGTTTTTTAGATGTTTCAGGAAACACCATACACTTCTCCAGAGTGGCTGTTGGCAATTTACATCCCGCCCATCAGCATAACAAGGCTCCCAGTTCTCCATGGCCTGTCAGGCCTTTCTGGATTTTACACTTTTTTCAGATGGCCCTTTTGACTGGGGGGCAGTGAGACTTCATTGTAGTGCAGATTTCCTTTGCAAGCTTGCTTGGTTGGCCAAAAAGGGCGTATGCGTTTTTTCCTGAATATATTCAGGAAAAAACGCATACGCCCTTTTTGGCCAAGTGCATCATTGTGGACATTCTGTCTCTTTTCCTATGCTTTACATGCAATTCCAGTCTACCTCCTGAAATCGGATTCCTGCAATTCTGCCCCGCTTTCGAGTCCTCTTGGCAGCCTTACTTCAATATATTTTTGGACGATAGCTGTCATTTTTAACTCTGCAGGTTTGTGAATTACAGTGCCCCTGAGCTCCTTTCTTCAACTCGCTTTCTTGTGAGCTGGCCGCAACACCGCAGGATTGCTTCAGGCCCTAGTGTGGTTCCGGCATGGCACGCTGAGCCTTTGGTTAATTCCTCTTCCTGGTGGGAAATGAGAGTTAAATTTGCCCATCCAGACACCTCCAGCTAGTCTCTCATTGGTTCTCCCTATTCCTGTTCATTTTCCGCAGAAATTGCAAACTGGGCCAAACAGGAGGTTAAAGGCACTGACTCTCCAAGTGGGGAGAGTGTTAGTAAAGCGTCTGGAATGTTACACCCGAGTACCAGGGGACGAAAACTGAGACACATTTGAACACGTTTCCCGATCACACGGTGGATCATACTCTGGGTTCCACATGCATGTTTTAGCTGAAGGAAGAATCCCTTAAACCTGGAGAGTTGAGACCCATGGAATGGCTACCATGCAATATGACTTCAAAGGGTCTGCATTTGCTCATCAAACCTCAGAAATCCTATCACTGCTGCGTTTATGCCGCTGTACACATGCTTGATTCTCTTTTGGAGACATATAAATCCATAGGTTTTAAGATTATTACTAGTCAGGTATATTCTTAGGCGATTAATATGGGGTGTAGAGTCCACTTCGTTGAGCAAGGAGTAGCTCTTGTCTATTACATATTTGGCTTATGGAATGGTATCTGTGCTAATTTCAATCTCTGGTTTTATGCAGAACCCCAACTCACCTTTCCCCTTAAGCAAGCATAAGTTGGTTTTCTACATTTGAGACCGTGTTCTGTTTTGTAATTCAGTTTCTGTGTAGCCAAGTTTACATTCCGTGTAGTAGTGATATCTTATGATGTTTCCTTTTCTGTGTGACTTATCTCACTTAGAATCATCGTACCTGAATCCACTCATTATGCTGCTACGGGCCTGATGATATAGATTTCATTGCTGAGTGATATTGCATTGTACGTAAGTACCACAAATTCTTTATCCATTTTTCACCTTCTGTGATATTGAATTTGTACTGTAAATGAGGTTCTTGTAAACAGAGCCGTCCCAAACTTTGGGGTGGCTGTGTCTTTTTGATTTTAATTTCCCTAAGCTATAGGACCATAAGTGGAAGTGCCCTAGGCTCTGTTGCTTTGTTTTTTAGATGTTTCAGGAAACACCATACACTTCTCCAGAGTGGCTGTTGGCAATTTACATCCCGCCCATCAGCATAACAAGGCTCCCAGTTCTCCATGGCCTGTCCTGCCTTTCTGGATTTTACACTTTTTTCAGATGGCCCTTTTGACTGGGGGGCAGTGAGACTTCATTGTAGTGCAGATTTCCTTTGCAAGCTTGCTTGGTTGGCCAAAAAGGGCGTATGCGTTTTTTCCTGAATATATTCAGGAAAAAACGCATACGCCCTTTTTGGCCAAGTGCATCATTGTGGACGTTCTGCCTCTTTTCCTATGCTTTACATGCAATTCCAGTCTACCTCCTGAAATCGGTTTCCTGCAATTCTGCCCCGCTTTCAAGTCCTCTTGGCAGCCTTACTTCAATATATTTTTGGACGATAGCTGTCATTTATAACTCTGCAGGTTTGTGAATTACAGTGCCCCTGAGCTCCTTTCTTCAACTCGCTTTCTTGTGAGCTGGCCGCAACACCGCAGGATTGCTTCAGGCCCTAGTGTCGTTCCGGCATGGCACGCTGAGCCTTTGGTTAATTCCTCTTCCTGGTGGGAAATGAGAGTTAAATTTGCCCATCCAGACACCTCCAGCTAGTCTCTCATTGGTTCTCCCTATTCCTGTTCATTTTCCGCAGAAATTGCAAACTGGGCCAAACAGGAGGTTAAAGGCACTGACTCTCCAAGTGGGGAGAGTGTTAGTAAAGCATCTGGAATGTTGCACCCGAGTACCAGGGGACAAAAAGTGAGACATTTGAACACGTTTCCCGACCACACAGTGGATCATACTCTGGGTTCCACATGCATGTTTTAGGTGAAGGAAGAATCCCTTAAACCTGGAGAGTTGAGACCCATGGAATGGGTACCATGCAATATGACTTCAAAGGGTCTGCATTTGCTCATCAAACCTCACCAATCCTATCACTGCTGCGTTTATGCCGCTGTACACACGCTTGATTCTCTTTCGGAGACATATAAATCCACAGATTTTAAGATTATTACTAGTCAGGTATATTCTTAGGCGATTAATATGGGGTGTTGAGTCCACTTCGTTGAGCAAGGAGTAGCTCTTGTCTATTACATATTTGGCTTATGGAATGGTATCTGTGCTAATTTCAATCTCTGGTTTTATGCAGCACCCCAACTCACCTTTCCCCTTAAGCAAGCATAAGTTGGTTTTCTACATTTGAGACCGTGTTCTGTTTTGTAATTCAGTTTCTGTGTAGCCAAGTTTACATTCCGTGTAGTAGTGATATCTTATGATGTTTCTTTTTCTGTGTGACTTATCTCACTTAGAATCATCGTACCTGAATCCACTCATTATGCTGCTACGGGCCTGATGATATAGATTTCATTGCTGAGTGATATTGCATTGTACGTAAGTACCACAAATTCTTTATCCATTTTTCACCTTCTGTGATATTGAATTTGTACTGTAAATGAGGTTCTTGTAAACAGAGCCGTCCCAAACTTTGGGGTGGCTGTGTCTTTTTGATTTTAATTTCCCTAAGCTATAGGACCATAAGTGGAAGTGCCCTAGGCTCTGTTGCTTTGTTTTTTAGATGTTTCAGGAAACACCATACACTTCTCCAGAGTGGCTGTTGGCAATTTACATCCCGCCCATCAGCATAACAAGGCTCCCAGTTCTCCATGGCCTGTCCTGCCTTTCTGGATTTTACACTTTTTTCAGATGGCCCTTTTCACCGGGGGGCAGTGAGACTTCATGGTAGTGCAGATTTCCTTTGCAAGCTTGCTTGGTTGGCCAAAAAGGGCGTATGCGTTTTTTCCTGAATATATTCAGGAAAAAACGCATACGCCCTTTTTGGCCAAGTGCATCATTGTGGACGTTCTGCCTCTTTTCCTATGCTTTACATGCAATTCCAGTCTACCTCCTGAAATCGGTTTCCTAAAATTCTGCCCCGCTTTCAAGTCCTCTTGGCAGCCTTACTTCAATATATTTTTGGACGATAGCTGTCATTTTTAACTCTGCAGGTTTGTGAATTACAGTGCCCCTGAGCTCCTTTCTTCAACTCACTTTCTTGTGAGCTGGCCGCAACACCGCAGGATTGCTTCAGGCCCTAGTGTGGTTCCGGCATGGCACGCTGAGCCTTTGGTTAATTCCACTTCCTGGTGGGAAATGAGAGTTAAATTTGCCCATCCAGACACCTCCAGCTAGTCTCTCATTGGTTCTCCCTATTCCTGTTCATTTTCCACAGAAATTGCAAACTGGGCCAAACAGGAGGTTAAAGGCACTGACTCTCCAGTGGTGAGAGTGTTAGTAAAGCGTCTGGAATGTTGCACCCGAGTACCAGGGGACAAAAACTGAGACACATTTGAACACGTTTCCCGATCACACGGTGGATCATACTCTGGGTTCCACATGCATGTTTTAGCTGAAGGAAGAATCCCTTAAACCTGGAGAGTTGAGACCCATGGAATGGCTACCATGCAATATGACTTCAAAGGGTCTGCATTTGCTCAGCAAACCTCACCAATCCTATCACTGCTGCGTTTATGCTGCTGTACACATGCTTGATTCTCTTTTGGAGACATATAAATCCATAGGTTTTAAGATTCTTACTAGTCAGGTATATTCTTAGACGTTTAATATGGGGTGTTGAGTCCACTTCGTTGAGCAAGGAGTAGCTCTTGTCTATTACATATTTGGCTTATGGAACGGTATCTGTGCTAATTTCAATCTCTGGTTTTATGCAGCACCCCAACTCACCTTTCCCCTTAAGCAAGCATAAGTTGGTTTTCTACATTTGAGACCTTGTTCTGTTTTGTAATTCAGTTCCTGTGTAGCCAAGTTTACATTCCGTGTATTAGTGATATCTTATGATGTTTCTTTTTCTGTGTGACTTATCTCACTTAGAATCATCGTACCTGAATCCACTCATTATGCTGCTACGGGCCTGATGACATAGATTTCATTCCTGAGTGATATTGCATTGTACGTAAGTACCACAACTTCTTTATCCATTTTTCGCTTTCTGTGATATTGAACTTGTACCGTAAATGAGGTTCTTGTAAACAGAGCCGTCCCAAACTTTAGGGTGGCTGTGTCTTTTTGATTTTAATTTCCCTAAGCTATAGGACCATAAGTGGAAGTGCCCTAGGCTCTGTTGCTTTGTTTTTTAGATGTTTCAGGAAACACCATACACTTCTCCAGAGTGGCTGTTGGCAATTTACATCCCGCCCATCAGCATAACAAGGCTCCCAGTTCTCCATGGCCTGTCCTGCCTTTCTGGATTTTATACTTTTTTCAGATGGCCCTTTTGACCGGGGGGCAGTGAGACTTCATTGTACTGCAGATTTCCTTTGCAAGCTTGCTTGGTTGGCCAAAAAGGGCGTATGCGTTTTTTCCTGAATATATTCAGGAAAAAACGCATACGCCCTTTTTGGCCAAGTGCATCATTGTGGACGTTCTGCCTCTTTTCCTATGCTTTACATGCAATTCCAGTCTACCTCCTGAAATCGGATTCCTGCAATTCTGCCCCGCTTTCGAGTCCTCTTGGCAGCCTTACTTCAATATATTTTTGGACGATAGCTGTCATTTATAACTCTGCAGGTTTGTGAATTACAGTGCCCCTGAGCTCCTTTCTTCAACTCGCTTTCTTGTGAGCTGGCTGCAACACCGCAGGATTGCTTCAGGCCCTAGTGTGGTTCCGGTATGGCACGCTGAGCCTTTGGTTAATTCCTCTTCCTGGTGGGAAATGAGAGTTAAATTTGCCCGTCCAGACACCTCCAGCTAGTCTCTCATTGGTTCTCCCTATTCCTGTTCATTTTCCGCAGAAATTGCAAACTGGGCCAAACAGGAGGTTAAAGGCACTGACTCTCCAATTGGGGAGAGTTTTAGTAAAGCGTCTGGAATGTTGCACCCGAGTACCAGGGGACAAAAACTGAGACACATTTGAACACGTTTCCCGATCACACGGTGGATCATACTCTGGGTTCCACATGCATGTTTTAGCTGAAGGAAGAATCCCTTAAACCTGGAGAGTTGAGACCCATGGAATGGGTCCCATTCAATATGACTTCAAAGGTTCTGCATTGGCTCACCGAACCTCACCAATCCTATCACTGCTGCGCTTATGCCACTGTACACAAACTTGATTCTCTTTCGGAGACATATAAATCCATAGATTTTAAGATTCTTACTAGTCAGGTATATTCTTAGACGTTTAATATGGGGTGTTGAGTCCTCTTCGTTGAGCAAGGAGTAGCTCTTGTCTATTACATATTTGGCTTATGGAACGGTATCTGTGCTAATTTCAATCTCTGGTTTTATGCAGCACCCCAACTCACCTTTCCCCTTAAGCAAGCATAAGTTGGTTTTCTACATTTGAGACCTTGTTCTCTTTTGTAATTCAGTTACTGTGTAGCCAAGTTTACATTCCGTGTATTAGTGATATCTTATGATGTTTCTTTTTCTGTGTGACTTATCTCACTTAGAATCATCGTACCTGAATCCACTCATTATGCTGCTATGGGCCTGATGACATAGATTTCATTGCTGAGTGATATTGCATTGTACGTAAGTACCACAACTTCTTTATCCATTTTTTGCTTTCTGCGATATTGAACTTGTACCATAAACGAGGTTCTTGTAAACAGAGCCGTCCCAAACTTTGGGGTGGCTGTGTCTTTTTGATTTTAATTTCCCTAAGCTATAGGACCATAAGTGGAAGTGCCCTAGGCTCTGTTGCTTTGTTTTTTAGATGTTTCAGGAAACACCATACACTTCTCCAGAGTGGCTGTTGGCAATTTACATCCCGCCCATCAGCATAACAAGGCTCCCAGTTCTCCATGGCCTGTCCTGTCTTTCTGGATTTTACACTTTTTTCAGATGCTCCTTTTGACAGGGAGGAAGTGAGACTTCATTGTAGTGCAGATTTCCTTTGCAAGCTTGCTTGGTTGGCCAAAAAGGGCGTATGCGTTTTTTCCTGAATATATTCAGGAAAAAACGCATACGCCCTTTTTGGCCAAGTGCATCATTGTCGACATTCTGAGTGTTTTCATATGTTTTCAATGCAATTCCAGTCTACCTCCTGAAATCGGTTTCCTGCAATTCTGCCTTGCTGTCAGTGCCTCTTCATAGCCTTACCTCAATATACTTTTTGAAAATTGTTGGCCTTTTTAACTCTGCAGGTTTTTGAATTGCCGTGGCCCTTAGCTGCATTTTTCAGCTCTTATTTTTGTGATCTTGCCTCATATCCACAGGATTTCTTCAGGCCCTATTCTTCTTCTGGGTCGCCTTGCTCTGCCTTTGGTTAATTCTTCTTCCTGATGTGAATTAGAGTGACATGTTCCCATTGAAACCGCTACAGCTATTTTCTCACTGGTTCCCCCTATTCCCATTCATCCTCCGCACTAACTGCAGACTGTGCGATACCGGAACGTAAAGGCATTGACTCTCCATGTGGAGATGTTGTTAGTAAAGTGGCTGGAATGTTGATCCGGAGCCCCAGGAGAGGAAAATGAGGTGCGTTTTAGAAACCTTTCCCGATCATATGGTATACCATCCGCTGGATTTCCCATGCATGGTTTAGCTGTAGGAAGATTCCCTTCAACCTGGAGTGTTGGGACCCTTGGAATGAGTAGCATGAAGTATTGCATTAAACTTTCGGCAGTTGCTCACCAAAGCTCACCAATCCTCTCAGCCCCAAGTGTCCAGCCTTATGTCTTATCCAGCTGTGGGTTTATATGTGGTCATTCCAGGTTGCATCACAGCCCCTGAGCGAATTTTGTAAGAATTTTTCTCTCTTTCATTGTTTCTGCGTTTTGGTTTTAAAATTTATTTCTATAATGGGGTTTAGCTCATTTTCACTGCTGTGTTTGGCCGCTCTGCACACACTTGATTCCCTTATGGAGATATATCAATACATGGGTTTTAAGATTCTTATTACTCAGATATATTTCTCTGCGGTGTATAGGGTGTGTTGAGGCCAGTTCATTGAGCAAGGTGTAGATCTTGTCTAATACCTATTTGGTTTATTGAACGGTATCTGTGCTAATTTCAAACTCTGGTTTTATGCATCACCCCACCTCTCCTTTCCCCTTAAGCTGACATAAGTGTGTTTTCTAAATGTGAGACACTGTTCTGTTTTGTAATTCATTTTTTGTGCAGCCATATTTATCCTCCCTCTATAAGTGATATCTTATGATATGTTTCTTTTTCTGTTTGACTTATTTCAAGTAGTATTATCGGACCTAAATCCACTCTTTATCCTTCTACTAGCCTTATTACATTGATTTCATGGTGAAGAGATATTCCATTGTACATAAGTACCACATTTTCTTTATCCATTGTTCTCTTTCCTGGGATATTTAAGGTGTACTGAAGTTGAGGTTCTTGTAAACAGAGTAGCCCTAAACTGTGGTGTGCTTGTGTCTTGTTGATTTTTAGACTTCCCTAGATATACTTCCGTGATTGGAAGTGCCCTATGCTCTGTAGCTCTGTTTTTTAGATGATTTAGGAACCACCATACACTTCTCCAGAGTGGCTCTCGGCAGTTCACACACTGTCCATCAGCGTATAAAGGCTCCCTGTTCTCCATGGCCTGTCCTGCATTTCTGGTTTTTACAATTTTTTCGGATGGCCCTTTTGACCGGTGGGAAATGAGACTTCTTTGTTGTGCACATTTGCATTGCTTGCTTGCTTGGTTGCCCATAAAGTGCGTATGCGTTTTTTCCTGGATATATTCAGGAAAAAACGCATACTCCCTTTTGGGCCAACTGCATCATTGTCGAAATTCTGCCGCTTTTCATGTGCTTTAAAGACGAGTCCAATCTATCTCTTGAAATCTGTTTCTTGCAATTCTGTCTTGCATTCAGATCCTCTTCTTTGCCTTACCTCAACATATTTTGGGACGTTAGTTTTCATTTATAACTCTGCAGGTTTGTGAATTGCAGTGACCCTGAGCTCCATTTTTTAAGTTGCTCTTTTGTGAGCTGGCCTCAAAGCCGCAGGATTGCTTCAGGCCCTATTTTGGCTCCGGCGAGGCGGGCTGAGCCTTTTTTTAATTCTTATTCTTAATGGGAAATTAGAGTGACATGTGCCCGTCCAAACCCCTACAACTATTCTCTCATTGGTTCCCCCTCTTCCCGTTCATCCTCCTCACAATTTGCAAAATGTGTGAAACAGAAGTTTAAATGTGCTGATTCTCTAAGTGGGGAGATTCTAAGTAACGTGGCTGGAATGATGAACAGGAGCACCAGGAGAGGATAAATGAGGTGCATTTTAGACACATCTCCCGATCACATGGTGTACAGTCCTCTGGGTTTTCCATGCATGTTTTCGCTGTAGGAAGATCCCTTGAACCTGCAGATTTGGGACCCATTGAATGGGTACCAGGTAGTATTACTTTAAAGGGTGTGCATTTCCTCACCCAACCTCATATTTCTCTTAGCGTAAACAGTTTCCAGCCTTATGTCTCATCCTGCTGTGGGTCTAGATGTGTTCAATCCATGTTGCATCACCGTCCCTGAGGAAAAGTTGTAAGAGGTTTTCTCTGTCTCTTTGTCGTTTATTTTTTTCAATTTATTACTATATTGGTTACAGCTGATTTTCAAAGCTCTGTTTCTTGCTGCTGTACATCCACTTGATTCACATACAGAGAGACATCAATAAATTCTTTTTCAGATTCTTACCAGTCATATATATTCTTTTCCAGTGACTTGAGTGTGCTGAGTGCAGTTCTTTTAGCTACCGTGTAGGCCTTGTTGATTATCAGTTTGGTATTTGGAATGGTATCTTTGCTAATTTCAACCTCCTGGATGATGCCTCACCCCTCCCCACCTTTCCCGTTTAGCAGCCTTACGCGTGTTGTCTACATATTTGACTATGTTTTTGTTTTGTAATTTATTTCATGTGTAGCCATTTTGGATTCCACCTTTAAGTGATATCTTATGATATGTGTCTTTTTCTTTTTGAATTATGTCACTTAGAATGATCATACGTAACTCCTCCGGAGTTGTTACAACTGGCCATATTTCATTGACTTCCAGGCTGAGTAATATTCCACTCTACATAAGTACCACATCTCTATCCATTTTTTCCCTCCAGAGACATTTAAGTTATATCCTAGTCGAGAATCTTTTAAACAGAGAGGCAGTAAACATTGGGGTGCCTGTGTCCTCTCGATTTTTGTTTTTCCCAAGACATACGCCCATGAGTGCAAGTGCCCTATGCTCTGTAGCTCATTTTTTAGATGCTTTAGTAAACACAATACACTTCTCCAGAATGGCCATTGGCAATATACATTTCCACTATAAGCCTCACAGGGCTCCCTCTTCTCCTTGCCCTGTCCTGCATTTCTGGTGTTTACACTTTATGAGGATGGCTCTTCTGACTGATGCGAAGTGATATCTTTTGTAGTATTGATTTCCAGTGCCCACCTGTTTGGTTGGCTAAAAAAGTGTATGCCCTTTTCTTGAATATATACAGAGAAAAACGCATACAGCCTTTTTGGCCAACTGCAATGTTGGCAATGTTCAGCCCCTTTTCTTGTGCTTAATGGCGAGTCCTTTCTACCTCCTCAAATCCCTTTCCTGCCATTCTCCCTTGCTTACCAATCCTTTTCTCTGACTTTCCTCAAGACATTTTTCAGTGATAGATATTTTCAACTCTGCAGTTTCGTGAATTTTACTGCCCCTGAGTTCCATTGTTCAACTTGTGTTTATGGGAACTGGCCACAAAGCAGTGGGATTTCCTCAAGCCCTATACTGTTTCCATGGGCAACCCTAGCCTTTGGTCAATTCGTCTTCCTGATTGGAAATTAGAGTGACATGTGCCTGTCTGAACACCTAGGACTTGTCTCTCATTGTTCCTCATCCTTCCGCTTCATCCTCTGGACAAATTCCAAACTGTATGCAACAGGATGTTGACAGTGCTGATATCTCCAAGTGGGGAGACTGTTAGTAAAGACGCTGGAGGGGTGAACCCGAGCACCAGGAGATGAGGAGATGAGATGCCTTTTCCAAACTCTTCCTGATCAGACGGTATACCATCCTCTGTGTGTGACAGACATGTTTTAGCAGTAGGAAGAGTCCCATTCATGTAAGGAGAACACCAGGGCTTTTTCAAAATCAGTGTCTCCCCGAAACCCAAACTGGGGAATTTTTTAAGCTACGGCTACACATATGTTCATTAAGGGCCTTGGGAAGTAGGCAGAGTCCAAACTTTAGATGATTGAAGTCTTCAGGGTCAGAAGCACTCACCACTGGCTTCCCTTAGGTTACACTTTAACTGTCATTGATAGATGATGTCAATAAAAATATCTATTCTTTTTCCGATTATTTCCCCTTATAGGTTATTGCAAAATATTGAGTGTAGTTCCCTGTGCTATACAGTGGTTCCTTGTTGATGATCTATTTTATACATAGCAGTGTGTATGTGTTAATTCCAAACTGTTAATTTATCCCTCCTCCCACCTTTCCCCTTTGGTAATAATAAATTATAAGATTTTATACTTCTCAGAAATGGGGGAGCTGAAAGAGAGGTATCATTTTCAATGGAAAAGCATTTAAAACAAGATTGAAGCTTTAACCAAGATTATTAGATGTACATCCTTGGAAAGAAATCACTTCATTTCTCTAATATTGACCTGACAAATAAGACAAACCTTTTCACTGAACTTGCTTATAATAAAGTGATGGAAATATCAAATGGAAGTGTTAGAAACATCTTATTTTACCCGAGCCTTATAAACTGTTCTATGTTAACTACAGTTTGGCTCACACATCTGTTCATTGAAGTTACAATAGTCTCAATTTCTGTTACTGATCCTCCAGAGTGGACCCCAACAAGTGTCCCCCTGCCCAGTGTCATTGGGGCCAACAGATCGAGACTGAGTTTGGTTCACAAGCAAAGGAAACTTTATATTTTGATCAGAGAATGGAGAGGTGAGAGCATGCACTACCCCGTGGGCTGTGGGCTGGGCTGCTGTGTAGAGATCCTGTCAGAGTCAGTGGGAGGGAGGGGGCGGAGCACTCAAGGGCCGGGTTGGCTGCAGCTCAGGCTCTATATCTTAGAGTCTGCACTGGGCCCCAGGAGCTGAGGTGTCGACCCAGCCATTCTGCACTAGGAAATCTGGTCTGAAGTGCCGGGTGTGGAACCTCTGCATGCGGGACCCTAGGAGCACGTGAAATTAGACAAAGCACAAAGGATAAAAAAGGTCAGACTTGACTTTATTGCCCAGATTCTATTTTTATCTCCCAGGGATTTTTAATGGGCTTTGCTGGGGACAAACCCCTCCTCTGCCTTTTGTCCCGTTCCTCATTCTTGGAGTGCTGAGGGTGCAGACCCTTCTTCTGTAACTGCTGAGTGCTGAGTTGGGAGCCCTCATACCAGGGGATGAGGGTCAGAACTTCTCCCCAGCAGCCTCCAGGTGACGTTGATTGGCCCCAGGACCCCTGCCTCCCTGCTCGTCCGCCTGAGCACCAGCATTGGAAGTGTTATAGATTCTAATGACCTTTAAGGGTTCAGGAAAGAGATGTGCAGAGACGCTGTGGGGGCCGGTTTCACCCCGCCCCACATTTGTTCGGCCACCTTAGGCTGACCGTTTCTGCCAGCCTAGATGCTCTGACCAGTAGTCTGCTCTTTCTTCAATTAGGCCCCTGAATTAACGTAAAAACAGCACCAGGTGTCAGAGCCCTGCCCGCTCAACTCCCAGACAGTCCAGGGTCAGTGGTGATCAAGGACCATGATGGCCACTGAGTCAACAGCCTTTTGAAGTAAACAGGAGTCCAGCCGGTCTTATTGGCCACCATCATCACGGTGTCTGTAGGCTTTTCTATGGTGACAGTGTGATATACGTTTCCCCCGCCAAGACTATTAGCTCCCCTCCGGGTGCAGTAAGTCCTGCAAGCAGTAGTCTACTCATTCGGGACACACTATTGTTGTTTTATGAGAGAAACTCCAGGTCAAGTGATGTTCACACGAGTCGTCATGGTGCCCTGTTGCCCCCGGTTATCTCTCTGGATGTTGGAGTTGGAGGGCCTCCTCACTCGAGGTCGGTGTGCCCACGGAGCGAACCCTGCAACTTCAGGGCATGGTTGGTGATTAGGATCACCACGTGGGGTCCTTTTCCCTTAGGAGGGAGGTGGCCTTTTGGGCTGCTGATTTCCAGGTTTTTAGATACCGCCAGTATCTTGGCCAGATGTGGCAGTGGGCCAAGCCCCTTGGTGACTCTATTTTATCCTACCTGGATGGCATTCTTGCGTTGTTCCATTTCAAGTGGTCCCAGTTTTTGCACTAATTCTCCAATGGCGACTCACCTTTCACCGGGAATGGAAAGGTCAAAGGGTTTAGCTCAATTAGGGAGTTCCAGGGCAAGGGTCTGAATTGACTGCTCTTTCCATTCTTGAAAGGCCACTTCTGGATTCTGTTCAAAAGGATCATCATCTTTTCCTTTCAGTGTTTCATATAGAGGCCCAGCTAGTAGACTGTAGTTAGGGATCCAGAAGCAGCAAACCCTGGCCTCCCCAGGAACCCCTAAGCTGTCTTCTAGTTTTAGAAAGGGGTAAGGCTGCAAATGGTTTCTTCCCTTTCCTGGGATGGGCTTCTCCGACCTTCTGTGAGAATGAAGCCCAGGCAGGTCACCGCAGTCTGTGATATTTGAGCTTTTTCTTGGACAACTTCTATCCTTTATTGGCTTGGTAGTTCAGAGGCCTCCTTAGTAGGGCTGGCGATCAGAATGTCGTCTGCATATTGAAGGAGGGTTTCCTTTTCTAGAGGTAGAACTTTTCGGTCTTTAGCTAAGCTTTCCCCAAAGATGGTGTGGGAATTTTTGAACCCTTGGGGCAAGACGGCCCGGAAGTATTGTTTTAGTTGTATGTTGAGTCCTGCCACTCACAAGCCAAAATTTCTTGTGACTCTGGGACTAATGGAATACAAAAGAAGGCATCATTGAAGACTAATACAGAATACCATGTCCTGGTGGTTGGTAGAATGACCAGCAGGGTGTAGGAAATGGAGCAACTGGAGGTATATCCTCGGTGGCTTCACTGACTGTCCTGACATCCTTTACCAGGTCCCCAGCAGCCCATGGGGCTCTCGTGGTCAGGCCAATCCCAGGATATGGAGCTCTCCTGGGCAGGTACCCCACCCCCAACCCAGCCCACGGGGCTCTCATGGTCAGGCCTCTCCCAGGATACAGAGCTACCCTTGCAGGTACCGTGGCAGGGCTGGGCACACAGGAACTGTGCACATAGCCCTCATTGAAGAGCACCCCCATCTCACCTGTCGCTCAGAGCTGACACAGAGCACCTCAGAGCAGGACTTGAACTAACAAACAGCAGCTCCGACAGGTCTGTGACCCTGGGCATCACTCTGTGTGGCCTCCCTCCACCTGGTCTTCCAGAGACTTCCACTGCACCCGGGGCACCAAGCCTCTGTCTCCAACCACCACCCACCCCTCCTCTCCCTGACTCCTGGGTTCCTCTCATTAGGAGAGGGTTTTCTTGAAGTTGTCTCCCACTCATGGGCCAGATAAAATGATTAGAAAACAAGCCAAAGCTGCAGCCCCTTGTCTATCCTGACTCTCAGGAGCCCACACCTGTTCCTTGGACCTGGCCGGTTCAGCAAGTTCCATTTTCTGCAACTGTGAGCCCCTGAGGGGTGATGATTGGCTGACCTGGGCAGCCTTACCATGCCGGCCAGCCCTCCCCAGGTGTGCCTGGGTTGAGATCAATATAAATACCACTCCAGGCAGCAAGAGCCCCTGCAGCTGTGCCTGACGCCATTTTCTCTGCCCTGTCAGCAGTCTCGGGGCTGGGCTGGTGGGAGGGAGTGAGAGGCCACGGCTTTGTGGGTGGCCCAGTGTGAGTGGGGCTCTGCTGGACTTTCTGCAGCAGTTGCCAGGCTGCCACCTGCTAAAGAAGAGGATGTGTCACCCATACCTGCTGCTGGAATTTCTCCCTGGGCAGAGGTGAGGAAGGAAAAAAGCAGTGGGGGCAGGGACAGGACGGGTATCTCAGGCAGGGAAATGGAAATCTTCCAGAAGAGCACCCAGGGACAGGACCATCCTGGCTGGCCTGCAGGCACCAAGTCAGCTGGCATGCTGTCACTCGTGTGGCTCCATGGCCCTTCCTCTAGGCTTTCAAGTCCTTGTATATATTCAGGTGTTTTACCTGGGAAGGGTGGGAACAGTTCAACAGCAACTGGCCTGGGGCTCAGCTCACGTTCACTCACAGATGCCTCGGCACAGTGCCCCAGCTTTGCAATGAGTACGCTTGTGTGGGGGCTGCTGGCTGAATGGGAGACGATTCCCCACCACTGACCAACTTCAGAATTGTTTACAACTGGAGCAAGTGCCCTGATACGGTTTTCCTCTGAGTAACTGGTGGGTTCTGTTTTTTTTTTTTTTTCTCTTTTTCGTTTTTGGTTCAAGGTAGATTTTATTCCTCTTTTTTGTATTTACAGATATAAGCATGGAAATAATTTATTCATATAAATACATGTATGTGAAGGGAATAATTGTTTTTTCTGTTTTATTTTTTAAATTTTATTTCTTTTTAATTTTGAATTTTATTTTATATTTTTATACAGCATGTTCTTATTGGTTATCTATTTTATACATATAAATGTTTACATGCCAATCCCAATCTCTCAGCTCCTCCCACCACCACCCCCCCAAGAGCTTTCCCCCCTTGTTGTCCATACGATTGTTGTCTACATCTGTTGCTCTATTTATGCCTTGCAAAACGGTTAATCTGTACAGTTTTTCTAGGTTCCACATATATGCATGAATATACAAGATTTGTTTTTCTCTTTCTGACTTACTTCACTCTGTATGACAGTCTCTAGATCCATCGACGTCTCTACAAATGACCCAATTTCATTCCTTTCATGGCTTAGTAATATTCCATTTTATATATGTACCACATCTTTATGCATTCGTCTGTCTGTGGGCATTTAGGTTGCTTCCATTACCTCGATATTGTAAATAGTGATGCAATGAACATTGCGGTGAATGTCTCTTTTTGATTTATGGTTTTGTCTGTGTATATGTCCAGTACTGGGATTGCTGTATCATATGGTAATTCTATTATTAGTTTCTTAAGACTCCATATTGTTCTCCATAGTGACTGTATCAATTTATATTCCCAACAATAGTGGAAGAGGCTTCCTTTTCCCCACACCCTTTCCAGCAATTGTTGTTTGTAGATTTTCAGATGATGCCCATTCTAACAGGTGTGAGGTGATACCTCATTGTTGAGTCCATTTCGTTGAGCAAGGGGTAGGTCTTGTCTATTACATATTTGGCTTATGGAACGGTATCTGTGCTAATTTCAAACTCTGGTTTTATGCAGCACCCCAACTCACCTTTCCCCTTAAGCAAGCATAAGTTGGTTTTCTAAACTTGAGACCCTGTTCTGTTTTGTAATTCAGTTCATGTGTAGCCAAGTTTACATTCCATGTATTAGTGATACCTTATGATGTTTCCTTATCTGTGTGACTTATTTCACTTAGAATCATCGTGCCTCAATCCACTCATTATGCGGGTACAGGCCTGGTGACACAGATTTCATTGCTGAGTGGTATTCTGTTGTACGTTAAGTACCGCAACTTCTTTATCAATTATTTGCTCTCTGGGATACTTAACTTGTACCATAGAAGAGGTTCCTGTAAACAGAGCCGTCCCAAATTTTGGGGTGGCTGTGTCTTTTTGATTTTAATTTCCCTAAGCTATAGGACCATAAGTGGAAATGCCCTAGACTCTGTTGCTTTGTTTTTCAGATGTATCAGGAAACACCATACACTTCTCCAGAGTGGCTGTTGGCAATTTACATCCCGCCCATCAGCATAACAAGGTTCCTTTATCCCCATGGCCTGTCTTGCCTTTCTGCATTTTCCACTTTTTTCAGATGGCTCTTTAAACTGGGGGGAAGTGACACTTCATAGTAGTTCGGATTTCCATTGCAAGCTTGCTTGGTTTGCCAAAAAGGGCGTATGCGTTTTTTCCTGAATATATTCAGGAAAAAACGCATACGCCCTTTTTGGCCAAGTGCATCATTGTGGACGTTCTGCCTCTTTTCCTATGCTTTACATGCAATTCCAGTCTACCTCCTGAAATCGGTTTCCTGAAATTCTGCCCCGCTTTCAAGTCCTCTTGGCAGCCTTACTTCAATATATTTTTGGACGATAGCTGTCATTTATAACTCTGCAGGTTTGTGAATTACAGTGCCCCTGAGCTCCTTTCTTCAACTCGCTTTCTTGTGAGCTGGCCGCAACACCGCAGGATTGCTTCAGGCCCTAGTGTCGTTCCGGCATGGCACGCTGAGCCTTTGGTTAATTCCTCTTCCTGGTGGGAAATGAGAGTTAAATTTGCCCGTCCAGACACCTCCAGCTAGTCTCTCATTGGTTCTCCCTATTCCTGTTCAACTTTCAAAGAATTTGCAAACTGGGCCAAACAGGAGGTTAAAGGCACTGACTCTCCAAGTGGGGAGAGTGTTAGTAAAGCGTCTGGAATGTTGCACCCGAGTACCAGGGGACGAAACCTGAGACACATTTGAACACGTTTCCCGATCACACGGTGGATCATACTCTGGGTTCCACATGCATGTTTTACCTGAAGGAAGAATCCCTTAAACCTGGAGAGTTGAGACCCTTGGCATGGGTACCATGCAATATGACTTCAAAGGGTCTGCATTGGCTCACCGAACCTCACCAATCCTATCACTGCTGCGCTAATGCACTGTACACACGCTTGATTCTCTTTCAGAGACATATAAATCCATAGGTTTTAAGATTCTTACTAGTCAGGTATATTCTTAGGCGTTTAATATGGGGTGTAGAGTCCACTTCGTTGAGCAAGGAGTAGCTCTTGTCTATTACATATTTGGCTTATGGAACACTATCTGTGCTAATTTCAATCTCAGGTTTTATGCAGCACCCCAACTCACCTTTCCCCTTAAGCAAGCATAAGTTGGTTTTCTACATTTGAGACCCTGTTCTGTTTTGTAATTCAGTTCCTGTGTACCCAAGTTTACATTCCGTGTATTAGTGATATCTTATGATGTTTCTTTTCTGTGTGACTTATTTCACTTAGAATCATCGTACCTGAATCCACTCATTATGCTGCTACGGGCCTGATGATATAGATTTCATTGCTGAGTGATATTGCATTGTACGTAAGTACCACAAATTCTTTATCCATTTTTCGCTTTCTGTGATATTGAACTTGTACCACAAACGAGGTTCTTGTAAACAGAGCCGTCCCAAACTTTGGGCTGGCTGTGTCTTTTTGATTTTAATTTCCCTAAGCTATACGACCATAAGTGGAAGTGCCCTAGGCTCTGTTCCTTTGTTTTGTAGATGTTTCAGGAAACACCATAAACTTCTCCAGAGTGGCTGTTGGCAATTTACATCCCGCCCATCAGCATAACAAGGCTCCCAGTTCTCCATGGCCTGTCCTGCCTTTCTGGATTTTATACTTTTTTCAGATGGCCCTTTTGACCGGGGGGCAGTGAGACTTCATTGTAGTGCAGATTTCCTTTGCAAGCTTGCTTGGTTGGCCCAAAAGGGCGTATGCGTTTTTTCCTGAATATATTCAGGAAAAAACGCATACGCCCTTTTTAGCCAAGTGCATCATTGTGGACGTTCTGCCTCTTTTCCTATGCTTTACATGCAATTCCAGTCTACCTCCTGAAATCGGTTTCCTGCAATTCTGCCCCGCTTTCAAGTCCTCTTGGCAGCCTTACTTCAATATATTTTTGGACGATAGCTGTCATTTATAACTCTGCAGGTTTGTGAATTACAGTGCCCCTGAGCTCCTTTGTTCAACTCGCTTTCTTGTGAGCTGGCCGCAACACCGCAGGATTGCTTCAGGCCCTAGTGTGGTTCCGGCATGGCACGCTGAGCCTTTGGTTAATTCCTCTTCCTGGTGGGAAATGAGAGTTAAATTTGCCCGTCCAGGCACCTCCAGCTAGTCTCTCATTGGTTCTCCCTATTCCTGTTCATTTTCCGCAGAAATGGCAAACTGGGCCAAACAGGAGGTTAAAGACACTGACTCTCCAAGTGGGGAGAGTGTTAGTAAAGCGTCTGGAATGTTGCACCCGAGTACCAGGGGACGAAACCTGAGACACATTTGAACACGTTTCCCGATCACACGGTGGATCATACTCTGGGTTCCACATGCATGTTTTAGCTGAAGGAAGAATCCCTTAAACCTGGAGAGTTGAGACCCATGGAATGGGTACCATGCAATATGACTTCAAAGGTTCTGCATTGGCTCACCGAACCTCACCAATCCTATCACTGCTGCGCTTATGCCACTGTACACACCCTTGATTCTCTTTCGGAGACATATAAATCCATAGGTTTTAAGATTCTTCCTAGTCAGGTATATTCTTAGACGTTTAATATGGGGTGTTGAGTCCTCTTCGTTGAGCAAGGAGTAGCTCTTGTCTATTACATATTTGGCTTATGGAACGGTATCTGTGCTAATTTCAATCTCTGGTTTTATGCAGCACCCCAACTCACCTTTCCCCTTAAGCAAGCATAAGTTGGTTTTCTACATTTGAGACCTTGTTCTGTTTTGTAATTCAGTTCCTGTGTAGCCAAGTTTACATTCCGTGTATTAGTGATATCTTATGATGTTTCTTTTTCTGTGTGACTTATCTCACTTAGAATCATCGTACCTGAATCCACTCATTATGCTGCTATGGGCCTGATGACATAGATTTCATTGCTGAGTGATATTGCATTGTACGTAAGTACCACAACTTCTTTATCCATTTTTCGCTTTCTGTGATATTGAACTTGTACCGTAAACGAGGTTCTTGTAAACAGAGCCGTCCCAAACTTTGGGGTGGCTGTGTTTTTTTGATTTTAATTTCCCTAAGCTATACGACCATAAGTGGAAGTGCCCTATGCTCTGTTGCTTTGTTTTTTAGATGTTTCAGGAAACACCATACACTTCTCCAGAGTGGCTGTTGGCAATTTACATCCCGCCCATCAGCATAACAAGGCTCCCAGTTCTCCATGGCCTGTCCGGCCTTTCTGGATTTTACACTTTTTTCAGATGGCCCTTTTGACTGGGGGGCAGTGAGACTTCATTGTAGTGCAGATTTCCTTTGCAAGCTTGCTTGGTTGGCCAAAAAGGGCGTATGCGTTTTTTCCTGAATATATTCAGGAAAAAACGCATACGCCCTTTTTGGCCAAGTGCATCATTGTGGACGTTCTGCCTCTTTTCCTATGCTTTACATGCAATTCCAGTCTACCTCCTGAAATCGGTTTCCTGCAATTCTGCCCCGCTTTCAAGTCCTCTTGGCAGCCTTACTTCAATATATTTTTGGACGATAGCTGTCATTTATAACTCTGCAGGTTTGTGAATTACAGTGCCCCTGAGCTCCTTTCTTCAACTCGCTTTCTTGTGAGCTGGCCGCAACACCGCAGGATTGCTTCAGGCCCTAGTGTGGTTCCGGCATGGCACGCTGAGCCTTTGGTTAATTCCTCTTCCTGGTGGGAAATGAGAGTTATATTTGCCCGTCCAGACACCTCCAGCTAGTCTCTCACTGGTTCTCCCTATTCCTGTTCATCTTCCGCAAATATTGCAAACTGGGCCAAACAGGAGGTTAAAGGCACTGACTCTCCAAGTGCGAGAGTGTTAGTAAAGCGTCTGGAATATTGCACCCGAGTACCAGGGGACAAAACCTGAGACACATTTGAACACGTTTCCCGATCACACGGTGGATCATACTCTGGGTTCCACATGCATGTTTTAGCTGAAGGAAGAATCCCTTAAACCTGGAGAGTTGAGACCCATGGAATGGGTACCATGCAATATGACTTCAAAGGGTCTGCATTGGCTCACAGAACCTCACCAATCCTATCACTGCTACATTTATGCCGCTGTACACACGCCTTATTCTCTTTCGGAGACATAGAAATCCATAGGTTTTAAGATTCTTACTAGTCAGGTATATTCATAGGCGTTTAATATGGGGTGTAGAGTCCACTTCGTTGAGCAAGGAGTAGCTCTTGTCTATTACATATTTGGCTTATGGAACGGTATCTGTGCTAATTTCAATCTCTGGTTTTATGCAGCACCCCAACTCACCTTTCCCCTTAAGCAAGCATAAGTTGGTTTTCTACATTTGAGACCCTGTTCTGTTTTGTAATTCAGTTCCTTTGTAGCTAAGTTTACATTCCGTGTAGTAGTGATATCTTATGATGTTTCTTTTTCTGTGTGATTTTTTTCACTTAGAATCATGGTACCTGAATCTACTCATTATGCTGCTACGGGCCTGATGACATAGATTTCATTGCTGAGTGATATTGCATTGTACATAAGTACCACAACTTCTTTATCCATTTTTTGCTTTCTGCAATATTGAACTTGTACCATAAACGAGGTTCTTGTAAACAGAGCCGTCCCAAACTTTGGGGTGGCTGTGTCTTTTTGATTTTAATTTCCCTAAGCTATAGGACCATAAGTGGAAGTGCCCTAGGCTCTGTTGCTTTGTTTTTTAGATGTTTCAGGAAACACCATACACTTCTCCAGAGTGGCTGTTGGCAATTTACATCCCGCCCATCAGCATAACAAGGCTCCCAGTTCTCCATGGCCTGTCCTGCCTTTCTGGATTTTACACTTTTTTCAGATGCTCCTTTTGACAGGGAGGAAGTGAGACTTCATTGTAGTGCAGATTTCCTTTGCAAGCTTGCTTGGTTGGCCAAAAAGGGCGTATGCGTTTTTTCCTGAATATATTCAGGAAAAAACGCATACGCCCTTTTTGGCCAAGTGCATCATTGTCGACGTTCTGAGTGTTTTCATATGTTTTCAATGCAATTCCAGTCTACCTCCTGAAATCGGTTTCCTGCAATTCTGCCTTGCTGTCAGTGCCTCTTCATAGCCTTACCTCAATATACTTTTTGAAAATTGTTGGCCTTTTTAACTCTGCAGGTTTTTGAATTGCCGTGGCCCTTAGCTGCATTTTTCAGCTCTTATTTTTGTGATCTTGCCTCATATCCACAGGATTTCTTCAGGCCCTATTCTTCTTCTGGGTCGCCTTGCTCTGCCTTTGGTTAATTCTTCTTCCTGATGTGAATTAGAGTGACATGTTCCCATTGAAACCGCTACAGCTATTTTCTCACTGGTTCCCCCTATTCCCATTCATCCTCCGCACTAACTGCAGACTGTGCGATACCGGAACGTAAAGGCATTGACTCTCCATGTGGAGATGTTGTTAGTAAAGTGGCTGGAATGTTGATCCGGAGCCCCAGGAGAGGAAAATGAGGTGCGTTTTAGAAACCTTTCCCGATCATATGGTATACCATCCGCTGGATTTCCCATGCATGGTTTAGCTGTAGGAAGATTCCCTTCAACCTGGAGTGTTGGGACCCTTGGAATGAGTAGCATGAAGTATTGCATTAAACTTTCGGCAGTTGCTCACCAAAGCTCACCAATCCTCTCAGCCCCAAGTGTCCAGCCTTATGTCTTATCCAGCTGTGGGTTTATATGTGGTCATTCCAGGTTGCATCACAGCCCCTGAGCGAATTTTGTAAGAATTTTTCTCTCTTTCATTGTTTCTGCGTTTTGGTTTTAAAATTTATTTCTATAATGGGGTTTAGCTCATTTTCACTGCTGTGTTTGGCCGCTCTGCACACACTTGATTCCCTTATGGAGATATATCAATACATGGGTTTTAAGATTCTTATTACTCAGATATATTTCTCTGCGGTGTATAGGGTGTGTTGAGGCCAGTTCATTGAGCAAGGTGTAGATCTTGTCTAATACCTATTTGGTTTATTGAACGGTATCTGTGCTAATTTCAAACTCTGGTTTTATGCATCACCCCACCTCTCCTTTCCCCTTAAGCTGACATAAGTGTGTTTTCTAAATGTGAGACACTGTTCTGTTTTGTAATTCATTTTTTGTGCAGCCATATTTATCCTCCCTCTATAAGTGATATCTTATGATATGTTTCTTTTTCTGTTTGACTTATTTCAAGTAGTATTATCGGACCTAAATCCACTCTTTATCCTTCTACTAGCCTTATTACATTGATTTCATGGTGAAGAGATATTCCATTGTACATAAGTACCACATTTTCTTTATCCATTGTTCTCTTTCCTGGGATATTTAAGGTGTACTGAAGTTGAGGTTCTTGTAAACAGAGTAGCCCTAAACTGTGGTGTGCTTGTGTCTTGTTGATTTTTAGACTTCCCTAGATATACTTCCGTGATTGGAAGTGCCCTATGCTCTGTAGCTCTGTTTTTTAGATGATTTAGGAACCACCATACACTTCTCCAGAGTGGCTCTCGGCAGTTCACACACTGTCCATCAGCGTATAAAGGCTCCCTGTTCTCCATGGCCTGTCCTGCATTTCTGGTTTTTACAATTTTTTCGGATGGCCCTTTTGACCGGTGGGAAATGAGACTTCTTTGTTGTGCACATTTGCATTGCTTGCTTGCTTGGTTGCCCATAAAGTGCGTATGCGTTTTTTCCTGGATATATTCAGGAAAAAACGCATACTCCCTTTTGGGCCAACTGCATCATTGTCGAAATTCTGCCGCTTTTCATGTGCTTTAAAGACGAGTCCAATCTATCTCTTGAAATCTGTTTCTTGCAATTCTGTCTTGCATTCAGATCCTCTTCTTTGCCTTACCTCAACATATTTTGGGACGTTAGTTTTCATTTATAACTCTGCAGGTTTGTGAATTGCAGTGACCCTGAGCTCCATTTTTTAAGTTGCTCTTTTGTGAGCTGGCCTCAAAGCCGCAGGATTGCTTCAGGCCCTATTTTGGCTCCGGCGAGGCGGGCTGAGCCTTTTTTTAATTCTTATTCTTAATGGGAAATTAGAGTGACATGTGCCCGTCCAAACCCCTACAACTATTCTCTCATTGGTTCCCCCTCTTCCCGTTCATCCTCCTCACAATTTGCAAAATGTGTGAAACAGAAGTTTAAATGTGCTGATTCTCTAAGTGGGGAGATTCTAAGTAACGTGGCTGGAATGATGAACAGGAGCACCAGGAGAGGATAAATGAGGTGCATTTTAGACACATCTCCCGATCACATGGTGTACAGTCCTCTGGGTTTTCCATGCATGTTTTCGCTGTAGGAAGATCCCTTGAACCTGCAGATTTGGGACCCATTGAATGGGTACCAGGTAGTATTACTTTAAAGGGTGTGCATTTCCTCACCCAACCTCATATTTCTCTTAGCGTAAACAGTTTCCAGCCTTATGTCTCATCCTGCTGTGGGTCTAGATGTGTTCAATCCATGTTGCATCACCGTCCCTGAGGAAAAGTTGTAAGAGGTTTTCTCTGTCTCTTTGTCGTTTATTTTTTTCAATTTATTACTATATTGGTTACAGCTGATTTTCAAAGCTCTGTTTCTTGCTGCTGTACATCCACTTGATTCACATACAGAGAGACATCAATAAATTCTTTTTCAGATTCTTACCAGTCATATATATTCTTTTCCAGTGACTTGAGTGTGCTGAGTGCAGTTCTTTTAGCTACCGTGTAGGCCTTGTTGATTATCAGTTTGGTATTTGGAATGGTATCTTTGCTAATTTCAACCTCCTGGATGATGCCTCACCCCTCCCCACCTTTCCCGTTTAGCAGCCTTACGCGTGTTGTCTACATATTTGACTATGTTTTTGTTTTGTAATTTATTTCATGTGTAGCCATTTTGGATTCCACCTTTAAGTGATATCTTATGATATGTGTCTTTTTCTTTTTGAATTATGTCACTTAGAATGATCATACGTAACTCCTCCGGAGTTGTTACAACTGGCCATATTTCATTGATTTCCAGGCTGAGTAATATTCCACTCTACATAAGTACCACATCTCTATCCATTTTTTCCCTCCAGAGACATTTAAGTTATATCCTAGTCGAGAATCTTTTAAACAGAGAGGCAGTAAACATTGGGGTGCCTGTGTCCTCTCGATTTTTGTTTTTCCCAAGACATACGCCCATGAGTGCAAGTGCCCTATGCTCTGTAGCTCATTTTTTAGATGCTTTAGTAAACACAATACACTTCTCCAGAATGGCCATTGGCAATATACATTTCCACTATAAGCCTCACAGGGCTCCCTCTTCTCCTTGCCCTGTCCTGCATTTCTGGTGTTTACACTTTATGAGGATGGCTCTTCTGACTGATGCGAAGTGATATCTTTTGTAGTATTGATTTCCAGTGCCCACCTGTTTGGTTGGCTAAAAAAGTGTATGCCCTTTTCTTGAATATATACAGAAAAAAACGCATACAGCCTTTTTGGCCAACTGCAATGTTGGCAATGTTCAGCCCCTTTTCTTGTGCTTAATGGCGAGTCCTTTCTACCTCCTCAAATCCCTTTCCTGCCATTCTCCCTTGCTTACCAATCCTTTTCTCTGACTTTCCTCAAGACATTTTTCAGTGATAGATATTTTCAACTCTGCAGTTTCGTGAATTTTACTGCCCCTGAGTTCCATTGTTCAACTTGTGTTTATGGGAACTGGCCACAAAGCAATGGGATTTCCTCAAGCCCTATACTGTTTCCATGGGCAACCCTAGCCTTTGGTCAATTCGTCTTCCTGATTGGAAATTAGAGTGACATGTGCCTGTCTGAACACCTAGGACTTGTCTCTCATTGTTCCTCATCCTTCTGCTTCATCCTCTGGACAAATTCCAAACTGTATGCAACAGGATGTTGACAGTGCTGACATCTCCAAGTGGGGAGACTGTTAGTAAAGACGCTGGAGGGGTGAACCCGAGCACCAGGAGATGAGGAGATGAGATGCCTTTTCCAAACTCTTCCTGATCAGACGGTATACCATCCTCTGTGTGTGACAGACATGTTTTAGCAGTAGGAAGAGTCCCATTCATGTAAGGAGAACACCAGGGCTTTTTCAAAATCAGTGTCTCCCCGAAACCCAAACTGGGGAATTTTTTAAGCTACGGCTACACATATGTTCATTAAGGGCCTTGGGAAGTAGGCAGAGTCCAAACTTTAGATGATTGAAGTCTTCAGGGTCAGAAGCACTCACCACTGGCTTCCCTTAGGTTACACTTTAACTGTCATTGATAGATGATGTCAATAAAAATATCTATTCTTTTTCCGATTATTTCCCCTTATAGGTTATTGCAAAATATTGAGTGTAGTTCCCTGTGCTACACAGTGGTTCCTTGTTGATGATCTATTTTATACATAGCAGTGTGTATGTGTTAATTCCAAACTGTTAATTTATCCCTCCTCCCACCTTTCCCCTTTGGTAATAATAAATTATAAGATTTTATACTTCTCAGAAATGGGGGAGCTGAAAGAGAGGTATCATTTTCAATGGAAAAGCATTTAAAACAAGATTGAAGCTTTAACCAAGATTATTAGATGTACATCCTTGGAAAGAAATCACTTCATTTCTCTAATATTGACCTGACAAATAAGACAAACCTTTTCACTGAACTTGCTTATAATAAAGTGATGGAAATATCAAATGGAAGTGTTAGAAACATCTTATTTTACCCGAGCCTTATAAACTGTTCTATGTTAACTACAGTTTGGCTCACACATCTGTTCATTGAAGTTACAATAGTCTCAATTTCTGTTACTGATCCTCCAGAGTGGACCCCAACAAGTGTCCCCCTGCCCAGTGTCATTGGGGCCAACAGATCGAGACTGAGTTTGGTTCACAAGCAAAGGAAACTTTATATTTTGATCAGAGAATGGAGAGGTGAGAGCATGCACTACCCCGTGGGCTGTGGGCTGGGCTGCTGTGTAGAGATCCTGTCAGAGTCAGTGGGAGGGAGGGGGCGGAGCACTCAAGGGCCGGGTTGGCTGCAGCTCAGGCTCTATATCTTAGAGTCTGCACTGGGCCCCAGGAGCTGAGGTGTCGACCCAGCCATTCTGCACTAGGAAATCTGGTCTGAAGTGCCGGGTGTGGAACCTCTGCATGCGGGACCCTAGGAGCACGTGAAATTAGACAAAGCACAAAGGATAAAAAAGGTCAGACTTGACTTTATTGCCCAGATTCTATTTTTATCTCCCAGGGATTTTTAATGGGCTTTGCTGGGGACAAACCCCTCCTCTGCCTTTTGTCCCGTTCCTCATTCTTGGAGTGCTGAGGGTGCAGACCCTTCTTCTGTAACTGCTGAGTGCTGAGTTGGGAGCCCTCATACCAGGGGATGAGGGTCAGAACTTCTCCCCAGCAGCCTCCAGGTGACGTTGATTGGCCCCAGGACCCCTGCCTCCCTGCTCGTCCGCCTGAGCACCAGCATTGGAAGTGTTATAGATTCTAATGACCTTTAAGGGTTCAGGAAAGAGATGTGCAGAGACGCTGTGGGGGCCGGTTTCACCCCGCCCCACATTTGTTCGGCCACCTTAGGCTGACCGTTTCTGCCAGCCTAGATGCTCTGACCAGTAGTCTGCTCTTTCTTCAATTAGGCCCCTGAATTAACGTAAAAACAGCACCAGGTGTCAGAGCCCTGCCCGCTCAACTCCCAGACAGTCCAGGGTCAGTGGTGATCAAGGACCATGATGGCCACTGAGTCAACAGCCTTTTGAAGTAAACAGGAGTCCAGCCGGTCTTATTGGCCACCATCATCACGGTGTCTGTAGGCTTTTCTATGGTGACAGTGTGATATACGTTTCCCCCGCCAAGACTATTAGCTCCCCTCCGGGTGCAGTAAGTCCTGCAAGCAGTAGTCTACTCATTCGGGACACACTATTGTTGTTTTATGAGAGAAACTCCAGGTCAAGTGATGTTCACACGAGTCGTCATGGTGCCCTGTTGCCCCCGGTTATCTCTCTGGATGTTGGAGTTGGAGGGCCTCCTCACTCGAGGTCGGTGTGCCCACGGAGCGAACCCTGCAACTTCAGGGCATGGTTGGTGATTAGGATCACCACGTGGGGTCCTTTTCCCTTAGGAGGGAGGTGGCCTTTTGGGCTGCTGATTTCCAGGTTTTTAGATACCGCCAGTATCTTGGCCAGATGTGGCAGTGGGCCAAGCCCCTTGGTGACTCTATTTTATCCTACCTGGATGGCATTCTTGCGTTGTTCCATTTCAAGTGGTCCCAGTTTTTGCACTAATTCTCCAATGGCGACTCACCTTTCACCGGGAATGGAAAGGTCAAAGGGTTTAGCTCAATTAGGGAGTTCCAGGGCAAGGGTCTGAATTGACTGCTCTTTCCATTCTTGAAAGGCCACTTCTGGATTCTGTTCAAAAGGATCATCATCTTTTCCTTTCAGTGTTTCATATAGAGGCCCAGCTAGTAGACTGTAGTTAGGGATCCAGAAGCAGCAAACCCTGGCCTCCCCAGGAACCCCTAAGCTGTCTTCTAGTTTTAGAAAGGGGTAAGGCTGCAAATGGTTTCTTCCCTTTCCTGGGATGGGCTTCTCCGACCTTCTGTGAGAATGAAGCCCAGGCAGGTCACCGCAGTCTGTGATATTTGAGCTTTTTCTTGGACAACTTCTATCCTTTATTGGCTTGGTAGTTCAGAGGCCTCCTTAGTAGGGCTGGCGATCAGAATGTCGTCTGCATATTGAAGGAGGGTTTCCTTTTCTAGAGGTAGAACTTTTCGGTCTTTAGCTAAGCTTTCCCCAAAGATGGTGTGGGAATTTTTGAACCCTTGGGGCAAGACGGCCCGGAAGTATTGTTTTAGTTGTATGTTGAGTCCTGCCACTCACAAGCCAAAATTTCTTGTGACTCTGGGACTAATGGAATACAAAAGAAGGCATCATTGAAGACTAATACAGAATACCATGTCCTGGTGGTTGGTAGAATGACCAGCAGGGTGTAGGAAATGGAGCAACTGGAGGTATATCCTCGGTGGCTTCACTGACTGTCCTGACATCCTTTACCAGGTCCCCAGCAGCCCATGGGGCTCTCGTGGTCAGGCCAATCCCAGGATATGGAGCTCTCCTGGGCAGGTACCCCACCCCCAACCCAGCCCACGGGGCTCTCATGGTCAGGCCTCTCCCAGGATACAGAGCTACCCTTGCAGGTACCGTGGCAGGGCTGGGCACACAGGAACTGTGCACATAGCCCTCATTGAAGAGCACCCCCATCTCACCTGTCGCTCAGAGCTGACACAGAGCACCTCAGAGCAGGACTTGAACTAACAAACAGCAGCTCCGACAGGTCTGTGACCCTGGGCATCACTCTGTGTGGCCTCCCTCCACCTGGTCTTCCAGAGACTTCCACTGCACCCGGGGCACCAAGCCTCTGTCTCCAACCACCACCCACCCCTCCTCTCCCTGACTCCTGGGTTCCTCTCATTAGGAGAGGGTTTTCTTGAAGTTGTCTCCCACTCATGGGCCAGATAAAATGATTAGAAAACAAGCCAAAGCTGCAGCCCCTTGTCTATCCTGACTCTCAGGAGCCCACACCTGTTCCTTGGACCTGGCCGGTTCAGCAAGTTCCATTTTCTGCAACTGTGAGCCCCTGAGGGGTGATGATTGGCTGACCTGGGCAGCCTTACCATGCCGGCCAGCCCTCCCCAGGTGTGCCTGGGTTGAGATCAATATAAATACCACTCCAGGCAGCAAGAGCCCCTGCAGCTGTGCCTGACGCCATTTTCTCTGCCCTGTCAGCAGTCTCGGGGCTGGGCTGGTGGGAGGGAGTGAGAGGCCACGGCTTTGTGGGTGGCCCAGTGTGAGTGGGGCTCTGCTGGACTTTCTGCAGCAGTTGCCAGGCTGCCACCTGCTAAAGAAGAGGATGTGTCACCCATACCTGCTGCTGGAATTTCTCCCTGGGCAGAGGTGAGGAAGGAAAAAAGCAGTGGGGGCAGGGACAGGACGGGTATCTCAGGCAGGGAAATGGAAATCTTCCAGAAGAGCACCCAGGGACAGGACCATCCTGGCTGGCCTGCAGGCACCAAGTCAGCTGGCATGCTGTCACTCGTGTGGCTCCATGGCCCTTCCTCTAGGCTTTCAAGTCCTTGTATATATTCAGGTGTTTTACCTGGGAAGGGTGGGAACAGTTCAACAGCAACTGGCCTGGGGCTCAGCTCACGTTCACTCACAGATGCCTCGGCACAGTGCCCCAGCTTTGCAATGAGTACGCTTGTGTGGGGGCTGCTGGCTGAATGGGAGACGATTCCCCACCACTGACCAACTTCAGAATTGTTTACAACTGGAGCAAGTGCCCTGATACGGTTTTCCTCTGAGTAACTGGTGGGTTCTGTTTTTTTTTTTTTTCTCTTTTTCGTTTTTGGTTCAAGGTAGATTTTATTCCTCTTTTTTGTATTTACAGATATAAGCATGGAAATAATTTATTCATATAAATACATGTATGTGAAGGGAATAATTGTTTTTTCTGTTTTATTTTTTAAATTTTATTTCTTTTTAATTTTGAATTTTATTTTATATTTTTATACAGCATGTTCTTATTGGTTATCTATTTTATACATATAAATGTTTACATGCCAATCCCAATCTCTCAGCTCCTCCCACCACCACCCCCCCAAGAGCTTTCCCCCCTTGTTGTCCATACGATTGTTGTCTACATCTGTTGCTCTATTTATGCCTTGCAAAACGGTTAATCTGTACAGTTTTTCTAGGTTCCACATATATGCATGAATATACAAGATTTGTTTTTCTCTTTCTGACTTACTTCACTCTGTATGACAGTCTCTAGATCCATCGACGTCTCTACAAATGACCCAATTTCATTCCTTTCATGGCTTAGTAATATTCCATTTTATATATGTACCACATCTTTATGCATTCGTCTGTCTGTGGGCATTTAGGTTGCTTCCATTACCTCGATATTGTAAATAGTGATGCAATGAACATTGCGGTGAATGTCTCTTTTTGATTTATGGTTTTGTCTGTGTATATGTCCAGTACTGGGATTGCTGTATCATATGGTAATTCTATTATTAGTTTCTTAAGACTCCATATTGTTCTCCATAGTGACTGTATCAATTTATATTCCCAACAATAGTGGAAGAGGCTTCCTTTTCCCCACACCCTTTCCAGCAATTGTTGTTTGTAGATTTTCAGATGATGCCCATTCTAACAGGTGTGAGGTGATACCTCATTGTTGAGTCCATTTCGTTGAGCAAGGGGTAGGTCTTGTCTATTACATATTTGGCTTATGGAACGGTATCTGTGCTAATTTCAAACTCTGGTTTTATGCAGCACCCCAACTCACCTTTCCCCTTAAGCAAGCATAAGTTGGTTTTCTAAACTTGAGACCCTGTTCTGTTTTGTAATTCAGTTCATGTGTAGCCAAGTTTACATTCCATGTATTAGTGATACCTTATGATGTTTCCTTATCTGTGTGACTTATTTCACTTAGAATCATCGTGCCTCAATCCACTCATTATGCGGGTACAGGCCTGGTGACACAGATTTCATTGCTGAGTGGTATTCTGTTGTACGTTAAGTACCGCAACTTCTTTATCAATTATTTGCTCTCTGGGATACTTAACTTGTACCATAGAAGAGGTTCCTGTAAACAGAGCCGTCCCAAATTTTGGGGTGGCTGTGTCTTTTTGATTTTAATTTCCCTAAGCTATAGGACCATAAGTGGAAATGCCCTAGACTCTGTTGCTTTGTTTTTCAGATGTATCAGGAAACACCATACACTTCTCCAGAGTGGCTGTTGGCAATTTACATCCCGCCCATCAGCATAACAAGGTTCCTTTATCCCCATGGCCTGTCTTGCCTTTCTGCATTTTCCACTTTTTTCAGATGGCTCTTTAAACCGGGGGGAAGTGACACTTCATAGTAGTTCGGATTTCCATTGCAAGCTTGCTTGGTTTGCCAAAAAGGGCGTATGCGTTTTTTCCTGAATATATTCAGGAAAAAACGCATACGCCCTTTTTGGCCAAGTGCATCATTGTGGACGTTCTGCCTCTTTTCCTATGCTTTACATGCAATTCCAGTCTACCTCCTGAAATCGGTTTCCTGCAATTCTGCCCCGCTTTCAAGTCCTCTTGGCAGCCTTACTTCAATATATTTTTGGACGATAGCTGTCATTTATAACTCTGCAGGTTTGTGAATTACAGTGCCCCTAAGCTCCTTTCTTCAACTCGCTTTCTTGTGAGCTGGCCGCAACACCGCAGGATTGCTTCAGGCCCTAGTGTGGTTCCGGCATGGCACGCTGAGCCTTTGGTTAATTCCTCTTCCTGGTGGGAAATGAGAGTTAAATTTGCCCGTCCAGACACCTCCAGCTAGTCTCTCATTGGTTCTCCCTATTCCTGTTCAACTTTCAAAGAATTTGCAAACTGGGCCAAACAGGAGGTTAAAGGCACTGACTCTCCAAGTGGGGAGAGTGTTAGTAAAGCGTCTGGAATGTTGCACCCGAGTACCAGGGGACGAAACCTGAGACACATTTGAACACGTTTCCCGATCACACGGTGGATCATACTCTGGGTTCCACATGCATGTTTTAGCTGAAGGAAGAATCCCTTAAACCTGGAGAGTTGAGACCCTTGGCATGGGTACCATGCAATATGACTTCAAAGGGTCTGCATTGGCTCACCGAACCTCACCAATCCTATCACTGCTGCGCTAATGCAATGTACACACGCTTCATTCTCTTTCAGAGACATATAAATCCATAGGTTTTAAGATTCTTACTAGTCAGGTATATTCTTAGGCGTTTAATATGGGGTGTAGAGTCCACTTCGTTGAGCAAGGAGTAGCTCTTGTCTATTACATATTTGGCTTATGGAACGGTATCTGTGCTAATTTCAATCTCTGGTTTTATGCAGCACCCCAACTCACCTTTGCCCTTAAGCAAGCATAAGTTGGTTTTCTACTTTTGAGACCCTGTTCTGTTTTGTAATTCAGTTCCTGTGTAGCCAAGTTTACATTCCGTGTATTAGTGATATCTTATGATGTTTCTTTTTCTGTGTGACTTATTTCACTTAGAATCATCGTACCTGAATCCACTCATTATGCTGCTACGGGCCTGATGATATACATTTCATTGCTGAGTGATATTGCATTGTACGTAAGTACCACAAATTCTTTATCCATTTTTCGCTTTCTGTGATATTGAACTTGTACCACAAACGAGGTTCTTGTAAACAGAGCCGTCCCAAACTTTGCGGTGGCTGTGTCTTTTTGATTTTAATTTCCCTAAGCTATAGGACCATAAGTGGAAGTGCCCTAGGCTCTGTTGCTTTGTTTTGTAGATGTTTCAGGAAACACCATAAACTTCTCCAGAGTGGCTGTTGGCAATTTACATCCCGCCCATCAGCATAACAAGGCTCCCAGTTCTCCATGGCCTGTCCTGCCTTTCTGGATTTTATACTTTTTTCAGATGGCCCTTTTGACCGGGGGGCAGTGAGACTTCATTGTAGTGCAGATTTCCTTTGCAAGCTTGCTTGGTTGGCCAAAAAGGGCGTATGCGTTTTTTCCTGAATATATTCAGGAAAAAACGCATACGTCCTTTTTAGCCAAGTGCATCATTGTGGACGTTCTGCCTCTTTTCCTATGCTTTACATGCAATTCCAGTCTACCTCCTGAAATCGGTTTCCTGCAATTCTGCCCCGCTTTCAAGTCCTCTTGGCAGCCTTACTTCAATATATTTTTCGACGATAGCTGTCATTTATAACTCTGCAGGTTTGTGAATTACAGTGCCCCTAAGCTCCTTTCTTCAACTCGCTTTCTTGTGAGCTGGCCGCAACACCGCAGGATTGCTTCAGGCCCTAGTGTGGTTCCGGCATGACACGCTGAGCCTTTGGTTAATTCCTCTTCCTGGTGGGAAATGAGAGTTAAATTTGCCCGTCCAGGCACCTCCAGCTAGTCTCTCATTGGTTCTCCCTATTCCTGTTCATTTTCCGCAGAAATGGCAAACTGGGCCAAACAGGAGGTTAAAGGCACTGACTCTCCAAGTGGGGAGAGTGTTAGTAAAGCGTCTGGAATGTTGCACCCGAGTACCAGGGGACGAAACCTGAGACATATTTGAACACGTTTCCCGATCACACGGTGGATCATACTCTGGGTTCCACATGCATGTTTTAGCTGAAGGAAGAATCCCTTAAACCTGGAGAGTTGAGACCCATGGAATGGGTACCATGCAATATGACTTCAAAGGTTCTGCATTGGCTCACCGAACCTCACCAATCCTATCACTGCTGCGCTTATGCCACTGTACACACGCTTGATTCTCTTTCGGAGACATATAAATCCATAGATTTTAAGATTCTTCCTAGTCAGGTATATTCTTAGGCGTTTAATATGGGGTGTTGAGTCCTCTTCGTTGAGCAAGGAGTAGCTCTTGTCTATTACATATTTGGCTTATGGAACGGTATCTGTGCTAATTTCAATCTCTGGTTTTATGCAGCACCCCAACTCACCTTTCCCCTTAAGCAAGCATAAGTTGGTTTTCTACATTTGAGACCCTGTTCTGTTTTGTAATTCAGTTCCTGTGTAGCCAAGTTTACATTCCGTGTAGTAGTGATATCTTATGATGTTTCTTTTTCTGTGTGACTTATCTCACTTAGAATCATCGTACCTGAATCCACTCATTATGCTGCTACGGGCCTGATGACATAGATTTCATTGCTGAGTGATATTGCATTGTACGTAAGTACCACCACTTCTTTATCCATTTTTCGCTTTCTGTGATATTGAACTTGTACCGTAAACGAGGTTCTTGTAAACAGAGCCGTCCCAAACTTTGGGGTGGCTGTGTTTTTTTGATTTTAATTTCCCTAAGCTATACGACCATAAGTGGAAGTGCCCTAGGCTCTGTTGCTTTGTTTTTTAGATGTTTCAGGAAACACCATACACTTCTCCAGAGTGGCTGTTGGCAATTTACATCCCGCCCATCAGCATAACAAGGCTCCCAGTTCTCCATGGCCTGTCCTGCCTTTCTGGATTTTACACTTTTTTCAGATGGCCCTTTTGACCGGGGGGCAGTGAGACTTCATTGTAGTGCAGATTTCCTTTGCAAGCTTGCTTGGTTGGCCAAAAAGGGCGTATGCGTTTTTTCCTGAATATATTCAGGAAAAAACGCATACGCCCTTTTTGGCCAAGTGCATCATTGTGGACGTTCTGCCTCTTTTCCTATGCTTTACATGCAATTCCAGTCTACCTCCTGAAATCGGTTTCCTGCAATTCTGCCCCGCTTTCAAGTCCTCTTGGCAGCCTTACTTCAATATATTTTTGGACGATAGCTGTCATTTATAACTCTGCAGGTTTGTGAATTACAGTGCCCCTGAGCTCCTTTCTTCAACTCGCTTTCTTGTGAGCTGGCCGCAACACCGCAGGATTGCTTCAGGCCCTAGTGTGGTTCCGGCATGGCACGCTGAGCCTTTGGTTAATTCCTCTTCCTGGTGGGAAATGAGAGTTACATTTGCCCATCCAGACACCTCCAGCTAGTCTCTCATTGGTTCTCCCTATTCCTGTTCATTTTCCGCAGAAATTGCAAACTGGGCCAAACAGGAGGTTAAAGGCACTGACTCTCCAAGTGGGGAGAGTTTTAGTAAAGCGTCTGGAATGTTGCACCCAAGTACCAGCGGAGAAAATCTGAGACACATTTGAACACGTTTCCCGATCACACGGTGGATCATACTCTGGGTTCCACATGCATGTTTTAGCTGAAGGAAGAATCCCTTAAACCTGGAGAGTTGAGACCCATGGAATGGCTAGCATGAAATATGACTTCAAAGGGTCTGCATTTGCTCATCAAACCTCACCAATCCTATCACTGCTGCGTTTATGCCGCTGTACACATGCTTGATTCTCTTTTGGAGACATATAAATCCATAGGTTTTAAGATTATTACTAGTCAGGTATATTCTTAGGCGATTAATATGGGGTGTAGAGTCCACTTCGTTGAGCAAGGAGTAGCTCTTGTCTATTACATATTTGGCTTATGGAATGGTATCTGTGCTAATTTCAATCTCTGGTTTTATGCAGAACCCCAACTCACCTTTCCCCTTAAGAAAGCATAAGTTGGTTTTCTACATTTGAGACCGTGTTCTGTTTTGTAATTCAGTTTCTGTGTAGCCAAGTTTTCATTCCGTGTAGTAGTGATATCTTATGATGTTTCTTTTTCTGTGTGACTTATCTCACTTAGAATCATCGTACCTGAATCCACTCATTATGCTGCTACGGGCCTGATGATATAGATTTCATTGCTGAGTGATATTGCATTGTACGTAAGTACCACAAATTCTTTATCCATTTTTCACCTTCTGTGGTATTGAATTTGTACTGTAAATGAGGTTCTTGTAAACAGAGCCATCCCAAACTTTGGGGTGGCTGTGTCTTTTTGATTTTAATTTCCCTAAGCTATAGGACCATAAGTGGAAGTGCCCTAGGCTCTGTTGCTTTGTTTTTTAGATGTTTCAGGAAACACCATACACTTCTCCAGAGTGGCTGTTGGCAATTTACATCCCGCCCATCAGCATAACAAGGCTCCCAGTTCTCCATGGCCTGTCCGGGCTTTCTGGATTTTAAACTTTTTTCAGATGGCCCTTTTGACTGGGGGGCAGTGAGACTTCATTGTACTGCAGATTTCCTTTGCAAGCTTGCTTGGTTGGCCAAAAAGGGCGTATGCGTTTTTTCCTGAATATATTCAGGAAAAAACGCATACGCCCTTTTTGGCCAAGTGCATCATTGTGGACGTTCTGCCTCTTTTCCTATGCTTTACATGCAATTCCAGTCTACCTCCTGAAATCGGTTTCCTGCAATTCTGCCCCGCTTTCGAGTCCTCTTGGCAGCCTTACTTCAATATATTTTTGGACGATAGCTGTCATTTATAACTCTGCAGGTTTGTGAATTACAGTGCCCCTGAGCTCCTTTCTTCAACTCGCTTTCTTGTGAGCTGGCCGCAACACTGCAGGATTGCTTCAGGCCCTAGTGTCGTTCCGGCATGGCACGCTGAGCCTTTGGTTAATTCCTCTTCCTGGTGGGAAATGAGAGTTAAATTTGCCAATCCAGACACCTCCAGCTAGTCTCTCATTTGTTCTCCCTATTCCTGTTCATTTTCCGCAGAAATTGCAAACTGGGCCAAACAGGAGGTTAAAGGCACTGACTCTCCAAGTGGGGAGAGTTTTAGTAAAGCGTCTGGAATGTTGCACCCAAGTACCAGCGGAGAAAATCTGAGACACATTTGAACACGTTTCCCGATCACACGGTGGATCATACTCTGGGTTCCACATGCATGTTTTAGCTGAAGGAAGAATCCCTTAAACCTGGAGAGTTGAGACCCATGGAATGGCTGGCATGCAATATGACTTCAAAGGGTCTGCATTTGCTCATCAAACCTCACCAATCCTATCACTGCTGCGTTTATGCTGCTGTACACATGCTTGATTCTCTTTTGGAGACATATAAATCCATAGGTTTTAAGATTATTACTAGTCAGGTATATTCTTAGGCGATTAATATGGGGTGTAGAGTCCACTTCGTTGAGCAAGGAGTAGCTCTTGTCTATTACATATTTGGCTTATGGAATGGTATCTGTGCTAATTTCAATCTCTGGTTTTATGCAGAACCCCAACTCACCTTTCCCCTTAAGCAAGCATAAGTTGGTTTTCTACATTTGAGACCGTGTTCTGTTTTGTAATTCAGTTTCTGTGTAGCCAAGTTTACATTCCGTGTAGTAGTGATATCTTATGATGTTTCTTTTTCTGTGTGACTTATCTCACTTAGAATCATCGTACCTGAATCCACTCATTATGCTGCTACGGGCCTGATGATATAGATTTCATTGCTGAGTGATATTGCATTGTACGTAAGTACCACAAATTCTTTATCCATTTTTCACCTTCTGTGATATTGAATTTGTACTGTAAATGAGGTTCTTGTAAACAGAGCCGTCCCAAACTTTGGGGTGGCTGTGTCTTTTTGATTTTAATTTCCCTAAGCTATAGGACCATAAGTGGAAGTGCCCTAGGCTCTGTTGCTTTGTTTTTTAGATGTTTCAGGAAACACCATACACTTCTCCAGAGTGGCTGTTGGCAATTTACATCCCGCCCATCAGCATAACAAGGCTCCCAGTTCTCCATGGCCTGTCCTGCCTTTCTGGATTTTACACTTTTTTCAGATGGCCCTTTTGACTGGGGGGCAGTGAGACTTCATTGTAGTGCAGATTTCCTTTGCAAGCTTGCTTGGTTGGCCAAAAAGGGCGTATGCGTTTTTTCCTGAATATATTCAGAAAAAAACGCATACGCCCTTTTTGGCCAAGTGCATCATTGTGGACGTTCTGCCTCTTTTCGTATGCTTTACATGCAATTCCTGTCTACCTCCTGAAATCGGTTTCCTGCAATTCTGCCCCGCTTTCAAGTCCTCTTGGCAGCCTTACTTCAATATATTTTTGGACGATAACTGTCATTTTTAACTCTGCAGGTTTGTGAATTACAGTGCCCCTGAGCTCCTTTCTTCAACTCGCTTTCTTGTGAGCTGGCCGCAACACCGCAGGATTGCTTCAGGCCCTAGTGTGGTTCCGGCATGGCACGCTGAGCCTTTGGTTAATTCCTCTTCCTGGTGGGAAATGAGAGTTACATTTGCCCGTCCAGACACCTCCAGCTAGTCTCTCATTGGTTCTCCCTATTCCTGTTCATTTTCCGCAGAAATTGCAAACTGGGCCAAACAGGAGGTTAAAGGCACTGACTCTCCAAGTGGGGAGAGTTTTAGTAAAGCGTCTGGAATGTTGCACCCAAGTACCAGCGGAGAAAATCTGAGACACATTTGAACACGTTTCCTGATCACATGGTGGATCATACTCTGGGTTCCACATGCATGTTTTAGCTGAAGGAAGAATCCCTTAAACCTGGAGAGTGGAGACCCATGGAATGGCTAGCATGCAATATGACTTCAAAGGGTCTGCATTTGCTCATCAAACCTCACCAATCCTATCACTGCTGCGTTTATGCCGCTGTACACCTGCTTGATTCTCTTTTGGAGACATATAAATCCATAGGTTTTAAGATTATTACTAGTCAGGTATATTCTTATGCGATTAATATGGGGTGTAGAGTCCACTTCGTTGAGCAAGGAGTAGCTCTTGTCTATTACATATTTGGCTTATGGAATGGTATCTGTGCTAATTTCAATCTCTGGTTTTATGCAGTACCCCAACACACCTTTCCCCTTAAGCAAGCATAAGTTGGTTTTCTACATTTGAGACCGTGTTCTGTTTTGTAATTCAGTTTCTGTGTAGCCAAGTTTACATTCCGTGTAGTAGTGATATCTTATGATGTTTCTTTTTCTGTGTGACTTATCTCACTTAGAATCATCGTACCTGAATCCACTCATTATGCTGCTACGGGCCTGATGATATAGATTTCATTGCTGAGTGATATTGCATTGTACGTAAGTACCACAAATTCTTTATCCATTTTTCACCTTCTGTGATATTGAATTTGTACTGTAAATGAGGTTCTTGTAAACAGAGCCGTCCCAAACTTTGGGGTGGCTGTGTCTTTTTGATTTTAATTTCCCTAAGCTATAGGACCATAAGTGGAAGTGCCTTAGGCTCTTTTGCTTTGTTTTTTAGATGTTTCAGGAAACACCATACACTTCTCCAGAGTGGCTGTTGGCAATTTACATCCCGCCCATCAGCATAACAAGGCTCCCAGTTCTCCATGGCCTGTCCTGCCATTCTGGATTTTACACTTTTTTCAGATGGCCCTTTTGACCGGGGGCAGTGAGACTTCATTGTAGTGCAGATTTCCTTTGCAAGCTTGCTTGGTTGGCCAAAAAGGGCGTATGCGTTTTTTCCTGAATATATTCAGGAAAAAACGCATACGCCCTTTTTGGCCAAGTGCATCATTGTGGACGTTCTGCCTCTTTTCCTATGCTTTACATGCAATTCCAGTCTACCTCCTGAAATCGGTTTCCTGCAATCCTGCCCCGCTTTCAAGTCCTCTTGGCAGCCTTACTTCAATATATTTTTGGACGATAGCTGTCATTTATAACTCTGCAGGTTTGTGAATTACAATGCCCCTGAGCTCCTTTCTTCAACTCACTTTCTTGTGAGCTGGCCGCAACACCGCAGGATTGCTTCAGGCCCTAGTGTGGTTCTGGCATGGCACGCTGAGCCTTTGGTTAATTCCTCTTCCTGGTGGGAAATGAGAGTTAAATTTGCCCATCCAGACACGTCCAGCTAGTCTCTCATTGGTTCTCCCTATTCCTGTTCATTTTCCACAGAAATTGCAAACTGGGCCAAACAGGAGGTTAAAGGCACTGACTCTCCAAGTGGGGAGAGTGTTAGTAAAGCGTCTGGAATGTTGCACCCGAGTACCAGGGGACAAAAACTGAGACACATTTGAACACGTTTCCCGATCACACGGTGGATCATACTCTGGGTTCCACATGCATGTTTTAGCTGAAGGAAGAATCCCTTAAACCTGGAGAGTTGAGACCCATGGAATGGGTACCATGCAATATGACTTCAAAGGTTCTGCATTGGCTCACCGAACCTCACCAATCCTATTACTGCTGCATTTATGCCTCTGTAGACACGCTTGATTCTCTTTCGGAGACATATAAATCCATAGGTTTTAAGATACTTACTAGTCAGGTATATTCTTAGGCATTTAATATGGGGTGTTGAGTCCACTTTGTTGAGCAAGGAGTAGCTCTTGTCTATTACCTATTTGGCTTATGGAATGGTATCTGTGCTAATTTCAATCTCTGGTTTTATGCAGCACCCCAACTCACCTTTCCCCTTAAGCAAGCATAAGTTGGTTTTCTACATTTGAGATCCTGTTCTGTTTTGTAATTCAGTTCCTGTGTAGCCAAGTTTACATTCCGTGTATTAGTGATATCTTATGATGTTTCTTTTTCTGTGTGACTTATGTCACTTAGAATCATCGTACCTGAATCCACTCATTATGCTGCTACGGGCCTGATGACATAGATTTCATTCCTGAGTGATATTGCATTGTACGTAAGTACCACAACTTCTTTATCCATTTTTCACTTTCTGCGACATTGAACTTGTACCATAAAAGAGATTCTTGTAAACAGAGCCGGCCCAAACTTTGGGGTGGCTGTGTCTTTTTGATTTTAATTTCCCTAAGCTATAGGACCATAAGTGGAAGTGCCCTAGGCTCTGTTGCTTTGTTTTTTAGATGTTTCAGGAAACACCATACACTTCTCCAGAGTGGCTGTTGGCAATTTACATCCCGCCCATCAGCATAACAAGGCTCCCAGTTCTCCATGGCCTGTCCTGCCTTTCTGGATTTTATACTTTTTTCAGATGGCCCTTTTGACCGGGGGGCAGTGAGACTTCATTGTAGTGCAGATTTCCTTTGCAAGCTTGCTTGGTTGGCCAAAAAGGGCGTATGCGTTTTTTCCTGAATATATTCAGGAAAAAACGCATATGCCCTTTTTGGCCAAGTGCATCATTGTGGACGTTCTGCCTCTTTTCCTATGCTTTACATGCAATTCCAGTCTACCTCCTGAAATCGGATTCCTGCAATTCTGCCCCGCTTTCAAGTCCTCTTGGCAGCCTTACTTCAATATATTTTTGGACGATAGCTGTCATTTTTAACTCTGCAGGTTTGTGAATTACAGTGCCCCTGAGCTCCTTTCTTCAACTCGCTTTCTTGTGAGCTGGCCGCAACACCGCAGGATTGCTTCAGGCCCTAGTGTGGTTCCGGCATGGCACGCTGAGCCTTTGGTTAATTCCTCTTCCTGGTGGGAAATGAGAGTTAAATTTGCCCATCCAGACACCTCCAGCTAGTCTCTCATTGGTTCTCCCTATTCCTGTTCATTTTCCGCAGAAATTGCAAACTGGGCCAAACAGGAGGTTAAAGGCAATGACTCTCCAAGTGGGGAGAGTTTTAGTAAAGCGTCTGGAATGTTGCACCCGAGTACCAGGGGACAAAAACTGAGACACATTTGAACACGTTTCCCGATCACACGGTTGATCATACTCTGGGTTCCACATGCATGTTTTAGCTGAAGGAAGAATCCCTTAAACCTGGAGAGTTGAGACCCATGGAATGGGTACCATTCAATATGACTTCAAAGGTTCTGCATTGGCTCACCGAACCTCACCAATCCTATCACTGCTGCGCTTATGCCACTGTACACACGCTTGATTCTCTTTCGGAGACATATAAATCCATAGATTTTAAGATTCTTACTAGTCAGGTATATTCTTAGACGTTTAATATGGGGTGTTGAGTCCTCTTCGTTGAGCAAGGAGTAGCTCTTGTCTATTACATATTTGGCTTATGGAACGGTATCTGTGCTAATTTCAATCTCTGGTTTTATGCAGCACCCCAACTCACCTTTCCCCTTAAGCAAGCATAAGTTGGTTTTCTACATTTGAGACCTTGTTCTGTTTTGTAATTCAGTTCCTGTGTAGCCAAGTTTACATTCCGTGTAGTAGTGATATCTTATGATGTTTCTTTTTCTGTGTGACTTATCTCACTTAGAATCATCGTACCTGAATCCACTCATTATGCTGCTATGGGCCTGATGACATAGATTTCATTGCTGAGTGATATTGCATTGTACGTAAGTACCACAACTTCTTTATCCATTTTTCGCTTTCTGTGATATTGAACTTGTACCGTAAACGAGGTTCTTGTAAACAGAGCCGTCCCAAACTTTGGGGTGGCTGTGTCTTTTTGATTTTAATTTCCCTAAGCTATACGACCATAAGTGGAAGTGCCCTAGGCTCTGTTGCTTTGTTTTTTAGATGTTTCAGGAAACACCATACACTTCTCCAGAGTGGCTGTTGGCAATTTACATCCCGCCCATCAGCATAACAAGGCTCCCAGTTCTCCATGGCCTGTCCTGCCTTTCTGGATTTTACACTTTTTTCAGATGGCCCTTTTGACTGGGGGGGCAGTGAGACTTCATGGTAGTGCAGATTTCCTTTGCAAGCTTGCTTGGTTGGCCAAAAAGGGCGTATGCGTTTTTTCCTGAATATATTCAGGAAAAAACGCATACGCCCTTTTTGGCCAAGTGCATCATTGTGGACGTTCTGCCTCTTTTCCTATGCTTTACATGCAATTCCAGTCTACCTCCTGAAATCGGTTTCCTGCAATTCTGCCCCGCTTTCAAGTCCTCTTGGCAGCCTTACTTCAATATATTTTTGGACGATAGCTGTCATTTTTAACTCTGCAGGTTTGTGAATTACAGTGCCCCTGAGCTCCTTTCTTCAACTCGCTTTCTTGTGAGCTGGCCGCAACACCGCAGGATTGCTTCAGGCCGTAGTGTGGTTCCGGCATGGCACGCTGAGCCTTTGGTTAATTCCTCTTCCTGGTGGGAAATGAGAGTTAAATTTGCCCATCCAGACACCTCCAGCTAGTCTCTCATTCGTTCTCCCTATTCCTGTTCATTTTCCACAGAAATTGCAAACTGGGCCAAACAGGAGGTTAAAGGCACTGACTCTCCAAGTGGGGAGAGTGTTAGTAAAGCGTCTGGAATGTTGCACCCGAGTACCAGGGGACAAAAACTGAGACACATTTGAACACGTTTCCCGATCACACGGTGGATCATACTCTGGGTTCCACATGCATGTTTTAGCTGAAGGAAGAATCCCTTAAACCTGGAGAGTTGAGACCCATGGAATGGGTACCATGCAATATGACTTCAAAGGGTCTGCATTTGCTCATCAAACCTCACCAATCCTATCACTGCTGCGTTTATGCCGCTGTACACATGCTTGATTCTCTTTTGGAGACATATAAATCCATAGGTTTTAAGATTCTTACTAGTCAGGTATATTCTTAGACGTTTAATATGGGGTGTAGAGTCCACTTCGTTGAGCAAGGAGTAGCTCTTGTCTATTACATATTTGGCTTATGGAACGGTATCTGTGCTAATTTCAATCTCTGGTTTTATGCAGCACCCCAACTCACCTTTCCCCTTAAGCAAGCATAAGTTGGTTTTCTACATTTGAGACCCTGTTCTGTTTTGTAATTCAGTTCCTGTGTAGCCAAGTTTACATTCCATGTAGTAGTGATATCTTATGATGTTTCTTTTTCTGTGTGACTTATCTCACTTAGAATCATCGTACCTGAATCCACTCATTATGCTGCTACGGGCCTGATGACATAGATTTCATTCCTGAGTGATATTGCATTGTACGTAAGTACCACAACTTCTTTATCCATTTTTCACTTTCTGCGATATTGAACTTGTACCATAAACGAGATTCTTGTAAACAGAGCCGGCCCAAACTTTGGGGTGGCTGTGTCTTTTTGATTTTAATTTCCCTAAGCTATAGGACCATAAGTGGAAGTGCCCTAGGCTCTGTTGCTTTGTTTTTTAGATGTTTCAGGAAACACCATACACTTCTCCAGAGTGGCTGTTGGCAATTTACATCCCGCCCATCAGCATAACAAGGCTCCCAGTTCTCCATGGCCTGTCCTGCCTTTCTGGATTTTACACATTTTTCAGATGGCCCTTTTGACCGGGGGGCAGTGAGACTTCATTGTACTGCAGATTTCCTTTGCAAGCTTGCTTGGTTGGCCAAAAAGGGCGTATGCGTTTTTTCCTGAATATATTCAGGAAAAAACGCATACGCCCTTTTTGGCCAAGTGCATCATTGTGGACGTTCTGCCTCTTTTCCTATGCTTTACATGTAATTCCAGTCTACCTCCTGAAATCGGATTCCTGCAATTCTGCCCCGCTTTCGAGTCCTCTTGGCAGCCTTACTTCAATATATTTTTGGACGATAGCTGTCATTTATAACTCTGCAGGTTTGTGAATTACAGTGCCCCTGAGCTCCTTTCTTCAACTCGCTTTCTTGTGAGCTGGCCGCAACACCGCAGCATTGCTTCAGGCCCTAGTGTGGTTCCGGCATGGCATGCTGAGCCTTTGGTTAATTCCTCTTCCTGGTGGGAAATGAGAGTTAAATTTGCCCGTCCAGACACCTCCAGCTAGTCTCTCATTGGTTCTCCCTATTCCTGTTCATTTTCCGCAGAAATTGCAAACTGGGCCAAACAGGAGGTTAAAGGCAGTGACTCTCCAAGTGGGGAGAGTGTTAGTAAAGCGTCTGGAATGTTGCACCTGAGTACAAGGGGACGAAATCTGACACATTTGAACACGTTTCCCGATCACACGGTGGATCATACTCTGGGTTCCACATGCATGTTTTAGTTGAAGGAAGAATCCCTTAAACCTGGAGAGTTGAGACCCATGGAATGGGTACCATGCAATATGACTTCAAAGTGTCTGCATTTGCTCACCGAACCTCACCAATCCTATCACTGCTGTATTTATGCCGCTGTAGACACGCTTGATTCTCTTTCGGAGACATATAAATCCATAGGTTTTAAGATTCTTACTAGTCAGGTATATTCTTAGGCATTTAATATGGGGTGTTGAGTCCACTTCGTTGAGCAAGGAGTAGCTATTGTCTATTACCTATTTGGCTTATGGAATGGTATCTGTGCTAATTTCAATCTCTGGTTTTATGCAGCACCCCAACTCACCTTTCCCCTTAAGCAAGCATAAGTTGGTTTTCTACATTTGAGATCCTGTTCTGTTTTGTAATTCAGTTCCTGTGTAGCCAAGTTTACATTCCATGTATTAGTGATATCTTATGATGTTTCTTTTTCTGTGTGACTTATGTCACTTAGAATCATCGTACCTGAATCCACTCATTATGCTGCTACGGGCCTGATGACATAGATTTCATTCCTGAGTGATATTGCATTGTACGTAAGTACCACAACTTCTTTATCCATTTTTCACTTTCTGCGATATTGAACTTGTACCATAAACGAGATTCTTGTAAACAGAGCCGGCCCAAATTTTTGGGTGGCTGTGTCTTTTTGATTTTAATTTCCCTAAGCTATAGGACCATAAGTGGAAGTGCCCTAGGCTCTGTTGCTTTGTTTTTTAGATGTTTCAGGAAACACCATACACTTCTCCAGAGTGGCTGTTGGCAATTTACATCCCGCCCATCAGCATAACAAGGCTCCCAATTCTCCATGGCCTGTCCTGCCTTTCTGGATTTTACACATTTTTCAGATGGCCCTTTTGACCGGGGGGCAGTGAGACTTCATTGTACTGCAGATTTCCTTTGCAAGCTTGCTTGGTTGGCCAAAAAGGGCGTATGCGTTTTTTCCTGAATATATTCAGGAAAAAACGCATACGCCCTTTTTGGCCAAGTGCATCATTGTGGACGTTCTGCCTCTTTTCCTATGCTTTACATGTAATTCCAGTCTACCTCCTGAAATCGGATTCCTGCAATTCTGCCCCGCTTTCGAGTCCTCTTGGCAGCCTTACTTCAATATATTTTTGGACGATAGCTGTCATTTATAACTCTGCAGGTTTGTGAATTACAGTGCCCCTGAGCTCCTTTCTTCAACTCGCTTTCTTGTGAGCTGGCCGCAACACCGCAGCATTGCTTCAGGCCCTAGTGTGGTTCCGGCATGGCACGCTGAGCCTTTGGTTAATTCCTCTTCCTGGTGGGAAATGAGAGTTAAATTTGCCCGTCCAGACACCTCCAGCTAGTCTCTCATTGGTTCTCCCTATTCCTGTTCATTTTCCGCAGAAATTGTAAACTGGGCCAAACAGGAGGTTAAAGGCACTGACTCTCCAAGTGGGGAGAGTGTTAGTAAAGCGTATGGAATGTTGCACCTGAGTACCAGGGGACAAAAACTGAGACACATTTGAACATGTTTCCCGATCACACGGTGGATCATACTCTGGGTTCCACATGCATGTTTTAGCTGAAGGAAGAATCCCTTAAACCTGGAGAGTTGAGACCCATGGAATGGCTACCATGCAATATGACTTCAAAGGGTCTGCATTTGCTCATCAAACCTCACCAATCCTATCACTGCTGCGTTTATGCCGCTGTACACATGCTTGATTCTCTTTTGGAGACATATAAATCCATAGGTTTTAAGATTATTACTAGTCAGGTATATTCTTAGACGTTTAATATGGGGTGTAGAGTCCACTTCGTTGAGCAAGGAGTAGCTCTTGTCTATTATATATTTGGCTTATGGAATGGTATCTGTGCTAATTTCAATCTCTGGTTTTATGCAGAACCCCAACTCACCTTTCCCCTTAAGCAAGCATAAGTTGGTTTTCTACATTTGAGACCCTGTTCTGTTTTGTAATTCAGTTTCTGTGTAGCCAAGTTTACATTCCGTGTAGTAGTGATATCTTATGATGTTTCTTTTTCTGTGTGACTTATCTCACTTAGAATCATCGTACCTGAATCCACTCATTATGCTGCTACGGGCCTGATGATATAGATTTCATTGCTGAGTGATATTGCATTGTACGTAAGTACCACAAATTCTTTATCCATTTTTCACCTTCTGTGATATTGAATTTGTACTGTAAATGAGGTTCTTGTAAACAGAGCCGTCCCAAACTTTGGGGTGGCTGTGTCTTTTTGATTTTAATTTCCCTAAGCTATAGGACCATAAGTGGAAGTGCCCTATGCTCTGTTGCTTTGTTTTTTAGATGTTTCAGGAAACACCATACACTTCTCCAGAGTGGCTGTTGGCAATTTACATCCCGCCCATCAGCATAACAAGGCTCCCAGTCCTCCATGGCCTGTCCTGCCTTTCTGGATTTTACACTTTTTTCAGATGGCCCTTTTGACCGGGGGGCAGTGAGACTTCATGGTAGTGCAGATTTCCTTTGCAAGCTTGCTTGGTTGGCCAAAAAGGGCGTATGCGTTTTTTCCTGAATATATTCAGGAAAAAACGCATACGCCCTTTTTGGCCAAGTGCATCATTGTGGACGTTCTGCCTCTTTTCCTATGCTTTACATGCAATTCCAGTCTACCTCCTGAAATCGGATTCCTGCAATTCTGCCCCGCTTTCGAGTCCTCTTGGCAGCCTTACTTCAATATATTTTTGGACGATAGCTGTCATTTATAACTCTGCAGGTTTGTGAATTACAGTGCCCCTGAGCTCCTTTCTTCAACTCGCTTTCTTGTGAGCTGGCCGCAACACCGCAGGATTGCTTCAGGCCCTAGTGTGGTTCCGGCATGACACGCTGAACCTTTGGTTAATTCCTCTTCCTGGTGGGAAATGAGAGTTAAATTTGCCCGTCCAGACACCTCCATCTAGTCTCTCATTGGTTCTCCCTATTCCTGTTCATTTTCCGCAGAAATTGCAAACTGGGCCAAACAGGAGGTTAAAGGCACTGACTCTCCAAGTGGAGAGAGTGTTAGTAAAGCGTCTGGAATGTTGCACCCGAGTACCAGGGGACAAAAACTGAGACACATTTGAACACGTTTCCCAATCACACGGTGGATCATACTCTGGGTTCCACATGCATGTTTTAGCTGAAGGAAGAATCCCTTAAACCTGGAGAGTTGAGACCCATGGAATGGGTACCATGCAATATGACTTCAAAGGTTCTGCATTGGCTCACCGAACCTCACCAATCCTATTACTGCTGCATTTATGCCTCTGTAGACACGCTTGATTCTCTTTCGGAGACATATAAATCCATAGGTTTTAAGATACTTACTAGTCAGGTATATTCTTAGGCATTTAATATGGGGTGTTGAGTCCACTTTGTTGAGCAAGGAGTAGCTCTTGTCTATTACCTATTTGGCTTATGGAATGGTATCTGTGCTAATTTCAATCTCTGGTTTTATGCAGCACCCCAACTCACCTTTCCCCTTAAGCAAGCATAAGTTGGTTTTCTACATTTGAGATCCTGTTCTGTTTTGTAATTCAGTTCCTGTGTAGCCAAGTTTACATTCCGTGTATTAGTGATATCTTATGATGTTTCTTTTTCTGTGTGACTTATGTCACTTAGAATCATCGTACCTGAATCCACTCATTATGCTGCTACGGGCCTGATGACATAGATTTCATTCCTGAGTGATATTGCATTGTACGTAAGTACCACAACTTCTTTATCCATTTTTCACTTTCTGCGATATTGAACTTGTACCATAAAAGAGATTCTTGTAAACAGAGCCGGCCCAAACTTTGGGGTGGCTGTGTCTTTTTGATTTTAATTTCCCTAAGCTATAGGACCATAAGTGGAAGTGCCCTAGGCTCTGTTGCTTTGTTTTTTAGATGTTTCAGGAAACACCATACACTTCTCCAGAGTGGCTGTTGGCAATTTACATCCCGCCCATCAGCATAACAAGGCTCCCAGTTCTCCATGGCCTGTCCTGCCTTTCTGGATTTTATACTTTTTTCAGATGGCCCTTTTGACCGGGGGGCAGTGAGACTTCATTGTACTGCAGATTTCCTTTGCAAGCTTGCTTGGTTGGCCAAAAAGGGCGTATGCGTTTTTTCCTGAATATATTCAGGAAAAAACGCATACGCCCTTTTTGGCCAAGTGCATCATTGTGGACGTTCTGCCTCTTTTCCTATGCTTTACATGCAATTCCAGTCTACCTCCTGAAATCGGATTCCTGCAATTCTGCCCCGCTTTCAAGTCCTCTTGGCAGCCTTACTTCAATATATTTTTGGACGATAGCTGTCATTTTTAACTCTGCAGGTTTGTGAATTACAGTGCCCCTGAGCTCCTTTCTTCAACTCGCTTTCTTGTGAGCTGGCCGCAACACCGCAGGATTGCTTCAGGCCCTAGTGTGGTTCCGGCATGGCACGCTGAGCCTTTGGTTAATTCCTCTTCCTGGTGGGAAATGAGAGTTAAATTTGCCCATCCAGACACCTCCAGCTAGTCTCTCATTGGTTCTCCCTATTCCTGTTCATTTTCCGCAGAAATTGCAAACTGGGCCAAACAGGAGGTTAAAGGCAATGACTCTCCAAGTGGGGAGAGTTTTAGTAAAGCGTCTGGAATGTTGCACCCGAGTACCAGGGGACAAAAACTGAGACACATTTGAACACGTTTCCCGATCACACGGTTGATCATACTCTGGGTTCCACATGCATGTTTTAGCTGAAGGAAGAATCCCTTAAACCTGGAGAGTTGAGACCCATGGAATGGGTACCATTCAATATGACTTCAAAGGTTCTGCATTGGCTCACCGAACCTCACCAATCCTATCACTGCTGCGCTTATGCCACTGTACACACGCTTGATTCTCTTTCGGAGACATATAAATCCATAGATTTTAAGATTCTTACTAGTCAGGTATATTCTTAGACGTTTAATATGGGGTGTTGAGTCCTCTTCGTTGAGCAAGGAGTAGCTCTTGTCTATTACATATTTGGCTTATGGAACGGTATCTGTGCTAATTTCAATCTCTGGTTTTATGCAGCACCCCAACTCACCTTTCCCCTTAAGCAAGCATAAGTTGGTTTTCTACATTTGAGACCTTGTTCTGTTTTGTAATTCAGTTCCTGTGTAGCCAAGTTTACATTCCGTGTAGTAGTGATATCTTATGATGTTTCTTTTTCTGTGTGACTTATCTCACTTAGAATCATCGTACCTGAATCCACTCATTATGCTGCTATGGGCCTGATGACATAGATTTCATTGCTGAGTGATATTGCATTGTACGTAAGTACCACAACTTCTTTATCCATTTTTCGCTTTCTGTGATATTGAACTTGTACCGTAAACGAGGTTCTTGTAAACAGAGCCGTCCCAAACTTTGGGGTGGCTGTGTCTTTTTGATTTTAATTTCCCTAAGCTATACGACCATAAGTGGAAGTGCCCTAGGCTCTGTTGCTTTGTTTTTTAGATGTTTCAGGAAACACCATACACTTCTCCAGAGTGGCTGTTGGCAATTTACATCCCGCCCATCAGCATAACAAGGCTCCCAGTTCTCCATGGCCTGTCCTGCCTTTCTGGATTTTACACATTTTTCAGATGGCCCTTTTGACCGGGGGGCAGTGAGACTTCATTGTACTGCAGATTTCCTTTGCAAGCTTGCTTGGTTGGCCAAAAAGGGCGTATGCGTTTTTTCCTGAATATATTCAGGAAAAAACACATACGCCCTTTTTGGCCAAGTGCATCATTGTGGACGTTCTGCCTCTTTTCCTATGCTTTACATGTAATTCCAGTCTACCTCCTGAAATCGGTTTCCTGCAATTCTGCCCCGCTTTCAAGTCCTCTTGGCAGCCTTACTTCAATATATTTTTGGACGATAGCTGTCATTTATAACTCTGCAGGTTTGTGAATTACAGTGCCCCTAAGCTCCTTTCTTCAACTCGCTTTCTTGTGAGCTGGCCGCAACACCGCAGGATTGCTTCAGGCCCTAGTGTGGTTCCGGCATGACACGCTGAGCCTTTGGTTAATTCCTCTTCCTGGTGGGAAATGAGAGTTAAATTTGCCCGTCCAGGCACCTCCAGCTAGTCTCTCATTGGTTCTCCCTATTCCTGTTCATTTTCCGCAGAAATGGCAAACTGGGCCAAACAGGAGGTTAAAGGCACTGACTCTCCAAGTGGGGAGAGTGTTAGTAAAGCGTCTGGAATGTTGCACCCGAGTACCAGGGGACGAAACCTGAGACATATTTGAACACGTTTCCCGATCACATGGTGGATCATACTCTGGGTTCCACATGCATGTTTTAGCTGAAGGAAGAATCCCTTAAACCTGGAGAGTTGAGACCCATGGAATGGGTACCATGCAATATGACTTCAAAGGTTCTGCATTGGCTCACCGAACCTCACCAATCCTATCACTGCTGCGCTTATGCCGCTGTACACACGCTTGATTCTCTTTCGGAGACATATAAATCCATAGATTTTAAGATTCTTCCTAGTCAGGTATATTCTTAGACGTTTAATATGGGGTGTTGAGTCCTCTTCGTTGAGCAAGGAGTAGCTCTTGTCTATTACATATTTGGCTTATGGAACGGTATCTGTGCTAATTTCAATCTCTGGTTTTATGCAGCACCCCAACTCACCTTTCCCCTTAAGCAAGCATAAGTTGGTTTTCTACATTTGAGACCCTGTTCTGTTTTGTAATTCAGTTCCTGTGTAGCCAAGTTTACATTCCGTGTAGTAGTGATATCTTATGATGTTTCTTTTTCTGTGTGACTTATCTCACTTAGAATCATCGTACCTGAATCCACTCATTATGCTGCTACGGGCCTGATGACATAGATTTCATTGCTGAGTGATATTGCATTGTACGTAAGTACCACCACTTCTTTATCCATTTTTCGCTTTCTGTGATATTGAACTTGTACCGTAAACGAGGTTCTTGTAAACAGAGCCGTCCCAAACTTTGGGGTGGCTGTGTCTTTTTGATTTTAATTTCCCTAAGCTATAGGACCATAAGTGGAAGTGCCCTAGGCTCTGTTGCTTTGTTTTTTAGATGTTTCAGGAAACACCATACACTTCTCCAGAGTGGCTGTTGGCAATTTACATCCCGCCCATCAGCATAACAAGGCTCCCACGTCTCCATGGCCTGTCCTGCCTTTCTGGATTTTACACTTTTTTCAGATGGCCCTTTTGACCGGGGGGCAGTGAGACTTCATTGTAGTGCAGATTTCCTTTGCAAGCTTGCTTGGTTGGCCAAAAAGTGTGTATGCGTTTTTTCCTGAATATATTCAGGAAAAAACGCATACGCCCTTTTTGGCCAAGTGCATCATTGTGGACGTTCTGCCTCTTTTCCTATGCTTTACATGCAATTCCAGTCTACCTCCTGAAATCGGTTTCCTGCAATTCTGCCCCGCTTTCAAGTCCTCTTGGCAGCCTTACTTCAATATATTTTTGGATGATAGCTGTCATTTATAACTCTGCAGGTTTGTGAATTACAGTGCCTCTGAGCTCCTTTCTTCAACTCGCTTTCTTGTGAGCTGGCCGCAACACCGCAGGATTGCTTCAGGCCCTAGTGTCGTTCCGGCGTGGCACGCTGAGCCTTTGGTTAATTCCTCTTCCTGGTGGGAAATGAGAGTTAAATTTGCCCGTCCAGACACCTCCAGCTAGTCTCTCATTGGTTCTCCCTATTCCTGTTCAACTTTCAAAGAATTTGCAAACTGGGCCAAACAGGAGGTTAAAGGCACTGACTCTCCAAGTGGGGAGAGTGTTAGTAAAGCGTCTGGAATGTTGCACCCGAGTACCAGGGGACGAAACCTGAGACACATTTGAACACGTTTCCCGATCACACGGTGGATCATACTCTGGGTTCCACATGCATGTTTTAGCTGAAGGAAGAATCCCTTAAACCTGGAGAGTTGAGACCCTTGGCATGGGTACCATGCAATATGACTTCAAAGGGTCTGCATTGGCTCACCGAACCTCACCAATCCTATCACTGCTGCGCTAATGCACTGTACACACGCTTCATTCTCTTTCAGAGACATATAAATCCATAGGTTTTAAGATTCTTACTAGTCAGGTATATTCTTAGGCGTTTAATATGGGGTGTAGAGTCCACTTCGTTGAGCAAGGAGTAGCTCTTGTCTATTACATATTTGGCTTATGGAACGGTATCTGTGCTAATTTCAATCTCTGGTTTTATGCAGCACCCCAACTCACCTTTGCCCTTAAGCAAGCATAAGTTGGTTTTCTACATTTGAGACCCTGTTCTGTTTTGTAATTCAGTTCCTGTGTAGCCAAGTTTACATTCCGTGTAGTAGTGATATCTTATGATGTTTCTTTTTCTGTGTGACTTATTTCACTTAGAATCATCGTACCTGAATCCACTCATTATGCTGCTACGGGACTGATGACATAGATTTCATTGCTGAGTGATATTGCATTGTACGTAAGTACCACAACTTCTTTATCCATTTTTCGCTTTCTGTGATATTGAACTTGTACCGTAAACGAGGTTCTTGTAAACAGAGCCGTCCCAAACTTTGGGGTGGCTGTGTCTTTTTGATTTTAATTTCCCTAAGCTATAGGACCATAAGTGGAAGTGCCCTAGGCTCTGTTGCTTTGTTTTTTAGATGTTTCAGGAAACACCATACACTTCTCCAGAGTGGCTGTTGGCAATTTACATCCCGCCCATCAGCATAACAAGGCTCCCAGTTCTCCATGGCCTGTCCTGCCTTTCTGGATTTTACACTTTTTTCAGATGGCCCTTTTGACCGGGGGGCAGTGAGACTTCATTGTACTGCAGATTTCCTTTGCAAGCTTGCTTGGTTGGCCAAAAAGGGCGTATGCGTTTTTTCCTGAATATATTCAGGAAAAAACGCATACGCCCTTTTTGGCCAAGTGCATCATTGTGGACGTTCTGCCTCTTTTCCTATGCTTTACATGCAATTCCAGTCTACCTCCTGAAATCGGATTCCTGCAATTCTGCCCCGCTTTCAAGTCCTCTTGGCAGCCTTACTTCAATATATTTTTGGATGATAGCTGTCATTTTTAACTCTGCAGGTTTGTGAATTACAGTGCCCCTGAGCTCCTTTCTTCAACTCGCTTTCTTGTGAGCTGGCCGCAACACCGCAGGATTGCTTCAGGCCCTAGTGTGGTTCCGGCATGGCACGCTGAGCCTTTGGTTAATTCCTCTTCCTGGTGGGAAATGAGAGTTAAATTTGCCCATCCAGACACCTCCAGCTAGTCTCTCATTGGTTCTCCCTATTCCTGTTCATTTTCCGCAGAAATTGCAAACTGGGCCAAACAGGAGGTTAAAGGCAATGACTCTCCAAGTGGGGAGAGTTTTAGTAAAGCGTCTGGAATGTTGCACCCGAGTACCAGGGGACAAAAACTGAGACACATTTGAACACGTTTCCCGATCACACGGTTGATCATACTCTGGGTTCCACATGCATGTTTTAGCTGAAGGAAGAATCCCTTAAACCTGGAGAGTTGAGACCCATGGAATGGGTACCATTCAATATGACTTCAAAGGTTCTGCATTGGCTCACCGAACCTCACCAATCCTATCACTGCTGCGCTTATGCCACTGTACACACGCTTGATTCTCTTTCGGAGACATATAAATCCATAGATTTTAAGATTCTTACTAGTCAGGTATATTCTTAGACGTTTAATATGGGGTGTTGAGTCCTCTTCGTTGAGCAAGGAGTAGCTCTTGTCTATTACATATTTGGCTTATGGAACGGTATCTGTGCTAATTTCAATCTCTGGTTTTATGCAGCACCCCAACTCACCTTTCCCCTTAAGCAAGCATAAGTTGGTTTTCTACATTTGAGACCTTGTTCTGTTTTGTAATTCAGTTCCTGTGTAGCCAAGTTTACATTCCGTGTAGTAGTGATATCTTATGATGTTTCTTTTTCTGTGTGACTTATCTCACTTAGAATCATCGTACCTGAATCCACTCATTATGCTGCTATGGGCCTGATGACATAGATTTCATTGCTGAGTGATATTGCATTGTACGTAAGTACCACAACTTCTTTATCCATTTTTCGCTTTCTGTGATATTGAACTTGTACCGTAAACGAGGTTCTTGTAAACAGAGCCGTCCCAAACTTTGGGGTGGCTGTGTCTTTTTGATTTTAATTTCCCTAAGCTATACGACCATAAGTGGAAGTGCCCTAGGCTCTGTTGCTTTGTTTTTTAGATGTTTCAGGAAACACCATACACTTCTCCAGAGTGGCTGTTGGCAATTTACATCCCGCCCATCAGCATAACAAGGCTCCCAGTTCTCCATGGCCTGTCCTGCCTTTCTGGATTTTACACATTTTTCAGATGGCCCTTTTGACCGGGGGGCAGTGAGACTTCATTGTACTGCAGATTTCCTTTGCAAGCTTGCTTGGTTGGCCAAAAAGGGCGTATGCGTTTTTTCCTGAATATATTCAGGAAAAAACACATACGCCCTTTTTGGCCAAGTGCATCATTGTGGACGTTCTGCCTCTTTTCCTATGCTTTACATGTAATTCCAGTCTACCTCCTGAAATCGGTTTCCTGCAATTCTGCCCCACTTTCAAGTCCTCTTGGCAGCCTTACTTCAATATATTTTTGGACGATAGCTGTCATTTATAACTCTGCAGGTTTGTGAATTACAGTGCCCCTAAGCTCCTTTCTTCAACTCGCTTTCTTGTGAGCTGGCCGCAACACCGCAGGATTGCTTCAGGCCCTAGTGTGGTTCCGGCATGACACGCTGAGCCTTTGGTTAATTCCTCTTCCTGGTGGGAAATGAGAGTTAAATTTGCCCGTCCAGGCACCTCCAGCTAGTCTCTCATTGGTTCTCCCTATTCCTGTTCATTTTCCGCAGAAATGGCAAACTGGGCCAAACAGGAGGTTAAAGGCACTGACTCTCCAAGTGGGGAGAGTGTTAGTAAAGCGTCTGGAATGTTGCACCCGAGTACCAGGGGACGAAACCTGAGACATATTTGAACACGTTTCCCGATCACATGGTGGATCATACTCTGGGTTCCACATGCATGTTTTAGCTGAAGGAAGAATCCCTTAAACCTGGAGAGTTGAGACCCATGGAATGGGTACCATGCAATATGACTTCAAAGGTTCTGCATTGGCTCACCGAACCTCACCAATCCTATCACTGCTGCGCTTATGCCGCTGTACACACGCTTGATTCTCTTTCGGAGACATATAAATCCATAGATTTTAAGATTCTTCCTAGTCAGGTATATTCTTAGACGTTTAATATGGGGTGTTGAGTCCTCTTCGTTGAGCAAGGAGTAGCTCTTGTCTATTACATATTTGGCTTATGGAACGGTATCTGTGCTAATTTCAATCTCTGGTTTTATGCAGCACCCCAACTCACCTTTCCCCTTAAGCAAGCATAAGTTGGTTTTCTACATTTGAGACCCTGTTCTGTTTTGTAATTCAGTTCCTGTGTAGCCAAGTTTACATTCCGTGTAGTAGTGATATCTTATGATGTTTCTTTTTCTGTGTGACTTATCTCACTTAGAATCATCGTACCTGAATCCACTCATTATGCTGCTACGGGCCTGATGACATAGATTTCATTGCTGAGTGATATTGCATTGTACGTAAGTACCACCACTTCTTTATCCATTTTTCGCTTTCTGTGATATTGAACTTGTACCGTAAACGAGGTTCTTGTAAACAGAGCCGTCCCAAACTTTGGGGTGGCTGTGTCTTTTTGATTTTAATTTCCCTAAGCTATAGGACCATAAGTGGAAGTGCCCTAGGCTCTGTTGCTTTGTTTTTTAGATGTTTCAGGAAACACCATACACTTCTCCAGAGTGGCTGTTGGCAATTTACATCCCGCCCATCAGCATAACAAGGCTCCCACGTCTCCATGGCCTGTCCTGCCTTTCTGGATTTTACACTTTTTTCAGATGGCCCTTTTGACCGGGGGGCAGTGAGACTTCATTGTAGTGCAGATTTCCTTTGCAAGCTTGCTTGGTTGGCCAAAAAGTGTGTATGCGTTTTTTCCTGAATATATTCAGGAAAAAACGCATACGCCCTTTTTGGCCAAGTGCATCATTGTGGACGTTCTGCCTCTTTTCCTATGCTTTACATGCAATTCCAGTCTACCTCCTGAAATCGGTTTCCTGCAATTCTGCCCCGCTTTCAAGTCCTCTTGGCAGCCTTACTTCAATATATTTTTGGATGATAGCTGTCATTTATAACTCTGCAGGTTTGTGAATTACAGTGCCTCTGAGCTCCTTTCTTCAACTCGCTTTCTTGTGAGCTGGCCGCAACACCGCAGGATTGCTTCAGGCCCTAGTGTCGTTCCGGCATGGCACGCTGAGCCTTTGGTTAATTCCTCTTCCTGGTGGGAAATGAGAGTTAAATTTGCCCGTCCAGACACCTCCAGCTAGTCTCTCATTGGTTCTCCCTATTCCTGTTCAACTTTCAAAGAATTTGCAAACTGGGCCAAACAGGAGGTTAAAGGCACTGACTCTCCAAGTGGGGAGAGTGTTAGTAAAGCGTCTGGAATGTTGCACCCGAGTACCAGGGGACGAAACCTGAGACACATTTGAACACGTTTCCCGATCACACGGTGGATCATACTCTGGGTTCCACATGCATGTTTTAGCTGAAGGAAGAATCCCTTAAACCTGGAGAGTTGAGACCCTTGGCATGGGTACCATGCAATATGACTTCAAAGGGTCTGCATTGGCTCACCGAACCTCACCAATCCTATCACTGCTGCGCTAATGCACTGTACACACGCTTCATTCTCTTTCAGAGACATATAAATCCATAGGTTTTAAGATTCTTACTAGTCAGGTATATTCTTAGGCGTTTAATATGGGGTGTAGAGTCCACTTCGTTGAGCAAGGAGTAGCTCTTGTCTATTACATATTTGGCTTATGGAACGGTATCTGTGCTAATTTCAATCTCTGGTTTTATGCAGCACCCCAACTCACCTTTGCCCTTAAGCAAGCATAAGTTGGTTTTCTACATTTGAGACCCTGTTCTGTTTTGTAATTCAGTTCCTGTGTAGCCAAGTTTACATTCCGTGTAGTAGTGATATCTTATGATGTTTCTTTTTCTGTGTGACTTATTTCACTTAGAATCATCGTACCTGAATCCACTCATTATGCTGCTACGGGACTGATGACATAGATTTCATTGCTGAGTGATATTGCATTGTACGTAAGTACCACAACTTCTTTATCCATTTTTCGCTTTCTGTGATATTGAACTTGTACCGTAAACGAGGTTCTTGTAAACAGAGCCGTCCCAAACTTTGGGGTGGCTGTGTCTTTTTGATTTTAATTTCCCTAAGCTATAGGACCATAAGTGGAAGTGCCCTAGGCTCTGTTGCTTTGTTTTTTAGATGTTTCAGGAAACACCATACACTTCTCCAGAGTGGCTGTTGGCAATTTACATCCCGCCCATCAGCATAACAAGGCTCCCAGTTCTCCATGGCCTGTCCTGCCTTTCTGGATTTTATACTTTTTTCAGATGGCCCTTTTGACCGGGGGGCAGTGAGACTTCATTGTAGTGCAGATTTCCTTTGCAAGCTTGCTTGGTTGGCCAAAAAGGGCGTATGCGTTTTTTCCTGAATATATTCAGGAAAAAACGCATACGCCCTTTTTGGCCAAGTGCATCATTGTGGACGTTCTGCCTCTTTTCCTATGCTTTACATGCAATTCCAGTCTACCTCCTGAAATCGGTTTCCTGCAATTCTGCCCCGCTTTCAAGTCCTCTTGGCAGCCTTACTTCAATATATTTTTGGACGATAGCTGTCATTTTTAACTCTGCAGGTTTGTGAATTACAGTGCCCCTGAGCTCCTTTCTTCAACTCGCTTTCTTGTGAGCTGGCCGCAACACCGCAGGATTGCTTCAGGCCGTAGTGTGGTTCCGGCATGGCACGCTGAGCCTTTGGTTAATTCCTCTTCCTGGTGGGAAATGAGAGTTACATTTGCCCATCCAGACACCTCCAGCTAGTCTCTCATTGGTTCTCCCTATTCCTGTTCATTTTCCGCAGAAATGGCAAACTGGGCCAAACAGGAGGTTAAAGGTACTGACTCTCCAAGTGGGGAGAGTTTTAGTAAAGCGTCTGGAATGTTGCACCCAAGTACCAGCGGAGAAAATCTGAGACACATTTGAACACGTTTCCCGATCACACGGTGGATCATACTCTGGGTTCCACATGCATGTTTTAGCTGAAGGAAGAATCCCTTAAACCTGGAGAGTTGAGACCCATGGAATGGCTACCATGCAATATGACTTCAAAGGGTCTGCATTTGCTCATCAAACCTCACCAATCCTATCACTGCTGCGTTTATGCCGCTGTACACATGCTTGATTCTCTTTTGGAGACATATAAATCCATAGGTTTTAAGATTATTACTAGTCAGGTATATTCTTAGGCGATTAATATGGGGTGTAGAGTCCACTTCGTTGAGCAAGGAGTAGCTCTTGTCTATTACATATTTGGCTTATGGAATGGTATCTGTGCTAATTTCAATCTCTGGTTTTATGCAGAACCCCAACTCACCTTTCCCCTTAAGCAAGCATAAGTTGGTTTTCTACATTTGAGACCCTGTTCTGTTTTGTAATTCAGTTTCTGTGTAGCCAAGTTTACATTCCGTGTAGTAGTGATATCTTATGATGTTTCTTTTTCTGTGTGACTTATCTCACTTAGAATCATCGTACCTGAATCCACTCATTATGCTGCTACGGGCCTGATGATATAGATTTCATTGCTGAGTGATATTGCATTGTACGTAAGTACCACAAATTCTTTATCCATTTTTCACCTTCTGTGATATTGAATTTGTACTGTAAATGAGGTTCTTGTAAACAGAGCCGTCCCAAACTTTGGGGTGGCTGTGTCTTTTTGATTTTAATTTCCCTAAGCTATAGGACCATAAGTGGAAGTGCCCTAGGCTCTGTTGCTTTGTTTTTTAGATGTTTCAGGAAACACCATACACTTCTCCAGAGTGGCTGTTGGCAATTTACATCCCGCCCATCAGCATAACAAGGCTCCCAGTCCTCCATGGCCTGTCCTGCCTTTCTGGATTTTACACTTTTTTCAGATGGCCCTTTTGACCGGGGGGCAGTGAGACTTCATGGTAGTGCAGATTTCCTTTGCAAGCTTGCTTGGTTGGCCAAAAAGGGCGTATGCGTTTTTTCCTGAATATATTCAGGAAAAAACGCATACGCCCTTTTTGGCCAAGTGCATCATTGTGGACGTTCTGCCTCTTTTCCTATGCTTTACATGCAATTCCAGTCTACCTCCTGAAATCGGATTCCTGCAATTCTGCCCCGCTTTCGAGTCCTCTTGGCAGCCTTACTTCAATATATTTTTGGACGATAGCTGTCATTTATAACTCTGCAGGTTTGTGAATTACAGTGCCCCTGAGCTCCTTTCTTCAACTCGCTTTCTTGTGAGCTGGCCGCAACACCGCAGGATTGCTTCAGGCCCTAGTGTGGTTCCGGCATGACACGCTGAGCCTTTGGTTAATTCCTCTTCCTGGTGGGAAATGAGAGTTAAATTTGCCCGTCCAGACACCTCCATCTAGTCTCTCATTGGTTCTCCCTATTCCTGTTCATTTTCCGCAGAAATTGCAAACTGGGCCAAACAGGAGGTTAAAGGCACTGACTCTCCAAGTGGAGAGAGTGTTAGTAAAGCGTCTGGAATGTTGCACCCGAGTACCAGGGGACAAAAACTGAGACACATTTGAACACGTTTCCCAATCACACGGTGGATCATACTCTGGGTTCCACATGCATGTTTTAGCTGAAGGAAGAATCCCTTAAACCTGGAGAGTTGAGACCCATGGAATGGGTACCATGCAATATGACTTCAAAGGTTCTGCATTGGCTCACCGAACCTCACCAATCCTATTACTGCTGCATTTATGCCTCTGTAGACACGCTTGATTCTCTTTCGGAGACATATAAATCCATAGGTTTTAAGATACTTACTAGTCAGGTATATTCTTAGGCATTTAATATGGGGTGTTGAGTCCACTTTGTTGAGCAAGGAGTAGCTCTTGTCTATTACCTATTTGGCTTATGGAATGGTATCTGTGCTAATTTCAATCTCTGGTTTTATGCAGCACCCCAACTCACCTTTCCCCTTAAGCAAGCATAAGTTGGTTTTCTACATTTGAGATCCTGTTCTGTTTTGTAATTCAGTTCCTGTGTAGCCAAGTTTACATTCCGTGTATTAGTGATATCTTATGATGTTTCTTTTTCTGTGTGACTTATGTCACTTAGAATCATCGTACCTGAATCCACTCATTATGCTGCTACGGGCCTGATGACATAGATTTCATTCCTGAGTGATATTGCATTGTACGTAAGTACCACAACTTCTTTATCCATTTTTCACTTTCTGCGATATTGAACTTGTACCATAAAAGAGATTCTTGTAAACAGAGCCGGCCCAAACTTTGGGGTGGCTGTGTCTTTTTGATTTTAATTTCCCTAAGCTATAGGACCATAAGTGGAAGTGCCCTAGGCTCTGTTGCTTTGTTTTTTAGATGTTTCAGGAAACACCATACACTTCTCCAGAGTGGCTGTTGGCAATTTACATCCCGCCCATCAGCATAACAAGGCTCCCAGTTCTCCATGGCCTGTCCTGCCTTTCTGGATTTTATACTTTTTTCAGATGGCCCTTTTGACCGGGGGGCAGTGAGACTTCATTGTACTGCAGATTTCCTTTGCAAGCTTGCTTGGTTGGCCAAAAAGGGCGTATGCGTTTTTTCCTGAATATATTCAGGAAAAAACGCATACGCCCTTTTTGGCCAAGTGCATCATTGTGGACGTTCTGCCTCTTTTCCTATGCTTTACATGCAATTCCAGTCTACCTCCTGAAATCGGATTCCTGCAATTCTGCCCCGCTTTCAAGTCCTCTTGGCAGCCTTACTTCAATATATTTTTGGACGATAGCTGTCATTTTTAACTCTGCAGGTTTGTGAATTACAGTGCCCCTGAGCTCCTTTCTTCAACTCGCTTTCTTGTGAGCTGGCCGCAACACCGCAGGATTGCTTCAGGCCCTAGTGTGGTTCCGGCATGGCACGCTGAGCCTTTGGTTAATTCCTCTTCCTGGTGGGAAATGAGAGTTAAATTTGCCCATCCAGACACCTCCAGCTAGTCTCTCATTGGTTCTCCCTATTCCTGTTCATTTTCCGCAGAAATTGCAAACTGGGCCAAACAGGAGGTTAAAGGCAATGACTCTCCAAGTGGGGAGAGTTTTAGTAAAGCGTCTGGAATGTTGCACCCGAGTACCAGGGGACAAAAACTGAGACACATTTGAACACGTTTCCCGATCACACGGTTGATCATACTCTGGGTTCCACATGCATGTTTTAGCTGAAGGAAGAATCCCTTAAACCTGGAGAGTTGAGACCCATGGAATGGGTACCATTCAATATGACTTCAAAGGTTCTGCATTGGCTCACCGAACCTCACCAATCCTATCACTGCTGCGCTTATGCCACTGTACACACGCTTGATTCTCTTTCGGAGACATATAAATCCATAGATTTTAAGATTCTTACTAGTCAGGTATATTCTTAGACGTTTAATATGGGGTGTTGAGTCCTCTTCGTTGAGCAAGGAGTAGCTCTTGTCTATTACATATTTGGCTTATGGAACGGTATCTGTGCTAATTTCAATCTCTGGTTTTATGCAGCACCCCAACTCACCTTTCCCCTTAAGCAAGCATAAGTTGGTTTTCTACATTTGAGACCTTGTTCTGTTTTGTAATTCAGTTCCTGTGTAGCCAAGTTTACATTCCGTGTAGTAGTGATATCTTATGATGTTTCTTTTTCTGTGTGACTTATCTCACTTAGAATCATCGTACCTGAATCCACTCATTATGCTGCTATGGGCCTGATGACATAGATTTCATTGCTGAGTGATATTGCATTGTACGTAAGTACCACAACTTCTTTATCCATTTTTCGCTTTCTGTGATATTGAACTTGTACCGTAAACGAGGTTCTTGTAAACAGAGCCGTCCCAAACTTTGGGGTGGCTGTGTCTTTTTGATTTTAATTTCCCTAAGCTATACGACCATAAGTGGAAGTGCCCTAGGCTCTGTTGCTTTGTTTTTTAGATGTTTCAGGAAACACCATACACTTCTCCAGAGTGGCTGTTGGCAATTTACATCCCGCCCATCAGCATAACAAGGCTCCCAGTTCTCCATGGCCTGTCCTGCCTTTCTGGATTTTACACATTTTTCAGATGGCCCTTTTGACCGGGGGGCAGTGAGACTTCATTGTACTGCAGATTTCCTTTGCAAGCTTGCTTGGTTGGCCAAAAAGGGCGTATGCGTTTTTTCCTGAATATATTCAGGAAAAAACACATACGCCCTTTTTGGCCAAGTGCATCATTGTGGACGTTCTGCCTCTTTTCCTATGCTTTACATGTAATTCCAGTCTACCTCCTGAAATCGGTTTCCTGCAATTCTGCCCCGCTTTCAAGTCCTCTTGGCAGCCTTACTTCAATATATTTTTGGACGATAGCTGTCATTTATAACTCTGCAGGTTTGTGAATTACAGTGCCCCTAAGCTCCTTTCTTCAACTCGCTTTCTTGTGAGCTGGCCGCAACACCGCAGGATTGCTTCAGGCCCTAGTGTGGTTCCGGCATGACACGCTGAGCCTTTGGTTAATTCCTCTTCCTGGTGGGAAATGAGAGTTAAATTTGCCCGTCCAGGCACCTCCAGCTAGTCTCTCATTGGTTCTCCCTATTCCTGTTCATTTTCCGCAGAAATGGCAAACTGGGCCAAACAGGAGGTTAAAGGCACTGACTCTCCAAGTGGGGAGAGTGTTAGTAAAGCGTCTGGAATGTTGCACCCGAGTACCAGGGGACGAAACCTGAGACATATTTGAACACGTTTCCCGATCACATGGTGGATCATACTCTGGGTTCCACATGCATGTTTTAGCTGAAGGAAGAATCCCTTAAACCTGGAGAGTTGAGACCCATGGAATGGGTACCATGCAATATGACTTCAAAGGTTCTGCATTGGCTCACCGAACCTCACCAATCCTATCACTGCTGCGCTTATGCCGCTGTACACACGCTTGATTCTCTTTCGGAGACATATAAATCCATAGATTTTAAGATTCTTCCTAGTCAGGTATATTCTTAGACGTTTAATATGGGGTGTTGAGTCCTCTTCGTTGAGCAAGGAGTAGCTCTTGTCTATTACATATTTGGCTTATGGAACGGTATCTGTGCTAATTTCAATCTCTGGTTTTATGCAGCACCCCAACTCACCTTTCCCCTTAAGCAAGCATAAGTTGGTTTTCTACATTTGAGACCCTGTTCTGTTTTGTAATTCAGTTCCTGTGTAGCCAAGTTTACATTCCGTGTAGTAGTGATATCTTATGATGTTTCTTTTTCTGTGTGACTTATCTCACTTAGAATCATCGTACCTGAATCCACTCATTATGCTGCTACGGGCCTGATGACATAGATTTCATTGCTGAGTGATATTGCATTGTACGTAAGTACCACCACTTCTTTATCCATTTTTCGCTTTCTGTGATATTGAACTTGTACCGTAAACGAGGTTCTTGTAAACAGAGCCGTCCCAAACTTTGGGGTGGCTGTGTCTTTTTGATTTTAATTTCCCTAAGCTATAGGACCATAAGTGGAAGTGCCCTAGGCTCTGTTGCTTTGTTTTTTAGATGTTTCAGGAAACACCATACACTTCTCCAGAGTGGCTGTTGGCAATTTACATCCCGCCCATCAGCATAACAAGGCTCCCACGTCTCCATGGCCTGTCCTGCCTTTCTGGATTTTACACTTTTTTCAGATGGCCCTTTTGACCGGGGGGCAGTGAGACTTCATTGTAGTGCAGATTTCCTTTGCAAGCTTGCTTGGTTGGCCAAAAAGTGTGTATGCGTTTTTTCCTGAATATATTCAGGAAAAAACGCATACGCCCTTTTTGGCCAAGTGCATCATTGTGGACGTTCTGCCTCTTTTCCTATGCTTTACATGCAATTCCAGTCTACCTCCTGAAATCGGTTTCCTGCAATTCTGCCCCGCTTTCAAGTCCTCTTGGCAGCCTTACTTCAATATATTTTTGGATGATAGCTGTCATTTATAACTCTGCAGGTTTGTGAATTACAGTGCCTCTGAGCTCCTTTCTTCAACTCGCTTTCTTGTGAGCTGGCCGCAACACCGCAGGATTGCTTCAGGCCCTAGTGTCGTTCCGGCATGGCACGCTGAGCCTTTGGTTAATTCCTCTTCCTGGTGGGAAATGAGAGTTAAATTTGCCCGTCCAGACACCTCCAGCTAGTCTCTCATTGGTTCTCCCTATTCCTGTTCAACTTTCAAAGAATTTGCAAACTGGGCCAAACAGGAGGTTAAAGGCACTGACTCTCCAAGTGGGGAGAGTGTTAGTAAAGCGTCTGGAATGTTGCACCCGAGTACCAGGGGACGAAACCTGAGACACATTTGAACACGTTTCCCGATCACACGGTGGATCATACTCTGGGTTCCACATGCATGTTTTAGCTGAAGGAAGAATCCCTTAAACCTGGAGAGTTGAGACCCTTGGCATGGGTACCATGCAATATGACTTCAAAGGGTCTGCATTGGCTCACCGAACCTCACCAATCCTATCACTGCTGCGCTAATGCACTGTACACACGCTTCATTCTCTTTCAGAGACATATAAATCCATAGGTTTTAAGATTCTTACTAGTCAGGTATATTCTTAGGCGTTTAATATGGGGTGTAGAGTCCACTTCGTTGAGCAAGGAGTAGCTCTTGTCTATTACATATTTGGCTTATGGAACGGTATCTGTGCTAATTTCAATCTCTGGTTTTATGCAGCACCCCAACTCACCTTTGCCCTTAAGCAAGCATAAGTTGGTTTTCTACATTTGAGACCCTGTTCTGTTTTGTAATTCAGTTCCTGTGTAGCCAAGTTTACATTCCGTGTAGTAGTGATATCTTATGATGTTTCTTTTTCTGTGTGACTTATTTCACTTAGAATCATCGTACCTGAATCCACTCATTATGCTGCTACGGGACTGATGACATAGATTTCATTGCTGAGTGATATTGCATTGTACGTAAGTACCACAACTTCTTTATCCATTTTTCGCTTTCTGTGATATTGAACTTGTACCGTAAACGAGGTTCTTGTAAACAGAGCCGTCCCAAACTTTGGGGTGGCTGTGTCTTTTTGATTTTAATTTCCCTAAGCTATAGGACCATAAGTGGAAGTGCCCTAGGCTCTGTTGCTTTGTTTTTTAGATGTTTCAGGAAACACCATACACTTCTCCAGAGTGGCTGTTGGCAATTTACATCCCGCCCATCAGCATAACAAGGCTCCCAGTTCTCCATGGCCTGTCCTGCCTTTCTGGATTTTATACTTTTTTCAGATGGCCCTTTTGACCGGGGGGCAGTGAGACTTCATTGTAGTGCAGATTTCCTTTGCAAGCTTGCTTGGTTGGCCAAAAAGGGCGTATGCGTTTTTTCCTGAATATATTCAGGAAAAAACGCATACGCCCTTTTTGGCCAAGTGCATCATTGTGGACGTTCTGCCTCTTTTCCTATGCTTTACATGCAATTCCAGTCTACCTCCTGAAATCGGTTTCCTGCAATTCTGCCCCGCTTTCAAGTCCTCTTGGCAGCCTTACTTCAATATATTTTTGGACGATAGCTGTCATTTTTAACTCTGCAGGTTTGTGAATTACAGTGCCCCTGAGCTCCTTTCTTCAACTCGCTTTCTTGTGAGCTGGCCGCAACACCGCAGGATTGCTTCAGGCCGTAGTGTGGTTCCGGCATGGCACGCTGAGCCTTTGGTTAATTCCTCTTCCTGGTGGGAAATGAGAGTTACATTTGCCCATCCAGACACCTCCAGCTAGTCTCTCATTGGTTCTCCCTATTCCTGTTCATTTTCCGCAGAAATGGCAAACTGGGCCAAACAGGAGGTTAAAGGTACTGACTCTCCAAGTGGGGAGAGTTTTAGTAAAGCGTCTGGAATGTTGCACCCAAGTACCAGCGGAGAAAATCTGAGACACATTTGAACACGTTTCCCGATCACACGGTGGATCATACTCTGGGTTCCACATGCATGTTTTAGCTGAAGGAAGAATCCCTTAAACCTGGAGAGTTGAGACCCATGGAATGGCTACCATGCAATATGACTTCAAAGGGTCTGCATTTGCTCATCAAACCTCACCAATCCTATCACTGCTGCGTTTATGCCGCTGTACACATGCTTGATTCTCTTTTGGAGACATATAAATCCATAGGTTTTAAGATTATTACTAGTCAGGTATATTCTTAGGCGATTAATATGGGGTGTAGAGTCCACTTCGTTGAGCAAGGAGTAGCTCTTGTCTATTACATATTTGGCTTATGGAATGGTATCTGTGCTAATTTCAATCTCTGGTTTTATGCAGAACCCCAACTCACCTTTCCCCTTAAGCAAGCATAAGTTGGTTTTCTACATTTGAGACCCTGTTCTGTTTTGTAATTCAGTTTCTGTGTAGCCAAGTTTACATTCCGTGTAGTAGTGATATCTTATGATGTTTCTTTTTCTGTGTGACTTATCTCACTTAGAATCATCGTACCTGAATCCACTCATTATGCTGCTACGGGCCTGATGATATAGATTTCATTGCTGAGTGATATTGCATTGTACGTAAGTACCACAAATTCTTTATCCATTTTTCACCTTCTGTGATATTGAATTTGTACTGTAAATGAGGTTCTTGTAAACAGAGCCGTCCCAAACTTTGGGGTGGCTGTGTCTTTTTGATTTTAATTTCCCTAAGCTATAGGACCATAAGTGGAAGTGCCCTAGGCTCTGTTGCTTTGTTTTTTAGATGTTTCAGGAAACACCATACACTTCTCCAGAGTGGCTGTTGGCAATTTACATCCCGCCCATCAGCATAACAAGGCTCCCAGTCCTCCATGGCCTGTCCTGCCTTTCTGGATTTTACACTTTTTTCAGATGGCCCTTTTGACCGGGGGGCAGTGAGACTTCATGGTAGTGCAGATTTCCTTTGCAAGCTTGCTTGGTTGGCCAAAAAGGGCGTATGCGTTTTTTCCTGAATATATTCAGGAAAAAACGCATACGCCCTTTTTGGCCAAGTGCATCATTGTGGACGTTCTGCCTCTTTTCCTATGCTTTACATGCAATTCCAGTCTACCTCCTGAAATCGGATTCCTGCAATTCTGCCCCGCTTTCGAGTCCTCTTGGCAGACTTACTTCAATATATTTTTGGACGATAGCTGTCATTTATAACTCTGCAGGTTTGTGAATTACAGTGCCCCTGAGCTCCTTTCTTCAACTCGCTTTCTTGTGAGCTGGCCGCAACACCGCAGGATTGCTTCAGGCCCTAGTGTGGTTCCGGCATGACACGCTGAGCCTTTGGTTAATTCCTCTTCCTGGTGGGAAATGAGAGTTAAATTTGCCCGTCCAGACACCTCCATCTAGTCTCTCATTGGTTCTCCCTATTCCTGTTCATTTTCCGCAGAAATTGCAAACTGGGCCAAACAGGAGGTTAAAGGCACTGACTCTCCAAGTGGAGAGAGTGTTAGTAAAGCGTCTGGAATGTTGCACCCGAGTACCAGGGGACAAAAACTGAGACACATTTGAACACGTTTCCCGATCACACGGTGGATCATACTCTGGGTTCCACATGCATGTTTTAGCTGAAGGAAGAATCCCTTAAACCTGGAGAGTTGAGACCCATGGAATGGGTACCATGCAATATGACTTCAAAGGTTCTGCATTGGCTCACCGAACCTCACCAATCCTATTACTGCTGCATTTATGCCTCTGTAGACACGCTTGATTCTCTTTCGGAGACATATAAATCCATAGGTTTTAAGATACTTACTAGTCAGGTATATTCTTAGGCATTTAATATGGGGTGTTGAGTCCACTTTGTTGAGCAAGGAGTAGCTCTTGTCTATTACCTATTTGGCTTATGGAATGGTATCTGTGCTAATTTCAATCTCTGGTTTTATGCAGCACCCCAACTCACCTTTCCCCTTAAGCAAGCATAAGTTGGTTTTCTACATTTGAGATCCTGTTCTGTTTTGTAATTCAGTTCCTGTGTAGCCAAGTTTACATTCCGTGTATTAGTGATATCTTATGATGTTTCTTTTTCTGTGTGACTTATGTCACTTAGAATCATCGTACCTGAATCCACTCATTATGCTGCTACGGGCCTGATGACATAGATTTCATTCCTGAGTGATATTGCATTGTACGTAAGTACCACAACTTCTTTATCCATTTTTCAGTTTCTGCGATATTGAACTTGTACCATAAACGAGATTCTTGTAAACAGAGCCGGCCCAAACTTTGGGGTGGCTGTGTCTTTTTGATTTTAATTTCCCTAAGCTATAGGACCATAAGTGGAAGTGCCCTAGGCTCTGTTGCTTTGTTTTTTAGATGTTTCAGGAAACACCATACACTTCTCCAGAGTGGCTGTTGGCAATTTACATCCCGCCCATCAGCATAACAAGGCTCCCAGTTCTCCATGGCCTGTCCTGCCTTTCTGGATTTTATACTTTTTTCAGATGGCCCTTTTGACCGGGGGGCAGTGAGACTTCATTGTACTGCAGATTTCCTTTGCAAGCTTGCTTGGTTGGCCAAAAAGGGCGTATGCGTTTTTTCCTGAATGTATTCAGGAAAAAACGCATATGCCCTTTTTGGCCAAGTGCATCATTGTGGACGTTCTGCCTCTTTTCCTATGCTTTACATGCAATTCCAGTCTACCTCCTGAAATCGGATTCCTGCAATTCTGCCCCGCTTTCAAGTCCTCTTGGCAGCCTTACTTCAATATATTTTTGGACGATAGCTGTCATTTTTAACTCTGCAGGTTTGTGAATTACAGTGCCCCTGAGCTCCTTTCTTCAACTCGCTTTCTTGTGAGCTGGCCGCAACACCGCAGGATTGCTTCAGGCCCTAGTGTGGTTCCGGCATGGCACGCTGCGCCTTTGGTTAATTCCTCTTCCTGGTGGGAAATGAGAGTTAAATTTGCCCATCCAGACACCTCCAGCTAGTCTCTCATTGGTTCTCCCTATTCCTGTTCATTTTCCGCAGAAATTGCAAACTGGGCCAAACAGGAGGTTAAAGGCAATGACTCTCCAAGTGGGGAGAGTTTTAGTAAAGCGTCTGGAATGTTGCACCCGAGTACCAGGGGACAAAAACTGAGACACATTTGAACACGTTTCCCGATCACACGGTTGATCATACTCTGGGTTCCACATGCATGTTTTAGCTGAAGGAAGAATCCCTTAAACCTGGAGAGTTGAGACCCATGGAATGGGTACCATTCAATATGACTTCAAAGGTTCTGCATTGGCTCACCGAACCTCACCAATCCTATCACTGCTGCGCTTATGCCACTGTACACACGCTTGATTCTCTTTCGGAGACATATAAATCCATAGATTTTAAGATTCTTACTAGTCAGGTATATTCTTAGACGTTTAATATGGGGTGTTGAGTCCTCTTCGTTGAGCAAGGAGTAGCTCTTGTCTATTACATATTTGGCTTATGGAACGGTATCTGTGCTAATTTCAATCTCTGGTTTTATGCAGCACCCCAACTCACCTTTCCCCTTAAGCAAGCATAAGTTGGTTTTCTACATTTGAGACCTTGTTCTGTTTTGTAATTCAGTTCCTGTGTAGCCAAGTTTACATTCCGTGTAGTAGTGATATCTTATGATGTTTCTTTTTCTGTGTGACTTATCTCACTTAGAATCATCGTACCTGAATCCACTCATTATGCTGCTATGGGCCTGATGACATAGATTTCATTGCTGAGTGATATTGCATTGTACGTAAGTACCACAACTTCTTTATCCATTTTTCGCTTTCTGTGATATTGAACTTGTACCGTAAACGAGGTTCTTGTAAACAGAGCCGTCCCAAACTTTGGGGTGGCTGTGTCTTTTTGATTTTAATTTCCCTAAGCTATACGACCATAAGTGGAAGTGCCCTAGGCTCTGTTGCTTTGTTTTTTAGATGTTTCAGGAAACACCATACACTTCTCCAGAGTGGCTGTTGGCAATTTACATCCCGCCCATCAGCATAACAAGGCTCCCAGTTCTCCATGGCCTGTCCTGCCTTTCTGGATTTTACACATTTTTCAGATGGCCCTTTTGACCGGGGGGCAGTGAGACTTCATTGTACTGCAGATTTCCTTTGCAAGCTTGCTTGGTTGGCCAAAAAGGGCGTATGCGTTTTTTCCTGAATATATTCAGGAAAAAACACATACGCCCTTTTTGGCCAAGTGCATCATTGTGGACGTTCTGCCTCTTTTCCTATGCTTTACATGTAATTCCAGTCTACCTCCTGAAATCGGTTTCCTGCAATTCTGCCCCGCTTTCAAGTCCTCTTGGCAGCCTTACTTCAATATATTTTTGGACGATAGCTGTCATTTATAACTCTGCAGGTTTGTGAATTACAGTGCCCCTAAGCTCCTTTCTTCAACTCGCTTTCTTGTGAGCTGGCCGCAACACCGCAGGATTGCTTCAGGCCCTAGTGTGGTTCCGGCATGACACGCTGAGCCTTTGGTTAATTCCTCTTCCTGGTGGGAAATGAGAGTTAAATTTGCCCGTCCAGGCACCTCCAGCTAGTCTCTCATTGGTTCTCCCTATTCCTGTTCATTTTCCGCAGAAATGGCAAACTGGGCCAAACAGGAGGTTAAAGGCACTGACTCTCCAAGTGGGGAGACTGTTAGTAAAGCGTCTGGAATGTTGCACCCGAGTACCAGGGGACGAAACCTGAGACATATTTGAACACGTTTCCCGATCACATGGTGGATCATACTCTGGGTTCCACATGCATGTTTTAGCTGAAGGAAGAATCCCTTAAACCTGGAGAGTTGAGACCCATGGAATGGGTACCATGCAATATGACTTCAAAGGTTCTGCATTGGCTCACCGAACCTCACCAATCCTATCACTGCTGCGCTTATGCCGCTGTACACATGCTTGATTCTCTTTCGGAGACATATAAATCCATAGATTTTAAGATTCTTCCTAGTCAGGTATATTCTTAGACGTTTAATATGGGGTGTTGAGTCCTCTTCGTTGAGCAAGGAGTAGCTCTTGTCTATTACATATTTGGCTTATGGAACGGTATCTGTGCTAATTTCAATCTCTGGTTTTATGCAGCACCCCAACTCACCTTTCCCCTTAAGCAAGCATAAGTTGGTTTTCTACATTTGAGACCCTGTTCTGTTTTGTAATTCAGTTCCTGTGTAGCCAAGTTTACATTCCGTGTAGTAGTGATATCTTATGATGTTTCTTTTTCTGTGTGACTTATCTCACTTAGAATCATCGTACCTGAATCCACTCATTATGCTGCTACGGGCCTGATGACATAGATTTCATTGCTGAGTGATATTGCATTGTACGTAAGTACCACCACTTCTTTATCCATTTTTCGCTTTCTGTGGTATTGAACTTGTACCGTAAACGAGGTTCTTGTAAACAGAGCCGTCCCAAACTTTGGGGTGGCTGTGTCTTTTTGATTTTAATTTCCCTAAGCTATAGGACCATAAGTGGAAGTGCCCTAGGCTCTGTTGCTTTGTTTTTTAGATGTTTCAGGAAACACCATACACTTCTCCAGAGTGGCTGTTGGCAATTTACATCCCGCCCATCAGCATAACAAGGCTCCCACGTCTCCATGGCCTGTCCTGCCTTTCTGGATTTTACACTTTTTTCAGATGGCCCTTTTGACCGGGGGGCAGTGAGACTTCATTGTAGTGCAGATTTCCTTTGCAAGCTTGCTTGGTTGGCCAAAAAGTGCGTATGCGTTTTTTCCTGAATATATTCAGGAAAAAACGCATACGCCCTTTTTGGCCAAGTGCATCATTGTGGACGTTCTGCCTCTTTTCCTATGCTTTACATGCAATTCCAGTCTACCTCCTGAAATCGGTTTCCTGCAATTCTGCCCCGCTTTCAAGTCCTCTTGGCAGCCTTACTTCAATATATTTTTGGATGATAGCTGTCATTTATAACTCTGCAGGTTTGTGAATTACAGTGCCTCTGAGCTCCTTTCTTCAACTCGCTTTCTTGTGAGCTGGCCGCAACACCGCAGGATTGCTTCAGGCCCTAGTGTCGTTCCGGCATGGCACGCTGAGCCTTTGGTTAATTCCTCTTCCTGGTGGGAAATGAGAGTTAAATTTGCGCGTCCAGACACCTCCAGCTAGTCTCTCATTGGTTCTCCCTATTCCTGTTCAACTTTCAAAGAATTTGCAAACTGGGCCAAACAGGAGGTTAAAGGCACTGACTCTCCAAGTGGGGAGAGTGTTAGTAAAGCGTCTGGAATGTTGCACCCGAGTACCAGGGGACGAAACCTGAGACACATTTGAACACGTTTCCCGATCACACGGTGGATCATACTCTGGGTTCCACATGCATGTTTTAGCTGAAGGAAGAATCCCTTAAACCTGGAGAGTTGAGACCCTTGGCATGGGTACCATGCAATATGAATTCAAAGGGTCTGCATTGGCTCACCGAACCTCACCAATCCTATCACTGCTGCGCTAATGCACTGTACACACGCTTCATTCTCTTTCAGAGACATATAAATCCATAGGTTTTAAGATTCTTACTAGTCAGGTATATTCTTAGGCGTTTAATATGGGGTGTAGAGTCCACTTCGTTGAGCAAGGAGTAGCTCTTGTCTATTACATATTTGGCTTATGGAACGGTATCTGTGCTAATTTCAATCTCTGGTTTTATGCAGCACCCCAACTCACCTTTGCCCTTAAGCAAGCATAAGTTGGTTTTCTACATTTGAGACCCTGTTCTGTTTTGTAATTCAGTTCCTGTGTAGCCAAGTTTACATTCCGTGTAGTAGTGATATCTTATGATGTTTCTTTTTCTGTGTGACTTATTTCACTTAGAATCATCGTACCTGAATCCACTCATTATGCTGCTACGGGACTGATGACATAGATTTCATTGCTGAGTGATATTGCATTGTACGTAAGTACCACAACTTCTTTATCCATTTTTCGCTTTCTGTGATATTGAACTTGTACCGTAAACGAGGTTCTTGATAACAGAGCCGTCCCAAACTTTGGGGTGGCTGTGTCTTTTTGATTTTAATTTCCCTAAGCTATAGGACCATAAGTGGAAGTGCCCTAGGCTCTGTTGCTTTGTTTTTTAGATGTTTCAGGAAACACCATACACTTCTCCAGAGTGGCTGTTGGCAATTTACATCCCGCCCATCAGCATAACAAGGCTCCCAGTTCTCCATGGCCTGTCCTGCCTTTCTGGATTTTATACTTTTTTCAGATGGCCCTTTTGACCGGGGGGCAGTGAGACTTCATTGTAGTGCAGATTTCCTTTGCAAGCTTGCTTGGTTGGCCAAAAAGGGCGTATGCGTTTTTTCCTGAATATATTCAGGAAAAAACACATACGCCCTTTTTGGCCAAGTGCATCATTGTGGACGTTCTGCCTCTTTTCCTATGCTTTACATGCAATTCCAGTCTACCTCCTGAAATCGGTTTCCTGCAATTCTGCCCCGCTTTCAAGTCCTCTTGGCAGCCTTACTTCAATATATTTTTGGACGATAGCTGTCATTTTTAACTCTGCAGGTTTGTGAATTACAGTGCCCCTGAGCTCCTTTCTTCAACTCGCTTTCTTGTGAGCTGGCCGCAACACCGCAGGATTGCTTCAGGCCGTAGTGTGGTTCCGGCATGGCACGCTGAGCCTTTGGTTAATTCCTCTTCCTGGTGGGAAATGAGAGTTACATTTGCCCATCCAGACACCTCCAGCTAGTCTCTCATTGGTTCTCCCTATTCCTGTTCATTTTCCGCAGAAATGGCAAACTGGGCCAAACAGGAGGTTAAAGGTACTGACTCTCCAAGTGGGGAGAGTTTTAGTAAAGCGTCTGGAATGTTGCACCCAAGTACCAGCGGAGAAAATCTGAGACACATTTGAACACGTTTCCCGATCACACGGTGGATCATACTCTGGGTTCCACATGCATGTTTTAGCTGAAGGAAGAATCCCTTAAACCTGGAGAGTTGAGACCCATGGAATGGCTACCATGCAATATGACTTCAAAGGGTCTGCATTTGCTCATCAAACCTCACCAATCCTATCACTGCTGCGTTTATGCCGCTGTACACATGCTTGATTCTCTTTTGGAGACATATAAATCCATAGGTTTTAAGATTATTACTAGTCAGGTATATTCTTAGGCGATTAATATGGGGTGTAGAGTCCACTTCGTTGAGCAAGGAGTAGCTCTTGTCTATTACATATTTGGCTTATGGAATGGTATCTGTGCTAATTTCAATCTCTGGTTTTATGCAGAACCCCAACTCACCTTTCCCCTTAAGCAAGCATAAGTTGGTTTTCTACATTTGAGACCCTGTTCTGTTTTGTAATTCAGTTTCTGTGTAGCCAAGTTTTCATTCCGTGTAGTAGTGATATCTTATGATGTTTCTTTTTCTGTGTGACTTATCTCACTTAGAATCATCGTACCTGAATCCACTCATTATGCTGCTACGGGCCTGATGATATAGATTTCATTGCTGAGTGATATTGCATTGTACGTAAGTACCACAAATTCTTTATCCATTTTTCACCTTCTGTGATATTGAATTTGTACTGTAAATGAGGTTCTTGTAAACAGAGCCGTCCCAAACTTTGGGGTGGCTGTGTCTTTTTGATTTTAATTTCCCTAAGCTATAGGACCATAAGTGGAAGTGCCCTAGGCTCTGTTGCTTTGTTTTTTAGATGTTTCAGGAAACACCATACACTTCTCCAGAGTGGCTGTTGGCAATTTACATCCCGCCGATCAGCATAACAAGGCTCCCAGTTCTCCATGGCCTGTCCTGCCTTTCTGGATTTTATACTTTTTTCAGATGGCCCTTTTGACCAGGGGGCAGTGAGAGTTCATTGTAGTGCAGATTTCCTTTGCAAGCTTGCTTGGTTGGCGAAAAAGGGCGTATGCGTTTTTTCCTGAATATATTCAGGAAAAAACGCATACGCCCTTTTTGGCCAAGTGCATCATTGTGGACGTTCTGCCTCTTTTCCTATGCTTTACATGCAATTCCAGTCTACCTCCTGAAATCGGTTTCCTGCAATTCTGCCCTGCTTTCAAGTCCTCTTGGCAGCCTTACTTCAATATATTTTTGGACGATAGCTGTCATTTTTAACTCTGCAGGTTTGTGAATTACAGTGCCCCTGAGCTCCTTTCTTCAACTCGCTTTCTTGTGAGCTGGCCGCAACACCGCAGGATTGCTTCAGGACCTAGTGTGGTTCCGGCATGGCACGCTGAGCCTTTGGTTAATTCCTCTTCCTGGTGGGAAATGAGAGTTAAATTTGCCCGTCCAGACACCTCCAGCTAGTCTCTCATTGGTTCTCCCTATTCCTGTTCATTTTCCGCAGAAATTGCAAACTGGACCAAACAGGAGGTTAAAGGCACTGACTCTCCAAGTGAGGAGAGTGTTAGTAAAGCGTCTGGAATGTTGCATCCGAGTACCAGGGGACGAAATCTGACACATTTGAACACGTTTCCCGATCACACGGTGGATCATACTCTGGGTTCCACATGCATGTTTTAGCTGAAGGAAGAATCCCTTAAACCTGGAGAGTTGAGACCCATGGAATGGGTACCATGCAATATGACTTCAAAGGGTCTGCATTTGCTCACCGAACCTCACCAATCCTATCACTGCTGCGCTTATGCCACTGTACACACCCTTGATTCTCTTTCGGAGACATATAAATCCATAGGTTTTAAGATTCTTCCTAGTCAGGTATATTCTTAGACGTTTAATATGGGGTGTTGAGTCCTCTTCGTTGAGCAAGGAGTAGCTCTTGTCTATTACATATTTGGCTTATGGAACGGTATCTGTGATAATTTCAATCCTGGTTTTATGCAGAACCCCAACTCACCTTTCCCCTTAAGCAAGCATAAGTTGGTTTTCTACATTTGAGACCTTGTTCTGTTTTGTAATTCAGTTCCTGTGTAGCCAAGTTTACATTCCGTGTATTAGTGATATCTTATGATGTTTCTTTTTCTGTGTGACTTATCTCACTTAGAATCATCGTACCTGAATCCACTCATTATGCTGCTACGGGCCTGATGATATAGATTTCATTGCTGAGTGATATTGCATTGTACGTAAGTACCACAAATTCTTTATCCATTTTTCACCTTCTGTGGTATTGAATTTGTACTGTAAATGAGGTTCTTGTAAACAGAGCCATCCCAAACTTTGGGGTGGCTGTGTCTTTTTGATTTTAATTTCCCTAAGCTATAGGACCATAAGTGGAAGTGCCCTAGGCTCTGTTGCTTTGTTTTTTAGATGTTTCAGGAAACACCATACACTTCTCCAGAGTGGCTGTTGGCAATTTACATCCCGCCCATCAGCATAACAAGGCTCCCAGTTCTCCATGGCCTGTCCGGGCTTTCTGGATTTTAAACTTTTTTCAGATGGCCCTTTTGACTGGGGGGCAGTGAGACTTCATTGTACTGCAGATTTCCTTTGCAAGCTTGCTTGGTTGGCCAAAAAGGGCGTATGCGTTTTTTCCTGAATATATTCAGGAAACAACGCATACGCCCTTTTTGGCCAAGTGCATCATTGTGGACGTTCTGCCTCTTTTCCTATGCTTTACATGCAATTCCAGTCTACCTCCTGAAATCGGTTTCCTGCAATTCTGCCCCGCTTTCAAGTCCTCTTGGCAGCCTTACTTCAATATATTTTTGGACGATAGCTGTCATTTATAACTCTGCAGGTTTGTGAATTACAGTGCCCCTGAGCTCCTTTCTTCAACTCGCTTTCTTGTGAGCTGGCCGCAACACTGCAGGATTGCTTCAGGCCCTAGTGTCGTTCCGGCATGGCACGCTGAGCCTTTGGTTAATTCCTCTTCCTGGTGGGAAATGAGAGTTAAATTTGCCAATCCAGACACCTCCAGCTAGTCTCTCATTGGTTCTCCCTATTCCTGTTCATTTTCCGCAGAAATTGCAAACTGGGCCAAACAGGAGGTTAAAGGCACTGACTCTCCAAGTGGGGAGAGTTTTAGTAAAGCGTCTGGAATGTTGCACCCAAGTACCAGCGGAGAAAATCTGAGACACATTTGAACACGTTTCCCGATCACACGGTGGATCATACTCTGGGTTCCACATGCATGTTTTAGCTGAAGGAAGAATCCCTTAAACCTGGAGAGTTGAGACCCATGGAATGGCTGGCATGCAATATGACTTCAAAGGGTCTGCATTTGCTCATCAAACCTCACCAATCCTATCACTGCTGCGTTTATGCTGCTGTACACATGCTTGATTCTCTTTTGGAGACATATAAATCCATAGGTTTTAAGATTATTACTAGTCAGGTATATTCTTAGGCGATTAATATGGGGTGTAGAGTCCACTTCGTTGAGCAAGGAGTAGCTCTTGTCTATTACATATTTGGCTTATGGAATGGTATCTGTGCTAATTTCAATCTCTGGTTTTATGCAGAACCCCAACTCACCTTTCCCCTTAAGCAAGCATAAGTTGGTTTTCTACATTTGAGACCGTGTTCTGTTTTGTAATTCAGTTTCTGTGTAGCCAAGTTTACATTCCGTGTAGTAGTGATATCTTATGATGTTTCTTTTTCTGTGTGACTTATCTCACTTAGAATCATCGTACCTGAATCCACTCATTATGCTGCTACGGGCCTGATGATATAGATTTCATTGCTGAGTGATATTGCATTGTACATAAGTACCACAAATTCTTTATCCATTTTTCACCTTCTGTGATATTGAATTTGTACTGTAAATGAGGTTCTTGTAAACAGAGCCGTCCCAAACTTTGGGGTGGCTGTGTCTTTTTGATTTTAATTTCCCTAAGCTATAGGACCATAAGTGGAAGTGCCCTAGGCTCTGTTGCTTTGTTTTTTAGATGTTTCAGGAAACACCATACACTTCTCCAGAGTGGCTGTTGGCAATTTACATCCCGCCCATCAGCATAACAAGGCTCCCAGTTCTCCATGGCCTGTCCTGCCTTTCTGGATTTTACACTTTTTTCAGATGGCCCTTTTGACCGGGGGGCAGTGAGACTTCATTGTAGTGCAGATTTCCTTTGCAAGCTTGCTTGGTTGGCCAAAAAGGGCGTATGCGTTTTTTCCTGAATATATTCAGAAAAAAACGCATACGCCCTTTTTGGCCAAGTGCATCATTGTGGACGTTCTGCCTCTTTTCGTATGCTTTACATGCAATTCCTGTCTACCTCCTGAAATCGGTTTCCTGCAATTCTGCCCCGCTTTCAAGTCCTCTTGGCAGCCTTACTTCAATATATTTTTGGACGATAGCTGTCATTTTTAACTCTGCAGGTTTGTGAATTACAGTGCCCCTGAGCTCCTTTCTTCAACTCGCTTTCTTGTGAGCTGGCCGCAACACCGCAGGATTGCTTCAGGCCCTAGTGTGGTTCCGGCATGGCACGCTGAGCCTTTGGTTAATTCCTCTTCCTGGTGGGAAATGAGAGTTACATTTGCCCGTCCAGACACCTCCAGCTAGTCTCTCATTGGTTCTCCCTATTCCTGTTCATTTTCCGCAGAAATTGCAAACTGGGCCAAACAGGAGGTTAAAGGCACTGACTCTCCAAGTGGGGAGAGTTTTAGTAAAGCGTCTGGAATGTTGCACCCAAGTACCAGCGGAGAAAATCTGAGACACATTTGAACACGTTTCCTGATCACATGGTGGATCATACTCTGGGTTCCACATGCATGTTTTAGCTGAAGGAAGAATCCCTTAAACCTGGAGAGTTGAGACCCATGGAATGGCTAGCATGCAATATGACTTCAAAGGGTCTGCATTTGCTCATCAAACCTCACCAATCCTATCACTGCTGCGTTTATGCCGCTGTACACATGCTTGATTCTCTTTTGGAGACATATAAATCCATAGGTTTTAAGATTATTACTAGTCAGGTATATTCTTATGCGATTAATATGGGGTGTAGAGTCCACTTCGTTGAGCAAGGAGTAGCTCTTGTCTATTACATATTTGGCTTATGGAATGGTATCTGTGCTAATTTCAATCTCTGGTTTTATGCAGTACCCCAACTCACCTTTCCCCTTAAGCAAGCATAAGTTGGTTTTCTACATTTGAGACCGTGTTCTGTTTTGTAATTCAGTTTCTGTGTAGCCAAGTTTACATTCTGTGTAGTAGTGATATCTTATGATGTTTCTTTTTCTGTGTGACTTATCTCACTTAGAATCATCGTACCTGAATCCACTCATTATGCTGCTACGGGCCTGATGATATAGATTTCATTGCTGAGTGATATTGCATTGTACGTAAGTACCACAAATTCTTTATCCATTTTTCACCTTCTGTGATATTGAATTTGTACTGTAAATGAGGTTCTTGTAAACAGAGCCGTCCCAAACTTTGGGGTGGCTGTGTCTTTTTGATTTTAATTTCCCTAAGCTATAAGACCATAAGTGGAAGTGCCTTAGGCTCTGTTGCTTTGTTTTTTAGATGTTTCAGGAAACACCATACACTTCTCCAGAGTGGCTGTTGGCAATTTACATCCCGCCCATCAGCATAACAAGGCTCCCAGTTCTCCATGGCCTGTCCTGCCATTCTGGATTTTACACTTTTTTCAGATGGCCCTTTTGACCGGGGGCAGTGAGACTTCATTGTAGTGCAGATTTCCTTTGCAAGCTTGCTTGGTTGGCCAAAAAGGGCGTATGCGTTTTTTCCTGAATATATTCAGGAAAAAACGCATACGCCCTTTTTGGCCAAGTGCATCATTGTGGACGTTCTGCCTCTTTTCCTATGCTTTACATGCAATTCCAGTCTACCTCCTGAAATCGGTTTCCTGCAATCCTGCCCCGCTTTCAAGTCCTCTTGGCAGCCTTACTTCAATATATTTTTGGACGATAGCTGTCATTTTTAACTCTGCAGGTTTGTGAATTACAATGCCCCTGAGCTCCTTTCTTCAACTCGCTTTCTTGTGAGCTGGCCGCAACACCGCAGGATTGCTTCAGGCCCTAGTGTGGTTCTGGCATGGCACGCTGAGCCTTTGGTTAATTCCTCTTCCTGGTGGGAAATGAGAGTTAAATTTGCCCATCCAGACACCTCCAGCTAGTCTCTCATTGGTTCTCCCTATTCCTGTTCATTTTCCACAGAAATTGCAAACTGGGCCAAACAGGAGGTTAAAGGCACTGACTCTCCAAGTGGGGAGAGTGTTAGTAAAGCGTCTGGAATGTTGCACCCGAGTACCAGGGGACAAAAACTGAGACACATTTGAACACGTTTCCCGATCACATGGTGGATCATACTCTGGGTTCCACATGCATGTTTTAGCTGAAGGAAGAATCCCTTAAACCTGGAGATTTGAGACCCATGGAATGGCTACCATGCAATATGACTTCAAAGGGTCTGCATTTGCTCATCAAACCTCACCAATCCTATCACTGCTGCATTTATGCCGCTGTACACACGCTTGATTCTCTTTTGGAGACATATAAATCCATAGGTTTCAAGATTCTTACTAGTCAGGTATATTCTTAGACGTTTAATATGGGGTGTTGAGTCCACTTCGTTGAGCAAGGAGTAGCTCTTGTCTATTACATATTTGGCTTATGGAACGGTATCTGTGCTAATTTCAATCTCTGGTTTTATGCAGCACCCCAACTCACCTTTCCCCTTAAGCAAGCATAAGTTGGTTTTCTACATTTGAGATCCTGTTCTGTTTTGTAATTCAGTTCCTGTGTAGCCAAGTTTACATTCCATGTATTAGTGATATCTTATGATGTTTCTTTTTCTGTGTGACTTATGTCACTTAGAATCATCGTACCTGAATCCACTCATTATGCTGCTACGGGCCTGATGACATAGATTTCATTCCTGAGTGATATTGCATTGTACGTAAGTACCACAACTTCTTTATCTATTTTTCACTTTCTGCGATATTGAACTTGTACCATAAACGAGATTCTTGTAAACAGAGCCGGCCCAAACTTTGGGGTGGCTGTGTCTTTTTGATTTTAATTTCCCTAAGCTATAGGACCATAAGTGGAAGTGCCCTAGGCTCTGTTGCTTTGTTTTTTAGATGTTTCAGGAAACACCATACACTTCTCCAGAGTGGCTGTTGGCAATTTACATCCCGCCCATCAGCATAACAAGGCTCCCAATTCTCCATGGCCTGTCCTGCCTTTCTGGATTTTACACATTTTTCAGATGGCCCTTTTGACCGGGGGGCAGTGAGACTTCATTGTACTGCAGATTTCCTTTGCAAGCTTGCTTGGTTGGCCAAAAAGGGCGTATGCGTTTTTTCCTGAATATATTCAGGAAAAAACGCATACGCCCTTTTTGGCCAAGTGCATCATTGTGGACGTTCTGCCTCTTTTCCTATGCTTTACATGCAATTCCAGTCTACCTCCTGAAATCGGATTCCTGCAATTCTGCCCCGCTTTCGAGTCCTCTTGGCAGCCTTACTTCAATATATTTTTGGACGATAGCTGTCATTTATAACTCTGCAGGCTTGTGAATTACAGTGCCCCTGAGCTCCTTTCTTCAACTCGCTTTCTTGTGAGCTGGCCGCAACACCGCAGGATTGCTTCAGGCCCTAGTGTGGTTCCGGCATGGCTCGCTGAGCCTTTGGTTAATTCCTCTTCCTGGTGGGAAATGAGAGTTAAATTTGCCCGTCCAGACACCTCCATCTAGTCTCTCATTGGTTCTCCCTATTCCTGTTCATTTTCCGCAGAAATTGCAAACTGGGCCAAACAGGAGGTTAAAGGCACTGACTCTCCAAGTGGAGAGAGTGTTAGTAAAGCGTCTGGAATGTTGCACCCGAGTACCAGGGGACAAAAACTGAGACACATTTGAACACGTTTCCCGATCACACGGTGGATCATACTCTGGGTTCCACATGCATGTTTTAGCTGAAGGAAGAATCCCTTAAACCTGGAGAGTTGAGACCCATGGAATGGGTACCATGCAATATGACTTCAAAGGTTCTGCATTGGCTCACCGAACCTCACCAATCCTATTACTGCTGCATTTATGCCTCTGTAGACACGCTTGATTCTCTTTCGGAGACATATAAATCCATAGGTTTTAAGATACTTACTAGTCAGGTATATTCTTAGGCATTTAATATGGGGTGTTGAGTCCACTTTGTTGAGCAAGGAGTAGCTCTTGTCTATTACCTATTTGGCTTATGGAATGGTATCTGTGCTAATTTCAATCTCTGGTTTTATGCAGCACCCCAACTCACCTTTCCCCTTAAGCAAGCATAAGTTGGTTTTCTACATTTGAGATCCTGTTCTGTTTTGTAATTCAGTTCCTGTGTTGCCAAGTTTACATTCCGTGTATTAGTGATATCTTATGATGTTTCTTTTTCTGTGTGACTTATGTCACTTAGAATCATCGTACCTGAATCCACTCATTATGCTGCTACGGGCCTGATGACATAGATTTCATTCCTGAGTGATATTGCATTGTACGTAAGTACCACAACTTCTTTATCCATTTTTCACTTTCTGCGATATTGAACTTGTACCATAAACGAGATTCTTGTAAACAGAGCCGGCCCAAACTTTGGGGTGGCTGTGTCTTTTTGATTTTAATTTCCCTAAGCTATAGGACCATAAGTGGAAGTGCCCTAGGCTCTGTTGCTTTGTTTTTTAGATGTTTCAGGAAACACCATACACTTCTCCAGAGTGGCTGTTGGCAATTTACATCCCGCCCATCAGCATAACAAGGCTCCCAGTTCTCCATGGCCTGTCCTGCCTTTCTGGATTTTATACTTTTTTCAGATGGCCCTTTTGACCGGGGGGCAGTGAGACTTCATTGTACTGCAGATTTCCTTTGCAAGCTTGCTTGGTTGGCCAAAAAGGGCGTATGCGTTTTTTCCTGAATATATTCAGGAAAAAACGCATATGCCCTTTTTGGCCAAGTGCATCATTGTGGACGTTCTGCCTCTTTTCCTATGCTTTACATGCAATTCCAGTCTACCTCCTGAAATCGGATTCCTGCAATTCTGCCCCGCTTTCAAGTCCTCTTGGCAGCCTTACTTCAATATATTTTTGGACGATAGCTGTCATTTTTAACTCTGCAGGTTTGTGAATTACAGTGCCCCTGAGCTCCTTTCTTCAACTCGCTTTCTTGTGAGCTGGCCGCAACACCGCAGGATTGCTTCAGGCCCTAGTGTGGTTCCGGCATGGCACGCTGAGCCTTTGGTTAATTCCTCTTCCTGGTGGGAAATTAGAGTTAAATTTGCCCATCCAGACACCTCCAGCTAGTCTCTCATTGGTTCTCCCTATTCCTGTTCATTTTCCGCAGAAATTGCAAACTGGGCCAAACAGGAGGTTAAAGGCAATGACTCTCCAAGTGGGGAGAGTTTTAGTAAAGCGTCTGGAATGTTGCACCCGAGTACCAGGGGACAAAAACTGAGACACATTTGAACACGTTTCCCGATCACACGGTTGATCATACTCTGGGTTCCACATGCATGTTTTAGCTGAAGGAAGAATCCCTTAAACCTGGAGAGTTGAGACCCATGGAATGGGTACCATTCAATATGACTTCAAAGGTTCTGCATTGGCTCACCGAACCTCACCAATCCTATCACTGCTGCGCTTATGCCACTGTACACACGCTTGATTCTCTTTCGGAGACATATAAATCCATAGATTTTAAGATTCTTACTAGTCAGGTATATTCTTAGACGTTTAATATGGGGTGTTGAGTCCTCTTCGTTGAGCAAGGAGTAGCTCTTGTCTATTACATATTTGGCTTATGGAACGGTATCTGTGCTAATTTCAATCTCTGGTTTTATGCAGCACCCCAACTCACCTTTCCCCTTAAGCAAGCATAAGTTGGTTTTCTACATTTGAGACCTTGTTCTGTTTTGTAATTCAGTTCCTGTGTAGCCAAGTTTACATTCCGTGTAGTAGTGATATCTTATGATGTTTCTTTTTCTGTGTGACTTATCTCACTTAGAATCATCGTACCTGAATCCACTCATTATGCTGCTATGGGCCTGATGACATAGATTTCATTGCTGAGTGATATTGCATTGTACGTAAGTACCACAACTTCTTTATCCATTTTTCGCTTTCTGTGATATTGAACTTGTACCGTAAACGAGGTTCTTGTAAACAGAGCCGTCCCAAACTTTGGGGTGGATGTGTCTTTTTGATTTTAATTTCCCTAAGCTATACGACCATAAGTGGAAGTGCCCTAGGCTCTGTTGCTTTGTTTTTTAGATGTTTCAGGAAACACCATACACTTCTCCAGAGTGGCTGTTGGCAATTTACATCCCGCCCATCAGCATAACAAGGCTCCCAGTTCTCCATGGCCTGTCCTGCCTTTCTGGATTTTACACTTTTTTCAGATGGCCCTTTTGACCGGGGGGGCAGTGAGACTTCATGGTAGTGCAGATTTCCTTTGCAAGCTTGCTTGGTTGGCCAAAAAGGGCGTATGCGTTTTTTCCTGAATATATTCAGGAAAAAACGCATACGCCCTTTTTGGCCAAGTGCATCATTGTGGACGTTCTGCCTCTTTTCCTATGCTTTACATGCAATTCCAGTCTACCTCCTGAAATCGGTTTCCTGCAATTCTGCCCCGCTTTCAAGTCCTCTTGGCAGCCTTACTTCAATATATTTTTGGACGATAGCTGTCATTTTTAACTCTGCAGGTTTGTGAATTACAGTGCCCCTGAGCTCCTTTCTTCAACTCGCTTTCTTGTGAGCTGGCCGCAACACCGCAGGATTGCTTCAGGCCCTAGTGTGGTTCCGGCATGGCACGCTGAGCCTTTGGTTAATTCCTCTTCCTGGTGGGAAATGAGAGTTAAATTTGCCCATCCAGACACCTCCAGCTAGTCTCTCATTCGTTCTCCCTATTCCTGTTCATTTTCCACAGAAATTGCAAACTGGGCCAAACAGGAGGTTAAAGGCACTGACTCTCCAAGTGGGGAGAGTGTTAGTAAAGCGTCTGGAATGTTGCACCCGAGTACCAGGGGACAAAAACTGAGACACATTTGAACACGTTTCCCGATCACACGGTGGATCATACTCTGGGTTCCACATGCATGTTTTAGCTGAAGGAAGAATCCCTTAAACCTGGAGAGTTGAGACCCATGGAATGGGTACCATGCAATATGACTTCAAAGGGTCTGCATTTGCTCACCGAACCTCACCAATCCTATCACTGCTGTATTTATGCCGCTGTAGACACGCTTGATTCTCTTTCGGAGACATATAAATCCATAGGTTTTAAGATTCTTACTAGTCAAGTATATTCTTAGGCATTTAATATGGGGTGTTGAGTCCACTTCGTTGAGCAAGGAGTAGCTATTGTCTATTACCTATTTGGCTTATGGAATGGTATCTGTGCTAATTTCAATCTCTGGTTTTATGCAGCACCCCAACTCACCTTTCCCCTTAAGCAAGCATAAGTTGGTTTTCTACATTTGAGATCCTGTTCTGTTTTGTAATTCAGTTCCTGTGTAGCCAAGTTTACATTCCATGTATTAGTGATATCTTATGATGTTTCTTTTTCTGTGTGACTTATGTCACTTAGAATCATCGTACCTGAATCCACTCATTATGCTGCTACGGGCCTGATGACATAGATTTCATTCCTGAGTGATATTGCATTGTACGTAAGTACCACAACTTCTTTATCCATTTTTCACTTTCTGCGATATTGAACTTGTACCATAAACGAGATTCTTGTAAACAGAGCCGGCCCAAATTTTTGGGTGGCTGTGTCTTTTTGATTTTAATTTCCCTAAGCTATAGGACCATAAGTGGAAGTGCCCTAGGCTCTGTTGCTTTGTTTTTTAGATGTTTCAGGAAACACCATACACTTCTCCAGAGTGGCTGTTGGCAATTTACATCCCGCCCATCAGCATAACAAGGCTCCCAATTCTCCATGGCCTGTCCTGCCTTTCTGGATTTTACACATTTTTCAGATGGCCCTTTTGACCGGGGGGCAGTGAGACTTCATTGTACTGCAGATTTCCTTTGCAAGCTTGCTTGGTTGGCCAAAAAGGGCGTATGCGTTTTTTCCTGAATATATTCAGGAAAAAACGCATACGCCCTTTTTGGCCAAGTGCATCATTGTGGACGTTCTGCCTCTTTTCCTATGCTTTACATGTAATTCCAGTCTACCTCCTGAAATCGGATTCCTGCAATTCTGCCCCGCTTTCAAGTCCTCTTGGCAGCCTTACTTCAATATATTTTTGGACGATAGCTGTCATTTTTAACTCTGCAGGTTTGTGAATTACAGTGCCCCTGAGCTCCTTTCTTCAACTCGCTTTCTTGTGAGCTGGCCACAACACCGCAGCATTGCTTCAGGCCCTAGTGTGGTTCCGGCATGGCACGCTGAGCCTTTGGTTAATTCCTCTTCCTGGTGGGAAATGAGAGTTAAATTTGCCCGTCCAGACACCTCCAGCTAGTCTCTCATTGGTTCTCCCTATTCCTGTTCATTTTCCGCAGAAATTGCAAACTGGGCCAAACAGGAGGTTAAAGGCACTGACTCTCCAAGTGGGGAGAGTGTTAGTAAAGCGTATGGAATGTTGCACCTGAGTACCAGGGGACAAAAACTGAGACACATTTGAACACGTTTCCCGATCACACGGTGGATCATACTCTGGGTTCCACATGCATGTTTTAGCTGAAGGAAGAATCCCTTAAACCTGGAGAGTTGAGACCCATGGAATGGCTACCATGCAATATGACTTCAAAGGGTCTGCATTTGCTCATCAAACCTCACCAATCCTATCACTGCTGCGTTTATGCCGCTGTACACATGCTTGATTCTCTTTTGGAGACATATAAATCCATAGGTTTTAAGATTATTACTAGTCAGGTATATTCTTAGACGTTTAATATGGGGTGTAGAGTCCACTAGGTTGAGCAAGGAGTAGCTCTTGTCTATTACATATTTGGCTTATGGAATGGTATCTGTGCTAATTTCAATCTCTGGTTTTATGCAGAACCCCAACTCACCTTTCCCCTTAAGCAAGCATAAGTTGGTTTTCTACATTTGAGACCCTGTTCTGTTTTGTAATTCAGTTTCTGTGTAGCCAAGTTTACATTCCGTGTAGTAGTGATATCTTATGATGTTTCTTTTTCTGTGTGACTTATCTCACTTAGAATCATCGTACCTGAATCCACTCATTATGCTGCTACGGGCCTGATGATATAGATTTCATTGCTGAGTGATATTGCATTGTACGTAAGTACCACAAATTCTTTATCCATTTTTCACCTTCTGTGATATTGAATTTGTACTGTAAATGAGGTTCTTGTAAACAGAGCCGTCCCAAACTTTGGGGTGGCTGTGTCTTTTTGATTTTAATTTCCCTAAGCTATAGGACCATAAGTGGAAGTGCCCTAGGCTCTGTTGCTTTGTTTTTTAGATGTTTCAGGAAACACCATACACTTCTCCAGAGTGGCTGTTGGCAATTTACATCCCGCCCATCAGCATAACAAGGCTCCCAGTCCTCCATGGCCTGTCCTGCCTTTCTGGATTTTACACTTTTTTCAGATGGCCCTTTTGACCGGGGGGCAGTGAGACTTCATGGTAGTGCAGATTTCCTTTGCAAGCTTGCTTGGTTGGCCAAAAAGGGCGTATGCGTTTTTTCCTGAATATATTCAGGAAAAAACGCATACGCCCTTTTTGGCCAAGTGCATCATTGTGGACGTTCTGCCTCTTTTCCTATGCTTTACATGCAATTCCAGTCTACCTCCTGAAATCGGATTCCTGCAATTCTGCCCCGCTTTCGAGTCCTCTTGGCAGCCTTACTTCAATATATTTTTGGACGATAGCTGTCATTTATAACTCTGCAGGTTTGTGAATTACAGTGCCCCTGAGCTCCTTTCTTCAACTCGCTTTCTTGTGAGCTGGCCGCAACACCGCAGGATTGCTTCAGGCCGTAGTGTGGTTCCGGCATGGCACGCTGAGCCTTTGGTTAATTCCTCTTCCTGGTGGGAAATGAGAGTTAAATTTGCCCGTCCAGACACCTCCATCTAGTCTCTCATTGGTTCTCCCTATTCCTGTTCATTTTCCGCAGAAATTGCAAACTGGGCCAAACAGGAGGTTAAAGGCACTGACTCTCCAAGTGGAGAGAGTGTTAGTAAAGCGTCTGGAATGTTGCACCCGAGTACCAGGGGACAAAAACTGAGACACATTTGAACACGTTTCCCGATCACACGGTGGATCATACTCTGGGTTCCACATGCATGTTTTAGCTGAAGGAAGAATCCCTTAAACCTGGAGAGTTGAGACCCATGGAATGGGTACCATGGAATATGACTTCAAAGGTTCTGCATTGGCTCACCGAACCTCACCAATCCTATTACTGCTGCATTTATGCCTCTGTAGACACGCTTGATTCTCTTTCGGAGACATATAAATCCATAGGTTTTAAGATACTTACTAGTCAGGTATATTCTTAGGCATTTAATATGGGGTGTTGAGTCCACTTTGTTGAGCAAGGAGTAGCTCTTGTCTATTACCTATTTGGCTTATGGAATGGTATCTGTGCTAATTTCAATCTCTGGTTTTATGCAGCACCCCAACTCACCTTTCCCCTTAAGCAAGCATAAGTTGGTTTTCTACATTTGAGATCCTGTTCTGTTTTGTAATTCAGTTCCTGTGTAGCCAAGTTTACATTCCGTGTATTAGTGATATCTTATGATGTTTCTTTTTCTGTGTGACTTATGTCACTTAGAATCATCGTACCTGAATCCACTCATTATGCTGCTACGGGCCTGATGACATAGATTTCATTCCTGAGTGATATTGCATTGTACGTAAGTACCACAACTTCTTTATCCATTTTTCACTTTCTGCGATATTGAACTTGTACCATAAAAGAGATTCTTGTAAACAGAGCCGGCCCAAACTTTGGGGTGGCTGTGTCTTTTTGATTTTAATTTCCCTAAGCTATAGGACCATAAGTGGAAGTGCCCTAGGCTCTGTTGCTTTGTTTTTTAGATGTTTCAGGAAACACCATACACTTCTCCAGAGTGGCTGTTGGCAATTTACATCCCGCCCATCAGCATAACAAGGCTCCCAGTTCTCCATGGCCTGTCCTGCCTTTCTGGATTTTATACTTTTTTCAGATGGCCCTTTTGACCGGGGGGCAGTGAGACTTCATTGTACTGCAGATTTCCTTTGCAAGCTTGCTTGGTTGGCCAAAAAGGGCGTATGCGTTTTTTCCTGAATATATTCAGGAAAAAACGCATATGCCCTTTTTGGCCAAGTGCATCATTGTGGACGTTCTGCCTCTTTTCCTATGCTTTACATGCAATTCCAGTCTACCTCCTGAAATCGGATTCCTGCAATTCTGCCCCGCTTTCAAGTCCTCTTGGCAGCCTTACTTCAATATATTTTTGGACGATAGCTGTCATTTTTAACTCTGCAGGTTTGTGAATTACAGTGCCCCTGAGCTCCTTTCTTCAACTCGCTTTCTTGTGAGCTGGCCGCAACACCGCAGGATTGCTTCAGGCCCTAGTGTGGTTCCGGCATGGCACGCTGAGCCTTTGGTTAATTCCTCTTCCTGGTGGGAAATGAGAGTTAAATTTGCCCATCCAGACACCTCCAGCTAGTCTCTCATTGGTTCTCCCTATTCCTGTTCATTTTCCGCAGAAATTGCAAACTGGGCCAAACAGGAGGTTAAAGGCAATGACTCTCCAAGTGGGGAGAGTTTTAGTAAAGCGTCTGGAATGTTGCACCCGAGTACCAGGGGACAAAAACTGAGACACATTTGAACACGTTTCCCGATCACACGGTTGATCATACTCTGGGTTCCACATGCATGTTTTAGCTGAAGGAAGAATCCCTTAAACCTGGAGAGTTGAGACCCATGGAATGGGTACCATTCAATATGACTTCAAAGGTTCTGCATTGGCTCACCGAACCTCACCAATCCTATCACTGCTGCGCTTATGCCACTGTACACACGCTTGATTCTCTTTCGGAGACATATAAATCCATAGATTTTAAGATTCTTACTAGTCAGGTATATTCTTAGACGTTTAATATGGGGTGTTGAGTCCTCTTCGTTGAGCAAGGAGTAGCTCTTGTCTATTACATATTTGGCTTATGGAACGGTATCTGTGCTAATTTCAATCTCTGGTTTTATGCAGCACCCCAACTCACCTTTCCCCTTAAGCAAGCATAAGTTGGTTTTCTACATTTGAGACCTTGTTCTGTTTTGTAATTCAGTTCCTGTGTAGCCAAGTTTACATTCCGTGTAGTAGTGATATCTTATGATGTTTCTTTTTCTGTGTGACTTATCTCACTTAGAATCATCGTACCTGAATCCACTCATTATGCTGCTATGGGCCTGATGACATAGATTTCATTGCTGAGTGATATTGCATTGTACGTAAGTACCACAACTTCTTTATCCATTTTTCGCTTTCTGTGATATTGAACTTGTACCGTAAACGAGGTTCTTGTAAACAGAGCCGTCCCAAACTTTGGGGTGGCTGTGTCTTTTTGATTTTAATTTCCCTAAGCTATACGACCATAAGTGGAAGTGCCCTAGGCTCTGTTGCTTTGTTTTTTAGATGTTTCAGGAAACACCATACACTTCTCCAGAGTGGCTGTTGGCAATTTACATCCCGCCCATCAGCATAACAAGGCTCCCAGTTCTCCATGGCCTGTCCTGCCTTTCTGGATTTTACACATTTTTCAGATGGCCCTTTTGACCGGGGGGCAGTGAGACTTCATTGTACTGCAGATTTCCTTTGCAAGCTTGCTTGGTTGGCCAAAAAGGGCGTATGCGTTTTTTCCTGAATATATTCAGGAAAAAACACATACGCCCTTTTTGGCCAAGTGCATCATTGTGGACGTTCTGCCTCTTTTCCTATGCTTTACATGTAATTCCAGTCTACCTCCTGAAATCGGTTTCCTGCAATTCTGCCCCGCTTTCAAGTCCTCTTGGCAGCCTTACTTCAATATATTTTTGGACGATAGCTGTCATTTATAACTCTGCAGGTTTGTGAATTACAGTGCCCCTAAGCTCCTTTCTTCAACTCGCTTTCTTGTGAGCTGGCCGCAACACCGCAGGATTGCTTCAGGCCCTAGTGTGGTTCCGGCATGACACGCTGAGCCTTTGGTTAATTCCTCTTCCTGGTGGGAAATGAGAGTTAAATTTGCCCGTCCAGGCACCTCCAGCTAGTCTCTCATTGGTTCTCCCTATTCCTGTTCATTTTCCGCAGAAATGGCAAACTGGGCCAAACAGGAGGTTAAAGGCACTGACTCTCCAAGTGGGGAGAGTGTTAGTAAAGCGTCTGGAATGTTGCACCCGAGTACCAGGGGACGAAACCTGAGACATATTTGAACACGTTTCCCGATCACATGGTGGATCATACTCTGGGTTCCACATGCATGTTTTAGCTGAAGGAAGAATCCCTTAAACCTGGAGAGTTGAGACCCATGGAATGGGTACCATGCAATATGACTTCAAAGGTTCTGCATTGGCTCACCGAACCTCACCAATCCTATCACTGCTGCGCTTATGCCGCTGTACACACGCTTGATTCTCTTTCGGAGACATATAAATCCATAGATTTTAAGATTCTTCCTAGTCAGGTATATTCTTAGACGTTTAATATGGGGTGTTGAGTCCTCTTCGTTGAGCAAGGAGTAGCTCTTGTCTATTACATATTTGGCTTATGGAACGGTATCTGTGCTAATTTCAATCTCTGGTTTTATGCAGCACCCCAACTCACCTTTCCCCTTAAGCAAGCATAAGTTGGTTTTCTACATTTGAGACCCTGTTCTGTTTTGTAATTCAGTTCCTGTGTAGCCAAGTTTACATTCCGTGTAGTAGTGATATCTTATGATGTTTCTTTTTCTGTGTGACTTATCTCACTTAGAATCATCGTACCTGAATCCACTCATTATGCTGCTACGGGCCTGATGACATAGATTTCATTGCTGAGTGATATTGCATTGTACGTAAGTACCACCACTTCTTTATCCATTTTTCGCTTTCTGTGATATTGAACTTGTACCGTAAACGAGGTTCTTGTAAACAGAGCCGTCCCAAACTTTGGGGTGGCTGTGTCTTTTTGATTTTAATTTCCCTAAGCTATAGGACCATAAGTGGAAGTGCCCTAGGCTCTGTTGCTTTGTTTTTTAGATGTTTCAGGAAACACCATACACTTCTCCAGAGTGGCTGTTGGCAATTTACATCCCGCCCATCAGCATAACAAGGCTCCCACGTCTCCATGGCCTGTCCTGCCTTTCTGGATTTTACACTTTTTTCAGATGGCCCTTTTGACCGGGGGGCAGTGAGACTTCATTGTAGTGCAGATTTCCTTTGCAAGCTTGCTTGGTTGGCCAAAAAGTGTGTATGCGTTTTTTCCTGAATATATTCAGGAAAAAACGCATACGCCCTTTTTGGCCAAGTGCATCATTGTGGACATTCTGCCTCTTTTCCTATGCTTTACATGCAATTCCAGTCTACCTCCTGAAATCGGTTTCCTGCAATTCTGCCCCGCTTTCAAGTCCTCTTGGCAGCCTTACTTCAATATATTTTTGGATGATAGCTGTCATTTATAACTCTGCAGGTTTGTGAATTACAGTGCCTCTGAGCTCCTTTCTTCAACTCGCTTTCTTGTGAGCTGGCCGCAACACCGCAGGATTGCTTCAGGCCCTAGTGTCGTTCCGGCATGGCACGCTGAGCCTTTGGTTAATTCCTCTTCCTGGTGGGAAATGAGAGTTAAATTTGCCCGTCCAGACACCTCCAGCTAGTCTCTCATTGGTTCTCCCTATTCCTGTTCAACTTTCAAAGAATTTGCAAACTGGGCCAAACAGGAGGTTAAAGGCACTGACTCTCCAAGTGGGGAGAGTGTTAGTAAAGCGTCTGGAATGTTGCACCCGAGTACCAGGGGACGAAACCTGAGACACATTTGAACACGTTTCCCGATCACACGGTGGATCATACTCTGGGTTCCACATGCATGTTTTAGCTGAAGGAAGAATCCCTTAAACCTGGAGAGTTGAGACCCTTGGCATGGGTACCATGCAATATGACTTCAAAGGGTCTGCATTGGCTCACCGAACCTCACCAATCCTATCACTGCTGCGCTAATGCACTGTACACACGCTTCATTCTCTTTCAGAGACATATAAATCCATAGGTTTTAAGATTCTTACTAGTCAGGTATATTCTTAGGCGTTTAATATGGGGTGTAGAGTCCACTTCGTTGAGCAAGGAGTAGCTCTTGTCTATTACATATTTGGCTTATGGAACGGTATCTGTGCTAATTTCAATCTCTGGTTTTATGCAGCACCCCAACTCACCTTTGCCCTTAAGCAAGCATAAGTTGGTTTTCTACATTTGAGACCCTGTTCTGTTTTGTAATTCAGTTCCTGTGTAGCCAAGTTTACATTCCGTGTAGTAGTGATATCTTATGATGTTTCTTTTTCTGTGTGACTCATTTCACTTAGAATCATCGTACCTGAATCCACTCATTATGCTGCTACGGGACTGATGACATAGATTTCATTGCTGAGTGATATTGCATTGTACGTAAGTACCACAACTTCTTTATCCATTTTTCGCTTTCTGTGATATTGAACTTGTACCGTAAACGAGGTTCTTGTAAACAGAGCCGTCCCAAACTTTGGGGTGGCTGTGTCTTTTTGATTTTAATTTCCCTAAGCTATAGGACCATAAGTGGAAGTGCCCTAGGCTCTGTTGCTTTGTTTTTTAGATGTTTCAGGAAACACCATACACTTCTCCAGAGTGGCTGTTGGCAATTTACATCCCGCCCATCAGCATAACAAGGCTCCCAGTTCTCCATGGCCTGTCCTGCCTTTCTGGATTTTATACTTTTTTCAGATGGCCCTTTTGACCGGGGGGCAGTGAGACTTCATTGTAGTGCAGATTTCCTTTGCAAGCTTGCTTGGTTGGCCAAAAAGGGCGTATGCGTTTTTTCCTGAATATATTCAGGAAAAAACGCATACGCCCTTTTTGGCCAAGTGCATCATTGTGGACGTTCTGCCTCTTTTCCTATGCTTTACATGCAATTCCAGTCTACCTCCTGAAATCGGTTTCCTGCAATTCTGCCCCGCTTTCAAGTCCTCTTGGCAGCCTTACTTCAATATATTTTTGGACGATAGCTGTCATTTTTAACTCTGCAGGTTTGTGAATTACAGTGCCCCTGAGCTCCTTTCTTCAACTCGCTTTCTTGTGAGCTGGCCGCAACACCGCAGGATTGCTTCAGGCCCTAGTGTGGTTCCGGCATGGCACGCTGAGCCTTTGGTTAATTCCTCTTCCTGGTGGGAAATGAGAGTTAAATTTGCCCGTCCAGACACCTCCATCTAGTCTCTCATTGGTTCTCCCTATTCCTGTTCATTTTCCGCAGAAATTGCAAACTGGGCCAAACAGGAGGTTAAAGGCACTGACTCTCCAAGTGGAGAGAGTGTTAGTAAAGCGTCTGGAATGTTGCACCCGAGTACCAGGGGACAAAAACTGAGACACATTTGAACACGTTTCCCGATCACACGGTGGATCATACTCTGGGTTCCACATGCATGTTTTAGCTGAAGGAAGAATCCCTTAAACCTGGAGAGTTGAGACCCATGGAATGGGTACCATGCAATATGACTTCAAAGGTTCTGCATTGGCTCACCGAACCTCACCAATCCTATTACTGCTGCATTTATGCCTCTGTAGACACGCTTGATTCTCTTTCGGAGACATATAAATCCATAGGTTTTAAGATACTTACTAGTCAGGTATATTCTTAGGCATTTAATATGGGGTGTTGAGTCCACTTTGTTGAGCAAGGAGTAGCTCTTGTCTATTACCTATTTGGCTTATGGAATGGTATCTGTGCTAATTTCAATCTCTGGTTTTATGCAGCACCCCAACTCACCTTTCCCCTTAAGCAAGCATAAGTTGGTTTTCTACATTTGAGATCCTGTTCTGTTTTGTAATTCAGTTCCTGTGTAGCCAAGTTTACATTCCGTGTATTAGTGATATCTTATGATGTTTCTTTTTCTGTGTGACTTATGTCACTTAGAATCATCGTACCTGAATCCACTCATTATGCTGCTACGGGCCTGATGACATAGATTTCATTCCTGAGTGATATTGCATTGTACGTAAGTACCACAACTTCTTTATCCATTTTTCACTTTCTGCGATATTGAACTTGTACCATAAAAGAGATTCTTGTAAACAGAGCCGGCCCAAACTTTGGGGTGGCTGTGTCTTTTTGATTTTAATTTCCCTAAGCTATAGGACCATAAGTGGAAGTGCCCTAGGCTCTGTTGCTTTGTTTTTTAGATGTTTCAGGAAACACCATACACTTCTCCAGAGTGGCTGTTGGCAATTTACATCCCGCCCATCAGCATAACAAGGCTCCCAGTTCTCCATGGCCTGTCCTGCCTTTCTGGATTTTATACTTTTTTCAGATGGCCCTTTTGACCGGGGGGCAGTGAGACTTCATTGTACTGCAGATTTCCTTTGCAAGCTTGCTTGGTTGGCCAAAAAGGGCGTATGCGTTTTTTCCTGAATATATTCAGGGAAAAACGCATATGCCCTTTTTGGCCAAGTGCATCATTGTGGACGTTCTGCCTCTTTTCCTATGCTTTACATGCAATTCCAGTCTACCTCCTGAAATCGGATTCCTGCAATTCTGCCCCGCTTTCAAGTCCTCTTGGCAGCCTTACTTCAATATATTTTTGGACGATAGCTGTCATTTTTAACTCTGCAGGTTTGTGAATTACAGTGCCCCTGAGCTCCTTTCTTCAACTCGCTTTCTTGTGAGCTGGCCGCAACACCGCAGGATTGCTTCAGGCCCTAGTGTGGTTCCGGCATGGCACGCTGAGCCTTTGGTTAATTCCTCTTCCTGGTGGGAAATGAGAGTTAAATTTGCCCATCCAGACACCTCCAGCTAGTCTCTCATTGGTTCTCCCTATTCCTGTTCATTTTCCGCAGAAATTGCAAACTGGGCCAAACAGGAGGTTAAAGGCAATGACTCTCCAAGTGGGGAGAGTTTTAGTAAAGCGTCTGGAATGTTGCACCCGAGTACCAGGGGACAAAAACTGAGACACATTTGAACACGTTTCCCGATCACACGGTTGATCATACTCTGGGTTCCACATGCATGTTTTAGCTGAAGGAAGAATCCCTTAAACCTGGAGAGTTGAGACCCATGGAATGGGTACCATTCAATATGACTTCAAAGGTTCTGCATTGGCTCACCGAACCTCACCAATCCTATCACTGCTGCGCTTATGCCACTGTACACACGCTTGATTCTCTTTCGGAGACATATAAATCCATAGATTTTAAGATTCTTACTAGTCAGGTATATTCTTAGACGTTTAATATGGGGTGTTGAGTCCTCTTCGTTGAGCAAGGAGTAGCTCTTGTCTATTACATATTTGGCTTATGGAACGGTATCTGTGCTAATTTCAATCTCTGGTTTTATGCAGCACCCCAACTCACCTTTCCCCTTAAGCAAGCATAAGTTGGTTTTCTACATTTGAGACCTTGTTCTGTTTTGTAATTCAGTTCCTGTGTAGCCAAGTTTACATTCCGTGTAGTAGTGATATCTTATGATGTTTCTTTTTCTGTGTGACTTATCTCACTTAGAATCATCGTACCTGAATCCACTCATTATGCTGCTATGGGCCTGATGACATAGATTTCATTGCTGAGTGATATTGCATTGTACGTAAGTACCACAACTTCTTTATCCATTTTTCGCTTTCTGTGATATTGAACTTGTACCGTAAACGAGGTTCTTGTAAACAGAGCCGTCCCAAACTTTGGGGTGGCTGTGTCTTTTTGATTTTAATTTCCCTAAGCTATACGACCATAAGTGGAAGTGCCCTAGGCTCTGTTGCTTTGTTTTTTAGATGTTTCAGGAAACACCATACACTTCTCCAGAGTGGCTGTTGGCAATTTACATCCCGCCCATCAGCATAACAAGGCTCCCAGTTCTCCATGGCCTGTCCTGCCTTTCTGGATTTTACACATTTTTCAGATGGCCCTTTTGACCGGGGGGCAGTGAGACTTCATTGTACTGCAGATTTCCTTTGCAAGCTTGCTTGGTTGGCCAAAAAGGGCGTATGCGTTTTTTCCTGAATATATTCAGGAAAAAACACATACGCCCTTTTTGGCCAAGTGCATCATTGTGGACGTTCTGCCTCTTTTCCTATGCTTTACATGTAATTCCAGTCTACCTCCTGAAATCGGTTTCCTGCAATTCTGCCCCGCTTTCAAGTCCTCTTGGCAGCCTTACTTCAATATATTTTTGGACGATAGCTGTCATTTATAACTCTGCAGGTTTGTGAATTACAGTGCCCCTAAGCTCCTTTCTTCAACTCGCTTTCTTGTGAGCTGGCCGCAACACCGCAGGATTGCTTCAGGCCCTAGTGTGGTTCCGGCATGACACGCTGAGCCTTTGGTTAATTCCTCTTCCTGGTGGGAAATGAGAGTTAAATTTGCCCGTCCAGGCACCTCCAGCTAGTCTCTCATTGGTTCTCCCTATTCCTGTTCATTTTCCGCAGAAATGGCAAACTGGGCCAAACAGGAGGTTAAAGGCACTGACTCTCCAAGTGGGGAGAGTGTTAGTAAAGCGTCTGGAATGTTGCACCCGAGTACCAGGGGACGAAACCTGAGACATATTTGAACACGTTTCCCGATCACATGGTGGATCATACTCTGGGTTCCACATGCATGTTTTAGCTGAAGGAAGAATCCCTTAAACCTGGAGAGTTGAGACCCATGGAATGGGTACCATGCAATATGACTTCAAAGGTTCTGCATTGGCTCACCGAACCTCACCAATCCTATCACTGCTGCGCTTATGCCGCTGTACACACGCTTGATTCTCTTTCGGAGACATATAAATCCATAGATTTTAAGATTCTTCCTAGTCAGGTATATTCTTAGACGTTTAATATGGGGTGTTGAGTCCTCTTCGTTGAGCAAGGAGTAGCTCTTGTCTATTACATATTTGGCTTATGGAACGGTATCTGTGCTAATTTCAATCTCTGGTTTTATGCAGCACCCCAACTCACCTTTCCCCTTAAGCAAGCATAAGTTGGTTTTCTACATTTGAGACCCTGTTCTGTTTTGTAATTCAGTTCCTGTGTAGCCAAGTTTACATTCCGTGTAGTAGTGATATCTTATGATGTTTCTTTTTCTGTGTGACTTATCTCACTTAGAATCATCGTACCTGAATCCACTCATTATGCTGCTACGGGCCTGATGACATAGATTTCATTGCTGAGTGATATTGCATTGTACGTAAGTACCACCACTTCTTTATCCATTTTTCGCTTTCTGTGATATTGAACTTGTACCGTAAACGAGGTTCTTGTAAACAGAGCCGTCCCAAACTTTGGGGTGGCTGTGTCTTTTTGATTTTAATTTCCCTAAGCTATAGGACCATAAGTGGAAGTGCCCTAGGCTCTGTTGCTTTGTTTTTTAGATGTTTCAGGAAACACCATACACTTCTCCAGAGTGGCTGTTGGCAATTTACATCCCGCCCATCAGCATAACAAGGCTCCCACGTCTCCATGGCCTGTCCTGCCTTTCTGGATTTTACACTTTTTTCAGATGGCCCTTTTGACTGGGGGGCAGTGAGACTTCATTGTAGTGCAGATTTCCTTTGCAAGCTTGCTTGGTTGGCCAAAAAGTGCGTATGCGTTTTTTCCTGAATATATTCAGGAAAAAACGCATACGCCCTTTTTGGCCAAGTGCATCATTGTGGACGTTCTGCCTCTTTTCCTATGCTTTACATGCAATTCCAGTCTACCTCCTGAAATCGGTTTCCTGCAATTCTGCCCCGCTTTCAAGTCCTCTTGGCAGCCTTACTTCAATATATTTTTGGATGATAGCTGTCATTTATAACTCTGCAGGTTTGTGAATTACAGTGCCTCTGAGCTCCTTTCTTCAACTCGCTTTCTTGTGAGCTGGCCGCAACACCGCAGGATTGCTTCAGGCCCTAGTGTCGTTCCGGCATGGCACGCTGAGCCTTTGGTTAATTCCTCTTCCTGGTGGGAAATGAGAGTTAAATTTGCCCGTCCAGACACCTCCAGCTAGTCTCTCATTGGTTCTCCCTATTCCTGTTCAACTTTCAAAGAATTTGCAAACTGGGCCAAACAGGAGGTTAAAGGCACTGACTCTCCAAGTGGGGAGAGTGTTAGTAAAGCGTCTGGAATGTTGCACCCGAGTACCAGGGGACAAAACCTGAGACACATTTGAACACGTTTCCCGATCACACGGTGGATCATACTCTGGGTTCCACATGCATGTTTTAGCTGAAGGAAGAATCCCTTAAACCTGGAGAGTTGAGACCCTTGGCATGGGTACCATGCAATATGACTTCAAAGGGTCTGCATTGGCTCACCGAACCTCACCAATCCTATCACTGCTGCGCTAATGCACTGTACACACGCTTCATTCTCTTTCAGAGACATATAAATCCATAGGTTTTAAGATTCTTACTAGTCAGGTATATTCTTAGGCGTTTAATATGGGGTGTAGAGTCCACTTCGTTGAGCAAGGAGTAGCTCTTGTCTATTACATATTTGGCTTATGGAACGGTATCTGTGCTAATTTCAATCTCTGGTTTTATGCAGCACCCCAACTCACCTTTGCCCTTAAGCAAGCATAAGTTGGTTTTCTACATTTGAGACCCTGTTCTGTTTTGTAATTCAGTTCCTGTGTAGCCAAGTTTACATTCCGTGTAGTAGTGATATCTTATGATGTTTCTTTTTCTGTGTGACTTATTTCACTTAGAATCATCGTACCTGAATCCACTCATTATGCTGCTACGGGACTGATGACATAGATTTCATTGCTGAGTGATATTGCATTGTACGTAAGTACCACAACTTCTTTATCCATTTTTCGCTTTCTGTGATATTGAACTTGTACCGTAAACGAGGTTCTTGTAAACAGAGCCGTCCCAAACTTTGGGGTGGCTGTGTCTTTTTGATTTTAATTTCCCTAAGCTATAGGACCATAAGTGGAAGTGCCCTAGGCTCTGTTGCTTTGTTTTTTAGATGTTTCAGGAAACACCATACACTTCTCCAGAGTGGCTGTTGGCAATTTACATCCCGCCCATCAGCATAACAAGGCTCCCAGTTCTCCATGGCCTGTCCTGCCTTTCTGGATTTTATACTTTTTTCAGATGGCCCTTTTGACCGGGGGGCAGTGAGACTTCATTGTAGTGCAGATTTCTTTGCAAGCTTGCTTGGTTGGCCAAAAAGGGCGTATGCGTTTTTTCCTGAATATATTCAGGAAAAAACGCATACGCCCTTTTTGGCCAAGTGCATCATTGTGGACGTTCTGCCTCTTTTCCTATGCTTTACATGCAATTCCAGTCTACCTCCTGAAATCGGTTTCCTGCAATTCTGCCCCGCTTTCAAGTCCTCTTGGCAGCCTTACTTCAATATATTTTTGGACGATAGCTGTCATTTTTAACTCTGCAGGTTTGTGAATTACAGTGCCCCTGAGCTCCTTTCTTCAACTCGCTTTCTTGTGAGCTGGCCGCAACACCGCAGGATTGCTTCAGGCCCTAGTGTGGTTCCGGCATGGCACGCTGAGCCTTTGGTTAATTCCTCTTCCTGGTGGGAAATGAGAGTTAAATTTGCCCATCCAGACACCTCCAGCTAGTCTCTCATTGGTTCTCCCTATTCCTGTTCATTTTCCGCAGAAATTGCAAACTGGGCCAAACAGGAGGTTAAAGGCAATGACTCTCCAAGTGGGGAGAGTTTTAGTAAAGCGTCTGGAATGTTGCACCCGAGTACCAGGGGACAAAAACTGAGACACATTTGAACACGTTTCCCGATCACACGGTTGATCATACTCTGGGTTCCACATGCATGTTTTAGCTGAAGGAAGAATCCCTTAAACCTGGAGAGTTGAGACCCATGGAATGGGTACCATTCAATATGACTTCAAAGGTTCTGCATTGGCTCACCGAACCTCACCAATCCTATCACTGCTGCGCTTATGCCACTGTACACACGCTTGATTCTCTTTCGGAGACATATAAATCCATAGATTTTAAGATTCTTACTAGTCAGGTATATTCTTAGACGTTTAATATGGGGTGTTGAGTCCTCTTCGTTGAGCAAGGAGTAGCTCTTGTCTATTACATATTTGGCTTATGGAACGGTATCTGTGCTAATTTCAATCTCTGGTTTTATGCAGCACCCCAACTCACCTTTCCCCTTAAGCAAGCATAAGTTGGTTTTCTACATTTGAGACCTTGTTCTGTTTTGTAATTCAGTTCCTGTGTAGCCAAGTTTACATTCCGTGTAGTAGTGATATCTTATGATGTTTCTTTTTCTGTGTGACTTATCTCACTTAGAATCATCGTACCTGAATCCACTCATTATGCTGCTATGGGCCTGATGACATAGATTTCATTGCTGAGTGATATTGCATTGTACGTAAGTACCACAACTTCTTTATCCATTTTTCGCTTTCTGTGATATTGAACTTGTACCGTAAACGAGGTTCTTGTAAACAGAGCCGTCCCAAACTTTGGGGTGGCTGTGTCTTTTTGATTTTAATTTCCCTAAGCTATACGACCATAAGTGGAAGTGCCCTAGGCTCTGTTGCTTTGTTTTTTAGATGTTTCAGGAAACACCATACACTTCTCCAGAGTGGCTGTTGGCAATTTACATCCCGCCCATCAGCATAACAAGGCTCCCAGTTCTCCATGGCCTGTCCTGCCTTTCTGGATTTTACACATTTTTCAGATGGCCCTTTTGACCGGGGGGCAGTGAGACTTCATTGTACTGCAGATTTCCTTTGCAAGCTTGCTTGGTTGGCCAAAAAGGGCGTATGCGTTTTTTCCTGAATATATTCAGGAAAAAACACATACGCCCTTTTTGGCCAAGTGCATCATTGTGGACGTTCTGCCTCTTTTCCTATGCTTTACATGTAATTCCAGTCTACCTCCTGAAATCGGTTTCCTGCAATTCTGCCCCGCTTTCAAGTCCTCTTGGCAGCCTTACTTCAATATATTTTTGGACGATAGCTGTCATTTATAACTCTGCAGGTTTGTGAATTACAGTGCCCCTAAGCTCCTTTCTTCAACTCGCTTTCTTGTGAGCTGGCCGCAACACCGCAGGATTGCTTCAGGCCCTAGTGTGGTTCCGGCATGACACGCTGAGCCTTTGGTTAATTCCTCTTCCTGGTGGGAAATGAGAGTTAAATTTGCCCGTCCAGGCACCTCCAGCTAGTCTCTCATTGGTTCTCCCTATTCCTGTTCATTTTCCGCAGAAATGGCAAACTGGGCCAAACAGGAGGTTAAAGGCACTGACTCTCCAAGTGGGGAGAGTGTTAGTAAAGCGTCTGGAATGTTGCACCCGAGTACCAGGGGACGAAACCTGAGACATATTTGAACACGTTTCCCGATCACATGGTGGATCATACTCTGGGTTCCACATGCATGTTTTAGCTGAAGGAAGAATCCCTTAAACCTGGAGAGTTGAGACCCATGGAATGGGTACCATGCAATATGACTTCAAAGGTTCTGCATTGGCTCACCGAACCTCACCAATCCTATCACTGCTGCGCTTATGCCGCTGTACACACGCTTGATTCTCTTTCGGAGACATATAAATCCATAGATTTTAAGATTCTTCCTAGTCAGGTATATTCTTAGACGTTTAATATGGGGTGTTGAGTCCTCTTCGTTGAGCAAGGAGTAGCTCTTGTCTATTACATATTTGGCTTATGGAACGGTATCTGTGCTAATTTCAATCTCTGGTTTTATGCAGCACCCCAACTCACCTTTCCCCTTAAGCAAGCATAAGTTGGTTTTCTACATTTGAGACCCTGTTCTGTTTTGTAATTCAGTTCCTGTGTAGCCAAGTTTACATTCCGTGTAGTAGTGATATCTTATGATGTTTCTTTTTCTGTGTGACTTATCTCACTTAGAATCATCGTACCTGAATCCACTCATTATGCTGCTACGGGCCTGATGACATAGATTTCATTGCTGAGTGATATTGCATTGTACGTAAGTACCACCACTTCTTTATCCATTTTTCGCTTTCTGTGATATTGAACTTGTACCGTAAACGAGGTTCTTGTAAACAGAGCCGTCCCAAACTTTGGGGTGGCTGTGTCTTTTTGATTTTAATTTCCCTAAGCTATAGGACCATAAGTGGAAGTGCCCTAGGCTCTGTTGCTTTGTTTTTTAGATGTTTCAGGAAACACCATACACTTCTCCAGAGTGGCTGTTGGCAATTTACATCCCGCCCATCAGCATAACAAGGCTCCCACGTCTCCATGGCCTGTCCTGCCTTTCTGGATTTTACACTTTTTTCAGATGGCCCTTTTGACCGGGGGGCAGTGAGACTTCATTGTAGTGCAGATTTCCTTTGCAAGCTTGCTTGGTTGGCCAAAAAGTGCGTATGCGTTTTTTCCTGAATATATTCAGGAAAAAACGCATACGCCCTTTTTGGCCAAGTGCATCATTGTGGACGTTCTGCCTCTTTTCCTATGCTTTACATGCAATTCCAGTCTACCTCCTGAAATCGGTTTCCTGCAATTCTGCCCCGCTTTCAAGTCCTCTTGGCAGCCTTACTTCAATATATTTTTGGATGATAGCTGTCATTTATAACTCTGCAGGTTTGTGAATTACAGTGCCTCTGAGCTCCTTTCTTCAACTCGCTTTCTTGTGAGCTGGCCGCAACACCGCAGGATTGCTTCAGGCCCTAGTGTCGTTCCGGCATGGCACGCTGAGCCTTTGGTTAATTCCTCTTCCTGGTGGGAAATGAGAGTTAAATTTGCCCGTCCAGACACCTCCAGCTAGTCTCTCATTGGTTCTCCCTATTCCTGTTCATTTTCCGCAGAAATTGCAAACTGGGCCAAACAGGAGGTTAAAGGCACTGACTCTCCAAGTGGGGAGAGTTTTAGTAAAGCGTCTGGAATGTTGCACCCAAGTACCAGCGGAGAAAATCTGAGACACATTTGAACACGTTTCCCGATCACACGGTGGATCATACTCTGGGTTCCACATGCATGTTTTAGCTGAAGGAAGAATCCCTTAAACCTGGAGAGTTGAGACCCATGGAATGGCTAGCATGAAATATGACTTCAAAGGGTCTGCATTTGCTCATCAAACCTCACCAATCCTATCACTGCTGCGTTTATGCCGCTGTACACATGCTTGATTCTCTTTTGGAGACATATAAATCCATAGGTTTTAAGATTATTACTAGTCAGGTATATTCTTAGGCGATTAATATGGGGTGTAGAGTCCACTTCGTTGAGCAAGGAGTAGCTCTTGTCTATTACATATTTGGCTTATGGAATGGTATCTGTGCTAATTTCAATCTCTGGTTTTATGCAGAACCCCAACTCACCTTTCCCCTTAAGAAAGCATAAGTTGGTTTTCTACATTTGAGACCGTGTTCTGTTTTGTAATTCAGTTTCTGTGTAGCCAAGTTTTCATTCCGTGTAGTAGTGATATCTTATGATGTTTCTTTTTCTGTGTGACTTATCTCACTTAGAATCATCGTACCTGAATCCACTCATTATGCTGCTACGGGCCTGATGATATAGATTTCATTGCTGAGTGATATTGCATTGTACGTAAGTACCACAAATTCTTTATCCATTTTTCACCTTCTGTGGTATTGAATTTGTACTGTAAATGAGGTTCTTGTAAACAGAGCCATCCCAAACTTTGGGGTGGCTGTGTCTTTTTGATTTTAATTTCCCTAAGCTATAGGACCATAAGTGGAAGTGCCCTAGGCTCTGTTGCTTTGTTTTTTAGATGTTTCAGGAAACACCATACACTTCTCCAGAGTGGCTGTTGGCAATTTACATCCCGCCCATCAGCATAACAAGGCTCCCAGTTCTCCATGGCCTGTCCGGGCTTTCTGGATTTTAAACTTTTTTCAGATGGCCCTTTTGACTGGGGGGCAGTGAGACTTCATTGTACTGCAGATTCCCTTTGCAAGCTTGCTTGGTTGGCCAAAAAGGGCGTATGCGTTTTTTCCTGAATATATTCAGGATAAAACGCATACGCCCTTTTTGGCCAAGTGCATCATTGTGGACGTTCTGCCTCTTTTCCTATGCTTTACATGCAATTCCAGTCTACCTCCTGAAATCGGTTTCCTGCAATTCTGCCCCGCTTTCAAGTCCTCTTGGCAGCCTTACTTCAATATATTTTTGGACGATAGCTGTCATTTATAACTCTGCAGGTTTGTGAATTACAGTGCCCCTGAGCTCCTTTCTTCAACTCGCTTTCTTGTGAGCTGGCCGCAACACCGCAGGATTGCTTCAGGCCCTAGTGTCGTTCCGGCATGGCACGCTGAGCCTTTGGTTAATTCCTCTTCCTGGTCGGAAATAAGAGTTATATTTGCCCGTCCAGGCACCTCCAGCTAGTCTCTCACTGGTTCTCCCTATTCCTGTTCATCTTCCGCAAATATTGCAAACTGGGCCAAACAGGAGGTTAAAGGCACTGACTCTCCAAGTGGGGAGAGTGTTAGTAAAGCGTCTGGAATGTTGCACCCGAGTACCAGGGGACAAAACCTGAGACACATTTGAACACGTTTCCCGATCACATGGTGGATCATACTCTGGGTTCCACATGCATGTTTTAGCTGAAGGAAGAATCCCTTAAACCTGGAGAGTTGAGACCCATGGAATGGGTACCATGCAATATGACTTCAAAGGTTCTGCATTGGCTCACCGAACCTCACCAATCCTATCACTGCTGCGCTTATGCCACTGTACACACCCTTGATTCTCTTTCGGAGACATATAAATCCATAGGTTTTAAGATTCTTCCTAGTCAGGTATATTCTTAGACGTTTAATATGGGGTGTTGAGTCCTCTTCGTTGAGCAAGGAGTAGCTCTTGTCTATTACATATTTGGCTTATGGAACGGTATCTGTGCTAATTTCAATCTCTGGTTTTATGCAGCACCCCAACTCACCTTTCCCCTTAAGCAAGCATAAGTTGGTTTTCTACATTTGAGACCTTGTTCTGTTTTGTAATTCAGTTCCTGTGTAGCCAAGTTTACATTCCGTGTATTAGTGATATCTTATGATGTTTCTTTTTCTGTGTGACTTATCTCACTTAGAATCATCGTACCTGAATCCACTCATTATGCTGCTATGGGCCTGATGACATAGATTTCATTGCTGAGTGATATTGCATTGTACGTAAGTACCACAACTTCTTTATCCATTTTTCGCTTTCTGTGATATTGAACTTGTACCGTAAACGAGGTTCTTGTAAACAGAGCCGTCCCAAACTTTGGGGTGGCTGTGTTTTTTTGATTTTAATTTCCCTAAGCTATAGGACCATAAGTGGAAGTGCCCTAGGCTCTGATGCTTTGTTTTTTAGATGTTTCAGGAAACACCATACACTTCTCCAGAGTGGCTGTTGGCAATTTACATCCCGCCCATCAGCATAACAAGTCTCCCAGTTCTCCATGGCCTGTCCGGACTTTCTGGATTTTACACTTTTTTCAGATGGCCCTTTTGACTGGGGGGCAGTGAGACTTCATTGTAGTGCAGATTTCTTTTGCAAGCTTGCTTGGTTGGCCAAAAAGGGCGTATGCGTTTTTTCCTGAATATATTCAGGAAAAAACGCATACGCCCTTTTTGGCCAAGTGCATCATTGTGGACGTTCTGCCTCTTTTCCTATGCTTTACATGCAATTCCAGTCTACCTCCTGAAATCGGTTTCCTGCAATTCTGCCCCGCTTTCAAGTCCTCTTGGCAGCCTTACTTCAATATATTTTTGGACGATAGCTGTCATTTATAACTCTGCAGGTTTGTGAATTACAGTGCCCCTGAGCTCCTTTCTTCAACTCGCTTTCTTGTGAGCTGGCCGCAACACTGCAGGATTGCTTCAGGCCCTAGTGTCGTTCCGGCATGGCACGCTGAGCCTTTGGTTAATTCCTCTTCCTGGTGGGAAATGAGAGTTAAATTTGCCAATCCAGACACCTCCAGCTAGTCTCTCATTTGTTCTCCCTATTCCTGTTCATTTTCCGCAGAAATTGCAAACTGGGCCAAACAGGAGGTTAAAGGCACTGACTCTCCAAGTGGGGAGAGTTTTAGTAAAGCGTCTGGAATGTTGCACCCAAGTACCAGCGGAGAAAATCTGAGACACATTTGAACACGTTTCCCGATCACACGGTGGATCATACTCTGGGTTCCACATGCATGTTTTAGCTGAAGGAAGAATCCCTTAAACCTGGAGAGTTGAGACCCATGGAATGGCTGGCATGCAATATGACTTCAAAGGGTCTGCATTTGCTCATCAAACCTCACCAATCCTATCACTGCTGCGTTTATGCTGCTGTACACATGCTTGATTCTCTTTTGGAGACATATAAATCCATAGGTTTTAAGATTATTACTAGTCAGGTATATTCTTAGGCGATTAATATGGGGTGTAGAGTCCACTTCGTTGAGCAAGGAGTAGCTCTTGTCTATTACATATTTGGCTTATGGAATGGTATCTGTGCTAATTTCAATCTCTGGTTTTATGCAGAACCCCAACTCACCTTTCCCCTTAAGCAAGCATAAGTTGGTTTTCTACATTTGAGACCGTGTTCTGTTTTGTAATTCAGTTTCTGTGTAGCCAAGTTTACATTCCGTGTAGTAGTGATATCTTATGATGTTTCTTTTTCTGTGTGACTTATCTCACTTAGAATCATCGTACCTGAATCCACTCATTATGCTGCTACGGGCCTGATGATATAGATTTCATTGCTGAGTGATATTGCATTGTACGTAAGTACCACAAATTCTTTATCCATTTTTCACCTTCTGTGATATTGAATTTGTACTGTAAATGAGGTTCTTGTAAACAGAGCCGTCCCAAACTTTGGGGTGGCTGTGTCTTTTTGATTTTAATTTCCCTAAGCTATAGGACCATAAGTGGAAGTGCCCTAGGCTCTGTTGCTTTGTTTTTTAGATGTTTCAGGAAACACCATACACTTCTCCAGAGTGGCTGTTGGCAATTTACATCCCGCCCATCAGCATAACAAGGCTCCCAGTTCTCCATGGCCTGTCCTGCCTTTCTGGATTTTACACTTTTTTCAGATGGCCCTTTTGACCGGGGGGCAGTGAGACTTCATTGTAGTGCAGATTTCCTTTGCAAGCTTGCTTGGTTGGCCAAAAAGGGCGTATGCGTTTTTTCCTGAATATATTCAGAAAAAAACGCATACGCCCTTTTTGGCCAAGTGCATCATTGTGGACGTTCTGCCTCTTTTCGTATGCTTTACATGCAATTCCTGTCTACCTCCTGAAATCGGTTTCCTGCAATTCTGCCCCGCTTTCAAGTCCTCTTGGCAGCCTTACTTCAATATATTTTTGGACGATAGCTGTCATTTTTAACTCTGCAGGTTTGTGAATTACAGTGCCCCTGAGCTCCTTTCTTCAACTCGCTTTCTTGTGAGCTGGCCGCAACACCGCAGGATTGCTTCAGGCCCTAGTGTGGTTCCGGCATGGCACGCTGAGCCTTTGGTTAATTCCTCTTCCTGGTGGGAAATGAGAGTTACATTTGCCCGTCCAGACACCTCCAGCTAGTCTCTCATTGGTTCTCCCTATTCCTGTTCATTTTCTGCAGAAATTGCAAACTGGGCCAAACAGGAGGTTAAAGGCACTGACTCTCCAAGTGGGGAGAGTTTTAGTAAAGCGTCTGGAATGTTGCACCCAAGTACCAGCGGAGAAAATCTGAGACACATTTGAACACGTTTCCTGATCACATGGTGGATCATACTCTGGGTTCCACATGCATGTTTTAGCTGAAGGAAGAATCCCTTAAACCTGGAGAGTTGAGACCCATGGAATGGCTAGCATGCAATATGACTTCAAAGGGTCTGCATTTGCTCATCAAACCTCACCAATCCTATCACTGCTGCGTTTATGCCGCTGTACACATGCTTGATTCTCTTTTGGAGACATATAAATCCATAGGTTTTAAGATTATTACTAGTCAGGTATATTCTTACGCGATTAATATGGGGTGTAGAGTCCACTTCGTTGAGCAAGGAGTAGCTCTTGTCTATTACATATTTGGCTTATGGAATGGTATCTGTGCTAATTTCAATCTCTGGTTTTATGCAGAACCCCAACTCACCTTTCCCCTTAAGCAAGCATAAGTTGGTTTTCTACATTTGAGACCCTGTTCTGTTTTGTAATTCAGTTCCTGTGTAGCCAAGTTTACATTCCGTGTAGTAGTGATATCTTATGATGTTTCTTTTTCTGTGTGACTTATCTCACTTAGAATCATCGTACCTGAATCCACTCATTATGCTGCTACGGGCCTGATGACATAGATTTCATTGCTGAGTGATATTGCATTGTACGTAAGTACCACCACTTCTTTATCCATTTTTCGCTTTCTGTGATATTGAACTTGTACCGTAAACGAGGTTCTTGTAAACAGAGCCGTCCCAAACTTTGGGGTGGCTGTGTCTTTTTGATTTTAATTTCCCTAAGCTATAGGACCATAAGTGGAAGTGCCCTAGGCTCTGTTGCTTTGTTTTTTAGATGTTTCAGGAAACACCATACACTTCTCCAGAGTGGCTGTTGGCAATTTACATCCCGCCCATCAGCATAACAAGGCTCCCACGTCTCCATGGCCTGTCCTGCCTTTCTGGATTTTACACTTTTTTCAGATGGCCCTTTTGACCGGGGGGCAGTGAGACTTCATTGTAGTGCAGATTTCCTTTGCAAGCTTGCTTGGTTGGCCAAAAAGTGCGTATGCGTTTTTTCCTGAATATATTCAGGAAAAAACGCATACGTCCTTTTTGGCCAAGTGCATCATTGTGGACGTTCTGCCTCTTTTCCTATGCTTTACATGCAATTCCAGTCTACCTCCTGAAATCGGTTTCCTGCAATTCTGCCCCGCTTTCAAGTCCTCTTGGCAGCCTTACTTCAATATATTTTTGGATGATAGCTGTCATTTATAACTCTGCAGGTTTGTGAATTACAGTGCCTCTGAGCTCCTTTCTTCAACTCGCTTTCTTGTGAGCTGGCCGCAACACCGCAGGATTGCTTCAGGCCCTAGTGTCGTTCCGGCATGGCACGCTGAGCCTTTGGTTAATTCCTCTTCCTGGTGGGAAATGAGAGTTAAATTTGCCCGTCCAGACACCTCCAGCTAGTCTCTCATTGGTTCTCCCTATTCCTGTTCAACTTTCAAAGAATTTGCAAACTGGGCCAAACAGGAGGTTAAAGGCACTGACTCTCCAAGTGGGGAGAGTGTTAGTAAAGCGTCTGGAATGTTGCACCCGAGTACCAGGGGACGAAACCTGAGACACATTTGAACACGTTTCCCGATCACACGGTGGATCATACTCTGGGTTCCACATGCATGTTTTAGCTGAAGGAAGAATCCCTTAAACCTGGAGAGTTGAGACCCTTGGCATGGGTACCATGCAATATGACTTCAAAGGGTCTGCATTGGCTCACCGAACCTCACCAATCCTATCACTGCTGCGCTAATGCACTGTACACACGCTTCATTCTCTTTCAGAGACATATAAATCCATAGGTTTTAAGATTCTTACTAGTCAGGTATATTCTTAGGCGTTTAATATGGGGTGTAGAGTCCACTTCGTTGAGCAAGGAGTAGCTCTTGTCTATTACATATTTGGCTTATGGAACGGTATCTGTGCTAATTTCAATCTCTGGTTTTATGCAGCACCCCAACTCACCTTTGCCCTTAAGCAAGCATAAGTTGGTTTTCTACATTTGAGACCCTGTTCTGTTTTGTAATTCAGTTCCTGTGTAGCCAAGTTTACATTCCGTGTAGTAGTGATATCTTATGATGTTTCTTTTTCTGTGTGACTTATTTCACTTAGAATCATCGTACCTGAATCCACTCATTATGCTGCTACGGGACTGATGACATAGATTTCATTGCTGAGTGATATTGCATTGTACGTAAGTACCACAACTTCTTTATCCATTTTTCGCTTTCTGTGATATTGAACTTGTACCGTAAACGAGGTTCTTGTAAACAGAGCCGTCCCAAACTTTGGGGTGGCTGTGTCTTTTTGATTTTAATTTCCCTAAGCTATAGGACCATAAGTGGAAGTGCCCTAGGCTCTGTTGCTTTGTTTTTTAGATGTTTCAGGAAACACCATACACTTCTCCAGAGTGGCTGTTGGCAATTTACATCCCGCCCATCAGCATAACAAGGCTCCCAGTTCTCCATGGCCTGTCCTGCCTTTCTGGATTTTATACTTTTTTCAGATGGCCCTTTTGACCGGGGGGCAGTGAGACTTCATTGTAGTGCAGATTTCTTTGCAAGCTTGCTTGGTTGGCCAAAAAGGGCGTATGCGTTTTTTCCTGAATATATTCAGGAAAAAACGCATACGCCCTTTTTGGCCAAGTGCATCATTGTGGACGTTCTGCCTCTTTTCCTATGCTTTACATGCAATTCCAGTCTACCTCCTGAAATCGGTTTCCTGCAATTCTGCCCCGCTTTCAAGTCCTCTTGGCAGCCTTACTTCAATATATTTTTGGACGATAGCTGTCATTTTTAACTCTGCAGGTTTGTGAATTACAGTGCCCCTGAGCTCCTTTCTTCAACTCGCTTTCTTGTGAGCTGGCCGCAACACCGCAGGATTGCTTCAGGCCGTAGTGTGGTTCCGGCATGGCACGCTGAGCCTTTGGTTAATTCCTCTTCCTGGTGGGAAATGAGAGTTACATTTGCCCATCCAGACACCTCCAGCTAGTCTCTCATTGGTTCTCCCTATTCCTGTTCATTTTCCGCAGAAATGGCAAACTGGGCCAAACAGGAGGTTAAAGGTACTGACTCTCCAAGTGGGGAGAGTTTTAGTAAAGCGTCTGGAATGTTGCACCCAAGTACCAGCGGAGAAAATCTGAGACACATTTGAACACGTTTCCCGATCACACGGTGGATCATACTCTGGGTTCCACATGCATGTTTTAGCTGAAGGAAGAATCCCTTAAACCTGGAGAGTTGAGACCCATGGAATGGCTACCATGCAATATGACTTCAAAGGGTCTGCATTTGCTCATCAAACCTCACCAATCCTATCACTGCTGCGTTTATGCCGCTGTACACATGCTTGATTCTCTTTTGGAGACATATAAATCCATAGGTTTTAAGATTATTACTAGTCAGGTATATTCTTAGGCGATTAATATGGGGTGTAGAGTCCACTTCGTTGAGCAAGGAGTAGCTCTTGTCTATTACATATTTGGCTTATGGAATGGTATCTGTGCTAATTTCAATCTCTGGTTTTATGCAGAACCCCAACTCACCTTTCCCCTTAAGCAAGCATAAGTTGGTTTTCTACATTTGAGACCGTGTTCTGTTTTGTAATTCAGTTTCTGTGTAGCCAAGTTTTCATTCCGTGTAGTAGTGATATCTTATGATGTTTCTTTTTCTGTGTGACTTATCTCACTTAGAATCATCGTACCTGAATCCACTCATTATGCTGCTACGGGCCTGATGATATAGATTTCATTGCTGAGTGATATTGCATTGTACGTAAGTACCACAAATTCTTTATCCATTTTTCACCTTCTGTGATATTGAATTTGTACTGTAAATGAGGTTCTTGTAAACAGAGCCGTCCCAAACTTTGGGGTGGCTGTGTCTTTTTGATTTTAATTTCCCTAAGCTATAGGACCATAAGTGGAAGTGCCCTAGGCTCTGTTGCTTTGTTTTTTAGATGTTTCAGGAAACACCATACACTTCTCCAGAGTGGCTGTTGGCAATTTACATCCCGCCCATCAGCATAACAAGGCTCCCAGTTCTCCATGGCCTGTCCTGCCTTTCTGGATTTTATACTTTTTTCAGATGGCCCTTTTGACCAGGGGGCAGTGAGAGTTCATTGTAGTGCAGATTTCCTTTGCAAGCTTGCTTGGTTGGCCAAAAAGGGCGTATGCGTTTTTTCCTGAATATATTCAGGAAAAAACGCATACGCCCTTTTTGGCCAAGTGCATCATTGTGGACGTTCTGCCTCTTTTCCTATGCTTTACATGCAATTCCAGTCTACCTCCTGAAATCGGTTTCCTGCAATTCTGCCCTGCTTTCAAGTCCTCTTGGCAGCCTTACTTCAATATATTTTTGGACGATAGCTGTCATTTTTAACTCTGCAGGTTTGTGAATTACAGTGCCCCTGAGCTCCTTTCTTCAACTCGCTTTCTTGTGAGCTGGCCGCAACACCGCAGGATTGCTTCAGGCCCTAGTGTCGTTCCGGCATGGCACGCTGAGCCTTTGGTTAATTCCTCTTCCTGGTGGGAAATGAGAGTTAAATTTGCCCGTCCAGACACCTCCAGCTAGTCTCTCATTGGTTCTCCCTATTCCTGTTCATTTTCCGCAGAAATTGCAAACTGGACCAAACAGGAGGTTAAAGGCACTGACTCTCCAAGTGAGGAGAGTGTTAGTAAATCGTCTGGAATGTTGCACCCGAGTACCAGGGGACGAAATCTGACACATTTGAACACGTTTCCCGATCACACGGTGGATCATACTCTGGGTTCCACATGCATGTTTTAGCTGAAGGAAGAATCCCTTAAACCTGGAGAGTTGAGACCCATGGAATGGGTACCATGCAATATGACTTCAAAGGGTCTGCATTTGCTCACCGAACCTCACCAATCCTATCACTGCTGCACTTATGCCACTGTACACACCCTTGATTCTCTTTCGGAGACATATAAATCCATAGGTTTTAAGATTCTTCCTAGTCAGGTATATTCTTAGACGTTTAATATGGGGTGTTGAGTCCTCTTCGTTGAGCAAGGAGTAGCTCTTGTCTATTACATATTTGGCTTATGGAACGGTATCTGTGATAATTTCAATCCTGGTTTTATGCAGCACCCCAACTCACCTTTCCCCTTAAGCAAGCATAAGTTGGTTTTCTACATTTGAGACCTTGTTCTGTTTTGTAATTCAGTTCCTGTGTAGCCAAGTTTACATTCCGTGTATTAGTGATATCTTATGATGTTTCTTTTTCTGTGTGACTTATCTCACTTAGAATCATCGTACCTGAATCCACTCATTATGCTGCTATGGGCCTGATGACATAGATTTCATTGCTGAGTGATATTGCATTGTACGTAAGTACCACAACTTCTTTATCCATTTTTCGCTTTCTGTGATATTGAACTTGTACCGTAAACGAGGTTCTTGTAAACAGAGCCGTCCCAAACTTTGGGGTGGCTGTGTTTTTTTGATTTTAATTTCCCTAAGCTATACGACCATAAGTGGAAGTGCCCTAGGCTCTGTTGCTTTGTTTTTTAGATGTTTCAGGAAACACCATACACTTCTCCAGAGTGGCTGTTGGCAATTTACATCCCGCCCATCAGCATAACAAGGCTCCCAGTTCTCCATGGCCTGTCCTGCCTTTCTGGATTTTACACTTTTTTCAGATGTCCCTTTTGACCGGGGGGCAGTGAGACTTCATTGTAGTGCAGATTTCCTTTGCAAGCTTGCTTGGTTGGCCAAAAAGGGCGTATGCGTTTTTTCCTGAATATATTCAGGAAAAAACGCATACGCCCTTTTTGGCCAAGTGCATCATTGTGGACGTTCTGCCTCTTTTCCTATGCTTTACATGCAATTCCAGTCTACCTCCTGAAATCGGTTTCCTGCAATTCTGCCCCGCTTTCAAGTCCTCTTGGCCGCCTTACTTCAATATATTTTTGGACGATAGCTGTCATTTATAACTCTGCAGGTTTGTGAATTACAGTGCCCCTGAGCTCCTTTCTTCAACTCGCTTTCTTGTGAGCTGGCCGCAACACCGCAGGATTGCTTCAGGCCCTAGTGTGGTTCCGGCATGGCACGCTGAGCCTTTGGTTAATTCCTCTTCCTGGTGGGAAATGAGAGTTACATTTGCCCATCCAGACACCTCCAGCTAGTCTCTCATTGGTTCTCCCTATTCCTGTTCATTTTCCGCAGAAATTGCAAACTGGGCCAAACAGGAGGTTAAAGGCACTGACTCTCCAAGTGGGGAGAGTTTTAGTAAAGCGTCTGGAATGTTGCACCCAAGTACCAGCGGAGAAAATCTGAGACACATTTGAACACGTTTCCCGATCACACGGTGGATCATACTCTGGGTTCCACATGCATGTTTTAGCTGAAGGAAGAATCCCTTAAACCTGGAGAGTTGAGACCCATGGAATGGCTAGCATGAAATATGACTTCAAAGGGTCTGCATTTGCTCATCAAACCTCACCAATCCTATCACTGCTGCGTTTATGCCGCTGTACACATGCTTGATTCTCTTTTGGAGACATATAAATCCATAGGTTTTAAGATTATTACTAGTCAGGTATATTCTTAGGCGATTAATATGGGGTGTAGAGTCCACTTCGTTGAGCAAGGAGTAGCTCTTGTCTATTACATATTTGGCTTATGGAATGGTATCTGTGCTAATTTCAATCTCTGGTTTTATGCAGAACCCCAACTCACCTTTCCCCTTAAGAAAGCATAAGTTGGTTTTCTACATTTGAGACCGTGTTCTGTTTTGTAATTCAGTTTCTGTGTAGCCAAGTTTTCATTCCGTGTAGTAGTGATATCTTATGATGTTTCTTTTTCTGTGTGACTTATCTCACTTAGAATCATCGTACCTGAATCCACTCATTATGCTGCTACGGGCCTGATGATATAGATTTCATTGCTGAGTGATATTGCATTGTACGTAAGTACCACAAATTCTTTATCCATTTTTCACCTTCTGTGGTATTGAATTTGTACTGTAAATGAGGTTCTTGTAAACAGAGCCATCCCAAACTTTGGGGTGGCTGTGTCTTTTTGATTTTAATTTCCCTAAGCTATAGGACCATAAGTGGAAGTGCCCTAGGCTCTGTTGCTTTGTTTTTTAGATGTTTCAGGAAACACCATACACTTCTCCAGAGTGGCTGTTGGCAATTTACATCCCGCCCATCAGCATAACAAGGCTCCCAGTTCTCCATGGCCTGTCCGGGCTTTCTGGATTTTAAACTTTTTTCAGATGGCCCTTTTGACTGGGGGGCAGTGAGACTTCATTGTACTGCAGATTCCCTTTGCAAGCTTGCTTGGTTGGCCAAAAAGGGCGTATGCGTTTTTTCCTGAATATATTCAGGAAAAAACGCATACGCCCTTTTTGGCCAAGTGCATCATTGTGGACGTTCTGCCTCTTTTCCTATGCTTTACATGCAATTCCAGTCTACCTCCTGAAATCGGTTTCCTGCAATTCTGCCCCGCTTTCAAGTCCTCTTGGCAGCCTTACTTCAATATATTTTTGGACGATAGCTGTCATTTATAACTCTGCAGGTTTGTGAATTACAGTGCCCCTGAGCTCCTTTCTTCAACTCGCTTTCTTGTGAGCTGGCCGCAACACCGCAGGATTGCTTCAGGCCCTAGTGTCGTTCCGGCATGGCACGCTGAGCCTTTGGTTAATTCCTCTTCCTGGTCGGAAATAAGAGTTATATTTGCCCGTCCACGCACCTCCAGCTAGTCTCTCACTGGTTCTCCCTATTCCTGTTCATCTTCCGCAAATATTGCAAACTGGGCCAAACAGGAGGTTAAAGGCACTGACTCTCCAAGTGGGGAGAGTGTTAGTAAAGCGTCTGGAATGTTGCACCCGAGTACCAGGGGACAAAACCTGAGACACATTTGAACACGTTTCCCGATCACATGGTGGATCATACTCTGGGTTCCACATGCATGTTTTAGCTGAAGGAAGAATCCCTTAAACCTGGAGAGTTGAGACCCATGGAATGGGTACCATGCAATATGACTTCAAAGGTTCTGCATTGGCTCACCGAACCTCACCAATCCTATCACTGCTGCGCTTATGCCACTGTACACACCCTTGATTCTCTTTCGGAGACATATAAATCCATAGGTTTTAAGATTCTTCCTAGTCAGGTATATTCTTAGACGTTTAATATGGGGTGTTGAGTCCTCTTCGTTGAGCAAGGAGTAGCTCTTGTCTATTACATATTTGGCTTATGGAACGGTATCTGTGCTAATTTCAATCTCTGGTTTTATGCAGCACCCCAACTCACCTTTCCCCTTAAGCAAGCATAAGTTGGTTTTCTACATTTGAGACCTTGTTCTGTTTTGTAATTCAGTTCCTGTGTAGCCAAGTTTACATTCCTTGTATTAGTGATATCTTATGATGTTTCTTTTTCTGTGTGACTTATCTCACTTAGAATCATCGTACCTGAATCCACTCATTATGCTGCTATGGGCCTGATGACATAGATTTCATTGCTGAGTGATATTGCATTGTACGTAAGTACCACAACTTCTTTATCCATTTTTCGCTTTCTGTGATATTGAACTTGTACCGTAAACGAGGTTCTTGTAAACAGAGCCGTCCCAAACTTTGGGGTGGCTGTGTTTTTTTGATTTTAATTTCCCTAAGCTATAGGACCATAAGTGGAAGTGCCCTAGGCTCTGATGCTTTGTTTTTTAGATGTTTCAGGAAACACCATACACTTCTCCAGAGTGGCTGTTGGCAATTTACATCCCGCCCATCAGCATAACAAGTCTCCCAGTTCTCCATGGCCTGTCCGGACTTTCTGGATTTTACACTTTTTTCAGATGGCCCTTTTGACTGGGGGGCAGTGAGACTTCATTGTAGTGCAGATTTCTTTTTCAAGCTTGCTTGGTTGGCCAAAAAGGGCGTATGCGTTTTTTCCTGAATATATTCAGGAAAAAACGCATACGCCCTTTTTGGCCAAGTGCATCATTGTGGACGTTCTGCCTCTTTTCCTATGCTTTACATGCAATTCCAGTCTACCTCCTGAAATCGGTTTTCTGCAATTCTGCCCCGCTTTCAAGTCCTCTTGGCAGCCTTACTTCAATATATTTTTGGACGATAGCTGTCATTTATAACTCTGCAGGTTTGTGAATTACAGTGCCCCTGAGCTCCTTTCTTCAACTCGCTTTCTTGTGAGCTGGCCGCAACACTGCAGGATTGCTTCAGGCCCTAGTGTCGTTCCGGCATGGCACGCTGAGCCTTTGGTTAATTCCTCTTCCTGGTGGGAAATGAGAGTTAAATTTGCCAATCCAGACACCTCCAGCTAGTCTCTCATTTGTGCTCCCTATTCCTGTTCATTTTCCGCAGAAATTGCAAACTGGGCCAAACAGGAGGTTAAAGGCACTGACTCTCCAAGTGGGGAGAGTTTTAGTAAAGCGTCTGGAATGTTGCACCCAAGTACCAGCGGAAAAAATCTGAGACACATTTGAACACGTTTCCCGATCACACGGTGGATCATACTCTGGGTTCCACATGCATGTTTTAGCTGAAGGAAGAATCCCTTAAACCTGGAGAGTTGAGACCCATGGAATGGCTGGCATGCAATATGACTTCAAAGGGTCTGCATTTGCTCATCAAACCTCACCAATCCTATCACTGCTGCGTTTATGCTGCTGTACACATGCTTGATTCTCTTTTGGAGACATATAAATCCATAGGTTTTAAGATTATTACTAGTCAGGTATATTCTTAGGCGATTAATATGGGGTGTAGAGTCCACTTCGTTGAGCAAGGAGTAGCTCTTGTCTATTACATATTTGGCTTATGGAATGGTATCTGTGCTAATTTCAATCTCTGGTTTTATGCAGAACCCCAACTCACCTTTCCCCTTAAGCAAGCATAAGTTGGTTTTCTACATTTGAGACCGTGTTCTGTTTTGTAATTCAATTTCTGTGTAGCCAAGTTTACATTCCGTGTAGTAGTGATATCTTATGATGTTTCTTTTTCTGTGTGACTTATCTCACTTAGAATCATCGTACCTGAATCCACTCATTATGCTGCTACGGGCCTGATGATATAGATTTCATTGCTGAGTGATATTGCATTGTACGTAAGTACCACAAATTCTTTATCCATTTTTCACCTTCTGTGATATTGAATTTGTACTGTAAATGAGGTTCTTGTAAACAGAGCCGTCCCAAACTTTGGGGTGGCTGTGTCTTTTTGATTTTAATTTCCCTAAGCTATAGGACCATAAGTGGAAGTGCCCTAGGCTCTGTTGCTTTGTTTTTTAGATGTTTCAGGAAACACCATACACTTCTCCAGAGTGGCTGTTGGCAATTTACATCCCGCCCATCAGCATAACAAGGCTCCCAGTTCTCCATGGCCTGTCCTGCCTTTCTGGATTTTACACTTTTTTCAGATGGCCCTTTTGACCGGGGGGCAGTGAGACTTCATTGTAGTGCAGATTTCCTTTGCAAGCTTGCTTGGTTGGCCAAAAAGGGCGTATGCGTTTTTTCCTGAATATATTCAGAAAAAAACGCATACGCCCTTTTTGGCCAAGTGCATCATTGTGGACGTTCTGCCTCTTTTCGTATGCTTTACATGCAATTCCTGTCTACCTCCTGAAATCGGTTTCCTGCAATTCTGCCCCGCTTTCAAGTCCTCTTGGCAGCCTTACTTCAATATATTTTTGGACGATAGCTGTCATTTTTAACTCTGCAGGTTTGTGAATTACAGTGCCCCTGAGCTCCTTTCTTCAACTCGCTTTCTTGTGAGCTGGCCGCAACACCGCAGGATTGCTTCAGGCCCTAGTGTGGTTCCGGCATGGCACGCTGAGCCTTTGGTTAATTCCTCTTCCTGGTGGGAAATGAGAGTTACATTTGCCCGTCCAGACACCTCCAGCTAGTCTCTCATTGGTTCTCCCTATTCCTGTTCATTTTCCGCAGAAATTGCAAACTGGGCCAAACAGGAGGTTAAAGGCACTGACTCTCCAAGTGGGGAGAGTTTTAGTAAAGCGTCTGGAATGTTGCACCCAAGTACCAGCGGAGAAAATCTGAGACACATTTGAACACGTTTCCTGATCACATGGTGGATCATACTCTGGGTTCCACATGCATGTTTTAGCTGAAGGAAGAATCCCTTAAACCTGGAGAGTTGAGACCCATGGAATGGCTAGCATGCAATATGACTTCAAAGGGTCTGCATTTGCTCATCAAACCTCACCAATCCTATCACTGCTGCGTTTATGCCGCTGTACACATGCTTGATTCTCTTTTGGAGACATATAAATCCATAGGTTTTAAGATTATTACTAGTCAGGTATATTCTTATGCGATTAATATGGGGTGTAGAGTCCACTTCGTTGAGCAAGGAGTAGCTCTTGTCTATTACATATTTGGCTTATGGAATGGTATCTGTGCTAATTTCAATCTCTGGTTTTATGCAGAACCCCAACTCACCTTTCCCCTTAAGCAAGCATAAGTTGGTTTTCTACATTTGAGACCGTGTTCTGTTTTGTAATTCAGTTTCTGTGTAGCCAAGTTTACATTCCGTGTAGTAGTGATATCTTATGATGTTTCTTTTTCTGTGTGACTTATCTCACTTAGAATCATCGTACCTGAATCCACTCATTATGCTGCTACGGGCCTGATGATATAGATTTCATTGCTGAGTGATATTGCATTGTACGTAAGTACCACAAATTCTTTATCCATTTTACACCTTCTGTGATATTGAATTTGTACTGTAAATGAGGTTCTTGTAAACAGAGCCGTCCCAAACTTTGGGGTGGCTGTGTCTTTTTGATTTTAATTTCCCTAAGCTATAGGACCATAAGTGGAAGTGCCTTAGGCTCTGTTGCTTTGTTTTTTAGATGTTTCAGGAAACACCATACACTTCTCCAGAGTGGCTGTTGGCAATTTACATCCCGCCCATCAGCATAACAAGGCTCCCAGTTCTCCATGGCCTGTCCTGCCATTCTGGATTTTACACTTTTTTCAGATGGCCCTTTTGACCGGGGGCAGTGAGACTTCATTGTAGTGCAGATTTCCTTTGCAAGCTTGCTTGGTTGGCCAAAAAGGGCGTATGCGTTTTTTCCTGAATATATTCAGGAAAAAACGCATACGCCCTTTTTGGCCAAGTGCATCATTGTGGACGTTCTGCCTCTTTTCCTATGCTTTACATGCAATTCCAGTCTACCTCCTGAAATCGGTTTCCTGCAATCCTGCCCCGCTTTCAAGTCCTCTTGGCAGCCTTACTTCAATATATTTTTGGACGATAGCTGTCATTTTTAACTCTGCAGGTTTGTGAATTACAATGCCCCTGAGCTCCTTTCTTCAACACACTTTCTTGTGAGCTGGCCGCAACACCGCAGGATTGCTTCAGGCCCTAGTGTGGTTCTGGCATGGCACGCTGAGCCTTTGGTTAATTCCTCTTCCTGGTTGGAAATGAGAGTTAAATTTGCCCATCCAGACACCTCCAGCTAGTCTCTCATTGGTTCTCCCTATTCCTGTTCATTTTCCACAGAAATTGCAAACTGGGCCAAACAGGAGGTTAAAGGCACTGACTCTCCAAGTGGGGAGAGTGTTAGTAAAGCGTCTGGAATGTTGCACCCGAGTACCAGGGGACAAAAACTGAGACACATTTGAACACGTTTCCCGATCACACGGTGGATCATACTCTGGGTTCCACATGCATGTTTTAGCTGAAGGAAGAATCCCTTAAACCTGGAGAGTTGAGACCCATGGAATGGCTACCATGCAATATGACTTCAAAGGGTCTGCATTTGCTCATCAAACCTCACCAATCCTATCACTGCTGCGTTTATGCCGCTGTACACATGCTTGATTCTCTTTTGGAGACATATAAATCCATAGGTTTTAAGATTATTACTAGTCAGGTATATTCTTAGGCGATTAATATGGGGTGTAGAGTCCACTTCGTTGAGCAAGGAGTAGCTCTTGTCTATTACATATTTGGCTTATGGAATGGTATCTGTGCTAATTTCAATCTCTGGTTTTATGCAGAACCCCAACTCACCTTTCCCCTTAAGCAAGCATAAGTTGGTTTTCTACATTTGAGACCGTGTTCTGTTTTGTAATTCAGTTTCTGTGTGGCCAAGTTTACATTCCGTGTAGTAGTGATATCTTATGATGTTTCTTTTTCTGTGTGACTTATCTCACTTAGAATCATCGTACCTGAATCCACTCATTATGCTGCTACGGGCCTGATGATATAGATTTCATTGCTGAGTGATATTGCATTGTACGTAAGTACCACAAATTCTTTATCCATTTTTCACCTTCTGTGATATTGAATTTGTACTGTAAATGAGGTTCTTGTAAACAGAGCCGTCCCAAACTTTGGGGTGGCTGTGTCTTTTTGATTTTAATTTCCCTAAGCTATAGGACCATAAGTGGAAGTGCCCTAGGCTCTGTTGCTTTGTTTTTTAGATGTTTCAGGAAACACCATACACTTCTCCAGAGTGGCTGTTGGCAATTTACATCCCGCCGATCAGCATAACAAGGCTCCCAGTTCTCCATGGCCTGTCCTGCCTTTCTGGATTTTATACTTTTTTCAGATGGCCCTTTTGACCAGGGGGCAGTGAGAGTTCATTGTAGTGCAGATTTCCTTTGCAAGCTTGCTTGGTTGGCCAAAAAGGGCGTATGCGTTTTTTCCTGAATATATTCAGGAAAAAACGCATACGCCCTTTTTGGCCAAGTGCATCATTGTGGACGTTCTGCCTCTTTTCCTATGCTTTACATGCAATTCCAGTCTACCTCCTGAAATCGGTTTCCTGCAATTCTGCCCTGCTTTCAAGTCCTCTTGGCAGCCTTACTTCAATATATTTTTGGACGATAGCTGTCATTTTTAACTCTGCAGGTTTGTGAATTACAGTGCCCCTGAGCTCCTTTCTTCAACTCGCTTTCTTGTGAGCTGGCCGCAACACCGCAGGATTGCTTCAGGCCCTAGTGTGGTTCCGGCATGGCACGCTGAGCCTTTGGTTAATTCCTCTTCCTGGTGGGAAATGAGAGTTAAATTTGCCCGTCCAGACACCTCCAGCTAGTCTCTCATTGGTTCTCCCTATTCCTGTTCATTTTCCGCAGAAATTGCAAACTGGACCAAACAGGAGGTTAAAGGCACTGACTCTCCAAGTGAGGAGAGTGTTAGTAAAGCGTCTGGAATGTTGCACCCGAGTACCAGGGGACGAAATCTGACACATTTGAACACGTTTCCCGATCACACGGTGGATCATACTCTGGGTTCCACATGCATGTTTTAGCTGAAGGAAGAATCCCTTAAACCTGGAGAGTTGAGACCCATGGAATGGGTACCATGCAATATGACTTCAAAGGGTCTGCATTTGCTCACCGAACCTCACCAATCCTATCACTGCTGCGCTTATGCCACTGTACACACCCTTGATTCTCTTTCGGAGACATATAAATCCATAGGTTTTAAGATTCTTCCTAGTCAGGTATATTCTTAGACGTTTATTATGGGGTGTTGAGTCCTCTTCGTTGAGCAAGGAGTAGCTCTTGTCTATTACATATTTGGCTTATGGAACGGTATCTGTGATAATTTCAATCCTGGTTTTATGCAGCACCCCAACTCACCTTTCCCCTTAAGCAAGCATAAGTTGGTTTTCTACATTTGAGACCTTGTTCTGTTTTGTAATTCAGTTCCTGTGTAGCCAAGTTTACATTCCGTGTATTAGTGATATCTTATGATGTTTCTTTTTCTGTGTGACTTATCTCACTTAGAATCATCGTACCTGAATCCACTCATTATGCTGCTATGGGCCTGATGACATAGATTTCATTGCTGAGTGATATTGCATTGTACGTAAGTACCACAACTTCTTTATCCATTTTTCGCTTTCTGTGATATTGAACTTGTACCGTAAACGAGGTTCTTGTAAACAGAGCCGTCCCAAACTTTGGGGTGGCTGTGTTTTTTTGATTTTAATTTCCCTAAGCTATACGACCATAAGTGGAAGTGCCCTAGGCTCTGTTGCTTTGTTTTTTAGATGTTTCAGGAAACACCATACACTTCTCCAGAGTGGCTGTTGGCAATTTACATCCCGCCCATCAGCATAACAAGGCTCCCAGTTCTCCATGGCCTGTCCTGCCTTTCTGGATTTTACACTTTTTTCAGATGTCCCTTTTGACCGGGGGGCAGTGAGACTTCATTGTAGTGCAGATTTCCTTTGCAAGCTTGCTTGGTTGGCCAAAAAGGGCGTATGCGTTTTTTCCTGAATATATTCAGGAAAAAACGCATATGCCCTTTTTGGCCAAGTGCATCATTGTGGACGTTCTGCCTCTTTTCCTATGCTTTACATGCAATTCCAGTCTACCTCCTGAAATCGGTTTCCTGCAATTCTGCCCCGCTTTCAAGTCCTCTTGGCAGCCTTACTTCAATATATTTTTGGACGATAGCTGTCATTTATAACTCTGCAGGTTTGTGAATTACAGTGCCCCTGAGCTCCTTTCTTCAACTCGCTTTCTTGTGAGCTGGCCGCAACACCGCAGGATTGCTTCAGGCCCTAGTGTGGTTCCGGCATGGCACGCTGAGCCTTTGGTTAATTCCTCTTCCTGGTGGGAAATGAGAGTTACATTTGCCCATCCAGACACCTCCAGCTAGTCTCTCATTGGTTCTCCCTATTCCTGTTCATTTTCCGCAGAAATTGCAAACTGGGCCAAACAGGAGGTTAAAGGCACTGACTCTCCAAGTGGGGAGAGTTTTAGTAAAGCGTCTGGAATGTTGCACCCAAGTACCAGCGGAGAAAATCTGAGACACATTTGAACACGTTTCCCGATCACACGGTGGATCATACTCTGGGTTCCACATGCATGTTTTAGCTGAAGGAAGAATCCCTTAAACCTGGAGAGTTGAGACCCATGGAATGGCTAGCATGAAATATGACTTCAAAGGGTCTGCATTTGCTCATCAAACCTCACCAATCCTATCACTGCTGCGTTTATGCCGCTGTACACATGCTTGATTCTCTTTTGGAGACATATAAATCCATAGGTTTTAAGATTATTACTAGTCAGGTATATTCTTAGGCGATTAATATGGGGTGTAGAGTCCACTTCGTTGAGCAAGGAGTAGCTCTTGTCTATTACATATTTGGCTTATGGAATGGTATCTGTGCTAATTTCAATCTCTGGTTTTATGCAGAACCCCAACTCACCTTTCCCCTTAAGAAAGCATAAGTTGGTTTTCTACATTTGAGACCGTGTTCTGTTTTGTAATTCAGTTTCTGTGTAGCCAAGTTTTCATTCCGTGTAGTAGTGATATCTTATGATGTTTCTTTTTCTGTGTGACTTATCTCACTTAGAATCATCGTACCTGAATCCACTCATTATGCTGCTACGGGCCTGATGATATAGATTTCATTGCTGAGTGATATTGCATTGTACGTAAGTACCACAAATTCTTTATCCATTTTTCACCTTCTGTGGTATTGAATTTGTACTGTAAATGAGGTTCTTGTAAACAGAGCCATCCCAAACATTGGGGTGGCTATGTCTTTTTGATTTTAATTTCCCTAAGCTATAGGACCATAAGTGGAAGTGCCCTAGGCTCTGTTGCTTTGTTTTTTAGATGTTTCAGGAAACACCATACACTTCTCCAGAGTGGCTGTTGGCAATTTACATCCCGCCCATCAGCATAACAAGGCTCCCAGTTCTCCATGGCCTGTCCGGGCTTTCTGGATTTTAAACTTTTTTCAGATGGCCCTTTTGACTGGGGGGCAGTGAGACTTCATTGTACTGCAGATTCCCTTTGCAAGCTTGCTTGGTTGGCCAAAAAGGGCGTATGCGTTTTTTCCTGAATATATTCAGGAAAAAACGCATACGCCCTTTTTGGCCAAGTGCATCATTGTGGACGTTCTGCCTCTTTTCCTATGCTTTACATGCAATTCCAGTCTACCTCCTGAAATCGGTTTCCTGCAATTCTGCCCCGCTTTCAAGTCCTCTTGGCAGCCTTACTTCAATATATTTTTGGACGATAGCTGTCATTTATAACTCTGCAGGTTTGTGAATTACAGTGCCCCTGAGCTCCTTTCTTCAACTCGCTTTCTTGTGAGCTGGCCGCAACACCGCAGGATTGCTTCAGGCCCTAGTGTCGTTCCGGCATGGCACGCTGAGCCTTTGGTTAATTCCTCTTCCTGGTCGGAAATAAGAGTTATATTTGCCCGTCCAGGCACCTCCAGCTAGTCTCTCACTGGTTCTCCCTATTCCTGTTCATCTTCCGCAAATATTGCAAACTGGGCCAAACAGGAGGTTAAAGGCACTGACTCTCCAAGTGGGGAGAGTGTTAGTAAAGCGTCTGGAATGTTGCACCCGAGTACCAGGGGACAAAACCTGAGACACATTTGAACACGTTTCCCGATCACATGGTGGATCATACTCTGGGTTCCACATGCATGTTTTAGCTGAAGGAAGAATCCCTTAAACCTGGAGAGTTGAGACCCATGGAATGGGTACCATGCAATATGACTTCAAAGGTTCTGCATTGGCTCACCGAACCTCACCAATCCTATCACTGCTGCGCTTATGCCACTGTACACACCCTTGATTCTCTTTCGGAGACATATAAATCCATAGGTTTTAAGATTCTTCCTAGTCAGGTATATTCTTAGACGTTTAATATGGGGTGTTGAGTCCTCTTTGTTGAGCAAGGAGTAGCTCTTGTCTATTACATATTTGGCTTATGGAACGGTATCTGTGCTAATTTCAATCTCTGGTTTTATGCAGCACCCCAACTCACCTTTCCCCTTAAGCAAGCATAAGTTGGTTTTCTACATTTGAGACCTTGTTCTGTTTTGTAATTCAGTTCCTGTGTAGCCAAGTTTACATTCCGTGTATTAGTGATATCTTATGATGTTTCTTTTTCTGTGTGACTTATCTCACTTAGAATCATCGTACCTGAATCCACTCATTATGCTGCTATGGGCCTGATGACATAGATTTCATTGCTGAGTGATATTGCATTGTACGTAAGTACCACAACTTCTTTATCCATTTTTCGCTTTCTGTGATATTGAACTTGTACCGTAAACGAGGTTCTTGTAAACAGAGCCGTCCCAAACTTTGGGGTGGCTGTGTTTTTTTGATTTTAATTTCCCTAAGCTATAGGACCATAAGTGGAAGTGCCCTAGGCTCTGATGCTTTGTTTTTTAGATGTTTCAGGAAACACCATACACTTCTCCAGAGTGGCTGTTGGCAATTTACATCCCGCCCATCAGCATAACAAGTCTCCCAGTTCTCCATGGCCTGTCCGGACTTTCTGGATTTTACACTTTTTTCAGATGGCCCTTTTGACTGGGGGGCAGTGAGACTTCATTGTAGTGCAGATTTCTTTTGCAAGCTTGCTTGGTTGGCCAAAAAGGGCGTATGCGTTTTTTCCTGAATATATTCAGGAAAAAACGCATACGCCCTTTTTGGCCAAGTGCATCATTGTGGACGTTCTGCCTCTTTTCCTATGCTTTACATGCAATTCCAGTCTACCTCCTGAAATCGGTTTCCTGCAATTCTGCCCCGCTTTCAAGTCCTCTTGGCAGCCTTACTTCAATATATTTTTGGACGATAGCTGTCATTTATAACTCTGCAGGTTTGTGAATTACAGTGCCCCTGAGCTCCTTTCTTCAACTCGCTTTCTTGTGAGCTGGCCGCAACACTGCAGGATTGCTTCAGGCCCTAGTGTCGTTCCGGCATGGCACGCTGAGCCTTTGGTTAATTCCTCTTCCTGGTGGGAAATGAGAGTTAAATTTGCCAATCCAGACACCTCCAGCTAGTCTCTCATTTGTTCTCCCTATTCCTGTTCATTTTCCGCAGAAATTGCAAACTGGGCCAAACAGGAGGTTAAAGGCACTGACTCTCCAAGTGGGGAGAGTTTTAGTAAAGCGTCTGGAATGTTGCACCCAAGTACCAGCGGAGAAAATCTGAGACACATTTGAACACGTTTCCCGATCACACGGTGGATCATACTCTGGGTTCCACATGCATGTTTTAGCTGAAGGAAGAATCCCTTAAACCTGGAGAGTTGAGACCCATGGAATGGCTGGCATGCAATATGACTTCAAAGGGTCTGCATTTGCTCATCAAACCTCACCAATCCTATCACTGCTGCGTTTATGCTGCTGTACACATGCTTGATTCTCTTTTGGAGACATATAAATCCATAGGTTTTAAGATTATTACTAGTCAGGTATATTCTTAGGCGATTAATATGGGGTGTAGAGTCCACTTCGTTGAGCAAGGAGTAGCTCTTGTCTATTACATATTTGGCTTATGGAATGGTATCTGTGCTAATTTCAATCTCTGGTTTTATGCAGAACCCCAACTCACCTTTCCCCTTAAGCAAGCATAAGTTGGTTTTCTACATTTGAGACCGTGTTCTGTTTTGTAATTCAGTTTCTGTGTAGCCAAGTTTACATTCCGTGTAGTAGTGATATCTTATGATGTTTCTTTTTCTGTGTGACTTATCTCACTTAGAATCATCGTACCTGAATCCACTCATTATGCTGCTACGGGCCTGATGATATAGATTTCATTGCTGAGTGATATTGCATTGTACGTAAGTACCACAAATTCTTTATCCATTTTTCACCTTCTGTGATATTGAATTTGTACTGTAAATGAGGTTCTTGTAAACAGAGCCGTCCCAAACTTTGGGGTGGCTGTGTCTTTTTGATTTTAATTTCCCTAAGCTATAGGACCATAAGTGGAAGTGCCCTAGGCTCTGTTGCTTTGTTTTTTAGATGTTTCAGGAAACACCATACACTTCTCCAGAGTGGCTGTTGGCAATTTACATCCCGCCCATCAGCATAACAAGGCTCCCAGTTCTCCATGGCCTGTCCTGCCTTTCTGGATTTTACACTTTTTTCAGATGGCCCTTTTGACCGGGGGGCAGTGAGACTTCATTGTAGTGCAGATTTCCTTTGCAAGCTTGCTTGGTTGGCCAAAAAGGGCGTATGCGTTTTTTCCTGAATATATTCAGAAAAAAACGCATACGCCCTTTTTGGCCAAGTGCATCATTGTGGACGTTCTGCCTCTTTTCGTATGCTTTACATGCAATTCCTGTCTACCTCCTGAAATCGGTTTCCTGCAATTCTGCCCCGCTTTCAAGTCCTCTTGGCAGCCTTACTTCAATATATTTTTGGACGATAGCTGTCATTTTTAACTCTGCAGGTTTGTGAATTACAGTGCCCCTGAGCTCCTTTCTTCAACTCGCTTTCTTGTGAGCTGGCCGCAACACCGCAGGATTGCTTCAGGCCCTAGTGTGGTTCCGGCATGGCACGCTGAGCCTTTGGTTAATTCCTCTTCCTGGTGGGAAATGAGAGTTACATTTGCCCGTCCAGACACCTCCAGCTAGTCTCTCATTGGTTCTCCCTATTCCTGTTCATTTTCCGCAGAAATTGCAAACTGGGCCAAACAGGAGGTTAAAGGCACTGACTCTCCAAGTGGGGAGAGTTTTAGTAAAGCGTCTGGAATGTTGCACCCAAGTACCAGCGGAGAAAATCTGAGACACATTTGAACACGTTTCCTGATCACATGGTGGATCATACTCTGGGTTCCACATGCATGTTTTAGCTGAAGGAAGAATCCCTTAAACCTGGAGAGTTGAGACCCATGGAATGGCTAGCATGCAATATGAATTCAAAGGGTCTGCATTTGCTCATCAAACCTCACCAATCCTATCACTGCTGCGTTTATGCCGCTGTACACATGCTTGATTCTCTTTTGGAGACATATAAATCCATAGGTTTTAAGATTATTACTAGTCAGGTATATTCTTATGCGATTAATATGGGGTGTAGAGTCCACTTCGTTGAGCAAGGAGTAGCTCTTGTCTATTACATATTTGGCTTATGGAATGGTATCTGTGCTAATTTCAATCTCTGGTTTTATGCAGAACCCCAACTCACCTTTCCCCTTAAGCAAGCATAAGTTGGTTTTCTACATTTGAGACCGTGTTCTGTTTTGTAATTCAGTTTCTGTGTAGCCAAGTTTACATTCCGTGTAGTAGTGATATCTTATGATGTTTCTTTTTCTGTGTGACTTATCTCACTTAGAATCATCGTACCTGAATCCACTCATTATGCTGCTACGGGCCTGATGATATAGATTTCATTGCTGAGTGATATTGCATTGTACGTAAGTACCACAAATTCTTTATCCATTTTTCACCTTCTGTGATATTGAATTTGTACTGTAAATGAGGTTCTTGTAAACAGAGCCGTCCCAAACTTTGGGGTGGCTGTGTCTTTTTGATTTTAATTTCCCTAAGCTATAGGACCATAAGTGGAAGTGCCTTAGGCTCTGTTGCTTTGTTTTTTAGATGTTTCAGGAAACACCATACACTTCTCCAGAGTGGCTGTTGGCAATTTACATCCCGCCCATCAGCATAACAAGGCTCCCAGTTCTCCATGGCCTGTCCTGCCATTCTGGATTTTACACTTTTTTCAGATGGCCCTTTTGACCGGGGGCAGTGAGACTTCATTGTAGTGCAGATTTCCTTTGCAAGCTTGCTTGGTTGGCCAAAAAGGGCGTATGCGTTTTTTCCTGAATATATTCAGGAAAAAACGCATACGCCCTTTTTGGCCAAGTGCATCATTGTGGACGTTCTGCCTCTTTTCCTATGCTTTACATGCAATTCCAGTCTACCTCCTGAAATCGGTTTCCTGCAATCCTGCCCCGCTTTCAAGTCCTCTTGGCAGCCTTACTTCAATATATTTTTGGACGATAGCTGTCATTTTTAACTCTGCAGGTTTGTGAATTACAATGCCCCTGAGCTCCTTTCTTCAACTCACTTTCTTGTGAGCTGGCCGCAACACCGCAGGATTGCTTCAGGCCCTAGTGTCGTTCCGGCATGGCACGCTGAGCCTTTGGTTAATTCCTCTTCCTGGTGGGAAATGAGAGTTAAATTTGCCAATCCAGACACCTCCAGCTAGTCTCTCGTTTGTTCTCCCTATTCCTGTTCATTTTCCGCAGAAATTGCAAACTGGGCCAAACAGGAGGTTAAAGGCACTGACTCTCCAAGTGGGGAGAGTTTTAGTAAAGCGTCTGGAATGTTGCACCCAAGTACCAGCGGAAAAAATCTGAGACACATTTGAACACGTTTCCCGATCACACGGTGGATCATACTCTGGGTTCCACATGCATGTTTTAGCTGAAGGAAGAATCCCTTAAACCTGGAGAGTTGAGACCCATGGAATGGCTGGCATGCAATATGACTTCAAAGGGTCTGCATTTGCTCATCAAACCTCACCAATCCTATCACTGCTGCGTTTATGCTGCTGTACACATGCTTGATTCTCTTTTGGAGACATATAAATCCATAGGTTTTAAGATTATTACTAGTCAGGTATATTCTTAGGCGATTAATATGGGGTGTAGAGTCCACTTCGTTGAGCAAGGAGTAGCTCTTGTCTATTACATATTTGGCTTATGGAATGGTATCTGTGCTAATTTCAATCTCTGGTTTTATGCAGAACCCCAACTCACCTTTCCCCTTAAGCAAGCATAAGTTGGTTTTCTACATTTGAGACCGTGTTCTGTTTTGTAATTCAGTTTCTGTGTAGCCAAGTTTACATTCCGTGTAGTAGTGATATCTTATGATGTTTCTTTTTCTGTGTGACTTATCTCACTTAGAATCATCGTACCTGAATCCACTCATTATGCTGCTACGGGCCTGATGATATAGATTTCATTGCTGAGTGATATTGCATTGTACGTAAGTACCACAAATTCTTTATCCATTTTTCACCTTCTGTGATATTGAATTTGTACTGTAAATGAGGTTCTTGTAAACAGAGCCGTCCCAAACTTTGGGGTGGCTGTGTCTTTTTGATTTTAATTTCCCTAAGCTATAGGACCATAAGTGGAAGTGCCCTAGGCTCTGTTGCTTTGTTTTTTAGATGTTTCAGGAAACACCATACACTTCTCCAGAGTGGCTGTTGGCAATTTACATCCCGCCCATCAGCATAACAAGGCTCCCAGTTCTCCATGGCCTGTCCTGCCTTTCTGGATTTTACACTTTTTTCAGATGGCCCTTTTGACCGGGGGGCAGTGAGACTTCATTGTAGTGCAGATTTCCTTTGCAAGCTTGCTTGGTTGGCCAAAAAGGGCGTATGCGTTTTTTCCTGAATATATTCAGAAAAAAACGCATACGCCCTTTTTGGCCAAGTGCATCATTGTGGACGTTCTGCCTCTTTTCGTATGCTTTACATGCAATTCCTGTCTACCTCCTGAAATCGGTTTCCTGCAATTCTGCCCCGCTTTCAAGTCCTCTTGGCAGCCTTACTTCAATATATTTTTGGACGATAGCTGTCATTTTTAACTCTGCAGGTTTGTGAATTACAGTGCCCCTGAGCTCCTTTCTTCAACTCGCTTTCTTGTGAGCTGGCCGCAACACCGCAGGATTGCTTCAGGCCCTAGTGTGGTTCCGGCATGGCACGCTGAGCCTTTGGTTAATTCCTCTTCCTGGTGGGAAATGAGAGTTACATTTGCCCGTCCAGACACCTCCAGCTAGTCTCTCATTGGTTCTCCCTATTCCTGTTCATTTTCCGCAGAAATTGCAAACTGGGCCAAACAGGAGGTTAAAGGCACTGACTCTCCAAGTGGGGAGAGTTTTAGTAAAGCGTCTGGAATGTTGCACCCAAGTACCAGCGGAGAAAATCTGAGACACATTTGAACACGTTTCCTGATCACATGGTGGATCATACTCTGGGTTCCACATGCATGTTTTAGCTGAAGGAAGAATCCCTTAAACCTGGAGAGTTGAGACCCATGGAATGGCTAGCATGCAATATGAATTCAAAGGGTCTGCATTTGCTCATCAAACCTCACCAATCCTATCACTGCTGCGTTTATGCCGCTGTACACATGCTTGATTCTCTTTTGGAGACATATAAATCCATAGGTTTTAAGATTATTACTAGTCAGGTATATTCTTATGCGATTAATATGGGGTGTAGAGTCCACTTCGTTGAGCAAGGAGTAGCTCTTGTCTATTACATATTTGGCTTATGGAATGGTATCTGTGCTAATTTCAATCTCTGGTTTTATGCAGAACCCCAACTCACCTTTCCCCTTAAGCAAGCATAAGTTGGTTTTCTACATTTGAGACCGTGTTCTGTTTTGTAATTCAGTTTCTGTGTAGCCAAGTTTACATTCCGTGTAGTAGTGATATCTTATGATGTTTCTTTTTCTGTGTGACTTATCTCACTTAGAATCATCGTACCTGAATCCACTCATTATGCTGCTACGGGCCTGATGATATAGATTTCATTGCTGAGTGATATTGCATTGTACGTAAGTACCACAAATTCTTTATCCATTTTTCACCTTCTGTGATATTGAATTTGTACTGTAAATGAGGTTCTTGTAAACAGAGCCGTCCCAAACTTTGGGGTGGCTGTGTCTTTTTGATTTTAATTTCCCTAAGCTATAGGACCATAAGTGGAAGTGCCTTAGGCTCTGTTGCTTTGTTTTTTAGATGTTTCAGGAAACACCATACACTTCTCCAGAGTGGCTGTTGGCAATTTACATCCCGCCCATCAGCATAACAAGGCTCCCAGTTCTCCATGGCCTGTCCTGCCATTCTGGATTTTACACTTTTTTCAGATGGCCCTTTTGACCGGGGGCAGTGAGACTTCATTGTAGTGCAGATTTCCTTTGCAAGCTTGCTTGGTTGGCCAAAAAGGGCGTATGCGTTTTTTCCTGAATATATTCAGGAAAAAACGCATACGCCCTTTTTGGCCAAGTGCATCATTGTGGACGTTCTGCCTCTTTTCCTATGCTTTACATGCAATTCCAGTCTACCTCCTGAAATCGGTTTCCTGCAATCCTGCCCCGCTTTCAAGTCCTCTTGGCAGCCTTACTTCAATATATTTTTGGACGATAGCTGTCATTTTTAACTCTGCAGGTTTGTGAATTACAATGCCCCTGAGCTCCTTTCTTCAACTCACTTTCTTGTGAGCTGGCCGCAACACCGCAGGATTGCTTCAGGCCCTAGTGTGGTTCTGGCATGGCACGCTGAGCCTTTGGTTAATTCCTCTTCCTGGTTGGAAATGAGAGTTAAATTTGCCCATCCAGACACCTCCAGCTAGTCTCTCATTGGTTCTCCCTATTCCTGTTCATTTTCCACAGAAATTGCAAACTGGGCCAAACAGGAGGTTAAAGGCACTGACTCTCCAAGTGGGGAGAGTGTTAGTAAAGCGTCTGGAATGTTGCACCCGAGTACCAGGGGACAAAAACTGAGACACATTTGAACACGTTTCCCGATCACACGGTGGATCATACTCTGGGTTCCACATGCATGTTTTAGCTGAAGGAAGAATCCCTTAAACCTGGAGATTTGAGACCCATGGAATGGCTACCATGCAATATGACTTCAAAGGGTCTGCATTTGCTCATCAAACCTCACCAATCCTATCACTGCTGCATTTATGCCGCTGTACACACGCTTGATTCTCTTTTGGAGACATATAAATCCATAGGTTTCAAGATTCTTACTAGTCAGGTATATTCTTAGACGTTTAATATGGGGTGTTGAGTCCACTTCGTTGAGCAAGGAGTAGCTCTTGTCTATTACATATTTGGCTTATGGAACGGTATCTGTGCTAATTTCAATCTCTGGTTTTATGCAGCACCCCAACTCACCTTTCCCCTTAAGCAAGCATAAGTTGGTTTTCTACATTTGAGATCCTGTTCTGTTTTGTAATTCAGTTCCTGTGTAGCCAAGTTTACATTCCATGTATTAGTGATATCTTATGATGTTTCTTTTTCTGTGTGACTTATGTCACTTAGAATCATCGTACCTGAATCCACTCATTATGCTGCTACGGGCCTGATGACATAGATTTCATTCCTGAGTGATATTGCATTGTACGTAAGTACCACAACTTCTTTATCCATTTTTCACTTTCTGCGATATTGAACTTGTACCATAAACGAGATTCTTGTAAACAGAGCCGGCCCAAACTTTGGGGTGGCTGTGTCTTTTTGATTTTAATTTCCCTAAGCTATAGGACCATAAGTGGAAGTGCCCTAGGCTCTGTTGCTTTGTTTTTTAGATGTTTCAGGAAACACCATACACTTCTCCAGAGTGGCTGTTGGCAATTTACATCCCGCCCATCAGCATAACAAGGCTCCCAATTCTCCATGGCCTGTCCTGCCTTTCTGGATTTTACACATTTTTCAGATGGCCCTTTTGACCGGGGGGCAGTGAGACTTCATTGTACTGCAGATTTCCTTTGCAAGCTTGCTTGGTTGGCCAAAAAGGGCGTATGCGTTTTTTCCTGAATATATTCAGGAAAAAACGCATACGCCCTTTTTGGCCAAGTGCATCATTGTGGACGTTCTGCCTCTTTTCCTATGCTTTACATGTAATTCCAGTCTACCTCCTGAAATCGGATTCCTGCAATTCTGCCCCGCTTTCGAGTCCTCTTGGCAGCCTTACTTCAATATATTTTTGGACGATAGCTGTCATTTATAACTCTGCAGGTTTGTGAATTACAGTGCCCCTGAGCTCCTTTCTTCAACTCGCTTTCTTGTGAGCTGGCCGCAACACCGCAGGATTGCTTCAGGCCCTAGTGTGGTTCCGGCATGGCACGCTGAGCCTTTGGTTAATTCCTCTTCCTGGTGGGAAATGAGAGTTAAATTTGCCCGTCCAGACACCTCCATCTAGTCTCTCATTGGTTCTCCCTATTCCTGTTCATTTTCCGCAGAAATTGCAAACTGGGCCAAACAGGAGGTTAAAGGCACTGACTCTCCAAGTGGAGAGAGTGTTAGTAAAGCGTCTGGAATGTTGCACCCGAGTACCAGGGGACAAAAACTGAGACACATTTGAACACGTTTCCCGATCACACGGTGGATCATACTCTGGGTTCCACATGCATGTTTTAGCTGAAGGAAGAATCCCTTAAACCTGGAGAGTTGAGACCCATGGAATGGGTACCATGCAATATGACTTCAAAGGTTCTGCATTGGCTCACCGAACCTCACCAATCCTATTACTGCTGCATTTATGCCTCTGTAGACACGCTTGATTCTCTTTCGGAGACATATAAATCCATAGGTTTTAAGATACTTACTAGTCAGGTATATTCTTAGGCATTTAATATGGGGTGTTGAGTCCACTTTGTTGAGCAAGGAGTAGCTCTTGTCTATTACCTATTTGGCTTATGGAATGGTATCTGTGCTAATTTCAATCTCTGGTTTTATGCAGCACCCCAACTCACCTTTCCCCTTAAGCAAGCATAAGTTGGTTTTCTACATTTGAGATCCTGTTCTGTTTTGTAATTCAGTTCCTGTGTAGCCAAGTTTACATTCCGTGTATTAGTGATATCTTATGATGTTTCTTTTTCTGTGTGACTTATGTCACTTAGAATCATCGTACCTGAATCCACTCATTATGCTGCTACGGGCCTGATGACATAGATTTCATTCCTGAGTGATATTGCATTGTACGTAAGTACCACAACTTCTTTATCCATTTTTCACTTTCTGCGATATTGAACTTGTACCATAAAAGAGATTCTTGTAAACAGAGCCGGCCCAAACTTTGGGGTGGCTGTGTCTTTTTGATTTTAATTTCCCTAAGCTATAGGACCATAAGTGGAAGTGCCCTAGGCTCTGTTGCTTTGTTTTTTAGATGTTTCAGGAAACACCATACACTTCTCCAGAGTGGCTGTTGGCAATTTACATCCCGCCCATCAGCATAACAAGGCTCCCAGTTCTCCATGGCCTGTCCTGCCTTTCTGGATTTTATACTTTTTTCAGATGGCCCTTTTGACCGGGGGGCAGTGAGACTTCATTGTACTGCAGATTTCCTTTGCAAGCTTGCTTGGTTGGCCAAAAAGGGCGTATGCGTTTTTTCCTGAATATATTCAGGAAAAAACGCATATGCCCTTTTTGGCCAAGTGCATCATTGTGGACGTTCTGCCTCTTTTCCTATGCTTTACATGCAATTCCAGTCTACCTCCTGAAATCGGATTCCTGCAATTCTGCCCCGCTTTCAAGTCCTCTTGGCAGCCTTACTTCAATATATTTTTGGACGATAGCTGTCATTTTTAACTCTGCAGGTTTGTGAATTACAGTGCCCCTGAGCTCCTTTCTTCAACTCGCTTTCTTGTGAGCTGGCCGCAACACCGCAGGATTGCTTCAGGCCCTAGTGTGGTTCCGGCATGGCACGCTGAGCCTTTGGTTAATTCCTCTTCCTGGTGGGAAATGAGAGTTAAATTTGCCCATCCAGACACCTCCAGCTAGTCTCTCATTGGTTCTCCCTATTCCTGTTCATTTTCCGCAGAAATTGCAAACTGGGCCAAACAGGAGGTTAAAGGCAATGACTCTCCAAGTGGGGAGAGTTTTAGTAAAGCGTCTGGAATGTTGCACCCGAGTACCAGGGGACAAAAACTGAGACACATTTGAACACGTTTCCCGATCACACGGTTGATCATACTCTGGGTTCCACATGCATGTTTTAGCTGAAGGAAGAATCCCTTAAACCTGGAGAGTTGAGACCCATGGAATGGGTACCATTCAATATGACTTCAAATGTTCTGCATTGGCTCACCGAACCTCACCAATCCTATCACTGCTGCGCTTATGCCACTGTACACACGCTTGATTCTCTTTCGGAGACATATAAATCCATAGATTTTAAGATTCTTACTAGTCAGGTATATTCTTAGACGTTTAATATGGGGTGTTGAGTCCTCTTCGTTGAGCAAGGAGTAGCTCTTGTCTATTACATATTTGGCTTATGGAACGGTATCTGTGCTAATTTCAATCTCTGGTTTTATGCAGCACCCCAACTCACCTTTCCCCTTAAGCAAGCATAAGTTGGTTTTCTACATTTGAGACCTTGTTCTGTTTTGTAATTCAGTTCCTGTGTAGCCAAGTTTACATTCCGTGTAGTAGTGATATCTTATGATGTTTCTTTTTCTGTGTGACTTATCTCACTTAGAATCATCGTACCTGAATCCACTCATTATGCTGCTACGGGCCTGATGACATAGATTTCATTCCTGAGTGATATTGCATTGTACGTAAGTACCACAACTTCTTTATCCATTTTTCACTTTCTGCGATATTGAACTTGTACCATAAAAGAGATTCTTGTAAACAGAGCCGGCCCAAACTTTGGGGTGGCTGTGTCTTTTTGATTTTAATTTCCCTAAGCTATAGGACCATAAGTGGAAGTGCCCTAGGCTCTGTTGCTTTGTTTTTTAGATGTTTCAGGAAACACCATACACTTCTCCAGAGTGGCTGTTGGCAATTTACATCCCGCCCATCAGCATAACAAGGCTCCCAGTTCTCCATGGCCTGTCCTGCCTTTCTGGATTTTATACTTTTTTCAGATGGCCCTTTTGACCGGGGGGCAGTGAGACTTCATTGTACTGCAGATTTCCTTTGCAAGCTTGCTTGGTTGGCCAAAAAGGGCGTATGCGTTTTTTCCTGAATATATTCAGGAAAAAACGCATATGCCCTTTTTGGCCAAGTGCATCATTGTGGACGTTCTGCCTCTTTTCCTATGCTTTACATGCAATTCCAGTCTACCTCCTGAAATCGGATTCCTGCAATTCTGCCCCGCTTTCAAGTCCTCTTGGCAGCCTTACTTCAATATATTTTTGGACGATAGCTGTCATTTTTAACTCTGCAGGTTTGTGAATTACAGTGCCCCTGAGCTCCTTTCTTCAACTCGCTTTCTTGTGAGCTGGCCGCAACACCGCAGGATTGCTTCAGGCCCTAGTGTGGTTCCGGCATGGCACGCTGAGCCTTTGGTTAATTCCTCTTCCTGGTGGGAAATGAGAGTTAAATTTGCCCATCCAGACACCTCCAGCTAGTCTCTCATTGGTTCTCCCTATTCCTGTTCATTTTCCGCAGAAATTGCAAACTGGGCCAAACAGGAGGTTAAAGGCAATGACTCTCCAAGTGGGGAGAGTTTTAGTAAAGCGTCTGGAATGTTGCACCCGAGTACCAGGGGACAAAAACTGAGACACATTTGAACACGTTTCCCGATCACACGGTTGATCATACTCTGGGTTCCACATGCATGTTTTAGCTGAAGGAAGAATCCCTTAAACCTGGAGAGTTGAGACCCATGGAATGGGTACCATTCAATATGACTTCAAAGGTTCTGCATTGGCTCACCGAACCTCACCAATCCTATCACTGCTGCGCTTATGCCACTGTACACACGCTTGATTCTCTTTCGGAGACATATAAATCCATAGATTTTAAGATTCTTACTAGTCAGGTATATTCTTAGACGTTTAATATGGGGTGTTGAGTCCTCTTCGTTGAGCAAGGAGTAGCTCTTGTCTATTACATATTTGGCTTATGGAACGGTATCTGTGCTAATTTCAATCTCTGGTTTTATGCAGCACCCCAACTCACCTTTCCCCTTAAGCAAGCATAAGTTGGTTTTCTACATTTGAGACCTTGTTCTGTTTTGTAATTCAGTTCCTGTGTAGCCAAGTTTACATTCCGTGTAGTAGTGATATCTTATGATGTTTCTTTTTCTGTGTGACTTATCTCACTTAGAATCATCGTACCTGAATCCACTCATTATGCTGCTATGGGCCTGATGACATAGATTTCATTGCTGAGTGATATTGCATTGTACGTAAGTACCACAACTTCTTTATCCATTTTTCGCTTTCTGTGATATTGAACTTGTACCGTAAATGAGGTTCTTGTAAACAGAGCTGTCCCAAACTTTGGGGTGGCTGTGTCTTTTTGATTTTAATTTCCCTAAGCTATACGACCATAAGTGGAAGTGCCCTAGGCTCTGTTGCTTTGTTTTTTAGATGTTTCAGGAAACACCATACACTTCTCCAGAGTGGCTGTTGGCAATTTACATCCCGCCCATCAGCATAACAAGGCTCCCAGTTCTCCATGGCCTGTCCTGCCTTTCTGGATTTTACACTTTTTTCAGATGGCCCTTTTGACCGGGGGGGCAGTGAGACTTCATGGTAGTGCAGATTTCCTTTGCAAGCTTGCTTGGTTGGCCAAAAAGGGCGTATGCGTTTTTTCCTGAATATATTCAGGAAAAAACGCATACGCCCTTTTTGGCCAAGTGCATCATTGTGGACGTTCTGCCTCTTTTCCTATGCTTTACATGCAATTCCAGTCTACCTCCTGAAATCGGTTTCCTGCAATTCTGCCCCGCTTTCAAGTCCTCTTGGCAGCCTTACTTCAATATATTTTTGGACGATAGCTGTCATTTTTAACTCTGCAGGTTTGTGAATTACAGTGCCCCTGAGCTCCTTTCTTCAACTCGCTTTCTTGTGAGCTGGCCGCAACACCGCAGGATTGCTTCAGGCCGTAGTGTGGTTCCGGCATGGCACGCTGAGCCTTTGGTTAATTCCTCTTCCTGGTGGGAAATGAGAGTTAAATTTGCCCATCCAGACACCTCCAGCTAGTCTCTCATTGGTTCTCCCTATTCCTGTTCATTTTCCGCAGAAATTGCAAACTGGGCCAAACAGGAGGTTAAAGGCAGTGACTCTCCAAGTGGGGAGAGTGTTAGTAAAGCGTCTGGAATGTTGCACCTGAGTACAAGGGGACGAAATCTGACACATTTGAACACGTTTCCCGATCACACGGTGGATCATACTCTGGGTTCCACATGCATGTTTTAGCTGAAGGAAGAATCCCTTAAACCTGGAGAGTTGAGACCCATGGAATGGGTACCATGCAATATGACTTCAAAGGGTCTGCATTTGCTCACCGAACCTCACCAATCCTATTACTGCTGCGTTTATGCCGCTGTACACATGCTTGATTCTCTTTTGGAGACATATAAATCCATAGGTTTTAAGATTATTACTAGTCAGGTATATTCTTATGCGATTAATATGGGGTGTAGAGTCCACTTCGTTGAGCAAGGAGTAGCTCTTGTCTATTACATATTTGGCTTATGGAATGGTATCTGTGCTAATTTCAATCTCTGGTTTTATGCAGAACCCCAACTCACCTTTCCCCTTAAGCAAGCATAAGTTGGTTTTCTACATTTGAGATCCTGTTCTGTTTTGTAATTCAGTTCCTGTGTAGCCAAGTTTACATTCCATGTATTAGTGATATCTTATGATGTTTCTTTTTCTGTGTGACTTATGTCACTTAGAATCATCGTACCTGAATCCACTCATTATGCTGCTACGGGCCTGATGACATAGATTTCATTCCTGAGTGATATTGCATTGTACGTAAGTACCACAACTTCTTTATCCATTTTTCACTTTCTGCGATATTGAACTTGTACCATAAACGAGATTCTTGTAAACAGAGCCGGCCCAAACTTTGGGGTGGCTGTGTCTTTTTGATTTTAATTTCCCTAAGCTATAGGACCATAAGTGGAAGTGCCCTAGGCTCTGTTGCTTTGTTTTTTAGATGTTTCAGGAAACACCATACACTTCTCCAGAGTGGCTGTTGGCAATTTACATCCCGCCCATCAGCATAACAAGGCTCCCAATTCTCCATGGCCTGTCCTGCCTTTCTGGATTTTACACATTTTTCAGATGGCCCTTTTGACCGGGGGGCAGTGAGACTTCATTGTAGTGCAGATTTCCTTTGCAAGCTTGCTTGGTTGGCCAAAAAGGGCGTATGCGTTTTTTCCTGAATATATTCAGGAAAAAACGCATACGCCCTTTTTGGCCAAGTGCATCATTGTGGACGTTCTGCCTCTTTTCCTATGCTTTACATGTAATTCCAGTCTACCTCCTGAAATCGGATTCCTGCAATTCTGCCCCGCTTTCGAGTCCTCTTGGCAGCCTTACTTCAATATATTTTTGGACGATAGCTGTCATTTATAACTCTGCAGGTTTGTGAATTACAGTGCCCCTGAGCTCCTTTCTTCAACTCGCTTTCTTGTGAGCTGGCCGCAACACCGCAGGATTGCTTCAGGCCCTAGTGTGGTTCCGGCATGGCACGCTGAGCCTTTGGTTAATTCCTCTTCCTGGTGGGAAATGAGAGTTAAATTTGCCCGTCCAGACACCTCCAGCTAGTCTCTCATTGGTTCTCCCTATTCCTGTTCATTTTCCGCAGAAATTGCAAACTGGGCCAAACAGGAGGTTAAAGGCACTGACTCTCCAAGTGGAGAGAGTTTTAGTAAAGCGTCTGGAATGTTGCACCCGAGTACCAGGGGACAAAAACTGAGACACATTTGAACACGTTTCCCGATCACACAGTGGATCATACTCTGGGTTCCACATGCATGTTTTAGCTGAAGGAAGAATCCCTTAAACCTGGAGAGTTGAGACCCATGGAATGGGTACCATGCAATATGACTTCAAAGGTTCTGCATTGGCTCACCGAACCTCACCAGTCCTATCACTGCTGCGCTTATGCCACTGTACACACGCTTGATTCTCTTTCGGAGACATATAAATCCATAGATTTTAAGATTCTTCCTAGTCAGGTATATTCTTAGACGTTTAATATGGGGTGTTGAGTCCTCTTCGTTGAGCAAGGAGTAGCTCTTGTCTATTACATATTTGGCTTATGGAACGGTATCTGTGCTAATTTCAATCTCTGGTTTTATGCAGCACCCCAACTCACCTTTCCCCTTAAGCAAGCATAAGTTGGTTTTCTACATTTGAGACCCTGTTCTGTTTTGTAATTCAGTTCCTGTGTAGCCAAGTTTACATTCCGTGTAATAGTGATATCTTATGATGTTTCTTTTTCTGTGTGACTTATCTCACTTAGAATCATCGTACCTGAATCCACTCATTATGCTGCTACGGGCCTGATGACATAGATTTCATTGCTGAGTGATATTGCATTGTACGTTAAGTACCACAACTTCTTTATCCATTTTTCAGTTTCTGCGATATTGAACTTGTACCATAAACGAGATTCTTGTAAACAGAGCCGGCCCAAACTTTGGGGTGGCTGTGTCTTTTTGATTTTAATTTCCCTAAGCTATAGGACCATAAGTGGAAGTGCCCTAGGCTCTGTTGCTTTGTTTTTTAGATGTTTCAGGAAACACCATACACTTCTCCAGAGTGGCTGTTGGCAATTTACATCCCGCCCATCAGCATAACAAGGCTCCCAGTTCTCCATGGCCTGTCCTGCCTTTCTGGATGTTATACTTTTTTCAGATGGCCCTTTTGACCGGGGGGCAGTGAGACTTCATTGTAGTGCAGATTTCCTTTGCAAGCTTGCTTGGTTGGCCAAAAAGGGCGTATGCGTTTTTTCCTGAATATATTCAGGAAAAAACGCATACGCCCTTTTTGGCCAAGTGCATCATTGTGGACGTTCTGCCTCTTTTCCTATGCTTTACATGCAATTCCAGTCTACCTCCTGAAATCGGTTTCCTGCAATTCTGCCCCGCTTTCAAGTCCTCTTGGCAGCCTTACTTCAATATATTTTTGGACGATAGCTGTCATTTTTAACTCTGCAGGTTTGTGAATTACAGTGCCCCTGAGCTCCTTTCTTCAACTCGCTTTTTTGTGAGCTGGCCGCAACACCGCAGCATTGCTTCAGGCCCTAGTGTGGTTCCGGCATGGCACGCTGAGCCTTTGGTTAATTCCTCTTCCTGGTGGGAAATGAGAGTTAAATTTGCCCGTCCAGACACCTCCAGCTAGTCTCTCATTGGTTCTCCCTATTCCTGTTCATTTTCCGCAGAAATTGCAAACTGGGCCAAACAGGAGGTTAAAGGCAGTGACTCCCCAAGTGGGGAGAGTTTTAGTAAAGCGTCTGGAATGTTGCACCCGAGTACCAGGGGACAAAAACTGAGACACATTTGAACACGTTTCCCGATCACACGGTGGATCATACTCTGGGTTCCACATGCATGTTTTAGCTGAAGGAAGAATCCCTTAAACCTGGAGAGTTGAGACCCATGGAATGGGTACCATTCAATATGACTTCAAAGGTTCTGCATTGGCTCACCGAACCTCACCAATCCTATCACTGCTGCGCTTATGCCACTGTACACACGCTTGATTCTCTTTCGGAGACATATAAATCCATAGATTTTAAGATTCTTACTAGTCAGGTATATTCTTAGACGTTTAATATGGGGTGTTGAGTCCTCTTCGTTGAGCAAGGAGTAGCTCTTGTCTATTACATATTTGGCTTATGGAACGGTATCTGTGCTAATTTCAATCTCTGGTTTTATGCAGCACCCCAACTCACCTTTCCCCTTAAGCAAGCATAAGTTGGTTTTCTACATTTGAGACCTTGTTCTGTTTTGTAATTCAGTTCCTGTGTAGCCAAGTTTACATTCCGTGTAGTAGTGATATCTTATGATGTTTCTTTTTCTGTGTGACTTATCTCACTTAGAATCATCGTACCTGAATCCACTCATTATGCTGCTATGGGCCTGATGACATAGATTTCATTGCTGAGTGATATTGCATTGTACGTAAGTACCACAACTTCTTTATCCATTTTTCGCTTTCTGTGATATTGAACTTGTACCGTAAACGAGGTTCTTGTAAACAGAGCCGTCCCAAACTTTGGGGTGGCTGTGTCTTTTTGATTTTAATTTCCCTAAGCTATAGGACCATAAGTGGAAGTGCCCTAGGCTCTGTTGCTTTGTTTTTTAGATGTTTCAGGAAACACCATACACTTCTCCAGAGTGGCTGTTGGCAATTTACATCCCGCCCATCAGCATAACAAGGCTCCCAGTTCTCCATGGCCTGTCCTGCCTTTCTGGATTTTATACTTTTTTCAGATGGCCCTTTTGACCGGGGGGCAGTGAGACTTCATTGTAGTGCAGATTTCCTTTGCAAGCTTGCTTGGTTGGCCCAAAAGGGCGTATGTGTTTTTTCCTGAATATATTCAGGAAAAAACGCATACGCCCTTTTTGGCCAAGTGCATCATTGTGGACGTTCTGCCTCTTTTCCTATGCTTTACATGCAATTCCAGTCTACCTCCTGAAATCGGTTTCCTGCAATCCTGCCCCGCTTTCAAGTCCTCTTGGCAGCCTTACTTCAATATATTTTTGGACGATAGCTGTCATTTTTAACTCTGCAGGTTTGTGAATTACAGTGCCCCTTAGCTCCTTTCTTCAACTCACTTTCTTGTGAGCTGGCCGCAACACCGCAGGATTGCTTCAGGCCCTAGTGTGGTTCCGGCATGGCACGCTGAGCCTTTGGTTAATTCCTCTTCCTGGTGGGAAATGAGAGTTAAATTTGCCCATCCAGACACCTCCAGCTAGTCTCTCATTGGTTCTCCCTATTCCTGTTCATTTTCCGCAGAAATTGCAAACTGGGCCAAACAGGAGGTTAAAGGCACTGACTCTCCAAGTGGGGAGAGTGTTAGTAAAGCATCTGGAATGTTGCACCCGAGTACCAGGGGACAAAAACTGAGACACATTTGAACACGTTTCCCGATCACACGGTGGATCATACTCTGGGTTCCACATGCATGTTTTAGCTGAAGGAAGAATCCCTTAAACCTGGAAAGTTGAGACCCATGGAATGGCTACCATGCAATATGACTTCAAAGGGTCTGCATTTGCTCATCAAACCTCACCAATCCTATCACTGCTGCGTTTATGCCGCTGTACACATGCTTGATTCTCTTTTGGAGACATATAAATCCATAGGTTTTAAGATTATTACTAGTCAGGTATATTCTTAGGCGATTAATATGGGGTGTAGAGTCCACTTCGTTGAGCAAGGAGTAGCTCTTGTCTATTACATATTTGGCTTATGGAATGGTATCTGTGCTAATTTCAATCTCTGGTTTTATGCAGAACCCCAACTCACCTTTCCCCTTAAGCAAGCATAAGTTGGTTTTCTACATTTGAGACCGTGTTCTGTTTTGTAATTCAGTTTCTGTGTAGCCAAGTTTACATTCCGTGTAGTAGTGATATCTTATGATGTTTCTTTTTCTGTGTGACTTATCTCACTTAGAATCATCGTACCTGAATCCACTCATTATGCTGCTACGGGCCTGATGATATAGATTTCATTGCTGAGTGATATTGCATTGTACGTAAGTACCACAAATTCTTTATCCATTTTTCACCTTCTGTGATATTGAATTTGTACTGTAAATGAGGTTCTTGTAAACAGAGCCGTCCCAAACTTTGGGGTGGCTGTGTCTTTTTGATTTTAATTTCCCTAAGCTATAGGACCATAAGTGGAAGTGCCCTAGGCTCTGTTGCTTTGTTTTTTAGATGTTTCAGGAAACACCATACACTTCTCCAGAGTGGCTGTTGGCAATTTACATCCCGCCCATCAGCATAACAAGGCTCCCAGGTCTCCATGGCCTGTCCTGCCTTTCTGGATTTTACACTTTTTTCAGATGGCCCTTTTGACCGGGGGGCAGTGAGACTTCATTGTAGTGCAGATTTCCTTTGCAAGCTTGCTTGGTTGGCCAAAAAGGGCGTATGCGTTTTTTCCTGAATATATTCAGGAAAAAACGCATACGCCCTTTTTGGCCAAGTGCATCATTGTGGACGTTCTGCCTCTTTTCCTATGCTTTACATGCAATTCCAGTCTACCTCCTGAAATTGGTTTCCTGCAATCCTGCCCTGCTTTGAAGTCCTCTTGGCAGCCTTACTTCAATATATTTTTGGACGATAGCTGTCATTTTTAACTCTGCAGGTTTGTGAATTACAGTGCCCCTGAGCTCCTTTCTTCAACTCGCTTTCTTGTGAGCTGGCCGCAACACCGCAGGATTGCTTCAGGCCCTAGTGTGGTTCCGGCATGGCACGCTGAGCATTAGGTTAATTCCTCTTCCTGGTGGGAAATGAGAGTTAAATTTGCCCGTCCAGACACCTCCAGCTAGTCTCTCATTGGTTCTCCCTATTCCTGTTCATTTTCCGCAGAAATTGCAAACTGGGCCAAACAGGAGGTTAAAGGCACTGACTCTCCAAGTGGGGAGAGTGTTAGTAAAGCGTCTGGAATGTTGCACCTGAGTACAAGGGGACGAAATCTGACACATTTGAACACGTTTCCCGATCACACGGTGGATCATACTCTGGGTTCCACATGCATGTTTTAGTTGAAGGAAGAATCCCTTAAACCTGGAGAGTTGAGACCCATGGAATGGGTACCATGCAATATGACTTCAAAGGGTCTGCATTTGCTCACCGAACCTCACCAATCCTATCACTGCTGTATTTATGCCGCTGTAGACACGCTTGTTTCTCTTTCGGAGACATATAAATCCATAGGTTTTAAGATTCTTACTAGTCAGGTATATTCTTAGGCATTTAATATGGGGTGTTGAGTCCACTTCGTTGATCAAGGAGTAGCTATGGTCTATTACCTATTTGGCTTATGGAATGGTATCTGTGCTAATTTCAATCTCTGGTTTTATGCAGCACCCCAACTCACCTTTCCCCTTAAGCAAGCATAAGTTGGTTTTCTACATTTGAGATCCTGTTCTGTTTTGTAATTCAGTTCCTGTGTAGCCAAGTTTACATTCCATGTATTAGTGATATCTTATGATGTTTCTTTTTCTGTGTGACTTATGTCACTTAGAATCATCGTACCTGAATCCACTCATTATGCTGCTACGGGCCTGATGACATAGATTTCATTCCTGAGTGATATTGCATTGTACGTAAGTACCACAACTTCTTTATCCATTTTTCACTTTCTGCGATATTGAACTTGTACCATAAACGAGATTCTTGTAAACAGAGCCGGCCCAAACTTTGGGGTGGCTGTGTCTTTTTGATTTTAATTTCCCTAAGCTATAGGACCATAAGTGGAAGTGCCCTAGGCTCTGTTGCTTTGTTTTTTAGATGTTTCAGGAAACACCATACACTTCTCCAGAGTGGCTGTTGGCAATTTACATCCCGCCCATCAGCATAACAAGGCTCCCAATTCTCCATGGCCTGTCCTGCCTTTCTGGATTTTACACATTTTTCAGATGGCCCTTTTGACCGGGGGGCAGTGAGACTTCATTGTAGTGCAGATTTCCTTTGCAAGCTTGCTTGGTTGGCCAAAAAGGGCGTATGCGTTTTTTCCTGAATATATTCAGGAAAAAACGCATACGCCCTTTTTGGCCAAGTGCATCATTGTGGACGTTCTGCCTCTTTTCCTATGCTTTACATGTAATTCCAGTCTACCTCCTGAAATCGGATTCCTGCAATTCTGCCCCGCTTTCGAGTCCTCTTGGCAGCCTTACTTCAATATATTTTTGGACGATAGCTGTCATTTATAACTCTGCAGGTTTGTGAATTACAGTGCCCCTGAGCTCCTTTCTTCAACTCGCTTTCTTGTGAGCTGGCCGCAACACCGCAGCATTGCTTCAGGCCCTAGTGTGGTTCCGGCATGGCACGCTGAGCCTTTGGTTAATTCCTCTTCCTGGTGGGAAATGAGAGTTAAATTTGCCCGTCCAGACACCTCCAGCTAGTCTCTCATTGGTTCTCCCTATTCCTGTTCATTTTCCGCAGAAATTGCACACTGGGCCAAACAGGAGGTTAAAGGCACTGACTCTCCAAGTGGAGAGAGTTTTAGTAAAGCGTCTGGAATGTTGCACCCGAGTACCAGGGGACAAAAACTGAGACACATTTGAACACGTTTCCCGATCACACAGTGGATCATACTCTGGGTTCCACATGCATGTTTTAGCTGAAGGAAGAATCCCTTAAACCTGGAGAGTTGAGACCCATGGAATGGGTACCATGCAATATGACTTCAAAGGTTCTGCATTGGCTCACCGAACCTCACCAGTCCTATCACTGCTGCGCTTATGCCACTGTACACACGCTTGATTCTCTTTCGGAGACATATAAATCCATAGATTTTAAGATTCTTCCTAGTCAGGTATATTCTTAGAGGTTTAATATGGGGTGTTGAGTCCTCTTCGTTGAGCAAGGAGTAGCTCTTGTCTATTACATATTTGGCTTATGGAACGGTATCTGTGCTAATTTCAATCTCTGGTTTTATGCAGCACCCCAACTCACCTTTCCCCTTAAGCAAGCATAAGTTGGTTTTCTACATTTGAGACCCTGTTCTGTTTTGTAATTCAGTTCCTGTGTAGCCAAGTTTACATTCCGTGTAGTAGTGATATCTTATGATGTTTCTTTTTCTGTGTGACTTATCTCACTTAGAATCATCGTACCTGAATCCACTCATTATGCTGCTACGGGCCTGATGACATAGATTTCATTGCTGAGTGATATTGCATTGTACGTTAAGTACCACAACTTCTTTATCCATTTTTCAGTTTCTGCGATATTGAACTTGTACCATAAACGAGATTCTTGTAAACAGAGCCGGCCCAAACTTTGGGGTGGCTGTGTCTTTTTGATTTTAATTTCCCTAAGCTATAGGACCATAAGTGGAAGTGCCCTAGGCTCTGTTGCTTTGTTTTTTAGATGTTTCAGGAAACACCATACACTTCTCCAGAGTGGCTGTTGGCAATTTACATCCCGCCCATCAGCATAACAAGGCTCCCAGTTCTCCATGGCCTGTCCTGCCTTTCTGGATGTTATACTTTTTTCAGATGGCCCCTTTGACCGGGGGGCAGTGAGACTTCATTGTACTGCAGATTTCCTTTGCAAGCTTGCTTGGTTGGCCAAAAAGGGCGTATGCGTTTTTTCCTGAATATATTCAGGAAAAAACGCATACGCCCTTTTTGGCCAAGTGCATCATTGTGGACGTTCTGCCTCTTTTCCTATGCTTTACATGCAATTCCAGTCTACCTCCTGAAATCGGTTTCCTGCAATTCTGCCCCGCTTTCAAGTCCTCTTGGCAGCCTTACTTCAATATATTTTTGGACGATAGCTGTCATTTTTAACTCTGCAGGTTTGTGAATTACAGTGCCCCTGAGCTCCTTTCTTCAACTCGCTTTTTTGTGAGCTGGCCGCAACACCGCAGCATTGCTTCAGGCCCTAGTGTGGTTCCGGCATGGCACGCTGAGCCTTTGGTTAATTCCTCTTCCTGGTGGGAAATGAGAGTTAAATTTGCCCATCCAGACACCTCCAGCTAGTCTCTCATTGGTTCTCCCTATTCCTGTTCATTTTCCGCAGAAATTGCAAACTGGGCCATACAGGAGGTTAAAGGCACTGTCTCTCCAAGTGGGGAGAGTGTTAGTAAAGCGTCTGGAATGTTGCACCCGAGTACCAGGGGACAAAAACTGAGACACATTTGAACACGTTTCCCGATCACACGGTTGATCATACTCTGGGTTCCACATGCATGTTTTAGCTGAAGGAAGAATCCCTTAAACCTGGAGAGTTGAGACCTATGGAATGGGTACCATTCAATATGACTTCAAAGGTTCTGCATTGGCTCACCGAACCTCACCACTCCTATCACTGCTGCGCTTATGCCACTGTACACACGCTTGATTCTCTTTCGGAGACATATAAATCCATAGATTTTAAGATTCTTACTAGTCAGGTATATTCTTAGACGTTTAATATGGGGTGTTGAGTCCTCTTCGTTGAGCAAGGAGTAGCTCTTGTCTATTACATATTTGGCTTATGGAACGGTATCTGTGCTAATTTCAATCTCTGGTTTTATGCAGCACCCCAACTCACCTTTCCCCTTAAGCAAGCATAAGTTGGTTTTCTACATTTGAGACCTTGTTCTGTTTTGTAATTCAGTTCCTGTGTAGCCAAGTTTACATTCCGTGTATTAGTGATATCTTATGATGTTTCTTTTTCTGTGTGACTTATCTCACTTAGAATCATCGTACCTGAATCCACTCATTATGCTGCTATGGGCCTGATGACATAGATTTCATTGCTGAGTGATATTGCATTGTACGTAAGTACCACAACTTCTTTATCCATTTTTCGCTTTCTGTGATATTGAACTTGTACCGTAAACGAGGTTCTTGTAAACAGAGCCATCCCAAACTTTGGGGTGGCTGTGTCTTTTTGATTTTAATTTCCCTAAGCTATACGACCATAAGTGGAAGTGCCCTAGGCTCTGTTGCTTTGTTTTGTAGATGTTTCAGGAACCACCATACACTTCTCCAGAGTGGCTGTTGGCAATTTACATCCCGCCCATCAGCATAACAAGGCTCCCAGTTCTCCATGGCCTGTCCTGCCTTTCTGGATTTTATACTTTTTTCAGATGGCCCTTTTGACCGGGGGGCAGTGAGACTTCATTGTAGTGCAGATTTCCTTTGCAAGCTTGCTTGGTTGGCCCAAAAGGGCGTATGCGTTTTTTCCTGAATATATTCAGGAAAAAACGCATACGCCCTTTTTGGCCAAGTGCATCATTGTGGACGTTCTGCCTCTTTTCCTATGCTTTACATGCAATTCCAGTCTACCTCCTGAAATCGGTTTCCTGCAATTCTGCCCCGCTTTCAAGTCCTCTTGGCAGCCTTACTTCAATATATTTTTGGACGATAGCTGTCATTTATAACTCTGCAGGTTTGTGAATTACAGTGCCCCTGAGCTCCTTTCTTCAACTCGCTTTCTTGTGAGCTGGCCGCAACACCGCAGCATGGCTTCAGGCCCTAGTGTGGTTCCGGCATGGCACGCTGAGCCTTTGGTTAATTCCTCTTCCTGGTGGGAAATGAGAGTTAAATTTGCCCGTCCAGACACCTCCAGCTAGTCTCTCATTGGTTCTCCCTATTTCTGTTCATTTTCCGCAGAAATTGCAAACTGGGCCAAACAGGAGGTTAAAGGCACTGACTCTCCAAGTGGGGAGAGTGTTAGTAAAGCGACTGGAATGTTGCACCCGAGTACCAGGGGACGAAAACTGAGACACATTTGAACACGTTTCCCGATCACACGGTGGATCATACTCTGGGTTCCACATGCATGTTTTAGCTGAAGGAAGAATTCCTTAAACCTGGAGAGTTGAGACCCATGGAATGGGTACCATGCAATATGACTTCAAAGGGTCTGCATTTGCTCACCGAACCTCACCAATCCTATCACTGCTGCATTTATGCCGCTGTACACACGCTTGATTCTCTTTCGGAGACATATAAATCCATAGGTGTTAAGATTCTTACTAGTCAGGTATATTCTTAGGCATTTAATATGGGGTGTTGAGTCCACTTCGTTGAGCAAGGAGTAGCTCTTGTCTATTACCTATTTGGCTTATGGAATGGTATCTGTGCTAATTTCAATCTCTGGTTTTATGCAGCACCCCAACTCACCTTTCCCCTTAAGCAAGCATAAGTTGGTTTTCTACATTTGAGATCCTGTTCTGTTTTGTAATTCTGTTCCTGTGTAGCCAAGTTTACATTCCGTGTATTAGTGATATCTTATGATGTTTCTTTTTCTGTGTGACTTATTTCACTTAGAATCATCGTACCTGAATCCACTCATTATGCTGCTACGGGCCTGATGACATAGATTTCATTCCTGAGTGATATTGCATTGTACGTAAGTACCACAACTTCTTTATCCATTTTTCACTTTCTGCGATATTGAACTTGTACCATAAACGAGATTCTTGTAAACAGAGCCGGCCCAAACTTTGGGGTGGCTGTGTCTTTTTGATTTTAATTTCCCTAAGCTATAGGACCATAAGTGGAAGTGCCCTAGGCTCTGTTGCTTTGTTTTTTAGATGTTTCAGGAAACACCATACACTTCTCCAGAGTGGCTGTTGGCAATTTACATCCCGCCCATCAGCATAACAAGGCTCCCAGTTCTCCATGGCCTGTCCTGCCTTTCTGGATGTTATACTTTTTTCAGATGGCCCTTTTGACCGGGGGGCAGTGAGACTTCATTGTAGTGCAGATTTCCTTTGCAAGCTTGCTTGGTTGGCCAAAAAGGGCGTATGCGTTTTTTCCTGAATATATTCAGGAAAAAACGCATACGCCCTTTTTGGCCAAGTGCATCATTGTGGACGTTCTGCCTCTTTTCCTATGCTTTACATGCAATTCCAGTCTACCTCCTGAAATCGGTTTCCTGCAATTCTGCCCCGCTTTCAAGTCCTCTTGGCAGCCTTACTTCAATATATTTTTGGACGATAGCTGTCATTTTTAACTCTGCAGGTTTGTGAATTACAGTGCCCCTGAGCTCCTTTCTTCAACTCGCTTTTTTGTGAGCTGGCCGCAACACCGCAGCATTGCTTCAGGCCCTAGTGTGGTTCCGGCATGGCACGCTGAGCCTTTGGTTAATTCCTCTTCCTGGTGGGAAATGAGAGTTAAATTTGCCCATCCAGACACCTCCATCTAGTCTCTCATTGGTTCTCCCTATTCCTGTTCATTTTCCGCAGAAATTGCAAACTGGGCCAAACAGGAGGTTAAAGGCACTGTCTCTCCAAGTGGGGAGAGTGTTATTAAAGCGTCTGGAATGTTGCACCCGAGTACCAGGGGACAAAAATTGAGACACATTTGAACACGTTTCCCGATCACACGGTTGATCATACTCTGGGTTCCACATGCATGTTTTAGCTGAAGGAAGAATCCCTTAAAGCTGGAGAGTTGAGACCCATGGAATGGGTACCATGCAATATGACTTCAAAGGTTCTGCATTTGCTCACCGAACCTCACCAATCCTATCACTGCTGCATTTATGCCGCTGTACACACGCTTGATTCTCTTTCGGAGACATATAAATCCATAGGTGTTAAGATTCTTACTAGTCAGGTATATTCTTAGGCATTTAATATGGGGTGTTGAGTCCACTTCGTTGAGCAAGGAGTAGCTCTGGTCTATTACCTATTTGGCTTATGGAATGGTATCTGTGCTAATTTCAATCTCTGGTTTTATGCAGAACCCCAACTCACCTTTCCCCTTAAGCAAGCATAAGTTGGTTTTCTACATTTGAGATCCTGTTCTGTTTTGTAATTCAGTTCCTGTGTAGCCAAGTTTACATTCCGTGTATTAGTGATATCTTATGATGTTTCTTTTTCTGTGTGACTTATTTCACTTAGAATCATCGTACCTGAATCCACTCATTATGCTGCTACGGGCCTGATGACATAGATTTCATTCCTGAGTGATATTGCATTGTACGTAAGTACCACAACTTCTTTATCCATTTTTCACTTTCTGCGATATTGAACTTGTACCATAAACGAGATTCTTGTAAACAGAGCCGGCCCAAACTTTGGGGTGGCTGTGTCTTTTTGATTTTAATTTCCCTAAGCTATAGGACCATAAGTGGAAGTGCCCTAGGCTCTGTTGCTTTGTTTTTTAGATGTTTCAGGAAACACCATACACTTCTCCAGAGTGGCTGTTGGCAATTTACATCCCGCCCATCAGCATAACAAGGCTCCCAGTTCTCCATGGCCTGTCCTGCCTTTCTGGATGTTATACTTTTTTCAGATGGCCCTTTTGACCGGGGGGCAGTGAGACTTCATTGTAGTGCAGATTTCCTTTGCAAGCTTGCTTGGTTGGCCAAAAAGGGCGTATGCGTTTTTTCCTGAATATATTCAGGAAAAAACGCATACGCCCTTTTTGGCCAAGTGCATCATTGTGGACGTTCTGCCTCTTTTCCTATGCTTTACATGCAATTCCAGTCTACCTCCTGAAATCGGTTTCCTGCAATTCTGCCCCGCTTTCAAGTCCTCTTGGCAGCCTTACTTCAATATATTTTTGGATGATAGCTGTCATTTATAACTCTGCAGGTTTGTGAATTACAGTGCCCCTGAGCTCCTTTCTTCAACTCGCTTTCTTGTGAGCTGGCCGCAACACCGCAGCATGGCTTCAGGCCCTAGTGTGGTTCCGGCATGGCACGCTGAGCCTTTGGTTAATTCCTCTTCCTGGTGGGAAATGAGAGTTAAATTTGCCCGTCCAGACACCTCCAGCTAGTCTCTCATTGGTTCTCCCTATTTCTGTTCATTTTCCGCAGAAATTGCAAACTGGGCCAAACAGGAGGTTAAAGGCACTGACTCTCCAAGTGGGGAGAGTGTTAGTAAAGCGACTGGAATGTTGCACCCGAGTACCAGGGGACAAAAACTGAGACACATTTGAACACGTTTCCCGATCACACGGTGGATCATACTCTGGGTTCCACATGCATGTTTTAGCTGAAGGAAGAATCCCTTAAACCTGGAGAGTTGAGACCCATGGAATGGGTACCATGCAATATGACTTCAAAGGGTCTGCATTTGCTCACCGAACCTCACCAATCCTATCACTGCTGCATTTATGCCGCTGTACACACGCTTGATTCTCTTTCGGAGACATATAAATCCATAGGTGTTAAGATTCTTACTAGTCAGGTATATTCTTAGGCATTTAATATGGGGTGTTGAGTCCACTTCGTTGAGCAAGGAGTAGCTCTTGTCTATTACCTATTTGGCTTATGGAATGGTATCTGTGCTAATTTCAATCTCTGGTTTTATGCAGAACCCCAACTCACCTTTCCCCTTAAGCAAGCATAAGTTGGTTTTCTACATTTGAGATCCTGTTCTGTTTTGTAATTCAGTTCCTGTGTAGCCAAGTTTACATTCCGTGTAGTAGTGATATCTTATGATGTTTCTTTTTCTGTGTGACTTATTTCACTTAGAATCATCGTACCTGAATCCACTCATTATGCTGCTATGGGCCTGATGACATAGATTTCATTCCTGAGTGATATTGCATTGTACGTAAGTACCACAACTTCTTTATCCATTTTTCACTTTCTGCGATATTGAACTTGTACCATAAACGAGATTCTTGTAAACAGAGCCGGCCCAAACTTTGGGGTGGCTGTGTCTTTTTGATTTTAATTTCCCTAAGCTATAGGACCATAAGTGGAAGTGCCCTAGGCTCTGTTGCTTTGTTTTGTAGATGTTTCAGGAAACACCATACACTTCTCCAGAGTGGCTGTTGGCAATTTACATCCCGCCCATCAGCATAACAAGGCTCCCAGTTCTCCATGGCCTGTCCTGCCTTTCTGGATGTTATACTTTTTTCAGATGGCCCTTTTGACCGGGGGACAGTGAGACTTCATTGTAGTGCAGATTTCCTTTGCAAGCTTGCTTGGTTGGCCAAAAAGGGCGTATGCGTTTTTTCCTGAATATATTCAGGAAAAAACGCATACGCCCTTTTTGGCCAAGTGCATCATTGTGGACGTTCTGCCTCTTTTCCTATGCTTTACATGCAATTCCAGTCTACCTCCTGAAATCGGTTTCCTGCAATTCTGCCCCGCTTTCAAGTCCTCTTGGCAGCCTTACTTCAATATATTTTTGGACGATAGCTGTCATTTTTAACTCTGCAGGTTTGTGAATTACAGTGCCCCTGAGCTCCTTTCTTCAACTCGCTTTTTTGTGAGCTGGCCGCAACACCGCAGGATTGCTTCAGGCCCTAGTGTGGTTCCGGCATGGCACGCTGAGCCTTTGGTTAATTCCTCTTCCTGGTGGGAAATGAGAGTTAAATTTGCCCATCCAGACACCTCCAGCTAGTCTCTCATTGGTTCTCCCTATTCCTGTTCATTTTCCGCAGAAATTGCAAACTGGGCCAAACAGGAGGTTAAAGGCACTGTCTCTCCAAGTGGGGAGAGTGTTAGTAAAGCGTCTGGAATGTTGCACCCGAGTACCAGGGGACAAAAACTGAGACACATTTGAACACGTTTCCCGATCACACGGTTGATCATACTCTGGGTTCCACATGCATGTTTTAGCTGAAGGAAGAATCCCTTAAACCTGGAGAGTTGAGACCCATGGAATGGGTACCATGCAATATGACTTCAAAGGGTCTGCATTTGCTCACCGAACCTCACCAATCCTATCACTGCTGCATTTATGCCGCTGTACACACGCTTGATTCTCTTTCGGAGACAAATAAGTCCATAGGTTTTAAGATTCTTACTAGTCAGGTATATTCTTAGGCGTTTAATATGGGGTGTTGTGTCCTCTTCGTTGAGCAAGGAGTAGATCTTGTCTATTACATATTTGGCTTGTGGAACGGTATCTGTGCTAATTTCAATCTCTGGTTTTATGCAGCACCCCAACTCACCTTTCACCTTAAGCAAGCATAAGTTGGTTTTCTACTTTTGACACCCTGTTCTGTTTTGTAATTCTGTTCCTGTGTAGCCAAGTTTACATTCCGTGTAGTAGTGATATCTTATGATGTTTCCTTTTCTGTGTGACTTATCTCACTTAGAATCATCGTACCTGAATCCACTCATTATGCTGCTACGGGCCTGATGATATAGATTTCATTGCTGAGTGATATTGCATTGTACGTAAGTACCACAAATACTTTATCCATTTTTCACCTTCTGTGATATTGAATTTGTACTGTAAATGAGGTTCTTGTAAACAGAGCCATCCCAAACTTTGGGGTGGCTGTGTCTTTTTGATTTTAATTTCCCTAAGCTATAGGACCATAAGTGGAAGTGCCCTAGGCTCTGTTGCTTTGTTTTTTAGATGTTTCAGGAAACACCATACACTTCTCCAGAGTGGCTGTTGGCAATTTACATCCCGCCCATCAGCATAACAAGGCTCCCAGTTCTCCATGGCCTGTCCTGCCTTTCTGGATTTTACACTTTTTTCAGATGGCCCTTTTGACCGGGGGGCAGTGAGACTTCATTGTAGTGCAGATTTCCTTTGCAAGCTTGCTTGGTTGGCCAAAAAGGGCGTATGCGTTTTTTCCTGAATATATTCAGGAAAAAACGCATATGCCCTTTTTGGCCAAGTGCATCATTGTGGACGTTCTGCCTCTTTTCCTATGCTTTACATGCAATTCCAGTCTACCTCCTGAAATCGGTTTCCTGCAATTCTGCCCCGCTTTCAAGTCCTCTTGGCAGCCTTACTTCAATATATTTTTGGACGATAGCTGTCATTTTTAACTCTGCAGGTTTGTGAATTACAGTGCCCCTGAGCTCCTTTCTTCAACTCGCTTTTTTGTGAGCTGGCCGCAACACCGCAGGATTGCTTCAGGCCCTAGTGTGGTTCCGGCATGGCACGCTGAGCCTTTGGTTAATTCCTCTTCCTGGTGGGAAATGAGAGTTAAATTTGCCCATCCAGACACCTCCAGCTAGTCTCTCATTGGTTCTCCCTATTCCTGTTCATTTTCCGCAGAAATTGCAAACTGGGCCAAACAGGAGGTTAAAGGCACTGTCTCTCCAAGTGGGGAGAGTGTTAGTAAAGCGTCTGGAATGTTGCACCCGAGTACCAGGGGACAAAAACTGAGACACATTTGAACACGTTTCCCGATCACACGGTTGATCATACTCTGGGTTCCACATGCATGTTTTAGCTGAAGGAAGAATCCCTTAAACCTGGAGAGTTGAGACCCATGGAATGGGTACCATGCAATATGACTTCAAAGGGTCTGCATTTGCTCACCGAACCTCACCAATCCTATCACTGCTGCATTTATGCCGCTGTACACACGCTTGATTCTCTTTTGGAGACAAATAAGTCCATAGGTTTTAAGATTCTTACTAGTCAGGTATATTCTTAGGCGTTTAATATGGGGTGTTGTGTCCTCTTCGTTGAGCAAGGAGTAGATCTTGTCTATTACATATTTGGCTTGTGGAACGGTATCTGTGCTAATTTCAATCTCTGGTTTTATGCAGCACCCCAACTCACCTTTCACCTTAAGCAAGCATAAGTTGGTTTTCTACTTTTGACACCCTGTTCTGTTTTGTAATTCTGTTCCTGTGTAGCCAAGTTTACATTCCGTGTAGTAGTGATATCTTATGATGTTTCCTTTTCTGTGTGACTTATCTCACTTAGAATCATCGTACCTGAATCCACTCATTATGCTGCTACGGGCCTGATGATATAGATTTCATTGCTGAGTGATATTGCATTGTACGTAAGTACCACAAATTCTTTATCCATTTTTCACCTTCTGTGATATTGAATTTGTACTGTAAATGAGGTTCTTGTAAACAGAGCCATCCCAAACTTTGGGGTGGCTGTGTCTTTTTGATTTTAATTTCCCTAAGCTATAGGACCATAAGTGGAAGTGCCCTAGGCTCTGTTGCTTTGTTTTTTAGATGTTTCAGGAAACACCATACACTTCTCCAGAGTGGCTGTTGGCAATTTACATCCCGCCCATCAGCATAACAAGGCTCCCAGTTCTCCATGGCCTGTCCTGCCTTTCTGGATTTTACACTTTTTTCAGATGGCCCTTTTGACCGGGGGGCAGTGAGACTTCATTGTAGTGCAGATTTCCTTTGCAAGCTTGCTTGGTTGGCCAAAAAGGGCGTATGCGTTTTTTCCTGAATATATTCAGGAAAAAACGCATATGCCCTTTTTGGCCAAGTGCATCATTGTGGACGTTCTGCCTCTTTTCCTATGCTTTACATGCAATTCCAGTCTACCTCCTGAAATCGGTTTCCTGCAATTCTGCCCCGCTTTCAAGTCCTCTTGGCAGCCTTACTTCAATATATTTTTGGACGATAGCTGTCATTTATAACTCTGCAGGTTTGTGAATTACAGTGCCCCTGAGCTCCTTTCTTCAACTCGCTTTCTTGTGAGCTGGCCGCAACACCGCAGGATTGCGTCAGGCCCTAGTGTGGTTCCGGCATGGCACGCTGAGCCTTTGGTTAATTCCTCTTCCTGGTGGGAAATGAGAGTTAAATTTGCCCATCCAGACACCTCCAGCTAGTCTCTCACTGGTTCTCCCTATTCCTGTTCATCTTCCGCAAAAATTGCAAACTGGGCCAAACAGGAGGTTAAAGGCACTGACTCTCCAAGTGGGGAGAGTGTTAGTAAAGCATCTGGAATGTTGCACCCGAGTACCAGGGGACGAAACCTGAGACACATTTGAACACGTTTCCCGATCACACGGTGGATCATACTCTGGGTTCCACATGCATGTTTTAGCTGAAGGAAGAATCCCTTAAACCTGGAGAGTTGAGACCCATGGAATGGGTACCATGCAATATGACCTCAAAGGGTCTGCATTGGCTCACCGAACCTCACCAATCCTATCACTGCTGCGCTTATGCCACTGTACACACGCTTGATTCTCTTTCGGAGACATATAAATCCATAGGTTTTAAGATTCTTACTAGTCAGCTATATTCTTAGACGTTTAATATGGGGTGTTGAGTCCTCTTCGTTGAGCAAGGAGTAGCTCTTGTCTATTACATATTTGGCTTATGGAACGGTATCTGTGCTAATTTCAATCTCTGGTTTTATGCAGCACCCCAACTCACCTTTCCCCTTAAGCAAGCATAAGTTGGTTTTCTACATTTGAGACCTTGTTCTGTTTTGTAATTCAGTTCCTGTGTAGCCAAGTTTACATTCCGTGTATTAGTGATATCTTATGATGTTTCTTTTTCTGTGTGACTTATCTCACTTAGAATCATCGTACCTGAATCCACTCATTATGCTGCTATGGGCCTGATGACATAGATTTCATTGCTGAGTGATATTGCATTGTACGTAAGTACCACGACTTCTTTATCCATTTTTCGCTTTCTGTGATATTGAACTTGTACCGTAAACGAGGTTCTTGTAAACAGAGCCGTCCCAAACTTTGGGGTGGCTGTGTCTTTTTGATTTTAATTTCCCTAAGCTATACGACCATAAGTGGAAGTGCCCTAGGCTCTGTTGCTTTGTTTTTTAGATGTTTCAGGAAACACCATACACTTCTCCAGAGTGGCTGTTGGCAATTTACATCCCGCCCATCAGCATAACAAGGCTCCCAGTTCTCCATGGCCTGTCCGGCCTTTCTGGATTTTACACATTTTTCAGATGGCCCTTTTGACTGGGGGGCAGTGAGACTTCATTGTAGTGCAGATTTCCTTTGCAAGCTTGCTTGGTTGGCCAAAAAGTGCGTATGCGTTTTTTCCTGAATATATTCAGGAAAAAACGCATATGCCCTTTTTGGCCAAGTGCATCATTGTGGACGTTCTGCCTCTTTTCCTATGCTTTACATGCAATTCCAGTCTACCTCCTGAAATCGGTTTCCTGCAATTCTGCCCCGCTTTCAAGTCCTCTTGGCAGCCTTACTTCAATATATTTTTGGACGATAGCTGTCATTTATAACTCTGCAGGTTTGTGAATTACAGTGCCCCTGAGCTCCTTTTTTCAACTCGCTTTCTTGTGAGCTGGCCGCAACACCGCAGGATTGCTTCAGGCCCTAGTGTGGTTCCGGCATGGCACGCTGAGCCTTTGGTTAATTCCTCTTCCTGGTGGGAAATGAGAGTTAAATTTGCCCGTCCAGACACCACCAGCTAGTCTCTCATTGGTTCTCCCTATTCCTGTTCATTTTCCGCAGAAATTGCAAACTGGGCCAAACAGGAGGTTAAAGGCACTGACTCTCCAAGTGGGGAGAGTGTTAGTAAAGCGTCTGGAATGTTGCACCCGAGTACCAGGGGACGAAAAGTGAGACATTTGAACACGTTTCCCGATCACACGGTGGATCATACTCTGGGTTCCACATGCATGTTTTAGCTGAAGGAAGAATCCCTTAAACCTGGAGAGTTGAGACCCATGGAATGGGTACCATGCAATATGTCTTCAAAGGTTCTGCATTGGCTCACCGAACCTCACCAATCCTATCACTGGTGCGCTTATGCCTCTGTACACACGCTTGATTCTCTTTCGGAGACTTATAAATCCATAGATTTTAAGATTCTTACTAGTCAGGTATATTCTTAGACGTTTAATATGGGGTGTTGAGTCCTCTTCGCTGAGCAAGGAGTAGCTCTTGTCTACTACATATTTGGCTTATGGAACGGTATCTGTGCTAATTTCAATCTCTGGTTTTATGCAGCACCCCAACTCACCTTTCCCCTTAAGCAAGCATAAGTTGGTTTTCTACATTTGAGACCCTGTTCTGTTTTGTAATTCAGTTCCTGTGTAGCCAAGGTTACATTCCATGTAGTAGTGATATCTTATGATGTTTCTTTTTCTGTGTGACTTATTTCACTTAGAATCATCGTACCTGAATCCACTCATTATGCTGCTACGGGCCTGATGATATACATTTCATTGCTGAGTGATATTGCATTGTACGTAAGTACCACAAATTCTTTATCCATTCTTGGCTTTCTGTGATATTGAACTTGTACCGTAAACGAGGTTCTTGTAAACAGAGCCATCCCAAACTTTATGATGGCTGTGTCTTTTTGATTTTAATTTCCCTAAGCTATAGGACCATAAGTGGAAGTGCCCTAGGCTCTGTTGCTTTGTTTTGTAGATGTTTCAGGAAACACCATACACTTCTCCAGAGAGGCTATTGGCAATTTACATCCCGCCCATCAGCATAACAAGGCTCCCAGTTCTCCATGGCCTGTCCTGCCTTTCTGGATTTTATACTTTTTTCAGATGGCCCTTTTGACCGGGGGGCAGTGAGACTTCATTGTAGTGCAGATTTCCTTTGCAAGCTTGCTTGGTTGGCCAAAAAGGGCGTATGCGTTTTTTCCTGAATATATTCAGGAAAAAACGCATACGCCCTTTTGGGCCAAGTGCATCATTGTGGACGTTCTGCCTCTTTTCCTATGCTTTACATGCAATTCCAGTCTACCTCCTGAAATCGGTTTCCTGCAATTCTGCCCCGCTTTCAAATCCTCTTGGCAGCCTTACTTCAATATATTTTTGGACGATAGCTGTCATTTATAACTCTGCAGGTTTGTGAATTACAGTGCCCCTGAGCTCCTTTCTTCAACTCGCTTTCTTGTGAGCTGGCCGCAACACCGCAGGATTGCTTCAGGCCCTAGTGTGGTTCCGGCATGGCATGCTGAGCCTTTGGTTAATTCCTCTTCCTGGTGGGAAATGAGAGTTAAATTTGCCCGTCCAGACACCTCCATCTAGTCTCTCATTGGTTCTCCCTATTCCTGTTCATTTTCCGCAGAAATTGCAAACTGGGCCAAACAGGAGGTTAAAGGCACTGACTCTCCAAGTGGAGAGAGTGTTAGTAAAGCGTCTGGAATGTTGCACCCGAGTACCAGGGGACGAAATCTGACACATTTGAACACGTTTCCCGATCACACGGTGGATCATACTCTGGGTTCCACATGCATGTTTTAGCTGAAGGAAGAATCCCTTAAACCTGGAGAGTTGAGACCCATGGAATGGGTACCATGCAATATGACTTCAAAGGGTCTGCATTTGCTCACCGAACCTCACCAATCCTATTACTGCTGCATTTATGCCTCTGTAGACACGCTTGATTCTCTTTCGGAGACATATAAATCCATAGGTTTTAAGATTCTTACTAGTCAGGTATATTCTTAGGCATTTAATATGGGGTGTTGAGTCCACTTTGTTGAGCAAGGAGTAGCTCTTGTCTATTACATATTTGGCTTATGGAATGGTATCTGTGCTAATTTCAATCTCTGGTTTTATGCAGCACCCCAACTCACCTTTCCCCTTAAGCAAGCATAAGTTGGTTTTCTACATTTGAGATCCTGTTCTGTTTTGTAATTCAGTTCCTGTGTAGCCAAGTTTACATTCCGTGTATTAGTGATATCTTATGATGTTTCTTTTTCTGTGTGACTTATTTCACTTAGAATCATCGTACCTGAATCCACTCATTATGCTGCTACGGGCCTGATGACATAGATTTCATTCCTGAGTGATATTGCATTGTACGTAAGTACCACAACTTCTTTATCCATTTTTCACTTTCTGCGATATTGAACCTGTACCATAAACGAGATTCTTGTAAACAGAGCCGGCCCAAACTTTGGGGTGGCTGTGTCTTTTTGATTTTAATTTCCCTAAGCTATAGGACCATAAGTGGAAGTGCCCTAGGCTCTGTTGCTTTGTTTTTTAGATGTTTCAGGAAACACCATACACTTCTCCAGAGTGGCTGTTGGCAATTTACATCCCGCCCATCAGCATAACAAGGCTCCCAGTTCTCCATGGCCTGTCCTGCCTTTCTGGATTTTATACTTTTTTCAGATGGCCCTTTTGACCGGGGGGCAGTGAGACTTCATTGTACTGCAGATTTCCTTTGCAAGCTTGCTTGGTTGGCCAAAAAGGGCGTATGCGTTTTTTCCTGAATATATTCAGGAAAAAACGCATACGCCCTTTTTGGCCAAGTGCATCATTGTGGACGTTCTGCCTCTTTTCCTATGCTTTACATGCAATTCCAGTCTACCTCCTGAAATCGGATTCCTGCAATTCTGCCCCGCTTTCAAGTCCTCTTGGCAGCCTTACTTCAATATATTTTTGGACGATAGCTGTCATTTTTAACTCTGCAGGTTTGTGAATTACAGTGCCCCTGAGCTCCTTTCTTCAACTCGCTTTCTTGTGAGCTGGCCGCAACACCGCAGGATTGCTTCAGGCCCTAGTGTGGTTCCGGCATGGCACGCTGAGCCTTTGGTTAATTCCTCTTCCTGGTGGGAAATGAGAGTTAAATTTGCCCGTCCAGACACCTCCAGCTAGTCCCTCATTGGTTCTCCCTATTCGTGTTCAATTTCCGCAGAAATTGCAAACTGGGCCAAACAGGAGGTTAAAGGCAGTGACTCTCCAAGTGGGGAGAGTTTTAGTAAAGCGTCTGGAATGTTGCACCCGAGTACCAGGGGACGAAACCTGAGACACATTTGAACACGTTTCCCGATCACACGGTGGATCATACTCTGGGTTCTACATGCATGTTTTAGCTGAAGGAAGAATCCCTTAAACCTGGAGAGTTGAGACCCATGGAATGGGTACCATGCAATATGACTTCAAAGGTTCTGCATTGGCTCACCGAACCTCACCAATCCTATCACTGCTGCGCTTATGCCACTGTACACACGCTTGATTCTCTTTCGGAGACATATAAATCCATAGGTTTCAAGATTCTTACTAGTCAGCTATATTCTTAGACGTTTAATATGGGGTGTTGAGTCCTCTTCGTTGAGCAAGGAGTAGCTCTTGTCTATTACATATTTGGCTTATGGAACGGTATCTGTGCTAATTTCAATCTCTGGTTTTATGCAGCACCCCAACTCACCTTTCCCCTTAAGCAAGCATAAGTTGGTTTTCTACATTTGAGACCTTGTTCTCTTTTGTAATTCAGTTCCTGTGTAGCCAAGTTTACATTCCGTGTATTAGTGATATCTTATGATGTTTCATTTTCTGTGTGACTTATCTCACTTAGAATCATCGTACCTGAATCCACTCATTATGCTGCTATGGGCCTGATGACATAGATTTCATTGCTGAGTGATATTGCATTGTACGTAAGTACCACAACTTCTTTATCCATTTTTCGCTTTCTGTGATATTGAACTTGTACCATAAACGAGGTTCTTGTAAACAGAGCCGTCCCAAACTTTGGGATGGCTGTGTTTTTTTGATTTTAATTTCCCTAAGCTATACGACCATAAGTGGAAGTGCCCTAGGCTCTGTTGCTTTGTTTTTTAGATGTTTCAGGAAACACCATACACTTCTCCAGAGTGGCTGTTGGCAATTTACATCCCGCCTATCAGCATAACAAGGCTCCCAGTTCTCCATGGCCTGTCCGGCCTTTCTGGATTTTACACTTTTTTCAGATGGCCCTTTTGACTGGGGGGCAGTGAGACTTCATTGTAGTGCAGATTTCCTTTGCAAGCTTGCTTGGTTGGCCAAAAAGTGCGTATGGGTTTTTTCCTGAATATATTCAGGAAAAAACGCATATGCCCTTTTTGGCCAAGTGCATCATTGTGGACGTTCTGCCTCTTTTCCTATGCTTTACATGCAATTCCAGTCTACCTCCTGAAATCGGTTTCCTGCAATTCTGCCCCGCTTTCAAGTCCTCTTGGCAGCCTTACTTCAATATATTTTTGGACGATATCTGTCATTTATAACTCTGCAGGTTTGTGAATTACAGTGCCCCTGAGCTCCTTTCTTCAACTCGCTTTCTTGTGAGCTGGCCGCAACACCGCAGGATTGCTTCAGGCCCTAGTGTCGTTCCGGCATGGCACGCTGAGCCTTTGGTTAATTCCTCTTCCTGGTGGGAAATGAGAGTTAAATTTGCCCATCCAGACACCTCCAGCTAGTCTCTCATTGGTTCTCCCTATTCCTGTTCATTTTCTGCAGAAATTGCAAACTGGGCCAAACAGGAGGTTAAAGGCACTGACTCTCCAAGTGGAGAGAGTTTTAGTAAAGCGTCTGGAATGTTGCACCCGAGTACCAGCGGAGAAAATCTGAGACACATTTGAACACGTTTCCCGATCACACGGTGGATCATACTCTGGGTTCCACATGCATGGTTTAGCTGAAGGAAGAATCCCTTAAACCTGGAGAGTTGAGACCCATGGAATGGGTACCATGCAATATGACTTCAAAGGTTCTGCATTGGCTCACCGAACCTCACCAATCCTATCACTGCTGTGCTTATGCCACTGTACACACGCTTGATTCCCTTTCGGAGACATATAAATCCATAGGTTTTAAGATTCTTACTAGTCAGGTATATTCCTAGACGTTTAATATGTGGTGTTGAGTCCTCTTCGTTGAGCAAGGAGTAGCTCTTGTCTATTACATATTTGGCTTATGGAACGGTATCTGTGCTAATTTCAATCTCTGGTTTTATGCAGCACCCCAATTCACCTTTCCCCTTTAGCAAGCATAAATTGGTTTTCTACATTTGAGACCCTGTTCTGTTTTGTATTTCAGTTCCTGTGTAGCCAAGTTTACATTCCGTGTAGTAGGGATATCTTATGATGTTTCTTTTCCTGTGTGACTTATTTCACTTAGAATCATCGTAGCTGAATCCACTCATTATGCTGCTACGGGCCTGATGATATACATTTCATTGCTGAGTGATATTGCATTGTACGTAAGTACCACAAATTCTTTATCCATTTTTCGCTTTCTGTGATATTGAACTTGTACCGTAAATGAGGTTCTTGTAAACAGAGCCGTCCCAAACTTTGGGGTGGCTGTTTCTTTTTGATTTTAATTTCCCTAAGCTATAGGACCATAAGTGGAAGTGCCCTAGGCTCTGTTGCTTTGTTTTTTAGATGTTTCAGGAAACACCATACACTTCTCCAGAGTGGCTGTTGGCAATTTACATCCCGCCCATCAGCATAACAAGGCTCCCAGTTCTCCATGGCCTGTCCGGCCTTTCTGGATTTTACACTTTTTTCAGATGGCCCTTTTGACTGGGGGGCAGTGAGACTTCATTGTAGTGCAGATTTCCTTTGCAAGCTTGCTTGGTTGGCCAAAAAGTGCGTATGCGTTTTTTCCTGAATATATTCAGGAAAAAACGCATACGCCCTTTTTGGCCAAGTGCATCATTGTGGACATTCTGTCTCTTTTCCTATGCTTTACATGCAATTCCAGTCTACCTCCTGAAATCGGATTCCTGCAATTCTGCCCCGCTTTCGAGTCCTCTTGGCAGCCTTACTTCAATATATTTTTGGACGATAGCTGTCATTTTTAACTCTGCAGGTTTGTGAATTACAGTGCCCCTGAGCTCCTTTCTTCAACTCGCTTTCTTGTGAGCTGGCCGCAACACCGCAGGATTGCTTCAGGCCCTAGTGTGGTTCCGGCATGGCACGCTGAGCCTTTGGTTAATTCCTCTTCCTGGTGGGAAATGAGAGTTAAATTTGCCCATCCAGACACCTCCAGCTAGTCTCTCATTGGTTCTCCCTATTCCTGTTCATTTTCCGCAGAAATTGCAAACTGGGCCAAACAGGAGGTTAAAGGCAGTGACTCTCCAAGTGGGGAGAGTGTTAGTAAAGCGTCTGGAATGTTGCACCCGAGTACCAGGGGACGAAAACTGAGACACATTTGAACACGTTTCCCGATCACACGGTGGATCATACTCTGGGTTCCACATGCATGTTTTAGCTGAAGGAAGAATCCCTTAAACCTGGAGAGTTGAGACCCATGGAATGGCTACCATGCAATATGACTTCAAAGGGTCTGCATTTGCTCATCAAACCTCACCAATCCTATCACTGCTGCGTTTATGCCGCTGTACACATGCTTGATTCTCTTTTGGAGACATATAAATCCATAGGTTTTAAGATTATTATTAGTCAGGTATATTCTTAGGCGATTAATATGGGGTGTAGAGTCCACTTCATTGAGCAAGGAGTAGATCTTGTCTATTACATATTTGGCTTATGGAATGGTATCTGTGCTAATTTCAATCTCTGGTTTTATGCAGAACCCCAACTCACCTTTCCCCTTAAGCAAGCATAAGTTGGTTTTCTACATTTGAGACCGTGTTCTGTTTTGTAATTCAGTTTCTGTGTAGCCAAGTTTACATTCCGTGTAGTAGTGATATCTTATGATGTTTCCTTTTCTGTGTGACTTATCTCACTTAGAATCATCGTACCTGAATCCACTCATTATGCTGCTACGGGCCTGATGATATAGATTTCATTGCTGAGTGATATTGCATTGTACGTAAGTACCACAAATTCTTTATCCATTTTTCACCTTCTGTGATATTGAATTTGTACTGTAAATGAGGTTCTTGTAAACAGAGCCGTCCCAAACTTTGGGGTGGCTGTGTCTTTTTGATTTTAATTTCCCTAAGCTATAGGACCATAAGTGGAAGTGCCCTAGGCTCTGTTGCTTTGTTTTTTAGATGTTTCAGGAAACACCATACACTTCTCCAGAGTGGCTGTTGGCAATTTACATCCCGCCCATCAGCATAACAAGGCTCCCAGTTCTCCATGGCCTGTCCTGCCTTTCTGGATTTTACACTTTTTTCAGATGGCCCTTTTGACTGGGGGGCAGTGAGACTTCATTGTAGTGCAGATTTCCTTTGCAAGCTTGCTTGGTTGGCCAAAAAGGGCGTATGCGTTTTTTCCTGAATATATTCAGGAAAAAACGCATACGCCCTTTTTGGCCAAGTGCATCATTGTGGACGTTCTGCCTCTTTTCCTATGCTTTACATGCAATTCCAGTCTACCTCCTGAAATCGGTTTCCTGCAATTCTGCCCCGCTTTCAAGTCCTCTTGGCAGCCTTACTTCAATATATTTTTGGACGATAGCTGTCATTTATAACTCTGCAGGTTTGTGAATTACAGTGCCCCTGAGCTCCTTTCTTCAACTCGCTTTCTTGTGAGCTGGCCGCAACACTGCAGGATTGCTTCAGGCCCTAGTGTGGTTCCGGCATGGCACGCTGAGCCTTTGGTTAATTCCTCTTCCTGGTGGGAAATGAGAGTTAAATTTGCCCGTCCAGACACCTCCAGCTAGTCTCTCATTGGTTCTCCCTATTCCTGTTCATTTTCCGCAGAAATTGCAAACTGGGCCAAACAGGAGGTTAAAGGCAGTGACTCTCCAAGTGGGGAGAGTTTTAGTAAAGCGTCTGGAATGTTGCACCCGAGTACCAGGGGACGAAAAGTGAGACATTTGAACACGTTTCCCGATCACACAGTGGATCATACTCTGGGTTCCACATGCATGTTTTAGGTGAAGGAAGAATCCCTTAAACCTGGAGAGTTGAGACCCATGGAATGGCTACCATGCAATATGACTTCAAAGGGTCTGCATTTGCTCATCAAACCTCACCAATCCTATCACTGCTGCGTTTATGCCGCTGTACACATGCTTGATTCTCTTTTGGAGACATATAAATCCATAGGTTTTAAGATTCTTACTAGTCAGGTATATTCTTAGACGTTTAATATGGGGTGTTGAGTCCACTTCGTTGAGCAAGGAGTAGCTCTTGTCTATTACATATTTGGCTTATGGAACGGTATCTGTGCTAATTTCAATCTCTGGTTTTATGCAGCACCCCAACTCACCTTTCCCCTTAAGAAAGCATAAGTTGGTTTTCTACATTTGAGACCCTGTTCTGTTTGTAATTCTGTTCCTGTGTAGCCAAGTTTACATTCCGTGTATTAGTGATATCTTATGATGTTTCTTTTTCTGTGTGACTTATCTCACTTAGAATCATCGTACCTGAATCCACTCATTATGCTGCTCTGGGCCTGATGACATAGATTTCATTGCTGAGTGATATTGCATTGTACGTACCTACCACAAATTCTTTATCCATTTTTCACTTTCTGTGATATTGAACTCGAACTGTAAACGAGGTTCTTGTAAACAGAGCTGTCCCAAACTTTGGGGTGACTGTGTCTATTTGATTTTAATTTCCCTAAGCTATAGGACCATAAGTGGAAGTGCCCTAGGCTCTGTTGCTTTGTTTTTTAGATGTTTCAGGAAACACCATACACTTCTCCAGAGTGGCTGTTGGCAATTTACATCCTGCCCATCAGCATAACAAGGCTCCCAGTTCTCCATGGCCTGTCCTGCCTTTCTGGATTTTATACTTTTTTCAGATGGCCCTTTTGACCGGGGGGCAGTGAGACTTCATTGTAGTGCAGATTTCCTTTGCAAGCTTGCTTGGTTGGCCAAAAAGGGCGTATGCGTTTTTTCCTGAATATATTCAGGAAAAAACGCATACGCCCTTTTTGGCCAAGTGCATCATTGTGGACGTTCTGCCTCTTTTCCTATGCTTTACATGCAATTCCAGTCTACCTCCTGAAATCGGTTTCCTGCAATTCTGCCCCGCTTTCAAGTCCTCTTGGCAGCCTTACTTCAATATATTTTTGGACGATAGCTGTCATTTTTAACTCTGCAGGTTTGTGTATTACAGTGCCCCTGAGCTGCTTTCTTCAACTCGCTTTCTTGTGAGCTGGCCGCAACACCGCAGGATTGCTTCAGGCCCTAGTGTGGTTCCGGCATGGCATGCTGAGCCTTTGGTTAATTCCTGTTCCTGGTGGGAAATGAGAGTTAAATTTGCCCGTCCAGACACCTCCAGCTAGTCTCTCATTGGTTCTCCCTATTCCTGTTTATTTTCCGCAGAAATTGCAAACTGGGCCAAACAGGAGGTTAAAGGCACTGACTCTCCAAGTGGGGAGAGTGTTAGTAAAGCGTCTGGAATGTTGCACCCGAGTACGAGGAGACGAAACCTGAGACACATTTCAACACGTTTCCCGATCACACGGTGGATCATACTCTGGGTTCCACTTGCATGTTTTAGGTGAAGGAAGAATCCCTTAAACCTGGAGAGTTGAGACCCATGGAATGGGTACCATGCAATATGACTTCAAAGGTTCTGCATTGGCTCACCGAACCTCACCAATCCTATCACTGCTGTGCTTATGCCACTGTACACACGCTTGATTCCCTTTCGGAGACATATAAATCCATAGGTTTTAAGATTCTTACTAGTCAGGTATATTCTTAGACGTTTAATATGGGGTGTTGAGTCCTCTTCGTTGAGCAAGGAGTAGCTCTTGTCTATTACATATTTGGCTTATGGAACGGTATCTGTGCTAATTTCAATCTCTGGTTTTATGCAGCACCCCAATTCACCTTTCCCCTTAAGCAAGCATAAATTGGTTTTCTACATTTGAGACCCTGTTCTGTTTTGTATTTCAGTTCCTGGGTAGCCAAGTTTACATTCCGTGTAGTAGGGATATCTTATGATGTTTCTTTTCCTGTGTGACTTATTTCACTTAGAATCATCGTACCTGAATCCACTCATTATGCTGCTACGGGCCTGATGATATACATTTCATTGCTGAGTGATATTGCATTGTACGTAAGTACCACAAATTCTTTATCCATTTTTCGCTTTCTGTGATATTGAACTTGTACCGTAAATGAGGTTCTTGTAAACAGAGCCGTCCCAAACTTTGGGGTGGCTGTTTCTTTTTGATTTTAATTTCCCTAAGCTATAGGACCATAAGTGGAAGTGCCCTAGGCTCTGTTGCTTTGTTTTTTAGATGTTTCAGGAAACACCATACACTTCTCCAGAGTGGCTGTTGGCAATTTACATCCCGCCCATCAGCATAAAAAGGCTCCCAGTTCTCCATGGCCTGTCCGGCCTTTCTGGATTTTACACTTTTTTCAGATGGCCCTTTTGACTGGGGGGCAGTGAGACTTCATTGTAGTGCAGATTTCCTTTGCAAGCTTGCTTGGTTGGCCAAAAAGGGCGTATGCGTTTTTTCCTGAATATATTCAGGAAAAAACGCATACGCCCTTTTTGGCCAAGTGCATCATTGTGGACATTCTGTCTCTTTTCCTATGCTTTACATGCAATTCCAGTCTACCTCCTGAAATCGGATTCCTGCAATTCTGCCCCGCTTTCGAGTCCTCTTGGCAGCCTTACTTCAATATATTTTTGGATGATAGCTGTCATTTTTAACTCTGCAGGTTTGTGAATTACAGTGCCCCTGAGCTCCTTTCTTCAACTCGCTTTCTTGTGAGCTGGCCGCAACACCGCAGGATTGCTTCAGGCCCTAGTGTGGTTCCGGCATGGCACGCTGAGCCTTTGGTTAATTCCTCTTCCTGGTGGGAAATGAGAGTTAAATTTGCCCATCCAGACACCTCCAGCTAGTCTCTCATTGGTTCTCCCTATTCCTGTTCATTTTCCGCAGAAATTGCAAACTGGGCCAAACAGGAGGTTAAAGGCAGTGACTCTCCAAGTGGGGAGAGTGTTAGTAAAGCGTCTGGAATGTTGCACCCGAGTACCAGGGGACGAAAACTGAGACACATTTGAACACGTTTCCCGATCACACGGTGGATCATACTCTGGGTTCCACATGCATGTTTTAGCTGAAGGAAGAATCCCTTAAACCTGGAGAGTTGAGACCCATGGAATGGCTACCATGCAATATGACTTCAAAAGGTCTGCATTTGCTCATCAAACCTCAGAAATCCTATCACTGCTGCGTTTATGCTGCTGTACACATGCTTGATTCTCTTTTGGAGACATATAAATCCATAGGTTTTAAGATTATTATTAGTCAGGTATATTCTTAGGCGATTAATATGGGGTGTAGTGTCCACTTCGTTGAGCAAGGAGTAGATCTTGTCTATTACATATTTGGCTTATGGAATGGTATCTGTGCTAATTTCAATCTCTGGTTTTATGCAGAACCCCAACTCACCTTTCCCCTTAAGCAAGCATAAGTTGGTTTTCTACATTTGAGACCGTGTTCTGTTTTGTAATTCAGTTTCTGTGTAGCCAAGTTTACATTCCGTGTAGTAGTGATATCTTATGATGTTTCCTTTTCTGTGTGACTTATCTCACTTAGAATCATCGTACCTGAATCCACTCATTATGCTGCTACGGGCCTGATGATATAGATTTCATTGCTGAGTGATATTGCATTGTACGTAAGTACCACAAATTCTTTATCCATTTTTCACCTTCTGTGATATTGAATTTGTACTGTAAATGAGGTTCTTGTAAACAGAGCCGTCCCAAACTTTGGGGTGGCTGTGTCTTTTTGATTTTAATTTCCCTAAGCTATAGGACCATAAGTGGAAGTGCCCTAGGCTCTGTTGCTTTGTTTTTTAGATGTTTCAGGAAACACCATACACTTCTCCAGAGTGGCTGTTGGCAATTTACATCCCGCCCATCAGCATAACAAGGCTCCCAGTTCTCCATGGCCTGTCCTGCCTTTCTGGATTTTACACTTTTTTCAGATGGCCCTTTTGACTGGGGGGCAGTGAGACTTCATTGTAGTGCAGATTTCCTTTGCAAGCTTGCTTGGTTGGCCAAAAAGGGCGTATGCGTTTTTTCCTGAATATATTCAGGAAAAAACGCATACGCCCTTTTTGGCCAAGTGCATCATTGTGGACGTTCTGCCTCTTTTCCTATGCTTTACATGCAATTCCAGTCTACCTCCTGAAATCGGTTTCCTGCAATTCTGCCCCGCTTTCAAGTCCTCTTGGCAGCCTTACTTCAATATATTTTTGGACGATAGCTGTCATTTATAACTCTGCAGGTTTGTGAATTACAGTGCCCCTGAGCTCCTTTCTTCAACTCGCTTTCTTGTGAGCTGGCCGCAACACCGCAGGATTGCTTCAGGCCCTAGTGTCGTTCCGGCATGGCACGCTGAGCCTTTGGTTAATTCCTTTTCCTGGTGGGAAATGAGAGTTAAATTTGCCCGTCCAGACACCTCCAGCTAGTCTCTCATTGGTTCTCCCTATTCCTGTTCATTTTCCGCAGAAATTGCAAACTGGGCCAAACAGGAGGTTAAAGGCAGTGACTCTCCAAGTGGGGAGAGTTTTAGTAAAGCGTCTGGAATGTTGCACCCGAGTACCAGGGGACGAAAAGTGAGACATTTGAACACGTTTCCCGATCACACAGTGGATCATACTCTGGGTTCCACATGCATGTTTTAGGTGAAGGAAGAATCCCTTAAACCTGGAGAGTTGAGCCCCATGGAATGGGTACCATGCAATATGACTTCAAAGGGTCTGCATTTGCTCACCGAACCTCACCAATCCTATCACTGCTACGTTTATGCCGCTGTACACACGCTTGATTCTCTTTCGGAGACATATAAATCCATAGGTTTTAAGATTCTTACCAGTCAGGTATATTCTTAGGCATTTAATATGGGGTGTTGAGTCCACTTCGTTGAGCAAGGAGTAGCTCTTGTCTATTACCTATTTGGCTTATGGAATGGTATCTGTGCTAATTTCAATCTCTGGTTTTATGCAGCACCCCAACTCACCTTTCCCCTTAAGCAAGCATAAGTTGGTTTTCTACATTTGAGATCCTGTTCTGTTTTGTAATTCAGTTCCTGTGTAGCCAAGTTTACATTCCGTGTATTAGTGATATCTTATGATGTTTCTTTTTCTGTGTGACTTATCTCACTTAGAATCATCGTACCTGAATCCACTCATTATGCTGCTATGGGCCTGATGACATAGATTTCATTGCTGAGTGATATTGCATTGTACGTAAGTACCACAACTTCTTTATCCATTTTTCGCTTTCTGTGATATTGAACTTGTACCGTAAACGAGGATCTTGTAAACAGAGCCGTCCCAAACTTTAGGGTGGCTGTGTCTTTTTGATTTTAATTTCCCTAAGCTATAGGACCATAAGTGGAAGTGCCCTAGGCTCTGTTGCTTTGTTTTTTAGATGTTTCAGGAAACACCATACACTTCTCCAGAGTGGCTGTTGGCAATTTACATCCCGCCCATCAGCATAACAAGGCTCCCAGTTCTCCATGGCCTATCCTGCCTTTCTGGATTTTACACTTTTTTCAGATGGCCCTTTTGACCGGGGGGCAGTGAGACTTCATTGTAGTGCAGATTTCCTTTGCAAGCTTGCTTGGTTGGCCAAAAAGGGCGTATGCGTTTTTTCCTGAATATATTCAGGAAAAAACGCATACGCCCTTTTTGGCCAAGTGCATCATTGTGGACGTTCTGCCTCTTTTCCTATGCTTTACATGCAATTCCAGTCTACCTCCTGAAATCGGTTTCCTGCAATCCTGCCCCGCTTTCAAGTCCTCTTGGCAGCCTTACTTCAATATATTTTTGGACGATAGCTGTCATTTTTAACTCTGCAGGTTTGTGAATTACAGTGTCCCTGAGCTCCTTTCTTCAACTCGCTTTCTTGTGAGCTGGCCGCAACACCGCAGGATTGCTTCAGGCCCTAGTGTGGTTCTGGCATGGCACGCTGAGCCTTTGGTTAATTCCTCTTCCTGGTGGGAAATGAGAGTTAAATTTGCCCATCCAGACACCTCCAGCTAGTCTCTCATTGGTTCTCCCTATTCCTGTTCATTTTCCGCAGAAATTGCAAACTGGGCCAAACAGGAGGTTAAAGGCACTGACTCTCCAAGTGGGGAGAGTGTTAGTAAAGCATCTGGAATGTTGCACCCGAGTACCAGGGGACAAAAACTGAGACACATTTGAACACGTTTCCCGATCACACGGTGGATCATACTCTGGGTTCCACATGCATGTTTTAGCTGAAGGAAGAATCCCTTAAACCTGGAGAGTTGAGACCCATGGAATGGCTACCATGCAATATGACTTCAAAGGGTCTGCATTTGCTCATCAAACCTCACCAATCCTATCACTGCTGCGTTTATGCCGCTGTACACATGCTTGATTCTCTTTTGGAGACATATAAATCCATAGGTTTTAAGATTATTACTAGTCAGGTATATTCTTAGGCGTTTAATATGGGGTGTAGAGTCCACTTCGTTGAGCAAGGAGTAGCTCTTGTCTATTACATATTTGGCTTATGGAATGGTATCTGTGCTAATTTCAATCTCTGGTTTTATGCAGCACCCCAACTCACCTTTCCCCTTAAGCAAGCATAAGTTGGTTTTCTACATTTGAGACCGTGTTCTGTTTTGTAATTCAGTTTCTGTGTAGCCAAGTTTACATTCCGTGTAGTAGTGATATCTTATGATGTTTCTTTTTCTGTGTGACTTATCTCACTTAGAATCATCGTACCTGAATCCACTCATTATGCTGCTACGGGCCTGATGATATAGATTTCATTGCTGAGTGATATTGCATTGTACGTAAGTACCACAAATTCTTTATCCATTTTTCACCTTCTGTGATATTGAATTTGTACTGTAAATGAGGTTCTTGTAAACAGAGCTGTCCCAAACTTTGGGGTGAGTGTGTCTTTTTTATTTTAATTTCCCTAAGCTATAGGACCATAAGTGGAAGTGCCCTAGGCTCTGTTGCTTTGTTTTTTAGATGTTTCAGGAAACACCATACACTTCTCCAGAGTGGCTGTTGGCAATTTACATCCCGCCCATCAGCATAACAAGGCTCCCAGTTCTCCATGGCCTGTCCTGCCTTTCTGGATTTTACACTTTTTTCAGATGGTCCTTTTGCCCGGGGGGCAGTGAGACTTCATGGTAGTGCAGATTTCCTTTGCAAGCTTGCTTGGTTGGCCAAAAAGGGCGTATGCGTTTTTTCCTGAATATATTCAGGAAAAAACGCATACGCCCTTTTTGGCCAAGTGCATCATTGTGGACGTTCTGCCTCTTTTCCTATGCTTTACATGCAATTCCAGTCTACCTCCTGAAATTGGTTTCCTGCAATTCTGCCCCGCTTTCAAGTCCTCTTGGCAGCCTTACTTCAATATATTTTTGGACGATAGCTGTCATTTTTAACTCTGCAGGTTTGTGAATTACAGTGCCCCTGAGCTCCTTTCTTCAACTCACTTTCTTGTGAGCTGGCCGCAACACCGCAGGATTGCTTCAGGCCCTAGTGTGGTTCCGGCATGGCACGCTGAGCCTTTGGTTAATTCCACTTCCTGGTGGGAAATGAGAGTTAAATTTGCCCATCCAGACACCTCCAGCTAGTCTCTCATTGGTTCTCCCTATTCCTGTTCATTTTCCACAGAAATTGCAAACTGGGCCAAACAGGAGGTTAAAGGCACTGACTCTCCAGTGGGGAGAGTGTTAGTAAAGCGTCTGGAATGTTTCACCCGAGTACCAGGGGACGAAAAGTGAGACATTTGAACACGTTTCCCGATCACACAGTGGATCATACTCTGGGTTCCACATGCATGTTTTAGGTGAAGGAAGAATCCCTTAAACCTGGAGAGTTGAGACCCATGGAATGGGTACCATGCAATATGACTTCAAAGGGTCTGCATTTGCTCACCGAACCTCACCAATCCTATCACTGCTGCATTTATGCCGCTGTACACACGCTTGATTCTCTTTCGGAGACATATAAATCCATAGGTTTTAAGATTCTTACCAGTCAGGTATATTCTTAGGCATTTAATATGGGGTGTTGAGTCCACTTCGTTGAGCAAGGAGTAGCTCTTGTCTATTACCTATTTGGCTTATGGAATGGTATCTGTGCTAATTTCAATCTCTGGTTTTATGCAGCACCCCAACTCACCTTTCCCCTTAAGCAAGCATAAATTGGTTTTCTACATTTGAGATCCTGTTCTGTTTTGTAATTCAGTTCCTGTGTAGCCAAGTTTACATTCCGTGTATTAGTGATATCTTATGATGTTTCTTTTTCTGTGTGACTTATCTCACTTAGAATCATCGTACCTGAATCCACTCATTATGCTGCTATGGGCCTGATGACATAGATTTCATTGCTGAGTGATATTGCATTGTACGTAAGTACCACAACTTCTTTATCCATTTTTCGCTTTCTGTGATATTGAACTTGTACCGTAAACGAGGATCTTGTAAACAGAGCCGTCCCAAACTTTGGGGTGGCTGTGTCTTTTTGATTTTAATTTCCCTAAGCTATAGGACCATAAGTGGAAGTGCCCTAGGCTCTGTTGCTTTGTTTTTTAGATGTTTCAGGAAACACCATACACTTCTCCAGAGTGGCTGTTGGCAATTTACATCCCGCCCATCAGCATAACAAGGCTCCCAGTTCTCCATGGCCTATCCTGCCTTTCTGGATTTTACACTTTTTTCAGATGGCCCTTTTGACCGGGGGGCAGTGAGACTTCATTGTAGTGCAGATTTCCTTTGCAAGCTTGCTTGGTTGGCCAAAAAGCGCGTATGCGTTTTTTCCTGAATATATTCAGGAAAAAACGCATACGCCCTTTTTGGCCAAGTGCATCATTGTGGACGTTCTGCCTCTTTTCCTATGCTTTACATGCAATTCCAGTCTACCTCCTGAAATCGGTTTCCTGCAATCCTGCCCCGCTTTCGAGTCCTCTTGGCAGCCTTACTTCAATATATTTTTGGACGATAGCTGTCATTTTTAACTCTGCAGGTTTGTGAATTACAGTGTCCCTGAGCTCCTTTCTTCAACTCGCTTTCTTGTGAGCTGGCCGCAACACCGCAGGATTGCTTCAGGCCCTAGTGTGGTTCCGGCATGGCACGCTGAGCCTTTGGTTAATTCCTCTTCCTGGTGGGAAATGAGAGTTAAATTTGCCCATCCAGACACCTCCAGCTAGTCTCTCATTGGTTCTCCCTATTCCTGTTCATTTTCCGCAGAAATTGCAAACTGGGCCAAACAGGAGGTTAAAGGCACTGACTCTCCAAGTGGGGAGAGTGTTAGTAAAGCGTCTGGAATGTTGCACCCGAGTACCAGGGGACGATACCTGAGACACATTTGAACACGTTTCCCGATCACACGGTGGATCATACTCTGGGTTCCACATGCATGTTTTAGCTGAAGGAAGAATCCCTTAAACCTGGAGAGTTGAGACCCATGGAATGGGTACCATGCAATATGACTTCAAAGGGTCTGCATTTGCTCATCAAACCTCACCAATCCTATCACTGCTGCGTTTATGCCGCTGTACACATGCTTGATTCTCTTTTGGAGACATATAAATCCATAGGTTTTAAGATTATTACTAGTCAGGTATATTCTTAGGCGATTAATATGGGGTGTAGAGTCCACTTCATTGAGCAAGGAGTAGCTCTTGTCTATTACATATTTGGCTTATGGAATGGTATCTGTGCTAATTTCAATCTCTGGTTTTATGCAGCACCCCAACTCACCTTTCCCCTTAAGCAAGCATAAGTTGGTTTTCTACATTTGAGACCGTGTTCTGTTTTGTAATTCAGTTTCTGTGTAGCCAAGTTTACATTCCGTGTAGTAGTGATATCTTATGATGTTTCTTTTTCTGTGTGACTTATCTCACTTAGAATCATCGTACCTGAATCCACTCATTATGCTGCTACGGGCCTGATGTTATAGATTTCATTGCTGAGTGATATTGCATTGTACGTAAGTACCACAAATTCTTTATCCATTTTTCACCTTCTGTGATATTGAATTTGTACTGTAAATGAGGTTCTTGTAAACAGAGCCGTCCCAAACTTTGGGGTGGCTGTGTCTTTTTTATTTTAATTTCCCTAAGCTATAGGACCATAAGTGGAAGTGCCCTAGGCTCTGTTGCTTTGTTTTTTAGATGTTTCAGGAAACACCATACACTTCTCCAGAGTGGCTGTTGGCAATTTACATCCCGCCCATCAGCATAACAAGGCTCCCAGTTCTCCATGGCCTGTCCTGCCTTTCTGGATTTTACACTTTTTTCAGATGGCCCTTTTGACCGGGGGGCAGTGAGACTTCATGGTAGTGCAGATTTCCTTTGCAAGCTTGCTTGGTTGGCCAAAAAGGGCGTATGCGTTTTTTCCTGAATATATTCAGGAAAAAACGCATACGCCCTTTTTGGCCAAGTGCATCATTGTGGACGTTCTGCCTCTTTTCCTATGCTTTACATGCAATTCCAGTCTACCTCCTGAAATCGGTTTCCTGCAATCCTGCCCCGCTTTCAAGTCCTCTTGGCAGCCTTACTTCAATATATTTTTGGACGATAGCTGTCATTTATAACTCTGCAGGTTTGTGAATTACAGTGCCCCTGAGCTCCTTTCTTCAACTCGCTTTCTTGTGAGCTGGCTGCAACACCGCAGGATTGCTTCAGGCCCTAGTGTGGTTCCGGTATGGCACGCTGAGCCTTTGGTTAATTCCTCTTCCTGGTGGGAAATGAGAGTTAAATTTGCCCGTCCAGACACCTCCAGCTAGTCTCTCATTGGTTCTCCCTATTCCTGTTCATTTTCCGCAGAAATTGCAAACTGGGCCAAACAGGAGGTTAAAGGCACTGACTCTCCAAGTGGGGAGAGTTTTAGTAAAGCGTCTGGAATGTTGCACCCGAGCACCAGGGGACAAAAACTGAGACACATTTGAACACGTTTCCCGATCACACGGTGGATCATACTCTGGGTTCCACATGCATGTTTTAGCTGAAGGAAGAATCCCTTAAACCTGGAGAGTTGAGACCCATGGAATGGGTCCCATTCAATATGACTTCAAAGGTTCTGCATTGGCTCACCGAACCTCACCAATCCTATCACTGCTGCGCTTATGCCACTGTACACACGCTTGATTCTCTTTCGGAGACATAGAAATCCATAGATTTTAAGATTCTTACTAGTCAGGTATATTCTTAGACATTTAATATGGGGTGTAGAGTCCACTTCGTTGAGCAAGGAGTAGCTCTTGTCTATTACATATTTGGCTTATGGAATGGTATCTGTGCTAATTTCAATCTCTGGTTTTATGCAGAACCCCAACTCACCTTTCCCCTTAAGCAAGCATAAGTTGGTTTTCTACATTTGAGACCGTGTTCTGTTTTGTAATTCAGTTTCTGTGTAGCCAAGTTTACATTCCGTGTAGTAGTGATATCTTATGATGTTTCTTTTTCTGTGTGACTTATCTCACTTAGAATCATCGTACCTGAATCCACTCATTATGCTGCTACGGGCCTGATGATATAGATTTCATTGCTGAGTGATATTGCATTGTACGTAAGTACCACAACTTCTTTATCCATTTTTCACCTTCTGTGATATTGAATTTGTACTGTAAATGAGGTTCTTGTAAACAGAGCCGTCCCAAACTTTGGGGTGGCTGTGTCTTTTTGATTTTAATTTCCCTAAGCTATAGGACCATAAGTGGAAGTGCCCTAGGCTCTGTTGCTTTGTTTTTTAGATGTTTCAGGAAACACCATACACTTCTCCAGAGTGGCTGTTGGCAATTTACATCCCGCCCATCAGCATAACAAGGCTCCCAGTTCTCCATGGCCTGTCCTGCCTTTCTGGATTTTACACTTTTTTCAGATGGCCCTTTTGGCCGGGGGGCAGTGAGACATCATGGTAGTGCAGATTTCCTTTGCAAGCTTGCTTGGTTGGCCAAAAAGGGCGTATGCGTTTTTTCCTGAATATATTCAGGAAAAAACGCATACGCCCTTTTTGGCCAAGTGCATCATTGTGGACGTTCTGCCTCTTTTCCTATGCTTTACATGCAATTCCAGTCTACCTCCTGAAATCGGTTTCCTGCAATTCTGCCCCGCTTTCAAGTCCTCTTGGCAGCCTTACTTCAATATATTTTTGGACGATAGCTGTCATTTTTAACTCTGCAGGTTTGTGAATTACAGTGCCCCTGAGCTCCTTTCTTCAACTCACTTTCTTGTGAGCTGGCCGCAACACCGCAGGATTGCTTCAGGCCCTAGTGTGGTTCCGGCATGGCACGCTGAGCCTTTGGTTAATTCCACTTCCTGGTGGGAAATGAGAGTTAAATTTGCCCATCCAGACACCTCCAGCTAGTCTCTCATTGGTTCTCCCTATTCCTGTTCATTTTTCACAGAAATTGCAAACTGGGCCAAACAGGAGGTTAAAGGCACTGACTCTCCAGTGGGGAGAGTGTTAGTAAAGCGTCTGGAATGTTGCACCCGAGTACCAGGGGACGAAAAGTGAGACATTTGAACACGTTTCCCGATCACACAGTGGATCATACTCTGGGTTCCACATGCATGTTTTAGGTGAAGGAAGAATCCCTTAAACCTGGAGAGTTGAGACCCATTGAATGGGTACCATGCAATATGACTTCAAAGGGTCTGCATTTGCTCACCGAACCTCACCAATCCTATCACTGCTGCATTTATGCCGCTGTACACACGCTTGATTCTCTTTCGGAGACATATAAATCCATAGGTTTTAAGATTCTTACCAGTCAGGTATATTCTTAGGCATTTAATATGGGGTGTTGAGTCCACTTCGTTGAGCAAGGAGTAGCTCTTGTCTATTACCTATTTGGCTTATGGAATGGTATCTGTGCTAATTTCAATCTCTGGTTTTATGCAGCACCCCAACTCACCTTTCCCCTTAAGCAAGCATAAATTGGTTTTCTACATTTGAGATCCTGTTCTGTTTTGTAATTCAGTTCCTGTGTAGCCAAGTTTACATTCCGTGTATTAGTGATATCTTATGATGTTTCTTTTTCTGTGTGACTTATCTCACTTAGAATCATCGTACCTGAATCCACTCATTATGCTGCTATGGGCCTGATGACATAGATTTCATTGCTGAGTGATATTGCATTGTACGTAAGTACCACAACTTCTTTATCCATTTTTCACCTTCTGTGATATTGAATTTGTACTGTAAACGAGGATCTTGTAAACAGAGCCGTCCCAAACTTTGGGGTGGCTGTGTCTTTTTGATTTTAATTTCCCTAAGCTATAGGACCATAAGTGGAAGTGCCCTAGGCTCTGTTGCTTTGTTTTTTAGATGTTTCAGGAAACACCATACACTTCTCCAGAGTGGCTGTTGGCAATTTACATCCCGCCCATCAGCATAACAAGGCTCCCAGTTCTCCATGGCCTGTCCTGCCTTTCTGGATTTTACACTTTTTTCAGATGGCCCTTTTGACCGGGGGGCAGTGAGACTTCATGGTAGTGCAGATTTCCTTTGCAAGCTTGCTTGGTTGGCCAAAAAGGGCGTATGCGTTTTTTCCTGAATATATTCAGGAAAAAACGCATACGCCCTTTTTGGCCAAGTGCATCATTGTGGACGTTCTGCCTCTTTTCCTATGCTTTACATGCAATTCCAGTCTACCTCCTGAAATCGGTTTCCTGCAATCCTGCCCCGCTTTCAAGTCCTCTTGGCAGCCTTACTTCAATATATTTTTGGACGATAGCTGTCATTTATAACTCTGCAGGTTTGTGAATTACAGTGCCCCTGAGCTCCTTTCTTCAACTCGCTTTCTTGTGAGCTGGCTGCAACACCGCAGGATTGCTTCAGGCCCTAGTGTGGTTCCGGTATGGCACGCTGAGCCTTTGGTTAATTCCTCTTCCTGGTGGGAAATGAGAGTTAAATTTGCCCGTCCAGACACCTCCAGCTAGTCTCTCATTGGTTCTCCCTATTCCTGTTCATTTTCCGCAGAAATTGCAAACTGGGCCAAACAGGAGGTTAAAGGCACTGACTCTCCAAGTGGGGAGAGTTTTAGTAAAGCGTCTGGAATGTTGCACCCGAGTACCAGGGGACAAAAACTGAGACACATTTGAACACGTTTCCCGATCACACGGTGGATCATACTCTGGGTTCCACATGCATGTTTTAGCTGAAGGAAGAATCCCTTAAACCTGGAGAGTTGAGACCCATGGAATGGGTCCCATTCAATATGACTTCAAAGGTTCTGCATTGGCTCACCGAACCTCACCAATCCTATCACTGCTGCGCTTATGCCACTGTACACACGCTTGATTCTCTTTCGGAGACATAGAAATCCATAGATTTTAAGATTCTTACTAGTCAGGTATATTCTTAGACATTTAATATGGGGTGTAGAGTCCACTTCGTTGAGCAAGGAGTAGCTCTTGTCTATTACATATTTGGCTTATGGAATGGTATCTGTGCTAATTTCAATCTCTGGTTTTATGCAGAACCCCAACTCACCTTTCCCCTTAAGCAAGCATAAGTTGGTTTTCTACATTTGAGACCGTGTTCTGTTTTGTAATTCAGTTTCTGTGTAGCCAAGTTTACATTCCGTGTAGTAGTGATATCTTATGATGTTTCTTTTTCTGTGTGACTTATCTCACTTAGAATCATCGTACCTGAATCCACTCATTATGCTGCTACGGGCCTGATGATATAGATTTCATTGCTGAGTGATATTGCATTGTACGTAAGTACCACAACTTCTTTATCCATTTTTCACCTTCTGTGATATTGAATTTGTACTGTAAATGAGGTTCTTGTAAACAGAGCCGTCCCAAACTTTGGGGTGGCTGTGTCTTTTTGATTTTAATTTCCCTAAGCTATAGGACCATAAGTGGAAGTGCCCTAGGCTCTGTTGCTTTGTTTTTTAGATGTTTCAGGAAACACCATACACTTCTCCAGAGTGGCTGTTGGCAATTTACATCCCGCCCATCAGCATAACAAGGCTCCCAGTTCTCCATGGCCTGTCCTGCCTTTCTGGATTTTACACTTTTTTCAGATGGCCCTTTTGACTGGGGGGCAGTGAGACTTCATTGTACTGCAGATTTCCTTTGCAAGCTTGCTTGGTTGGCCAAAAAGCGCGTATGCGTTTTTTTCTGAATATATTCAGGAAAAAACGCATACGCCCTTTTTGGCCAAGTGCATCATTGTGGACGTTCTGCCTCTTTTCCTATGCTTTACATGCAATTCCAGTCTACCTCCTGAAATCGGATTCCTGCAATTCTGCCCCGCTTTCAAGTCCTCTTGGCAGCCTTACTTCAATATATTTTTGGACGATAGCTGTCATTTTTAACTCTGCAGGTTTGTGAATTACAGTGCCCCTGAGCTCCTTTCTTCAACTCGCTTTCTTGTGAGCTGGCCGCAACACCGCAGGATTGCTTCAGGCCCTAGTGTGGTTCCGGCATGGCATGCTGAGCCTTTGGTTAATTCCTCTTCCTGGTGGGAAATGAGAGTTAAATTTGCCCGTCCAGACACCTCCATCTAGTCTCTCATTGGTTCTCCCTATTCCTGTTCATTTTCCGCAGAAATTGCAAACTGGGCCAAACAGGAGGTTAAAGGCACTGACTCTCCAAGTGGGGAGAGTGTTAGTAAAGCATCTGGAATGTTGCACCCGAGTACCAGGGGACGAAATCTGACACATTTGAACACGTTTCCCGATCACACGGTGGATCATACTCTGGGTTCCACATGCATGTTTTAGCTGAAGGAAGAATCCCTTAAACCTGGAGAGTTGAGACCCATGGAATGGGTACCATGCAATATGACTTCAAAGGGTCTGCATTGGCTCACCGAACCTCACCAATCCTATTACTGCTGCATTTATGCCTCTGTAGAAAAGCTTGATTCTCTTTCGGAGACATATAAATCCATAGATTTTAAGATTCTTACTAGTCAGGTATATTCTTAGACGTTTAATATGGGGTGTTGAGTCCTCTTCGTTGAGCAAGGAGTAGCTCTTGTCTATTACATATTTGGCTTATGGAACGGTATCTGTGCTAATTTCAATCTCTGGTTTTATGCAGCACCCCAACTCACCTTTCCCCTTAAGCAAGCATAAGTTGGTTTTCTACATTTGAGACCTTGTTCTGTTTTGTAATTCAGTTCCTGTGTAGCCAAGTTTACATTCCGTGTATTAGTGATATCTTATGATGTTTCTTTTTCTGTGTGACTTATCTCACTTAGAATCATCGTACCTGAATCCACTCATTATGCTGCTATGGGCCTGATGACATAGATTTTATTGCTGAGTGATATTGCATTGTACGTAAGTACTACAACTTCTTTATCCATTTTTCGCTTTCTGTGATATTGAACTTGTACCGTAAACGAGGTTCTTGTAAACAGAGCCGTCCCAAACTTTGGGGTGGCTGTGTCTTTTTGATTTTAATTTCCCTAAGCTATACGACCATAAGTGGAAGTGCCCTAGGCTCTGTTGCTTTGTTTTTTAGATGTTTCAGGAAACACCATACACTTCTCCAGAGTGGCTGTTGGCAATTTACATCCCGCCCATCAGCATAACAAGGCTCCCAATTCTCCATGAGCTGTCCTGCCTTTCTGGATTTTACACTTTTTTCAGATGGCCCTTTTGACTGGGGGGCAGTGAGACTTCATTGTACTGCAGATTTCTTTGCAAGCTTGCTTGGTTGGCCAAAAAGGGCGTATGCGTTTTTTCCTGAATATATTCAGGAAAAAACGCATACGCCCTTTTTGGCCAAGTGCATCATTGTGGACGTTCTGCCTCTTTTCCTATGCTTTACATGCAATTCCAGTCTACCTCCTGAAATCGGATTCCTGCAATTCTGCCCCGCTTTCAAGTCCTCTTGGCAGCCTTACTTCAATATATTTTTGGACGATAGCTGTCATTTATAACTCTGCAGGTTTGTGAATTACAGTGCCCCTGAGCTCCTTTCTTCAACTCGCTTTCTTGTGAGCTGGCCGCAACACCGCAGCATGGCTTCAGGCCCTAGTGTGGTTCCGGCATGGCACGCTGAGCCTTTGGTTAATTCCTCTTCCTGGTGGGAAATGAGAGTTAAATTTGCCCGTCCAGACACCTCCAGCTAGTCTCTCATTGGTTCTCCCTATTCCTGTTCATTTTCCGCAGAAATTGCAAACTGGGCCAAACAGGAGGTTAAAGGCACTGACTCTCCAAGTGGGGAGAGTGTTAGTAAAGCATCTGGAATGTTGCACCCGAGTACCAGCGGACGAAAACTGACACATTTGAACACGTTTTCCGATCACACGGTGGATCATACTCTGGGTTCCACATGCATGTTTTAGCTGAAGGAAGAATCCCTTAAACCTGGAAAGTTGAGACCCAAGGAATAGGTACCACGCAATATGACTTCAAAGGGTCTGCATTTGCTCACCGAACGTCACCAATCCTATCACTGCTGCGCTTATGCCGCTGTACACACGCTTGATTCTCTTTCGGAGACAAATAAGTCCATAGGTTTTAAGATTCTTACTAGTCAGGTATATTCTTAGGCGTTTAATATGGGGTGTTGTGTCCTCTTCGTTGAGCAAGGAGTAGATCTTGTCTATTACATATTTGGCTTGTGGAACGGTATCTGTGCTAATTTCAATCTCTGGTTTTATGCAGCACCCCAACTCACCTTTCCCCTTAAGCAAGCATAAGTTGGTTTTCTACATTTGACACCCTGTTCTGTTTTGTAATTCAGTTCCTGTGTAGCCAAGTTTACATTCCGTGTAGTAGTGATATCTTATGATGTTTCTTTTTCTGTGTGACTTATCTTACTTAGAATCATCGTACCTGAATCCACTCATTATGCTGTTACGGGCCTGATGACATACATTTCATTGCTGAGTGATATTGCATTGTACGTAAGTACCACAACTTCTTTATCCATTTTTCACCTTCTGTGATATTGAATTTGTACTGTAAACGAGGATCTTGTAAACAGAGCCGTCCCAAACTTTGGGGTGGCTGTGTCTTTTTGATTTTAATTTCCCTAAGCTATAGGACCATAAGTGGAAGTGCCCTAGGCTCTGTTGCTTTGTTTTTTAGATGTTTCAGGAAACACCATACACTTCTCCAGAGTGGCTGTTGGCAATTTACATCCCGCCCATCAGCATAACAAGGCTCCCAGTTCTCCATGGCCTGTCCTGCCTTTCTGGATTTTACACTTTTTTCAGATGGCCCTTTTGACCGGGGGGCAGTGAGACTTCATGGTAGTGCAGATTTCCTTTGCAAGCTTGCTTGGTTGGCCAAAAAGGGCGTATGCGTTTTTTCCTGAATATATTCAGGAAAAAACGCATACGCCCTTTTTGGCCAAGTGCATCATTGTGGACGTTCTGCCTCTTTTCCTATGCTTTACATGCAATTCCAGTCTACCTCCTGAAATCGGTTTCCTGCAATCCTGCCCCGCTTTCAAGTCCTCTTGGCAGCCTTACTTCAATATATTTTTGGACGATAGCTGTCATTTATAACTCTGCAGGTTTGTGAATTACAGTGCCCCTGAGCTCCTTTCTTCAACTCGCTTTCTTGTGAGCTGGCTGCAACACCGCAGGATTGCTTCAGGCCCTAGTGTGGTTCCGGTATGGCACGCTGAGCCTTTGGTTAATTCCTCTTCCTGGTGGGAAATGAGAGTTAAATTTGCCCGTCCAGACACCTCCAGCTAGTCTCTCATTGGTTCTCCCTATTCCTGTTCATTTTCCGCAGAAATTGCAAACTGGGCCAAACAGGAGGTTAAAGGCACTGACTCTCCAAGTGGGGAGAGTTTTAGTAAAGCGTCTGGAATGTTGCACCCGAGTACCAGGGGACAAAAACTGAGACACATTTGAACACGTTTCCCGATCACACGGTGGATCATACTCTGGGTTCCACATGCATGTTTTAGCTGAAGGAAGAATCCCTTAAACCTGGAGAGTTGAGACCCATGGAATGGGTCCCATTCAATATGACTTCAAAGGTTCTGCATTGGCTCACCGAACCTCACCAATCCTATCACTGCTGCGCTTATGCCACTGTACACACGCTTGATTCTCTTTCGGAGACATAGAAATCCATAGATTTTAAGATTCTTACTAGTCAGGTATATTCTTAGACATTTAATATGGGGTGTAGAGTCCACTTCGTTGAGCAAGGAGTAGCTCTTGTCTATTACATATTTGGCTTATGGAATGGTATCTGTGCTAATTTCAATCTCTGGTTTTATGCAGAACCCCAACTCACCTTTCCCCTTAAGCAAGCATAAGTTGGTTTTCTACATTTGAGACCGTGTTCTGTTTTGTAATTCAGTTTCTGTGTAGCCAAGTTTACATTCCGTGTAGTAGTGATATCTTATGATGTTTCTTTTTCTGTGTGACTTATCTCACTTAGAATCATCGTACCTGAATCCACTCATTATGCTGCTACGGGCCTGATGATATAGATTTCATTGCTGAGTGATATTGCATTGTACGTAAGTACCACAACTTCTTTATCCATTTTTCACCTTCTGTGATATTGAATTTGTACTGTAAATGAGGTTCTTGTAAACAGAGCCGTCCCAAACTTTGGGGTGGCTGTGTCTTTTTGATTTTAATTTCCCTAAGCTATAGGACCATAAGTGGAAGTGCCCTAGGCTCTGTTGCTTTGTTTTTTAGATGTTTCAGGAAACACCATACACTTCTCCAGAGTGGCTGTTGGCAATTTACATCCCGCCCATCAGCATAACAAGGCTCCCAGTTCTCCATGGCCTGTCCTGCCTTTCTGGATTTTACACTTTTTTCAGATGGCCCTTTTGGCCGGGGGGCAGTGAGACTTCATGGTAGTGCAGATTTCCTTTGCAAGCTTGCTTGGTTGGCCAAAAAGGGCGTATGCGTTTTTTCCTGAATATATTCAGGAAAAAACGCATACGCCCTTTTTGGCCAAGTGCATCATTGTGGACGTTCTGCCTCTTTTCCTATGCTTTACATGCAATTCCAGTCTACCTCCTGAAATCGGATTCCTGCAATTCTGCCCCGCTTTCAAGTCCTCTTGGCAGCCTTACTTCAATATATTTTTGGACGATAGCTGTCATTTTTAACTCTGCAGGTTTGTGAATTACAGTGCCCCTGAGCTCCTTTCTTCAACTCACTTTCTTGTGAGCTGGCCGCAACACCGCAGGATTGCTTCAGACCCTAGTGTGGTTCCGGCATGGCACGCTGAGCCTTTGGTTAATTCCTCTTCCTGGTGGGAAATGAGAGTTAAATTTGCCCGTCCAGACACCTCCAGTTAGTCTCTCATTGGTTCTCCCTATTCCTGTTCATTTTCCGCAGAAATTGCAAACTGGGCCAAACAGGAGGTTAAAGGCACTGACTCTCCAAGTGGGGAGAGTGTTAGTAAAGCATCTGGAATGTTGCACCCGAGTACCAGCGGACGAAAACTGACACATTTGAACACGTTTTCCGATCACACGGTGGATCATACTCTGGGTTCCACATGCATGTTTTAGCTGAAGGAAGAATCCCTTAAACCTGGAAAGTTGAGACCCAAGGAATAGGTACCACGCAATATGACTTCAAAGGGTCTGCATTTGCTCACCGAACGTCACCAATCCTATCACTGCTGCGCTTATGCCGCTGTACACACGCTTGATTCTCTTTCGGAGACAAATAAGTCCATAGGTTTTAAGATTCTTACTAGTCAGGTATATTCTTAGGCGTTTAATATGGGGTGTTGTGTCCTCTTCGTTGAGCAAGGAGTAGATCTTGTCTATTACATATTTGGCTTGTGGAACGGTATCTGTGCTAATTTCAATCTCTGGTTTTATGCAGCACCCCAACTCACCTTTCCCCTTAAGCAAGCATAAGTTGGTTTTCTACATTTGACACCCTGTTCTGTTTTGTAATTCAGTTCCTGTGTAGCCAAGTTTACATTCCGTGTAGTAGTGATATCTTATGATGTTTCTTTTTCTGTGTGACTTATCTTACTTAGAATCATCGTACCTGAATCCACTCATTATGCTGTTACGGGCCTGATGACATACATTTCATTGCTGAGTGATATTGCATTGTACGTAAGTACCACAACTTCTTTATCCATTTTTCACCTTCTGTGATATTGAATTTGTACTGTAAACGAGGATCTTGTAAACAGAGCCGTCCCAAACTTTGGGGTGGCTGTGTCTTTTTGATTTTAATTTCCCTAAGCTATAGGACCATAAGTGGAAGTGCCCTAGGCTCTGTTGCTTTGTTTTTTAGATGTTTCAGGAAACACCATACACTTCTCCAGAGTGGCTGTTGGCAATTTACATCCCGCCCATCAGCATAACAAGGCTCCCAGTTCTCCATGGCCTGTCCTGCCTTTCTGGATTTTACACTTTTTTCAGATGGCCCTTTTGACCGGGGGGCAGTGAGACTTCATGGTAGTGCAGATTTCCTTTGCAAGCTTGCTTGGTTGGCCAAAAAGGGCGTATGCGTTTTTTCCTGAATATATTCAGGAAAAAACGCATACGCCCTTTTTGGCCAAGTGCATCATTGTGGACGTTCTGCCTCTTTTCCTATGCTTTACATGCAATTCCAGTCTACCTCCTGAAATCGGTTTCCTGCAATCCTGCCCCGCTTTCAAGTCCTCTTGGCAGCCTTACTTCAATATATTTTTGGACGATAGCTGTCATTTATAACTCTGCAGGTTTGTGAATTACAGTGCCCCTGAGCTCCTTTCTTCAACTCGCTTTCTTGTGAGCTGGCTGCAACACCGCAGGATTGCTTCAGGCCCTAGTGTGGTTCCGGTATGGCACGCTGAGCCTTTGGTTAATTCCTCTTCCTGGTGGGAAATGAGAGTTAAATTTGCCCGTCCAGACACCTCCAGCTAGTCTCTCATTGGTTCTCCCTATTCCTGTTCATTTTCCGCAGAAATTGCAAACTGGGCCAAACAGGAGGTTAAAGGCACTGACTCTCCAAGTGGGGAGAGTTTTAGTAAAGCGTCTGGAATGTTGCACCCGAGTACCAGGGGACAAAAACTGAGACACATTTGAACACGTTTCCCGATCACACGGTGGATCATACTCTGGGTTCCACATGCATGTTTTAGCTGAAGGAAGAATCCCTTAAACCTGGAGAGTTGAGACCCATGGAATGGGTCCCATTCAATATGACTTCAAAGGTTCTGCATTGGCTCACCGAACCTCACCAATCCTATCACTGCTGCGCTTATGCCACTGTACACACGCTTGATTCTCTTTCGGAGACATAGAAATCCATAGATTTTAAGATTCTTACTAGTCAGGTATATTCTTAGACATTTAATATGGGGTGTAGAGTCCACTTCGTTGAGCAAGGAGTAGCTCTTGTCTATTACATATTTGGCTTATGGAATGGTATCTGTGCTAATTTCAATCTCTGGTTTTATGCAGAACCCCAACTCACCTTTCCCCTTAAGCAAGCATAAGTTGGTTTTCTACATTTGAGACCGTGTTCTGTTTTGTAATTCAGTTTCTGTGTAGCCAAGTTTACATTCCGTGTAGTAGTGATATCTTATGATGTTTCTTTTTCTGTGTGACTTATCTCACTTAGAATCATCGTACCTGAATCCACTCATTATGCTGCTACGGGCCTGATGATACAGATTTCATTGCTGAGTGATATTGCATTGTACGTAAGTACCACAACTTCTTTATCCATTTTTCACCTTCTGTGATATTGAATTTGTACTGTAAATGAGGTTCTTGTAAACAGAGCCGTCCCAAACTTTGGGGTGGCTGTGTCTTTTTGATTTTAATTTCCCTAAGCTATAGGACCATAAGTGGAAGTGCCCTAGGCTCTGTTGCTTTGTTTTTTAGATGTTTCAGGAAACACCATACACTTCTCCAGAGTGGCTGTTGGCAATTTACATCCCGCCCATCAGCATAACAAGGCTCCCAGTTCTCCATGGCCTGTCCTGCCTTTCTGGATTTTACACTTTTTTCAGATGGCCCTTTTGGCCGGGGGGCAGTGAGACTTCATGGTAGTGCAGATTTCCTTTGCAAGCTTGCTTGGTTGGCCAAAAAGGGCGTATGCGTTTTTTCCTGAATATATTCAGGAAAAAACGCATACGCCCTTTTTGGCCAAGTGCATCATTGTGGACGTTCTGCCTCTTTTCCTATGCTTTACATGCAATTCCAGTCTACCTCCTGAAATCGGATTCCTGCAATTCTGCCCCGCTTTCAAGTCCTCTTGGCAGCCTTACTTCAATATATTTTTGGACGATAGCTGTCATTTTTAACTCTGCAGGTTTGTGAATTACAGTGCCCCTGAGCTCCTTTCTTCAACTCACTTTCTTGTGAGCTGGCCGCAACACCGCAGGATTGCTTCAGACCCTAGTGTGGTTCCGGCATGGCACGCTGAGCCTTTGGTTAATTCCTCTTCCTGGTGGGAAATGAGAGTTAAATTTGCCCGTCCAGACACCTCCAGTTAGTCTCTCATTGGTTCTCCCTATTCCTGTTCATTTTCCGCAGAAATTGCAAACTGGGCCAAACAGGAGGTTAAAGGCACTGACTCTCCAAGTGGGGAGAGTGTTAGTAAAGCGTCTGGAATGTTGCACCCGAGTACCAGGGGACAAAAACTGAGACACATTTGAACACGTTTCCCGATCACACGGTGGATCATACTCTGGGTTCCACATGCATGTTTTAGCTGAAGGAAGAATCCCTTAAACCTGGAAAGTTGAGACCCAAGGAATAGGTACCACGCAATATGACTTCAAAGGGTCTGCATTTGCTCACCGAACGTCACCAATCCTATCACTGCTGCGCTTATGCCGCTGTACACACGCTTGATTCTCTTTCGGAGACAAATAAGTCCATAGGTTTTAAGATTCTTACTAGTCAGGTATATTCTTAGGCGTTTAATATGGGGTGTTGTGTCCTCTTCGTTGAGCAAGGAGTAGATCTTGTCTATTACATATTTGGCTTGTGGAACGGTATCTGTGCTAATTTCAATCTCTGGTTTTATGCAGCACCCCAACTCACCTTTCCCCTTAAGCAAGCATAAGTTGGTTTTCTACATTTGACACCCTGTTCTGTTTTGTAATTCAGTTCCTGTGTAGCCAAGTTTACATTCCGTGTAGTAGTGATATCTTATGATGTTTCTTTTTCTGTGTGACTTATCTTACTTAGAATCATCGTACCTGAATCCACTCATTATGCTGTTACGGGCCTGATGACATACATTTCATTGCTGAGTGATATTGCATTGTACGTAAGTACCACAACTTCTTTATCCATTTTTCACCTTCTGTGATATTGAATTTGTACTGTAAACGAGGATCTTGTAAACAGAGCCGTCCCAAACTTTGGGGTGGCTGTGTCTTTTTGATTTTAATTTCCCTAAGCTATAGGACCATAAGTGGAAGTGCCCTAGGCTCTGTTGCTTTGTTTTTTAGATGTTTCAGGAAACACCATACACTTCTCCAGAGTGGCTGTTGGCAATTTACATCCCGCCCATCAGCATAACAAGGCTCCCAGTTCTCCATGGCCTGTCCTGCCTTTCTGGATTTTACACTTTTTTCAGATGGCCCTTTTGACCGGGGGGCAGTGAGACTTAATGGTAGTGCAGATTTCCTTTGCAAGCTTGCTTGGTTGGCCAAAAAGGGCGTATGCGTTTTTTCCTGAATATATTCAGGAAAAAACGCATACGCCCTTTTTGGCCAAGTGCATCATTGTGGACGTTCTGCCTCTTTTCCTATGCTTTACATGCAATTCCAGTCTACCTCCTGAAATCGGTTTCCTGCAATCCTGCCCCGCTTTCAAGTCCTCTTGGCAGCCTTACTTCAATATATTTTTGGACGATAGCTGTCATTTATAACTCTGCAGGTTTGTGAATTACAGTGCCCCTGAGCTCCTTTCTTCAACTCGCTTTCTTGTGAGCTGGCCGCAACACCGCAGGATTGCTTCAGGCCCTAGTGTGGTTCCGGTATGGCACGCTGAGCCTTTGGTTAATTCCTCTTCCTGGTGGGAAATGAGAGTTAAATTTGCCCGTCCAGACACCTCCAGCTAGTCTCTCATTGGTTCTCCCTATTCCTGTTCATTTTCCGCAGAAATTGCAAACTGGGCCAAACAGGAGGTTAAAGGCACTGACTCTCCAAGTGGGGAGAGTTTTAGTAAAGCGTCTGGAATGTTGCACCCGAGTACCAGGGGACAAAAACTGAGACACATTTGAACACGTTTCCCGATCACACGGTGGATCATACTCTGGGTTCCACATGCATGTTTTAGCTGAAGGAAGAATCCCTTAAACCTGGAGAGTTGAGACCCATGGAATGGGTCCCATTCAATATGACTTCAAAGGTTCTGCATTGGCTCACCGAACCTCACCAATCCTATCACTGCTGCGCTTATGCCACTGTACACACGCTTGATTCTCTTTCGGAGACATAGAAATCCATAGATTTTAAGATTCTTACTAGTCAGGTATATTCTTAGACATTTAATATGGGGTGTAGAGTCCACTTCGTTGAGCAAGGAGTAGCTCTTGTCTATTACATATTTGGCTTATGGAATGGTATCTGTGCTAATTTCAATCTCTGGTTTTATGCAGAACCCCAACTCACCTTTCCCCTTAAGCAAGCATAAGTTGGTTTTCTACATTTGAGACCGTGTTCTGTTTTGTAATTCAGTTTCTGTGTAGCCAAGTTTACATTCCGTGTAGTAGTGATATCTTATGATGTTTCTTTTTCTGTGTGACTTATCTCACTTAGAATCATCGTACCTGAATCCACTCATTATGCTGCTACGGGCCTGATGATACAGATTTCATTGCTGAGTGATATTGCATTGTACGTAAGTACCACAACTTCTTTATCCATTTTTCACCTTCTGTGATATTGAATTTGTACTGTAAATGAGGTTCTTGTAAACAGAGCCGTCCCAAACTTTGGGGTGGCTGTGTCTTTTTGATTTTAATTTCCCTAAGCTATAGGACCATAAGTGGAAGTGCCCTAGGCTCTGTTGCTTTGTTTTTTAGATGTTTCAGGAAACACCATACACTTCTCCAGAGTGGCTGTTGGCAATTTACATCCCACCCATCAGCATAACAAGGCTCCCAGTTCTCCATGGCCTGTCCTGCCTTTCTGGATTTTACACTTTTTTCAGATGGCCCTTTTGGCCGGGGGGCAGTGAGACTTCATGGTAGTGCAGATTTCCTTTGCAAGCTTGCTTGGTTGGCCAAAAAGGGCGTATGCGTTTTTTCCTGAATATATTCAGGAAAAAACGCATACGCCCTTTTTGGCCAAGTGCATCATTGTGGACGTTCTGCCTCTTTTCCTATGCTTTACATGCAATTCCAGTCTACCTCCTGAAATCGGATTCCTGCAATTCTGCCCCGCTTTCAAGTCCTCTTGGCAGCCTTACTTCAATATATTTTTGGACGATAGCTGTCATTTTTAACTCTGCAGGTTTGTGAATTACAGTGCCCCTGAGCTCCTTTCTTCAACTCACTTTCTTGTGAGCTGGCCGCAACACCGCAGGATTGCTTCAGACCCTAGTGTGGTTCCGGCATGGCACGCTGAGCCTTTGGTTAATTCCTCTTCCTGGTGGGAAATGAGAGTTAAATTTGCCCGTCCAGACACCTCCAGTTAGTCTCTCATTGGTTCTCCCTATTCCTGTTCATTTTCCGCAGAAATTGCAAACTGGGCCAAACAGGAGGTTAAAGGCACTGACTCTCCAAGTGGGGAGAGTGTTAGTAAAGCGTCTGGAATGTTGCACCCGAGTACCAGGGGACAAAAACTGAGACACATTTGAACACGTTTCCCGATCACACGGTGGATCATACTCTGGGTTCCACATGCATGTTTTAGCTGAAGGAAGAATCCCTTAAACCTGGAGAGTTGAGACCCATGGAATGGGTACCATGCAATATGACTTCAAAGGGTCTGCATTGGCTCACCGAACCTCACCAATCCTATTACTGCTGCATTTATGCCTCTGTAGAAACGCTTGATTCTCTTTCGGAGACATATAAATCCATAGATTTTAAGATTCTTACTAGTCAGGTATATTCTTAGACGTTTAATATGGGGTGTTGAGTCCTCTTCGTTGAGCAAGGAGTAGCTCTTGTCTATTACATATTTGGCTTATGGAACGGTATCTGTGCTAATTTCAATCTCTGGTTTTATGCAGCACCCCAACTCACCTTTCCCCTTAAGCAAGCATAAGTTGGTTTTCTACATTTGAGACCTTGTTCTGTTTTGTAATTCAGTTCCTGTGTAGCCAAGTTTACATTCCGTGTATTAGTGATATCTTATGATGTTTCTTTTTCTGTGTGACTTATCTCACTTAGAATCATCGTACCTGAATCCACTCATTATGCTGCTATGGGCCTGATGACATAGATTTCATTGCTGAGTGATATTGCATTGTACGTAAGTACTACAACTTCTTTATCCATTTTTCGCTTTCTGTGATATTGAACTTGTACCGTAAACGAGGTTCTTGTAAACAGAGCCGTCCCAAACTTTGGGGTGGCTGTGTCTTTTTGATTTTAATTTCCCTAAGCTATACGACCATAAGTGGAAGTGCCCTAGGCTCTGTTGCTTTGTTTTTTAGATGTTTCAGGAAACACCATACACTTCTCCAGAGTGGCTGTTGGCAATTTACATCCCGCCCATCAGCATAACAAGTCTCCCAATTCTCCATGAGCTGTCCTGCCTTTCTTAATTTTACACTTTTTTCAGATGGCCCTTTTGACTGGGGGGCAGTGAGACTTCATTGTACTGCAGATTTCCTTTGCAAGCTTGCTTGGTTGGCCAAAAAGCGCGTATGCGTTTTTTTCTGAATATATTCAGGAAAAAACGCATACGCCCTTTTTGGCCAAGTGCATCATTGTGGACGTTCTGCCTCTTTTCCTATGCTTTACATGCAATTCCAGTCTACCTCCTGAAATCGGATTCCTGCAATTCTGCCCCGCTTTCAAGTCCTCTTGGCAGCCTTACTTCAATATATTTTTGGACGATAGCTGTCATTTTTAACTCTGCAGGTTTGTGAATTACAGTGCCCCTGAGCTCCTTTCTTCAACTCGCTTTCTTGTGAGCTGGCCGCAACACCGCAGGATTGCTAAAGGCCCTAGTGTGGTTCCGGCATGGCATGCTGAGCCTTTGGTTAATTCCTCTTCCTGGTGGGAAATGAGAGTTAAATTTGCCCGTCCAGACACCTCCATCTAGTCTCTCATTAGTTCTCCCTATTCCTGTTCATTTTCCGCAGAAATTGCAAACTGGGCCAAACAGGAGGTTAAAGGCACTGACTCTCCAAGTGGGGAGAGTGTTAGTAAAGCATCTGGAATGTTGCACCCGAGTACCAGGGGACGAAATCTGACACATTTGAACACGTTTCCCGATCACACGGTGGATCATACTCTGGGTTCCACATGCATGTTTTAGCTGAAGGAAGAATCCCTTAAACCTGGAGAGTTGAGACCCATGGAATGGGTACCATGCAATATGACTTCAAAGGGTCTGCATTGGCTCACCGAACCTCACCAATCCTATTACTGCTGCATTTATGCCTCTGTAGAAAAGCTTGATTCTCTTTCGGAGACATATAAATCCATAGATTTTAAGATTCTTACTAGTCAGGTATATTCTTAGACGTTTAATATGGGGTGTTGAGTCCTCTTCGTTGAGCAAGGAGTAGCTCTTGTCTATTACATATTTGGCTTATGGAACGGTATCTGTGCTAATTTCAATCTCTGGTTTTATGCAGCACCCCAACTCACCTTTCCCCTTAAGCAAGCATAAGTTGGTTTTCTACATTTGAGACCTTGTTCTGTTTTGTAATTCAGTTCCTGTGTAGCCAAGTTTACATTCCGTGTATTAGTGATATCTTATGATGTTTCTTTTTCTGTGTGACTTATCTCACTTAGAATCATCGTACCTGAATCCACTCATTATGCTGCTATGGGCCTGATGACATAGATTTTATTGCTGAGTGATATTGCATTGTACGTAAGTACTACAACTTCTTTATCCATTTTTCGCTTTCTGTGATATTGAACTTGTACCGTAAACGAGGTTCTTGTAAACAGAGCCGTCCCAAACTTTGGGGTGGCTGTGTCTTTTTGATTTTAATTTCCCTAAGCTATACGACCATAAGTGGAAGTGCCCTAGGCTCTGTTGCTTTGTTTTTTAGATGTTTCAGGAAACACCATACACTTCTCCAGAGTGGCTGTTGGCAATTTACATCCCGCCCATCAGCATAACAAGGCTCCCAATTCTCCATGAGCTGTCCTGCCTTTCTGGATTTTACACTTTTTTCAGATGGCCCTTTTGACTGGGGGGCAGTGAGACTTCATTGTACTGCAGATTTCTTTGCAAGCTTGCTTGGTTGGCCAAAAAGGGCGTATGCGTTTTTTCCTGAATATATTCAGGAAAAAACGCATACGCCCTTTTTGGCCAAGTGCATCATTGTGGACGTTCTGCCTCTTTTCCTATGCTTTACATGCAATTCCAGTCTACCTCCTGAAATCGGATTCCTGCAATTCTGCCCCGCTTTCAAGTCCTCTTGGCAGCCTTACTTCAATATATTTTTGGACGATAGCTGTCATTTATAACTCTGCAGGTTTGTGAATTACAGTGCCCCTGAGCTCCTTTCTTCAACTCGCTTTCTTGTGAGCTGGCCGCAACACCGCAGCATGGCTTCAGGCCCTAGTGTGGTTCCGGCATGGCACGCTGAGCCTTTGGTTAATTCCTCTTCCTGGTGGGAAATGAGAGTTAAATTTGCCCGTCCAGACACCTCCAGCTAGTCTCTCATTGGTTCTCCCTATTCCTGTTCATTTTCCGCAGAAATTGCAAACTGGGCCAAACAGGAGGTTAAAGGCACTGACTCTCCAAGTGGGGAGAGTGTTAGTAAAGCATCTGGAATGTTGCACCCGAGTACCAGCGGACGAAAACTGACACATTTGAACACGTTTTCCGATCACACGGTGGATCATACTCTGGGTTCCACATGCATGTTTTAGCTGAAGGAAGAATCCCTTAAACCTGGAAAGTTGAGACCCAAGGAATAGGTACCACGCAATATGACTTCAAAGGGTCTGCATTTGCTCACCGAACGTCACCAATCCTATCACTGCTGCGCTTATGCCGCTGTACACACGCTTGATTCTCTTTCGGGGACAAATAAGTCCATAGGTTTTAAGATTCTTACTAGTCAGGTATATTCTTAGGCGTTTAATATGGGGTGTTGTGTCCTCTTCGTTGAGCAAGGAGTAGATCTTGTCTATTACATATTTGGCTTCTGGAACGGTATCTGTGCTAATTTCAATCTCTGGTTTTATGCAGCACCCCAACTCACCTTTCCCCTTAAGCAAGCATAAGTTGGTTTTCTACATTTGACACCCTGTTCTGTTTTGTAATTCAGTTCCTGTGTAGCCAAGTTTACATTCCGTGTAGTAGTGATATCTTATGATGTTTCTTTTTCTGTGTGACTTATCTTACTTAGAATCATCGTACCTGAATCCACTCATTATGCTGTTACGGGCCTGATGACATACATTTCATTGCTGAGTGATATTGCATTGTACGTAAGTACCACAACTTCTTTATCCATTTTTCGCTTTCTGTGATATAGAACTTGTACCGTAAACGAGGATCTTGTAAACAGAGCCGTCCCAAACTTTAGGGTGGCTGTGTCTTTTTGATTTTAATTTCCCTAAGCTATAGGACCATAAGTGGAAGTGCCCTAGGCTCTGTTGCTTTGTTTTTTAGATGTTTCAGGAAACACCATACACTTCTCCAGAGTGGCTGTTGGCAATTTACATCCCGCCCATCAGCATAACAAGGCTCCCAGTTCTCCATGGCCTGTCCTGCCTTTCTGGATGTTACACTTTTTTCAGATGGCCCTTTTGACCGGGGGGCAGTGAGACTTCATTGTAGTGCAGATTTCCTTTGCAAGCTTGGTTGGTTGGCCAAAAAGGGCGTATGCGTTTTTTCCTGAATATATTCAGGAAAAAACGCATACGCCCTTTTTGGCCAAGTGCATCATTGTGGACGTTCTGCCTCTTTTCCTATGCTTTACATGCAATTCCAGTCTACCTCCTGAAACCGGTTTCCTGCAATTCTGCCCCGCTTTCAAGTCCTCTTGGCAGCCTTACTTCAATATATTTTTGGATGATAGCTGTCATTTATAACTCTGCAGGTTTGTGAATTACAGTGCCCCTGAGCTCCTTTCTTCAACTCGCTTTCTTGTGAGCTGGCCGCAACACCGCAGCATTGCTTCAGGCCCTAGTGTGGTTCCGGAATGGCATGCTGAGCCTTTGGTTAATTCCTCTTCCTGGTGGGAAATGAGAGTTAAATTTGCCCGTCCAGACACCTCCAGCTAGTCTCTCATTGGTTCTCCCTATTCCTGTTCATTTTCCGCAGAAATTGCAAACTGGGCCAAACAGGAGTTTAAAGGCACTGACTCTCCAAGTGGGGAGAGTGTTAGTAAAGCGTCTGGAATGTTGCACCCGAGTACCAGGGGACGAAACCTGAGACACATTTGAACACGTTTCCCGATCACACGGTGGATCATACTCTGGGTTCCAAATGCATGTTTTAGCTGAAGGAAGAATCCCTTAAACCTGGAGAGTTGAGACCCATGGAATGGGTACCATGCAATATGACTTCAAAGGGTCTGCATTTGCTCACCGAACCTCACCAATCCTATCACTGCTGCGTTTATGCCACTGTACACACGCTTGATTCTCTTTCGGAGACATAGAAATCCATAGGTTTTAAGATTCTTACTAGTCAGGTATATTCTTAGGCGTTTAATATGGGGTGTTGATTCCACTTGGTTGAGAAAGGAGTAGCTCTTGTCTATTACATATTTGGCTTATGGAACGGTATCTGTGCTAATTTCAATCTCTGGTTTTATGCAGCACCCCAACTCACCTTTCCCCTTAAGAAAGCATAAGTTGGTTTTCTACATTTGAGACCCTGTTCTGTTTTGTAATTCTGTTCCTGTGTAGCCAAGTTTACATTCCGTGTATTAGTGATATCTTATGATGTTTCTTTTTCTGTGTGACTTATCTCACTTAGAATCATCGTACCTGAATCCACTCATTATGCTGCTATGGGCCTGATGACATAGATTTCATTGCTGAGTGATATTGCATTGTACGTACCTACCACAACTTCTTTATCCATTTTTCGCTTTCTGTGATATTGAACTCGAACTGTAAACGAGGTTCTTGTAAACAGAGCTGTCCCAAACTTTGGGGTGACTGTGTCTTTTTGATTTTAATTTCCCTAAGCTATAGGACCATAAGTGGAAGTGCCCTAGGCTCTGTTGCTTTGTTTTGTAGATGTTTCAGGAAACACCATACACTTCTCCAGAGTGGCTGTTGGCAATTTACATCCCGCCCATCAGCATAACAAGGTTCCCAGTTCTCCATGGCCAGTCCTGCCTTTCTGGATTTTACACTTTTTTCAGATGGCCCTTTTGACTGGGGGGCAGTGAGACTTCATTGTAGTGCAGATTTCCTTTGCAAGCTTGCTTGGTTGGCCAAAAAGGGCGTATGCGTTTTTTCCCGTATATATTCAGGAAAAAACGCATACGCCCTTTTTGGCCAAGTGCATCATTGTGGACGTTCTGCCTCTTTTCCTATGCTTTACATGCAATTCCAGTCTACCTCCTGAAATCGGTTTCCTGCAATTCTGCCCCGCATTCAAGTCCTCTTGGCAGCCTTACTTCAATATATTTTTGGACGATAGCTGTCATTTTTAACTCTGCAGGTTTGTGTATTACAGTGACCCTGAGCTGCTTTCTTCAACTCGCTTTCTTGTGAGCTGGCCGCAACACCGCAGGATTGCTTCAGGCCCTAGTGTGGTTCCGGCATGGCACGCTGAGCCTTTGGTTAATTCCTCTTCCTGGTGGGAAATGAGAGTTAAATTTGCCCATCCAGACACCTCCAGCTAGTCTCTCATTGGTTCTCCCTATTTCTGTTCATTTTCCGCAGAAATTGCAAACTGGGCCAAACAGGAGGTTAAAGGCACTGTCTCTCCAAGTGGGGAGAGTGTTAGTAAAGCGTCTGGAATGTTGCACCCGAGTACCAGGGGACGAAACCTGAGACACATTTGAACACGTTTCCCGATCACACGGTGGATCATACTCTGGGTTCCAAATGCATGTTTTAGCTGAAGGAAGAATCCCTTAAACCTGGAGAGTTGAGACCCATGGAATGGGTACCATGCAATATGACTTCAAAGGGTCTGCATTTGCTCACCGAACCTCACCAATCCTATCACTGCTGCGTTTATGCCACTGTACACACGCTTGATTCTCTTTCGGAGACATAGAAATCCATAGGTTTTAAGATTCTTACTAGTCAGGTATATTCTTAGGCGTTTAATATGGGGTGTTGATTCCACTTGGTTGAGAAAGGAGTAGCTCTTGTCTATTACATATTTGGCTTATGGAACGGTATCTGTGCTAATTTCAATCTCTGGTTTTATGCAGCACCCCAACTCACCTTTCCCCTTAAGAAAGCATAAGTTGGTTTTCTACATTTGAGACCCTGTTCTGTTTTGTAATTCAGTTCCTGTGTAGCCAAGTTTACATTCCGTGTAGTAGTGATATCTTATGATGTTTCTTTTTCTGTGTGACTTATCTCACTTAGAATCATCGTACCTGAATCCACTCATTATGCTGCTATGGGCCTGATGACATAGATTTCATTGCTGAGTGATATTGCATTGTACGTAAGTACCACAACTTCTTTATCCATTTTTCACTTTCTGTGATATTGAACTTGTACTGTAAACGAGGTTCTTGTAAACAGAGCCATCCCAAACTTTGGGGTGGCTGTGTCTTTTTGATTTTAATTTCCCTAAGCTATAGGACCATAAGTGGAAGTGCCCTAGGCTCTGTTGCTTTGTTTTGTAGATGTTTCAGGAAACACCATACACTTCTCCAGAGTGGCTGTTGGCAATTTACATCCCGCCCATCAGCATAACAAGGCTCCCAGTTCTCCATGGCCTGTCCTGCCTTTCTGGATTTTACACTTTTTTCAGATGGCCCTTTTGACTGGGGGGCAGTGAGACTTCATTGTAGTGCAGATTTCCTTTGCAAGCTTGCTTGGTTGGCCAAAAAGGGCGTATGCGTTTTTTCCTGAATATATTCAGGAAAAAACGCATACGCCCTTTTTGGCCAAGTGCATCATTGTGGACATTCTGTCTCTTTTCCTATGCTTTACATGCAATTCCAGTCTACCTCCTGAAATCGGATTCCTGCAATTCTGCCCCGCTTTCGCGTCCTCTTGGCAGCCTTACTTCAATATATTTTTGGACGATAGCTGTCATTTTTAACTCTGCAGGTTTGTGAATTACAGTGCCCCTGAGCTCCTTTCTTCAACTCGCTTTCTTGTGAGCTGGCCGCAACACCGCAGGATTGCTTCAAGCCCTAGTGTGGTTCCGGCATGGCACGCTGAGCCTTTGGTTAATTCCTCTTCCTGGTGGGAAATGAGAGTTAAATTTGCCCATCCAGACACCTCCAGCTAGTCTCTCATTGGTTCTCCCTATTCCTGTTCATTTTCCGCAGAAATTGCAAACTGGGCCAAACAGGAGGTTAAAGGCAGTGACTCTCCAAGTGGGGAGAGTGTTAGTAAAGCGTCTGGAATGTTGCACCCGAGTACCAGGGGACGAAAACTGAGACACATTTGAACACGTTTCCCGATCACACGGTGGATCATACTCTGGGTTCCACATGCATGTTTTAGCTGAAGGAAGAATCCCTTAAACCTGGAGAGTTGAGACCCATGGAATGGCTACCATGCAATATGACTTCAAAGGGTCTGCATTTGCTCATCAAACCTCAGAAATCCTATCACTGCTGCGTTTATGCCGCTGTACACATGCTTGATTCTCTTTTGGAGACATATAAATCCATAGGTTTTAAGATTATTACTAGTCAGGTATATTCTTAGGCGATTAATATGGGGTGTAGAGTCCACTTCGTTGAGCAAGGAGTAGATCTTGTCTATTACATATTTGGCTTATGGAATGGTATCTGTGCTAATTTCAATCTCTGGTTTTATGCAGAACCCCAACTCACCTTTCCCCTTAAGCAAGCATAAGTTGGTTTTCTACATTTGAGACCGTGTTCTGTTTTGTAATTCAGTTTCTGTGTAGCCAAGTTTACATTCCGTGTAGTAGTGATATCTTATGATGTTTCCTTTTCTGTGTGACTTATCTCACTTAGAATCATCGTACCTGAATCCACTCATTATGCTGCTACGGGCCTGATGATATAGATTTCATTGCTGAGTGATATTGCATTGTACGTAAGTACCACAAATTCTTTATCTATTTTTCACCTTCTGTGATATTGAATTTGTACTGTAAATGAGGTTCTTGTAAACAGAGCCGTCCCAAACTTTGGGGTGGCTGTGTCTTTTTGATTTTAATTTCCCTAAGCTATAGGACCATAAGTGGAAGTGCCCTAGGCTCTGTTGCTTTGTTTTTTAGATGTTTCAGGAAACACCATACACTTCTCCAGAGTGGCTGTTGGCAATTTACATCCCGCCCATCAGCATAACAAGGCTCCCAGTTCTCCATGGCCTGTCCTGCCTTTCTGGATTTTACACTTTTTTCAGATGGCCCTTTTGACCGGGGGGCAGTGAGACTTCATTGTAGTGCAGATTTCCTTTGCAAGCTTGCTTGGTTGGCCAAAAAGGGCGTATGCGTTTTTTCCTGAATATATTCAGGAAAAAACGCATACGTCCTTTTTGGCCAAGTGCATCATTGTGGACGTTCTGCCTCTTTTCCTATGCTTTACATGCAATTCCAGTCTACCTCCTGAAATCGGTTTCCTGCAATTCTGCCCCGCTTTCAAGTCCTCTTGGCAGCCTTACTTCAATATATTTTTGGACGATAGCTGTCATTTATAACTCTGCAGGTTTGTGAATTACAGTGCCCCTGAGCTCCTTTCTTCAACTCGCTTTCTTGTGAGCTGGCCGCAACACCGCAGCATTGCTTCAGGCCATAGTGTGGTTCTGGCATGGCACGCTGAGCCTTTGGTTAATTCCTCTTCCTGGTGGGAAATGAGAGTTAAATTTGCCCGTCCAGACACCTCCAGCTAGTCTCTCACTGGTTCTCCCTATTCCTGTTCATCTTCCGCAAAAATTGCAAACTGGGTCAAACAGGAGGTTAAAGGCACTGACTCTCCAAGTGGGGAGAGTGTTAGTAAAGCGTCTGGAATGTTGCACCCGAGTACCAGGGGACAAAACCTGAGACACATTTGAACATGTTTCCCGATCACACGGTGGATCATACTCTGGGTTCCACATGCATGTTTTAGGTGAAGGAAGAATCCCTTAAACCTGGAAAGTTGAGACCCATGGAATGGGTACCATGCAATATGACTTCAAAGGTTCTGCATTGGCTCACCGAACCTCACCAATCCTATCACTCCTGCGCTTATGCCACTGTACACACGCTTGATTCTCTTTCGGAGACATATAAATCCATAGGTTTTAAGATTCTTCCTAGTCAGGTATATTCTTTGACGTTTAATATGGGGTGTTGAGTCCTCTTCGTTGAGCAAGGAGTAGCTCTTGTCTATTACATATTTGGCTTATGGAACGGTATCTGTGCTAATTTCAATCTCTGGTTTTATGCAGCACCACAACTCACCTTTCCCCTTAAGCAAGCATAAGTTGGTTTTCTACATTTGAGACTTTGTTCTGTTTTGTAATTCAGTTCCTGTGTAGCCAAGTTTATATTCCATGTATTAGTGATATCTTATGATGTTTCTTTTTCTGTGTGACTTATCTCACTTAGAATCATCGTACCTGAATCCACTCATTATGCTGCTATGGGCCTGATGACATAGATTTCATTGCTGAGTGATATTGCATTGTACGTAAGTACCAAAACTTCTTTATCCATTTTTCGCTTTCTATGATATTGAACTTGTACCGTAAACGAGGTTCTTGTAAACAGAGCCGTCCCAAACTTTGGGGTGGCTGTGTCTTTTTGATTTTAATTTCCCTAAGCTATAGGACCATAAGTGGAAGTGCCCTAGGCTCTGTTGCTTTGTTTTTTAGATGTTTCAGGAAACACCATACACTTCTCCAGAGTGGCTGTTGGCAATTTACATCCCGCCCATCAGCATAACAAGGCTCCCAGTTCTCCATGGCCTGTCCGGCCTTTCTGGATTTTTCACTTTTTTCAGATGGCCCTTTTGACTGGGGGGCAGTGAGACTTCATTGTAGTGCAGATTTCCTTTGCAAGCTTGCTTGGTTGGCCAAAAAGGGCGTATGCGTTTTTTCCTGAATATATTCAGGAAAAAACGCATACGCCCTTTTTGGCCAAGTGCATCATTGTGGACATTCTGTCTCTTTTCCTATGCTTTACATGCAATTCCAGTCTACCTCCTGAAATCGGATTCCTGCAATTCTGCCCCGCTTTCAAGTCCTCTTGGCAGCCTTACTTCAATATATTTTTGGACGATAGCTGTCATTTTTAACTCTGCAGGTTTGTGAATTACAGTGCCCCTGAGCTCCTTTCTTCAACTCGCTTTCTTGTGAGCTGGCCGCAACACCGCAGGATTGCTTCAGGCCCTAGTGTGGTTCTGGCATTGCATGCTGAGCCTTTGGTTAATTCCTCTTCCTGGTGGGAAATGAGAGTTAAATTTGCCCGTCCAGACACCTCCAGCTAGTCTCTCATTGGTTCTCCCTATTCCTGTTCATTTTCCGCAGAAATTGCAAACTGGGCCAAACAGGAGGTTAAAGGCACTGACTCTCCAAGTGGGGAGAGTGTTAGTAAAGCGTCTGGAATGTTGCACCCGAGTACCAGGGGACGAAATCTGACACATTTGAACACGTTTCCCGATCACACGGTGGATCATACTCTGGGTTCCACATGCATGTTTTAGCTGAAGGAAGAATCCCTTAAACCTGGAGAGTTGAGACCCATGGAATGGCTACCATGCAATATGACTTCAAAGGGTCTGCATTTGCTCACCGAACCTCACCAATCCTATTACTGCTGCATTTATGCCTCTGTAGACACGCTTGATTCTCTTTCGGAGACATATAAATCCATAGGTTTTAAGATTCTTACTAGTCAGGTATATTCTTAGGCATTTAATATGGGGTGTAGAGTCCACTTTGTTGAGCAAGGAGTAGCTCTTGTCTATTACCTATTTGGCTTATGGAATGGTATCTGTGCTAATTTCAATCTCTGGTTTTATGCAGCACCCCAACTCACCTTTCCCCTTAAGCAAGCATAAGTTGGTTTTCTACATTTGAGATCCTGTTCTGTTTTGTAATTCAGTTCCTGTGTAGCCAAGTTTACATTCCGTGTATTAGTGATATCTTATGATGTTTCTTTTTCTGTGTGACTTATTTCACTTAGAATCATCGTACCTGAATCCACTCATTATGCTGCTATGGACCTGATGACATAGATTTCATTCCTGAGTGATATTGCATTGTACGTAAGTACCACAACATCTTTATCCATTTTTCACTTTCTGCGATATTGATCTTGTACCATAAACGAGATTCTTGTAAACAGAGCCGGCCCAAACTTTGGGGTGGCTGTGTCTTTTTGATTTTAATTTCCCTAAGCTATAGGACCATAAGTGGAAGTGCCCTAGGCTCTGTTGCTTTGTTTTTTAGATGTTTCAGGAAACACCATACACTTCTCCAGAGTGGCTGTTGGCAATTTACATCCCGCCCATCAGCATAACAAGGCTCCCAGTTCTCCATGGCCTGTCCTGCCTTTCTGGATTTTATACTTTTTTCAGATGGCCCTTTTGACCGGGGGGCAGTGAGACTTCATTGTACTGCAGATTTCCTTTGCAAGCTTGCTTGGTTGGCCAAAAAGGGTGTATGCGTTTTTTCCTGAATATATTCAGGAAAAAACGCATACGCCCTTTTTGGCCAAGTGCATCATTGTGGACGTTCTGCCTCTTTTCCTATGCTTTACATGCAATTCCAGTCTACCTCCTGAAATCGGATTCCTGCAATTCTGCCCCGCTTTCAAGTCCTCTTGGCAGCCTTACTTCAATATATTTTTGGACGATAGCTGTCATTTTTAACTCTGCAGGTTTGTGAATTACAGTGCCCCTGAGCTCCTTTCTTCAACTCGCTTTCTTGTGAGCTGGCCGCAACACCGCAGGATTGCTTCAGGCCCTAGTGTGGTTCCGGCATGGCACGCTGAGCCTTTGGTTAATTCCTCTTCCTGGTGGGAAATGAGAGTTAAATTTGCCCATCCAGACACCTCCAGCTAGTCTCTCATTGGTTCTCCCTATTCCTGTTCATTTTCCGCAGAAATTGCAAACTGGGCCAAACAGGAGGTTAAAGGCACTGACTCTCCAAGTGGGGAGAGTTTTAGTAAAGCGTCTGGAATGTTGCACCCGAGTACCAGGGGACAAAAACTGAGACACATTTGAACACGTTTCCCGATCACACGGTGGATCATACTCTGGGTTCCACATGCATGTTTTAGCTGAAGGAAGAATCCCTTAAACCTGGAGAGTTGAGACCCATGGAATGGGTACCATGCAATATGACTTCAGAGGTTCTGCATTGGCTCACCGAACCTCACCAATCCTATCACTGCTGCGCTTATGCCACTGTACACACGCTTGATTCTCTTTCGGAGACATAGAAATCCATAGATTTTAAGATTCTTACTAGTCAGGTATATTCTTATACGTTTAATATGGGGTGTTGAGTCCTCTTCGTTGAGCAAGGAGTAGCTCTTCTCTATTACATATTTGGCTTATGGAACGGTATCTGTGCTAATTTCAATCTCTGGTTTTATGCAGCACCCCAACTCACCTTTCCCCTTAAGCAAGCATAAGTTGGTTTTCTACATTTGAGATCCTGTTCTGTTTTGTAATTCAGTTCCTGTGTAGCCAAGGTAACATTCCATGTAGTAGTGATATCTTATGATGTTTCTTTTTCTGTGTGACTTATTTCACTTAGAATCATCGTACCTGAATCCACTCATTATGCTGCTACGGGCCTGATGATATACATTTCATTGCTGAGTGATATTGCATTGTACGTAAGTACCACAAATTCTTTATCCATTCTTGGCTTTCTGTGATATTGAACTTGTACCGTAAACGAGGTTCTTGTAAACAGAGCCGTCCCAAACTTTATGGTGGCTGTGTCTTTTTGATTTTAATTTCCCTAAGCTATACGACCATAAGTGGAAGTGCCCTAGGCTCTGTTACTTTGTTTTGTAGATGTTTCAGGAAACACCATACACTTCTCCAGAGAGGCTATTGGCAATTTACATCCCGGCCATCAGCATAACAAGGCTCCCAGTTCTCCATGGCCTGTCCTGCCTTTCTGGATTTTATACTTTTTTCAGATGGCCCTTTTGACCGGGGGGGCAGTGAGACTTCATTGTAGTGCAGATTTCCTTTGCAAGCTTGCTTGGTTGGCCAAAAAGGGCGTATGCGTTTTTTCCTGAATATATTCAGGAAAAAACGCATACGCCCTTTTTGGCCAAGTGCATCATTGTGGACGTTCTGCCTCTTTTCCTATGCTTTACATGCAATTCCAGTCTACCTCCTGAAATCGGTTTCCTGCAATTCTGCCCCGCTTTCAAGTCCTCTTGGCAGCCTTACTTCAATATATTTTTGGACGATAGCTGTCATTTATAACTCTGCAGGTTTGTGAATTACAGTGCCCCTGAGCTCCTTTCTTCAACTCGCTTTCTTGTGAGCTGGCCGCAACACCGCAGCATGGCTTCAGGCCCTAGTGTGGTTCCGGCATGGCACGCTGAGCCTTTGGTTAATTCCTCTTCCTGGTGGGAAATGAGAGTTAAATTTGCCCGTCCAGACACCTCCAGCTAGTCTCTCATTGGTTCTCCCTATTCCTGTTCATTTTCCGCAGAAATTGCAAACTGGGCCAAACAGGAGGTTAAAGGCACTGACTCTCCAAGTGGGGAGAGTGTTAGTAAAGCGACTGGAATGTTGCACCCGAGTACCAGGGGACGAAAACTGAGACACATTTGAACACGTTTCCCGATCACACGGTGGATCATACTCTGGGTTCCACATGCATGTTTTAGCTGAAGGAAGAATCCCTTAAACCTGGAGAGTTGAGACCCATGGAATGGGTACCATGCAATATGACTTCAAAGGGTCTGCATTTGCTCACCGAACCTCACCAATCTTATCACTGCTGCACTTATGCCGCTGTACACACGCTTGATTCTCTTTCGGAGACATATAAATCCATAGGTGTTAAGATTCTTACTAGTCAGGTATATTCTTAGGCATTTAATATGGGGTGTTGAGTCCACTTCGTTGAGCAAGGAGTAGCTCTTGTCTATTACCTATTTGGCTTATGGAATGGTATCTGTGCTAATTTCAATCTCTGGTTTTATGCAGCACCCCAACTCACCTTTCCCCTTAAGCAAGCATAAGTTGGTTTTCTACATTTGAGATCCTGTTCTGTTTTGTAATTCAGTTCCTGTGTAGCCAAGTTTACATTCCGTGTATTAGTGATATCTTATGATGTTTCTTTTTCTGTGTGACTTATTTCACTTAGAATCATCGTACCTGAATCCACTCATTATGCTGCTACGGGCCTGATGACATAGATTTCATTCCTGAGTGATATTGCATTGTACGTAAGTACCACAACTTCTTTATCCATTTTTCACTTTCTGCTATATTGAACTTGTACCATAAACGAGATTCTTGTAAACAGAGCCGTCCCAAACTTTGGGGTGGCTGTGTCTTTTTGATTTTAATTTCCCTAAGCTATAGGACCATAAGTGGAAGTGCCCTAGGCTCTGTTGCTTTGTTTTTTAGATGTTTCAGGAAACACCATACACTTCTCCAGAGTGGCTGTTGGCAATTTACATCCCGCCCATCAGCATAACAAGGCTCCCAGTTCTCCATGGCCTGTCCTGCCTTTCTGGATTTTATACTTTTTTCAGATGGCCCTTTTGACCGGGGGGCAGTGAGACTTCATTGTAGTGCAGATTTCCTTTGCAAGCTTGCTTGGTTGGCCAAAAAGGGCGTATGCGTTTTTTCCTGAATATATTCAGGAAAAAACGCATACGCCCTTTTTGGCCAAGTGCATCATTGTGGACGTTCTGCCTCTTTTCCTATGCTTTACATGCAATTCCAGTCTACCTCCTGAAATCGGTTTCCTGCAATTCTGCCCCGCTTTCAAGTCCTCTTGGCAGCCTTACTTCAATATATTTTTGGACGATAGCTGTCATTTTTAACTCTGCAGGTTTGTGAATTACAGTGCCCCTGAGCTCCTTTCTTCAACTCGCTTTTTTGTGAGCTGGCCGCAACACCGCAGCATTGCTTCAGGCCCTAGTGTGGTTCCGGCATGGCACGCTGAGCCTTTGGTTAATTCCTCTTCCTGGTGGGAAATGAGAGTTAAATTTGCCCATCCAGACACCTCCAGCTAGTCTCTCATTGGTTCTCCCTATTTCTGTTCATTTTCCGCAGAAATTGCAAACTGGGCCAAACAGGAGGTTAAAGGCACTGTCTCTCCAAGTGGGGAGAGTGTTAGTAAAGCGTCTGGAATGTTGCACCCGAGTACCAGGGGACAAAAACTGAGACACATTTGAACACGTTTCCCGATCACACGGTTGATCATACTCTGGGTTCCACATGCATGTTTTAGCTGAAGGAAGAATCCCTTAAACCTGGAGAGTTGAGACCCATGGAATGGCTACCATGCAATATGACTTCAAAGGGTCTGCATTTGCTCACCGAACCTCACCAATCCTATCACTGCTGCATTTATGCCGCTGTACACACGCTTGATTCTCTTTCGGAGACATATAAATCCATAGGTGTTAAGATTCTTACTAGTCAGGTATATTCTTAGGCATTTAATATGGGGTGTTGAGTCCACTTCGTTGAGCAAGGAGTAGCTCTTGTCTATTACCTATTTGGCTTATGGAATGGTATCTGTGCTAATTTCAATCTCTGGTTTTATGCAACACCCCAACTCACCTTTCCCCTTAAGCAAGCATAAGTTGGTTTTCTACATTTGAGATCCTGTTCTGTTTTGTAATTCAGTTCCTGTGTAGCCAAGTTTACATTCCGTGTATTAGTGATATCTTATGATATTTCTTTTTCTGTGTGACTTATTTCACTTAGAATCATCGTACCTGAATCCACTCATTATGCTGCTACGGGCCTGATGATATAGATTTCATTCCTGAGTGATATTGCATTGTACGTAAGTACCACAACTTCTTTATCCATTTTTCACTTTCTGCTATATTGAACTTGTACCATAAACGAGATTCTTGTAAACAGAGCCGGCCCAAACTTTGGGGTGGCTGTGTCTTTTTGATTTTAATTTCCCTAAGCTATAGGACCATAAGTGGAAGTGCCCTAGGCTCTGTTGCTTTGTTTTTTAGATGTTTCAGGAAACACCATACACTTCTCCAGAGTGGCTGTTGGCAATTTACATCCCGCCCATCAGCATAACAAGGCTCCCAGTTCTCCATGGCCTGTCCTGCCTTTCTGGATTTTACACTTTTTTCAGATGGCCCTATTGACCGGGGGGCAGTGAGACTTCATTGTAGTGCAGATTTCCTTTGCAAGCTTGCTTGGTTGGCCAAAAAGGGCGTATGCGTTTTTTCCTGAATATATTCAGGAAAAAACGCATACGCCCTTTTTGGCCAAGTGCATCATTGTGGACGTTCTGCCTCTTTTCCTATGCTTTACATGCAATTCCAGTCTACCTCCTGAAATCGGTTTCCTACAATTCTGCCCCGCTTTCAAGTCCTCTTGGTACCCTTACTTCAATATATTTTTGGACGATAGCTGTCATTTTTAACTCTGCAGGTTTGTGAAATACAGTGCCCCTGAGCTCCTTTCTTCAACTCGCTTTCTTGTGAGCTGGCCGCAACACCGCAGGATTGCTTCAGGACATAGGGTGGTTCCGGAATGGCACGCTGAGCCTTTGTTTAATTCCTCTTCCTGGTGGGAAATGAGAGTTAAATTTGCCCGTCCAGACACCTCCAGCTAGTCTCTCATTGGTTCTCCCTATTCCTGTTCATCTTCCGCAGAAATTGCGAACTGGGCCAAACAGGAGGTTAAAGGCACTGACTCTCCAAGTGGGGAGAGTGTTAGTAAAGCATCTGGAATGTTGCACCCGAGTACCAGCGGACGAAAACTGACACATTTGAACACGTTTTCCGATCACACGGTGGATCATACTCTGGGTTCCACATGCATGTTTTAGCTGAAGGAAGAATCCCTTAAACCTGGAAAGTTGAGACCCAAGGAATAGGTACCACGCAATATGACTTCAAAGGGTCTGCATTTGCTCACCGAACGTCACCAATCCTATCACTGCTGCGCTTATGCCGCTGTACACACGCTTGATTCTCTTTCGGAGACAAATAAGTCCATAGGTTTTAAGATTCTTACTAGTCAGGTATATTCTTAGGCGTTTAATATGGGGTGTTGTGTCCTCTTCGTTGAGCAAGGAGTAGATCTTGTCTATTACATATTTGGCTTGTGGAACGGTATCTGTGCTAATTTCAATCTCTGGTTTTATGCAGCACCCCAACTCACCTTTCCCCTTAAGCAAGCATAAGTTGGTTTTCTACATTTGACACCCTGTTCTGTTTTGTAATTCAGTTCCTGTGTAGCCAAGTTTACATTCCGTGTAGTAGTGATATCTTATGATGTTTCTTTTTCTGTGTGACTTATCTCACTTAGAATCATCGTACCTGAATCCACTCATTATGCTGTTACGGGCCTGATGACATACATTTCATTGCTGAGTGATATTGCATTGTACGTAAGTACCACAACTTCTTTATCCATTTTTCGCTTTCTGTGATATAGAACTTGTACCGTAAACGAGGTTCTTGTAAACAGAGCTGTCCCAAACTTTGGGGTGACTGTGTCTTTTTGATTTTAATTTCCCTAAGCTATAGGACCATAAGTGGAAATGTCCTAGGCTCTGTTGCTTTGTTTTTTAGATGTTTCAGGAAACACCATACACTTCTCCAGAGTGGCTGTTGGCAATTTACATCCCGCCCATCAGCATAACAAGGCTCCCAGTTCTCCATGGCCTGTCCTGCCTTTCTGGATGTTACACTTTTTTCAGATGGCCCTTTTGACCGGGGGGCAGTGAGACTTCATTGTAGTGCAGATTTCCTTTGCAAGCTTGCTTGGTTGGCCAAAAAGGGCGTATGCGTTTTTTCCTGAATATATTCAGGAAAAAACGCATACGCCCTTTTTGGCCAAGTGCATCATTGTGGACGTTCTGCCTCTTTTCCTATGCTTTACATGCAATTCCAGTCTACCTCCTGAAACCGGTTTCCTGCAATTCTGCCCCGCTTTCAAGTCCTCTTGGCAGCCTTACTTCAATATATTTTTGGACGATAGCTGTCATTTATAACTCTGCAGGTTTGTGAATTACAGTGCCCCTGAGCTCCTTTCTTCAACTCGCTTTCTTGTGAGCTGGCCGCAACACCGCAGGATTGCTTCAGGACATAGGGTGGTTCCGGAATGGCACGCTGAGCCTTTGGTTAATTCCTGTTCCTGGTGGGAAATGAGAGTTAAATTTGCCTGTCCAGACACCTCCAGCTAGTCTCTCATTGGTTCTCCCTATTCCTGTTCATTTTCCGCAGAAATTGCAAACTGTGCCAAACAGGAGGTTAAAGGCACTGACTCTCCAAGTGGGGAGAGTGTTAGTAAAGCGTCTGGAATGTTGCACCCGAGTACCAGGGGACGAAACCTGAGACACATTTGAACACGTTTCCCGATCACACGGTGGATCATACTCTGGGTTCCACATGCATGTTTTAGCTGAAGGAAGAATCCCTTAAACCTGGAGAGTTGAGACCCATGGAATGGGTACCATGCAATATGACTTCAAAGGGTCTGCATTTGCTCACCGAACCTCACCAATCCTATCACTGCTGCGTTTATGCCGCTGTACACACGCTTGATTCTCTTTCGGAGACATAGAAATCCATAGGTTTTAAGATTCTTACTAGTCAGGTATATTCTTAGACGTTTAATATGGGGTGTTGAGTCCTCTTCGTTGAGCAAGGAGTAGCTCTTGTCTATTACATATTTGGCTTATGGAACGGTATCTGTGCTAATTTCAATCTCTGGTTTTATGCAGCACCCCAACTCACCTTTCCCCTTAAGCAAGCATAAGTTGGTTTTCTACATTTGAGACCTTGTTCTGTTTTGTAATTCAGTTCCTGTGTAGCCAAGTTTACATTCCGTGTATTAGTGATATCTTATGATGTTTCTTTTTCTGTGTGACTTATCTCACTTAGAATCATCGTACCTGAATCCACTCATTATGCTGCTATGGGCCTGATGACATAGATTTCATTGCTGAGTGATATTGCATTGTACGTAAGTACCACAACTTCTTTATCCATTTTTCGCTTTCTGTGATATTGAACTTGTACCGTAAACGAGGTTCTTGTAAACAGAGCCGTCCCAAACTTTGGGGTGGCTGTGTCTTTTTGATTCTAATTTCCCTAAGCTATACGACCATAAGTGGAAGTGCCCTAGGCTCTGTTGCTTTGCTTTTTAGATGTTTCAGGAAACACCATACAATTCTCCAGAGTGGCTGTTGGCAATTTACATCCCACCCATCAGCATAACAAGGCTCCCAATTCTCCATGAGCTGTCCTGCCTTTCTGGATTTTACACTTTTTTCAGATGGCCCTTTTGACTGGGGGGCAGTGAGACTTCATTGTACTGCAGATTTCCTTTGCAAGCTTGCTTGGTTGGCCAAAAAGGGCGTATGCGTTTTTTCCTGAATATATTCAGGAAAAAACGCATACGCACTTTTTGGCCAAGTGCATCATTGTGGACGTTCTGCCTCTTTTCCTATGCTTTACATGCAATTCCAGTCTACCTCCTGAAATCGGATTCCTGCAATTCTGCCCCGCTTTCAAGTCCTCTTGGCAGCCTTACTTCAATATATTTTTGGACGATAGCTGTCATTTTTAACTCTGCAGGTTTGTGAATTACAGTGCCCCTGAGCTCCTTTCTTCAACTCGCTTTCTTGTGAGCTGGCCGCAACACCGCAGGATTGCTTCAGGCCCTAGTGTGGTTCCGGCATGGCACGCTGAGCCTTTGGTTAATTCCTCTTCCTGGTGGGAAATGAGAGTTAAATTTGCCCATCCAGACACCTCCAGCTAGTCTCTCATTGGTTCTCCCTATTCCTGTTCATTTTCCGCAGAAATTGCAAACTGGGCCAAACAGGAGGTTAAAGGCACTGACTCTCCAAGTGGGGAGAGTGTTAGTAAAGCATCTGGAATGTTGCACCCGAGTACCAGGGGACAAAAACTGAGACACATTTGAACACGTTTCCCGATCACACGGTGGATCATACTCTGGGTTCCACATGCATGTTTTAGCTGAAGGAAGAATCCCTTAAACCTGGAGAGTTGAGACCCATGGAATGGCTACCATGCAATATGACTTCAAAGGGTCTGCATTTGCTCATCAAACCTCACCAATCCTATCACTGCTGCGTTTATGCCGCTGTACACATGCTTGATTCTCTTTTGGAGACATATAAATCCATAGGTTTTAAGATTATTACTAGTCAGGTATATTCTTAGGCGATTAATATGGGGTGTAGAGTCCACTTCGTTGAGCAAGGAGTAGCTCTTGTCTATTACATATTTGGCTTATGGAATGGTATCTGTGCTAATTTCAATCTCTGGTTTTATGCAGAACCCCAACTCACCTTTCCCCTTAAGCAAGCATAAGTTGGTTTTCTACATTTGAGACCGTGTTCTGTTTTGTAATTCAGTTTCTGTGTAGCCAAGTTTACATTCCGTGTAGTAGTGATATCTTATGATGTTTCTTTTTCTGTGTGACTTATCTCACTTAGAATCATCGTACCTGAATCCACTCATTATGCTGCTACGGGCCTGATGATATAGATTTCATTGCTGAGTGATATTGCATTGTACGTAAGTACCACAAATTCTTTATCCATTTTTCACCTTCTGTGATATTGAATTTGTACTGTAAATGAGGTTCTTGTAAACAGAGCCGTCCCAAACTTTGGGGTGGCTGTGTCTTTTTGATTTTAATTTCCCTAAGCTATAGGACCATAAGTGGAAGTGCCCTAGGCTCTGTTGCTTTGTTTTTTAGATGTTTCAGGAAACACCATACACTTCTCCAGAGTGGCTGTTGGCAATTTACATCCCGCCCATCAGCATAACAAGGCTCCCAATTCTCCATGAGCTGTCCTGCCTTTCTGGATTTTACACTTTTTTCAGATGGCCCTTTTGACTGGGGGGCAGTGAGACTTCATTGTAGTGCAGATTTCCTTTGCAAGCTTGCTTGGTTGGCCAAAAAGGGCGTATGCGTTTTTTCCTGAATATATTCAGGAAAAAACGCATACGCCCTTTTTGGCCAAGTGCATCATTGTGGACGTTCTGCCTCTTTTCCTATGCTTTACATGCAATTCCAGTCTACCTCCTGAAATCGGATTCCTGCAATTCTGCCCCGCTTTCGAGTCCTCTTGGCAGCCTTACTTCAATATATTTTTGGACGATAGCTGTCATTTATAACTCTGCAGGTTTGTGAATTACAGTGCCCCTGAGCTCCTTTCTTCAACTCGCTTTCTTGTGAGCTGGCCGCAACACCGCAGGATTGCTTCAGGCCCTAGTGTGGTTCCGGCATGGCACGCTGAGCCTTTGGTTAATTCCTCTTCCTGGTGGGAAATGAGAGTTAAATTTGCCCGTCCAGACACCTTCAGGTAGTCTCTCATTGGTTCTCCCTATTCCTGTTCATTTTCCGCAGAAATTGCAAACTGGGTCAAACAGGAGGTTAAAGGCACTGACTCTCCAAGTGGGGAGAGTTTTAGTAAAGCGTCTGGAATGTTGCACCCGAGTACCAGGGGACAAAAACTGAGACACATTTGAACACGTTTCCCGATCACACGGTGGATCATACTCTGGGTTCCACATGCATGTTTTAGCTGAAGGAAGAATCCCTTAAACCTGGAGAGTTGAGACCCATGGAATGGGTACCATTCAATATGACTTCAAAGGTTCTGCATTGGCTCACCGAACCTCACCAATCCTATCACTGCTGCGCTTATGCCACTGTACACACGCTTGATTCTCTTTCGGAGACATATAAATCCATAGATTTTAAGATTCTTACTAGTCAGGTATATTCTTAGACGTTTAATATGGGGTGTTGAGTCCTCTTCGTTGAGCAAGGAGTAGCTCTTGTCTATTACATATTTGGCTTATGGAACGGTATCTGTGCTAATTTCAATCTCTGGTTTTATGCAGCACCCCAACTCACCTTTCCCCTTAAGCAAGCATAAGTTGGTTTTCTACATTTGAGACCTTGTTCTGTTTTGTAATTCAGTTCCTGTGTAGCCAAGTTTACATTCCGTGTATTAGTGATATCTTATGATGTTTCTTTTTCTGTGTGACTTATCTCACTTAGAATCATCGTACCTGAATCCACTCATTATGCTGCTATGGGCCTGATGACATAGATTTCATTGCTGAGTGATATTGCATTGTACGTAAGTACCACAACTTCTTTATCCATTTTTCGCTTTCTGTGATATTGAACTTGTACCGTAAACGAGGTTCTTGTAAACAGAGCCGTCCCAAACTTTGGGGTGGCTGTGTCTTTTTGATTTTAATTTCCCTAAGCTATAGGACCATAAGTGGAAGTGCCCTAGGCTCTGTTGCTTTGTTTTTTAGATGTTTCAGGAAACACCATACACTTCTCCAGAGTGGCTGTTGGCAATTTACATCCCGCCCATCAGCATAACAAGGCTCCCAATTCTCCATGAGCTGTCCTGCCTTTCTGGATTTTACACTTTTTTCAGATGGCCCTTTTGACTGGGGGGCAGTGAGACTTCATTGTAGTGCAGATTTCCTTTGCAAGCTTGCTTGGTTGGCCAAAAAGGGCGTATGCGTTTTTTCCTGAATATATTCAGGAAAAAACGCATACGCCCTTTTTGGCCAAGTGCATCATTGTGGACGTTCTGCCTCTTTTCCTATGCTTTACATGCAATTCCAGTCTACCTCCTGAAATCGGATTCCTGCAATTCTGCCCCGCTTTCGAGTCCTCTTGGCAGCCTTACTTCAATATATTTTTGGACGATAGCTGTCATTTATAACTCTGCAGGTTTGTGAATTACAGTGCCCCTGAGCTCCTTTCTTCAACTCGCTTTCTTGTGAGCTGGCCGCAACACCGCAGGATTGCTTCAGGCCCTAGTGTGGTTCCGGTATGGCACGCTGAGCCTTTGGTTAATTCCTCTTCCTGGTGGGAAATGAGAGTTAAATTTGCCCGTCCAGACACCTCCAGCTAGTCTCTCATTGGTTCTCCCTATTCCTGTTCATTTTCCACAGAAATTGCAAACTGGGCCAAACAGGAGGTTAAAGGCACTGACTCTCCAAGTGGGGAGAGTTTTAGTAAAGCGTCTGGAATGTTGCACCCGAGTACCAGGGGACAAAAACTGAGACACATTTGAACACGTTTCCCGATCACACGGTGGATCATACTCTGGGTTCCACATGCATGTTTTAGCTGAAGGAAGAATCCCTTAAACCTGGAGAGTTGAGACCCATGGAATGGGTACCATTCAATATGACTTCAAAGGTTCTGCATTGGCTCACCGAACCTCACCAATCCTATCACTGCTGCGCTTATGCCACTGTACACACGCTTGATTCTCTTTCGGAGACATAGAAATCCATAGATTTTAAGATTCTTACTAGTCAGGTATATTCTTAGACGTTTAATATGGGGTGTTGAGTCCTCTTCGTTGAGCAAGGAGTAGCTCTTGTCTATTACATATTTGGCTTATGGAACGGTATCTGTGCTAATTTCAATCTCTGGTTTTATGCAGCACCCCAACTCACCTTTCCCCTTAAGCAAGCATAAGTTGGTTTTCTACATTTGAGACCTTGTTCTGTTTTGTAATTCAGTTCCTGTGTAGCCAAGTTTTCATTCCGTGTAGTAGTGATATCTTATGATGTTTCTTTTTCTGTGTGACTTATCTCACTTAGAATCATCGTACCTGAATCCACTCATTATGCTGCTATGGGCCTGATGACATAGATTTCATTGCTGAGTGATATTGCATTGTACGTAAGTACCACAACTTCTTTATCCATTTTTCGCTTTCTGTGATATTGAACTTGTACTGTAAATGAGGTTCTTGTAAACAGAGCCGTCCCAAACTTTGGGGTGGCTGTGTCTTTTTGATTTTAATTTCCCTAAGCTATAGGACCATAAGTGGAAGTGCCCTAGGCTCTGTTGCTTTGTTTTTTAGATGTTTCAGGAAACACCATACACTTCTCCAGAGTGGCTGTTGGCAATTTACATCCCGCCCATCAGCATAACAAGGCTCCCAGTTCTCCATGGCCTGTCCTGCCTTTCTGGATTTTACACTTTTTTCAGATGGCCCTTTTGACCGGTTGGGCAGTGAGACTTCATGGTAGTGCAGATTTCCTTTGCAAGCTTGCTTGGTTGGCCAAAAAGGGCGTATGCGTTTTTTCCTGAATATATTCAGGAAAAAACGCATACGCCCTTTTTGGCCAAGTGCATCATTGTGGACGTTCTGCCTCTTTTCCTATGCTTTACATGCAATTCCAGTCTACCTCCTGAAATCGGTTTCCTGCAATTCTGCCCCGCTTTCAAGTCCTCTTGGCAGCCTTACTTCAATATATTTTTGGACGATAGCTGTCATTTTTAACTCTGCAGGTTTGTGAATTACAGTGCCCCTGAGCTCCTTTCTTCAACTCGCTTTCTTGTGAGCTGGCCGCAACACCGCAGGATTGCTTCAGGCCCTAGTGTGGTTCCGGCATGGCACGCTGAGCATTAGGTTAATTCCTCTTCCTGGTGGGAAATGAGAGTTAAATTTGCCCGTCCAGACACCTCCAGCTAGTCTCTCATTGGTTCTCCCTATTCCTGTTCATTTTCTGCAGAAATTGCAAACTGGGCCAAACAGGAGGTTAAAGGCACTGACTCTCCAAGTGGGGAGAGTGTTAGTAAAGCGTCTGGAATGTTGCACCTGAGTACAAGGGGACGAAATCTGACACATTTGAACACGTTTCCCGATCACACGGTGGATCATACTCTGGGTTCCACATGCATGTTTTAGTTGAAGGAAGAATCCCTTAAACCTGGAGAGTTGAGACCCATGGAATGGGTACCATTCAATATGACTTCAAAGGGTCTGCATTTGCTCACCGAACCTCACCAATCCTATCACTGCTGTATTTATGCCGCTGTAGACACGCTTGATTCTCTTTCGGAGACATATAAATCCATAGGTTTTAAGATTCTTACTAGTCAGGTATATTCTTAGGCATTTAATATGGGGTGTTGAGTCCACTTCGTTGAGCAAGGAGTAGCTATTGTCTATTACCTATTTGGCTTATGGAATGGTATCTGTGCTAATTTCAATCTCTGGTTTTATGCAGCACCCCAACTCACCTTTCCCCTTAAGCAAGCATAAGTTGGTTTTCTACATTTGAGATCCTGTTCTGTTTTGTAATTCAGTTCCTGTGTAGCCAAGTTTACATTCCATGTATTAGTGATATCTTATGATGTTTCTTTTTCTGTGTGACTTATGTCACTTAGAATCATCGTACCTGAATCCACTCATTATGCTGCTACGGGCCTGATGACATAGATTTCATTCCTGAGTGATATTGCATTGTACGTAAGTACCACAACTTCTTTATCCATTTTTCACTTTCTGCGATATTGAACTTGTACCATAAACGAGATTCTTGTAAACAGAGCCGGCCCAAACTTTGGGGTGGCTGTGTCTTTTTGATTTTAATTTCCCTAAGCTATAGGACCATAAGTGGAAGTGCCCTAGGCTCTGTTGCTTTGTTTTTTAGATGTTTCAGGAAACACCATACACTTCTCCAGAGTGGCTGTTGGCAATTTACATCCCGCCCATCAGCATAACAAGGCTCCCAATTCTCCATGGCCTGTCCTGCCTTTCTGGATTTTACACATTTTTCAGATGGCCCTTTTGACCGGGGGGCAGTGAGACTTCATTGTAGTGCAGATTTCCTTTGCAAGCTTGCTTGGTTGGCCAAAAAGGGCGTATGCGTTTTTTCCTGAATATATTCAGGAAAAAACGCATACGCCCTTTTTGGCCAAGTGCATCATTGTGGACGTTCTGCCTCTTTTCCTATGCTTTACATGTAATTCCAGTCTACCTCCTGAAATCGGATTCCTGCAATTCTGCCCCGCTTTCGAGTCCTCTTGGCAGCCTTACTTCAATATATTTTTGGACGATAGCTGTCATTTATAACTCTGCAGGTTTGTGAATTACAGTGCCCCTGAGCTCCTTTCTTCAACTCGCTTTCTTGTGAGCTGGCCGCAACACCGCAGCATTGCTTCAGGCCCTAGTGTGGTTCCGGCATGGCACGCTGAGCCTTTGGTTAATTCCTCTTCCTGGTGGGAAATGAGAGTTAAATTTGCCCGTCCAGACACCTCCAGCTAGTCTCTCATTGGTTCTCCCTATTCCTGTTCATTTTCCGCAGAAATTGCAAACTGGGCCAAACAGGAGGTTAAAGGCACTGACTCTCCAAGTGGAGAGAGTTTTAGTAAAGCGTCTGGAATGTTGCACCCGAGTACCAGGGGACAAAAACTGAGACACATTTGAACACGTTTCCCGATCACACAGTGGATCATACTCTGGGTTCCACATGCATGTTTTAGCTGAAGGAAGAATCCCTTAAACCTGGAGAGTTGAGACCCATGGAATGGGTACCATGCAATATGACTTCAAAGGTTCTGCATTGGCTCACCGAACCTCACCAGTCCTATCACTGCTGCGCTTATGCCACTGTACACACGCTTGATTCTCTTTCGGAGACATATAAATCCATAGATTTTAAGATTCTTCCTAGTCAGGTATATTCTTAGACGTTTAATATGGGGTGTTGAGTCCTCTTCGTTGAGCAAGGAGTAGCTCTTGTCTATTACATATTTGGCTTATGGAACGGTATCTGTGCTAATTTCAATCTCTGGTTTTATGCAGCACCCCAACTCACCTTTCCCCTTAAGCAAGCATAAGTTGGTTTTCTACATTTGAGACCCTGTTCTGTTTTGTAATTCAGTTCCTGTGTAGCCAAGTTTACATTCCGTGTAATAGTGATATCTTATGATGTTTCTTTTTCTGTGTGACTCATCTCACTTAGAATCATCGTACCTGAATCCACTCATTATGCTGCTACGGGCCTGATGACATAGATTTCATTGCTGAGTGATATTGCATTGTACGTTAAGTACCACAACTTCTTTATCCATTTTTCAGTTTCTGCGATATTGAACTTGTACCATAAACGAGATTCTTGTAAACAGAGCCGGCCCAAACTTTGGGGTGGCTGTGTCTTTTTGATTTTAATTTCCCTAAGCTATAGGACCATAAGTGGAAGTGCCCTAGGCTCTGTTGCTTTGTTTTTTAGATGTTTCAGGAAACACCATACACTTCTCCAGAGTGGCTGTTGGCAATTTACATCCCGCCCATCAGCATAACAAGGCTCCCAGTTCTCCATGGCCTGTCCTGCCTTTCTGGATGTTATACTTTTTTCAGATGGCCCTTTTGACCGGGGGGCAGTGAGACTTCATTGTAGTGCAGATTTCCTTTGCAAGCTTGCTTGGTTGGCCAAAAAGGGCGTATGCGTTTTTTCCTGAATATATTCAGGAAAAAACGCATACGCCCTTTTTGGCCAAGTGCATCATTGTGGACGTTCTGCCTCTTTTCCTATGCTTTACATGCAATTCCAGTCTACCTCCTGAAATCGGTTTCCTGCAATTCTGCCCCGCTTTCAAGTCCTCTTGGCAGCCTTACTTCAATATATTTTTGGACGATAGCTGTCATTTTTAACTCTGCAGGTTTGTGAATTACAGTGCCCCTGAGCTCCTTTCTTCAACTCGCTTTTTTGTGAGCTGGCCGCAACACCGCAGCATTGCTTCAGGCCCTAGTGTGGTTCCGGCATGGCACGCTGAGCCTTTGGTTAATTCCTCTTCCTGGTGGGAAATGAGAGTTAAATTTGCCCGTCCAGACACCTCCAGCTAGTCTCTCATTGGTTCTCCCTATTCCTGTTCATTTTCCGCAGAAATTGCAAACTGGGCCAAACAGGAGGTTAAAGGCAGTGACTCCCCAAGTGGGGAGAGTTTTAGTAAAGCGTCTGGAATGTTGCACCCGAGTACCAGGGGACAAAAACTGAGACACATTTGAACACGTTTCCCGATCACACGGTGGATCATACTCTGGGTTCCACATGCATGTTTTAGCTGAAGGAAGAATCCCTTAAACCTGGAGAGTTGAGACCCATGGAATGGGTACCATTCAATATGACTTCAAAGGTTCTGCATTGGCTCACCGAACCTCACCAATCCTATCACTGCTGCGCTTATGCCACTGTACACACGCTTGATTCTCTTTCGGAGACATATAAATCCATAGATTTTAAGATTCTTACTAGTCAGGTATATTCTTAGACGTTTAATATGGGGTGTTGAGTCCTCTTCGTTGAGCAAGGAGTAGCTCTTGTCTATTACATATTTGGCTTATGGAACGGTATCTGTGCTAATTTCAATCTCTGGTTTTATGCAGCACCCCAACTCACCTTTCCCCTTAAGCAAGCATAAGTTGGTTTTCTACATTTGAGACCTTGTTCTGTTTTGTAATTCAGTTCCTGTGTAGCCAAGTTTACATTCCGTGTAGTAGTGATATCTTATGATGTTTCTTTTTCTGTGTGACTTATCTCACTTAGAATCATCGTACCTGAATCCACTCATTATGCTGCTATGGGCCTGATGACATAGATTTCATTGCTGAGTGATATTGCATTGTACGTAAGTACCACAACTTCTTTATCCATTTTTCGCTTTCTGTGATATTGAACTTGTACCGTAAACGAGGTTCTTGTAAACAGAGCCGTCCCAAACTTTGGGGTGGCTGTGTCTTTTTGATTTTAATTTCCCTAAGCTATAGGACCATAAGTGGAAGTGCCCTAGGCTCTGTTGCTTTGTTTTTTAGATGTTTCAGGAAACACCATACACTTCTCCAGAGTGGCTGTTGGCAATTTACATCCCGCCCATCAGCATAACAAGGCTCCCAGTTCTCCATGGCCTGTCCTGCCTTTCTGGATTTTATACTTTTTTCAGATGGCCCTTTTGACCGGGGGGCAGTGAGACTTCATTGTAGTGCAGATTTCCTTTGCAAGCTTGCTTGGTTGGCCCAAAAGGGCGTATGTGTTTTTTCCTGAATATATTCAGGAAAAAACGCATACGCCCTTTTTGGCCAAGTGCATCATTGTGGACGTTCTGCCTCTTTTCCTATGCTTTACATGCAATTCCAGTCTACCTCCTGAAATCGGTTTCCTGCAATCCTGCCCCGCTTTCAAGTCCTCTTGGCAGCCTTACTTCAATATATTTTTGGACGATAGCTGTCATTTTTAACTCTGCAGGTTTGTGAATTACAGTGCCCCTTAGCTCCTTTCTTCAACTCACTTTCTTGTGAGCTGGCCGCAACACCGCAGGATTGCTTCAGGCCCTAGTGTGGTTCCGGCATGGCACGCTGAGCCTTTGGTTAATTCCTCTTCCTGGTGGGAAATGAGAGTTAAATTTGCCCATCCAGACACCTCCAGCTAGTCTCTCATTGGTTCTCCCTATTCCTGTTCATTTTCCGCAGAAATTGCAAACTGGGCCAAACAGGAGGTTAAAGGCACTGACTCTCCAAGTGGGGAGAGTGTTAGTAAAGCATCTGGAATGTTGCACCCGAGTACCAGGGGACAAAAACTGAGACACATTTGAACACGTTTCCCGATCACACGGTGGATCATACTCTGGGTTCCACATGCATGTTTTAGCTGAAGGAAGAATCCCTTAAACCTGGAAAGTTGAGACCCATGGAATGGCTACCATGCAATATGACTTCAAAGGGTCTGCATTTGCTCATCAAACCTCACCAATCCTATCACTGCTGCGTTTATGCCGCTGTACACATGCTTGATTCTCTTTTGGAGACATATAAATCCATAGGTTTTAAGATTATTACTAGTCAGGTATATTCTTAGGCGATTAATATGGGGTGTAGAGTCCACTTCGTTGAGCAAGGAGTAGCTCTTGTCTATTACATATTTGGCTTATGGAATGGTATCTGTGCTAATTTCAATCTCTGGTTTTATGCAGAACCCCAACTCACCTTTCCCCTTAAGCAAGCATAAGTTGGTTTTCTACATTTGAGACCGTGTTCTGTTTTGTAATTCAGTTTCTGTGTAGCCAAGTTTACATTCCGTGTAGTAGTGATATCTTATGATGTTTCTTTTTCTGTGTGACTTATCTCACTTAGAATCATCGTACCTGAATCCACTCATTATGCTGCTACGGGCCTGATGATATAGATTTCATTGCTGAGTGATATTGCATTGTACGTAAGTACCACAAATTCTTTATCCATTTTTCACCTTCTGTGATATTGAATTTGTACTGTAAATGAGGTTCTTGTAAACAGAGCCGTCCCAAACTTTGGGGTGGCTGTGTCTTTTTGATTTTAATTTCCCTAAGCTATAGGACCATAAGTGGAAGTGCCCTAGGCTCTGTTGCTTTGTTTTTTAGATGTTTCAGGAAACACCATACACTTCTCCAGAGTGGCTGTTGGCAATTTACATCCCGCCCATCAGCATAACAAGGCTCCCAGGTCTCCATGGCCTGTCCTGCCTTTCTGGATTTTACACTTTTTTCAGATGGCCCTTTTGACCGGGGGGCAGTGAGACTTCATTGTAGTGCAGATTTCCTTTGCAAGCTTGCTTGGTTGGCCAAAAAGGGCGTATGCGTTTTTTCCTGAATATATTCAGGAAAAAACGCATACGCCCTTTTTGGCCAAGTGCATCATTGTGGACGTTCTGCCTCTTTTCCTATGCTTTACATGCAATTCCAGTCTACCTCCTGAAATCGGTTTCCTGCAATCCTGCCCTGCTTTGAAGTCCTCTTGGCAGCCTTACTTCAATATATTTTTGGACGATAGCTGTCATTTTTAACTCTGCAGGTTTGTGAATTACAGTGCCCCTGAGCTCCTTTCTTCAACTCGCTTTCTTGTGAGCTGGCCGCAACACCGCAGGATTGCTTCAGGCCCTAGTGTGGTTCCGGCATGGCACGCTGAGCATTAGGTTAATTCCTCTTCCTGGTGGGAAATGAGAGTTAAATTTGCCCGTCCAGACACCTCCAGCTAGTCTCTCATTGGTTCTCCCTATTCCTGTTCATTTTCCGCAGAAATTGCAAACTGGGCCAAACAGGAGGTTAAAGGCACTGACTCTCCAAGTGGGGAGAGTGTTAGTAAAGCGTCTGGAATGTTGCACCTGAGTACAAGGGGACGAAATCTGACACATTTGAACACGTTTCCCGATCACACGGTGGATCATACTCTGGGTTCCACATGCATGTTTTAGTTGAAGGAAGAATCCCTTAAACCTGGAGAGTTGAGACCCATGGAATGGGTACCATGCAATATGACTTCAAAGGGTCTGCATTTGCTCACCGAACCTCACCAATCCTATCACTGCTGTATTTATGCCGCTGTAGACACGCTTGTTTCTCTTTCGGAGACATATAAATCCATAGGTTTTAAGATTCTTACTAGTCAGGTATATTCTTAGGCATTTAATATGGGGTGTTGAGTCCACTTCGTTGAGCAAGGAGTAGCTATTGTCTATTACCTATTTGGCTTATGGAATGGTATCTGTGCTAATTTCAATCTCTGGTTTTATGCAGCACCCCAACTCACCTTTCCCCTTAAGCAAGCATAAGTTGGTTTTCTACATTTGAGATCCTGTTCTGTTTTGTAATTCAGTTCCTGTGTAGCCAAGTTTACATTCCATGTATTAGTGATATCTTATGATGTTTCTTTTTCTGTGTGACTTATGTCACTTAGAATCATCGTACCTGAATCCACTCATTATGCTGCTACGGGCCTGATGACATAGATTTCATTCCTGAGTGATATTGCATTGTACGTAAGTACCACAACTTCTTTATCCATTTTTCACTTTCTGCGATATTGAACTTGTACCATAAACGAGATTCTTGTAAACAGAGCCGGCCCAAACTTTGGGGTGGCTGTGTCTTTTTGATTTTAATTTCCCTAAGCTATAGGACCATAAGTGGAAGTGCCCTAGGCTCTGTTGCTTTGTTTTTTAGATGTTTCAGGAAACACCATACACTTCTCCAGAGTGGCTGTTGGCAATTTACATCCCGCCCATCAGCATAACAAGGCTCCCAATTCTCCATGGCCTGTCCTGCCTTTCTGGATTTTACACATTTTTCAGATGGCCCTTTTGACCGGGGGGCAGTGAGACTTCATTGTAGTGCAGATTTCCTTTGCAAGCTTGCTTGGTTGGCCAAAAAGGGCGTATGCGTTTTTTCCTGAATATATTCAGGAAAAAACGCATACGCCCTTTTTGGCCAAGTGCATCATTGTGGACGTTCTGCCTCTTTTCCTATGCTTTACATGTAATTCCAGTCTACCTCCTGAAATCGGATTCCTGCAATTCTGCCCCGCTTTCGAGTCCTCTTGGCAGCCTTACTTCAATATATTTTTGGACGATAGCTGTCATTTATAACTCTGCAGGTTTGTGAATTACAGTGCCCCTGAGCTCCTTTCTTCAACTCGCTTTCTTGTGAGCTGGCCGCAACACCGCAGCATTGCTTCAGGCCCTAGTGTGGTTCCGGCATGGCACGCTGAGCCTTTGGTTAATTCCTCTTCCTGGTGGGAAATGAGAGTTAAATTTGCCCGTCCAGACACCTCCAGCTAGTCTCTCATTGGTTCTCCCTATTCCTGTTCATTTTCCGCAGAAATTGCACACTGGGCCAAACAGGAGGTTAAAGGCACTGACTCTCCAAGTGGAGAGAGTTTTAGTAAAGCGTCTGGAATGTTGCACCCGAGTACCAGGGGACAAAAACTGAGACACATTTGAACACGTTTCCCGATCACACAGTGGATCATACTCTGGGTTCCACATGCATGTTTTAGCTGAAGGAAGAATCCCTTAAACCTGGAGAGTTGAGACCCATGGAATGGATACCATGCAATATGACTTCAAAGGTTCTGCATTGGCTCACCGAACCTCACCAGTCCTATCACTGCTGCGCTTATGCCACTGTACACACGCTTGATTCTCTTTCGGAGACATATAAATCCATAGATTTTAAGATTCTTCCTAGTCAGGTATATTCTTAGACGTTTAATATGGGGTGTTGAGTCCTCTTCGTTGAGCAAGGAGTAGCTCTTGTCTATTACATATTTGGCTTATGGAACGGTATCTGTGCTAATTTCAATCTCTGGTTTTATGCAGCACCCCAACTCACCTTTCCCCTTAAGCAAGCATAAGTTGGTTTTCTACATTTGAGATCCTGTTCTGTTTTGTAATTCAGTTCCTGTGTAGCCAAGTTTACATTCCGTGTATTAGTGATATCTTATGATGTTTCTTTTTCTGTGTGACTTATTTCACTTAGAATCATCGTACCTGAATCCACTCATTATGCTGCTACGGGCCTGATGACATAGATTTCATTCCTGAGTGATATTGCATTGTACGTAAGTACCACAACTTCTTTATCCATTTTTCACTTTCTGCGATATTGAACTTGTACCATAAACGAGATTCTTGTAAACAGAGCCGGCCCAAACTTTGGTGTGGCTGTGTCTTTTTGATTTTAATTTCCCTAAGCTATAGGACCATAAGTGGAAGTGCCCTAGGCTCTGTTGCTTTGTTTTTTAGATGTTTCAGGAAACACCATACACTTCTCCAGAGTGGCTGTTGGCAATTTACATCCCGCCCATCAGCATAACAAGGCTCCCAATTCTCCATGGCCTGTCCTGCCTTTCTGGATTTTACACATTTTTCAGATGGCCCTTTTGACTGGGGGACAGTGAGACTTCATTGTAGTGCAGATTTCCTTTGCAAGCTTGCTTGGTTGGCCAAAAAGGGCGTATGCGTTTTTTCCTGAATATATTCAGGAAAAAACGCATACGCCCTTTTTGGCCAAGTGCATCATTGTGGACGTTCTGCCTCTTTTCCTATGCTTTACATGTAATTCCAGTCTACCTCCTGAAATCGGATTCCTGCAATTCTGCCCCGCTTTCGAGTCCTCTTGGCAGCCTTACTTCAATATATTTTTGGACGATAGCTGTCATTTATAACTCTGCAGGTTTGTGAATTACAGTGCCCCTGAGCTCCTTTCTTCAACTCGCTTTCTTGTGAGCTGGCCGCAACACCGCAGCATTGCTTCAGGCCCTAGTGTGGTTCCGGCATGGCACGCTGAGCCTTTGGTTAATTCCTCTTCCTGGTGGGAAATGAGAGTTAAATTTGCCCGTCCAGACACCTCCAGCTAGTCTCTCATTGGTTCTCCCTATTCCTGTTCATTTTCCGCAGAAATTGCACACTGGGCCAAACAGGAGGTTAAAGGCACTGACTCTCCAAGTGGAGAGAGTTTTAGTAAAGCGTCTGGAATGTTGCACCCGAGTACCAGGGGACAAAAACTGAGACACATTTGAACACGTTTCCCGATCACACAGTGGATCATACTCTGGGTTCCACATGCATGTTTTAGCTGAAGGAAGAATCCCTTAAACCTGGAGAGTTGAGACCCATGGAATGGGTACCATGCAATATGACTTCAAAGGTTCTGCATTGGCTCACCGAACCTCACCAGTCCTATCACTGCTGCGCTTATGCCACTGTACACACGCTTGATTCTCTTTCGGAGACATATAAATCCATAGGTGTTAAGATTCTTACTAGTCAGGTATATTCTTAGGCATTTAATATGGGGTGTTGAGTCCACTTCGTTGAGCAAGGAGTAGCTCTTGTCTATTACCTATTTGGCTTATGGAATGGTATCTGTGCTAATTTCAATCTCTGGTTTTATGCAGCACCCCAACTCACCTTTCCCCTTAAGCAAGCATAAGTTGGTTTTCTACATTTGAGATCCTGTTCTGTTTTGTAATTCTGTTCCTGTGTAGCCAAGTTTACATTCCGTGTATTAGTGATATCTTATGATGTTTCTTTTTCTGTGTGACTTATTTCACTTAGAATCATCGTACCTGAATCCACTCATTATGCTGCTACGGGCCTGATGACATAGATTTCATTCCTGAGTGATATTGCATTGTACGTAAGTACCACAACTTCTTTATCCATTTTTCACTTTCTGCGATATTGAACTTGTACCATAAACGAGATTCTTGTAAACAGAGCCGGCCCAAACTTTGGGGTGGCTGTGTCTTTTTGATTTTAATTTCCCTAAGCTATAGGACCATAAGTGGAAGTGCCCTAGGCTCTGTTGCTTTGTTTTTTAGATGTTTCAGGAAACACCATACACTTCTCCAGAGTGGCTGTTGGCAATTTACATCCCGCCCATCAGCATAACAAGGCTCCCAGTTCTCCATGGCCTGTCCTGCCTTTCTGGATGTTATACTTTTTTCAGATGGCCCTTTTGACCGGGGGGCAGTGAGACTTCATTGTAGTGCAGATTTCCTTTGCAAGCTTGCTTGGTTGGCCAAAAAGGGCGTATGCGTTTTTTCCTGAATATATTCAGGAAAAAACGCATACGCCCTTTTTGGCCAAGTGCATCATTGTGGACGTTCTGCCTCTTTTCCTATGCTTTACATGCAATTCCAGTCTACCTCCTGAAATCGGTTTCCTGCAATTCTGCCCCGCTTTCAAGTCCTCTTGGCAGCCTTACTTCAATATATTTTTGGACGATAGCTGTCATTTTTAACTCTGCAGGTTTGTGAATTACAGTGCCCCTGAGCTCCTTTCTTCAACTCGCTTTTTTGTGAGCTGGCCGCAACACCGCAGCATTGCTTCAGGCCCTAGTGTGGTTCCGGCATGGCACGCTGAGCCTTTGGTTAATTCCTCTTCCTGGTGGGAAATGAGAGTTAAATTTGCCCATCCAGACACCTCCATCTAGTCTCTCATTGGTTCTCCCTATTCCTGTTCATTTTCCGCAGAAATTGCAAACTGGGCCAAACAGGAGGTTAAAGGCACTGTCTCTCCAAGTGGGGAGAGTGTTATTAAAGCGTCTGGAATGTTGCACCCGAGTACCAGGGGACAAAAATTGAGACACATTTGAACACATTTCCCGATCACACGGTTGATCATACTCTGGGTTCCACATGCATGTTTTAGCTGAAGGAAGAATCCCTTAAACCTGGAGAGTTGAGACCCATGGAATGGGTACCATGCAATATGACTTCAAAGGGTCTGCATTTGCTCACCGAACCTCACCAATCCTATCACTGCTGCATTTATGCCGCTGTACACACGCTTGATTCTCTTTCGGAGACATATAAATCCATAGGTGTTAAGATTCTTACTAGTCAGGTATATTCTTAGGCATTTAATATGGGGTGTTGAGTCCACTTCGTTGAGCAAGGAGTAGCTCTGGTCTATTACCTATTTGGCTTATGGAATGGTATCTGTGCTAATTTCAATCTCTGGTTTTATGCAGAACCCCAACTCACCTTTCCCCTTAAGCAAGCATAAGTTGGTTTTCTACATTTGAGATCCTGTTCTGTTTTGTAATTCAGTTCCTGTGTAGCCAAGTTTACATTCCGTGTATTAGTGATATCTTATGATGTTTCTTTTTCTGTGTGACTTATTTCACTTAGAATCATCGTACCTGAATCCACTCATTATGCTGCTACGGGCCTGATGACATAGATTTCATTCCTGAGTGATATTGCATTGTACGTAAGTACCACAAATTCTTTATCCATTTTTCACCTTCTGTGATATTGAATTTGTACTGTAAATGAGGTTCTTGTAAACAGAGCCATCCCAAACTTTGGGGTGGCTGTGTCTTTTTGATTTTAATTTCCCTAAGCTATAGGACCATAAGTGGAAGTGCCCTAGGCTCTGTTGCTTTGTTTTTTAGATGTTTCAGGAAACACCATACACTTCTCCAGAGTGGCTGTTGGCAATTTACATCCCGCCCATCAGCATAACAAGGCTCCCAGTTCTCCATGGCCTGTCCTGCCTTTCTGGATTTTACACTTTTTTCAGATGGCCCTTTTGACCGGGGGGCAGTGAGACTTCATTGTAGTGCAGATTTCCTTTGCAAGCTTGCTTGGTTGGCCAAAAAGGGCGTATGCGTTTTTTCCTGAATATATTCAGGAAAAAACGCATATGCCCTTTTTGGCCAAGTGCATCATTGTGGACGTTCTGCCTCTTTTCCTATGCTTTACATGCAATTCCAGTCTACCTCCTGAAATCGGTTTCCTGCAATTCTGCCCCGCTTTCAAGTCCTCTTGGCAGCCTTACTTCAATATATTTTTGGACGATAGCTGTCATTTATAACTCTGCAGGTTTGTGAATTACAGTGCCCCTGAGCTCCTTTCTTCAACTCGCTTTCTTGTGAGCTGGCCGCAACACCGCAGGATTGCGTCAGGCCCTAGTGTGGTTCCGGCATGGCACGCTGAGCCTTTGGTTAATTCCTCTTCCTGGTGGGAAATGAGAGTTAAATTTGCCCATCCAGACACCTCCAGCTAGTCTCTCACTGGTTCTCCCTATTCCTGTTCATCTTCCGCAAAAATTGCAAACTGGGCCAAACAGGAGGTTAAAGGCACTGACTCTCCAAGTGGGGAGAGTGTTAGTAAAGCATCTGGAATGTTGCACCCGAGTACCAGGGGACGAAACCTGAGACACATTTGAACACGTTTCCCGATCACACGGTGGATCATACTCTGGGTTCCACATGCATGTTTTAGCTGAAGGAAGAATCCCTTAAACCTGGAGAGTTGAGACCCATGGAATGGGTACCATGCAATATGACCTCAAAGGGTCTGCATTGGCTCACCGAACCTCACCAATCCTATCACTGCTGCGCTTATGCCACTGTACACACGCTTGATTCTCTTTCGGAGACATATAAATCCATAGGTTTTAAGATTCTTACTAGTCAGCTATATTCTTAGACGTTTAATATGGGGTGTTGAGTCCTCTTCGTTGAGCAAGGAGTAGCTCTTGTCTATTACATATTTGGCTTATGGAACGGTATCTGTGCTAATTTCAATCTCTGGTTTTATGCAGCACCCCAACTCACCTTTCCCCTTAAGCAAGCATAAGTTGGTTTTCTACATTTGAGACCTTGTTCTGTTTTGTAATTCAGTTCCTGTGTAGCCAAGTTTACATTCCGTGTATTAGTGATATCTTATGATGTTTCTTTTTCTGTGTGACTTATCTCACTTAGAATCATCGTACCTGAATCCACTCATTATGCTGCTATGGGCCTGATGACATAGATTTCATTGCTGAGTGATATTGCATTGTACGTAAGTACCACGACTTCTTTATCCATTTTTCGCTTTCTGTGATATTGAACTTGTACCGTAAACGAGGTTCTTGTAAACAGAGCCGGCCCAAACTTTGGGGTGGCTGTGTCTTTTTGATTTTAATTTCCCTAAGCTATACGACCATAAGTGGAAGTGCCCTAGGCTCTGTTGCTTTGTTTTTTAGATGTTTCAGGAAACACCATACACTTCTCCAGAGTGGCTGTTGGCAATTTACATCCCGCCCATCAGCATAACAAGGCTCCCAGTTCTCCATGGCCTGTCCGGCCTTTCTGGATTTTACACTTTTTTCAGATGGCCCTTTTGACTGGGGGGCAGTGAGACTTCATTGTAGTGCAGATTTCCTTTGCAAGCTTGCTTGGTTGGCCAAAAAGTGCGTATGCGTTTTTTCCTGAATATATTCAGGAAAAAACGCATATGCCCTTTTTGGCCAAGTGCATCATTGTGGACGTTCTGCCTCTTTTCCTATGCTTTACATGCAATTCCAGTCTACCTCCTGAAATCGGTTTCCTGCAATTCTGCCCCGCTTTCAAGTCCTCTTGGCAGCCTTACTTCAATATATTTTTGGACGATAGCTGTCATTTATAACTCTGCAGGTTTGTGAATTACAGTGCCCCTGAGCTCCTTTTTTCAACTCGCTTTCTTGTGAGCTGGCCGCAACACCGCAGGATTGCTTCAGGCCCTAGTGTGGTTCCGGCATGGCACGCTGAGCCTTTGGTTAATTCCTCTTCCTGGTGGGAAATGAGAGTTAAATTTGCCCGTCCAGACACCACCAGCTAGTCTCTCATTGGTTCTCCCTATTCCTGTTCATTTTCCGCAGAAATTGCAAACTGGGCCAAACAGGAGGTTAAAGGCACTGACTCTCCAAGTGGGGAGAGTGTTAGTAAAGCGTCTGGAATGTTGCACCCGAGTACCAGGGGACGAAAAGTGAGACATTTGAACACGTTTCCCGATCACACGGTGGATCATACTCTGGGTTCCACATGCATGTTTTAGCTGAAGGAAGAATCCCTTAAACCTGGAGAGTTGAGACCCATGGAATGGGTACCATGCAATATGTCTTCAAAGGTTCTGCATTGGCTCACCGAACCTCACCAATCCTATCACTGGTGCGCTTATGCCTCTGTACACACGCTTGATTCTCTTTCGGAGACTTATAAATCCATAGATTTTAAGATTCTTACTAGTCAGGTATATTCTTAGACGTTTAATATGGGGTGTTGAGTCCTCTTCGCTGAGCAAGGAGTAGCTCTTGTCTACTACATATTTGGCTTATGGAACGGTATCTGTGCTAATTTCAATCTCTGGTTTTATGCAGCACCCCAACTCACCTTTCCCCTTAAGCAAGCATAAGTTGGTTTTCTACATTTGAGACCCTGTTCTGTTTTGTAATTCAGTTCCTGTGTAGCCAAGGTTACATTCCATGTAGTAGTGATATCTTATGATGTTTCTTTTTCTGTGTGACTTATTTCACTTAGAATCATCGTACCTGAATCCACTCATTATGCTGCTACGGGCCTGATGATATACATTTCATTGCTGAGTGATATTGCATTGTACGTAAGTACCACAAATTCTTTATCCATTCTTGGCTTTCTGTGATATTGAACTTGTACCGTAAACGAGGTTCTTGTAAACAGAGCCATCCCAAACTTTATGATGGCTGTGTCTTTTTGATTTTAATTTCCCTAAGCTATACGACCATAAGTGGAAGTGCCCTAGGCTCTGTTGCTTTGTTTTGTAGATGTTTCAGGAAACACCATACACTTCTCCAGAGAGGCTATTGGCAATTTACATCCCGCCCATCAGCATAACAAGGCTCCCAGTTCTCCATGGCCTGTCCTGCCTTTCTGGATTTTATACTTTTTTCAGATGGCCCTTTTGACCGGGGGGCAGTGAGACTTCATTGTAGTGCAGATTTCCTTTGCAAGCTTGCTTGGTTGGCCAAAAAGGGCGTATGCGTTTTTTCCTGAATATATTCAGGAAAAAACGCATACGCCCTTTTTGGCCAAGTGCATCATTGTGGACGTTCTGCCTCTTTTCCTATGCTTTACATGCAATTCCAGTCTACCTCCTGAAATCGGTTTCCTGCAATTCTGCCCCGCTTTCAAATCCTCTTGGCAGCCTTACTTCAATATATTTTTGGACGATAGCTGTCATTTATAACTCTGCAGGTTTGTGAATTACAGTGCCCCTGAGCTCCTTTCTTCAACTCGCTTTCTTGTGAGCTGGCCGCAACACCGCAGCATGGCTTCAGGCCCTAGTGTGGTTCTGGCATGGCACGCTGAGCCTTTGGTTAATTCCTCTTCCTGGTGGGAAATGAGAGTTAAATTTGCCCGTCCAGACACCTCCAGCTAGTCTCTCATTGGTTCTCCCTATTCCTGTTCATTTTCCGCAGAAATTGCAAACTGGGCCAAACAGGAGGTTAAAGGCACTGACTCTCCAAGTGGGGAGAGTGTTAGTAAAGCGACTGGAATGTTGCACCCGAGTACCAGGGGACGAAAACTGAGACACATTTGAACACGTTTTCCGATCACACGGTGGATCATACTCTGGGTTCCACATGCATGTTTTAGCTGAAGGAAGAATCCCTTAAACCTGGAGAGTTGAGACCCATGGAATGGGTACCATGCAATATGACTTCAAAGGGTCTGCATTTGCTCACCGAACCTCACCAATCCTATCACTGCTGCATTTATGCCGCTGTACACACGCTTGATTCTCTTTCGGAGACATATAAATCCATAGGTGTTAAGATTCTTACTAGTCAGGTATATTCTTAGGCATTTAATATGGGGTGTTGAGTCCACTTCGTTGAGCAAGGAGTAGCTCTTGTCTATTACCTATTTGGCTTATGGAATGGTATCTGTGCTAATTTCAATCTCTGGTTTTATGCAGCACCCCAACTCACCTTTCCCCTTAAGCAAGCATAAGTTGGTTTTCTACATTTGAGATCCTGTTCTGTTTTGTAATTCAGTTCCTGTGTAGCCAAGTTTACATTCCGTGTAGTAGTGATATCTTATGATGTTTCTTTTTCTGTGTGACTTATTTCACTTAGAATCATCGTACCTGAATCCACTCATTATGCTGCTACGGGCCTGATGACATAGATTTCATTCCTGAGTGATATTGCATTGTACGTAAGTACCACAACTTCTTTATCCATTTTTCACTTTCTGTGATATTGAACTTGTACCGTAAACGAGGGTCTTGTAAACAGAGCCGTCCCAAATTTTGGGGTGGCTGTGTCTTTTTGATTTTAATTTCCCTAAGCTATAGGACCATAAGTGGAAGTGCCGTAGGCTCTGTTGCTTTGTTTTTTAGATGTTTCAGGAAACACCATACACTTCTCCAGAGTGGCTGTTGGCAATTTACATCCCGCCCATCAGCATAACAAGGCTCCCAGTTCTCCATAGCCTGTGCGGCCTTTCTGGATTTTACACTTTTTTCAGATGGCCCTTTTGACTGGGGGGCAGTGAGACTTCATTGTAGTGCAGATTTCCTTTGCAAGCTTGCTTGGTTGGCCAAAAAGGGCGTATGCGTTTTTTCCTGAATATATTCAGGAAAAAACGCATACGCCCTTTTTGGCCAAGTGCATCATTGTGGACATTCTGTCTCTTTTCCTATGCTTTACATGCAATTCCAGTCTACCTCCTGAAATCGGATTCCTTCAATTCTGCCCCGCTTTCGAGTCCTCTTCGCAGCCTTACTTCAATATATTTTTGGACGATAGCTGTCATTTATAACTCTGCAGGTTTGTGAATTACAGTGCCCCTGAGCTCCTTTCTTCAACTCGCTTTCTTGTGAGCTGGCCGCAACACCGCAGGATTGCTTCAGGCCCTAGTGTGGTTCCGGCATGGCACGCTGAGCCTTTGGTTAATTCCTCTTCCTGGTGGGAAATGAGAGTTAAATTTGCCCATCCAGACACCTCCATCTAGTCTCTCATTGGTTCTCCCTATTCCTGTTCATTTTCCGCAGAAATTGTAAACTGGGCCAAACAGGAGGTTAAAGGCACTGACTCTCCAAGTGGGGAGAGTGTTAGTAAAGCGTATGGAATGTTGCACCCGAGTACCAGGGGACAAAAACTGAGACACATTTGAACACGTTTCCCGATCACACGGTGGATCATACTCTGGGTTCCACATGCATGTTTTAGGTGAAGGAAGAATCCCTTAAACCTGGAGAGTTGAGACCCATGGAATGGCTACCATGCAATATGACTTCAAAGGGTCTGCATTTGCTCATCAAACCTCACCAATCCTATCACTGCTGCGTTTATGCCGCTGTACACATGCTTGATTCTCTTTTGGAGACATATAAATCCATAGGTTTTAAGATTATTACTAGTCAGGTATATTCTTAGGCGATTAATATGGGGTGTAGAGTCCACTTCGTTGAGCAAGGAGTAGCTCTTGTCTATTACATATTTGGCTTATGGAATGGTATCTGTGCTAATTTCAATCTCTGGTTTTATGCAGAACCCCAACTCACCTTTCCCCTTAAGCAAGCATAAGTTGGTTTTCTACATTTGAGACCGTGTTCTGTTTTGTAATTCAGTTTCTGTGTAGCCAAGTTTACATTCCGTGTAGTAGTGATATCTTATGATGTTTCTTTTTCTGTGTGACTTATCTCACTTAGAATCATCGTACCTGAATCCACTCATTATGCTGCTACGGGCCTGATGATATAGATTTCATTGCTGAGTGATATTGCATTGTACGTAAGTACCACAAATTCTTTATCCATTTTTCACCTTCTGTGATATTGAATTTGTACTGTAAATGAGGTTCTTGTAAACAGAGCCGTCCCAAACTTTGGGGTGGCTGTGTCTTACTGATTTTAATTTCCCTAAGCTATAGGACCATAAGTGGAAGTGCCCTAGGCTCTGTTGCTTTGTTTTTTAGATGTTTCAGGAAACACCATACACTTCTCCAGAGTGGCTGTTGGCAATTTACATCCCGCCCATCAGCATAACAAGGCTCCCAGTTCTCCATGGCCTGTCCTGCCTTTCTGGATTTTACACTTTTTTCAGATGGCCCTTTTGACCGGGGGGCAGTGAGACTTCATTGTAGTGCAGATTTCCTTTGCAAGCTTGCTTGGTTGGCCAAAAAGGGCGTATGCGTTTTTTCCTGAATATATTCAGGAAAAAACGCATACGCCCTTTTTGGCCAAGTGCATCATTGTGGACGTTCTGCCTCTTTTCCTATGCTTTACATGCAATTCCAGTCTACCTCCTGAAATCGGTTTCCTGCAATCCTGCCCCGCTTTCAAGTCCTCTTGGCAGCCTTACTTCAATATATTTTTGGACGATAGCTGTCATTTTTAACTCTGCAGGTTTGTGAATTACAGTGCCCCTGAGCTCCTTTCTTCAACTCGCTTTCTTGTGAGCTGGCCGCAACACCGCAGGATTGCTTCAGGCCCTAGTGTGGTTCCGGCATGGCATGCTGAGCCTTTGGTTAATTCCTCTTCCTGGTGGGAAATGAGAGTTAAATTTGCCCGTCCAGACACCTCCATCTAGTCTCTCATTGGTTCTCCCTATTCCTGTTCATTTTCCGCAGAAATTGCAAACTGGGCCAAACAGGAGGTTAAAGGCACTGACTCTCCAAGTGGAGAGAGTGTTAGTAAAGCGTCTGGAATGTTGCACCCGAGTACCAGGGGACGAAATCTGACACATTTGAACACGTTTCCCGATCACACGGTGGATCATACTCTGGGTTCCACATGCATGTTTTAGCTGAAGGAAGAATCCCTTAAACCTGGAGAGTTGAGACCCATGGAATGGGTACCATGCAATATGACTTCAAAGGGTCTGCATTTGCTCACCGAACCTCACCAATCCTATTACTGCTGCATTTATGCCTCTGTAGACACGCTTGATTCTCTTTCGGAGACATATAAATCCATAGGTTTTAAGATTCTTACTAGTCAGGTATATTCTTAGGCATTTAATATGGGGTGTTGAGTCCACTTTGTTGAGCAAGGAGTAGCTCTTGTCTATTACCTATTTGGCTTATGGAATGGTATCTGTGCTAATTTCAATCTCTGGTTTTATGCAGCACCCCAACTCACCTTTCCCCTTAAGCAAGCATAAGTTGGTTTTCTACATTTGAGATCCTGTTCTGTTTTGTAATTCAGTTCCTGTGTAGCCAAGTTTACATTCCGTGTATTAGTGATATCTTATGATGTTTCTTTTTCTGTGTGACTTATTTCACTTAGAATCATCGTACCTGAATCCACTCATTATGCTGCTACGGGCCTGATGACATAGATTTCATTCCTGAGTGATATTGCATTGTACGTAAGTACCACAACTTCTTTATCCATTTTTCACTTTCTGCGATATTGAACCTGTACCATAAACGAGATTCTTGTAAACAGAGCCGGCCCAAACTTTGGGGTGGCTGTGTCTTTTTGATTTTAATTTCCCTAAGCTATAGGACCATAAGTGGAAGTGCCCTAGGCTCTGTTGCTTTGTTTTTTAGATGTTTCAGGAAACACCATACACTTCTCCAGAGTGGCTGTTGGCAATTTACATCCCGCCCATCAGCATAACAAGGCTCCCAGTTCTCCATGGCCTGTCCTGCCTTTCTGGATTTTATACTTTTTTCAGATGGCCCTTTTGACCGGGGGGCAGTGAGACTTCATTGTACTGCAGATTTCCTTTGCAAGCTTGCTTGGTTGGCCAAAAAGGGCGTATGCGTTTTTTCCTGAATATATTCAGGAAAAAACTCATACGCCCTTTTTGGCCAAGTGCATCATTGTGGACGTTCTGCCTCTTTTCCTATGCTTTACATGCAATTCCAGTCTACCTCCTGAAATCGGATTCCTGCAATTCTGCCCCGCTTTCAAGTCCTCTTGGCAGCCTTACTTCAATATATTTTTGGACGATAGCTGTCATTTTTAACTCTGCAGGTTTGTGAATTACAGTGCCCCTGAGCTCCTTTCTTCAACTCGCTTTCTTGTGAGCTGGCCGCAACACCGCAGGATTGCTTCAGGCCCTAGTGTGGTTCCGGCATGGCACGCTGAGCCTTTGGTTAATTCCTCTTCCTGGTGGGAAATGAGAGTTAAATTTGCCCGTCCAGACACCTCCAGCTAGTCCCTCATTGGTTCTCCCTATTCCTGTTCATTTTCCGCAGAAATTGCAAACTGGGCCAAACAGGAGGTTAAAGGCAGTGACTCTCCAAGTGGGGAGAGTTTTAGTAAAGCGTCTGGAATGTTGCACCCGAGTACCAGGGGACGAAACCTGAGACACATTTGAACACGTTTCCCGATCACACGGTGGATCATACTCTGGGTTCTACATGCATGTTTTAGCTGAAGGAAGAATCCCTTAAACCTGGAGAGTTGAGACCCATGGAATGGGTACCATGCAATATGACTTCAAAGGTTCTGCATTGGCTCACCGAACCTCACCAATCCTATCACTGCTGCGCTTATGCCACTGTACACACGCTTGATTCTCTTTCGGAGACATATAAATCCATAGGTTTCAAGATTCTTACTAGTCAGCTATATTCTTAGACGTTTAATATGGGGTGTTGAGTCCTCTTCGTTGAGCAAGGAGTAGCTCTTGTCTATTACATATTTGGCTTATGGAACGGTATCTGTGCTAATTTCAATCTCTGGTTTTATGCAGCACCCCAACTCACCTTTCCCCTTAAGCAAGCATAAGTTGGTTTTCTACATTTGAGACCTTGTTCTCTTTTGTAATTCAGTTCCTGTGTAGCCAAGTTTACATTCCGTGTATTAGTGATATCTTATGATGTTTCTTTTTCTGTGTGACTTATCTCACTTAGAATCATCGTACCTGAATCCACTCATTATGCTGCTATGGGCCTGATGACATAGATTTCATTGCTGAGTGATATTGCATTGTACGTAAGTACCACAACTTCTTTATCCATTTTTCGCTTTCTGTGATATTGAACTTGTACCATAAACGAGGTTCTTGTAAACAGAGCCGTCCCAAACTTTGGGGTGGCTGTGTCTTTTTGATTTTAATTTCCCTAAGCTATACGACCATAAGTGGAAGTGCCCTAGGCTCTGTTGCTTTGTTTTTTAGATGTTTCAGGAAACACCATACACTTCTCCAGAGTGGCTGTTGGCAATTTACATCCCGCCCATCAGCATAACAAGGCTCCCAGTTCTCCATGGCCTGTCCTGCCTTTCTGGATTTTACACTTTTTTCAGATGGCCCTTTTGACTGGGGGGCAGTGAGACTTCATTGTAGTGCAGATTTCCTTTGCAAGCTTGCTTGGTTGGCCAAAAAGTGCGTATGGGTTTTTTCCTGAATATATTCAGGAAAAAACGCATATGCCCTTTTTGGCCAAGTGCATCATTGTGGACGTTCTGCCTCTTTTCCTATGCTTTACATGCAATTCCAGTCTACCTCCTGAAATCGGTTTCCTGCAATTCTGCCCCGCTTTCAAGTCCTCTTGGCAGCCTTACTTCAATATATTTTTGGACGATATCTGTCATTTATAACTCTGCAGGTTTGTGAATTACAGTGCCCCTGAGCTCCTTTCTTCAACTCGCTTTCTTGTGAGCTGGCCGCAACACCGCAGGATTGCTTCAGGCCCTAGTGTCGTTCCGGCATGGCACGCTGAGCCTTTGGTTAATTCCTCTTCCTGGTGGGAAATGAGAGTTAAATTTGCCCATCCAGACACCTCCAGCTAGTCTCTCATTGGTTCTCCCTATTCCTGTTCATTTTCTGCAGAAATTGCAAACTGGGCCAAACAGGAGGTTAAAGGCACTGACTCTCCAAGTGGAGAGAGTTTTAGTAAAGCGTCTGGAATGTTGCACCCGAGTACCAGCGGAGAAAATCTGAGACACATTTGAACACGTTTCCCGATCACACGGTGGATCATACTCTGGGTTCCACATGCATGGTTTAGCTGAAGGAAGAATCCCTTAAACCTGGAGAGTTGAGACCCATGGAATGGGTACCATGCAATATGACTTCAAAGGTTCTGCATTGGCTCACCGAACCTCACCAATCCTATCACTGCTGTGCTTATGCCACTGTACACACGCTTGATTCCCTTTCGGAGACATATAAATCCATAGGTTTTAAGATTCTTACTAGTCAGGTATATTCCTAGACGTTTAATATGTGGTGTTGAGTCCTCTTCGTTGAGCAAGGAGTAGCTCTTGTCTATTACATATTTGGCTTATGGAACGGTATCTGTGCTAATTTCAATCTCTGGTTTTATGCAGCACCCCAATTCACCTTTCCCCTTTAGCAAGCATAAATTGGTTTTCTACATTTGAGACCCTGTTCTGTTTTGTATTTCAGTTCCTGTGTAGCCAAGTTTACATTCCGTGTAGTAGGGATATCTTATGATGTTTCTTTTCCTGTGTGACTTATTTCACTTAGAATCATCGTAGCTGAATCCACTCATTATGCTGCTACGGGCCTGATGATATACATTTCATTGCTGAGTGATATTGCATTGTACGTAAGTACCACAAATTCTTTATCCATTTTTCGCTTTCTGTGATATTGAACTTGTACCGTAAATGAGGTTCTTGTAAACAGAGCCGTCCCAAACTTTGGGGTGGCTGTTTCTTTTTGATTTTAATTTCCCTAAGCTATAGGACCATAAGTGGAAGTGCCCTAGGCTCTGTTGCTTTGTTTTTTAGATGTTTCAGGAAACACCATACACTTCTCCAGAGTGGCTGTTGGCAATTTACATCCCGCCCATCAGCATAACAAGGCTCCCAGTTCTCCATGGCCTGTCCGGCCTTTCTGGATTTTACACTTTTTTCAGATGGCCCTTTTGACTGGGGGGCAGTGAGACTTCATTGTAGTGCAGATTTCCTTTGCAAGCTTGCTTGGTTGGCCAAAAAGTGCGTATGCGTTTTTTCCTGAATATATTCAGGAAAAAACGCATACGCCCTTTTTGGCCAAGTGCATCATTGTGGACATTCTGTCTCTTTTCCTATGCTTTACATGCAATTCCAGTCTACCTCCTGAAATCGGATTCCTGCAATTCTGCCCCGCTTTCGAGTCCTCTTGGCAGCCTTACTTCAATATATTTTTGGACGATAGCTGTCATTTTTAACTCTGCAGGTTTGTGAATTACAGTGCCCCTGAGCTCCTTTCTTCAACTCGCTTTCTTGTGAGCTGGCCGCAACACCGCAGGATTGCTTCAGGCCCTAGTGTGGTTCCGGCATGGCACGCTGAGCCTTTGGTTAATTCCTCTTCCTGGTGGGAAATGAGAGTTAAATTTGCCCATCCAGACACCTCCAGCTAGTCTCTCATTGGTTCTCCCTATTCCTGTTCATTTTCCGCAGAAATTGCAAACTGGGCCAAACAGGAGGTTAAAGGCAGTGACTCTCCAAGTGGGGAGAGTGTTAGTAAAGCGTCTGGAATGTTGCACCCGAGTACCAGGGGACAAAAACTGAGACACATTTGAACACGTTTCCCGATCACACGGTTGATCATACTCTGGGTTCCACATGCATGTTTTAGCTGAAGGAAGAATCCCTTAAACCTGGAGAGTTGAGACCCATGGAATGGGTACCATGCAATATGACTTCAAAGGGTCTGCATTTGCTCACCGAACCTCACCAATCCTATCACTGCTGCATTTATGCCGCTGTACACACGCTTGATTCTCTTTCGGAGACATATAAATCCATAGGTGTTAAGATTCTTACTAGTCAGGTATATTCTTAGGCATTTAATATGGGGTGTTGAGTCCACTTCGTTGAGCAAGGAGTAGCTCTGGTCTATTACCTATTTGGCTTATGGAATGGTATCTGTGCTAATTTCAATCTCTGGTTTTATGCAGAACCCCAACTCACCTTTCCCCTTAAGCAAGCATAAGTTGGTTTTCTACATTTGAGATCCTGTTCTGTTTTGTAATTCAGTTCCTGTGTAGCCAAGTTTACATTCCGTGTATTAGTGATATCTTATGATGTTTCTTTTTCTGTGTGACTTATTTCACTTAGAATCATCGTACCTGAATCCACTCATTATGCTGCTACGGGCCTGATGACATAGATTTCATTCCTGAGTGATATTGCATTGTACGTAAGTACCACAACTTCTTTATCCATTTTTCACTTTCTGCGATATTGAACTTGTACCATAAACGAGATTCTTGTAAACAGAGCCGGCCCAAACTTTGGGGTGGCTGTGTCTTTTTGATTTTAATTTCCCTAAGCTATAGGACCATAAGTGGAAGTGCCCTAGGCTCTGTTGCTTTGTTTTTTAGATGTTTCAGGAAACACCATACACTTCTCCAGAGTGGCTGTTGGCAATTTACATCCCGCCCATCAGCATAACAAGGCTCCCAGTTCTCCATGGCCTGTCCTGCCTTTCTGGATGTTATACTTTTTTCAGATGGCCCTTTTGACCGGGGGGCAGTGAGACTTCATTGTAGTGCAGATTTCCTTTGCAAGCTTGCTTGGTTGGCCAAAAAGGGCGTATGCGTTTTTTCCTGAATATATTCAGGAAAAAACGCATACGCCCTTTTTGGCCAAGTGCATCATTGTGGACGTTCTGCCTCTTTTCCTATGCTTTACATGCAATTCCAGTCTACCTCCTGAAATCGGTTTCCTGCAATTCTGCCCCGCTTTCAAGTCCTCTTGGCAGCCTTACTTCAATATATTTTTGGACGATAGCTGTCATTTATAACTCTGCAGGTTTGTGAATTACAGTGCCCCTGAGCTCCTTTCTTCAACTCGCTTTCTTGTGAGCTGGCCGCAACACCGCAGCATGGCTTCAGGCCCTAGTGTGGTTCCGGCATGGCACGCTGAGCCTTTGGTTAATTCCTCTTCCTGGTGGGAAATGAGAGTTAAATTTGCCCGTCCAGACACCTCCAGCTAGTCTCTCATTGGTTCTCCCTATTTCTGTTCATTTTCCGCAGAAATTGCAAACTGGGCCAAACAGGAGGTTAAAGGCACTGACTCTCCAAGTGGGGAGAGTGTTAGTAAAGCGACTGGAATGTTGCACCCGAGTACCAGGGGACAAAAACTGAGACACATTTGAACACGTTTCCCGATCACACGGTGGATCATACTCTGGGTTCCACATGCATGTTTTAGCTGAAGGAAGAATCCCTTAAACATGGAGAGTTGAGACCCATGGAATGGGTACCATGCAATATGACTTCAAAGGGTCTGCATTTGCTCACCGAACCTCACCAATCCTATCACTGCTGCATTTATGCCGCTGTACACACGCTTGATTCTCTTTCGGAGACATATAAATCCATAGGTGTTAAGATTCTTACTAGTCAGGTATATTCTTAGGCATTTAATATGGGGTGTTGAGTCCACTTCGTTGAGCAAGGAGTAGCTCTTGTCTATTACCTATTTGGCTTATGGAATGGTATCTGTGCTAATTTCAATCTCTGGTTTTATGCAGAACCCCAACTCACCTTTCCCCTTAAGCAAGCATAAGTTGGTTTTCTACATTTGAGATCCTGTTCTGTTTTGTAATTCAGTTCCTGTGTAGCCAAGTTTACATTCCGTGTAGTAGTGATATCTTATGATGTTTCTTTTTCTGTGTGACTTATTTCACTTAGAATCATCGTACCTGAATCCACTCATTATGCTGCTATGGGCCTGATGACATAGATTTCATTCCTGAGTGATATTGCATTGTACGTAAGTACCACAACTTCTTTATCCATTTTTCACTTTCTGCGATATTGAACTTGTACCATAAACGAGATTCTTGTAAACAGAGCCGGCCCAAACTTTGGGGTGGCTGTGTCTTTTTGATTTTAATTTCCCTAAGCTATAGGACCATAAGTGGAAGTGCCCTAGGCTCTGTTGCTTTGTTTTGTAGATGTTTCAGGAAACACCATACACTTCTCCAGAGTGGCTGTTGGCAATTTACATCCCGCCCATCAGCATAACAAGGCTCCCAGTTCTCCATGGCCTGTCCTGCCTTTCTGGATGTTATACTTTTTTCAGATGGCCCTTTTGACCGGGGGACAGTGAGACTTCATTGTAGTGCAGATTTCCTTTGCAAGCTTGCTTGGTTGGCCAAAAAGGGCGTATGCGTTTTTTCCTGAATATATTCAGGAAAAAACGCATACGCCCTTTTTGGCCAAGTGCATCATTGTGGACGTTCTGCCTCTTTTCCTATGCTTTACATGCAATTCCAGTCTACCTCCTGAAATCGGTTTCCTGCAATTCTGCCCCGCTTTCAAGTCCTCTTGGCAGCCTTACTTCAATATATTTTTGGACGATAGCTGTCATTTTTAACTCTGCAGGTTTGTGAATTACAGTGCCCCTGAGCTCCTTTCTTCAACTCGCTTTTTTGTGAGCTGGCCGCAACACCGCAGGATTGCTTCAGGCCCTAGTGTGGTTCCGGCATGGCACGCTGAGCCTTTGGTTAATTCCTCTTCCTGGTGGGAAATGAGAGTTAAATTTGCCCATCCAGACACCTCCAGCTAGTCTCTCATTGGTTCTCCCTATTCCTGTTCATTTTCCGCAGAAATTGCAAACTGGGCCAAACAGGAGGTTAAAGGCACTGTCTCTCCAAGTGGGGAGAGTGTTAGTAAAGCGTCTGGAATGTTGCACCCGAGTACCAGGGGACAAAAACTGAGACACATTTGAACACGTTTCCCGATCACACGGTTGATCATACTCTGGGTTCCACATGCATGTTTTAGCTGAAGGAAGAATCCCTTAAACCTGGAGAGTTGAGACCCATGGAATGGGTACCATGCAATATGACTTCAAAGGGTCTGCATTTGCTCACCGAACCTCACCAATCCTATCACTGCTGCATTTATGCCGCTGTACACACGCTTGATTCTCTTTCGGAGACAAATAAGTCCATAGGTTTTAAGATTCTTACTAGTCAGGTATATTCTTAGGCGTTTAATATGGGGTGTTGTGTCCTCTTCGTTGAGCAAGGAGTAGATCTTGTCTATTACATATTTGGCTTGTGGAACGGTATCTGTGCTAATTTCAATCTCTGGTTTTATGCAGCACCCCAACTCACCTTTCCCCTTAAGCAAGCATAAGTTGGTTTTCTACTTTTGACACCCTGTTCTGTTTTGTAATTCTGTTCCTGTGTAGCCAAGTTTACATTCCGTGTAGTAGTGATATCTTATGATGTTTCCTTTTCTGTGTGACTTATCTCACTTAGAATCATCGTACCTGAATCCACTCATTATGCTGCTACGGGCCTGATGATATAGATTTCATTGCTGAGTGATATTGCATTGTACGTAAGTACCACAAATTCTTTATCCATTTTTCACCTTCTGTGATATTGAATTTGTACTGTAAATGAGGTTCTTGTAAACAGAGCCATCCCAAACTTTGGGGTGGCTGTGTCTTTTTGATTTTAATTTCCCTAAGCTATAGGACCATAAGTGGAAGTGCCCTAGGCTCTGTTGCTTTGTTTTTTAGATGTTTCAGGAAACACCATACACTTCTCCAGAGTGGCTGTTGGCAATTTACATCCCGCCCATCAGCATAACAAGGCTCCCAGTTCTCCATGGCCTGTCCTGCCTTTCTGGATTTTACACTTTTTTCAGATGGCCCTTTTGACCGGGGGGCAGTGAGACTTCATTGTAGTGCAGATTTCCTTTGCAAGCTTGCTTGGTTGGCCAAAAAGGGCGTATGCGTTTTTTCCTGAATATATTCAGGAAAAAACGCATATGCCCTTTTTGGCCAAGTGCATCATTGTGGACGTTCTGCCTCTTTTCCTATGCTTTACATGCAATTCCAGTCTACCTCCTGAAATCGGTTTCCTGCAATTCTGCCCCGCTTTCAAGTCCTCTTGGCAGCCTTACTTCAATATATTTTTGGACGATAGCTGTCATTTATAACTCTGCAGGTTTGTGAATTACAGTGCCCCTGAGCTCCTTTCTTCAACTCGCTTTCTTGTGAGCTGGCCGCAACACCGCAGGATTGCGTCAGGCCCTAGTGTGGTTCCGGCATGGCACGCTGAGCCTTTGGTTAATTCCTCTTCCTGGTGGGAAATGAGAGTTAAATTTGCCCATCCAGACACCTCCAGCTAGTCTCTCACTGGTTCTCCCTATTCCTGTTCATCTTCCGCAAAAATTGCAAACTGGGCCAAACAGGAGGTTAAAGGCACTGACTCTCCAAGTGGGGAGAGTGTTAGTAAAGCATCTGGAATGTTGCACCCGAGTACCAGGGGATGAAACCTGAGACACATTTGAACACGTTTCCCGATCACACGGTGGATCATACTCTGGGTTCCACATGCATGTTTTAGCTGAAGGAAGAATCCCTTAAACCTGGAGAGTTGAGACCCATGGAATGGGTACCATGCAATATGACCTCAAAGGGTCTGCATTGGCTCACCGAACCTCACCAATCCTATCACTGCTGCGCTTATGCCACTGTACACACGCTTGATTCTCTTTCGGAGACATATAAATCCATAGGTTTTAAGATTCTTACTAGTCAGCTATATTCTTAGACGTTTAATATGGGGTGTTGAGTCCTCTTCGTTGAGCAAGGAGTAGCTCTTGTCTATTACATATTTGGCTTATGGAACGGTATCTGTGCTAATTTCAATCTCTGGTTTTATGCAGCACCCCAACTCACCTTTCCCCTTAAGCAAGCATAAGTTGGTTTTCTACATTTGAGACCTTGTTCTGTTTTGTAATTCAGTTCCTGTGTAGCCAAGTTTACATTCCGTGTATTAGTGATATCTTATGATGTTTCTTTTTCTGTGTGACTTATCTCACTTAGAATCATCGTACCTGAATCCACTCATTATGCTGCTATGGGCCTGATGACATAGATTTCATTGCTGAGTGATATTGCATTGTACGTAAGTACCACGACTTCTTTATCCATTTTTCGCTTTCTGTGATATTGAACTTGTACCGTAAACGAGGTTCTTGTAAACAGAGCCGTCCCAAACTTTGGGGTGGCTGTGTCTTTTTGATTTTAATTTCCCTAAGCTATACGACCATAAGTGGAAGTGCCCTAGGCTCTGTTGCTTTGTTTTTTAGATGTTTCAGGAAACACCATACACTTCTCCAGAGTGGCTGTTGGCAATTTACATCCCGCCCATCAGCATAACAAGGCTCCCAGTTCTCCATGGCCTGTCCGGCCTTTCTGGATTTTACACTTTTTTCAGATGGCCCTTTTGACTGGGGGGCAGTGAGACTTCATTGTAGTGCAGATTTCCTTTGCAAGCTTGCTTGGTTGGCCAAAAAGTGCGTATGCGTTTTTTCCTGAATATATTCAGGAAAAAACGCATATGCACTTTTTGGCCAAGTGCATCATTGTGGACGTTCTGCCTCTTTTCCTATGCTTTACATGCAATTCCAGTCTACCTCCTGAAATCGGTTTCCTGCAATTCTGCCCCGCTTTCAAGTCCTCTTGGCAGCCTTACTTCAATATATTTTTGGACGATAGCTGTCATTTATAACTCTGCAGGTTTGTGAATTACAGTGCCCCTGAGCTCCTTTTTTCAACTCGCTTTCTTGTGAGCTGGCCGCAACACCGCAGGATTGCTTCAGGCCCTAGTGTGGTTCCGGCATGGCACGCTGAGCCTTTGGTTAATTCCTCTTCCTGGTGGGAAATGAGAGTTAAATTTGCCCGTCCAGACACCACCAGCTAGTCTCTCATTGGTTCTCCCTATTCCTGTTCATTTTCCGCAGAAATTGCAAACTGGGCCAAACAGGAGGTTAAAGGCACTGACTCTCCAAGTGGGGAGAGTGTTAGTAAAGCGTCTGGAATGTTGCACCCGAGTACCAGGGGACGAAAAGTGAGACATTTGAACACGTTTCCCGATCACACGGTGGATCATACTCTGGGTTCCACATGCATGTTTTAGCTGAAGGAAGAATCCCTTAAACCTGGAGAGTTGAGACCCATGGAATGGGTACCATGCAATATGTCTTCAAAGGTTCTGCATTGGCTCACCGAACCTCACCAATCCTATCACTGGTGCGCTTATGCCTCTGTACACACGCTTGATTCTCTTTCGGAGACTTATAAATCCATAGATTTTAAGATTCTTACTAGTCAGGTATATTCTTAGACGTTTAATATGGGGTGTTGAGTCCTCTTCGCTGAGCAAGGAGTAGCTCTTGTCTACTACATATTTGGCTTATGGAACGGTATCTGTGCTAATTTCAATCTCTGGTTTTATGCAGCACCCCAACTCACCTTTCCCCTTAAGCAAGCATAAGTTGGTTTTCTACATTTGAGACCCTGTTCTGTTTTGTAATTCAGTTCCTGTGTAGCCAAGGTTACATTCCATGTAGTAGTGATATCTTATGATGTTTCTTTTTCTGTGTGACTTATTTCACTTAGAATCATCGTACCTGAATCCACTCATTATGCTGCTACGGGCCTGATGATATACATTGCATTGCTGAGTGATATTGCATTGTACGTAAGTACCACAAATTCTTTATCCATTCTTGGCTTTCTGTGATATTGAACTTGTACCGTAAACGAGGTTCTTGTAAACAGAGCCATCCCAAACTTTATGATGGCTGTGTCTTTTTGATTTTAATTTCCCTAAGCTATACGACCATAAGTGGAAGTGCCCTAGGCTCTGTTGCTTTGTTTTGTAGATGTTTCAGGAAACACCATACACTTCTCCAGAGAGGCTATTGGCAATTTACATCCCGCCCATCAGCATAACAAGGCTCCCAGTTCTCCATGGCCTGTCCTGCCTTTCTGGATTTTATACTTTTTTCAGATGGCCCTTTTGACCGGGGGGCAGTGAGACTTCATTGTAGTGCAGATTTCCTTTGCAAGCTTGCTTGGTTGGCCAAAAAGGGCGTATGCGTTTTTTCCTGAATATATTCAGGAAAAAACGCATACGCCCTTTTTGGCCAAGTGCATCATTGTGGACGTTCTGCCTCTTTTCCTATGCTTTACATGCAATTCCAGTCTACCTCCTGAAATCGGTTTCCTGCAATTCTGCCCCGCTTTCAAATCCTCTTGGCAGCCTTACTTCAATATATTTTTGGACGATAGCTGTCATTTATAACTCTGCAGGTTTGTGAATTACAGTGCCCCTGAGCTCCTTTCTTCAACTCGCTTTCTTGTGAGCTGGCCGCAACACCGCAGCATGGCTTCAGGCCCTAGTGTGGTTCTGGCATGGCACGCTGAGCCTTTGGTTAATTCCTCTTCCTGGTGGGAAATGAGAGTTAAATTTGCCCGTCCAGACACCTCCAGCTAGTCTCTCATTGGTTCTCCCTATTCCTGTTCATTTTCCGCAGAAATTGCAAACTGGGCCAAACAGGAGGTTAAAGGCACTGACTCTCCAAGTGGGGAGAGTGTTAGTAAAGCGACTGGAATGTTGCACCCGAGTACCAGGGGACGAAAACTGAGACACATTTGAACACGTTTTCCGATCACACGGTGGATCATACTCTGGGTTCCACATGCATGTTTTAGCTGAAGGAAGAATCCCTTAAACCTGGAGAGTTGAGACCCATGGAATGGCTACCATGCAATATGACTTCAAAGGGTCTGCATTTGCTCACCAAACCTCACCAATCCTATCACTGCTGCATTTATGCCGCTGTACACACGCTTGATTCTCTTTCGGAGACATATAAATCCATAGGTGTTAAGATTCTTACTAGTCAGGTATATTCTTAGGCATTTAATATGGGGTGTTGAGTCCACTTCGTTGAGCAAGGAGTAGCTCTTGTCTATTACCTATTTGTCTTATGGAATGGTATCTGTGCTAATTTCAATCTCTGGTTTTATGCAGCACCCCAACTCACCTTTCCCCTTAAGCAAGCATAAGTTGGTTTTCTACATTTGAGATCCTGTTCTGTTTTGTAATTCAGTTCCTGTGTAGCCAAGTTTACATTCCGTGTAGTAGTGATATCTTATGATGTTTCTTTTTCTGTGTGACTTATTTCACTTAGAATCATCGTACCTGAATCCACTCATTATGCTGCTACGGGCCTGATGACATAGATTTCATTCCTGAGTGATATTGCATTGTACGTAAGTACCACAACTTCTTTATCCATTTTTCACTTTCTGCTATATTGAACTTGTACCGTAAACGAGGGTCTTGTAAACAGAGCCGTCCCAAACTTTGGGGTGGCTGTGTCTTTTTGATTTTAATTTCCCTAAGCTATAGGACCATAAGTGGAAGTGCCGTAGGCTCTGTTGCTTTGTTTTTTAGATGTTTCAGGAAACACCATACACTTCTCCAGAGTGGCTGTTGGCAATTTACATCCCGCCCATCAGCATAACAAGGCTCCCAGTTCTCCATAGCCTGTGCGGCCTTTCTGGATTTTACACTTTTTTCAGATGGCCCTTTTGACTGGGGGGCAGTGAGACTTCATTGTAGTGCAGATTTCCTTTGCAAGCTTGCTTGGTTGGCCAAAAAGGGCGTATGCGTTTTTTCCTGAATATATTCAGGAAAAAACGCATACGCCCTTTTTGGCCAAGTGCATCATTGTGGACATTCTGTCTCTTTTCCTATGCTTTACATGCAATTCCAGTCTACCTCCTGAAATCGGATTCCTTCAATTCTGCCCCGCTTTCGAGTCCTCTTCGCAGCCTTACTTCAATATATTTTTGGACGATAGCTGTCATTTATAACTCTGCAGGTTTGTGAATTACAGTGCCCCTGAGCTCCTTTCTTCAACTCGCTTTCTTGTGAGCTGGCCGCAACACCGCAGGATTGCTTCAGGCCCTAGTGTGGTTCCGGCATGGCACGCTGAGCCTTTGGTTAATTCCTCTTCCTGGTGGGAAATGAGAGTTAAATTTGCCCATCCAGACACCTCCATCTAGTCTCTCATTGGTTCTCCCTATTCCTGTTCATTTTCCGCAGAAATTGTAAACTGGGCCAAACAGGAGGTTAAAGGCACTGACTCTCCAAGTGGGGAGAGTGTTAGTAAAGCGTATGGAATGTTGCACCCGAGTACCAGGGGACAAAAACTGAGACACATTTGAACACGTTTCCCGATCACACGGTGGATCATACTCTGGGTTCCACATGCATGTTTTAGGTGAAGGAAGAATCCCTTAAACCTGGAGAGTTGAGACCCATGGAATGGCTACCATGCAATATGACTTCAAAGGGTCTGCATTTGCTCATCAAACCTCACCAATCCTATCACTGCTGCGTTTATGCCGCTGTACACATGCTTGATTCTCTTTTGGAGACATATAAATCCATAGGTTTTAAGATTATTACTAGTCAGGTATATTCTTAGGCGATTAATATGGGGTGTAGAGTCCACTTCGTTGAGCAAGGAGTAGCTCTTGTCTATTACATATTTGGCTTATGGAATGGTATCTGTGCTAATTTCAATCTCTGGTTTTATGCAGAACCCCAACTCACCTTTCCCCTTAAGCAAGCATAAGTTGGTTTTCTACATTTGAGACCGTGTTCTGTTTTGTAATTCAGTTTCTGTGTAGCCAAGTTTACATTCCGTGTAGTAGTGATATCTTATGATGTTTCTTTTTCTGTGTGACTTATCTCACTTAGAATCATCGTACCTGAATCCACTCATTATGCTGCTACGGGCCTGATGATATAGATTTCATTGCTGAGTGATATTGCATTGTACGTAAGTACCACAAATTCTTTATCCATTTTTCACCTTCTGTGATATTGAATTTGTACTGTAAATGAGGTTCTTGTAAACAGAGCCGTCCCAAACTTTGGGGTGGCTGTGTCTTACTGATTTTAATTTCCCTAAGCTATAGGACCATAAGTGGAAGTGCCCTAGGCTCTGTTGCTTTGTTTTTTAGATGTTTCAGGAAACACCATACACTTCTCCAGAGTGGCTGTTGGCAATTTACATCCCGCCCATCAGCATAACAAGGCTCCCAGTTCTCCATGGCCTGTCCTGCCTTTCTGGATTTTACACTTTTTTCAGATGGCCCTTTTGACCGGGGGGCAGTGAGACTTCATTGTAGTGCAGATTTCCTTTGCAAGCTTGCTTGGTTGGCCAAAAAGGGCGTATGCGTTTTTTCCTGAATATATTCAGGAAAAAACGCATACGCCCTTTTTGGCCAAGTGCATCATTGTGGACGTTCTGCCTCTTTTCCTATGCTTTACATGCAATTCCAGTCTACCTCCTGAAATCGGTTTCCTGCAATCCTGCCCCGCTTTCAAGTCCTCTTGGCAGCCTTACTTCAATATATTTTTGGACGATAGCTGTCATTTTTAACTCTGCAGGTTTGTGAATTACAGTGCCCCTGAGCTCCTTTCTTCAACTCGCTTTCTTGTGAGCTGGCCGCAACACCGCAGGATTGCTTCAGGCCCTAGTGTGGTTCCGGCATGGCATGCTGAGCCTTTGGTTAATTCCTCTTCCTGGTGGGAAATGAGAGTTAAATTTGCCCGTCCAGACACCTCCATCTAGTCTCTCATTGGTTCTCCCTATTCCTGTTCATTTTCCGCAGAAATTGCAAACTGGGCCAAACAGGAGGTTAAAGGCACTGACTCTCCAAGTGGAGAGAGTGTTAGTAAAGCGTCTGGAATGTTGCACCCGAGTACCAGGGGACGAAATCTGACACATTTGAACACGTTTCCCGATCACACGGTGGATCATACTCTGGGTTCCACATGCATGTTTTAGCTGAAGGAAGAATCCCTTAAACCTGGAGAGTTGAGACCCATGGAATGGGTACCATGCAATATGACTTCAAAGGGTCTGCATTTGCTCACCGAACCTCACCAATCCTATTACTGCTGCATTTATGCCTCTGTAGACACGCTTGATTCTCTTTCGGAGACATATAAATCCATAGGTTTTAAGATTCTTACTAGTCAGGTATATTCTTAGGCATTTAATATGGGGTGTTGAGTCCACTTTGTTGAGCAAGGAGTAGCTCTTGTCTATTACCTATTTGGCTTATGGAATGGTATCTGTGCTAATTTCAATCTCTGGTTTTATGCAGCACCCCAACTCACCTTTCCCCTTAAGCAAGCATAAGTTGGTTTTCTACATTTGAGATCCTGTTCTGTTTTGTAATTCAGTTCCTGTGTAGCCAAGTTTACATTCCGTGTATTAGTGATATCTTATGATGTTTCTTTTTCTGTGTGACTTATTTCACTTAGAATCATCGTACCTGAATCCACTCATTATGCTGCTACGGGCCTGATGACATAGATTTCATTCCTGAGTGATATTGCATTGTACGTAAGTACCACAACTTCTTTATCCATTTTTCACTTTCTGCGATATTGAACCTGTACCATAAACGAGATTCTTGTAAACAGAGCCGGCCCAAACTTTGGGGTGGCTGTGTCTTTTTGATTTTAATTTCCCTAAGCTATAGGACCATAAGTGGAAGTGCCCTAGGCTCTGTTGCTTTGTTTTTTAGATGTTTCAGGAAACACCATACACTTCTCCAGAGTGGCTGTTGGCAATTTACATCCCGCCCATCAGCATAACAAGGCTCCCAGTTCTCCATGGCCTGTCCTGCCTTTCTGGATTTTATACTTTTTTCAGATGGCCCTTTTGACCGGGGGGCAGTGAGACTTCATTGTAGTGCAGATTTCCTTTGCAAGCTTGCTTGGTTGGCCAAAAAGGGCGTATGCGTTTTTTCCTGAATATATTCAGGAAAAAACTCATACGTCCTTTTTGGCCAAGTGCATCATTGTGGACGTTCTGCCTCTTTTCCTATGCTTTACATGCAATTCCAGTCTACCTCCTGAAATCGGATTCCTGCAATTCTGCCCCGCTTTCAAGTCCTCTTGGCAGCCTTACTTCAATATATTTTTGGACGATAGCTGTCATTTTTAACTCTGCAGGTTTGTGAATTACAGTGCCCCTGAGCTCCTTTCTTCAACTCGCTTTCTTGTGAGCTGGCCGCAACACCGCAGGATTGCTTCAGGCCCTAGTGTGGTTCCGGCATGGCACGCTGAGCCTTTGGTTAATTCCTCTTCCTGGTGGGAAATGAGAGTTAAATTTGCCCGTCCAGACACCTCCAGCTAGTCCCTCATTGGTTCTCCCTATTCCTGTTCATTTTCCGCAGAAATTGCAAACTGGGCCAAACAGGAGGTTAAAGGCAGTGACTCTCCAAGTGGGGAGAGTTTTAGTAAAGCGTCTGGAATGTTGCACCCGAGTACCAGGGGACGAAACCTGAGACACATTTGAACACGTTTCCCGATCACACGGTGGATCATACTCTGGGTTCTACATGCATGTTTTAGCTGAAGGAAGAATCCCTTAAACCTGGAGAGTTGAGACCCATGGAATGGGTACCATGCAATATGACTTCAAAGGTTCTGCATTGGCTCACCGAACCTCACCAATCCTATCACTGCTGCGCTTATGCCACTGTACACACGCTTGATTCTCTTTCGGAGACATATAAATCCATAGGTTTCAAGATTCTTACTAGTCAGCTATATTCTTAGACGTTTAATATGGGGTGTTGAGTCCTCTTCGTTGAGCAAGGAGTAGCTCTTGTCTATTACATATTTGGCTTATGGAACGGTATCTGTGCTAATTTCAATCTCTGGTTTTATGCAGCACCCCAACTCACCTTTCCCCTTAAGCAAGCATAAGTTGGTTTTCTACATTTGAGACCTTGTTCTCTTTTGTAATTCAGTTCCTGTGTAGCCAAGTTTACATTCCGTGTATTAGTGATATCTTATGATGTTTCTTTTTCTGTGTGACTTATCTCACTTAGAATCATCGTACCTGAATCCACTCATTATGCTGCTATGGGCCTGATGACATAGATTTCATTGCTGAGTGATATTGCATTGTACGTAAGTACCACAACTTCTTTATCCATTTTTCGCTTTCTGTGATATTGAACTTGTACCATAAACGAGGTTCTTGTAAACAGAGCCGTCCCAAACTTTGGGGTGGCTGTGTCTTTTTGATTTTAATTTCCCTAAGCTATACGACCATAAGTGGAAGTGCCCTAGGCTCTGTTGCTTTGTTTTTTAGATGTTTCAGGAAACACCATACACTTCTCCAGAGTGGCTGTTGGCAATTTACATCCCGCCCATCAGCATAACAAGGCTCCCAGTTCTCCATGGCCTGTCCTGCCTTTCTGGATTTTACACTTTTTTCAGATGGCCCTTTTGACTGGGGGGCAGTGAGACTTCATTGTAGTGCAGATTTCCTTTGCAAGCTTGCTTGGTTGGCCAAAAAGTGCGTATGGGTTTTTTCCTGAATATATTCAGGAAAAAACGCATATGCCCTTTTTGGCCAAGTGCATCATTGTGGACGTTCTGCCTCTTTTCCTATGCTTTACATGCAATTCCAGTCTACCTCCTGAAATCGGTTTCCTGCAATTCTGCCCCGCTTTCAAGTCCTCTTGGCAGCCTTACTTCAATATATTTTTGGACGATATCTGTCATTTATAACTCTGCAGGTTTGTGAATTACAGTGCCCCTGAGCTCCTTTCTTCAACTCGCTTTCTTGTGAGCTGGCCGCAACACCGCAGGATTGCTTCAGGCCCTAGTGTCGTTCCGGCATGGCACGCTGAGCCTTTGGTTAATTCCTCTTCCTGGTGGGAAATGAGAGTTAAATTTGCCCATCCAGACACCTCCAGCTAGTCTCTCATTGGTTCTCCCTATTCCTGTTCATTTTCTGCAGAAATTGCAAACTGGGCCAAACAGGAGGTTAAAGGCACTGACTCTCCAAGTGGAGAGAGTTTTAGTAAAGCGTCTGGAATGTTGCACCCGAGTACCAGCGGAGAAAATCTGAGACACATTTGAACACGTTTCCCGATCACACGGTGGATCATACTCTGGGTTCCACATGCATGGTTTAGCTGAAGGAAGAATCCCTTAAACCTGGAGAGTTGAGACCCATGGAATGGGTACCATGCAATATGACTTCAAAGGTTCTGCATTGGCTCACCGAACCTCACCAATCCTATCACTGCTGTGCTTATGCCACTGTACACACGCTTGATTCCCTTTTGGAGACATATAAATCCATAGGTTTTAAGATTCTTACTAGTCAGGTATATTCCTAGACGTTTAATATGTGGTGTTGAGTCCTCTTCGTTGAGCAAGGAGTAGCTCTTGTCTATTACATATTTGGCTTATGGAACGGTATCTGTGCTAATTTCAATCTCTGGTTTTATGCAGCACCCCAATTCACCTTTCCCCTTTAGCAAGCATAAATTGGTTTTCTACATTTGAGACCCTGTTCTGTTTTGTATTTCAGTTCCTGTGTAGCCAAGTTTACATTCCGTGTAGTAGGGATATCTTATGATGTTTCTTTTCCTGTGTGACTTATTTCACTTAGAATCATCGTAGCTGAATCCACTCATTATGCTGCTACGGGCCTGATGATATACATTTCATTGCTGAGTGATATTGCATTGTACGTAAGTACCACAAATTCTTTATCCATTTTTCGCTTTCTGTGATATTGAACTTGTACCGTAAATGAGGTTCTTGTAAACAGAGCCGTCCCAAACTTTGGGGTGGCTGTTTCTTTTTGATTTTAATTTCCCTAAGCTATAGGACCATAAGTGGAAGTGCCCTAGGCTCTGTTGCTTTGTTTTTTAGATGTTTCAGGAAACACCATACACTTCTCCAGAGTGGCTGTTGGCAATTTACATCCCGCCCATCAGCATAACAAGGCTCCCAGTTCTCCATGGCCTGTCCTGCCTTTCTGGATTTTACACTTTTTTCAGATGGCCCTTTTGACTGGGGGGCAGTGAGACTTCATTGTAGTGCAGATTTCCTTTGCAAGCTTGCTTGGTTGGCCAAAAAGTGCGTATGCGTTTTTTCCTGAATATATTCAGGAAAAAACGCATACGCCCTTTTTGGCCAAGTGCATCATTGTGGACATTCTGTCTCTTTTCCTATGCTTTACATGCAATTCCAGTCTACCTCCTGAAATCGGATTCCTGCAATTCTGCCCCGCTTTCGAGTCCTCTTGGCAGCCTTACTTCAATATATTTTTGGACGATAGCTGTCATTTTTAACTCTGCAGGTTTGTGAATTACAGTGCCCCTGAGCTCCTTTCTTCAACTCGCTTTCTTGTGAGCTGGCCGCAACACCGCAGGATTGCTTCAGGCCCTAGTGTGGTTCCGGCATGGCACGCTGAGCCTTTGGTTAATTCCTCTTCCTGGTGGGAAATGAGAGTTAAATTTGCCCATCCAGACACCTCCAGCTAGTCTCTCATTGGTTCTCCCTATTCCTGTTCATTTTCCGCAGAAATTGCAAACTGGGCCAAACAGGAGGTTAAAGGCAGTGACTCTCCAAGTGGGGAGAGTGTTAGTAAAGCGTCTGGAATGTTGCACCCGAGTACCAGGGGACGAAAACTGAGACACATTTGAACACGTTTCCCGATCACACGGTGGATCATACTCTGGGTTCCACATGCATGTTTTAGCTGAAGGAAGAATCCCTTAAACCTGGAGAGTTGAGACCCATGGAATGGCTACCATGCAATATGACTTCAAAGGGTCTGCATTTGCTCATCAAACCTCACCAATCCTATCACTGCTGCGTTTATGCCGCTGTACACATGCTTGATTCTCTTTTGGAGACATATAAATCCATAGGTTTTAAGATTCTTACTAGTCAGGTATATTCTTAGACGTTTAATATGGGGTGTTGAGTCCACTTCGTTGAGCAAGGAGTAGCTCTTGTCTATTACATATTTGGCTTATGGAACGGTATCTGTGCTAATTTCAATCTCTGGTTTTATGCAGCACCCCAACTCACCTTTCCCCTTAAGAAAGCATAAGTTGGTTTTCTACATTTGAGACCCTGTTCTGTTTGTAATTCTGTTCCTGTGTAGCCAAGTTTACATTCCGTGTATTAGTGATATCTTATGATGTTTCTTTTTCTGTGTGACTTATCTCACTTAGAATCATCGTACCTGAATCCACTCATTATGCTGCTCTGGGCCTGATGACATAGATTTCATTGCTGAGTGATATTGCATTGTACGTACCTACCACAAATTCTTTATCCATTTTTCACTTTCTGTGATATTGAACTCGAACTGTAAACGAGGTTCTTGTAAACAGAGCTGTCCCAAACTTTGGGGTGACTGTGTCTATTTGATTTTAATTTCCCTAAGCTATAGGACCATAAGTGGAAGTGCCCTAGGCTCTGTTGCTTTGTTTTTTAGATGTTTCAGGAAACACCATACACTTCTCCAGAGTGGCTGTTGGCAATTTACATCCTGCCCATCAGCATAACAAGGCTCCCAGTTCTCCATGGCCTGTCCTGCCTTTCTGGATTTTATACTTTTTTCAGATGGCCCTTTTGACCGGGGGGCAGTGAGACTTCATTGTAGTGCAGATTTCCTTTGCAAGCTTGCTTGGTTGGCCAAAAAGGGCGTATGCGTTTTTTCCTGAATATATTCAGGAAAAAACGCATACGCCCTTTTTGGCCAAGTGCATCATTGTGGACGTTCTGCCTCTTTTCCTATGCTTTACATGCAATTCCAGTCTACCTCCTGAAATCGGTTTCCTGCAATTCTGCCCCGCTTTCAAGTCCTCTTGGCAGCCTTACTTCAATATATTTTTGGACGATAGCTGTCATTTTTAACTCTGCAGGTTTGTGTATTACAGTGCCCCTGAGCTGCTTTCTTCAACTCGCTTTCTTGTGAGCTGGCCGCAACACCGCAGGATTGCTTCAGGCCCTAGTGTGGTTCCGGCATGGCATGCTGAGCCTTTGGTTAATTCCTGTTCCTGGTGGGAAATGAGAGTTAAATTTGCCCGTCCAGACACCTCCAGCTAGTCTCTCATTGGTTCTCCCTATTCCTGTTTATTTTCCGCAGAAATTGCAAACTGGGCCAAACAGGAGGTTAAAGGCACTGACTCTCCAAGTGGGGAGAGTGTTAGTAAAGCGTCTGGAATGTTGCACCCGAGTACGAGGAGACGAAACCTGAGACACATTTCAACACGTTTCCCGATCACACGGTGGATCATACTCTGGGTTCCACATGCATGTTTTAGGTGAAGGAAGAATCCCTTAAACCTGGAGAGTTGAGACCCATGGAATGGGTACCATGCAATATGACTTCAAAGGTTCTGCATTGGCTCACCGAACCTCACCAATCCTATCACTGCTGTGCTTATGCCACTGTACACACGCTTGATTCCCTTTCGGAGACATATAAATCCATAGGTTTTAAGATTCTTACTAGTCAGGTATATTCCTAGACGTTTAATATGGGGTGTTGAGTCCTCTTCGTTGAGCAAGGAGTAGCTCTTGTCTATTACATATTTGGCTTATGGAACGGTATCTGTGCTAATTTCAATCTCTGGTTTTATGCAGCACCCCAATTCACCTTTCCCCTTAAGCAAGCATAAATTGGTTTTCTACATTTGAGACCCTGTTCTGTTTTGTATTTCAGTTCCTGGGTAGCCAAGTTTACATTCCGTGTAGTAGGGATATCTTATGATGTTTCTTTTCCTGTGTGACTTATTTCACTTAGAATCATCGTACCTGAATCCACTCATTATGCTGCTACGGGCCTGATGATATACATTTCATTGCTGAGTGATATTGCATTGTACGTAAGTACCACAAATTCTTTATCCATTTTTCGCTTTCTGTGATATTGAACTTGTACCGTAAATGAGGTTCTTGTAAACAGAGCCGTCCCAAACTTTGGGGTGGCTGTTTCTTTTTGATTTTAATTTCCCTAAGCTATAGGACCATAAGTGGAAGTGCCCTAGGCTCTGTTGCTTTGTTTTTTAGATGTTTCAGGAAACACCATACACTTCTCCAGAGTGGCTGTTGGCAATTTACATCCCGCCCATCAGCATAAAAAGGCTCCCAGTTCTCCATGGCCTGTCCGGCCTTTCTGGATTTTACACTTTTTTCAGATGGCCCTTTTGACTGGGGGGCAGTGAGACTTCATTGTAGTGCAGATTTCCTTTGCAAGCTTGCTTGGTTGGCCAAAAAGGGCGTATGCGTTTTTTCCTGAATATATTCAGGAAAAAACGCATACGCCCTTTTTGGCCAAGTGCATCATTGTGGACATTCTGTCTCTTTTCCTATGCTTTACATGCAATTCCAGTCTACCTCCTGAAATCGGATTCCTGCAATTCTGCCCCGCTTTCGAGTCCTCTTGGCAGCCTTACTTCAATATATTTTTGGACGATAGCTGTCATTTTTAACTCTGCAGGTTTGTGAATTACAGTGCCCCTGAGCTCCTTTCTTCAACTCGCTTTCTTGTGAGCTGGCCGCAACACCGCAGGATTGCTTCAGGCCCTAGTGTGGTTCCGGCATGGCACGCTGAGCCTTTGGTTAATTCCTCTTCCTGGTGGGAAATGAGAGTTAAATTTGCCCATCCAGACACCTCCAGCTAGTCTCTCATTGGTTCTCCCTATTCCTGTTCATTTTCCGCAGAAATTGCAAACTGGGCCAAACAGGAGGTTAAAGGCAGTGACTCTCCAAGTGGGGAGAGTGTTAGTAAAGCGTCTGGAATGTTGCACCCGAGTACCAGGGGACGAAAACTGAGACACATTTGAACACGTTTCCCGATCACACGGTGGATCATACTCTGGGTTCCACATGCATGTTTTAGCTGAAGGAAGAATCCCTTAAACCTGGAGAGTTGAGACCCATGGAATGGCTACCATGCAATATGACTTCAAAAGGTCTGCATTTGCTCATCAAACCTCAGAAATCCTATCACTGCTGCGTTTATGCTGCTGTACACATGCTTGATTCTCTTTTGGAGACATATAAATCCATAGGTTTTAAGATTATTATTAGTCAGGTATATTCTTAGGCGATTAATATGGGGTGTAGTGTCCACTTCATTGAGCAAGGAGTAGATCTTGTCTATTACATATTTGGCTTATGGAATGGTATCTGTGCTAATTTCAATCTCTGGTTTTATGCAGAACCCCAACTCACCTTTCCCCTTAAGCAAGCATAAGTTGGTTTTCTACATTTGAGACCGTGTTCTGTTTTGTAATTCAGTTTCTGTGTAGCCAAGTTTACATTCCGTGTAGTAGTGATATCTTATGATGTTTCCTTTTCTGTGTGACTTATCTCACTTAGAATCATCGTACCTGAATCCACTCATTATGCTGCTTGGCCTGATGATATAGATTTCATTGCTGAGTGATATTGCATTGTACGTAAGTACCACAAATTCTTTATCCATTTTTCACCTTCTGTGATATTGAATTTGTACTGTAAATGAGGTTCTTGTAAACAGAGCCGTCCCAAACTTTGGGGTGGCTGTGTCTTTTTGATTTTAATTTCCCTAAGCTATAGGACCATAAGTGGAAGTGCCCTAGGCTCTGTTGCTTTGTTTTTTAGATGTTTCAGGAAACACCATACACTTCTCCAGAGTGGCTGTTGGCAATTTACATCCCGCCCATCAGCATAACAAGGCTCCCAGTTCTCCATGGCCTGTCCTGCCTTTCTGGATTTTACACTTTTTTCAGATGGCCCTTTTGACTGGGGGGCAGTGAGACTTCATTGTAGTGCAGATTTCCTTTGCAAGCTTGCTTGGTTGGCCAAAAAGGGCGTATGCGTTTTTTCCTGAATATATTCAGGAAAAAACGCATACGCCCTTTTTGGCCAAGTGCATCATTGTGGACGTTCTGCCTCTTTTCCTATGCTTTACATGCAATTCCAGTCTACCTCCTGAAATCGGTTTCCTGCAATTCTGCCCCGCTTTCAAGTCCTCTTGGCAGCCTTACTTCAATATATTTTTGGACGATAGCTGTCATTTATAACTCTGCAGGTTTGTGAATTACAGTGCCCCTGAGCTCCTTTCTTCAACTCGCTTTCTTGTGAGCTGGCCGCAACACCGCAGGATTGCTTCAGGCCCTAGTGTCGTTCCGGCATGGCACGCTGAGCCTTTGGTTAATTCCTTTTCCTGGTGGGAAATGAGAGTTAAATTTGCCCGTCCAGACACCTCCAGCTAGTCTCTCATTGGTTCTCCCTATTCCTGTTCATTTTCCGCAGAAATTGCAAACTGGGCCAAACAGGAGGTTAAAGGCAGTGACTCTCCAAGTGGGGAGAGTTTTAGTAAAGCGTCTGGAATGTTGCACCCGAGTACCAGGGGACGAAAAGTGAGACATTTGAACACGTTTCCCGATCACACAGTGGATCATACTCTGGGTTCCACATGCATGTTTTAGGTGAAGGAAGAATCCCTTAAACCTGGAGAGTTGAGCCCCATGGAATGGGTACCATGCAATATGACTTCAAAGGGTCTGCATTTGCTCACCGAACCTCACCAATCCTATCACTGCTACGTTTATGCCGCTGTACACACGCTTGATTCTCTTTCGGAGACATATAAATCCATAGGTTTTAAGATTCTTACCAGTCAGGTATATTCTTAGGCATTTAATATGGGGTGTTGAGTCCACTTCGTTGAGCAAGGAGTAGCTCTTGTCTATTACATATTTGGCTTATGGAATGGTATCTGTGCTAATTTCAATCTCTGGTTTTATGCAGCACCCCAACTCACCTTTCCCCTTAAGCAAGCATAAGTTGGTTTTCTACATTTGAGATCCTGTTCTGTTTTGTAATTCAGTTCCTGTGTAGCCAAGTTTACATTCCGTGTATTAGTGATATCTTATGATGTTTCTTTTTCTGTGTGACTTATCTCACTTAGAATCATCGTACCTGAATCCACTAATTATGCTGCTATGGGCCTGACGACATAGATTTCATTGCTGAGTGATATTGCATTGTACGTAAGTACCACAACTTCTTTATCCATTTTTCGCTTTCTGTGATATTGAACTTGTACCGTAAACGAGGATCTTGTAAACAGAGCCGTCCCAAACTTTAGGGTGGCTGTGTCTTTTTGATTTTAATTTCCCTAAGCTATAGGACCATAAGTGGAAGTGCCCTAGGCTCTGTTGCTTTGTTTTTTAGATGTTTCAGGAAACACCATACACTTCTCCAGAGTGGCTGTTGGCAATTTACATCCCGCCCATCAGCATAACAAGGCTCCCAGTTCTCCATGGCCTATCCTGCCTTTCTGGATTTTACACTTTTTTCAGATGGCCCTTTTGACCGGGGGGCAGTGAGACTTCATTGTAGTGCAGATTTCCTTTGCAAGCTTGCTTGGTTGGCCAAAAAGGGCGTATGCGTTTTTTCCTGAATATATTCAGGAAAAAACGCATACGCCCTTTTTGGCCAAGTGCATCATTGTGGACGTTCTGCCTCTTTTCCTATGCTTTACATGCAATTCCAGTCTACCTCCTGAAATCGGTTTCCTGCAATCCTGCCCCGCTTTCAAGTCCTCTTGGCAGCCTTACTTCAATATATTTTTGGACGATAGCTGTCATTTTTAACTCTGCAGGTTTGTGAATTACAGTGTCCCTGAGCTCCTTTCTTCAACTCGCTTTCTTGTGAGCTGGCCGCAACACCGCAGGATTGCTTCAGGCCCTAGTGTGGTTCTGGCATGGCACGCTGAGCCTTTGGTTAATTCCTCTTCCTGGTGGGAAATGAGAGTTAAATTTGCCCATCCAGACACCTCCAGCTAGTCTCTCATTGGTTCTCCCTATTCCTGTTCATTTTCCGCAGAAATTGCAAACTGGGCCAAACAGGAGGTTAAAGGCACTGACTCTCCAAGTGGGGAGAGTGTTAGTAAAGCATCTGGAATGTTGCACCCGAGTACCAGGGGACAAAAACTGAGACACATTTGAACACGTTTCCCGATCACACGGTGGATCATACTCTGGGTTCCACATGCATGTTTTAGCTGAAGGAAGAATCCCTTAAACCTGGAGAGTTGAGACCCATGGAATGGCTACCATGCAATATGACTTCAAAGGGTCTGCATTTGCTCATCAAACCTCACCAATCCTATCACTGCTGCGTTTATGCCGCTGTACACATGCTTGATTCTCTTTTGGAGACATATAAATCCATAGGTTTTAAGATTATTACTAGTCAGGTATATTCTTAGGCGTTTAATATGGGGTGTAGAGTCCACTTCGTTGAGCAAGGAGTAGCTCTTGTCTATTACATATTTGGCTTATGGAATGGTATCTGTGCTAATTTCAATCTCTGGTTTTATGCAGCACCCCAACTCACCTTTCCCCTTAAGCAAGCATAAGTTGGTTTTCTACATTTGAGACCGTGTTCTGTTTTGTAATTCAGTTTCTGTGTAGCCAAGTTTACATTCCGTGTAGTAGTGATATATTATGATGTTTCTTTTTCTGTGTGACTTATCTCACTTAGAATCATCGTACCTGAATCCACTCATTATGCTGCTACGGGCCTGATGATATAGATTTCATTGCTGAGTGATATTGCATTGTACGTAAGTACCACAAATTCTTTATCCATTTTTCACCTTCTGTGATATTGAATTTGTACTGTAAATGAGGTTCTTGTAAACAGAGCTGTCCCAAACTTTGGGGTGAGTGTGTCTTTTTTATTTTAATTTCCCTAAGCTATAGGACCATAAGTGGAAGTGCCCTAGGCTCTGTTGCTTTGTTTTTTAGATGTTTCAGGAAACACCATACACTTCTCCAGAGTGGCTGTTGGCAATTTACATCCCGCCCATCAGCATAACAAGGCTCCCAGTTCTCCATGGCCTGTCCTGCCTTTCTGGATTTTACACTTTTTTCAGATGGTCCTTTTGCCCGGGGGGCAGTGAGACTTCATGGTAGTGCAGATTTCCTTTGCAAGCTTGCTTGGTTGGCCAAAAAGGGCGTATGCGTTTTTTCCTGAATATATTCAGGAAAAAACGCATACGCCCTTTTTGGCCAAGTGCATCATTGTGGACGTTCTGCCTCTTTTCCTATGCTTTACATGCAATTCCAGTCTACCTCCTGAAATTGGTTTCCTGCAATTCTGCCCCGCTTTCAAGTCCTCTTGGCAGCCTTACTTCAATATATTTTTGGACGATAGCTGTCATTTTTAACTCTGCAGGTTTGTGAATTACAGTGCCCCTGAGCTCCTTTCTTCAACTCACTTTCTTGTGAGCTGGCCGCAACACCGCAGGATTGCTTCAGGCCCTAGTGTGGTTCCGGCATGGCACGCTGAGCCTTTGGTTAATTCCACTTCCTGGTGGGAAATGAGAGTTAAATTTGCCCATCCAGACACCTCCAGCTAGTCTCTCATTGGTTCTCCCTATTCCTGTTCATTTTCCACAGAAATTGCAAACTGGGCCAAACAGGAGGTTAAAGGCACTGACTCTCCAGTGGGGAGAGTGTTAGTAAAGCGTCTGGAATGTTGCACCCGAGTACCAGGGGACGAAAAGTGAGACATTTGAACACGTTTCCCGATCACACAGTGGATCATACTCTGGGTTCCACATGCATGTTTTAGGTGAAGGAAGAATCCCTTAAACCTGGAGAGTTGAGACCCATGGAATGGGTACCATGCAATATGACTTCAAAGGGTCTGCATTTGCTCACCGAACCTCACCAATCCTATCACTGCTGCATTTATGCCGCTGTACACACGCTTGATTCTCTTTCGGAGACATATAAATCCATAGGTTTTAAGATTCTTACCAGTCAGGTATATTCTTAGGCATTTAATATGGGGTGTTGAGTCCACTTCGTTGAGCAAGGAGTAGCTCTTGTCTATTACCTATTTGGCTTATGGAATGGTATCTGTGCTAATTTCAATCTCTGGTTTTATGCAGCACCCCAACTCACCTTTCCCCTTAAGCAAGCATAAATTGGTTTTCTACATTTGAGATCCTGTTCTGTTTTGTAATTCAGTTCCTGTGTAGCCAAGTTTACATTCCGTGTATTAGTGATATCTTATGATGTTTCTTTTTCTGTGTGACTTATCTCACTTAGAATCATCGTACCTGAATCCACTCATTATGCTGCTATGGGCCTGATGACATAGATTTCATTGCTGAGTGATATTGCATTGTACGTAAGTACCACAACTTCTTTATCCATTTTTCGCTTTCTGTGATATTGAACTTGTACCGTAAACGAGGATCTTGTAAACAGAGCCGTCCCAAACTTTGGGGTGGCTGTGTCTTTTTGATTTTAATTTCCCTAAGCTATAGGACCATAAGTGGAAGTGCCCTAGGCTCTGTTGCTTTGTTTTTTAGATGTTTCAGGAAACACCATACACTTCTCCAGAGTGGCTGTTGGCAATTTACATCCCGCCCATCAGCATAACAAGGCTCCCAGTTCTCCATGGCCTATCCTGCCTTTCTGGATTTTACACTTTTTTCAGATGGCCCTTTTGACCGGGGGGCAGTGAGACTTCATTGTAGTGCAGATTTCCTTTGCAAGCTTGCTTGGTTGGCCAAAAAGCGCGTATGCGTTTTTTCCTGAATATATTCAGGAAAAAACGCATACGCCCTTTTTGGCCAAGTGCATCATTGTGGACGTTCTGCCTCTTTTCCTATGCTTTACATGCAATTCCAGTCTACCTCCTGAAATCGGTTTCCTGCAATCCTGCCCCGCTTTCGAGTCCTCTTGGCAGCCTTACTTCAATATATTTTTGGACGATAGCTGTCATTTTTAACTCTGCAGGTTTGTGAATTACAGTGTCCCTGAGCTCCTTTCTTCAACTCGCTTTCTTGTGAGCTGGCCGCAACACCGCAGGATTGCTTAAGGCCCTAGTGTGGTTCCGGCATGGCACGCTGAGCCTTTGGTTAATTCCTCTTCCTGGTGGGAAATGAGAGTTAAATTTGCCCATCCAGACACCTCCAGCTAGTCTCTCATTGGTTCTCCCTATTCCTGTTCATTTTCCGCAGAAATTGCAAACTGGGCCAAACAGGAGGTTAAAGGCACTGACTCTCCAAGTGGGGAGAGTGTTAGTAAAGCGTCTGGAATGTTGCACCCGAGTACCAGGGGACGAAAACTGAGACACATTTGAACACGTTTCCCGATCACACGGTGGATCATACTCTGGGTTCCACATGCATGTTTTAGCTGAAGGAAGAATCCCTTAAACCTGGAGAGTTGAGACCCATGGAATGGGTACCATGCAATATGACTTCAAAGGGTCTGCATTTGCTCATCAAACCTCACCAATCCTATCACTGCTGCGTTTATGCCGCTGTACACATGCTTGATTCTCTTTTGGAGACATATAAATCCATAGGTTTTAAGATTATTACTAGTCAGGTATATTCTTAGGCGATTAATATGGGGTGTAGAGTCCACTTCATTGAGCAAGGAGTAGCTCTTGTCTATTACATATTTGGCTTATGGAATGGTATCTGTGCTAATTTCAATCTCTGGTTTTATGCAGCACCCCAACTCACCTTTCCCCTTAAGCAAGCATAAGTTGGTTTTCTACATTTGAGACCGTGTTCTGTTTTGTAATTCAGTTTCTGTGTAGCCAAGTTTACATTCCGTGTAGTAGTGATATCTTATGATGTTTCTTTTTCTGTGTGACTTATCTCACTTAGAATCATCGTACCTGAATCCACTCATTATGCTGCTACGGGCCTGATGTTATAGATTTCATTGCTGAGTGATATTGCATTGTACGTAAGTACCACAAATTCTTTATCCATTTTTCACCTTCTGTGATATTGAATTTGTACTGTAAATGAGGTTCTTGTAAACAGAGCCGTCCCAAACTTTGGGGTGGCTGTGTCTTTTTTATTTTAATTTCCCTAAGCTATAGGACCATAAGTGGAAGTGCCCTAGGCTCTGTTGCTTTGTTTTTTAGATGTTTCAGGAAACACCATACACTTCTCCAGAGTGGCTGTTGGCAATTTACATCCCGCCCATCAGCATAACAAGGCTCCCAGTTCTCCATGGCCTGTCCTGCCTTTCTGGATTTTACACTTTTTTCAGATGGCCCTTTTGACCGGGGGGCAGTGAGACTTCATGGTAGTGCAGATTTCCTTTGCAAGCTTGCTTGGTTGGCCAAAAAGGGCGTATGCGTTTTTTCCTGAATATATTCAGGAAAAAACGCATACGTCCTTTTTGGCCAAGTGCATCATTGTGGACGTTCTGCCTCTTTTCCTATGCTTTACATGCAATTCCAGTCTACCTCCTGAAATCGGTTTCCTGCAATCCTGCCCCGCTTTCAAGTCCTCTTGGCAGCCTTACTTCAATATATTTTTGGACGATAGCTGTCATTTATAACTCTGCAGGTTTGTGAATTACAGTGCCCCTGAGCTCCTTTCTTCAACTCGCTTTCTTGTGAGCTGGCTGCAACACCGCAGGATTGCTTCAGGCCCTAGTGTGGTTCCGGTATGGCACGCTGAGCCTTTGGTTAATTCCTCTTCCTGGTGGGAAATGAGAGTTAAATTTGCCCGTCCAGACACCTCCAGCTAGTCTCTCATTGGTTCTCCCTATTCCTGTTCATTTTCCGCAGAAATTGCAAACTGGGCCAAACAGGAGGTTAAAGGCACTGACTCTCCAAGTGGGGAGAGTTTTAGTAAAGCGTCTGGAATGTTGCACCCGAGTACCAGGGGACAAAAACTGAGACACATTTGAACACGTTTCCCGATCACACGGTGGATCATACTCTGGGTTCCACATGCATGTTTTAGCTGAAGGAAGAATCCCTTAAACCTGGAGAGTTGAGACCCATGGAATGGGTCCCATTCAATATGACTTCAAAGGTTCTGCATTGGCTCACCGAACCTCACCAATCCTATCACTGCTGCGCTTATGCCACTGTACACACGCTTGATTCTCTTTCGGAGACATAGAAATCCATAGATTTTAAGATTCTTACTAGTCAGGTATATTCTTAGACATTTAATATGGGGTGTAGAGTCCACTTCGTTGAGCAAGGAGTAGCTCTTGTCTATTACATATTTGGCTTATGGAATGGTATCTGTGCTAATTTCAATCTCTGGTTTTATGCAGAACCCCAACTCACCTTTCCCCTTAAGCAAGCATAAGTTGGTTTTCTACATTTGAGACCGTGTTCTGTTTTGTAATTCAGTTTCTGTGTAGCCAAGTTTACATTCCGTGTAGTAGTGATATCTTATGATGTTTCTTTTTCTGTGTGACTTATCTCACTTAGAATCATCGTACCTGAATCCACTCATTATGCTGCTACGGGCCTGATGATATAGATTTCATTGCTGAGTGATATTGCATTGTACGTAAGTACCACAACTTCTTTATCCATTTTTCACCTTCTGTGATATTGAATTTGTACTGTAAATGAGGTTCTTGTAAACAGAGCCGTCCCAAACTTTGGGGTGGCTGTGTCTTTTTGATTTTAATTTCCCTAAGCTATAGGACCATAAGTGGAAGTGCCCTAGGCTCTGTTGCTTTGTTTTTTAGATGTTTCAGGAAACACCATACACTTCTCCAGAGTGGCTGTTGGCAATTTACATCCCGCCCATCAGCATAACAAGGCTCCCAGTTCTCCATGGCCTGTCCTGCCTTTCTGGATTTTACACTTTTTTCAGATGGCCCTTTTGGCCGGGGGGCAGTGAGACTTCATGGTAGTGCAGATTTCCTTTGCAAGCTTGCTTGGTTGGCCAAAAAGGGCGTATGCGTTTTTTCCTGAATATATTCAGGAAAAAACGCATACGCCCTTTTTGGCCAAGTGCATCATTGTGGACGTTCTGCCTCTTTTCCTATGCTTTACATGCAATTCCAGTCTACCTCCTGAAATTGGTTTCCTGCAATTCTGCCCCGCTTTCAAGTCCTCTTGGCAGCCTTACTTCAATATATTTTTGGACGATAGCTGTCATTTTTAACTCTGCAGGTTTGTGAATTACAGTGCCCCTGAGCTCCTTTCTTCAACTCACTTTCTTGTGAGCTGGCCGCAACACCGCAGGATTGCTTCAGGCCCTAGTGTGGTTCCGGCATGGCACGCTGAGCCTTTGGTTAATTCCACTTCCTGGTGGGAAATGAGAGTTAAATTTGCCCATCCAGACACCTCCAGCTAGTCTCTCATTGGTTCTCCCTATTCCTGTTCATTTTTCACAGAAATTGCCAACTGGGCCAAACAGGAGGTTAAAGGCACTGACTCTCCAGTGGGGAGAGTGTTAGTAAAGCGTCTGGAATGTTGCACCCGAGTACCAGGGGACGAAAAGTGAGACATTTGAACACGTTTCCCGATCACACAGTGGATCATACTCTGGGTTCCACATGCATGTTTTAGGTGAAGGAAGAATCCCTTAAACCTGGAGAGTTGAGACCCATTGAATGGGTACCATGCAATATGACTTCAAAGGGTCTGCATTTGCTCACCGAACCTCACCAATCCTATCACTGCTGCATTTATGCCGCTGTACACACGCTTGATTCTCTTTCGGAGACATATAAATCCATAGGTTTTAAGATTCTTACCAGTCAGGTATATTCTTAGGCATTTAATATGGGGTGTTGAGTCCACTTCGTTGAGCAAGGAGTAGCTCTTGTCTATTACCTATTTGGCTTATGGAATGGTATCTGTGCTAATTTCAATCTCTGGTTTTATGCAGCACCCCAACTCACCTTTCCCCTTAAGCAAGCATAAATTGGTTTTCTACATTTGAGATCCTGTTCTGTTTTGTAATTCAGTTCCTGTGTAGCCAAGTTTACATTCCGTGTATTAGTGATATCTTATGATGTTTCTTTTTCTGTGTGACTTATCTCACTTAGAATCATCGTACCTGAATCCACTCATTATGCTGCTATGGGCCTGATGACATAGATTTCATTGCTGAGTGATATTGCATTGTACGTAAGTACCACAACTTCTTTATCCATTTTTCACCTTCTGTGATATTGAATTTGTACTGTAAACGAGGATCTTGTAAACAGAGCCGTCCCAAACTTTGGGGTGGCTGTGTCTTTTTGATTTTAATTTCCCTAAGCTATAGGACCATAAGTGGAAGTGCCCTAGGCTCTGTTGCTTTGTTTTTTAGATGTTTCAGGAAACACCATACACTTCTCCAGAGTGGCTGTTGGCAATTTACATCCCGCCCATCAGCATAACAAGGCTCCCAGTTCTCCATGGCCTGTCCTGCCTTTCTGGATTTTACACTTTTTTCAGATGGCCCTTTTGACCGGGGGGCAGTGAGACTTCATGGTAGTGCAGATTTCCTTTGCAAGCTTGCTTGGTTGGCCAAAAAGGGCGTATGCGTTTTTTCCTGAATATATTCAGGAAAAAACGCATACGCCCTTTTTGGCCAAGTGCATCATTGTGGACGTTCTGCCTCTTTTCCTATGCTTTACATGCAATTCCAGTCTACCTCCTGAAATCGGTTTCCTGCAATCCTGCCCCGCTTTCAAGTCCTCTTGGCAGCCTTACTTCAATATATTTTTGGACGATAGCTGTCATTTTTAACTCTGCAGGTTTGTGAATTACAGTGCCCCTGAGCTCCTTTCTTCAACTCGCTTTCTTGTGAGCTGGCTGCAACACCGCAGGATTGCTTCAGGCCCTAGTGTGGTTCCGGTATGGCACGCTGAGCCTTTGGTTAATTCCTCTTCCTGGTGGGAAATGAGAGTTAAATTTGCCCGTCCAGACACCTCCAGCTAGTCTCTCATTGGTTCTCCCTATTCCTGTTCATTTTCCGCAGAAATTGCAAACTGGGCCAAACAGGAGGTTAAAGGCACTGACTCTCCAAGTGGGGAGAGTTTTAGTAAAGCGTCTGGAATGTTGCACCCGAGTACCAGGGGACAAAAACTGAGACACATTTGAACACGTTTCCCGATCACACGGTGGATCATACTCTGGGTTCCACATGCATGTTTTAGCTGAAGGAAGAATCCCTTAAACCTGGAGAGTTGAGACCCATGGAATGGGTCCCATTCAATATGACTTCAAAGGTTCTGCATTGGCTCACCGAACCTCACCAATCCTATCACTGCTGCGCTTATGCCACTGTACACACGCTTGATTCTCTTTCGGAGACATAGAAATCCATAGATTTTAAGATTCTTACTAGTCAGGTATATTCTTAGACATTTAATATGGGGTGTAGAGTCCACTTCGTTGAGCAAGGAGTAGCTCTTGTCTATTACATATTTGGCTTATGGAATGGTATCTGTGCTAATTTCAATCTCTGGTTTTATGCAGAACCCCAACTCACCTTTCCCCTTAAGCAAGCATAAGTTGGTTTTCTACATTTGAGACCGTGTTCTGTTTTGTAATTCAGTTTCTGTGTAGCCAAGTTTACATTCCGTGTAGTAGTGATATCTTATGATGTTTCTTTTTCTGTGTGACTTATCTCACTTAGAATCATCGTACCTGAATCCACTCATTATGCTGCTACGGGCCTGATGATATAGATTTCATTGCTGAGTGATATTGCATTGTACGTAAGTACCACAACTTCTTTATCCATTTTTCACCTTCTGTGATATTGAATTTGTACTGTAAATGAGGTTCTTGTAAACAGAGCCGTCCCAAACTTTGGGGTGGCTGTGTCTTTTTGATTTTAATTTCCCTAAGCTATAGGACCATAAGTGGAAGTGCCCTAGGCTCTGTTGCTTTGTTTTTTAGATGTTTCAGGAAACACCATACACTTCTCCAGAGTGGCTGTTGGCAATTTACATCCCGCCCATCAGCATAACAAGGCTCCCAGTTCTCCATGGCCTGTCCTGCCTTTCTGGATTTTACACTTTTTTCAGATGGCCCTTTTGGCCGGGGGGCAGTGAGACTTCATGGTAGTGCAGATTTCCTTTGCAAGCTTGCTTGGTTGGCCAAAAAGGGCGTATGCGTTTTTTCCTGAATATATTCAGGAAAAAACGCATACGCCCTTTTTGGCCAAGTGCATCATTGTGGACGTTCTGCCTCTTTTCCTATGCTTTACATGCAATTCCAGTCTACCTCCTGAAATCGGATTCCTGCAATTCTGCCCCGCTTTCAAGTCCTCTTGGCAGCCTTACTTCAATATATTTTTGGACGATAGCTGTCATTTTTAACTCTGCAGGTTTGTGAATTACAGTGCCCCTGAGCTCCTTTCTTCAACTCACTTTCTTGTGAGCTGGCCGCAACACCGCAGGATTGCTTCAGACCCTAGTGTGGTTCCGGCATGGCACGCTGAGCCTTTGGTTAATTCCTCTTCCTGGTGGGAAATGAGAGTTAAATTTGCCCGTCCAGACACCTCCAGTTAGTCTCTCATTGGTTCTCCCTATTCCTGTTCATTTTCCGCAGAAATTGCAAACTGGGCCAAACAGGAGGTTAAAGGCACTGACTCTCCAAGTGGGGAGAGTGTTAGTAAAGCGTCTGGAATGTTGCACCCGAGTACCAGGGGACAAAAACTGAGACACATTTGAACACGTTTCCCGATCACACGGTGGATCATACTCTGGGTTCCACATGCATGTTTTAGCTGAAGGAAGAATCCCTTAAACCTGGAGAGTTGAGACCCATGGAATGGGTACCATGCAATATGACTTCAAAGGGTCTGCATTGGCTCACCGAACCTCACCAATCCTATTACTGCTGCATTTATGCCTCTGTAGAAACGCTTGATTCTCTTTCGGAGACATATAAATCCATAGATTTTAAGATTCTTACTAGTCAGGTATATTCTTAGACGTTTAATATGGGGTGTTGAGTCCTCTTCGTTGAGCAAGGAGTAGCTCTTGTCTATTACATATTTGGCTTATGGAACGGTGTCTGTGCTAATTTCAATCTCTGGTTTTATGCAGCACCCCAACTCACCTTTCCCCTTAAGCAAGCATAAGTTGGTTTTCTACATTTGAGACCTTGTTCTGTTTTGTAATTCAGTTCCTGTGTAGCCAAGTTTACATTCCGTGTATTAGTGATATCTTATGATGTTTCTTTTTCTGTGTGACTTATCTCACTTAGAATCATCGTACCTGAATCCACTCATTATGCTGCTATGGGCCTGATGACATAGATTTCATTGCTGAGTGATATTGCATTGTACGTAAGTACTACAACTTCTTTATCCATTTTTCGCTTTCTGTGATATTGAACTTGTACCGTAAACGAGGTTCTTGTAAACAGAGCCGTCCCAAACTTTGGGGTGGCTGTGTCTTTTTGATTTTAATTTCCCTAAGCTATACGACCATAAGTGGAAGTGCCCTAGGCTCTGTTGCTTTGTTTTTTAGATGTTTCAGGAAACACCATACACTTCTCCAGAGTGGCTGTTGGCAATTTACATCCCGCCCATCAGCATAACAAGGCTCCCAATTCTCCATGAGCTGTCCTGCCTTTCTTAATTTTACACTTTTTTCAGATGGCCCTTTTGACTGGGGGGCAGTGAGACTTCATTGTACTGCAGATTTCCTTTGCAAGCTTGCTTGGTTGGCCAAAAAGCGCGTATGCGTTTTTTTCTGAATATATTCAGGAAAAAACGCATACGCCCTTTTTGGCCAAGTGCATCATTGTGGACGTTCTGCCTCTTTTCCTATGCTTTACATGCAATTCCAGTCTACCTCCTGAAATCGGATTCCTGCAATTCTGCCCCGCTTTCAAGTCCTCTTGGCAGCCTTACTTCAATATATTTTTGGACGATAGCTGTCATTTTTAACTCTGCAGGTTTGTGAATTACAGTGCCCCTGAGCTCCTTTCTTCAACTCGCTTTCTTGTGAGCTGGCCGCAACACCGCAGGATTGCTTCAGGCCCTAGTGTGGTTCCGGCATGGCATGCTGAGCCTTTGGTTAATTCCTCTTCCTGGTGGGAAATGAGAGTTAAATTTGCCCGTCCAGACACCTCCATCTAGTCTCTCATTGGTTCTCCCTATTCCTGTTCATTTTCCGCAGAAATTGCAAACTGGGCCAAACAGGAGGTTAAAGGCACTGACTCTCCAAGTGGGGAGAGTGTTAGTAAAGCATCTGGAATGTTGCACCCGAGTACCAGGGGACGAAATCTGACACATTTGAACACGTTTCCCGATCACACGGTGGATCATACTCTGGGTTCCACATGCATGTTTTAGCTGAAGGAAGAATCCCTTAAACCTGGAGAGTTGAGACCCATGGAATGGGTACCATGCAATATGACTTCAAAGGGTCTGCATTGGCTCACCGAACCTCACCAATCCTATTACTGCTGCATTTATGCCTCTGTAGAAAAGCTTGATTCTCTTTCGGAGACATATAAATCCATAGATTTTAAGATTCTTACTAGTCAGGTATATTCTTAGACGTTTAATATGGGGTGTTGAGTCCTCTTCGTTGAGCAAGGAGTAGCTCTTGTCTATTACATATTTGGCTTATGGAACGGTATCTGTGCTAATTTCAATCTCTGGTTTTATGCAGCACCCCAACTCACCTTTCCCCTTAAGCAAGCATAAGTTGGTTTTCTACATTTGAGACCTTGTTCTGTTTTGTAATTCAGTTCCTGTGTAGCCAAGTTTACATTCCGTGTATTAGTGATATCTTATGATGTTTCTTTTTCTGTGTGACTTATCTCACTTAGAATCATCGTACCTGAATCCACTCATTATGCTGCTATGGGCCTGATGACATAGATTTTATTGCTGAGTGATATTGCATTGTACGTAAGTACTACAACTTCTTTATCCATTTTTCGCTTTCTGTGATATTGAACTTGTACCGTAAACGAGGTTCTTGTAAACAGAGCCGTCCCAAACTTTGGGGTGGCTGTGTCTTTTTGATTTTAATTTCCCTAAGCTATACGACCATAAGTGGAAGTGCCCTAGGCTCTGTTGCTTTGTTTTTTAGATGTTTCAGGAAACACCATACACTTCTCCAGAGTGGCTGTTGGCAATTTACATCCCGCCCATCAGCATAACAAGGCTCCCAATTCTCCATGAGCTGTCCTGCCTTTCTGGATTTTACACTTTTTTCAGATGGCCCTTTTGACTGGGGGGCAGTGAGACTTCATTGTACTGCAGATTTCTTTGCAAGCTTGCTTGGTTGGCCAAAAAGGGCGTATGCGTTTTTTCCTGAATATATTCAGGAAAAAACGCATACGCCCTTTTTGGCCAAGTGCATCATTGTGGACGTTCTGCCTCTTTTCCTATGCTTTACATGCAATTCCAGTCTACCTCCTGAAATCGGATTCCTGCAATTCTGCCCCGCTTTCAAGTCCTCTTGGCAGCCTTACTTCAATATATTTTTGGACGATAGCTGTCATTTATAACTCTGCAGGTTTGTGAATTACAGTGCCCCTGAGCTCCTTTCTTCAACTCGCTTTCTTGTGAGCTGGCCGCAACACCGCAGCATGGCTTCAGGCCCTAGTGTGGTTCCGGCATGGCACGCTGAGCCTTTGGTTAATTCCTCTTCCTGGTGGGAAATGAGAGTTAAATTTGCCCGTCCAGACACCTCCAGCTAGTCTCTCATTGGTTCTCCCTATTCCTGTTCATTTTCCGCAGAAATTGCAAACTGGGCCAAACAGGAGGTTAAAGGCACTGACTCTCCAAGTGGGGAGAGTGTTAGTAAAGCATCTGGAATGTTGCACCCGAGTACCAGCGGACGAAAACTGACACATTTGAACACGTTTTCCGATCACACGGTGGATCATACTCTGGGTTCCACATGCATGTTTTAGCTGAAGGAAGAATCCCTTAAACCTGGAAAGTTGAGACCCAAGGAATAGGTACCACGCAATATGACTTCAAAGGGTCTGCATTTGCTCACCGAACGTCACCAATCCTATCACTGCTGCGCTTATGCCGCTGTACACACGCTTGATTCTCTTTCGGAGACAAATAAGTCCATAGGTTTTAAGATTCTTACTAGTCAGGTATATTCTTAGGCGTTTAATATGGGTTGTTGTGTCCTCTTCGTTGAGCAAGGAGTAGCTCTTGTCTATTACATATTTGGCTTGTGGAACGGTATCTGTGCTAATTTCAATCTCTGGTTTTATGCAGCACCCCAACTCACCTTTCCCCTTAAGCAAGCATAAGTTGGTTTTCTACATTTGACACCCTGTTCTGTTTTGTAATTCAGTTCCTGTGTAGCCAAGTTTACATTCCGTGTAGTAGTGATATCTTATGATGTTTCTTTTTCTGTGTGACTTATCTTACTTAGAATCATCGTACCTGAATCCACTCATTATGCTGTTACGGGCCTGATGACATACATTTCATTGCTGAGTGATATTGCATTGTACGTAAGTACCACAACTTCTTTATCCATTTTTCGCTTTCTGTGATATAGAACTTGTACCGTAAACGAGGTTCTTGTAAACAGAGCCGTCCCAAACTTTAGGGTGGCTGTGTCTTTTTGATTTTAATTTCCCTAAGCTATAGGACCATAAGTGGAAGTGCCCTAGGCTCTGTTGCTTTGTTTTTTAGATGTTTCAGGAAACACCATACACTTCTCCAGAGTGGCTGTTGGCAATTTACATCCCGCCCATCAGCATAACAAGGCTCCCAGTTCTCCATGGCCTGTCCTGCCTTTCTGGATGTTACACTTTTTTCAGATGGCCCTTTTGACCGGGGGGCAGTGAGACTTCATTGTAGTGCAGATTTCCTTTGCAAGCTTGGTTGGTTGGCCAAAAAGGGCGTATGCGTTTTTTCCTGAATATATTCAGGAAAAAACGCATACGCCCTTTTTGGCCAAGTGCATCATTGTGGACGTTCTGCCTCTTTTCCTATGCTTTACATGCAATTCCAGTCTACCTCCTGAAACCGGTTTCCTGCAATTCTGCCCCGCTTTCAAGTCCTCTTGGCAGCCTTACTTCAATATATTTTTGGACAATAGCTGTCATTTATAACTCTGCAGGTTTGTGAATTACAGTGCCCCTGAGCTCCTTTCTTCAACTCGCTTTCTTGTGAGCTGGCCGCAACACCGCAGCATTGCTTCAGGCCCTAGTGTGGTTCCGGAATGGCATGCTGAGCCTTTGGTTAATTCCTCTTCCTGGTGGGAAATGAGAGTTAAATTTGCCCGTCCAGACACCTCCAGCTAGTCTCTCATTGGTTCTCCCTATTCCTGTTCATTTTCCGCAGAAATTGCAAACTGGGCCAAACAGGAGTTTAAAGGCACTGACTCTCCAAGTGGGGAGAGTGTTAGTAAAGCGTCTGGAATGTTGCACCCGAGTACCAGGGGACGAAACCTGAGACACATTTGAACACGTTTCCCGATCACACGGTGGATCATACTCTGGGTTCCAAATGCATGTTTTAGCTGAAGGAAGAATCCCTTAAACCTGGAGAGTTGAGACCCATGGAATGGGTACCATGCAATATGACTTCAAAGGGTCTGCATTTGCTCACCGAACCTCACCAATCCTATCACTGCTGCGTTTATGCCACTGTACACACGCTTGATTCTCTTTCGGAGACATAGAAATCCATAGGTTTTAAGATTCTTACTAGTCAGGTATATTCTTAGGCGTTTAATATGGGGTGTTGATTCCACTTGGTTGAGAAAGGAGTAGCTCTTGTCTATTACATATTTGGCTTATGGAACGGTATCTGTGCTAATTTCAATCTCTGGTTTTATGCAGCACCCCAACTCACCTTTCCCCTTAAGAAAGCATAAGTTGGTTTTCTACATTTGAGACCCTGTTCTGTTTTGTAATTCTGTTCCTGTGTAGCCAAGTTTACATTCCGTGTATTAGTGATATCTTATGATGTTTCTTTTTCTGTGTGACTTATCTCACTTAGAATCATCGTACCTGAATCCACTCATTATGCTGCTATGGGCCTGATGACATAGATTTCATTGCTGAGTGATATTGCATTGTACGTACCTACCACAACTTCTTTATCCATTTTTCGCTTTCTGTGATATTGAACTCGAACTGTAAACGAGGTTCTTGTAAACAGAGCTGTCCCAAACTTTGGGGTGACTGTGACTTTTTGATTTTAATTTCCCTAAGCTATAGGACCATAAGTGGAAGTGCCCTAGGCTCTGTTGCTTTGTTTTGTAGATGTTTCAGGAAACACCATACACTTCTCCAGAGTGGCTGTTGGCAATTTACATCCCGCCCATCAGCATAACAAGGTTCCCAGTTCTCCATGGCCAGTCCTGCCTTTCTGGATTTTACACTTTTTTCAGATGGCCCTTTTGACCGGGGGGCAGTGAGACTTCATTGTAGTGCAGATTTCCTTTGCAAGCTTGCTTGGTTGGCCAAAAAGGGCGTATGCGTTTTTTCCCGTATATATTCAGGAAAAAACGCATACGCCCTTTTTGGCCAAGTGCATCATTGTGGACGTTCTGCCTCTTTTCCTATGCTTTACATGCAATTCCAGTCTACCTCCTGAAATCGGTTTCCTGCAATTCTGCCCCGCATTCAAGTCCTCTTGGCAGCCTTACTTCAATATATTTTTGGACGATAGCTGTCATTTTTAACTCTGCAGGTTTGTGTATTACAGTGACCCTGAGCTGCTTTCTTCAACTCGCTTTCTTGTGAGCTGGCCGCAACACCGCAGGATTGCTTCAGGCCCTAGTGTGGTTCCGGCATGGCACGCTGAGCCTTTGGTTAATTCCTCTTCCTGGTGGGAAATGAGAGTTAAATTTGCCCATCCAGACACCTCCAGCTAGTCTCTCATTGGTTCTCCCTATTTCTGTTCATTTTCCGCAGAAATTGCAAACTGGGCCAAACAGGAGGTTAAAGGCACTGTCTCTCCAAGTGGGGAGAGTGTTAGTAAAGCGTCTGGAATGTTGCACCCGAGTACCAGGGGACGAAACCTGAGACACATTTGAACACGTTTCCCGATCACACGGTGGATCATACTCTGGGTTCCAAATGCATGTTTTAGCTGAAGGAAGAATCCCTTAAACCTGGAGAGTTGAGACCCATGGAATGGGTACCATGCAATATGACTTCAAAGGGTCTGCATTTGCTCACCGAACCTCACCAATCCTATCACTGCTGCGTTTATGCCACTGTACACACGCTTGATTCTCTTTCGGAGACATAGAAATCCATAGGTTTTAAGATTCTTACTAGTCAGGTATATTCTTAGGCGTTTAATATGGGGTGTTGATTCCACTTGGTTGAGAAAGGAGTAGCTCTTGTCTATTACATATTTGGCTTATGGAACGGTATCTGTGCTAATTTCAATCTCTGGTTTTATGCAGCACCCCAACTCACCTTTCCCCTTAAGAAAGCATAAGTTGGTTTTCTACATTTGAGACCCTGTTCTGTTTTGTAATTCAGTTCCTGTGTAGCCAAGTTTACATTCCGTGTAGTAGTGATATCTTATGATGTTTCTTTTTCTGTGTGACTTATCTCACTTAGAATCATCGTACCTGAATCCACTCATTATGCTGCTATGGGCCTGATGACATAGATTTCATTGCTGAGTGATATTGCATTGTACGTAAGTACCACAACTTCTTTATCCATTTTTCACTTTCTGTGATATTGAACTTGTACTGTAAACGAGGTTCTTGTAAACAGAGCCATCCCAAACTTTGGGGTGGCTGTGTCTTTTTGATTTTAATTTCCCTAAGCTATAGGACCATAAGTGGAAGTGCCCTAGGCTCTGTTGCTTTGTTTTGTAGATGTTTCAGGAAACACCATACACTTCTCCAGAGTGGCTGTTGGCAATTTACATCCCGCCCATCAGCATAACAAGGCTCCCAGTTCTCCATGGCCTGTCCTGCCTTTCTGGATTTTACACTTTTTTCAGATGGCCCTTTTGACTGGGGGGCAGTGAGACTTCATTGTAGTGCAGATTTCCTTTGCAAGCTTGCTTGGTTGGCCAAAAAGGGCGTATGCGTTTTTTCCTGAATATATTCAGGAAAAAACGCATACGCCCTTTTTGGCCAAGTGCATCATTGTGGACATTCTGTCTCTTTTCCTATGCTTTACATGCAATTCCAGTCTACCTCCTGAAATCGGATTCCTGCAATTCTGCCCCGCTTTCGCGTCCTCTTGGCAGCCTTACTTCAATATATTTTTGGACGATAGCTGTCATTTTTAACTCTGCAGGTTTGTGAATTACAGTGCCCCTGAGCTCCTTTCTTCAACTCGCTTTCTTGTGAGCTGGCCGCAACACCGCAGGATTGCTTCAAGCCCTAGTGTGGTTCCGGCATGGCACGCTGAGCCTTTGGTTAATTCCTCTTCCTGGTGGGAAATGAGAGTTAAATTTGCCCATCCAGACACCTCCAGCTAGTCTCTCATTGGTTCTCCCTATTCCTGTTCATTTTCCGCAGAAATTGCAAACTGGGCCAAACAGGAGGTTAAAGGCAGTGACTCTCCAAGTGGGGAGAGTGTTAGTAAAGCGTCTGGAATGTTGCACCCGAGTACCAGGGGACGAAAACTGAGACACATTTGAACACGTTTCCCGATCACACGGTGGATCATACTCTGGGTTCCACATGCATGTTTTAGCTGAAGGAAGAATCCCTTAAACCTGGAGAGTTGAGACCCATGGAATGGCTACCATGCAATATGACTTCAAAGGGTCTGCATTTGCTCATCAAACCTCAGAAATCCTATCACTGCTGCGTTTATGCCGCTGTACACATGCTTGATTCTCTTTTGGAGACATATAAATCCATAGGTTTTAAGATTATTACTAGTCAGGTATATTCTTAGGCGATTAATATGGGGTGTAGAGTCCACTTCGTTGAGCAAGGAGTAGATCTTGTCTATTACATATTTGGCTTATGGAATGGTATCTGTGCTAATTTCAATCTCTGGTTTTATGCAGAACCCCAACTCACCTTTCCCCTTAAGCAAGCATAAGTTGGTTTTCTACATTTGAGACCGTGTTCTGTTTTGTAATTCAGTTTCTGTGTAGCCAAGTTTACATTCCGTGTAGTAGTGATATCTTATGATGTTTCCTTTTCTGTGTGACTTATCTCACTTAGAATCATCGTACCTGAATCCACTCATTATGCTGCTACGGGCCTGATGATATAGATTTCATTGCTGAGTGATATTGCATTGTACGTAAGTACCACAAATTCTTTATCTATTTTTCACCTTCTGTGATATTGAATTTGTACTGTAAATGAGGTTCTTGTAAACAGAGCCGTCCCAAACTTTGGGGTGACTGTGTCTATTTGATTTTAATTTCCCTAAGCTATAGGACCATAAGTGGAAGTGCCCTAGGCTCTGTTGCTTTGTTTTTTAGATGTTTCAGGAAACACCATACACTTCTCCAGAGTGGCTGTTGGCAATTTACATCCCGCCCATCAGCATAACAAGGCTCCCAGTTCTCCATGGCCTGTCCTGCCTTTCTGGATTTTACACTTTTTTCAGATGGCCCTTTTGACCGGGGGGCAGTGAGACTTCATTGTAGTGCAGATTTCCTTTGCAAGCTTGCTTGGTTGGCCAAAAAGGGCGTATGCGTTTTTTCCTGAATATATTCAGGAAAAAACGCATACGTCCTTTTTGGCCAAGTGCATCATTGTGGACGTTCTGCCTCTTTTCCTATGCTTTACATGCAATTCCAGTCTACCTCCTGAAATCGGTTTCCTGCAATTCTGCCCCGCTTTCAAGTCCTCTTGGCAGCCTTACTTCAATATATTTTTGGACGATAGCTGTCATTTATAACTCTGCAGGTTTGTGAATTACAGTGCCCCTGAGCTCCTTTCTTCAACTCGCTTTCTTGTGAGCTGGCCGCAACACCGCAGCATTGCTTCAGGCCATAGTGTGGTTCTGGCATGGCACGCTGAGCCTTTGGTTAATTCCTCTTCCTGGTGGGAAATGAGAGTTAAATTTGCCCGTCCAGACACCTCCAGCTAGTCTCTCACTGGTTCTCCCTATTCCTGTTCATCTTCCGCAAAAATTGCAAACTGGGTCAAACAGGAGGTTAAAGGCACTGACTCTCCAAGTGGGGAGAGTGTTAGTAAAGCGTCTGGAATGTTGCACCCGAGTACCAGGGGACAAAACCTGAGACACATTTGAACATGTTTCCCGATCACACGGTGGATCATACTCTGGGTTCCACATGCATGTTTTAGGTGAAGGAAGAATCCCTTAAACCTGGAAAGTTGAGACCCATGGAATGGGTACCATGCAATATGACTTCAAAGGTTCTGCATTGGCTCACCGAACCTCACCAATCCTATCACTCCTGCGCTTATGCCACTGTACACACGCTTGATTCTCTTTCGGAGACATATAAATCCATAGGTTTTAAGATTCTTCCTAGTCAGGTATATTCTTTGACGTTTAATATGGGGTGTTGAGTCCTCTTCGTTGAGCAAGGAGTAGCTCTTGTCTATTACATATTTGGCTTATGGAACGGTATCTGTGCTAATTTCAATCTCTGGTTTTATGCAGCACCACAACTCACCTTTCCCCTTAAGCAAGCATAAGTTGGTTTTCTACATTTGAGACTTTGTTCTGTTTTGTAATTCAGTTCCTGTGTAGCCAAGTTTATATTCCATGTATTAGTGATATCTTATGATGTTTCTTTTTCTGTGTGACTTATCTCACTTAGAATCATCGTACCTGAATCCACTCATTATGCTGCTATGGGCCTGATGACATAGATTTCATTGCTGAGTGATATTGCATTGTACGTAAGTACCAAAACTTCTTTATCCATTTTTCGCTTTCTATGATATTGAACTTGTACCGTAAACGAGGTTCTTGTAAACAGAGCCGTCCCAAACTTTGGGGTGGCTGTGTCTTTTTGATTTTAATTTCCCTAAGCTATAGGACCATAAGTGGAAGTGCCCTAGGCTCTGTTGCTTTGTTTTTTAGATGTTTCAGGAAACACCATACACTTCTCCAGAGTGGCTGTTGGCAATTTACATCCCGCCCATCAGCATAACAAGGCTCCCAGTTCTCCATGGCCTGTCCGGCCTTTCTGGATTTTTCACTTTTTTCAGATGGCCCTTTTGACTGGGGGGCAGTGAGACTTCATTGTAGTGCAGATTTCCTTTGCAAGCTTGCTTGGTTGGCCAAAAAGGGCGTATGCGTTTTTTCCTGAATATATTCAGGAAAAAACGCATACGCCCTTTTTGGCCAAGTGCATCATTGTGGACATTCTGTCTCTTTTCCTATGCTTTACATGCAATTCCAGTCTACCTCCTGAAATCGGATTCCTGCAATTCTGCCCCGCTTTCAAGTCCTCTTGGCAGCCTTACTTCAATATATTTTTGGACGATAGCTGTCATTTTTAACTCTGCAGGTTTGTGAATTACAGTGCCCCTGAGCTCCTTTCTTCAACTCGCTTTCTTGTGAGCTGGCCGCAACACCGCAGGATTGCTTCAGGCCCTAGTGTGGTTCTGGCATTGCATGCTGAGCCTTTGGTTAATTCCTCTTCCTGGTGGGAAATGAGAGTTAAATTTGCCCGTCCAGACACCTCCAGCTAGTCTCTCATTGGTTCTCCCTATTCCTGTTCATTTTCCGCAGAAATTGCAAACTGGGCCAAACAGGAGGTTAAAGGCACTGACTCTCCAAGTGGGGAGAGTGTTAGTAAAGCGTCTGGAATGTTGCACCCGAGTACCAGGGGACGAAATCTGACACATTTGAACACGTTTCCCGATCACACGGTGGATCATACTCTGGGTTCCACATGCATGTTTTAGCTGAAGGAAGAATCCCTTAAACCTGGAGAGTTGAGACCCATGGAATGGGTACCATGCAATATGACTTCAAAGGGTCTGCATTTGCTCACCGAACCTCACCAATCCTATTACTGCTGCATTTATGCCTCTGTAGACACGCTTGATTCTCTTTCGGAGACATATAAATCCATAGGTTTTAAGATTCTTACTAGTCAGGTATATTCTTAGGCATTTAATATGGGGTGTAGAGTCCACTTTGTTGAGCAAGGAGTAGCTCTTGTCTATTACCTATTTGGCTTATGGAATGGTATCTGTGCTAATTTCAATCTCTGGTTTTATGCAGCACCCCAACTCACCTTTCCCCTTAAGCAAGCATAAGTTGGTTTTCTACATTTGAGATCCTGTTCTGTTTTGTAATTCAGTTCCTGTGTAGCCAAGTTTACATTCCGTGTATTAGTGATATCTTATGATGTTTCTTTTTCTGTGTGACTTATTTCACTTAGAATCATCGTACCTGAATCCACTCATTATGCTGCTATGGACCTGATGACATAGATTTCATTCCTGAGTGATATTGCATTGTACGTAAGTACCACAACATCTTTATCCATTTTTCACTTTCTGCGATATTGATCTTGTACCATAAACGAGATTCTTGTAAACAGAGCCGGCCCAAACTTTGGGGTGGCTGTGTCTTTTTGATTTTAATTTCCCTAAGCTATAGGACCATAAGTGGAAGTGCCCTAGGCTCTGTTGCTTTGTTTTTTAGATGTTTCAGGAAACACCATACACTTCTCCAGAGTGGCTGTTGGCAATTTACATCCCGCCCATCAGCATAACAAGGCTCCCAGTTCTCCATGGCCTGTCCTGCCTTTCTGGATTTTATACTTTTTTCAGATGGCCCTTTTGACCGGGGGGCAGTGAGACTTCATTGTACTGCAGATTTCCTTTGCAAGCTTGCTTGGTTGGCCAAAAAGGGTGTATGCGTTTTTTCCTGAATATATTCAGGAAAAAACGCATACGCCCTTTTTGGCCAAGTGCATCATTGTGGACGTTCTGCCTCTTTTCCTATGCTTTACATGCAATTCCAGTCTACCTCCTGAAATCGGATTCCTGCAATTCTGCCCCGCTTTCAAGTCCTCTTGGCAGCCTTACTTCAATATATTTTTGGACGATAGCTGTCATTTTTAACTCTGCAGGTTTGTGAATTACAGTGCCCCTGAGCTCCTTTCTTCAACTCGCTTTCTTGTGAGCTGGCCGCAACACCGCAGGATTGCTTCAGGCCCTAGTGTGGTTCCGGCATGGCACGCTGAGCCTTTGGTTAATTACTCTTCCTGGTGGGAAATGAGAGTTAAATTTGCCCATCCAGACACCTCCAGCTAGTCTCTCATTGGTTCTCCCTATTCCTGTTCATTTTCCGCAGAAATTGCAAACTGGGCCAAACAGGAGGTTAAAGGCACTGACTCTCCAAGTGGGGAGAGTTTTAGTAAAGCGTCTGGAATGTTGCACCCGAGTACCAGGGGACAAAAACTGAGACACATTTGAACACGTTTCCCGATCACACGGTGGATCATACTCTGGGTTCCACATGCATGTTTTAGCTGAAGGAAGAATCCCTTAAACCTGGAGAGTTGAGACCCATGGAATGGGTACCATGCAATATGACTTCAAAGGTTCTGCATTGGCTCACCGAACCTCACCAATCCTATCACTGCTGCGCTTATGCCACTGTACACACGCTTGATTCTCTTTCGGAGACATAGAAATCCATAGATTTTAAGATTCTTACTAGTCAGGTATATTCTTATACGTTTAATATGGGGTGTTGAGTCCTCTTCGTTGAGCAAGGAGTAGCTCTTCTCTATTACATATTTGGCTTATGGAACGGTATCTGTGCTAATTTCAATCTCTGGTTTTATGCAGCACCCCAACTCACCTTTCCCCTTAAGCAAGCATAAGTTGGTTTTCTACATTTGAGATCCTGTTCTGTTTTGTAATTCAGTTCCTGTGTAGCCAAGGTAACATTCCATGTAGTAGTGATATCTTATGATGTTTCTTTTTCTGTGTGACTTATTTCACTTAGAATCATCGTACCTGAATCCACTCATTATGCTGCTATGGGCCTGATGATATACATTTCATTGCTGAGTGATATTGCATTGTACGTAAGTACCACAAATTCTTTATCCATTCTTGGCTTTCTGTGATATTGAACTTGTACCGTAAACGAGGTTCTTGTAAACAGAGCCGTCCCAAACTTTATGGTGGCTGTGTCTTTTTGATTTTAATTTCCCTAAGCTATACGACCATAAGTGGAAGTGCCCTAGGCTCTGTTACTTTGTTTTGTAGATGTTTCAGGAAACACCATACACTTCTCCAGAGAGGCTATTGGCAATTTACATCCCGGCCATCAGCATAACAAGGCTCCCAGTTCTCCATGGCCTGTCCTGCCTTTCTGGATTTTATACTTTTTTCAGATGGCCCTTTTGACCGGGGGGGCAGTGAGACTTCATTGTAGTGCAGATTTCCTTTGCAAGCTTGCTTGGTTGGCCAAAAAGGGCGTATGCGTTTTTTCCTGAATATATTCAGGAAAAAACGCATACGCCCTTTTTGGCCAAGTGCATCATTGTGGACGTTCTGCCTCTTTTCCTATGCTTTACATGCAATTCCAGTCTACCTCCTGAAATCGGTTTCCTGCAATTCTGCCCCGCTTTCAAGTCCTCTTGGCAGCCTTACTTCAATATATTTTTGGACGATAGCTGTCATTTATAACTCTGCAGGTTTGTGAATTACAGTGCCCCTGAGCTCCTTTCTTCAACTCGCTTTCTTGTGAGCTGGCCGCAACACCGCAGCATGGCTTCAGGCCCTAGTGTGGTTCCGGCATGGCACGCTGAGCCTTTGGTTAATTCCTCTTCCTGGTGGGAAATGAGAGTTAAATTTGCCCGTCCAGACACCTCCAGCTAGTCTCTCATTGGTTCTCCCTATTCCTGTTCATTTTCCGCAGAAATTGCAAACTGGGCCAAACAGGAGGTTAAAGGCACTGACTCTCCAAGTGGGGAGAGTGTTAGTAAAGCGACTGGAATGTTGCACCCGAGTACCAGGGGACGAAAACTGAGACACATTTGAACACGTTTCCCGATCACACGGTGGATCATACTCTGGGTTCCACATGCATGTTTTAGCTGAAGGAAGAATCCCTTAAACCTGGAGAGTTGAGACCCATGGAATGGGTACCATGCAATATGACTTCAAAGGGTCTGCATTTGCTCACCGAACCTCACCAATCTTATCACTGCTGCACTTATGCCGCTGTACACACGCTTGATTCTCTTTCGGAGACATATAAATCCATAGGTGTTAAGATTCTTACTAGTCAGGTATATTCTTAGGCATTTAATATGGGGTGTTGAGTCCACTTCGTTGAGCAAGGAGTAGCTCTTGTCTATTACCTATTTGGCTTATGGAATGGTATCTGTGCTAATTTCAATCTCTGGTTTTATGCAGCACCCCAACTCACCTTTCCCCTTAAGCAAGCATAAGTTGGTTTTCTACATTTGAGATCCTGTTCTGTTTTGTAATTCAGTTCCTGTGTAGCCAAGTTTACATTCCGTGTATTAGTGATATCTTATGATGTTTCTTTTTCTGTGTGACTTATTTCACTTAGAATCATCGTACCTGAATCCACTCATTATGCTGCTACGGGCCTGATGACATAGATTTCATTCCTGAGTGATATTGCATTGTACGTAAGTACCACAACTTCTTTATCCATTTTTCACTTTCTGCTATATTGAACTTGTACCATAAACGAGATTCTTGTAAACAGAGCCGTCCCAAACTTTGGGGTGGCTGTGTCTTTTTGATTTTAATTTCCCTAAGCTATAGGACCATAAGTGGAAGTGCCCTAGGCTCTGTTGCTTTGTTTTTTAGATGTTTCAGGAAACACCATACACTTCTCCAGAGTGGCTGTTGGCAATTTACATCCCGCCCATCAGCATAACAAGGCTCCCAGTTCTCCATGGCCTGTCCTGCCTTTCTGGATTTTATACTTTTTTCAGATGGCCCTTTTGACCGGGGGGCAGTGAGACTTCATTGTAGTGCAGATTTCCTTTGCAAGCTTGCTTGGTTGGCCAAAAAGGGCGTATGCGTTTTTTCCTGAATATATTCAGGAAAAAACGCATACGCCCTTTTTGGCCAAGTGCATCATTGTGGACGTTCTGCCTCTTTTCCTATGCTTTACATGCAATTCCAGTCTACCTCCTGAAATCGGTTTCCTGCAATTCTGCCCCGCTTTCAAGTCCTCTTGGCAGCCTTACTTCAATATATTTTTGGACGATAGCTGTCATTTTTAACTCTGCAGGTTTGTGAATTACAGTGCCCCTGAGCTCCTTTCTTCAACTCGCTTTTTTGTGAGCTGGCCGCAACACCGCAGCATTGCTTCAGGCCCTAGTGTGGTTCCGGCATGGCACGCTGAGCCTTTGGTTAATTCCTCTTCCTGGTGGGAAATGAGAGTTAAATTTGCCCATCCAGACACCTCCAGCTAGTCTCTCATTGGTTCTCCCTATTTCTGTTCATTTTCCGCAGAAATTGCAAACTGGGCCAAACAGGAGGTTAAAGGCACTGTCTCTCCAAGTGGGGAGAGTGTTAGTAAAGCGTCTGGAATGTTGCACCCGAGTACCAGGGGACAAAAACTGAGACACATTTGAACACGTTTCCCGATCACACGGTTGATCATACTCTGGGTTCCACATGCATGTTTTAGCTGAAGGAAGAATCCCTTAAACCTGGAGAGTTGAGACCCATGGAATGGCTACCATGCAATATGACTTCAAAGGGTCTGCATTTGCTCACCGAACCTCACCAATCCTATCACTGCTGCATTTATGCCGCTGTACACACGCTTGATTCTCTTTCGGAGACATATAAATCCATAGGTGTTAAGATTCTTACTAGTCAGGTATATTCTTAGGCATTTAATATGGGGTGTTGAGTCCACTTCGTTGAGCAAGGAGTAGCTCTTGTCTATTACCTATTTGGCTTATGGAATGGTATCTGTGCTAATTTCAATCTCTGGTTTTATGCAACACCCCAACTCACCTTTCCCCTTAAGCAAGCATAAGTTGGTTTTCTACATTTGAGATCCTGTTCTGTTTTGTAATTCAGTTCCTGTGTAGCCAAGTTTACATTCCGTGTATTAGTGATATCTTATGATGTTTCTTTTTCTGTGTGACTTATTTCACTTAGAATCATCGTACCTGAATCCACTCATTATGCTGCTATGGGCCTGATGATATAGATTTCATTCCTGAGTGATATTGCATTGTACGTAAGTACCACAACTTCTTTATCCATTTTTCACTTTCTGCTATATTGAACTTGTACCATAAACGAGATTCTTGTAAACAGAGCCGGCCCAAACTTTGGGGTGGCTGTGTCTTTTTGATTTTAATTTCCCTAAGCTATAGGACCATAAGTGGAAGTGCCCTAGGCTCTGTTGCTTTGTTTTTTAGATGTTTCAGGAAACACCATACACTTCTCCAGAGTGGCTGTTGGCAATTTACATCCCGCCCATCAGCATAACAAGGCTCCCAGTTCTCCATGGCCTGTCCTGCCTTTCTGGATTTTATACTTTTTTCAGATGGCCCTTTTGACCGGGGGGCAGTGAGACTTCATTGTAGTGCAGATTTCCTTTGCAAGCTTGCTTGGTTGGCCAAAAAGGGCGTATGCGTTTTTTCCTGAATATATTCAGGAAAAAACGCATACGCCCTTTTTGGCCAAGTGCATCATTGTGGACGTTCTGCCTCTTTTCCTATGCTTTACATGCAATTCCAGTCTACCTCCTGAAATCGGTTTCCTGCAATTCTGCCCCGCTTTCAAGTCCTCTTGGCAGCCTTACTTCAATATATTTTTGGACGATAGCTGTCATTTTTAACTCTGCAGGTTTGTGAATTACAGTACCCCTGAGCTCCTTTCTTCAACTCGCTTTTTTGTGAGCTGGCCGCAACACCGCAGCATTGCTTCAGGCCCTAGTGTGGTTCCGGCATGGCACGCTGAGCCTTTGGTTAATTCCTCTTCCTGGTGGGAAATGAGAGTTAAATTTGCCCATCCAGACACCTCCAGCTAGTCTCTCATTGGTTCTCCCTATTTCTGTTCATTTTCCGCAGAAATTGCAAACTGGGCCAAACAGGAGGTTAAAGGCACTGTCTCTCCAAGTGGGGAGAGTGTTAGTAAAGCGTCTGGAATGTTGCACCCGAGTACCAGGGGACAAAAACTGAGACACATTTGAACACGTTTCCCGATCACACGGTTGATCATACTCTGGGTTCCACATGCATGTTTTAGCTGAAGGAAGAATCCCTTAAACCTGGAGAGTTGAGACCCATGGAATGGCTACCATGCAATATGACTTCAAAGGGTCTGCATTTGCTCACCGAACCTCACCAATCCTATCACTGCTGCATTTATGCCGCTGTACACACGCTTGATTCTCTTTCGGAGACATATAAATCCATAGGTGTTAAGATTCTTACTAGTCAGGTATATTCTTAGGCATTTAATATGGGGTGTTGAGTCCACTTCGTTGAGCAAGGAGTAGCTCTTGTCTATTACCTATTTGGCTTATGGAATGGTATCTGTGCTAATTTCAATCTCTGGTTTTATGCAACACCCCAACTCACCTTTCCCCTTAAGCAAGCATAAGTTGGTTTTCTACATTTGAGATCCTGTTCTGTTTTGTAATTCAGTTCCTGTGTAGCCAAGTTTACATTCCGTGTATTAGTGATATCTTATGATGTTTCTTTTTCTGTGTGACTTATTTCACTTAGAATCATCGTACCTGAATCCACTCATTATGCTGCTATGGGCCTGATGATATAGATTTCATTCCTGAGTGATATTGCATTGTACGTAAGTACCACAACTTCTTTATCCATTTTTCACTTTCTGCTATATTGAACTTGTACCATAAACGAGATTCTTGTAAACAGAGCCGGCCCAAACTTTGGGGTGGCTGTGTCTTTTTGATTTTAATTTCCCTAAGCTATAGGACCATAAGTGGAAGTGCCCTAGGCTCTGTTGCTTTGTTTTTTAGATGTTTCAGGAAACACCATACACTTCTCCAGAGTGGCTGTTGGCAATTTACATCCCGCCCATCAGCATAACAAGGCTCCCAGTTCTCCATGGCCTGTCCTGCCTTTCTGGATGTTATACTTTTTTCAGATGGCCCTTTTGACCGGGGGGCAGTGAGACTTCATTGTAGTGCAGATTTCCTTTGCAAGCTTGCTTGGTTGGCCAAAAAGGGCGTATGCGTTTTTTCCTGAATATATTCAGGAAAAAACGCATACGCCCTTTTTGGCCAAGTGCATCATTGTGGACGTTCTGCCTCTTTTCCTATGCTTTACATGCAATTCCAGTCTACCTCCTGAAATCGGTTTCCTGCAATTCTGCCCCGCTTTCAAGTCCTCTTGGCAGCCTTACTTCAATATATTTTTGGATGATAGCTGTCATTTTTAACTCTGCAGGTTTGTGAATTACAGTGCCCCTGAGCTCCTTTCTTCAACTCGCTTTTTTGTGAGCTGGCCGCAACACCGCAGCATTGCTTCAGGCCCTAGTGTGGTTCCGGCATGGCACGCTGAGCCTTTGGTTAATTCCTCTTCCTGGTGGGAAATGAGAGTTAAATTTGCCCATCCAGACACCTCCAGCTAGTCTCTCATTGGTTCTCCCTATTTCTGTTCATTTTCCGCAGAAATTGCAAACTGGGCCAAACAGGAGGTTAAAGGCACTGTCTCTCCAAGTGGGGAGAGTGTTAGTAAAGCGTCTGGAATGTTGCACCCGAGTACCAGGGGACAAAAACTGAGACACATTTGAACACGTTTCCCGATCACACGGTTGATCATACTCTGGGTTCCACATGCATGTTTTAGCTGAAGGAAGAATCCCTTAAACCTGGAGAGTTGAGACCCATGGAATGGCTACCATGCAATATGACTTCAAAGGGTCTGCATTTGCTCACCGAACCTCACCAATCCTATCACTGCTGCATTTATGCCGCTGTACACACGCTTGATTCTCTTTCGGAGACATATAAATCCATAGGTGTTAAGATTCTTACTAGTCAGGTATATTCTTAGGCATTTAATATGGGGTGTTGAGTCCACTTCGTTGAGCAAGGAGTAGCTCTTGTCTATTACCTATTTGGCTTATGGAATGGTATCTGTGCTAATTTCAATCTCTGGTTTTATGCAGAACCCCAACTCACCTTTCCCCTTAAGCAAGCATAAGTTGGTTTTCTACATTTGAGACCGTGTTCTGTTTTGTAATTCAGTTTCTGTGTAGCCAAGTTTACATTCCCTGTAGTAGTGATATCTTATGATGTTTCTTTTTCTGTGTGACTTATCTCACTTAGAATCATCGTACCTGAATCCACTCATTATGCTGCTACGGGCCTGATGATATAGATTTCATTGCTGAGTGATATTGCATTGTACGTAAGTACCACAAAATCATTGTCCATTTTTCACTTTCTGTGATATTGAACTTGTACCGTAAACGAGGTTCTTGTAAACAGAGCTGTCCCAAACTTTGGGGTGGCTGTGTCTTTTTGATTTTAATTTCCCTAAGCTATAGGACCATAAGTGGAAGTGCCCTAGGCTCTGTTGCTTTGTTTTTTAGATGTTTCAGGAAACACCATACACTTCTCCAGAGTGGCTGTTGGCAATTTACATCCCGCCCATCAGCATAACAAGGCTCCCAGTTCTCCATGGCCTGTCCTGCCTTTCTGGATGTTACACTTTTTTCAGATGGCCCTTTTGACCGGGGGGCAGTGAGACTTCATTGTAGTGCAGATTTCCTTTGCAAGCTTGCTTGGTTGGCCAAAAAGGGCGTATGCGTTTTTTCCTGAATATATTCAGGAAAAAACGCATACGCCCTTTTTGGCCAAGTGCATCATTGTGGACGTTCTGCCTCTTTTCCTATGCTTTACATGCAATTCCAGTCTACCTCCTGAAACCGGTTTCCTGCAATTCTGCCCCGCTTTCAAGTCCTCTTGGCAGCCTTACTTCAATATATTTTTGGACGATAGCTGTCATTTATAACTCTGCAGGTTTGTGAATTACAGTGCCCCTGAGCTCCTTTCTTCAACTCGCTTTCTTGTGAGCTGGCCGCAACACCGCAGGATTGCTTCAGGACATAGGGTGGTTCCGGAATGGCACGCTGAGCCTTTGGTTAATTCCTGTTCCTGGTGGGAAATGAGAGTTAAATTTGCCTGTCCAGACACCTCCAGCTAGTCTCTCATTGGTTCTCCCTATTCCTGTTCATTTTCCGCAGAAATTGCAAACTGTGCCAAACAGGAGGTTAAAGGCACTGACTCTCCAAGTGGGGAGAGTGTTAGTAAAGCGTCTGGAATGTTGCACCCGAGTACCAGGGGACGAAACCTGAGACACATTTGAACACGTTTCCCGATCACACGGTGGATCATACTCTGGGTTCCACATGCATGTTTTAGCTGAAGGAAGAATCCCTTAAACCTGGAGAGTTGAGACCCATGGAATGGCTACCATGCAATATGACTTCAAAGGGTCTGCATTTGCTCACCGAACCTCACCAATCCTATCACTGCTGCGTTTATGCCGCTGTACACACGCTTGATTCTCTTTCGGAGACATAGAAATCCATAGGTTTTAAGATTCTTACTAGTCAGGTATATTCTTAGGCGTTTAATATGGGGTGTTGATTCCACTTGGTTGAGAAAGGAGTAGCTCTTGTCTATTACATATTTGGCTTATGGAACGGTATCTCTGCTAATTTCAATCTCTGGTTTTATGCAGCACCCCAACTCACCTTTCCCCTTAAGCAAGCATAAGTTGGTTTTCTACATTTGAGACCCTGTTCTGTTTTGTAATTCTGTTCCTGTGTAGCCAAGTTTACATTCCGTGTAGTAGTGATATCTTATGATGTTTCTTTTTCTGTGTGACTTATCTCACTTAGAATCATCGTACCTGAATCCACTCATTATGCTGCTATGGGCCTGATGACATAGATTTCATTGCTGAGTGATATTGCATTGTACGTAAGTACCACAACTTCTTTATCCATTTTTCGCTTTCTGTGATATTGAACTTGTACCGTAAACGAGGTTCTTGTAAACAGAGCCGTCCCAAACTTTGGGGTGGCTGTGTCTTTTTGATTCTAATTTCCCTAAGCTATACGACCATAAGTGGAAGTGCCCTAGGCTCTGTTGCTTTGCTTTTTAGATGTTTCAGGAAACACCATACACTTCTCCAGAGTGGCTGTTGGCAATTTACATCCCGCCCATCAGCATAACAAGGCTCCCAATTCTCCATGAGCTGTCCTGCCTTTCTGGATTTTACACTTTTTTCAGATGCCCCTTTTGACTGGGGGGCAGTGAGACTTCATTGTACTGCAGATTTCCTTTGCAAGCTTGCTTGGTTGGCCAAAAAGGGCGTATGCGTTTTTTCCTGAATATATTCAGGAAAAAATGCATACGCCCTTTTTGGCCAAGTGCATCATTGTGGACATTCTGCCTCTTTTCCTATGCTTTACATGCAATTCCAGTCTACCTCCTGAAATCGGATTCCTGCAATTCTGCCCCGCTTTCAAGTCCTCTTGGCAGCCTTACTTCAATATATTTTTGGACGATAGCTGTCATTTTTAACTCTGCAGGTTTGTGAATTACAGTGCCCCTGAGCTCCTTTCTTCAACTCGCTTTCTTGTGAGCTGGCCGCAACACCGCAGGATTGCTTCAGGCCCTAGTGTGGTTCTGGCATGGCATGCTGAGCCTTTGGTTAATTCCTCTTCCTGGTGGGAAATGAGAGTTAAATTTGCCCGTCCAGACACCTCCAGCTAGTCTCTCATTGGTTCTCCCTATTCCTGTTCATTTTCCGCAGAAATTGCAAACTGGGCCAAACAGGAGGTTAAAGGCACTGACTCTCCAAGTGGGGAGAGTGTTATTAAAGCGTCTGGAATGTTGCACCCGAGTACCAGGGGACGAAATCTGACACATTTGAACACGTTTCCCGATCACACGGTGGATCATACTCTGGGTTCCACATGCATGTTTTAGCTGAAGGAAGAATCCCTTAAACCTGGAGAGTTGAGACCCATGGAATGGCTACCATGCAATATGACTTCAAAGGTTCTGCATTGGCTCACCGAACCTCACCAATCCTATCACTGCTGCGCTTATGCCACTGTACACACGCTTGATTCTCTTTCGGAGACATAGAAATCCATAGATTTTAAGATTCTTACTAGTCAGGTATATTCTTAGACGTTTAATATGGGGTGTTGAGTCCTCTTCGTTGAGCAAGGAGTAGCTCTTGTCTATTACATATTTGGCTTATGGAACGGTATCTGTGCTAATTTCAATCTCTGGTTTTATGCAGCACCCCAACTCACCTTTCCCCTTAAGCAAGCATAAGTTGGTTTTCTACATTTGAGACCTTGTTCTGTTTTGTAATTCAGTTCCTGTGTAGCCAAGTTTACATTCCGTGTATTAGTGATATCTTATGATGTTTCTTTTTCTGTGTGACTTATCTCACTTAGAATCATCGTACCTGAATCCACTCATTATGCTGCTATGGGCCTGATGACATAGATTTCATTGCTGAGTGATATTGCATTGTACGTAAGTACCACAACTTCTTTATCCATTTTTCGCTTTCTGTGATATTGAACTTGTACCGTAAACGAGGTTCTTGTAAACAGAGCCGTCCCAAACTTTGGGGTGGCTGTGTCTTTTTGATTCTAATTTCCCTAAGCTATACGACCATAAGTGGAAGTGCCCTAGGCTCTGTTGCTTTGCTTTTTAGATGTTTCAGGAAACACCATACAATTCTCCAGAGTGGCTGTTGGCAATTTACATCCCACCCATCAGCATAACAAGGCTCCCAATTCTCCATGAGCTGTCCTGCCTTTCTGGATTTTACACTTTTTTCAGATGGCCCTTTTGACTGGGGGGCAGTGAGACTTCATTGTACTGCAGATTTCCTTTGCAAGCTTGCTTGGTTGGCCAAAAAGGGCGTATGCGTTTTTTCCTGAATATATTCAGGAAAAAACGCATACGCACTTTTTGGCCAAGTGCATCATTGTGGACGTTCTGCCTCTTTTCCTATGCTTTACATGCAATTCCAGTCTACCTCCTGAAATCGGATTCCTGCAATTCTGCCCCGCTTTCAAGTCCTCTTGGCAGCCTTACTTCAATATATTTTTGGACGATAGCTGTCATTTTTAACTCTGCAGGTTTGTGAATTACAGTGCCCCTGAGCTCCTTTCTTCAACTCGCTTTCTTGTGAGCTGGCCGCAACACCGCAGGATTGCTTCAGGCCCTAGTGTGGTTCTGGCATGGCATGCTGAGCCTTTGGTTAATTCCTCTTCCTGGTGGGAAATGAGAGTTAAATTTGCCCGTCCAGACACCTCCAGCTAGTCTCTCATTGGTTCTCCCTATTCCTGTTCATTTTCCGCAGAAATTGCAAACTGGGCCAAACAGGAGGTTAAAGGCACTGACTCTCCAAGTGGGGAGAGTTTTAGTAAAGCGTCTGGAATGTTGCACCCGAGTACCAGGGGACAAAAACTGAGACACATTTGAACACGTTTCCCGATCACACGGTGGATCATACTCTGGGTTCCACATGCATGTTTTAGCTGAAGGAAGAATCCCTTAAACCTGGAGAGTTGAGACCCATGGAATGGGTACCATTCAATATGACTTCAAAGGTTCTGCATTGGCTCACCGAACCTCACCAATCCTATCACTGCTGCGCTTATGCCACTGTACACACGCTTGATTCTCTTTCGGAGACATAGAAATCCATAGATTTTAAGATTCTTACTAGTCAGGTATATTCTTAGACGTTTAATATGGGGTGTTGAGTCCTCTTCGTTGAGCAAGGAGTAGCTCTTGTCTATTACATATTTGGCTTATGGAACGGTATCTGTGCTAATTTCAATCTCTGGTTTTATGCAGCACCCCAACTCACCTTTCCCCTTAAGCAAGCATAAGTTGGTTTTCTACATTTGAGACCTTGTTCTGTTTTGTAATTCAGTTCCTGTGTAGCCAAGTTTTCATTCCGTGTAGTAGTGATATCTTATGATGTTTCTTTTTCTGTGTGACTTATCTCACTTAGAATCATCGTACCTGAATCCACTCATTATGCTGCTATGGGCCTGATGACATAGATTTCATTGCTGAGTGATATTGCATTGTACGTAAGTACCACAAATTCTTTATCCATTTTTCACCTTCTGTGATATTGAATTTGTACTGTAAATGAGGTTCTTGTAAACAGAGCCGTCCCAAACTTTGGGGTGGCTGTGTCTTTTTGATTTTAATTTCCCTAAGCTATAGGACCATAAGTGGAAGTGCCCTAGGCTCTGTTGCTTTGTTTTTTAGATGTTTCAGGAAACACCATACACTTCTCCAGAGTGGCTGTTGGCAATTTACATCCCGCCCATCAGCATAACAAGGCTCCCAATTCTCCATGAGCTGTCCTGCCTTTCTGGATTTTACACTTTTTTCAGATGGCCCTTTTGACTGGGGGGCAGTGAGACTTCATTGTAGTGCAGATTTCCTTTGCAAGCTTGCTTGGTTGGCCAAAAAGGGCGTATGCGTTTTTTCCTGAATATATTCAGGAAAAAACGCATACGCCCTTTTTGGCCAAGTGCATCATTGTGGACGTTCTGCCTCTTTTCCTATGCTTTACATGCAATTCCAGTCTACCTCCTGAAATCGGATTCCTGCAATTCTGCCCCGCTTTCGAGTCCTCTTGGCAGCCTTACTTCAATATATTTTTGGACGATAGCTGTCATTTATAACTCTGCAGGTTTGTGAATTACAGTGCCCCTGAGCTCCTTTCTTCAACTCGCTTTCTTGTGAGCTGGCCGCAACACCGCAGGATTGCTTCAGGCCCTAGTGTGGTTCCGGCATGGCACGCTGAGCCTTTGGTTAATTCCTCTTCCTGGTGGGAAATGAGAGTTAAATTTGCCCGTCCAGACACCTTCAGGTAGTCTCTCATTGGTTCTCCCTATTCCTGTTCATTTTCCGCAGAAATTGCAAACTGGGTCAAACAGGAGGTTAAAGGCACTGACTCTCCAAGTGGGGAGAGTTTTAGTAAAGCGTCTGGAATGTTGCACCCAAGTACCAGGGGACAAAAACTGAGACACATTTGAACACGTTTCCCGATCACACGGTGGATCATACTCTGGGTTCCACATGCATGTTTTAGCTGAAGGAAGAATCCCTTAAACCTGGAGAGTTGAGACCCATGGAATGGGTACCATTCAATATGACTTCAAAGGTTCTGCATTGGCTCACCGAACCTCACCAATCCTATCACTGCTGCGCTTATGCCACTGTACACACGCTTGATTCTCTTTCGGAGACATAGAAATCCATAGATTTTAAGATTCTTACTAGTCAGGTATATTCTTAGACGTTTAATATGGGGTGTTGAGTCCTCTTCGTTGAGCAAGGAGTAGCTCTTGTCTATTACATATTTGGCTTATGGAACGGTATCTGTGCTAATTTCAATCTCTGGTTTTATGCAGCACCCCAACTCACCTTTCCCCTTAAGCAAGCATAAGTTGGTTTTCTACATTTGAGACCTTGTTCTGTTTTGTAATTCAGTTCCTGTGTAGCCAAGTTTACATTCCGTGTATTAGTGATATCTTATGATGTTTCTTTTTCTGTGTGACTTATCTCACTTAGAATCATCGTACCTGAATCCACTCATTATGCTGCTATGGGCCTGATGACATAGATTTCATTGCTGAGTGATATTGCATTGTACGTAAGTACCACAACTTCTTTATCCATTTTTCGCTTTCTGTGATATTGAACTTGTACCGTAAACGAGGTTCTTGTAAACAGAGCCGTCCCAAACTTTGGGGTGGCTGTGTCTTTTTGATTTTAATTTCCCTAAGCTATAGGACCATAAGTGGAAGTGCCCTAGGCTCTGTTGCTTTGTTTTTTAGATGTTTCAGGAAACACCATACACTTCTCCAGAGTGGCAGTTGGCAATTTACATCCCGCCCATCAGCATAACAAGGCTCCCAGTTCTCCATGGCCTGTCCTGCCTTTCTGGATTTTACACTTTTTTCAGATGGCCCTTTTGACCGGTTGGGCAGTGAGACTTCATGGTAGTGCAGATTTCCTTTGCAAGCTTGCTTGGTTGGCCAAAAAGGGCGTATGCGTTTTTTCCTGAATATATTCAGGAAAAAACGCATACGCCCTTTTTGGCCAAGTGCATCATTGTGGACGTTCTGCCTCTTTTCCTATGCTTTACATGCAATTCCAGTCTACCTCCTGAAATCGGTTTCCTGCAATTCTGCCCCGCTTTCAAGTCCTCTTGGCAGCCTTACTTCAATATATTTTTGGACGATAGCTGTCATTTTTAACTCTGCAGGTTTGTGAATTACAGTGCCCCTGAGCTCCTTTCTTCAACTCGCTTTCTTGTGAGCTGGCCGCAACACCGCAGGATTGCTTCAGGCCCTAGTGTGGTTCCGGCATGGCATGCTGAGCCTTTGGTTAATTCCTCTTCCTGGTGGGAAATGAGAGTTAAATTTGCCCGTCCAGACACCTCCAGGTAGTCTCTCATTGGTTCTCCCTATTCCTGTTCATTTTCCGCAGAAATTGCAAACTGGGTCAAAGAGGAGGTTAAAGGCACTGACTCTCCAAGTGGGGAGAGTTTTAGTAAAGCGTCTGGAATGTTGCACCCGAGTACCAGGGGACAAAAACTGAGACACATTTGAACACGTTTCCCGATCACACGGTGGATCATACTCTGGGTTCCACATGCATGTTTTAGCTGAAGGAAGAATCCCTTAAACCTGGAGAGTTGAGACCCATGGAATGGGTACCATTCAATATGACTTCAAAGGTTCTGCATTGGCTCACCGAACCTCACCAATCCTATCACTGCTGCGCTTATGCCACTGTACACACGCTTGATTCTCTTTCGGAGACATATAAATCCATAGATTTTAAGATTCTTACTAGTCAGGTATATTCTTAGACGTTTAATATGGGGTGTTGAGTCCTCTTCGTTGAGCAAGGAGTAGCTCTTGTCTATTACATATTTGGCTTATGGAACGGTATCTGTGCTAATTTCAATCTCTGGTTTTATGCAGCACCCCAACTCACCTTTCCCCTTAAGCAAGCATAAGTTGGTTTTCTACATTTGAGACCTTGTTCTGTTTTGTAATTCAGTTCCTGTGTAGCCAAGTTTACATTCCGTGTATTAGTGATATCTTATGATGTTTCTTTTTCTGTGTGACTTATCTCACTTAGAATCATCGTACCTGAATCCACTCATTATGCTGCTATGGGCCTGATGACATAGATTTCATTGCTGAGTGATATTGCATTGTACGTAAGTACCACAACTTCTTTATCCATTTTTCGCTTTCTGTGATATTGAACTTGTACCGTAAACGAGGTTCTTGTAAACAGAGCCGTCCCAAACTTTGGGGTGGCTGTGTCTTTTTGATTTTAATTTCCCTAAGCTATAGGACCATAAGTGGAAGTGCCCTAGGCTCTGTTGCTTTGTTTTTTAGATGTTTCAGGAAACACCATACACTTCTCCAGAGTGGCTGTTGGCAATTTACATCCCGCCCATCAGCATAACAAGGCTCCCAGTTCTCCATGGCCTGTCCTGCCTTTCTGGATTTTATACTTTTTTCAGATGGCCCTTTTGACCGGGGGGCAGTGAGACTTCATTGTAGTGCAGATTTCCTTTGCAAGCTTGCTTGGTTGGCCAAAAAGGGCGTATGCGTTTTTTCCTGAATATATTCAGGAAAAAACGCATACGCCCTTTTTGGCCAAGTGCATCATTGTGGACGTTCTGCCTCTTTTCCTATGCTTTACATGCAATTCCAGTCTACCTCCTGAAATCGGATTCCTGCAATCCTGCCCCGCTTTCAAGTCCTCTTGGCAGCCTTACTTCAATATATTTTTGGACGATAGCTGTCATTTTTAACTCTGCAGGTTTGTGAATTACAGTGCCCCTGAGCTCCTTTCTTCAACTCACTTTCTTGTGAGCTGGCCGCAACACCGCAGGATTGCTTCAGGCCCTAGTGTGGTTCCGGCATGGCACGCTGAGCCTTTGGTTAATTCCTCTTCCTGGTGGGAAATGAGAGTTAAATTTGCCCATCCAGACACCTCCAGCTAGTCTCTCATTGGTTCTCCCTATTTCTGTTCATTTTCCGCAGAAATTGCAAACTGGGCCAAACAGGAGGTTAAAGGCACTGTCTCTCCAAGTGGGGAGAGTGTTAGTAAAGCATCTGGAATGTTGCACCCGAGTACCAGGGGACAAAAACTGAGACACATTTGAACACGTTTCCCGATCACACGGTGGATCATACTCTGGGTTCCACATGCATGTTTTAGCTGAAGGAAGAATCCCTTAAACCTGGAAAGTTGAGACCCATGGAATGGGTACCATGCAATATGACTTCAAAGGGTCTGCATTTGCTCATCAAACCTCACCAATCCTATCACTGCTGCGTTTATGCCGCTGTACACATGCTTGATTCTCTTTTGGAGACATATAAATCCATAGGTTTTAAGATTATTACTAGTCAGGTATATTCTTAGGCGATTAATATGGGGTGTAGAGTCCACTTCGTTGAGCAAGGAGTAGCTCTTGTCTATTACATATTTGGCTTATGGAATGGTATCTGTGCTAATTTCAATCTCTGGTTTTATGCAGAACCCCAACTCACCTTTCCCCTTAAGCAAGCATAAGTTGGTTTTCTACATTTGAGACCGTGTTCTGTTTTGTAATTCAGTTTCTGTGTAGCCAAGTTTACATTCCGTGTAGTAGTGATATCTTATGATGTTTCCTTTTCTGTGTGACTTATCTCACTTAGAATCATCGTACCTGAATCCACTCATTATGCTGCTACGGGCCTGATGATATAGATTTCATTGCTGAGTGATATTGCATTGTACGTAAGTACCACAAATTCTTTATCCATTTTTCACCTTCTGTGATATTGAATTTGTACTGTAAATGAGGTTCTTGTAAACAGAGCCGTCCCAAACTTTGGGGTGGCTGTGTCTTTTTGATTTTAATTTCCCTAAGCTATAGGACCATAAGTGGAAGTGCCCTAGGCTCTGTTGCTTTGTTTTTTAGATGTTTCAGGAAACACCATACACTTCTCCAGAGTGGCTGTTGGCAATTTACATCCCGCCCATCAGCATAACAAGGCTCCCAGTTCTCCATGGCCTGTCCTGCCTTTCTGGATTTTACACTTTTTTCAGATGGCCCTTTTGACCGGTTGGGCAGTGAGACTTCATGGTAGTGCAGATTTCCTTTGCAAGCTTGCTTGGTTGGCCAAAAAGGGCGTATGCGTTTTTTCCTGAATATATTCAGGAAAAAACGCATACGCCCTTTTTGGCCAAGTGCATCATTGTGGACGTTCTGCCTCTTTTCCTATGCTTTACATGCAATTCCAGTCTACCTCCTGAAATCGGTTTCCTGCAATTCTGCCCCGCTTTCAAGTCCTCTTGGCAGCCTTACTTCAATATATTTTTGGACGATAGCTGTCATTTTTAACTCTGCAGGTTTGTGAATTACAGTGCCCCTGAGCTCCTTTCTTCAACTCGCTTTCTTGTGAGCTGGCCGCAACACCGCAGGATTGCTTCAGGCCCTAGTGTGGTTCCGGCATGGCATGCTGAGCCTTTGGTTAATTCCTCTTCCTGGTGGGAAATGAGAGTTAAATTTGCCCGTCCAGACACCTCCAGGTAGTCTCTCATTGGTTCTCCCTATTCCTGTTCATTTTCCGCAGAAATTGCAAACTGGGTCAAACAGGAGGTTAAAGGCACTGACTCTCCAAGTGGGGAGAGTTTTAGTAAAGCGTCTGGAATGTTGCACCCGAGTACCAGGGGACAAAAACTGAGACACATTTGAACACGTTTCCCGATCACACGGTGGATCATACTCTGGGTTCCACATGCATGTTTTAGCTGAAGGAAGAATCCCTTAAACCTGGAGAGTTGAGACCCATGGAATGGGTACCATTCAATATGACTTCAAAGGTTCTGCATTGGCTCACGGAACCTCACCAATCCTATCACTGCTGCGCTTATGCCACTGTACACACGCTTGATTCTCTTTCGGAGACATATAAATCCATAGATTTTAAGATTCTTACTAGTCAGGTATATTCTTAGACGTTTAATATGGGGTGTTGAGTCCTCTTCGTTGAGCAAGGAGTAGCTCTTGTCTATTACATATTTGGCTTATGGAACGGTATCTGTGCTAATTTCAATCTCTGGTTTTATGCAGCACCCCAACTCACCTTTCCCCTTAAGCAAGCATAAGTTGGTTTTCTACATTTGAGACCTTGTTCTGTTTTGTAATTCAGTTCCTGTGTAGCCAAGTTTACATTCCGTGTATTAGTGATATCTTATGATGTTTCTTTTTCTGTGTGACTTATCTCACTTAGAATCATCGTACCTGAATCCACTCATTATGCTGCTATGGGCCTGATGACATAGATTTCATTGCTGAGTGATATTGCATTGTACGTAAGTACCACAACTTCTTTATCCATTTTTCGCTTTCTGTGATATTGAACTTGTACCGTAAACGAGGTTCTTGTAAACAGAGCCGTCCCAAACTTTGGGGTGGCTGTGTCTTTTTGATTTTAATTTCCCTAAGCTATAGGACCATAAGTGGAAGTGCCCTAGGCTCTGTTGCTTTGTTTTTTAGATGTTTCAGGAAACACCATACACTTCTCCAGAGTGGCTGTTGGCAATTTACATCCCGCCCATCAGCATAACAAGGCTCCCAATTCTCCATGAGCTGTCCTGCCTTTCTGGATTTTACACTTTTTTCAGATGGCCCTTTTGACTGGGGGGCAGTGAGACTTCATTGTAGTGCAGATTTCCTTTGCAAGCTTGCTTGGTTGGCCAAAAAGGGCGTATGCGTTTTTTCCTGAATATATTCAGGAAAAAACGCATACGCCCTTTTTGGCCAAGTGCATCATTGTGGACGTTCTGCCTCTTTTCCTATGCTTTACATGCAATTCCAGTCTACCTCCTGAAATCGGATTCCTGCAATCCTGCCCCGCTTTCAAGTCCTCTTGGCAGCCTTACTTCAATATATTTTTGGACGATAGCTGTCATTTTTAACTCTGCAGGTTTGTGAATTACAGTGCCCCTGAGCTCCTTTCTTCAACTCGCTTTCTTGTGAGCTGGCCGCAACACCGCAGGATTGCTTCAGGCCCTAGTGTGGTTCCGGCATGGCACGCTGAGCCTTTGGTTAATTCCTCTTCCTGGTGGGAAATGAGAGTTAAATTTGCCCATCCAGACACCTCCAGCTAGTCTCTCATTGGTTCTCCCTATTCCTGTTCATTTTCCGCAGAAATTGCAAACTGGCCAAACAGGAGGTTAAAGGCACTGACTCTCCAAGTGGGGAGAGTGTTAGTAAAGCATCTGGAATGTTGCACCCGAGTACCAGGGGACAAAAACTGAGACACATTTGAACACGTTTCCCGATCACACGGTGGATCATACTCTGGGTTCCACATGCATGTTTTAGCTGAAGGAAGAATCCCTTAAACCTGGAAAGTTGAGACCCATGGAATGGGTACCATGCAATATGACTTCAAAGGGTCTGCATTTGCTCATCAAACCTCACCAATCCTATCACTGCTGCGTTTATGCCGCTGTACACATGCTTGATTCTCTTTTGGAGACATATAAATCCATAGGTTTTAAGATTATTACTAGTCAGGTATATTCTTAGGCGATTAATATGGGGTGTAGAGTCCACTTCGTTGAGCAAGGAGTAGCTCTTGTCTATTACATATTTGGCTTATGGAATGGTATCTGTGCTAATTTCAATCTCTGGTTTTATGCAGAACCCCAACTCACCTTTCCCCTTAAGCAAGCATAAGTTGGTTTTCTACATTTGAGACCGTGTTCTGTTTTGTAATTCAGTTTCTGTGTAGCCAAGTTTACATTCCGTGTAGTAGTGATATCTTATGATGTTTCTTTTTCTGTGTGACTTATCTCACTTAGAATCATCGTACCTGAATCCACTCATTATGCTGCTACGGGCCTGATGATATAGATTTCATTGCTGAGTGATATTGCATTGTACGTAAGTACCACAAATTCTTTATCCATTTTTCACCTTCTGTGATATTGAATTTGTACTGTAAATGAGGTTCTTGTAAACAGAGCCGTCCCAAACTTTGGGGTGGCTGTGTCTTTTTGATTTTAATTTCCCTAAGCTATAGGACCATAAGTGGAAGTGCCCTAGGCTCTGTTGCTTTGTTTTTTAGATGTTTCAGGAAACACCATACACTTCTCCAGAGTGGCTGTTGGCAATTTACATCCCGCCCATCAGCATAACAAGGCTCCCAGTTCTCCATGGCCTGTCCTGCCTTTCTGGATTTTACACTTTTTTCAGATGGCCCTTTTGACTGGGGGGCAGTGAGACTTCATTGTAGTGCAGATTTCCTTTGCAAGCTTGCTTGGTTGGCCAAAAAGGGCGTATGCGTTTTTTCCTGAATATATTCAGGAAAAAACGCATACGCCCTTTTTGGCCAAGTGCATCATTGTGGACGTTCTGCCTCTTTTCCTATGCTTTACATGCAATTCCAGTCTACCTCCTGAAATCGGATTCCTGCAATTCTGCCCCGCTTTCGAGTCCTCTTGGCAGCCTTACTTCAATATATTTTTGGACGATAGCTGTCATTTATAACTCTGCAGGTTTGTGAATTACAGTGCCCCTGAGCTCCTTTCTTCAACTCGCTTTCTTGTGAGCTGGCCGCAACACCGCAGGATTGCTTCAGGCCCTAGTGTGGTTCCGGCATGGCACGCTTAGCCTTTGGTTAATTCCTCTTCCTGGTGGGAAATGAGAGTTAAATTTGCCCGTCCAGACACCTCCAGGTAGTCTCTCATTGGTTCTCCCTATTCCTGTTCATTTTCCGCAGAAATTGCAAACTGGGTCAAACAGGAGGTTAAAGGCACTGACTCTCCAAGTGGGGAGAGTTTTAGTAAAGCGTCTGGAATGTTGCACCCGAGTACCAGGGGACAAAAACTGAGACACATTTGAACACGTTTCCCGATCACACGGTGGATCATACTCTGGGTTCCACATGCATGTTTTAGCTGAAGGAAGAATCCCTTAAACCTGGAGAGTTGAGACCCATGGAATGGGTACCATTCAATATGACTTCAAAGGTTCTGCATTGGCTCACCGAACCTCACCAATCCTATCACTGCTGCGCTTATGCCACTGTACACACGCTTGATTCTCTTTCGGAGACATAGAAATCCATAGATTTTAAGATTCTTACTAGTCAGGTATATTCTTAGACGTTTAATATGGGGTGTTGAGTCCTCTTCGTTGAGCAAGGAGTAGCTCTTGTCTATTACATATTTGGCTTATGGAACGGTATCTGTGCTAATTTCAATCTCTGGTTTTATGCAGCACCCCAACTCACCTTTCCCCTTAAGCAAGCATAAGTTGGTTTTCTACATTTGAGACCTTGTTCTGTTTTGTAATTCAGTTCCTGTGTAGCCAAGTTTTCATTCCGTGTAGTAGTGATATCTTATGATGTTTCTTTTTCTGTGTGACTTATCTCACTTAGAATCATCGTACCTGAATCCACTCATTATGCTGCTATGGGCCTGATGACATAGATTTCATTGCTGAGTGATATTGCATTGTACGTAAGTACCACAACTTCTTTATCCATTTTTCGCTTTCTGTGATATTGAACTTGTACCGTAAACGAGGTTCTTGTAAACAGAGCCGTCCCAAACTTTGGGGTGGCTGTGTCTTTTTGATTTTAATTTCCCTAAGCTATAGGACCATAAGTGGAAGTGCCCTAGGCTCTGTTGCTTTGTTTTTTAGATGTTTCAGGAAACACCATACACTTCTCCAGAGTGGCTGTTGGCAATTTACATCCCGCCCATCAGCATAACAAGGCTCCCAGTTCTCCATGGCCTGTCCTGCCTTTCTGGATTTTATACTTTTTACAGATGGCCCTTTTGACCGGGGGGCAGTGAGACTTCATTGTAGTGCAGATTTCCTTTGCAAGCTTGCTTGGTTGGCCAAAAAGGGCGTATGCGTTTTTTCCTGAATATATTCAGGAAAAAACGCATATGCCCTTTTTGGCCAAGTGCATCATTGTGGACGTTCTGCCTCTTTTCCTATGCTTTACATGCAATTCCAGTCTACCTCCTGAAATCGGATTCCTGCAATCCTGCCCCGCTTTCAAGTCCTCTTGGCAGCCTTACTTCAATATATTTTTGGACGATAGCTGTCATTTTTAACTCTGCAGGTTTGTGAATTACAGTGCCCCTGAGCTCCTTTCTTCAACTCACTTTCTTGTGAGCTGGCCGCAACACCGCAGGATTGCTTCAGGCCCTAGTGTGGTTCCGGCATGGCACGCTGAGCCTTTGGTTAATTCCTCTTCCTGGTGGGAAATGAGAGTTAAATTTGCCCATCCAGACACCTCCAGCTAGTCTCTCATTGGTTCTCCCTATTCCTGTTCATTTTCCGCAGAAATTGCAAACTGGGCCAAACAGGAGGTTAAAGGCACTGACTCTCCAAGTGGGGAGAGTGTTAGTAAAGCATCTGGAATGTTGCACCCGAGTACCAGGGGACAAAAACTGAGACACATTTGAACACGTTTCCCGATCACACGGTGGATCATACTCTGGGTTCCACATGCATGTTTTAGCTGAAGGAAGAATCCCTTAAACCTGGAAAGTTGAGACCCATGGAATGGCTACCATGCAATATGACTTCAAAGGGTCTGCATTTGCTCATCAAACCTCACCAATCCTATCACTGCTGCGTTTATGCCGCTGTACACATGCTTGATTCTCTTTTGGAGACATATAAATCCATAGGTTTTAAGATTATTACTAGTCAGGTATATTCTTAGGCGATTAATATGGGGTGTAGAGTCCACTTCGTTGAGCAAGGAGTAGCTCTTGTCTATTACATATTTGGCTTATGGAATGGTATCTGTGCTAATTTCAATCTCTGGTTTTATGCAGAACCCCAACTCACCTTTCCCCTTAAGCAAGCATAAGTTGGTTTTCTACATTTGAGACCGTGTTCTGTTTTGTAATTCAGTTTCTGTGTAGCCAAGTTTACATTCCGTGTAGTAGTGATATCTTATGATGTTTCTTTTTCTGTGTGACTTATCTCACTTAGAATCATCGTACCTGAATCCACTCATTATGCTGCTACGGGCCTGATGATATAGATTTCATTGCTGAGTGATATTGCATTGTACGTAAGTACCACAAATTCTTTATCCATTTTTCACCTTCTGTGATATTGAATTTGTACTGTAAATGAGGTTCTTGTAAACAGAGCCGTCCCAAACTTTGGGGTGGCTGTGTCTTTTTGATTTTAATTTCCCTAAGCTATAGGACCATAAGTGGAAGTGCCCTAGGCTCTGTTGCTTTGTTTTTTAGATGTTTCAGGAAACACCATACACTTCTCCAGAGTGGCTGTTGGCAATTTACATCCCGCCCATCAGCATAACAAGGCTCCCAGTTCTCCATGGCCTGTCCTGCCTTTCTGGATTTTACACTTTTTTCAGATGGCCCTTTTGACCGGTTGGGCAGTGAGACTTCATGGTAGTGCAGATTTCCTTTGCAAGCTTGCTTGGTTGGCCAAAAAGGGCGTATGCGTTTTTTCCTGAATATATTCAGGAAAAAACGCATACGCCCTTTTTGGCCAAGTGCATCATTGTGGACGTTCTGCCTCTTTTCCTATGCTTTACATGCAATTCCAGTCTACCTCCTGAAATCGGTTTCCTGCAATTCTGCCCCGCTTTCAAGTCCTCTTGGCAGCCTTACTTCAATATATTTTTGGACGATAGCTGTCATTTTTAACTCTGCAGGTTTGTGAATTACAGTGCCCCTGAGCTCCTTTCTTCAACTCGCTTTCTTGTGAGCTGGCCGCAACACCGCAGGATTGCTTCAGGCCCTAGTGTGGTTCCGGCATGGCATGCTGAGCCTTTGGTTAATTCCTCTTCCTGGTGGGAAATGAGAGTTAAATTTGCCCGTCCAGACACCTCCAGGTAGTCTCTCATTGGTTCTCCCTATTCCTGTTCATTTTCCGCAGAAATTGCAAACTGGGCCAAACAGGAGCTTAAAGGCACTGACTCTCCAAGTGGGGAGAGTTTTAGTAAAGCGTCTGGAATGTTGCACCCGAGTACCAGGGGACAAAAACTGAGACACATTTGAACACGTTTCCCGATCACACGGTGGATCATACTCTGGGTTCCACATGCATGTTTTAGCTGAAGGAAGAATCCCTTAAACCTGGAGAGTTGAGACCCATGGAATGGGTACCATTCAATATGACTTCAAAGGTTCTGCATTGGCTCACCGAACCTCACCAATCCTATCACTGCTGCGCTTATGCCACTGTACACACGCTTGATTCTCTTTCGGAGACATATAAATCCATAGATTTTAAGATTCTTCCTAGTCAGGTATATTCTTAGACGTTTAATATGGGGTGTTGAGTCCTCTTCGTTGAGCAAGGAGTAGCTCTTGTCTATTACATATTTGGCTTATGGAACGGTATCTGTGCTAATTTCAATCTCTGGTTTTATGCAGCACCCCAACTCACCTTTCCCCTTAAGCAAGCATAAGTTGGTTTTCTACATTTGAGACCTTGTTCTGTTTTGTAATTCAGTTCCTGTGTAGCCAAGTTTACATTCCGTGTATTAGTGATATCTTATGATGTTTCTTTTTCTGTGTGACTTATCTCACTTAGAATCATCGTACCTGAATCCACTCATTATGCTGCTATGGGCCTGATGACATAGATTTCATTGCTGAGTGATATTGCATTGTACGTAAGTACCACAACTTCTTTATCCATTTTTCGCTTTCTGTGATATTGAACTTGTACCGTAAACGAGGTTCTTGTAAACAGAGCCGTCCCAAACTTTGGGGTGGCTGTGTCTTTTTGATTTTAATTTCCCTAAGCTATAGGACCATAAGTGGAAGTGCCCTAGGCTCTGTTGCTTTGTTTTTTAGATGTTTCAGGAAACACCATACACTTCTCCAGAGTGGCTGTTGGCAATTTACATCCCGCCCATCAGCATAACAAGGCTCCCAATTCTCCATGAGCTGTCCTGCCTTTCTGGATTTTACACTTTTTTCAGATGGCCCTTTTGACTGGGGGGCAGTGAGACTTCATTGTAGTGCAGATTTCCTTTGCAAGCTTGCTTGGTTGGCCAAAAAGGGCGTATGCGTTTTTTCCTGAATATATTCAGGAAAAAACGCATACGCCCTTTTTGGCCAAGTGCATCATTGTGGACGTTCTGCCTCTTTTCCTATGCTTTACATGCAATTCCAGTCTACCTCCTGAAATCGGATTCCTGCAATTCTGCCCCGCTTTCGAGTCCTCTTGGCAGCCTTACTTCAATATATTTTTGGACGATAGCTGTCATTTATAACTCTGCAGGTTTGTGAATTACAGTGCCCCTGAGCTCCTTTCTTCAACTCGCTTTCTTGTGAGCTGGCCGCAACACCGCAGGATTGCTTCAGGCCCTAGTGTGGTTCTGGCATGGCACGCTGAGCCTTTGGTTAATTCCTCTTCCTGGTGGGAAATGAGAGTTAAATTTGCCCGTCCAGACACCTCCAGGTAGTCTCTCATTGGTTCTCCCTATTCCTGTTCATTTTCCGCAGAAATTGCAAACTGGTTCAACAGGAGGTTAAAGGCACTGACTCTCCAAGTGGGGAGAGTTTTAGTAAAGCGTCTGGAATGTTGCACCCGAGTACCAGGGGACAAAAACTGAGACACATTTGAACACGTTTCCCGATCACACGGTGGATCATACTCTGGGTTCCACATGCATGTTTTAGCTGAAGGAAGAATCCCTTAAACCTGGAGAGTTGAGACCCATGGAATGGGTACCATTCAATATGACTTCAAAGGTTCTGCATTGGCTCACCGAACCTCACCAATCCTATCACTGCTGCGCTTATGCCACTGTACACACGCTTGATTCTCTTTCGGAGACATATAAATCCATAGATTTTAAGATTCTTCCTAGTCAGGTATATTCTTAGACGTTTAATATGGGGTGTTGAGTCCTCTTCGTTGAGCAAGGAGTAGCTCTTGTCTATTACATATTTGGCTTATGGAACGGTATCTGTGCTAATTTCAATCTCTGGTTTTATGCAGCACCCCAACTCACCTTTCCCCTTAAGCAAGCATAAGTTGGTTTTCTACATTTGAGACCTTGTTCTGTTTTGTAATTCAGTTCCTGTGTAGCCAAGTTTACATTCCGTGTATTAGTGATATCTTATGATGTTTCTTTTTCTGTGTGACTTATCTCACTTAGAATCATCGTACCTGAATCCACTCAATATGCTGCTACGGGCCTGATGATATACATTTCATTGCTGAGTGATATTGCATTGTACGTAAGTACCACAAATTCTTTATCCATTCTTGGCTTTCTGTGATATTGAACTTGTACCGTAAACGAGGTTCTTGTAAACAGAGCCGTCCCAAACTTTATGGTGGCTGTGTCTTTTTGATTTTAATTTCCCTAAGCTATACGACCATAAGTGGAAGTGCCCTAGGCTCTGTTGCTTTGTTTTGTAGATGTTTCAGGAAACACCATACACTTCTCCAGAGAGGCTATTGGCAATTTACATCCCGGCCACCAGCATAACAAGGCTCCCAGTTCTCCATGGCCTGTCCTGCCTTTCTGGATTTTATACTTTTTTCAGATGGCCCTTTTGACCGGGGGGCAGTGAGACTTCATTGTAGTGCAGATTTCCTTTGCAAGCTTGCTTGGTTGGCCCAAAAGGGCGTATGCGTTTTTTCCTGAATATATTCAGGAAAAAACGCATACGCCCTTTTTGGCCAAGTGCATCATTGTGGACGTTCTGCCTCTTTTCCTATGCTTTACATGCAATTCCAGTCTACCTCCTGAAATCGGTTTCCTGCAATTCTGCCCCGCTTTCAAGTCCTCTTGGCAGCCTTACTTCAATATATTTTTGGACGATAGCTGTCATTTATAACTCTGCAGGTTTGTGAATTACAGTGCCCCTGAGCTCCTTTCTTCAACTCGCTTTCTTGTGAGCTGGCCGCAACACCGCAGCATGGCTTCAGGCCCTAGTGTGGTTCCGGCATGGCACGCTGAGCCTTTGGTTAATTCCTCTTCCTGGTGGGAAATGAGAGTTAAATTTGCCCGTCCAGACACCTCCAGCTAGTCTCTCATTGGTTCTCCCTATTCCTGTTCATTTTCCGCAGAAATTGCAAACTGGGCCAAACAGGAGGTTAAAGGCACTGACTCTCCAAGTGGGGAGAGTGTTAGTAAAGCGACTGGAATTTTGCACCCGAGTACCAGGGGACGAAAACTGAGACACATTTGAACACGTTTCCCGATCACACGGTGGATCATACTCTGGGTTCCACATGCATGTTTTAGCTGAAGGAAGAATCCCTTAAACCTGGAGAGTTGAGACCCATGGAATGGGTACCATGCAATATGACCTCAAAGGGTCTGCATTTGCTCACCGAACCTCACCAATCTTATCACTGCTGCATTTATGCCGCTGTACACACGCTTGATTCTCTTTCGGAGACATATAAATCCATAGGTGTTAAGATTCTTACTAGTCAGGTATATTCTTAGGCATTTAATATGGGGTGTTGAGTCCACTTCGTTGAGCAAGGAGTAGCTCTTGTCTATTACCTATTTGGCTTATGGAATGGTATCTGTGCTAATTTCAATCTCTGGTTTTATGCAGCACCCCAACTCACCTTTCCCCTTAAGCAAGCATAAGTTGGTTTTCTACATTTGAGATCCTGTTCTGTTTTGTAATTCAGTTCCTGTGTAGCCAAGTTTACATTCCGTGTATTAGTGATATCTTATGATGTTTCTCTTTCTGTGTGACTTATTTCACTTAGAATCATCGTACCTGAATCCACTCATTATGCTGCTACGGGCCTGATGACATAGATTTCATTCCTGAGTGATATTGCATTGTACGTAAGTACCACAACTTCTTTATCCATTTTTCACTTTCTGCTATATTGAACTTGTACCATAAACGAGATTCTTGTAAACAGAGCCGGCCCAAACTTTGGGGTGGCTGTATCTTTTTGATTTTAATTTCCCTAAGCTATAGGACCATAAGTGGAAGTGCTCTAGGCTCTGTTGCTTTGTTTTGTAGATGTTTCAGGAAACACCATACACTTCTCCAGAGTGGCTGTTGGCAATTTACATCCCGCCCATCAGCATAACAAGGCTCCCAGTTCTCCATGGCCTGTCCTGCCTTTCTGGATGTTATACTTTTTTCAGATGGCCCTTTTGACCGGGGGGCAGTGAGACTTCATTGTAGTGCAGATTTCCTTTGCAAGCTTGCTTGGTTGGCCAAAAAGGGCGTATGCGTTTTTTCCTGAATATATTCAGGAAAAAACGCATACGCCCTTTTTGGCCAAGTGCATCATTGTGGACGTTCTGCCTCTTTTCCTATGCTTTACATGCAATTCCAGTCTACCTCCTGAAATCGGTTTCCTGCAATTCTGCCCCGCTTTCACGTCCTCTTGGCAGCCTTACTTCAATATATTTTTGGACGATAGCTGTCATTTTTAACTCTGCAGGTTTGTGAATTACAGTGCCCCTGAGCTCCTTTCTTCAACTCGCTTTTTTGTGAGCTGGCCGCAACACCGCAGCATTGCTTCAGGCCCTAGTGTGGTTCCGGCATGGCACGCTGAGCCTTTGGTTAATTCCTCTTCCTGGTGGGAAATGAGAGTTAAATTTGCCCATCCAGACACCTCCAGCTAGTCTCTCATTGGTTCTCCCTATTTCTGTTCATTTTCCGCAGAAATTGCAAACTGGGCCAAACAGGAGGTTAAAGGCACTGTCTCTCCAAGTGGGGAGAGTGTTAGTAAAGCGTCTGGAATGTTGCACCCGAGTACCAGGGGACAAAAACTGAGACACATTTGAACACGTTTCCCGATCACACGGTTGATCATACTCTGGGTTCCACATGCATGTTTTAGCTGAAGGAAGAATCCCTTAAACCTGGAGAGTTGAGACCCATGGAATGGGTACCATGCAATATGACTTCAAAGGGTCTGCATTTGCTCACCGAACCTCACCAATCCTATCACTGCTGCATTTATGCCGCTGTACACACGCTTGATTCTCTTTCGGAGACATATAAATCCATAGGTGTTAAGATTCTTACTAGTCAGGTATATTCTTAGGCATTTAATATGGGGTGTTGACTCCACTTCGTTGAGCAAGGAGTAGCTCTTGTCTATTACCTATTTGGCTTATGGAATTGTATCTGTGCTAATTTCAATCTCTGGTTTTATGCAACACCCCAACTCACCTTTCCCCTTAAGCAAGCATAAGTTGGTTTTCTACATTTGAGATCCTGTTCTGTTTTGTAATTCAGTTCCTGTGTAGCCAAGTTTACATTCCGTGTATTAGTGATATCTTATGATGTTTCTTTTTCTGTGTGACTTATTTCACTTAGAATCATCGTACCTGAATCCACTCATTATGCTGCTACGGGCCTGATGACATAGATTTCATTCCTGAGTGATATTGCATTGTACGTAAGTACCACAACTTCTTTATCCATTTTTCACTTTCTGCTATATTGAACTTGTACCATAAACCAGGTTCTTGTAAACAGAGCCGTCCCAAACTTTGGGGTGGCTGTGTCTTTTTGATTTTAATTTCCCTAAGCTATAGGACCATAAGTGGAAGTGCCCTAGGCTCTGTTGCTTTGTTTTTTAGATGTTTCAGGAAACACCATACACTTCTCCAGAGTGGCTGTTGGCAATTTACATCCCGCCCATCAGCATAACAAGGCTCCCAGTTCTCCATGGCCTGTCCTGCCTTTCTGGATGTTATACTTTTTTCAGATGGCCGTTTTGACCGGGGGGCAGTGAGACTTCATTGTAGTGCAGATTTCCTTTGCAAGCTTGCTTGGTTGGCCAAAAAGGACGTATGCGTTTTTTCCTGAATATATTCAGGAAAAAACGCATACGCCCTTTTTGGCCAAGTGCATCATTGTGGACGTTCTGCCTCTTTTCCTATGCTTTACATGCAATTCCAGTCTACCTCCTGAAATCGGTTTCCTGCAATTCTGCCCCGCTTTCAAGTCCTCTTGGCAGCCTTACTTCAATATATTTTTGGACGATAGCTGTCATTTTTAACTCTGCAGGTTTGTGAATTACAGTGCCCCTGAGCTCCTTTCTTCAACTCGCTTTTTTGTGAGCTGGCCGCAACACCGCAGCATTGCTTCAGGCCCTAGTGTGGTTCCGGCATGGCACGCTGAGCCTTTGGTTAATTCCTCTTCCTGGTGGGAAATGAGAGTTAAATTTGCCCATCCAGACACCTCCAGCTAGTCTCTCATTGGTTCTCCCTATTTCTGTTCATTTTCCGCAGAAATTGCAAACTGGGCCAAACAGGAGGTTAAAGGCACTGTCTCTCCAAGTGGGGAGAGTGTTAGTAAAGCGTCTGGAATGTTGCACCCGAGTACCAGGGGACAAAAACTGAGACACATTTGAACACGTTTCCCGATCACACGGTTGATCATACTCTGGGTTCCACATGCATGTTTTAGCTGAAGGAAGAATCCCTTAAACCTGGAGAGTTGAGACCCATGGAATGGGTACCATGCAATATGACTTCAAAGGGTCTGCATTTGCTCACCGAACCTCACCAATCCTATCACTGCTGCATTTATGCCGCTGTACACACGCTTGATTCTTTTTCGGAGACATATAAATCCATAGGTGTTAAGATTCTTACTAGTCAGGTATATTCTTAGGCATTTAATATGGGGTGTTGAGTCCACTTCGTTGAGCAAGGAGTAGCTCTTGTCTATTACCTATTTGGCTTATGGAATGGTATCTGTGCTAATTTCAATCTCTGGTTTTATGCAGAACCCCAACTCACCTTTCCCCTTAAGCAAGCATAAGTTGGTTTTCTACATTTGAGACCGTGTTCTGTTTTGTAATTCAGTTTCTGTGTAGCCAAGTTTACATTCCGTGTAGTAGTGATATCTTATGATGTTTCTTTTTCTGTGTGACTTATCTCACTTAGAATCATCGTACCTGAATCCACTCATTATGCTGCTACGGGCCTGATGATATAGATTTCATTGCTGAGTGATATTGCATTGTACGTAAGTACCACAAAATCTTTGTCCATTTTTCACTTTCTGTGATATTGAACTTGTACCGTAAACGAGGTTCTTGTAAACAGAGCTGTCCCAAACTTTGGGGTGGCTGTGTCTTTTTGATTTTAATTTCCCTAAGCTATAGGACCATAAGTGGAAGTGCCCTAGGCTCTGTTGCTTTGTTTTTTAGATGTTTCAGGAAACACCATACACTTCTCCAGAGTGGCTGTTGGCAATTTACATCCCGCCTATCAGCATAACAAGGCTCCCAGTTCTCCATGGCCTGTCCTGCCTTTCTGGATTTTACACTTTTTTCAGATGGCCCTATTGACCGGGGGGCAGTGAGACTTCATTGTAGTGCAGATTTCCTTTGCAAGCTTGCTTGGTTGGCCAAAAAGGGCGTATGCGTTTTTTCCTGAATATATTCAGGAAAAAACGCATACGCCCTTTTTGGCCAAGTGCATCATTGTGGACATTCTGTCTCTTTTCCTATGCTTTACATGCAATTCCAGTCTACCTCCTGAAATCGGATTCCTGCAATTCTGCCCCGCTTTCGAGTCCTCTTGGCAGCCTTACTTCAATATATTTTTGGACGATAGCTGTCATTTTTAACTCTGCAGGTTTGTGAATTACAGTGCCCCTGAGCTCCTTTCTTCAACTCGCTTTCTTGTGAGCTGGCCGCAACACCGCAGGATTGCTTCAGGCCCTAGTGTGGTTCCGGCATGGCACGCTGAGCCTTTGGTTAATTCCTCTTCCTGGTGGGAAATGAGAGTTAAATTTGCCCATCCAGACACCTCCAGCTAGTCTCTCATTGGTTCTCCCTATTCCTGTTCATTTTCCGCAGAAATTGCAAACTGGGCCAAACAGGAGGTTAAAGGCAGTGACTCTCCAAGTGGGGAGAGTGTTAGTAAAGCGTCTGGAATGTTGCACCCGAGTACCAGGGGACGAAAACTGAGACACATTTGAACACGTTTCCCGATCACACGGTGGATCATACTCTGGGTTCCACATGCATGTTTTAGCTGAAGGAAGAATCCCTTAAACCTGGAGAGTTGAGACCCATGGAATGGCTACCATGCAATATGACTTCAAAGGGTCTGCATTTGCTCATCAAACCTCAGAAATCCTATCACTGCTGCGTTTATGCCGCTGTACACATGCTTGATTCTCTTTTGGAGACATATAAATCCATAGGTTTTAAGATTATTATTAGTCAGGTATATTCTTAGGCGATTAATATGGGGTGTAGTGTCCACTTCGTTGAGCAAGGAGTAGATCTTGTCTATTACATATTTGGCTTATGGAATGGTATCTGTGCTAATTTCAATCTCTGGTTTTATGCAGAACCCCAACTCACCTTTCCCCTTAAGCAAGCATAAGTTGGTTTTCTACATTTGAGACCGTGTTCTGTTTTGTAATTCAGTTTCTGTGTAGCCAAGTTTACATTCCGTGTAGTAGTGATATCTTATGATGTTTCCTTTTCTGTGTGACTTATCTCACTTAGAATCATCGTACCTGAATCCACTCATTATGCTGCTACGGGCCTGATGATATAGATTTCATTGCTGAGTGATATTGCATTGTACGTAAGTACCACAAATTCTTTATCCATTTTTCACCTTCTGTGATATTGAATTTGTACTGTAAATGAGGTTCTTGTAAACAGAGCCGTCCCAAACTTTGGGGTGGCTGTGTCTTTTTGATTTTAATTTCCCTAAGCTATAGGACCATAAGTGGAAGTGCCCTAGGCTCTGTTGCTTTGTTTTTTAGATGTTTCAGGAAACACCATACACTTCTCCAGAGTGGCTGTTGGCAATTTACATCCCGCCCATCAGCATAACAAGGCTCCCAGTTCTCCATGGCCTGTCCTGCCTTTCTGGATTTTACACTTTTTTCAGATGGCCCTTTTGACTGGGGGGCAGTGAGACTTCATTGTAGTGCAGATTTCCTTTGCAAGCTTGCTTGGTTGGCCAAAAAGGGCGTATGCGTTTTTTCCTGAATATATTCAGGAAAAAACGCATACGCCCTTTTTGGCCAAGTGCATCATTGTGGACGTTCTGCCTCTTTTCCTATGCTTTACATGCAATTCCAGTCTACCTCCTGAAATCGGTTTCCTGCAATTCTGCCCCGCTTTCAAGTCCTCTTGGCAGCCTTACTTCAATATATTTTTGGACGATAGCTGTCATTTATAACTCTGCAGGTTTGTGAATTACAGTGCCCCTGAGCTCCTTTCTTCAACTCGCTTTCTTGTGAGCTGGCCGCAACACCGCAGGATTGCTTCAGGCCCTAGTGTCGTTCTGGCATGGCACGCTGAGCCTTTGGTTAATTCCTCTTCCTGGTGGGAAATGAGAGTTAAATTTGCCCGTCCAGACACCTCCAGCTAGTCTCTCATTGGTTCTCCCTATTCCTGTTCATTTTCCGCAGAAATTGCAAACTGGGCCAAACAGGAGGTTAAAGGCAGTGACTCTCCAAGTGGGGAGAGTGTTAGTAAAGCGTCTGGAATGTTGCGCCCGAGTACCAGGGGACGAAAAGTGAGACATTTGAACACGTTTCCCGATCACACAGTGGATCATACTCTGGGTTCCACATGCATATTTTAGGTGAAGGAAGAATCCCTTAAACCTGGAGAGTTGAGCCCCATGGAATGGGTACCATGCAATATGACTTCAAAGGGTCTGCATTTGCTCACCGAACCTCACCAATCCTATCACTGCTACGTTTATGCCGCTGTACACACGCTTGATTCTCTTTTGGAGACATATAAATCCATAGGTTTTAAGATTCTTACCAGTCAGGTATATTCTTAGGCATTTAATATGGGGTGTTGAGTCCACTTCGTTGAGCAAGGAGTAGCTCTTGTCTATTATCTATTTGGCTTATGGAATGGTATCTGTGCTAATTTCAATCTCTGGTTTTATGCAGCACCCCAACTCACCTTTCCCCTTAAGCAAGCATAAGTTGGTTTTCTACATTTGAGATCCTGTTCTGTTTTGTAATTCAGTTCCTGTGTAGCCAAGTTTACATTCCGTGTATTAGTGATATCTTATGATGTTTCTTTTTCTGTGTGACTTATCTCACTTAGAATCATCGTACCTGAATCCACTCATTATGCTGCTATGGGCCTGATGACATAGATTTCATTGCTGAGTGATATTGCATTGTACGTAAGTACCACAACTTCTTTATCCATTTTTCGCTTTCTGTGATATTGAACTTGTACCGTAAACGAGGATCTTGTAAACAGAGCCGTCCCAAACTTTAGGGTGGCTGTGTCTTTTTGATTTTAATTTCCCTAAGCTATAGGACCATAAGTGGAAGTGCCCTAGGCTCTGTTGCTTTGTTTTTTAGATGTTTCAGGAAACACCATACACTTCTCCAGAGTGGCTGTTGGCAATTTACATCCCGCCCATCAGCATAACAAGGCTCCCAGTTCTCCATGGCCCATCCTGCCTTTCTGGATTTTACACTTTTTTCAGATGGCCCTTTTGACCGGGGGGCAGTGAGACTTCATTGTAGTGCAGATTTCCTTTGCAAGCTTGCTTGGTTGGCCAAAAAGGGCGTATGCGTTTTTTCCTGAATATATTCAGGAAAAAACGCATACGCCCTTTTTGGCCAAGTGCATCATTGTGGACGTTCTGCCTCTTTTCCTATGCTTTACATGCAATTCCAGTCTACCTCCTGAAATCGGTTTCCTGCAATCCTGCCCCGCTTTCAAGTCCTCTTGGCAGCCTTACTTCAATATATTTTTGGACGATAGCTGTCATTTTTAACTCTGCAGGTTTGTGAATTACAGTGTCCCTGAGCTCCTTTCTTCAACTCGCTTTCTTGTGAGCTGGCCGCAACACCGCAGGATTGCTTCAGGCCCTAGTGTGGTTCTGGCATGGCACGCTGAGCCTTTGGTTAATTCCTCTTCCTGGTGGGAAATGAGAGTTAAATTTGCCCATCCAGACACCTCCAGCTAGTCTCTCATTGGTTCTCCCTATTCCTGTTCATTTTCCGCAGAAATTGCAAACTGGGCCAAACAGGAGGTTAAAGGCACTGACTCTCCAAGTGGGGAGAGTGTTAGTAAAGCATCTGGAATGTTGCACCCGAGTACCAGGGGACAAAAACTGAGACACATTTGAACACGTTTCCCGATCACACGGTGGATCATACTCTGGGTTCCACATGCATGTTTTAGCTGAAGGAAGAATCCCTTAAACCTGGAGAGTTGAGACCCATGGAATGGCTACCATGCAATATGACTTCAAAGGGTCTGCATTTGCTCATCAAACCTCACCAATCCTATCACTGCTGCGTTTATGCCGCTGTACACATGCTTGATTCTCTTTTGGAGACATATAAATCCATAGGTTTTAAGATTATTACTAGTCAGGTATATTCTTAGGCGTTTAATATGGGGTGTAGAGTCCACTTCGTTGAGCAAGGAGTAGCTCTTGTCTATTACATATTTGGCTTATGGAATGGTATCTGTGCTAATTTCAATCTCTGGTTTTATGCAGCACCCCAACTCACCTTTCCCCTTAAGCAAGCATAAGTTGGTTTTCTACATTTGAGACCGTGTTCTGTTTTGTAATTCAGTTTCTGTGTAGCCAAGTTTACATTCCGTGTAGTAGTGATATCTTATGATGTTTCTTTTTCTGTGTGACTTATCTCACTTAGAATCATCGTACCTGAATCCACTCATTATGCTGCTACGGGCCTGATGATATAGATTTCATTGCTGAGTGATATTGCATTGTACGTAAGTACCACAAATTCTTTATCCATTTTTCACCTTCTGTGATATTGAATTTGTACTGTAAATGAGGTTCTTGTAAACAGAGCTGTCCCAAACTTTGGGGTGAGTGTGTCTTTTTTATTTTAATTTCCCTAAGCTATAGGACCATAAGTGGAAGTGCCCTAGGCTCTGTTGCTTTGTTTTTTAGATGTTTCAGGAAACACCATACACTTCTCCAGAGTGGCTGTTGGCAATTTACATCCCGCCCATCAGCATAACAAGGCTCCCAGTTCTCCATGGCCTGTCCTGCCTTTCTGGATTTTACACTTTTTTCAGATGGTCCTTTTGCCCGGGGGGCAGTGAGACTTCATGGTAGTGCAGATTTCCTTTGCAAGCTTGCTTGGTTGGCCAAAAAGGGCGTATGCGTTTTTTCCTGAATATATTCAGGAAAAAACGCATACGCCCTTTTTGGCCAAGTGCATCATTGTGGACGTTCTGCCTCTTTTCCTATGCTTTACATGCAATTCCAGTCTACCTCCTGAAATCGGTTTCCTGCAATTCTGCCCCGCTTTCAAGTCCTCTTGGCAGCCTTACTTCAATATATTTTTGGACGATAGCTGTCATTTTTAACTCTGCAGGTTTGTGAATTACAGTGCCCCTGAGCTCCTTTCTTCAACTCACTTTCTTGTGAGCTGGCCGCAACACCGCAGGATTGCTTCAGGCCCTAGTGTGGTTCCGGCATGGCACGCTGAGCCTTTGGTTAATTCCACTTCCTGGTGGGAAATGAGAGTTAAATTTGCCCATCCAGACACCTCCAGCTAGTCTCTCATTTGTTCTCCCTATTCCTGTTCATTTTCCACAGAAATTGCAAACTGGGCCAAACAGGAGGTTAAAGGCACTGACTCTCCAGTGGGGAGAGTGTTAGTAAAGCGTCTGGAATGTTGCACCCGAGTACCAGGGGACGAAAAGTGAGACATTTGAACACGTTTCCCGATCACACAGTGGATCATACTCTGGGTTCCACATGCATGTTTTAGGTGAAGGAAGAATCCCTTAAACCTGGAGAGTTGAGACCCATTGAATGGGTACCATGCAATATGACTTCAAAGGGTCTGCATTTGCTCACCGAACCTCACCAATCCTATCACTGCTGCATTTATGCCGCTGTACACACGCTTGATTCTCTTTCGGAGACATATAAATCCATAGGTTTTAAGATTCTTACCAGTCAGGTATATTCTTAGGCATTTAATATGGGGTGTTGAGTCCACTTCGTTGAGCAAGGAGTAGCTCTTGTCTATTACCTATTTGGCTTATGGAATGGTATCTGTGCTAATTTCAATCTCTGGTTTTATGCAGCACCCCAACTCACCTTTCCCCTTAAGCAAGCATAAGTTGGTTTTCTACATTTGAGATCCTGTTCTGTTTTGTAATTCAGTTCCTGTGTAGCCAAGTTTACATTCCGTGTATTAGTGATATCTTATGATGTTTCTTTTTCTGTGTGACTTATCTCACTTAGAATCATCGTACCTGAATCCACTCATTATGCTGCTATGGGCCTGATGACATAGATTTCATTGCTGAGTGATATTGCATTGTACGTAAGTACCACAACTTCTTTATCCATTTTTCGCTTTCTGTGATATTGAACTTGTACCGTAAACGAGGATCTTGTAAACAGAGCCGTCCCAAACTTTGGGGTGGCTGTGTCTTTTTGATTTTAATTTCCCTAAGCTATAGGACCATAAGTGGAAGTGCCCTAGGCTCTGTTGCTTTGTTTTTTAGATGTTTCAGGAAACACCATACACTTCTCCAGAGTGGCTGTTGGCAATTTACATCCCGCCCATCAGCATAACAAGGCTCCCAGTTCTCCATGGCCTATCCTGCCTTTCTGGATTTTACACTTTTTTCAGATGGCCCTTTTGACCGGGGGGCAGTGAGACTTCATTGTAGTGCAGATTTCCTTTGCAAGCTTGCTTGGTTGGCCAAAAAGGGCGTATGCGTTTTTTCCTGAATATATTCAGGAAAAAACGCATACGCCCTTTTTGGCCAAGTGCATCATTGTGGACGTTCTGCCTCTTTTCCTATGCTTTACATGCAATTCCAGTCTACCTCCTGAAATCGGTTTCCTGCAATCCTGCCCCGCTTTCGAGTCCTCTTGGCAGCCTTACTTCAATATATTTTTGGACGATAGCTGTCATTTTTAACTCTGCAGGTTTGTGAATTACAGTGTCCCTGAGCTCCTTTCTTCAACTCGCTTTCTTGTGAGCTGGCCGCAACACCGCAGGATTGCTTCAGGCCCTAGTGTGGTTCCGGCATGGCACGCTGAGCCTTTGGTTAATTCCTCTTCCTGGTGGGAAATGAGAGTTAAATTTGCCCATCCAGACACCTCCAGCTAGTCTCTCATTGGTTCTCCCTATTCCTGTTCATTTTCCGCAGAAATTGCAAACTGGGCCAAACAGGAGGTTAAAGGCACTGACTCTCCAAGTGGGGAGAGTGTTAGTAAAGCGTCTGGAATGTTGCACCCGAGTACCAGGGGACGAAAACTGAGACACATTTGAACACGTTTCCCGATCACACGGTGGATCATACTCTGGGTTCCACATGCATGTTTTAGCTGAAGGAAGAATCCCTTAAACCTGGAGAGTTGAGACCCATGGAATGAGTATCATGCAATATGACTTCAAAGGTTCTGCATTGGCTCACCGAACCTCACCAATCCTATCACTGCTGCGCTTATGCCACTGTACACAAACTTGATTCTCTTTCGGAGACATATAAATCCATAGATTTTAAGATTCTTACTAGTCAGGTATATTCTTAGACATTTAATATGGGGTGTAGAGTCCACTTCGTTGAGCAAGGAGTAGCTCTTGTCTATTACATATTTGGCTTATGGAATGGTATCTGTGCTAATTTCAATCTCTGGTTTTATGCAGAACCCCAACTCACCTTTCCCCTTAAGCAAGCATAAGTTGGTTTTCTACATTTGAGACCGTGTTCTGTTTTGTAATTCAGTTCCTGTGTAGCCAAGTTTACATTCCGTGTATTAGTGATATCTTATGATGTTTCTTTTTCTGTGTGACTTATCTCACTTAGAATCATCGTACCTGAATCCACTCATTATGCTGCTATGGGCCTGATGACATAGATTTCATTGCTGAGTGATATTGCATTGTACGTAAGTACCACAAATTCTTTATCCATTTTTCGCATTCTGTGATATTGAACTTGTACCGTAAACGAAGTTCTTGTAAACAGAGCCGTCCCAAACTTTGGGGTGGCTGTGTCTTTTTGATTTTAATTTCCCTAAGCTATAGGACCATAAGTGGAAGTGCCCTAGGCTCTGTTGCTTTGTTTTTTAGATGTTTCAGGAAACACCATACACTTCTCCAGAGTGGCTGTTGGCAATTTACATCCCGCCCATCAGCATAACAAGGCTCCCAATTCTCCATGAGCTGTCCTGCCTTTCTGGATTTTACACTTTTTTCAGATGGCCCTTTTGACTGGGGGGCAGTGAGACTTCATTGTACTGCAGATTTCCTTTGCAAGCTTGCTTGGTTGGCCAAAAAGGGCGTATGCGTTTTTTCCTGAATATATTCAGGAAAAAACGCATACGCCCTTTTTGGCCAAGTGCATCATTGTGGACGTTCTGCCTCTTTTCCTATGCTTTACATGCACTTCCAGTCTACCTCCTGAAATCGGATTCCTGCAATTCTGCCCCGCTTTCGAGTCCTCTTGGCAGCCTTACTTCAATATATTTTTGGACGATAGCTGTCATTTATAACTCTGCAGGTTTGTGAATTACAGTGCCCCTGAGCTCCTTTCTTCAACTCGCTTTTTTGTGAGCTGGCCGCAACACCACAGGATTGCTTCAGGCCCTAGTGTGGTTCTGGTATGGCACGCTGAGCCTTTGGTTAATTCCTCTTCCTGGTGGGAAATGAGAGTTAAATTTGCCCGTCCAGACACCTCCAGCTAGTCTCTCATTGGTTCTCCCTATTCCTGTTCATTTTCCGCAGAAATTGCAAACTGGGCCAAACAGGAGGTTAAAGGCACTGACTCTCCAAGTGGGGAGAGTTTTAGTAAAGCGTCTGGAATGTTGCACCCGAGTACCAGGGGACAAAAACTGAGACACATTTGAACACGTTTCCCGATCACACGGTGGATCATACTCTGGGTTCCACATGCATGTTTTAGCTGAAGGAAGAATCCCTTAAACCTGGAGAGTTGAGACCCATGGAATGGCTACCATGCAATATGACTTCAAAGGGTCTGCATTTGCTCATCAAACCTCACCAATCCTATCACTGCTGCGTTTATGCCGCTGTACACATGCTTGATTCTCTTTTGGAGACATATAAATCCATAGGTTTTAAGATTATTACTAGTCAGGTATATTCTTAGGCGATTAATATGTGGTGTAGAGTCCACTTCGTTGAGCAAGGAGTAGCTCTTGTCTATTACATATTTGGCTTATGGAATGGTATCTGTGCTAATTTCAATCTCTGGTTTTATGCAGAACCCCAACTCACCTTTCCCCTTAAGCAAGCATAAGTTGGTTTTCTACATTTGAGACCGTGTTCTGTTTTGTAATTCAGTTTCTGTGTAGCCAAGTTTACATTCCGTGTAGTAGTGATATCTTATGATGTTTCTTTTTCTGTGTGACTTATCTCACTTAGAATCATCGTACCTGAATCCACTCATTATGCTGCTACGGGCCTGATGATATAGATTTCATTGCTGAGTGATATTGCATTGTACGTAAGTACCACAAATTCTTTATCCATTTTTCACCTTCTGTGATATTGAATTTGTACTGTAAATGAGGTTCTTGTAAACAAAGCCGTCCCAAACTTTGGGGTGGTGTGTCTTTTTGATTTTAATTTCCCTAAGCTATAGGACCATAAGTGGAAGTGCCCTAGGCTCTGTTGCTTTGTTTTTTAGATGTTTCAGGAAACACCATACACTTCTCCAGAGTGGCTGTTGGCAATTTACATCCCGCCCATCAGTATAACAAGGCTCCCAGTTCTCCATGGCCTGTCCTGCCTTTCTGGATTTTATACTTTTTTCAGATGGCCCTTTTGACCGGGGGGCAGTGAGACTTCATTGTAGTGCAGATTTCCTTTGCAAGCTTGCTTGGTTGGCCAAAAAGTGCGTATGCGTTTTTTCCTGAATATATTCAGGAAAAAACGCATACGCCCTTTTTGGCCAAGTGCATCATTGTGGACGTTCTGCCTCTTTTCCTATGCTTTACATGCAATTCCAGTCTACCTCCTGAAATCGGTTTCCTGCAATCCTGCCCCGCTTTCAAGTCCTCTTGGCAGCCTTACTTCAATATATTTTTGGACGATAGCTGTCATTTTTAACTCTGCAGGTTTGTGAATTACAGTGCCCCTGAGCTCCTTTCTTCAACTCACTTTCTTGTGAGCTGGCCGCAACACCGCAGGATTGCTTCAGGCCCTAGTGTGGTTCCGGCATGGCACGCTGAGCCTTTGGTTAATTCCTCTTCCTGGTGGGAAATGAGAGTTAAATTTGCCCATCCAGACACCTCCAGCTAGTCTCTCATTGGTTCTCCCTATTCCTGTTCATTTTCCGCAGAAATTGCAAACTGGGCCAAACAGGAGGTTAAAGGCACTGACTCTCCAAGTGGGGAGAGTGTTAGTAAAGCATCTGGAATGTTGCACCCGAGTACCAGGGGACAAAAACTGAGACACATTTGAACACGTTTCCCGATCACACGGTGGATCATACTCTGGGTTCCACATGCATGTTTTAGCTGAAGGAAGAATCCCTTAAACCTGGAGAGTTGAGACCCATGGAATGGCTACCATGCAATATGACTTCAAAGGGTCTGCATTTGCTCATCAAACCTCACCAATCCAATCACTGCTGCGTTTATGCCGCTGTACACATGCTTGATTCTCTTTTGGAGACATATAAATCCATAGGTTTTAAGATTATTACTAGTCAGGTATATTCTTAGGCGATTAATATGGGGTGTAGAGTCCACTTCGTTGAGCAAGGAGTAGCTCTTGTCTATTACATATTTGGCTTATGGAATGGTATCTGTGCTAATTTCAATCTCTGGTTTTATGCAGAACCCCAACTCACCTTTCCCCTTAAGCAAGCATAAGTTGGTTTTCTACATTTGAGACCGTGTTCTGTTTTGTAATTCAGTTTCTGTGTAGCCAAGTTTACATTCCGTGTAGTAGTGATATCTTATGATGTTTCTTTTTCTGTGTGACTTATCTCACTTAGAATCATCGTACCTGAATCCACTCATTATGCTGCTACGGGCCTGATGATATAGATTTCATTGCTGAGTGATATTGCATTGTACGTAAGTACCACAAATTCTTTATCCATTTTTCACCTTCTGTGATATTGAATTTGTACTGTAAATGAGGTTCTTGTAAACAGAGCCGTCCCAAACTTTGGGGTGGCTGTGTCTTTTTGATTTTAATTTCCCTAAGCTATAGGACCATAAGTGGAAGTGCCCTAGGCTCTGTTGCTTTGTTTTTTAGATGTTTCAGGAAACACCATACACTTCTCCAGAGTGGCTGTTGGCAATTTACATCCCGCCCATCAGCATAACAAGGCTCCCAGTTCTCCATGGCCTGTCCTGCCTTTCTGGATTTTACACTTTTTTCAGATGGCCCTTTTGGCCGGGAGGCAGTGAGACTTCATGGTAGTGCAGATTTCCTTTGCAAGCTTGCTTGGTTGGCCAAAAAGGGTGTATGCGTTTTTTCCTGAATATATTCAGGAAAAAACGCATACGCCCTTTTTGGCCAAGTGCATCATTGTGGACGTTCTGCCTCTTTTCCTATGCTTTACATGCAATTCCAGTCTACCTCCTGAAATCGGTTTCCTGCAATTCTGCCCCGCTTTCAAGTCCTCTTGGCAGCCTTACTTCAATATATTTTTGGACGATAGCTGTCATTTTTAACTCTGCAGGTTTGTGAATTACAGTGCCCATGAGCTCCTTTCTTCAACTCACTTTCTTGTGAGCTGGCCGCAACACCGCAGGATTGCTTCAGACCCTAGTGTGGTTCCGGCATGGCACGCTGAGCCTTTGGTTAATTCCTCTTCCTGGTGGGAAATGAGAGTTAAATTTGCCCGTCCAGACACCTCCAGTTAGTCTCTCATTGGTTCTCCCTATTCCTGTTCATTTTCCACAGAAATTGCAAACTGGGCCAAACAGGAGGTTAAAGGCACTGACTCTCCAAGTGGGGAGAGTGTTAGTAAAGCGTCTGGAATGTTGCACCCGAGTACCAGGGGACAAAAACTGAGACACATTTGAACACGTTTCCCGATCACACGGTGGATCATACTCTGGGTTCCACATGCATGTTTTAGCTGAAGGAAGAATCCCTTAAACCTGGAGAGTTGAGACCCATGGAATGGGTACCATGCAATATGACTTCAAAGGGTCTGCATTTGCTCATCAAACCTCACCAATCCTATCACTGCTGCGTTTATGCCGCTGTACACATGCTTGATTCTCTTTTGGAGACATATAAATCCATAGGTTTTAAGATTATTACTAGTCAGGTATATTCTTAGGCGATTAATATGGGGTGTAGAGTCCACTTCGTTGAGCAAGGAGTAGCTCTTGTCTATTACATATTTGGCTTATGGAATGGTATCTGTGCTAATTTCAATCTCTGGTTTTATGCAGAACCCCAACTCACCTTTCCCCTTAAGCAAGCATAAGTTGGTTTTCTACATTTGAGACCGTGTTCTGTTTTGTAATTCAGTTCCTGTGTAGCCAAGTTTACATTCCGTGTAGTAGTGATATCTTATGATGTTTCTTTTTCTGTGTGACTTATCTCACTTAGAATCATCGTACCTGAATCCACTCATTATTCTGCTATGGGCCTGATGACATAGATTTCATTGCTGAGTGATATTGCATTGTACGTAAGTACCACAACTTCTTTATCCATTTTTCGCTTTCTGTGATATTGAACTTGTACCGTAAACGAGGTTCTTGTAAACAGAGCCGTCCCAAACTTTGGGGTGGCTGTTTCTTTTTGATTTTAATTTCCCTAACCTATACGACCATAAGTGGAAGTGCCCTAGGCTCTGTTGCTTTGTTTTTTAGATGTTTCAGGAAACACCATACACTTCTCCAGAGTGGCTGTTGGCAATTTACATCCCGCCCATCAGCATAACAAGGCTCCCAATTCTCCATGAGCTGTCCTGCCTTTCTTAATTTTACACTTTTTTCTGATGGCCCTTTTGACTGGGGGGCAGTGAGACTTCATTGTACTGCAGATTTCCTTTGCAAGCTTGCTTGGTTGGCCAAAAAGGGCGTATGCGTTTTTTTCTGAATATATTCAGGAAAAAACGCATACGCCCTTTTTGGCCAAGTGCATCATTGTGGACGTTCTGCCTCTTTTCCTATGCTTTACATGCAATTCCAGTCTACCTCCTGAAATCGGATTCCTGCAATTCTGCCCCGCTTTCAAGTCCTCTTGGCAGCCTTACTTCAATATATTTTTGGACGATAGCTGTCATTTTTAATTCTGCAGGTTTGTGAATTACAGTGCCCCTGAGCTCCTTTCTTCAACTCGCTTTCTTGTGAGCTGGCCGCAACTCCGCAGGATTGCTTCAGGCCCTAGTGTGGTTCCGGCATGGCATGCTGAGCCTTTGGTTAATTCCTCTTCCTGGTGGGAAATGAGAGTTAAATTTGCCCGTCCAGACACCTCCATCTAGTCTCTCATTGGTTCTCCCTATTCCTGTTCATTTTCCGCAGAAATTGCAAACTGGGCCAAACAGGAGGTTAAAGGCACTGACTCTCCAAGTGGGGAGAGTGTTAGTAAAGCATCTGGAATGTTGCACCCGAGTACCAGGGGACGAAATCTGACACATTTGAACACGTTTCCCGATCACACGGTGGATCATACTCTGGGTTCCACATGCATGTTTTAGCTGAAGGAAGAATCCCTTAAACCTGGAGAGTTGAGACCCATGGAATGGGTACCATGCAATATGACTTCAAAGGGTCTGCATTGGCTCACCGAACCTCACCAATCCTATTACTGCTGCATTTATGCCTCTGTAGAAACGCTTGATTCTCTTTCGGAGACATATAAATCCATAGATTTTAAGATTCTTACTAGTCAGGTATATTCTTAGACGTTTAATATGGGGTGTTGAGTCCTCTTCGTTGAGCAAGGAGTAGCTCTTGTCTATTACATATTTGGCTTATGGAACGGTATCTGTGCTAATTTCAATCTCTGGTTTTATGCAGCACCCCAACTCACCTTTCCCCTTAAGCAAGCATAAGTTGGTTTTCTACATTTGAGACCTTGTTCTGTTTTGTAATTCAGTTCCTGTGTAGCCAAGTTTACATTCCGTGTATTAGTGATATCTTATGATGTTTCTTTTTCTGTGTGACTTATCTCACTTAGAATCATCGTACCTGAATCCACTCATTATGCTGCTATGGGCCTGATGACATAGATTTCATTGCTGAGTGATATTGCATTGTACGTAAGTACTACAACTTCTTTATCCATTTTTCGCTTTCTGTGATATTGAACTTGTACCGTAAACGAGGTTCTTGTAAACAGAGCCGTCCCAAACTTTGGGGTGGCTGTGTCTTTTTGATTTTAATTTCCCTAAGCTATACGACCATAAGTGGAAGTGCCCTAGGCTCTGTTGCTTTGTTTTTTAGATGTTTCAGGAAACACCATACACTTCTCCAGAGTGGCTGTTGGCAATTTACATCCCGCCCATCAGCATAACAAGGCTCCCAATTCTCCATGAGCTGTCCTGCCTTTCTGGATTTTACACTTTTTTCAGATGGCCCTTTTGACTGGGGGGCAGTGAGACTTCATTGTACTGCAGATTTCTTTGCAAGCTTGCTTGGTTGGCCAAAAAGGGCGTATGCGTTTTTTCCTGAATATATTCAGGAAAAAACGCATACGCCCTTTTTGGCCAAGTGCATCATTGTGGACGTTCTGCCTCTTTTCCTATGCTTTACATGCAATTCCAGTCTACCTCCTGAAACCGGTTTCCTGCAATTCTGCCCCGCTTTCAAGTCCTCTTGGCAGCCTTACTTCAATATATTTTTGGACAATAGCTGTCATTTATAACTCTGCAGGTTTGTGAATTACAGTGCCCCTGAGCTCCTTTCTTCAACTCACTTTCTTGTGAGCTGGCCGCAACACCGCAGCATTGCTTCAGGCCCTAGTGTGGTTCCGGAATGGCATGCTGAGCCTTTGGTTAATTCCTCTTCCTGGTGGGAAATGAGAGTTAAATTTGCCCGTCCAGACACCTCCAGCTAGTCTCTCATTGGTTCTCCCTATTCCTGTTCATTTTCCGCAGAAATTGCAAACTGGGCCAAACAGGAGTTTAAAGGCACTGACTCTCCAAGTGGGGAGAGTGTTAGTAAAGCGTCTGGAATGTTGCACCCGAGTACCAGGGGACGAAACCTGAGACACATTTGAACACGTTTCCCGATCACACGGTGGATCATACTCTGGGTTCCAAATGCATGTTTTAGCTGAAGGAAGAATCCCTTAAACCTGGAGAGTTGAGACCCATGGAATGGGTACCATGCAATATGACTTCAAACGGTCTGCATTTGCTCACCGAACCTCACCAATCCTATCACTGCTGCGTTTATGCCACTGTACACACGCTTTATTCTCTTTCGGAGACATAGAAATCCATAGGTTTTAAGATTCTTACTAGTCAGGTATATTCTTAGGCGTTTAATATGGGGTGTTGATTCCACTTGGTTGAGAAAGGAGTAGCTCTTGTCTATTACATATTTGGCTTATGGAACGGTATCTGTGCTAATTTCAATCTCTGGTTTTATGCAGCACCCCAACTCACCTTTCCCCTTAAGAAAGCATAAGTTGGTTTTCTACATTTGAGACCCTGTTCTGTTTTGTAATTCTGTTCCTGTGTAGCCAAGTTTACATTCCGTGTATTAGTGATATCTTATGATGTTTCTTTTTCTGTGTGACTTATCTCACTTAGAATCATCGTACCTGAATCCACTCATTATGCTGCTATGGGCCTGATGACATAGATTTCATTGCTGAGTGATATTGCATTGTACGTACCTACCACAACTTCTTTATCCATTTTTCGCTTTCTGTGATATTGAACTCGAACTGTAAACGAGGTTCTTGTAAACAGAGCTGTCCCAAACTTTGGGGTGACTGTGTCTTTTTGATTTTAATTTCCCTAAGCTATAGGACCATAAGTGGAAGTGCCCTAGGCTCTGTTGCTTTGTTTTGTAGATGTTTCAGGAAACACCATACACTTCTCCAGAGTGGCTGTTGGCAATTTACATCCCGCCCATCAGCATAACAAGGTTCCCAGTTCTCCATGGCCAGTCCTGCCTTTCTGGATTTTACACTTTTTTCAGATGGCCCTTTTGACCGGGGGGCAGTGAGACTTCATTGTAGTGCAGATTTCCTTTGCAAGCTTGGTTGGTTGGCCAAAAAGGGCGTATGCGTTTTTTCCCGTATATATTCAGGAAAAAACGCATACGCCCTTTTTGGCCAAGTGCATCATTGTGGACGTTCTGCCTCTTTTCCTATGCTTTACATGCAATTCCAGTCTACCTCCTGAAATCGGTTTCCTGCAATTCTGCCCCGCATTCAAGTCCTCTTGGCAGCCTTACTTCAATATATTTTTGGACGATAGCTGTCATTTTTAACTCTGCAGGTTTGTGTATTACAGTGACCCTGAGCTGCTTTCTTCAACTCGCTTTCTTGTGAGCTGGCCGCAACATCGCAGGATTGCTTCAGGCCCTAGTGTGGTTCCGGCATGGCACGCTGAGCCTTTGGTTAATTCCTCTTCCTGGTGGGAAATGAGAGTTAAATTTGCCCATCCAGACACCTCCAGCTAGTCTCTCATTGGTTCTCCCTATTTCTGTTCATTTTCCGCAGAAATTGCAAACTGGGCCAAACAGGAGGTTAAAGGCACTGTCTCTCCAAGTGGGGAGAGTGTTAGTAAAGCGTCTGGAATGTTGCACCCGAGTACCAGGGGATGAAACCTGAGACACATTTGAACACGTTTCCCGATCACACGGTGGATCATACTCTGGGTTCCAAATGCATGTTTTAGCTGAAGGAAGAATCCCTTAAACCTGGAGAGTTGAGACCCATGGAATGGGTACCATGCAATATGACTTCAAAGGGTCTGCATTTGCTCACCGAACCTCACCAATCCTATCACTGCTGCGTTTATGCCGCTGTACACACGCTTGATTCTCTTTCGGAGACATAGAAATCCATAGGTTTTAAGATTCTTACTAGTCAGGTATATTCTTAGGCGTTTAATATGGGGTGTTGATTCCACTTGGTTGAGAAAGGAGTAGCTCTTGTCTATTACATATTTGGCTTATGGAACGGTATCTGTGCTAATTTCAATCTCTGGTTTTATGCAGCACCCCAACTCACCTTTCCCCTTAAGCAAGCATAAGTTGGTTTTCTACATTTGAGACCGTGTTCTGTTTTGTAATTCAGTTTCTGTGTAGCCAAGTTTACATTCCGTGTAGTAGTGATATCTTATGATGTTTCTTTTTCTGTGTGACTTATCTCACTTAGAATCATCGTACCTGAATCCACTCATTATGCTGCTACGGGCCTGATGATATAGATTTCATTGCTGAGTGATATTGCATTGTACGTAAGTACCACAAATTCTTTATCCATTTTTCACCTTCTCTGATATTGAATTTGTACTGTAAATGAGGTTCTTGTAAACAGAGCCGTCCCAAACTTTGGGGTGGCTGTGTCTTTTTGATTTTAATTTCCCTAAGCTATAGGACCATAAGTGGAAGTGCCCTAGGCTCTGTTGCTTTGTTTTTTAGATGTTTCAGGAAACACCATACACTTCTCCAGAGTGGCTGTTGGCAATTTACATCCCGCCCATCAGCATAACAAGGCTCCCAGTTCTCCATGGCCTGTCCTGCCTTTCTGGATTTTACACTTTTTTCAGATGGCCCTTTTGGCCGGGAGGCAGTGAGACTTCATGGTAGTGCAGATTTCCTTTGCAAGCTTGCTTGGTTGGCCAAAAAGGGTGTATGCGTTTTTTCCTGAATATATTCAGGAAAAAACGCATACGCCCTTTTTGGCCAAGTGCATCATTGTGGACGTTCTGCCTCTTTTCCTATGCTTTACATGCAATTCCAGTCTACCTCCTGAAATCGGTTTCCTGCAATTCTGCCCCGCTTTCAAGTCCTCTTGGCAGCCTTACTTCAATATATTTTTGGACGATAGCTGTCATTTTTAACTCTGCAGGTTTGTGAATTACAGTGCCCCTGAGCTCCTTTCTTCAACTCGCTTTCTTGTGAGCTGGCCGCAACTCCGCAGGATTGCTTCAGGCCCTAGTGTGGTTCCGGCATGGCATGCTGAGCCTTTGGTTAATTCCTCTTCCTGGTGGGAAATGAGAGTTAAATTTGCCCGTCCAGACACCTCCATCTAGTCTCTCATTGGTTCTCCCTATTCCTGTTCATTTTCCGCAGAAATTGCAAACTGGGCCTAACAGGAGGTTAAAGGCACTGACTCTCCAAGTGGGGAGAGTGTTAGTAAAGCATCTGGAATGTTGCACCCGAGTACCAGGGGACGAAATCTGACACATTTGAACACGTTTCCCGATCACACGGTGGATCATACTCTGGGTTCCACATGCATGTTTTAGCTGAAGGAAGAATCCCTTAAACCTGGAGAGTTGAGACCCATGGAATGGGTACCATGCAATATGACTTCAAAGGGTCTGCATTGGCTCACCGAACCTCACCAATCCTATTACTGCTGCATTTATGCCTCTGTAGAAACGCTTGATTCTCTTTCGGAGACATATAAATCCATAGATTTTAAGATTCTTACTAGTCAGGTATATTCTTAGACGTTTAATATGGGGTGTTGAGTCCTCTTCGTTGAGCAAGGAGTAGCTCTTGTCTATTACATATTTGGCTTATGGAACGGTATCTGTGCTAATTTCAATCTCTGGTTTTATGCAGCACCCCAACTCACCTTTCCCCTTAAGCAAGCATAAGTTGGTTTTCTACATTTGAGACCTTGTTCTGTTTTGTAATTCAGTTCCTGTGTAGCCAAGTTTACATTCCGTGTATTAGTGATATCTTATGATGTTTCTTTTTCTGTGTGACTTATCTCACTTAGAATCATCGTACCTGAATCCACTCATTATGCTGCTATGGGCCTGATGACATAGATTTCATTGCTGAGTGATATTGCATTGTACGTAAGTACTACAACTTCTTTATCCATTTTTCGCTTTCTGTGATATTGAACTTGTACCGTAAACGAGGTTCTTGTAAACAGAGCCGTCCCAAACTTTGGGGTGGCTGTGTCTTTTTGATTTTAATTTCCCTAAGCTATACGACCATAAGTGGAAGTGCCCTAGGCTCTGTTGCTTTGTTTTTTAGATGTTTCAGGAAACACCATACACTTCTCCAGAGTGGCTGTTGGCAATTTACATCCCGCCCATCAGCATAACAAGGCTCCCAATTCTCCATGAGCTGTCCTGCCTTTCTGGATTTTACACTTTTTTCAGATGGCCCTTTTGACTGGGGGGCAGTGAGACTTCATTGTACTGCAGATTTCTTTGCAAGCTTGCTTGGTTGGCCAAAAAGGGCGTATGCGTTTTTTCCTGAATATATGCAGGAAAAAACGCATACGCCCTTTTTGGCCAAGTGCATCATTGTGGACGTTCTGCCTCTTTTCCTATGCTTTACATGCAATTCCAGTCTACCTCCTGAAATCGGATTCCTGCAATTCTGCCCCGCTTTCGAGTCCTCTTGGCAGCCTTACTTCAATATATTTTTGGACGATAGCTGTCATTTATAACTCTGCAGGTTTGTGAATTACAGTGCCCCTGAGCTCCTTTCTTCAACTCGCTTTCTTGTGAGCTGGCCGCAACACCGCAGCATTGCTTCAGGCCCTAGTGTGGTTCCGGCATGGCACGCTGAGCCTTTGGTTAATTCCTCTTCCTGGTGGGAAATGAGAGTTAAATTTGCCCGTCCAGACACCTCCAGCTAGTCTCTCATTGGTTCTCCCTATTCCTGTTCATTTTCCGCAGAAATTGCAAACTGGGCCAAACAGGAGGTTAAAGGCACTGACTCTCCAAGTGGGGAGAGTGTTAGTAAAGCATCTGGAATGTTGCACCCGAGTACCAGGGGACGAAACCTGAGACACATTTGAACACGTTTCCCGATCACACGGTGGATCATACTCTGGGTTCCAAATGCATGTTTTAGCTGAAGGAAGAATCCCTTAAACCTGGAGAGTTGAGACCCATGGAATGGGTACCATGCAATATGACTTCAAACGGTCTGCATTTGCTCACCGAACCTCACCAATCCTATCACTGCTGCGTTTATGCCACTGTACACACGCTTTATTCTCTTTCGGAGACATAGAAATCCATAGGTTTTAAGATTCTTACTAGTCAGGTATATTCTTAGGCGTTTAATATGGGGTGTTGATTCCACTTGGTTGAGAAAGGAGTAGCTCTTGTCTATTACATATTTGGCTTATGGAACGGTATCTGTGCTAATTTCAATCTCTGGTTTTATGCAGCACCCCAACTCACCTTTCCCCTTAAGAAAGCATAAGTTGGTTTTCTACATTTGAGACCCTGTTCTGTTTTGTAATTCTGTTCCTGTGTAGCCAAGTTTACATTCCGTGTATTAGTGATATCTTATGATGTTTCTTTTTCTGTGTGACTTATCTCACTTAGAATCATCGTACCTGAATCCACTCATTATGCTGCTATGGGCCTGATGACATAGATTTCATTGCTGAGTGATATTGCATTGTACGTACCTACCACAACTTCTTTATCCATTTTTCGCTTTCTGTGATATTGAACTCGAACTGTAAACGAGGTTCTTGTAAACAGAGCTGTCCCAAACTTTGGGGTGACTGTGTCTTTTTGATTTTAATTTCCCTAAGCTATAGGACCATAAGTGGAAGTGCCCTAGGCTCTGTTGCTTTGTTTTGTAGATGTTTCAGGAAACACCATACACTTCTCCAGAGTGGCTGTTGGCAATTTACATCCCGCCCATCAGCATAACAAGGTTCCCAGTTCTCCATGGCCAGTCCTGCCTTTCTGGATTTTACACTTTTTTCAGATGGCCCTTTTGACCGGGGGGCAGTGAGACTTCATTGTAGTGCAGATTTCCTTTGCAAGCTTGGTTGGTTGGCCAAAAAGGGCGTATGCGTTTTTTCCCGTATATATTCAGGAAAAAACGCATACGCCCTTTTTGGCCAAGTGCATCATTGTGGACGTTCTGCCTCTTTTCCTATGCTTTACATGCAATTCCAGTCTACCTCCTGAAATCGGTTTCCTGCAATTCTGCCCCGCATTCAAGTCCTCTTGGCAGCCTTACTTCAATATATTTTTGGACGATAGCTGTCATTTTTAACTCTGCAGGTTTGTGTATTACAGTGACCCTGAGCTGCTTTCTTCAACTCGCTTTCTTGTGAGCTGGCCGCAACACCGCAGGATTGCTTCAGGCCCTAGTGTGGTTCCGGCATGGCACGCTGAGCCTTTGGTTAATTCCTCTTCCTGGTGGGAAATGAGAGTTAAATTTGCCCATCCAGACACCTCCAGCTAGTCTCTCATTGGTTCTCCCTATTCCTGTTCATTTTCCGCAGAAATTGCAAACTGGGCCAAACAGGAGGTTAAAGGCACTGTCTCTCCAAGTGGGGAGAGTGTTAGTAAAGCGTCTGGAATGTTGCACCCGAGTACCAGGGGATGAAACCTGAGACACATTTGAACACGTTTCCCGATCACACGGTGGATCATACTCTGGGTTCCAAATGCATGTTTTAGCTGAAGGAAGAATCCCTTAAACCTGGAGAGTTGAGACCCATGGAATGGGTACCATGCAATATGACTTCAAAGGGTCTGCATTTGCTCACCGAACCTCACCAATCCTATCACTGCTGCGTTTATGCCGCTGTACACACGCTTGATTCTCTTTCGGAGACATAGAAATCCATAGGTTTTAAGATTCTTACTAGTCAGGTATATTCTTAGGCGTTTAATATGGGGTGTTGATTCCACTTGGTTGAGAAAGGAGTAGCTCTTGTCTATTACATATTTGGCTTATGGAACGGTATCTGTGCTAATTTCAATCTCTGGTTTTATGCAGCACCCCAACTCACCTTTCCCCTTAAGCAAGCATAAGTTGGTTTTCTACATTTGAGACCGTGTTCTGTTTTGTAATTCAGTTTCTGTGTAGCCAAGTTTACATTCCGTGTAGTAGTGATATCTTATGATGTTTCTTTTTCTGTGTGACTTATCTCACTTAGAATCATCGTACCTGAATCCACTCATTATGCTGCTACGGGCCTGATGATATAGATTTCATTGCTGAGTGATATTGCATTGTACGTAAGTACCACAAATTCTTTATCCATTTTTCACCTTCTGTGATATTGAATTTGTACTGTAAATGAGGTTCTTGTAAACAGAGCCGTCCCAAACTTTGGGGTGGCTGTGTCTTTTTGATTTTAATTTCCCTAAGCTATAGGACCATAAGTGGAAGTGCCCTAGGCTCTGTTGCTTTGTTTTTTAGATGTTTCAGGAAAAACCATACACTTCTCCAGAGTGGCTGTTGGCAATTTACATCCCGCCCATCAGCATAACAAGGCTCCCAGTTCTCCATGGCCTGTCCTGCCTTTCTGGATTTTACACTTTTTTCAGATGGCCCTTTTGGCCGGGAGGCAGTGAGACTTCATGGTAGTGCAGATTTCCTTTGCAAGCTTGCTTGGTTGGCCAAAAAGGGTGTATGCGTTTTTTCCTGAATATATTCAGGAAAAAACGCATACGCCCTTTTTGGCCAAGTGCATCATTGTGGACGTTCTGCCTCTTTTCCTATGCTTTACATGCAATTCCAGTCTACCTCCTGAAATCGGTTTCCTGCAATTCTGCCCCGCTTTCAAGTCCTCTTGGCAGCCTTACTTCAATATATTTTTGGACGATAGCTGTCATTTTTAACTCTGCAGGTTTGTGAATTACAGTGCCCATGAGCTCCTTTCTTCAACTCACTTTCTTGTGAGCTGGCCGCAACACCGCAGGATTGCTTCAGACCCTAGTGTGGTTCCGGCATGGCACGCTGAGCCTTTGGTTAATTCCTCTTCCTGGTGGGAAATGAGAGTTAAATTTGCCCGTCCAGACACCTCCAGTTAGTCTCTCATTGGTTCTCCCTATTCCTGTTCATTTTCCACAGAAATTGCAAACTGGGCCAAACAGGAGGTTAAAGGCACTGACTCTCCAAGTGGGGAGAGTGTTAGTAAAGCGTCTGGAATGTTGCACCCGAGTACCAGGGGACAAAAACTGAGACACATTTGAACACGTTTCCCGATCACACGGTGGATCATACTCTGGGTTCCACATGCATGTTTTAGCTGAAGGAAGAATCCCTTAAACCTGGAGAGTTGAGACCCATGGAATGGGTACCATGCAATATGACTTCAAAGGGTCTGCATTTGCTCATCAAACCTCACCAATCCTATCACTGCTGCGTTTATGCCGCTGTACACATGCTTGATTCTCTTTTGGAGACATATAAATCCATAGGTTTTAAGATTATTACTAGTCAGGTATATTCTTAGGCGATTAATATGGGGTGTAGAGTCCACTTCGTTGAGCAAGGAGTAGCTCTTGTCTATTACATATTTGGCTTATGGAATGGTATCTGTGCTAATTTCAATCTCTGGTTTTATGCAGAACCCCAACTCACCTTTCCCCTTAAGCAAGCATAAGTTGGTTTTCTACATTTGAGACCGTGTTCTGTTTTGTAATTCAGTTCCTGTGTAGCCAAGTTTACATTCCGTGTAGTAGTGATATCTTATGATGTTTCTTTTTCTGTGTGACTTATCTCACTTAGAATCATCGTACCTGAATCCACTCATTATTCTGCTATGGGCCTGATGACATAGATTTCATTGCTGAGTGATATTGCATTGTACGTAAGTACCACAACTTCTTTATCCATTTTTCGCTTTCTGTGATATTGAACTTGTACCGTAAACGAGGTTCTTGTAAACAGAGCCGTCCCAAACTTTGGGGTGGCTGTTTCTTTTTGATTTTAATTTCCCTAACCTATAGGACCATAAGTGGAAGTGCCCTAGGCTCTGTTGCTTTGTTTTTTAGATGTTTCAGGAAACACCATACACTTCTCCAGAGTGGCTGTTGGCAATTTACATCCCGCCCATCAGCATAACAAGGCTCCCAATTCTCCATGAGCTGTCCTGCCTTTCTTAATTTTACACTTTTTTCTGATGGCCCTTTTGACTGGGGGGCAGTGAGACTTCATTGTACTGCAGATTTCCTTTGCAAGCTTGCTTGGTTGGCCAAAAAGGGCGTATGCGTTTTTTTCTGAATATATTCAGGAAAAAACGCATACGCCCTTTTTGGCCAAGTGCATCATTGTGGACGTTCTGCCTCTTTTCCTATGCTTTACATGCAATTCCAGTCTACCTCCTGAAATCGGATTCCTGCAATTCTGCCCCGCTTTCAAGTCCTCTTGGCAGCCTTACTTCAATATATTTTTGGACGATAGCTGTCATTTTTAACTCTGCAGGTTTGTGAATTACAGTGCCCCTGAGCTCCTTTCTTCAACTCGCTTTCTTGTGAGCTGGCCGCAACTCCGCAGGATTGCTTCAGGCCCTAGTGTGGTTCCGGCATGGCATGCTGAGCCTTTGGTTAATTCCTCTTCCTGGTGGGAAATGAGAGTTAAATTTGCCCGTCCAGACACCTCCATCTAGTCTCTCATTGGTTCTCCCTATTCCTGTTCATTTTCCGCAGAAATTGCAAACTGGGCCTAACAGGAGGTTAAAGGCACTGACTCTCCAAGTGGGGAGAGTGTTAGTAAAGCATCTGGAATGTTGCACCCGAGTACCAGGGGACGAAATCTGACACATTTGAACACGTTTCCCGATCACACGGTGGATCATACTCTGGGTTCCACATGCATGTTTTAGCTGAAGGAAGAATCCCTTAAACCTGGAGAGTTGAGACCCATGGAATGGGTACCATGCAATATGACTTCAAAGGGTCTGCATTGGCTCACCGAACCTCACCAATCCTATTACTGCTGCATTTATGCCTCTGTAGAAACGCTTCATTCTCTTTCGGAGACATATAAATCCATAGATTTTAAGATTCTTACTAGTCAGGTATATTCTTAGACGTTTAATATGGGGTGTTGAGTCCTCTTCGTTGAGCAAGGAGTAGCTCTTGTCTATTACATATTTGGCTTATGGAACGGTATCTGTGCTAATTTCAATCTCTGGTTTTATGCAGCACCCCAACTCACCTTTCCCCTTAAGCAAGCATAAGTTGGTTTTCTACATTTGAGACCTTGTTCTGTTTTGTAATTCAGTTCCTGTGTAGCCAAGTTTACATTCCGTGTATTAGTGATATCTTATGATGTTTCTTTTTCTGTGTGACTTATCTCACTTAGAATCATCGTACCTGAATCCACTCATTATGCTGCTATGGGCCTGATGACATAGATTTCATTGCTGAGTGATATTGCATTGTACGTAAGTACTACAACTTCTTTATCCATTTTTCGCTTTCTGTGATATTGAACTTGTACCGTAAACGAGGTTCTTGTAAACAGAGCCGTCCCAAACTTTGGGGTGGCTGTGTCTTTTTGATTTTAATTTCCCTAAGCTATACGACCATAAGTGGAAGTGCCCTAGGCTCTGTTGCTTTGTTTTTTAGATGTTTCAGGAAACACCATACACTTCTCCAGAGTGGCTGTTGGCAATTTACATCCCGCCCATCAGCATAACAAGGCTCCCAATTCTCCATGAGCTGTCCTGCCTTTCTGGATTTTACACTTTTTTCAGATGGCCCTTTTGACTGGGGGGCAGTGAGACTTCATTGTACTGCAGATTTCTTTGCAAGCTTGCTTGGTTGGCCAAAAAGGGCGTATGCGTTTTTTCCTGAATATATGCAGGAAAAAACGCATACGCCCTTTTTGGCCAAGTGCATCATTGTGGACGTTCTGCCTCTTTTCCTATGCTTTACATGCAATTCCAGTCTACCTCCTGAAATCGGATTCCTGCAATTCTGCCCCGCTTTCGAGTCCTCTTGGCAGCCTTACTTCAATATATTTTTGGACGATAGCTGTCATTTATAACTCTGCAGGTTTGTGAATTACAGTGCCCCTGAGCTCCTTTCTTCAACTCGCTTTCTTGTGAGCTGGCCGCAACACCGCAGCATTGCTTCAGGCCCTAGTGTGGTTCTGGCATGGCACGCTGAGCCTTTGGTTAATTCCTCTTCCTGGTGGGAAATGAGAGTTAAATTTGCCCGTCCAGACACCTCCAGCTAGTCTCTCATTGGTTCTCCCTATTCCTGTTCATTTTCCGCAGAAATTGCAAACTGGGCCAAACAGGAGGTTAAAGGCACTGACTCTCCAAGTGGGGAGAGTGTTAGTAAAGCATCTGGAATGTTGCACCCGAGTACCAGGGGACGAAACCTGAGACACATTTGAACACGTTTCCCGATCACACGGTGGATCATACTCTGGGTTCCAAATGCATGTTTTAGCTGAAGGAAGAATCCCTTAAACCTGGAGAGTTGAGACCCATGGAATGGGTACCATGCAATATGACTTCAAACGGTCTGCATTTGCTCACCGAACCTCACCAATCCTATCACTGCTGCGTTTATGCCACTGTACACACGCTTTATTCTCTTTCGGAGACATAGAAATCCATAGGTTTTAAGATTCTTACTAGTCAGGTATATTCTTAGGCGTTTAATATGGGGTGTTGATTCCACTTGGTTGAGAAAGGAGTAGCTCTTGTCTATTACATATTTGGCTTATGGAACGGTATCTGTGCTAATTTCAATCTCTGGTTTTATGCAGCACCCCAACTCACCTTTCCCCTTAAGAAAGCATAAGTTGGTTTTCTACATTTGAGACCCTGTTCTGTTTTGTAATTCTGTTCCTGTGTAGCCAAGTTTACATTCCGTGTATTAGTGATATCTTATGATGTTTCTTTTTCTGTGTGACTTATCTCACTTAGAATCATCGTACCTGAATCCACTCATTATGCTGCTATGGGCCTGATGACATAGATTTCATTGCTGAGTGATATTGCATTGTACGTACCTACCACAACTTCTTTATCCATTTTTCGCTTTCTGTGATATTGAACTCGAACTGTAAACGAGGTTCTTGTAAACAGAGCTGTCCCAAACTTTGGGGTGACTGTGTCTTTTTGATTTTAATTTCCCTAAGCTATAGGACCATAAGTGGAAGTGCCCTAGGCTCTGTTGCTTTGTTTTGTAGATGTTTCAGGAAACACCATACACTTCTCCAGAGTGGCTGTTGGCAATTTACATCCCGCCCATCAGCATAACAAGGTTCCCAGTTCTCCATGGCCAGTCCTGCCTTTCTGGATTTTACACTTTTTTCAGATGGCCCTTTTGACCGGGGGGCAGTGAGACTTCATTGTAGTGCAGATTTCCTTTGCAAGCTTGGTTGGTTGGCCAAAAAGGGCGTATGCGTTTTTTCCCGTATATATTCAGGAAAAAACGCATACGCCCTTTTTGGCCAAGTGCATCATTGTGGACGTTCTGCCTCTTTTCCTATGCTTTACATGCAATTCCAGTCTACCTCCTGAAATCGGTTTCCTGCAATTCTGCCCCGCATTCAAGTCCTCTTGGCAGCCTTACTTCAATATATTTTTGGACGATAGCTGTCATTTTTAACTCTGCAGGTTTGTGTATTACAGTGACCCTGAGCTGCTTTCTTCAACTCGCTTTCTTGTGAGCTGGCCGCAACACCGCAGGATTGCTTCAGGCCCTAGTGTGGTTCCGGCATGGCACGCTGAGCCTTTGGTTAATTCCTCTTCCTGGTGGGAAATGAGAGTTAAATTTGCCCATCCAGACACCTCCAGCTAGTCTCTCATTGGTTCTCCCTATTCCTGTTCATTTTCCGCAGAAATTGCAAACTGGGCCAAACAGGAGGTTAAAGGCACTGTCTCTCCAAGTGGGGAGAGTGTTAGTAAAGCGTCTGGAATGTTGCACCCGAGTACCAGGGGATGAAACCTGAGACACATTTGAACACGTTTCCCGATCACACGGTGGATCATACTCTGGGTTCCAAATGCATGTTTTAGCTGAAGGAAGAATCCCTTAAACCTGGAGAGTTGAGACCCATGGAATGGGTACCATGCAATATGACTTCAAAGGGTCTGCATTTGCTCACCGAACCTCACCAATCCTATCACTGCTGCGTTTATGCCGCTGTACACACGCTTGATTCTCTTTCGGAGACATAGAAATCCATAGGTTTTAAGATTCTTACTAGTCAGGTATATTCTTAGGCGTTTAATATGGGGTGTTGATTCCACTTGGTTGAGAAAGGAGTAGCTCTTGTCTATTACATATTTGGCTTATGGAACGGTATCTGTGCTAATTTCAATCTCTGGTTTTATGCAGCACCCCAACTCACCTTTCCCCTTAAGAAAGCATAAGTTGGTTTTCTACATTTGAGACCCTGTTCTGTTTTGTAATTCAGTTCCTGTGTAGCCAAGTTTACATTCCGTGTAGTAGTGATATCTTATGATGTTTCTTTTTCTGTGTGACTTATTTCACTTAGAATCATCGTACCTGAATCCACTCATTATGCTGCTACGGGCCTGATGATATACATTTCATTGCTGAGTGATATTGCATTGTACGTAAGTACCACAAATTCTTTATCCATTTTTCGCTTTCTGTGATATTGAACTTGTACCGTAAATGAGGTTCTTGTAAACAGAGCCGTCCCAAACTTTGGGGTGGCTGTTTCTTTTTGATTTTAATTTCCCTAAGCTATAGGACCATAAGTGGAAGTGCCCTAGGCTCTGTTGCTTTGTTTTTTAGATGTTTCAGGAAACACCATACACTTCTCCAGAGTGGCTGTTGGCAATTTACATCCAGCCCATCAGCATAACAAGGCTCCCAGTTCTCCATGGCCTGTCCTGCCTTTCTGGATTTTACACTTTTTTCAGATGGCCCTTTTGACTGGGGGGCAGTGAGACTTCATTGTAGTGCAGATTTCCTTTGCAAGCTTGCTTGGTTGGCCAAAAAGGGCGTATGCGTTTTTTCCTGAATATATTCAGGAAAAAACGCATACGCCCTTTTTGGCCAAGTGCATCATTGTGGACATTCTGTCTCTTTTCCTATGCTTTACATGCAATTCCAGTCTACCTCCTGAAATCGGATTCCTGCAATTCTGCCCCGCTTTCGAGTCCTCTTGGCAGCCTTACTTCAATATATTTTTGGACGATAGCTGTCATTTTTAACTCTGCAGGTTTGTGAATTACAGTGCCCCTGAGCTCCTTTCTTCAACTCGCTTTCTTGTGAGCTGGCCGCAACACCGCAGGATTGCTTCAGGCCCTAGTGTGGTTCCGGCATGGCACGCTGAGCCTTTGGTTAATTCCTCTTCCTGGTGGGAAATGAGAGTTAAATTTGCCCATCCAGACACCTCCAGCTAGTCTCTCATTGGTTCTCCCTATTCCTGTTCATTTTCCGCAGAAATTGCAAACTGGGCCAAACAGGAGGTTAAAGGCAGTGACTCTCCAAGTGGGGAGAGTGTTAGTAAAGCGTCTGGAATGTTGCACCCGAGTACCAGGGGACAAAAACTGAGACACATTTGAACACGTTTCCCGATCACACGGTGGATCATACTCTGGGTTCCACATGCATGTTTTAGCTGAAGGAAGAATCCCTTAAACCTGGAGAGTTGAGACCCATGGAATGGCTACCATGCAATATGACTTCAAAGGGTCTGCATTTGCTCATCAAACCTCAGAAATCCTATCACTGCTGCGTTTATGCCGCTGTACACACGCTTGATTCTCTTTCGGAGACATATAAATCCATAGGTGTTAAGATTCTTACTAGTCAGGTATATTATTAGGCATTTAATATGGGGTGTTGAGTCCACTTCGTTGAGCAAGGAGTAGCTCTTGTCTATTACCTATTTGGCTTATGGAATGGTATCTGTGCTAATTTCAATCTCTGGTTTTATGCAGCACCCCAACTCACCTTTCCCCTTAAGCAAGCATAAGTTGGTTTTCTACATTTGAGATCCTGTTCTGTTTTGTAATTCAGTTCCTGTGTAGCCAAGTTTACATTCCGTGTATTAGTGATATCTTATGATGTTTCTTTTTCTGTGTGACTTATTTCACTTAGAATCATCGTACCTGAATCCACTCATTATGCTGCTACGGGCCTGATGACATAGATTTCATTCCTGAGTGATATTGCATTGTACGTAAGTACCACAACTTCTTTATCCATTTTTCACTTTCTGCTATATTGAACTTGTACCATAAACGAGATTCTTGTAAACAGAGCCGGCCCAAACTTTGGGGTGGCTGTGTCTTTTTGATTTTAATTTCCCTAAGCTATAGGACCATAAGTGGAAGTGCCCTAGGCTCTGTTGCTTTGTTTTTTAGATGTTTCAGGAAACACCATACACTTCTCCAGAGTGGCTGTTGGCAATTTACATCCCGCCCATCAGCATAACAAGGCTCCCAGTTCTCCATGGCCTGTCCTGCCTTTCTGGATGTTATACTTTTTTCAGATGGCCCTTTTGACCGGGGGGCAGTGAGACTTCATTGTAGTGCAGATTTCCTTTGCAAGCTTGCTTGGTTGGCCAAAAAGGGCGTATGCGTTTTTTCCTGAATATATTCAGGAAAAAACGCATACGCCCTTTTTGGCCAAGTGCATCATTGTGGACGTTCTGCCTCTTTTCCTATGCTTTACATGCAATTCCAGTCTACCTCCTGAAATCGGTTTCCTGCAATTCTGCCCCGCTTTCAAGTCCTCTTGGCAGCCTTACTTCAATATATTTTTGGATGATAGCTGTCATTTTTAACTCTGCAGGTTTGTGAATTACAGTGCCCCTGAGCTCCTTTCTTCAACTCGCTTTTTTGTGAGCTGGCCGCAACACCGCAGCATTGCTTCAGGCCCTAGTGTGGTTCCGGCATGGCACGCTGAGCCTTTGGTTAATTCCTCTTCCTGGTGGGAAATGAGAGTTAAATTTGCCCATCCAGACACCTCCAGCTAGTCTCTCATTGGTTCTCCCTATTTCTGTTCATTTTCCGCAGAAATTGCAAACTGGGCCAAACAGGAGGTTAAAGGCACTGTCTCTCCAAGTGGGGAGAGTGTTAGTAAAGCGTCTGGAATGTTGCACCCGAGTACCAGGGGACAAAAACTGAGACACATTTGAACACGTTTCCCGATCACACGGTTGATCATACTCTGGGTTCCACATGCATGTTTTAGCTGAAGGAAGAATCCCTTAAACCTGGAGAGTTGAGACCCATGGAATGGCTACCATGCAATATGACTTCAAAGGGTCTGCATTTGCTCACCGAACCTCACCAATCCTATCACTGCTGCATTTATGCCGCTGTACACACGCTTGATTCTCTTTCGGAGACATATAAATCCATAGGTGTTAAGATTCTTACTAGTCAGGTATATTCTTAGGCATTTAATATGGGGTGTTGAGTCCACTTCGTTGAGCAAGGAGTAGCTCTTGTCTATTACCTATTTGGCTTATGGAATGGTATCTGTGCTAATTTCAATCTCTGGTTTTATGCAGCACCCCAACTCACCTTTCCCCTTAAGCAAGCATAAGTTGGTTTTCTACATTTGAGACCGTGTTCTGTTTTGTAATTCAGTTTCTGTGTAGCCAAGTTTACATTCCCTGTAGTAGTGATATCTTATGATGTTTCTTTTTCTGTGTGACTTATCTCACTTAGAATCATCGTACCTGAATCCACTCATTATGCTGCTACGGGCCTGATGATATAGATTTCATTGCTGAGTGATATTGCATTGTACGTAAGTACCACAAAATCTTTGTCCATTTTTCACTTTCTGTGATATTGAACTTGTACCGTAAACGAGGTTCTTGTAAACAGAGCTGTCCCAAACTTTGGGGTGGCTGTGTCTTTTTGATTTTAATTTCCCTAAGCTATAGGACCATAAGTGGAAGTGCCCTAGGCTCTGTTGCTTTGTTTTTTAGATGTTTCAGGAAACACCATACACTTCTCCAGAGTGGCTGTTGGCAATTTACATCCCGCCCATCAGCATAACAAGGCTCCCAGTTCTCCATGGCCTGTCCTGCCTTTCTGGATTTTACACTTTTTTCAGATGGCCCTTTTGACCGGTTGGGCAGTGAGACTTCATGGTAGTGCAGATTTCCTTTGCAAGCTTGCTTGGTTGGCCAAAAAGGGCGTATGCGTTTTTTCCTGAATATATTCAGGAAAAAACGCATACGCCCTTTTTGGCCAAGTGCATCATTGTGGACGTTCTGCCTCTTTTCCTATGCTTTACATGCAATTCCAGTCTACCTCCTGAAATCGGTTTCCTGCAATTCTGCCCCGCTTTCAAGTCCTCTTGGCAGCCTTACTTCAATATATTTTTGGACGATAGCTGTCATTTTTAACTCTGCAGGTTTGTGAATTACAGTGCCCCTGAGCTCCTTTCTTCAACTCGCTTTCTTGTGAGCTGGCCGCAACACCGCAGGATTGCTTCAGGCCCTAGTGTGGTTCCGGCATGGCATGCTGAGCCTTTGGTTAATTCCTCTTCCTGGTGGGAAATGAGAGTTAAATTTGCCCGTCCAGACACCTCCAGGTAGTCTCTCATTGGTTCTCCCTATTCCTGTTCATTTTCCGCAGAAATTGCAAACTGGGCCAAACAGGAGCTTAAAGGCACTGACTCTCCAAGTGGGGAGAGTTTTAGTAAAGCGTCTGGAATGTTGCACCCGAGTACCAGGGGACAAAAACTGAGACACATTTGAACACGTTTCCCGATCACACGGTGGATCATACTCTGGGTTCCACATGCATGTTTTAGCTGAAGGAAGAATCCCTTAAACCTGGAGAGTTGAGACCCATGGAATGGGTACCATTCAATATGACTTCAAAGGTTCTGCATTGGCTCACCGAACCTCACCAATCCTATCACTGCTGCGCTTATGCCACTGTACACACGCTTGATTCTCTTTCGGAGACATATAAATCCATAGATTTTAAGATTCTTCCTAGTCAGGTATATTCTTAGACGTTTAATATGGGGTGTTGAGTCCTCTTCGTTGAGCAAGGAGTAGCTCTTGTCTATTACATATTTGGCTTATGGAACGGTATCTGTGCTAATTTCAATCTCTGGTTTTATGCAGCACCCCAACTCACCTTTCCCCTTAAGCAAGCATAAGTTGGTTTTCTACATTTGAGACCTTGTTCTGTTTTGTAATTCAGTTCCTGTGTAGCCAAGTTTACATTCCGTGTATTAGTGATATCTTATGATGTTTCTTTTTCTGTGTGACTTATCTCACTTAGAATCATCGTACCTGAATCCACTCATTATGCTGCTATGGGCCTGATGACATAGATTTCATTGCTGAGTGATATTGCATTGTACGTAAGTACCACAAAATCTTTGTCCATTTTTCACTTTCTGTGATATTGAATTTGTACTGTAAATGAGGTTCTTGTAAACAGAGCCGTCCCAAACTTTGGGGTGGCTGTGTCTTTTTGATTTTAATTTCCCTAAGCTATAGGACCATAAGTGGAAGTGCCCTAGGCTCTGTTGCTTTGTTTTTTAGATGTTTCAGGAAACACCATACACTTCTCCAGAGTGGCTGTTGGCAATTTACATCCCGCCCATCAGCATAACAAGGCTCCCAGTTCTCCATGGCCTGTCCTGCCTTTCTGGATTTTACACTTTTTTCAGATGGCCCTTTTGACCGGTTGGGCAGTGAGACTTCATGGTAGTGCAGATTTCCTTTGCAAGCTTGCTTGGTTGGCCAAAAAGGGCGTATTCGTTTTTTCCTGAATATATTCAGGAAAAAACGCATACGCCCTTTTTGGCCAAGTGCATCATTGTGGACGTTCTGCCTCTTTTCCTATGCTTTACATGCAATTCCAGTCTACCTCCTGAAATCGGTTTCCTGCAATTCTGCCCCGCTTTCAAGTCCTCTTGGCAGCCTTACTTCAATATATTTTTGGACGATAGCTGTCATTTTTAACTCTGCAGGTTTGTGAATTACAGTGCCCCTGAGCTCCTTTCTTCAACTCGCTTTCTTGTGAGCTGGCCGCAACACCGCAGGATTGCTTCAGGCCCTAGTGTGGTTCCGGCATGGCATGCTGAGCCTTTGGTTAATTCCTCTTCCTGGTGGGAAATGAGAGTTAAATTTGCCCGTCCAGACACCTCCAGGTAGTCTCTCATTGGTTCTCCCTATTCCTGTTCATTTTCCGCAGAAATTGCAAACTGGGCCAAACAGGAGCTTAAAGGCACTGACTCTCCAAGTGGGGAGAGTTTTAGTAAAGCGTCTGGAATGTTGCACCCGAGTACCAGGGGACAAAAACTGAGACACATTTGAACACGTTTCCCGATCACACGGTGGATCATACTCTGGGTTCCACATGCATGTTTTAGCTGAAGGAAGAATCCCTTAAACCTGGAGAGTTGAGACCCATGGAATGGGTACCATTCAATATGACTTCAAAGGTTCTGCATTGGCTCACCGAACCTCACCAATCCTATCACTGCTGCGCTTATGCCACTGTACACACGCTTGATTCTCTTTCGGAGACATATAAATCCATAGATTTTAAGATTCTTCCTAGTCAGGTATATTCTTAGACGTTTAATATGGGGTGTTGAGTCCTCTTCGTTGAGCAAGGAGTAGCTCTTGTCTATTACATATTTGGCTTATGGAACGGTATCTGTGCTAATTTCAATCTCTGGTTTTATGCAGCACCCCAACTCACCTTTCCCCTTAAGCAAGCATAAGTTGGTTTTCTACATTTGAGACCTTGTTCTGTTTTGTAATTCAGTTCCTGTGTAGCCAAGTTTACATTCCGTGTATTAGTGATATCTTATGATGTTTCTTTTTCTGTGTGACTTATCTCACTTAGAATCATCGTACCTGAATCCACTCATTATGCTGCTATGGGCCTGATGACATAGATTTCATTGCTGAGTGATATTGCATTGTACGTAAGTACCACAACTTCTTTATCCATTTTTCGCTTTCTGTGATATTGAACTTGTACCGTAAACGAGGTTCTTGTAAACAGAGCCGTCCCAAACTTTGGGGTGGCTGTGTCTTTTTGATTTTAATTTCCCTAAGCTATAGGACCATAAGTGGAAGTGCCCTAGGCTCTGTTGCTTTGTTTTTTAGATGTTTCAGGAAACACCATACACTTCTCCAGAGTGGCTGTTGGCAATTTACATCCCGCCCATCAGCATAACAAGGCTCCCAATTCTCCATGAGCTGTCCTGCCTTTCTGGATTTTACACTTTTTTCAGATGGCCCTTTTGACTGGGGGGCAGTGAGACTTCATTGTAGTGCAGATTTCCTTTGCAAGCTTGCTTGGTTGGCCAAAAAGGGCGTATGCGTTTTTTCCTGAATATATTCAGGAAAAAACGCATACGCCCTTTTTGGCCAAGTGCATCATTGTGGACGTTCTGCCTCTTTTCCTATGCTTTACATGCAATTCCAGTCTACCTCCTGAAATCGGATTCCTGCAATTCTGCCCCGCTTTCGAGTCCTCTTGGCAGCCTTACTTCAATATATTTTTGGACGATAGCTGTCATTTATAACTCTGCAGGTTTGTGAATTACAGTGCCCCTGAGCTCCTTTCTTCAACTCGCTTTCTTGTGAGCTGGCCGCAACACCGCAGGATTGCTTCAGGCCCTAGTGTGGTTCCGGCATGGCACGCTGAGCCTTTGGTTAATTCCTCTTCCTGGTGGGAAATGAGAGTTAAATTTGCCCGTCCAGACACCTCCAGGTAGTCTCTCATTGGTTCTCCCTATTCCTGTTCATTTTCCGCAGAAATTGCAAACTGGTTCAACAGGAGGTTAAAGGCACTGACTCTCCAAGTGGGGAGAGTTTTAGTAAAGCGTCTGGAATGTTGCACCCGAGTACCAGGGGACAAAAACTGAGACACATTTGAACACGTTTCCCGATCACACGGTGGATCATACTCTGGGTTCCACATGCATGTTTTAGCTGAAGGAAGAATCCCTTAAACCTGGAGAGTTGAGACCCATGGAATGGGTACCATTCAATATGACTTCAAAGGTTCTGCATTGGCTCACCGAACCTCACCAATCCTATCACTGCTGCGCTTATGCCACTGTACACACGCTTGATTCTCTTTCAGAGACATATAAATCCATAGATTTTAAGATTCTTCCTAGTCAGGTATATTCTTAGACGTTTAATATGGGGTGTTGAGTCCTCTTCGTTGAGCAAGGAGTAGCTCTTGTCTATTACATATTTGGCTTATGGAACGGTATCTGTGCTAATTTCAATCTCTGGTTTTATGCAGCACCCCAACTCACCTTTCCCCTTAAGCAAGCATAAGTTGGTTTTCTACATTTGAGACCTTGTTCTGTTTTGTAATTCAGTTCCTGTGTAGCCAAGTTTACATTCCGTGTATTAGTGATATCTTATGATGTTTCTTTTTCTGTGTGACTTATCTCACTTAGAATCATCGTACCTGAATCCACTCATTATGCTGCTATGGGCCTGATGACATAGATTTCATTGCTGAGTGATATTGCATTGTACGTAAGTACCACAACTTCTTTATCCATTTTTCGCTTTCTGTGATATTGAACTTGTACCGTAAACGAGGTTCTTGTAAACAGAGCCGTCCCAAACTTTGGGGTGGCTGTGTCTTTTTGATTTTAATTTCCCTAAGCTATAGGACCATAAGTGGAAGTGCCCTAGGCTCTGTTGCTTTGTTTTTTAGATGTTTCAGGAAACACCATACACTTCTCCAGAGTGGCTGTTGGCAATTTACATCCCGCCCATCAGCATAACAAGGCTCCCAATTCTCCATGAGCTGTCCTGCCTTTCTGGATTTTACACTTTTTTCAGATGGCCCTTTTGACTGGGGGGCAGTGAGACTTCATTGTAGTGCAGATTTCCTTTGCAAGCTTGCTTGGTTGGCCAAAAAGGGCGTATGCGTTTTTTCCTGAATATATTCAGGAAAAAACGCATACGCCCTTTTTGGCCAAGTGCATCATTGTGGACGTTCTGCCTCTTTTCCTATGCTTTACATGCAATTCCAGTCTACCTCCTGAAATCGGATTCCTGCAATTCTGCCCCGCTTTCGAGTCCTCTTGGCAGCCTTACTTCAATATATTTTTGGACGATAGCTGTCATTTATAACTCTGCAGGTTTGTGAATTACAGTGCCCCTGAGCTCCTTTCTTCAACTCGCTTTCTTGTGAGCTGGCCGCAACACCGCAGGATTGCTTCAGGCCCTAGTGTGGTTCCGGCATGGCACGCTGAGCCTTTGGTTAATTCCTCTTCCTGGTGGGAAATGAGAGTTAAATTTGCCCGTCCAGACACCTCCAGGTAGTCTCTCATTGGTTCTCCCTATTCCTGTTCATTTTCCGCAGAAATTGCAAACTGGTTCAACAGGAGGTTAAAGGCACTGACTCTCCAAGTGGGGAGAGTTTTAGTAAAGCGTCTGGAATGTTGCACCCGAGTACCAGGGGACAAAAACTGAGACACATTTGAACACGTTTCCCGATCACACGGTGGATCATACTCTGGGTTCCACATGCATGTTTTAGCTGAAGGAAGAATCCCTTAAACCTGGAGAGTTGAGACCCATGGAATGGGTACCATTCAATATGACTTCAAAGGTTCTGCATTGGCTCACCGAACCTCACCAATCCTATCACTGCTGCGCTTATGCCACTGTACACACGCTTGATTCTCTTTCGGAGACATATAAATCCATAGATTTTAAGATTCTTCCTAGTCAGGTATATTCTTAGACGTTTAATATGGGGTGTTGAGTCCTCTTCGTTGAGCAAGGAGTAGCTCTTGTCTATTACATATTTGGCTTATGGAACGGTATCTGTGCTAATTTCAATCTCTGGTTTTATGCAGCACCCCAACTCACCTTTCCCCTTAAGCAAGCATAAGTTGGTTTTCTACATTTGAGACCTTGTTCTGTTTTGTAATTCAGTTCCTGTGTAGCCAAGTTTACATTCCGTGTATTAGTGATATCTTATGATGTTTCTTTTTCTGTGTGACTTATCTCACTTAGAATCATCGTACCTGAATCCACTCATTATGCTGCTATGGGCCTGATGACATAGATTTCATTGCTGAGTGATATTGCATTGTACGTAAGTACCACAACTTCTTTATCCATTTTTCGCTTTCTGTGATATTGAACTTGTACCGTAAACGAGGTTCTTGTAAACAGAGCCGTCCCAAACTTTGGGGTGGCTGTGTCTTTTTGATTTTAATTTCCCTAAGCTATAGGACCATAAGTGGAAGTGCCCTAGGCTCTGTTGCTTTGTTTTTTAGATGTTTCAGGAAACACCATACACTTCTCCAGAGTGGCTGTTGGCAATTTACATCCCGCCCATCAGCATAACAAGGCTCCCAATTCTCCATGAGCTGTCCTGCCTTTCTGGATTTTACACTTTTTTCAGATGGCCCTTTTGACTGGGGGGCAGTGAGACTTCATTGTAGTGCAGATTTCCTTTGCAAGCTTGCTTGGTTGGCCAAAAAGGGCGTATGCGTTTTTTCCTGAATATATTCAGGAAAAAACGCATACGCCCTTTTTGGCCAAGTGCATCATTGTGGACGTTCTGCCTCTTTTCCTATGCTTTACATGCAATTCCAGTCTACCTCCTGAAATCGGATTCCTGCAATTCTGCCCCGCTTTCGAGTCCTCTTGGCAGCCTTACTTCAATATATTTTTGGACGATAGCTGTCATTTATAACTCTGCAGGTTTGTGAATTACAGTGCCCCTGAGCTCCTTTCTTCAACTCGCTTTCTTGTGAGCTGGCCGCAACACCGCAGGATTGCTTCAGGCCCTAGTGTGGTTCCGGTATGGCACGCTGAGCCTTTGGTTAATTCCTCTTCCTGGTGGGAAATGAGAGTTAAATTTGCCCGTCCAGACACCTCCAGCTAGTCTCTCATTGGTTCTCCCTATTCCTGTTCATTTTCCACAGAAATTGCAAACTGGGCCAAACAGGAGGTTAAAGGCACTGACTCTCCAAGTGGGGAGAGTTTTAGTAAAGCGTCTGGAATGTTGCACCCGAGTACCAGGGGACAAAAACTGAGACACATTTGAACACGTTTCCCGATCACACGGTGGATCATACTCTGGGTTCCACATGCATGTTTTAGCTGAAGGAAGAATCCCTTAAACCTGGAGAGTTGAGACCCATGGAATGGGTACCATTCAATATGACTTCAAAGGTTCTGCATTGGCTCACCGAACCTCACCAATCCTATCACTGCTGCGCTTATGCCACTGTACACACGCTTGATTCTCTTTCGGAGACATATAAATCCATAGATTTTAAGATTCTTCCTAGTCAGGTATATTCTTAGACGTTTAATATGGGGTGTTGAGTCCTCTTCGTTGAGCAAGGAGTAGCTCTTGTCTATTACATATTTGGCTTATGGAACGGTATCTGTGCTAATTTCAATCTCTGGTTTTATGCAGCACCCCAACTCACCTTTCCCCTTAAGCAAGCATAAGTTGGTTTTCTACATTTGAGACCTTGTTCTGTTTTGTAATTCAGTTCCTGTGTAGCCAAGTTTACATTCCGTGTATTAGTGATATCTTATGATGTTTCTTTTTCTGTGTGACTTATCTCACTTAGAATCATCGTACCTGAATCCACTCATTATGCTGCTATGGGCCTGATGACATAGATTTCATTGCTGAGTGATATTGCATTGTACGTAAGTACCACAACTTCTTTATCCATTTTTCGCTTTCTGTGATATTGAACTTGTACCGTAAACGAGGTTCTTGTAAACAGAGCCGTCCCAAACTTTGGGGTGGCTGTGTCTTTTTGATTTTAATTTCCCTAAGCTATAGGACCATAAGTGGAAGTGCCCTAGGCTCTGTTGCTTTGTTTTTTAGATGTTTCAGGAAACACCATACACTTCTCCAGAGTGGCTGTTGGCAATTTACATCCCGCCCATCAGCATAACAAGGCTCCCAATTCTCCATGAGCTGTCCTGCCTTTCTGGATTTTACACTTTTTTCAGATGGCCCTTTTGACTGGGGGGCAGTGAGACTTCATTGTAGTGCAGATTTCCTTTGCAAGCTTGCTTGGTTGGCCAAAAAGGGCGTATGCGTTTTTTCCTGAATATATTCAGGAAAAAACGCATACGCCCTTTTTGGCCAAGTGCATCATTGTGGACGTTCTGCCTCTTTTCCTATGCTTTACATGCAATTCCAGTCTACCTCCTGAAATCGGATTCCTGCAATTCTGCCCCGCTTTCGAGTCCTCTTGGCAGCCTTACTTCAATATATTTTTGGACGATAGCTGTCATTTATAACTCTGCAGGTTTGTGAATTACAGTGCCCCTGAGCTCCTTTCTTCAACTCGCTTTCTTGTGAGCTGGCCGCAACACCGCAGGATTGCTTCAGGCCCTAGTGTGGTTCCGGTATGGCACGCTGAGCCTTTGGTTAATTCCTCTTCCTGGTGGGAAATGAGAGTTAAATTTGCCCGTCCAGACACCTCCAGCTAGTCTCTCATTGGTTCTCCCTATTCCTGTTCATTTTCCACAGAAATTGCAAACTGGGCCAAACAGGAGGTTAAAGGCACTGACTCTCCAAGTGGGGAGAGTTTTAGTAAAGCGTCTGGAATGTTGCACCCGAGTACCAGGGGACAAAAACTGAGACACATTTGAACACGTTTCCCGATCACACGGTGGATCATACTCTGGGTTCCACATGCATGTTTTAGCTGAAGGAAGAATCCCTTAAACCTGGAGAGTTGAGACCCATGGAATGGGTACCATGCAATATGACTTCAAAGGTTCTGCATTGGCTCACCGAACCTCACCAATCCTATCACTGCTGCGCTTATGCCACTGTACACACGCTTGATTCTCTTTCGGAGACATATAAATCCATAGATTTTAAGATTCTTCCTAGTCAGGTATATTCTTAGACGTTTAATATGGGGTGTTGAGTCCTCTTCGTTGAGCAAGGAGTAGCTCTTGTCTATTACATATTTGGATTATGGAACGGTATCTGTGCTAATTTCAATCTCTGGTTTTATGCAGCACCCCAACTCACCTTTCCCCTTAAGCAAGCATAAGTTGGTTTTCTACATTTGAGACCCTGTTCTGTTTTGTAATTCAGTTCCTGTGTAGCCAAGGTAACATTCCATGTAGTAGTGATATCTTATGATGTTTCTTTTTCTGTGTGACTTATTTCACTTAGAATCATCGTACCTGAATCCACTCAATATGCTGCTACGGGCCTGATGATATACATTTCATTGCTGAGTGATATTGCATTGTACGTAAGTACCACAAATTCTTTATCCATTCTTGGCTTTCTGTGATATTGAACTTGTACCGTAAACGAGGTTCTTGTAAACAGAGCCGTCCCAAACTTTATGGTGGCTGTGTCTTTTTGATTTTAATTTCCCTAAGCTATACGACCATAAGTGGAAGTGCCCTAGGCTCTGTTGCTTTGTTTTGTAGATGTTTCAGGAAACACCATACACTTCTCCAGAGAGGCTATTGGCAATTTACATCCCGGCCACCAGCATAACAAGGCTCCCAGTTCTCCATGGCCTGTCCTGCCTTTCTGGATTTTATACTTTTTTCAGATGGCCCTTTTGACCGGGGGGCAGTGAGACTTCATTGTAGTGCAGATTTCCTTTGCAAGCTTGCTTGGTTGGCCCAAAAGGTCGTATGCGTTTTTTCCTGAATATATTCAGGAAAAAACGCATACGCCCTTTTTGGCCAAGTGCATCATTGTGGACGTTCTGCCTCTTTTCCTATGCTTTACATGCAATTCCAGTCTACCTCCTGAAATCGGTTTCCTGCAATTCTGCCCCGCTTTCAAGTCCTCTTGGCAGCCTTACTTCAATATATTTTTGGACGATAGCTGTCATTTATAACTCTGCAGGTTTGTGAATTACAGTGCCCCTGAGCTCCTTTCTTCAACTCGCTTTCTTGTGAGCTGGCCGCAACACCGCAGCATGGCTTCAGGCCCTAGTGTGGTTCCGGCATGGCACGCTGAGCCTTTGGTTAATTCCTCTTCCTGGTGGGAAATGAGAGTTAAATTTGCCCGTCCAGACACCTCCAGCTAGTCTCTCATTGGTTCTCCCTATTCCTGTTCATTTTCCGCAGAAATTGCAAACTGGGCCAAACAGGAGGTTAAAGGCACTGACTCTCCAAGTGGGGAGAGTGTTAGTAAAGCGACTGGAATGTTGCACCCGAGTACCAGGGGACGAAAACTGAGACACATTTGAACACGTTTCCCGATCACACGGTGGATCATACTCTGGGTTCCACATGCATGTTTTAGCTGAAGGAAGAATCCCTTAAACCTGGAGAGTTGAGACCCATGGAATGGGTACCATGCAATATGACCTCAAAGGGTCTGCATTTGCTCACCGAACCTCACCAATCTTATCACTGCTGCATTTATGCCGCTGTACACACGCTTGATTCTCTTTCGGAGACATATAAATCCATAGGTGTTAAGATTCTTACTAGTCAGGTATATTCTTAGGCATTTAATATGGGGTGTTGAGTCCACTTCGTTGAGCAAGGAGTAGCTCTTGTCTATTACCTATTTGGCTTATGGAATGGTATCTGTGCTAATTTCAATCTCTGGTTTTATGCAGCACCCCAACTCACCTTTCCCCTTAAGCAAGCATAAGTTGGTTTTCTACATTTGAGATCCTGTTCTGTTTTGTAATTCAGTTCCTGTGTAGCCAAGTTTACATTCCGTGTATTAGTGATATCTTATGATGTTTCTCTTTCTGTGTGACTTATTTCACTTAGAATCATCGTACCTGAATCCACTCATTATGCTGCTACGGGCCTGATGACATAGATTTCATTCCTGAGTGATATTGCATTGTACGTAAGTACCACAACTTCTTTATCCATTTTTCACTTTCTGCTATATTGAACTTGTACCATAAACGAGATTCTTGTAAACAGAGCCGGCCCAAACTTTGGGGTGGCTGTGTCTTTTTGATTTTAATTTCCCTAAGCTATAGGACCATAAGTGGAAGTGCTCTAGGCTCTGTTGCTTTGTTTTGTAGATGTTTCAGGAAACACCATACACTTCTCCAGAGTGGCTGTTGGCAATTTACATCCCGCCCATCAGCATAACAAGGCTCCCAGTTCTCCATGGCCTGTCCTGCCTTTCTGGATGTTATACTTTTTTCAGATGGCCCTTTTGACCGGGGGGCAGTGAGACTTCATTGTAGTGCAGATTTCCTTTGCAAGCTTGCTTGGTTGGCCAAAAAGGGCGTATGCGTTTTTTCCTGAATATATTCAGGAAAAAACGCATACGCCCTTTTTGGCCAAGTGCATCATTGTGGACGTTCTGCCTCTTTTCCTATGCTTTACATGCAATTCCAGTCTACCTCCTGAAATCGGTTTCCTGCAATTCTGCCCCGCTTTCACGTCCTCTTGGCAGCCTTACTTCAATATATTTTTGGACGATAGCTGTCATTTTTAACTCTGCAGGTTTGTGAATTACAGTGCCCCTGAGCTCCTTTCTTCAACTCGCTTTTTTGTGAGCTGGCCGCAACACCGCAGCATTGCTTCAGGCCCTAGTGTGGTTCCGGCATGGCACGCTGAGCCTTTGGTTAATTCCTCTTCCTGGTGGGAAATGAGAGTTAAATTTGCCCATCCAGACACCTCCAGCTAGTCTCTCATTGGTTCTCCCTATTTCTGTTCATTTTCCGCAGAAATTGCAAACTGGGCCAAACAGGAGGTTAAAGGCACTGTCTCTCCAAGTGGGGAGAGTGTTAGTAAAGCGTCTGGAATGTTGCACCCGAGTACCAGGGGACAAAAACTGAGACACATTTGAACACGTTTCCCGATCACACGGTTGATCATACTCTGGGTTCCACATGCATGTTTTAGCTGAAGGAAGAATCCCTTAAACCTGGAGAGTTGAGACCCATGGAATGGGTACCATGCAATATGACTTCAAAGGGTCTGCATTTGCTCACCGAACCTCACCAATCCTATCACTGCTGCATTTATGCCGCTGTACACACGCTTGATTCTCTTTCGGAGACATATAAATCCATAGGTGTTAAGATTCTTACTAGTCAGGTATATTCTTAGGCATTTAATATGGGGTGTTGACTCCACTTCGTTGAGCAAGGAGTAGCTCTTGTCTATTACCTATTTGGCTTATGGAATGGTATCTGTGCTAATTTCAATCTCTGGTTTTATGCAACACCCCAACTCACCTTTCCCCTTAAGCAAGCATAAGTTGGTTTTCTACATTTGAGATCCTGTTCTGTTTTGTAATTCAGTTCCTGTGTAGCCAAGTTTACATTCCGTGTATTAGTGATATCTTATGATGTTTCTTTTTCTGTGTGACTTATTTCACTTAGAATCATCGTACCTGAATCCACTCATTATGCTGCTACGGGCCTGATGACATAGATTTCATTCCTGAGTGATATTGCATTGTACGTAAGTACCACAACTTCTTTATCCATTTTTCACTTTCTGCTATATTGAACTTGTACCATAAACCAGGTTCTTGTAAACAGAGCCGTCCCAAACTTTGGGGTGGCTGTGTCTTTTTGATTTTAATTTCCCTAAGCTATAGGACCATAAGTGGAAGTGCCCTAGGCTCTGTTGCTTTGTTTTTTAGATGTTTCAGGAAACACCATACACTTCTCCAGAGTGGCTGTTGGCAATTTACATCCCGCCCATCAGCATAACAAGGCTCCCAGTTCTCCATGGCCTGTCCTGCCTTTCTGGATTTTACACTTTTTTCAGATGGCCCTTTTGACTGGGGGGCAGTGAGACTTCATTGTAGTGCAGATTTCCTTTGCAAGCTTGCTTGGTTGGCCAAAAAGGGCGTATGCGTTTTTTCCTGAATATATTCAGGAAAAAACGCATACGCCCTTTTTGGCCAAGTGCATCATTGTGGACGTTCTGCCTCTTTTCCTATGCTTTACATGCAATTCCAGTCTACCTCCTGAAATCGGATTCCTGCAATTCTGCCCCGCTTTCGAGTCCTCTTGGCAGCCTTACTTCAATATATTTTTGGACGATAGCTGTCATTTATAACTCTGCAGGTTTGTGAATTACAGTGCCCCTGAGCTCCTTTCTTCAACTCGCTTTCTTGTGAGCTGGCCGCAACACCGCAGGATTGCTTCAGGCCCTAGTGTGGTTCCGGTATGGCACGCTGAGCCTTTGGTTAATTCCTCTTCCTGGTGGGAAATGAGAGTTAAATTTGCCCGTCCAGACACCTCCAGCTAGTCTCTCATTGGTTCTCCCTATTCCTGTTCATTTTCCACAGAAATTGCAAACTGGGCCAAACAGGAGGTTAAAGGCACTGACTCTCCAAGTGGGGAGAGTTTTAGTAAAGCGTCTGGAATGTTGCACCCGAGTACCAGGGGACAAAAACTGAGACACATTTGAACACGTTTCCCGATCACACGGTGGATCATACTCTGGGTTCCACATGCATGTTTTAGCTGAAGGAAGAATCCCTTAAACCTGGAGAGTTGAGACCCATGGAATGGGTACCATTCAATATGACTTCAAAGGTTCTGCATTGGCTCACCGAACCTCACCAATCCTATCACTGCTGCGCTTATGCCACTGTACACACGCTTGATTCTCTTTCGGAGACATATAAATCCATAGATTTTAAGATTCTTCCTAGTCAGGTATATTCTTAGACGTTTAATATGGGGTGTTGAGTCCTCTTCGTTGAGCAAGGAGTAGCTCTTGTCTATTACATATTTGGCTTATGGAACGGTATCTGTGCTAATTTCAATCTCTGGTTTTATGCAGCACCCCAACTCACCTTTCCCCTTAAGCAAGCATAAGTTGGTTTTCTACATTTGAGACCTTGTTCTGTTTTGTAATTCAGTTCCTGTGTAGCCAAGTTTACATTCCGTGTATTAGTGATATCTTATGATGTTTCTTTTTCTGTGTGACTTATCTCACTTAGAATCATCGTACCTGAATCCACTCATTATGCTGCTATGGGCCTGATGACATAGATTTCATTGCTGAGTGATATTGCATTGTACGTAAGTACCACAACTTCTTTATCCATTTTTCGCTTTCTGTGATATTGAACTTGTACCGTAAACGAGGTTCTTGTAAACAGAGCCGTCCCAAACTTTGGGGTGGCTGTGTCTTTTTGATTTTAATTTCCCTAAGCTATAGGACCATAAGTGGAAGTGCCCTAGGCTCTGTTGCTTTGTTTTTTAGATGTTTCAGGAAACACCATACACTTCTCCAGAGTGGCTGTTGGCAATTTACATCCCGCCCATCAGCATAACAAGGCTCCCAATTCTCCATGAGCTGTCCTGCCTTTCTGGATTTTACACTTTTTTCAGATGGCCCTTTTGACTGGGGGGCAGTGAGACTTCATTGTAGTGCAGATTTCCTTTGCAAGCTTGCTTGGTTGGCCAAAAAGGGCGTATGCGTTTTTTCCTGAATATATTCAGGAAAAAACGCATACGCCCTTTTTGGCCAAGTGCATCATTGTGGACGTTCTGCCTCTTTTCCTATGCTTTACATGCAATTCCAGTCTACCTCCTGAAATCGGATTCCTGCAATTCTGCCCCGCTTTCGAGTCCTCTTGGCAGCCTTACTTCAATATATTTTTGGACGATAGCTGTCATTTATAACTCTGCAGGTTTGTGAATTACAGTGCCCCTGAGCTCCTTTCTTCAACTCGCTTTCTTGTGAGCTGGCCGCAACACCGCAGGATTGCTTCAGGCCCTAGTGTGGTTCCGGTATGGCACGCTGAGCCTTTGGTTAATTCCTCTTCCTGGTGGGAAATGAGAGTTAAATTTGCCCGTCCAGACACCTCCAGCTAGTCTCTCATTGGTTCTCCCTATTCCTGTTCATTTTCCACAGAAATTGCAAACTGGGCCAAACAGGAGGTTAAAGGCACTGACTCTCCAAGTGGGGAGAGTTTTAGTAAAGCGTCTGGAATGTTGCACCCGAGTACCAGGGGACAAAAACTGAGACACATTTGAACACGTTTCCCGATCACACGGTGGATCATACTCTGGGTTCCACATGCATGTTTTAGCTGAAGGAAGAATCCCTTAAACCTGGAGAGTTGAGACCCATGGAATGGGTACCATGCAATATGACTTCAAAGGTTCTGCATTGGCTCACCGAACCTCACCAATCCTATCACTGCTGCGCTTATGCCACTGTACACACGCTTGATTCTCTTTCGGAGACATATAAATCCATAGATTTTAAGATTCTTCCTAGTCAGGTATATTCTTAGACGTTTAATATGGGGTGTTGAGTCCTCTTCGTTGAGCAAGGAGTAGCTCTTGTCTATTACATATTTGGATTATGGAACGGTATCTGTGCTAATTTCAATCTCTGGTTTTATGCAGCACCCCAACTCACCTTTCCCCTTAAGCAAGCATAAGTTGGTTTTCTACATTTGAGACCCTGTTCTGTTTTGTAATTCAGTTCCTGTGTAGCCAAGGTAACATTCCATGTAGTAGTGATATCTTATGATGTTTCTTTTTCTGTGTGACTTATTTCACTTAGAATCATCGTACCTGAATCCACTCAATATGCTGCTACGGGCCTGATGATATACATTTCATTGCTGAGTGATATTGCATTGTACGTAAGTACCACAAATTCTTTATCCATTCTTGGCTTTCTGTGATATTGAACTTGTACCGTAAACGAGGTTCTTGTAAACAGAGCCGTCCCAAACTTTATGGTGGCTGTGTCTTTTTGATTTTAATTTCCCTAAGCTATACGACCATAAGTGGAAGTGCCCTAGGCTCTGTTGCTTTGTTTTGTAGATGTTTCAGGAAACACCATACACTTCTCCAGAGAGGCTATTGGCAATTTACATCCCGGCCACCAGCATAACAAGGCTCCCAGTTCTCCATGGCCTGTCCTGCCTTTCTGGATTTTATACTTTTTTCAGATGGCCCTTTTGACCGGGGGGCAGTGAGACTTCATTGTAGTGCAGATTTCCTTTGCAAGCTTGCTTGGTTGGCCCAAAAGGTCGTATGCGTTTTTTCCTGAATATATTCAGGAAAAAACGCATACGCCCTTTTTGGCCAAGTGCATCATTGTGGACGTTCTGCCTCTTTTCCTATGCTTTACATGCAATTCCAGTCTACCTCCTGAAATCGGTTTCCTGCAATTCTGCCCCGCTTTCAAGTCCTCTTGGCAGCCTTACTTCAATATATTTTTGGACGATAGCTGTCATTTATAACTCTGCAGGTTTGTGAATTACAGTGCCCCTGAGCTCCTTTCTTCAACTCGCTTTCTTGTGAGCTGGCCGCAACACCGCAGCATGGCTTCAGGCCCTAGTGTGGTTCCGGCATGGCACGCTGAGCCTTTGGTTAATTCCTCTTCCTGGTGGGAAATGAGAGTTAAATTTGCCCGTCCAGACACCTCCAGCTAGTCTCTCATTGGTTCTCCCTATTCCTGTTCATTTTCCGCAGAAATTGCAAACTGGGCCAAACAGGAGGTTAAAGGCACTGACTCTCCAAGTGGGGAGAGTGTTAGTAAAGCGACTGGAATGTTGCACCCGAGTACCAGGGGACGAAAACTGAGACACATTTGAACACGTTTCCCGATCACACGGTGGATCATACTCTGGGTTCCACATGCATGTTTTAGCTGAAGGAAGAATCCCTTAAACCTGGAGAGTTGAGACCCATGGAATGGGTACCATGCAATATGACCTCAAAGGGTCTGCATTTGCTCACCGAACCTCACCAATCTTATCACTGCTGCATTTATGCCGCTGTACACACGCTTGATTCTCTTTCGGAGACATATAAATCCATAGGTGTTAAGATTCTTACTAGTCAGGTATATTCTTAGGCATTTAATATGGGGTGTTGAGTCCACTTCGTTGAGCAAGGAGTAGCTCTTGTCTATTACCTATTTGGCTTATGGAATGGTATCTGTGCTAATTTCAATCTCTGGTTTTATGCAGCACCCCAACTCACCTTTCCCCTTAAGCAAGCATAAGTTGGTTTTCTACATTTGAGATCCTGTTCTGTTTTGTAATTCAGTTCCTGTGTAGCCAAGTTTACATTCCGTGTATTAGTGATATCTTATGATGTTTCTCTTTCTGTGTGACTTATTTCACTTAGAATCATCGTACCTGAATCCACTCATTATGCTGCTACGGGCCTGATGACATAGATTTCATTCCTGAGTGATATTGCATTGTACGTAAGTACCACAACTTCTTTATCCATTTTTCACTTTCTGCTATATTGAACTTGTACCATAAACGAGATTCTTGTAAACAGAGCCGGCCCAAACTTTGGGGTGGCTGTGTCTTTTTGATTTTAATTTCCCTAAGCTATAGGACCATAAGTGGAAGTGCTCTAGGCTCTGTTGCTTTGTTTTGTAGATGTTTCAGGAAACACCATACACTTCTCCAGAGTGGCTGTTGGCAATTTACATCCCGCCCATCAGCATAACAAGGCTCCCAGTTCTCCATGGCCTGTCCTGCCTTTCTGGATGTTATACTTTTTTCAGATGGCCCTTTTGACCGGGGGGCAGTGAGACTTCATTGTAGTGCAGATTTCCTTTGCAAGCTTGCTTGGTTGGCCAAAAAGGGCGTATGCGTTTTTTCCTGAATATATTCAGGAAAAAACGCATACGCCCTTTTTGGCCAAGTGCATCATTGTGGACGTTCTGCCTCTTTTCCTATGCTTTACATGCAATTCCAGTCTACCTCCTGAAATCGGTTTCCTGCAATTCTGCCCCGCTTTCACGTCCTCTTGGCAGCCTTACTTCAATATATTTTTGGACGATAGCTGTCATTTTTAACTCTGCAGGTTTGTGAATTACAGTGCCCCTGAGCTCCTTTCTTCAACTCGCTTTTTTGTGAGCTGGCCGCAACACCGCAGCATTGCTTCAGGCCCTAGTGTGGTTCCGGCATGGCACGCTGAGCCTTTGGTTAATTCCTCTTCCTGGTGGGAAATGAGAGTTAAATTTGCCCATCCAGACACCTCCAGCTAGTCTCTCATTGGTTCTCCCTATTTCTGTTCATTTTCCGCAGAAATTGCAAACTGGGCCAAACAGGAGGTTAAAGGCACTGTCTCTCCAAGTGGGGAGAGTGTTAGTAAAGCGTCTGGAATGTTGCACCCGAGTACCAGGGGACAAAAACTGAGACACATTTGAACACGTTTCCCGATCACACGGTTGATCATACTCTGGGTTCCACATGCATGTTTTAGCTGAAGGAAGAATCCCTTAAACCTGGAGAGTTGAGACCCATGGAATGGGTACCATGCAATATGACTTCAAAGGGTCTGCATTTGCTCACCGAACCTCACCAATCCTATCACTGCTGCATTTATGCCGCTGTACACACGCTTGATTCTCTTTCGGAGACATATAAATCCATAGGTGTTAAGATTCTTACTAGTCAGGTATATTCTTAGGCATTTAATATGGGGTGTTGACTCCACTTCGTTGAGCAAGGAGTAGCTCTTGTCTATTACCTATTTGGCTTATGGAATGGTATCTGTGCTAATTTCAATCTCTGGTTTTATGCAACACCCCAACTCACCTTTCCCCTTAAGCAAGCATAAGTTGGTTTTCTACATTTGAGATCCTGTTCTGTTTTGTAATTCAGTTCCTGTGTAGCCAAGTTTACATTCCGTGTATTAGTGATATCTTATGATGTTTCTTTTTCTGTGTGACTTATTTCACTTAGAATCATCGTACCTGAATCCACTCATTATGCTGCTACGGGCCTGATGACATAGATTTCATTCCTGAGTGATATTGCATTGTACGTAAGTACCACAACTTCTTTATCCATTTTTCACTTTCTGCTATATTGAACTTGTACCATAAACCAGGTTCTTGTAAACAGAGCCGTCCCAAACTTTGGGGTGGCTGTGTCTTTTTGATTTTAATTTCCCTAAGCTATAGGACCATAAGTGGAAGTGCCCTAGGCTCTGTTGCTTTGTTTTTTAGATGTTTCAGGAAACACCATACACTTCTCCAGAGTGGCTGTTGGCAATTTACATCCCGCCCATCAGCATAACAAGGCTCCCAGTTCTCCATGGCCTGTCCTGCCTTTCTGGATGTTATACTTTTTTCAGATGGCCGTTTTGACCGGGGGGCAGTGAGACTTCATTGTAGTGCAGATTTCCTTTGCAAGCTTGCTTGGTTGGCCAAAAAGGACGTATGCGTTTTTTCCTGAATATATTCAGGAAAAAACGCATACGCCCTTTTTGGCCAAGTGCATCATTGTGGACGTTCTGCCTCTTTTCCTATGCTTTACATGCAATTCCAGTCTACCTCCTGAAATCGGTTTCCTGCAATTCTGCCCCGCTTTCAAGTCCTCTTGGCAGCCTTACTTCAATATATTTTTGGACGATAGCTGTCATTTTTAACTCTGCAGGTTTGTGAATTACAGTGCCCCTGAGCTCCTTTCTTCAACTCGCTTTTTTGTGAGCTGGCCGCAACACCGCAGCATTGCTTCAGGCCCTAGTGTGGTTCCGGCATGGCACGCTGAGCCTTTGGTTAATTCCTCTTCCTGGTGGGAAATGAGAGTTAAATTTGCCCATCCAGACACCTCCAGCTAGTCTCTCATTGGTTCTCCCTATTTCTGTTCATTTTCCGCAGAAATTGCAAACTGGGCCAAACAGGAGGTTAAAGGCACTGTCTCTCCAAGTGGGGAGAGTGTTAGTAAAGCGTCTGGAATGTTGCACCCGAGTACCAGGGGACAAAAACTGAGACACATTTGAACACGTTTCCCGATCACACGGTTGATCATACTCTGGGTTCCACATGCATGTTTTAGCTGAAGGAAGAATCCCTTAAACCTGGAGAGTTGAGACCCATGGAATGGGTACCATGCAATATGACTTCAAAGGGTCTGCATTTGCTCACCGAACCTCACCAATCCTATCACTGCTGCATTTATGCCGCTGTACACACGCTTGATTCTTTTTCGGAGACATATAAATCCATAGGTGTTAAGATTCTTACTAGTCAGGTATATTCTTAGGCATTTAATATGGGGTGTTGAGTCCACTTCGTTGAGCAAGGAGTAGCTCTTGTCTATTACCTATTTGGCTTATGGAATGGTATCTGTGCTAATTTCAATCTCTGGTTTTATGCAGAACCCCAACTCACCTTTCCCCTTAAGCAAGCATAAGTTGGTTTTCTACATTTGAGACCGTGTTCTGTTTTGTAATTCAGTTTCTGTGTAGCCAAGTTTACATTCCGTGTAGTAGTGATATCTTATGATGTTTCTTTTTCTGTGTGACTTATCTCACTTAGAATCATTGTACCTGAATCCACTCATTATGCTGCTACGGGCCTGATGATATAGATTTCATTGCTGAGTGATATTGCATTGTACGTAAGTACCACAAAATCTTTGTCCATTTTTCACTTTCTGTGATATTGAACTTGTACCGTAAACGAGGTTCTTGTAAACAGAGCTGTCCCAAACTTTGGGGTGGCTGTGTCTTTTTGATTTTAATTTCCCTAAGCTATAGGACCATAAGTGGAAGTGCCCTAGGCTCTGTTGCTTTGTTTTTTAGATGTTTCAGGAAACACCATACACTTCTCCAGAGTGGCTGTTGGCAATTTACATCCCGCCCATCAGCATAACAAGGCTCCCAGTTCTCCATGGCCTGTCCTGCCTTTCTGGATTTTACACTTTTTTCAGATGGCCCTATTGACCGGGGGGCAGTGAGACTTCATTGTAGTGCAGATTTCCTTTGCAAGCTTGCTTGGTTGGCCAAAAAGGGCGTATGCGTTTTTTCCTGAATATATTCAGGAAAAAACGCATACGCCCTTTTTGGCCAAGTGCATCATTGTGGACATTCTGTCTCTTTTCCTATGCTTTACATGCAATTCCAGTCTACCTCCTGAAATCGGATTCCTGCAATTCTGCCCCGCTTTCGAGTCCTCTTGGCAGCCTTACTTCAATATATTTTTGGACGATAGCTGTCATTTTTAACTCTGCAGGTTTGTGAATTACAGTGCCCCTGAGCTCCTTTCTTCAACTCGCTTTCTTGTGAGCTGGCCGCAACACCGCAGGATTGCTTCAGGCCCTAGTGTGGTTCCGGCATGGCACGCTGAGCCTTTGGTTAATTCCTCTTCCTGGTGGGAAATGAGAGTTAAATTTGCCCATCCAGACACCTCCAGCTAGTCTCTCATTGGTTCTCCCTATTCCTGTTCATTTTCCGCAGAAATTGCAAACTGGGCCAAACAGGAGGTTAAAGGCAGTGACTCTCCAAGTGGGGAGAGTGTTAGTAAAGCGTCTGGAATGTTGCACCCGAGTACCAGGGGACGAAAACTGAGACACATTTGAACACGTTTCCCGATCACACGGTGGATCATACTCTGGGTTCCACATGCATGTTTTAGCTGAAGGAAGAATCCCTTAAACCTGGAGAGTTGAGACCCATGGAATGGCTACCATGCAATATGACTTCAAAGGGTCTGCATTTGCTCATCAAACCTCAGAAATCCTATCACTGCTGCGTTTATGCCGCTGTACACATGCTTGATTCTCTTTTGGAGACATATAAATCCATAGGTTTTAAGATTATTATTAGTCAGGTATATTCTTAGGCGATTAATATGGGGTGTAGTGTCCACTTCGTTGAGCAAGGAGTAGATCTTGTCTATTACATATTTGGCTTATGGAATGGTATCTGTGCTAATTTCAATCTCTGGTTTTATGCAGAACCCCAACTCACCTTTCCCCTTAAGCAAGCATAAGTTGGTTTTCTACATTTGAGACCGTGTTCTGTTTTGTAATTCAGTTTCTGTGTAGCCAAGTTTACATTCCGTGTAGTAGTGATATCTTATGATGTTTCCTTTTCTGTGTGACTTATCTCACTTAGAATCATCGTACCTGAATCCACTCATTATGCTGCTACGGGCCTGATGATATAGATTTCATTGCTGAGTGATATTGCATTGTACGTAAGTACCACAAATTCTTTATCCATTTTTCACCTTCTGTGATATTGAATTTGTACTGTAAATGAGGTTCTTGTAAACAGAGCCGTCCCAAACTTTGGGGTGGCTGTGTCTTTTTGATTTTAATTTCCCTAAGCTATAGGACCATAAGTGGAAGTGCCCTAGGCTCTGTTGCTTTGTTTTTTAGATGTTTCAGGAAACACCATACACTTCTCCAGAGTGGCTGTTGGCAATTTACATCCCGCCCATCAGCATAACAAGGCTCCCAGTTCTCCATGGCCTGTCCTGCCTTTCTGGATTTTACACTTTTTTCAGATGGCCCTTTTGACTGGGGGGCAGTGAGACTTCATTGTAGTGCAGATTTCCTTTGCAAGCTTGCTTGGTTGGCCAAAAAGGGCGTATGCGTTTTTTCCTGAATATATTCAGGAAAAAACGCATACGCCCTTTTTGGCCAAGTGCATCATTGTGGACGTTCTGCCTCTTTTCCTATGCTTTACATGCAATTCCAGTCTACCTCCTGAAATCGGTTTCCTGAAATTCTGCCCCGCTTTCAAGTCCTCTTGGCAGCCTTACTTCAATATATTTTTGGACGATAGCTGTCATTTATAACTCTGCAGGTTTGTGAATTACAGTGCCCCTGAGCTCCTTTCTTCAACTCGCTTTCTTGTGAGCTGGCCGCAACACCGCAGGATTGCTTCAGGCCCTAGTGTCGTTCCGGCATGGCACGCTGAGCCTTTGGTTAATTCCTCTTCCTGGTGGGAAATGAGAGTTAAATTTGCCCGTCCAGACACCTCCAGCTAGTCTCTCATTGGTTCTCCCTATTCCTGTTCATTTTCCGCAGAAATTGCAAACTGGGCCAAACAGGAGGTTAAAGGCAGTGACTCTCCAAGTGGGGAGAGTGTTAGTAAAGCGTCTGGAATGTTGCGCCCGAGTACCAGGGGACGAAAAGTGAGACATTTGAACACGTTTCCCGATCACACAGTGGATCATACTCTGGGTTCCACATGCATATTTTAGGTGAAGGAAGAATCCCTTAAACCTGGAGAGTTGAGCCCCATGGAATGGGTACCATGCAATATGACTTCAAAGGGTCTGCATTTGCTCACCGAACCTCACCAATCCTATCACTGCTACGTTTATGCCGCTGTACACACGCTTGATTCTCTTTCGGAGACATATAAATCCATAGGTTTTAAGATTCTTACCAGTCAGGTATATTCTTAGGCATTTAATATGGGGTGTTGAGTCCACTTCGTTGAGCAAGGAGTAGCTCTTGTCTATTATCTATTTGGCTTATGGAATGGTATCTGTGCTAATTTCAATCTCTGGTTTTATGCAGCACCCCAACTCACCTTTCCCCTTAAGCAAGCATAAGTTGGTTTTCTACATTTGAGATCCTGTTCTGTTTTGTAATTCAGTTCCTGTGTAGCCAAGTTTACATTCCGTGTATTAGTGATATCTTATGATGTTTCTTTTTCTGTGTGACTTATCTCACTTAGAATCATCGTACCTGAATCCACTCATTATGCTGCTATGGGCCTGATGACATAGATTTCATTGCTGAGTGATATTGCATTGTACGTAAGTACCACAACTTCTTTATCCATTTTTCGCTTTCTGTGATATTGAACTTGTACCGTAAACGAGGATCTTGTAAACAGAGCCGTCCCAAACTTTAGGGTGGCTGTGTCTTTTTGATTTTAATTTCCCTAAGCTATAGGACCATAAGTGGAAGTGCCCTAGGCTCTGTTGCTTTGTTTTTTAGATGTTTCAGGAAACACCATACACTTCTCCAGAGTGGCTGTTGGCAATTTACATCCCGCCCATCAGCATAACAAGGCTCCCAGTTCTCCATGGCCCATCCTGCCTTTCTGGATTTTACACTTTTTTCAGATGGCCCTTTTGACCGGGGGGCAGTGAGACTTCATTGTAGTGCAGATTTCCTTTGCAAGCTTGCTTGGTTGGCCAAAAAGGGCGTATGCGTTTTTTCCTGAATATATTCAGGAAAAAACGCATACGCCCTTTTTGGCCAAGTGCATCATTGTGGACGTTCTGCCTCTTTTCCTATGCTTTACATGCAATTCCAGTCTACCTCCTGAAATCGGTTTCCTGCAATCCTGCCCCGCTTTCAAGTCCTCTTGGCAGCCTTACTTCAATATATTTTTGGACGATAGCTGTCATTTTTAACTCTGCAGGTTTGTGAATTACAGTGTCCCTGAGCTCCTTTCTTCAACTCGCTTTCTTGTGAGCTGGCCGCAACACCGCAGGATTGCTTCAGGCCCTAGTGTGGTTCTGGCATGGCACGCTGAGCCTTTGGTTAATTCCTCTTCCTGGTGGGAAATGAGAGTTAAATTTGCCCATCCAGACACCTCCAGCTAGTCTCTCATTGGTTCTCCCTATTCCTGTTCATTTTCCGCAGAAATTGCAAACTGGGCCAAACAGGAGGTTAAAGGCACTGACTCTCCAAGTGGGGAGAGTGTTAGTAAAGCATCTGGAATGTTGCACCCGAGTACCAGGGGACAAAAACTGAGACACATTTGAACACGTTTCCCGATCACACGGTGGATCATACTCTGGGTTCCACATGCATGTTTTAGCTGAAGGAAGAATCCCTTAAACCTGGAGAGTTGAGACCCATGGAATGGCTGCCATGCAATATGACTTCAAAGGGTCTGCATTTGCTCATCAAACCTCACCAATCCTATCACTGCTGCGTTTATGCCGCTGTACACATGCTTGATTCTCTTTTGGAGACATATAAATCCATAGGTTTTAAGATTATTACTAGTCAGGTATATTCTTAGGCGTTTAATATGGGGTGTAGAGTCCACTTCGTTGAGCAAGGAGTAGCTCTTGTCTATTACATATTTGGCTTATGGAATGGTATCTGTGCTAATTTCAATCTCTGGTTTTATGCAGCACCCCAACTCACCTTTCCCCTTAAGCAAGCATAAGTTGGTTTTCTACATTTGAGACCGTGTTCTGTTTTGTAATTCAGTTTCTGTGTAGCCAAGTTTACATTCCGTGTAGTAGTGATATCTTATGATGTTTCTTTTTCTGTGTGACTTATCTCACTTAGAATCATCGTACCTGAATCCACTCATTATGCTGCTACGGGCCTGATGATATAGATTTCATTGCTGAGTGATATTGCATTGTACGTAAGTACCACAAATTCTTTATCCATTTTTCACCTTCTGTGATATTGAATTTGTACTGTAAATGAGGTTCTTGTAAACAGAGCTGTCCCAAACTTTGGGGTGAGTGTGTCTTTTTTATTTTAATTTCCCTAAGCTATAGGACCATAAGTGGAAGTGCCCTAGGCTCTGTTGCTTTGTTTTTTAGATGTTTCAGGAAACACCATACACTTCTCCAGAGTGGCTGTTGGCAATTTACATCCCGCCCATCAGCATAACAAGGCTCCCAGTTCTCCATGGCCTGTCCTGCCTTTCTGGATTTTACACTTTTTTCAGATGGTCCTTTTGCCCGGGGGGCAGTGAGACTTCATGGTAGTGCAGATTTCCTTTGCAAGCTTGCTTGGTTGGCCAAAAAGGGCGTATGCGTTTTTTCCTGAATATATTCAGGAAAAAACGCATACGCCCTTTTTGGCCAAGTGCATCATTGTGGACGTTCTGCCTCTTTTCCTATGCTTTACATGCAATTCCAGTCTACCTCCTGAAATCGGTTTCCTGCAATTCTGCCCCGCTTTCAAGTCCTCTTGGCAGCCTTACTTCAATATATTTTTGGACGATAGCTGTCATTTTTAACTCTGCAGGTTTGTGAATTACAGTGCCCCTGAGCTCCTTTCTTCAACTCACTTTCTTGTGAGCTGGCCGCAACACCGCAGGATTGCTTCAGGCCCTAGTGTGGTTCCGGCATGGCACGCTGAGCCTTTGGTTAATTCCACTTCCTGGTGGGAAATGAGAGTTAAATTTGCCCATCCAGACACCTCCAGCTAGTCTCTCATTGGTTCTCCCTATTCCTGTTCATTTTCCACAGAAATTGCAAACTGGGCCAAACAGGAGGTTAAAGGCACTGACTCTCCAGTGGGGAGAGTGTTAGTAAAGCGTCTGGAATGTTGCACCCGAGTACCAGGGGACGAAAAGTGAGACATTTGAACACGTTTCCCGATCACACAGTGGATCATACTCTGGGTTCCACATGCATGTTTTAGGTGAAGGAAGAATCCCTTAAACCTGGAGAGTTGAGACCCATTGAATGGGTACCATGCAATATGACTTCAAAGGGTCTGCATTTGCTCACCGAACCTCACCAATCCTATCACTGCTGCATTTATGCCGCTGTACACACGCTTGATTCTCTTTCGGAGACATATAAATCCATAGGTTTTAAGATTCTTACCAGTCAGGTATATTCTTAGGCATTTAATATGGGGTGTTGAGTCCACTTCGTTGAGCAAGGAGTAGCTCTTGTCTATTACCTATTTGGCTTATGGAATGGTATCTGTGCTAATTTCAATCTCTGGTTTTATGCAGCACCCCAACTCACCTTTCCCCTTAAGCAAGCATAAGTTGGTTTTCTACATTTGAGATCCTGTTCTGTTTTGTAATTCAGTTCCTGTGTAGCCAAGTTTACATTCCGTGTAGTAGTGATATCTTATGATGTTTCTTTTTCTGTGTGACTTATCTCACTTAGAATCATCGTACCTGAATCCACTCATTATGCTGCTATGGGCCTGATGACATAGATTTCATTGCTGAGTGATATTGCATTGTACGTAAGTACCACAACTTCTTTATCCATTTTTCGCTTTCTGTGATATTGAACTTGTACCGTAAACGAGGATCTTGTAAACAGAGCCGTCCCAAACTTTGGGGTGGCTGTGTCTTTTTGATTTTAATTTCCCTAAGCTATAGGACCATAAGTGGAAGTGCCCTAGGCTCTGTTGCTTTGTTTTTTAGATGTTTCAGGAAACACCATACACTTCTCCAGAGTGGCTGTTGGCAATTTACATCCCGCCCATCAGCATAACAAGGCTCCCAGTTCTCCATGGCCTATCCTGCCTTTCTGGATTTTACACTTTTTTCAGATGGCCCTTTTGACCGGGGGGCAGTGAGACTTCATTGTAGTGCAGATTTCCTTTGCAAGCTTGCTTGGTTGGCCAAAAAGGGCGTATGCGTTTTTTCCTGAATATATTCAGGAAAAAACGCATACGCCCTTTTTGGCCAAGTGCATCATTGTGGACGTTCTGCCTCTTTTCCTATGCTTTACATGCAATTCCAGTCTACCTCCTGAAATCGGTTTCCTGCAATCCTGCCCCGCTTTCGAGTCCTCTTGGCAGCCTTACTTCAATATATTTTTGGACGATAGCTGTCATTTTTAACTCTGCAGGTTTGTGAATTACAGTGTCCCTGAGCTCCTTTCTTCAACTCGCTTTCTTGTGAGCTGGCCGCAACACCGCAGGATTGCTTCAGGCCCTAGTGTGGTTCCGGCATGGCACGCTGAGCCTTTGGTTAATTCCTCTTCCTGGTGGGAAATGAGAGTTAAATTTGCCCATCCAGACACCTCCAGCTAGTCTCTCATTGGTTCTCCCTATTCCTGTTCATTTTCCGCAGAAATTGCAAACTGGGCCAAACAGGAGGTTAAAGGCACTGACTCTCCAAGTGGGGAGAGTGTTAGTAAAGCGTCTGGAATGTTGCACCCGAGTACCAGGGGACGAAAACTGAGACACATTTGAACACGTTTCCCGATCACACGGTGGATCATACTCTGGGTTCCACATGCATGTTTTAGCTGAAGGAAGAATCCCTTAAACCTGGAGAGTTGAGACCCATGGAATGGGTACCATGCAATATGACTTCAAAGGGTCTGCATTTGCTCATCAAACCTCACCAATCCTATCACTGCTGCGTTTATGCCGCTGTACACATGCTTGATTCTCTTTTGGAGACATATAAATCCATAGGTTTTAAGATTATTACTAGTCAGGTATATTCTTAGGCGATTAATATGGGGTGTAGAGTCCACTTCGTTGAGCAAGGAGTAGCTCTTGTCTATTACATATTTGGCTTATGGAATGGTATCTGTGCTAATTTCAATCTCTGGTTTTATGCAGCACCCCAACTCACCTTTCCCCTTAAGCAAGCATAAGTTGGTTTTCTACATTTGAGACCGTGTTCTGTTTTGTAATTCAGTTTCTGTGTAGCCAAGTTTACATTCCGTGTAGTAGTGATATCTTATGATGTTTCTTTTTCTGTGTGACTTATCTCACTTAGAATCATCGTACCTGAATCCACTCATTATGCTGCTACGGGCCTGATGATATAGATTTCATTGCTGAGTGATATTGCATTGTACGTAAGTACCACAAATTCTTTATCCATTTTTCACATTCTGTGATATTGAATTTGTACTGTAAATGAGGTTCTTGTAAACAGAGCCGTCCCAAACTTTGGGGTGGCTGTGTCTTTTTGATTTTAATTTCCCTAAGCTATAGGACCATAAGTGGAAGTGCCCTAGGCTCTGTTGCTTTGTTTTGTAGATGTTTCAGGAAACACCATACACTTCTCCAGAGTGGCTGTTGGCAATTTACATCCCGCCCATCAGCATAACAAGGCTCCCAGTTCTCCATGGCCTGTCCTGCCTTTCTGGATTTTACACTTTTTTCAGATGGCCCTTTTGACCGGGGGGCAGTGAGACTTCATGGTAGTGCAGATTTCCTTTGCAAGCTTGCTTGGTTGGCCAAAAAGGGCGTATGCGTTTTTTCCTGAATATATTCAGGAAAAAACGCATACGCCCTTTTTGGCCAAGTGCATCATTGTGGACGTTCTGCCTCTTTTCCTATGCTTTACATGCAATTCCAGTCTACCTCCTGAAATCGGTTTCCTGCAATTCTGCCCCGCTTTCAAGTCCTCTTGGCAGCCTTACTTCAATATATTTTTGGACGATAGCTGTCATTTATAACTCTGCAGGTTTGTGAATTACAGTGCCCCTGAGCTCCTTTCTTCAACTCGCTTTCTTGTGAGCTGGCTGCAACACCACAGGATTGCTTCAGGCCCTAGTGTGGTTCCAGTATGGCACGCTGAGCCTTTGGTTAATTCCTCTTCCTGGTGGGAAATGAGAGTTAAATTTGCCCGTCCAGACACCTCCAGCTAGTCTCTCATTGGTTCTCCCTATTCCTGTTCATTTTCCGCAGAAATTGCAAACTGGGCCAAACAGGAGGTTAAAGGCACTGACTCTCCAAGTGGGGAGAGTTTTAGTAAAGCGTCTGGAATGTTGCACCCGAGTACCAGGGGACAAAAACTGAGACACATTTGAACACGTTTCCCGATCACACGGTGGATCATACTCTGGGTTCCACATGCATGTTTTAGCTGAAGGAAGAATCCCTTAAACCTGGAGAGTTGAGACCCATGGAATGAGTATCATGCAATATGACTTCAAAGGTTCTGCATTGGCTCACCGAACCTCACCAATCCTATCACTGCTGCGCTTATGCCACTGTACACAAACTTGATTCTCTTTCGGAGACATATAAATCCATAGATTTTAAGATTCTTACTAGTCAGGTATATTCTTAGACATTTAATATGGGGTGTAGAGTCCACTTCGTTGAGCAAGGAGTAGCTCTTGTCTATTACATATTTGGCTTATGGAATGGTATCTGTGCTAATTTCAATCTCTGGTTTTATGCAGAACCCCAACTCACCTTTCCCCTTAAGCAAGCATAAGTTGGTTTTCTACATTTGAGACCGTGTTCTGTTTTGTAATTCAGTTCCTGTGTAGCCAAGTTTACATTCCGTGTATTAGTGATATCTTATGATGTTTCATTTTCTGTGTGACTTATCTCACTTAGAATCATCGTACCTGAATCCACTCATTATGCTGCTATGGGCCTGATGACATAGATTTCATTGCTGAGTGATATTGCATTGTACGTAAGTACCACAAATTCTTTATCCATTTTTCGCATTCTGTGATATTGAACTTGTACCGTAAACGAGGTTCTTGTAAACAGAGCCGTCCCAAACTTTGGGGTGGCTGTGTCTTTTTGATTTTAATTTCCCTAAGCTATAGGACCATAAGTGGAAGTGCCCTAGGCTCTGTTGCTTTGTTTTTTAGATGTTTCAGGAAACACCATACACTTCTCCAGAGTGGCTGTTGGCAATTTACATCCCGCCCATCAGCATAACAAGGCTCCCAATTCTCCATGAGCTGTCCTGCCTTTCTGGATTTTACACTTTTTTCAGATGGCCCTTTTGACTGGGGGGCAGTGAGACTTCATTGTACTGCAGATTTCCTTTGCAAGCTTGCTTGGTTGGCCAAAAAGGGCGTATGCGTTTTTTCCTGAATATATTCAGGAAAAAACGCATACGCCCTTTTTGGCCAAGTGCATCATTGTGGACGTTCTGCCTCTTTTCCTATGCTTTACATGCACTTCCAGTCTACCTCCTGAAATCGGATTCCTGCAATTCTGCCCCGCTTTCAAGTCCTCTTGGCAGCCTTACTTCAATATATTTTTGGACGATAGCTGTCATTTATAACTCTGCAGGTTTGTGAATTACAGTGCCCCTGAGCTCCTTTCTTCAACTCGCTTTTTTGTGAGCTGGCCGCAACACCACAGGATTGCTTCAGGCCCTAGTGTGGTTCTGGTATGGCACGCTGAGCCTTTGGTTAATTCCTCTTCCTGGTGGGAAATGAGAGTTAAATTTGCCCGTCCAGACACCTCCAGCTAGTCTCTCATTGGTTCTCCCTATTCCTGTTCATTTTCCGCAGAAATTGCAAACTGGGCCAAACAGGAGGTTAAAGGCACTGACTCTCCAAGTGGGGAGAGTTTTAGTAAAGCGTCTGGAATGTTGCACCCGAGTACCAGGGGACAAAAACTGAGACACATTTGAACACGTTTCCCGATCACACGGTGGATCATACTCTGGGTTCCACATGCATGTTTTAGCTGAAGGAAGAATCCCTTAAACCTGGAGAGTTGAGACCCATGGAATGGCTACCATGCAATATGACTTCAAAGGGTCTGCATTTGCTCATCAAACCTCACCAATCCTATCACTGCTGCGTTTATGCCGCTGTACACATGCTTGATTCTCTTTTGGAGACATATAAATCCATAGGTTTTAAGATTATTACTAGTCAGGTATATTCTTAGGCGATTAATATGTGGTGTAGAGTCCACTTCGTTGAGCAAGGAGTAGCTCTTGTCTATTACATATTTGGCTTATGGAATGGTATCTGTGCTAATTTCAATCTCTGGTTTTATGCAGAACCCCAACTCACCTTTCCCCTTAAGCAAGCATAAGTTGGTTTTCTACATTTGAGACCGTGTTCTGTTTTGTAATTCAGTTTCTGTGTAGCCAAGTTTACATTCCGTGTAGTAGTGATATCTTATGATGTTTCTTTTTCTGTGTGACTTATCTCACTTAGAATCATCGTACCTGAATCCACTCATTATGCTGCTACGGGCCTGATGATATAGATTTCATTGCTGAGTGATATTGCATTGTACGTAAGTACCACAAATTCTTTATCCATTTTTCACCTTCTGTGATATTGAATTTGTACTGTAAATGAGGTTCTTGTAAACAGAGCCGTCCCAAACTTTGGGGTGGCTGTGTCTTTTTGATTTTAATTTCCCTAAGCTATAGGACCATAAGTGGAAGTGCCCTAGGCTCTGTTGCTTTGTTTTTTAGATGTTTCAGGAAACACCATACACTTCTCCAGAGTGGCTGTTGGCAATTTACATCCCGCCCATCAGTATAACAAGGCTCCCAGTTCTCCATGGCCTGTCCTGCCTTTCTGGATTTTATACTTTTTTCAGATGGCCCTTTTGACCGGGGGGCAGTGAGACTTCATTGTAGTGCAGATTTCCTTTGCAAGCTTGCTTGGTTGGCCAAAAAGTGCGTATGCGTTTTTTCCTGAATATATTCAGGAAAAAACGCATACGCCCTTTTTGGCCAAGTGCATCATTGTGGACGTTCTGCCTCTTTTCCTATGCTTTACATGCAATTCCAGTCTACCTCCTGAAATCGGTTTCCTGCAATCCTGCCCCGCTTTCAAGTCCTCTTGGCAGCCTTACTTCAATATATTTTTGGACGATAGCTGTCATTTTTAACTCTGCAGGTTTGTGAATTACAGTGCCCCTGAGCTCCTTTCTTCAACTCGCTTTCTTGTGAGCTGGCCGCAACACCGCAGGATTGCTTCAGGCCCTAGTGTGGTTCCGGCATGGCACGCTGAGCCTTTGGTTAATTCCTCTTCCTGGTGGGAAATGAGAGTTAAATTTGCCCATCCAGACACCTCCAGCTAGTCTCTCATTGGTTCTCCCTATTCCTGTTCATTTTCCGCAGAAATTGCAAACTGGGCCAAACAGGAGGTTAAAGGCACTGACTCTCCAAGTGGGGAGAGTGTTAGTAAAGCATCTGGAATGTTGCACCCGAGTACCAGGGGACAAAAACTGAGACACATTTGAACACGTTTCCCGATCACACGGTGGATCATACTCTGGGTTCCACATGCATGTTTTAGCTGAAGGAAGAATCCCTTAAACCTGGAGAGTTGAGACCCATGGAATGGCTACCATGCAATATGACTTCAAAGGGTCTGCATTTGCTCATCAAACCTCACCAATCCAATCACTGCTGCGTTTATGCCGCTGTACACATGCTTGATTCTCTTTTGGAGACATATAAATCCATAGGTTTTAAGATTATTACTAGTCAGGTATATTCTTAGGCGATTAATATGGGGTGTAGAGTCCACTTCGTTGAGCAAGGAGTAGCTCTTGTCTATTACATATTTGGCTTATGGAATGGTATCTGTGCTAATTTCAATCTCTGGTTTTATGCAGAACCCCAACTCACCTTTCCCCTTAAGCAAGCATAAGTTGGTTTTCTACATTTGAGACCGTGTTCTGTTTTGTAATTCAGTTTCTGTGTAGCCAAGTTTACATTCCGTGTAGTAGTGATATCTTATGATGTTTCTTTTTCTGTGTGACTTATCTCACTTAGAATCATCGTACCTGAATCCACTCATTATGCTGCTACGGGCCTGATGATATAGATTTCATTGCTGAGTGATATTGCATTGTACGTAAGTACCACAAATTCTTTATCCATTTTTCACCTTCTGTGATATTGAATTTGTACTGTAAATGAGGTTCTTGTAAACAGAGCCGTCCCAAACTTTGGGGTGGCTGTGTCTTTTTGATTTTAATTTCCCTAAGCTATAGGACCATAAGTGGAAGTGCCCTAGGCTCTGTTGCTTTGTTTTTTAGATGTTTCAGGAAACACCATACACTTCTCCAGAGTGGCTGTTGGCAATTTACATCCCGCCCATCAGCATAACAAGGCTCCCAGTTCTCCATGGCCTGTCCTGCCTTTCTGGATTTTACACTTTTTTCAGATGGCCCTTTTGGCCGGGAGGCAGTGAGACTTCATGGTAGTGCAGATTTCCTTTGCAAGCTTGCTTGGTTGGCCAAAAAGGGTGTATGCGTTTTTTCCTGAATATATTCAGGAAAAAACGCATACGCCCTTTTTGGCCAAGTGCATCATTGTGGACGTTCTGCCTCTTTTCCTATGCTTTACATGCAATTCCAGTCTACCTCCTGAAATCGGTTTCCTGCAATTCTGCCCCGCTTTCAAGTCCTCTTGGCAGCCTTACTTCAATATATTTTTGGACGATAGCTGTCATTTTTAACTCTGCAGGTTTGTGAATTACAGTGCCCATGAGCTCCTTTCTTCAACTCACTTTCTTGTGAGCTGGCCGCAACACCGCAGGATTGCTTCAGACCCTAGTGTGGTTCCGGCATGGCACGCTGAGCCTTTGGTTAATTCCTCTTCCTGGTGGGAAATGAGAGTTAAATTTGCCCGTCCAGACACCTCCAGTTAGTCTCTCATTGGTTCTCCCTATTCCTGTTCATTTTCCACAGAAATTGCAAACTGGGCCAAACAGGAGGTTAAAGGCACTGACTCTCCAAGTGGGGAGAGTGTTAGTAAAGCGTCTGGAATGTTGCACCCGAGTACCAGGGGACAAAAACTGAGACACATTTGAACACGTTTCCCGATCACACGGTGGATCATACTCTGGGTTCCACATGCATGTTTTAGCTGAAGGAAGAATCCCTTAAACCTGGAGAGTTGAGACCCATGGAATGGGTACCATGCAATATGACTTCAAAGGGTCTGCATTTGCTCATCAAACCTCACCAATCCTATCACTGCTGCGTTTATGCCGCTGTACACATGCTTGATTCTCTTTTGGAGACATATAAATCCATAGGTTTTAAGATTATTACTAGTCAGGTATATTCTTAGGCGATTAATATGGGGTGTAGAGTCCACTTCGTTGAGCAAGGAGTAGCTCTTGTCTATTACATATTTGGCTTATGGAATGGTATCTGTGCTAATTTCAATCTCTGGTTTTATGCAGAACCCCAACTCACCTTTCCCCTTAAGCAAGCATAAGTTGGTTTTCTACATTTGAGACCGTGTTCTGTTTTGTAATTCAGTTCCTGTGTAGCCAAGTTTACATTCCGTGTAGTAGTGATATCTTATGATGTTTCTTTTTCTGTGTGACTTATCTCACTTAGAATCATCGTACCTGAATCCACTCATTATTCTGCTATGGGCCTGATGACATAGATTTCATTGCTGAGTGATATTGCATTGTACGTAAGTACCACAACTTCTTTATCCATTTTTCGCTTTCTGTGATATTAAACTTGTACCGTAAACGAGGTTCTTGTAAACAGAGCCGTCCCAAACTTTGGGGTGGCTGTTTCTTTTTGATTTTAATTTCCCTAACCTATACGACCATAAGTGGAAGTGCCCTAGGCTCTGTTGCTTTGTTTTTTAGATGTTTCAGGAAACACCATACACTTCTCCAGAGTGGCTGTTGGCAATTTACATCCCGCCCATCAGCATAACAAGGCTCCCAATTCTCCATGAGCTGTCCTGCCTTTCTTAATTTTACACTTTTTTCTGATGGCCCTTTTGACTGGGGGGCAGTGAGACTTCATTGTACTGCAGATTTCCTTTGCAAGCTTGCTTGGTTGGCCAAAAAGGGCGTATGCGTTTTTTTCTGAATATATTCAGGAAAAAACGCATACGCCCTTTTTGGCCAAGTGCATCATTGTGGACGTTCTGCCTCTTTTCCTATGCTTTACATGCAATTCCAGTCTACCTCCTGAAATCGGATTCCTGCAATTCTGCCCCGCTTTCAAGTCCTCTTGGCAGCCTTACTTCAATATATTTTTGGACGATAGCTGTCATTTTTAACTCTGCAGGTTTGTGAATTACAGTGCCCCTGAGCTCCTTTCTTCAACTCGCTTTCTTGTGAGCTGGCCGCAACTCCGCAGGATTGCTTCAGGCCCTAGTGTGGTTCCGGCATGGCATGCTGAGCCTTTGGTTAATTCCTCTTCCTGGTGGGAAATGAGAGTTAAATTTGCCCGTCCAGACACCTCCATCTAGTCTCTCATTGGTTCTCCCTATTCCTGTTCATTTTCCGCAGAAATTGCAAACTGGGCCAAACAGGAGGTTAAAGGCACTGACTCTCCAAGTGGGGAGAGTGTTAGTAAAGCATCTGGAATGTTGCACCCGAGTACCAGGGGACGAAATCTGACACATTTGAACACGTTTCCCGATCACACGGTGGATCATACTCTGGGTTCCACATGCATGTTTTAGCTGAAGGAAGAATCCCTTAAACCTGGAGAGTTGAGACCCATGGAATGGGTACCATGCAATATGACTTCAAAGGTTCTGCATTGGCTCACCGAACCTCACCAATCCTATTACTGCTGCATTTATGCCTCTGTAGAAACGCTTGATTCTCTTTCGGAGACATATAAATCCATAGATTTTAAGATTCTTACTAGTCAGGTATATTCTTAGACGTTTAATATGGGGTGTTGAGTCCTCTTCGTTGAGCAAGGAGTAGCTCTTGTCTATTACATATTTGGCTTATGGAACGGTATCTGTGCTAATTTCAATCTCTGGTTTTATGCAGCACCCCAACTCACCTTTCCCCTTAAGCAAGCATAAGTTGGTTTTCTACATTTGAGACCTTGTTCTGTTTTGTAATTCAGTTCCTGTGTAGCCAAGTTTACATTCCGTGTATTAGTGATATCTTATGATGTTTCTTTTTCTGTGTGACTTATCTCACTTAGAATCATCGTACCTGAATCCACTCATTATGCTGCTATGGGCCTGATGACATAGATTTCATTGCTGAGTGATATTGCATTGTACGTAAGTACTACAACTTCTTTATCCATTTTTCGCTTTCTGTGATATTGAACTTGTACCGTAAACGAGGTTCTTGTAAACAGAGCCGTCCCAAACTTTGGGGTGGCTGTGTCTTTTTGATTTTAATTTCCCTAAGCTATACGACCATAAGTGGAAGTGCCCTAGGCTCTGTTGCTTTGTTTTTTAGATGTTTCAGGAAACACCATACACTTCTCCAGAGTGGCTGTTGGCAATTTACATCCCGCCCATCAGCATAACAAGGCTCCCAATTCTCCATGAGCTGTCCTGCCTTTCTGGATTTTACACTTTTTTCAGATGGCCCTTTTGACTTGGGGGCAGTGAGACTTCATTGTACTGCAGATTTCTTTGCAAGCTTGCTTGGTTGGCCAAAAAGGGCGTATGCGTTTTTTCCTGAATATATTCAGGAAAAAACGCATACGCCCTTTTTGGCCAAGTGCATCATTGTGGACGTTCTGCCTCTTTTCCTATGCTTTACATGCAATTCCAGTCTACCTCCTGAAACCGGTTTCCTGCAATTCTGCCCCGCTTTCAAGTCCTCTTGGCAGCCTTACTTCAATATATTTTTGGACAATAGCTGTCATTTATAACTCTGCAGGTTTGTGAATTACAGTGCCCCTGAGCTCCTTTCTTCAACTCACTTTCTTGTGAGCTGGCCGCAACACCGCAGGATTGCTTCAGGCCCTAGTGTGGTTCCGGCATGGCACGCTGAGCCTTTGGTTAATTCCTCTTCCTGGTGGGAAATGAGAGTTAAATTTGCCCATCCAGACACCTCCAGCTAGTCTCTCATTGGTTCTCCCTATTTCTGTTCATTTTCCGCAGAAATTGCAAACTGGGCCAAACAGGAGGTTAAAGGCACTGTCTCTCCAAGTGGGGAGAGTGTTAGTAAAGCGTCTGGAATGTTGCACCCGAGTACCAGGGGATGAAACCTGAGACACATTTGAACACGTTTCCCGATCACACGGTGGATCATACTCTGGGTTCCAAATGCATGTTTTAGCTGAAGGAAGAATCCCTTAAACCTGGAGAGTTGAGACCCATGGAATGGGTACCATGCAATATGACTTCAAAGGGTCTGCATTTGCTCACCGAACCTCACCAATCCTATCACTGCTGCGTTTATGCCGCTGTACACACGCTTGATTCTCTTTCGGAGACATAGAAATCCATAGGTTTTAAGATTCTTACTAGTCAGGTATATTCTTAGGCGTTTAATATGGGGTGTTGATTCCACTTGGTTGAGAAAGGAGTAGCTCTTGTCTATTACATATTTGGCTTATGGAACGGTATCTGTGCTAATTTCAATCTCTGGTTTTATGCAGCACCCCAACTCACCTTTCCCCTTAAGCAAGCATAAGTTGGTTTTCTACATTTGAGACCGTGTTCTGTTTTGTAATTCAGTTTCTGTGTAGCCAAGTTTACATTCCGTGTAGTAGTGATATCTTATGATGTTTCTTTTTCTGTGTGACTTATCTCACTTAGAATCATCGTACCTGAATCCACTCATTATGCTGCTACGGGCCTGATGATATAGATTTCATTGCTGAGTGATATTGCATTGTACGTAAGTACCACAAATTCTTTATCCATTTTTCACCTTCTGTGATATTGAATTTGTACTGTAAATGAGGTTCTTGTAAACAGAGCCGTCCCAAACTTTGGGGTGGCTGTGTCTTTTTGATTTTAATTTCCCTAAGCTATAGGACCATAAGTGGAAGTGCCCTAGGCTCTGTTGCTTTGTTTTTTAGATGTTTCAGGAAACACCATACACTTCTCCAGAGTGGCTGTTGGCAATTTACATCCCGCCCATCAGCATAACAAGGCTCCCAGTTCTCCATGGCCTGTCCTGCCTTTCTGGATTTTACACTTTTTTCAGATGGCCCTTTTGGCCGGGAGGCAGTGAGACTTCATGGTAGTGCAGATTTCCTTTGCAAGCTTGCTTGGTTGGCCAAAAAGGGTGTATGCGTTTTTTCCTGAATATATTCAGGAAAAAACGCATACGCCCTTTTTGGCCAAGTGCATCATTGTGGACGTTCTGCCTCTTTTCCTATGCTTTACATGCAATTCCAGTCTACCTCCTGAAATCGGTTTCCTGCAATTCTGCCCCGCTTTCAAGTCCTCTTGGCAGCCTTACTTCAATATATTTTTGGACGATAGCTGTCATTTTTAACTCTGCAGGTTTGTGAATTACAGTGCCCATGAGCTCCTTTCTTCAACTCACTTTCTTGTGAGCTGGCCGCAACACCGCAGGATTGCTTCAGACCCTAGTGTGGTTCCGGCATGGCACGCTGAGCCTTTGGTTAATTCCTCTTCCTGGTGGGAAATGAGAGTTAAATTTGCCCGTCCAGACACCTCCAGTTAGTCTCTCATTGGTTCTCCCTATTCCTGTTCATTTTCCACAGAAATTGCAAACTGGGCCAAACAGGAGGTTAAAGGCACTGACTCTCCAAGTGGGGAGAGTGTTAGTAAAGCGTCTGGAATGTTGCACCCGAGTACCAGGGGACAAAAACTGAGACACATTTGAACACGTTTCCCGATCACACGGTGGATCATACTCTGGGTTCCACATGCATGTTTTAGCTGAAGGAAGAATCCCTTAAACCTGGAGAGTTGAGACCCATGGAATGGGTACCATGCAATATGACTTCAAAGGGTCTGCATTGGCTCACCGAACCTCACCAATCCTATTACTGCTGCATTTATGCCTCTGTAGAAACGCTTTATTCTCTTTCGGAGACATAGAAATCCATAGGTTTTAAGATTCTTACTAGTCAGGTATATTCTTAGGCGTTTAATATGGGGTGTTGATTCCACTTGGTTGAGAAAGGAGTAGCTCTTGTCTATTACATATTTGGCTTATGGAACGGTATCTGTGCTAATTTCAATCTCTGGTTTTATGCAGCACCCCAACTCACCTTTCCCCTTAAGAAAGCATAAGTTGGTTTTCTACATTTGAGACCCTGTTCTGTTTTGTAATTCTGTTCCTGTGTAGCCAAGTTTACATTCCGTGTATTAGTGATATCTTATGATGTTTCTTTTTCTGTGTGACTTATCTCACTTAGAATCATCGTACCTGAATCCACTCATTATGCTGCTATGGGCCTGATGACATAGATTTCATTGCTGAGTGATATTGCATTGTACGTACCTACCACAACTTCTTTATCCATTTTTCGCTTTCTGTGATATTGAACTCGAACTGTAAACGAGGTTCTTGTAAACAGAGCTGTCCCAAACTTTGGGGTGACTGTGTCTTTTTGATTTTAATTTCCCTAAGCTATAGGACCATAAGTGGAAGTGCCCTAGGCTCTGTTGCTTTGTTTTGTAGATGTTTCAGGAAACACCATACACTTCTCCAGAGTGGCTGTTGGCAATTTACATCCCGCCCATCAGCATAACAAGGTTCCCAGTTCTCCATGGCCAGTCCTGCCTTTCTGGATTTTACACTTTTTTCAGATGGCCCTTTTGACCGGGGGGCAGTGAGACTTCATTGTAGTGCAGATTTCCTTTGCAAGCTTGGTTGGTTGGCCAAAAAGGGCGTATGCGTTTTTTCCCGTATATATTCAGGAAAAAACGCATACGCCCTTTTTGGCCAAGTGCATCATTGTGGACGTTCTGCCTCTTTTCCTATGCTTTACATGCAATTCCAGTCTACCTCCTGAAATCGGTTTCCTGCAATTCTGCCCCGCATTCAAGTCCTCTTGGCAGCCTTACTTCAATATATTTTTGGACGATAGCTGTCATTTTTAACTCTGCAGGTTTGTGTATTACAGTGACCCTGAGCTGCTTTCTTCAACTCGCTTTCTTGTGAGCTGGCCGCAACACCGCAGGATTGCTTCAGGCCCTAGTGTGGTTCCGGCATGGCACGCTGAGCCTTTGGTTAATTCCTCTTCCTGGTGGGAAATGAGAGTTAAATTTGCCCATCCAGACACCTCCAGCTAGTCTCTCATTGGTTCTCCCTATTCCTGTTCATTTTCCGCAGAAATTGCAAACTGGGCCAAACAGGAGGTTAAAGGCACTGTCTCTCCAAGTGGGGAGAGTGTTAGTAAAGCGTCTGGAATGTTGCACCCGAGTACCAGGGGATGAAACCTGAGACACATTTGAACACGTTTCCCGATCACACGGTGGATCATACTCTGGGTTCCAAATGCATGTTTTAGCTGAAGGAAGAATCCCTTAAACCTGGAGAGTTGAGACCCATGGAATGGGTACCATGCAATATGACTTCAAAGGGTCTGCATTTGCTCACCGAACCTCACCAATCCTATCACTGCTGCGTTTATGCCGCTGTACACACGCTTGATTCTCTTTCGGAGACATAGAAATCCATAGGTTTTAAGATTCTTACTAGTCAGGTATATTCTTAGGCGTTTAATATGGGGTGTTGATTCCACTTGGTTGAGAAAGGAGTAGCTCTTGTCTATTACATATTTGGCTTATGGAACGGTATCTGTGCTAATTTCAATCTCTGGTTTTATGCAGCACCCCAACTCACCTTTCCCCTTAAGAAAGCATAAGTTGGTTTTCTACATTTGAGACCCTGTTCTGTTTTGTAATTCAGTTCCTGTGTAGCCAAGTTTACATTCCGTGTAGTAGTGATATCTTATGATGTTTCTTTTTCTGTGTGACTTATTTCACTTAGAATCATCGTACCTGAATCCACTCATTATGCTGCTACGGGCCTGATGATATACATTTCATTGCTGAGTGATATTGCATTGTACGTAAGTACCACAAATTCTTTATCCATTTTTCGCTTTCTGTGATATTGAACTTGTACCGTAAATGAGGTTCTTGTAAACAGAGCCGTCCCAAACTTTGGGGTGGCTGTTTCTTTTTGATTTTAATTTCCCTAAGCTATAGGACCATAAGTGGAAGTGCCCTAGGCTCTGTTGCTTTGTTTTTTAGATGTTTCAGGAAACACCATACACTTCTCCAGAGTGGCTGTTGGCAATTTACATCCAGCCCATCAGCATAACAAGGCTCCCAGTTCTCCATGGCCTGTCCTGCCTTTCTGGATTTTACACTTTTTTCAGATGGCCCTTTTGACTGGGGGGCAGTGAGACTTCATTGTAGTGCAGATTTCCTTTGCAAGCTTGCTTGGTTGGCCAAAAAGGGCGTATGCGTTTTTTCCTGAATATATTCAGGAAAAAACGCATACGCCCTTTTTGGCCAAGTGCATCATTGTGGACATTCTGTCTCTTTTCCTATGCTTTACATGCAATTCCAGTCTACCTCCTGAAATCGGATTCCTGCAATTCTGCCCCGCTTTCGAGTCCTCTTGGCAGCCTTACTTCAATATATTTTTGGACGATAGCTGTCATTTTTAACTCTGCAGGTTTGTGAATTACAGTGCCCCTGAGCTCCTTTCTTCAACTCGCTTTCTTGTGAGCTGGCCGCAACACCGCAGGATTGCTTCAGGCCCTAGTGTGGTTCCGGCATGGCACGCTGAGCCTTTGGTTAATTCCTCTTCCTGGTGGGAAATGAGAGTTAAATTTGCCCATCCAGACACCTCCAGCTAGTCTCTCATTGGTTCTCCCTATTCCTGTTCATTTTCCGCAGAAATTGCAAACTGGGCCAAACAGGAGGTTAAAGGCAGTGACTCTCCAAGTGGGGAGAGTGTTAGTAAAGCGTCTGGAATGTTGCACCCGAGTACCAGGGGACAAAAACTGAGACACATTTGAACACGTTTCCCGATCACACGGTGGATCATACTCTGGGTTCCACATGCATGTTTTAGCTGAAGGAAGAATCCCTTAAACCTGGAGAGTTGAGACCCATGGAATGGCTACCATGCAATATGACTTCAAAGGGTCTGCATTTGCTCATCAAACCTCACCAATCCTATCACTGCTGCGTTTATGCCGCTGTACACATGCTTGATTCTCTTTTGGAGACATATAAATCCATAGGTTTTAAGATTATTACTAGTCAGGTATATTCTTAGGCGATTAATATGGGGTGTAGAGTCCACTTCGTTGAGCAAGGAGTAGATCTTGTCTATTACATATTTGGCTTATGGAATGGTATCTGTGCTAATTTCAATCTCTGGTTTTATGCAGAACCCCAACTCACCTTTCCCCTTAAGCAAGCATAAGTTGGTTTTCTACATTTGAGACCGTGTTCTGTTTTGTAATTCAGTTTCTGTGTAGCCAAGTTTACATTCCGTGTAGTAGTGATATCTTATGATGTTTCCTTTTCTGTGTGACTTATCTCACTTAGAATCATCGTACCTGAATCCACTCATTATGCTGCTACGGGCCTGATGATATAGATTTCATTGCTGAGTGATATTGCATTGTACGTAAGTACCACAAATTCTTTATCTATTTTTCACCTTCTGTGATATTGAATTTGTACTGTAAATGAGGTTCTTGTAAACAGAGCCGTCCCAAACATTGGGGTGGCTGTGTCTTTTTGATTTTAATTTCCCTAAGCTATAGGACCATAAGTGGAAGTGCCCTAGGCTCTGTTGCTTTGTTTTTTAGATGTTTCAGGAAACACCATACACTTCTCCAGAGTGGCTGTTGGCAATTTACATCTCGCCCATCAGCATAACAAGGCTCCCAGTTCTCCATGGCCTGTCCTGCCTTTCTGGATTTTACACTTTTTTCAGATGGCCCTTTTGACCGGGGGGCAGTGAGACTTCATTGTAGTGCAGATTTCCTTTGCAAGCTTGCTTGGTTGGCCAAAAAGGGCGTATGCGTTTTTTCCTGAATATATTCAGGAAAAAACGCATACGTCCTTTTTGGCCAAGTGCATCATTGTGGACGTTCTGCCCCTTTTCCTATGCTTTACATGCAATTCCAGTCTACCTCCTGAAATCGGTTTCCTGCAATTCTGCCCCGCTTTCAAGTCCTCTTGGCAGCCTTACTTCAATATATTTTTGGACGATAGCTGTCATTTATAACTCTGCAGGTTTGTGAATTACAGTGCCCCTGAGCTCCTTTCTTCAACTCGCTTTCTTGTGAGCTGGCCGCAACACCGCAGCATTGCTTCAGGCCATAGTATGGTTCTGGCATGGCACGCTGAGCCTTTGGTTAATTCCTCTTCCTGGTGGGAAATGAGAGTTAAATTTGCCCGTCCAGACACCTCCAGCTAGTCTCTCACTGGTTCTCCCTATTCCTGTTCATCTTCCGCAAAAATTGCAAACTGGGCCAAACAGGAGGTTAAAGGCACTGACTCTCCAAGTGGGGAGAGTGTTAGTAAAGCGTCTGGAATGTTGCACCCGAGTACCAGGGGACAAAACCTGAGACACATTTGAATATGTTTCCCAATCACACGGTGGATCATACTCTGGGTTCCACATGCATGTTTTAGGTGAAGGAAGAATCCCTTAAACCTGGAAAGTTGAGACCCATGGAATGGGTACCATGCAATATGACTTCAAAGGTTCTGCATTGGCTCACCGAACCTCACCAATCCTATCACTGCTGCGCTTATGCCACTGTACACACGCTTGATTCTCTTTCGGAGACATATAAATCCATAGGTTTTAAGATTCTTCCTAGTCAGGTATATTCTTTGACGTTTAATATGGGGTGTTGAGTCCTCTTCGTTGAGCAAGGAGTAGCTCTTGTCTATTACATATTTGGCTTATGGAACGGTATCTGTGCTAATTTCAATCTCTGGTTTTATGCAGCACCACAACTCACCTTTCCCCTTAAGCAAGCATAAGTTGGTTTTCTACATTTGAGATCCTGTTCTGTTTTGTAATTCAGTTCCTGTGTAGCCAAGTTTACATTCCGTGTATTAGTGATATCTTATGATGTTTCTTTTTCTGTGTGACTTATTTCACTTAGAATCATCGTACCTGAATCCACTCATTATGCTGCTATGGACCTGATGACATAGATTTCATTCCTGAGTTATATTGCATTGTACGTAAGTACCACAACATCTTTATCCATTTTTCACTTTCTGCGATATTGAACTTGTACCATAAACGAGATTCTTGTAAACAGAGCCGGCCCAAACTTTGGGGTGGCTGTGTCTTTTTGATTTTAATTTCCCTAAGCTATAGGACCATAAGTGGAAGTGCCCTAGGCTCTGTTGCTTTGTTTTTTAGATGTTTCAGGAAACACCATACACTTCTCCAGAGTGGCTGTTGGCAATTTACATCCCGCCCATCAGCATAACAAGGCTCCCAGTTCTCCATGGCCTGTCCTGCCTTTCTGGATTTTATACTTTTTTCAGATGGCCCTTTTGACCGGGGGGCAGTGAGACTTCATTGTACTGCAGATTTCCTTTGCAAGCTTGCTTGGTTGGCCAAAAAGGGTGTATGCGTTTTTTCCTGAATATATTCAGGAAAAAACGCATACGCCCTTTTTGGCCAAGTGCATCATTGTGGACGTTCTGCCTCTTTTCCTATGCTTTACATGCAATTCCAGTCTACCTCCTGAAATCGGATTCCTGCAATTCTGCCCCGCTTTCAAGTCCTCTTGGCAGCCTTACTTCAATATATTTTTGGACGATAGCTGTCATTTTTAACTCTGCAGGTTTGTGAATTACAGTGCCCCTGAGCTCCTTTCTTCAACTCGCTTTCTTGTGAGCTGGCCGCAACACCGCAGGATTGCTTCAGGCCCTAGTGTGGTTCCGGCATGGCACGCTGAGCCTTTGGTTAATTCCTCTTCCTGGTGGGAAATGAGAGTTAAATTTGCCCATCCAGACACCTCCAGCTAGTCTCTCATTGGTTCTCCCTATTCCTGTTCATTTTCCGCAGAAATTGCAAACTGGGCCAAACAGGAGGTTAAAGGCAGTGACTCTCCAAGTGGGGAGAGTTTTAGTAAAGCGTCTGGAATGTTGCACCCGAGTACCAGGGGACAAAAACTGAGACACATTTGAACACGTTTCCCGATCACACGGTGGATCATACTCTGGGTTCCACATGCATGTTTTAGCTGAAGGAAGAATCCCTTAAACCTGGAGAGTTGAGACCCATGGAATGGGTACCATGCAATATGACTTCAAAGGTTCTGCATTGGCTCACCGAACCTCACCAATCCTATCACTGCTGCGCTTATGCCACTGTACACACGCTTGATTCTCTTTCGGAGACATAGAAATCCATAGATTTTAAGATTCTTACTAGTCAGGTATATTCTTAGACGTTTAATATGGGGTGTTGAGTCCTCTTCGTTGAGCAAGGAGTAGCTCTTCTCTATTACATATTTGGCTTATGGAACGGTATCTGTGCTAATTTCAATCTCTGGTTTTATGCAGCACCCCAACTCACCTTTCCCCTTAAGCAAGCATAAGTTGGTTTTCTACATTTGAGACCTTGTTCTGTTTTGTAATTCAGTTCCTGTGTAGCCAAGTTTTCATTCCGTGTAGTAGTGATATCTTATGATGTTTCTTTTTCTGTGTGACTTATCTCACTTAGAATCATCGTACCTGAATCCACTCATTATGCTGCTATGGGCCTGATGACATAGATTTCATTGCTGAGTGATATTGCATTGTACGTAAGTACCACAACTTCTTTATCCATTTTTCGCTTTCTGTGATATTGAACTTGTACCGTAAACGAGGTTCTTGTAAACAGAGCCGTCCCAAACTTTGGGGTGGCTGTGTCTTTTTGATTTTAATTTCCCTAAGCTATAGGACCATAAGTGGAAGTGCCCTAGGCTCTGTTGCTTTGTTTTTTAGATGTTTCAGGAAACACCATACACTTCTCCAGAGTGGCAGTTGGCAATTTACATCCTGCCCATCAGCATAACAAGGCTACCAGTTCTCCATGGCCTGTCCTGCCTTTCTGGATTTTATACTTTTTTCAGATGGCCCTTTTGACCGGGGGGCAGTGAGACTTCATTGTAGTGCAGATTTCCTTTGCAAGCTTGCTTGGTTGGCCAAAAAGGGCGTATGCGTTTTTTCCTGAATATATTCAGGAAAAAACGCATACGCCCTTTTTGGCCAAGTGCATCATTGTGGACGTTCTGCCTCTTTTCCTATGCTTTACATGCAATTCCAGTCTACCTCCTGAAATCGGATTCCTGCAATCCTGCCCCGCTTTCAAGTCCTCTTGGCAGCCTTACTTCAATATATTTTTGGACGATAGCTGTCATTTTTAACTCTGCAGGTTTGTGAATTACAGTGCCCCTGAGCTCCTTTCTTCAACTCGCTTTCTTGTGAGCTGGCCGCAACACCGCAGGATTGCTTCAGGCCCTAGTGTGGTTCCGGCATGGCACGCTGAGCCTTTGGTTAATTCCTCTTCCTGGTGGGAAATGAGAGTTAAATTTGCCCATCCAGACACCTCCAGCTAGTCTCTCATTGGTTCTGCCTATTCCTGTTCATTTTCCGCAGAAATTGCAAACTGGGCCAAACAGGAGGTTAAAGGCACTGACTCTCCAAGTGGGGAGAGTGTTAGTAAAGCATCTGGAATGTTGCACCCGAGTACCAGGGGACAAAAACTGAGACACATTTGAACACGTTTCCCGATCACACGGTGGATCATACTCTGGGTTCCACATGCATGTTTTAGCTGAAGGAAGAATCCCTTAAACCTGGAAAGTTGAGACCCATGGAATGGCTACCATGCAATATGACTTCAAAGGGTCTGCATTTGCTCATCAAACCTCACCAATCCTATCACTGCTGCATTTATGCCGCTGTACACATGCTTGATTCTCTTTTGGAGACATATAAATCCATAGGTTTTAAGATTATTACTAGTCAGGTATATTCTTAGGCGATTAATATGGGGTGTAGAGTCCACTTCGCTGAGCAAGGAGTAGCTCTTGTCTATTACATATTTGGCTTATGGAATGGTATCTGTGCTAATTTCAATCTCTGGTTTTATGCAGAACCCCAACTCACCTTTCCCCTTAAGCAAGCATAAGTTGGTTTTCTACATTTGAGACCGTGTTCTGTTTTGTAATTCAGTTTCTGTGAAGCCAAGTTTACATTCCGTGTAGTAGTGATATCTTATGATGTTTCTTTTTCTGTGTGACTTATCTCACTTAGAATCATCGTACCTGAATCCACTCACTATGCTGCTACGGGCCTGATGATATAGATTTCATTGCTCAGTGATATTGCATTGTACGTAAGTACCACAAATTCTTTATCCATTTTTCACCTTCTGTGATATTGAATTTGTACTGTAAATGAGGTTCTTGTAAACAGAGCCGTCCCAAACTTTGGGGTGGCTGTGTCTTTTTGATTTTAATTTCCCTAAGCTATAGGACCATAAGTGGAAGTGCCCTAGGCTCTGTTGCTTTGTTTTTTAGATGTTTCAGGAAACACCATACACTTCTCCAGAGTGGCAGTTGGCAATTTACATCCTGCCCATCAGCATAACAAGGCTACCAGTTCTCCATGGCCTGTCCTGCCTTTCTGGATTTTATACTTTTTTCAGATGGCCCTTTTGACCGGGGGGCAGTGAGACTTCATTGTAGTGCAGATTTCCTTTGCAAGCTTGCTTGGTTGGCCAAAAAGGGCGTATGCGTTTTTTCCTGAATATATTCAGGAAAAAACGCATACGCCCTTTTTGGCCAAGTGCATCATTGTGGACGTTCTGCCTCTTTTCCTATGCTTTACATGCAATTCCAGTCTACCTCCTGAAATCGGATTCCTGCAATCCTGCCCCGCTTTCAAGTCCTCTTGGCAGCCTTACTTCAATATATTTTTGGACGATAGCTGTCATTTTTAACTCTGCAGGTTTGTGAATTACAGTGCCCCTGAGCTCCTTTCTTCAACTCGCTTTCTTGTGAGCTGGCCGCAACACCGCAGGATTGCTTCAGGCCCTAGTGTGGTTCCGGCATGGCACGCTGAGCCTTTGGTTAATTCCTCTTCCTGGTGGGAAATGAGAGTTAAATTTGCCCATCCAGACACCTCCAGCTAGTCTCTCATTGGTTCTGCCTATTCCTGTTCATTTTCCGCAGAAATTGCAAACTGGGCCAAACAGGAGGTTAAAGGCACTGACTCTCCAAGTGGGGAGAGTGTTAGTAAAGCATCTGGAATGTTGCACCCGAGTACCAGGGGACAAAAACTGAGACACATTTGAACACGTTTCCCGATCACACGGTGGATCATACTCTGGGTTCCACATGCATGTTTTAGCTGAAGGAAGAATCCCTTAAACCTGGAAAGTTGAGACCCATGGAATGGCTACCATGCAATATGACTTCAAAGGGTCTGCATTTGCTCATCAAACCTCACCAATCCTATCACTGCTGCATTTATGCCGCTGTACACATGCTTGATTCTCTTTTGGAGACATATAAATCCATAGGTTTTAAGATTATTACTAGTCAGGTATATTCTTAGGCGATTAATATGGGGTGTAGAGTCCACTTCGCTGAGCAAGGAGTAGCTCTTGTCTATTACATATTTGGCTTATGGAATGGTATCTGTGCTAATTTCAATCTCTGGTTTTATGCAGAACCCCAACTCACCTTTCCCCTTAAGCAAGCATAAGTTGGTTTTCTACATTTGAGACCGTGTTCTGTTTTGTAATTCAGTTTCTGTGAAGCCAAGTTTACATTCCGTGTAGTAGTGATATCTTATGATGTTTCTTTTTCTGTGTGACTTATCTCACTTAGAATCATCGTACCTGAATCCACTCACTATGCTGCTACGGGCCTGATGATATAGATTTCATTGCTCAGTGATATTGCATTGTACGTAAGTACCACAAATTCTTTATCCATTTTTCACCTTCTGTGATATTGAATTTGTACTGTAAATGAGGTTCTTGTAAACAGAGCCGTCCCAAACTTTGGGGTGGCTGTGTCTTTTTGATTTTAATTTCCCTAAGCTATAGGACCATAAGTGGAAGTGCCCTAGGCTCTGTTGCTTTGTTTTTTAGATGTTTCAGGAAACACCATACACTTCTCCAGAGTGGCTGTTGGCAATTTACATCCCGCCCATCAGCATAACAAGGCTCCCAGTTCTCCATGGCCTGTCCTGCCTTTCTGGATTTTATACTTTTTTCAGATGGCCCTTTTGACCGGGGGGCAGTGAGACTTCATTGTAGTGCAGATTTCCTTTGCAAGCTTGCTTGGTTGGCCAAAAAGGGCGTATGCGTTTTTTTCTGAATATATTCAGGAAAAAACGCATACGCCCTTTTTGGCCAAGTGCATCATTGTGGACGTTCTGCCTCTTTTCCTATGCTTTACATGCAATTCCAGTCTACCTCCTGAAATCGGTTTCCTGCAATTCTGCCCCGCTTTCAAGTCCTCTTGGCAGCCTTACTTCAATATATTTTTGGACGATAGCTGTCATTTATAACTCTGCAGGTTTGTGAATTACAGTGCCCCTGAGCTCCTTTCTTCAACTCGCTTTCTTGTGAGCTGGCCGCAACACCGCAGCATGGCTTCAGGCCCTAGTGTGGTTCCGGCATGGCACGCTGAGCCTTTGGTTAATTCCTCTTCCTGGTGGGAAATGAGAGTTAAATTTGCCCGTCCAGACACCTCCAGCTAGTCTCTCATTGGTTCTCCCTATTCCTGTTCATTTTCCGCAGAAATTGCAAACTGGGCCAAACAGGAGGTTAAAGGCACTGACTCTCCAAGTGGGGAGAGTGTTAGTAAAGCGACTGGAATGTTGCACCCGAGTACCAGGGGACGAAAACTGAGACACATTTGAACACGTTTCCCGATCACACGGTGGATCATACTCTGGGTTCCACATGCATGTTTTAGCTGAAGGAAGAATCCCTTAAACCTGGAGAGTTGAGACCCATGGAATGGGTACCATGCAATATGACTTCAAAGGGTCTGCATTTGCTCACCGAACCTCACCAATCTTATCACTGCTGCATTTATGCCGCTGTACACACGCTTGATTCTCTTTCGGAGACATATAAATCCATAGGTGTTAAGATTCTTACTAGTCAGGTATATTCTTAGGCATTTAATATGGGGTGTTGAGTCCACTTCGTTGAGCAAGGAGTAGCTCTTGTCTATTACCTATTTGGCTTATGGAATGGTATCTGTGCTAATTTCAATCTCTGGTTTTATGCAGCACCCCAACTCACCTTTCCCCTTAAGCAAGCATAAGTTGGTTTTCTACATTTGAGATCCTGTTCTGTTTTGTAATTCAGTTCCTGTGTAGCCAAGGTAACATTCCATGTAGTAGTGATATCTTATGATGTTTCTTTTTCTGTGTGACTTATTTCACTTAGAATCATCGTACCTGAATCCACTCATTATGCTGCTACGGGCCTGATGATATACATTTCATTGCTGAGTGATATTCCATTGTACGTAAGTACCACAAATTCTTTATCCATTCTTGGCTTTCTGTGATATTGAACTTGTACCGTAAACGAGGTTCTTGTAAACAGAGCCGTCCCAAACTTTATGGTGGCTGTGTCTTTTTGATTTTAATTTCCCTAAGCTATACGACCATAAGTGGAAGTGCCCTAGGCTCTGTTACTTTGTTTTGTAGATGTTTCAGGAAACACCATACACTTCTCCAGAGAGGCTATTGGCAATTTACATCCCGGCCATCAGCATAACAAGGCTCCCAGTTCTCCATGGCCTGTCCTGCCTTTCTGGATTTTATACTTTTTTCAGATGGCCCTTTTGACCGGGGGGCAGTGAGACTTCATTGTAGTGCAGATTTCCTTTGCAAGCTTGCTTGGTTGGCCAAAAAGGGCGTATGCGTTTTTTCCTGAATATATTCAGGAAAAAACGCATACGCCCTTTTTGGCCAAGTGCATCATTGTGGACGTTCTGCCTCTTTTCCTATGCTTTACATGCAATTCCAGTCTACCTCCTGAAATCGGTTTCCTGCAATTCTGCCCCGCTTTCAAGTCCTCTTGGCAGCCTTACTTCAATATATTTTTGGACGATAGCTGTCATTTTTAACTCTGCAGGTTTGTGAATTACAGTGCCCCTGAGCTCCTTTCTTCAACTCGCTTTTTTGTGAGCTGGCCGCAACACCGCAGCATTGCTTCAGGCCCTAGTGTGGTTCCGGCATGGCACGCTGAGCCTTTGGTTAATTCCTCTTCCTGGTGGGAAATGAGAGTTAAATTTGCCCATCCAGACACCTCCAGCTAGTCTCTCATTGGTTCTCCCTATTTCTGTTCATTTTCCGCAGAAATTGCAAACTGGGCCAAACAGGAGGTTAAAGGCACTGTCTCTCCAAGTGGGGAGAGTGTTAGTAAAGCGTCTGGAATGTTGCACCCGAGTACCAGGGGACAAAAACTGAGACACATTTGAACACGTTTCCCGATCACACGGTGGATCATACTCTGGGTTCCACATGCATGTTTTAGCTGAAGGAAGAATCCCTTAAACCTGGAGAGTTGAGACCCATGGAATGGCTACCATGCAATATGACTTCAAAGGGTCTGCATTTGCTCACCGAACCTCACCAATCCTATCACTGCTGCATTTATGCCGCTGTACACACGCTTGATTCTCTTTCGGAGACATATAAATCCATAGGTGTTAAGATTCTTACTAGTCAGGTATATTCTTAGGCATTTAATATGGGGTGTTGAGTCCACTTCGTTGAGCAAGGAGTAGCTCTTGTCTATTACCTATTTGGCTTATGGAATGGTATCTGTGCTAATTTCAATCTCTGGTTTTATGCAACACCCCAACTCACCTTTCCCCTTAAGCAAGCATAAGTTGGTTTTCTACATTTGAGATCCTGTTCTGTTTTGTAATTCAGTTCCTGTGTAGCCAAGTTTACATTCCGTGTATTAGTGATATCTTATGATGTTTCTTTTTCTGTGTGACTTATTTCACTTAGAATCATCGTACCTGAATCCACTCATTATGCTGCTACGGGCCTGATGACATAGATTTCATTCCTGAGTGATATTGCATTGTACGTAAGTACCACAACTTCTTTATCCATTTTTCACTTTCTGCTATATTGAACTTGTACCATAAACGAGATTCTTGTAAACAGAGCCGGCCCAAACTTTGGGGTGGCTGTGTCTTTTTGATTTTAATTTCCCTAAGCTATAGGACCATAAGTGGAAGTGCCCTAGGCTCTGTTGCTTTGTTTTTTAGATGTTTCAGGAAACACCATACACTTCTCCAGAGTGGCTGTTGGCAATTTACATCCCGCCCATCAGCATAACAAGGCTCCCAGTTCTCCATGGCCTGTCCTGCCTTTCTGGATGTTATACTTTTTTCAGATGGCCCTTTTGACCGGGGGGCAGTGAGACTTCATTGTAGTGCAGATTTCCTTTGCAAGCTTGCTTGGTTGGCCAAAAAGGGCGTATGCGTTTTTTCCTGAATATATTCAGGAGAAAACGCATACGCCCTTTTTGGCCAAGTGCATCATTGTGGACGTTCTGCCTCTTTTCCTATGCTTTACATGCAATTCCAGTCTACCTCCTGAAATCGGTTTCCTGCAATTCTGCCCCGCTTTCAAGTCCTCTTGGCAGCCTTACTTCAATATATTTTTGGATGATAGCTGTCATTTTTAACTCTGCAGGTTTGTGAATTACAGTGCCCCTGAGCTCCTTTCTTCAACTCGCTTTTTTGTGAGCTGGCCGCAACACCGCAGCATTGCTTCAGGCCCTAGTGTGGTTCCGGCATGGCACGCTGAGCCTTTGGTTAATTCCTCTTCCTGGTGGGAAATGAGAGTTAAATTTGCCCATCCAGACACCTCCAGCTAGTCTCTCATTGGTTCTCCCTATTTCTGTTCATTTTCCGCAGAAATTGCAAACTGGGCCAAACAGGAGGTTAAAGGCACTGTCTCTCCAAGTGGGGAGAGTGTTAGTAAAGCGTCTGGAATGTTGCACCCGAGTACCAGGGGACAAAAACTGAGACACATTTGAACACGTTTCCCGATCACACGGTTGATCATACTCTGGGTTCCACATGCATGTTTTAGCTGAAGGAAGAATCCCTTAAACCTGGAGAGTTGAGACCCATGGAATGGCTACCATGCAATATGACTTCAAAGGGTCTGCATTTGCTCACCGAACCTCACCAATCCTATCACTGCTGCGTTTATGCCGCTGTACACACGCTTGATTCTCTTTCGGAGACATATAAATCCATAGGTGTTAAGATTCTTACTAGTCAGGTATATTCTTAGGCATTTAATATGGGGTGTTGAGTCCACTTCGTTGAGCAAGGAGTAGCTCTTGTCTATTACCTATTTGGCTTATGGAATGGTATCTGTGCTAATTTCAATCTCTGGTTTTATGCAGCACCCCAACTCACCTTTCCCCTTAAGCAAGCATAAGTTGGTTTTCTACATTTGAGACCGTGTTCTGTTTTGTAATTCAGTTTCTGTGTAGCCAAGTTTACATTCCCTGTAGTAGTGATATCTTATGATGTTTCTTTTTCTGTGTGACTTATCTCACTTAGAATCATCGTACCTGAATCCACTCATTATGCTGCTACGGGCCTGATGATATAGATTTCATTGCTGAGTGATATTGCATTGTACGTAAGTACCACAAAATCTTTATCCATTTTTCACTTTCTGTGATATTGAACTTGTACCGTAAACGAGGTTCTTGTAAACAGAGCTGTCCCAAACTTTGGGGTGGCTGTGTCTTTTTGATTTTAATTTCCCTAAGCTATAGGACCATAAGTGGAAGTGCCCTAGGCTCTGTTGCTTTGTTTTTTAGATGTTTCAGGAAACACCATACACTTCTCCAGAGTGGCTGTTGGCAATTTACATCCCGCCCATCAGCATAACAAGGCTCCCAGTTCTCCATGGCCTGTCCTGCCTTTCTGGATTTTACACTTTTTTCAGATGGCCCTATTGACCGGGGGGCAGTGAGACTTCATTGTAGTGCAGATTTCCTTTGCAAGCTTGCTTGGTTGGCCAAAAAGGGCGTATGCGTTTTTTCCTGAATATATTCAGGAAAAAACGCATACGCCCTTTTTGGCCAAGTGCATCATTGTGGACGTTCTGCCTCTTTTCCTATGCTTTACATGCAATTCCAGTCTACCTCCTGAAATCGGTTTCCTACAATTCTGCCCCGCTTTCAAGTCCTCTTGGTACCCTTACTTCAATATATTTTTGGACGATAGCTGTCATTTTTAACTCTGCAGGTTTGTGAAATACAGTGCCCCTGAGCTCCTTTCTTCAACTCGCTTTCTTGTGAGCTGGCCGCAACACCGCAGGATTGCTTCAGGACATAGGGTGGTTCCGGAATGGCACGCTGAGCCTTTGTTTAATTCCTCTTCCTGGTGGGAAATGAGAGTTAAATTTGCCCGTCCAGACACCTCCAGCTAGTCTCTCATTGGTTCTCCCTATTCCTGTTCATCTTCCGCAGAAATTGCGAACTGGGCCAAACAGGAGGTTAAAGGCACTGACTCTCCAAGTGGGGAGAGTGTTAGTAAAGCATCTGGAATGTTGCACCCGAGTACCAGCGGACGAAAACTGACACATTTGAACACGTTTTCCGATCACACGGTGGATCATACTCTGGGTTCCACATGCATGTTTTAGCTGAAGGAAGAATCCCTTAAACCTGGAAAGTTGAGACCCAAGGAATAGGTACCACGCAATATGACTTCAAAGGGTCTGCATTTGCTCACCGAACGTCACCAATCCTATCACTGCTGCGCTTATGCCGCTGTACACACGCTTGATTCTCTTTCGGAGACAAATAAGTCCATAGGTTTTAAGATTCTTACTAGTCAGGTATATTCTTAGGCGTTTAATATGGGGTGTTGTGTCCTCTTCGTTGAGCAAGGAGTAGATCTTGTCTATTACATATTTGGCTTGTGGAACGGTATCTGTGCTAATTTCAATCTCTGGTTTTATGCAGCACCCCAACTCACCTTTCCCCTTAAGCAAGCATAAGTTGGTTTTCTACATTTGACACCCTGTTCTGTTTTGTAATTCAGTTCCTGTGTAGCCAAGTTTACATTCCGTGTAGTAGTGATATCTTATGATGTTTCTTTTTCTGTGTGACTTATCTCACTTAGAATCATCGTACCTGAATCCACTCATTATGCTGTTACGGGCCTGATGACATACATTTCATTGCTGAGTGATATTGCATTGTACGTAAGTACCACAACTTCTTTATCCATTTTTCGCTTTCTGTGATATAGAACTTGTACCGTAAACGAGGTTCTTGTAAACAGAGCTGTCCCAAACTTTGGGGTGACTGTGTCTTTTTGATTTTAATTTCCCTAAGCTATAGGACCATAAGTGGAAATGTCCTAGGCTCTGTTGCTTTGTTTTTTAGATGTTTCAGGAAACACCATACACTTCTCCAGAGTGGCTGTTGGCAATTTACATCCCGCCCATCAGCATAACAAGGCTCCCAGTTCTCCATGGCCTGTCCTGCCTTTCTGGATGTTACACTTTTTTCAGATGGCCCTTTTGACCGGGGGGCAGTGAGACTTCATTGTAGTGCAGATTTCCTTTGCAAGCTTGCTTGGTTGGCCAAAAAGGGCGTATGCGTTTTTTCCTGAATATATTCAGGAAAAAACGCATACGCCCTTTTTGGCCAAGTGCATCATTGTGGACGTTCTGCCTCTTTTCCTATGCTTTACATGCAATTCCAGTCTACCTCCTGAAACCGGTTTCCTGCAATTCTGCCCCGCTTTCAAGTCCTCTTGGCAGCCTTACTTCAATATATTTTTGGACGATAGCTGTCATTTATAACTCTGCAGGTTTGTGAATTACAGTGCCCCTGAGCTCCTTTCTTCAACTCGCTTTCTTGTGAGCTGGCCGCAACACCGCAGGATTGCTTCAGGACATAGGGTGGTTCCGGAATGGCACGCTGAGCCTTTGGTTAATTCCTGTTCCTGGTGGGAAATGAGAGTTAAATTTGCCTGTCCAGACACCTCCAGCTAGTCTCTCATTGGTTCTCCCTATTCCTGTTCATTTTCCGCAGAAATTGCAAACTGTGCCAAACAGGAGGTTAAAGGCACTGACTCTCCAAGTGGGGAGAGTGTTAGTAAAGCGTCTGGAATGTTGCACCCGAGTACCAGGGGACGAAACCTGAGACACATTTGAACACGTTTCCCGATCACACGGTGGATCATACTCTGGGTTCCACATGCATGTTTTAGCTGAAGGAAGAATCCCTTAAACCTGGAGAGTTGAGACCCATGGAATGGCTACCATGCAATATGACTTCAAAGGGTCTGCATTTGCTCACCGAACCTCACCAATCCTATCACTGCTGCGTTTATGCCGCTGTACACACGCTTGATTCTCTTTCGGAGACATAGAAATCCATAGGTTTTAAGATTCTTACTAGTCAGGTATATTCTTAGGCGTTTAATATGGGGTGTTGATTCCACTTGGTTGAGAAAGGAGTAGCTCTTGTCTATTACATATTTGGCTTATGGAACGGTATCTCTGCTAATTTCAATCTCTGGTTTTATGCAGCACCCCAACTCACCTTTCCCCTTAAGCAAGCATAAGTTGGTTTTCTACATTTGAGACCCTGTTCTGTTTTGTAATTCTGTTCCTGTGTAGCCAAGTTTACATTCCGTGTAGTAGTGATATCTTATGATGTTTCTTTTTCTGTGTGACTTATCTCACTTAGAATCATCGTACCTGAATCCACTCATTATGCTGCTATGGGCCTGATGACATAGATTTCATTGCTGAGTGATATTGCATTGTACGTAAGTACCACAACTTCTTTATCCATTTTTCGCTTTCTGTGATATTGAACTTGTACCGTAAACGAGGTTCTTGTAAACAGAGCCGTCCCAAACTTTGGGGTGGCTGTGTCTTTTTGATTCTAATTTCCCTAAGCTATACGACCATAAGTGGAAGTGCCCTAGGCTCTGTTGCTTTGCTTTTTAGATGTTTCAGGAAAAACCATACACTTCTCCAGAGTGGCTGTTGGCAATTTACATCCCGCCCATCAGCATAACAAGGCTCCCAATTCTCCATGAGCTGTCCTGCCTTTCTGGATTTTACACTTTTTTCAGATGGCCCTTTTGACTGGGGGGCAGTGAGACTTCATTGTACTGCAGATTTCCTTTGCAAGCTTGCTTGGTTGGCCAAAAAGGGCGTATGCGTTTTTTCCTGAATATATTCAGGAAAAAACGCATACGCCCTTTTTGGCCAAGTGCATCATTGTGGACGTTCTGCCTCTTTTCCTATGCTTTACATGCAATTCCAGTCTACCTCCTGAAATCGGATTCCTGCAATTCTGCCCCGCTTTCAAGTCCTCTTGGCAGCCTTACTTCAATATATTTTTGGACGATAGCTGTCATTTTTAACTCTGCAGGTTTGTGAATTACAGTGCCCCTGAGCTCCTTTCTTCAACTCGCTTTCTTGTGAGCTGGCCGCAACACCGCAGGATTGCTTCAGGCCCTAGTGTGGTTCTGGCATGGCATGCTGAGCCTTTGGTTAATTCCTCTTCCTGGTGGGAAATGAGAGTTAAATTTGCCCGTCCAGACACCTCCAGCTAGTCTCTCATTGGTTCTCCCTATTCCTGTTCATTTTCCGCAGAAATTGCAAACTGGGCCAAACAGGAGGTTAAAGGCACTGACTCTCCAAGTGGGGAGAGTTTTAGTAAAGCGTCTGGAATGTTGCACCCGAGTACCAGGGGACAAAAACTGAGACACATTTGAACACGTTTCCCGATCACACGGTGGATCATACTCTGGGTTCCACATGCATGTTTTAGCTGAAGGAAGAATCCCTTAAACCTGGAGAGTTGAGACCCATGGAATGGGTACCATTCAATATGACTTCAAAGGTTCTGCATTGGCTCACCGAACCTCACCAATCCTATCACTGCTGCGCTTATGCCACTGTACACACGCTTGATTCTCTTTCGGAGACATAGAAATCCATAGATTTTAAAATTCTTACTAGTCAGGTATATTCTTAGACGTTTAATATGGGGTGTTGAGTCCTCTTCGTTGAGCAAGGAGTAGCTCTTGTCTATTACATATTTGGCTTATGGAACGGTATCTGTGCTAATTTCAATCTCTGGTTTTATGCAGCACCCCAACTCACCTTTCCCCTTAAGCAAGCATAAGTTGGTTTTCTACATTTGAGACCTTGTTCTGTTTTGTAATTCAGTTCCTGTGTAGCCAAGTTTTCATTCCGTGTAGTAGTGATATCTTATGATGTTTCTTTTTCTGTGTGACTTATCTCACTTAGAATCATCGTACCTGAATCCACTCATTATGCTGCTATGGGCCTGATGACATAGATTTCATTGCTGAGTGATATTGCATTGTACGTAAGTACCACAACTTCTTTATCCATTTTTCGCTTTCTGTGATATTGAACTTGTACCGTAAACGAGGTTCTTGTAAACAGAGCCGTCCCAAACTTTGGGGTGGCTGTGTCTTTTTGATTTTAATTTCCCTAAGCTATACCACCATAAGTGGAAGTGCCCTAGGCTCTGTTGCTTTGTTTTTTAGATGTTTCAGGAAACACCATACACTTCTCCAGAGTGGCTGTTGGCAATTTACATCCCGCCCATCAGCATAACAAGGCTCCCAGTTCTCCATGGCCTGTCCTGCCTTTCTGGATTTTATACTTTTTTCAGATGGCCCTTTTGACCGGGGGGCTGTGAGACTTCATTGTAGTGCAGATTTCCTTTGCAAGCTTGCTTGGTTGGCCAAAAAGGGCGTATGCGTTTTTTCCTGAATATATTCAGGAAAAAACGCATACGCCCTTTTTGGCCAAGTGCATCATTGTGGACGTTCTGCCTCTTTTCCTATGCTTTACATGCAATTCCAGTCTACCTCCTGAAATCGGATTCCTGCAATCCTGCCCCGCTTTCAAGTCCTCTTGGCAGCCTTACTTCAATATATTTTTGGACGATAGCTGTCATTTTTAACTCTGCAGGTTTGTGAATTACAGTGCCCCTGAGCTCCTTTCTTCAACTCACTTTCTTGTGAGCTGGCCGCAACACCGCAAGATTGCTTCAGGCCCTAGTGTGGATCCGGCATGGCACGCTGAGCCTTTGGTTAATTCCTCTTCCTGGTGGGAAATGAGAGTTAAATTTGCCCATCCAGACACCTCCATCTAGTCTCTCATTGGTTCTCCCTATTCCTGTTCATTTTCCGCAGAAATTGCAAACTGGGCCAAACAGGAGGTTAAAGGCACTGACTCTCCAAGTGGGGAGAGTGTTAGTAAAGCATCTGGAATGTTGCACCCGAGTACCAGGGGACAAAAACTGAGACACATTTGAACACGTTTCCCGATCACACGGTGGATCATACTCTGGGTTCCACATGCATGTTTTAGCTGAAGGAAGAATCCCTTAAACCGGAAAGTTGAGACCCATGGAATGGCTACCATGCAATATGACTTCAAAGGGTCTGCATTTGCTCATCAAACCTCACCAATCCTATCACTGCTGCGTTTATGCCGCTGTACACATGCTTGATTCTCTTTTGGAGACATATAAATCCATAGGTTTTAAGATTATTACTAGTCAGGTATATTCTTAGGCGATTAATATGGGGTGTAGAGTCCACTTCGTTGAGCAAGGAGTAGCTCTTGTCTATTACATATTTGGCTTATGGAATGGTATCTGTGCTAATTTCAATCTCTGGTTTTATGCAGAACCCCAACTCACCTTTCCCCTTAAGCAAGCATAAGTTGGTTTTCTACATTTGAGACCGTGTTCTGTTTTGTAATTCAGTTTCTGTGTAGCCAAGTTTACATTCCGTGTAGTAGTGATATCTTATGATGTTTCTTTTTCTGTGTGACTTATCTCACTTAGAATCATCGTACCTGAATCCACTCATTATGCTGCTACGGGCCTGATGATATAGATTTCATTGCTGAGTGATATTGCATTGTACGTAAGTACCACAAATTCTTTATCCATTTTTCACCTTCTGTGATATTGAATTTGTACTGTAAATGAGGTTCTTGTAAACAGAGCCGTCCCAAACTTTGGGGTGGCTGTGTCTTTTTGATTTTAATTTCCCTAAGCTATAGGACCATAAGTGGAAGTGCCCTAGGCTCTGTTGCTTTGTTTTTTAGATGTTTCAGGAAACACCATACACTTCTCCAGAGTGGCTGTTGGCAATTTACATCCCGCCCATCAGCATAACAAGGCTCCCAATTCTCCATGAGCTGTCCTGCCTTTCTGGATTTTACACTTTTTTCAGATGGCCCTTTTGACTGGGGGGCAGTGAGACTTCATTGTAGTGCAGATTTCCTTTGCAAGCTTGCTTGGTTGGCCAAAAAGGGCGTATGCGTTTTTTCCTGAATATATTCAGGAAAAAACGCATACGCCCTTTTTGGCCAAGTGCATCATTGTGGACGTTCTGCCTCTTTTCCTATGCTTTACATGCAATTCCAGTCTACCTCCTGAAATCGGATTCCTGCAATTCTGCCCCGCTTTCGAGTCCTCTTGGCAACCTTACTTCAATATATTTTTGGACGATAGCTGTCATTTTTAACTCTGCAGGTTTGTGAATTACAGTGCCCCTGAGCTCCTTTCTTCAACTCGCTTTCTTGTGAGCTGGCCGCAACACCGCAGGATTGCTTCAGGCCCTAGTGTGGTTCCGGCATGGCACGCTGAGCCTTTGGTTAATTCCTCTTCCTGGTGGGAAATGAGAGTTAAATTTGCCCGTCCAGACACCTCCAGGTAGTCTCTCATTGGTTCTCCCTATTCCTGTTCATTTTCCGCAGAAATTGCAAACTGGGTCAAACAGGAGGTTAAAGGCACTGACTCTCCATGTGGGGAGAGTTTTAGTAAAGCGTCTGGAATGTTGCACCCGAGTACCAGGGGACAAAAACTGAGACACATTTGAACACGTTTCCCGATCACACGGTGGATCATACTCTGGGTTCCACATGCATGTTTTAGCTGAAGGAAGAATCCCTTAAACCTGGAGAGTTGAGACCCATGGAATGGGTACCATTCAATATGACTTCAAAGGTTCTGCATTGGCTCACCGAACCTCACCAATCCTATCACTGCTGCGCTTATGCCACTGTACACACGCTTGATTCTCTTTCGGAGACATAGAAATCCATAGATTTTAAGATTCTTACTAGTCAGGTATATTCTTAGACGTTTAATATGGGGTGTTGAGTCCTCTTCGTTGAGCAAGGAGTAGCTCTTGTCTATTACATATTTGGCTTATGGAACGGTATCTGTGCTAATTTCAATCTCTGGTTTTATGCAGCACCCCAACTCACCTTTCCCCTTAAGCAAGCATAAGTTGGTTTTCTACATTTGAGACCTTGTTCTGTTTTGTAATTCAGTTCCTGTGTAGCCAAGTTTTCATTCCGTGTAGTAGTGATATCTTATGATGTTTCTTTTTCTGTGTGACTTATCTCACTTAGAATCATCGTACCTGAATCCACTCATTATGCTGCTATGGGCCTGATGACATAGATTTCATTGCTGAGTGATATTGCATTGTACGTAAGTACCACAACTTCTTTATCCATTTTTCGCTTTCTGTGATATTGAACTTGTACCGTAAACGAGGTTCTTGTAAACAGAGCCATCCCAAACTTTGGGGTGGCTGTGTCTTTTTGATTTTAATTTCCCTAAGCTATACCACCATAAGTGGAAGTGCCCTAGGCTCTGTTGCTTTGTTTTTTAGATGTTTCAGGAAACACCATACACTTCTCCAGATTGGCTGTTGGCAATTTACATCCCGCCCATCAGCATAACAAGGCTCCCAGTTCTCCATGGCCTGTCCTGCCTTTCTGGATTTTATACTTTTTTCAGATGGCCCTTTTGACCGGGGGGCAGTGAGACTTCATTGTAGTGCAGATTTCCTTTGCAAGCTTGCTTGGTTGGCCAAAAAGGGCGTATGCGTTTTTTCCTGAATATATTCAGGAAAAAACGCATACGCCCTTTTTGGCCAAGTGCATCATTGTGGACGTTCTGCCTCTTTTCCTATGCTTTACATGCAATTCCAGTCTACCTCCTGAAATCGGATTCCTGCAATCCTGCCCCGCTTTCAAGTCCTCTTGGCAGCCTTACTTCAATATATTTTTGGACGATAGCTGTCATTTTTAACTCTGCAGGTTTGTGAATTACAGTGCCCCTGAGCTCCTTTCTTCAACTCACTTTCTTGTGAGCTGGCCGCAACACCGCAGGATTGCTTCAGGCCCTAGTGTGGTTCCGGCATGGCACGCTGAGCCTTTGGTTAATTCCTCTTCCTGGTGGGAAATGAGAGTTAAATTTGCCCATCCAGACACCTCCAGCTAGTCTCTCATTGGTTCTCCCTATTCCTGTTCATTTTCCGCAGAAATTGCAAACTGGGCCAAACAGGAGGTTAAAGGCACTGACTCTCCAAGTGGGGAGAGTGTTAGTAAAGCATCTGGAATGTTGCACCCGAGTACCAGGGGACAAAAACTGAGACACATTTGAACACGTTTCCCGATCACACGGTGGATCATACTCTGGGTTCCACATGCATGTTTTAGCTGAAGGAAGAATCCCTTAAACCTGGAAAGTTGAGACCCATGGAATGGCTACCATGCAATATGACTTCAAAGGGTCTGCATTTGCTCATCAAACCTCACCAATCCTATCACTGCTGCGTTTATGCCGCTGTACACATGCTTGATTCTCTTTTGGAGACATATAAATCCATAGGTTTTAAGATAATTACTAGTCAGGTATATTCTTAGGCGATTAATATGGGGTGTAGAGTCCACTTCGTTGAGCAAGGAGTAGCTCTTGTCTATTACATATTTGGCTTATGGAATGGTATCTGTGCTAATTTCAATCTCTGGTTTTATGCAGAACCCCAACTCACCTTTCCCCTTAAGCAAGCATAAGTTGGTTTTCTACATTTGAGACCGTGTTCTGTTTTGTAATTCAGTTTCTGTGTAGCCAAGTTTACATTCCGTGTAGTAGTGATATCTTATGATGTTTCTTTTTCTGTGTGACTTATCTCACTTAGAATCATCGTACCTGAATCCACTCATTATGCTGCTACGGGCCTGATGATATAGATTTCATTGCTGAGTGATATTGCATTGTACGTAAGTACCACAAATTCTTTATCCATTTTTCACCTTCTGTGATATTGAATTTGTACTGTAAATGAGGTTCTTGTAAACAGAGCCGTCCCAAACTTTGGGGTGGCTGTGTCTTTTTGATTTTAATTTCCCTAAGCTATAGGACCATAAGTGGAAGTGCCCTAGGCTCTGTTGCTTTGTTTTTTAGATGTTTCAGGAAACACCATACACTTCTCCAGAGTGGCTGTTGGCAATTTACATCCCGCCCATCAGCATAACAAGGCTCCCAGTTCTCCATGGCCTGTCCTGCCTTTCTGGATTTTACACTTTTTTCAGATGGCCCTTTTGACCGGTTGGGCAGTGAGACTTCATGGTAGTGCAGATTTCCTTTGCAAGCTTGCTTGGTTGGCCAAAAAGGGCGTATGCGTTTTTTCCTGAATATATTCAGGAAAAAACGCATACGCCCTTTTTGGCCAAGTGCATCATTGTGGACGTTCTGCCTCTTTTCCTATGCTTTACATGCAATTCCAGTCTACCTCCTGAAATCGGTTTCCTGCAATTCTGCCCCGCTTTCAAGTCCTCTTGGCAGCCTTACTTCAATATATTTTTGGACGATAGCTGTCATTTTTAACTCTGCAGGTTTGTGAATTACAGTGCCCCTGAGCTCCTTTCTTCAACTCGCTTTCTTGTGAGCTGGCCGCAACACCGCAGCATTGCTTCAGGCCCTAGTGTGGTTCCGGAATGGCATGCTGAGCCTTTGGTTAATTCCTCTTCCTGGTGGGAAATGAGAGTTAAATTTGCCCGTCCAGACACCTCCAGCTAGTCTCTCATTGGTTCTCCCTATTCCTGTTCATTTTCCGCAGAAATTGCAAACTGGGTCAAACAGGAGGTTAAAGGCACTGACTCTCCAAGTGGGGAGAGTTTTAGTAAAGCGTCTGGAATGTTGCACCCGAGTACCAGGGGACAAAAACTGAGACACATTTGAACACGTTTCCCGATCACACGGTGGATCATACTCTGGGTTCCACATGCATGTTTTAGCTGAAGGAAGAATCCCTTAAACCTGGAGAGTTGAGACCCATGGAATGGGTACAATTCAATATGACTTCAAAGGTTCTGCATTGGCTCACCGAACCTCACCAATCCTATCACTGCTGCGCTTATGCCACTGTACACACGCTTGATTCTCTTTCGGAGACATATAAATCCATAGATTTTAAGATTCTTACTAGTCAGGTATATTCTTAGACGTTTAATATGGGGTGTTGAGTCCTCTTCGTTGAGCAAGGAGTAGCTCTTGTCTATTACATATTTGGCTTATGGAACGGTATCTGTGCTAATTTCAATCTCTGGTTTTATGCAGCACCCCAACTCACCTTTCCCCTTAAGCAAGCATAAGTTGGTTTTCTACATTTGAGACCTTGTTCTGTTTTGTAATTCAGTTCCTGTGTAGCCAAGTTTACATTCCGTGTATTAGTGATATCTTATGATGTTTCTTTTTCTGTGTGACTTATCTCACTTAGAATCATCGTACCTGAATCCACTCATTATGCTGCTATGGGCCTGATGACATAGATTTCATTGCTGAGTGATATTGCATTGTACGTAAGTACCACAACTTCTTTATCCATTTTTCGCTTTCTGTGATATTGAACTTGTACCGTAAACGAGGTTCTTGTAAACAGAGCCGTCCCAAACTTTGGGGTGGCTGTGTCTTTTTGATTTTAATTTCCCTAAGCTATAGGACCATAAGTGGAAGTGCCCTAGGCTCTGTTGCTTTGTTTTTTAGATGTTTCAGGAAACACCATACACTTCTCCAGAGTGGCTGTTGGCAATTTACATCCCGCCCATCAGCATAACAAGGCTCCCAATTCTCCATGAGCTGTCCTGCCTTTCTGGATTTTACACTTTTTTCAGATGGCCCTTTTGACTGGGGGGCAGTGAGACTTCATTGTACTGCAGATTTCCTTTGCAAGCTTGCTTGGTTGGCCAAAAAGGGCGTATGCGTTTTTTCCTGAATATATTCAGGAAAAAACGCATACGCCCTTTTTGGCCAAGTGCATCATTGTGGACGTTCTGCCTCTTTTCCTATGCTTTACATGCAATTCCAGTCTACCTCCTGAAATCGGATTCCTGCAATTCTGCCCCGCTTTCGAGTCCTCTTGGCAGCCTTACTTCAATATATTTTTGGACGATAGCTGTCATTTATAACTCTGCAGGTTTGTGAATTACAGTGCCCCTGAGCTCCTTTCTTCAACTCGCTTTCTTGTGAGCTGGCCGCAACACCGCAGGATTGCTTCAGGCCCTAGTGTGGTTCCGGCATGGCACGCTGAGCCTTTGGTTAATTCCTCTTCCTGGTGGGAAATGAGAGTTAAATTTGCCCGTCCAGACACCTCCAGGTAGTCTCTCATTGGTTCTCCCTATTCCTGTTCATTTTCCGCAGAAATTGCAAACTGGGTCAAACAGGAGGTTAAAGGCACTGACTCTCCAAGTGGGGAGAGTTTTAGTAAAGCGTCTGGAATGTTGCACCCGAGTACCAGGGGACAAAAACTGAGACACATTTGAACACGTTTCCCGATCACACGGTGGATCATACTCTGGGTTCCACATGCATGTTTTAGCTGAAGGAAGAATCCCTTAAACCTGGAGAGTTGAGACCCATGGAATGGGTACCATTCAATATGACTTCAAAGGTTCTGCATTGGCTCACCGAACCTCACCAATCCTATCACTGCTGCGCTTATGCCACTGTACACACGCTTGATTCTCTTTCGGAGACATAGAAATCCATAGATTTTAAGATACTTACTAGTCAGGTATATTCTTAGACGTTTAATATGGGGTGTTGAGTCCTCTTCGTTGAGCAAGGAGTAGCTCTTGTCTATTACATATTTGGCTTATGGAACGGTATCTGTGCTAATTTCAATCTCTGGTTTTATGCAGCACCCCAACTCACCTTTCCCCTTAAGCAAGCATAAGTTGGTTTTCTACATTTGAGACCTTGTTCTGTTTTGTAATTCAGTTCCTGTGTAGCCAAGTTTACATTCCGTGTATTAGTGATATCTTATGATGTTTCTTTTTCTGTGTGACTTATCTCACTTAGAATCATCGTACCTGAATCCACTCATTATGCTGCTATGGGCCTGATGACATAGATTTCATTGCTGAGTGATATTGCATTGTACGTAAGTACCACAACTTCTTTATCCATTTTTCGCTTTCTGTGATATTGAACTTGTACCGTAAACGAGGTTCTTGTAAACAGAGCCGTCCCAAACTTTGGGGTGGCTGTGTCTTTTTGATTTTAATTTCCCTAAGCTATAGGACCATAAGTGGAAGTGCCCTAGGCTCTGTTGCTTTGTTTTTTAGATGTTTCAGGAAACACCATACACTTCTCCAGAGTGGCTGTTGGCAATTTACATCCCGCCCATCAGCATAACAAGGCTCCCAGTTCTCCATGGCCTGTCCTGCCTTTCTGGATTTTACACTTTTTTCAGATGGCCCTTTTGACTGGGGGGCAGTGAGACTTCATTGTAGTGCAGATTTCCTTTGCAAGCTTGCTTGGTTGGCCAAAAAGGGCGTATGCGTTTTTTCCTGAATATATTCAGGAAAAAACGCATACGCCCTTTTTGGCCAAGTGCATCATTGTGGACGTTCTGCCTCTTTTCCTATGCTTTACATGCAATTCCAGTCTACCTCCTGAAATCGGATTCCTGCAATTCTGCCCCGCTTTCGAGTCCTCTTGGCAGCCTTACTTCAATATATTTTTGGACGATAGCTGTCATTTATAACTCTGCAGGTTTGTGAATTACAGTGCCCCTGAGCTCCTTTCTTCAACTCGCTTTCTTGTGAGCTGGCCGCAACACCGCAGGATTGCTTCAGGCCCTAGTGTGGTTCCGGTATGGCACGCTGAGCCTTTGGTTAATTCCTCTTCCTGGTGGGAAATGAGAGTTAAATTTGCCCGTCCAGACACCTCCAGCTAGTCTCTCATTGGTTCTCCCTATTCCTGTTCATTTTCCACAGAAATTGCAAACTGGGCCAAACAGGAGGTTAAAGGCACTGACTCTCCAAGTGGGGAGAGTTTTAGTAAAGCGTCTGGAATGTTGCACCCGAGTACCAGGGGACAAAAACTGAGACACATTTGAACACGTTTCCCGATCACACGGTGGATCATACTCTGGGTTCCACATGCATGTTTTAGCTGAAGGAAGAATCCCTTAAACCTGGAGAGTTGAGACCCATGGAATGGGTACCATGCAATATGACTTCAAAGGTTCTGCATTGGCTCACCGAACCTCACCAATCCTATCACTGCTGCGCTTATGCCACTGTACACACGCTTGATTCTCTTTCGGAGACATATAAATCCATAGATTTTAAGATTCTTCCTAGTCAGGTATATTCTTAGACGTTTAATATGGGGTGTTGAGTCCTCTTCGTTGAGCAAGGAGTAGCTCTTGTCTATTACATATTTGGATTATGGAACGGTATCTGTGCTAATTTCAATCTCTGGTTTTATGCAGCACCCCAACTCACCTTTCCCCTTAAGCAAGCATAAGTTGGTTTTCTACATTTGAGACCCTGTTCTGTTTTGTAATTCAGTTCCTGTGTAGCCAAGGTAACATTCCATGTAGTAGTGATATCTTATGATGTTTCTTTTTCTGTGTGACTTATTTCACTTAGAATCATCGTACCTGAATCCACTCATTATGCTGCTACGGGCCTGATGATATACATTTCATTGCTGAGTGATATTGCATTGTACGTAAGTACCACAAATTCTTTATCCATTCTTGGCTTTCTGTGATATTGAACTTGTACCGTAAACGAGGTTCTTGTAAACAGAGCCGTCCCAAACTTTATGGTGGCTGTGTCTTTTTGATTTTAATTTCCCTAAGCTATACGACCATAAGTGGAAGTGCCCTAGGCTCTGTTGCTTTGTTTTGTAGATGTTTCAGGAAACACCATACACTTCTCCAGAGTGGCTGTTGGCAATTTACATCCCGCCCATCAGCATAACAAGGCTCCCAGTTCTCCATGGCCTGTCCTGCCTTTCTGGATGTTATACTTTTTTCAGATGGCCCTTTTGACCGGGGGGCAGTGAGACTTCATTGTAGTGCAGATTTTCTTTGCAAGCTTGCTTGGTTGGCCAAAAAGGGCGTATGCGTTTTTTCCTGAATATATTCAGGAAAAAACGCATATGCCCTTTTTGGCCAAGTGCATCATTGTGGACGTTCTGCCTCTTTTCCTATGCTTTACATGCAATTCCAGTCTACCTCCTGAAATCGGTTTCCTGCAATTCTGCCCCGCTTTCACGTCCTCTTGGCAGCCTTACTTCAATATATTTTTGGACGATAGCTGTCATTTTTAACTCTGCAGGTTTGTGAATTACAGTGCCCCTGAGCTCCTTTCTTCAACTCGCTTTTTTGTGAGCTGGCCGCAACACCGCAGCATTGCTTCAGGCCCTAGTGTGGTTCCGGCATGGCACGCTGAGCCTTTGGTTAATTCCTCTTCCTGGTGGGAAATGAGAGTTAAATTTGCCCATCCAGACACCTCCAGCTAGTCTCTCATTGGTTCTCCCTATTTCTGTTCATTTTCCGCAGAAATTGCAAACTGGGCCAAACAGGAGGTTAAAGGCACTGTCTCTCCAAGTGGGGAGAGTGTTAGTAAAGCGTCTGGAATGTTGCACCCGAGTACCAGGGGACAAAAACTGAGACACATTTGAACACGTTTCCCGATCACACGGTTGATCATACTCTGGGTTCCACATGCATGTTTTAGCTGAAGGAAGAATCCCTTAAACCTGGAGAGTTGAGACCCATGGAATGGGTACCATGCAATATGACTTCAAAGGGTCTGCATTTGCTCACCGAACCTCACCAATCCTATCACTGCTGCATTTATGCCGCTGTACACACGCTTGATTCTCTTTCGGAGACATATAAATCCATAGGTGTTAAGATTCTTACTAGTCAGGTATATTCTTAGGCATTTAATATGGGGTGTTGACTCCACTTCGTTGAGCAAGGAGTAGCTCTTGTCTATTACCTATTTGGCTTATGGAATTGTATCTGTGCTAATTTCAATCTCTGGTTTTATGCAACACCCCAACTCACCTTTCCCCTTAAGCAAGCATAAGTTGGTTTTCTACATTTGAGATCCTGTTCTGTTTTGTAATTCAGTTCCTGTGTAGCCAAGTTTACATTCCGTGTATTAGTGATATCTTATGATGTTTCTTTTTCTGTGTGACTTATTTCACTTAGAATCATCGTACCTGAATCCACTCATTATGCTGCTACGGGCCTGATGACATAGATTTCATTCCTGAGTGATATTGCATTGTACGTAAGTACCACAACTTCTTTATCCATTTTTCACTTTCTGCTATATTGAACTTGTACCATAAACGAGGTTCTTGTAAACAGAGCCGTCCCAAACTTTGGGGTGGCTGTGTCTTTTTGATTTTAATTTCCCTAAGCTATAGGACCATAAGTGGAAGTGCCCTAGGCTCTGTTGCTTTGTTTTTTAGATGTTTCAGGAAACACCATACACTTCTCCAGTGTGGCTTTTGGCAATTTACATCCCGCCCATCAGCATAACAAGGCTCCCAGTTCTCCATGGCCTGTCCTGCCTTTCTGGATGTTATACTTTTTTCAGATGTCCGTTTTGACCGGGGGGCAGTGAGACTTCATTGTAGTGCAGATTTCCTTTGCAAGCTTGCTTGGTTGGCCAAAAAGTGCGTATGCGTTTTTTCCTGAATATATTCAGGAAAAAACGCATACACCCTTTTTGGCCAAGTGCATCATTGTGGACGTTCTGCCTCTTTTCCTATGCTTTACATGCAATTCCAGTCTACCTCCTGAAATCGGTTTCCTGCAATTCTGCCCCGCTTTCAAGTCCTCTTGGCAGCCTTACTTCAATATATTTTTGGACGATAGCTGTCATTTTTAACTCTGCAGGTTTGTGAATTACAGTGCCCCTGAGCTCCTTTCTTCAACTCGCTTTTTTGTGAGCTGGCCGCAACACCGCAGGATTGCTTCAGGACATAGGGTGGTTCCGGAATGGCACGCTGAGCCTTTGGTTAATTCCTGTTCCTGGTGGGAAATGAGAGTTAAATTTGCCTGTCCAGACACCTCCAGCTAGTCTCTCATTGGTTCTCCCTATTCCTGTTCATTTTCCGCAGAAATTGCAAACTGGGCCAAACAGGAGGTTAAAGGCACTGACTCTCCAAGTGGGGAGAGTGTTAGTAAAGCGTCTGGAATGGTGCACCCGAGTACCAGGGGACGAAACCTGAGACACATTTGAACACGTTTCCCGATCACACGGTGGATCATACTCTGGGTTCCACATGCATGTTTTAGCTGAAGGAAGAATCCCTTAAACCTGGAGAGTTGAGACCCATGGAATGGGTACCATGCAATATGACTTCAAAGGGTCTGCATTTGCTCACCGAACCTCACCAATCCTATCACTGCTGCGTTTATGCCGCTGTACACACGCTTGATTCTCTTTCGGAGACATAGAAATCCATAGGTTTTAAGATTCTTACTAGTCAGGTATATTCTTAGGCGTTTAATATGGGGTGTTGATTCCACTTGGTTGAGAAAGGAGTAGCTCTTGTCTATTACATATTTGGCTTATGGAACGGTATCTCTGCTAATTTCAATCTCTGGTTTTATGCAGCACCCCAACTCACCTTTCCCCTTAAGCAAGCATAAGTTGGTTTTCTACATTTGACACCCTGTTCTGTTTTGTAATTCAGTTCCTGTGTAGCCAAGTTTACATTCCGTGTAGTAGTGATATCTTATGATGTTTCTTTTTCTGTGTGACTTATCTCACTTAGAATCATCGTACCTGAATCCACTCATTATGCTGTTACGGGCCTGATGACATACATTTCATTGCTGAGTGATATTGCATTGTACGTAAGTACCACAACTTCTTTATCCATTTTTCGCTTTCTGTGATATAGAACTTGTACCGTAAACGAGGTTCTTGTAAACAGAGCTGTCCCAAACTTTGGGGTGACTGTGTCTTTTTGATTTTAATTTCCCTAAGCTATAGGACCATAAGTGGAAATGTCCTAGGCTCTGTTGCTTTGTTTTTTAGATGTTTCAGGAAACACCATACACTTCTCCAGAGTGGCTGTTGGCAATTTACATCCCGCCCATCAGCATAACAAGGCTCCCAGTTCTCCATGGCCTGTCCTGCCTTTCTGGATGTTACACTTTTTTCAGATGGCCCTTTTGACCGGGGGGCAGTGAGACTTCATTGTAGTGCAGATTTCCTTTGCAAGCTTGCTTGGTTGGCCAAAAAGGGCGTATGCGTTTTTTCCTGAATATATTCAGGAAAAAACGCATACGCCCTTTTTGGCCAAGTGCATCATTGTGGACGTTCTGCCTCTTTTCCTATGCTTTACATGCAATTCCAGTCTACCTCCTGAAACCGGTTTCCTGCAATTCTGCCCCGCTTTCAAGTCCTCTTGGCAGCCTTACTTCAATATATTTTTGGACGATAGCTGTCATTTATAACTCTGCAGGTTTGTGAATTACAGTGCCCCTGAGCTCCTTTCTTCAACTCGCTTTCTTGTGAGCTGGCCGCAACACCGCAGGATTGCTTCAGGCCCTAGTGTGGTTCCGGCATGGCACGCAGAGCCTTTCGTTAATTCCTCTTCCTGGTGGGAAATGAGAGTTAAATTTGCCCGTCCAGGCTCCTCCAGCTAGTCTCTCATTGGTTCTCCCTATTCCTGTTCATTTTCCGCAGAAATGGCAAACTGGGCCAAACAGGAGGTTAAAGGCACTGACTCTCCAAGTGGAGAGAGTTTTAGTAAAGCGACTGGAATGTTGCACCCGAGTACCAGGGGACGAAAACTGAGACACATTTGAACACGTTTCCCGATCACACGGTGGATCATACTCTGGGTTCCACATGCATGTTGTAGCTGAAGGAAGAATCCCTTAAACCTGGAGAGTTGAGACCCATGGAATGAGTATCATGCAATATGACTTCAAAGGGTCTGCATTTGCTCACCGAACCTCACCAATCCTATCACTGCTGCGTTTATGCCGCTGTACACACGCTTGATTCTCTTTTGGAGACATATAAATCCATAGGATTTAAGATTCTTGCTAGTCAGGTATATTTTTAGGCGTTTAATATGGGATGTAGAGTCCACTTCGTTGAGCAAGGAGTAGCTCTTGTCTATTACATATTTGGCTTATGGAACGGTATCTGTGCTAATTTCAATCTCTGGTTTTATGCAGTACCCCAACTCACCTTTCCCCTTAAGCAAGCATAAGTTGGTTTTCTACATTTGAGATCCTGTTCTGTTTTGTAATTCATTTCCTGGGTAGCCAAGTTTACATTCCATGTAGTAGTGATATCTTATGATGTTTCTTTTTCTGTGTGACTTATTTCACTTAGAATCATCGTACCTGAATCCACTCATTATGCTGCTATGGGCCTGATGATATACATTTCATTGCTGAGTGATATTGCATTGTACGTAAGTACCACAACTTCTTTATCCATTTTTCACTTTCTGTGATATTGAACTTGTACCGTAAACGAGGTTCTTGTAAACAGAGCCGTCCCAAACTTTGGGGTGGCTGTGTCTTACTGATTTTAATTTCCCTAAGCTATAGGACCATAAGTGGAAGTGCCATAGGCTCTGTTCCTTTGTTTTTTAGATGTTTCAGGAAACACCATACACTTCTCCAGAGTGGCTGTTGGCAATTTACATCCCGCCCATCAGCATAACAAGGCTCCCAGTTCTCCATGGCCTGTCCTGCCTTTCTGGATTTTACACTTTTTTCAGATGGCCCTTTTGACCGGGGGGCAGTGAGACTTCATTGTAGTGCAGATTTCCTTTGCAAGCTTGCTTGGTTGGCCAAAAAGGGCGTATGGGTTTTTCCCTGAATATATTCAGGGAAAAACGCATACGCCCTTTTTGGCCAAGTGCATCATTGTGGACGTTCTGCCTCTTTTCCTATGCTTTACATGCAATTCCAGTCTACCTCCTGAAATCGGTTTCCTGCAATTCTGCCCCGCTTTCAAGTCCTCTTGGCAGCCTTACTTCAATATATTTTTGGACGATAGCTGTCATTTATAACTCTGCAGGTTTGTGAATTACAGTGCCCCTGAGCTCCTTTCTTCAACTCGCTTTTTTGTGAGCTGGCCGCAACACCGCAGCATTGCTTCAGGCCCTAGTGTGGTTCCGGCATGGCACGCTGAGCCTTTGGTTAATTCCTCTTCCTGGTGGGAAATGAGAGTTAAATTTGCCCGTACAGGCACCTCCAGCTAGTCTCTCATTGGTTCTCCCTATTCCTGTTCATTTTCCGCAGAAATGGCAAAATGGGCCATACAGGAGGTTAAAGGCACTGACTCTCCAAGTGGGGAGAGTGTTAGTAAAGCTACTGGAATGTTGCACCCGAGTACCAGGGGACGAAACCTGAGACACATTTGAACACGTTTCCCGATCACACGGTGGATCATACTCTGGGTTCCACATGCATGTTTTAGCTGAAGGAAGAATCCCTTAAACCTGGAGAGTTGAGACCCATGGAATGGGTACCATGCAATATGACTTCAAAGGGTCTGCATTGGCTCACAGAACCTCACCAATCCTATCACTGCTACGTTTATGCCGCTGTACACATGCTTGATTCTCTTTCGGAGACATAGAAATCCATAGGTTTTAAGATTCTTACTAGTCAGGTATATTCTTAGGCGTTTAATATGGGGTGTAGAGTCCACTTCGTTGAGCAAGGAGTAGCTCTTGTCTATTACATATTTGGCTTATGGAACGGTATCTGTGCTAATTTCAATCTCTGGTTTTATGCAGCACCCCAACTCACCTTTCCCCTTAAGCAAGCATAAGTTGGTTTTCTACATTTGAGACCCTGTTCTGTTTTGTAATTCAGTTCCTTTGTAGCTAAGTTTACATTCCGTGTAGTAGTGATATCTTATGATGTTTCTTTTTCTGTGTGATTTTTTTCACTTAGAATCATGGTACCTGAATCTACTCATTATGGTGCTACGGGCCTGATGACATAGATTTCATTGCTGAGTGATATTGCATTGTACATAAGTACCACAACTTCTTTATCCATTTTTCGCTTTCTGCAATATTGAACTTGTACCATAAACGAGGTTCTTGTAAACAGAGCCGTCCCAAACATTGGGGTGGCTGTGTCTTTTTGATTTTAATTTCCCTAAGCTATAGGACCATAAGTGGAAGTGCCCTAGGCTCTGTTGCTTTGTTTTTTAGATGTTTCAGGAAACACCATACACTTCTCCAGAGTGGCTGTTGGCAATTTACATCCCGCCCATCAGCATAACAAGGCTCCCAATTCTCCATGAGCTGTCCTGCCTTTCTGGATTTTACACTTTTTTCAGATGCCCCTTTTGACTGGGGGGCAGTGAGACTTCATTGTAGTGCAGATTTCCTTTGCAAGCTTGCTTGGTTGGCCAAAAAGTGCGTATGCGTTTTTTCCTGAATATATTCAGGAAAAAACGCATACGCCCTTTTTGGCCAAGTGCATCATTGTCGACGTTCTGAGTGTTTTCATATGTTTTCAATGCAATTCCAGTCTACCTCCTGAAATCGGATTCCTGCAATTCTGCCCCGCTTTCAAGTCCTCTTGGCAGCCTTACTTCAATATATTTTTGGACGATAGCTGTCATTTATAACTCTGCAGGTTTGTGAATTACAGTGCCTCTGAGCTCCTTTCTTCAACTCGCTTTCTTGTGAGCTGGCCGCAACACCGCAGCATTGCTTCAGGCCCTAGTGTGGTTCCAGCATGGCATGCTGAGCCTTTGCTTAATTCCTCTTCCTGGTGGGAAATGAGAGTTAAATTTGCCCGTCCAGACACCTCCAGCTAGTCTCTCATTGGTTCTCCCTATTCCTGTTCATTTTCCGCAGAAATGGCAAACTGGGCCAAACAGGAGGTTAAAGGCACTGACTCTCCAAGTGGGGAGAGTGTTAGTAAAGTGACTGGAATGTTGCATCCGAGTACGAGGGGACGAAAACTGAGACACATTTGAACACGTTTCCCGATCACACGGTGGATCATACTCTGGGTTCCACATGCACGTTTTAGCTGAAGGAAGAATCCCTTAAACCTGGAGAGTTGAGACCCATGGAATGGGTACCATGCAATATGACCTCAAAGGGTCTGCATGTGTTCACCGAACCTCACCAATCCTATCACTGCTGTGTTTATGCCACTGTACACACGCTTGATTCTCTTTCGGAGACATATAAATCCATAGGTTTTAAGATTCTTACTAGTCAGGTATATTCTTAGGCGTTCAATATGGGGTGTAGAGCCCACTTTGTTGAGCAAGGAGTAGCTCTTGTCTATTACATATTTGGCTTATGGAACGGTATCTGTGCTAATTTCAATCTCTGGTTTTATGCAGTACCCCAACTCACCTTTCCCCTTAAGCAAGCATAAGTTGGTTTTCTACATTTGAGACCCTGTTCTGTTTTGTAATTCAGTTTCTGTGTAGGCAAGTTTACATTCCTTGTAGTAGTGATATCTTATGATGTTTCTTTTTCTGTGTGACTTATTTCACTTAGAATCATCGTACCTGAATCCACTCATTATGCTGCTACGGGCCTGATGATATAGATTTCATTGCTGAGTGATATTGCATTGTACGTAAGTACCAAAAATTCTTTATCCATTTTTCACTTTCTGTGTTATTGAACTTGTACCGTAAACGAGGATCTTGTAAACAGAGCCGTCCCAAACTTTGGGGTGGCTGTGTCTTTTTGATTTTAATTTCCCTAAGCTATACCACCATAAGTGGAAGTGCCCTAGGCTCTGTTGCTTTGTTTTGTAGATGTTTCAGGAAACACCATACACTTCTCCAGAGTGGCTGTTGGCAATTTACATCCCGCCCATCAGCATAACAAGGCTCCCAGTTCTCCATGGCCTGTCCTGCCTTTCTGGATTTTATACGTTCTTCAGATGGCCCTTTTAACCGGGGGGCAGTGAGACTTCATTGTAGTGCAGATTTCCTTTGCAAGCTTGCTTGGTTGGCCGAAAAGGGCGTATGCGTTTTTTCCTGAATATATTCAGGAAAAAACGCATACGCCCTTTTTGGCCAAGTGCATCATTGTGGACGTTCTGCCTCTTTTCATATGCTTTACATGCAATTCCAGTCTACCTCCTGAAATCGGTTTCCTGCAATTATGCCCCGCTTTCAAGTCCTCTTGGCAGCCTTACTTCAATATATTTTTGGACGATAGCTGTCATTTATAACTCTGCAGGTTTGTGAATTACAGTGCCCCTGAGCTCCTTTCTTCAACTCGCTTTCTTGTGAGCTGGCCGCAACACCGCAGCATTGCTTCAGGCCCTAGTGTGGTTCCGGCATGGCACGCTGAGCCTTTGGTTAATTCCTCTTCCTGGTGGGAAATGAGAGTTAAATTTGCCAGTACAGGCACCTCCAGCTAGTCTCTCATTGGTTCTCCCTATTCCTGTTCATTTTCCGCAGAAATGGCAAACTGGGCCAAACAGGAGGTTAAAGGCACTGACTCTCCAAGTGGGGAGAGTGTTAGTAAAGCTACTGGAATGTTGCACCCGAGTACCAGGGGACGAAACCTGAGACACATTTGAACACGTTTCCCGATCACACGGTGGATCATACTCTGGGTTCCACATGCATGTTTTAGCTGAAGGAAGAATCCCTTAAACCTGGAGAGTTGAGACCCATGGAATGGGTACCATGCAATATGACTTCAAAGGGTCTGCATTGGCTCACAGAACCTCACCAATCCTATCACTGCTACGTTTATGCCGCTGTACACACGCCTTATTCTCTTTCGGAGACATAGAAATCCATAGGTTTTAAGATTCTTACTAGTCAGGTATATTCATAGGCGTTTAATATGGGGTGTAGAGTCCACTTCGTTGAGCAAGGAGTAGCTCTTGTCTATTACATATTTGGCTTATGGAACGGTATCTGTGCTAATTTCAATCTCTGGTTTTATGCAGCACCCCAACTCACCTTTCCCCTTAAGCAAGCATAAGTTGGTTTTCTACATTTGAGACCCTGTTCTGTTTTGTAATTCAATTCCTTTGTAGCTAAGTTTACATTCCGTGTAGTAGTGATATCTTATGATGTTTCTTTTTCTGTGTGATTTTTTTCACTTAGAATCATGGTACCTGAATCTACTCATTATGCTGCTACGGGCCTGATGACATAGATTTCATTGCTGAGTGATATTGCATTGTACATAAGTACCACAACTTCTTTATCCATTTTTTGCTTTCTGCGATATTGAACTTGTACCATAAACGAGGTTCTTGTAAACAGAGCCGTCCCAAACTTTGGGGTGGCTGTGTCTTTTTGATTTTAATTTCCCTAAGCTATAGGACCATAAGTGGAAGTGCCCTAGGCTCTGTTGCTTTGTTTTTTAGATGTTTCAGGAAACACCATACACTTCTCCAGAGTGGCTGTTGGCAATTTACATCCCGCCCATCAGCATAACAAGGCTCCCAGTTCTCCATGGCCTGTCCTGTCTTTCTGGATTTTACACTTTTTTCAGATGCTCCTTTTGACAGGGAGGAAGTGAGACTTCATTGTAGTGCAGATTTCCTTTGCAAGCTTGCTTGGTTGGCCAAAAAGGGCGTATGCGTTTTTTCCTGAATATATTCAGGAAAAAACGCATACGCCCTTTTTGGCCAAGTGCATCATTGTCGACGTTCTGAGTGTTTTCATATGTTTTCAATGCAATTCCAGTCTACCTCCTGAAATCGGTTTCCTGCAATTCTGCCTTGCTGTCAGTGCCTCTTCATAGCCTTACCTCAATATACTTTTTGAAAATTGTTGGCCTTTTTAACTCTGCAGGTTTTTGAATTGCCGTGGCCCTTAGCTGCATTTTTCAGCTCTTATTTTTGTGATCTTGCCTCATATCCACAGGATTTCTTCAGGCACTATTCTTCTTCTGGGTCGCCTTGCTCTGCCTTTGGTTAATTCTTCTTCCTGATGTGAATTAGAGTGACATGTTCCCATTGAAACCGCTACAGCTATTTTCTCACTGGTTCCCCCTATTCCCATTCATCCTCCGCACTAACTGCAGACTGTGCGATACCGGAACGTAAAGGCATTGACTCTCCATGTGGAGATGTTGTTAGTAAAGTGGCTGGAATGTTGATCCGGAGCCCCAGGAGAGGAAAATGAGGTGCGTTTTAGAAACCTTTCCCGATCATATGGTATACCATCCGCTGGATTTCCCATGCATGGTTTAGCTGTAGGAAGATTCCCTTCAACCTGGAGTGTTGGGACCCTTGGAATGAGTAGCATGAAGTATTGCATTAAACTTTCGGCAGTTGCTCACCAAAGCTCACCAATCCTCTCAGCCCCAAGTGTCCAGCCTTATGTCTTATCCAGCTGTGGGTTTATATGTGGTCATTCCAGGTTGCATCACAGCCCCTGAGCGAATTTTGTAAGAATTTTTCTCTCTTTCATTGTTTCTGCGTTTTGGTTTTAAAATTTATTTCTATAATGGGGTTTAGCTCATTTTCACTGCTGTGTTTGGCCGCTCTGCACACACTTGATTCCCTTATGGAGATATATCAATACATGGGTTTTAAGATTCTTATTACTCAGATATATTTCTCTGCGGTGTATAGGGTGTGTTGAGGCCAGTTCATTGAGCAAGGTGTAGATCTTGTCTAATACCTATTTGGTTTATTGAACGGTAGCTGTGCTAATTTCAAACTCTGGTTTTATGCATCACCCCACCTCTCCTTTCCCCTTAAGCTGACATAAGTGTGTTTTCTAAATGTGAGACACTGTTCTGTTTTGTAATTCATTTTTTGTGCAGCCATATTTATCCTCCCTCTATAAGTGATATCTTATGATATGTTTCTTTTTCTGTTTGACTTATTTCAAGTAGTATTATCGGACCTAAATCCACTCTTTATCCTTCTACTAGCCTTATTACATTGATTTCATGGTGAAGAGATATTCCATTGTACATAAGTACCACATTTTCTTTATCCATTGTTCTCTTTCCTGGGATATTTAAGGTGTACTGAAGTTGAGGTTCTTGTAAACAGAGTAGCCCTAAACTGTGGTGTGCTTGTGTCTTGTTGATTTTTAGACTTCCCTAGATATACTTCCGTGATTGGAAGTGCCCTATGCTCTGTAGCTCTGTTTTTTAGATGATTTAGGAACCACCATACACTTCTCCAGAGTGGCTCTCGGCAGTTCACACACTGTCCATCAGCGTATAAAGGCTCCCTGTTCTCCATGGCCTGTCCTGCATTTCTGGTTTTTACAATTTTTTCGGATGGCCCTTTTGACCGGTGGGAAATGAGACTTCTTTGTTGTGCACATTTGCATTGCTTGCTTGCTTGGTTGCCCATAAAGTGCGTATGCGTTTTTTCCTGGATATATTCAGGAAAAAACGCATACTCCCTTTTGGGCCAACTGCATCATTGTCGAAATTCTGCCGCTTTTCATGTGCTTTAAAGACGAGTCCAATCTATCTCTTGAAATCTGTTTCTTGCAATTCTGTCTTGCATTCAGATCCTCTTCTTTGCCTTACCTCAACATATTTTGGGACGTTAGTTTTCATTTATAACTCTGCAGGTTTGTGAATTGCAGTGACCCTGAGCTCCATTTTTTAAGTTGCTCTTTTGTGAGCTGGCCTCAAAGCCGCAGGATTGCTTCAGGCCCTATTTTGGCTCCGGCGAGGCGGGCTGAGCCTTTTTTTAATTCTTATTCTTAATGGGAAATTAGAGTGACATGTGCCCGTCCAAACCCCTACAACTATTCTCTCATTGGTTCCCCCTCTTCCCGTTCATCCTCCTCACAATTTGCAAAATGTGTGAAACAGAAGTTTAAATGTGCTGATTCTCTAAGTGGGGAGATTCTAAGTAACGTGGCTGGAATGATGAACAGGAGCACCAGGAGAGGATAAATGAGGTGCATTTTAGACACATCTCCCGATCACATGGTGTACAGTCCTCTGGGTTTTCCATGCATGTTTTCGCTGTAGGAAGATCCCTTGAACCTGCAGATTTGGGACCCATTGAATGGGTACCAGGTAGTATTACTTTAAAGGGTGTGCATTTCCTCACCCAACCTCATATTTCTCTTAGCGTAAACAGTTTCCAGCCTTATGTCTCATCCTGCTGTGGGTCTAGATGTGTTCAATCCATGTTGCATCACCGTCCCTGAGGAAAAGTTGTAAGAGGTTTTCTCTGTCTCTTTGTCGTTTATTTTTTTCAATTTATTACTATATTGGTTACAGCTGATTTTCAAAGCTCTGTTTCTTGCTGCTGTACATCCACTTGATTCACATACAGAGAGACATCAATAAATTCTTTTTCAGATTCTTACCAGTCATATATATTCTTTTCCAGTGACTTGAGTGTGCTGAGTGCAGTTCTTTTAGCTACCGTGTAGGCCTTGTTGATTATCAGTTTGGTATTTGGAATGGTATCTTTGCTAATTTCAACCTCCTGGATGATGCCTCACCCCTCCCCACCTTTCCCGTTTAGCAGCCTTACGCGTGTTGTCTACATATTTGACTATGTTTTTGTTTTGTAATTTATTTCATGTGTAGCCATTTTGGATTCCACCTTTAAGTGATATCTTATGATATGTGTCTTTTTCTTTTTGAATTATGTCACTTAGAATGATCATACGTAACTCCTCCGGAGTTGTTACAACTGGCCATATTTCATTGACTTCCAGGCTGAGTAATATTCCACTCTACATAAGTACCACATCTCTATCCATTTTTTCCCTCCAGAGACATTTAAGTTATATCCTAGTCGAGAATCTTTTAAACAGAGAGGCAGTAAACATTGGGGTGCCTGTGTCCTCTCGATTTTTGTTTTTCCCAAGACATACGCCCATGAGTGCAAGTGCCCTATGCTCTGTAGCTCATTTTTTAGATGCTTTAGTAAACACAATACACTTCTCCAGAATGGCCATTGGCAATATACATTTCCACTATAAGCCTCACAGGGCTCCCTCTTCTCCTTGCCCTGTCCTGCATTTCTGGTGTTTACACTTTATGAGGATGGCTCTTCTGACTGATGCGAAGTGATATCTTTTGTAGTATTGATTTCCAGTGCCCACCTGTTTGGTTGGCTAAAAAAGTGTATGCCCTTTTCTTGAATATATACAGAAAAAAACGCATACAGCCTTTTTGGCCAACTGCAATGTTGGCAATGTTCAGCCCCTTTTCTTGTGCTTAATGGCGAGTCCTTTCTACCTCCTCAAATCCCTTTCCTGCCATTCTCCCTTGCTTACCAATCCTCTTCTCTGACTTTCCTCAAGACATTTTTCAGTGATAGATATTTTCAACTCTGCAGTTTCGTGAATTTTACTGCCCCTGAGTTCCATTGTTCAACTTGTGTTTATGGGAACTGGCCACAAAGCAGTGGGATTTCCTCAAGCCCTATACTGTTTCCATGGGCAACCCTAGCCTTTGGTCAATTCGTCTTCCTGATTGGAAATTAGAGTGACATGTGCCTGTCTGAACACCTAGGACTTGTCTCTCATTGTTCCTCATCCTTCCGCTTCATCCTCTGGACAAATTCCAAACTGTATGCAACAGGATGTTGACAGTGCTGACATCTCCAAGTGGGGAGACTGTTAGTAAAGACGCTGGAGGGGTGAACCCGAGCACCAGGAGATGAGGAGATGAGATGCCTTTTCCAAACTCTTCCTGATCAGACGGTATACCATCCTCTGTGTGTGACAGACATGTTTTAGCAGTAGGAAGAGTCCCATTCATGTAAGGAGAACACCAGGGCTTTTTCAAAATCAGTGTCTCCCCGAAACCCAAACTGGGGAATTTTTTAAGCTACGGCTACACATATGTTCATTAAGGGCCTTGGGAAGTAGGCAGAGTCCAATCTTTAGATGATTGAAGTCTTCAGGGTCAGAAGCACTCACCACTGGCTTCCCTTAGGTTACACTTTAACTGTCATTGATAGATGATGTCAATAAAAATATCTATTCTTTTTCCGATTATTTCCCCTTATAGGTTATTGCAAAATATTGAGTGTAGTTCCCTGTGCTATACAGTGGTTCCTTGTTGATGATCTATTTTATACATAGCAGTGTGTATGTGTTAATTCCAAACTGTTAATTTATCCCTCCTCCCACCTTTCCCCTTTGGTAATAATAAATTATAAGATTTTATACTTCTCAGAAATGGGGGAGCTGAAAGAGAGGTATCATTTTCAATGGAAAAGCATTTAAAACAAGATTGAAGCTTTAACCAAGATTATTAGATGTACATCCTTGGAAAGAAATCACTTCATTTCTCTAATATTGACCTGACAAATAAGACAAACCTTTTCACTGAACTTGCTTATAATAAAGTGATGGAAATATCAAATGGAAGTGTTAGAAACATCTTATTTTACCCGAGCCTTATAAACTGTTCTATGTTAACTACAGTTTGGCTCACACATCTGTTCATTGAAGTTACAATAGTCTCAATTTCTGTTACTGATCCTCCAGAGTGGACCCCAACAAGTGTCCCCCTGCCCAGTGTCATTGGGGCCAACAGATCGAGACTGAGTTTGGTTCACAAGCAAAGGAAACTTTATATTTTGATCAGAGAATGGAGAGGTGAGAGCATGCACTACCCCGTGGGCTGTGGGCTGGGCTGCTGTGTAGAGATCCTGTCAGAGTCAGTGGGAGGGAGGGGGCGGAGCACTCAAGGGCCGGGTTGGCTGCAGCTCAGGCTCTATATCTTAGAGTCTGCACTGGGCCCCAGGAGCTGAGGTGTCGACCCAGCCATTCTGCACTAGGAAATCTGGTCTGAAGTGCCGGGTGTGGAACCTCTGCATGCGGGACCCTAGGAGCACGTGAAATTAGACAAAGCACAAAGGATAAAAAAGGTCAGACTTGACTTTATTGCCCAGATTCTATTTTTATCTCCCAGGGATTTTTAATGGGCTTTGCTGGGGACAAACCCCTCCTCTGCCTTTTGTCCCGTTCCTCATTCTTGGAGTGCTGAGGGTGCAGACCCTTCTTCTGTAACTGCTGAGTGCTGAGTTGGGAGCCCTCATACCAGGGGATGAGGGTCAGAACTTCTCCCCAGCAGCCTCCAGGTGACGTTGATTGGCCCCAGGACCCCTGCCTCCCTGCTCGTCCGCCTGAGCACCAGCATTGGAAGTGTTATAGATTCTAATGACCTTTAAGGGTTCAGGAAAGAGATGTGCAGAGACGCTGTGGGGGCCGGTTTCACCCCGCCCCACATTTGTTCGGCCACCTTAGGCTGACCGTTTCTGCCAGCCTAGATGCTCTGACCAGTAGTCTGCTCTTTCTTCAATTAGGCCCCTGAATTAACGTAAAAACAGCACCAGGTGTCAGAGCCCTGCCCGCTCAACTCCCAGACAGTCCAGGGTCAGTGGTGATCAAAGACCATGATGGCCACTGAGTCAACAGCCTTTTGAAGTAAACAGGAGTCCAGCCGGTCTTATTGGCCACCATCATCACGGTGTCTGTAGGCTTTTCTATGGTGACAGTGTGATATACGTTTCCCCCGCCAAGACTATTAGCTCCCCTCCGGGTGCAGTAAGTCCTGCAAGCAGTAGTCTACTCATTCGGGACACACTATTGTTGTTTTATGAGAGAAACTCCAGGTCAAGTGATGTTCACACGAGTCGTCATGGTGCCCTGTTGCCCCCGGTTATCTCTCTGGATGTTGGAGTTGGAGGGCCTCCTCACTCGAGGTCGGTGTGCCCACGGAGCGAACCCTGCAACTTCAGGGCATGGTTGGTGATTAGGATCACCACGTGGGGTCCTTTTCCCTTAGGAGGGAGGTGGCCTTTTGGGCTGCTGATTTCCAGGTTTTTAGATACCGCCAGTATCTTGGCCAGATGTGGCAGTGGGCCAAGCCCCTTGGTGACTCTATTTTATCCTACCTGGATGGCATTCTTGCGTTGTTCCATTTCAAGTGGTCCCAGTTTTTGCACTAATTCTCCAATGGCGACTCACCTTTCACCGGGAATGGAAAGGTCAAAGGGTTTAGCTCAATTAGGGAGTTCCAGGGCAAGGGTCTGAATTGACTGCTCTTTCCATTCTTGAAAGGCCACTTCTGGATTCTGTTCAAAAGGATCATCATCTTTTCCTTTCAGTGTTTCATATAGAGGCCCAGCTAGTAGACTGTAGTTAGGGATCCAGAAGCAGCAAACCCTGGCCTCCCCAGGAACCCCTAAGCTGTCTTCTAGTTTTAGAAAGGGGTAAGGCTGCAAATGGTTTCTTCCCTTTCCTGGGATGGGCTTCTCCGACCTTCTGTGAGAATGAAGCCCAGGCAGGTCACCGCAGTCTGTGATATTTGAGCTTTTTCTTGGACAACTTCTATCCTTTATTGGCTTGGTAGTTCAGAGGCCTCCTTAGTAGGGCTGGCGATCAGAATGTCGTCTGCATATTGAAGGAGGGTTTCCTTTTCTAGAGGTAGAACTTTTCGGTCTTTAGCTAAGCTTTCCCCAAAGATGGTGTGGGAATTTTTGAACCCTTGGGGCAAGACGGCCCGGAAGTATTGTTTTAGTTGTATGTTGAGTCCTGCCACTCACAAGCCAAAATTTCTTGTGACTCTGGGACTAATGGAATACAAAAGAAGGCATCATTGAAGACTAATACAGAATACCATGTCCTGGTGGTTGGTAGAATGACCAGCAGGGTGTAGGAAATGGAGCAACTGGAGGTATATCCTCGGTGGCTTCACTGACTGTCCTGACATCCTTTACCAGGTCCCCAGCAGCCCATGGGGCTCTCGTGGTCAGGCCAATCCCAGGATATGGAGCTCTCCTGGGCAGGTACCCCACCCCCAACCCAGCCCACGGGGCTCTCATGGTCAGGCCTCTCCCAGGATACAGAGCTACCCTTGCAGGTACCGTGGCAGGGCTGGGCACACAGGAACTGTGCACATAGCCCTCATTGAAGAGCACCCCCATCTCACCTGTCGCTCAGAGCTGACACAGAGCACCTCAGAGCAGGACTTGAACTAACAAACAGCAGCTCCGACAGGTCTGTGACCCTGGGCATCACTCTGTGTGGCCTCCCTCCACCTGGTCTTCCAGAGACATCCACTGCACCCGGGGCACCAAGCCTCTGTCTCCAACCACCACCCACCCCTCCTCTCCCTGACTCCTGGGTTCCTCTCATTAGGAGAGGGTTTTCTTGAAGTTGTCTCCCACTCATGGGCCAGATAAAATGATTAGAAAAGAAGCCAAAGCTGCAGCCCCTTGTCTATCCTGACTCTCAGGAGCCCACACCTGTTCCTTGGACCTGGCCGGTTCAGCAAGTTCCATTTTCTGCAACTGTGAGCCCCTGAGGGGTGATGATTGGCTGACCTGGGCAGCCTTACCATGCCGGCCAGCCCTCCCCAGGTGTGCCTGGGTTGAGATCAATATAAATACCACTCCAGGCAGCAAGAGCCCCTGCAGCTGTGCCTGATGCCATTTTCTCTGCCCTGTCAGCAGTCTCGGGGCTGGGCTGGTGGGAGGGAGTGAGAGGCCACGGCTTTGTGGGTGGCCCAGTGTGAGTGGGGCTCTGCTGGACTTTCTGCAGCAGTTGCCAGGCTGCCACCTGCTAAAGAAGAGGATGTGTCACCCATACCTGCTGCTGGAATTTCTCCCTGGGCAGAGGTGAGGAAGGAAAAAAGCAGTGGGGGCAGGGACAGGACGGGTATCTCAGGCAGGGAAATGGAAATCTTCCAGAAGAGCACCCAGGGACAGGACCATCCTGGCTGGCCTGCAGGCACCAAGTCAGCTGGCATGCTGTCACTCGTGTGGCTCCATGGCCCTTCCTCTAGGCTTTCAAGTCCTTGTATATATTCAGGTGTTTTACCTGGGAAGGGTGGGAACAGTTCAACAGCAACTGGCCTGGGGCTCAGCTCACGTTCACTCACAGATGCCTCGGCACAGTGCCCCAGCTTTGCAATGAGTACGCTTGTGTGGGGGCTGCTGGCTGAATGGGAGACGATTCCCCACCACTGACCAACTTCAGAATTGTTTACAACTGGAGCAAGTGCCCTGATACGGTTTTCCTCTGAGTAACTGGTGGGTTCTGTTTTTTTTTTTTTCTCTTTTTCGTTTTTGGTTCAAGGTAGATTTTATTCCTCTTTTTTGTATTTACAGATATAAGCATGGAAATAATTTATTCATATAAATACATGTATGTGAAGGGAATAATTGTTTTTTCTGTTTTATTTTTTAAATTTTATTTCTTTTTAATTTTGAATTTTATTTTATATTTTTATACAGCATGTTCTTATTGGTTATCTATTTTATACATATAAATGTTTACATGCCAATCCCAATCTCTCAGCTCCTCCCACCACCACCCCCCCAAGAGCTTTCCCCCCTTGTTGTCCATACGATTGTTGTCTACATCTGTTGCTCTATTTATGCCTTGCAAAACGGTTAATCTGTACAGTTTTTCTAGGTTCCACATATATGCATGAATATACAAGATTTGTTTTTCTCTTTCTGACTTACTTCACTCTGTATGACAGTCTCTAGATCCATCGACGTCTCTACAAATGACCCAATTTCATTCCTTTCATGGCTTAGTAATATTCCATTTTATATATGTACCACATCTTTATGCATTCGTCTGTCTGTGGGCATTTAGGTTGCTTCCATTACCTCGATATTGTAAATAGTGATGCAATGAACATTGCGGTGAATGTCTCTTTTTGATTTATGGTTTTGTCTGTGTATATGTCCAGTACTGGGATTGCTGTATCATATGGTAATTCTATTATTAGTTTCTTAAGACTCCATATTGTTCTCCATAGTGACTGTATCAATTTATATTCCCAACAATAGTGGAAGAGGCTTCCTTTTCCCCACACCCTTTCCAGCAATTGTTGTTTGTAGATTTTCAGATGATGCCCATTCTAACAGGTGTGAGGTGATACCTCATTGTTGAGTCCATTTCGTTGAGCAAGGGGTAGGTCTTGTCTATTACATATTTGGCTTATGGAACGGTATCTGTGCTAATTTCAAACTCTGGTTTTATGCAGCACCCCAACTCACCTTTCCCCTTAAGCAAGCATAAGTTGGTTTTCTAAACTTGAGACCCTGTTCTGTTTTGTAATTCAGTTCATGTGTAGCCAAGTTTACATTCCATGTATTAGTGATACCTTATGATGTTTCCTTATCTGTGTGACTTATTTCACTTAGAATCATCGTGCCTCAATCCACTCATTATGCGGGTACAGGCCTGGTGACACAGATTTCATTGCTGAGTGGTATTCTGTTGTACGTTAAGTACCGCAACTTCTTTATCAATTATTTGCTCTCTGGGATACTTAACTTGTACCATAGAAGAGGTTCCTGTAAACAGAGCCGCCCCAAATTTTGGGGTGGCTGTGTCTTTTTGATTTTAATTTCCCTAAGCTATAGGACCATAAGTGGAAATGCCCTAGACTCTGTTGCTTTGTTTTTCAGATGTATCAGGAAACACCATACACTTCTCCAGAGTGGCTGTTGGCAATTTACATCCCGCCCATCAGCATAACAAGGTTCCTTTATCCCCATGGCCTGTCTTGCCTTTCTGCATTTTCCACTTTTTTCAGATGGCTCTTTAAACTGGGGGGAAGTGACACTTCATAGTAGTTCGGATTTCCATTGCAAGCTTGCTTGGTTTGCCAAAAAGGGCGTATGCGTTTTTTCCTGAATATATTCAGGAAAAAACGCATACGCCCTTTTTGGCCAAGTGCATCATTGTGGACGTTCTGCCTCTTTTCCTATGCTTTACATGCAATTCCAGTCTACCTCCTGAAATCGGTTTCCTGCAATTCTGCCCCGCTTTCAAGTCCTCTTGGCAGCCTTACTTCAATATATTTTTGGACGATAGCTGTCATTTATAACTCTGCAGGTTTTTGAATTAGAGTGCCCCTAAGCTCCTTTCTTCAACTCGCTTTCTTGTGAGCTGGCCGCAACACCGCAGGATTGCTTCAGGCCCTAGTGTGGTTCCGGCATGGCACGCTGAGCCTTTGGTTAATTCCTCTTCCTGGTGGGAAATGAGAGTTAAATTTGCCCGTCCAGACACCTCCAGCTAGTCTCTCATTGGTTCTCCCTATTCCTGTTCAACTTTCAAAGAATTTGCAAACTGGGCCAAACAGGAGGTTAAAGGCACTGACTCTCCAAGTGGGGAGAGTGTTAGTAAAGCGTCTGGAATGTTGCACCCGAGTACCAGGGGACGAAACCTGAGACACATTTGAACACGTTTCCCGATCACACGGTGGATCATACTCTGGGTTCCACATGCATGTTTTAGCTGAAGGAAGAATCCCTTAAACCTGGAGAGTTGAGACCCTTGGCATGGGTACCATGCAATATGACTTCAAAGGGTCTGCATTGGCTCACCGAACCTCACCAATCCTATCACTGCTGCGCTAATGCACTGTACACACGTTTGATTCTCTTTCAGAGACATATAAATCCATAGGTTTTAAGATTCTTACTAGTCAGGTATATTCTTAGGCGTTTAATATGGGGTGTAGAGTCCACTTCGTTGAGCAAGGAGTAGCTCTTGTCTATTACATATTTGGCTTATGGAACAGTATCTGTGCTAATTTCAATCTCAGGTTTTATGCAGCACCCCAACTCACCTTTGCCCTTAAGCAAGCATAAGTTGGTTTTCTACATTTGAGACCCTGTTCTGTTTTGTAATTCAGTTCCTGTGTACCCAAGTTTACATTCCGTGTATTAGTGATATCTTATGATGTTTCTTTTCTGTGTGACTTATTTCACTTAGAATCATCGTACCTGAATCCACTCATTATGCTGCTACGGGCCTGATGATATACATTTCATTCCTGAGTGATATTGCATTGTACGTAAGTACCACAAATTCTTTATCCATTTTTCGCTTTCTGTGATATTGAACTTGTACCACAAAAGAGGTTCTTGTAAACAGAGCCGTCCCAAACTTTGGGGTGGCTGTGTCTTTTTGATTTTAATTTCCCTAAGCTATACGACCATAAGTGGAAGTGCCCTAGGCTCTGTTGCTTTGTTTTGTAGATGTTTCAGGAAACACCATAAACTTCTCCAGAGTGGCTGTTGGCAATTTACATCCCGCCCATCAGCATAACAAGGCTCCCAGTTCTCCATGGCCTGTCCTGCCTTTCTGGATTTTATACTTTTTTCAGATGGCCCTTTTGGCAGGGGGGCAGTGAGACTTCATTGTAGTGCAGATTTCCTTTGCAAGCTTGCTTGGTTGGCCCAAAAGGGCGTATGCGTTTTTTCCTGAATATATTCAGGAAAAAACGCATACGCCCTTTTTAGCCAAGTGCATCATTGTGGACGTTCTGCCTCTTTTCCTATGCTTTACATGCAATTCCAGTCTACCTCCTGAAATCGGTTTCCTGCAATTCTGCCCCGCTTTCAAGTCCTCTTGGCAGCCTTACTTCAATATATTTTTGGACGATAGCTGTCATTTATAACTCTGCAGGTTTGTGAATTACAGTGCCCCTGAGCTCCTTTCTTCAACTCGCTTTCTTGTGAGCTGGCCGCAACACCGCAGGATTGCTTCAGGCCCTAGTGTGGTTCCGGCATGGCACGCTGAGCCTTTGGTTAATTCCTCTTCCTGGTGGGAAATGAGAGTTAAATTTGCCCGTCCAGGCACCTCCAGCTAGTCTCTCATTGGTTCTCCCTATTCCTGTTCATTTTCCACAGAAATGGCAAACTGGGCCAAACAGGAGGTTAAAGGCACTGACTCTCCAAGTGGGGAGAGTGTTAGTAAAGCGTCTGGAATGTTGCACCCGAGTACCAGGGGACGAAACCTGAGACACATTTGAACACGTTTCCCGATCACACGGTGGATCATACTCTGGGTTCCACATGCATGTTTTAGCTGAAGGAAGAATCCCTTAAACCTGGAGAGTTGAGACCCATGGAATGGGTACCATGCAATGTGACCTCAAAGGGTCTGCATTTGCTCACCGAATCTCACCAATCCTATCACTGCTGCGTTTATGCCGCTGTACACACGCTTGATTCTCTTTCGGAGACATAGAAATGTATAGGTTTTAAGATTCTTACTGGTCAGGTATATTCTTAGGCGTTTAATATGGGGTGTAGAGTCCACTTCGTTGAGCAAGGAGTAGCTCTTGTCTATTACATATTTGGCTTATGGAACGGTATCTGTGCTAATTTCAATCTCTGGTTTTATGCAGCACCCCAACTCACCTTTCCCCTTAAGCAAGCATAAGTTGGTTTTCTACATTTGAGACCCTGTTCTGTTTTGTAATTCAGTTCCTGTGTAGCCAAGTTTACATTCCGTGTAGTAGTGATATCTTATGATGTTTCTTTTTCTGTGTGACTTATCTCACTTAGAATCATCGTACCTGAATCCACTCATTATGCTGCTACGGGCCTGATGATATACATTTCATTGCTGAGTGATATTGCATTGTACGTAAGTACCACAACTTCTTTATCCATTTTTCACTTTCTGTGATATTGAACTTGTACTGTAAATGAAGTTCTTGTAAACAGAGCCGTCCCAAACTTTGGGGTGGCTGTGTCTTTTTGATTTTAATTTCCCTAAGCTATAGGACCATAAGTGGAAGTGCCCTAGGCTCTGTTGCTTTGTTTTTTATATGTTTCAGGAAACACCATACACTTCTCCAGAGTGGCTGTTGGCAATTTACATCCCGCCCATCAGCATAACAAGGCTCCCAGTTCTCCATGGCCTGTCCTGCCTTTCTGGATTTTACACTTTTTTCAGATGGCCCTTTTGACCGGGGGGCAGTGAGACTTCATTGTAGTGCAGATTTCCTTTGCAAGCTTGCTTGGTTGGCCAAAAAGGGCGTATGCGTTTTTTCCTGAATATATTCAGGAAAAAACGCATACGCCCTTTTTGGCCAAGTGCATCATTGTGGACGTTCTGTCTCTTTTCCTATGCTTTACATGCAATTCCAGTCTACCTCCTGAAATCGGATTCCTGCAATTCTGCCCCGCTTTCGAGTCCCCTTGGCAGCCTTACTTTAATATATTTTTGGACGATAGCTGTCATTTATAACTCTGCAGGTTTGTGAATTACAATGCCCCTGAGCTCCTTTCTTCAACTCGCTTTCTTGTGAGCTGGCCGCAACACCGCAGGATTGCTTCAGGCCCTAGTGTGGTTCCGGCATGGCACGCTGAGCCTTTGGTTAATTCCTCTTCCTGGTGGGAAATGAGAGTTAAATTTGCCCGTCCAGACACCTCCAGCTAGTCTCTCATTGGTTCTCCCTATTCCTGTTCATTTTCCGCAGAAATGGCAAACTGGGCCAAACAGGAGGTTAAAGGCACTGACTCTCCAAGTGGGGAGAGTTTTAGTAAAGCATCTGGAATGTTGCACCCGAGAACCAGGGGACAAAAACTGAGACACATTTGAACACGTTTCCCAATCACACGGTGGATCATACTCTGTGTTCCACATGCATGTTTTAGCTGAAGGAAGAATCCCTTAAACCTGGAGAGTTGAGACCCATGGAATGGGTACCATGCAATATGACTTCAAAGGTTCTGCATTGGCTCACCGAACCTCACCAATCCTATCACTGCTGCGCTTATGCCACTGTACACACGCTTGATTCTCTTTCGGAGACATATAAATCCATAGATTTTAAGATTCTTACTGGTCAGGTATATTCTTAGACGTTTAATATGGGATGTTGAGTCCTCTTCGTTGAGCAAGGAGTAGCTCTTGTCTATTACATATTTGGCTTATGGAACGGTATCTGTGCTAATTTCAATCTCTGGTTTTATGCAGCACCCCAACTCACCTTTCCCCTTAAGCAAGCATAAGTTGGTTTTCTACATTTGAGACCGTGTTCTGTTTTGTAATTCAGTTTCTGTGTAGCCAAGTTTACATTCCGTGTAGTAGTGATATCTTATGATGTTTCTTTTTCTGTGTGACTTATCTCACTTAGAATCATCGTACCTGAATCCACTCATTATGCTGCTACGGGCCTGATGATATAGATTTCATTGCTGAGTGATATTGCATTGTACGTAAGTACCACAAATTCTTTATCCATTTTTCACCTTCTGTGATATTGAATTTGTACTGTAAATGAGGTTCTTGTAAACAGAGCCGTCCCAAACTTTGGGGTGGCTGTGTCTTTTTGATTTTAATTTCCCTAAGCTATAGGACCATAAGTGGAAGTGCCCTAGGCTCTGTTGCTTTGTTTTTTAGATGTTTCAGGAAACACCATACACTTCTCCAGAGTGGCTGTTGGCAATTTACATCCCGCCTATCAGCATAACAAGGCTCCCAGTTCTCCATGGCCTGTCCGGCCTTTCTGGATTTTACACTTTTTTCAGATGGCCCTTTTGACTGGGGGGCAGTGAGACTTCATTGTAGTGCAGATTTCCTTTGCAAGCTTGCTTGGTTGGCCAAAAAGTGCGTATGCGTTTTTTCCTGAATATATTCAGGAAAAAACGCATATGCCCTTTTTGGCCAAGTGCATCATTGTGGACGTTCTGCCTCTTTTCCTATGCTTTACATGCAATTCCAGTCTACCTCCTGAAATCGGTTTCCTGCAATTCTGCCCCGCTTTCAAGTCCTCTTGGCAGCCTTACTTCAATATATTTTTGGACGATAGCTGTCATTTATAACTCTGCAGGTTTGTGAATTACAGTGCCCCTGAGCTCCTTTCTTCAACTCGCTTTCTTGTGAGCTGGCCGCAACACCGCAGGATTGCTTCAGGCCCTAGTGTCGTTCCGGCATGGCACGCTGAGCCTTTGATTAATTCCTCTTCCTGGTGGGAAATGAGAGTTAAATTTGCCCATCCAGACACCTCCAGCTAGTCTCTCATTGGTTCTCCCTATTCCTGTTCATTTTCTGCAGAAATTGCAAACTGGGACAAACAGGAGGTTAAAGGCACTGACTCTCCAAGTGGGGAGAGTTTTAGTAAAGCGTCTGGAATGTTGCACCCGAGTACCAGCGGAGAAAATCTGAGACACATTTGAACACGTTTCCCGATCACACGGTGAATCATACTCTGGGTTCCACATGCATGTTTTAGCTGAAGGAAGAATCCCTTAAACCTGGAGTGTTGAGACCCATGGAATGGCTAGCATGCAATATGACTTCAAAGGGTCTGCATTTGCTCATCAAACCTCACCAATCCTATCACTGCTGCGTTTATGCTGCTGTACACATGCTTGATTCTCTTTTGGAGACATATAAATCCATAGGTTTTAAGATTATTACTAGTCAGGTATATTCTTAGGCGATTAATATGGTGTGTAGAGTCCACTTCGTTGAGCAAGGAGTAGCTCTTGTCTATTACATATTTGGCTTATGGAATGGTATCTGTGCTAATTTCAATCTCTGGTTTTATGCAGAACCCCAACTCACCTTTCCCCTTAAGCAAGCATAAGTTGGTTTTCTACATTTGAGACCGTGTTCTGTTTTGTAATTCAGTTTCTGTGTAGCCAAGTTTACATTCCGTGTAGTAGTGATATCTTATGATGTTTCTTTTTCTGTGTGACTTATCTCACTTAGAATCATCGTACCTGAATCCACTCATTATGCTGCTACGGGCCTGATGATATAGATTTCATTGCTGAGTGATATTGCATTGTACGTAAGTACCACAAATTCTTTATCCATTTTTCGCTTTCTGTGATATTGAACTTGTACCGTAAACGAGGTTCTTGTAAACAGAGCCGTCCCAAACTTTGGGGTGGCTGTGTCTTTTTGATTTTAATTTCCCTAAGCTATAGGACCATAAGTGGAAGTGCCCTAGGCTCTGTTGCTTTGTTTTTTAGATGTTTCAGGAAACACCATACACTTCTCCAGAGTGGCTGTTGGCAATTTACATCCCGCCCATCAGCATAACAAGGCTCCCAGTTCTCCATGGCCTGTCCTGCCTTTCTGGATTTTACACTTTTTTCAGATGGCCCTTTTGACCGGGGGGCAGTGAGACTTCATTGTAGTGCAGATTTCCTTTGCAAGCTTGCTTGGTTGGCCAAAAAGGGCGTATGCGTTTTTTCCTGAATATATTCAGGAAAAAACGCATACGCCCTTTTTGGCCAAGTGCATCATTGTGGACGTTCTGCCTCTTTTCCTATGCTTTACATGCAATTCCAGTCTACCTCCTGAAATCGGTTTCCTGCAATTCTGCCCCGCTTTCAAGTCCTCTTGGCAGCCTTACTTCAATATATTTTTGGACGATAGCTGTCATTTATAACTCTGCAGGTTTGTGAATTACAGTGCCCCTGAGCTCCTTTCTTCAACTCGCTTTCTTGTGAGCTGGCCGCAACACCGCAGGATTGCTTCAGGCCCTAGTGTCGTTCCGGCATGGCACGCTGAGCCTTTGGTTAATTCCTCTTCCTGGTGGGAAATGAGAGTTAAATTTGCCCGTCCAGACACCTCCAGCTAGTCTCTCACTGGTTCTCCCTATTCCTGTTCATTTTCCGCAAAAATTGCAAACTGGGCCAAACAGGAGGTTAAAGGCACTGACTCTCCAAGTGGGGAGAGTGTTAGTAAAGCGTCTGGAATGTTGCACCCGAGTACCAGGGGACGAAACCTGAGACACATTTGAACACGTTTCCCGATCACACGGTGGATCATACTCTGGGTTCCACATGCATGTTTTAGCTGAAGGAAGAATCCCTTAAACCTGGAGAGTTGAGACCCATGGAATGGGTACCATGCAATATGACTTCAAAGGTTCTGCATTGGCTCACCGAACCTCACCAATCCTATCACTGCTGCGCTTATGCCACTGTACACACGCTTGATTCTCTTTCGGAGACATATAAATCCATAGGTTTTAAGATTCTTACTAGTCAGCTATATTCTTAGACGTTTAATATGGGGTGTTGAGTCCTCTTCGTTGAGCAAGGAGTAGCTCTTTTCTATTACATATTTGGCTTATGGAACGGTATCTGTGCTAATTTCAATCTCTGGTTTTATGCAGAACCCCAACTCACCTTTCCCCTTAAGCAAGCATAAGTTGGTTTTCTACATTTAAGACCTTGTTCTCTTTTGTAATTCAGTTACTGTGTAGCCAAGTTTACATTCCGTGTATTAGTGATATCTTATGATGTTTCTTTTTCTGTGTGACTTATCTCACTTAGAATCATCGTACCTGAATCCACTCATTATGCTGCTATGGGCCTGATGACATAGATTTCATTGCTGAGTGATATTGCATTGTACGTAAGTACCACCACTTCTTTATCCATTTTTCGCTTTCTGTGATATTGAACTTGTACCGTAAACGAGGTTCTTGTAAACAGAGCCGTCCCAAACTTTGGGGTGGCTGTGTCTTTTTGATTTTAATTTCCCTAAGCTATAGGACCATAAGTGGAAGTGCCCTAGGCTCTGTTGCTTTGTTTTTTAGATGTTTCAGGAAACACCATACACTTCTCCAGAGTGGCTGTTGGCAATTTACATCCCGCCCATCAGCATAACAAGGCTCCCAGTTCTCCATGGCCTGTCCTGCCTTTCTGGATTTTATACTTTTTTCAGATGGCCCTTTTGACCGGGGGGCAGTGAGACTTCATTGTAGTGCAGATTTCCTTTGCAAGCTTGCTTGGTTGGCCAAAAAGGGCGTATGCGTTTTTTCCTGAATATATTCAGGAAAAAACGCATACGCCCTTTCTGGCCAAGTGCATCATTGTGGACGTTCTGCCTCTTTTCCTATGCTTTACATGCAATTCCAGTCTACCTCCTGAAATCGGTTTCCTGCAATTCTGCCCCGCTTTCAAGTCCTCTTGGCAGCCTTACTTCAATATATTTTTGGACGATAGCTGTCATTTTTAACTCTGCAGGTTTGTGAATTACAGTGCCCCTGAGCTCCTTTCTTCAACTCGCTTTCTTGTGAGCTGGCCGCAACACCGCAGGATTGCTTCAGGCCCTAGTGTGGTTCCGGCATGGCACGCTGAGCCTTTGGTTAATTCCTCTTCCTGGTGGGAAATGAGAGTTACATTTGCCCATCCAGACACCTCCAGCTAGTCTCTCATTGGTTCTCCCTATTCCTGTTCATTTTCCGCAGAAATTGCAAACTGGGCCAAACAGGAGGTTAAAGGCACTGACTCTCCAAGTGGGGAGAGTTTTAGTAAAGCGTCTGGAATGTTGCACCCAAGTACCAGCGGAGAAAATCTGAGACACATTTGAACACGTTTCCCGATCACACGGTGGATCATACTCTGGGTTCCACATGCATGTTTTAGCTGAAGGAAGAATCCCTTAAACCTGGAGAGTTGAGACCCATGGAATGGCTACCATGCAATATGACTTCAAAGGGTCTGCATTTGCTCATCAAACCTCACCAATCCTATCACTGCTGCATTTATGCCGCTGTACACATGCTTGATTCTCTTTTGGAGACATATAAATCCATAGGTTTTAATATTATTACTAGTCAGGTATATTCTTAGGCGATTAATATGGGGTGTAGAGTCCACTTCGTTGAGCAAGGAGTAGCTCTTGTCTATTACATATTTGGCTTATGGAATGGTATCTGTGCTAATTTCAATCTCTGGTTTTATGCAGAACCCCAACTCACCTTTCCCCTTAAGCAAGCATAAGTTGGTTTTCTACATTTGAGACCGTGTTCTGTTTTGTAATTCAGTTTCTGTGTAGCCAAGTTTTCATTCCGTGTAGTAGTGATATCTTATGATGTTTCTTTTTCTGTGTGACTTATCTCACTTAGAATCATCGTACCTGAATCCACTCATTATGCTGCTACGGGCCTGATGATATAGATTTCATTGCTGAGTGATATTGCATTGTACGTAAGTACCACAAATTCTTTATCCATTTTTCACCTTCTGTGATATTGAATTTGTACTGTAAATGAGGTTCTTGTAAACAGAGCCGTCCCAAACTTTGGGGTGGCTGTGTCTTTTTGATTTTAATTTCCCTAAGCTATAGGACCATAAGTGGAAGTGCCCTAGGCTCTGTTGCTTTGTTTTTTAGATGTTTCAGGAAACACCATACACTTCTCCAGAGTGGCTGTTGGCAATTTACATCCCGCCGATCAGCATAACAAGGCTCCCAGTTCTCCATGGCCTGTCCTGCCTTTCTGGATTTTATACTTTTTTCAGATGGCCCTTTTGACCGGGGGGCAGTGAGACTTCATTGTAGTGCAGATTTCCTTTGCAAGCTTGCTTGGTTGGCCAAAAAGGGCGTATGCGTTTTTTCCTGAATATATTCAGGAAAAAACGCATACGCCCTTTTTGGCCAAGTGCATCATTGTGGACGTTCTGCCTCTTTTCCTATGCTTTACATGCAATTCCAGTCTACCTCCTGAAATCGGTTTCCTGCAATTCTGCCCTGCTTTCAAATCCTCTTGGCAGCCTTACTTCAATATATTTTTGGACGATAGCTGTCATTTTTAACTCTGCAGGTTTGTGAATTACAGTGCCCCTGAGCTCCTTTCTTCAACTCGCTTTCTTGTGAGCTGGCCGCAACACCGCAGGATTGCTTCAGGCCCTAGTGTGGTTCCGGCATGGCACGCTGAGCCTTTGGTTAATTCCTCTTCCTGGTGGGAAATGAGAGTTAAATTTGCCCGTCCAGACACCTCCAGCTAGTCTCTTATTGGTTCTCCGTATTCCTGTTCATTTTCCGCAGAAATTGCAAACTGGGCCAAACAGGAGGTTAAAGGCACTGACTCTCCAAGTGGGGAGAGTGTTAGTAAAGCGTCTGGAATGTTGCACCCGAGTACCAGGGGACAAAACCTGAGACACATTTGAACACGTTTCCCGATCACATGGTGGATCATACTCTGGGTTCCACATGCATGTTTTAGCTGAAGGAAGAATCCCTTAAACCTGGAGAGTTGAGACCCATGGAATGGGTACCATGCAATATGACTTCAAAGGTTCTGCATTGGCTCACCGAACCTCACCAATCCTATCACTGCTGCGCTTATGCCACTGTACACACCCTTGATTCTCTTTCGGAGACATATAAATCCATAGGTTTTAAGATTATTACTAGTCAGGTATATTCTTAGGCGATTAATATGGGGTGTAGAGTCCACTTCGTTGAGCAAGGAGTAGCTCTTGTCTATTACATATTTGGCTTATGGAATGGTATCTGTGCTAATTTCAATCTCTGGTTTTATGCAGAACCCCAACTCACCTTTCCCCTTAAGCAAGCATAAGTTGGTTTTCTACATTTGAGACCGTGTTCTGTTTTGTAATTCAGTTTCTGTGTAGCCAAGTTTATATTCCGTGTAGTAGTGATATTTTATGATGTTTCTTTTTCTGTGTGACTTATCTCACTTAGAATCATCGTACCTGAATCCACTCATTATGCTGCTACGGGCCTGATGATATAGATTTCATTGCTGAGTGATATTGCATTGTATGTAAGTACCACAACTTCTTTATCCATTTTTCGCTTTCTGTGATATTGAACTTGTACCGTAAACGAGCTTCTTGTAAACAGAGCCGTCCCAAACATTGGGGTGGCTGTGTCTTTTTGATTTTAATTTCCCTAAGCTACAGGACCATAAGTGGCAGTGCCCTAGGCTCTGTTGCTTTGTTTTTTAGATGTTTCAGGAAACACCATACACTTCTCCAGAGTGGCTGTTGGCAATTTACATCCCGCCGATCAGCATAACAAGGCTCCCAGTTCTCCATGGCCTGTCCTGCCTTTCTGGATTTTATACTTTTTTCAGATGGCCCTTTTGACCGGGGGGCAGTGAGACTTCATTGTAGTGCAGATTTCCTTTGCAAGCTTGCTTGGTTGGCCAAAAAGGGCGTATGCGTTTTTTCCTGAATATATTCAGGAAAAAACGCATACGCCCTTTTTGGCCAAGTGCATCATTGTGGACGTTCTGCCTCTTTTCCTATGCTTTACATGCAATTCCAGTCTACCTCCTGAAATCGGTTTCCTGCAATTCTGCCCTGCTTTCAAATCCTCTTGGCAGCCTTACTTCAATATATTTTTGGACGATAGCTGTCATTTTTAACTCTGCAGGTTTGTGAATTACAGTGCCCCTGAGCTCCTTTCTTCAACTCGCTTTCTTGTGAGCTGGCCGCAACACCGCAGGATTGCTTCAGGCCCTAGTGTGGTTCCGGCATGGCACGCTGAGCCTTTGGTTAATTCCTCTTCCTGGTGGGAAATGAGAGTTAAATTTGCCCGTCCAGACACCTCCAGCTAGTCTCTTATTGGTTCTCCGTATTCCTGTTCATTTTCCGCAGAAATTGCAAACTGGGCCAAACAGGAGGTTAAAGGCACTGACTCTCCAAGTGGGGAGAGTGTTAGTAAAGCGTCTGGAATGTTGCACCCGAGTACCAGGGGACAAAACCTGAGACACATTTGAACACGTTTCCCGATCACATGGTGGATCATACTCTGGGTTCCACATGCATGTTTTAGCTGAAGGAAGAATCCCTTAAACCTGGAGAGTTGAGACCCATGGAATGGGTACCATGCAATATGACTTCAAAGGTTCTGCATTGGCTCACCGAACCTCACCAATCCTATCACTGCTGCGCTTATGCCACTGTACACACCCTTGATTCTCTTTCGGAGACATATAAATCCATAGGTTTTAAGATTATTACTAGTCAGGTATATTCTTAGGCGATTAATATGGGGTGTAGAGTCCACTTCGTTGAGCAAGGAGTAGCTCTTGTCTATTACATATTTGGCTTATGGAATGGTATCTGTGCTAATTTCAATCTCTGGTTTTATGCAGAACCCCAACTCACCTTTCCCCTTAAGCAAGCATAAGTTGGTTTTCTACATTTGAGACCGTGTTCTGTTTTGTAATTCAGTTTCTGTGTAGCCAAGTTTATATTCCGTGTAGTAGTGATATTTTATGATGTTTCTTTTTCTGTGTGACTTATCTCACTTAGAATCATCGTACCTGAATCCACTCATTATGCTGCTACGGGCCTGATGATATAGATTTCATTGCTGAGTGATATTGCATTGTATGTAAGTACCACAACTTCTTTATCCATTTTTCGCTTTCTGTGATATTGAACTTGTACCGTAAACGAGCTTCTTGTAAACAGAGCCGTCCCAAACATTGGGGTGGCTGTGTCTTTTTGATTTTAATTTCCCTAAGCTACAGGACCATAAGTGGCAGTGCCCTAGGCTCTGTTGCTTTGTTTTTTAGATGTTTCAGGAAACACCATACACTTCTCCAGAGTGGCTGTTGGCAATTTACATCCCGCCCATCAGCATAACAAGGCTCCCAGTTCTCCATGGCCTGTCCGGCCTTTCTGGATCTTACACTTTTTTCAGATGGCCCTTTTGACTGGGGGGCAGTGAGACTTCATTGTAGTGCAGATTTCCTTTGCAAGCTTGCTTGGTTGGCCAAAAAGGGCGTATGCGTTTTTTTCTGAATATATTCAGGAAAAAATGCATACGCCCTTTTTGGCCAAGTGCATCATTGTGGACGTTCTGCCTCTTTTCCTATGCTTTACATGCAATTCCAGTCTACCTCCTGAAATCGGTTTCCTGCAATTCTGCCCCGCTTTCAAGTCCTCTTGGCAGCCTTACTTCAATATATTTTTGGACGATAGCTGTCATTTTTAACTCTGCAGGTTTGTGAATTACAGTGTCCCTGAGCTCCTTTCTTCAACTCGCTTTCTTGTGAGCTGGCCGCAACACCGCAGGATTGCTTCAGGCCCTAGTGTGGTTCTGGCATGGCACGCTGAGCCTTTGGTTAATTCCTCTTCCTGGTGGGAAATGAGAGTTAAATTTGCCCATCCAGACACCTCCATCTAGTCTCTCATTGGTTCTCCCTATTCCTGTTCATTTTCCGCAGAAATTGTAAACTGGGCCAAACAGGAGGTTAAAGGCACTGACTCTCCAAGTGGGGAGAGTGTTAGTAAAGCGTATGGAATGTTGCACCCGAGTACCAGGGGACAAAAACTGAGACACATTTGAACACGTTTCCCGATCACACGGTGGATCATACGCTGGGTTCCACATGCATGTTTTAGCTGAAGGAAGAATCCCTTAAACCTGGAGAGTTGAGACCCATGGAATGGCTACCATGCAATATGACTTCAAAGGGTCTGCATTTGCTCATCAAACCTCACCAATCCTATCACTGCTGCGTTTATGCCGCTGTACACATGCTTGATTCTCTTTTGGAGACATATAAATCCATAGGTTTTAAGATTATTACTAGTCAGGTATATTCTTAGGCGATTAATATGGGGTGTAGAGTCCACTTCGTTGAGCAAGGAGTAGCTCTTGTCTATTACATATTTGGCTTATGGAATGGTATCTGTGCTAATTTCAATCTCTGGTTTTATGCAGAACCCCAACTCACCTTTCCCCTTAAGCAAGCATAAGTTGGTTTTCTACATTTGAGACCGTGTTCTGTTTTGTAATTCAGTTTCTGTGTAGCCAAGTTTACATTCCGTGTAGTAGTGATATCTTATGATGTTTCTTTTTCTGTGTGACTTATCTCACTTAGAATCATCGTACCTGAATCCACTCATTATGCTGCTACGGGCCTAATGATATAGATTTCATTGCTGAGTGATATTGCATTGTACGTAAGTACCACAAATTCTTTATCCATTTTTCACCTTCTGTGATATTGAATTTGTACTGTAAATGAGGTTCTTGTAAACAGAGCCGTCCCAAACTTTGGGGTGGCTGTGTCTTTTTGATTTTAATTTCCCTAAGCTATAGGACCATAAGTGGAAGTGCCCTAGGCTCTGTTGCTTTGCTTTTTAGATGTTTCAGGAAACACCATACACTTCTCCAGAGTGGCTGTTGGCAATTTACATCCTGCCCATCAGCATAACAAGGCTCCCAGTTCTCCATGGCCTGTCCTGCCTTTCTGGATTTTACACTTTTTTCAGATGGACCTTTTGACCGGGGGGCAGTGAGACTTCATGGTAGTGCAGATTTCCTTTGCAAGCTTGCTTGGTTGGCCAAAAAGGGCGTATGCGTTTTTTCCTGAATATATTCAGGAAAAAACGCATACGCCCTTTTTGGCCAAGTGCATCATTGTGGACGTTCTGCCTCTTTTCCTATGCTTTACATGCAATTCCAGTCTACCTCCTGAAATCGGTTTCCTGCAATCCTGCCCCGCTTTCAAGTCCTCTTGGCAGCCTTACTTCAATATATTTTTGGACGATAGCTGTCATTTTTAACTCTGCAGGTTTGTGAATTACAGTGCCCCTGAGCTCCTTTCTTCAACTCACTTTCTTGTGAGCTGGCCGCAACACTGCAGGATTGCTTCAGGCCCTAGTGTGGTTCCGGCATGGCACGCTGAGCCTTTGGTTAATTCCACTTCCTGGTGGGAAATGAGAGTTAAATTTGCCCATCCAGACACCTCCAGCTAGTCTCTCATTGGTTCTCCCTATTCCTGTTCATTTTCCACAGAAATTGCAAACTGGGCCAAACAGGAGGTTAAAGGCACTGACTCTCCAAGTGGGGAGAGTGTTAGTAAAGCGTCTGGAATGTTGCACCCGAGTACCAGGGGACAAAAACTGAGACACATTTGAACACGTTTCCCGATCACACGGTGGATCATACTCTGGGTTCCACATGCATGTTTTAGCTGAAGGAAGAATCCCTTAAACCTGGAGAGTTGAGACCCATGGAATGGCTACCATGCAATATGACTTCAAAGGGTCTGCATTTGCTCATCAAACCTCACCAATCCTATCACTGCTGCGTTTATGCCGCTGTACACATGCTTGATTCTCTTTTGGAGACATATAAATCCATAGGTTTCAAGATTCTTACTAGTCAGGTATATTCTTAGACGTGTAATATGGGGTGTTGAGTCCACTTCGTTGAGCAAGGAGTAGCTCTTGTCTATTACATATTTGGCTTATGGAACGGTATCTGTGCTAATTTCAATCTCTGGTTTTATGCAGCACCCCAACTCACCTTTCCCCTTAAGCAAGCATAAGTTGGTTTTCTACATTTGAGACCCTGTTCTGTTTTGTAATTCAGTTCCTGTGTAGCCAAGTTTACATTCCGTGTAGTAGTGATATCTTATGATGTTTCTTTTTCTGTGTGACTTATCTCACTTAGAATCATCGTACCTGAATCCACTCATTATGCTGCTACGGGCCTGATGACATAGATTTCATTGCTGAGTGATATTGCATTGTATGTAAGTACCACAACTTCTTTATCCATTTTTCGCTTTCTGTGATATTGAACTTGTACCGTAAACGAGGTTCTTGTAAACAGAGCCGTCCCAAACTTTGGGGTGGCTGTGTCTTTTTGATTTTAATTTCCCTAAGCTACAGGACCATAAGTGGCAGTGCCCTAGGCTCTGTTGCTTTGTTTTTTAGATGTTTCAGGAAACACCATACACTTCTCCAGAGTGGCTGTTGGCAATTTACATCCCGCCCATCAGCATAACAAGGCTCCCAGTTCTCCATGGCCTGTCCGGCCTTTCTGGATTTTACAATTTTTTCAGATGGCCCTTTTGACCGGGGGGCAGTGAGACTTCATTGTAGTGCAGATTTCCTTTGCAAGCTTGCTTGGTTGGCCAAAAAGGGCGTATGCGTTTTTTCCTGAATATATTCAGGAAAAAACGCATACGCCCTTTTTGGCCAAGTGCATCATTGTGGACGTTCTGCCTCTTTTCCTATGCTTTACATGTAATTCCAGTCTACCTCCTGAAATCGGATTCCTGCAATTCTGCCCCGCTTTCGAGTCCTCTTGGCAGCCTTACTTCAATATATTTTTGGACGATAGCTGTCATTTATAACTCTGCAGGTTTGTGAATTACAGTGCCCCTGAGCTCCTTTCTTCAACTCGCTTTCTTGTGAGCTGGCCGCAACACCGCAGCATTGCTTCAGGCCCTAGTGTGGTTCCGGCATGGCACGCTGAGCCTTTGGTTAATTCCTCTTCCTGGTGGGAAATGAGAGTTAAATTTGCCCGTCCAGACACCTCCAGCTAGTCTCTCATTGGTTCTCCCTATTCCTGTTCATTTTCCGCAGAAATTGCAAACTGGGCCAAACAGGAGGTTAAAGGCACTGACTCTCCAAGTGGAGAGAGTTTTAGTAAAGCGTCTGGAATGTTGCACCCGAGTACCAGGGGACAAAAACTGAGACACATTTGAACACGTTTCCCGATCACACGGTGGATCATACTCTGGGTTCCACATGCATGTTTTAGCTGAAGGAAGAATCCCTTAAACCTGGAGAGTTGAGACCCATGGAATGGGTACCATGCAATATGACTTCAAAGGTTCTGCATTGGCTCACCGAACCTCACCAATCCTATCACTGCTGCGCTTATGCCACTGTACACACGCTTGATTCTCTTTCGTAGACATATAAATCCATAGATTTTAAGATTCTTCCTAGTCAGGTATATTCTTAGACGTTTAATATGGGGTGTTGAGTCCTCTTCGTTGAGCAAGGAGTAGCTCTTGTCTACTACATATTTGGCTTATGGAACGGTATCTGTGCTAATTTCAATCTCTGGTTTTATGCAGCACCCCAACTCACCTTTCCCCTTAAGCAAGCATAAGTTGGTTTTCTACATTTGAGACCCTGTTCTGTTTTGTAATTCAGTTCCTGTGTAGCCAAGTTTACATTCCGTGTAGTAGTGATATCTTATGATGTTTCTTTTTCTGTGTGACTTATCTCACTTAGAATCATCGTACCTGAATCCACTCATTATGCTGCTACGGGCCTGATGACATAGATTTCATTGCTGAGTGATATTGCATTGTACGTAAGTACCACAACTTCTTTATCCATTTTTCGCTTTCTGTGATATTGAACTTGTACCGTAAATGAGGTTCTTGTAAACAGAGCCGTCCCAAACTTTGGGGTGGCTGTGTCTTTTTGGTTTTAATTTCCCTAAGCTATACGACCATAAGTGGAAGTGCCCTAGGCTCTGTTGCTTTGTTTTTTAGATGTTTCAGGAAACACCATACACTTCTCCAGAGTGGCTGTTGGCAATTTACATCCCGCCCATCAGCATAACAAGGCTCCCAGTTCTCCATGGCCTGTCCTGCCTTTCTGGATTTTACACTTTTTTCAGATGGCCCTTTTGACTGGGGGGCAGTGAGACTTCATTGTAGTGCAGATTTCCTTTGCAAGCTTGCTTGGTTGGCCAAAAAGTGCGTATGCGTTTTTTCCTGAATATATTCAGGAAAAAACGCATATGCCCTTTTTGGCCAAGTGCATCATTGTGGACGTTCTGCCTCTTTTCCTATGCTTTACATGCAATTCCAGTCTACCTCCTGAAATCGGTTTCCTGCAATTCTGCCCCGCTTTCAAGTCCTCTTGGCAGCCTTACTTCAATATATTTTTGGACGATAGCTGTCATTTATAACTCTGCAGGTTTGTGAATTACAGTGTCCCTGAGCTCCTTTCTTCAACTCACTTTCTTGTGAGCTGGCCCCAACACCGCAGGATTGCTTCAGGCCCTAGTGTCGTTCCGGCATGGCACGCTGAGCCTTTGGTTAATTCCTCTTCCTGGTGGGAAATGAGAGTTAAATTTGCCCATCCAGACACCTCCAGCTAGTCTCTCATTTGTTCTCCCTATTCCTGTTCATTTTCCGCAGAAATTGCAAACTGGGCCAAACAGGAGGTTAAAGGCACTGACTCTCCAAGTGGGGAGAGTTTTAGTAAAGCGTCTGGAATGTTGCACCCGAGTACCAGCGGAGAAAATCTGAGACACATTTGAACACGTTTCCCGATCACACGGTGGATCATACTCTGGGTTCCACATGCATGTTTTAGCTGAAGGAAGAATCCCTTAAACCTGGAGAGTTGAGACCCATGGAATGGGTACCATGCAATATGACTTCAAAGGGTCTGCATTTGCTCAACAAACCTCACCAATCCTATCACTGCTGCGTTTATGCTGCTGTACACATGCTTGATTCTCTTTTGGAGACATATAAATCCATAGGTTTTAAGATTATTACTAGTCAGGTATATTCTTAGGCGATTAATATGGGGTGTAGAGTCCACTTCGTTGAGCAAAGAGTAGCTCTTGTCTATTACATATTTGGCTTATGGAATGGTATCTGTGCTAATTTCAATCTCTGGTTTTATGCAGAACCCCAACTCACCTTTCCCCTTAAGCAAGCATAAGTTGGTTTTCTACATTTGAGACCGTGTTCTGTTTTGTAATTCAGTTTCTGTGTAGCCAAGTTTACATTCCGTGTAGTAGTGATATCTTATGATGTTTCTTTTTCTGTGTGACTTATCTCACTTAGAATCATCGTACCTGAATCCACTCATTATGCTGCTACGGGCCTGATGACATAGATTTCATTGCTGAGTGATATTGCATTGTATGTAAGTACCACAACTTCTTTATCCATTTTTCGCTTTCTGTGATATTGAACTTGTACCGTAAACGAGGTTCTTGTAAACAGAGCCGTCCCAAACTTTGGGGTGGCTGTGTCTTTTTGATTTTAATTTCCCTAAGCTACAGGACCATAAGTGGCAGTGCCCTAGGCTCTGTTGCTTTGTTTTTTAGATGTTTCAGGAAACACCATACACTTCTCCAGAGTGGCTGTTGGCAATTTACATCCCGCCCATCAGCATAACAAGGCTCCCAGTTCTCCATGGCCTGTCCGGCCTTTCTGGATTTTACAATTTTTTCAGATGGCCCTTTTGACCGGGGGGCAGTGAGACTTCATTGTAGTGCAGATTTCCTTTGCAAGCTTGCTTGGTTGGCCAAAAAGGGCGTATGCGTTTTTTCCTGAATATATTCAGGAAAAAACGCATACGCCCTTTTTGGCCAAGTGCATCATTGTGGACGTTCTGCCTCTTTTCCTATGCTTTACATGCAATTCCAGTCTACCTCCTGAAATCGGTTTCCTGCAATTCTGCCCCGCTTTCAAGTCCTCTTGGCAGCCTTACTTCAATATATTTTTGGACGATAGCTGTCATTTATAACTCTGCAGGTTTGTGAATTACAGTGCCCCTGAGCTCCTTTCTTCAACTCGCTTTCTTGTGAGGTGGCCGCAACACCGCAGGATTGCTTCAGGCCCTAGTGTCGTTCCGGCATGGCACGCTGAGCCTTTGGTTAATTCCACTTCCTGGTGGGAAATGAGAGTTAAATTTGCCCGTCCAGACACCTCCAGCTAGTCTCTCACTGGTTCTCCCTATTCCTGTTCATCTTCCGCAAAAATTGCAAACTGGGCCAAACAGGAGGTTAAAGGCACTGACTCTCCAAGTGGGGAGAGTGTTAGTAAAGCGTCTGGAATGGTGCACCCGAGTACCAGGGGACGAAACCTGAGACACATTTGAACACGTTTCCCGATCACACGGTGGATCATACTCTGGGTTCCACATGCATGTTTTAGCTGAAGGAAGAATCCCTTAAACCTGGAGAGTTGAGACCCATGGAATGGGTACCATGCAATATGACTTCAAAGGTTCTGCATTGGCTCACCGAACCTCACCAATCCTATCACTGCTGCGCTTATGCCACTGTACACACGCTTGATTCTCTTTCGGAGACATATAAATCCATAGGTTTTAAGATACTTACTAGTCAGGTATATTCTTAGGCATTTAATATGGGGTGTTGAGTCCACTTTGTTGAGCAAGGAGTAGCTCTTGTCTATTACCTATTTGGCTTATGGAATGGTATCTGTGCTAATTTCAATCTCTGGTTTTATGCAGCACCCCAACTCACCTTTCCCCTTAAGCAAGCATAAGTTGGTTTTCTACATTTGAGATCCTGTTCTGTTTTGTAATTCAGTTCCTGTGTAGCCAAGTTTACATTCCGTGTATTAGTGATATCTTATGATGTTTCTTTTTCTGTGTGACTTATGTCACTTAGAATCATCGTACCTGAATCCACTCATTATGCTGCTACGGGCCTGATGACATAGATTTCATTCCTGAGTGATATTGCATTGTACGTAAGTACCACAACTTCTTTATCCATTTTTCACTTTCTGTGATATTGAACTTGTACCATAAACGAGATTCTTGTAAACAGAGCCGGCCCAAACTTTGGGGTGGCTGTGTCTTTTTGATTTTAATTTCCCTAAGCTATAGGACCATAAGTGGAAGTGCCCTAGGCTCTGTTGCTTTGTTTTTTAGATGTTTCAGGAAACACCATACACTTCTCCAGAGTGGCTGTTGGCAATTTACATCCCGCCCATCAGCATAACAAGGCTCCCAGTTCTCCATGGCCTGTCCTGCCTTTCTGGATTTTACACATTTTTCAGATGGCCCTTTTGACTGGGGGGCAGTGAGACTTCATTGTACTGCAGATTTCCTTTGCAAGCTTGCTTGGTTGGCCAAAAAGGGCGTATGCGTTTTTTCCTGAATATATTCAGGAAAAAACGCATACGCCCTTTTTGGCCAAGTGCATCATTGTGGACGTTCTGCCTCTTTTCCTATGCTTTACATGTAATTCCAGTCTACCTCCTGAAATCGGATTCCTGCAATTCTGCCCCGCTTTCGAGTCCTCTTGGCAGCCTTACTTCAATATATTTTTGGACGATAGCTGTCATTTATAACTCTGCAGGTTTGTGAATTACAGTGCCCCTGAGCTCCTTTCTTCAACTCGCTTTCTTGTGAGCTGGCCGCAACACCGCAGCATTGCTTCAGGCCCTAGTGTGGTTCCGGCATGGCACGCTGAGCCTTTGGTTAATTCCTCTTCCTGGTGGGAAATGAGAGTTAAATTTGCCCGTCCAGACACCTCCAGCTAGTCTCTCATTGGTTCTCCCTATTCCTGTTCATTTTCCGCAGAAATTGCAAACTGGGCCAAACAGGAGGTTAAAGGCACTGACTCTCCAAGTGGAGAGAGTTTTAGTAAAGCGTCTGGAATGTTGCACCCGAGTACCAGGGGACAAAAACTGAGACACATTTGAACACGTTTCCCGATCACACGGTGGATCATACTCTGGGTTCCACATGCATGTTTTAGCTGAAGGAAGAATCCCTTAAACCTGGAGAGTTGAGACCCATGGAATGGGTACCATGCAATATGACTTCAAAGGTTCTGCATTGGCTCACCGAACCTCACCAATCCTATCACTGCTGCGCTTATGCCACTGTACACACGCTTGATTCTCTTTCGTAGACATATAAATCCATAGATTTTAAGATTCTTCCTAGTCAGGTATATTCTTAGACGTTTAATATGGGGTGTTGAGTCCTCTTCGTTGAGCAAGGAGTAGCTCTTGTCTACTACATATTTGGCTTATGGAACGGTATCTGTGCTAATTTCAATCTCTGGTTTTATGCAGCACCCCAACTCACCTTTCCCCTTAAGCAAGCATAAGTTGGTTTTCTACATTTGAGACCCTGTTCTGTTTTGTAATTCAGTTCCTGTGTAGCCAAGTTTACATTCCGTGTAGTAGTGATATCTTATGATGTTTCTTTTTCTGTGTGACTTATCTCACTTAGAATCATCGTACCTGAATCCACTCATTATGCTGCTACGGGCCTGATGACATAGATTTCATTGCTGAGTGATATTGCATTGTACGTAAGTACCACAACTTCTTTATCCATTTTTCGCTTTCTGTGATATTGAACTTGTACCGTAAACGAGGTTCTTGTAAACAGAGCCGTCCCAAACTTTGGGGTGGCTGTGTCTTTTTGGTTTTAATTTCCCTAAGCTATACGACCATAAGTGGAAGTGCCCTAGGCTCTGTTGCTTTGTTTTTTAGATGTTTCAGGAAACACCATACACTTCTCCAGAGTGGCTGTTGGCAATTTACATCCCGCCCATCAGCATAACAAGGCTCCCAGTTCTCCATGGCCTGTCCGGCCTTTCTGGATTTTACACTTTTTTCAGATGGCCCTTTTGACTGGGGGGCAGTGAGACTTCATTGTAGTGCAGATTTCCTTTGCAAGCTTGCTTGGTTGGCCAAAAAGTGCGTATGCGTTTTTTCCTGAATATATTCAGGAAAAAACGCATACGCCCTTTTTGGCCAAGTGCATCATTGTGGACGTTCTGCCTCTTTTCCTATGCTTTACATGCAATTCCAGTCTACCTCCTGAAATCGGTTTCCTGCAATTCTGCCCCGCTTTCAAGTCCTCTTGGCAGCCTTACTTCAATATATTTTTGGACGATAGCTGTCATTTATAACTCTGCAGGTTTGTGAATTACAGTGTCCCTGAGCTCCTTTCTTCAACTCACTTTCTTGTGAGCTGGCCCCAACACCGCAGGATTGCTTCAGGCCCTAGTGTCGTTCCGGCATGGCACGCTGAGCCTTTGGTTAATTCCTCTTCCTGGTGGGAAATGAGAGTTAAATTTGCCCATCCAGACACCTCCAGCTAGTCTCTCATTTGTTCTCCCTATTCCTGTTCATTTTCCGCAGAAATTGCAAACTGGGCCAAACAGGAGGTTAAAGGCACTGACTCTCCAAGTGGGGAGAGTTTTAGTAAAGCGTCTGGAATGTTGCACCCGAGTACCAGCGGAGAAAATCTGAGACACATTTGAACACGTTTCCCGATCACACGGTGGATCATACTCTGGGTTCCACATGCATGTTTTAGCTGAAGGAAGAATCCCTTAAACCTGGAGAGTTGAGACCCATGGAATGGGTACCATGCAATATGACTTCAAAGGGTCTGCATTTGCTCAACAAACCTCACCAATCCTATCACTGCTGCGTTTATGCTGCTGTACACATGCTTGATTCTCTTTTGGAGACATATAAATCCATAGGTTTTAAGATTATTACTAGTCAGGTATATTCTTAGGCGATTAATATGGGGTGTAGAGTCCACTTCGTTGAGCAAAGAGTAGCTCTTGTCTATTACATATTTGGCTTATGGAATGGTATCTGTGCTAATTTCAATCTCTGGTTTTATGCAGAACCCCAACTCACCTTTCCCCTTAAGCAAGCATAAGTTGGTTTTCTACATTTGAGACCGTGTTCTGTTTTGTAATTCAGTTTCTGTGTAGCCAAGTTTACATTCCGTGTAGTAGTGATATCTTATGATGTTTCTTTTTCTGTGTGACTTATCTCACTTAGAATCATCGTACCTGAATCCACTCATTATGCTGCTACGGGCCTGATGATATAGATTTCATTGCTGAGTGATATTGCATTGTACGTAAGTACCACAAATTCTTTATCCATTTTTCACCTTCTGTGATATTGAATTTGTACTGTAAATGAGGTTCTTGTAAACAGAGCCGTCCCAAACTTTGGGGTGGCTGTGTCTTTTTGATTTTAATTTCCCTAAGCTATAGGACCATAAGTGGAAGTGCCCTAGGCTCTGTTGCTTTGTTTTTTAGATGTTTCAGGAAACACCATACACTTCTCCAGAGTGGCTGTTGGCAATTTACATCCCACCCATCAGCATAACAAGGCTCCCAGTTCTCCATGGCCTGTCCTGCCTTTCTGGATTTTATACTTTTTTCAGATGGCCCTTTTGACCGGGGGGCAGTGAGACTTCATTGTAGTGCAGATTTCCTTTGCAAGCTTGCTTGGTTGGCCAAAAAGGGCGTATGCGTTTTTTTCTGAATATATTCAGGAAAAAACGCATACGCCCTTTTTGGCCAAGTGCATCATTGTGGACGTTCTGCCTCTTTTCCTATGCTTTACATGCAATTCCAGTCTACCTCCTGAAACCGGTTTCCTGCAATTCTGCCCCGCTTTCAAGTCCTCTTGGCAGCCTTACTTCAATATATTTTTGGACGATAGCTGTCATTTTTAACTCTGCAGGTTTGTGAATTACAGTGCCCCTGAGCTCCTTTCTTCAACTCGCTTTCTTCTGAGATGGCCGCAACACCGCAGGATTGCTTCAGGCCCTAGTGTGTTTCCGGCATGGCACGCTGAGCCTTTGGTTAATTCCTCTTCCTGGTGGGAAATGAGAGTTAAATTTGCCCGTCCAGACACCTCCAGCTAGTCTCTCATTGATTCTCCCTATTCCTGTTCATTTTCCGCAGAAATTGCAAACTGGGCCAAACAGGAGGTTAAAGGCACTGACTCTCCAAGTGGGGAGAGTGTTAGTAAAGCGTCTGGAATGTTGCACCCGAGTACCAGGGGATGAAAAGTGAGACATTTGAACACGTTTCCCGATCACACGGTGGATCATACTCTGGGTTCCACATGCATGTTTTAGCTGAAGGAAGAATCCCTTAAACCTGGAGAGTTGAGACCCATGGAATGGGTACCATGCAATATGACTTCAAAGGTTCTGCATTGGCTCACCGAACCTCACCAATCCTATCACTGCTGCGCTTATGCCTCTGTACACACGCTTGATTCTCTTTCGGAGACTTATAAATCCATAGATTTTAAGATTCTTACTAGTCAGGTATATTCTTAGACGTTTAATATGGGGTGTTGAGTCCTCTTCGCTGAGCAAGGAGTAGCTCTTGTCTATTACATATTTGGCTTATGGAACGGTATCTGTGCTAATTTCAATCTCTGGTTTTATGCAGAACCCCAACTCACCTTTCCCCTTAAGCAAGCATAAGTTGGTTTTCTACATTTGAGACCCTGTTCTGTTTTGTAATTCAGTTCCTGTGTAGCCAAGGTTACATTCCATGTAGTAGTGATATCTTATGATGTTTCTTTTTCTGTGTGACTTATTTCACTTAGAATCATCGTACCTGAATCCACTCATTATGCTGCTACGTGCCTGATGATATACATTTCATTGCTGAGTGATATTGCATTGTACGTAAGTACCACAAATTCTTTATCCATTCTTTGCTTTCTGTGATATTGAACTTGTACCGTAAACGAGGTTCTTGTAAACAGAGCCGTCCCAAACTTTATGGTGGCTGTGTCTTTTTGATTTTAATTTCCCTAAGCTATACGACCATAAGTGGAAGTGCCCTAGGCTCTGTTGCTTTGTTTTGTAGATGTTTCAGGAAACACCATACACTTCTCCAGAGAGGCTATTGGCAATTTACATCCCGGCCATCAGCATAACAAGGCTCCCAGTTCTCCATGGCCTGTCCTGCCTTTCTGGATTTTATACTTTTTTCAGCTGGCCCTTTTGACCGGGGGGCAGTGAGACTTCATTGTAGTGCAGATTTCCTTTGCAAGCTTGCTTGGTTGGCCCAAAAGGGCGTATGCGTTTTTTCCTGAATATATTCAGGAAAAAACGCATACGCCCTTTTTGGCCAAGTGCATCATTGTGGACGTTCTGCCTCTTTTCCTATGCTTTACATGCAATTCCAGTCTACCTCCTGAAATCGGTTTCCTGCAATTCTGCCCCGCTTTCAAGTCCTCTTGGCAGCCTTACTTCAATATATTTTTGGACGATAGCTGTCATTTTTAACTCTGCAGGTTTGTGTATTACAGTGCCCCTGAGCTGCTTTCTTCAACTCGCTTTCTTGTGAGCTGGCCGCAACACCGCAGGATTGCTTCAGGCCCTAGTGTGGTTCCGGCATGGCATGCTGAGCCTTTGGTTAATTCCTGTTCCTGGTGGGAAATGAGAGTTAAATTTGCCCGTCCAGACACCTCCAGCTAGTCTCTCATTGGTTCTCCCTATTCCTGTTTATTTTCCGCAGAAATTGCAAACTGGGCCAAACAGGAGGTTAAAGGCACTGACTCTCCAAGTGGGGAGAGTGTTAGTAAAGCGTCTGGAATGTTGCACCCGAGTACGAGGAGACGAAACCTGAGACACATTTCAACACGTTTCCCGATCACACGGTGGATCATACTCTGGGTTCCACATGCATGTTTTAGCTGAAGGAAGAATCCCTTAAACCTGGAGAGTTGAGACCCATGGAATGGGTACCATGCAATATGACTTCAAAGGTTCTGCATTGGCTCACCGAACCTCACCAATCCTATCACTGCTGTGCTTATGCCACTGTACACACGCTTGATTCCCTTTCGGAGACATATAAATCCATAGGTTTTAAGATTCTTACTAGTCAGGTATATTCCTAGACGTTTAATATGGGGTGTTGAGTCCTCTTCGTTGAGCAACGAGTAGCTCTTGTCTATTACATATTTGGCTTATGGAATGGTATCTGTGCTAATTTCAATCTCTGGTTTTATGCAGCACCCCAATTCACCTTTCCCCTTAAGCAAGCATAAGTTGGTTTTCTACATTTGAGACCCTGTTCTGTTTTGTATTTCAGTTCCTGGGTAGCCAAGTTTACATTCCGTGTAGTAGGGATATCTTATGATGTTTCTTTTCCTGTGTGACTTATTTCACTTAGAATCATCGTACCTGAATCCACTCATTATGCTGCTACGGGCCTGATGACATAGATTTCATTGCTGAGTGATATTGCATTGTACGTAAGTACCACAAATTCTTTATCCATTTTTCGCTTTCTGTGACATTGAACTTGTACCGTAAACGAGGTTCTTGTAAACAGAGCCGTCCCAAACTTTGGGGTGGCTGTGTCTTTTTGATTTTAATTTCCCTAAGCTATAGGACCATAAGTGGAAGTGCCCTAGGCTCTGTTGCTTTGTTTTTTAGATGTTTCAGGAAACACCATACACTTCTCCAGAGTGGCTGTTGGCAATTTACATCCCGCCCATCAGCATAACAAGGCTCCCAGTTCTCCATGGCCTGTCCTGCCTTTCTGGATTTTACACTTTTTTCAGATGGCCCTTTTGACCGGGGGGCAGTGAGACTTCATTGTACTGCAGATTTCCTTTGCAAGCTTGCTTGGTTGGCCAAAAAGGGCGTATGCGTTTTTTCCTGAATATATTCAGGAAAAAACGCATATGCCCTTTTTGGCCAAGTGCATCATTGTGGACGTTCTGCCTCTTTTCCTATGCTTTACATGCAATTCCAGTCTACCTCCTGAAATCGGATTCCTGCAATTCTGCCCCGCTTTCGAGTCCTCTTGGCAGCCTTACTTCAATATATTTTTGGACGATAGCTGTCATTTATAACTCTGCAGGTTTGTGAATTACAGTGCCCCTGAGCTCCTTTCTTCAACTCGCTTTCTTGTGAGCTGGCCGCAACACCGCAGGATTCCTTCAGGCCCTAGTGTGGTTCCGGTATGGCACGCTGAGCCTTTGGTTAATTCCTCTTCCTGGTGGGAAATGAGAGTTACATTTGCCCATCCAGACACCTCCAGCTAGTCTCTCATTGGTTCTCCCTATTCCTGTTCATTTTCCGCAGAAATTGCAAACTGGGCCAAACAGGAGGTTAAAGGCACTGACTCTCCAAGTGGGGAGAGTGTTAGTAAAGCGTCTGGAATGTTGCACCCGAGTACCAAGGGACGAAAACTGAGACACATTTGAACACGTTTCCCGATCACACGGTGGATCATACTCTGGGTTCCACATGCATGTTTTAGCTGAAGGAAGAATCCCTTAAACCTGGAGAGTTGAGACCCATGGAATGGCTACCATGCAATATGACTTCAAAGGGTCTGCATTTGCTCATCAAACCTCAGAAATCCTATCACTGCTGCGTTTATGCCGCTGTACACATGCTTGATTCTCTTTTGGAGACATATAAATCCATAGGTTTTAAGATTATTACTAGTCAGGTATATTCTTAGGCGATTAATATGGGGTGTAGAGTCCACTTCGTTGAGCAAGGAGTAGATCTTGTCTATTACATATTTGGATTATGGAATGGTATCTGTGCTAATTTCAATCTCTGGTTTTATGCAGAACCCCAACTCACCTTTCCCCTTAAGCAAGCATAAGTTGGTTTTCTACATTTGAGACCGTGTTCTGTTTTGTAATTCAGTTTCTGTGTAGCCAAGTTTACATTCCGTGTAGTAGTGATATCTTATGATGTTTCCTTTTCTGTGTGACTCATCTCACTTAGAATCATCGTACCTGAATCCACTCATTATGCTGCTACGGGCCTGATGATATAGATTTCATTGCTGAGTGATATTGCATTGTACGTAAGTACCACAAATTCTTTATCCATTTTTCACCTTCTGTGATATTGAGTTTGTACTGTAAATGAGGTTCTTGTAAACAGAGCCGTCCCAAATTTTGGGGTGGCTGTGTCTTTTTGATTTTAATTTCCCTAAGCTATAGGACCATAAGTGGAAGTGCCCTAGGCTCTGTTGCTTTGTTTTTTAGATGTTTCAGGAAACACCATACACTTCTCCAGAGTGGCTGTTGGCAATTTACATCCCGCCCATCAGCATAACAAGGTTCCCAGTTCTCCATGGCCTGTCCTGCCTTTCTGGATTTTACACTTTTTTCAGATGGCCCTTTTGACTGGGGGGCAGTGAGACTTCATTGTAGTGCAGATTTCCTTTGCAAGCTTGCTTGGTTGGCCAAAAAGGGCGTATGCGTTTTTTCCTGAATATATTCAGGAAAAAACGCATATGCCCTTTTTGGCCAAGTGCATCATTGTGGACGTTCTGCCTCTTTTCCTATGCTTTACATGCAATTCCAGTCTACCTCCTGAAATCGGTTTCCTGCAATTCTGCCCCGCTTTCAAGTCCTCTTGGCAGCCTTACTTCAATATATTTTTGGACGATAGCTGTCATTTATAACTCTGCAGGTTTGTGAATTACAGTGCCCCTGAGCTCCTTTCTTCAACTCGCTTTCTTGTGAGCTGGCCGCAACACCGCAGGATTGCTTCAGGCCCTAGTGTGGTTCTGGCATGGCACGCTGAGCCTTTGGTTAATTCCTCTTCCTGGTGGGAAATGAGAGTTAAATTTGCCCATCCAGACACCTCCAGCTAGTCTCTCATTGGTTCTCCCTATTCCTGTTCATTTTCCACAGAAATTGCAAACTGGGCCAAACAGGAGGTTAAAGGCACTGACTCTGCAGTGGGGAGAGTGTTAGTAAAGCGTCTGGAATGTTGCACCCGAGTACCAGGGGACAAAAACTGAGACACATTTGAACACGTTTCCCGATCACACGGTGGATCATACTCTGGGTTCCACATGCATGTTTTAGCTGAAGGAAGAATCCCTTAAACCTGGAGAGTTGAGACCCATGGAATGGCTACCATGCAATATGACTTCAAAGGGTCTGCATTTGCTCATCAAACCTCACCAATCCTATCACTGCTGCGTTTATGCCGCTGTACACATGCTTGATTCTCTTTTGGAGACATATAAATCCATAGGTTTTAAGATTCTTACTAGTCAGGTATATTCTTAGACGTTTAATATGGGGTGTTGAGTCCACTTCGTTGAGCAAGGAGTAGCTCTTGTCTATTACATATTTGGCTTATTGAACGGTATCTGTGCTAATTTCAATCTCTGGTTTTATGCAGCACCCCAACTCACCTTTCCCCTTAAGCAAGCATAAGTTGGTTTTCTACATTTGAGATCCTGTTCTGTTTTGTAATTCAGTTCCTGTGTAGCCAAGTTTACATTCCATGTATTAGTGATATCTTATGATGTTTCCTTTTCTGTGTGACTTATCTCACTTAGAATCATCGTACCTGAATCCACTCATTATGCTGCTACGGGCCTGATGATATAGATTTCATTGCTGAGTGATATTGCATTGTACGTAAGTACCACAACTTCTTTATCCATTTTTCGCTTTCTGTGATATTGAACTTGTACCGTAAACGAGGTTCTTGTAAACAGAGCCGTCCCAAACTTTGGGGTGGCTGTGTCTTTTTGATTTTAATTTCCCTAAGCTATAGGACCATAAGTGGAAGTGCCCTAGGCTCTGTTGCTTTGTTTTTTAGATGTTTCAGGAAACACCATACACTTCTCCAGAGTGGCTGTTGGCAATTTACATCCCGCCCATCAGCATAACAAGGCTCCCATGTCTCCATGGCCTGTCCGGCCTTTCTGGATTTTACACTTTTTTCAGATGGCCCTTTTGACTGGGGGGCAGTGAGACTTCATTGTAGTGCAGATTTCCTTTGCAAGCTTGCTTGGTTGGCCAAAAAGGGCGTATGCGTTTTTTCCTGAATATATTCAGGAAAAAACGCATACGCCCTTTTTGGCCAAGTGCATCATTGTGGACATTCTGTCTCTTTTCCTATGCTTTACATGCAATTCCAGTCTACCTCCTGAAATCGGATTCCTGCAATTCTGCCCCGCTTTCGAGTCCTCTTGGCAGCCTTACTTCAATATATTTTTGGACGATAGCTGTCATTTATAACTCTGCAGGTTTGTGAATTACAGTGCCCCTGAGCTCCTTTCTTCAACTCGCTTTCTTGTGAGCTGGCCGCAACACCGCAGCATGGCTTCAGGCCCTAGTGTGGTTCCGGCATGGCACGCTGAGCCTTTGGTTAATTCCTCTTCCTGGTGGGAAATGAGAGTTAAATTTGCCCATCCAGACACCTCCAGCTAGTCTCTCATTGGTTCTCCCTATTCCTGTTCATTTTCCGCAGAAATTGCAAACTGGGTCAAACAGGAGGTTAAAGGCACTGACTCTCCAAGTGGGGAGAGTGTTAGTAAAGCGTATGGAATGTTGCACCCGAGTACCAGGGGACAAAAACTGAGACACATTTGAACACGTTTCCCGATCACACGGTGGATCATACTCTGGGTTCCACATGCATGTTTTAGCTGAAGGAAGAATCCCTTAAACCTGGAGAGTTGACACCCATGGAATGGGTACCATGCAATATGACTTCAAAGGTTCTGCATTGGCTCACCGAACCTCACCAATCCTATCACTGCTGCGCTTATGCCACTGTACACACGCTTGATTCTCTTTCGGAGACATAGAAATCCATAGGTTTTAAGATTCTTACTAGTCAGGTATATTCTTAGGCGTTTAATATGGGGTGTTGATTCCACTTGGTTGAGAAAGGAGTAGCTCTTGTCTATTACATATTTGGCTTATGGAACGGTATCTGTGCTAATTTCAATCTCTGGTTTTATGCAGCACCCCAACTCACCTTTCCCCTTAAGCAAGCATAAGTTGGTTTTCTACATTTGAGACCCTGTTCTGTTTTGTAATTCAGTTCCTGTGTAGCCAAGGTAACATTCCATGTAGTCGTGATATCTTATGATGTTTCTTTTTCTGTGTGACTTATTTCACTTAGAATCATCGTACCTGAATCCACTCATTATGCTGCTACGGGCCTGATGACATAGATTTCATTCCTGAGTGATATTGCATTGTACGTAAGTACCACAACTTCTTTATCCATTTTTCACTTTCTGCGATATTGAACTTGTACCATAAACGAGATTCTTGTAAACAGAGCCGGCCCAAACTTTGGGGTGGCTGTGTCTTTTTGATTTTAATTTCCCTAAGCTATAGGACCATAAGTGGAAGTGCCCTAGGCTCTGTTGCTTTGTTTTGTAGATGTTTCAGGAAACACCATACACTTCTCCAGAGTGGCTGTTGGCAATTTACATCCCGCCCATCAGCATAACAAGGCTCCCAGTTCTCCATGGCCTGTCCTGCCTTTCTGGATGTTATACTTTTTTCAGATGGCCCTTTTGACCGGGGGGCAGTGAGACTTCATTGTAGTGCAGATTTCCTTTGCAAGCTTGCTTGGTTGGCCAAAAAGGGCGTATGCGTTTTTTCCTGAATATATTCAGGAAAAAACGCATACGCCCTTTTTGGCCAAGTGCATCATTGTGGACGTTCTGCCTCTTTTCCTATGCTTTACATGCAATTCCAGTCTACCTCCTGAAATCGGTTTCCTGCAATTCTGCCCCGCTTTCAAGTCCTCTTGGCAGCCTTACTTCAATATATTTTTGGACGATAGCTGTCATTTATAACTCTGCAGGTTTGTGAATTACAGTGCCCCTGAGCTCCTTTCTTCAACTCGCTTTCTTGTGAGCTGGCCGCAACACCGCAGGATTGCTTCAGGCCCTAGTGTGGTTCTGGCATGGCACGCTGAGCCTTTGGTTAATTCTTCTTCCTGGTGGGAAATGAGAGTTAAATTTGCCCATCCAGACACCTCCAGCTAGTCTCTCATTGGTTCTCCCTATTCCTGTTCATTTTCCACAGAAATTGCAAACTGGGCCAAACAGGAGGTTAAAGGCACTGACTCTGCAGTGGGGAGAGTGTTAGTAAAGCGTCTGGAATGTTGCACCCGAGTACCAGGGGACAAAAACTGAGACACATTTGAACACGTTTCCCGATCACACGGTGGATCATACTCTGGGTTCCACATGCATGTTTTAGCTGAAGGAAGAATCCCTTAAACCTGGAGAGTTGAGACCCATGGAATGGCTACCATGCAATATGACTTCAAAGGGTCTGCATTTGCTCATCAAACCTCACCAATCCTATCACTGCTGCGTTTATGCCGCTGTACACATGCTTGATTCTCTTTTGGAGACATATAAATCCATAGGTTTTAAGATTCTTACTAGTCAGGTATATTCTTAGACGTTTAATATGGGGTGTTGAGTCCACTTCGTTGAGCAAGGAGTAGCTCTTGTCTATTACATATTTGGCTTATTGAACGGTATCTGTGCTAATTTCAATCTCTGGTTTTATGCAGCACCCCAACTCACCTTTCCCCTTAAGCAAGCATAAGTTGGTTTTCTACATTTGAGATCCTGTTCTGTTTTGTAATTCAGTTCCTGTGTAGCCAAGTTTACATTCCATGTATTAGTGATATCTTATGATGTTTCCTTTTCTGTGTGACTTATCTCACTTAGAATCATCGTACCTGAATCCACTCATTATGCTGCTACGGGCCTGATGATATAGATTTCATTGCTGAGTGATATTGCATTGTACGTAAGTACCACAACTTCTTTATCCATTTTTCGCTTTCTGTGATATTGAACTTGTACCGTAAACGAGGTTCTTGTAAACAGAGCCGTCCCAAACTTTGGGGTGGCTGTGTCTTTTTGATTTTAATTTCCCTAAGCTATAGGACCATAAGTGGAAGTGCCCTAGGCTCTGTTGCTTTGTTTTTTAGATGTTTCAGGAAACACCATACACTTCTCCAGAGTGGCTGTTGGCAATTTACATCCCGCCCATCAGCATAACAAGGCTCCCATGTCTCCATGGCCTGTCCGGCCTTTCTGGATTTTACACTTTTTTCAGATGGCCCTTTTGACTGGGGGGCAGTGAGACTTCATTGTAGTGCAGATTTCCTTTGCAAGCTTGCTTGGTTGGCCAAAAAGGGCGTATGCGTTTTTTCCTGAATATATTCAGGAAAAAACGCATACGCCCTTTTTGGCCAAGTGCATCATTGTGGACATTCTGTCTCTTTTCCTATGCTTTACATGTAATTCCAGTCTACCTCCTGAAATCGGATTCCTGCAATTCTGCCCCGCTTTCGAGTCCTCTTGGCAGCCTTACTTCAATATATTTTTGGACGATAGCTGTCATTTATAACTCTGCAGGTTTGTGAATTACAGTGCCCCTGAGCTCCTTTCTTCAACTCGCTTTCTTGTGAGCTGGCCGCAACACCGCAGCATGGCTTCAGGACCTAGTGTGGTTCCGGCATGGCACGCTGAGCCTTTGGTTAATTCCTCTTCCTGGTGGGAAATGAGAGTTAAATTTGCCCATCCAGACACCTCCAGCTAGTCTCTCATTGGTTCTCCCTATTCCTGTTCATTTTCCGCAGAAATTGCAAACTGGGTCAAACAGGAGGTTAAAGGCACTGACTCTCCAAGTGGGGAGAGTGTTAGTAAAGCGTATGGAATGTTGCACCCGAGTACCAGGGGACAAAAACTGAGACACATTTGAACACGTTTCCCGATCACACGGTGGATCATACTCTGGGTTCCACATGCATGTTTTAGCTGAAGGAAGAATCCCTTAAACCTGGAGAGTTGACACCCATGGAATGGGTACCATGCAATATGACTTCAAAGGTTCTGCATTGGCTCACCGAACCTCACCAATCCTATCACTGCTGCGCTTATGCCACTGTACACACGCTTGATTCTCTTTCGGAGACATATAAATCCATAGATTTTAAGATTCTTCCTAGTCAGGTATATTCTTAGACGTTTAATATGGGGTGTTGAGTCCTCTTCGTTGAGCAAGTAGTAGCTCTTGTCTATTACATATTTGGCTTATGGAACGGTATCTGTGCTAATTTCAATCTCTGGTTTTATGCAGCACCCCAACTCACCTTTCCCCTTAAGCAAGCATAAGTTGGTTTTCTACATTTGAGACCCTGTTCTGTTTTGTAATTCAGTTCCTGTGTAGCCAAGGTAACATTCCATGTAGTCGTGATATCTTATGATGTTTCTTTTTCTGTGTGACTTATTTCACTTAGAATCATCGTACCTGAATCCACTCATTATGCTGCTACGGGCCTGATGACATAGATTTCATTCCTGAGTGATATTGCATTGTACGTAAGTACCACAACTTCTTTATCCATTTTTCACTTTCTGCGATATTGAACTTGTACCATAAACGAGATTCTTGTAAACAGAGCCGGCCCAAACTTTGGGGTGGCTGTGTCTTTTTGATTTTAATTTCCCTAAGCTATAGGACCATAAGTGGAAGTGCCCTAGGCTCTGTTGCTTTGTTTTGTAGATGTTTCAGGAAACACCATACACTTCTCCAGAGTGGCTGTTGGCAATTTACATCCCGCCCATCAGCATAACAAGGCTCCCAGTTCTCCATGGCCTGTCCTGCCTTTCTGGATGTTATACTTTTTTCAGATGGCCCTTTTGACCGGGGGGCAGTGAGACTTCATTGTAGTGCAGATTTCCTTTGCAAGCTTGCTTGGTTGGCCAAAAAGGGCGTATGCGTTTTTTCCTGAATATATTCAGGAAAAAACGCATACGCCCTTTTTGGCCAAGTGCATCATTGTGGACGTTCTGCCTCTTTTCCTATGCTTTACATGCAATTCCAGTCTACCTCCTGAAATCGGTTTCCTGCAATTCTGCCCCGCTTTCAAGTCCTCTTGGCAGCCTTACTTCAATATATTTTTGGACGATAGCTGTCATTTATAACTCTGCAGGTTTGTGAATTACAGTGCCCCTGAGCTCCTTTCTTCAACTCGCTTTTTTGTGAGCTGGCCGCAACACCGCAGCATTGCTTCAGGCCCTAGTGTGGTTCCGGCATGGCACGCTGAGCCTTTGGTTAATTCCTCTTCCTGGTGGGAAATGAGAGTTAAATTTGCCCATCCAGACACCTCCAGCTAGTCTCTCATTGGTTCTCCCTATTTCTGTTCATTTTCCGCAGAAATTGCAAACTGGGCCAAACAGGAGGTTAAAGGCACTGTCTCTCCAATTGGGGAGAGTGTTAGTAAAGCGTCTGGAATGTTGCACCCGAGTACCAGGGGACAAAAACTGAGACACATTTGAACACGTTTCCCGATCACACGGTTGATCATACTCTGGGTTCCACATGCATGTTTTAGCTGAAGGAAGAATCCCTTAAACCTGGAGAGTTGAGACCCATGGAATGGGTACCATGCAATATGACTTCAAAGGGTCTGCATTTGCTCACCGAACCTCACCAATCCTATCACTGCTGCGTTTATGCCGCTGTACACATGCTTGTTTCTCTTTTGGAGACATATAAATCCATAGGTTTTAAGATTATTACTAGTCAGGTATATTCTTAGGCGATTAATATGGGGTGTAGAGTCCACTTTGTTGAGCAAGGAGTAGCTCTTGTCTATTACATATTTGGCTTATTGAATGGTATCTGTGCTAATTTCAATCTCTGGTTTTATGAAGAACCCCAACTCACCTTTCCCCTTAAGCAAGCATAAGTTGGTTTTCTACATTTGAGACCGTGTTCTGTTTTGTAATTCAGTTTCTGTGTAGCCAAGTTTACATTCCGTGTAGTAGTGATATCTTATGATGTTTCTTTTTCTGTGTGACTTATCTCACTTAGAATCATCGTACCTGAATCCACTCATTATGCTGCTACGGGCCTGATGATATAGATTTCATTGCTGAGTGATATTGCATTGTACGTAAGTACCACAACTTCTTTATCCATTTTTCGCTTTCTGTGATATTGAACTTGTACTGTCAACGAGGTTCTTGTAAACAGAGCCGTCCCAAACTTTGGGGTGGCTGTGTCTTTTTGATTTTAATTTCCCTAAGCTATAGGACCATAAGTGGAAGTGCCCTAGGCTCTGTTGCTTTGTTTTTTAGATGTTTCAGGAAACACCATACACTTCTCCAGAGTGGCTGTTGGCAATTTACATCCCGCCCATCAGCATAACAAGGCTCCCAGTTCTCCATGGCCTGTCCTGCCTTTCTGGATTTTACACTTTTTTCAGATGGCCCTATTGACCGGGGGGCAGTGAGACTTCATTGTAGTGCAGATTTCCTTTGCAAGCTTGCTTGGTTGGCCAAAAAGGGCGTATGCGTTTTTTCCTGAATATATTCAGGAAAAAACGCATACGCCCTTTTTGGCCAAGTGCATCATTGTGGACGTTCTGCCTCTTTTCCTATGCTTTACATGCAATTCCAGTCTACCTCCTGAAATCGGTTTCCTGCAATTCTGCCCCGCTTTCAAGTCCTCTTGGCAGCCTTACTTCAATATATTTTTGGACGATAGCTGTCATTTATAACTCTGCAGGTTTGTGAATTACAGTGCCCCTGAGCTCCTTTCTTCAACTCGCTTTTTTGTGAGCTGGCCGCAACACCGCAGCATTGCTTCAGGCCCTAGTGTGGTTCCGGCATGGCACGCTGAGCCTTTGGTTAATTCCTCTTCCTGGTGGGAAATGAGAGTTAAATTTGCCCATCCAGACACCTCCAGCTAGTCTCTCATTGGTTCTCCCTATTTCTGTTCATTTTCCGCAGAAATTGCAAACTGGGCCAAACAGGAGGTTAAAGGCACAGTCTCTCCAATTGGGGAGAGTGTTAGTAAAGCGTCTGGAATGTTGCACCCGAGTACCAGGGGACAAAAACTGAGACACATTTGAACACGTTTCCCGATCACACGGTTGATCATACTCTGGGTTCCACATGCATGTTTTAGCTGAAGGAAGAATCCCTTAAACCTGGAGAGTTGAGACCCATGGAATGGGTACCATGCAATATGACTTCAAAGGGTCTGCATTTGCTCACCGAACCTCACCAATCCTATCACTGCTGCGTTTATGCCGCTGTACACATGCTTGTTTCTCTTTTGGAGACATATAAATCCATAGGTTTTAAGATTATTACTAGTCAGGTATATTCTTAGGCGATTAATATGGGGTGTAGAGTCCACTTCGTTGAGCAAGGAGTAGCTCTTGTCTATTACATATTTGGCTTATTGAATGGTATCTGTGCTAATTTCAATCTCTGGTTTTATGAAGAACCCCAACTCACCTTTCCCCTTAAGCAAGCATAAGTTGGTTTTCTACATTTGAGACCGTGTTCTGTTTTGTAATTCAGTTTCTGTGTAGCCAAGTTTACATTCCGTGTAGTAGTGATATCTTATGATGTTTCTTTTTCTGTGTGACTTATCTCACTTAGAATCATCGTACCTGAATCCACTCATTATGCTGCTACGGGCCTGATGATATAGATTTCATTGCTGAGTGATATTGCATTGTACGTAAGTACCACAAAATCTTTGTCCATTTTTCACTTTCTGTGATATTGAACTTGTACTGTCAACGAGGTTCTTGTAAACAGAGCCGTCCCAAACTTTGGGGTGGCTGTGTCTTTTTGATTTTAATTTCCCTAAGCTATAGGACCATAAGTGGAAGTGCCCTAGGCTCTGTTGCTTTGTTTTTTAGATGTTTCAGGAAACACCATACACTTCTCCAGAGTGGCTGTTGGCAATTTACATCCCGCCCATCAGCATAACAAGGCTCCCAGTTCTCCATGGCCTGTCCTGCCTTTCTGGATTTTACACTTTTTTCAGATGGCCCTATTGACCGGGGGGCAGTGAGACTTCATTGTAGTGCAGATTTCCTTTGCAAGCTTGCTTGGTTGGCCAAAAAGGGCGTATGCGTTTTTTCCTGAATATATTCAGGAAAAAACGCATACGCCCTTTTTGGCCAAGTGCATCATTGTGGACGTTCTGCCTCTTTTCCTATGCTTTACATGCAATTCCAGTCTACCTCCTGAAATCGGTTTCCTACAATTCTGCCCCGCTTTCAAGTCCTCTTGGTACCCTTACTTCAATATATTTTTGGACGATAGCTGTCATTTTTAACTCTGCAGGTTTGTGAAATACAGTGCCCCTGAGCTCCTTTCTTCAACTCGCTTTCTTGTGAGCTGGCCGCAACACCACAGGATTGCTTCAGGACATAGTGTGGTTCCGGAATGGCACGCTGAGCCTTTGGTTAATTCCTCTTCCTGGTGGGAAATGAGAGTTAAATTTGCCCGTCCAGACACCTCCAGCTAGTCTCTCATTGGTTCTCCCTATTCCTGTTCATCTTCCGCAGAAATTGCGAACTGGGCCAAACAGGAGGTTAAAGGCACTGACTCTCCAAGTGGGGAGAGTGTTAGTAAAGCATCTGGAATGTTGCACCCGAGTACCAGCGGACGAAAACTGACACATTTGAACACGTTTTCCGATCACACGGTGGATCATACTCTGGGTTCCACATGCATGTTTTAGCTGAAGGAAGAATCCCTTAAACCTGGAAAGTTGAGACCCAAGGAATAGGTACCACGCAATATGACTTCAAAGGGTCTGCATTTGCTCACCGAACGTCACCAATCCTATCACTGCTGCGCTTATGCCGCTGTACACACGCTTGATTCTCTTTCGGAGACAAATAAGTCCATAGGTTTTAAGATTCTTACTAGTCAGGTATATTCTTAGGCGTTTAATATGGGGTGTTGTGTCCTCTTCGTTGAGCAAGGAGTAGATCTTGTCTATTACATATTTGGCTTGTGGAACGGTATCTGTGCTAATTTCAATCTCTGGTTTTATGCAGCACCCCAATTCACCTTTCCCCTTAAGCAAGCATAAGTTGGTTTTCTACATTTGACACCCTGTTCTGTTTTGTAATTCTGTTCCTGTGTAGCCAAGTTTACATTCCGTGTAGTAGTGATATCTTATGATGTTTCTTTTTCTGTGTGACTTATCTTACTTAGAATCATCGTACCTGAATCCACTCATTATGCTGTTACGGGCCTGATGACATACATTTCATTGCTGAGTGATATTGCATTGTACGTAAGTACCACAACTTCTTTATCCATTTTTCGCTTTCTGTGATATAGAACTTGTACCGTAAACGAGGTTCTTGTAAACAGAGCTGTCCCAAACTTTGGGGTGACTGTGTCTTTTTTATTTTAATTTCCCTAAGCTATAGGACCATAAGTGGAAATGTCCTAGGCTCTGTTGCTTTGTTTTTTAGATGTTTCAGGAAACACCATACACTTCTCCAGAGTGGCTGTTGGCAATTTACATCCCGCCCATCAGCATAAAAAGGCTCCCAGTTCTCCATGGCCTGTCCTGCCTTTCTGGATGTTACACTTTTTTCAGATGGCCCTTTTGACCGGGGGGCAGTGAGACTTCATTGTAGTGCAGATTTCCTTTGCAAGCTTGCTTGGTTGGCCAAAAAGGGCGTATGCGTTTTTTCCTGAATATATTCAGGAAAAAACGCATACGCCCTTTTTGGCCAAGTGCATCATTGTGGACGTTCTGCCTCTTTTCCTATGCTTTACATGCAATTCCAGTCTACCTCCTGAAACCGGTTTCCTGCAATTCTGCCCCGCTTTCAAGTCCTCTTGGCAGCCTTACTTCAATATATTTTTGGACGATAGCTGTCATTTATAACTCTGCAGGTTTGTGAATTACAGTGCCCCTGAGCTCCTTTCTTCAACTCGCTTTCTTGTGAGCTGGCCGCAACACCGCAGCATTGCTTCAGGCCCTAGTGTGGTTCTGGAATGGCATGCTGAGCCATTGGTTAATTCCTCTTCCTGGTGGGAAATGAGAGTTAAATTTGCCCGTCCAGACACCTCCAGCTAGTCTCTCATTGGTTCTCCCTATTCCTGTTCATTTTCCGCAGAAATTGCAAACTGGGCCAAACAGGAGTTTAAAGGCACTGACTCTCCAAGTGGGGAGAGTGTTAGTAAAGCGTCTGGAATGTTGCACCCGAGTACCAGGGGACGAAACCTGAGACACATTTAAACACGTTTCCCGATCACACGGTGGATCATACTCTGGGTTCCAAATGCATGTTTTAGCTGAAGGAAGAATCCCTTAAACCTGGAGAGTTGAGACCCATGGAATGGGTACCATGCAATATGACTTCAAAGGGTCTGCATTTGCTCACCGAACCTCACCAATCCTATCACTGCTGCGTTTATGCCGCTGTACACACGCTTGATTCTCTTTCGGAGACATATAAATCCATAGGTGTTAAGATTCTTACTAGTCAGGTATATTCTTAGGCGTTTAATATGGGGTGTTGATTCCACTTGGTTGAGAAAGGAGTAGCTCTTGTCTATTACATATTTGGCTTATGGAACGGTATCTGTGCTAATTTCAATCTCTGGTTTTATGCAGCACCCCAACTCACCTTTCCCCTTAAGAAAGCATAAGTTGGTTTTCTACATTTGAGACCCTGTTCTGTTTTGTAATTCTGTTCCTGTGTAGCCAAGTTTACATTCCGTGTAGTAGTGATATCTTATGATGTTTCTTTTTCTGTGTGACTTATCTCACTTAGAATCATCGTACCTGAATCCACTCATTATGCTGCTACGGGCTTGATGATATACATTTCATTGCTGAGTGATATTGCATTGTACGTAAGTACCACAAATTCTTTATCCATTTTTCGCTTTCTGTGATATTGAACTTGTACCGTAAATGAGGTTCTTGTAAACAGAGCCGTCCCAAACTTTGGGGTGGCTGTTTCTTTTTGATTTTAATTTCCCTAAGCTATAAGACCATAAGTGGAAGTGCCCTAGGCTCTGTTGCTTTGTTTTTTAGATGTTTCAGGAAACACCATACACTTCTCCAGAGTGGCTGTTGGCAATTTACATCCCGCCCATCAGCATAACAAGGCTCCCAGTTCTCCATGGCCTGTCCTGCCTTTCTGGATTTTACACTTTTTTCAGATGGCCCTTTTGACTGGGGGGCAGTGAGACTTCATTGTAGTGCAGATTTCCTTTGCAAGCTTGCTTGGTTGGCCAAAAAGGGCGTATGGGTTTTTTCCTGAATATATTCAGGAAAAAACGCATACGCCCTTTTTGGCCAAGTGCATCATTGTGGACATTCTGTCTCTTTTCCTATGCTTTACATGCAATTCCAGTCTACCTCCTGAAATCGGATTCCTGCAATTCTGCCCCAATTTCGAGTCCTCTTGGCAGCCTTACTTCAATATATTTTTGGACGATAGCTGTCATTTTTAACTCTGCAGGTTTGTGAATTACAGTGCCCCTGAGCTCCTTTCTTCAACTCGCTTTCTTGTGAGCTGGCCGCAACACCGCAGGATTGCTTCAGGCCCTAGTGTGGTTCCGGCATGGCACGCTGAGCCTTTGGTTAATTCCTCTTCCTGGTGGGAAATGAGAGTTAAATTTGCCCATCCAGACACCTCCAGCTAGTCTCTCATTGGTTCTCCCTATTCCTGTTCATTTTCCGCAGAAATTGCAAACTGGGCCAAACAGGAGGTTAAAGGCAGTGACTCTCCAAGTGGGGAGAGTGTTAGTAAAGCGTCTGGAATGTTGCACCCGAGTACCAGGGGACGAAAACTGAGACACATTTGAACACGTTTCCCGATCACACGGTGGATCATACTCTGGGTTCCACATGCATGTTTTAGCTGAAGGAAGAATCCCTTAAACCTGGAGAGTTGAGACCCATGGAATGGCTACCATGCAATATGACTTCAAAGGGTCTGCATTTGCTCATCAAACCTCAGAAATCCTATCACTGCTGCGTTTATGCCACTGTACACATGCTTGATTCTCTTTTGGAGACATATAAATCCATAGGTTTTAAGATTATTACTAGTCAGGTATATTCTTAGGCGATTAATATGGGGTGTAGAGTCCACTTCGTTGAGCAAGGAGTAGCTCTTGTCTATTACATATTTGGCTTATGGAATGGTATCTGTGCTAATTTCAATCTCTGGTTTTATGCAGAACCCCAACTCACCTTTCCCCTTAAGCAAGCATAAGTTGGTTTTCTACATTTGAGACCGTGTTCTGTTTTGTAATTCAGTTTCTGTGTAGCCAAGTTTACATTCCGTGTAGTAGTGATATCTTATGATGTTTCCTTTTCTGTGTGACTTATCTCACTTAGAATCATCGTACCTGAATCCACTCATTATGCTGCTACGGGCCTGATGATATAGATTTCATTGCTGAGTGATATTGCATTGTACGTAAGTACCACAAATTCTTTATCCATTTTTCACCTTCTGTGATATTGAATTTGTACTGTAAATGAGGTTCTTGTAAACAGAGCCGTCCCAAACTTTGGGGTGGCTGTGTCTTTTTGATTTTAATTTCCCTAAGCTATAGGACCATAAGTGGAAGTGCCCTAGGCTCTGTTGCTTTGTTTTTTAGATGTTTCAGGAAACACCATACACTTCTCCAGAGTGGCTGTTGGCAATTTACATCCCGCCCATCAGCATAACAAGGCTCCCAGTTCTACATGGCCTGTCCTGCCTTTCTGGATTTTACACTTTTTTCAGATGGCCCTTTTGACCGGGGGGCAGTGAGACTTCATTGTAGTGCAGATTTCCTTTGCAAGCTTGCTTGGTTGGCCAAAAAGGGCGTATGCGTTTTTTCCTGAATATATTCAGGAAAAAACGCATACGCCCTTTTTGGCCAAGTGCATCATTGTGGACGTTCTGCCTCTTTTCCTATGCTTTACATGCAATTCCAGTCTACCTCCTGAAATCGGATTCCTGCAATTCTGCCCCGCTTTCAAGTCCTCTTGGCAGCCTTACTTCAATATATTTTTGGACGATAGCTGTCATTTTTAACTCTGCAGGTTTGTGAATTACAGTGTCCCTGAGCTCCTTTCTTCAACTCGCTTTCTTGTGAGCTGGCCGCAACACCGCAGGATTGCTTCAGGCCCTAGTGTGGTTCTGGCATGGCACGCTGAGCCTTTGGTTAATTCCTCTTCCTGGTGGGAAATGAGAGTTAAATTTGCCCGTCCAGACACCTCCAGCTAGTCTCTCATTGGTTCTCCCTATTTCTGTTCATTTTCCGCAGAAATTGCAAACTGGGCCAAACAGGAGGTTAAAGGCACTGACTCTCCAAGTGGGGAGAGTGTTAGTAAAGCGACTGGAATGTTGCACCCGAGTACCAGGGGACGAAAACTGAGACACATTTGAACACGTTTCCCGATCACACGGTGGATCATACTCTGGGTTCCACATGCATGTTTTAGCTGAAGGAAGAATCCCTTAAACCTGGAGAGTTGAGACCCATGGAATGGGTACCATGCAATATGACTTCAAAGGGTCTGCATTTGCTCACCGAACCTCACCAATCCTATCACTGCAGCATTTATCCCGCTGTACACACGCTTGATTCTCTTTCAGAGACATATAAATCCATAGGTGTTAAGATTCTTACTAGTCAGGTATATTCTTAGGCATTTAATATGGGGTGTTGAGTCCACTTCGTTGAGCAAGGAGTAGCTCTTGTCTATTACCTATTTGGCTTATGGAATGGTATCTGTGCTAATTTCAATCTCTGGTTTTATGCAGCACCCCAACTCACCTTTCCCCTTAAGCAAGCATAAGTTGGTTTTCTACATTTGAGATCCTGTTCTGTTTTGTAATTCAGTTCCTGTGTAGCCAAGTTTACATTCCGTGTATTAGTGATATCTTATGATGTTTCTTTTTCTGTGTGACTTATTTCACTTAGAATCATCGTACCTGAATCCACTCATTATGCTGCTACGGGCCTGATGACATAGATTTCATTCCTGAGTGATATTGCATTGTACGTAAGTACCACAACTTCTTTATCCATTTTTCACTTTCTGCGATATTGAACTTGTACCATAAACGAGATTCTTGTAAACAGAGCCGGCCCAAACTTTGGGGTGGCTGTGTCTTTTTGATTTTAATTTCCCTAAGCTATAGGACCATAAGTGGAAGTGCCCTAGGCTCTGTTGCTTTGTTTTTTAGATGTTTCAGGAAACACCATACACTTCTCCAGAGTGGCTGTTGGCAATTTACATCCCGCCCATCAGCATAACAAGGCTCCCAGTTCTCCATGGCCTGTCCTGCCTTTCTGGATGTTATACTTTTTTCAGATGGCCCTTTTGACCGGGGGGCAGTGAGACTTCATTGTAGTGCAGATTTCCTTAGCAAGCTTGCTTGGTTGGCCAAAAAGGGCGTATGCGTTTTTTCCTGAATATATTCAGGAAAAAACGCATACGCCCTTTTTGGCCAAGTGCATCATTGTGGACGTTCTGCCTCTTTTCCTATGCTTTACATGCAATTCCAGTCTACCTCCTGAAACCGGTTTCCTGCAATTCTGCCCCGCTTTCAAGTCCTCTTGGCAGCCTTACTTCAATATATTTTTGGACGATAGCTGTCATTTATAACTCTGCAGGTTTGTGAATTACAGTGCCTCTGAGCTCCTTTCTTCAACTCGCTTTCTTGTGAGCTGGCCGCAACACCGCAACATTGCTTCAGGCCCTAGTGTGGTTCTGGAATGGCATGCTGAGCCATTGGTTAATTCCTCTTCCTGGTGGGAAATGAGAGTTAAATTTGCCCGTCCAGACACCTCCAGCTAGTCTCTCATTGGTTCTCCCTATTCCTGTTCATTTTCCGCAGAAATTGCAAACTGGGCCAAACAGGAGTTTAAAGGCACTGACTCTCCAAGTGGGGAGAGTGTTAGTAAAGCGTCTGGAATGTTGCACCCGAGTACCAGGGGACGAAACCTGAGACACATTTAAACACGTTTCCCGATCACATGGTGGATCATACTCTGGGTTCCAAATGCATGTTTTAGCTGAAGGAAGAATCCCTTAAACCTGGAGAGTTGAGACCCATGGAATGGGTACCATGCAATATGACTTCAAAGGGTCTGCATTTGCTCACCGAACCTCACCAATCCTATCACTGCTGCGTTTATGCCGCTGTACACATGCTTGATTCTCTTTCGGAGACATAGAAATCCATAGGTTTTAAGATTCTTACTAGTCAGGTATATTCTTAGGCGTTTAATATGGGGTGTTGATTCCACTTGGTTGAGAAAGGAGTAGCTCTTGTCTATTACATATTTGGCTTATGGAACGGTATCTGTGCTAATTTCAATCTCTGGTTTTATGCAGCACCCCAACTCACCTTTCCCCTTAAGAAAGCATAAGTTGGTTTTCTACATTTGAGACCCTGTTCTGTTTTGTAATTCTGTTCCTGTGTAGCCAAGTTTACATTCCGTGTAGTAGTGATATCTTATGATGTTTCTTTTTCTGTGTGACTTATCTCACTTAGAATCATCGTACCTGAATCCACTCATTATGCTGCTATGGGCCTGATGACATAGATTTCATTGCTGAGTGATATTGCATTGTACGTAAGTACCACAACTTCTTTATCCATTTTTCACTTTCTGTGATATTGAACTTGTACTGTAAACGAGGTTCTTGTAAACAGAGCCGTCCCAAACTTTGGGGTGGCTGTGTCTTTTTGATTTTAATTTCCCTAAGCTATAGGACCATAAGTGGAAGTGCCCTAGGCTCTGTTGCTTTGTTTTGTAGATGTTTCAGGAAACACCATACACTTCTCCAGAGTGGCTGTTGGCAATTTACATCCCGCCCATCAGCATAACAAGGCTCCCAGTTCTCCATGGCCTGTCCTGCCTTTCTGGATTTTACACTTTTTTCAGATGGCCCATTTGACCGGGGGGCAGTGAGACTTCATTGTTGTGCAGATTTCCTTTGCAAGCTTGCTTGGTTGGCCAAAAAGTGCGTATGCGTTTTTTCCTGAATATATTCAGGAAAAAACGCATACGCCCTTTTTGGCCAAGTGCATCATTGTGGACGTTCTGCCTCTTTTCCTATGCTTTACATGCAATTCCAGTCTACCTCCTGAAATCGGATTCCTGCAATTCTGCCCCGCTTTCAAGTCCTCTTGGCAGCCTTACTTCAATATATTTTTGGACGATAGCTGTCATTTTTAACTCTGCAGGTTTGTGTATTACAGTGCCCCTGATCTGCTTTCTTCAACTCGCTTTCTTGTGAGCTGGCCGCAACACCGCAGGATTGCTTCAGGCCCTAGTGTGGTTCCGGCATGGCAAGCTGAGCCTTTGGTTAATTCCTCTTCCTGGTGGGAAATGAGAGTTAAATTTGCCCGTCCAGACACCTCCAGATAGTCTCTCATTGGTTCTCCCTATTCCTGTTCATCTTCCGCAGAAATTGCAAACTGGGCCAAACAGGAGGTTAAAGGCACTGACTCTCCAAGTGGGGAGAGTGTTAGTAAAGCGTCTGGAATGTTGCACCCGAGTACGAGGAGACGAAACCTGAGACACATTTCAACACGTTTCCCGATCACACGGTGGATCATACTCTGGGTTCCACATGCATGTTTTAGCTGAAGGAAGAATCCCTTAAACCTGGAGAGTTGAGACCCATGGAATGGGTACCATGCAATATGACTTCAAAGGTTCTGCATTGGCTCACCGAACCTCACCAATCCTATCACTGCTGTGCTTATGCCACTGTACACACGCTTAATTCCCTTTCGGAGAGATATAAATCCATAGGTTTTAAGATTCTTACTAGTCAGGTATATTCCTAGACGTTTAATATGGGGTGTTGAGTCCTCTTCGTTGAGCAAGGAGTAGCTCTTGTCTATTACATATTTGGCTTATGGAACGGTATCTGTGCTAATTTCAATCTCTGGTTTTATGCAGCACCCCAATTCACCTTTCCCCTTAAGCAAGCATAAGTTGGTTTTCTACATTTGAGACACTGTTCTGTTTTGTATTTCAGTTCCTGGGTAGCCAAGTTTACATTCCGTGTAGTAGGGATATCTTATGATGTTTCTTTTTCTGTGTGACTTATTTCACTTAGAATCATCGTACCTGAATCCACTCATTATGCTGCTACGGGCTTGATGATATACATTTCATTGCTGAGTGATATTGCATTGTACGTAAGTACCACAAATTCATTATCCATTTTTCGCTTTCTGTGATATTGAACTTGTACCGTAAATGAGGTTCTTGTAAACAGAGCCGTCCCAAACTTTGGGGTGGCTGTTTCTTTTTGATTTTAATTTCCCTAAGCTATAAGACCATAAGTGGAAGTGCCCTAGGTTCTGTTGCTTTGTTTTTTAGATGTTTCAGGAAACACCATACACTTCTCCAGAGTGGCTGTTGGCAATTTACATCCCGCCCATCAGCATAACAAGGCTCCCAGTTCTCCATGGCCTGTCCGGCCTTTCTGGATTTTACACTTTTTTCAGATGGCCCTTTTGACTGGGGGGCAGTGAGACTTCATTGTACTGCAGATTTCCTTTGCAAGCTTGCTTGGTTGGCCAAAAAGGGCGTATGGGATTTTTCCTGAATATATTCAGGAAAAAACGCATACGCCCTTTTTGGCCAAGTGCATCATTGTGGACATTCTGTCTCTTTTCCTATGCTTTACATGCAATTCCAGTCTACCTCCTGAAATCGGATTCCTGCAATTCTGCCCCAATTTCGAGTCCTCTTGGCAGCCTTACTTCAATATATTTTTGGACGATAGCTGTCATTTTTAACTCTGCAGGTTTGTGAATTACAGTGCCCCTGAGCTCCTTTCTTCAACTCGCTTTCTTGTGAGCTGGCCGCAACACCGCAGGATTGCTTCAGGCCCTAGTGTGGTTCCGGCATGGCACGCTGAGCCTTTGGTTAATTCCTGTTCCTGGTGGGAAATGAGAGTTAAATTTGCCCATCCAGACACCTCCAGCTAGTCTCTCATTGGTTCTCCCTATTCCTGTTCATTTTCCGCAGAAATTGCAAACTGGGCCAAACAGGAGGTTAAAGGCAGTGACTCTCCAAGTGGGGAGAGTGTTAGTAAAGCGTCTGGAATGTTGCACCCGAGTACCAGGGGACGAAAACTGAGACACATTTGAACACGTTTCCCGATCACACGGTGGATCATACTCTGGGTTCCACATGCATGTTTTAGCTGAAGGAAGAATCCCTTAAACCTGGAGAGTTGAGACCCATGGAATGGCTACCATGCAATATGATTTCAAAGGGTCTGCATTTGCTCATCAAACCTCAGAAATCCTATCACTGCTGCGTTTATGCCACTGTACACACGCTTGATTCTCTTTTGGAGACATATAAATCCATAGGTTTTAAGATTATTACTAGTCAGGTATATTCTTAGGCGATTAATATGTGGTGTAGAGTCCACTTCGTTGAGCAAGGAGTAGATCTTGTCTATTACATATTTGGCTTATGGAATGGTATCTGTGCTAATTTCAATCTCTGGTTTTATGCAGAACCCCAACTCACCTTTCCCCTTAAGCAAGCATAAGTTGGTTTTCTACATTTGAGACCGTGTTCTGTTTTGTAATTCAGTTTCTGTGTAGCCAAGTTTACATTCCGTGTAGTAGTGATATCTTATGATGTTTCCTTTTCTGTGTGACTTATCTCACTTAGAATCATCGTACCTGAATCCACTCATTATGCTGCTACGGGCCTGATGATATAGATTTCATTGCTGAGTGATATTGCATTGTACGTAAGTACCACAACTTCTTTATCCATTTTTCACTTTCTGCGATATTGAACTTGTACCATAAACGAGATTCTTGTAAACAGAGCCGGCCCAAACTTTGGGGTGGCTGTGTCTTTTTGATTTTAATTTCCCTAAGCTATAGGACCATAAGTGGAAGTGCCCTAGGCTCTGTTGCTTTGTTTTTTAGATGTTTCAGGAAACACCATACACTTCTCCAGAGTGGCTGTTGGCAATTTACATCCCGCCCATCAGCATAACAAGGCTCCCAGTTCTCCATGGCCTGTCCTGCCTTTCTGGATGTTATACTTTTTTCAGATGGCCCTTTTGACCGGGGGGCAGTGAGACTTCATTGTAGTGCAGATTTCCTTTGCAAGCTTGCTTGGTTGGCCAAAAAGGGCGTATGCGTTTTTTCCTGAATATATTCAGGAAAAAATGCATACGCCCTTTTTGGCCAAGTGCATCATTGTGGACGTTCTGCCTCTTTTCCTATGCTTTACATGCAATTCCAGTCTACCTCCTGAAATCGGTTTCCTGCAATTCTGCCCTGCTTTCAAGTCCTCTTGGCAGCCTTACTTCAATATATTTTTGGACGATAGCTGTCATTTTTAACTCTGCAGGTTTGTGAATTACGGTGCCCCTGAGCTCCTTTCTTCAACTCGCTTTTTTGTGAGCTGGCCGCAACACCGCAGCATTGCTTCAGGCCCTAGTGTGGTTCCGGCATGGCACGCTGAGCCTTTGGTTAATTCCTCTTCCTGGTGGGAAATGAGAGTTAAATTTGCCCATCCAGACACCTCCAGCTAGTCTCTCATTGGTTCTCCCTATTTCTGTTCATTTTCCGCAGAAATTGCAAACTGGGCCAAACAGGAGGTTAAAGGCACTGTCTCTCCAAGTGGGGAGAGTGTTAGTAAAGCGTCTGGAATGTTGCACCCGAGTACCAGGGGACAAAAACTGAGACACATTTGAACACGTTTCCCGATCACACGGTTGATCATACTCTGGGTTCCACATGCATGTTTTAGCTGAAGGAAGAATCCCTTAAACCTGGAGAGTTGAGACCCATGGAATGGGTACCATGCAATATGACTTCAAAGGGTCTGCATTTGCTCACCGAACCTCACCAATCCTATCACTGCTGCATTTATGCCGCTGTACACACGCTTGATTCTCTTTCGGAGACATATAAATCCATAGGTGTTAAGATTCTTACTAGTCAGGTATATTCTTAGGCATTTAATATGGGGTGTTGAGTCCACTTTGTTGAGCAAGGAGTAGCTCTTGTCTATTACCTATTTGGCTTATGGAATGGTATCTGTGCTAATTTCAATCTCTGGTTTTATGCAGCACCCCAACTCACCTTTCCCCTTAAGCAAGCATAAGTTGGTTTTCTACATTTGAGATCCTGTTCTGTTTTGTAATTCAGTTCCTGTGTAGCCAAGTTTACATTCCGTGTATTAGTGATATCTTATGATGTTTCTTTTTCTGTGTGACTTATTTCACTTAGAATCATCGTACCTGAATCCACTCATTATGCTGCTACGGGCCTGATGACATAGATTTCATTCCTGAGTGATATTGCATTGTACGTAAGTACCACAACTTCTTTATCCATTTTTCACTTTCTGCGATATTGAACTTGTACCATAAATGAGATTCTTGTAAACAGAGCCGGCCCAAACTTTGGGGTGGCTGTGTCTTTTTGATTTTAATTTCCCTAAGCTATAGGACCATAAGTGGAAGTGCCCTAGGCTCTGTTGCTTTGTTTTTTAGATGTTTCAGGAAACACCATACACTTCTCCAGAGTGGCTGTTGGCAATTTACATCCCACCCATCAGCATAACAAGGCTCCCAGTTCTCCATGGCCTGTCCTGCCTTTCTGGATTTTACACTTTTTTCAGATGGCCCTATTGACCGGGGGGCAGTGAGACTTCATTGTAGTGCAGATTTCCTTTGCAAGCTTGCTTGGTTGGCCAAAAAGGGCGTATGCGTTTTTTCCTGAATATATTCAGGAAAAAACGCATACGCCCTTTTTGGCCAAGTGCATCATTGTGGACGTTCTGCCTCTTTTCCTATGCTTTACATGCAATTCCAGTCTACCTCCTGAAATCGGTTTCCTACAATTCTGCCCCGCTTTCAAGTCCTTTTGGTACCCTTACTTCAATATATTTTTGGACGATAGCTGTCATTTTTAACTCTGCAGGTTTGTGAAATACAGTGCCCCTGAGCTCCTTTCTTCAACTCGCTTTCTTGTGAGCTGGCCGCAACACCGCAGGATTGCTTCAGGACATAGGGTGGTTCCGGAATGGCACGCTGAGCCTTTGGTTAATTCCTCTTCCTGGTGGGAAATGAGAGTTAAATTTGCCCGTCCAGACACCTCCAGCTAGTCTCTCATTGGTTCTCCCTATTCTTGTTCATCTTCCGCAGAAATTGCAAACTGGGCCAAACAGGAGGTTAAAGGCACTGACTCTCCAAGTGGGGAGAGTGTTAGTAAAGCATCTGGAATGTTGCACCCGAGTACCAGCGGACGAAAACTGACACATTTGAACACGTTTTCCGATCACACGGTGGATCATACTCTGGGTTCCACATGCATGTTTTAGCTGAAGGAAGAATCCCTTAAACCTGGAAAGTTGAGACCCAAGGAATAGGTACCACGCAATATGACTTCAAAGGGTCTGCATTTGCTCACCGAACGTCACCAATCCTATCACTGCTGCGCTTATGCCACTGTACACACGCTTGATTCTCTTTCGGAGACAAATAAGTCCATAGGTTTTAAGAATCTTACTAGTCAGGTATATTCTTAGGCGTTTAATATGGGGTGTTGTGTCCTCTTTGTTGAGCAAGGAGTAGATCTTGTCTATTACATATTTGGCTTGTGGAACAGTATCTGTGCTAATTTCAATCTCTGGTTTTATGCAGCACCCCAACTCACCTTTCCCCTTAAGCAAGCATAAGTTGGTTTTCTACATTTGACACCCTGTTCTGTTTTGTAATTCAGTTCCTGTGTAGCCAAGTTTACATTCCGTGTAGTAGTGATATCTTATGATGTTTCTTTTTCTGTGTGACTTATCTTACTTAGAATCATCGTACCTGAATCCACTCATTATGCTGTTACGGGCCTGATGACATACATTTCATTGCTGAGTGATATTGCATTGTACGTAAGTACCACAACTTCTTTATCCATTTTTTGCTTTCTGTGATATAGAACTTGTACCGTAAACGAGGTTCTTGTAAACAGAGCTGTCCCAAACTTTGGGGTGACTGTGTCTTTTTTATTTTAATTTCCCTAAGCTATAGGACCATAAGTGGAAATGTCCTAGGCTCTGTTGCTTTGTTTTTTAGATGTTTCAGGAAACACCATACACTTCTCCAGAGTGGCTGTTGGCAATTTACATCCCGCCCATCAGCATAACAAGGCTCCCAGTTCTCCATGGCCTGTCCTGCCTTTCTGGATGTTACACATTTTTCAGATGGCCCTTTTGACCGGGGGGCAGTGAGACTTCATTGTAGTGCAGATTTCCTTTGCAAGCTTGCTTGGTTGGCCAAAAAGGGCGTATGCGTGTTTTCCTGAATATATTCAGGAAAAAACGCATACGCCCTTTTTGGCCAAGTGCATCATTGTGGACGTTCTGCCTCTTTTCCTATGCTTTACATGCAATTCCAGTCTACCTCCTGAAATCGGTTTCCTGCAATTCTGCCCCGCTTTCAAGTCCTCTTGGCAGCCTTACTTCAATATATTTTTGGACGATAGCTGTCATTTATAACTCTGCAGGTTTGTGAATTACAGTGCCCCTGAGCTCCTTTCTTCAACTCGCTTTCTTGTGAGCTGGCCGCAACACCGCAGCATTGCTTCAGGCCCTAGTGTGGTTCCGGAATGGCATGCTGAGCCTTTGGTTAATTCCTCTTCCTGGTGGGAAATGAGAGTTAAATTTGCCCGTCCAGACACCTCCAGCTAGTCTCTCATTGGTTCTCCCTATTCCTGTTCATTTTCCGCAGAAATTGCAAACTGGGCCAAACAGGAGGTTAAAGGCACTGACTCTCCAAGTGGGGAGAGTTTTAGTAAAGCGTCTGGAATGTTGCACCCGAGTACCAGGGGACGAAACCTGAGACACATTTGAACACGTTTCCCGATCACACGGTGGATCATACTCTGGGTTCCAAATGCATGTTTTAGCTGAAGGAAGAATCCCTTAAACCTGGAGAGTTGAGACCCATGGAATGGGTACCATGAAATATGACTTCAAAGGGTCTGCATTTGCTCACCGAACCTCACCAATCTTATCACTGCTGCGTTTATGCCGCTGTACACACGCTTGATTCTCTTTTGGAGACATATAAATCCATAGGATTTAAGATTCTTACTAGTCAGGTGTATTCTTAGGCGTTTAATATGAGATGTAGAGTCCACTTCGTTGAGCAAGGAGTAGCTCTTGTCTATTTCATCTTTGGCTTATGGAACGGTATCTGTGCTAATTTCAATCTCTGGTTTTATGCAGCACCCCAACTCACCTTTCACCTTAAGCAAGCATAAGTTGGTTTTCTACATTTGAGACCCTGTTCTGTTTTGTAATTCAGTTCCTGTGTAGCCAAGTTTACATTCCATGTAGTAGTGATATCTTATGATGTTTCTTTTTCTGTGTGACTTATCTCACTTAGAATCATCGTACCTGAATCCACTCATTATGCTGCTATGGGCCTGATGATATACATTTCGTTGCTGAGTGATATTGCATTGTACGTAAGTACCACAACTTCTTTATCCATTTTTCGCTTTCTGTGATATTGAACTTGTACCGTAAACGAGGTTCTTGTAAACAGAGCCGTCCCAAACTTTGGGGTGGCTGTGTCTATTTGATTTTAATTTCCCTAAGCTATAGGACCATAAGTGGAAGTGCCCTAGGCTCTGTTGCTTTGTTTTTTAGATGTTTCAGGAAACACCATACACTTCTCCAGAGTGGCTGTTGGCAATTTACATCCCGCCCATCAGCATAACAAGGCTCCCAGTTCTCCATGGCCTGTCCTGCCTTTCTGGATTTTACACTTTTTTCAGATGGCCCTTTTGACTGGGGGGCAGTGAGACTTCATTGTAGTGCAGATTTCCTTTGCAAGCTTGCTTGGTTGGCCAAAAAGGGCGTATGCGTTTTTTCCTGAATATATTCAAGAAAAAACGCATACGCCCTTTTTGGCCAAGTGCATCATTGTGGACGTTCTGCCTCTTTTCCTATGCTTTACGTGCAATTCCAGTCTACCTCCTGAAATCGGTTTCCTGCAATTCTGCCCCGCTTTCGAGTCCTCTTGGCAGCCTTACTTCAATATATTTTTGGACGATAGCTGTCATTTATAACTCTGCAGGTTTGTGAATTACAGTGCCCCTGGGCTCCTTTCTTCAACTCGCTTTCTTGTGAGCTGGCCGCAACACCGCAGGATTGCTTCAGGCCCTAGTGTGGTTCCAGCATGGCACGCTGAGCCTTTGGTTAATTCCTCTTCCTGGTGGGAAATGAGAGTTAAATTTGCCCGTCCAGACACCTCCAGCTAGTCTCTCATTGGTTCTCCCTATTCCTGTTCATTTTCCGCAGAAATTGCAAACTGGGCCAAACAGGAGGTTAAAGGCACTGACTCTCCAAGTGGGGAGAGTTTTAGTAAAGCGTCTGGAATGTTGCACCCGAGTACCAGGGGACAAAAACAGAGACACATTTGAACACGTTTCCCGATCACACGGTGGATCATACTCTGGGTTCCACATGCATGTTTTAGGTGAAGGAAGAATCCCTTAAACCTGGAGAGTTGAGACCCATGGAATGGCTACCATGCAATATGACTTCAAAGGGTCTGCATTTGCTCATCGAACCTCACCAATCCTATCACTGCTGCGTTTATGCCGCTGTACACATGCTTGATTCTCTTTTGGAGACATATAAATCCGTAGGTTTTAAGATTATTACTAGTCAGGTATATTCTTAGGCGATTAATATGGGGTGTAGAGCCCACTTCGTTGAGCAAGGAGTAGCTCTTGTCTATTACATATTGGGCTTATGGAACGGTATCTGTGCTAATTTCAATCTCTGGTTTTATGCAGAACCCCAACTCACCTTTCCCCTTAAGCAAGCATAAGTTGGTTTTCTACATTTGAGACCCTGTTCTGTTTTGTAATTCAGTTCCTGTGTAGCCAAGTTTACATTCCGTGTAGTAGTGATATCTTATGATGTTTCTTTTTCTGTGTGACTTATTTCACTTAGAATCATCGTACCTGAATCCACTCATTATGCTGCTACAGGCCTGATGATATAGATTTCATTGCTGAGTGATATTGCATTGTACGTAAGTACCACAAATTCTTTATCCATTTTTCACCTTCTGTGATATTGAATTTGTACTGTAAATGAGGTTCTTGTAAACAGAGCCGTCCCAAACTTTGGGGTGGCTGTGTCTTTTTGATTTTAATTTCCCTAAGCTATAGGACCATAAGTGGAAGTGACCTAGGCTCTGTTGCTTTGTTTTTTAGATGTTTCAGGAAACACCATACACTTCTCCAGAGTGGCTGTTTGCAATTTACATCCCGCCCATCAGCATAACAAGGCTCCCAGTTCTCCATGGCCTGTCCTGCCTTTCTGGATTTTATACTTTTTTCAGATGGCCCTTTTGACCAGGTGGCAGTGAGACTTCATTGTAGTGCAGATTTCCTTTGCAAGCTTGCTTGGTTGGCCAAAAGGGCGTATGCGTTTTTTCCTGAATATATTCAGGAAAAAACGCATACGCCCTTTTTGGCCAAGTGCATCATTGTGGACGTTCTGCCTCTTTTCCTATGATTTACATGCAATTCCAGTCTACCTCCTGAAATCGGTTTTCTGCAATTCTGCCCCGCTTTCAAGTCCTCTTGGCAGCCTTACTTCAATATATTTTTGGACGATAGCTGTCATTTATAACTCTGCAGTTTTGTGAATTACAGAGCCTCTGAGCTCCTTTCTTCAACTTGCTTTCTTGTGAGCTGGCTGCAAGACCGCAGCATTGCTTCAGGCCCTAGTGTGGTTCCGGCATGGCACGCTGAGCCTTTGGTTAATTCCTCTTCCTGGTGGGAAATGAGAGTTAAATTTGTCCGTCCAGACACCTCCAGCTAGTCTCTCATTGGTTCTCCCTATTCCTGTTCATTTTCCGCAGAAATTGCAAACTGGGCCAAACAGGAGGTTAAAGGCACTGACTCTCCAAGTGGGGAGAGTGTTAGTAAAGCGTCTGGAATGTTGCACCCGAGTACCAGGGGACGAAACCTGAGACACATTTGAACAGTTTTCCCAATCACACGGTGGATCATACTCTGGGTTCCACATGCATGTTTTAGCTGAAGGAAGAATCCCTTAAACCTGGAGAGTTGAGACCCATGGAATGGGTACCATGCAATATGACTTCAAAGGTTCTGCATTGGCTCACCGAACCTCAACAATCCTATCACTGCTGTGCTTTTGCCACTGTACACACGCTTGATTCTCTTTCGGAGACATATAAATCCATAGATTTTAAGATTCTTACTAGTCAGGTATATTCTTAGACGTTTAATATGGGGTGTTGAGTCCTCTTCGTTTAGCAAAGAGTAGCTCTTGTCTATTACATATTTGGCTTATGGAACGGTATCTGTGCTAATTTCAATCTCTGGTTTTATGCAGCACCCCAACTCACCTTTCCCCTTAAGCAAGCATAAGTTGGTTTTCCATATTTGAGACCCTGTTCTGTTTTGTAATTCAGTTCCTGTGTAGCCAAGTTTACATTCAATGTAGTAGTGATATCTTATGATGTTTCTTTTTCTGTGTGACTTATTTCACTTAGAATCATCGTACCTGAATCTACTCATTATGCTGTTACGGGCCTGATGACATAGATTTCATTGCTGAGTGATATTGCGTTGTACGTAAGTACCACAAATTCTTTATCCATTTTTCGCTTTCTGTGATATTGAACTTGTACCGTAAATGAGGTTCTTGTAAACAGAGCCGTCCCAAAATTTGGGGTGGCTGTGTCTTTTTGATTTTAATTTCCCTAAGCTATAGGACCATAAGTGGAAGTGCCCTAGGCTCTGTTGCTTTGTTTTTTAGATGTTTCAGGAAACACCATACACTTCTCCAGAGTGGCTGTTGGCAATTTACATCCCGCCCATCAGCATAACAAGGCTCCCAGTTCTCCATGGCCTGTCCTGCCTTTCTGGATTTTATACATTTTTCAGATGGCCCTTTTGACTGGGGAGCAGTGAGACTTCATTGTAGTGCAGATTTCCTTTGCAAGCTTGCTTGGTTGGCCAAAAATGTCATATGCGTTTTTTCCTGAATATAATCAGGAAAAAACGCATACGCCCTTTTTGGCCAAGTGCATCATTGTGGACGTTCTGCCTCTTTTCCTATGCTTTACATGCAATTCCAGTCTACCTCCTGAAACCGGTTTCCTGCAATTCTGTCCCGCTTTCAAGTCCTCTTGGCAGCCTTACTTCAATATATTTTTGGACGATAGCTGTCATTTTTAACTCTGCAGGTTTGTGAATTATAGTGCCCCTGAGCTACTTTCTTCAACTCGCTTTCTTGTGAGCTGGCCACAACACCGCAGCATTGCTTCAGGCCCTAGTGTGGTTCCGGCATGGCACGCTGAGCCTTTGGTTAATTCCTCTTCCTGGTGGGAAATGAGAGTTAAATTTGCCCGTCCAGACACCTCCAGCTAGTCTCTCATTGGTTCTCCCTATTCCTGTTCATTTTCCACAGAAATGGCAAACTGGGCCAAACAGGAGGTTAAAGGCACTGACTCTCCAAGTGGAGAGAGTTTTAGTAAAGCGACTGGAATGTTGCACCCGAGTACCAGGGGACAAAAACTGAGACACATTTGAACACGTTTCCCGATCACACGGTGGATCATACTCTGGGTTCCACATGCATGTTGTAGCTGAAGGAAGAATCCCTTAAACCTGGAGAGTTGAGACCCATGGAATGAGTATCATGCAATATGACTTCAAAGGGTCTGCATTTGCTCACCGAACCTCACCAATCCTATCACTGCTGCGTTTATGCCGCTGTACACACGCTTGATTCTCTTTTGGAGACATATAAATCCATAGGATTTAAGATTCTTACTAGTCAGGTATATTCTTAGGCGTTTAATATGGGATGTAGAGTCCACTTCGTTGAGCAAGGAGTAGCTCTTGTCTATTACATATTTGGCTTATGGAACGGTATCTGTGCTAATTTCAATCTCTGGTTTTATGCAGTACCCCAACTCACCTTTCCCCTTAAGCAAGCATAAGTTGGTTTTCTACATTTGAGACCCTGTTCTGTTTTGTAATTCATTTCCTGGGTAGCCAAGTTTACATTCCATGTAGTAGTGATATCTTATGATGTTTCTTTTTCTGTGTGACTTATTTCACTTAGAATCATCGTACCTGAATCCACTCATTATGCTGCTATGGGCCTGATGATATACATTTCATTGCTGAGTGATATTGCATTGTACGTAAGTACCACAATTTCTTTATCCATTTTTCACTTTCTGTGATATTGAACTTGTACCGTAAACGAGGTTCTTGTAAACAGAGCCGTCCCAAACTTTGGGGTGGCTGTGTCTTACTGATTTTAATTTCCCTAAGCTATAGGACCATAAGTGGAAGTGCCATAGGCTCTGTTGCTTTGTTTTTTAGATGTTTCAGGAAACACCATACACTTCTCCAGAGTGGCTGTTGGCAATTTACATCCCGCCCATCAGCATAACAAGGCTCCCAGTTCTCCATGGCCTGTCCGGCCTTTCTGGATTTTACACTTTTTTCAGATGGCCCTTTTGACCGGGGGGCAGTGAGACTTCATTGTAGTGCAGATTTCCTTTGCAAGCTTGCTTGGTTGGCCAAAAAGGGCGTATGGGTTTTTCCCTGAATATATTCAGGGAAAAACGCATACGCCCTTTTTGGCCAAGTGCATCATTGTGGACGTTCTGCCTCTTTCCCTATGCTTTACATGCAATTCCAGTCTACCTCCTGAAATCGGTTTCCTGCAATTCTGCCCCGCTTTCAAGTCCTCTTGGCAGCCTTACTTCAATATATTTTTGGACGATAGCTGTCATTTATAACTCTGCAGGTTTGTGAATTACAGTGCCCCTGAGCTCCTTTCTTCAACTCGCTTTCTTGTGAGCTGGCCGCAACACCACAGCATTGCTTCAGGCCCTAGTGTGGTTCCGGCATGGCACGCTGAGCCTTTGGTTAATTCCTCTTCCTGGTGGGAAATGAGAGTTAAATTTGCCCGTACAGGCACCTCCAGCTAGTCTCTCATTGGTTCTCCCTATTCCTGTTCATTTGCCGCAGAAATGGCAAAATGGGCCATACAGGAGGTTAAAGGCACTGACTCTCCAAGTGGGGAGAGTGTTAGTAAAGCTACTGGAATGTTGCACCCGAGTACCAGGGGACGAAACCTGAGACACATTTGAACACGTTTCCCGATCACACGGTGGATCATACTCTGGGTTCCACATGCATGTTTTAGCTGAAGGAAGAATCCCTTAAACCTGGAGAGTTGAGACCCATGGAATGGGTACCATGCAATATGACTTCAAAGGGTCTGCATTGGCTCACAGAACCTCACCAATCCTATCACTGCTACGTTTATGCCGCTGTACACATGCTTGATTCTCTTTCGGAGACATAGAAATCCATAGGTTTTAAGATTCTTACTAGTCAGGTATATTCTTAGGCGTTTAATATGGGGTGTAGAGTCCACTTCGTTGAGCAAGGAGTAGCTCTTGTCTATTACATATTTGGCTTATGGAATGGTATCTGTGCTAATTTCAATCTCTGGTTTTATGCAGCACCCCAACTCACCTTTCCCCTTAAGCAAGCATAAGTTGGTTTTCTACATTTGAGACCCTGTTCTGTTTTGTAATTCAGTTCCTTTGTAGGTAAGTTTACATTCCGTGTAGTACTGATATCTTATGATGTTTCTTTTTCTGTGTGATTTTTTTCACTTAGAATCATGGTACCTGAATCTACTCATTATGTTGCTACGGGCCTGATGACATAGATTTCATTGCTGAGTGATATTGCATTGTACATAAGTACCACAACTTCTTTATCCATTTTTCGCTTTCTGCAATATTGAACTTGTACCATAAACGAGGTTCTTGTAAACAGAGCCGTCCCAAACTTTGGGGTGGCTGTGTCTTTTTGATTTTAATTTCCCTAAGCTATAGGACCATAAGTGGAAGTGCCCTAGGCTCTGTTGCTTTGTTTTTTAGATGTTTCAGGAAACACCATACACTTCTCCAGAGTGGCTGTTGGCAATTTACATCCCGCCCATCAGCATAACAAGGCTCCCAGTTCTCCATGGCCTGTCCTGCCTTTCTGGATTTTACACTTTATTCAGATGCTCCTTTTGACAGGGAGGAAGTGAGACTTCATTGTAGTGCAGATTTCCTTTGCAAGCTTGCTTGTATGGCCAAAAAGTGCGTATGCGTTTTTTCTGAATATATTCAGGAAAAAACGCATACGCCCTTTTTGGCCAAGTGCATCATTGTGGACGTTCTGCCTCTTTTCCTATGCTTTACATGCAATTCCAGTCTACCTCGTGAAATCGGTTTTCTGCAATTCTGCCCCGCTTTCAAGTCCTCTTGGCAGCCTTACTTCAATATATTTTTGGACGATAGCTGTCATTTATAACTCTGCAGGTTTGTGAATTACAGAGCCTCTGAGCTCCTTTCTTCAACTTGCTTTCTTGTGAGCTGGCTGCAAGACCACAGCATTGCTTCAGGCCCTAGTGTGGTTCCGGCATGGCACGCTGAGCCTTTGGTTAATTCCTCTTCCTGGTGGGAAATGAGAGTTAAATTTGTCCGTCCAGACACCTCCAGCTAGTCTCTCATTGGTTCTCCCTATTCCTGTTCATTTTCCACAGAAATTGCAAACTGGGCCAAACAGGAGGTTAAAGGCACTGACTCTCCAAGTGGGGAGAGGGTTAGTAAAGCGTCTGGAATGTTGCACCCGAGTACCAGGGGACCAAACCTGAGACACATTTGAACACTTTTCCCAATCACACGGTGGATCATACTCTGGGTTCCACATGCATGTTTTAGCTGAAGGAAGAATCCCTTAAACCTGGAGAGTTGAGACCCATGGAATGGGTACCATGCAATATGACTTCAAAGGTTCTGCATTGGCTCACCGAACCTCAACAATCCTATCACTGCTGTGCTTTTGCCACTGTACACACGCTTGATTCTCTTTCGGAGACATATAAATCCATAGATTTTAAGATTCTAACTAGTCAGGTATATGCTTAGACGTTTAATATGGGGTGTTGAGTCCTCTTCGTTTAGCAAAGACTAGCTCTTGTCTATTACATATTTGGCTTATGGAACGGTATATGTGCTAATTTCAATCTCTGGTTTTATGCAGCACCCCAACTCACCTTTCCCCTTAAGCAAGCATAAGTTAGTTTTCTATATTTGAGACCCTGTTCTGTTTTGTAATTCAGTTCCTGTGTAGCCAAGTTTACATTCCGTGTAGTAGTGATATCTTATGATGTTTCTTTTTCTGTGTGACTTATTTCACTTAGAATCATCGTACCTGAATCTACTCATTATGCTGTTACGGGCCTGATGACATAGATTTCATTGCTGAGTGATATTGCGTTGTACGTAAGTACCACAAATTCTTTATCCATTTTTCGCTTTCTGTGATATTGAACTTGTACCGTAAACGAGGTTCTTGTAAACAGAGCCGTCCCAAAATTTGGGGTGGCTGTGTCTTTTTGATTTTAATTTGCCTAAGCTATAAGACCATAAGTGGAAGTGCCCTAGGCTCTGTTGCTTTGTTTTTTAGATGTTTCAGGAAACACCATACACTTCTCCAGAGTGGCTGTTGGCAATTTACATCCCGCCCATCAGCATAACAAGGCTCCCAGTTCTCCATGGCCTGTCCTGCCTTTCTGGATTTTATACATTTTTCAGATGGCCCTTTTGACTGGGGAGCAGTGAGACTTCATTGTAGTGCAGATTTCCTTTGCAAGCTTGCTTGGTTGGCCAAAAATGGCATATGCGTTTTTTCCTGAATATAATCAGGAAAAAACGCATACGCCCTTTTTGGCCAAGTGCATCATTGTGGACGTTCTGCCTCTTTTCCTATGCTTTACATGCAATTCCAGTCTACCTCCTGAAACCGGTTTCCTGCAATTCTGCCCCGCTTTCAAGTCCTCTTGGCAGCCTTACTTCAATATATTTTTGGACGATAGCTGTCATTTTTAACTCTGCAGGTTTGTGAATTATAGTGCCCCTGAGCTACTTTCTTCAACTCGCTTTCTTGTGAGCTGGCCACAACACCGCAGCCTTGCTTCAGGCCCTAGTGTGGTTCCGGCATGGCACGCTGAGCCTTTGGTTAATTCTTCTTCCTGGTGGGAAATGAGAGTTAAATTTGCCCGTCCAGACACCTCCAGCTAGTCTCTCATTGGTTCTCCCTATTCCTGTTCATTTTCTGCAGAAATGGCAAACTGAGCCAAACAGGAGGTTAAAGGCACTGACTCTCCAAGTGCAGAGAGTTTTAGTAAAGCGACTGGAATGTTGCACCCGAGTACCAGGGGACGAAAACTGAGACACATTTGAACACGTTTCCCGATCACACGGTGGATCATACTCTGGGTTCCACATGCATGTTTTAGCTGAAGGAAGAATCCCTTAAACCTGGAGAGTTGAGACCCATGGAATGGGTACCATGCAATATGACTTCAAAGGTTCTGCATTGGCTCACCGAACGTCACCAATCCTATCACTGCTGCGCTTTTGCCACTGTACACACGCTTGATTCTCTTTTGGAGACATATAAATCCATAGATTTTAAGATTCTTACTAGTCAGGTATATTCTTAGACGTTTAATATGGGGTGTTGAGTCCTCTTCGTTGAGCAAAGACTAGCTCTTGTCTATTACATATTTGGCTTATGGAACGATATCTGTGCTAATTTCAATCTCTGGTTTTATGCAGCACCCCAACTCACCTTTCCCCTTAAGCAAGCATAAGTTGGTTTTCTACATTTGAGACCGTGTTCTGTTTTGTAATTCAGTTTCTGTGTAGCCAAGTTTACATTCCGTGTAGTAGTGATATCTTATGATGTTTCTTTTTCTGTGTGACTTATCTCACTTAGAATCATCGTACCTGAATCCACTCATTATGCTGCTACGGGCCTGATGATATAGATTTCATTGCTGAGTGATATTGCATTTTACGTAAGTACCACAAATTCTTTATCCATTTTTCACCTTCTGTGATATTGAATTTGTACTGTAAATGAGGTTCTTGTAAACAGAGCCGTCCCAAACTTTGGGGTGGCTGTGTCTTTTTGATTTTAATTTCCCTAAGCTATAGGACCATAAGTGGAAGTGCCCTAGGCTCTGTTGCTTTGTTTTGTAGATGTTTCAGGAAACACCATACACTTCTCCAGAGTGGCTGTTGGCAATTTACATCCCGCCCATCAGCATAACAAGGCTCCCAGTTCTCCATGGCCTGTCCGGGCTTTCTGGATTTTAAACTTTTTTCAGATGGCCCTTTTGTCTGGGGGGCAGTGAGACTTCATTGTAGTGCAGATTTCCTTTGCAAGCTTGCTTGGTTGGCCAAAAAGGGCGTATGCGTTTTTTCCTGAATATATTCAGGAAAAAACGCATACGCCCTTTTTGGCCAAGTGCATCATTGTGGACGTTCTGCCTCTTTTCCTATGCTTTACATGCAATTCCAGTCTACCTCCTGAAATCGGTTTCCTGCAATTCTGCCCTGCTTTCAAGTCCTCTTGGCAGCCTTACTTCAATATATTTTTGGACGATAGCTGTCATTTATAACTCTGCAGGTTTGTGAATTACAGTGCCCCTGAGCTCCTTTCTTCAACTCGCTTTCTTGTGAGCTGGCCGCAACACTGCAGGATTGCTTCAGGCCCTAGTGTGGTTCCGGCATGGCACGCTGAGCCTTTGGTTAATTCCTCTTCCTGGTGGGAAATGAGAGTTAAATTTGCCCGTCCAGACACCTCCAGCTAGTCTCTTATTGGTTCTCCCTATTCCTGTTCATTTTCCGCAGAAATTGCAAACTGGGCCAAACAGGAGGTTAAAGGCACTGACTCTCCAAGTGAGGAGAGTGTTAGTAAAGCGTCTGGAATGTTGCACCCGAGTACCAGGGGACGAAACCTGAGACACATTTGAACACGTTTCCCGATCACACGGTGGATCATACTCTGGGTTCCACATGCATGTTTTAGCTGAAGGAAGAATCCCTTAAACCTGGAGAGTTGAGACCCATGGAATGGGTACCATGCAATATGACTTCAAAGGGTCTGCACTTGCTCACCGAACCTCACCAATCCTATCACTGCTGCATTTATGCCGCTGTACACACGCTTGATTCTCTTTCGGAGACATATAAATCCATAGGTTTTAAGATTCTTACTAGTCAGGTATATTCTTAGGCATTTAATATGTGGTGTTGAGTCCACTTCGTTGAGCAAGGAGTAGCTCTTGTCTATTACCTATTTGGCTTATGGAACGGTATCTGTGCTAATTTCAATCGCTGGTTTTATGCAGCACCCCAACTCACCTTTCCCCTTAAGCAAGCATAAGTTGGTTTTCTACATTTGAGACCTTGTTCTGTTTTGTAATTCAGTTCCTGTGTAGCCAAGTTTACATTCCGTGTATTAGTGATATCTTATGATGTTTCTTTTTCTGTGTGACTTATCTCACTTAGAATCATCGTACCTGAATCCACTCATTATGCTGCTATGGGCCTGATGACATAGATTTCATTGCTGAGTGATATTGCATTGTACGTAAGTACCACAACTTCTTTATCCATTTTTCGCTTTCTGTGATATTGAACTTGTACCGTAAACGAGGTTCTTGTAAACAGAGCCGTCCCAAACTTTGGGGTGGCTGTGTCTTTTTGATTTTAATTTCCCTAAGCTATACGACCATAAGTGGAAGTGCCCTAGGCTCTGTTGCTTTGTTTTTTAGATGTTTCAGGAAACACCATACACTTCTCCAGAGTGGCTGTTGGCAATTTACATCCCGCCCATCAGCATAACAAGGCTCCCAGTTCTCCATGGCCTGTCCGGCCTTTCTGGATTTTACACTTTTTTCAGATGGCCCTTTTGACTGGGGGGCAGTGAGACTTCATTGTAGTGCAGATTTCCTTTGCAAGCTTGCTTGGTTGGCCAAAAAGGGCATATGCGTTTTTTCCTGAATATATTCAGGAAAAAACGCATATGCCCTTTTTGGCCAAGTGCATCATTGTGGACGTTCTGCCTCTTTTCCTATGCTTTACATGCAATTCCAGTCTACCTCCTGAAATCGGTTTCCTGCAATTCTGCCCCGCTTTCAAGTCCTCTTGGCAGCCTTACTTCAATATATTTTTGGACGATAGCTGTCATTTATAACTCTGCAGGTTTGTGAATTACAGTGCCCCTGAGCTCCTTTCTTCAACTCGCTTTCTTGTGAGCTGGCCGCAACACCGCAGGATTACTTCAGTCCCTAGTGTGGTTCCGGCATGGCACGCTGAGCCTTTGGTTAATTCCTCTTCCTGGTGGGAAATGAGAGTTACATTTGCCCATCCAGACACCTCCAGCTAGTCTCTCATTGGTTCTCCCTATTCCTGTTCATTTTCCGCAGAAATTGCAAACTGGGCCAAACAGGAGGTTAAAGGCACTGACTCTCCAAGTGGGGAGAGTTTTAGTAAAGCGTCTGGAATGTTGCACCCAAGTACCAGCGGAGAAAATCTGAGACACATTTGAACACGTTTCCCGATCACACGGTGGATCATACTCTGGGTTCCACATGCATGTTTTAGCTGAAGGAAGAATCCCTTAAACCTGGAGAGTTGAGACCCATGGAATGGCTACCATGCAATATGACTTCAAAGGGTCTGCATTTGCTCATCAAACCTCACCAATCCTATCACTGCTGCGTTTATGCCACTGTACACATGCTTGATTCTCTTTTGGAGACATATAAATCCATAGGTTTTAAGATTATTACTAGTCAGGTATATTCTTAGGCGATTAATATGGGGTGTAGAGTCCACTTCGTTGAGCAAGGAGTAGCTCTTGTCTATTACATATTTGGCTTATGGAATGGTATCTGTGCTAATTTCAATCTCTGGTTTTATGCAGAACCCCAACTCACCTTTCCCCTTAAGCAAGCATAAGTTGGTTTTCTACATTTGAGACCGTGTTCTGTTTTGTAATTCAGTTTCTGTGTAGCCAAGTTTTCATTCCGTGTAGTAGTGATATCTTATGATGTTTCTTTTTCTGTGTGACTTATCTCACTTAGAATCATCGTACCTGAATCCACTCATTATGCTGCTACGGGCCTGATGATATAGATTTCATTGCTGAGTGATATTGCATTGTACGTAAGTACCACAAATTCTTTATCCATTTTTCACCTTCTGTGATATTGAATTTGTACTGTAAATGAGGTTCTTGTAAACAGAGCCGTCCCAAACTTTGGGGTGGCTGTGTCTTTTTGATTTTAATTTCCCTAAGCTATAGGACCATAAGTGGAAGTGCCCTAGGCTCTGTTGCTTTGTTTTTTAGATGTTTCAGGAAACACCATACACTTCTCCAGAGTGGCTGTTGGCAATTTACATCCCGCCCATCAGCATAACAAGGCTCCCAGTTCTCCATGGCCTGTCCGGGCTTTCTGGATTTTAAACTTTTTTCAGATGGCCCTTTTGTCTGGGGGGCAGTGAGACTTCATTGTACTGCAGATTTCCTTTGCAAGCTTGCTTGGTTGGCCAAAAAGGGCGTATGCGTTTTTTCCTGAATATATTCAGGAAAAAACGCATACGCCCTTTTTGGCCAAGTGCATCATTGTGGACGTTCTGCCTCTTTTCCTATGCTTTACATGCAATTCCAGTCTACCTCCTGAAATCGGTTTCCTGCAATTCTGCCCCGCTTTCAAGTCCTCTTGGCAGCCTTACTTCAATATATTTTTGGACGATAGCTGTCATTTATAACTCTGCAGGTTTGTGAATTACAGTGCCCCTGAGCTCCTTTCTTCAACTCGCTTTCTTGTGAGCTGGCCGCAACACCGCAGGATTGCTTCAGGCCCTAGTGTCGTTCCGGCATGGCACGCTGAGCCTTTGGTTAATTCCTCTTCCTGGTGGGAAATGAGAGTTATATTTGCCCGTCCAGACACCTCCAGCTAGTCTCTCACTGGTTCTCCCTATTCCTGTTCATCTTCCGCAAATATTGCAAACTGGGCCAAACAGGAGGTTAAAGGCACTGACTCTCCAAGTGGGGAGAGTTTTAGTAAAGCGTCTGGAATGTTGCACCCGACTACCAGCGGAGAAAATCTGAGACACATTTGAACACGTTTCCCGATCACACGGTGGATCATACTCTGGGTTCCACATGCATGTTTTAGCTGAAGGAAGAATCCCTTAAACTTGGAGAGTTGAGACCCATGGAATGGCTGGCATGCAATATGACTTCAAAGGGTCTGCATTTGCTCATCAAACCTCACCAATCCTATCACTGCTGCGTTTATGCTGCTGTACACATGCTTGATTCTCTTTTGGAGACATATAAATCCATAGGTTTTAAGATTATTACTAGTCAGGTATATTCTTAGGCGTTTAATATGGGGTGTAGAGCCCACTTCGTTGAGCAAGGAGTAGCTCTTGTCTATTACATATTTGGCTTATGGAACGGTATCTGTGCTAATTTCAATCTCTGGTTTTATGCAGTACCCCAACTCACCTTTCCCCTTAAGCAAGCATAAGTTGGTTTTCTACATTTGAGACCCTGTTCTGTTTTGTAATTCAGTTTCTGTGTAGGCAAGTTTACATTCCTTGTAGTAGTGATATCTTATGATGTTTCTTTTTCTGTGTGACTTATTTCACTTAGAATCATCGTACCTGAATCCACTCATTATGCTGCTACGGGCCTGATGATATAGATTTCATTGCTGAGTGATATTGCATTGTACGTAAGTACCACAAATTCTTTATCCATTTTTCACTTTCTGTGTTATTGAACTTGTACCGTAAACGAGGATCTTGTAAACAGAGCCGTCCCAAACTTTGGGGTGGCTGTGTCTTTTTGATTTTAATTTCCCTAAGCTATAGGACCATAAGTGGAAGTGCCCTAGGCTCTGTTGCTTTGTTTTTTAGATGTTTCAGGAAACACCATACACTTCTCCAGAGTGGCTGTTGGCAATTTACATCCCGCCCATCAGCATAACAAGGCTCCCAGTTCTCCATGGCCTGTCCTGCCTTTCTGGATTTTACACTTTTTTCAGATGCTCCTTTTGACAGGGAGGAAGTGATACTTCATTGTAGTGCAGATTTCCTTTGCAAGCTTGCTTGGTTGGCCAAAAAGGGCGTATGCATTTTTTCCTGAATATATTCAGGAAAAAACGCATACGCCCTTTTTGGCCAAGTGCATCATTGTCGACGTTCTGAGTGTTTTCATATGTTTTCAATGCAATTCCAGTCTACCTCCTGAAATCGGTTTCCTGCAATTCTGCCTTGCTGTCAGTGCCTCTTCATAGCCTTACCTCAATATACTTTTTGAAAATTGTTGGCCTTTTTAACTCTGCAGGTTTTTGAATTGCCGTGGCCCTTAGCTGCATTTTTCAGCTCTTATTTTTGTGATCTTGCCTCATGTCCACAGGATTTCTTCAGGCCCTATTCTTCTTCTGGGTCGCCTTGCTCTGCCTTTGGTTAATTCTTCTTCCTGATGTGAATTAGAGTGACATGTTCCCATTGAAACCGCTACAGCTATTTTCTCACTGGTTCCCCCTATTCCCATTCATCCTCCGCACTAACTGCAGACTGTGCGATACCGGAACGTAAAGGCATTGACTCTCCATGTGGAGATGTTGTTAGTAAAGTGGCTGGAATGTTGATCCGGAGCCCCAGGAGAGGAAAATGAGGTGCGTTTTAGAAACCTTTCCCGATCATATGGTATACCATCCGCTGGATTTCCCATGCATGGTTTAGCTGTAGGAAGATTCCCTTCAACCTGGAGTGTTGGGACCCTTGGAATGAGTAGCATGAAGTATTGCATTAAACTTTCGGCAGTTGCTCACCAAAGCTCACCAATCCTCTCAGCCCCAAGTGTCCAGCCTTATGTCTTATCCAGCTGTGGGTTTATATGTGGTCATTCCAGGTTGCATCACAGCCCCTGAGCGAATTTTGTAAGAATTTTTCTCTCTTTCATTGTTTCTGCGTTTTGGTTTTAAAATTTATTTCTATAATGGGGTTTAGCTCATTTTCACTGCTGTGTTTGGCCGCTCTGCACACACTTGATTCCCTTATGGAGATATATCAATACATGGGTTTTAAGATTCTTATTACTCAGATATATTTCTCTGCGGTGTATAGGGTGTGTTGAGGCCAGTTCATTGAGCAAGGTGTAGATCTTGTCTAATACCTATTTGGTTTATTGAACGGTATCTGTGCTAATTTCAAACTCTGGTTTTATGCATCACCCCACCTCTCCTTTCCCCTTAAGCTGACATAAGTGTGTTTTCTAAATGTGAGACACTGTTCTGTTTTGTAATTCATTTTTTGTGCAGCCATATTTATCCTCCCTCTATAAGTGATATCTTATGATATGTTTCTTTTTCTGTTTGACTTATTTCAAGTAGTATTATCGGACCTAAATCCACTCTTTATCCTTCTACTAGCCTTATTACATTGATTTCATGGTGAAGAGATATTCCATTGTACATAAGTACCACATTTTCTTTATCCATTGTTCTCTTTCCTGGGATATTTAAGGTGTACTGAAGTTGAGGTTCTTGTAAACAGAGTAGCCCTAAACTGTGGTGTGCTTGTGTCTTGTTGATTTTTAGACTTCCCTAGATATACTTCCGTGATTGGAAGTGCCCTATGCTCTGTAGCTCTGTTTTTTAGATGATTTAGGAACCACCATACACTTCTCCAGAGTGGCTCTCGGCAGTTCACACACTGTCCATCAGCGTATAAAGGCTCCCTGTTCTCCATGGCCTGTCCTGCATTTCTGGTTTTTACAATTTTTTCGGATGGCCCTTTTGACCGGTGGGAAATGAGACTTCTTTGTTGTGCACATTTGCATTGCTTGCTTGCTTGGTTGCCCATAAAGTGCGTATGCGTTTTTTCCTGGATATATTCAGGAAAAAACGCATACTCCCTTTTGGGCCAACTGCATCATTGTCGAAATTCTGCCGCTTTTCATGTGCTTTAAAGACGAGTCCAATCTATCTCTTGAAATCTGTTTCTTGCAATTCTGTCTTGCATTCAGATCCTCTTCTTTGCCTTACCTCAACATATTTTGGGACGTTAGTTTTCATTTATAACTCTGCAGGTTTGTGAATTGCAGTGACCCTGAGCTCCATTTTTTAAGTTGCTCTTTTGTGAGCTGGCCTCAAAGCCGCAGGATTGCTTCAGGCCCTATTTTGGCTCCGGCGAGGCGGGCTGAGCCTTTTTTTAATTCTTATTCTTAATGGGAAATTAGAGTGACATGTGCCCGTCCAAACCCCTACAACTATTCTCTCATTGGTTCCCCCTCTTCCCGTTCATCCTCCTCACAATTTGCAAAATGTGTGAAACAGAAGTTTAAATGTGCTGATTCTCTAAGTGGGGAGATTCTAAGTAACGTGGCTGGAATGATGAACAGGAGCACCAGGAGAGGATAAATGAGGTGCATTTTAGACACATCTCCCGATCACATGGTGTACAGTCCTCTGGGTTTTCCATGCATGTTTTCGCTGTAGGAAGATCCCTTGAACCTGCAGATTTGGGACCCATTGAATGGGTACCAGGTAGTATTACTTTAAAGGGTGTGCATTTCCTCACCCAACCTCATATTTCTCTTAGCGTAAACAGTTTCCAGCCTTATGTCTCATCCTGCTGTGGGTCTAGATGTGTTCAATCCATGTTGCATCACCGTCCCTGAGGAAAAGTTGTAAGAGGTTTTCTCTGTCTCTTTGTCGTTTATTTTTTTCAATTTATTACTATATTGGTTACAGCTGATTTTCAAAGCTCTGTTTCTTGCTGCTGTACATCCACTTGATTCACATACAGAGAGACATCAATAAATTCTTTTTCAGATTCTTACCAGTCATATATATTCTTTTCCAGTGACTTGAGTGTGCTGAGTGCAGTTCTTTTAGCTACCGTGTAGGCCTTGTTGATTATCAGTTTGGTATTTGGAATGGTATCTTTGCTAATTTCAACCTCCTGGATGATGCCTCACCCCTCCCCACCTTTCCCGTTTAGCAGCCTTACGCGTGTTGTCTACATATTTGACTATGTTTTTGTTTTGTAATTTATTTCATGTGTAGCCATTTTGGATTCCACCTTTAAGTGATATCTTATGATATGTGTCTTTTTCTTTTTGAATTATGTCACTTAGAATGATCATACGTAACTCCTCCGGAGTTGTTACAACTGGCCATATTTCATTGACTTCCAGGCTGAGTAATATTCCACTCTACATAAGTACCACATCTCTATCCATTTTTTCCCTCCAGAGACATTTAAGTTATATCCTAGTCGAGAATCTTTTAAACAGAGAGGCAGTAAACATTGGGGTGCCTGTGTCCTCTCGATTTTTGTTTTTCCCAAGACATACGCCCATGAGTGCAAGTGCCCTATGCTCTGTAGCTCATTTTTTAGATGCTTTAGTAAACACAATACACTTCTCCAGAATGGCCATTGGCAATATACATTTCCACTATAAGCCTCACAGGGCTCCCTCTTCTCCTTGCCCTGTCCTGCATTTCTGGTGTTTACACTTTATGAGGATGGCTCTTCTGACTGATGCGAAGTGATATCTTTTGTAGTATTGATTTCCAGTGCCCACCTGTTTGGTTGGCTAAAAAAGTGTATGCCCTTTTCTTGAATATATACAGAAAAAAACGCATACAGCCTTTTTGGCCAACTGCAATGTTGGCAATGTTCAGCCCCTTTTCTTGTGCTTAATGGCGAGTCCTTTCTACCTCCTCAAATCCCTTTCCTGCCATTCTCCCTTGCTTACCAATCCTCTTCTCTGACTTTCCTCAAGACATTTTTCAGTGATAGATATTTTCAACTCTGCAGTTTCATGAATTTTACTGCCCCTGAGTTCCATTGTTCAACTTGTGTTTATGGGAACTGGCCACAAAGCAGTGGGATTTCCTCAAGCCCTATACTGTTTCCATGGGCAACCCTAGCCTTTGGTCAATTCGTCTTCCTGATTGGAAATTAGAGTGACATGTGCCTGTCTGAACACCTAGGACTTGTCTCTCATTGTTCCTCATCCTTCCGCTTCATCCTCTGGACAAATTCCAAACTGTATGCAACAGGATGTTGACAGTGCTGACATCTCCAAGTGGGGAGACTGTTAGTAAAGACGCTGGAGGGGTGAACCCGAGCACCAGGAGATGAGGAGATGAGATGCCTTTTCCAAACTCTTCCTGATCAGACGGTATACCATCCTCTGTGTGTGACAGACATGTTTTAGCAGTAGGAAGAGTCCCATTCATGTAAGGAGAACACCAGGGCTTTTTCAAAATCAGTGTCTCCCCGAAACCCAAACTGGGGAATTTTTTAAGCTACGGCTACACATATGTTCATTAAGGGCCTTGGGAAGTAGGCAGAGTCCAAACTTTAGATGATTGAAGTCTTCAGGGTCAGAAGCACTCACCACTGGCTTCCCTTAGGTTACACTTTAACTGTCATTGATAGATGATGTCAATAAAAATATCTATTCTTTTTCCGATTATTTCCCCTTATAGGTTATTGCAAAATATTGAGTGTAGTTCCCTGTGCTATACAGTGGTTCCTTGTTGATGATCTATTTTATACATAGCAGTGTGTATGTGTTAATTCCAAACTGTTAATTTATCCCTCCTCCCACCTTTCCCCTTTGGTAATAATAAATTATAAGATTTTATACTTCTCAGAAATGGGGGAGCTGAAAGAGAGGTATCATTTTCAATGGAAAAGCATTTAAAACAAGATTGAAGCTTTAACCAAGATTATTAGATGTACATCCTTGGAAAGAAATCACTTCATTTCTCTAATATTGACCTGACAAATAAGACAAACCTTTTCACTGAACTTGCTTATAATAAAGTGATGGAAATATCAAATGGAAGTGTTAGAAACATCTTATTTTACCCGAGCCTTATAAACTGTTCTATGTTAACTACAGTTTGGCTCACACATCTGTTCATTGAAGTTACAATAGTCTCAATTTCTGTTACTGATCCTCCAGAGTGGACCCCAACAAGTGTCCCCCTGCCCAGTGTCATTGGGGCCAACAGATCGAGACTGAGTTTGGTTCACAAGCAAAGGAAACTTTATATTTTGATCAGAGAATGGAGAGGTGAGAGCATGCACTACCCCGTGGGCTGTGGGCTGGGCTGCTGTGTAGAGATCCTGTCAGAGTCAGTGGGAGGGAGGGGGCGGAGCACTCAAGGGCCGGGTTGGCTGCAGCTCAGGCTCTATATCTTAGAGTCTGCACTGGGCCCCAGGAGCTGAGGTGTCGACCCAGCCATTCTGCACTAGGAAATCTGGTCTGAAGTGCCGGGTGTGGAACCTCTGCATGCGGGACCCTAGGAGCACGTGAAATTAGACAAAGCACAAAGGATAAAAAAGGTCAGACTTGACTTTATTGCCCAGATTCTATTTTTATCTCCCAGGGATTTTTAATGGGCTTTGCTGGGGACAAACCCCTCCTCTGCCTTTTGTCCCGTTCCTCATTCTTGGAGTGCTGAGGGTGCAGACCCTTCTTCTGTAACTGCTGAGTGCTGAGTTGGGAGCCCTCATACCAGGGGATGAGGGTCAGAACTTCTCCCCAGCAGCCTCCAGGTGACGTTGATTGGCCCCAGGACCCCTGCCTCCCTGCTCGTCCGCCTGAGCACCAGCATTGGAAGTGTTATAGATTCTAATGACCTTTAAGGGTTCAGGAAAGAGATGTGCAGAGACGCTGTGGGGGCCGGTTTCACCCCGCCCCACATTTGTTCGGCCACCTTAGGCTGACCGTTTCTGCCAGCCTAGATGCTCTGACCAGTAGTCTGCTCTTTCTTCAATTAGGCCCCTGAATTAACGTAAAAACAGCACCAGGTGTCAGAGCCCTGCCCGCTCAACTCCCAGACAGTCCAGGGTCAGTGGTGATCAAGGACCATGATGGCCACTGAGTCAACAGCCTTTTGAAGTAAACAGGAGTCCAGCCGGTCTTATTGGCCACCATCATCACGGTGTCTGTAGGCTTTTCTATGGTGACAGTGTGATATACGTTTCCCCCGCCAAGACTATTAGCTCCCCTCCGGGTGCAGTAAGTCCTGCAAGCAGTAGTCTACTCATTCGGGACACACTATTGTTGTTTTATGAGAGAAACTCCAGGTCAAGTGATGTTCACACGAGTCGTCATGGTGCCCTGTTGCCCCCGGTTATCTCTCTGGATGTTGGAGTTGGAGGGCCTCCTCACTCGAGGTCGGTGTGCCCACGGAGCGAACCCTGCAACTTCAGGGCATGGTTGGTGATTAGGATCACCACGTGGGGTCCTTTTCCCTTAGGAGGGAGGTGGCCTTTTGGGCTGCTGATTTCCAGGTTTTTAGATACCGCCAGTATCTTGGCCAGATGTGGCAGTGGGCCAAGCCCCTTGGTGACTCTATTTTATCCTACCTGGATGGCATTCTTGCGTTGTTCCATTTCAAGTGGTCCCAGTTTTTGCACTAATTCTCCAATGGCGACTCACCTTTCACCGGGAATGGAAAGGTCAAAGGGTTTAGCTCAATTAGGGAGTTCCAGGGCAAGGGTCTGAATTGACTGCTCTTTCCATTCTTGAAAGGCCACTTCTGGATTCTGTTCAAAAGGATCATCATCTTTTCCTTTCAGTGTTTCATATAGAGGCCCAGCTAGTAGACTGTAGTTAGGGATCCAGAAGCAGCAAACCCTGGCCTCCCCAGGAACCCCTAAGCTGTCTTCTAGTTTTAGAAAGGGGTAAGGCTGCAAATGGTTTCTTCCCTTTCCTGGGATGGGCTTCTCCGACCTTCTGTGAGAATGAAGCCCAGGCAGGTCACCGCAGTCTGTGATATTTGAGCTTTTTCTTGGACAACTTCTATCCTTTATTGGCTTGGTAGTTCAGAGGCCTCCTTAGTAGGGCTGGCGATCAGAATGTCGTCTGCATATTGAAGGAGGGTTTCCTTTTCTAGAGGTAGAACTTTTCGGTCTTTAGCTAAGCTTTCCCCAAAGATGGTGTGGGAATTTTTGAACCCTTGGGGCAAGACGGCCCGGAAGTATTGTTTTAGTTGTATGTTGAGTCCTGCCACTCACAAGCCAAAATTTCTTGTGACTCTGGGACTAATGGAATACAAAAGAAGGCATCATTGAAGACTAATACAGAATACCATGTCCTGGTGGTTGGTAGAATGACCAGCAGGGTGTAGGAAATGGAGCAACTGGAGGTATATCCTCGGTGGCTTCACTGACTGTCCTGACATCCTTTACCAGGTCCCCAGCAGCCCATGGGGCTCTCGTGGTCAGGCCAATCCCAGGATATGGAGCTCTCCTGGGCAGGTACCCCACCCCCAACCCAGCCCACGGGGCTCTCATGGTCAGGCCTCTCCCAGGATACAGAGCTACCCTTGCAGGTACCGTGGCAGGGCTGGGCACACAGGAACTGTGCACATAGCCCTCATTGAAGAGCACCCCCATCTCACCTGTCGCTCAGAGCTGACACAGAGCACCTCAGAGCAGGACTTGAACTAACAAACAGCAGCTCCGACAGGTCTGTGACCCTGGGCATCACTCTGTGTGGCCTCCCTCCACCTGGTCTTCCAGAGACTTCCACTGCACCCGGGGCACCAAGCCTCTGTCTCCAACCACCACCCACCCCTCCTCTCCCTGACTCCTGGGTTCCTCTCATTAGGAGAGGGTTTTCTTGAAGTTGTCTCCCACTCATGGGCCAGATAAAATGATTAGAAAACAAGCCAAATCTGCAGCCCCTTGTCTATCCTGACTCTCAGGAGCCCACACCTGTTCCTTGGACCTGGCCGGTTCAGCAAGTTCCATTTTCTGCAACTGTGAGCCCCTGAGGGGTGATGATTGGCTGACCTGGGCAGCCTTACCATGCCGGCCAGCCCTCCCCAGGTGTGCCTGGGTTGAGATCAATATAAATACCACTCCAGGCAGCAAGAGCCCCTGCAGCTGTGCCTGACGCCATTTTCTCTGCCCTGTCAGCAGTCTCGGGGCTGGGCTGGTGGGAGGGAGTGAGAGGCCACGGCTTTGTGGGTGGCCCAGTGTGAGTGGGGCTCTGCTGGACTTTCTGCAGCAGTTGCCAGGCTGCCACCTGCTAAAGAAGAGGATGTGTCACCCATACCTGCTGCTGGAATTTCTCCCTGGGCAGAGGTGAGGAAGGAAAAAAGCAGTGGGGGCAGGGACAGGACGGGTATCTCAGGCAGGGAAATGGAAATCTTCCAGAAGAGCACCCAGGGACAGGACCATCCTGGCTGGCCTGCAGGCACCAAGTCAGCTGGCATGCTGTCACTCGTGTGGCTCCATGGCCCTTCCTCTAGGCTTTCAAGTCCTTGTATATATTCAGGTGTTTTACCTGGGAAGGGTGGGAACAGTTCAACAGCAACTGGCCTGGGGCTCAGCTCACGTTCACTCACAGATGCCTCGGCACAGTGCCCCAGCTTTGCAATGAGTACGCTTGTGTGGGGGCTGCTGGCTGAATGGGAGACGATTCCCCACCACTGACCAACTTCAGAATTGTTTACAACTGGAGCAAGTGCCCTGATACGGTTTTCCTCTGAGTAACTGGTGGGTTCTGTTTTTTTTTTTTTTCTCTTTTTCGTTTTTGGTTCAAGGTAGATTTTATTCCTCTTTTTTGTATTTACAGATATAAGCATGGAAATAATTTATTCATATAAATACATGTATGTGAAGGGAATAATTGTTTTTTCTGTTTTATTTTTTAAATTTTATTTCTTTTTAATTTTGAATTTTATTTTATATTTTTATACAGCAGGTTCTTATTGGTTATCTATTTTATACATATAAATGTTTACATGCCAATCCCAATCTCTCAGCTCCTCCCACCACCACCCCCCCAAGAGCTTTCCCCCCTTGTTGTCCATACGATTGTTGTCTACATCTGTTGCTCTATTTATGCCTTGCAAAACGGTTAATCTGTACAGTTTTTCTAGGTTCCACATATATGCATGAATATACAAGATTTGTTTTTCTCTTTCTGACTTACTTCACTCTGTATGACAGTCTCTAGATCCATCGACGTCTCTACAAATGACCCAATTTCATTCCTTTCATGGCTTAGTAATATTCCATTTTATATATGTACCACATCTTTATGCATTCGTCTGTCTGTGGGCATTTAGGTTGCTTCCATTACCTCGATATTGTAAATAGTGATGCAATGAACATTGCGGTGAATGTCTCTTTTTGATTTATGGTTTTGTCTGTGTATATGTCCAGTACTGGGATTGCTGTATCATATGGTAATTCTATTATTAGTTTCTTAAGACTCCATATTGTTCTCCATAGTGACTGTATCAATTTATATTCCCAACAATAGTGGAAGAGGCTTCCTTTTCCCCACACCCTTTCCAGCAATTGTTGTTTGTAGATTTTCAGATGATGCCCATTCTAACAGGTGTGAGGTGATACCTCATTGTTGAGTCCATTTCGTTGAGCAAGGGGTAGGTCTTGTCTATTACATATTTGGCTTATGGAACGGTATCTGTGCTAATTTCAAACTCTGGTTTTATGCAGCACCCCAACTCACCTTTCCCCTTAAGCAAGCATAAGTTGGTTTTCTACATTTGAGATCCTGTTCTGTTTTGTAATTCAGTTCATGTGTAGCCAAGTTTACATTCCATGTATTAGTGATACCTTATGATGTTTCCTTATCTGTGTGACTTATTTCACTTAGAATCATCGTGCCTCAATCCACTCATTATGCGGGTACAGGCCTGGTGACACAGATTTCATTGCTGAGTGGTATTCTGTTGTACGTTAAGTACCGCAACTTCTTTATCAATTATTTGCTCTCTGGGATACTTAACTTGTACCATAGAAGAGGTTCCTGTAAACAGAGCCGTCCCAAATTTTGGGGTGGCTGTGTCTTTTTGATTTTAATTTCCCTAAGCTATAGGACCATAAGTGGAAATGCCCTAGACTCTGTTGCTTTGTTTTTCAGATGTATCAGGAAACACCATACACTTCTCCAGAGTGGCTGTTGGCAATTTACATCCCGCCCATCAGCATAACAAGGTTCCTTTATCCCCATGGCCTGTCTTGCCTTTCTGCATTTTCCACTTTTTTCAGATGGCTCTTTAAACTGGGGGGAAGTGACACTTCATAGTAGTTCGGATTTCCATTGCAAGCTTGCTTGGTTTGCCAAAAAGGGCGTATGCGTTTTTTCCTGAATATATTCAGGAAAAAACGCATACGCCCTTTTTGGCCAAGTGCATCATTGTGGACGTTCTGCCTCTTTTCCTATGCTTTACATGCAATTCCAGTCTACCTCCTGAAATCGGTTTCCTGCAATTCTGCCCCGCTTTCAAGTCCTCTTGGCAGCCTTACTTCAATATATTTTTGGACGATAGCTGTCATTTATAACTCTGCAGGTTTTTGAATTAGAGTGCCCCTAAGCTCCTTTCTTCAACTCGCTTTCTTGTGAGCTGGCCGCAACACCGCAGGATTGCTTCAGGCCCTAGTGTGGTTCCGGCATGGCACGCTGAGCCTTTGGTTAATTCCTCTTCCTGGTGGGAAATGAGAGTTAAATTTGCCCGTCCAGACACCTCCAGCTAGTCTCTCATTGGTTCTCCCTATTCCTGTTCATTTTCCACAGAAATTGCAAACTGGGCCAAACAGGAGGTTAAAGGCACTGACTCTCCAAGTGGGGAGAGGGTTAGTAAAGCATCTGGAATGTTGCACCCGAGTACCAGGGGACCAAACCTGAGACACATTTGAACACGTTTCCCGATCACACGGTGGATCATACTCTGGGTTCCACATGCATCTTTTAGCTGAAGGAAGAATCCCTTAAACCTGGAGAGTTGAGACCCATGGAATGGGTACCATGCAATATGACTTCAAAGGTTCTGCATTGGCTCACCGAACCTCACCAATCGTATCACTGCTGCGCTTTTGCCACTGTACACACGCTTGATTCTCTTTTGGAGACATATAAATCCATAGATTTTAAGATTCTTACTAGTCAGGTATATTCTTAGACGTTTAATATGGGGTGTTGAGTCCTCTTCGGTGAGCAAAGACTAGCTCATGTCTATTACATATTTGGCTTATGGAACGGTATCTGTGCTAATTTCAATCTCTGGTTTTATGCAGCACCCCAACTCAACTTTCCCCTTAAGCAAGCATAAGTTGGTTTTCTACATTTGAGAGCCTGTTCTGTTTTGTAATTCAGTTCCTGTGTAGCCAAGTTTACATTCCGTGTAGTAGTGATATCTTATGATGTTTCTTTTTCTGTGTTTCTTATCTCACTAAGAATCATCGTACCTGAATCCACTCAGTATGCTGCTACGGGCCTGAAGATATAGATTTCATTGCTGAGTGATATTGCATTGTACGTAAGTACCACAAATTCTTTATCCATTTTTCGCTTTCTGTGATATTGAACTTGTACCGTAAACGAGGTTCTTGTAAACAGAGCCGTCCCAAACTTTGGGGTGGCTGTGTCTTTTTGATTTTAATTTCCCTAAGCTATAGGACCATAAGTGGAAGTGCCCTAGGCTCTGTTCCTTTGTTTTTTAGATGTTTCAGGAAACACCATACACTTCTCCAGAGTGGCTGTTGGCAATTTACATCCCGCCCATCAGCATAACAAGGCTCCCAGTTCTCCATGGCCTGTCCGGCCTTTCTGGATTTTACACTTTTTTCAGATGGCCCTTTTGACCGGAAGGCAGTGAGACTTCATTGTAGTGCAGATTTCCTTTGCAAGCTTGCTTGGTTGGCCAAAAAGGGCGTATGCGTTTTTTCCTGAATATATTCAGGGAAAAACGCATACGCCCTTTTTGGCCAAGTGCATCATTGTGGACGTTCTGTCTCTTTCCCTATGCTTTACATGCAATTCCAGTCTACCTCCTGAAATCGGTTTCCTGCAATTCTGCCCCGCTTTCAAGTCCTCTTGGCAGCCTTACTTTAATATATTTTTGGACGATAGCTGTCATTTATAACTCTGCAGTTTTGTGAATTACAATGCCCCTGAGCTCCTTTCTTCAACTCGCTTTCTTGTGAGCTGGCCGCAACACCGCAGGATTGCTTCAGGCCCTAGTGTGGTTCCGGCATGGCACGCTGAGCCTTTGGTTAATTCCTCTTCCTGGTGGGAAATGAGAGTTAAATTTGCCCGTCCAGACACCTCCAGCTAGTCTCTCATTGGTTCTCCCTATTCCTGTTCATTTTCCGCAGAAATGGCAAACTGGGCCAAACAGGAGGTTAAAGGCACTGACTCTCCAAGTGGGGAGAGTTTTAGTAAAGCGTCTGGAATGTTGCACCCGAGTACCTGGGGACGAAAACTGAGACACATTTGAACACGTTTCCCGATCACACGGTGGATCATACTCTGGGTTCCACATGCATGTTTTAGCTGAAGGAAGAATCCCTTAAACCTGGAGAGTTGAGACCCATGGAATGGGTACCATGCAATATGACTTCAAAGGTTCTGCATTGGCTCACCGAACCTCACCAATCCTATCACTGCTGCGCTTATGCCACTGTACACACGCTTGATTCTCTTTCGGAGACATATAAATCCATAGGTTTTAAGATTCTTACTGGTCAGGTATATTCTTAGACGTTTAATATGGGGTGTTGAGTCCTCTTCGTTGAGCAAGGAGTAGCTCTTGTCTATTACATATTTGGCTTATGGAACGGTATCTGTGCTAATTTCAATCTCTGGTTTTATGCAGCACCCCAACTCACCTTTCCCCTTAAGCAAGCATAAGTTGGTTTTCTACATTTGAGACCGTGTTCTGTTTTGTAATTCAGTTCCTGTGTAGCCAAGTTTACATTCCGTGTAGTAGTGATATCTTATGATGTTTCTTTTTCTGTGTGACTTATCTCACTTAGAATCATCGTACCTGAATCCACTCATTATGCTGCTACGGGCCTGATGACATAGATTTCATTGCTGAGTGATATTGCATTGTACGTAAGTACCACCACTTCTTTATCCATTTTTCGCTTTCTGTGATATTGAACTTGTACCGTAAACGAGGTTCTTGTAAACAGAGCCGTCCCAAACTTTGGGGTGGCTGTGTCTTTTTGATTTTAATTTCCCTAAGCTATAGGACCATAAGTGGAAGTGCCCTAGGCTCTGTTGCTTTGTTTTTTAGATGTTTCAGGAAACACCATACACTTCTCCAGAGTGGCTGTTGGCAATTTACATCCCGCCCATCAGCATAACAAGGCTCCCACGTCTCCATGGCCTGTCCTGCCTTTCTGGATTTTACACTTTTTTCAGATGGCCCTTTTGACCGGGGGGCAGTGAGACTTCATTGTAGTGCAGATTTCCTTTGCAAGCTTGCTTGGTTGGCCAAAAAGTGCGTATGCGTTTTTTCCTGAATATATTCAGGAAAAAACGCATACGCCCTTTTTGGCCAAGTGCATCATTGTGGACGTTCTGCCTCTTTTCCTATGCTTTACATGCAATTCCAGTCTACCTCCTGAAATCGGTTTCCTGCAATTGTGCCCCGCTTTCAAGTCCTCTTGGCAGCCTTACTTCAATATATTTTTGGACGATAGCTGTCATTTATAACTCTGCAGTTTTGTGAATTACAGTGCCTCTGAGCTCCTTTCTTCAACTCGCTTTCTTGTGAGCTGGCCGCAACACCGCAGGATTGCTTCAGGCCCTAGTGTGGTTCCGGCATGGCACGCTGAGCCTTTGGTTAATTCCTCTTCCTGGTGGGAAATGAGAGTTAAATTTGCCCATCCAGACACCTCCAGCTAGTCTCTCACTGGTTCTCCCTATTCCTGATCATCTTCCGCAAAAATTGCAAACTGGGCCAAACAGGTGGTTAAAGGCACTGACTCTCCAAGTGGGGAGAGTGTTAGTAAAGCGTCTGGAATGTTGCACCCGAGTACCAGGGGACGAAACCTGAGACACATTTGAACATGTATCCCGATCACACGGTGGATCATACTCTGGGTTCCACATGCATGTTTTAGCTGAAGGAAGAATCCCTTAAACCTGGAGAGTTGAGACCCATGGAATGGGTACCATGCAATATGACTTCAAAGGTTCTGCATTGGCTCACCGAACCTCACCAATCCTATCACTGCTGCACTTATGCCACTGTACACATGCTTGATTCTCTTTTGGAGACATATTAATCCATAGGTTTTAAGATTCTTACTAGTCAGGTATATTCTTAGACGTTTAATATGGGTTGTTGAGTCCTCTTCGTTGAGCAAGGAGTAGCTCTTGTCTATTACATATTTGCCTTATGGAACGGTATCTGTGCTAATTTCAATCTCTGGTTTTATGCAGCACCCCAACTCACCTTTCCCCTTAAGCAAGCATAAGTTGGTTTTCTACATTTGAGACCTTGTTCTGTTTTGTAATTCAGTTCCTGTGTAGCCAAGTTTACATTCCGTGTATTAGTGATATCTTATGATGTTTCTTTTTCTGTGTGACTTATCTCACTTAGAATCATCGTACCTGAATCCACTCATTATGCTGCTATGGGCCTGATGACATAGATTTCATTGCTGAGTGATATTGCATTGTACGTAAGTACCACAACTTCTTTATCCATTTTTCGCTTTCTGTGATATTGAACTTGTACCATAAACGAGGTTCTTGTAAACAGAGCCGTCCCAAACTTTGGGGTGGCTGTGTCTTTTTGATTTTAATTTCCCTAAGCTATAGGACCATAAGTGGAAGTGCCCTAGGCTCTGTTGCTTTGTTTTTTAGATGTTTCAGGAAACACCATACACTTCTCCAGAGTGGCTGTTGGCAATTTACATCCCGCCCATCAGCATAACAAGGCTCCCAGTTCTCCATGGCCTGTCCGGCCTTTCTGGATTTTACACTTTTTTCAGATGGCCCTTTTGACTGGGGGGCAGTGAGACTTCATTGTAGTGCAGATTTCCTTTGCAAGCTTGCTTGGTTGGCCAAAAAGGGCGTATGCGTTTTTTCCTGAATATATTCAGGAAAAAACGCATACGCCCTTTTTGGCCAAGTGCATCATTGTGGACATTCTGTCTCTTTTCCTATGCTTTACATGCAATTCCAGTCTACCTCCTGAAATCGGATTCCTTCAATTCTGCCCCGCTTTCGAGTCCTCTTGGCAGCCTTACTTCAATATATTTTTGGACGATAGCTGTCATTTATAACTCTGCAGGTTTGTGAATTACAGTGCCCCTGAGCTCCTTTCTTCAACTCGCTTTCTTGTGAGCTGGCCGCAACACCGCAGGATTGCTTCAGGCCCTAGTGTGGTTCCGGCATGGCACGCTGAGCCTTTGGTTAATTCCTCTTCCTGGTGGGAAATGAGAGTTAAATTTGCCCATCCAGACACCTCCAGCTAGTCTCTCATTGGTTCTCCCTATTCCTGTTCATTTTCCGCAGAAATTGTAAACTGGGCCAAACAGGAGGTTAAAGGCACTGACTCTCCAAGTGGGGAGAGTGTTAGTAAAGCGTATGGAATGTTGCACCCGAGTACCAGGGGAGAAAAACTGAGACACATTTGAACACGTTTCCCGATCACATGGTGGATCATACTCTGGGTTCCACATGCATGTTTTAGCTGAAGGAAGAATCCCTTAAACCTGGAGAGTTGAGACCCATGGAATGGGTACCATGCAATATGACTTCAAAGGGTCTGCATTTGCTCACCGAACCTCACCAATCCTATCACTGCTGCGTTTATGCCGCTGTACACACGCTTGATTCTCTTTCGGAGACATAGAAATGTATAGGTTTTAAGATTCTTACTGGTCAGGTATATTCTTAGGCGTTTAATATGGGGTGTAGAGTCCACTTCGTTGAGCAAGGAGTAGCTCTTGTCTATTACATATTTGGCTTATGGAACGGTATCTGTGCTAATTTCAATCTCTGGTTTTATGCAGCACCCCAACTCACCTTTCCCCTTAAGCAAGCATAAGTTGGTTTTCTACATTTGAGACCCTGTTCTGTTTTGTAATTCAGTTCCTGTGTAGCCAAGTTTACATTCCGTGTAGTAGTGATATCTTATGATGTTTCTTTTTCTGTGTGACTTATCTCACTTAGAATCATCGTACCTGAATCCACTCATTATGCTGCTACGGGCCTGATGACATAGATTTCATTGCTGAGTGATATTGCATTGTACGTAAGTACCACCACTTCTTTATCCATTTTTCGCTTTCTGTGATATTGAACTTGTACCGTAAACGAGGTTCTTGTAAACAGAGCCATCCCAAACTTTGGGGTGGCTGTGTCTTTTTGATTTTAATTTCCCTAAGCTATAGGACCATAAGTGGAAGTGCCCTAGGCTCTGTTGCTTTGTTTTTTAGATGTTTCAGGAAACACCATACACTTCTCCAGAGTGGCTGTTGGCAATTTACATCCCGCCCATCAGCATAACAAGGCTCCCACGTCTCCATGGCCTGTCCTGCCTTTCTGGATTTTACACTTTTTTCAGATGGCCCTTTTGACCGGGGGGCAGTGAGACTTCATTGTAGTGCAGATTTCCTTTGCAAGCTTGCTTGGTTGGCCAAAAAGTGCGTATGCGTTTTTTCCTGAATATATTCAGGAAAAAAGGCATACGCCCTTTTTGGCCAAGTGCATCATTGTGGACGTTCTGCCTCTTTTCCTATGCTTTACATGCAATTCCAGTCTACCTCCTGAAATCGGTTTCCTGCAATTGTGCCCCGCTTTCAAGTCCTCTTGGCAGCCTTACTTCAATATATTTTTGGACGATAGCTGTCATTTATAACTCTGCAGTTTTGTGAATTACAGTGCCTCTGAGCTCCTTTCTTCAACTCGCTTTCTTGTGAGCTGGCCGCAACACCGCAGGATTGCTTCAGGCCCTAGTGTGGTTCCGGCATGGCACGCTGAGCCTTTGGTTAATTCCTCTTCCTGGTGGGAAATGAGAGTTAAATTTGCCCGTCCAGACACCTCCAGCTAGTCTCTCACTGGTTCTCCCTATTCCTGATCATCTTCCGCAAAAATTGCAAACTGGGCCAAACAGGTGGTTAAAGGCACTGACTCTCCAAGTGGGGAGAGTGTTAGTAAAGCGTCTGGAATGTTGCACCCGAGTACCAGGGGACGAAACCTGAGACACATTTGAACATGTATCCCGATCACACGGTGGATCATACTCTGGGTTCCACATGCATGTTTTAGCTGAAGGAAGAATCCCTTAAACCTGGAGAGTTGAGACCCATGGAATGGGTACCATGCAATATGACTTCAAAGGTTCTGCATTGGCTCACCGAACCTCACCAATCCTATCACTGCTGCACTTATGCCACTGTACACATGCTTGATTCTCTTTTGGAGACATATTAATCCATAGGTTTTAAGATTCTTACTAGTCAGGTATATTCTTAGACGTTTAATATGGGTTGTTGAGTCCTCTTCGTTGAGCAAGGAGTAGCTCTTGTCTATTACATATTTGCCTTATGGAACGGTATCTGTGCTAATTTCAATCTCTGGTTTTATGCAGCACCCCAACTCACCTTTCCCCTTAAGCAAGCATAAGTTGGTTTTCTACATTTGAGACCTTGTTCTGTTTTGTAATTCAGTTCCTGTGTAGCCAAGTTTACATTCCGTGTATTAGTGATATCTTATGATGTTTCTTTTTCTGTGTGACTTATCTCACTTAGAATCATCGTACCTGAATCCACTCATTATGCTGCTATGGGCCTGATGACATAGATTTCATTGCTGAGTGATATTGCATTGTACGTAAGTACCACAACTTCTTTATCCATTTTTCGCTTTCTGTGATATTGAACTTGTACCATAAACGAGGTTCTTGTAAACAGAGCCGTCCCAAACTTTGGGGTGGCTGTGTCTTTTTGATTTTAATTTCCCTAAGCTATAGGACCATAAGTGGAAGTGCCCTAGGCTCTGTTGCTTTGTTTTTTAGATGTTTCAGGAAACACCATACACTTCTCCAGAGTGGCTGTTGGCAATTTACATCCCGCCCATCAGCATAACAAGGCTCCCAGTTCTCCATGGCCTGTCCGGCCTTTCTGGATTTTACACTTTTTTCAGATGGCCCTTTTGACTGGGGGGCAGTGAGACTTCATTGTAGTGCAGATTTCCTTTGCAAGCTTGCTTGGTTGGCCAAAAAGGGCGTATGCGTTTTTTCCTGAATATATTCAGGAAAAAACGCATACGCCCTTTTTGGCCAAGTGCATCATTGTGGACATTCTGTCTCTTTTCCTATGCTTTACATGCAATTCCAGTCTACCTCCTGAAATCGGATTCCTTCAATTCTGCCCCGCTTTCGAGTCCTCTTGGCAGCCTTACTTCAATATATTTTTGGACGATAGCTGTCATTTATAACTCTGCAGGTTTGTGAATTACAGTGCCCCTGAGCTCCTTTCTTCAACTCGCTTTCTTGTGAGCTGGCCGCAACACCGCAGGATTGCTTCAGGCCCTAGTGTGGTTCCGGCATGGCACGCTGAGCCTTTGGTTAATTCCTCTTCCTGGTGGGAAATGAGAGTTAAATTTGCCCATCCAGACACCTCCAGCTAGTCTCTCATTGGTTCTCCCTATTCCTGTTCATTTTCCGCAGAAATTGTAAACTGGGCCAAACAGGAGGTTAAAGGCACTGACTCTCCAAGTGGGGAGAGTGTTAGTAAAGCGTATGGAATGTTGCACCCGAGTACCAGGGGAGAAAAACTGAGACACATTTGAACACGTTTCCCGATCACATGGTGGATCATACTCTGGGTTCCACATGCATGTTTTAGCTGAAGGAAGAATCCCTTAAACCTGGAGAGTTGAGACCCATGGAATGGGTACCATGCAATATGACTTCAAAGGGTCTGCATTTGCTCACCGAACCTCACCAATCCTATCACTGCTGCGTTTATGCCGCTGTACACACGCTTGATTCTCTTTCGGAGACATAGAAATGTATAGGTTTTAAGATTCTTACTGGTCAGGTATATTCTTAGGCGTTTAATATGGGGTGTAGAGTCCACTTCGTTGAGCAAGGAGTAGCTCTTGTCTATTACATATTTGGCTTATGGAACGGTATCTGTGCTAATTTCAATCTCTGGTTTTATGCAGCACCCCAACTCACCTTTCCCCTTAAGCAAGCATAAGTTGGTTTTCTACATTTGAGACCCTGTTCTGTTTTGTAATTCAGTTCCTGTGTAGCCAAGTTTACATTCCGTGTAGTAGTGATATCTTATGATGTTTCTTTTTCTGTGTGACTTATCTCACTTAGAATCATCGTACCTGAATCCACTCATTATGCTGCTACGGGCCTGATGACATAGATTTCATTGCTGAGTGATATTGCATTGTACGTAAGTACCACCACTTCTTTATCCATTTTTCGCTTTCTGTGATATTGAACTTGTACCGTAAACGAGGTTCTTGTAAACAGAGCCATCCCAAACTTTGGGGTGGCTGTGTCTTTTTGATTTTAATTTCCCTAAGCTATAGGACCATAAGTGGAAGTGCCCTAGGCTCTGTTGCTTTGTTTTTTAGATGTTTCAGGAAACACCATACACTTCTCCAGAGTGGCTGTTGGCAATTTACATCCCGCCCATCAGCATAACAAGGCTCCCACGTCTCCATGGCCTGTCCTGCCTTTCTGGATTTTACACTTTTTTCAGATGGCCCTTTTGACCGGGGGGCAGTGAGACTTCATTGTAGTGCAGATTTCCTTTGCAAGCTTGCTTGGTTGGCCAAAAAGTGCGTATGCGTTTTTTCCTGAATATATTCAGGAAAAAACGCATACGCCCTTTTTGGCCAAGTGCATCATTGTGGACGTTCTGCCTCTTTTCCTATGCTTTACATGCAATTCCAGTCTACCTCCTGAAATCGGTTTCCTGCAATTGTGCCCCGCTTTCAAGTCCTCTTGGCAGCCTTACTTCAATATATTTTTGGACGATAGCTGTCATTTATAACTCTGCAGTTTTGTGAATTACAGTGCCTCTGAGCTCCTTTCTTCAACTCGCTTTCTTGTGAGCTGGCCGCAACACCGCAGGATTGCTTCAGGCCCTAGTGTGGTTCCGGCATGGCACGCTGAGCCTTTGGTTAATTCCTCTTCCTGGTGGGAAATGAGAGTTAAATTTGCCCGTCCAGACACCTCCAGCTAGTCTCTCACTGGTTCTCCCTATTCCTGATCATCTTCCGCAAAAATTGCAAACTGGGCCAAACAGGTGGTTAAAGGCACTGACTCTCCAAGTGGGGAGAGTGTTAGTAAAGCGTCTGGAATGTTGCACCCGAGTACCAGGGGACGAAACCTGAGACACATTTGAACATGTATCCCGATCACACGGTGGATCATACTCTGGGTTCCACATGCATGTTTTAGCTGAAGGAAGAATCCCTTAAACCTGGAGAGTTGAGACCCATGGAATGGGTACCATGCAATATGACTTCAAAGGTTCTGCATTGGCTCACCGAACCTCACCAATCCTATCACTGCTTCACTTATGCCACTGTACACATGCTTGATTCTCTTTTGGAGACATATTAATCCATAGGTTTTAAGATTCTTACTAGTCAGGTATATTCTTAGACGTTTAATATGGGTTGTTGAGTCCTCTTCGTTGAGCAAGGAGTAGCTCTTGTCTATTACATATTTGCCTTATGGAACGGTATCTGTGCTAATTTCAATCTCTGGTTTTATGCAGCACCCCAACTCACCTTTCCCCTTAAGCAAGCATAAGTTGGTTTTCTACATTTGAGATCCTGTTCTGTTTTGTAATTCAGTTCCTGTGTAGCCAAGTTTACATTCCGTGTATTAGTGATATCTTATGATGTTTCCTTTTCTGTGTGACTTATGTCACTTAGAATCATCGTACCTGAATCCACTCATTATGCTGCTACGGGCCTGATGACATAGATTTCATTCCTGAGTGATATTGCATTGTACGTAAGTACCACAACTTCTTTATCCATTTTTCACTTTCTGCGATATTGAACTTGTACCATAAACGAGATTCTTGTAAACAGAGCCGGCCCAAACTTTGGGGTGGCTGTGTCTTTTTGATTTTAATTTCCCTAAGCTATAGGACCATAAGTGGAAGTGCCCTAGGCTCTGTTGCTTTGTTTTTTAAATGTTTCAGGAAACACCATACACTTCTCCAGAGTGGCTGTTGGCAATTTACATCCCGCCCATCAGCATAACAAGGCTCCCAGTTCTCCATGGCCTGTCCTGCCTTTCTGGATTTTATACTTTTTTCAGATGGCCCTTTTGACCGGGGGGCAGTGAGACTTCATTGTACTGCAGATTTCCTTTGCAAGCTTGCTTGGTTGGCCAAAAAGGGCGTATGCGTTTTTTCCTGAATATATTCAGGAAAAAACGCATACGCCCTTTTTGGCCAAGTGCATCATTGTGGACGTTCTGCCTCTTTTCCTATGCTTTACATGCAATTCCAGTCTACCTCCTGAAATCGGATTCCTGCAATTCTGCCCCGCTTTCAAGTCCTCTTGGCAGCCTTACTTCAATATATTTTTGGACGATAGCTGTCATTTTTAACTCTGCAGGTTTGTGAATTACAGTGCCCCTGAGCTCCTTTCTTCAACTCGCTTTCTTGTGAGCTGGCCGCAACACTGCAGGATTGCTTCAGGCCCTAGTGTGGTTCCGGCATGGCACGCTGAGCCTTTGGTTAATTCCTCTTCCTGGTGGGAAATGAGAGTTAAATTTGCCCATCCAGACACCTCCAGCTAGTCTCTCATTGGTTCTCCCTATTCCTGTTCATTTTCCGCAGAAATTGCAAACTGGGCCAAACAGGAGGTTAAAGGCAGTGACTCTCCAAGTGGGGAGAGTTTTAGTAAAGCGTCTGGAATGTTGCACCCGAGTACCAGGGGACAAAAACTGAGACACATTTGAACACGTTTCCCGATCACACGGTGGATCATACTCTGGGTTCCACATGCATGTTTTAGCTGAAGGAAGAATCCCTTAAACCTGGAGAGTTGAGACCCATGGAATGGGTACCATTCAATATGACTTCAAAGGTTCTGCATTGGCTCACCGAACCTCATCAATCCTATCACTGCTGCGCTTATGCCACTGTACACACGCTTGATTCTCTTTCGGAGACATATAAATCCATAGATTTTAAGATTCTTACTAGTCAGGTATATTCTTAGACGTTTAATATGGGGTGTTGAGTCCTCTTCGTTGAGCAAGGAGTAGCTCTTGTCTATTACCTATTTGGCTTATGGAATGGTATCTGTGCTAATTTCAATCTCTGGTTTTATGCAGCACCCCAACTCACCTTTCCCCTTAAGCAAGCATAAGTTGGTTTTCTACATTTGAGATCCTGTTCTGTTTTGTAATTCAGTTCCTGTGTAGCCAAGTTTACATTCCGTGTATTAGTGATATCTTATGATGTTTCATTTTCTGTGTGACTTATTTCACTTAGAATCATCGTACCTGAATCCACTCATTATGCTGCTATGGGCCTGATGACATAGATTTCATTCCTGAGTGATATTGCATTGTACGTAAGTACCACAACTTCTTTATCCATTTTTCACTTTCTGCGATATTGAACTTGTACCATAAACGAGATTCTTGTAAACAGAGCCGGCCCAAACTTTGGGGTGGCTGTGTCTTTTTGATTTTAATTTCCCTAAGCTATAGGACCATAAGTGGAAGTGCCCTAGGCTCTGTTGCTTTGTTTTTTAGATGTTTCAGGAAACACCATACACTTCTCCAGAGTGGCTGTTGGCAATTTACATCCCGCCCATCAGCATAACAAGGCTCCCAATTCTCCATGGCCTGTCCTGCCTTTCTGGATTTTACACATTTTTCAGATGGCCCTTTTGACCGGGGGGCAGTGAGACTTCATTGTACTGCAGATTTCCTTTGCAAGCTTGCTTGGTTGGCCAAAAAGGGCGTATGCGTTTTTTCCTGAATATATTCAGGCAAAAACGCATACGCCCTTTTTGGCCAAGTGCATCATTGTGGACGTTCTGCCTCTTTTCCTATGCTTTACATGTAATTCCAGTCTACCTCCTGAAATCGGATTCCTGCAATTCTGCCCCGCTTTCGAGTCCTCTTGGCAGCCTTACTTCAATATATTTTTGGACGATAGCTGTCATTTATAACTCTGCAGGTTTGTGAATTACAGTGCCCCTGAGCTCCTTTCTTCAACTCGCTTTCTTGTGAGCTGGCCGCAACACCGCAGGGTTGCTTCAGGCCCTAGTGTGGTTCCGGCATGGCACGCTGAGCCTTTTGTTAATTCCTCTTCCTGGTGGGAAATGAGAGTTAAATTTGCCCGTCCAGACACCTCCAGCTGGTCTCTCATTGGTTCTCCCTATTCCTGTTCATTTTCCGCAGAAATTGCAAACTGGGCCAAACAGGAGGTTAAAGGCACTGACTCTCCAAGTGGAGAGAGTTTTAGTAAAGCGTCTGGAATGTTGCACCCGAGTACCAGGGGACAAAAACTGAGACACATTTGAACACGTTTCCCGATCACACGGTGGATCATACTCTGGGTTCCACATGCATGTTTTAGCTGAAGGAAGAATCCCTTAAACCTGGAGAGTTGAGACCCATGGAATGGGTACCATGCAATATGACTTCAAAGGTTCTGCATTGGCTCACCGAACCTCACCAATCCTATCACTGCTGCTTTTATGCTGCTGTACACATGCTTGATTCTCTTTTGGAGACATATAAATCCATAGGTTTTAAGATTATTACTAGTCAGGTATATTCTTAGGCGATTAATATGGGGTGTAGAGTCCACTTCGTTGAGCAAGGAGTAGCTCTTGTCTATTACATATTTGGCTTATGGAATGGTATCTGTGCTAATTTCAATCTCTGGTTTTATGCAGCACCCCAACTCACCTTTCCCCTTAAGCAAGCATAAGTTGGTTTTCTACATTTGAGATCCTGTTCTGTTTTGTAATTCAGTTCCTGTGTAGCCAAGTTTACATTCCGTGTATTAGAGATATCTTATGATGTTTCTTTTTCTGTGTGACTTATCTCACGTAGAATCATCGTACCTGAATCCACTCATTATGCTGCTATGGGCCTGATGACATAGATTTCATTGCTGAGTGATATTTCATTGTACGTAAGTACCACAACTTCTTTATCCATTTTTCGCTTTCTGTGATATTGAACTTGTACCGTAAACGAGGATCTTGTAAACAGAGCCGTCCCAAACTTTGGGGTGGCTGTGTCTTTTTGATTTTAATTTCCCTAAGCTATAGGACCATAAGTGGAAGTGCCCTAGGCTCTGTTGCTTTGTTTTTTAGATGTTTCAGGAAACACCATACACTTCTCCAGAGTGGCTGTTGGCAATTTACATCCCGCCCATCAGCATAACAAGGCTCCCAGTTCTCCATGGCCTGTCCGGCCTTTCTGGATTTTACACTTTTTTCAGATGGCCCTTTTGACTGGGGGGCAGTGAGACTTCATTGTAGTGCAGATTTCCTTTGCAAGCTTGCTTGGTTGGCCAAAAAGGGCGTATGCGTTTTTTCCTGAATATATTCAGGAAAAAACGCATACGCCCTTTTTGGCCAAGTGCATCATTGTGGACATTCTGTCTCTTTTCCTATGCTTTACATGCAATTCCAGTCTACCTCCTGAAATCGGATTCCTTCAATTCTGCCCCGCTTTCGAGTCCTCTTGGCAGCCTTACTTCAATATATTTTTGGACGATAGCTGTCATTTATAACTCTGCAGGTTTGTGAATTACAGTGCCCCTGAGCTCCTTTCTTCAACTCGCTTTCTTGTGAGCTGGCCGCAACACCGCAGGATTGCTTCAGGCCCTAGTGTGGTTCCGGCATGGCACGCTGAGCCTTTGGTTAATTCCTCTTCCTGGTGGGAAATGAGAGTTAAATTTGCCCATCCAGACACCTCCAGCTAGTCTCTCATTGGTTCTCCCTATTCCTGTTCATTTTCCGCAGAAATTGTAAACTGGGCCAAACAGGAGGTTAAAGGCACTGACTCTCCAAGTGGGGAGAGTGTTAGTAAAGCGTATGGAATGTTGCACCCGAGTACCAGGGGACAAAAACTGAGACACATTTGAACACGTTTCCCGATCACACGGTGGATCATACTCTGGGTTCCACATGCATGTTTTAGCTGAAGGAAGAATCCCTTAAACCTGGAGAGTTGAGACCCATGGAATGGCTACCATGCAATATGACTTCAAAGGGTCTGCATTTGCTCATCAAACCTCACCAATCCTATCACTGCTGCGTTTATGCCGCTGTACACATGCTTGATTCTCTTTTGGAGACATATAAATCCATAGGTTTCAAGATTCTTACTAGTCAGGTATATTCTTAGACGTTTAATATGGGGTGTTGAGTCCACTTCGTTGAGCAAGGAGTAGCTCTTGTCTATTACATATTTGGCTTATGGAACGGTATCTGTGCTAATTTCAATCTCTGGTTTTATGCAGCACCCCAACTCACCTTTCCCCTTAAGCAAGCATAAGTTGGTTTTCTACATTTGAGATCCTGTTCTGTTTTGTAATTCAGTTCCTGTGTAGCCAAGTTTACATTCCATGTATTAGTGATATCTTATGATGTTTCTTTTTCTGTGTGACTTATGTCACTTAGAATCATCGTACCTGAATCCACTCATTATGCTGCTACGGGCCTGATGACATAGATTTCATTCCTGAGTGATATTGCATTGTACGTAAATACCACAACTTCTTTATCCATTTTTCACTTTCTGCGATATTGAACTTGTACCATAAACGAGATTCTTGTAAACAGAGCCGTCCCAAACTTTGGGGTGGCTGTGTCTTTTTGATTTTAATTTCCCTAAGCTACAGGACCATAAGTGGCAGTGCCCTAGGCTCTGTTGCTTTGTTTTTTAGATGTTTCAGGAAACACCATACACTTCTCCAGAGTGGCTGTTGGCAATTTACATCCCGCCCATCAGCATAACAAGGCTCCCAGTTCTCCATGGCCTGTCCGGCCTTTCTGGATTTTACACTTTTTTCAGATGGCCCTTTTGACCGGGGGTCAGTGAGACTTCATTGTAGTGCAGATTTCCTTTGCAAGCTTGCTTGGTTGGCCAAAAAGGGCGTATGCATTTTTTTCTGAATATATTCAGGAAAAAATGCATACGCCCTTTTTGGCCAAGTGCATCATTGTGGACGTTCTGCCTCTTTTCCTATGCTTTACATGCAATTCCAGTCTACCTCCTGAAATCGGTTTCCTGCAATTCTGACCCGCTTTCAAGTCCTCTTGGCAGCCTTACTTCAATATATTTTTGGACGATAGCTGTCATTTATAACTCTGCAGGTTTGTGAATTACAGTGCCTCTGAGCTCCTTTCTTCAACTCGCTTTCTTGTGAGCTGGCCGCAACACCGCAGGATTGCTTCAGGCCCTAGTGGCGTTCCGGCATGGCACGCTGAGCCTTTGGTTAATTCCTCTTCCTGGTGGGAAATGAGAGTTAAATTTGCCCGTCCAGACACCTCCAGCTAGTCTCTCACTGGTTCTCCCTATTCCTGATCATCTTCCGCAAAAATTGCAAACTGGGCCAAACAGGTGGTTAAAGGCACTGACTCTCCAAGTGGGGAGAGTGTTAGTAAAGCGTCTGGAATGTTGCACCCGAGTACCAGGGGACGAAACCTGAGACACATTTGAACACGTATCCCGATCACACGGTGGATCATACTCTGGGTTCCACATGCATGTTTTAGCTGAAGGAAGAATCCCTTAAACCTGGAGGGTTGAGACCCATGGAATGGGTACCATGCAATATGACTTCAAAGGTTCTGCATTGGCTCACCGAACCTCACCAATCCTATCACTGCTGCACTTATGCCACTGTACACATGCTTGATTCTCTTTTGGAGACATATTAATCCATAGGTTTTAAGATTCTTACTAGTCAGGTATATTCTTAGACGTTTAATATGGGTTGTTGAGTCCTCTTCGTTGAGCAAGGAGTAGCTCTTGTCTATTACATATTTGCCTTATGGAACGGTATCTGTGCTAATTTCAATCTCTGGTTTTATGCAGCACCCCAACTCACCTTTCCCCTTAAGCAAGCATAAGTTGGTTTTCTACATTTGAGACCTTGTTCTGTTTTGTAATTCAGTTCCTGTGTAGCCAAGTTTACATTCCGTGTATTAGTGATATCTTATGATGTTTCATTTTCTGTGTGACTTATCTCACTTAGAATCATCGTACCTGAATCCACTCATTTTGCTGCTATGGGCCTGATGACATAGATTTCATTGCTGAGTGATATTGCATTGTACGTAAGTACCACAACTTCTTTATCCATTTTTCGCTTTCTGTGATATTGAACTTGTACCGTAAACGAGGTTCTTGTAAACAGAGCCGTCCCAAACTTTGGGGTGGCTGTGTCTTTTTGATTTTAATTTCCCTAAGCTATAGGACCATAAGTGGAAGTGCCCTAGGCTCTGTTGCTTTGTTTTTTAGATGTTTCAGGAAACACCATACACTTCTCCAGAGTGGCTGTTGGCAATTTACATCCCGCCCATCAGCATAACAAGGCTCCCAGTTCTCCATGGCCTGTCCGGCCTTTCTGGATTTTACACTTTTTTCGGATGGCCCTTTTGACTGGGGGGCAGTGAGACTTCATTGTAGTGCAGATTTCCTTTGCAAGCTTGCTTGGTTGGCCAAAAAGGGCGTATGGGTTTTTTCCTGAATATATTCAGGAAAAAACGCATACGCCCTTTTTGGCCAAGTGCATCATTGTGGACATTCTGTCTCTTTTCCTATGCTTTACATACAATTCCAGTCTACCTCCTGAAATCGGATTCCTGCAATTCTGCCCCGCTTTCGAGTCCTCTTGGCAGCCTTACTTCAATATATTTTTGGACGATAGCTGTCATTTATAACTCTGCAGGTTTGTGAATTACAGTGCCCCTGAGCTCCTTTCTTCAACTCGCTTTCTTGTGAGCTGGCCGCAACACCGCAGGGTTGCTTCAGGCCCTAGTGTGGTTCCGGAATGGCACGCTGAGCCTTTGGTTAATTCCTCTTCCTGGTGGGAAATGAGAGTTACATTTGCCCATCCAGATACCTCCAGCTAGTCTCTCATTGGTTCTCCCTATTCCTGTTCATTTTCCGCAGAAATTGCAAACTGGGCCAAACAGGAGGTTAAAGGCACTGACTCTCCAAGTGGGGAGAGTTTTAGTAAAGCGTCTGGAATGTTGCACCCAAGTACCAGCGGAGAAAATCTGAGACACATTTGAACACGTTTCCCGATCACACGGTGGATCATACTCTGGGTTCCACATGCATGTTTTAGCTGAAGGAAGAATCCCTTAAACCTGGAGAGTTGAGACCCATGGAATGGCTAGCATGTAATATGACTTCAAAGGGTCTGCATTTGCTCATCAAACCTCACCAATCCTATCACTGCTGCGTTTATGCCGCTGTACACATGCTTGATTCTCTTTTGGAGACATATAAATCCATAGGTTTTAAGATTATTACTAGTCAGGTATATTCTTAGGCGATTAATATGGGGTGTAGAGTCCACTTCGTTGAGCAAGGAGTAGCTCTTGTCTATTACATATTTGGCTTATGGAATGGTATCTGTGCTAATTTCAATCTCTGGTTTTATGCAGAACCCCAACTCACCTTTCCCCTTAAGCAAGCATAAGTTGGTTTTCTACATTTGAGACCGTGTTCTGTTTTGTAATTCAGTGTCTGTGTAGCCAAGTTTTCATTCCGTGTAGTAGTGATATCTTATGATGTTTCTTTTTCTGTGTGACTTATCTCACTTAGAATCATCGTACCTGAATCCACTCATTATGCTGCTATGGGCCTGATGACATAGATTTCATTGCTGAGTGATATTGCATTGTACGTAAGTACCACAACTTCTTTATCCATTTTTCGCTTTCTGTGATATTGAACTTGTACCGTAAACGAGGTTCTTGTAAACAGAGCCATCCCAAACTTTGGGGTGGCTGTGTTTTTTTGATTTTAATTTCCCTAAGCTATACGACCATAAGTGGAAGTGCCCTAGGCTCTGTTGCTTTGTTTTTTAGATGTTTCAGGAAACACCATACACTTCTCCAGAGTGGCTGTTGGCAATTTACATCCCGCCCATCAGCATAACAAGGCTCCCAGTTCTCCATGGCCTGTCCGGGCTTTCTGGATTTTAAACTTTTTTCAGATGGCCCTTTTGACTGGGGGGCAGTGAGACTTCATTGTAGTGCAGATTTCCTTTGCAAGCTTGCTTGGTTGGCCAAAAAGGGCGTATGCGTTTTTTCCTGAATATATTCAGGAAAAAACGCATACGCCCTTTTTGGCCAAGTGCATCATTGTGGACGTTCTGCCTCTTTTCCTATGCTTTACATGCAATTCCAGTCTACCTCCTGAAATCGGTTTCCTGCAATTCTGTCCCGCTTTCAAGTCCTCTTGGCAGCCTTACTTCAATATATTTTTGGACGATAGCTGTCATTTTTAACTCTGCAGGTTTGTGAATTACAGTGCCCCTGAGCTCCTTTCTTCAACTCGCTTTCTTGTGAGCTGGCCGCAACACCGCAGGATTGCTTCAGGCCCTAGTGTGGTTCCGGCATGGCACGCTGAGCCTTTGGTTAATTCCTCTTCCTGGTGGGAAATGAGAGTTACATTTGCCCGTCCAGACACCTCCAGCTAGTCTCTCATTGGTTCTCCCTATTCCTGTTCATTTTCCGCAGAAATTGCAAACTGGGCCAAACAGGAGGTTAAAGGCACTGACTCTCCAAGTGGGGAGAGTTTTAGTAAAGCGTCTGGAATGTTGCACCCAAGTACCAGCGGAGAAAATCTGAGACACATTTGAACACTTTTCCCGATCACATGGTGGATCATACTCTGGGTTCCACATGCATGTTTTAGCTGAAGGAAGAATCCCTTAAACCTGGAGAGTTGAGACCCATGGAATGGCTAGCATGCAATATGACTTCAAAGGGTCTGCATTTGCTCATCAAACCTCACCAATCCTATCACTGCTGCGTTTATGCCGCTGTACACATGCTTGATTCTCTTTTGGAGACATATAAATCCATAGGTTTTAAGATTATTACTAGTCAGGTATATTCTTAGGCGATTAATATGGGGTGTAGAGTCCACTTCGTTGAGCAAGGAGTAGCTCTTGTCTATTACATATTTGGCTTATGGAATGGTATCTGTGCTAATTTCAATCTCTGGTTTTATGCAGAACCCCAACTCACCTTTCCCCTTAAGCAAGCATAAGTTGGTTTTCTACATTTGAGACCGTGTTCTGTTTTGTAATTCAGTTTCTGTGTAGCCAAGTTTTCATTCCGTGTAGTAGTGATAACTTATGATGTTTCTTTTTCTGTGTGACTTATCTCACTTAGAATCATCGTACCTGAATCCACTCATTATGCTGCTACGGGCCTGATGATATAGATTTCATTACTGAGTGATATTGCATTGTACGTAAGTACCACAAATTCTTTATCCATTTTTCACCTTCTGTGATATTGAATTTGTACTGTAAATGAGGTTCTTGTAAACAGAGCCATCCCAAACTTTGGGGTGGCTGTGTCTTTTTGATTTTAATTTCCCTAAGCTATAGGACCATAAGTGGAAGTGCCCTAGGCTCTGTTGCTTTGTTTTTTAGATGTTTCAGGAAACACCATACACTTCTCCAGAGTGGCTGTTGGCAATTTACATCCCGCCCATCAGCATAACAAGGCTCCCAGTTCTCCATGGCCTGTCCGGGCTTTCTGGATTTTAAACTTTTTTCAGATGGCCCTTTTGACCGGGGGGCAGTGAGACTTCATTGTAGTGCAGATTTCCTTTGCAAGCTTGCTTAGTTGGCCAAAAAGCGCGTATGCGTTTTTTCCTGAATATATTCAGGAAAAAACGCATACGCCCTTTTTGGCCAAGTGCATCATTGTGGACATTCTGTCTCTTTTCCTATGCTTTACATGCAATTCCAGTCTACCTCCTGAAATCGGATTCCTTCAATTCTGCCCCGCTTTCGAGTCCTCTTGGCAGCCTTACTTCAATATATTTTTGGACGATAGCTGTCATTTATAACTCTGCAGGTTTGTGAATTACAGTGCCCCTGAGCTCCTTTCTTCAACTCGCTTTCTTGTGAGCTGGCCACAACACCGCAGGATTGCTTCAGGCCCTAGTGTGGTTCTGGCATGGCACGCAGAGCCTTTGGTTAATTCCTCTTCCTGGTTGGAAATGAGAGTTAAATTTGCCCATCCAGACACCTCCAGCTAGTCTCTCATTGGTTCTCCCTATTCCTGTTCATTTTCCGCAGAAATTGCAAACTGGGCCAAACAGGAGGTTAAAGGCACTGACTCTCCAAGTGGGGAGAGTGTTAGTAAAGCATCTGGAATGTTGCACCCGAGTACCAGGGGACAAAAACTGAGACACATTTGAACACGTTTCCCGATCACACGGTGGATCATACTCTGGGTTCCACATGCATGTTTTAGCTGAAGGAAGAATCCCTTAAACCTGGAGAGTTGAGACCCATGGAATGGGTACCATGCAATATGACTTCAAAGGGTCTGCATTTGCTCATCAAAACTCACCAATCCTATCACTGCTGCGTTTATGCCGCTGTACACATGCTTGATTCTCTTTTGGAGACATATAAATCCATAGGTTTCAAGATTCTTACTAGTCAGGTATATTCTTAGGTGATTAATATGGGGTGTAGAGTCCACTTCGTTGAGCAAGGAGTAGCTCTTGTCTATTACATATTTGGCTTATGGAATGGTATCTGTGCTAATTTCAATCTCTGGTTTTATGCAGAACCCCAACTCACCTTTCCCCTTAAGCAAGCATAAGTTGGTTTTCTACATTTGAGACCGTGTTCTGTTTTGTAATTCAGTTTCTGTGTAGCCAAGTTTACATTCCGTGTAGTAGTGATATCTTATGATGTTTCTTTTTCTGTGTGACTTATCTCACTTAGAATCATCGTACCTGAATCCACTCATTATGCTGCTACGGGCCTGATGATATAGATTTCATTGCTGAGTGATATTGCATTGTACGTAAGTACCACAAATTCTTTATCCATTTTTCACCTTCTGTGATATTGAATTTGTACTGTAAATGAGGTTCTTGTAAACAGAGCCGTCCCAAACTTTGGGGTGGCTGTGTCTTTTTGATTTTAATTTCCCTAAGCTATAGGACCATAAGTGGAAGTGCCCTAGGCTCTGTTGCTTTGTTTTTTAGATGTTTCAGGAAACACCATACACTTCTGCAGAGTGGCTGTTGGCAATTTACATCCCGCCCATCAGCATAACAAGGCTCCCAGTTCTCCATGGCCTGTCCTCCCTTTCTGGATTTTACACTTTTTTCAGATGGCCCTTTTGACCGGGGGGCAGTGAGACTTCATGGTAGTGCAGATTTCCTTTGCAAGCTTGCTTGGTTGGCCAAAAAGGGCGTATGCGTTTTTTCCTGAATATATTCAGGAAAAAACGCATACGCCCTTTTTGGCCAAGTGCATCATTGTGGACGTTCTGCCTCTTTTCCTATGCTTTACATGCAATTCCAGTCTACCTCCTAAAATCGGTTTCCTGCAATCCTGCCCCGCTTTCAAGTCCTCTTGGCAGCCTTACTTCAATATATTTTTGGACGATAGCTGTCATTTTTAACTCTGCATGTTTGTGAATTACAGTGACCCTCAGCTCCTTTCTTCAACTCGCTTTCTTGTGAGCTGGCCACAACACCGCAGGATTGCTTCAGGCCCTAGTGTCGTTCCGGCATGGCACGCTGAGCCTTTGGTTAATTCCTCTTCCTGGTGGGAAATGAGAGTTAAATTTGCCCGTCCAGACACCTCCATCTAGTCTCTCATTGGTTCTCCCTATTCCTGTTCATTTTCCGCAGAAATTGCAAACTGGGCCAAACAGGAGGTTAAAGGCACTGACTCTCCAAGTGGAGAGAGTGTTAGTAAAGCGTCTGGAATGTTGCACCCGAGTACCAGGGGACAAAAACTGAGACACATTTGAACACGTTTCCCGATCACACGGTGGATCATACTCTGGGTTCCACATGCATGTTTTAGCTGAAGGAAGAATCCCTTAAACCTGGAGAGTTGAGACCCATGGAATGGGTACCATGCAATATGACTTCAAAGGTTCTGCATTGGCTCACCGAACCTCACCAATCCTATTACTGCTGCATTTATGCCTCTGTAGACACGCTTGATTCTCTTTCGGAGACATATAAATCCATAGGTTTTAAGATACTTACTAGTCAGGTATATTCTTAGGCATTTAATATGGGGTGTTGAGTCCACTTTGTTGAGCAAGGAGTAGCTCTTGTCTATTATCTATTTGGCTTATGGAATGGTATCTGTGCTAATTTCAATCTCTGGTTTTATGCAGCACCCCAACTCACCTTTCCCCTTAAGCAAGCATAAGTTGGTTTTCTACATTTGAGATCCTGTTCTGTTTTGTAATTCAGTTCCTGTGTAGCCAAGTTTACATTCCGTGTATTAGTGATATCTTATGATGTTTCTTTTTCTGTGTGACTTATGTCACTTAGAATCATCGTACCTGAATCCACTCATTATGCTGCTACGGGCCTGATGACATAGATTTCATTCCTGAGTGATATTGCATTGTACGTAAGTACCACAACTTCTTTATCCATTTTTCACTTTCTGCGATATTGAACTTGTACCATAAACGAGATTCTTGTAAACAGAGCCGGCCCAAACTTTGGGGTGGCTGTGTCTTTTTGATTTTAATTTCCCTAAGCTATAGGACCATAAGTGGAAGTGCCCTAGGCTCTGTTGCTTTGTTTTTTAGATGTTTCAGGAAACACCATACACTTCTCCAGAGTGGCTGTTGGCAATTTACATCCCGCCCATCAGCATAACAAGGCTCCCACGTCTCCATGGCCTGTCCTGCCTTTCTGGATTTTATACTTTTTTCAGATGGCCCTTTTGACCGGGGGGCAGTGAGACTTCATTGTACTGCAGATTTCCTTTGCAAGCTTGCTTGGTTGGCCAAAAAGGGCGTATGCGTTTTTTCCTGAATATATTCAGGAAAAAACGCATACGCCATTTTTGGCCAAGTGCATCATTGTGGACGTTCTGCCTCTTTTCCTATGCTTTACATGCAATTCCAGTCTACGTCCTGAAATCGGATTCCTGCAATTCTGCCCCGCTTTCAAGTCCTCTTGGCAGCCTTACTTCAATATATTTTTGGACGATAGCTGTCATTTTTAACACTGCAGGTTTGTGAATTACAGTGCCCCTGAGCTCCTTTCTTCAACTCGCTTTCTTGTGAGCTGGCCGCAACACCGCAGGATTGCTTCAGGCCCTAGTGTGGTTCTGGCATGGCACGCTGAGCCTTTGGTTAATTCCTCTTCCTGGTGGGAAATGAGAGTTAAATTTGCCCATCCAGACACCTCCAGCTAGTCTCTCATTGGTTCTCCCTATTCCTGTTCATTTTCCGCAGAAATTGCAAACTGGGCCAAACAGGAGGTTAAAGGCAGTGACTCTCCAAGTGGGGAGAGTTTTAGTAAAGCGTCTGGAATGTTGCACCCGAGTACCAGGGGACAAAAACTGAGACACATTTGAACACGTTTCCCGATCACACGGTGGATCATACTCTGGGTTCCACATGCATGTTTTAGCTGAAGGAAGAATCCCTTAAACCTGGAGAGTTGAGACCCATGGAATGGGTACCATGCAATATGACTTCAAAGGTTCTGCATTGGCTCACCGAACCTCATCAATCCTATCACTGCTGCGCTTATGCCACTGTACACACGCTTGATTCTCTTTTGGAGACATATAAATCCATAGATTTTAAGATTCTTACTAGTCAGGTATATTCTTAGACGTTTAATATGGGGTGTTGAGTCCTCTTCGTTGAGCAAGGAGTAGCTCTTGTCTATTACCTATTTGGCTTATGGAACGGTATCTGTGCTAATTTCAATCTCTGGTTTTATGCAGCACCCCAACTCACCTTTCCCCTTAAGCAAGCATAAGTTGGTTTTCTACATTTGAGATCCTGTTCTGTTTTGTAATTCAGTTCCTGTGTAGCCAAGTTTACATTCCGTGTATTAGTGATATCTTATGATGTTTCTTTTTCTGTGTGACTTATTTCACTTAGAATCATCGTACCTGAATCCACTCATTATGCTGCTACGGGCCTGATGACATAGATTTCATTCCTGAGTGATATTGCATTGTACGTAAGTACCACAACTTCTTTATCCATTTTTCACTTTCTGCGATATTGAACTTGTACCATAAACGAGATTCTTGTAAACAGACCCGGCCCAAACTTTGGGGTGGCTGTGTCTTTTTGATTTTAATTTCCCTAAGCTATAGGACCATAAGTGGAAGTGCCCTAGGCTCTGTTGCTTTGTTTTTTAGATGTTTCAGGAAACACCATACACTTCTCCAGAGTGGCTGTTGGCAATTTACATCCCGCCCATCAGCATAACAAGGCTCCCAATTCTCCATGGCCTGTCCTGCCTTTCTGGATTTTACACATTTTTCAGATGGCCCTTTTGACCGGGGGGCAGTGAGACTTCATTGTACTGCAGATTTCCTTTGCAAGCTTGCTTGGTTGGCCAAAAAGGGCGTATGCGTTTTTTCCTGAATATATTCAGGAAAAAACGCATACGCCCTTTTTGGCCAAGTGCATCATTGTGGACGTTCTGCCTCTTTTCCTATGCTTTACATGCAATTCCAGTCTACCTCCTGAAATCGGATTCCTGCAATTCTGCCCCGCTTTCGAGTCCTCTTGGCAGCCTTACTTCAATATATTTTTGGACGATAGCTGTCATTTATAACTCTGCAGGTTTGTGAATTACAGTGCCCCTGAGCTCCTTTCTTCAACTCGCTTTCTTGTGAGCTGGCCGCAACACCGCAGGATTGCTTCAGGCCCTAGTGTGGTTCCGGCATGGCACACTGAGCCTTTGGTTAATTCCTCTTCCTGGTGGGAAATGAGAGTTAAATTTGCCCGTCCAGACACCTCCATCTAGTCTCTCATTGGTTCTCCCTATTCCTGTTCATTTTCCGCAGAAATTGCAAACTGGGCCAAACAGGAGGTTAAAGGCACTGACTCTCCAAGTGGAGAGAGTGTTAGTAAAGCGTCTGGAATGTTGCACCCGAGTACCAGGGGACAAAAACTGAGACACATTTGAACACGTTTCCCGATCACACGGTGGATCATACTCTGGGTTCCACATGCATGTTTTAGCTGAAGGAAGAATCCCTTAAACCTGGAGAGTTGAGACCCATGGAATGGGTACCATGCAATATGACTTCAAAGGTTCTGCATTGGCTCACCGAACCTCACCAATCCTATTACTGCTGCATTTATGCCTCTGTAGACACGCTTGATTCTCTTTCGGAGACATATAAATCCATAGGTTTTAAGATACTTACTAGTCAGGTATATTCTTAGGCATTTAATATGGGGTGTTGAGTCCACTTTGTTGAGCAAGGAGTAGCTCTTGTCTATTATCTATTTGGCTTATGGAATGGTATCTGTGCTAATTTCAATCTCTGGTTTTATGCAGCACCCCAACTCACCTTTCCCCTTAAGCAAGCATAAGTTGGTTTTCTACATTTGAGATCCTGTTCTGTTTTGTAATTCAGTTCCTGTGTAGCCAAGTTTACATTCCGTGTATTAGTGATATCTTATGATGTTTCTTTTTCTGTGTGACTTATGTCACTTAGAATCATCGTATCTGAATCCACTCATTATGCTGCTACGGGCCTGATGACATAGATTTCATTCCTGAGTGATATTGCATTGTACGTAAGTACCACAACTTCTTTATCCATTTTTCACTTTCTGCGATATTGAACTTGTACCATAAACGAGATTCTTGTAAACAGAGCCGGCCCAAACTTTGGGGTGGCTGTGTCTTTTTGATTTTAATTTCCCTAAGCTATAGGACCATAAGTGGAAGTGCCCTAGGCTCTGTTGCTTTGTTTTTTAGATGTTTCAGGAAACACCATACACTTCTCCAGAGTGGCTGTTGGCAATTTACATCCCGCCCATCAGCATAACAAGGCTCCCAATTCTCCATGGCCTGTCCTGCCTTTCTGGATTTTACACATTTTTCAGATGGCCCTTTTGACCGGGGGGCAGTGAGACTTCATTGTACTGCAGATTTCCTTTGCAAGCTTGCTTGGTTGGCCAAAAAGGGCGTATGCGTTTTTTCCTGAATATATTCAGGAAAAAACGCATACGCCCTTTTTGGCCAAGTGCATCATTGTGGACGTTCTGCCTCTTTTCCTATGCTTTACATGCAATTCCAGTCTACCTCCTGAAATCGGATTCCTGCAATTCTGCCCCGCTTTCGAGTCCTCTTGGCAGCCTTACTTCAATATATTTTTGGACGATAGCTGTCATTTATAACTCTGCAGGTTTGTGAATTACAGTGCCCCTGAGCTCCTTTCTTCAACTCGCTTTCTTGTGAGCGGGCCGCAACACCGCAGGATTGCTTCAGGCCCTAGTGTGGTTCCGGCATGGCACACTGAGCCTTTGGTTAATTCCTCTTCCTGGTGGGAAATGAGAGTTAAATTTGCCCGTCCAGACACCTCCATCTAGTCTCTCATTGGTTCTCCCTATTCCTGTTCATTTTCCGCAGAAATTGCAAACTGGGCCAAACAGGAGGTTAAAGGCACTGACTCTCCAAGTGGAGAGAGTGTTAGTAAAGCGTCTGGAATGTTGCACCCGAGTACCAGGGGACAAAAACTGAGACACATTTGAACACGTTTCCCGATCACACGGTGGATCATACTCTGGGTTCCACATGCATGTTTTAGCTGAAGGAAGAATCCCTTAAACCTGGAGAGTTGAGACCCATGGAATGGGTACCATGCAATATGACTTCAAAGGTTCTGCATTGGCTCACCGAACCTCACCAATCCTATTACTGCTGCATTTATGCCTCTGTAGACACGCTTGATTCTCTTTCGGAGACATATAAATCCATAGGTTTTAAGATACTTACTAGTCAGGTATATTCTTAGGCATTTAATATGGGGTGTTGAGTCCACTTTGTTGAGCAAGGAGTAGCTCTTGTCTATTATCTATTTGGCTTATGGAATGGTATCTGTGCTAATTTCAATCTCTGGTTTTATGCAGCACCCCAACTCACCTTTCCCCTTAAGCAAGCATAAGTTGGTTTTCTACATTTGAGATCCTGTTCTGTTTTGTAATTCAGTTCCTGTGTAGCCAAGTTTACATTCCGTGTATTAGTGATATCTTATGATGTTTCTTTTTCTGTGTGACTTATGTCACTTAGAATCATCGTACCTGAATCCACTCATTATGCTGCTACGGGCCTGATGACATAGATTTCATTCCTGAGTGATATTGCATTGTACGTAAGTACCACAACTTCTTTATCCATTTTTCACTTTCTGCGATATTGAACTTGTACCATAAACGAGATTCTTGTAAACAGAGCCGGCCCAAACTTTGGGGTGGCTGTGTCTTTTTGATTTTAATTTCCCTAAGCTATAGGACCATAAGTGGAAGTGCCCTAGGCTCTGTTGCTTTGTTTTTTAGATGTTTCAGGAAACACCATACACTTCTCCAGAGTGGCTGTTGGCAATTTACATCCCGCCCATCAGCATAACAAGGCTCCCAGTTCTCCATGGCCTGTCCTGCCTTTCTGGATTTTATACTTTTTTCAGATGGCCCTTTTGACCGGGGGGCAGTGAGACTTCATTGTAGTGCAGATTTCCTTTGCAAGCTTGCTTGGTTGGCCAAAAAGGGCGTATGCGTTTTTTCCTGAATATATTCAGGAAAAAACGCATACGCCCTTTTTGGCCAAGTGCATCATTGTGGACGTTCTGCCTCTTTTCCTATGCTTTACATGCAATTCCAGTCTACGTCCTGAAATCGGATTCCTGCAATTCTGCCCCGCTTTCAAGTCCTCTTGGCAGCCTTACTTCAATATATTTTTGGACGATAGCTGTCATTTTTAACTCTGCAGGTTTGTGAATTACAGTGCCCCTGAGCTCCTTTCTTCAACTCGCTTTCTTGTGAGCTGGCCGCAACACCGCAGCATTGCTTCAGGCCCTAGTGTGGTTCCGGCATGGCACGCTGAGCCTTTGGTTAATTCCTCTTCCTGGTGGGAAATGAGAGTTAAATTTGCCCATCCAGACACCTCCAGCTAGTCTCTCATTGGTTCTCCCTATTCCTGTTCATTTTCCACAGAAATTGCAAACTGGGCCAAACAGGAGGTTAAAGGCAGTGACTCTCCAAGTGGGGAGAGTTTTAGTAAAGCGTCTGGAATGTTGCACCCGAGTACCAGGGGACAAAAACTGAGACACATTTGAACACGTTTCCCGATCACACGGTGGATCATACTCTGGGTTCCACATGCATGTTTTAGCTGAAGGAAGAATCCCTTAAACCTGGAGAGTTGAGACCCATGGAATGGGTACCATTCAATATGACTTCAAAGGTTCTGCATTGGCTCACCGAACCTCATCAATCCTATCACTGCTGCGCTTATGCCACTGTACACACGCTTGATTCTCTTTCGGAGACATATAAATCCATAGATTTTAAGATTCTTACTAGTCAGGTATATTCTTAGACGTTTAATATGGGGTGTTGAGTCCTCTTCGTTGAGCAAGGAGTAGCTCTTGTCTATTACCTATTTGGCTTATGGAATGGTATCTGTGCTAATTTCAATCTCTGGTTTTATGCAGCACCCCAACTCACCTTTCCCCTTAAGCAAGCATAAGTTGGTTTTCTACATTTGAGATCCTGTTCTGTTTTGTAATTCAGTTCCTGTGTAGCCAAGTTTACATTCCGTGTATTAGTGATATTTTATGATGTTTCTTTTTCTGTGTGACTTATCTCACTTAGAATCATCGTACCTGAATCCACTCATTATGCTGCTATGGGCCTGATGACATAGATTTCATTGCTGAGTGATATTGCATTGTACGTAAGTACCACAACTTCTTTATCCATTTTTCGCTTTCTGTGATATTGAACTTGTACCGTAAACGAGGTTCTTGTAAACAGAGCCGTCCCAAACTTTGGGGTGGCTGTGTCTTTTTGATTTTAATTTCCCTAAGCTATAGGACCATAAGTGGAAGTGCCCTAGGCTCTGTTGCTTTGTTTTTTAGATGTTTCAGGAAACACCATACACTTCTCCAGAGTGGCTGTTGGCAATTTACATCCCGCCCATCAGCATAACAAGGCTCCCAGTTCTCCATGGCCTGTCCGGCCTTTCTGGATTTTACACATTTTCAGATGGCCCTTTTGACTGGGGGGCAGTGAGACTTCATTGTAGTGCAGATTTCCTTTGCAAGCTTGCTTGGTTGGCCAAAAAGGGCGTATGCGTTTTTTCCTGAATATATTCAGGAAAAAACGCATACGCCCTTTTTGGCCAAGTGCATCATTGTGGACGTTCTGTCTCTTTTCCTATGCTTTACATGCAATTCCAGTCTACCTCCTGAAATCAGATTCCTTCAATTCTGCCCCGCTTTCGAGTCCTCTTGGCAGCCTTACTTCAATATATTTTTGGACGATAGCTGTCATTTATAACTCTGCAGGTTTGTGAATTACAGTGCCCCTGAGCTCCTTTCTTCAACTCGCTTTCTTGTGAGCTGGCCGCAACACCGCAGGATTGCTTCAGGCCCTAGTGTGGTTCCGGCATGGCACGCTGAGCCTTTGGTTAATTCCTCTTCCTGGTGGGAAATGAGAGTTAAATTTGCCCATCCAGACACCTCCAGCTAGTCTCTCATTGGTTCTCCCTATTCCTGTTCATTTTCCGCAGAAATTGTAAACTGGACCAAACAGGAGGTTAAAGGCACTGACTCTCCAAGTGGGGAGAGTGTTAGTAAAGCGTATGGAATGTTGCACCCGAGTACCAGAGGACAAAAACTGAGAGACATTTGAACACGTTTCCCGATCACACGGTGGATCATACTCTGGGTTCCACATGCATGTTTTAGCTGAAGGAAGAATCCCTTAAACCTGGAGAGTTGAGACCCATGGAATGGCTACCATGCAATATGACTTCAAAGGGTCTGCATTTGCTCATCAAACCTCACCAATCCTATCACTGCTGCGTTTATGCCGCTGTACACATGCTTGATTCTCTTTTGGAGACATATAAATCCATAGGTTTTAAGATTATTACTAGTCAGGTATATTCTTAGGCGATTAATATGGGGTGTAGAGTCCACTTCGTTGAGCAAGGAGTAGCTCTTGTCTATTACATATTTGGCTTATGGAATGGTATCTGTGCTAATTTCAATCTCTGGTTTTATGCAGAACCCCAACTCACCTTTCCCCTTAAGCAAGCATAAGTTGGTTTTCTACATTTGAGACCGTGTTCTGTTTTGTAATTCAGTTTCTGTGTAGCCAAGTTTACATTCCGTGTAGTAGTGATATCTTATGATGTTTCTTTTTCTGTGTGACTTATCTCACTTAGAATCATCGTACCTGAATCCACTCATTATGCTGCTACGGGCCTGATGATATAGATTTCATTGCTGAGTGATATTGCATTGTACGTAAGTACCACAAATTCTTTATCCATTTTTCACCTTCTGTGATATTGAATTTGTACTGTAAATGAGGTTCTTGTAAACAGAGCCGTCCCAAACTTTGGGGTGGCTGTGTCTTTTTGATTTTAATTTCCCTAAGCTATAGGACCATAAGTGGAAGTGCCCTAGGCTCTGTTGCTTTGTTTTTTAGATGTTTCAGGAAACACCATACACTTCTCCAGAGTGGCTGTTGGCAATTTACATCCCGCCCATCAGCATAACAAGGCTCCCAGTTCTCCATGGCCTGTCCTGCCTTTCTGGATTTTACACTTTTTTCAGATGGCCCTTTTGACCGGGGTGCAGTGAGACTTCATTGTAGTGCAGATTTCCTTTGCAAGCTTGCTTGGTTGGCCAAAAAGGGCGTATGCGTTTTTTCCTGAATATATTCAGGAAAAAACGCATACGCCCTTTTTGGCCAAGTGCATCATTGTGGACGTTCTGCCTCTTTTCCTATGCTTTACATGCAATTCCAGTCTACCTCCTGAAATCGGTTTCCTGCAATCCTGCCCCGCTTTCAAGTCCTCTTGGCAGCATTACTTCAATATATTTTTGGACGATAGCTGTCATTTTTAACTCTGCAGGTTTGTGAATTACAGTGCCCCTGAGCTCCTTTCTTCAACTCACTTTCTTGTGAGCTGGCCGCAACACCGCAGGATTCCTTCAGGCCCTAGTGTGGTTCTGGCATGGCACGCTGAGCCTTTGGTTAATTCCTCTTCCTGGTGGGAAATGAGAGTTAAATTTGCCCATCCAGACACCTCCAGCTAGTCTCTCATTGGTTCTCCCTATTCCTGTTCATTTTCCGCAGAAATTGCAAACTGGGCCAAACAGGAGGTTAAAGGCAGTGACTCTCCAAGTGGGGAGAGTGTTAGTAAAGCATCTGGAATGTTGCACCCGAGTACCAGGGGACAAAAACTGAGACACATTTGAACACGTTTCCCGATCACACGGTGGATCATACTCTGGGTTCCACATGCATGTTTTAGCTGAAGGAAGAATCCCTTAAACCTGGAGAGTTGAGACCCATGGAATGGCTACCATGCAATATGACTTCAAAGGGTCTGCATTTGCTCATCAAACCTCACCAATCCTATCACTGCTGCGTTTATGCCGCTGTACACATGCTTGATTCTCTTTTGGAGACATATAAATCCATAGGTTTTAAGATTATTACTAGTCAGGTATATTCTTAGGCGATTAATATGGGGTGTAGAGTCCACTTCGTTGAGCAAGGAGTAGCTCTTGTCTATTACATATTTGGCTTATGGAACGGTATCTGTGCTAATTTCAATCTCTGGTTTTATGCAGCACCCCAACTCACCTTTCCCCTTAAGCAAGCATAAGTTGGTTTTCTACATTTGAGATCCTGTTCTGTTTTGTAATTCAGTTCCTGTGTAGCCAAGTTTACATTCCGTGTATTAGTGATATCTTATGATGTTTCTTTTTCTGTGTGACTTATGTCACTTAGAATCATCGTACCTGAATCCACTCATTATGCTGCTACGGGCCTGATGACATAGATTTCATTCCTGAGTGATATTGCATTGTACGTAAGTACCACAACTTCTTTATCCATTTTTCACTTTCTGCGATATTGAACTTGTACCATAAACGAGATTCTTGTAAACAGAGCCGGCCCAAACTTTGGGGTGGCTGTGTCTTTTTGATTTTAATTTCCCTAAGCTATAGGACCATAAGTGGAAGTGCCCTAGGCTCTGTTGCTTTGTTTTTTAGATGTTTCAGGAAACACCATACACTTCTCCAGAGTGGCTGTTGGCAATTTACATCCCGCCCATCAGCATAACAAGGCTCCCAGTTCTCCATGGCCTGTCCTGCCTTTCTGGATTTTACACATTTTTCAGATGGCCCTTTTGACCGGGGGGCAGTGAGACTTCATGGTAGTGCAGATTTCCTTTGCAAGCTTGCTTGGTTGGCCAAAAAGGGCGTATGCGTTTTTTCCTGAATATATTCAGGAAAAAACGCATACGCCCTTTTTGGCCAAGTGCATCATTGTGGACGTTCTGCCTCTTTTCCTATGCTTTACATGCAATTCCAGTCTACCTCCTGAAATCGGATTCCTGCAATTCTGCCCCGCTTTCGAGTCCTCTTGGAAGCCTTACTTCAATATATTTTTGGACGATAGCTGTCATTTATAACTCTGCAGGTTTGTGAATTACAGTGCCCCTGAGCTCCTTTCTTCAACTCGCTTTCTTGTGAGCTGGCCGCAACACCGCAGGATTGCTTCAGGCCCTAGTGTGGTTCCGGCATGGCACGCTGAGCCTTTGGTTAATTCCTCTTCCTGGTGGGAAATGAGAGTTAAATTTGCCCGTCCAGACACCTCCAGCTAGTCTCTCATTGGTTCTCCCTATTCCTGTTCATTTTCCGCAGAAATGGCAAACTGGGCCAAACAGGAGGTTAAAGGCACTGACTCTCCAAGTGGAGAGAGTTTTAGTAAAGCGTCTGGAATGTTGCACCCGAGTACCAGGGGACAAAAACTGAGACACATTTGAACACGTTTCCCGATCACACGGTGGATCATACTCTGGGTTCCACATGCATGTTTTAGCTGAAGGAAGAATCCCTTAAACCTGGAGAGTTGAGACCCATGGAATGGGTACCATGCAATATGACTTCAAAGGTTCTGCATTGGCTCACTGAACCTCACCAATCCTATCACTGCTGCGCTTATGCCGCTGTACACACGCTTGATTCTCTTTCGGAGACATATAAATCCATAGATTTTAAGATTCTTCCTAGTCAGGTATATTCTTAGACGTTTAATATGGGGTGTTGAGTCCTCTTCGTTGAGCAAGGAGTAGCTCTTGTCTATTACATATTTGGCTTATGGAACGGTATCTGTGCTAATTTCAATCTCTGGTTTTATGCAGCACCCCAACTCACCTTTCCCCTTAAGCAAGCATAAGTTGGTTTTCTACATTTGAGATCCTGTTCTGTTTTGTAATTCAGTTCCTGTGTAGCCAAGTTTACATTCCGTGTAGTAGTGATATCTTATGATGTTTCTTTTTCTGTGTGACTTATTTCACTTAGAATCATCGTACCTGAATCCACTCATTATGCTGCTACGGGCCTGATGACATAGATTTCATTGCTGAGTGATATTGCATTGTACGTAAGTACCACAACTTCTTTATCCATTTTTCACCTTCTGTGATATTGAATTTGTACTGTAAATGAGGTTCTTGTAAACAGAGCCGGCCGAAATTTTGGGGTGGCTGTGTCTTTTTGATTTTAATTTCCCTAAGCTACAGGACCATAAGTGGCAGTGCCCTAGGCTCTGTTGCTTTGTTTTTTAGATGTTTCAGGAAACACCATACACTTCTCCAGAGTGGCTGTTGGCAATTTACATCCCGCCCATCAGCATAACAAGGCTCCCAGTTCTCCATGGCCTGTCCGGCCTTTCTGGATTTTACACTTTTTTCAGATGGCCCTTTTGACCGGGGGGCAGTGAGACTTCATGGTAGTGCAGATTTCCTTTGCAAGCTTGCTTGGTTGGCCAAAAAGTGCGTATGCGTTTTTTTCTGAATATATTCAGGAAAAAATGCATACGCCCTTTTTGGCCAAGTGCATCATTGTGGACGTTCTGCCTCTTTTCCTATGCTTTACATGCAATTCCAGTCTACCTCCTGAAATCGGTTTCCTGCAATTCTGCCCCGCTTTCAAGTCCTCTTGGCAGCCTTACTTCAATATATTTTTGGACGATAGCTGTCATTTTTAACTCTGCAGGTTTGTGAATTACAGTGCCCCTGAGCTCCTTTCTTCAACTCGCTTTCTTGTGAGCTGGGCGCAACACCGCAGGATTGCTTCAGGCCCTAGTGTGGTTCCGGCATGGCATGCTGAGCCTTTGGTTAATTCCTCTTCCTGGTGGGAAATGAGAGTTAAATTTGCCCGTCCAGACACCTCCATCTAGTCTCTCATTTGTTCTCCCTATTCCTGTTCATTTTCCGCAGAAATTGCAAACTGGGCCAAACAGGAGGTTAAAGGCACTGACTCTCCAAGTGGGGAGAGTGTTAGTAAAGCGTATGGAATGTTGCACCCGAGTACCAGGGGACAAAAACTGAGAGACATTTGAACACGTTTCCCGATCACACGGTGGATCATACTCTGGGTTCCACATGCATGTTTTAGCTGAAGGAAGAATCCCTTAAACCTGGAGAGTTGAGACCCATGGAATGGCTACCATGCAATATGACTTCAAAGGGTCTGCATTTGCTCATCAAACCTCACCAATCCTATCACTGCTGCGTTTATGCCGCTGTACACATGCTTGATTCTCTTTTGGAGACATATAAATCCATAGGTTTTAAGATTATTACTAGTCAGGTATATTCTTAGGCGATTAATATGGGGTGTAGAGTCCACTTCGTTGAGCAAGGAGTAGCTCTTGTCTATTACATATTTGGCTTATGGAATGGTATCTGTGCTAATTTCAATCTCTGGTTTTATGCAGAACCCCAACTCACCTTTCCCCTTAAGCAAGCATAAGTTGGTTTTCTACATTTGAGACCGTGTTCTGTTTTGTAATTCAGTTTCTGTGTAGCCAAGTTTACATTCCGTGTAGTAGTGATATCTTATGATGTTTCTTTTTCTGTGTGACTTATCTCACTTAGAATCATCGTACCTGAATCCACTCATTATGCTGCTACGGGCCTGATGATATAGATTTCATTGCTGAGTGATATTGCATTGTACGTAAGTACCACAAATTCTTTATCCATTTTTCACCTTCTGTGATATTGAATTTGTACTGTAAATGAGGTTCTTGTAAACAGAGCCGTCCCAAACTTTGGGGTGGCTGTGTCTTTTTGATTTTAATTTCCCTAAGCTATAGGACCATAAGTGGAAGTGCCCTAGGCTCTGTTGCTTTGTTTTTTAGATGTTTCAGGAAACACCATACACTTCTCCAGAGTGGCTGTTGGCAATTTACATCCCGCCCATCAGCATAACAAGGCTCCCAGTTCTCCATGGCCTGTCCTGCCTTTCTGGATTTTACACTTTTTTCAGATGGCCCTTTTGACCGGGGGGCAGTGAGACTTCATTGTAGTGCAGATTTCCTTTGCAAGCTTGCTTGGTTGGCCAAAAAGGGCGTATGCGTTTTTTCCTGAATATATTCAGGAAAAAACGCATACGCCCTTTTTGGCCAAGTGCATCATTGTGGACGTTCTGCCTCTTTTCCTATGCTTTACATGCAATTCCAGTCTACCTCCTGAAATCGGTTTCCTGCAATCTTGCCCCGCTTTCAAGTCCTCTTGGCAGCCTTACTTCAATATATTTTTGGACGATAGCTGTCATTTTTATCTCTGCATGTTTGTGAATTACAGTGCCCCTGAGCTCCTTTCTTCAACTCACTTTCTTGTGAGCTGGCCGCAACACTGCAGGATTGCTTCAGGCCCTAGTGTGGTTCCGGCATGGCACGCTGAGCCTTTGGTTAATTCCACTTCCTGGTGAGAAATGAGAGTTAAATTTGCCCATCCAGACACCTCCAGCTAGTCTCTCATTGGTTCTCCCTATTCCTGTTCATTTTCCACAGAAATTGCAAACTGGGCCAAACAGGAGGTTAAAGGCACTGACTCTCCAAGTGGGGAGAGTGTTAGTAAAGCGTCTGGAATGTTGCACCCGAGTACCAGGGGACAAAAACTGAGACACATTTGAACACGTTTCCCGATCACACGGTGGATCATACTCTGGGTTCCACATGCATGTTTTAGCTGAAGGAAGAATCCCTTAAACCTGGAGAGTTGAGACCCATGGAATGGCTACCATGCAATATGACTTCAAAGGGTCTGCATTTGCTCATCAAACCTCACCAGTCCTATCACTGCTGCGTTTATGCCGCTGTACACATGCTTGATTCTCTTTTGGAGACATATAAATCCATAGGTTTCAAGATTCTTACTAGTCAGGTATATTCTTAGACGTTTAATATGGGGTGTTGAGTCCACTTCGTTGAGCAAGGAGTAGCTCTTGTCTATTACATATTTGGCTTATGGAACGGTATCTGTGCTAATTTCAATCTCTGGTTTTATGCAGCACCCCAACTCACCTTTCCCCTTAAGCAAGCATAAGTTGGTTTTCTACATTTGAGATCCTGTTCTGTTTTGTAATTCAGTTCCTGTGTAGCCAAGTTTACATTCCATGTATTAGTGATATCTTATGATGTTTCTTTTTCTGTGTGACTTATGTCACTTAGAATCATCGTACCTGAATCCACTCATTATGCTGCTACGTGCCTGATGACATAGATTTCATTCCTGAGTGATATTGCATTGTACGTAAGTACCACAACTTCTTTATCCATTTTTCACTTTCTGCGATATTGAACTTGTACCATAAACGAGATTCTTGTAAACAGAGCCGGCCCAAATTTTGGGGTGGCTGTGTCTTTTTGATTTTAATTTCCCTAAGCTATAGGACCATAAGTGGCAGTGCCCTAGGCTCTGTTGCTTTGTTTTTTAGATGTTTCAGGAAACACCATACACTTCTCCAGAGTGGCTGTTGGCAATTTACATCCCGCCCATCAGCATAACAAGGCTCCCAGTTCTCCATGGCCTGTCCGGCCTTTCTGGATTTTACACTTTTTTCAGATGGCCCTTTTGACCGGGGGGCAGTGAGACTTCATGGTAGTGCAGATTTCCTTTGCAAGCTTGCTTGGTTGGCCAAAAAGGGCGTATGCGTTTTTTTCTGAATATATTCAGGAAAAAATGCATACGCCCTTTTTGGCCAAGTGCATCATTGTGGACGTTCTGCCTCTTTTCCTATGCTTTACATGCAATTCCAGTCTACCTCCTGAAATCGGTTTCCTGCAATTCTGCCCCGCTTTCAAGTCCTCTTGGCAGCCTTACTTCAATATATTTTTGGACGATAGCTGTCATTTTTAACTCTGCAGGTTTGTGAATTACAGTGCCCCTGAGCTCCTTTCTTCAACTCGCTTTCTTGTGAGCTGGGCGCAACACCGCAGGATTGCTTCAGGCCCTAGTGTGGTTCCGGCATGGCATGCTGAGCCTTTGGTTAATTCCTCTTCCTGGTGGGAAATGAGAGTTAAATTTGCCCGTCCAGACACCTCCATCTAGTCTCTCATTTGTTCTCCCTATTCCTGTTCATTTTCCGCAGAAATTGCAAACTGGGCCAAACAGGAGGTTAAAGGCACTGACTCTCCAAGTGGGGAGAGTGTTAGTAAAGCGTATGGAATGTTGCACCCGAGTACCAGGGGACAAAAACTGAGAGACATTTGAACACGTTTCCCGATCACACGGTGGATCATACTCTGGGTTCCACATGCATGTTTTAGCTGAAGGAAGAATCCCTTAAACCTGGAGAGTTGAGACCCATGGAATGGCTACCATGCAATATGACTTCAAAGGGTCTGCATTTGCTCATCAAACCTCACCAATCCTATCACTGCTGCGTTTATGCCGCTGTACACATGCTTGATTCTCTTTTGGAGACATATAAATCCATAGGTTTTAAGATTATTACTAGTCAGGTATATTCTTAGGCGATTAATATGGGGTGTAGAGTCCACTTCGTTGAGCAAGGAGTAGCTCTTGTCTATTACATATTTGGCTTATGGAATGGTATCTGTGCTAATTTCAATCTCTGGTTTTATGCAGAACCCCAACTCACCTTTCCCCTTAAGCAAGCATAAGTTGGTTTTCTACATTTGAGACCGTGTTCTGTTTTGTAATTCAGTTTCTGTGTAGCCAAGTTTACATTCCGTGTAGTAGTGATATCTTATGATGTTTCTTTTTCTGTGTGACTTATCTCACTTAGAATCATCGTACCTGAATCCACTCATTATGCTGCTACGGGCCTGATGATATAGATTTCATTGCTGAGTGATATTGCATTGTACGTAAGTACCACAAATTCTTTATCCATTTTTCACCTTCTGTGATATTGAATTTGTACTGTAAATGAGGTTCTTGTAAACAGAGCCGTCCCAAACTTTGGGGTGGCTGTGTCTTTTTGATTTTAATTTCCCTAAGCTATAGGACCATAAGTGGAAGTGCCCTAGGCTCTGTTGCTTTGTTTTTTAGATGTTTCAGGAAACACCATACACTTCTCCAGAGTGGCTGTTGGCAATTTACATCCCGCCCATCAGCATAACAAGGCTCCCAGTCCTCCATGGCCTGTCCTGCCTTTCTGGATTTTACACTTTTTTCAGATGGCCCTTTTGACCGGGGGGCAGTGAGACTTCATTGTAGTGCAGATTTCCTTTGCAAGCTTGCTTGGTTGGCCAAAAAGGGCGTATGCGTTTTTTCCTGAATATATTCAGGAAAAAACGCATACGCCCTTTTTGGCCAAGTGCATCATTGTGGACGTTCTGCCTCTTTTCCTATGCTTTACATGCAATTCCAGTCTACCTCCTGAAATCGGTTTCCTGCAATCTTGCCCCGCTTTCAAGTCCTCTTGGAAGCCTTACTTCAATATATTTTTGGACGATAGCTGTCATTTTTATCTCTGCATGTTTGTGAATTACAGTGCCCCTGAGCTCCTTTCTTCAACTCACTTTCTTGTGAGCTGGCCGCAACACTGCAGGATTGCTTCAGGCCCTAGTGTGGTTCCGGCATGGCACGCTGAGCCTTTGGTTAATTCCACTTCCTGGTGAGAAATGAGAGTTAAATTTGCCCATCCAGACACCTCCAGCTAGTCTCTCATTGGTTCTCCCTATTCCTGTTCATTTTCCACAGAAATTGCAAACTGGGCCAAACAGGAGGTTAAAGGCACTGACTCTCCAAGTGGGGAGAGTGTTAGTAAAGCGTCTGGAATGTTGCACCCGAGTACCAGGGGACAAAAACTGAGACACATTTGAACACGTTTCCCGATCACACGGTGGATCATACTCTGGGTTCCACATGCATGTTTTAGCTGAAGGAAGAATCCCTTAAACCTGGAGAGTTGAGACCCATGGAATGGCTACCATGCAATATGACTTCAAAGGGTCTGCATTTGCTCATCAAACCTCACCAATCCTATCACTGCTGCGTTTATGCCGCTGTACACATGCTTGATTCTCTTTTGGAGACATATAAATCCATAGGTTTCAAGATTCTTACTAGTCAGGTATATTCTTAGACGTTTAATATGGGGTGTTGAGTCCACTTCGTTGAGCAAGGAGTAGCTCTTGTCTATTACATATTTGGCTTATGGAACGGTATCTGTGCTAATTTCAATCTCTGGTTTTATGCAGCACCCCAACTCACCTTTCCCCTTAAGCAAGCATAAGTTGGTTTTCTACATTTGAGATCCTGTTCTGTTTTGTAATTCAGTTCCTGTGTAGCCAAGTTTACATTCCATGTATTAGTGATATCTTATGATGTTTCTTTTTCTGTGTGACTTATGTCACTTAGAATCATCGTACCTGAATCCACTCATTATGCTGCTACGGGCCTGATGACATAGATTTCATTCCTGAGTGATATTGCATTGTACGTAAGTACCACAACTTCTTTATCCATTTTTCACTTTCTGCGATATTGAACTTGTACCATAAACGAGATTCTTGTAAACAGAGCCGGCCCAAATTTTGGGGTGGCTGTGTCTTTTTGATTTTAATTTCCCTAAGCTATAGGACCATAAGTGGAAGTGCCCTAGGCTCTGTTGCTTTGTTTTTTAGATGTTTCAGGAAACACCATACACTTCTCCAGAGTGGCTGTTGGCAATTTACATCCCGCCCATCAGCATAACAAGGCTCCCAATTCTCCATGGCCTGTCCTGCCTTTCTGGATTTTACACATTTTTCAGATGGCCCTTTTGACCGGGGGGCAGTGAGACTTCATTGTAGTGCAGATTTCCTTTGCAAGCTTGCTTGGTTGGCCAAAAAGTGCGTATGCGTTTTTTCCTGAATATATTCAGGAAAAAACGCATACGCCCTTTTTGGCCAAGTGCATCATTGTGGACGTTCTGCCTCTTTTCCTATGCTTTACATGCAATTCCAGTCTACCTCCTGAAATCGGATTCCTGCAATTCTGCCCCGCTTTCGAGTCCTCTTGGCAGCCTTACTTCAATATATTTTTGGACGATAGCTGTCATTTATAACTCTGCAGGTTTGTGAATTACAGTGCCCCTGAGCTCGTTTCTTCAACTCGCTTTCTTGTGAGCTGGCCGCAACACCGCAGGATTGCTTCAGGCCCTAGTGTGGTTCCGGCATGGCACGCTGAGCCTTTGGTTAATTCCTCTTCCTGGTGGGAAATGAGAGTTAAATTTGCCCGTCCAGACACCTCCAGCTAGTCTCTCATTGGTTCTCCCTATTCCTGTTCATTTTCCGCAGAAATTGCAAACTGGGCCAAACAGGAGGTTAAAGGCAGTGACTCTCCAAGTGGGGAGAGTTTTAGTAAAGCGTCTGGAATGTTGCACCCGAGTACCAGGGGACAAAAACTGAGACACATTTGAACACGTTTCCTGATCACACGGTGGATCATACTCTGGGTTCCACATGCATGTTTTAGCTGAAGGAAGAATCCCTTAAACCTGGAGAGTTGAGACCCATGGAATGGGTACCATTCAATATGACTTCAAAGGTTCTGCATTGGCTCACCGAACCTCACCAATCCTATCACTGCTGCGCTTATGCCACTGTACACACGCTTGATTCTCTTTCGGAGACATAGAAATGTATAGGTTTTAAGATTCTTACTGGTCAGGTATATTCTTAGGCGTTTAATATGGGGTGTTGAGTCCTCTTCGTTGAGCAAGGAGTAGCTCTTGTCTATTACATATTTGGCTTATGGAACGGTATCTGTGCTAATTTCAATCTCTGGTTTTATGCAGCACCCCAACTCACCTTTCCCCTTAAGCAAGCATAAGTTGGTTTTCTACATTTGAGACCTTGTTCTGTTTTGTAATTCAGTTCCTGTGTAGCCAAGTTTACATTCCGTGTAGTAGTGATATCTTATGATGTTTCTTTTTCTGTGTGACTTATCTCACTTAGAATCATCGTACCTGAATCCACTCATTATGCTGCTATGGGCCTGATGACATAGATTTCATTGCTGAGTGATATTGCATTGTACGTAAGTACCACAACTTCTTTATCCATTTTTCGCTTTCTGTGATATTGAACTTGTACCGTAAACGAGGTTCTTGTAAACAGAGCCGTCCCAAACTTTGGGGTGGCTGTGTCTTTTTGATTTTAATTTCCCTAAGCTATACGACCATAAGTGGAAGTGCCCTAGGCTGTGTTGCTTTGTTTTTTAGATGTTTCAGGAAACACCATACACTTCTCCAGAGTGGCTGTTGGCAATTTACATCCCGCCCATCAGCATAACAAGGCTCCCAGTTCTCCATGGCCTGTCCTGCCTTTCTGGATTTTATACTTTTTTCAGATGGCCCTTTTGACCGGGGGGCAGTGAGACTTCATTGTAGTGCAGATTTCGTTTGCAAGCTTGCTTGGTTGGCCAAAAAGGGCGTATGCGTTTTTTCCTGAATATATTCAGGAAAAAACGCATACGCCCTTTTTGGCCAAGTGCATCATTGTGGACGTTCTGCCTCTTTTCCTATGCTTTACATGCAATTCCAGTCTACCTCCTGAAATCGGTTTCCTGCAATCCTGCCCCGCTTTCAAGTCCTCTTGGCAGCCTTACTTCAATATATTTTTGGACGATAGCTGTCATTTTTAACTCTGCAGGTTTGTGAATTACAGTGCCCCTGAGCTCCTTTCTTCAACTCACTTTCTTGTGAGCTGGCCGCAACACCGCAGGATTGCTTCAGGCCCTAGTGTGGTTCCGGCATGGCACGCTGAGCCTTTGGTTAATTCCTCTTCCTGGTGGGAAATGAGAGTTAAATTTGCCCATCCAGACACCTCCAGCTAGTCTCTCATTGGTTCTCCCTATTCCTGTTCATTTTCCGCAGAAATTGCAAACTGGGCCAAACAGGAGGTTAAAGGCACTGACTCTCCAAGTGGGGAGAGTGTTAGTAAAGCGTCTGGAATGTTGCACCCGAGTACCAGGGGACAAAAACTGAGACACATTTGAACACGTTTCCCGATCACACGGTGGATCATACTCTGGGTTCCACATGCATGTTTTAGCTGAAGGAAGAATCCCTTAAACCTGGAGAGTTGAGACCCATGGAATGGCTACCATGCAATATGACTTCAAAGGGTCTGCATTTGCTCATCAAACCTCACCAATCCTATCACTGCTGCGTTTATGCCGCTGTACACATGCTTGATTCTCTTTTGGAGACATATAAATCCATAGGTTTTAAGATTATTACTAGTCAGGTATATTCTTAGGCGATTAATATGGGGTGTAGAGTCCACTTCGTTGAGCAAGGAGTAGCTCTTGTCTATTACATATTTGGCTTATGGAATGGTATCTGTGCTAATTTCAATCTCTGGTTTTATGCAGAACCCCAACTCACCTTTCCCCTTAAGCAAGCATAAGTTGGTTTTCTACATTTGAGACCGTGTTCTGTTTTGTAATTCAGTTTCTGTGTAGCCAAGTTTACATTCCGTGTAGTAGTGATATCTTATGATGTTTCTTTTTCTGTGTGACTTATCTCACTTAGAATCATCGTACCTGAATCCACTCATTATGCTGCTACGGGCCTGATGATATAGATTTCATTGCTGAGTGATATTGCATTGTACGTAAGTACCACAAATTCTTTATCCATTTTTCACCTTCTGTGATATTGAATTTGTACTGTAAATGAGGTTCTTGTAAACAGAGCCGTCCCAAACTTTGGGGTGGCTGTGTCTTTTTGATTTTAATTTCCCTAAGCTATAGGACCATAAGTGGAAGTGCCCTAGGCTCTGTTGCTTTGTTTTTTAGATGTTTCAGGAAACACCATACACTTCTCCAGAGTGGCTGTTGGCAATTTACATCCCGCCCATCAGCATAACAAGGCTCCCAGTCCTCCATGGCCTGTCCTGCCTTTCTGGATTTTACACTTTTTTCAGATGGCCCTTTTGACCGGGGGGCAGTGAGACTTCATTGTAGTGCAGATTTCCTTTGCAAGCTTGCTTGGTTGGCCAAAAAGGGCGTATGCGTTTTTTCCTGAATATATTCAGGAAAAAACGCATACGCCCTTTTTGGCCAAGTGCATCATTGTGGACGTTCTGCCTCTTTTCCTATGCTTTACATGCAATTCCAGTCTACCTCCTGAAATCGGTTTCCTGCAATCCTGCCCCGCTTTCAAGTCCTCTTGGCAGCCTTACTTCAATATATTTTTGGACGATAGCTGTCATTTTTAACTCTGCATGTTTGTGAATTACAGTGCCCCTGAGCTCCTTTCTTCAACTCACTTTCTTGTGAGCTGGCCGCAACACCGCAGGATTGCTTCAGGCCCTAGTGTGGTTCTGGCATGGCACGCTGAGCCTTTGGTTAATTCCTCTTCCTGGTGGGAAATGAGAGTTAAATTTGCCCATCCAGACACCTCCAGCTAGTCTCTCATTGGTTCTCCCTATTCCTATTCATTTTCCGCAGAAATTGCAAACTGGGCCAAACAGGAGGTTAAAGGCACTGACTCTCCAAGTGGGGAGAGTGTTAGTAAAGCATCTGGAATGTTGCACCCGAGTACCAGGGGACAAAAACTGAGACACATTTGAACACGTTTCCCGATCACACGGTGGATCATACTCTGGGTTCAACATGCATGTTTTAGCTGAAGGAAGAATCCCTTAAACCTGGAGAGTTGAGACCCATGGAATGGCTACCATGCAATATGACTTCAAAGGGTCTGCATTTGCTCATCAAACCTCACCAATCCTATCACTGCTGCATTTATGCCGCTGTACACATGCTTGATTCTCTTTTGGAGACATATAAATCCATAGGTTTTAAGATTATTACTAGTCAGGTATATTCTTAGGCGATTAATATGGGGTGTAGAGTCCACTTCGTTGAGCAAGGAGTAGCTCTGGTCTATTACATATTTGGCTTATGGAATGGTATCTGTGCTAATTTCAATCTCTGGTTTTATGCAGAACCCCAACTCACCTTTCCCCTTAAGCAAGCATAAGTTGGTTTTCTACATTTGAGACCGTGTTCTGTTTTGTAATTCAGTTTCTGTGTAGCCAAGTTTACATTCCGTGTATTAGTGATATCTTATGATGTTTCTTTTTCTGTGTGACTTATCTCACTTAGAATCATCGTACCTGAATCCACTCATTATGCTGCTACGGGCCTGATGATATAGATTTCATTGCTGAGTGATATTGCATTGTACGTAAGTACCACAAATTCTTTAACCATTTTTCACCTTCTGTGATATTGAATTTGTACTGTAAATGAGGTTCTTGTAAACAGAGCCGTCCCAAACTTTGGGGTGGCTGTGTCTTTTTGATTTTAATTTCCCTAAGCTATAGGACCATAAGTGGAAGTGCCCTAGGCTCTGTTGCTTTGTTTTTTAGATGTTTCAGGAAACACCATACACTTCTCCAGAGTGGCTGTTGGCAATTTACATCCCGCCCATCAGCATAACAAGGCTCCCAGTCCTCCATGGCCTGTCCTGCCTTTCTGGATTTTACACTTTTTTCAGATGGCCCTTTTGACCGGGGGGCAGTGAGACTTCATTGTAGTGCAGATTTCCTTTGCAAGCTTGCTTGGTTGGCCAAAAAGGGCGTATGCGTTTTTTCCTGAATATATTCAGGAAAAAACGCATACGCCCTTTTTGGCCAAGTGCATCATTGTGGACGTTCTGCCTCTTTTCCTATGCTTTACATGCAATTCCAGTCTACCTCCTGAAATCGGTTTCCTGCAATCTTGCCCCGCTTTCAAGTCCTCTTGGCAGCCTTACTTCAATATATTTTTGGACGATAGCTGTCATTTTTATCTCTGCATGTTTGTGAATTACAGTGCCCCTGAGCTCCTTTCTTCAACTCACTTTCTTGTGAGCTGGCCGCAACACTGCAGGATTGCTTCAGGCCCTAGTGTGGTTCCGGCATGGCACGCTGAGCCTTTGGTTATTTCCACTTCCTGGTGAGAAATGAGAGTTAAATTTGCCCATCCAGACACCTCCAGCTAGTCTCTCACTGGTTCTCCCTATTCCTGTTCATTTTCCACAGAAATTGCAAACTGGGCCAAACAGGAGGTTAAAGGCACTGACTCTCCAAGTGGGGAGAGTGTTAGTAAAGCGTCTGGAATGTTGCACCCGAGTACCAGGGGACAAAAACTGAGACACATTTGAACACGTTTCCCGATCACACGGTGGATCATACTCTGGGTTCCACATGCATGTTTTAGCTGAAGGAAGAATCCCTTAAACCTGGAGAGTTGAGACCCATGGAATGGCTACCATGCAATATGACTTCAAAGGGTCTGCATTTGCTCATCAAACCTCACCAATCCTATCACTGCTGCGTTTATGCCGCTGTACACATGCTTGATTCTCTTTTGGAGACATATAAATCCATAGGTTTCAAGATTCTTACTAGTCAGGTATATTCTTAGACGTTTAATATGGGGTGTTGAGTCCACTTCGTTGAGCAAGGAGTAGCTCTTGTCTATTACATATTTGGCTTATGGAACGGTATCTGTGCTAATTTCAATCTCTGGTTTTATGCAGCACCCCAACTCACCTTTCCCCTTAAGCAAGCATAAGTTGGTTTTCTACATTTGAGATCCTGTTCTGTTTTGTAATTCAGTTCCTGTGTAGCCAAGTTTACATTCCATGTATTAGTGATATCTTATGATGTTTCTTTTTCTGTGTGACTTATGTCACTTAGAATCATCGTACCTGAATCCACTCATTATGCTGCTACGGGCCTGATGACATAGATTTCATTCCTGAGTGATATTGCATTGTACGTAAGTACCACAACTTCTTTATCCATTTTTCACTTTCTGCGATATTGAACTTGTACCATAAACGAGATTCTTGTAAACAGAGCCGGCCCAAATTTTGGGGTGGCTGTGTCTTTTTGATTTTAATTTCCCTAAGCTATAGGACCATAAGTGGAAGTGCCCTAGGCTCTGTTGCTTTGTTTTTTAGATGTTTCAGGAAACACCATACACTTCTCCAGAGTGGCTGTTGGCAATTTACATCCCGCCCATCAGCATAACAAGGCTCCCAATTCTCCATGGCCTGTCCTGCCTTTCTGGATTTTACACATTTTTCAGATGGCCCTTTTGACCGGGGGGCAGTGAGACTTCATTGTACTGCAGATTTCCTTTGCAAGCTTGCTTGGTTGGCCAAAAAGGGCGTATGCGTTTTTTCCTGAATATATTCAGGAAAAAACGCATACGCCCTTTTTGGCCAAGTGCATCATTGTGGACGTTCTGCCTCTTTTCCTATGCTTTACATGCAATTCCAGTCTACCTCCTGAAATCGGATTCCTGCAATTCTGCCCCGCTTTCGAGTCCTCTTGGCAGCCTTACTTCAATATATTTTTGGACGATAGCTGTCATTTATAACTCTGCAGGTTTGTGAATTACAGTGCCCCTGAGCTCGTTTCTTCAACTCGCTTTCTTGTGAGCTGGCCGCAACACCGCAGGATTGCTTCAGGCCCTAGTGTGGTTCCGGCATGGCACGCTGAGCCTTTGGTTAATTCCTCTTCCTGGTGGGAAATGAGAGTTAAATTTGCCCGTCCAGACACCTCCAGCTAGTCTCTCATTGGTTCTCCCTATTCCTGTTCATTTTCCGCAGAAATGGCAAACTGGGCCAAACAGGAGGTTAAAGGCAGTGACTCTCCAAGTGGGGAGAGTTTTAGTAAAGCGTCTGGAATGTTGCACCCGAGTACCAGGGGACAAAAACTGAGACACATTTGAACACGTTTCCCGATCACACGGTGGATCATACTCTGGGTTCCACATGCATGTTTTAGCTGAAGGAAGAATCCCTTAAACCTGGAGAGTTGAGACCCATGGAATGGGTACCATTCAATATGACTTCAAAGGTTCTGCATTGGCTCACCGAACCTCACCAATCCTATCACTGCTGCGCTTATGCCACTGTACACATCGCTTGATTCTCTTTCGGAGACATAGAAATGTATAGGTTTTAAGATTCTTACTGGTCAGGTATATTCTTAGGCGTTTAATATGGGGTGTTGAGTCCTCTTCGTTGAGCAAGGAGTAGCTCTTGTCTATTACATATTTGGCTTATGGAACGGTATCTGTGCTAATTTCAATCTCTGGTTTTATGCAGCACCCCAACTCACCTTTCCCCTTAAGCAAGCATAAGTTGGTTTTCTACATTTGAGACCTTGTTCTGTTTTGTAATTCAGTTCCTGTGTAGCCAAGTTTACATTCCGTGTAGTAGTGATATCTTATGATGTTTCTTTTTCTGTGTGACTTATCTCACTTAGAATCATCGTACCTGAATCCACTCATTATGCTGCTATGGGCCTGATGACATAGATTTCATTGCTGAGTGATATTGCATTGTACGTAAGTACCACAACTTCTTTATCCATTTTTCGCTTTCTGTGATATTGAACTTGTACCATAAACGAGGTTCTTGTAAACAGAGCCGTCCCAAACTTTGGGGTGGCTGTGTCTTTTTGATTTTAATTTCCCTAAGCTATACGACCATAAGTGGAAGTGCCCTAGGCTGTGTTGCTTTGTTTTTTAGATGTTTCAGGAAACACCATACACTTCTCCAGAGTGGCTGTTGGCAATTTACATCCCGCCCATCAGCATAACAAGGCTCCCAGTTCTCCATGGCCTGTCCTGCCTTTCTGGATTTTATACTTTTTTCAGATGGCCCTTTTGACCGGGGGGCAGTGAGACTTCATTGTAGTGCAGATTTCGTTTGCAAGCTTGCTTGGTTGGCCAAAAAGGGCGTATGCGTTTTTTCCTGAATATATTCAGGAAAAAACGCATACGCCCTTTTTGGCCAAGTGCATCATTGTGGACGTTCTACCTCTTTTCCTATGCTTTACATGCAATTCCAGTCTACCTCCTGAAATCGGTTTCCTGCAATCCTGCCCCGCTTTCAAGTCCTCTTGGCAGCCTTACTTCAATATATTTTTGGACGATAGCTGTCATTTTTAACTCTGCAGGTTTGTGAATTACAGTGCCCCTGAGCTCCTTTCTTCAACTCACTTTCTTGTGAGCTGGCCGCAACACCGCAGGATTGCTTCAGGCCCTAGTGTGGTTCCGGCATGGCACGCTGAGCCTTTGGTTAATTCCTCTTCCTGGTGGGAAATGAGAGTTAAATTTGCCCATCCAGACACCTCCAGCTAGTCTCTCATTGGTTCTCCCTATTCCTGTTCATTTTCCGCAGAAATTGCAAACTGGGCCAAACAGGAGGTTAAAGGCACTGACTCTCCAAGTGGGGAGAGTGTTAGTAAAGTGTCTGGAATGTTGCACCCGAGTACCAGGGGACAAAAACTGAGACACATTTGAACACGTTTCCCGATCACACGGTGGATCATACTCTGGGTTCCACATGCATGTTTTAGCTGAAGGAAGAATCCCTTAAACCTGGAGAGTTGAGACCCATGGAATGGCTACCATGCAATATGACTTCAAAGGGTCTGCATTTGCTCATCAAACCTCACCAATCCTATCACTGCTGCGTTTATGCCGCTGTACACATGCTTGATTCTCTTTTGGAGACATATAAATCCATAGGTTTTAAGATTATTACTAGTCAGGTATATTCTTAGGCGATTAATATGGGGTGTAGAGTCCACTTCGTTGAGCAAGGAGTAGCTCTTGTCTATTACATATTTGGCTTATGGAATGGTATCTGTGCTAATTTCAATCTCTGGTTTTATGCAGAACCCCAACTCACCTTTCCCCTTAAGCAAGCATAAGTTGGTTTTCTACATTTGAGACCGTGTTCTGTTTTGTAATTCAGTTTCTGTGTAGCCAAGTTTACATTCCGTGTAGTAGTGATATCTTATGATGTTTCTTTTTCTGTGTGACTTATCTCACTTAGAATCATCGTACCTGAATCCACTCATTATGCTGCTACGGGCCTGATGATATAGATTTCATTGCTGAGTGATATTGCATTGTACGTAAGTACCACAAATTCTTTATCCATTTTTCACCTTCTGTGATATTGAATTTGTACTGTAAATGAGGTTCTTGTAAACAGAGCCGTCCCAAACTTTGGGGTGGCTGTGTCTTTTTGATTTTAATTTCCCTAAGCTATAGGACCATAAGTGGAAGTGCCCTAGGCTCTGTTGCTTTGTTTTTTAGATGTTTCAGGAAACACCATACACTTCTCCAGAGTGGCTGTTGGCAATTTACATCCCGCCCATCAGCATAACAAGGCTCCCAGTCCTCCATGGCCTGTCCTGCGTTTCTGGATTTTACACTTTTTTCAGATGGCCCTTTTGACCGGGGGGCAGTGAGACTTCATTGTAGTGCAGATTTCCTTTGCAAGCTTGCTTGGTTGGCCAAAAAGGGCGTATGCGTTTTTTCCTGAATATATTCAGGAAAAAACGCATACGCCCTTTTTGGCCAAGTGCATCATTGTGGACGTTCTGCCTCTTTTCCTATGCTTTACATGCAATTCCAGTCTACCTCCTGAAATCGGTTTCCTGCAATCCTGCCCCGCTTTCAAGTCCTCTTGGCAGCCTTACTTCAATATATTTTTGGACGATAGCTGTCATTTTTAACTCTGCATGTTTGTGAATTACAGTGCCCCTGAGCTCCTTTCTTCAACTCACTTTCTTGTGAGCTGGCCGCAACACTGCAGGATTGCTTCAGGCCCTAGTGTGGTTCCGGCATGGCACGCTGAGCCTTTGGTTAATTCCACTTCCTGGTGGGAAATGAGAGTTAAATTTGCCCATCCAGACACCTCCAGCTAGTCTCTCATTGGTTCTCCCTATTCCTGTTCATTTTCCACAGAAATTGCAAACTGGGCCAAACAGGAGGTTAAAGGCACTGACTCTCCAAGTGGGGAGAGTGTTAGTAAAGCGTCTGGAATGTTGCACCCGAGTACCAGGGGACAAAAACTGAGACACATTTGAACACGTTTCCCGATCACACGGTGGATCATACTCTGGGTTCCACATGCATGTTTTAGCTGAAGGAAGAATCCCTTAAACCTGGAGAGTTGAGACCCATGGAATGGCTACCATGCAATATGACTTCAAAGGGTCTGCATTTGCTCATCAAACCTCACCAATCCTATCACTGCTGCGTTTATGCCGCTGTACACATGCTTGATTCTCTTTTGGAGACATATAAATCCATAGGTTTCAAGATTCTTACTAGTCAGGTATATTCTTAGACGTTTAATATGGGGTGTTGAGTCCACTTCGTTGAGCAAGGAGTAGCTCTTGTCTATTACATATTTGGCTTATGGAACGGTATCTGTGCTAATTTCAATCTCTGGTTTTATGCAGCACCACAACTCACCTTTCCCCTTAAGCAAGCATAAGTTGGTTTTCTACATTTGAGATCCTGTTCTGTTTTGTAATTCAGTTCCTGTGTAGCCAAGTTTACATTCCATGTATTAGTGATATCTTATGATGTTTCTTTTTCTGTGTGACTTATGTCACTTAGAATCATCGTACCTGAATCCACTCATTATGCTGCTACGGGCCTGATGACATAGATTTCATTCCTGAGTGATATTGCATTGTACGTAAGTACCACAACTTCTTTATCCATTTTTCACTTTCTGCGATATTGAACTTGTACCATAAACGAGATTCTTGTAAACAGAGCCGGCCCAAATTTTTTGGTGGCTGTGTCTTTTTGATTTTAATTTCCCTAAGCTATAGGACCATAAGTGGAAGTGCCCTAGGCTCTGTTGCTTTGTTTTTTAGATGTTTCAGGAAACACCATACACTTCTCCAGAGTGGCTGTTGGCAATTTACATCCCGCCCATCAGCATAACAAGGCTCCCAATTCTCCATGGCCTGTCCTGCCTTTCTGGATTTTACACATTTTTCAGATGGCCCTTTTGACCGGGGGGCAGTGAGACTTCATTGTACTGCAGATTTCCTTTGCAAGCTTGCTTGGTTGGCCAAAAAGGGCGTATGCGTTTTTTCCTGAATATATTCAGGAAAAAACGCATACGCCCTTTTTGGCCAAGTGCATCATTGTGGACGTTCTGCCTCTTTTCCTATGCTTTACATGCAATTCCAGTCTACCTCCTGAAATCAGATTCCTGCAATTCTGCCCCGCTTTCGAGTCCTCTTGGCAGCCTTACTTCAATATATTTTTGGACGATAGCTGTCATTTATAACTCTGCAGGTTTGTGAATTACAGTGCCCCTGAGCTCCTTTCTTCAACTCGCTTTCTTGTGAGCTGGCCGCAACACCGCAGGATTGCTTCAGGCCCTAGTGTGGTTCCGGCATGGCACGCTGAGCCTTTGGTTAATTCCTCTTCCTGGTGGGAAATGAGAGTTAAATTTGCCCGTCCAGACACCTCCAGCTAGTCTCTCATTGGTTCTCCCTATTCCTGTTCATTTTCCGCAGAAATTGCAAACTGGGCCAAACAGGAGGTTAAAGGCAGTGACTCTCCAAGTGGGGAGAGTTTTAGTAAAGCGTCTGGAATGTTGCACCCGAGTACCAGGGGACAAAAACTGAGACACATTTGAACACGTTTCCCGATCACACGGTGGATCATACTCTGGGTTCCACATGCATGTTTTAGCTGAAGGAAGAATCCCTTAAACCTGGAGAGTTGAGACCCATGGAATGGGTACCATTCAATATGACTTCAAAGGTTCTGCATTGGCTCACCGAACCTCACTAATCCTATCACTGCTGCGCTTATGCCACTGTACACACGCTTGATTCTCTTTCGGAGACATAGAAATATATAGGTTTTAAGATTCTTACTGGTCAGGTATATTCTTAGGCGTTTAATATGGGGTGTTGAGTCCTCTTCGTTGAGCAAGGAGTAGCTCTTGTCTATTACATATTTGGCTTATGGAACGGTATCTGTGCTAATTTCAATCTCTGGTTTTATGCAGCACCCCAACTCACCTTTCCCCTTAAGCAAGCATAAGTTGGTTTTCTACATTTGAGACCTTGTTCTGTTTTGTAATTCAGTTCCTGTGTAGCCAAGTTTACATTCCGTGTAGTAGTGATATCTTATGATGTTTCTTTTTCTGTGTGACTTATCTCACTTAGAATCATCGTACCTGAATCCACTCATTATGCTGCTATGGGCCTGATGACATAGATTTCATTGCTGAGTGATATTGCATTGTACGTAAGTACCACAACTTCTTTATCCATTTTTCGCTTTCTGTGATATTGAACTTGTACCGTAAACGAGGTTCTTGTAAACAGAGCCGTCCCAAACTTTGGGGTGGCTGTGTCTTTTTGATTTTAATTTCCCTAAGCTATACGACCATAAGTGGAAGTGCCCTAGGGTCTGTTGCTTTGTTTTTTAGATGTTTCAGGAAACACCATACACTTCTCCAGAGTGGCTGTTGGCAATTTACATCCCGCCCATCAGCATAACAAGGCTCCCAGTTCTCCATGGCCTGTCCTGCCTTTCTGGATTTTATACTTTTTTCAGATGGCCCTTTTGACCGGGGGGCAGTGAGACTTCATTGTAGTGCAGATTTCCTTTGCAAGCTTGCTTGGTTGGCCAAAAAGGGCGTATGCGTTTTTTCCTGAATATATTCAGGAAAAAACGCATACGCCCTTTTTGGCCAAGTGCATCATTGTGGACGTTCTGCCTCTTTTCCTATGCTTTACATGCAATTCCAGTCTACCTCCTGAAATCGGTTTCCTGCAATCCTGCCCCGCTTTCAAGTCCTCTTGGCAGCCTTACTTCAATATATTTTTGGACGATAGCTGTCATTTTTAACTCTGCAGGTTTGTGAATTACAGTGCCCCTGAGCTCCTTTCTTCAACTCACTTTCTTGTGAGCTGGCCGCAACACCGCAGGATTGCTTCAGGCCCTAGTGTGGTTCCGGCATGGCACGCTGAGCCTTTGGTTAATTCCTCTTCCTGGTGGGAAATGAGAGTTAAATTTGCCCATCCAGACACCTCCAGCTAGTCTCTCATTGGTTCTCCCTATTCCTGTTCATTTTCTGCAGAAATTGCAAACTGGGCCAAACAGGAGGTTAAAGGCACTGACTCTCCAAGTGGGGAGAGTGTTAGTAAAGCGTCTGGAATGTTGCACCCGAGTACCAGGGGACAAAAACTGAGACACATTTGAACACGTTTCCCGATCACACGGTGGATCATACTCTGGGTTCCACATGCATGTTTTAGCTGAAGGAAGAATCCCTTAAACCTGGAGAGTTGAGACCCATGGAATGGCTACCATGCAATATGACTTCAAAGGGTCTGCATTTGCTCATCAAACCTCACCAATCCTATCACTGCTGCGTTTATGCCGCTGTACACATGCTTGATTCTCTTTTGGAGACATATAAATCCATAGGTTTTAAGATTATTACTAGTCAGGTATATTCTTAGGCGATTAATATGGGGTGTAGAGTCCACTTCGTTGAGCAAGGAGTAGCTCTTGTCTATTACATATTTGGCTTATGGAATGGTATCTGTGCTAATTTCAATCTCTGGTTTTATGCAGAACCCCAACTCACCTTTCCCCTTAAGCAAGCATAAGTTGGTTTTCTACATTTGAGACCGTGTTCTGTTTTGTAATTCAGTTTCTGTGTATCCAAGTTTACATTCCGTGTAGTAGTGATATCTTATGATGTTTCTTTTTCTGTGTGACTTATCTCACTTAGAATCATCGTACCTGAATCCACTCATTATGCTGCTACGGGCCTGATGATATAGATTTCATTGCTGAGTGATATTGCATTGTACGTAAGTACCACAAATTCTTTATCCATTTTTCACCTTCTGTGATATTGAATTTGTACTGTAAATGAGGTTCTTGTAAACAGAGCCGTCCCAAACTTTGGGGTGGCTGTGTCTTTTTGATTTTAATTTCCCTAAGCTATAGGACCATAAGTGGAAGTGCCCTAGGCTCTGTTGCTTTGTTTTTTAGATGTTTCAGGAAACACCATACACTTCTCCAGAGTGGCTGTTGGCAATTTACATCCCGCCCATCAGCATAACAAGGCTCCCAGTCCTCCATGGCCTGTCCTGCCTTTCTGGATTTTACACTTTTTTCAGATGGCCCTTTTGACCGGGGGGCAGTGAGACTTCATTGTAGTGCAGATTTCCTTTGCAAGCTTGCTTGGTTGGCCAAAAAGGGCGTATGCGTTTTTTCCTGAATATATTCAGGAAAAAACGCATACGCCCTTTTTGGCCAAGTGCATCATTGTGGACGTTCTGCCTCTTTTCCTATGCTTTACATGCAATTCCAGTCTACCTCCTGAAATCGGTTTCCTGCAATCCTGCCCCGCTTTCAAGTCCTCTTGGCAGCCTTACTTCAATATATTTTTGGACGATAGCTGTCATTTTTAACTCTGCATGTTTGTGAATTACAGTGCCCCTGAGCTCCTTTCTTCAACTCACTTTCTTGTGAGCTGGCCGCAACACTGCAGGATTGCTTCAGGCCCTAGTGTGGTTCCGGCATGGCACGCTGAGCCTTTGGTTAATTCCACTTCCTGGTGGGAAATGAGAGTTAAATTTGCCCATCCAGACACCTCCAGCTAGTCTCTCATTGGTTCTCCCTATTCCTGTTCATTTTCCACAGAAATTGCAAACTGGGCCAAACAGGAGGTTAAAGGCACTGACTCTCCAAGTGGGGAGAGTGTTAGTAAAGCGTCTGGAATGTTGCACCCGAGTACCAGGGGACAAAAACTGAGACACATTTGAACACGTTTCCCGATCACACGGTGGATCATACTCTGGGTTCCACATGCATGTTTTAGCTGAAGGAAGAATCCCTTAAACCTGGAGAGTTGAGACCCATGGAATGGCTACCATGCAATATGACTTCAAAGGGTCTGCATTTGCTCATCAAACCTCACCAATCCTATCACTGCTGCGTTTATGCCGCTGTACACATGCTTGATTCTCTTTTGGAGACATATAAATCCATAGGTTTCAAGATTCTTACTAGTCAGGTATATTCTTAGACGTTTAATATGGGGTGTTGAGTCCACTTCGTTGAGCAAGGAGTAGCTCTTGTCTATTACATATTTGGCTTATGGAACGGTATCTGTGCTAATTTCAATCTCTGGTTTTATGCAGCACCCCAACTCACCTTTCCCCTTAAGCAAGCATAAGTTGGTTTTCTACATTTGAGATCCTGTTCTGTTTTGTAATTCAGTTCCTGTGTAGCCAAGTTTACATTCCATGTATTAGTGATATCTTATGATGTTTCTTTTTCTGTGTGACTTATGTCACTTAGAATCATCGTACCTGAATCCACTCATTATGCTGCTACGGGCCTGATGACATAGATTTCATTCCTGAGTGATATTGCATTGTACGTAAGTACCACAACTTCTTTATCCATTTTTCACTTTCTGCGATATTGAACTTGTACCATAAACGAGATTCTTGTAAACAGAGCCGGCCCAAACTTTGGGGTGGCTGTGGCTTTTTGATTTTAATTTCCCTAAGCTATAGGACCATAAGTGGAAGTGCCCTAGGCTCTGTTGCTTTGTTTTTTAGATGTTTCAGGAAACACCATACACTTCTCCAGAGTGGCTGTTGGCAATTTACATCCCGCCCATCAGCATAACAAGGCTCCCAATTCTCCATGGCCTGTCCTGCCTTTCTGGATTTTACACATTTTTCAGATGGCCCTTTTGACCGGGGAGCAGTGAGACTTCATTGTACTGCAGATTTCCTTTGCAAGCTTGCTTGGTTGGCCAAAAAGGGCGTATGAGGTTTTTCCTGAATATATTCAGGAAAAAACGCATACGCCCTTTTTGGCCAAGTGCATCATTGTGGACGTTCTGCCTCTTTTCCTATGCTTTACATGCAATTCCAGTCTACCTCCTGAAATCGGATTCCTGCAATTCTGCCCCGCTTTCGAGTCCTCTTGGCAGCCTTACTTCAATATATTTTTGGACGATAGCTGTCATTTATAACTCTGCAGGTTTGTGAATTACAGTGCCCCTGAGCTCCTTTCTTCAACTCGCTTTCTTGTGAGCTGGCCGCAACACCGCAGGATTGCTTCAGGCCCTAGTGTGGTTCCGGCATGGCACGCTGAGCCTTTGGTTAATTCCTCTTCCTGGTGGGAAATGAGAGTTAAATTTGCCCGTCCAGACACCTCCAGCTAGTCTCTCATTGGTTCTCCCTATTCCTGTTCATTTTCCGCAGAAATGGCAAACTGGGCCAAACAGGAGGTTAAAGGCACTGACTCTCCAAGCGGAGAGAGTTTCAGTAAAGCGTCTGGAATGTTGCACCCGAGTACCAGGGGACAAAAACTGAGACACATTTGAACACGTTTCCCGATCACACGGTGGATCATACTCTGGGTTCCACATGCATGTTTTAGCTGAAGGAAGAATCCCTTAAACCTGGAGAGTTGAGACCCATGGAATGGGTACCATGCAATATGACTTCAAAGGTTCTGCATTGGCTCACCGAACCTCACCAATCCTATCACTGCTGCGCTTATGCCGCTGTACACACGCTTGATTCTCTTTCGGAGACATATAAATCCATAGATTTTAAGATTCTTCCTAGTCAGGTATATTCTTAGACGTTTAATATGGGGTGTTGAGTCCTCTTCGTTGAGCAAGGAGTAGCTCTTGTCTATTACATATTTGGCTTATGGAACGGTATCTGTGCTAATTTCAATCTCTGGTTTTATGCAGCACCCCAACTCACCTTTCCCCTTAAGCAAGCATAAGTTGGTTTTCTACATTTGAAACCCTGTTCTGTTTTGTAATTCAGTTCCTGTGTAGCCAAGTTTACATTCCATGTAGTAGTGATATCTTATGATGTTTCTTTTTCTGTGTGACTTATCTCACTTAGAATCATCGTACCTGAATCCACTCATTATGCTGCTACGGGCCTGATGACATAGATTTCATTGCTGAGTGATATTGCATTGTACGTAAGTACCACAACTTCTTTATCCATTTTTCGCTTTCTGTGATATTGAACTTGTACCGTAAACGAGGATCTTGTAAACAGAGCCGTCCCAAACTTTGGGGTGGCTGTGTCTTTTTGATTTTAATTTCCCTAAGCTACAGGACCATAAGTGGCAGTGCCCTAGGCTCTGTTGCTTTGTTTTTTAGATGTTTCAGGAAACATCATACACTTCTCCAGAGTGGCTGTTGGCAATTTACATCCCGCCCATCAGCATAACAAGGCTCCCAGTTCTCCATGGCCTGTCCTGCCTTTCTGGATTTTACACTTTTTTCAGATGGCCCTTTTGACCGGGGGGCAGTGAGACTTCATGGTAGTGCAGATTTCCTTTGCAAGCTTGCTTGGTTGGCCAAAAAGGGCGTATGCGTTTTTTTCTGAATATATTCAGGAAAAAATGCATACGCCCTTTTTGGCCAAGTGCATCATTGTGGACGTTCTGCCTCTTTTCCTATGCTTTACATGCAATTCCAGTCTACCTCCTGAAATCGGTTTCCTGCAATCCTGCCCCGCTTTCAAGTCCTCTTGGCAGCCTTACTTCAATATATTTTTGGACGATAGCTGTCATTTTTAACTCTGCATGTTTGTGAATTACAGTGCCCCTGAGCTCCTTTCTTCAACTCACTTTCTTGTGAGCTGGCCGCAACACTGCAGGATTGCTTCAGGCCCTAGTGTGGTTCCGGCATGGCACGCTGAGCCTTTGGTTAATTCCACTTCCTGGTGGGAAATGAGAGTTAAATTTGCCCATCCAGACACCTCCAGCTAGTCTCTCATTGGTTCTCCCTATTCCTGTTCATTTTCCACAGAAATTGCAAACTGGGCCAAACAGGAGGTTAAAGGCACTGACTCTCCAAGTGGGGAGAGTGTTAGTAAAGCGTCTGGAATGTTGCACCCGAGTACCAGGGGACAAAAACTGAGACACATTTGAACACGTTTCCCGATCACACGGTGGATCATACTCTGGGTTCCACATGCATGTTTTAGCTGAAGGAAGAATCCCTTAAACCTGGAGAGTTGAGACCCATGGAATGGCTACCATGCAATATGACTTCAAAGGGTCTGCATTTGCTCATCAAACCTCACCAATCCTATCACTGCTGCGTTTATGCCGCTGTACACATGCTTGATTCTCTTTTGGAGACATATAAATCCATAGGTTTCAAGATTCTTACTAGTCAGGTATATTCTTAGACGTTTAATATGGGGTGTTGAGTCCACTTCGTTGAGCAAGGAGTAGCTCTTGTCTATTACATATTTGGCTTATGGAACGGTATCTGTGCTAATTTCAATCTCTGGTTTTATGCAGCACCCCAACTCACCTTTCCCCTTAAGCAAGCATAAGTTGGTTTTCTACATTTGAGATCCTGTTCTGTTTTGTAATTCAGTTCCTGTGTAGCCAAGTTTACATTCCATGTATTAGTGATATCTTATGATGTTTCTTTTTCTGTGTGACTTATGTCACTTAGAATCATCGTACCTGAATCCACTCATTATGCTGCTACGGGCCTGATGACATAGATTTCATTCCTGAGTGATATTGCATTGTACGTAAGTACCACAACTTCTTTATCCATTTTTCACTTTCTGCGATATTGAACTTGTACCATAAACGAGATTCTTGTAAACAGAGCCGGCCCAAACTTTGGGGTGGCTGTGGCTTTTTGATTTTAATTTCCCTAAGCTATAGGACCATAAGTGGAAGTGCCCTAGGCTCTGTTGCTTTGTTTTTTAGATGTTTCAGGAAACACCATACACTTCTCCAGAGTGGCTGTTGGCAATTTACATCCCGCCCATCAGCATAACAAGGCTCCCAATTCTCCATGGCCTGTCCTGCCTTTCTGGATTTTACACATTTTTCAGATGGCCCTTTTGACCGGGGAGCAGTGAGACTTCATTGTACTGCAGATTTCCTTTGCAAGCTTGCTTGGTTGGCCAAAAAGGGCGTATGAGGTTTTTCCTGAATATATTCAGGAAAAAACGCATACGCCCTTTTTGGCCAAGTGCATCATTGTGGACGTTCTGCCTCTTTTCCTATGCTTTACATGCAATTCCAGTCTACCTCCTGAAATCGGATTCCTGCAATTCTGCCCCGCTTTCGAGTCCTCTTGGCAGCCTTACTTCAATATATTTTTGGACGATAGCTGTCATTTATAACTCTGCAGGTTTGTGAATTACAGTGCCCCTGAGCTCCTTTCTTCAACTCGCTTTCTTGTGAGCTGGCCGCAACACCGCAGGATTGCTTCAGGCCCTAGTGTGGTTCCGGCATGGCACGCTGAGCCTTTGGTTAATTCCTCTTCCTGGTGGGAAATGAGAGTTAAATTTGCCCGTCCAGACACCTCCAGCTAGTCTCTCATTGGTTCTCCCTATTCCTGTTCATTTTCCGCAGAAATGGCAAACTGGGCCAAACAGGAGGTTAAAGGCACTGACTCTCCAAGCGGAGAGAGTTTCAGTAAAGCGTCTGGAATGTTGCACCCGAGTACCAGGGGACAAAAACTGAGACACATTTGAACACGTTTCCCGATCACACGGTGGATCATACTCTGGGTTCCACATGCATGTTTTAGCTGAAGGAAGAATCCCTTAAACCTGGAGAGTTGAGACCCATGGAATGGGTACCATGCAATATGACTTCAAAGGTTCTGCATTGGCTCACCGAACCTCACCAATCCTATCACTGCTGCGCTTATGCCGCTGTACACACGCTTGATTCTCTTTCGGAGACATATAAATCCATAGATTTTAAGATTCTTCCTAGTCAGGTATATTCTTAGACGTTTAATATGGGGTGTTGAGTCCTCTTCGTTGAGCAAGGAGTAGCTCTTGTCTATTACATATTTGGCTTATGGAACGGTATCTGTGCTAATTTCAATCTCTGGTTTTATGCAGCACCCCAACTCACCTTTCCCCTTAAGCAAGCATAAGTTGGTTTTCTACATTTGAAACCCTGTTCTGTTTTGTAATTCAGTTCCTGTGTAGCCAAGTTTACATTCCATGTAGTAGTGATATCTTATGATGTTTCTTTTTCTGTGTGACTTATCTCACTTAGAATCATCGTACCTGAATCCACTCATTATGCTGCTACGGGCCTGATGACATAGATTTCATTGCTGAGTGATATTGCATTGTACGTAAGTACCACAACTTCTTTATCCATTTTTCGCTTTCTGTGATATTGAACTTGTACCGTAAACGAGGATCTTGTAAACAGAGCCGTCCCAAACTTTGGGGTGGCTGTGTCTTTTTGATTTTAATTTCCCTAAGCTACAGGACCATAAGTGGCAGTGCCCTAGGCTCTGTTGCTTTGTTTTTTAGATGTTTCAGGAAACATCATACACTTCTCCAGAGTGGCTGTTGGCAATTTACATCCCGCCCATCAGCATAACAAGGCTCCCAGTTCTCCATGGCCTGTCCTGCCTTTCTGGATTTTACACTTTTTTCAGATGGCCCTTTTGACCGGGGGGCAGTGAGACTTCATGGTAGTGCAGATTTCCTTTGCAAGCTTGCTTGGTTGGCCAAAAAGGGCGTATGCGTTTTTTTCTGAATATATTCAGGAAAAAATGCATACGCCCTTTTTGGCCAAGTGCATCATTGTGGACGTTCTGCCTCTTTTCCTATGCTTTACATGCAATTCCAGTCTACCTCCTGAAATCGGTTTCCTGCAATTCTGCCCCGCTTTCAAGTCCTCTTGGCAGCCTTACTTCAATATATTTTTGGACGATAGCTGTCATTTTTAACTCTGCAGGTTTGTGAATTACAGTGCCCCTGAGCTCCTTTCTTCAACTCGCTTTCTTGTGAGCTGGGCGCAACACCGCAGGATTGCTTCAGGCCCTAGTGTGGTTCCGGCATGGCATGCTGAGCCTTTGGTTAATTCCTCTTCCTGGTGGGAAATGAGAGTTAAATTTGCCCGTCCAGACACCTCCATCTAGTCTCTCATTTGTTCTCCCTATTCCTGTTCATTTTCCGCAGAAATTGCAAACTGGGCCAAACAGGAGGTTAAAGGCACTGACTCTCCAAGTGGGGAGAGTGTTAGTAAAGCATATGGAATGTTGCACCCGAGTACCAGGGGACGAAAACTGAGACACATTTGAACACGTTTCCCGATCACACGGTGGATCATACTCTGGGTTCCACATGCATGTTTTAGCTGAAGGAAGAATCCCTTAAACCTGGAGAGTTGAGACCCATGGAATGGCTACCATGCAATATGACTTCAAAGGGTCTGCATTTGCTCATCAAACCTCACCAATCCTATCACTGCTGCGTTTATGCCACTGTACACATGCTTGATTCTCTTTTGGAGACATATAAATCCATAGGTTTTAAGATTATTACTAGTCAGGTATATTCTTAGGCGATTAATATGGGGTGTAGAGTCCACTTCGTTGAGCAAGGAGTAGCTCTTGTCTATTACATTTTTGGCTTATGGAATGGTATCTGTGCTAATTTCAATCTCTGGTTTTATGCAGAACCCCAACTCACCTTTCCCCTTAAGCAAGCATAAGTTGGTTTTCTACATTTGAGACCGTGTTCTGTTTTGTAATTCAGTTTCTGTGTAGCCAAGTTTACATTCCGTGTAGTAGTGATATCTTATGATGTTTCTTTTTCTGTGTGACTTATCTCACTTAGAATCATCGTACCTGAATCCACTCATTATGCTGCTACGGGCCTGATGATATAGATTTCATTGCTGAGTGATATTGCATTGTACGTAAGTACCACAAATTCTTTATCCATTTTTCACCTTCTGTGATATTGAATTTGTACTGTAAATGAGGTTCTTGTAAACAGAGCCGTCCCAAACTTTGGGGTGGCTGTTTCTTTTTGATTTTAATTTCCCTAAGCTATAGGACCATAAGTGGAAGTGCCCTAGGCTCTGTTGCTTTGTTTTTTAGATGTTTCAGGAAACACCATACACTTCTCCAGAGTGGCTGTTGGCAATTTACATCCCGCCCATCAGCATAACAAGGCTCCCAGTTCTCCATGGCCTGTCCTGCCTTTCTGGATTTTACACTTTTTTCAGATGGCCCTTTTGACCGGGGGGCAGTGAGACTTCATTGTAGTGCAGATTTCCTTTGCAAGCTTGCTTGGTTGGCCAAAAAGGGCGTATGCGTTTTTTCCTGAATATATTCAGGAAAAAACGCATACGCCCTTTTTGGCCAAGTGCATCATTGTGGACGTTCTGCCTCTTTTCCTATGCTTTACATGCAATTCCAGTCTACCTCCTGAAATCGGTTTCCTGCAATCCTGCCCCGCTTTCAAGTCCTCTTGGCAGCCTTACTTCAATATATTTTTGGACGATAGCTGTCATTTTTAACTCTGCAGGTTTGTGAATTACAGTGCCCCTGAGCTCCTTTCTTCAACTCACTTCCTTGTGAGCTGGCCGCAACACCGCAGGATTGCTTCAGGCCGTAGTGTGGTTCTGGCATGGCACGCTGAGCCTTTGGTTAATTCCTCTTCCTGGTGGGAAATGAGAGTTAAATTTGCCCATCCAGACACCTCCAGCTAGTCTCTCATTGGTTCTCCCTATTCCTGTTCATTTTCCGCAGAAATTGCAAACTGGGCCAAACAGGAGGTTAAAGGCACTGACTCTCCAAGTGGGGAGAGTGTTAGTAAAGCGTCTGGAATGTTGCACCCGAGTACCAGGGGACAAAAACTGAGACACATTTGAACACGTTTCCCGATCACACGGTGGATCATACTCTGGGTTCCACATGCATGTTTTAGCTGAAGGAAGAATCCCATAAAACCTGGAGAGTTGAGACCCATGGAATGGCTACCATGCAATATGACTTCAAAGGGTCTGCATTTGCTCATCAAACCTCACCAATCCTATCACTGCTGCGTTTATGCCGCTGTACACATGCTTGATTCTCTTTTGGAGACATATAAATCCATAGGTTTTAAGATTATTACTAGTCAGGTATATTCTTAGGCGATTAATATGGGGTGTAGAGTCCACTTCGTTGAGCAAGGAGTAGCTCTTGTCTATTACATATTTGGCTTATGGAATGGTATCTGTGCTAATTTCAATCGCTGGTTTTATGCAGCACCCCAACTCACCTTTCCCCTTAAGCAAGCATAAGTTGGTTTTCTACATTTGAGACCTTGTTCTGTTTTGTAATTCAGTTTCTGTGTAGCCAAGTTTACATTCCGTGTAGTAGTGATATCTTATGATGTTTCTTTTTCTGTGTGACTTATCTTACTTAGAATCATCGTACCTGAATCCACTCATTATGCTGCTACGGGCCTGATGATATAGATTTCATTGCTGAGTGATATTGCATTGTACGTAAGTACCACAAATTCTTTATCCATTTTTCACCTTCTGTGATATTGAATTTGTACTGTAAATGAGGTTCTTGTAAACAGAGCCGTCCCAAACTTTGGGGTGGCTGTGTCTTTTTGATTTTAATTTCCCTAAGCTATAGGACCATAAGTGGAAGTGCCCTAGGCTCTGTTGCTTTGTTTTTTAGATGTTTCAGGAAACACCATACACTTCTCCAGAGTGGCTGTTGGCAATTTACATCCCGCCCATCAGCATAACAAGGCTCCCAGTCCTCCATGGCCTGTCCTGCCTTTCTGGATTTTACACTTTTTTCAGATGGCCCTTTTGACCGGGGGGCAGTGAGACTTCATTGTAGTGCAGATTTCCTTTGCAAGCTTGCTTGGTTGGCCAAAAAGGGCGTATGCGTTTTTTCCTGAATATATTCAGGAAAAAACGCATACGCCCTTTTTGGCCAAGTGCATCATTGTGGACGTTCTGCCTCTTTTCCTATGCTTTACATGCAATTCCAGTCTACCTCCTGAAATCGGTTTCCTGCAATTCTGCCCCGCTTTCAAGTCCTCTTGGCAGCCTTACTTCAATATATTTTTGGACGATAGCTGTCATTTTTAACTCTGCAGGTTTGTGAATTACAGTGCCCCTGAGCTCCTTTCTTCAACTCGCTTTCTTGTGAGCTGGCGCAACACCGCAGGATTGCTTCAGGCCCTAGTGTGGTTCCGGCATGGCATGCTGAGCCTTTGGTTAATTCCTCTTCCTGGTGGGAAATGAGAGTTAAATTTGCCCGTCCAGACACCTCCAGCTAGTCTCTCATTGGTTCTCCCTATTCCTGTTCATTTTCCGCAGAAATGGCAAACTGGGCCAAACAGGAGGTTAAAGGCACTGACTCTCCAAGCGGAGAGAGTTTTAGTAAAGCGTCTGGAATGTTGCACCCGAGTACCAGGGGACAAAAACTGAGACACATTTGAACACGTTTCCCGATCACACGGTGGATCATACTCTGGGTTCCACATGCATGTTTTAGCTGAAGGAAGAATCCCTTAAACCTGGAGAGTTGAGACCCATGGAATGGGTACCATGCAATATGACTTCAAAGGTTCTGCATTGGCTCACCGAACCTCACCAATCCTATCACTGCTGCGCTTATGCCGCTGTACACACGCTTGATTCTCTTTCGGAGACATATAAATCCATAGATTTTAAGATTCTTCCTAGTCAGGTATATTCTTAGACGTTTAATATGGGGTGTTGAGTCCTCTTCGTTGAGCAAGGAGTAGCTCTTGTCTATTACATATTTGGCTTATGGAACGGTATCTGTGCTAATTTCAATCTCTGGTTTTATGCAGCACCCCAACTCACCTTTCCCCTTAAGCAAGCATAAGTTGGTTTTCTACATTTGAGACCCTGTTCTGTTTTGTAATTCAGTTCCTGTGTAGCCAAGTTTACATTCCGTGTAGTAGTGATATCTTATGATGTTTCTTTTTCTGTGTGACTTATCTCACTTAGAATCATCGTACCTGAATCCACTCATTATGCTGCTACGGGCCTGATGACATAGATTTCATTGCTGAGTGATATTGCATTGTACGTAAGTACCACAACTTCTTTATCCATTTTTCGCTTTCTGTGATATTGAACTTGTACCGTAAACGAGGTTCTTGTAAACAGAGCCGTCCCAAACTTTGGGGTGGCTGTGTCTTTTTGATTTTAATTTCCCTAAGCTACAGGACCATAAGTGGCAGTGCCCTAGGCTCTGTTGCTTTGTTTTTTAGATGTTTCAGGAAACACCATACACTTCTCCAGAGTGGCTGTTGGCAATTTACATCCCGCCCATCAGCATAACAAGGCTCCCAGTTCTCCATGGCCTGTCCGGCCTTTCTGGATTTTACACTTTTTTCAGATGGCCCTTTTGACCGGGGGGCAGTGAGTCTTCATGGTAGTGCAGATTTCCTTTGCAAGCTTGCTTGGTTGGCCAAAAAGGGCGTATGCGTTTTTTTCTGAATATATTCAGGAAAAAATGCATACGCCCTTTTTGGCCAAGTGCATCATTGTGGACGTTCTGCCTCTTTTCCTATGCTTTACATGCAATTCCAGTCTACCTCCTGAAATCGGTTTCCTGCAATTCTGCCCCGCTTTCAAGTCCTCTTGGCAGCCTTACTTCAATATATTTTTGGACGATAGCTGTCATTTTTAACTCTGCAGGTTTGTGAATTACAGTGCCCCTGAGCTCCTTTCTTCAACTCGCTTTCTTGTGAGCTGGCGCAACACCGCAGGATTGCTTCAGGCCCTAGTGTGGTTCCGGCATGGCATGCGGAGCCTTTGGTTAATTCCTCTTCCTGGTGGGAAATGAGAGTTAAATTTGCCCGTCCAGACACCTCCATCTAGTCTCTCATTTGTTCTCCCTATTCCTGTTCATTTTCCGCAGAAATTGCAAACTGGGCCAAACAGGAGGTTAAAGGCACTGACTCTCCAAGTGGGGAGAGTGTTAGTAAAGCGTATGGAATGTTGCACCCGAGTACCAGGGGACAAAAACTGAGAGACATTTGAACACCTTTCCCGATCACACGGTGGATCATACTCTGGGTTCCACATGCATGTTTTAGCTGAAGGAAGAATCCCTTAAACCTGGAGAGTTGAGACCCATGGAATGGCTACCATGCAATATGACTTCAAAGGGTCTGCATTTGCTCATCAAACCTCACCAATCCTATCACTGCTGCGTTTATGCCGCTGTACACATGCTTGATTCTCTTTTGGAGACATATAAATCCATAGGTTTTAAGATTATTACTAGTCAGGTATATTCTTAGGCGATTAATATGGGGTGTAGAGTCCACTTCATTGAGCAAGGAGTAGCTCTTGTCTATTACATATTTGGCTTATGGAATGGTATCTGTGCTAATTTCAATCTCTGGTTTTATGCAGAACCCCAACTCACCTTTCCCCTTAAGCAAGCATAAGTTGGTTTTCTACATTTGAGACCGTGTTCTGTTTTGTAATTCAGTTTCTGTGTAGCCAAGTTTACATTCCGTGTAGTAGTGATATCTTATGATGTTTCTTTTTCTGTGTGACTTATCTCACTTAGAATCATCGTACCTGAATCCACTCATTATGCTGCTACGGGCCTGATGATATAGATTTCATTGCTGAGTGATATTGCATTGTACGTAAGTACCACAAATTCTTTATCCATTTTTCACCTTCTGTGATATTGAATTTGTACTGTAAATGAGGTTCTTGTAAACAGAGCCGTCCCAAACTTTGGGGTGGCTGTGTCTTTTTGATTTTAATTTCCCTAAGCTATAGGACCATAAGTGGAAGTGCCCTAGGCTCTGTTGCTTTGTTTTTTAGATGTTTCAGGAAACACCATACACTTCTCCAGAGTGGCTGTTGGCAATTTACATCCCGCCCATCAGCATAACAAGGCTCCCAGTTCTCCATGGCCTGTCCTGCCTTTCTGGATTTTACACTTTTTTCAGATGGCCCTTTTGACCGGGGGGCAGTGAGACTTCATTGTAGTGCAGATTTCCTTTGCAAGCTTGCTTGGTTGGCCAAAAAGGGCGTATGCGTTTTTTCCTGAATATATTCAGGAAAAAACGCATACGCCCTTTTTGGCCAAGTGCATCATTATGGACGTTCTGCCTCTTTTCCTATGCTTTACATGCAATTCCAGTCTACCTCCTGAAATCGGTTTCCTGCAATCCTGCCCCGCTTTCAAGTCCTCTTGGCAGCCTTACTTCAATATATTTTTGGACGATAGCTGTCATTTTTAACTCTGCAGGTTTGTGAATTACAGTGCCCCTGAGCTCCTTTCTTCAACTCACTTTCTTGTGAGCTGGCCGCAACACCGCAGGATTGCTTCAGGCCCTAGTGTGGTTCCGGCATGGCACGCTGAGCCTTTGGTTAATTCCCCTTCCTGGTGGGAAATGAGAGTTAAATTTGCCCGTCCAGACACCTCCAGCTAGTCTCTCATTGGTTCTCCCTATTCCTGTTCATTTTCCGCAGAAATTGCAAACTGGGCCAAACAGGAGGTTAAAGGCACTGACTCTCCAAGTGGGGAGAGTGTTAGTAAAGCGTCTGGAATGTTGCACACGAGTACCAGGGGACCAAACCTGAGACACATTTGAACACGTTTCCCGATCACACGGTGGATCATACTCTGGGTTCCACATGCATGTTTTAGCTGAAGGAAGAATCCCTTAAACCTGGAGAGTTGAGACCCATGGAATGGCTACCATGCAATATGACTTCAAAGGGTCTGCATTTGCTCATCAAACCTCACCAATCCTATCACTGCTGCGTTTATGCCGCTGTACACATGCTTGATTCTCTTTTGGAGACATATAAATCCATAGGTTTCAAGATTCTTACTAGTCAGGTATATTCTTAGACGTTTAATATGGGGTGTTGAGTCCACTTCGTTGAGCAAGGAGTAGCTCTTGTCTATTACATATTTGGCTTATGGAACGGTATCTGTGCTAATTTCAATCTCTGGTTTTATGCAGCACCCCAACTCACCTTTCCCCTTAAGCAAGCATAAGTTGGTTTTCTACATTTGAGATCCTGTTCTGTTTTGTAATTCAGTTCCTGTGTAGCCAAGTTTACATTCCATGTATTAGTGATATCTTATGATGTTTCTTTTTCTGTGTGACTTATGTCACTTAGAATCATCGTACCTGAATCCACTCATTATGCTGCTACGGGCCTGATGACATAGATTTCATTCCTGAGTGATATTGCATTGTACGTAAGTACCACAACTTCTTTATCCATTTTTCACTTTCTGCGATATTGAACTTGTACCATAAACGAGATTCTTGTAAACAGAGCCGGCCCAAACTTTGGGGTGGCTGTGTCTTTTTGATTTTAATTTCCCTAAGCTATAGGACCATAAGTGGAAGTGCCCTAGGCTCTGTTGCTTTGTTTTTTAGATGTTTCAGGAAACACCATACACTTCTCCAGAGTGGCTGTTGGCAATTTACATCCCGCCCATCAGCATAACAAGGCTCCCAATTCTCCATGGCCTGTCCTGCCTTTCTGGATTTTACACATTTTTCAGATGGCCCTTTTGACCGGGGGGCAGTGAGACTTCATTGTACTGCAGATTTCCTTTGCAAGCTTGCTTGGTTGGCCAAAAAGGGCGTATGCATTTTTTCCTGAATATATTCAGGAAAAAACGCATACGCCCTTTTTGGCCAAGTGCATCATTGTGGACGTTCTGACTCTTTTCCTATGCTTTACATGCAATTCCAGTCTACCTCCTGAAATCGGATTCCTGCAATTCTGCCCCGCTTTCGAGTCCTCTTGGCAGCCTTACTTCAATATATTTTTGGACGATAGCTGTCATTTATAACTCTGCAGGTTTGTGAATTACAGTGCCCCTGAGCTCCTTTCTTCAACTCGCTTTCTTGTGAGCTGGCCGCAACACCGCAGGATTGCTTCAGGCCCTAGTGTGGTTCCGGCATGGCACGCTGAGCCTTTGGTTAATTCCTCTTCCTGGTGGGAAATGAGAGTTAAATTTGCCCGTCCAGACACCTCCAGCTAGTCTCTCATTGGTTCTCCCTATTCCTGTTCATTTTCCGCAGAAATGGCAAACTGGGCCAAACAGGAGTTTAAAGGCACTGACTCTCCAAGTGGAGAGAGTTTTAGTAAAGCGTCTGGAATGTTGCACCCGAGTACCAGGGGACAAAAACTGAGACACATTTGAACACGTTTCCCGATCACACGGTGGATCATACTCTGGGTTCCACATGCATGTTTTAGCTGAAGGAAGAATCCCTTAAACCTGGAGAGTTGAGACCCATGGAATGGGTACCATGCAATATGACTTCAAAGGTTCTGCATTGGCTCACCGAACCTCACCAATCCTATCACTGCTGCGCTTATGCCGCTGTACACACGCTTGATTCTCTTTCGGAGACATATAAATCCATAGATTTTAAGATTCTTCCTAGTCAGGTATATTCTTAGACGTTTAATATGGGGTGTTGAGTCCTCTTCGTTGAGCAAGGAGTAGCTCTTGTCTATTACATATTTGGCTTATGGAACGGTATCTGTGCTAATTTCAATCTCTGGTTTTATGCAGCACCCCAACTCACCTTTCCCCTTAAGCAAGCATAAGTTGGTTTTCTACATTTGAGACCCTGTTCTGTTTTGTAATTCAGTTCCTGTGTAGCCAAGTTTACATTCCGTGTAGTAGTGATATCTTATGATGTTTCTTTTTCTGTGTGACTTATCTCACTTAGAATCATCGTACCTGAATCCACTCATTATGCTGCTACGGGCCTGATGACATAGATTTCATTGCTGAGTGATATTGCATTGTACGTAAGTACCACAACTTCTTTATCCATTTTTCGCTTTCTGTGATATTGAACTTGTACCGTAAACGAGGTTCTTGTAAACAGAGCCGTCCCAAACTTTGGGGTGGCTGTGTCTTTTTGATTTTAATTTCCCTAAGCTACAGGACCATAAGTGGCAGTGCCCTAGGCTCTGTTGCTTTGTTTTTTAGATGTTTCAGGAAACACCATACACTTCTCCAGAGTGGCTGTTGGCAATTTACATCCCGCCCATCAGCATAACAAGGCTCCCAGTTCTCCATGGCCTGTCCGGCCTTTCTGGATTTTACACTTTTTTCAGATGGCCCTTTTGACCGGGGGGCAGTGAGACTTCATGGTAGTGCAGATTTCCTTTGCAAGCTTGCTTGGTTGGCCAAAAAGGGCGTATGCGTTTTTTTCTGAATATATTCAGGAAAAAATGCATACGCCCCTTTTGGCCAAGTGCATCATTGTGGACGTTCTGCCTCTTTTCCTATGCTTTACATGCAATTCCAGTCTACCTCCTGAAATCGGTTTCCTGCAATTCTGCCCCGCTTTCAAGTCCTCTTGGCAGCCTTACTTCAATATATTTTTGGACGATAGCTGTCATTTTTAACTCTGCAGGTTTGTGAATTACAGTGCCCCTGAGCTCCTTTCTTCAACTCGCTTTCTTGTGAGCTGGGCGCAACACCGCAGTATTGCTTCAGGCCCTAGTGTGGTTCCGGCATGGCATGCTGAGCCTTTGGTTAATTCCTCTTCCTGGTGGGAAATGAGAGTTAAATTTGCCCGTCCAGACACCTCCATCTAGTCTCTCATTTGTTCTCCCTATTCCTGTTCATTTTCCGCAGAAATTGCAAACTGGGCCAAACAGGAGGTTAAAGGCACTGACTCTCCAAGTGGGGAGAGTGTTAGTAAAGTGTATGGAATGTTGCACCCGAGTACCAGGGGACAAAAACTGAGAGACATTTGAACACCTTTCCCGATCACACGGTGGATCATACTCTGGGTTCCACATGCATGTTTTAGCTGAAGGAAGAATCCCTTAAACCTGGAGAGTTGAGACCCATGGAATGGCTACCATGCAATATGACATCAAAGGGTCTGCATTTGCTCATCAAACCTCACCAATCCTATCACTGCTGCGTTTATGCCGCTGTACACATGCTTGATTCTCTTTTGGAGACATATAAATCCATAGGTTTTAAGATTATTACTAGTCAGGTATATTCTTAGGCGATTAATATGGGGTGTAGAGTCCACTTCATTGAGCAAGGAGTAGCTCTTGTCTATTACATATTTGGCTTATGGAATGGTATCTGTGCTAATTTCAATCTCTGGTTTTATGCAGAACCCCAACTCACCTTTCCCCTTAAGCAAGCATAAGTTGGTTTTCTACATTTGAGACCGTGTTCTGTTTTGTAATTCAGTTTCTGTGTAGCCAAGTTTACATTCCGTGTATTAGTGATATCTTATGATGTTTCTTTTTCTGTGTGACTTATTTCACTTAGAATCATCGTACCTGAATCCACTCATTATGCTGCTATGGGTTTGATGACATAGATTTCATTCCTGAGTGATATTGCATTGTACGTAAGTACCACAACTTCTTTATCCATTTTTCACTTTCTGCGATATTGAACTTGTACCATAAACGAGATTCTTGTAAACAGAGCCGGCCCAAACTTTGGGGTGGCTGTGTCTTTTTGATTTTAATTTCCCTAAGCTATAGGACCATAAGTGGAAGTGCCCTAGGCTCTGTTGCTTTGTTTTTCAGATGTTTCAGGAAACACCATACACTTCTCCAGAGTGGCTGTTGGCAATTTACATCCCGCCCACCAGCATAACAAGGCTCTCAGTTCTCCATGGCCTGTCCTGCCTTTCTGGATTTTATACTTTTTTCAGATGGCCCTTTTGACCGGGAAGCAGTGAGACTTCATTGTAGTGCAGATTTCCTTTGCAAGCTTGCTTGGTTGGCCAAAAAGGGCGTATGCGTTTTTTCCTGAATATATTCAGGAAAAAACGCAAACGCCCTTTTTGGCCAAGTGCATCATTGTGGACGTTCTGCCTCTTTTCCTATGCTTTACATGCAATTCCAGTCTACCTCCTGAAATCGGTTTCCTGCAATTCTGCCCCGCTTTCAAGTCCTCTTGGCAGCCTTACTTCAATATATTTTTGGACGATAGCTGTCATTTAGAACTCTGCAGGTTTGTGAATTACAGGGCCCCTGAGCTCCTTTCTTCAACTCGCTTTCTTGTGAGCTGGCCGCAACACCGCAGGATTGCTTCAGGCCCTAGTGTGGTTCCGGCATGGCACGCTGAGCCTTTGGTTAATTCCTCTTCCTGGTGGGAAATGAGAGTTAAATTTGCCCGTCCAGACACCTCCAGCTAGTCTCTCATTGGTTCTCCCTATTCCTGTTCATTTTCCGCAGAAATTGCAAACTGGGCCAAACAGGAGGTTAAAGGCACTGACTCTCCAAGTGGGGAGAGTGTTAGTAAAGCGTCTGGAATGTTGCACCCGAGTACCAGGGGACGAAAAGTGAGACATTTGAACACGTTTCCCGATCACACGGTGGATCATACTCTGGGTTCCACATGCATGTTTTAGGTGAAGGAAGAATCCCTTAAACCTGGAGAGTTGAGACCCATGGAATGGGTACCATGCAATATGACTTCAAAGGGTCTGCATTTGCTCACCGAACCTCACCAATCCTATCACTGCTGCATTTATGCCGCTGTACACACGCTTGATTCTCTTTCGGAGACATATAAATCCATAGGTTTTAAGATTCTTACCAGTCAGGTATATTCTTAGGCATTTAATATGGGGTGTTGAGTCCACTTCGTTGAGCAAGGAGTAGCTCTTGTCTATTACCTATTTGGCTTATGGAATGGTATCTGTGCTAATTTCAATCTCTGGTTTTATGCAGCACCCCAACTCACCTTTCCCCTTAAGCAAGCATAAGTTGGTTTTCTACATTTGAGATCCTGTTCTGTTTTGTAATTCAGTTCCTGTGTAGCCAAGTTTACATTCCGTGTATTAGTGATATCTTATGATGTTTCTTTTTCTGTGTGACTTATCTCACTTAGAATCATCGTACCTGAATCCACTCATTATGCTGCTATGGGCCTGATGACATAGATTTCATTGCTGAGTGATATTGCATTGTACGTAAGTACCACAACTTCTTTATCCATTTTTCGCTTTCTGTGATATTGAACTTGTACCGTAAACGAGGGTCTTGTAAACAGAGCCGTCCCAAACTTTGGGGTGGCTGTGTCTTTTTGATTTTAATTTCCCTAAGCTATAGGACCATAAGTGGAAGTGCCGTAGGCTCTGTTGCTTTGTTTTTTAGATGTTTCAGGAAACACCATACACTTCTTCAGAGTGGCTGTTGGCAATTTACATCCCGCCCATCAGCATAACAAGGCTCCCAGTTCTCCATAGCCTGTCCGGCCTTTCTGGATTTTACACTTTTTTCAGATGGCCCTTTTGACTGGGGGGCAGTGAGACTTCATTGTAGTGCAGATTTCCTTTGCAAGCTTGCTTGGTTGGCCAAAAAGGGCGTATGCGTTTTTTCCTGAATATATTCAGGAAAAAACGCATACGCCCTTTTTGGCCAAGTACATCATTGTGGACATTCTGTCTCTTTTCCTATGCTTTACATGCCATTCCAGTCTACCTCCTGAAATCGGATTCCTTCAATTCTGCCCCGCTTTCGAGTCCTCTTGGCAGCCTTACTTCAATATATTTTTGGACGATAGCTGTCATTTATAACTCTGCAGGTTTGTGAATTACAGTGCCCCTGAGCTCCTTTCTTCAACTCGCTTTCTTGTGAGCTGGCCGCAACACCGCAGGATTGCTTCAGGCCCTAGTGTGGTTCCGGCATGGCACGCTGAGTCTTTGGTTAATTCCTCTTCCTGGTGGGAAATGAGAGTTAAATTTGCCCATCCAGACACCTCCAGCTAGTCTCTCATTGGTTCTCCCTATTCCTGTTCATTTTCCGCAGAAATTGTAAACTGGGCCAAACAGGAGGTTAAAGGCACTGACTCTCCAAGTGGGGAGAGTGTTAGTAAAGCGTCTGGAATGTTGCACCCGAGTATCAGGGGACAAAAACTGAGACACATTTGAACACGTTTCCCGATCACACGGTGGATCATACTCTGGGTTCCACATGCATGTTTTAGCTGAAGGAAGAATCCCTTAAACCTGGAGAGTTGAGACCCATGGAATGGCTACCATGCAATATGACTTCAAAGGGTCTGCATTTGCTCATTAAACCTCACCAATCCTATCACTGCTGCGTTTATGCCGCTGTACACATGCTTGATTCTCTTTTGGAGACATATAAATCCATAGGTTTTAAGATTATTACTAGTCAGGTATATTCTTAGGCGATTAATATGGGGTGTAGAGTCCACTTCGTTGAGCAAGGAGTAGCTCTTGTCTATTACATATTTGGCTTATGGAATGGTATCTGTGCTAATTTCAATCTCTGGTTTTATGCAGAACCCCAACTCACCTTTCCCCTTAAGCAAGCATAAGTTGGTTTTCTACATTTGAGACCGTGTTCTGTTTTGTAATTCAGTTTCTGTGTAGCCAAGTTTACATTCCGTGTAGTAGTGATATCTTATGATGTTTCTTTTTCTGTGTGACTTATCTCACTTAGAATCATCGTACCTGAATCCACTCATTATGCTGCTACGGGCCTGATGATATAGATTTCATTGCTGAGTGATATTGCATTGTACGTAAGTACCACAACTTCTTTATCCATTTTTCACCTTCTGTGATATTGAATTTGTACTGTAAATGAGGTTCTTGTAAACAGAGCTGTCCCAAACTTTGGGGTGGCTGTGTCTTTTTGATTTTAATTTCCCTAAGCTATAGGACCATAAGTGGAAGTGCCCTAGGCTCTGTTGCTTTGTTTTTTAGATGTTTCAGGAAACACCATACACTTCTCCAGAGTGGCTGTTGGCAATTTACATCCCGCCCATCAGCATAACAAGGCTCCCAGTTCTCCATGGCCTGTCCTGCCTTTCTGGATTTTACACTTTTTTCAGATGGCCCTTTTGACCGGGGGGCAGTGAGACTTCATTGTAGTGCAGATTTCCTTTGCAAGCTTGCTTGGTTGGCCAAAAAGGGCGTATGCGTTTTTTCCTGAATATATTCAGGAAAAAATGCATACGCCCTTTTTGGCCAAGTGCATCATTGTGGACGTTCTGCCTCTTTTCCTATGCTTTACATGCAATTCCAGTCTACCTCCTGAAATCGGTTTCCTGCAATTCTGCCCCGCTTTCAAGTCCTCTTGGCAGCCTTACTTCAATATATTTTTGGACGATAGCTGTCATTTATAACTCTGCAGGTTTGTGAATTACAGTGCCCCTGAGCTCCTTTCTTCAACTCGCTTTCTTGTGAGCTGGCCGCAACACCGCAGGATTGCTTCAGGCCCTAGTGTCGTTCCGGCATGGCACGCTGAGCCTTTGGTTAATTCCTCTTCCTGGTGGGAAATGAGAGTTAAATTTGCCCGTCCAGACACCTCCAGCTAGTCTCTCACTGGTTCTCCCTATTCCTGTTCATCTTCCGCAAAAATTGCAAACTGGGCCAAACAGGAGGTTAAAGGCACTGACTCTCCAAGTGGGGAGAGTGTTAGTAAAGCGACTGGAATGTTGCACCCGAGTACCAGGGGACGAAAACTGAGACACATTTGAACACGTTTCCCGATCACACGGTGGATCATACTCTGGGTTCCACATGCATGTTTTAGCTGAAGGAAGAATCCCTTAAACCTGGAGAGTTGAGACCCATGGAATGGGTACCATGCAATATGACTTCAAAGGGTCTGCATTTGCTCACCGAACCTCACCAATCCTATTACTGCTGCATTTATGCCTCTGTAGACACGCTTGATTCTCTTTCGGAGACATATAAATCCATAGGTTTTAAGATTCTTACTAGTCAGGTATATTCTTAGGCATTTAATATGGGGTGTTGAGTCCACTTTCTTGAGCAAGGAGTAGCTCTTGTCTATTACCTATTTGGCTTATGGAATGGTATCTGTGCTAATTTCAATCTCTGGTTTTATGCAGCACCCCAACTCACCTTTCCCCTTAAGCAAGCATAAGTTGGTTTTCTACATTTGAGATCCTGTTCTGTTTTGTAATTCAGTTTCTGTGTAGCCAAGTTTACATTCCGTGTAGTAGTGATATCTTATGATGTTTCTTTTTCTGTGTGACTTATCTCACTTAGAATCATCGTACCTGAATCCACTCATTATGCTGCTACGGGCCTGATGATATAGATTTCATTGCTGAGTGATATTGCATTGTACGTAAGTACCACAACTTCTTTATCCATTTTTCACCTTCTGTGATATTGAATTTGTACTGTAAATGAGGTTCTTGTAAACAGAGCTGTCCCAAACTTTGGGGTGGCTGTGTCTTTTTGATTTTAATTTCCCTAAGCTATAGGACCATAAGTGGAAGTGCCCTAGGCTCTGTTGCTTTGTTTTTTAGATGTTTCAGGAAACACCATACACTTCTCCAGAGTGGCTGTTGGCAATTTACATCCCGCCCATCAGCATAACAAGGCTCCCAGTTCTCCATGGCCTGTCCTGCCTTTCTGGATTTTACACTTTTTTCAGATGGCCCTTTTGACCGGGGGGCAGTGAGACTTCATTGTAGTGCAGATTTCCTTTGCAAGCTTGCTTGGTTGGCCAAAAAGGGCGTATGCGTTTTTTCCTGAATATATTCAGGAAAAAATGCATACGCCCTTTTTGGCCAAGTGCATCATTGTGGACGTTCTGCCTCTTTTCCTATGCTTTACATGCAATTCCAGTCTACCTCCTGAAATCGGTTTCCTGCAATTCTGCCCCGCTTTCAAGTCCTCTTGGCAGCCTTACTTCAATATATTTTTGGACGATAGCTGTCATTTATAACTCTGCAGGTTTGTGAATTACAGTGCGCCTGAGCTCCTTTCTTCAACTCGCTTTCTTGTGAGCTGGCCGCAACACCGCAGGATTGCTTCAGGCCCTAGTGTGGTTCCGGCATGGCACGCTGAGCCTTTGGTTAATTCCTCTTCCTGGTGGGAAATGAGAGTTAAATTTGCCCGTCCAGACACCTCCAGCTAGTCTCTCACTGGTTCTCCCTATTCCTGTTCATCTTCCGCAAAAATTGCAAACTGGGCCAAACAGGAGGTTAAAGGCACTGACTCTCCAAGTGGGGAGAGTGTTAGTAAAGCGACTGGAATGTTGCACCCGAGTACCAGGGGACGAAAACTGAGACACATTTGAACACGTTTCCCGATCACACGTTGGATCATACTCTGGGTTCCACATGCATGTTTTAGCTGAAGGAAGAATCCCTTAAACCTGGAGAGTTGAGACCCATGGAATGGGTACCATGCAATATGACTTCAAAGGGTCTGCATTTGCTCACCGAACCTCACCAATCCTATTACTGCTGCATTTATGCCTCTGTAGACACGCTTGATTCTCTTTCGGAGACATATAAATCCATAGGTTTTAAGATTCTTACTAGTCAGGTATATTCTTAGGCATTTAATATGGGGTGTTGAGTCCACTTTCTTGAGCAAGGTGTAGCTCTTGTCTATTACCTATTTGGCTTATGGAATGGTATCTGTGCTAATTTCAATCTCTGGTTTTATGCAGCACCCCAACTCACCTTTCCCCTTAAGCAAGCATAAGTTGGTTTTCTACATTTGAGATCCTGTTCTGTTTTGTAATTCAGTTCCTGTGTAGCCAAGTTTACATTCCGTGTATTAGTGATATCTTATGATGTTTCTTTTTCTGTGTGACTTATTTCACTTAGAATCATCGTACCTGAATCCACTCATTATGCTGCTACGGGCCTGATGACATAGATTTCATTCCTGAGTGATATTGCATTGTACGTAAGTACCACAACTTCTTTATCCATTTTTCACTTTCTGCGATATTGAACCTGTACCATAAACGAGATTCTTGTAAATAGAGCCGGCCCAAACTTTGGGGTGGCTGTGTCTTTTTGATTTTAATTTCCCTAAGCTATAAGACCATAAGTGGAAGTGCCCTAGGCTGTGTTGCTTTGTTTTTTAGATGTTTCAGGAAACACCATACACTTCTCCAGAGTGGCTGTTGGCAATTTACATACCGCCCATCAGCATAACAAGGCTCCCAGTTCTCCATGGCCTGTCCTGCCTTTCTGGATTTTATACTTTTTTCAGATGGCCCTTTTGACCGGGGGGCAGTGAGACTTCATTGTACTGCAGATTTCCTTTGCAAGCTTGCTTGGTTGGCCAAAAAGGGCGTATGCGTTTTTTCCTGAATATATTCAGGAAAAAACGCATATGCCCTTTTTGGCCAAGTGCATCATTGTGGACGTTCTGCCTCTTTTCCTATGCTTTACATGCAATTCCAGTCTACCTCCTGAAATCGGATTCCTGCAATTCTGCCCCGCTTTCAAGTCCTCTTGGCAGCCTTACTTCAATATATTTTTGGACGATAGCTGTCATTTTTAACTCTGCAGGTTTGTGAATTACAGTGCCCCTGAGCTCCTTTCTTCAACTCGCTTTCTTGTGAGCTGGCCGCAACACCGCAGGATTGCTTCAGGCCCTAGTGTGGTTCCGGCATGGCACGCTGAGCCTTTGGTTAATTCCTCTTCCTGGTGGGAAATGAGAGTTAAATTTGCCCGTCCAGACACCTCCAGCTAGTCTCTCATTGGTTCTCCCTATTCCTGTTCATTTTCCGCAGAAATTGCAAACTGGGCCAAACAGGAGGTTAAAGGCAGTGACTCTCCAAGTGGGGAGAGTTTTAGTAAAGCGTCTGGAATGTTGCACCCGAGTACCAGCGGAGAAAATCTGAGACACATTTGAATACGTTTCCCGATCACACGGTGGATCATACTCTGGGTTCCACATGCATGTTTTAGCTGAAGGAAGAATCCCTTAAACCTGGAGAGTTGAGACCCATGGAATGGCTAGCATGCAATATGACTTCAAAGGGTCTGCATTTGCTCATCAAACCTCACCAATCCTATCACTGCTGCGTTTATGCTGCTGTACACATGCTTGATTCTCTTTTGGAGACATATAAATCCATAGGTTTTAAGATTATTACTAGTCAGGTATATTCTTAGGCGATTAATATGGGGTGTAGAGTCCACTTCGTTGAGCAAGGAGTAGCTCTTGTCTATTACATATTTGGCTTATGGAACGGTATCTGTGCTAATTTCAATCTCTGGTTTTATGCAGAACCCCAACTCACCTTTCCCCTTAAGCAAGCATAAGTTGGTTTTCTACATTTGAGACCGTGTTCTGTTTTGTAATTCAGTTTCTGTGTAGCCAAGTTTACATTCCGTGTAGTAGTGATATCTTATGATGTTTCCTTTTCTGTGTGACTTATCTCACTTAGAATCATCGTACCTGAATCCACTCATTATGCTGCTACGGGCCTGATGATGTAGATTTCATTGCTGAGTGATATTGCATTGTACGTAAGTACCACAAATTCTTTATCCATTTTTCACCTTCTGTGATATTGAATTTGTACTGTAAATGAGGTTCTTGTAAACAGAGCCGTCCCAAACTTTGGAGTGGCTGTGTCTTTTTGATTTTAATTTCCCTAAGCTATAGGACCATAAGTGGAAGTGCCCTAGGCTCTGTTGCTTTGTTTTTTTGATGTTTCAGGAAACACCATACACTTCTCCAGAGTGGCTGTTGGCAATTTACATCCCGCCCATCAGCATAACAAGGCTCCCAGTTCTCCATGGCCTGTCCTGCCTTTCTGGATTTTACACTTTTTTCAGATGGCCCTTTTGACCGGGGGGCAGTGAGACTTCATTGTAGTGCAGATTTCCTTTGCAAGCTTGCTTGGTTGGCCAAAAAGGGCGTATGCGTTTTTTCCTGAATATATTCAGGAAAAAACGCATACGCCCTTTTTGGCCAAGTGCATCATTGTGGACATTCTGTCTCTTTTCGTATGCTTTACATGCAATTCCAGTCTACCTCCTGAAATCGGTTTCCTGCAATTCTGCCCCGCTTTCAAGTCCTCTTGGCAGCCTTACTTCAATATATTTTTGGACGATAGCTGTCATTTATAACTCTGCAGGTTTGTGAATTACAGTGCCCCTGAGCTCCTTTCTTCAACTCGCTTTCTTGTGAGCTGGCCGCAACACCGCAGCATTGCTTCAGGCCCTAATGTGGTTCCGGCATGGCACGCTGAGTCTTTGGTTAATTCCTCTTCCTGGTGGGAAATGAGAGTTAAATTTGCCCGTCCAGACACCTCCAGCTAGTCTCTCACTGGTTCTCCCTATTCCTGTTCATCTTCCGCAAAAATTGCAAACTGGGCCAAACAGGAGGTTAAAGGCAGTGACTCTCCAAGTGGGGAGAGTGTTAGTAAAGCGTCTGGAATGTTGCACCCGAGTACCAGGGGACGAAACCTGAGACACATTTGAACACGTTTCCCGATCACACGGTGGATCATACTCTGGGTTCCACATGCATGTTTTAGCTGAAGGAAGAATCCCTTAAACCTGGAGAGTTGAGACCCATGGAATGGCTACCATGCAATATGACCTCAAAGGGTCTGCATTGGCTCACCAAACCTCACCAATCCTATCACTGCTGCGCTTATGCCACTGTACACACGCTTGATTCTCTTTCGGAGACATATAAAACCATAGGTTTTAAGATTCTTACTAGTCAGCTATATTCTTAGACGTTTAATATGGGGTGTTGAGTCCACTTCGTTGAGCAAGGAGTAGCTCTTGTCTATTACATATTTGGCTTATGGAACGGTATCTGTGCTAATTTCAATCTCTGGTTTTATGCAGCACCCCAACTCACCTTTCCCCTTAAGCAAGCATAAGTTGGTTTTCTACATTTGAGACCTTGTTCTCTTTTGTAATTCAGTTCCTGTGTAGCCAAGTTTACATTCCGTGTATTAGTGATATCTTATGATGTTTCTTTTTCTGTGTGACTTATGTCACTTAGAATCATCGTACCTGAATCCACTCATTATGCTGCTATGGGCCTGATGACATAGATTTCATTGCTGAGTGATATTGCATTGTACGTAAGTACCAAAACTTCTTTATCCATTTTTCGCTTTCTGTGATATTGAACTTGTACCGTAAATGAGGATCTTGTAAACAGAGCCGTCCCAAACTTTGGGGTGGCTGTGTCTTTTTGATTTTAATTTCCCTAAGCTATAGGACCATAAGTGGAAGTGCCCTAGGCTCTGTTGCTTTGTTTTTTAGATGTTTCAGGAAACACCATACACTTCTCCAGAGTGGCTGTTGGCAATTTACATCCCGCCCATCAGCATAACAAGGCTCCCAGTTCTCCATGGCCTGTCCGGCCTTTCTGGATTTTACACTTTTTTCAGATGGCCCTTTTGACTGGGGGGCAGTGAGACTTCATTGTAGTGCAGATTTCCTTTGCAAGCTTGCTTGGTTGGCCAAAAAGGGCGTATGCGTTTTTTCCTGAATATATTCAGGAAAAAACGCATACGCCCTTTTTGGCCAAGTGCATCATTGTGGATACTCTGTCGCTTTTCCTATGCTTTACATGCAATTCCAGTCTACCTCCTGAAATCGGATTCCTTCAATTCTGCCCCGCTTTCGAGTCCTCTTGGCAGCCTTACTTCAATATATTTTTGGACGATAGCTGTCATTTATAACTCTGCAGGTTTGTGAATTACAGTGCCCCTGAGCTCCTTTCTTCAACTCGCTTTCTTGTGAGCTGTCCGCAACACCGCAGGATAGCTTCAGGCCCTAGTGTGGTTCCGGCATGGCACGCTGAGCCTTTGGTTAATTCCTCTTCCTGGTGGGAAATGAGAGTTAAATTTGCCCATCCAGACACCTCCAGCTAGTCTCTCATTGGTTCTCCCTATTCCTGTTCATTTTCCGCAGAAATTGTAAACTGGGCCAAACAGGAGGTTAAAGGCACTGACTCTCCAAGTGGGGAGAGTGTTAGTAAAGCCTATGGAATGTTGCACCCGAGTACCAGGGGACAAAAACTGAGACACATTTGAACACGTTTCCCGATCACACGGTGGATCATACTCTGGGTTCCACATGCATGTTTTAGGTGAAGGAAGAATCCCTTAAACCTGGAGAGTTGAGACCCATGGAATGGCTACCATGCAATATGACTTCAAAGGGTCTGCATTTGCTCATCAAACCTCACCAATCCTATCACTGCTGCGTTTATGCCGCTGTACACATGCTTGATTCTCTTTTGGAGACATATAAATCCATAGGTTTTAAGATTATTACTAGTCAGGTATATTCTTAGGCGATTAATATGGGGTGTAGAGTCCACTTCGTTGAGCAAGGAGTAGCTCTTGTCTATTACATATTTGGCTTATGGAATGGTATCTGTGCTAATTTCAATCTCTGGTTTTATGCAGAACCCCAACTCACCTTTCCCCTTAAGCAAGCATAAGTTGGTTTTCTACATTTGAGACCCTGTTCTGTTTTGAAATTCAGTTCCTGTGTAGCCAAGTTTACATTCCGTGTAGTAGTGATATCTTATGATGTTTCTTTTTCTGTGTGACTTATTTCACTTAGAATCATCGTACCTGAATCCACTCATTATGCTGCTACGGGCCTGATGACATAGATTTCATTCCTGAGTGATATTGCATTGTACGTAAGTACCACAACTTCTTTATCCATTTTTCACTTTCTGCGATATTGAACCTGTACCATAAACGAGATTCTTGTAAACAGAGCCGGCCCAAACTTTGGGGTGGCTGTGTCTTTTTGATTTTAATTTCCCTAAGCTATAGGACCATAAGTGGAAATACCCTAGGCTCTGTTGCTTTGGTTTTTAGATGTTTCAGGAAACACCATACACTTCTCGAGAGTGGCTGTTGGCAATTTACATCCCGCCCATCAGCATAACAAGGCTCCCAGTTCTCCATGGCCTGTCCTGCCTTTCTGGATTTTATACTTTTTTCAGATGGCCCTTTTGACCGGGGGGCAGTGAGACTTCATTGTAGTGCAGATTTCGTTTGCAAGCTTGCTTGGTTGGCCAAAAAGGGCGTATGCGTTTTTTCCTGAATATATTCAGGAAAAAACGCATACGCCCTTTTTGGCCAAGTGCATCATTGTGGACGTTCTGCCTCTTTTCCTATGCTTTACATGCAATTCCAGTCTACCTCCTGAAATCGGATTCCTGCAATTCTGCCCCGCTTTCAAGTCCTCTTGGCAGCCTTACTTCAATATATTTTTGGACGATAGCTGTCATTTTTAACTCTGCAGGTTTGTGAATTACAGTGCCCCTGAGCTCCTTTCTTCAACTCGCTTTCTTGTGAGCTGGCCGCAACACCGCAGGATTGCTTCAGGCCCTAGTGTGGTTCCGGCATGGCACGCTGAGCCTTTGGTTAATTCCTCTTCCTGGTGGGAAATGAGAGTTAAATTTGCCCGTCCAGACACCTCCAGCTAGTCTCTCATTGGTTCTCCCTATTCCTGTTCATTTTCCGCAGAAATTGCAAACTGGGCCAAACAGGAGGTTAAAGGCAGTGACTCTCCAAGTGGGGAGAGTTTTAGTAAAGCGTCTGGAATGTTGCACCCGAGTACCAGGGGACAAAAACTGAGACACATTTGAACACGTTTCCCGATCACACGGTGGATCATACTCTGGGTTCCACATGCATGTTTTAGCTGAAGGAAGAATCCCTTAAACCTGGAGAGTTGAGACCCATGGAATGGGTACCATTCAATATGACTTCAAAGGTTCTGCATTGGCTCACCGAACCTCACCAATCCTATCACTGCTGCGCTTATGCCACTGTACACACGCTTGATTCTCTTTCGGAGACATATAAATCCATAGATTTTAAGATTCTTACTAGTCAGGTATATTCTTAGACGTTTAATATGGGGTGTTGAGTCCTCTTCGTTGAGCAAGGAGTAGCTCTTGTCTATTACATATTTGGCTTATGGAATGGTATCTGTGCTAATTTCAATCTCTGGTTTTATGCAGCACCCCAACTCACCTTTCCCCTTAAGCAAGCATAAGTTGGTTTTCTACATTTGAGGCCTTGTTCTGTTTTGTAATTCAGTTCCTGTGTAGCCAAGTTTACATTCCGTGTATTAGTGATATCTTATGATGTTTCTTTTTCTGTGTGACTTATCTCACTTAGAATCATCGTACCTGAATCCACTCATTATGCTGCTATGGGCCTGATGACATAGATTTCATTGCTGAGTGATATTGCATTGTACGTAAGTACCACAACTTCTTTATCCATTTTTCGCTTTCTGTGATATTGAACTTGTACCGTAAACGAGGTTCTTGTAAACAGAGCTGTCCCAAACTTTGGGGCGGCAGAGTCTTTTTGATTTAAATTGCCCTAAGCTGTAGGACCATAAGTGGAAGTGCCCTAGGCTCTGTTGCTTTGTTTTTTAGATGTTTCAGGAAACACCATACACTTCTCCAGAGTGGCTGTTGGGAATTTACATCCCGCCCTTCAGAATAACAAGGCTCCCACGTCTCCATGGCCTGTCCTGCCTTTCTGGATTTTACACTTTTTTCAGATGGCCCTTTTGACCGGGGGGCAGTGAGACTTCATTGTAGTGCAGATTTCCTTTGCAAGCTTGCTTGGTTGGCCAAAAAGTGCGTATGCGTTTTTTCCTGAATATATTCAGGAAAAAACGCATACGCCCTTTTTGGCCAAGTGCATCATTGTGGACGTTCTGCCTCTTTTCCTATGCTTTACATGCAATTCCAGTCTACCTCCTGAAATCGGTTTCCTGCAATTCTGCCCCATTTCAAGTCCTCTTGGCAACCTTACTTCAATATATTTTTGGACGATAGCTGTCATTTATAACTCTGCAGGTTTGTGAATTACAGTGCCCCTGAGCTCCTTTCTTCAACTCGCTTTCTTGTGAGCTGGCCGCAACACCGCAGCATTGCTTCAGGCCCTAGTGTGGTTCCGGCATGGCACGCTGAGCCTTTGGTTAATTCCTCTTCCTGGTGGGAAATGAGAGTTAAATTTGCCCGTCCAGACACCTCCAGCTAGTCTCTCATTGGTTCTCCCTATTCCTGTTCATTTTCCGCAGAAATTGCAAACTGGGCCAAACAGGAGCTTAAAGGCACTGACTCTCCAAGTGGGGAGAGTGTTAGTAAAGCGTCTGGAATGTTGCACCCGAGTACCAGGGGACGAAAACTGAGACACATTTGAACACGTTTCCCGATCACACGGTGGATCATACTCTGGGTTCCACATGCATGTTTTAGCTGAAGGAAGAATCCCTTAAACCTGGAGAGTTGAGACCCATGGAATGGGTACCATGCAATATGACTTCAAAGGGTCTGCATTTGCTCACCGAACCTCACCAATCCTATCACTGCTGCGTTTATGCTGCTGTACACACGCTTGATTCTCTTTCGGAGACATAGAAATCTATAGGTTTTAAGATATTTACTATGCAGGTATATTCTTAGGCGTTTAATATGGGGTGTTGATTCCACTTGGTTGAGCAAGGAGTAGCTCCTGTCTATTACATATTTAGCTTATGGAACGGTATCTGTGCTAATTTCAATCTCTGGTTTTATGCAGCACCCCAACTCACCTTTCCCCTTAAGCAAGCATAAGTTGGTTTTCTACATTTGAGACCCTGTTCTGTTTTGTAATTCAGTTCCTGTGTAGCCAAGTTTACATTCCGTGTAGTAGTGATATTTTATGATGTTTCTTATTCTGTGTGACTTATTTCACTTAGAATCATCGTACCTGAATCCACTCATTATGCTGCTATGGGCCCGATGACATAGATTTCATTGCTGAGTGATATTGCATTGTACGTAAGTACCACAACTTCTTTATCCATTTTTCACTTTCTGTGATATTGAACTTGTACCGTAAACGAGGTTCTTGTAAACAGAGCCGTCCCAAACTTTGGGGTGGCTGTGTCTTTTTGATTTTAATTTCCCTAAGCTATAGGACCATAAGTGGAAGTGCCCTAGGCTCTGTTGCTTTGTTTTTTAGATGTTTCAGGAAACACCATACACTTCTCCAGAGTGGCTGTTGGCAATTTACATCCCGCCCATCAGCATAACAAGGCTCCCAGTTCTCCATGGCCTGTCCTGGCTTTCTGGATTTTACACATTTTTCAGATGGCCCTTTTGACCGGGGGTGAGTGAGACTTCATTGTACTGCAGATTTCCTTTGCAAGCTTGCTTGGTTGGCCAAAAAGGGCGTATGCGTTTTTTCCTGAATATATTCAGGAAAAAGCGCATATGACCTTTTTGGCCAAGTGCATCATTGTGGACGTTCTGCCTCTTTTCCTATGCTTTACATGCAATTCCAGTCTACCTCCTGAAATCAGTTTCCTGCAATTCTGCCCCGCTTTCAATTCCTCTTGGCAGCCTTACTTCAATATATTTTTGGACGATAGCTGTCATTTATAACTCTGCAGGTTTGTGAATTACAGTGCCCCTGAGCTCCTTTCTTCAACTCGCTTTCTTGTGAGCTGGCCGCAACACCGCAGCATTGCTTCAGGCCCTAGTGTGGTTCCGGCATGGCACAATGAGCCTTTGGTTAATTCCTCTTCCTGGTGGGAAATGAGAGTTAAATTTGCCCGTCCAGACACCTCCAGCTAGTCTCTCATTGGTTCTCCCTATTCCTGTTCATTTTCCGCAGAAATTGCAAACTGGGCCAAACAGGAGGTTAAAGGCACTGACTCTCCAAGTGGGAAGAGTGTTCGTAAAGCGTCTGGAATGTTGCACACGAGTACCAGGGGACGAAACCTGAGACACATTTGAACACGTTTCCCGATCACACGGTGGATCATACTCTGGGTTCCACATGCATGTTTTAGCTGAAGGAAGAATCCCTTAAACCTGGAGAGTTGAGACCCATGGAATGGGTACCATGCAATATGACTTCAAAGGTTCTGCATTTGCTCACCGAACCTCACCAATCCTATCACTGCTGCGTTTATGCCGCTGTACACACGCTTGATTCTCTTTCAGAGACATAGAAATCCATAGGTTTTAAGATACATAGTAGTCAGCTATATTCTTAGGTGGTTAATATGTGGTGTAGAGTCCACTTCGTTGAGCAAGGAGTAGCTCTTGTCTATTACATATTAGGCTTATGGAACGGTATCTGTGCTAATTTCAATCTCTGGTTTTATGCAGCACGCCAACTCACCTTTCCCCTTAAGCAAGCATAAGTTGGTTTTCTACATTTGAGACCCTGTTCTGTTTTGTAATTCAGTTCCTGTGTAGCCAAGTTTACGTTCCGTGTAGTAGTGATATCTTATGATGTTTCTTTTTCTGTGTGACTTATTTCACTTAGAATCATCGTACCTGAATGCACTCATTATGCTGCTACGGGCCTGATGACATAGATTTCATTGCTGAGTGATATTGCATTGTATGTAAGTACCATAACTTCTTTATCCATTTTTCGCTTTCTGTGATATTGAACTTGTACCGTAAACGAGGTTCTTGTAAACACAGCTGTCCCAAACTTTGGGGTGGCTGTGTCTTTTTTATTTTAATTTCCCTAAGCTATAGGACCATAAGTGGAATTGCCCTAGGCTCTGTTGCTTTGTTTTTTAGATGTTTCAGGAAACACCATACACTTCTCCAGAGTGGCTGTTGGCAATTTACATCCCGCCCATCAGCATAACAAGGCTCCCAGTTGTCCATGACCTGTCCTGACTTTCTGGATTTTACACTTTTTTCAGATGGCCCTTTTGACCGGGGGGCAGTGAGACTTCATTGTAGTGCAGATTTCCTTTGCAAGCTTGCTTGGTTGGCCAAAAAGGGCGTATGCGTTTTTTCCTGAATATACTCAGGAAAAAATGCATACGCCCTTTTTGGCCAAGTGCATCATTGTGGACGTTCTGCCTCTTTTCCTATGCTTTACATGCAATTCCAGTCTACCTCCTGAAATCGGTTTCCTGCAATTCTGCCCCACTTTCAAGTCCTCTTGGCAGCCTTACTTCAATATATTTTTGGACGATAGCTGTTATTTATAACTCTGCAGGTTTGGGAATTACAGTGCCCCTGAGCTCCTTTCTTCAACTCGCTTTCTTGTGAGCTGGCCGCAACACCGCAGCATTGCTTCAGGCCCTAGTGTGGTTCCGGCATGGCACGCTGAGCCTTTGGTTAATTCCTCTTCCTGGTGGGAAATGAGAGTTAAATTTGCCCGTCCAGACACCTCCAGCTAGTCTCTCATTGGTTCTCCCTATTTCTGTTCATTTTCCGCAGAAATTGCAAACTGGGCCAAACAGGAGGTTAAAGGCACTGACTCTCCAAGTGGGGAGAGTGTTAGTAAAGCGTCTGGAATGTTGCACCCGAGTACCAGGGGACGAAACCTGAGACACATTTGAACACGTTTCCCGATCACACGGTGGATCATACTCTGGGTTCCACATGCATGTTTTAGCTGAAGGAAGAATCCCTTAAACCTGGAGAGTTGAGACCCATGGAATGGGTACCATGCAATATGACTTCAAAGGGTCTGCATTGGCTCACCGAACCTCACCAATCCTATCACTGCTGCGTTTATGCCGCTGTACACACGCTTGATTCTCTTTCGGAGACATATAAATCCATAGGTTTTAAGATTCTTACTAGTCAGGTATATTCTTAGGCGTTTAATATGGGGTGTTGATTCCACTTCGTTGAGCAAGGAGTAGCTCTTGTCTATTACATATTTGGCTTATGGAACGGTATCTGTGCTAATTTCAATCTCTGGTTTTATGCAGCACCCCAACTCACCTTTCTCCTTAAGCAAGCATAAGTTGGTTTTCTACATTTCAGACCCTGTTCTGTTTTGTAATTCAGTTCCTGGGTAGCCAAGATTACATTCCATGTAGTAGTGATAACTTATGATGTTTCTTTTTCTGTGTGACTTATTTCACTTAGAATCATCGTACCTGAATCCACTCATTATGCTGCTACGGGCCTGATGACATAGATTTCATTGCTGAGTGATATTGCCTTGTACGTAAGTACCACAACTTCTTTATCCTTTTTTCACTTTCTGTGATATTGAATTTGTACTGTAAATGAGGTTCTTGTAAACAGAGCCGTCCCAAACTTTGGGGTGGCTGTGTCTTGTTGATTTTAATTTCCCTAAGCTATAGAACCATAAGTGGAAGTGCCCTGGGCTCTTGCTTTGTTTTTTAGATGTTTCAGGAAACACCATACACTTCTCCAGAGTGGCTGTTGGCAATTTATATCCCGCCCATCAGCATAACAAGGCTCCCAATTCTCCATGGCATGTCCTGCCTTTCTGGATTTTACACTTTTTTCAGATGGCCCTTTTGACTATGTGGCAGTGAGACTTCATTGCAGTGCAGATTTCCTTTGCAAGCTTGCTTGGTTGGCCAAAAAGGGCGTATGTGTTTTTTCCTGAATATATTTAGGAAAAAACGCATATGCCCTTTTTGGCCAAGTGCATCAGTGTGGACGTTCTGCCTCTTTTCCTATGCTTTACATGCAATTCCAGTCTACCTCCTGAAATCGGATTCCTGCAATTCTGCCCCCCTTTCGAGTCCTCTTGGCAGCCTTACTTCAATATATTTTTGGACGATAGCTGTCATTTATAACTCTGCAGGTTTGTGAATTACAGTGCCCCTGAGCTCCTTTCTTCAACTCGCTTTCTTGTGAGCTGGCCGCAACACCGCAGGATTGCTTCAGGCCCTAGTGTGGTTCCCGCATGGCACGCTGAGCCTCTGGTTAATTCCTCCTCCTGGTGGGAAATGAGAGTTAAATATGCCCGTCCAGACACCTCCAGCTAGTCTCTCATTGGTTCTCCCTATTCCTGTTCATTTTCCGCAGAAATTGCAAACTGGGCCAAACAGGAGGTTAAAGGCACTGACTCTCCAAGTAGGGAGAGTGTTAGTAAAGCGTCTGGAATGTTGCCCCTGAGTACCAGGGTACGAAAACTGAGACACATTTGAACACGTTTCCCGATCACACGGTGGATCATACTCTGGGTTCCACATGCATGTTTTAGCTGAAGGAAGAATCCCTTAAACCTGGAGAGTTGAGACCCATGGAATGGGTACCATGCAATATGACTTCAAAGGGTCTGCATTGGCTCACCGAACCTCACCAATCCTATCACTGCTGCGTTTATGCTGCTGTACGCACTCTTGATTCTCTTTTGGAGACATATAAATCCATAGGTTTTAAGATTCTTACTAGTCATGTATATTCTTAGACGTTTAATATCGGGTGTTGATTCCACTTCGTTGAGCAAGGAGTAGCTCTTGTCTATTACATATTTGGCTTATGGAATTGTATCTGTGCTAAATTCAATCTCTGGTTTTATGCAGCACCCCAACTCACCTTTCCCCTTAAGCAAGCATAAGTTGGTTTTCTACATTTGAGACCCTGTTCTGTTTTGTAATTCAGTTCCTGTGTAGCCAAGTTTACATTCCGTGTAGTACTGATATCTTATGATGTTTCTTTTTCTCTGTGAATTATTTCACTTAGAATCATCGTACCTGAATCCACTCGTTATGCTGCTACGGGCCTGATGACATAGATTTCATTGCTGAGTGATATTGCATTCTACGTAAGTACAACAACTTCTTTATCCATTTTTCGCTTTCTGTGATATTGAACTTGTACCGTAAACGAGGTTCTTGTAAACAGAGCCGTCCCAAACTTTGGGGTGGCTGTGTCTTTTTGATTTTAATTTCCCTAAGCTATAGGACCATAATTGGAAGTGCCCTAGGCTCTGTTGCTTTGTTTTTTAGATGTTTCAGGAAACACCATACACTTCTCCAGAGTGGCTGTTGGGAATTTACATCCAGCCCATCAGCATAACAAGGCTCCCAGTTCTCCATGGCCTGTCCTGCCTTTCTGGATTTTACACTTTTTTCAGATGGCCCTTTTGACCGGGGGGCAGTGAGACTTCATTGTAGTGCACATTTCCTTTGCAAGCTTGCTTGGTTGGCCAAAAAGGGCGTATGCGTTTTTTCCTGAATATATTCAGGAAAAAACGCATACACAGTTTTTGGCCAAGTGCATCATTGTGGACGTTCTGCCTCTTTTCCTATGCTTTACATGCAATTCCAGTCTACCTCCTGAAATTGGTTTCCTGCAATTCTGCCCCCCTTTCGAGTCCTCTTGGCAGCCTTACTTCAATATATTTTTGGACGATAGCTGTCATTTATAACTCTGCAGGTTTGTGAATTACAGTGCCCCTGAGCTCCTTTCTTCAACTCGCTTTCTTGTGAGCTGGCCGCAACACCGCAGGATTGCTTCAGGCCCTAGTGTGGTTCCCGCATGGCACGCTGAGCCTCTGGTTAATTCCTCCTCCTGGTGGGAAATGAGAGTTAAATTTGCCCGTCCAGACACCTCCAGCTAGTCTCTCATTGGTTCTCCCTATTCCTGTTCATTTTCCGCAGAAATTGCAAACTGGGCCAAACAGGAGCTTAAAGGCACTGACTCTCCAAGTGGGGAGAGTGTTAGTAAAGCGTCTGGAATGTTGCACCCGAGTACCAGGGGACGAACACTGAGACACATTTGAACATGTTTCCCAATCTCACGGTGGATCATACTCTGGGTTCCACATGCATGTTTTAGCTGAAGGAAGAATCCCTTAAACCTGGAGAGTTGAGATCCATGGAATGCGTACCATGCAATATGACTTCAAAGGGTCTGTATTTGCTCACCGAACCTCACCAATCTTATCACTGCTGCGTTTATGCCGCTGTACACATGCTTGATTCTCTTTTGGAGACATATAAATCCATAGGTTTTAAGATTCTTACTAGTCAGTTATATTCTTAGGCGTTTAATATGGGGCGTTGAGTCCACTTCGTTGAGCAAGGAGTAGCTCTTGTCTATTACATATTTGGCTTATGGAACGGTATCTGTGCTAATTTCAACTCTGGTTTTATGCAGCACCCCAACTCACCTTTCTCCTTAAGCAAGCATAAGTTGGTTTTCTACATTTGAGACCCTGTTCTGTTTTGTAATTCAGTTCCTGTGTAGCCAAGTTTACATTCCGTGTAGTAGTGATATTTTATGATGTTTCTTATTCTGTGTGACTTATTTCACTTAGAATCATCGTACCTGAATCCACTCATTATGCTGCTATGGGCCTGATGACATAGATTTCATTGCTGAGTGATACTGCATTGTACGTAAGTACCACAACTTCTTTATCCATTTTTCACTTTCTGTGATATTGAACTTGTACCGTAAACGAGGTTCTTGTAAACAGAGCCGTCCCAAACTTTCGGGTGGCTGTGTATTTTTGATTTTAATTTCCCTAAGCTATAGGACCATAAGTGGAAGTGCTCTAGGCTCTGTTGCTTTGTTTTTTAGATGTTTCAGGAAACACCATACACTTCTCCAGAGTGGCTGTTGGCAATTTACATCTCGCCCATCAGCATAACAAGGCTCCCAGTTCTCCATGGCCTGTCCTGGCTTTCTGGATTTTACACATTTTTCAGATGGCCCTTTTGACCGGGGGTGAGTGAGACTTCATTGTAGTGCAGATTTCCTTTGCAAGCTTGCTTGGTTGGCCAAAAAGGGCGTATGCGTTTTTTCCTGAATATATTCAGGAAAAAGCGCATATGACCTTTTTGGCCAAGTGCATCATTGTGGACGTTCTGCCTCTTTTCCTATGCTTTACATGCAATTCCAGTCTACCTCCTGAAATCAGTTTCCTGCAATTCTGCCCCGCTTTCAATTCCTCTTGGCAGCCTTACTTCAATATATTTTTGGACGATAGCTGTCATTTATAACTCTGCAGGTTTGTGAATTACAGTGCCCCTGAGCTCCTTTCTTCAACTCGCTTTCTTGTGAGCTGGCCGCAACACCGCAGGATTGCTTCAGGCCCTAGTGTGGTTCCCGCATGGCACGCTGATCCTCTGGTTAATTCCTCCTCCTGGTGGGAAATGAGAGTTAAATTTGCCCGTCCAGACACCTCCAGCTAGTCTCTCATTGGTTCTCCCTATTCCTGTTCATTTTCCGCAGAAATTGCAAACTGGGCCAAACAGGAGGTTAAAGGCACTGACTCTCCAATTAGGGAGAGTGTTAGTAAAGCGTCTGGAATGTTGCCCCTGAGTACCAGGGGACGAAAACTGAGACACATTTGAACACGTTTCCCGATCACACGGTGGATCATACTCTGGGTTCCACATGCATGTTTTAGCTGAAGGAAGAATCCCTTAAACCTGGAGAGTTGAGACCCATGGAATTGGTACCATGCAATATGACTTCAAAGGGTCTGCATTGGCTCACCGAACCTCACCAATCCTATCACTGCTGCGCTTATGCCGCTGTACACACTCTTGATTCTCTTTTGGAGACATATAAATCCATAGGTTTTAAGATTCTTACTAGTCAGGTATATTCTTAGACGTTTAATATCGGGTGTTGAGTCCACTTCGTTGAGCAAGGAGTAGCTCTTGTCTATTACATATTTGGCTTATGGAATTGTATCTGTGCTAAATTCAATCTCTGGTTTTATGCAGCACCCCAACTCACCTTTCCCTTAAGCAAGCATAAGTTGGTTTTCTACATTTGAGACCCTGTTCTGTTTTGTAATTCAGTTCCTGTGTAGCCAAGATTACATTCCTTGTAGTAGTGATAACTTATGATGTTTCTTTTTCTGTGTGACTTATTTCACTTAGAATCATCGTACCTGAATCCACTCATTATGATGCTACGGGCCTGATGACATAGATTTCATTGCTGAGTGATATTGCCTTGTACGTAAGTACCACAACTTCTTTATCCATTTTTCACTTTCTGCGATATTGAACTTGTACCGTGAACGAGGTTCTTGTAAACAGAGCCGTCCCAAACTTTGGGGTGGCTGTGTCTTTTTGATTTTAATTTCCCTAAGCTATAGGACCATAATTGGAAGTGCCCTAGGCTCTGTTGCTTTGTTTTTTAGATGTTTCAGGAAACACCATACACTTCTCCAGAGTGGCTGTTGGCAATTTACATCCCGCCCATCAGCATAACAAGGCTCCCACGTCTCCATGGCCTGTCCTGCCTTTCTGGATTTTACACTTTTTTCAGATGGCCCTTTTGACCGGGGGGCAGTGAGACTTCATTGTAGTGCACATTTCCTTTGCAAGCTTGCTTGGTTGGCCAAAAAGGGCGTATGCGTTTTTTCCTGAATATATTCAGGAAAAAACGCATACGCCCTTTTTGGCCAAGTGCATCATTGTGGACGTTCTGCCTCTTTTCCTATGCTTTACATGCAATTCCAGTCTACCTCCTGAAATCGGATTCCTGCAATTCTGCCCCCCTTTCGAGTCCTCTTGGCAGCCTTACTTCAATATATTTTTGGACGATAGCTGTCATTTATAACTCTGCAGGTTTGTGAATTACAGTGCCCCTGAGCTCCTTTCTTCAACTCGCTTTCTTGTGAGCTGGCCACAACACCGCAGCCTTGCTTCAGACCCTAGTGTGGTTCCGGCATGGCACGCTGAGCCTTTGGTTAATTCCTCTTCCTGGTGGGAAATGAGAGTTAAATTTGCCCGTCCAGACACCTCCAGCTAGTCTCTCATTGGTTCTCCCTATTCCTGTTCATTTTCCGCAGAAATTGCAAACTGGGCCAAACAGGAGGTTAAAGGCACTGACTCTCCAAGTGGGAAGAGTGTTAGTAAAGCGTCTGGAATGTTGCACACGAGTACCAGGGGACGAAACCTGAGACACATTTGAACACGTTTCCCGATCACACGGTGGATCATACTCTGGGTTCCACATGCATGTTTTAGCTGAAGGAAGAATCCCTTAAACCTGGAGAGTTGAGACCCATGGAATGGGTACCATGCAATATGACTTCAAAGGTTCTGCATTTGCTCACCGAACCTCACCAATCCTATCACTGCTGCGTTTATGCCGCTGTACACACGCTTGATTCTCTTTCGGAGACATAGAAATCCATAGGTTTTAAGATTTTTACTAGGCAGGTATATTCTTAGGCGTTTAATATGGGGTGTTGTGTCCTCTTCGTTGAGCAAGGAGTAGCTCTTGTCTATTACATATTTGGCTTATGGAACGGTATCTGTGCTAATTTCAATCTCTGGTTTTATGCAGCACCCGAACTCACCTTTCTCCTTAAGCAAGCATAAGTTGGTTTTCTACATTTCAGACCCTGTTCTGTTTTGTAATTCAGTTCCAGGGTAGCCAAGATTACATTCCATGTAGTAGTGATAACTTATGATGTTTCTTTTTCTGTGTGACTTATTTCACTTAGAATCATCGTACCTGAATCCACTCATTATGCTGCTATGGGCCTGATGACATAGATTTCATTGCTGAGTGATATTGCATTGTACGTAAGTACCACAACTTCTTTATCCATTTTTCACTTTCTGTGATATTGAACTTGTACCGTAAACGAGGTTCTTGTAAACAGAGCCGTCCCATACTTTGGGGTGGTTGTGTCTTTTTGATTTTAATTTCCCTAATCTATAGGACCATAAGTGGAAGTGCCCTAGGCTCTGTTCCTTTGTTTTTTAGATGTTTCAGGAAACACCATACACTTCTCCAGAGTGGCTGTTGGCAATTTACATACCGCCCATCAGCATAACAAGGCTCCCAGTTCTCCATGGGCTGTCCTGCCTTTCTGGATTTTACACTTTTTTCAGATGGCCCTTTTGACCGGGGGGCAGTGAGACTTCATTGTAGTGCAGATTTCCTTTGCAAGCTTGCTTGGTTGGCCAAAAAGGGCGTATGCGTTTTTTCCTGAATATACTCAGGAAAAAACGCATACGCCCTTTTTGGCCAAGTGCATCATTGTGGACGTTCTGCCTCTTTTCCTATGCTTTACATGCAATTCCAGTCTACCTCCTGAAATCGGTTTCCTGCAATTCTGCCCCGCTTTCAAGTCCTCTTGGCAGCCTTACTTCAATATATTTTTGGACGATAGCTGTCATTTATAACTCTGCAGGTTTGTGAATTACAGTGCCCCTGAGCTCCTTTCTTCAACTCGCTTTCTTGTGAGCTGGCCGCAACACCGCAGCATTGCTTCAGGCCCTAGTGTGGTTCCGGCATGGCACGCTGAGCCTTTGGTTAATTCCTCTTCCTGGTGGGAAATGAGAGTTAAATTTGCCCGTCCAGACACCTCCAGCTAGTCTCTCATTGGTTCTCCCTATTCCTGTTCATTTTCCGCAGAAATTGCAAACTGGGCCAAACAGGAGGTTAAAGGCACTGACTCTCCAAGTGGGGAGAGTGTTAGTAAAGCGTCTGGAATGTTGCACCCGAGTACCAGGGGACGAAAAGTGAGACATTTGAACACGTTTCCCGATCACACGGTGGATCATACTCTGGGTTCCACATGCATGTTTTAGCTGAAGGAAGAATCCTTTAAAACTGGAGAGTTGAGACCCATGGAATTGGTACCATGCAATATGACTTCAAAGGGTCTGTATTGGCTCACCGAACCTCACCAATCCTATCACTGCTGCGCTTATGCCACTGTACACACGCTTGATTCTCTTTCGGAGACATATAAATCCATAGGTTTAAAGATTCTTACTAGTCAGGTATATTCTTAGGCGTTTAATATGGGGTGTTGTGTCCTCTTCGTTGAGCAAGGAGTAGCTCTTGTCTATTACATATTTGGATTATGGAACGGTATCTGTGCTAATTTCAATCTCTGGTTTTATGTAGAACCCCAACTCACCTTTCCCCTTAAGCAAGCATAAGTTGGTTTTCTACATTTGAGACCCTGTTCTGTTTTGTAATTCTGTTCCTGTGTAGCCAAGTTTACATTCCGTGTATTAGTGATATCTTATGATGTTTCTTGTTCTGTGTGACTTATCTCACTTAGAATCATCGTACCTGAATCCACTCATTATGCTGCTATGGGCCTGATGACATAGATTTTATTGCTGAGTGATATTGCATTGTACGTAAGTACCACAACTTCTTTATCCATTTTTCACTTTCTGTGATATTGAATTTGTACTGTAAATGACGTTCTTGGAAACAGAGCCATCCCAAACTTTGAGGTGGCTGTGTCTTTTTTATTTTAATTTCCCTAAGCTATAGGACCATAAGTGGAAGTGCCCTAGGCTCTGTTGCTTTGTTTTGTAGATGTTTCAGGAAACACCATACACTTCTCCAGAGTGGCTGTTGGCAATTTACATCCCGCCCATCAGCATAACAAGGCTCCCAGTTCTCCATGGCCTGTCCTGCCTTTCTGGATTTTACACATTTTTCAGATGGCCCTTTTGACGGGGGGCAGTGAGACTTCATTGTAGTGCAGATTTCCTTTGCAAGCTTGCTTGGTTGACCAAAAAGTGCGTATGCGTTTTTTCCTGAATATATTCAGGAAAAAGCGCATACGCCCTTTTTGGCCAAGTGCATCATTGTGGACGTTCTGCCTCTTTTCCTATGCTTTACATGCAATTCCAGTCTACCTCCTGAAACCGGTTTCCTGCAATTCTGCCCCACTTTCAAGTCCTCTTGGCAGCCTTACTTCAATATATTTTTGGATGATAATTGTCATTTATAACTCTGCAGGTTTGTGAATTACAGTGGCCCTGAGCTCCTTTCTTCAACTCGCTTTCTTATGAACTGGCCGCAACACCGCAGGATTGCTTCAGGCCCTAGTGTGGTTCCGGCATGGCACGCTGAGCCTTTGGTTAATTCCTCTTCCTGGTGGGAAATGAGAGTTAAATTTGCCCGTCCAGACACCTCCAGCTAGTCTCTCATTGGTTCTCCCTATTCCTGTTCATTTTCCGCAGAAATTGCAAACTGGGCCAAACAGGAGGTTAAAGGCACTGACTCTCCAAGTGGGGAGAGTGTTAGTTAAGCGTCTGGAATGTTGCACCCGAGTACCAGGGGACGAAACCTGACCCATTTGGACACGTTTCCCGATCACACGGTGGATCATACTCTGGGTTCCACATGCATGTTTTAGCTGAAGGAAGAATCCCTTAAACCTGGAGAGTTGAGACCCATGGAATGGGTACCATGCAATATGACTTCAAAGGGTCTGTGTTTGTTCACCGAACCTCACCAATCCTATCACTGCTGCGTTTATGCCGCTGTACACACGCTTGATTCTCTTTCGGAGACATAGAAATCCATAGGTTTTAAGATTCTTACTAGTCAGGTATATTCTTAGGCGTTTAATATGGGGTGTAGAGTCCACTTCGTTGAGCAAGGAGTAGCTCTTGTCTATTACATATTTGGCTTATGGAAAGGTATCTGTGCTAATTTCAATCTCTGGTTTTATGCAGCACCCCAACTCACCTTTCCCCTTAAGCAAGCATAAGTTGGTTTTCTACATTTGAGACCCTGTTCTGTTTTGTAATTCAGTTCCTGGGTAGCCAAGTTTACATTCCGTGTAGTAGTGATATCTTATGATGTTTCTTTTTCTGTGTGACTTATTTCACTTAGAATCATCGTACCTGAATCCACTCATTATGCTGTTATGGGCCTGATGACATAGATTTCATTGCTGAGTAATTTTGCATTGTACGTAAGTACCACAACTTCTTTATCCATTTTTCACCTTCTGTGATATTGAACTTGTACCGTAAACGAGGTTCTTGTAAACAGAGCCGTCCCAAACTTTGGGGTGGCTGTGTCTTTTTGATTTTAATTTCCCTAAGCTATAGGACCATAAGTGGAAGTGCCCTAGGCTCTGTTGCTTTGGTTTTTAGATGTTTCAGGAAACACCATACACTTCTCCAGAGTGGCTGTTGGCAATTTACATCCCGCCCATCAGCATAACAAGGCTCCCAGTTCTCCATGGCCTGTCCTGCCTTTCTGTATTTTACACTTTTTTCAGATGGCCCTTTTGACCGGGGGGCAGTGAGACTTCATTGTAGTGCAGATTTCCTTTGCAAGCTTGCTTGGTTGGCCAAAAAGGGCGTATGCGTTTTTTCCTGAATATATTCAGGAAAATACGCATACGCCCTTTTTGGCCAAGTGCATCATTGTGGACGTTCTGCCTCTTTTCCTATGCTTTACATGCAATTCCAGTCTACCTCCTGAAATCGGTTTCCTGCAATTCTGCCCCGCTTTCAAGTCCTCTTGGCAGCCTTACTTCAATATATTTTTGGACGATAGCTGTCATTTATAACTCTGCAGGTTTGTGAATTACAGTGCCCCTGAGCTCCTTTCTTCAACTCGCTTTCTTGTGAGCTGGCCGCAACACCGCAGCATTGCTTCAGGCCCTAGTGTGGTTCCGGAATGGCACGCTGAGCCTTTGGTTAATTCCTCTTCCTGGTGGGAAATGAGAGTTAAATTTGCCCGTCCAGACACCTCCAGCTAGTCTCTCATTGGTTCTCCCTATTCCTGTTCATTTTCCAAAGAAATTGCAAACTGGGCCAAACAGGAGGTTAAAGGCACTGACTCTCCAAGTGGGGAGAGTGTTAGTAAAGCGTCTGGAATGTTGCACCCGAGTACCAGGGGACGAAAACTGACACATTTGAACACGTTTCCCGATCACACGGTGGATCATACTCTGGGTTCCACATTCATGTTTTAGCTGAAGGAAGAATCCCTTAAACCTGGAGAGTTGAGACCCATGGAATGGGTACCATGCAATATGATTTCAAAGGGTCTGCATTTGTTCACCGAACCTCACCAATCCTATCACTGCTGTGTTTATGCCGCTGTACACATGCTTGATTCTCATTCGGAGACATATAAATCCATAGGTTTTAAGATTCTTACCTGTCAGGTATATTCTTAGGCGTTTAATATGGGTCGTTGAGTCCACTTCGTTGAGCTAGGAGTAGCTCATGTCTATTACATATTTGGCTTATGGAACGGTATCTGTGCTAATTTCAATCTCTGGTTTTATGCAGCACCCCAACTCACCTTTCCTCTTAAGCAAGCATAAGTTGGTTTTCTACATTTGAGACCCTGTTCTGTTTTGTAATTCAGTTCCTTTGTAGCCAAGTTTACATTCCGTGTAGTAGTGATATCTTATGATGTTTCTTTTTCTGTGTGACTTATTTCACTTAGAATCATCGTACCTGAATCCACTCATTATGCTGCTATGGGCCTGATGACATAGGTTTCATTGCTGAGTGATATTGCATTGTACATAAGTACCACAACTTCTTTATCCATTTTTCACTTTCTGTGATATTGAATTTGTACTGTAAACGAGGTTCTTGTAAACAGAGCCGTCCCAAATTTTGGGGTGGCTGTGTCTTTTTGATTTTAATTTCCCTAAGCTATAGGACCATAAGTGGAAGCGCCCTAGGCTCTGTTGCTTTGTTTTTTATATGTTTCAGGAAACACCATACACTTCTCCAGAGTGGCTGTTGACAATTTACATCCCGCCCATCAGCATAACAAGGCTCCCAGTTCTCCATGGCCTGTCCTGCCTTTCTGGATTTTACACTTTTTTCAGATGGCCCTTTTGACCGGGGGGCAGTGAGACTTCATTGTACTGCAGATTTCCTTTGCAAGCTTGCTTGGTTGGCCAAAAAGGGCGTATGCGTTTTTTCCTGAATATATTCAGGAAAAAACGCATACGCCCTTTTTGGCCAAGTGCATCATTGTGGACGTTCTGCCTCTTTTCCTATGCTTTACATGCAATTCCAGTCTACCTCCTGAAATCGGTTTCCTGCAATTCTGCCCCACTTTCAAGTCCTCTTGGCAGCCTTACTTCAATATATTTTTGGACGATAATTGTCATTTATAACTCTGCAGGTTTGTGAATTACAGTGCCCCTGAGCTCCTTTCTTCAACTCGCTTTCTTGTGAGCTGGCCGCAACACCGCAGGATTGCTTCAGGCCCTAGTGTGGTTCCGGCATGGCACGCTGAGTCTTTGGTTAATTCCTCTTCCTGGTGGGAAATGAGAGTTAAATTTGCCCGTCCAGACACCTCCAGCTAGTCTCTCATTGGTTCTCCCTATTCCTGTTCATTTTCTGCAGAAATTGCAAACTGGGCCAAACAGGAGGTTAAAGGCACTGACTCTCCAAGTGGGGAGAGTTTTAGTAAAGCGTCTGGAATGTTGCACCCGAGTACCAGGGGACGAAACCTGAGACACATTTGAACACGTTTCCCAATCACACGGTGGATCATACTCTGGGTTCCACATGGATGTTTTAGCTGAAGGAAGAATCCCTTAAACCTGGAGAGTTGAGACCCATGGAATGGGTACCATGCAATATGACTTCAAAGGTTGTGCATTTGCTCACCGAAAATCACCAATCTTATCACTGCTGCGTTTATGCCGCTGTACACACGCTTGATTCTCTTTCAGAGACATATAAATCCATAGGTTTTAAGATTCTTACTAGTCAGGTATATTCTTAGGCGTTTAATATGGGGTGTTGTGTCCTCTTCGTTGAGCAAGGAGTAGCTCTTGTCTATTACATATATGGATTATGGAACGGTATCTGTGCTAATTTAAATCTCTGGTTTTATGCAGCACCCCAACTCACCTTTCCCCTTAAGCAAGCATAAGTTGGTTTTCTACATTTGAGACCCTGTTCTGTTTTGTAATTCTGTTCCTGTGTAGCCAAGTTTACATTCCGTGTATTAGTGATATCTTATGATGTTTCTTTTTCTGTGTGACTTATCTCACTTAGAATCATCGTACCTGAATCCACTCATTATGCTGCTATGGGCCTGATGACATAGATTTCATTGCTGAGTGATATTGCATTGTACGTAAGTACCACAACTTCTTTATCCATTTTTCACTTTCTGTGATATTGAATTTGTACTGTAAACGAGGTTCTTGTAAACAGAGCCGTCCCAAATTTTGGTGTGGCTGTGTCTTTTTGATTTTAATTTCCCTAAGCTATAGGACCATAAGTGGAAGTGCCCTAGGCTCTGTTGCTTTGTTTTTTAGATGTTTCAGGAAACACCATACACTTCTCCAGAGTGGCTGTTGGTAATTTACATCCCGCCCATCAGCATAACAAAGCTCCCAGTTCTCCATGGCCTGTCCTGCCTTTCTGGATTTTACACTTTTTTCAGATGGCCCTTTTGACCGGGGGGCAGTGAGACTTCATTGTAGTGCAGATTTCGTTTGCAAGCTTGCTTGGTTGGCCAAAAAGGGCGTATGCGTTTTTTCCTGAATATATTCAGGAAAAAACGCATACGCCCTTTTTGGCCAAGTGCATCATTGTGGACGTTCTGCCTCTTTTCCTATGCTTTACATGCAATTCCAGTCTACCTCCTGAAATCGGTTTCCTGCAATTCTGCCCCACTTTCAAGTCCTCTTGGCAGCCTTACTTCAATATATTTTTGGACGATAATTGTCATTTATAACTCTGCAGGTTTGTGAATTACAGTGCCCCTGAGCTCCTTTCTTCAACTCGCTTTCTTGTGAGCTGGCCGCAACACCGCAGGATTGCTTCAGGCCCTAGTGTGGTTCCGGCATGGCACGCTGAGCCTTTGGTTAATTCCTCTTCCTGGTGGGAAATGAGAGTTAAATTTGCCCGTCCAGACACCTCCAGCTAGTCTCTCATTGGTTCTCCCTATTCCTGTTCATTTTCCCCAGAAATTGCAAACTGGGCCAAACAGGAGGTTAAAGGCAGTGACTCTCCAAGTGGGGAGAGTGTTAGTAAAGCGTCTGGAATGTTGCACCCGAGTACCAGGGGACGAAACCTGACCCATTTGGACACGTTTCCCGATCACACGGTGGATCATACTATGGGTTCCACATGCATGTTTTAGCTGAAGGAAGAATCCCTTAAACCTGGAGAGTTGAGACCCATGGAATGGGTACCATGCAATATGACTTCAAAGGGTCTGTGTTTGTTCACCGAACCTCAACAATCCTATCACTGCTGCATTTATGCCGCTGTACACATGCTTGATTCTCTTTCGGAGACATAGAAATCCATAGGTTTTAAGATTCTTACTAGTCAGGTATATTCTTAGGCGTTTAATATGGGGTGTAGAGTCCACTTCGTTGAGCAAGGAGTAGCTCTTGTCTATTACATATTTGGCTTATGGAATGGTATCTGTGCTAATTTCAATCTCTGGTTTTATGCAGCACCCCAACTCACCTTTCCCCTTAAGCAAGCATAAGTTGGTTTTCTACATTTGAGACCCTGTTCTGTTTTGTAATTCAGTTCCTGTGTAGCCAAGTTTACATTCCGTGTAGTAGTGATATCTTATGATGTTTCTTTTTCTGTGTGACTTATCTTACTTAGAATCATCGTACCTGAATCCACTCATTATGCTGTTACGGGCCTGATGACATACATTTCATTGCTGAGTGATAATGCATTGTACGTAAGTACCACAACTTCTTTATCCATTTTTCACTTTCTGTGATATTGAATTTCTACTGTAAACGAGGTTCTTGTAAACAGAGCCGTCCCAAACTTTGGGGTGGCTGTGTCTTGTTGATTTTAATTTCCCTAAGCTAAAGGACCATAAATGGAAGTGCCCTAGGCTCCGTTGCTTTGTTTTTTAGATGTTTCAGGAAACACCATACACTTCTCCAGAGTGGCTGTTGGCAATTTACATCCCGCCCATCAGCATAACAAGGCTCCCAGTTCTCCATGGCCTGTCCTGCCTTTCTGGATTTTACACTTTTTTCAGATGGCCCTTTTGACCGGGGGGCAGTGAGACTTCATTGTAGTGCACATTTCCTTTGCAAGCTTGCTTGGTTGGCCAAAAAGGGCGTATGCGTTTTTTCCTGAATATATTCAGGAAAAAACGCATACGCCCTTTTTGGCCAAGTGCATCATTGTGGACGTTCTGCCTCTTTTCCTATGCTTTACATGCAATTCCAGTCTACCTCCTGAAACCGGTTTCCTGCAATTCTGCCCCGCTTTCAAGTCCTCTTGGCAGCCTTACTTCAATATATTTTTGGACGATAGCTGTCATTTATAACTCTGCACGTTTGTGAATTACAGTGCCCCTGAGCTCCTTTCTTCAACTCGCTTTCTTGTGAGCTGGCCGCAACACCGCAGGATTGCTTCAGGCCCTAGTGTGGTTCCGGAATGGCATGCTGAGCCTTTGTTTAATTCCTCTTCCTGGTGGGAAATGAGAGTTAAATTTGCCCGTCCAGACACCTCCAGCTAGTCTCTCATTGGTTCTCCCTATTCCTGTTCATTTTCCGCAGAAATTGCAAACTGGGCCAAACAGGAGGTTAAAGGCACTGACTCTCCAAGTGGGGAGAGTGTTAGTAAAGCGTCTGGAATGTTGCACCCGAGTACCAGGGGACGAAACCTGAGACACATTTGAACACGTTTCCCGATCACACGGTGGATCATACTCTGGGTTCCAAATGCATGTTTTAGCTGAAGGAAGAATCCCTTAAACCTGGAGAGTTGAGACCCATGGAATGGGTACCATGCAATATGACTTCAAAGGGTCTGCATTTGCTCACCGAACCTCACCAATCCTATCACTGCTGCGTTTATGCTGCTGTACACACGCTTGATTCTCTTTCGGAGACATAGAAATCCATAGGTTTTAAGATTCTTCCTAGTCAGGTATATTCTTAGGCGTTTAATATGGGGTGTTGATTCCACTTGGTTGAGAAAGGAGTAGCTCTTGTCTATTACATATTTGGCTTATGGAACAGTATCTGTGCTAATTTCAATCTCTGGTTTTATGCAGCACCCCAACACACCTTTCCCCTTAAGAAAGCATAAGTTGGTTTTCTACATTTGAGACCCTGTTCTGTTTTGTAATTCTGTTCCTGTGTAGCCAAGTTTACATTCCGTGTAGTAGTGATATCTTATGATGTTTCTTTTTCTGTGTGACTTATTTCACTTAGAATCATCGTACCTGAATCCACTCATTATGCTGCTATGGGCCTGATGACATAGATTTCATTGCAGAGTGATATTGCATTGTACGTACCTACCACAAGTTCTTTATCCATTTTTCACTTTCTGTGATATTGAACTCGAACTGTAAACGAGGTTCTTGTAAACAGAGCTGTCCCAAACTTTGGGGTGACTGTGTCTTTTTGATTTTAATTTCCCTAAGCTATAGGACCATAAGTGGAAGTGCCCTAGGCTCTGTTGCTTTGTTTTGTAGATGTTTCAGGAAACACCATACACTTCTCCAGAGTGGCTGTTGGCAATTTACATCCCGCCCATCAGCATAACAAGGCTCCCAGTTCTCCATGGCCTGTCCTGCCTTTCTGGATTTTACACTTTTTTCAGATGGCCCTTTTGACCGGGGGGCAGTGAGACTTCATTGTACTGCAGATTTCCTTTGCAAGCTTGCTTGGTTGGCCAAAAAGGGCGTATGCGTTTTTTCCTGAATATATTCAGGAAAAAACGCATACGCCCTTTTTGGCCAAGTGCATCATTGTGGACGTTCTGCCTCTTTTCCTATGCTTTACATGCAATTCCAGTCTACCTCCTGAAATCGGTTTCCTGCAATTCTGCCCCGCTTTCAAGTCCTCTTGGCAGCCTTACTTCAATATATTTTTGGACGATAGCTGTCATTTTTAACTCTGCAGGTTTGTGTATTACAGTGCCACTGAGCTGCTTTCTTCAACTCGCTTTCTTGTGAGCTGGCCGCAACACCGCAGTATTGCTTCAGGCCCTAGTGTGGTTCCGGCATGGCACGCTGAGCCTTTGGTTAATTCCTCTTCCTGGTGGTAAATGAGAGTTAAATTTGCCCGTCCAGACACCTCCAGATAGTCTCTCATTGGTTCTCCCTATTCCTGTTCATCTTCCGCAGAAAATGCAAACTGGGCCAAACAGGAGGTTAAAGGCACTGAATCTCCAAGTGGGGAGAGTGTTAGTAAAGCGTCTGGAATGTTGCACCCGAGTACGAGGAGATGAAACCTGAGACACATTTGAACACGTTTCCCGATCACACGGTGGATCATACTCTGGGTTCCACATGCATGTTTTAGCTGAAGGAAGAATCCCTTAAACCTGGAGAGTTGAGACCCATGGAATGGGTACCATGCAATATGACTTCAAAGGTTCTGCATTGGCTCACCGAACCTCACCAATCCTATCACTGCTGCGCTTATGCCACTGTACACACGCTTGATTCCCTTTCGGAGACATATAAATCCATAGGTATTAAGATTCTTACTAGTCAGGTATATTCCTAGACGTTTAATATGGGGTGTTGAGTCCTCTTCGTTGAGCAAGGAGTAGCTCTTGTCTATTACATATTTGGCTTATGGAATGGTATCTGTGCTAATTTCAATCTCTGGTTTTATGCAGCACCCCAATTCACCTTTCCCCTTAAGCAAGCATAAGTTGGTTTTCTACATTTGAGACCCTGTTCTGTTTTGTATTTCAGTTCCTGGGTAGCCAAGTTTACATTCCGTGTAGTAGGGATATCTTATGATGTTTCTTTTTCTGTGTGACTTATTTCACTTAGAATCATCGTACCTGAATCCACTCATTATGCTGCTACGGGCCTGATGATATAGATTTCATTGCTGAGTGATATTGCATTGTACGTAAGTACCACAAATTCTTTATCCATTTTTCAGCTTCTGTGATATTGAATTTGTACCGTAAATGAGGTTCTTGTAAACAGAGCCGTCCCAAACTTTGGGGTGGCTGTGTCTTTTTGATTTTAATTTCCCTAAGCTATAGGACCATAAGTGGAAGTGCCCTAGGCTCTGTTGCTTTGTTTTTTAGATGTTTCAGGAAACACCATACACTTCTCCAGAGTGGCTGTTGGCAATTTACATCCCGCCCATCAGCATAACAAGGCTCCCAGTTCTCCATGGCCTGTCCGGCCTTTCTGGATTTTACACTTTTTTCAGATGGCCCTTTTGACTGGGGGGCAGTGAGACTTCATTGTAGTGCAGATTTCCTTTGCAAGCTTGCTTGGTTGGCCAAAAAGGGCGTATGCGTTTTTTCCTGAATATATTCAGGAAAAAACGCATACGCCCTTTTTGGCCAAGTGCATCATTGTGGACATTCTGTCGCTTTTCCTATGTTTTACATGCAATTCCAGTCTACCTCCTGAAATCGGATTCCTGCAATTCTGCCCCGCTTTCGAGTCCTCTTGGCAGCCTTACTTCAATATATTTTTGGACGATAGCTGTCATTTTTAACTCTGCAGGTTTGTGAATTACAGTGCCCCTGAGCTCCTTTCTTCAACTCGCTTTCTTGTGAGCTGGCCGCAACACCGCAGGATTGCTTCAGGCCCTAGTGTGGTTCCGGCATGGCACGCTGAGCCTTTGGTTAATTCCTCTTCCTGGTGGGAAATGAGAGTTAAATTTGCCCGTCCAGACACCTCCAGCTAGTCTCTCATTGGTTCTCCCTATTCCTGTTCATTTTCCGCAGAAATGGCAAACTGGGCCAAACAGGAGGTTAAAGGCACTGACTCTCCAAGTGGGGATAGTGTTAGTAAAGCGTCTGGAATGTTGCACCCGAGTACCAGGGGACGAAACCTGAGACACATTTGAACACGTTTCCCGATCACACGGTGGATCATACTCTGGGTTCCACATGCATGTTTTAGCTGAAGGAAGAATCCCTTAAACCTGGAGAGTTGAGACCCATGGAATGGGTACCATGCAATATGACTTCAAAGGGTCTGCATTGGCTCACCGAACCTCACCAATCCTATCACTGCTGCGTTTATGCCGCTGTACACACGCTTGATTCTCTTTCGGAGACATAGAAATCCATAGGTTTTAAGATTTTTACTAGGCAGGTATATTCTTAGGCGTTTAATATGGGGTGTTGATTCCACTTGGTTGAGCAAGGAGTAGCTCTTGTCTATTACATATTTGGCTTATGGAACGGTATCTGTGCTAATTTCAATCTCTGGTTTTATGCAGCACCCCAACTCACCTTTCTCCTTAAGCAAGCATAATTTGGTTTTCTACATTTGAGACCCTGTTCTGTTTTGTAATTCAGTTCCTGGGTAGCCAAGATTACATTCCATGTAGTAGTGATAACTTATGATGTTTCTTTTTCTGTGTGACTTATTTCACTTAGAATCATCGTACCTGAATCCACTCATTATGCTGCTACGGGCCTGATGACATAGATTTCATTGCTGAGTGATATTGCCTTGTACGTAAGTACCACAACTTCTTTATCCTTTTTTCACTTTCTGTGATATTGAATTTGTACTGTAAATGAGGTTCTTGTAAACAGAGCCGTCCCAAACTTCGGGGTGGCTGTGTCTTGTTGATTTTAATTTCCCTAAGCTATAGGACCATAATTGGAAGTGCCCTGGGCTCTTGCTTTGTTTTTTAGATGTTTCAGGAAACACCATACACTTCTCCAGAGTGGCTGTTGGCAATTTATATCCCGCTCATCAGCATAACAAGGCTCCCAATTCTCCATGGCATGTCCTGCCTTTCTGGATTTTACACTTTTTTCAGATGGCCCTTTTGACTAGGTGGCAGTGAGAATTCATTGCAGTGCAGATTTCCTTTGCAAGCTTGCTTGGTTGGCCAAAAAGGGCGTATGCGTTTTTTCCTGAATATATTCAGGAAAAAACGCATACGCCCTTTTTGGCCAAGTGCATCAGTGTGGACGTTCTGCCTCTTTTCCTATGCTTTACATGCAATTCCAGTCTACCTCCTGAAATCGGATTCCTGCAATTCTGCCCCCCTTTCGAGTCCTCTTGGCAGCCTTACTTCAATATATTTTTGGACGATAGCTGTCATTTATAACTCTGCAGGTTTGTGAATTACAGTGCCCCTGAGCTCCTTTCTTCAACTCGCTTTCTTGTGAGCTGGCCGCAACACCGCAGGATTGCTTCAGGCCCTAGTGTGGTTCCCGCATGGCACACTGAGCCTCTGGTTAATTCCTCCTCCTGGTGGGAAATGAGAGTTAAATTTGCCCGTCCAGACACCTCCAGCTAGTCTCTCATTGGTTCTCCCTATTCCTGTTCATTTTCCGCAGAAATTGCAAACTGGGCCAAACAGGATGTTAAAGGCACTGACTCTCCAAGTAGGGAGAGTGTTAGTAAAGCGTCTGGAATGTTGTCCCTGAGTACCAGGGGACGAAACCTGAGACACATTTGAACACGTTTCCCGATCACACGGTGGATCATACTCTGGGTTCCACATGCATGTTTTAGCTGAAGGAAGAATCCCTTAAACCTGGAGAGTTGAGACCCATGGAATGGGTACCATGCAATATGACTTCAAAGGGTCTGCATTGGCTCACCGAACCTCACCAATCCTATCACTGCTGCGTTTATGCCGCTGTACACACTCTTGATTCTCTTTTGGAGACATATAAATCCATAGGTTTTAAGATTCTTACTAGTCATGTATATTCTTAGACGTTTAATATCGGGTGTTGAGTCCACTTCGTTGAGCAAGGAGTAGCTCTTGTCTATTACATATTTGGCTTATGGAATTGTATCTGTGCTAAATTCAATCTCTGGTTTTATGCAGCACGCCAACTCACCTTTCCCCTTAAGCAAGCATAAGTTGGTTTTCTACATTTGAGACCCTGTTCTGTTTTGTAATTCAGTTCCTGTGTAGCCAAGATTACATTCCGTGTAGTAGTGATATCTTATGATGTTTCTTTTTCTGTGTGACTTATTTCACTTAGAATCATCGTACCTGAATCCACTCATTATGCTGCTACGGGCCTGATGACATAGATTTCATTGCTGAGTGATATTGCCTTGTACGTAAGTACCATAACTTCTTTATCCATTTTTCGCTTTCTGTGATATTGAACTTGTACCGTAAACGAGGTTCTTGTAAACACAGCTGTCCCAAACTTTGGGGTGGCTGTGTCTTTTTTATTTTAATTTTCCTAAGCTATAGGACCATAAGTGGAATTGCCCTAGGCTCTGTTGCTTTGTTTTCTAGATGTTTCAGGAAACACCATACACTTCTCCAGAGTGGCTGTTGGCAATTTACATCCCGCCCACCAGCATAACAAGTCTCCCAGTTGTCCATGGCCTGTCCTGACTTTCTGGATTTTACACTTTTTTCAGATGGCCCTTTTGACCGGGGGGCAGTGAGACTTCATTGTAGTGCAGATTTCCTTTGCAAGCTTGCTTGGTTGGCCAAAAAGGGCGTATGCGTTTTTTCCTGAATATACTCAGGAAAAAATGCATACGCCCTTTTTGGCCAAGTGCATCATTGTGGACGTTCTGCCTCTTTTCCTATGCTTTACATGCAATTCCAGTCTACCTCCTGAAATCGGTTTCCTGCAATTCTGCCCCACTTTCAAGTCCTCTTGGCAGCCTTACTTCAATATATTTTTGGACGATAGCTGTTATTTATAACTCTGCAGGTTTGTGAATTACAGTGCCCCTGAGCTCCTTTCTTCAACTCGCTTTCTTGTGAGCTGGCCGCAACACCGCAGCATTGCTTCAGGCCCTAGTGTGGTTCCGGCATGGCACGCTGAGCCTTTGGTTAATTCCTCTTCCTGGTGGGAAATGAGAGTTAAATTTGCCCGTCCAGACACCTCCAGCTAGTCTCTCATTGGTTCTCCCTATTACTGTTCATTTTCCGCAGAAATTGCAAACTGGGCCAAACAGGAGGTTAAAGGCACTGACTCTCCAAGTGGGGATAGTGTTAGTAAAGCGTCTGGAATGTTGCACCCGAGTACCAGGGGACGAAACCTGAGACACATTTGAACACGTTTCCCGATCACACGGTGGATCATACTCTGGGTTCCACATGCATGTTTTAGCTGAAGGAAGAATCCCTTAAACCTGGAGAGTTGAGACCCATGGAATGGGTACCATGCAATATGACTTCAAAGGGTCTGCATTTGCTCACCGAACCTCACCAATCCTATCACTGCTGCGTTTATGCCGCTGTACACACGCTTGATTCTCTTTCGGAGACATAGAAATCCATAGGTTTTAAGATTTTTACTAGGCAGGTATATTCTTAGGCGTTTAATATGGGGTGTTGATTCCACTTGGTTGAGCAAGGAGTAGCTCTTGTCTATTACATATTTGGCTTATGGAACGGTATCTGTGCTAATTTCAATCTCTGGTTTTATGCAGCACCCCAACTCACCTTTCTCCTTAAGCAAGCATAATTTGGTTTTCTACATTTGAGACCCTGTTCTGTTTTGTAATTCAGTTCCTGGGTAGCCAAGATTACATTCCATGTAGTAGTGATAACTTATGATGTTTCTTTTTCTGTGTGACTTATTTCACTTAGAATCATCGTACCTGAATCCACTCATTATGCTGCTACGGGCCTGATGACATAGATTTCGTTGCTGAGTGATATTGCCTTGTACGTAAGTACCACAACTTCTTTATCCTTTTTTCACTTTCTGTGATATTGAATTTGTACTGTAAATGAGGTTTTTGTAAACAGAGCCGTCCCAAACTTCGGGGTGGCTGTGTCTTGTTGATTTTAATTTCCCTAAGCTATAGGACCATAATTGGAAGTGCCCTGGGCTCTTGCTTTGTTTTTTAGATGTTTCAGGAAACACCATACACTTCTCCAGAGTGGCTGTTGGCAATTTATATCCCGCCCATCAGCATAACAAGGCTCCCAATTCTCCATGGCATGTCCTGCCTTTCTGGATTTTACACTTTTTTCAGATGGCCCTTTTGACTAGGTGGCAGTGAGAATTCATTGCAGTGCAGATTTCCTTTGCAAGCTTGCTTGGTTGGCCAAAAAGGGCGTATGCGTTTTTTCCTGAATATATTCAGGAAAAAACGCATACGCCCTTTTTGGCCAAGTGCATCAGTGTGGACGTTCTGCCTCTTTTCCTATGCTTTACATGCAATTCCAGTCTACCTCCTGAAATCGGATTCCTGCAATTCTGCCCCCCTTTCGAGTCCTCTTGGCAGCCTTACTTCAATATATTTTTGGACGATAGCTGTCATTTATAACTCTGCAGGTTTGTGAATTACAGTGCCCCTGAGCTCCTTTCTTCAACTCGCTTTCTTGTGAGCTGGCCGCAACACCGCAGGATTGCTTCAGGCCCTAGTGTGGTTCCCGCATGGCACACTGAGCCTCTGGTTAATTCCTCCTCCTGGTGGGAAATGAGAGTTAAATTTGCCCGTCCAGACACCTCCAGCTAGTCTCTCATTGGTTCTCCCTATTCCTGTTCATTTTCCGCAGAAATTGCAAACTGGGCCAAACAGGAGGTTAAAGGCACTGACTCTCCAAGTAGGGAGAGTGTTAGTAAAGCGTCTGGAATGTTGCCCCTGAGTACCAGGGGACGAAAACTGAGACACATTTGAACACGTTTCCCGATCACACGGTGGATCATACTCTGGGTTCCACATGCATGTTTTAGCTGAAGGAAGAATCCCTTAAACCTGGAGAGTTGAGACCCATGGAATGGGTACCATGCAATATGACTTCAAAGGGTCTGCATTGGCTCACCGAACCTCACCAATCCTATCACTGCTGCGTTTATGCTGCTGTACACACTCTTGATTCTCTTTTGGAGACATATAAATCCATAGGTTTTAAGATTCTTACTAGTCATGTATATTCTTAGACGTTTAATATCGGGTGTTGAGTCCACTTCGTTGAGCAAGGAGTAGCTCTTGTCTATTACATATTTGGCTTATGGAATTGTATCTGTGCTAAATTCAATCTCTGGTTTTATGCAGCACGCCAACTCACCTTTCCCCTTAAGCAAGCATAAGTTGGTTTTCTACATTTGAGACCCTGTTCTGTTTTGTAATTCAGTTCCTGTGTAGCCAAGATTACATTCCGTGTAGTAGTGATATCTTATGATGTTTCTTTTTCTGTGTGACTTATTTCACTTAGAATCATCGTACCTGAATCCACTCATTATGCTGCTACGGGCCTGATGACATAGATTTCATTGCTGAGTGATATTGCCTTGTACGTAAGTACCATAACTTCTTTATCCATTTTTCGCTTTCTGTGATATTGAACTTGTACCGTAAACGAGGTTCTTGTAAACACAGCTGTCCCAAACTTTGGGGTGGCTGTGTCTTTTTTATTTTAATTTCCCTAAGCTATACGACCATAAGTGGAATTGCCCTAGGCTCTGTTGCTTTGTTTTTTAGATGTTTCAGGAAACACCATACACTTCTCCAGAGTGGCTGTTGGCAATTTACATCCCGCCCACCAGCATAACAAGTCTCCCAGTTGTCCATGGCCTGTCCTGACTTTCTGGATTTTACACTTTTTTCAGATGGCCCTTTTGACCGGGGGGCAGTGAGACTTCATTGTAGTGCAGATTTCCTTTGCAAGCTTGCTTGGTTGGCCAAAAAGGGCGTATGCGTTTTTTCCTGAATATACTCAGGAAAAAATGCATACGCCCTTTTTGGCCAAGTGCATCATTGTGGACGTTCTGCCTCTTTTCCTATGCTTTACATGCAATTCCAGTCTACCTCCTGAAATCGGTTTCCTGCAATTCTGCCCCACTTTCAAGTCCTCTTGGCAGCCTTACTTCAATATATTTTTGGACGATAGCTGTTATTTATAACTCTGCAGGTTTGTGAATTACAGTGCCCCTGAGCTCCTTTCTTCAACTCGCTTTCTTGTGAGCTGGCCGCAACACCGCATCATTGCTTCAGGCCCTAGTGTGGTTCCGGCATGGCACGCTGAGCCTTTGGTTAATTCCTCTTCCTGGTGGGAAATGAGAGTTAAATTTGACCGTCCAGACACCTCCAGCTAGTCTCTCATTGGTTCTCCCTATTACTGTTCATTTTCCGCAGAAATTGCAAACTGGGCCAAACAGGAGGTTAAAGGCACTGACTCTCCAAGTGGGGAGAGTGTTAGTAAAGCGTCTGGAATGTTGCACCCGAGTACCAGGGGACGAAACCTGAGACACATTTGAACACGTTTCCCGATCACACGGTGGATCATACTCTGGGTTCCACATGCATGTTTTAGCTGAAGGAAGAATCCCTTAAACCTGGAGAGTTGAGACCCATGGAATGGGTACCATGCAATATGACTTCAAAGGGTCTGCATTTGCTCACCGAACCTCACCAATCCTATCACTGCTGCGTTTATGCCGCTGTACACACGCTTGATTCTCTTTCGGAGACATAGAAATCCATAGGTTTTAAGATTTTTACTAGGCAGGTATATTCTTAGGCGTTTAATATGGGGTGTTGATTCCACTTGGTTGAGCAAGGAGTAGCTCTTGTCTATTACATATTTGGCTTATGGAACGGTATCTGTGCTAATTTCAATCTCTGGTTTTATGCAGCACCCCAACTCACCTTTCTCCTTAAGCAAGCATAATTTGGTTTTCTACATTTGAGACCCTGTTCTGTTTTGTAATTCAGTTCCTGGGTAGCCAAGATTACATTCCATGTAGTAGTGATAACTTATGATGTTTCTTTTTCTGTGTGACTTATTTCACTTAGAATCATCGTACCTGAATCCACTCATTATGCTGCTACGGGCCTGATGACATAGATTTCATTGCTGAGTGATATTGCCTTGTACGTAAGTACCACAACTTCTTTATCCTTTTTTCACTTTCTGTGATATTGAATTTGTACTGTAAATGAGGTTCTTGTAAACAGAGCCGTCCCAAACTTTGGGGTGGCTGTGTCTTGTTGATTTTAATTTCCCTAAGCTATAGGACCATAATTGGAAGTGCCCTGGGCTCTTGCTTTGTTTTTTAGATGTTTCAGGAAACACCATACACTTCTCCAGAGTGGCTGTTGGCAATTTATATCCCGCCCATCAGCATAACAAGGCTCCCAATTCTCCATGGCATGTCCTGCCTTTCTGGATTTTACACTCTTTTCAGATGGCCCTTTTGACTAGGTGGCAGTGAGACTTCATTGCAGTGCAGATTTCCTTTGCAAGCTTGCTTGGTTGGCCAAAAAGGGCGTATGCGTTTTTTCCTGAATATATTCAGGAAAAAACACATACGCCCTTTTTGGCCAAGTGCATCAGTGTGGACGTTCTGCCTCTTTTCCTATGCTTTACATGCAATTCCAGTCTACCTCCTGAAATCGGATTCCTGCAATTCTGCCCCGCTTTCGAGTCCCCTTGGCAGCCTTACTTCAATATATTTTTGGACGATAGCTGTCATTTATAACTCTGCAGGTTTGTGAATTACAGTGCCCCTGAGCTCCTTTCTTCAACTCGCTTTCTTGTGAGCTGGCCGCAACACCGCAGGATTGCTTCAGGCCCTAGTGTGGTTCCCGCATGGCACGCTGAGCCTCTGGTTAATTCCTCCTCCTGGTGGGAAATGAGAGTTAAATTTGCCCGTCCAGACACCTCCAGCTAGTCTCTCATTGGTTCTCCCTATTCCTGTTCATTTTCCGCAGAAATTGCAAACTGGGCCAAACAGGAGGTTAAAGGCACTGACTCTCCAATTAGGGAGAGTGTTAGTAAAGCGTCTGGAATGTTGCCCCTGAGTACCAGGGGACGAAAACTGAGACACATTTGAACACGTTTCCCGATCACACGGTGGATCATACTCTGGGTTCCACATGCATGTTTTAGCTGAAGGAAGAATCCCGTAAACCTGGAGAGTTGAGACCCATGGAATGGGTACCATGCAATATGACTTCAAAGGGTCTGCATTGGCTCACCGAACCTCACCAATCCTATCACTGCTGCGTTTATGCCGCTGTACACACTCTTGATTCTCTTTTGGAGACATATAAATCCATAGGTTTTAAGATTCTTACTAGTCATGTATATTCTTAGACGTTTAATATCGGGTGTTGAGTCCACTTCGTTGAGCAAGGAGTAGCTCTTGTCTATTACATATTTGGCTTATGGAATTGTATCTGTGCTAAATTCAATCTCTGGTTTTATGCAGCACCCCAACTCACCTTTCCCCTTAAGCAAGCATATGTTGGTTTTCTACATTTGAGACCCTGTTCTGTTTTGTAATTCAGTTCCTGTGTAGCCAAGATTACATTCCGTGTAGTAGTGATAACTTATGATGTTTCTTTTTCTGTGTGACTTATTTCACTTAGAATCATCGTACCTGAATCCACTCATTATGTTGCTACGGGCCTGATGACATAGATTTCATTGCTGAGTGATATTGCCTTGTACGTAAGTACCACAACTTCTTTATCCATTTTTCACTTTCTGCGATATTGAACTTGTACCGTGAACGAGGTTCTTGTAAACAGAGCCGTCCCAAACTTTGGGGTGGCTGTGTCTTTTTGATTTTAATTTCCCTAAGCTATAGGACCATAAGTGGAAGCACCCTAGGCTCTGTTGCTTTGTTTTTTAGATGTTTCAGGAAACACCATACACTTCTCCAGAGTGGCTGTTGGCAATTTACATCCCGCCCATCAGCATAACAAGGCTCCCAGTTCTCCATGGCCTGTCCTGCCTTTCTGGATTTTATACTTTTTTCAGATGGCCCTTTTGACCGGGGGGCAGTGAGACTTCATTGTAGTGCAGATTTCCTTTGTAAGCTTGCTTGGTTGGCCAAAAAGCGCGTATGCGTTTTTTCCTGAATATATTCAGGAAAAAACGCATACGCCCTTTTTGGCCAATTGCATCATTGTGGACATTCTGTCTCTTTTCCTATGCTTTACATGCAATTCCAGTCTACCTCCTGAAATCGGTTTCCTGCAATTCTGCCCCACTTTCGAGTCCTCTTGGCAGCCTTACTTCAATATATTTTTAGACGATAGCTGTCATTTATAACTCTGCAGGTTTGTGAATTACAGTGCCCCTGAGCTCCTTTCTTCAACTCGCTTTCTTGTGAGCTGGCCGCAACACCGCATCATTGCTTCAGGCCCTAGTGTGGTTCCGGCATGGCACGCTGAGCCTTTGGTTAATTCCTCTTCCTGGTGGGAAATGAGAGTTAAATTTGCCCGTCCAGACACCTCCAGCTAGTCTCTCATTGGTTCTCCCTATTCCTGTTCATTTTCCGCAGAAATTGCAAACTGGGCCAAACAGGAGGTTAAAGGCACTGACTCTCCAAGTGGGGAGAGTGTTAGTAAAGCATCTGGAATGTTGCACCCGAGTACCAGGGGACGAAACCTGAGACACATTTGCACACGTTTCCTGATCACATGGTGGATCATACTCTGGGTTCCACATGCATGTTTTAGCTGAAGGAAGAATCCCTTAAACCTGGAGAGTTGAGACCCATGGAATGGGTACCATGCAATATGACTTCAAAGGGTCTGCATTTGCTCACCGAACCCCACCAATCCTATCACTGCTGCGTTTATGCCGCTGTACACACTCTTGATTCTCTTTTGGAGACATATAAATCCATAGGTTTTAAGATTCTTACTAGTCAGGTATATTCTTAGACGTTTAATATCGGGTGTTGAGTCCACCTCGTTGAGCAAGGAGTAGCTCTTGTCTATTACATATTTGGCTTATGGAACGGTATCTGTGATAATTTCAATCTCTGGTTTTATGCAGCACCCCAACTCACCTTTCCCCTTAAGCAAGCATAAGTTGGTTTTCTACATTTGAGACCCTGTTCTGTTTTGTAATTCAGTTCCTGTGTAGCCAAGTTTACATTCCGTGTAGTAGTGATATCTTATGATGTTTCTTTTTCTCTGTGAATTATTTCACTTAGAATCATCGTACCTGAATCCACTCGTTATGCTGCTACGGGCCTGATGACATAGATTTCATTGCTGAGTGATATTGCATTGTACGTAAGTACAACAACTTCTTTATCCATTTTTCGCTTTCTGTGATATTGAACTTGTACCGTAAACGAGGTTCTTGTAAACAGAGCCATCCCAAACTTTGGGGTGGCTGTGTCTTTTTGATTTTAATTTCCCTAAGCTATAGGACCATAATTGGAAGTACCCTAGGCTCTGTTGCTTTGTTTTTTAGATGTTTCAGGAAACACCATACACTTCTCCAGAGTGGCTGTTGGCAATTTACATCCCGCCCATCAGCATAACAAGGCTCCCAGTTCTCCATGGCCTGTCCTGCCTTTCTGGATTTTACACTTTTTTCAGATGGCCCTTTTGACCGGGGGGCATTGAGACTTCATTGTAGTGCACATTTCCTTTGCAAGCTTGCTTGGTTGGCCAAAAAGGGCGTATGCGTTTTTTCCTGAATATATTCAGGAAAAAACGCATACACACTTTTTGGCCAAGTGCATCATTGTGGACGTTCTGCCTCTTTTCCTATGCTTTACATGCAATTCCAGTCTACCTCCTGAAATCGGATTCCTGCAATTCTGCCCCCCTTTCGAGTCCTCTTGGCAGCCTTACTTCAATATATTTTTGGACGATAGCTGTCATTTATAACTCTGCAGGTTTGTGAATTACAGTGCCCCTGAGCTCCTTTCTTCAACTCGCTTTCTTGTGAGCTGGCCGCAACACCGCAGGATTGCTTCAGGCCCTAGTGTGGTTCCCGCATGGCACGCTGAGCCTCTGGTTAATTCCTCCTCCTGGTGGGAAATGAGAGTTAAATTTGCCCGTCCAGACACCTCCAGCTAGTCTCTCATTGGTTCTCCCTATTCCTGTTCATTTTCCGCAGAAATTGCAAACTGGGCCAAACAGGAGCTTAAAGGCACTGACTCTCCAAGTGGGGAGAGTGTTAGTAAAGCGTCTGGAATGTTGCACCCGAGTACCAGGGGACGAACACTGAGACACATTTGAACACGTTTCCCAATCTCACGGTGGATCATACTCTGGGTTCCACATGCATGTTTTAGCTGAAGGAAGAATCCCTTAAACCTGGAGAGTTGAGACCCATGGAATGGGTACCATGCAATATGACTTCAAAGGGTCTGCATTTGCTCACCGAACCACACCAATCCTATCACTGCTGCGTTTATGCTGCTGTACACACGCTTGATTCTCTTTCGGAGACATAGAAATCCATAGGTTTTAAGATTTTTACTAGGCAGGTATATTCTTAGTCATTTAATATGGGGTGTTGATGCCACTTGGTTGAGCAAGGAGTAGCTCTTGTCTATTACATATTTGGCTTATGGAACGGTATCTGTGCTAATTTCAATCTCTGGTTTTATGCAGCACCCCAACTCACCTTTCTCCTTAAGCAAGCATAAGTTGGTTTTCTACATTTGAGAACCTGTTCTGTTTTGTAATTCAGTTCCTGGGTAGCCAAGATTACATTCCGTGTAGTAGTGATAACTTATGATGTTTCTTTTTCTGTGTGACTTATCTCACTTAGAATCATCGTACCTGAATCCACTCATTATGCTGCTATGGGCCTGATGACATAGATTTCATTGCTGAGTGATATTGCATTGTACGTAAGTACCACAACTTCTTTATCCATTTTTCACTTTCTGTGATATTGAACTTGTACCGTAAACGAGGTTCTTGTAAACAGAGCCGTCCCAAACTTTCGGGTGGCTGTGTCTTTTTGATTTTAATTTCCCTAAGCTATAGGACCATAAGTGGAAGTGCCCTAGGCTCTGTTGCTTTGGTTTTTAGATGTTTCAGGAAACACCATACACTTCTCCAGAGTGGCTGTTGGCAATTTACATCCCGCCCATCAGCATAACAAGGCTCCCAGTTCTCCATGGGCTGTCCTGCCTTTCTGGATTTTACACTTTTTTCAGATGGCCCTTTTGACCGGGGGGGCAGTGAGACTTCATTGTAGTGCAGATTTCCTTTGCAAGCTTGCTTGGTTGGCCCAAAAGGGCGTATGCATTTTTTCCTGAGTATATTCAGGAAAAAACGCATACGCCCTTTTTGGCCAAGTGCATCATTGTGGACGTTCTGCCTCTTTTCCTATGCTTTACATGCAATTCCAGTCTACCTCCTGAAATCGGTTTCCTGCAATTCTGCCCCGCTTTCAAGTCCTCTTGGCAGCCATACTTCAATATATTTTTGGACTATAGCTGTCATTTATAACTCTGCAGGTTTGTGAATTACAGTGCCCCTGAGCTCCTTTCTTCAACTCGCTTTCTTGTGAGCTGGCCGCAACACCGCAGCATTGCTTCAGGCCCTAGTGTGGTTCCGGCATGGCACGCTGAGCCTTTGGTTAATTCCTCTTCCTGGTGGGAAATGAGAGTTAAATTTGCCCGTCCAGACACCTCCAGCTAGTCTCTCATTGGTTCTCCCTATTCCTGTTCATTTTCCGCAGAAATTGCAAACTGGGCCAAACAGGAGGTTAAAGGCACTGACTCTCCAAGTGGGGAGAGTGTTAGTAAAGCGTCTGGAATGTTGCACCCGAGTACCAGGGTACGAAAACTGACACATTTGAACACGTTTCCCGATCACACGGTGGATCATACTCTGGGTTCCATATTCATGTTTTAGCTGAAGGAAGAATCCCTTAAACCTGGAGAGTTGAGACCCATGGAATGGGTACCATGCAGTATGATTTCAAAGGGTCTGCATTTGTTCACCGAACCTCACCAATCCTATCACTGCTGTGTTTATGCTGCTGTACACATGCTTGATTCTCATTCGGAGACATATAAATCCATAGGTTTTAAGATTCTTACCTGTCAGGTATATTCTTAGGCGTTTAATATGGGGCGTTGAGTCCACTTCGTTGAGCTAGGAGTAGCTCATGTCTATTACATATTTGGCTTATGGAACGGTATCTGTGCTAATTTCAATCTCTGGTTTTATGCAGCACCCCAACTCACCTTTCCCCTTAAGCAAGCATAAGTTGGTTTTCTACATTTGAGACCCTGTTCTGTTTTGTAATTCAGTTCCTTTGTAGCCAAGTTTACATTCCGTGTAGTAGTGATATCTTATGATGTTTCTTTTTCTGTGTGACTTATTTCACTTAGAATCATCGTACCTGAATCCACTCATTATGCTGCTACGGGCCTGATGACATAGATTTCATTGCTGAGTGATATTGCATTGTACATAAGTACCACAAATGCTTTATCCATTTTTCACTTTCTGTGATATTGAATTTGTACTGTAAACGAGGTTCTTGTAAACAGAGCCGTCCCAAATTTTGGGGTGGCTGTGTCTTTTTGATTTTAATTTCCCTAAGCTATAGGACCATAAGTGGAAGCGCCCTAGGCTCTGTTGCTTTGTTTTTTATATGTTTCAGGAAACACCATACACTTCTCCAGAGTGGCTGTTGACAATTTACATCCCGCCCATCAGCATAACAAGGCTCCCAGTTCTCCATGGCCTGTCCTGCCTTTTTGGATTTTACACTTTTTTCCGATGGCCCTTTTGACCGGGGGGCAGTGAGACTTCATTGTAGTGCAGATTTCGTTTGCTAGCTTGCTTGGTTGGCCAAAAAGGGCGTATGCGTTTTTTCCTGAATATATTCAGGAAAAAACGCATACGCCCTTTTTGGCCAAGTGCATCATTGTGGACGTTCTGCCTCTTTTCCTATGCTTTACATGCAATTCCAGTCTACCTCCTGAAATCGGTTTCCTGCAATTCTGCCCCACTTTCAAGTCCTCTTGGCAGCCTTACTTCAATATATTTTTGGACGATAATTGTCATTTATAACTCTGCAGGTTTGTGAATTACAGTGCCCCTGAGCTCCTTTCTTCAACTCGCTTTCTTGTGAGCTGGCCGCAACACCACAGGATTGCTTCAGGCCCTAGTGTGGTTCCGACATGGCACGCTGAGCCTTTGGTTAATTCCTCTTCTTGGTGGGAAATGAGAGTTAAATTTGCCCGTCCAGACACCTCCAGCTAGTCTCTCATTGGTTCTCCCTATTCCTGTTCATTTTCCGCAGAAATTGCAAACTGGGCCAAACAGGAGGTTAAAGGCACTGACTCTCCAAGTGGGCAGAGTTTTAGTAAAGCGTCTGGAATGTTGCACCCGAGTACCAGGGGACGAAAGCTGAGACACATTTGAACACGTTTCCCAATCACACGGTGGATCATACTCTGGGTTCCACATGCATGTTTTAGCTGAAGGAAGAATCCCTTAAACCTGGAGAGTTGAGACCCATGGAATGGGTAACATGCAATATGACTTCAAAGGTTGTGCATTTGCTCACCGAAAATCACCAATCTTATCACTGCTGCGTTTATGCCACTGTACACACGCTTGATTCTCTTTCAGAGACATAGAAATCCATAGGTTTTAAGATTCTTACTAGTCAGGTATATTCTTAGGCGTTTAATATGGGGTGTAGAGTCCACTTCGTTGAGCAAGGAGTAGCTCTTGTCTATTACATATTTGGCTTATGGAATGGTATCTGTGCTAATTTCAATCTCTGGTTTTATGCAGCACCCCAACTCACCTTTCCCCTTAAGCAAGCATAAGTTGGTTTTCTACATTTGAGACCCTGTTCTGTTTTGTAATTCAGTTCCTGGGTAGCTAAGTTTACATTCCGTGTAGTAGTGATATCTTATGATGTTTCTTTTTCTGTGTAACTTATTTCACTTAGAATCATCGTACCTGAATCCACTCATTATGCTGCTATGGGCCTGATGACATAGATTTCATTGCTGAGTAATTTTGCATTGTACGTAAGTACCACAACTTCTTTATCCATTTTTCACTTTCTGTGATATTGAACTTGTACCGTAAACGAGATTCTTGTAAACAGAGCCGGCCCAAACTTTGGGGTGGCTGTGTCTTTTTGATTTTAATTTCCCTAAGCTATAGGACCATAAGTGGAAGTGCCCTAGGCTCTGTTGCTTTGTTTTTTAGATGTTTCAGGAAACACCATACACTTCTCCAGAGTGGCTGTTGGCAATTTACATCCCGCCCATCAGCATAACAAGGCTCCCAGTTCTCCATGGCCTGTCCTGCCTTTTTGGATTTTATACATTTTTCAGATGGCCCTTTTGACCGGGGAGCAGTGAGACTTCATTGTAGTGCAGATTTCCTTTGCAAGCTTGCTTGGTTGGCCAAAAAGGGCGTATGCGTTTTTTCCTGAATATATTCAGGAAAAAACGCATACGCCCTTTTTGGCCAAGTGCATCATTGTGGACGTTCTGCCTCTTTTCCTATGCTTTACATGCAATTCCAGTCTACCTCCTGAAATCGGTTTCCTGCAATTCTGCCCCGCTTTCAAGTCCTCTTGGCAGCCTTAGTTCAATAGATTTTTGGACGATAGCTGTCATTTATAACTCTGCAGGTTTGTGAATTACAGTGCCCCTGAGCTCCTTTCTTCAACTCGCTTTCTTGTGAGCTGGCCGCAACACCGCAGCATTGCTTCAGGCCCTAGTGTGGTTCCAGCACGGCAGGCTGAGCCTTTGGTTAATTCCTCTTCCTGGTGGGAAATGAGAGATAAATTTGCCCGTCCAGACACCTCCAGCTAGTCTCTCATTGGTTCTCACTATTCCTGTTCACTTTCCGCAGAAATTGAAAACTGGGCCAAACAGGAGGTTAAAGGCACTGACTCTCCAAGTGGGGAGAGTGTTAGTAAAGCGTCTGGAATGTTGCACCCGAGTACCAGGGGACGAAACCTGAGACACATTTGAACACGTTTCCTGATCACACGGTGGATCATACTCTGGGTTCCGCATGCATGTTTTAGCTGAAAGAAGAATCCCTTGAACCTGGAGAGTTGAGACCCATGGAATGGGTACCATGCAATATGACTTCAAAGGGTCTGCATTTGTTCACCGAACCTCACCCATCCTATCACTGCTGCGTTTATGCCACTGTACACATGCTTGATTCTCTTTCGGAGAAATAAATATCCATAGGTTTTAAGATTCTTACTAGTCAGGTATATTCTTAGGCGTTTAATATGGTGTGTTGAGTCCACTTGGTTGAGCAAGGAGTAGCTCTTGTCTATTACATATTTGGCTTATGGAATGGTATCTGTGCTAATTTCAATCTCTGGTTTTATGCAGCACCCCAACTCACCTTTCCCCTTAAGCAAGCATAAGTTGGTTTTCTACATTTGAGACCCTGTTCTGTTTTGTAATTCAGTTCCTGTGTAGCCAAGTTTACATTCCGTGTAGTAGTGATATCTTATGATGTTTCTTTTTCTGTGTGACTTATTTCACTTAGAATCATCGTACCTGAATCCACTCATTATGCTGCTATGGGCCTGATGACATAGATTTCATTGCTGAGTGATATTGCATTGTACGTAAGTACCAAAACTTCTTTATCCATTTTTCGCTTTCTGCGATATTGAACTTGTACCGTAAACGAGGTTCTTGTAAACAGAGCCATCCCAAACTTTGGGGTGGCTGTGTCTTTTTGATTTTAATTTCCCTAAGCTATAGAACCATAAGTGGAAGTGCCCTAGGCTATGTTGCTTTGTTTTGTAGATGTTTCAGGAAACACCATACACTTCTCCAGAGTGGCTGTTGGCAATTTACATCCCGCCCATCAGCATAACAAGGCTCCCATGTCTCCATGGCCTGTCCTGCCTTTCTGGCTTTTACACTTTTTTCAGATGGCCCTTTTGACCGGGGGGCAGTGAGACTTCATTGTAGTGCAGATTACCTTTGCAAGCTTGCTTGGTTGGCCAAAAAGGGCGTATGCGTTTTTTCCTGAATATATTCAGGAAAAAACGCATACGCCCTTTTTGGCCAAGTGCATCATTGTGGACGTTCTGCCTCTTTTCCTATGCTTTACATGCAATTCCAGTCTACCTCCTGAAATCGGTTTCCTGCAATTCTGCCCCGCTTTCAAGTCCTCTTGGCAGCCTTACTTCAATATATTTTTGGACGATAGCTGTCATTTATAACTCTGCAGGTTTGTGAATTACAGTGCCTCTGAGCTCCTTTCTTCAACTCGCTTTCTTGTGAGCTGGCCGCAACACCGCAGGATTGCTTCAGGCCCTAGTGTGGTTCCGGCATGGCACGCTGAGCCTTTGGTTAATTCCTCTTCCTGGTGGGAAATGAGAGTTAAATTTGCCGGTCCAGACACCTCCAGCTAGTCTCTCATTGGTTCTCCCTATTCCTGTTCATCTTCCGCAGAAATTGCAAACTGGGCCAAACAGGAGGTTAAAGGCACTGACTCTCCAAGTGGGGAGAGTGTTAGTAAAGCATCTGGAATGTTGCACCCGAGTACCAGGGGACGAAACCTGAGACACATTTGAACACGTTTCCCGATCACACGGTGGATCATACTCTGGGTTCCACATGCATGTTTTAGCTGAAGGAAGAATCCCGTAAACCTGGAGAGTTGAGACCCATGGAATGGGTACCATGCAATATGAGTTCAAAGGTTCTGCATTTGCTCACCGAACCTCACCAATCCTATCACTGCTGCGTTTATGCAGCTGTACACATGCTTGATTCTCTTTTGGAGACATATAAATCCATAGGTGTTAAGATTCTTACTAGTCAGGTATATTCTTAGGCGTTTAATATGGGGTGTAGAGTCCACTTCGTTGAGCAAGGAGTAGCTCTTGTCTATTTCATCTTTGGCTTATGGAACGGTATCTGTGCTAATTTCAATCTCTGGTTTTATGCAGCACCCCAACTCACCTTTCCCCTTAAGCAAGCATAAGTTGGTTTTTTATATTTGAGACCCGGTTCTGTTTTGTAATTCAGTTCCTGTGTAGCCAAGTTTACATTCCGTGTAGTAGTGATATCTTATGATGTTTCTTTTTCTGTGTGACTTATCTCACTTAGAATCATCGTACCTGAATCCACTCATTATGCTGCTACGGGCCTGATGATATAGATTTCATTGCTGAGTGATATTGCATTGTACGTAAGTACCACAATTTCTTTATCCATTTTTCGCTTTCTGTGATATTGAACTTGTACCGTAAACGAGGTTCTTGTAAACAGAGCCGTCCCAAACTTTGGGGTGGCTGTGTCTATTTGATTTTAATTTCCCTAAGCTATAGGACCATAAGTGGAAGTGCCCTAGGCTCTGTTGCTTTGTTTTTTAGATGTTTCAGGAAACACCATACACTTCTCCAGAGTGGCTGTTGGCAATTTACATCCCGCCCATCAGCATAACAAGGCTCCCAGTTCTCCATGGCCTGTCCTGCCTTTCTGGATTTTACACTTTTTTCAGATGGCCCTTTTGACTGGGGGGCAGTGAGACTTCATTGTAGTGCAGATTTCCTTTGCAAGCTTGCTTGGTTGGCCAAAAAGTGCGTATGCGTTTTTTCCTGAATATATTCAAGAAAAAACGCATATGCCCTTTTTGGCCAAGTGCATCATTGTGGACGTTCTGCCTCTTTTCCTATGCTTTACATGCAATTCCAGTCTACCTCCTGAAATCGGTTTCCTGCAATTCTGCCCCGCTTTCGAGTCCTCTTGGCAGCCTTACTTCAATATATTTTTGGACGATAGCTGTCATTTATAACTCTGCAGGTTTGTGAATTACAGTGCCCCTGAGCTCCTTTCTTCAACTCGCTTTCTTGTGAGCTGGCCGCAACACCGCAGGATTGCTTCAGGCCCTAGTGTGGTTCCGGCATGGCACGCTGAGCCTTTGGTTAATTCCTCTTCCTGGTGGGAAATGAGAGTTAAATTTGCCCGTCCAGACACCTCCAGCTAGTCTCTCATTGGTTCTCCCTATTCCTGTTCATTTTCCGCAGAAATGGCAAACTGGGCCAAACAGGAGGTTAAAGGCTCTGACTCTCCAAGTGGGGAGAGTTTTAGTAAAGCGTCTGGAATGTTACACCCGAGTACCAGGGGAAAAAAACTGAGACACATTTGAACACGTTTCCCGATCACACGGTGGATCATACTCTGGGTTCCACATGCATGTTTTAGCTGAAGGAAGAATCCCGTAAACCTGGAGAGTTGAGACCCATGGAATGGCTACCATACAATATGACTTCAAAGGGTCTGCATTTGCTCATCGAACCTCACCAATCCTATCACTGCTGCGTTTATGCCGCTGTACACATGCTTGATTCTCTTTTGGAGACATATAAATCCATAGGTTTTAAGATTATTACTAGTCAGGTATATTCTTAGGCGATTAATATGGGGTGTAGAGTCCACTTCGTTGAGCAAGGAGTAGCTCTTGTCTATTACATATTTGGCTTATGGAACGGTATCTGTGCTAATTTCAATCTCTGGTTTTATGCAGCACCCCAACTCACCTTTCCCCTTAAGCAAGCATAAGTTGGTTTTCTACATTTGAGACCCTGTTCTGTTTTGTAATTCAGTTTCTGTGTAGGCAAGTTTACATTCCTTGTAGTAGTGATATCTTATGATGTTTCTTTTTCTGTGTGACTTATTTCACTTAGAATCATCGTACCTGAATCCACTCATTATGCTGCTACGGGCCTGATGATATAGATTTCATTGCTGAGTGATATTGCATTGTACGTAAGTACCACAAATTCTTTATCCATTTTTCACTTTCTGTGTTATTGAACTTGTACCGTAAACGAGGTTCTTGTAAACAGAGCCGTCCCAAACTTTGGGGTGGCTGTGTCTTTTTGATTTTAATTTCCCTAAGCTATAGGACCATAAGTGGAAGTGCCCTAGGCTCTGTTGCTTTGTTTTTTAGATGTTTCAGGAAACACCATACACTTCTCCAGAGTGGCTGTTGGCAATTTACATCGCGCCAATCAGCATAACAAGGCTCCCAATTCTCCATGGCCTGTCCTGCCTTTCTGGATTTTATACATTTTTCAGATGGCCCTTTTGACTGGGGAGCAGTGAGACTTCATTGTAGTGCAGATTTCCTTTGCAAGCTTGCTTGGTTGGCCAAAAAGGGCGTATGCGTTTTTTCCTGAATATATTCAGGAAAAAACGCATACGCCCTTTTTGGCCAAGTGCATCATTGTGGACGTTCTGCCTCTTTTCCTATGTTTTACATGCAATTCCAGTCTACCTCCTGAAATCGGTTTCCTGCAATTCTGCCCTGCTTTCAAGTCCTCTTGGCAGCCTTACTTCAATATATTTTTGGACGATAGCTGTCATTTATAACTCTGCAGGTTTGTGAATTACAGTGCCCCTGAGCTCCTTTCTTCAACTCGCTTTCTTGTGAGCTGGCCGCAACACCGCAGGATTGCTTCAGGCCCTAGTGTGGTTCCGGCATGGCACGCTGAGCCTTTGGTTAATTCCTCTTCCTGGTGGGAAATGAGAGTTAAATTTGCCCGTCCAGACACCTCCAGGTAGTCGCTCATTGGTTCTCCCTATTCCTGTTCATTTTCCGCAGAAATGGCAAACTGGGCCAAACAGGAGGTTAAAGGCACTGACTCTCCAAGTGGGGAGAGTGTTAGTAAAGCGACTGGAATGTTGCACCCGAGTACCAGGGGACGAAAACTGAGACACATTTGAACACGTTTCCCGATCACATGGTGGATCATACTCTGGGTTCCACATGCATGCTTTAGCTGAAGGAAGAATCCCTTAAACCTGGAGAGTTGAGACCCATGGAATGGGTACCATGCAATATGACCTCAAAGGGTCTGCATTTGCTCACCGAACCTCACCAATCCTATCACTGCTGCGTTCATGCCGCTGTACACACGCTTGATTCTCTTTCGGAGACATAGAAATCTATAGGTTTTAAGATTCTTACTGGTCAGGTATATTCTTAAGCGTTTAATATGGGGTGTAGAGTCCACTTCGTTGAGCAAGGAGTAGCTCTTGTCTATTACATATTTGGCTTATGGAACGGTATCTGTGCTAATTTCAATCTCTGGTTTTATGCAGCACCCCAACTCACCTTTCCCCTTAAGCAAGCATAAGTTGGTTTTCTACATTTGAGACCCTGTTCTGTTTTGTAATTCAGTTCCTGTGTAGCCAAGTTTACATTCCGTGTAGTAGTGATATCTTATGATGTTTCTTTTTCTGTGTGACTTATTTCACTTAGAATCATCGTACCTGAATCCACTCATTATGCTGCTACGGGCCTGATGATATACATTTCATTGCTGAGTGATATTGCATTGTACGTAAGTACCACAACTTCTTTATCCATTTTTTACTTTGTGTGATATTGAACTTGTAGTGTAAACGAGGTTCTTGTAAACAGAGCCGTCCCAAACTTTGGGGTGGCTGTGTCTTTTTGATTTTAATTTCCCTAAGCTATAGAACCGTAAGTGGAAGTGCCCTAGGCTCTGTTGCTTTGTTTTTTAGATGTTTCAGGAAACACCATACACTTCTCCAGAGTGGCTGTTGGCAATTTACATCCCGCCCATCAGCATAACAAGGCTCCCAATTCTCCATGGCCTGTCCTGCCTTTCTGGATTTTACACTTTTTTCAGATGGCCCTTTTGACTGGGAGGCAGTGAGACTTCATTGTAATGCAGATTTCCTTTGCAAGCTTGCTTGGTTGGCCAAAAAGAGCGTATGCGTTTTTTCCTGAATATATTCAGGAAAAAACGCATACGCCCTTTTTGGCCAAGTGCATCATTGTGGACGTTCTGCCTCTTTTCCTATGCTTTACATGCAATTCCAGTCTACCTCCTGAAATCGGTTTCCTGCAATTCTGCCCCGCTTTCAAGTCCTCTTGGCAGCCTTACTTCAATATATTTTTGGACGATAGCTGTCATTTATAACTCTGCAGGTTTGTGAATTACAGTGCCTCTGAGCTCCTTTCTTCAACTCGCTTTCTTGTGAGCTGGCTGCAACACCGCAGCATTGCTTCAGGCCCTAGTGTGGTTCCGGCATGGCACGCTGAGCCTTTGGTTAATTCCTCTTCCTGGTGGGAAATGAGAGTTAAATTTGCCCGTCCAGGCACCTCCAGCTAGTCTCTCATTGGTTCTCCCTATTCCTGTTCATTTTCCGCAGAAATGGCAAACTGGGCCAAACAGGAAGTTAAAGGCACTGACTCTCCAAGTGGGGAGAGTGTTAGTAAAGCGTCTGGAATGTTGCACCCGAGTACCAGGGGATGAAACCTGAGACACATTTGAACACGTTTCCCAATCACACGGTGGATCATACTCTGGGTTCCACATGCATGTTTTAGCTGAAGGAAGAATCCCTTAAACCTGGAGAGTTGAGACCCATGGAATGGGTACCATGCAATATAAATTCAAAGGTTCTGCATTGGCTCACCGAACCTCACCAATCTTATCACTGCTGCACTTTTGCCACTGTACAAACGCTTGATTCTCTTTCGGAGACATATAAATCCATAGATTTTAAGATTCTTACTAGTCAGGTATATTCTTAGACGTTTAATATGGGGTATTCAGTCCTCTTCGTTGAGCAAAGACTAGCTCTTGTCTATTACATATTTGGCTTATGGAATGGTATCTGTGCTAATTTCAATCTCTGGTTTTATGCAGCACCCCAACTCACCTTTCCCCTTAAGCAAGCATAAGTTGGTTTTCTACATTTGAGACCCTGTTCTGTTTTGTAATTCAGTTCCTGTGTAGCCAAGTTTACATTCCGTGTAGTAGTGATATCTTATGATGTTTCTTTTTCTGTGTGACTTATCTCACTTAGAATCATCGTACCTGAATCCACTCATTATGCTGCTATGGGCCTGATGATATAGATTTCATTGCTGAGTGATATTGCATTGTACGTAAGTACCACAACTTCTTTATCCATTTTTCACTTTCTGTGATATTGAACTTGTACTGTAAACGAGGTTCTTGTAAACAGAGCCGTCCCAAACTTTGGGGTGGCTGTGTCTTTTTGATTTTAATTTCCCTAAGCTATAGGACCATAAGTGGAAGTGCCCTAGGCTCTGTTGCTTTGTTTTTTAGATGTTTCAGGAAACACCATACACTTCTCCAGAGTGGCTGTTGGCAATTTACATCCCGCCCATCAGCATAACAAGGCTCCCAGTTCTCCATGGCCTGTCCTGCCTTTCTGGATTTTACACTTTTTTCCGATGGCCCTTTTGACCGGGGGGCAGTGAGACTTCATTGTAGTGCAGATTTCCTTTGCAAGCTTGCTTGGTTGGCCAAAAAGGGCATATGCGTTTTTTCCTGAATATATTCAGGAAAAAACGCATACGCCATTTCTGGCCAAGTGCATCATTGTGGACGTTCTGCCTCTTTTCCTATGCTTTACATGCAATTCCAGTCTACCTCCTGAAACCGGTTTCCTGCAATTCTGCCCCTCTTTCAAGTCCTCTTGGCAGCCTTACTTCAATATATTTTTGGACGATAGCTGTCATTTTTAACTCTGCAGGTTTGTGAATTATAGTGCCCCTGAGCTCCTTTCTTCAACTCGCTTTCTTGTGAGCTGGCCGCAACACCGCAGGATTGCTTCAGGCCCTAGTGTGGTTCCGGCATGGCACGCAGAGCCTTTGGTTAATTCCTCTTCCTGGTGGGAAATGAGAGTTAAATTTGCCCGTCCAGGCACCTCCAGCTAGTCTCTCATTGGTTCTCCCTATTCCTGTTCCTTTTCCGCAGAAATTGCAAACTTGGCCAAACAGGAGTTTAAAGGCACTGACTCTCCAAGTGGGGAGAGTTTTAGTAAAGCGTCTGGAATGTTGCACCCGAGTACCAGGGGACGAAAACTGAGACACATTTGAACACGTTTCCCGATCACACGGTGGATCATACTCTGGGTTCCACATGCATGTTTTAGGTGAAGGAAGAATCCCTTAAACTTGGAGAGTTGAGACCCATGGAATGGGTACCATGAAATATGACTTCAAAGGGTCTGCATTTGCTCACCGAACCTCACCAATCCTATCACTGCTGCGTTTATGCCGCTGTACACACGCTTGATTCTCTTTTGGAGACATATAAATCCATAGGATTTAAGATTCTTACTAGTCAGGTGTATTCTTAGGCGTTTAATATGAGATGTAGAGTCCACTTCGTTGAGCAAGGAGTAGCTCTTGTCTATTACATATTTGGCTTATGGAACGGTATCTGTGCTAATTTAAATCTCTGGTTTTATGCAGCACCCCAACTCACCTTTCCCCTTAAGCAAGCATAAGTTGGTTTTCTACATTTGAGACCCTGTTCTGTTTTGTAATTCAGTTTCTGTGTAGGCAAGTTTACATTCCTTGTAGTAGTGATATCTTATGATGTTTCTTTTTCTGTGTGACTTATTTCACTTAGAATCATCGTACCTGAATCCACTCATTATGCTGCTACGGGCCTGATGATATAGATTTCATTGCTGAGTGATATTGCATTGTACGTAAGTACCACAAATTCTTTATCCATTTTTCACTTTCTGTGTTATTGAACTTGTACCGTAAACGAGGTTCTTGTAAACAGAGCCGTCCCAAACTTTGGGGTGGCTGTGTCTTTTTGATTTTAATTTCCCTAAGCTATAGGACCATAAGTGGAAGTGCCCTAGGCTCTGTTGCTTTGTTTTTTAGATGTTTCAGGAAACACCATACACTTCTCCAGAGTGGCTGTTGGCAATTTACATCCCGCCCATCAGCATAACAAGGCTCCCAGTTCTCCATGGCCTGTCCTGCCTTTCTGGATTTTATACATTTTTCTGATGGCCCTTTTGACTGGGGAGCAGTGAGACTTCATTGTAGTGCAGATTTCCTTTGCAAGCTTGCTTGGTTGGTCAAAAAGGGCGTATGCGTTTTTTCCTGAATATATTCAGGAAAAAACGCATACACCCTTTTTGGCCAAGTGCATCATTGTGGACGTTCTGCCTCTTTTCCTATGCTTTACATGCAATTCCAGTCTACCTCCTGAAATCGGTTTCCTGCAATTCTGCCCCGCTTTCAAGTCCTCTTGGCAGCCTTACTTCAATATATTTTTGGACGATAGCTGTCATTTATAACTCTGCAGGTTTGTGAATTACAGTGCCCCTGAGCTCCTTTCTTCAACTCGCTTTCTTGTGAGCTGGCCGCAACACCGCAGGATTGCTTCAGGCCCTAGTGTGGTTCCGGCATGGCACGCTGAGCCTTTGGTTAATTCCTCTTCCTGGTGGGAAATGAGAGTTAAATTTGCCCGTCCAGACACCTCCAGCTAGTCTCTCATTGGTTCTCCCTATTCCTGTTCATTTTCCGCAGAAATGGCAAACTGGGCCAAACAGGAGGTTAAAGGCACTGACTCTCCAAGTGGGGAGAGTGTTAGTAAAGCGACTGGAATGTTGCACCCGAGTACCAGGGGATGAAAACTGAGACACATTTGAACACGTTTCCCGATCACATGGTGGATCATACTCTGGGTTCCACATGCATGTTTTAGCTGAAGGAAGAATCCCTTAAACCTGGAGAGTTGAGACCCATGGAATGGGAACCATGCAATATGACCTCAAAGGGTCTGCATTTGCTCACCGAACCACACCAATCCTATCACTGCTGCGTTTATGCCGCTGTACACACGCTTGATTCTCTTTCGGAGACATAGAAATCTATAGGTTTTAAGATTCTTACTGGTCAGGTATATTCTTAGGCGTTTAATATGGAGTGTAGAGTCCACTTCGTTGAGCAAGGAGTAGCTCTTGTCTATTACATATTTGGCTTATGGAACGGTATCTGTGCTAATTTCAATCTCTGGTTTTATGCAGCACCCCAACTCACCTTTCCCCTTAAGCAAGCATAAGTTGGTTTTCTACATTTGAGACCCTGTTCTGTTTTGTAATTCAGTTCCTGTGTAGCCAAGTTTACATTCCGTGTAGTAGTGATATCTTATGATGTTTCTTTTTCTGTGTGACTTATTTCACTTAGAATCATCGTACCTGAATCCACTCATTATGCTGCTACGGGCCTGATGATATACATTTCATTGCTGAGTGATATTGCATTGTACGTAAGTACCACAACTTCTTTATCCATTTTTCACTTTCTGTGATATTGAACTTGTACTGTAAACGAGGATCTTGTAAACAGAGCCATCCCAAACTTTGGGGTGGCTGTGTCTTTTTGATTTTAATTTCCCTAAGCTATAGAACCGTAAGTGGAAGTGCCCTAGGCTCTGTTGCTTTGTTTTTTAGATGTTTCAGGAAACACCATACACTTCTCCAGAGTGGCTGTTGGCAATTTACATCCCGCCCATCAGCATAACAAGGCTCCCAATTCTCCATGGCCTGTCCTGCCTTTCTGGATTTTACACTTTTTTCAGATGGCCCTTTTGACTGGGGGGCAGTGAGACTTCATTTTAATGCAGATTTCCTTTGCAAGCTTGCTTGGTTGGCCAAAAAGGGCGTATGTGTTTTTTCCTGAATATATTCAGGAAAAAACGCATACGCCCTTTTTGGCCAAGTGCATCATTGTGGACGTTCTGCCTCTTTTCCTATGCTTTACATGCAATTCCAGTCTACCTCCTGAAATCGGTTTCCTGCAATTCTGCCCCGCTTTCAAGTCCTCTTGGCAGCCTTACTTCAATATATTTTTGGACGATAGCTGTCATTTATAACTCTGCAGGTTTGTGAATTACAGTGCCTCTGAGCTCCTTTCTTCAACTCGCTTTCTTGTGAGCTGGCTGCAACACCGCAGCATTGCTTCAGGCCCTAGTGTGGTTCCGGCATGGCACGCTGAGCCTTTGGTTAATTCCTCTTCCTGGTGGGAAATGAGAGTTAAATTTGCCCGTCCAGGCACCTCCAGCTAGTCTCTCATTGGTTCTCCCTATTCCTGTTCATTTTCCGCAGAAATTGCAAACTGGGCCAAACAGGAGGTTAAAGGCACTGACTCTCCAAGTGGGGAGAGTGTTAGTAAAGCGTCTGGAATGTTGCACCCGAGTACCAGGGGACGAAACCTGACCCATTTGGACACGTTTCCCGATCACACGGTGGATCATACTCTGGGTTCCACATGCATGTTTTAGCTGAAGGAAGAATCCCTTAAACCTGGAGAGTTGAGACCCATGGAATGGGTACCATGCAATATGACTTCAAAGGGTCTGTGTTTGTTCACCGAACCTCACCAATCCTATCACTGCTGCGTTTATGCCGCTGTACACACGCTTGATTCTCTTTCGGAGACATAGAAATCCATAGGTTTTAAGATTCTTACTAGTCAGGTATATTCTTAGGCGTTTAATATGGGGTGTAGAGTCCACTTCGTTGAGCAAGGAGTAGCTCTTGTCTATTACATATTTGGCTTATGGAAAGGTATCTGTGCTAATTTAAATCTCTGGTTTTATGCAGCACCCCAACTCACCTTTCCCCTTAAGCAAGCATAAGTTGGTTTTCTACATTTGAGACCCTGTTCTGTTTTGTAATTCAGTTCCTGGGTAGCCAAGTTTACATTCCGTGTAGTAGTGATATCTTATGATGTTTCTTTTTCTGTGTGACTTATTTCACTTAGAATCATCGTACCTGAATCCACTCATTATGCTGTTATGGGCCTGATGACATAGATTTCATTGCTGAGTAATTTTGCATTGTACGTAAGTACCACAACTTCTTTATCCATTTTTCACCTTCTGTGATATTGAACTTGTACCGTAAACGAGGTTCTTGTAAACAGAGCCGTCCCAAACTTTGGGGTGGCTGTGTCTTTTTGATTTTAATTTCCCTAAGCTATAGGACCATAAGTGGAAGTGCCCTAGGCTCTGTTGCTTTGGTTTTTAGATGTTTCAGGAAACACCATACACTTCTCCAGAGTGGCTGTTGGCAATTTACATCCCGCCCATCAGCATAACAAGGCTCCCAGTTCTCCATGGCCTGTCCTGCCTTTCTGTATTTTACACTTTTTTCAGATGGCCCTTTTGACCGGGGGGCAGTGAGACTTCATTGTAGTGCAGATTTCCTTTGCAAGCTTGCTTGGTTGGCCAAAAAGGGCGTATGCGTTTTTTCCTGAATATATTCAGGAAAATACGCATACGCCCTTTTTGGCCAAGTGCATCATTGTGGACGTTCTGCCTCTTTTCCTATGCTTTACATGCAATTCCAGTCTACCTCCTGAAATCGGTTTCCTGCAATTCTGCCCCGCTTTCAAGTCCTCTTGGCAGCCTTACTTCAATATATTTTTGGACGATAGCTGTCATTTATAACTCTGCAGGTTTGTGAATTACAGTGCCCCTGAGCTCCTTTCTTCAACTCGCTTTCTTGTGAGCTGGCCGCAACACCGCAGCATTGCTTCAGGCCCTAGTGTGGTTCCGGAATGGCACGCTGAGCCTTTGGTTAATTCCTCTTCCTGGTGGGAAATGAGAGTTAAATTTGCCCGTCCAGACACCTCCAGCTAGTCTCTCATTGGTTCTCCCTATTCCTGTTCATTTTCCAAAGAAATTGCAAACTGGGCCAAACAGGAGGTTAAAGGCACTGACTCTCCAAGTGGGGAGAGTGTTAGTAAAGCGTCTGGAATGTTGCACCCGAGTACCAGGGGACGAAAACTGACACATTTGAACACGTTTCCCGATCACACGGTGGATCATACTCTGGGTTCCACATTCATGTTTTAGCTGAAGGAAGAATCCCTTAAACCTGGAGAGTTGAGACCCATGGAATGGGTACCATGCAATATGATTTCAAAGGGTCTGCATTTGTTCACCGAACCTCACCAATCCTATCACTGCTGCGTTTATGCCGCTGTACACATGCTTGATTCTCATTCGGAGACATATAAATCCATAGGTTTTAAGATTCTTACCTGTCAGGTATATTCTTAGGCGTTTAATATGGGTCGTTGAGTCCACTTCGTTGAGCTAGGAGTAGCTCATGTCTATTACATATTTGGCTTATGGAACGGTATCTGTGCTAATTTCAATCTCTGGTTTTATGCAGCACCCCAACTCACCTTTCCTCTTAAGCAAGCATAAGTTGGTTTTCTACATTTGAGACCCTGTTCTGTTTTGTAATTCAGTTCCTTTGTAGCCAAGTTTACATTCCGTGTAGTAGTGATATCTTATGATGTTTCTTTTTCTGTGTGACTTATTTCACTTAGAATCATCGTACCTGAATCCACTCATTATGCTGCTATGGGCCTGATGACATAGGTTTCATTGCTGAGTGATATTGCATTGTACATAAGTACCACAACTTCTTTATCCATTTTTCACTTTCTGTGATATTGAATTTGTACTGTAAACGAGGTTCTTGTAAACAGAGCCGTCCCAAATTTTGGGGTGGTTGTGTCTTTTTGATTTTAATTTCCCTAAGCTATAGGACCATAAGTGGAAGCGCCCTAGGCTCTGTTGCTTTGTTTTTTATATGTTTCAGGAAACACCATACACTTCTCCAGAGTGGCTGTTGACAATTTACATCCCGCCCATCAGCATAACAAGGCTCCCAGTTCTCCATGGCCTGTCCTGCCTTTCTGGATTTTACACTTTTTTCAGATGGCCCTTTTGACCGGGGGGCAGTGAGACTTCATTGTACTGCAGATTTCCTTTGCAAGCTTGCTTGGTTGGCCAAAAAGGGCGTATGCGTTTTTTCCTGAATATATTCAGGAAAAAACGCATACGCCCTTTTTGGCCAAGTGCATCATTGTGGACGTTCTGCCTCTTTTCCTATGCTTTACATGCAATTCCAGTCTACCTCCTGAAATCGGTTTCCTGCAATTCTGCCCCACTTTCAAGTCCTCTTGGCAGCCTTACTTCAATATATTTTTGGACGATAATTGTCATTTATAACTCTGCAGGTTTGTGAATTACAGTGCCCCTGAGCTCCTTTCTTCAACTCGCTTTCTTGTGAGCTGGCCGCAACACCGCAGGATTGCTTCAGGCCCTAGTGTGGTTCCGGCATGGCACGCTGAGTCTTTGGTTAATTCCTCTTCCTGGTGGGAAATGAGAGTTAAATTTGCCCGTCCAGACACCTCCAGCTAGTCTCTCATTGGTTCTCCCTATTCCTGTTCATTTTCTGCAGAAATTGCAAACTGGGCCAAACAGGAGGTTAAAGGCACTGACTCTCCAAGTGGGGAGAGTTTTAGTAAAGCGTCTGGAATGTTGCACCCGAGTACCAGGGGACGAAACCTGAGACACATTTGAACACGTTTCCCAATCACACGGTGGATCATACTCTGGGTTCCACATGGATGTTTTAGCTGAAGGAAGAATCCCTTAAACCTGGAGAGTTGAGACCCATGGAATGGGTACCATGCAATATGACTTCAAAGGTTGTGCATTTGCTCACCGAAAATCACCAATCTTATCACTGCTGCGTTTATGCCGCTGTACACACGCTTGATTCTCTTTCAGAGACATATAAATCCATAGGTTTTAAGATTCTTACTAGTCAGGTATATTCTTAGGCGTTTAATATGGGGTGTTGTGTCCTCTTCGTTGAGCAAGGAGTAGCTCTTGTCTATTACATATATGGATTATGGAACGGTATCTGTGCTAATTTAAATCTCTGGTTTTATGCAGCACCCCAACTCACCTTTCCCCTTAAGCAAGCATAATTTGGTTTTCTACATTTGAGACCCTGTTCTGTTTTGTAATTCTGTTCCTGTGTAGCCAAGTTTACATTCCGTGTATTAGTGATATCTTATGATGTTTCTTTTTCTGTGTGACTTATCTCACTTAGAATCATCGTACCTGAATCCACTCATTATGCTGCTATGATCCTGATGACATAGATTTCATTGCTGAGTGATATTGCATTGTACGTAAGTACCACAACTTCTTTATCCATTTTTCACTTTCTGTGATATTGAATTTGTACTGTAAACGAGGTTCTTGTAAACAGAGCCGTCCCAAATTTTGGTGTGGCTGTGTCTTTTTGATTTTAATTTCCCTAAGCTATAGGACCATAAGTGGAAGTGCCCTAGGCTCTGTTGCTTTGTTTTTTATGTTTCAGGAAACACCATACACTTCTCCAGAGTGGCTGTTGGTAATTTACATCCCGCCCATCAGCATAACAAAGCTCCCAGTTCTCCATGGCCTGTCCTGCCTTTCTGTATTTTACACTTTTTTCAGATGGCCCTTTTGACCGGGGGGCAGTGAGACTTCATTGTAGTGCAGATTTCGTTTGCAAGCTTGCTTGGTTGGCCAAAAAGGGCGTATGCGTTTTTTCCTGAATATATTCAGGAAAAAACGCATACGCCCTTTTTGGCCAAGTGCATCATTGTGGACGTTCTGCCTCTTTTCCTATGCTTTACATGCAATTCCAGTCTACCTCCTGAAATCGGTTTCCTGCAATTCTGCCCCACTTTCAAGTCCTCTTGGCAGCCTTACTTCAATATATTTTTGGACGATAATTGTCATTTATAACTCTGCAGGTTTGTGAATTACAGTGCCCCTGAGCTCCTTTCTTCAACTCGCTTTCTTGTGAGCTGGCCGCAACACCGCAGGATTGCTTCAGGCCCTAGTGTGGTTCCGGCATGGCACGCTGAGCCTTTGGTTAATTCCTCTTCCTGGTGGGAAATGAGAGTTAAATTTGCCCGTCCAGGCACCTCCAGCTAGTCTCTCATTGGTTCTCCCTATTCCTGTTCATTTTCCGCAGAAATTGCAAACTGGGCCAAACAGGAGGTTAAAGGCACTGACTCTCCAAGTGGGGAGAGTGTTAGTAAAGCGTCTGGAATGTTGCACCCGAGTACCAGGGGACGAAACCTGACCCATTTGGACACGTTTCCCGATCACACGGTGGATCATACTCTGGGTTCCACATGCATGTTTTAGCTGAAGGAAGAATCCCTTAAACCTGGAGAGTTGAGACCCATGGAATGGGTACCATGCAATATGACTTCAAAGGGTCTGTGTTTGTTCACCGAACCTCACCAATCCTATCACTGCTGCGTTTATGCCGCTGTACACACGCTTGATTCTCTTTCGGAGACATAGAAATCCATAGGTTTTAAGATTCTTACTAGTCAGGTATATTCTTAGGCGTTTAATATGGGGTGTAGAGTCCACTTCGTTGAGCAAGGAGTAGCTCTTGTCTATTACATATTTGGCTTATGGAAAGGTATCTGTGCTAATTTAAATCTCTGGTTTTATGCAGCACCCCAACTCACCTTTCCCCTTAAGCAAGCATAAGTTGGTTTTCTACATTTGAGACCCTGTTCTGTTTTGTAATTCAGTTCCTGGGTAGCCAAGTTTACATTCCGTGTAGTAGTGATATCTTATGATGTTTCTTTTTCTGTGTGACTTATTTCACTTAGAATCATCGTACCTGAATCCACTCATTATGCTGTTATGGGCCTGATGACATAGATTTCATTGCTGAGTAATTTTGCATTGTACGTAAGTACCACAACTTCTTTATCCATTTTTCACCTTCTGTGATATTGAACTTGTACCGTAAACGAGGTTCTTGTAAACAGAGCCGTCCCAAACTTTGGGGTGGCTGTGTCTTTTTGATTTTAATTTCCCTAAGCTATAGGACCATAAGTGGAAGTGCCCTAGGCTCTGTTGCTTTGGTTTTTAGATGTTTCAGGAAACACCATACACTTCTCCAGAGTGGCTGTTGGCAATTTACATCCCGCCCATCAGCATAACAAGGCTCCCAGTTCTCCATGGCCTGTCCTGCCTTTCTGTATTTTACACTTTTTTCAGATGGCCCTTTTGACCGGGGGGCAGTGAGACTTCATTGTAGTGCAGATTTCCTTTGCAAGCTTGCTTGGTTGGCCAAAAAGGGCGTATGCGTTTTTTCCTGAATATATTCAGGAAAATACGCATACGCCCTTTTTGGCCAAGTGCATCATTGTGGACGTTCTGCCTCTTTTCCTATGCTTTACATGCAATTCCAGTCTACCTCCTGAAATCGGTTTCCTGCAATTCTGCCCCGCTTTCAAGTCCTCTTGGCAGCCTTACTTCAATATATTTTTGGACGATAGCTGTCATTTATAACTCTGCAGGTTTGTGAATTACAGTGCCCCTGAGCTCCTTTCTTCAACTCGCTTTCTTGTGAGCTGGCCGCAACACCGCAGCATTGCTTCAGGCCCTAGTGTGGTTCCGGAATGGCACGCTGAGCCTTTGGTTAATTCCTCTTCCTGGTGGGAAATGAGAGTTAAATTTGCCCGTCCAGACACCTCCAGCTAGTCTCTCATTGGTTCTCCCTATTCCTGTTCATTTTCCAAAGAAATTGCAAACTGGGCCAAACAGGAGGTTAAAGGCACTGACTCTCCAAGTGGGGAGAGTGTTAGTAAAGCGTCTGGAATGTTGCACCCGAGTACCAGGGGACGAAAACTGACACATTTGAACACGTTTCCCGATCACACGGTGGATCATACTCTGGGTTCCACATTCATGTTTTAGCTGAAGGAAGAATCCCTTAAACCTGGAGAGTTGAGACCCATGGAATGGGTACCATGCAATATGATTTCAAAGGGTCTGCATTTGTTCACCGAACCTCACCAATCCTATCACTGCTGCGTTTATGCCGCTGTACACATGCTTGATTCTCATTCGGAGACATATAAATCCATAGGTTTTAAGATTCTTACCTGTCAGGTATATTCTTAGGCGTTTAATATGGGTCGTTGAGTCCACTTCGTTGAGCTAGGAGTAGCTCATGTCTATTACATATTTGGCTTATGGAACGGTATCTGTGCTAATTTCAATCTCTGGTTTTATGCAGCACCCCAACTCACCTTTCCTCTTAAGCAAGCATAAGTTGGTTTTCTACATTTGAGACCCTGTTCTGTTTTGTAATTCAGTTCCTTTGTAGCCAAGTTTACATTCCGTGTAGTAGTGATATCTTATGATGTTTCTTTTTCTGTGTGACTTATTTCACTTAGAATCATCGTACCTGAATCCACTCATTATGCTGCTATGGGCCTGATGACATAGGTTTCATTGCTGAGTGATATTGCATTGTACATAAGTACCACAACTTCTTTATCCATTTTTCACTTTCTGTGATATTGAATTTGTACTGTAAACGAGGTTCTTGTAAACAGAGCCGTCCCAAATTTTGGGGTGGCTGTGTCTTTTTGATTTTAATTTCCCTAAGCTATAGGACCATAAGTGGAAGCGCCCTAGGCTCTGTTGCTTTGTTTTTTATATGTTTCAGGAAACACCATACACTTCTCCAGAGTGGCTGTTGACAATTTACATCCCGCCCATCAGCATAACAAGGCTCCCAGTTCTCCATGGCCTGTCCTGCCTTTCTGGATTTTACACTTTTTTCAGATGGCCCTTTTGACCGGGGGGCAGTGAGACTTCATTGTACTGCAGATTTCCTTTGCAAGCTTGCTTGGTTGGCCAAAAAGGGCGTATGCGTTTTTTCCTGAATATATTCAGGAAAAAACGCATACGCCCTTTTTGGCCAAGTGCATCATTGTGGACGTTCTGCCTCTTTTCCTATGCTTTACATGCAATTCCAGTCTACCTCCTGAAATCGGTTTCCTGCAATTCTGCCCCACTTTCAAGTCCTCTTGGCAGCCTTACTTCAATATATTTTTGGACGATAATTGTCATTTATAACTCTGCAGGTTTGTGAATTACAGTGCCCCTGAGCTCCTTTCTTCAACTCGCTTTCTTGTGAGCTGGCCGCAACACCGCAGGATTGCTTCAGGCCCTAGTGTGGTTCCGGCATGGCACGCTGAGTCTTTGGTTAATTCCTCTTCCTGGTGGGAAATGAGAGTTAAATTTGCCCGTCCAGACACCTCCAGCTAGTCTCTCATTGGTTCTCCCTATTCCTGTTCATTTTCTGCAGAAATTGCAAACTGGGCCAAACAGGAGGTTAAAGGCACTGACTCTCCAAGTGGGGAGAGTTTTAGTAAAGCGTCTGGAATGTTGCACCCGAGTACCAGGGGACGAAACCTGAGACACATTTGAACACGTTTCCCAATCACACGGTGGATCATACTCTGGGTTCCACATGGATGTTTTAGCTGAAGGAAGAATCCCTTAAACCTGGAGAGTTGAGACCCATGGAATGGGTACCATGCAATATGACTTCAAAGGTTGTGCATTTGCTCACCGAAAATCACCAATCTTATCACTGCTGCGTTTATGCCGCTGTACACACGCTTGATTCTCTTTCAGAGACATATAAATCCATAGGTTTTAAGATTCTTACTAGTCAGGTATATTCTTAGGCGTTTAATATGGGGTGTTGTGTCCTCTTCGTTGAGCAAGGAGTAGCTCTTGTCTATTACATATATGGATTATGGAACGGTATCTGTGCTAATTTAAATCTCTGGTTTTATGCAGAACCCCAACTCACCTTTCCCCTTAAGCAAGCATAATTTGGTTTTCTACATTTGAGACCCTGTTCTGTTTTGTAATTCTGTTCCTGTGTAGCCAAGTTTACATTCCGTGTATTAGTGATATCTTATGATGTTTCTTTTTCTGTGTGACTTATCTCACTTAGAATCATCGTACCTGAATCCACTCATTATGCTGCTATGGGCCTGATGACATAGATTTCATTGCTGAGTGATATTGCATTGTACGTAAGTACCACAACTTCTTTATCCATTTTTCACTTTCTGTGATATTGAATTTGTACTGTAAACGAGGTTCTTGTAAACAGAGCCGTCCCAAATTTTGGTGTGGCTGTGTCTTTTTGATTTTAATTTCCCTAAGCTATAGGACCATAAGTGGAAGTGCCCTAGGCTCTGTTGCTTTGTTTTTTATGTTTCAGGAAACACCATACACTTCTCCAGAGTGGCTGTTGGTAATTTACATCCCGCCCATCAGCATAACAAAGCTCCCAGTTCTCCATGGCCTGTCCTGCCTTTCTGTATTTTACACTTTTTTCAGATGGCCCTTTTGACCGGGGGGCAGTGAGACTTCATTGTAGTGCAGATTTCGTTTGCAAGCTTGCTTGGTTGGCCAAAAAGGGCGTATGCGTTTTTTCCTGAATATATTCAGGAAAAAACGCATACGCCCTTTTTGGCCAAGTGCATCATTGTGGACGTTCTGCCTCTTTTCCTATGCTTTACATGCAATTCCAGTCTACCTCCTGAAATCGGTTTCCTGCAATTCTGCCCCACTTTCAAGTCCTCTTGGCAGCCTTACTTCAATATATTTTTGGACGATAATTGTCATTTATAACTCTGCAGGTTTGTGAATTACAGTGCCCCTGAGCTCCTTTCTTCAACTCGCTTTCTTGTGAGCTGGCCGCAACACCGCAGGATTGCTTCAGGCCCTAGTGTGGTTCCGGCATGGCACGCTGAGCCTTTGGTTAATTCCTCTTCCTGGTGGGAAATGAGAGTTAAATTTGCCCGTCCAGACACCTCCAGCTAGTCTCTCATTGGTTCTCCCTATTCCTGTTCATTTTCCGCAGAAATTGCAAACTGGGCCAAACAGGAGGTTAAAGGCACTGACTCTCCAAGTGGGGAGAGTGTTAGTAAAGCGTCTGGAATGTTGCACCCGAGTACCAGGGGACGAAACCTGACCCATTTGGACACGTTTCCCGATCACACGGTGGATCATACTATGGGTTCCACATGCATGTTTTAGCTGAAGGAAGAATCCCTTAAACCTGGAGAGTTGAGACCCATGGAATGGGTACCATGCAATATGACTTCAAAGGGTCTGTGTTTGTTCACCGAACCTCAACAATCCTATCACTGCTGCATTTATGCCGCTGTACACATGCTTGATTCTCTTTCGGAGACATAGAAATCCATAGGTTTTAAGATTCTTACTAGTCAGGTATATTCTTAGGCGTTTAATATGGGGTGTAGAGTCCACTTCGTTGAGCAAGGAGTAGCTCTTGTCTATTACATATTTGGCTTATGGAATGGTATCTGTGCTAATTTCAATCTCTGGTTTTATGCAGCACCCCAACTCACCTTTCCCCTTAAGCAAGCATAAGTTGGTTTTCTACATTTGAGACCCTGTTCTGTTTTGTAATTCAGTACCTGTGTAGCCAAGTTTACATTCCGTGTAGTAGTGATATCTTATGATGTTTCTTTTTCTGTGTGACTTATCTTACTTAGAATCATCGTACCTGAATCCACTCATTATGCTGTTACGGGCCTGATGACATACATTTCATTGCTGAGTGATAATGCATTGTACGTAAGTACCACAACTTCTTTATCCATTTTTCACTTTCTGTGATATTGAATTTCTACTGTAAACGAGGTTCTTGTAAACAGAGCCGTCCCAAACTTTGGGGTGGCTGTGTCTTGTTGATTTTAATTTCCCTAAGCTAAAGGACCATAAGTGGAAGTGCCCTAGGCTCCGTTGCTTTGTTTTTTAGATGTTTCAGGAAACACCATACACTTCTCCAGAGTGGCTGTTGGCAATTTACATCCCGCCCATCAGCATAACAAGGCTCCCAGTTCTCCATGGCCTGTCCTGCCTTTCTGGATTTTACACTTTTTTCAGATGGCCCTTTTGACCGGGGGGCAGTGAGACTTCATTGTAGTGCACATTTCCTTTGCAAGCTTGCTTGGTTGGCCAAAAAGGGCGTATGCGTTTTTTCCTGAATATATTCAGGAAAAAACGCATACGCCCTTTTTGGCCAAGTGCATCATTGTGGACGTTCTGCCTCTTTTCCTATGCTTTACATGCAATTCCAGTCTACCTCCTGAAACCGGTTTCCTGCAATTCTGCCCCGCTTTCAAGTCCTCTTGGCAGCCTTACTTCAATATATTTTTGGACGATAGCTGTCATTTATAACTCTGCAGGTTTGTGAATTACAGTGCCCCTGAGCTCCTTTCTTCAACTCGCTTTCTTGTGAGCTGGCCGCAACACCGCAGGATTGCTTCAGGCCCTAGTGTGGTTCCGGAATGGCATGCTGAGCCTTTGTTTAATTCCTCTTCCTGGTGGGAAATGAGAGTTAAATTTGCCCGTCCAGACACCTCCAGCTAGTCTCTCATTGGTTCTCCCTATTCCTGTTCATTTTCCGCAGAAATTGCAAACTGGGCCAAACAGGAGGTTAAAGGCACTGACTCTCCAAGTGGGGAGAGTGTTAGTAAAGCGTCTGGAATGTTGCACCCGAGTACCAGGGGACGAAACCTGAGACACATTTGAACACGTTTCCCGATCACACGGTGGATCATACTCTGGGTTCCAAATGCATGTTTTAGCTGAAGGAAGAATCCCTTAAACCTGGAGAGTTGAGACCCATGGAATGGGTACCATGCAATATGACTTCAAAGGGTCTGCATTTGCTCACCGAACCTCACCAATCCTATCACTGCTGCGTTTATGCTGCTGTACACACGCTTGATTCTCTTTCGGAGACATAGAAATCCATAGGTTTTAAGATTCTTACTAGTCAGGTATATTCTTAGGCGTTTAATATGGGGTGTTGATTCCACTTGGTTGAGAAAGGAGTAGCTCTTGTCTATTACATATTTGGCTTATGGAACAGTATCTGTGCTAATTTCAATCTCTGGTTTTATGCAGCACCCCAACACACCTTTCCCCTTAAGAAAGCATAAGTTGGTTTTCTACATTTGAGACCCTGTTCTGTTTTGTAATTCTGTTCCTGTGTAGCCAAGTTTACATTCCGTGTAGTAGTGATATCTTATGATGTTTCTTTTTCTGTGTGACTTATTTCACTTAGAATCATCGTACCTGAATCCACTCATTATGCTGCTATGGGCCTGATGACATAGATTTCATTGCAGAGTGATATTGCATTGTACGTACCTACCACAAATTCTTTATCCATTTTTCAGCTTCTGTGATATTGAATTTGTACCGTAAATGAGGTTCTTGTAAACAGAGCCGTCCCAAACTTTGGGGTGGCTGTGTCTTTTTGATTTTAATTTCCCTAAGCTATAGGACCATAAGTGGAAGTGCCCTAGGCTCTGTTGCTTTGTTTTTTAGATGTTTCAGGAAACACCATAAACTTCTCCAGAGTGGCTGTTGGCAATTTACATCCCGCCCATCAGCATAACAAGGCTCCCAGTTCTCCATGGCCTGTCCGGCCTTTCTGGATTTTACACTTTTTTCAGATGGCCCTTTTGACTGCGGGGCAGTGAGACTTCATTGTAGTGCAGATTTCCTTTGCAAGCTTGCTTGGTTGGCCAAAAAGGGCGTATGCGTTTTTTCCTGAATATATTCAGGAAAAAACGCATACGCCCTTTTTGGCCAAGTGCATCATTGTGGACATTCTGTCGCTTTTCCTATGTTTTACATGCAATTCCAGTCTACCTCCTGAAATCGGATTCCTGCAATTCTGCCCCGCTTTCGAGTCCTCTTGGCAGCCTTACTTCAATATATTTTTGGACGATAGCTGTCATTTTTAACTCTGCAGGTTTGTGAATTACAGTGCCCCTGAGCTCCTTTCTTCAACTCGCTTTCTTGTGAGCTGGCCGCAACACCGCAGGATTGCTTCAGGCCCTAGTGTGGTTCCGGCATGGCACGCTGAGCCTTTGGTTAATTCCTCTTCCTGGTGGGAAATGAGAGTTAAATTTGCCCGTCCAGACACCTCCAGCTAGTCTCTCATTGGTTCTCCCTATTCCTGTTCATTTTCCGCAGAAATGGCAAACTGGGCCAAACAGGAGGTTAAAGGCACTGACTCTCCAAGTGGGGATAGTGTTAGTAAAGCGTCTGGAATGTTGCACCCGAGTACCAGGGGACGAAACCTGAGACACATTTGAACACGTTTCCCGATCACACGGTGGATCATACTCTGGGTTCCACATGCATGTTTTAGCTGAAGGAAGAATCCCTTAAACCTGGAGAGTTGAGACCCATGGAATGGGTACCATGCAATATGACTTCAAAGGGTCTGCATTGGCTCACCGAACCTCACCAATCCTATCACTGCTGCGTTTATGCCGCTGTACACACGCTTGATTCTCTTTCGGAGACATAGAAATCCATAGGTTTTAAGATTTTTACTAGGCAGGTATATTCTTAGGCGTTTAATATGGGGTGTTGATTCCACTTGGTTGAGCAAGGAGTAGCTCTTGTCTATTACATATTTGGCTTATGGAACGGTATCTGTGCTAATTTCAATCTCTGGTTTTATGCAGCACCCCAACTCACCTTTCTCCTTAAGCAAGCATAATTTGGTTTTCTACATTTGAGACCCTGTTCTGTTTTGTAATTCAGTTCCTGGGTAGCCAAGATTACATTCCATGTAGTAGTGATAACTTATGATGTTTCTTTTTCTGTGTGACTTATTTCACTTAGAATCATCGTACCTGAATCCACTCATTATGCTGCTACGGGCCTGATGACATAGATTTCATTGCTGAGTGATATTGCCTTGTACGTAAGTACCACAACTTCTTTATCCTTTTTTCACTTTCTGTGATATTGAATTTGTACTGTAAATGAGGTTCTTGTAAACAGAGCCGTCCCAAACTTCGGGGTGGCTGTGTCTTGTTGATTTTAATTTCCCTAAGCTATAGGACCATAATTGGAAGTGCCCTGGGCTCTTGCTTTGTTTTTTAGATGTTTCAGGAAACACCATACACTTCTCCAGAGTGGCTGTTGGCAATTTATATCCCGCCCATCAGCATAACAAGGCTCCCAATTCTCCATGGCATGTCCTGCCTTTCTGGATTTTACACTTTTTTCAGATGGCCCTTTTGACTAGGTGGCAGTGAGAATTCATTGCAGTGCAGATTTCCTTTGCAAGCTTGCTTGGTTGGCCAAAAAGGGCGTATGCGTTTTTTCCTGAATATATTCAGGAAAAAACGCATACGCCCTTTTTGGCCAAGTGCATCAGTGTGGACGTTCTGCCTCTTTTCCTATGCTTTACATGCAATTCCAGTCTACCTCCTGAAATCGGATTCCTGCAATTCTGCCCCCCTTTCGAGTCCTCTTGGCAGCCTTACTTCAATATATTTTTGGACGATAGCTGTCATTTATAACTCTGCAGGTTTGTGAATTACAGTGCCCCTGAGCTCCTTTCTTCAACTCGCTTTCTTGTGAGCTGGCCGCAACACCGCAGGATTGCTTCAGGCCCTAGTGTGGTTCCCGCATGGCACACTGAGCCTCTGGTTAATTCCTCCTCCTGGTGGGAAATGAGAGTTAAATTTGCCCGTCCAGACACCTCCAGCTAGTCTCTCATTGGTTCTCCCTATTCCTGTTCATTTTCCGCAGAAATTGCAAACTGGGCCAAACAGGATGTTAAAGGCACTGACTCTCCAAGTAGGGAGAGTGTTAGTAAAGCGTCTGGAATGTTGCCCCTGAGTACCAGGGGACGAAAACTGAGACACATTTGAACACGTTTCCCGATCACACGGTGGATCATACTCTGGGTTCCACATGCATGTTTTAGCTGAAGGAAGAATCCCTTAAACCTGGAGAGTTGAGACCCATGGAATGGGTACCATGCAATATGACTTCAAAGGGTCTGCATTGGCTCACCGAACCTCACCAATCCTATCACTGCTGCGTTTATGCCGCTGTACACACTCTTGATTCTCTTTTGGAGACATATAAATCCATAGGTTTTAAGATTCTTACTAGTCATGTATATTCTTAGACGTTTAATATCGGGTGTTGAGTCCACTTCGTTGAGCAAGGAGTAGCTCTTGTCTATTACATATTTGGCTTATGGAATTGTATCTGTGCTAAATTCAATCTCTGGTTTTATGCAGCACGCCAACTCACCTTTCCCCTTAAGCAAGCATAAGTTGGTTTTCTACATTTGAGACCCTGTTCTGTTTTGTAATTCAGTTCCTGTGTAGCCAAGATTACATTCCGTGTAGTAGTGATATCTTATGATGTTTCTTTTTCTGTGTGACTTATTTCACTTAGAATCATCGTACCTGAATCCACTCATTATGCTGCTACGGGCCTGATGACATAGATTTCATTGCTGAGTGATATTGCCTTGTACGTAAGTACCATAACTTCTTTATCCATTTTTCGCTTTCTGTGATATTGAACTTGTACCGTAAACGAGGTTCTTGTAAACACAGCTGTCCCAAACTTTGGGGTGGCTGTGTCTTTTTTATTTTAATTTTCCTAAGCTATAGGACCATAAGTGGAATTGCCCTAGGCTCTGTTGCTTTGTTTTTTAGATGTTTCAGGAAACACCATACACTTCTCCAGAGTGGCTGTTGGCAATTTACATCCCGCCCACCAGCATAACAAGTCTCCCAGTTGTCCATGGCCTGTCCTGACTTTCTGGATTTTACACTTTTTTCAGATGGCCCTTTTGACCGGGGGGCAGTGAGACTTCATTGTAGTGCAGATTTCCTTTGCAAGCTTGCTTGGTTGGCCAAAAAGGGCGTATGCGTTTTTTCCTGAATATACTCAGGAAAAAATGCATACGCCCTTTTTGGCCAAGTGCATCATTGTGGACGTTCTGCCTCTTTTCCTATGCTTTACATGCAATTCCAGTCTACCTCCTGAAATCGGTTTCCTGCAATTCTGCCCCACTTTCAAGTCCTCTTGGCAGCCTTACTTCAATATATTTTTGGACGATAGCTGTTATTTATAACTCTGCAGGTTTGTGAATTACAGTGCCCCTGAGCTCCTTTCTTCAACTCGCTTTCTTGTGAGCTGGCCGCAACACCGCAGCATTGCTTCAGGCCCTAGTGTGGTTCCGGCATGGCACGCTGAGCCTTTGGTTAATTCCTCTTCCTGGTGGGAAATGAGAGTTAAATTTGCCCGTCCAGACACCTCCAGCTAGTCTCTCATTGGTTCTCCCTATTACTGTTCATTTTCCGCAGAAATTGCAAACTGGGCCAAACAGGAGGTTAAAGGCACTGACTCTCCAAGTGGGGATAGTGTTAGTAAAGCGTCTGGAATGTTGCACCCGAGTACCAGGGGACGAAACCTGAGACACATTTGAACACGTTTCCCGATCACACGGTGGATCATACTCTGGGTTCCACATGCATGTTTTAGCTGAAGGAAGAATCCCTTAAACCTGGAGAGTTGAGACCCATGGAATGGGTACCATGCAATATGACTTCAAAGGGTCTGCATTTGCTCACCGAACCTCACCAATCCTATCACTGCTGCGTTTATGCCGCTGTACACACGCTTGATTCTCTTTCGGAGACATAGAAATCCATAGGTTTTAAGATTTTTACTAGGCAGGTATATTCTTAGGCGTTTAATATGGGGTGTTGATTCCACTTGGTTGAGCAAGGAGTAGCTCTTGTCTATTACATATTTGGCTTATGGAACGGTATCTGTGCTAATTTCAATCTCTGGTTTTATGCAGCACCCCAACTCACCTTTCTCCTTAAGCAAGCATAATTTGGTTTTCTACATTTGAGACCCTGTTCTGTTTTGTAATTCAGTTCCTGGGTAGCCAAGATTACATTCCATGTAGTAGTGATAACTTATGATGTTTCTTTTTCTGTGTGACTTATTTCACTTAGAATCATCGTACCTGAATCCACTCATTATGCTGCTACGGGCCTGATGACATAGATTTCATTGCTGAGTGATATTGCCTTGTACGTAAGTACCACAACTTCTTTATCCTTTTTTCACTTTCTGTGATATTGAATTTGTACTGTAAATGAGGTTCTTGTAAACAGAGCCGTCCCAAACTTCGGGGTGGCTGTGTCTTGTTGATTTTAATTTCCCTAAGCTATAGGACCATAATTGGAAGTGCCCTGGGCTCTTGCTTTGTTTTTTAGATGTTTCAGGAAACACCATACACTTCTCCAGAGTGGCTGTTGGCAATTTATATCCCGCCCATCAGCATAACAAGGCTCCCAATTCTCCATGGCATGTCCTGCCTTTCTGGATTTTACACTTTTTTCAGATGGCCCTTTTGACTAGGTGGCAGTGAGAATTCATTGCAGTGCAGATTTCCTTTGCAAGCTTGCTTGGTTGGCCAAAAAGGGCGTATGCGTTTTTTCCTGAATATATTCAGGAAAAAACGCATACGCCCTTTTTGGCCAAGTGCATCAGTGTGGACGTTCTGCCTCTTTTCCTATGCTTTACATGCAATTCCAGTCTACCTCCTGAAATCGGATTCCTGCAATTCTGCCCCCCTTTCGAGTCCTCTTGGCAGCCTTACTTCAATATATTTTTGGACGATAGCTGTCATTTATAACTCTGCAGGTTTGTGAATTACAGTGCCCCTGAGCTCCTTTCTTCAACTCGCTTTCTTGTGAGCTGGCCGCAACACCGCAGGATTGCTTCAGGCCCTAGTGTGGTTCCCGCATGGCACACTGAGCCTCTGGTTAATTCCTCCTCCTGGTGGGAAATGAGAGTTAAATTTGCCCGTCCAGACACCTCCAGCTAGTCTCTCATTGGTTCTCCCTATTCCTGTTCATTTTCCGCAGAAATTGCAAACTGGGCCAAACAGGATGTTAAAGGCACTGACTCTCCAAGTAGGGAGAGTGTTAGTAAAGCGTCTGGAATGTTGCCCCTGAGTACCAGGGGACGAAAACTGAGACACATTTGAACACGTTTCCCGATCACACGGTGGATCATACTCTGGGTTCCACATGCATGTTTTAGCTGAAGGAAGAATCCCTTAAACCTGGAGAGTTGAGACCCATGGAATGGGTACCATGCAATATGACTTCAAAGGGTCTGCATTGGCTCACCGAACCTCACCAATCCTATCACTGCTGCGTTTATGCCGCTGTACACACTCTTGATTCTCTTTTGGAGACATATAAATCCATAGGTTTTAAGATTCTTACTAGTCATGTATATTCTTAGACGTTTAATATCGGGTGTTGAGTCCACTTCGTTGAGCAAGGAGTAGCTCTTGTCTATTACATATTTGGCTTATGGAATTGTATCTGTGCTAAATTCAATCTCTGGTTTTATGCAGCACGCCAACTCACCTTTCCCCTTAAGCAAGCATAAGTTGGTTTTCTACATTTGAGACCCTGTTCTGTTTTGTAATTCAGTTCCTGTGTAGCCAAGATTACATTCCGTGTAGTAGTGATATCTTATGATGTTTCTTTTTCTGTGTGACTTATTTCACTTAGAATCATCGTACCTGAATCCACTCATTATGCTGCTACGGGCCTGATGACATAGATTTCATTGCTGAGTGATATTGCCTTGTACGTAAGTACCATAACTTCTTTATCCATTTTTCGCTTTCTGTGATATTGAACTTGTACCGTAAACGAGGTTCTTGTAAACACAGCTGTCCCAAACTTTGGGGTGGCTGTGTCTTTTTTATTTTAATTTTCCTAAGCTATAGGACCATAAGTGGAATTGCCCTAGGCTCTGTTGCTTTGTTTTTTAGATGTTTCAGGAAACACCATACACTTCTCCAGAGTGGCTGTTGGCAATTTACATCCCGCCCACCAGCATAACAAGTCTCCCAGTTGTCCATGGCCTGTCCTGACTTTCTGGATTTTACACTTTTTTCAGATGGCCCTTTTGACCGGGGGGCAGTGAGACTTCATTGTAGTGCAGATTTCCTTTGCAAGCTTGCTTGGTTGGCCAAAAAGGGCGTATGCGTTTTTTCCTGAATATACTCAGGAAAAAATGCATACGCCCTTTTTGGCCAAGTGCATCATTGTGGACGTTCTGCCTCTTTTCCTATGCTTTACATGCAATTCCAGTCTACCTCCTGAAATCGGTTTCCTGCAATTCTGCCCCACTTTCAAGTCCTCTTGGCAGCCTTACTTCAATATATTTTTGGACGATAGCTGTTATTTATAACTCTGCAGGTTTGTGAATTACAGTGCCCCTGAGCTCCTTTCTTCAACTCGCTTTCTTGTGAGCTGGCCGCAACACCGCAGCATTGCTTCAGGCCCTAGTGTGGTTCCGGCATGGCACGCTGAGCCTTTGGTTAATTCCTCTTCCTGGTGGGAAATGAGAGTTAAATTTGCCCGTCCAGACACCTCCAGCTAGTCTCTCATTGGTTCTCCCTATTACTGTTCATTTTCCGCAGAAATTGCAAACTGGGCCAAACAGGAGGTTAAAGGCACTGACTCTCCAAGTGGGGATAGTGTTAGTAAAGCGTCTGGAATGTTGCACCCGAGTACCAGGGGACGAAACCTGAGACACATTTGAACACGTTTCCCGATCACACGGTGGATCATACTCTGGGTTCCACATGCATGTTTTAGCTGAAGGAAGAATCCCTTAAACCTGGAGAGTTGAGACCCATGGAATGGGTACCATGCAATATGACTTCAAAGGGTCTGCATTTGCTCACCGAACCTCACCAATCCTATCACTGCTGCGTTTATGCCGCTGTACACACGCTTGATTCTCTTTCGGAGACATAGAAATCCATAGGTTTTAAGATTTTTACTAGGCAGGTATATTCTTAGGCGTTTAATATGGGGTGTTGATTCCACTTGGTTGAGCAAGGAGTAGCTCTTGTCTATTACATATTTGGCTTATGGAACGGTATCTGTGCTAATTTCAATCTCTGGTTTTATGCAGCACCCCAACTCACCTTTCTCCTTAAGCAAGCATAATTTGGTTTTCTACATTTGAGACCCTGTTCTGTTTTGTAATTCAGTTCCTGGGTAGCCAAGATTACATTCCATGTAGTAGTGATAACTTATGATGTTTCTTTTTCTGTGTGACTTATTTCACTTAGAATCATCGTACCTGAATCCACTCATTATGCTGCTACGGGCCTGATGACATAGATTTCATTGCTGAGTGATATTGCCTTGTACGTAAGTACCACAACTTCTTTATCCTTTTTTCACTTTCTGTGATATTGAATTTGTACTGTAAATGAGGTTCTTGTAAACAGAGCCGTCCCAAACTTTGGGGTGGCTGTGTCTTGTTGATTTTAATTTCCCTAAGCTATAGGACCATAATTGGAAGTGCCCTGGGCTCTTGCTTTGTTTTTTAGATGTTTCAGGAAACACCATACACTTCTCCAGAGTGGCTGTTGGCAATTTATATCCCGCCCATCAGCATAACAAGGCTCCCAATTCTCCATGGCATGTCCTGCCTTTCTGGATTTTACACTTTTTTCAGATGGCCCTTTTGACTAGGTGGCAGTGAGACTTCATTGCAGTGCAGATTTCCTTTGCAAGCTTGCTTGGTTGGCCAAAAAGGGCGTATGCGTTTTTTCCTGAATATATTCAGGAAAAAACGCATACGCCCTTTTTGGCCAAGTGCATCAGTGTGGACGTTCTGCCTCTTTTCCTATGCTTTACATGCAATTCCAGTCTACCTCCTGAAATCGGATTCCTGCAATTCTGCCCCGCTTTCGAGTCCCCTTGGCAGCCTTACTTCAATATATTTTTGGACGATAGCTGTCATTTATAACTCTGCAGGTTTGTGAATTACAGTGCCCCTGAGCTCCTTTCTTCAACTCGCTTTCTTGTGAGCTGGCCGCAACACCGCAGGATTGCTTCAGGCCCTAGTGTGGTTCCCGCATGGCACGCTGAGCCTCTGGTTAATTCCTCCTCCTGGTGGGAAATGAGAGTTAAATTTGCCCGTCCAGACACCTCCAGCTAGTCTCTCATTGGTTCTCCCTATTCCTGTTCATTTTCCGCAGAAATTGCAAACTGGGCCAAACAGGAGGTTAAAGGCACTGACTCTCCAATTAGGGAGAGTGTTAGTAAAGCGTCTGGAATGTTGCCCCTGAGTACCAGGGGACGAAAACTGAGACACATTTGAACACGTTTCCCGATCACACGGTGGATCATACTCTGGGTTCCACATGCATGTTTTAGCTGAAGGAAGAATCCCGTAAACCTGGAGAGTTGAGACCCATGGAATGGGTACCATGCAATATGACTTCAAAGGGTCTGCATTGGCTCACCGAACCTCACCAATCCTATCACTGCTGCGTTTATGCCGCTGTACACACTCTTGATTCTCTTTTGGAGACATATAAATCCATAGGTTTTAAGATTCTTACTAGTCATGTATATTCTTAGACGTTTAATATCGGGTGTTGAGTCCACTTCGTTGAGCAAGGAGTAGCTCTTGTCTATTACATATTTGGCTTATGGAATTGTATCTGTGCTAAATTCAATCTCTGGTTTTATGCAGCACCCCAACTCACCTTTCCCCTTAAGCAAGCATAAGTTGGTTTTCTACATTTGAGACCCTGTTCTGTTTTGTAATTCAGTTCCTGTGTAGCCAAGATTACATTCCGTGTAGTAGTGATAACTTATGATGTTTCTTTTTCTGTGTGACTTATTTCACTTAGAATCATCGTACCTGAATCCACTCATTATGTTGCTACGGGCCTGATGACATAGATTTCATTGCTGAGTGATATTGCCTTGTACGTAAGTACCACAACTTCTTTATCCATTTTTCACTTTCTGCGATATTGAACTTGTACCGTGAACGAGGTTCTTGTAAACAGAGCCGTCCCAAACTTTGGGGTGGCTGTGTCTTTTTGATTTTAATTTCCCTAAGCTATAGGACCATAAGTGGAAGCGCCCTAGGCTCTGTTGCTTTGTTTTTTAGATGTTTCAGGAAACACCATACACTTCTCCAGAGTGGCTGTTGGCAATTTACATCCCGCCCATCAGCATAACAAGGCTCCCAGTTCTCCATGGCCTGTCCGGCCTTTCTGGATTTTATACTTTTTTCAGATGGCCCTTTTGACCGGGGGGCAGTGAGACTTCATTGTAGTGCAGATTTCCTTTGTAAGCTTGCTTGGTTGGCCAAAAAGCGCGTATGCGTTTTTTCCTGAATATATTCAGGAAAAAACGCATACGCCCTTTTTGGCCAATTGCATCATTGTGGACATTCTGTCTCTTTTCCTATGCTTTACATGCAATTCCAGTCTACCTCCTGAAATCGGTTTCCTGCAATTCTGCCCCACTTTCGAGTCCTCTTGGCAGCCTTACTTCAATATATTTTTAGACGATAGCTGTCATTTATAACTCTGCAGGTTTGTGAATTACAGTGCCCCTGAGCTCCTTTCTTCAACTCGCTTTCTTGTGAGCTGGCCGCAACACCGCATCATTGCTTCAGGCCCTAGTGTGGTTCCGGCATGGCACGCTGAGCCTTTGGTTAATTCCTCTTCCTGGTGGGAAATGAGAGTTAAATTTGCCCGTCCAGACACCTCCAGCTAGTCTCTCATTGGTTCTCCCTATTCCTGTTCATTTTCCGCAGAAATTGCAAACTGGGCCAAACAGGAGGTTAAAGGCACTGACTCTCCAAGTGGGGAGAGTGTTAGTAAAGCATCTGGAATGTTGCACCCGAGTACCAGGGGACGAAACCTGAGACACATTTGCACACGTTTCCTGATCACATGGTGGATCATACTCTGGGTTCCACATGCATGTTTTAGCTGAAGGAAGAATCCCTTAAACCTGGAGAGTTGAGACCCATGGAATGGGTACCATGCAATATGACTTCAAAGGGTCTGCATTTGCTCACCGAACCCCACCAATCCTATCACTGCTGCGTTTATGCCGCTGTACACACTCTTGATTCTCTTTTGGAGACATATAAATCCATAGGTTTTAAGATTCTTACTAGTCATGTATATTCTTAGACGTTTAATATCGGGTGTTGAGTCCACCTCGTTGAGCAAGGAGTAGCTCTTGTCTATTACATATTTGGCTTATGGAACGGTATCTGTGATAATTTCAATCTCTGGTTTTATGCAGCACCCCAACTCACCTTTCCCCTTAAGCAAGCATAAGTTGGTTTTCTACATTTGAGACCCTGTTCTGTTTTGTAATTCAGTTCCTGTGTAGCCAAGTTTACATTCCGTGTAGTAGTGATATCTTATGATGTTTCTTTTTCTCTGTGAATTATTTCACTTAGAATCATCGTACCTGAATCCACTCGTTATGCTGCTACGGGCCTGATGACATAGATTTCATTGCTGAGTGATATTGCATTGTACGTAAGTACAACAACTTCTTTATCCATTTTTCGCTTTCTGTGATATTGAACTTGTACCGTAAACGAGGTTCTTGTAAACAGAGCCATCCCAAACTTTGGGGTGGCTGTGTCTTTTTGATTTTAATTTCCCTAAGCTATAGGACCATAATTGGAAGTACCCTAGGCTCTGTTGCTTTGTTTTTTAGATGTTTCAGGAAACACCATACACTTCTCCAGAGTGGCTGTTGGCAATTTACATCCCGCCCATCAGCATAACAAGGCTCCCAGTTCTCCATGGCCTGTCCTGCCTTTCTGGATTTTACACTTTTTTCAGATGGCCCTTTTGACCGGGGGGCAGTGAGACTTCATTGTAGTGCACATTTCCTTTGCAAGCTTGCTTGGTTGGCCAAAAAGGGCGTATGCGTTTTTTCCTGAATATATTCAGGAAAAAACGCATACACACTTTTTGGCCAAGTGCATCATTGTGGACGTTCTGCCTCTTTTCCTATGCTTTACATGCAATTCCAGTCTACCTCCTGAAATCGGATTCCTGCAATTCTGCCCCCCTTTCGAGTCCTCTTGGCAGCCTTACTTCAATATATTTTTGGACGATAGCTGTCATTTATAACTCTGCAGGTTTGTGAATTACAGTGCCCCTGAGCTCCTTTCTTCAACTCGCTTTCTTGTGAGCTGGCCGCAACACCGCAGGATTGCTTCAGGCCCTAGTGTGGTTCCCGCATGGCACGCTGAGCCTCTGGTTAATTCCTCCTCCTGGTGGGAAATGAGAGTTAAATTTGCCCGTCCAGACACCTCCAGCTAGTCTCTCATTGGTTCTCCCTATTCCTGTTCATTTTCCGCAGAAATTGCAAACTGGGCCAAACAGGAGCTTAAAGGCACTGACTCTCCAAGTGGGGAGAGTGTTAGTAAAGCGTCTGGAATGTTGCACCCGAGTACCAGGGGACGAACACTGAGACACATTTGAACACGTTTCCCAATCTCACGGTGGATCATACTCTGGGTTCCACATGCATGTTTTAGCTGAAGGAAGAATCCCTTAAACCTGGAGAGTTGAGACCCATGGAATGGGTACCATGCAATATGACTTCAAAGGGTCTGCATTTGCTCACCGAACCACACCAATCCTATCACTGCTGCGTTTATGCTGCTGTACACACGCTTGATTCTCTTTCGGAGACATAGAAATCCATAGGTTTTAAGATTTTTACTAGGCAGGTATATTCTTAGTCATTTAATATGGGGTGTTGATGCCACTTGGTTGAGCAAGGAGTAGCTCTTGTCTATTACATATTTGGCTTATGGAACGGTATCTGTGCTAATTTCAATCTCTGGTTTTATGCAGCACCCCAACTCACCTTTCTCCTTAAGCAAGCATAAGTTGGTTTTCTACATTTGAGAACCTGTTCTGTTTTGTAATTCAGTTCCTGGGTAGCCAAGATTACATTCCGTGTAGTAGTGATAACTTATGATGTTTCTTATTCTGTGTGACTTATTTCACTTAGAATCATCGTACCTGAATCCACTCATTATGCTGCTATGGGCCTGATGACATAGATTTCATTGCTGAGTGATATTGCATTGTACGTAAGTACCACAACTTCTTTATCCATTTTTCACTTTCTGTGATATTGAACTTGTACCGTAAACGAGGTTCTTGTAAACAGAGCCGTCCCAAACTTTCGGGTGGCTGTGTCTTTTTGATTTTAATTTCCCTAAGCTATAGGACCATAAGTGGAAGTGCCCTAGGCTCTGTTGCTTTGGTTTTTAGATGTTTCAGGAAACACCATACACTTCTCCAGAGTGGCTGTTGGCAATTTACATCCCGCTCATCAGCATAACAAGGCTCCCAGTTCTCCATGGGCTGTCCTGCCTTTCTGGATTTTACACTTTTTTCAGATGGCCCTTTTGACCGGGGGGGCAGTGAGACTTCATTGTAGTGCAGATTTCCTTTGCAAGCTTGCTTGGTTGGCCCAAAAGGGCGTATGCATTTTTTCCTGAGTATATTCAGGAAAAAACGCATACGCCCTTTTTGGCCAAGTGCATCATTGTGGACGTTCTGCCTCTTTTCCTATGCTTTACATGCAATTCCAGTCTACCTCCTGAAATCGGTTTCCTGCAATTCTGCCCCGCTTTCAAGTCCTCTTGGCAGCCATACTTCAATATATTTTTGGACTATAGCTGTCATTTATAACTCTGCAGGTTTGTGAATTACAGTGCCCCTGAGCTCCTTTCTTCAACTCGCTTTCTTGTGAGCTGGCCGCAACACCGCAGCATTGCTTCAGGCCCTAGTGTGGTTCCGGCATGGCACGCTGAGCCTTTGGTTAATTCCTCTACCTGGTGGGAAATGAGAGTTAAATTTGCCCGTCCAGACACCTCCAGCTAGTCTCTCATTGGTTCTCCCTATTCCTGTTCATTTTCCGCAGAAATTGCAAACTGGGCCAAACAGGAGGTTAAAGGCACTGACTCTCCAAGTGGGAAGAGTGTTAGTAAAGCGTCTGGAATGTTGCACACGAGTACCAGGGGACGAAACCTGAGACACATTTGAACACGTTTCCCGATCACATGGTGGATCATACTATGGGTTCCACATGCATGTTTTAGCTGAAGGAAGAATCCCTTAAACCTGGAGAGTTGAGACCCATGGAATTGGTACCATGCAATATGACTTCAAAGGGTCTGCATTGGCTCACCGAACCTCACCAATCCTATCACTGCTGCGCTTATGCCGCTGTACACACGCTTGATTCTCTTTCGGAGACATATAAATCCATAGGTTTTAAGATTCTTACTAGTCAGGTATATTCTTAGGCGTTTAATATGGGGTGTTGTGTCCTCTTCGTTGAGCAAGGAGTAGCTCTTGTCTATTACATATTTGGATTATGGAACGGTATCTGTGCTAATTTCAATCTCTGGTTTTATGTAGCACCCCAACTCACCTTTCCCCTTAAGCAAGCATAAGTTGGTTTTCTACATTTGAGACCCTGTTCTGTTTTGTAATTCTGTTCCTGTGTAGCCAAGTTTACATTCCGTGTATTAGTGATATCTTATGATGTTTCTTTTTCTGTGTGACTTATCTCACTTAGAATCATCGTACCTGAATCCACTCATTATGCTGCTATGGGCCTGATGACATAGATTTCATTGCTGAGTGATATTGCATTGTACGTAAGTACCACAACTTCTTTATCCATTTTTCACTTTCTGTGATATTGAACTTGTACCGTAAACGAGGTTCTTGTAAACAGAGCCGTCCCAAACTTTCGGGTGGCTGTGTCTTTTTGATTTTAATTTCCCTAAGCTATAGGACCATAAGTGGAAGTGCCCTAGGCTCTGTTGCTTTGGTTTTTAGATGTTTCAGGAAACACCATACACTTCTCCAGAGTGGCTGTTGGCAATTTACATCCCGCCCATCAGCATAACAAGGCTCCCAGTTCTCCATGGGCTGTCCTGCCTTTCTGGATTTTACACTTTTTTCAGATGGCCCTTTTGACCGGGGGGGCAGTGAGACTTCATTGTAGTGCAGATTTCCTTTGCAAGCTTGCTTGGTTGGCCCAAAAGGGCGTATGCATTTTTTCCTGAGTATATTCAGGAAAAAACGCATACGCCCTTTTTGGCCAAGTGCATCATTGTGGACGTTCTGCCTCTTTTCCTATGCTTTACATGCAATTCCAGTCTACCTCCTGAAATCGGTTTCCTGCAATTCTGCCCCGCTTTCAAGTCCTCTTGGCAGCCATACTTCAATATATTTTTGGACTATAGCTGTCATTTATAACTCTGCAGGTTTGTGAATTACAGTGCCCCTGAGCTCCTTTCTTCAACTCGCTTTCTTGTGAGCTGGCCGCAACACCGCAGCATTGCTTCAGGCCCTAGTGTGGTTCCGGCATGGCACGCTGAGCCTTTGGTTAATTCCTCTTCCTGGTGGGAAATGAGAGTTAAATTTGCCCGTCCAGACACCTCCAGCTAGTCTCTCATTGGTTCTCCCTATTCCTGTTCATTTTCCAAAGAAATTGCAAACTGGGCCAAACAGGAGGTTAAAGGCACTGACTCTCCAAGTGGGGAGAGTGTTAGTAAAGCGTCTGGAATGTTGCACCCGAGTACCAGGGTACGAAAACTGACACATTTGAACACGTTTCCCGATCACACGGTGGATCATACTCTGGGTTCCACATTCATGTTTTAGCTGAAGGAAGAATCCCTTAAACCTGGAGAGTTGAGACCCATGGAATGGGTACCATGCAGTATGATTTCAAAGGGTCTGCATTTGTTCACCGAACCTCACCAATCCTATCACTGCTGTGTTTATGCTGCTGTACACATGCTTGATTCTCATTCGGAGACATATAAATCCATAGGTTTTAAGATTCTTACCTGTCAGGTATATTCTTAGGCGTTTAATATGGGGCATTGAGTCCACTTCGTTGAGCTAGGAGTAGCTCATGTCTATTACATATTTGGCTTATGGAACGGTATCTGTGCTAATTTCAATCTCTGGTTTTATGCAGCACCCCAACTCACCTTTCCCCTTAAGCAAGCATAAGTTGGTTTTCTACATTTGAGACCCTGTTCTGTTTTGTAATTCAGTTCCTTTGTAGCCAAGTTTACATTCCGTGTAGTAGTGATATCTTATGATGTTTCTTTTTCTGTGTGACTTATTTCACTTAGAATCATCGTACCTGAATCCACTCATTATGCTGCTACGGGCCTGATGACATAGATTTCATTGCTGAGTGATATTGCATTGTACATAAGTACCACAACTTCTTTATCCATTTTTCACTTTCTGTGATATTGAATTTGTACTGTAAACGAGGTTCTTGTAAACAGAGCCGTCCCAAATTTTGGGGTGGCTGTGTCTTTTTGATTTTAATTTCCCTAAGCTATAGGACCATAAGTGGAAGCGCCCTAGGCTCTGTTGCTTTGTTTTTTATATGTTTCAGGAAACACCATACACTTCTCCAGAGTGGCTGTTGACAATTTACATCCCGCCCATCAGCATAACAAGGCTCCCAGTTCTCCATGGCCTGTCCTGCCTTTTTGGATTTTACACTTTTTTCAGATGGCCCTTTTGACCGGGGGGCAGTGAGACTTCATTGTAGTGCAGATTTCGTTTGCAAGCTTGCTTGGTTGGCCAAAAAGGGCGTATGCGTTTTTTCCTGAATATATTCAGGAAAAAACGCATACGCCCTTTTTGGCCAAGTGCATCATTGTGGACGTTCTGCCTCTTTTCCTATGCTTTACATGCAATTCCAGTCTACCTCCTGAAATCGGTTTCCTGCAATTCTGCCCCACTTTCAAGTCCTCTTGGCAGCCTTACTTCAATATATTTTTGGACGATAATTGTCATTTATAACTCTGCAGGTTTGTGAATTACAGTGCCCCTGAGCTCCTTTCTTCAACTCGCTTTCTTGTGAGCTGGCCGCAACACCACAGGATTGCTTCAGGCCCTAGTGTGGTTCCGACATGGCACGCTGAGCCTTTGGTTAATTCCTCTTCCTGGTGGGAAATGAGAGTTAAATTTGCCCGTCCAGACACCTCCAGCTAGTCTCTCATTGGTTCTCCCTATTCCTGTTCATTTTCCGCAGAAATTGCAAACTGGGCCAAACAGGAGGTTAAAGGCACTGACTCTCCAAGTGGGCAGAGTTTTAGTAAAGCGTCTGGAATGTTGCACCCGAGTACCAGGGGACGAAAGCTGAGACACATTTGAACACGTTTCCCAATCACACGGTGGATCATACTCTGGGTTCCACATGCATGTTTTAGCTGAAGGAAGAATCCCTTAAACCTGGAGAGTTGAGACCCATGGAATGGGTAACATGCAATATGACTTCAAAGGTTGTGCATTTGCTCACCGAAAATCACCAATCTTATCACTGCTGCGTTTATGCCGCTGTACACACGCTTGATTCTCTTTCAGAGACATAGAAATCCATAGGTTTTAAGATTCTTACTAGTCAGGTATATTCTTAGGCGTTTAATATGGGGTGTAGAGTCCACTTCGTTGAGCAAGGAGTAGCTCTTGTCTATTACATATTTGGCTTATGGAATGGTATCTGTGCTAATTTCAATCTCTGGTTTTATGCAGCACCCCAACTCACCTTTCCCCTTAAGCAAGCATAAGTTGGTTTTCTACATTTGAGACCCTGTTCTGTTTTGTAATTCAGTTCCTGGGTAGCTAAGTTTACATTCCGTGTAGTAGTGATATCTTATGATGTTTCTTTTTCTGTGTAACTTATTTCACTTAGAATCATCGTACCTGAATCCACTCATTATGCTGCTATGGGCCTGATGACATAGATTTCATTGCTGAGTAATTTTGCATTGTACGTAAGTACCACAACTTCTTTATCCATTTTTCACTTTCTGTGATATTGAACTTGTACCGTAAACGAGATTCTTGTAAACAGAGCCGGCCCAAACTTTGGGGTGGCTGTGTCTTTTTGATTTTAATTTCCCTAAGCTATAGGACCATAAGTGGAAGTGCCCTAGGCTCTGTTGCTTTGTTTTTTAGATGTTTCAGGAAACACCATACACTTCTCCAGAGTGGCTGTTGGCAATTTACATCCCGCCCATCAGCATAACAAGGCTCCCAGTTCTCCATGGCCTGTCCTGCCTTTTTGGATTTTATACATTTTTCAGATGGCCCTTTTGACCGGGGAGCAGTGAGACTTCATTGTAGTGCAGATTTCCTTTGCAAGCTTGCTTGGTTGGCCAAAAAGGGCGTATGCGTTTTTTCCTGAATATATTCAGGAAAAAACGCATACGCCCTTTTTGGCCAAGTGCATCATTGTGGACGTTCTGCCTCTTTTCCTATGCTTTACATGCAATTCCAGTCTACCTCCTGAAATCGGTTTCCTGCAATTCTGCCCCGCTTTCAAGTCCTCTTGGCAGCCTTAGTTCAATAGATTTTTGGACGATAGCTGTCATTTATAACTCTGCAGGTTTGTGAATTACAGTGCCCCTGAGCTCCTTTCTTCAACTCGCTTTCTTGTGAGCTGGCCGCAACACCGCAGCATTGCTTCAGGCCCTAGTGTGGTTCCAGCACGGCAGGCTGAGCCTTTGGTTAATTCCTCTTCCTGGTGGGAAATGAGAGATAAATTTGCCCGTCCAGACACCTCCAGCTAGTCTCTCATTGGTTCTCACTATTCCTGTTCACTTTCCGCAGAAATTGAAAACTGGGCCAAACAGGAGGTTAAAGGCACTGACTCTCCAAGTGGGGATAGTGTTAGTAAAGCGTCTGGAATGTTGCACCCGAGTACCAGGGGACGAAACCTGAGACACATTTGAACACGTTTCCTGATCACACGGTGGATCATACTCTGGGTTCCGCATGCATGTTTTAGCTGAAAGAAGAATCCCTTGAACCTGGAGAGTTGAGACCCATGGAATGGGTACCATGCAATATGACTTCAAAGGGTCTGCATTTGTTCACCGAACCTCACCCATCCTATCACTGCTGCGTTTATGCCACTGTACACATGCTTGATTCTCTTTCGGAGAAATAAATATCCATAGGTTTTAAGATTCTTACTAGTCAGGTATATTCTTAGGCGTTTAATATGGTGTGTTGAGTCCACTTGGTTGAGCAAGGAGTAGCTCTTGTCTATTACATATTTGGCTTATGGAACGGTATCTGTGCTAATTTCAATCTCTGGTTTTATGCAGCACCCCAACTCACCTTTCCCCTTAAGCAAGCATAAGTTGGTTTTCTACATTTGAGACCCTGTTCTGTTTTGTAATTCAGTTCCTGTGTAGCCAAGTTTACATTCCGTGTAGTAGTGATATCTTATGATGTTTCTTTTTCTGTGTGACTTATTTCACTTAGAATCATCGTACCTGAATCCACTCATTATGCTGCTATGGGCCTGATGACATAGATTTCATTGCTGAGTGATATTGCATTGTACGTAAGTACCAAAACTTCTTTATCCATTTTTCGCTTTCTGCGATATTGAACTTGTACCGTAAACGAGGTTCTTGTAAACAGAGCCATCCCAAACTTTGGGGTGGCTGTGTCTTTTTGATTTTAATTTCCCTAAGCTATAGAACCATAAGTGGAAGTGCCCTAGGCTATGTTGCTTTGTTTTGTAGATGTTTCAGGAAACACCATACACTTCTCCAGAGTGGCTGTTGGCAATTTACATCCCGCCCATCAGCATAACAAGGCTCCCATGTCTCCATGGCCTGTCCTTCCTTTCTGGCTTTTACACTTTTTTCAGATGGCCCTTTTGACCGGGGGGCAGTGAGACTTCATTGTAGTGCAGATTACCTTTGCAAGCTTGCTTGGTTGGCCAAAAAGGGCGTATGCGTTTTTTCCTGAATATATTCAGGAAAAAACGCATACGCCCTTTTTGGCCAAGTGCATCATTGTGGACGTTCTGCCTCTTTTCCTATGCTTTACATGCAATTCCAGTCTACCTCCTGAAATCGGTTTCCTGCAATTCTGCCCCGCTTTCAAGTCCTCTTGGCAGCCTTACTTCAATATATTTTTGGACGATAGCTGTCATTTATAACTCTGCAGGTTTGTGAATTACAGTGCCTCTGAGCTCCTTTCTTCAACTCGCTTTCTTGTGAGCTGGCCGCAACACCGCAGGATTGCTTCAGGCCCTAGTGTGGTTCCGGCATGGCACGCTGAGCCTTTGGTTAATTCCTCTTCCTGGTGGGAAATGAGAGTTAAATTTGCCGGTCCAGACACCTCCAGCTAGTCTCTCATTGGTTCTCCCTATTCCTGTTCATCTTCCGCAGAAATTGCAAACTGGGCCAAACAGGAGGTTAAAGGCACTGACTCTCCAAGTGGGGAGAGTGTTAGTAAAGCATCTGGAATGTTGCACCCGAGTACCAGGGGACGAAACCTGAGACACATTTGAACACGTTTCCCGATCACACGGTGGATCATACTCTGGGTTCCACATGCATGTTTTAGCTGAAGGAAGAATCCCGTAAACCTGGAGAGTTGAGACCCATGGAATGGGTACCATGCAATATGACTTCAAAGGTTCTGCATTTGCTCACCGAACCTCACCAATCCTATCACTGCTGCGTTTATGCAGCTGTACACATGCTTGATTCTCTTTTGGAGACATATAAATCCATAGGTGTTAAGATTCTTACTAGTCAGGTATATTCTTAGGCGTTTAATATGGGGTGTAGAGTCCACTTCGTTGAGCAAGGAGTAGCTCTTGTCTATTTCATCTTTGGCTTATGGAACGGTATCTGTGCTAATTTCAATCTCTGGTTTTATGCAGCACCCCAACTCACCTTTCCCCTTAAGCAAGCATAAGTTGGTTTTTTATATTTGAGACCCGGTTCTGTTTTGTAATTCAGTTCCTGTGTAGCCAAGTTTACATTCCGTGTAGTAGTGATATCTTATGATGTTTCTTTTTCTGTGTGACTTATCTTACTTAGAATCATCGTACCTGAATCCACTCATTATGCTGCTACGGGCCTGATGATATAGATTTCATTGCTGAGTGATATTGCATTGTACGTAAGTACCACAATTTCTTTATCCATTTTTCGCTTTCTGTGATATTGAACTTGTACCGTAAACGAGGTTCTTGTAAACAGAGCCGTCCCAAACTTTGGGGTGGCTGTGTCTTTTTGATTTTAATTTCCCTAAGCTATAGGACCATAAGTGGAAGTGCCCTAGGCTCTGTTGCTTTGTTTTTTAGATGTTTCAGGAAACACCATACACTTCTCCAGAGTGGCTGTTGGCAATTTACATCCCGCCAATCAGCATAACAAGGCTCCCAATTCTCCATGGCCTGTCCTGCCTTTCTGGATTTTATACATTTTTCAGATGGCCCTTTTGACTGGGGAGCAGTGAGACTTCATTGTAGTGCATATTTCCTTTGCAAGCTTGCTTGGTTGGCCAAAAAGGGCGTATGCGTTTTTTCCTGAATATATTCAGGAAAAAACGCATACGCCCTTTTTGGCCAAGTGCATCATTGTGGACGTTCTGCCTCTTTTCCTATGTTTTACATGCAATTCCAGTCTACCTCCTGAAATCGGTTTCCTGCAATTCTGCCCTGCTTTCAAGTCCTCTTGGCAGCCTTACTTCAATATATTTTTGGACGATAGCTGTCATTTATAACTCTGCAGGTTTGTGAATTACAGTGCCCCTGAGCTCCTTTATTCAACTCGCTTTCTTGTGAGCTGGCCGCAACACCGCAGGATTGCTTCAGGCCCTAGTGTGGTTCCGGCATGGCACGCTGAGCCTTTGGTTAATTCCTCTTCCTGGTGGGAAATGAGAGTTAAATTTGCCCGTCCAGACACCTCCAGGTAGTCGCTCATTGGTTCTCCCTATTCCTGTTCATTTTCCGCAGAAATGGCAAACTTGGCCAGACAGGAGGTTAAAGGCACTGACTCTCCAAGTGGGGAGAGTGTTAGTAAAGCGACTGGAATGTTGCACCCGAGTACCAGGGGACGAAAACTGAGACACATTTGAACACGTTTCCCGATCACACGGTGGATCATACTCTGGGTTCCACATGCATGTTTTAGCTGAAGGAAGAATCCCTTAAACCTGGAGAGTTGAGACCCATGGAATGGGTACCATGCAATATGACCTCAAAGGGTCTGCATTTGCTCACCGAACCTCACCAATCCTATCACTGCTGCGTTCATGCCGCTGTACACACGCTTGATTCTCTTTCGGAGACATAGAAATCTATAGGTTTTAAGATTCTTACTGGTCAGGTATATTCTTAAGCGTTTAATATGGGGTGTAGAGTCCACTTCGTTGAGCAAGGAGTAGCTCTTGTCTATTACATATTTGGCTTATGGAACGGTATCTGTGCTAATTTCAATCTCTGGTTTTATGCAGCACCCCAACTCACCTTTCCCCTTAAGCAAGCATAAGTTGGTTTTCTACATTTGAGACCCTGTTCTGTTTTGTAATTCAGTTCCTGTGTAGCCAAGTTTACATTCCGTGTAGTAGTGATATCTTATGATGTTTCTTTTTCTGTGTGACTTATTTCACTTAGAATCATCGTACCTGAATCCACTCATTATGCTGCTACGGGCCTGATGATATACATTTCATTGCTGAGTGATATTGCATTGTACGTAAGTACCACAACTTCTTTATCCATTTTTTACTTTGTGTGATATTGAACTTGTAGTGTAAACGAGGTTCTTGTAAACAGAGCCGTCCCAAACTTTGGGGTGGCTGTGTCTTTTTGATTTTAATTTCCCTAAGCTATAGAACCGTAAGTGGAAGTGCCCTAGGCTCTGTTGCTTTGTTTTTTAGATGTTTCAGGAAACACCATACACTTCTCCAGAGTGGCTGTTGGCAATTTACATCCCGCCCATCAGCATAACAAGGCTCCCAATTCTCCATGGCCTGTCCTGCCTTTCTGGATTTTACACTTTTTTCAGATGGCCCTTTTGACTGGGAGGCAGTGAGACTTCATTGTAATGCAGATTTCCTTTGCAAGCTTGCTTGGTTGGCCAAAAAGGGCGTATGCGTTTTTTCCTGAATATATTCAGGAAAAAACGCATACGCCCTTTTTGGCCAAGTGCATCATTGTGGACGTTCTGCCTCTTTTCCTATGCTTTACATGCAATTCCAGTCTACCTCCTGAAATCGGTTTCCTGCAATTCTGCCCCGCTTTCAAGTCCTCTTGGCAGCCTTACTTCAATATATTTTTGGACGATAGCTGTCATTTATAACTCTGCAGGTTTGTGAATTACAGTGCCTCTGAGCTCCTTTCTTCAACTCGCTTTCTTGTGAGCTGGCTGCAACACCGCAGCATTGCTTCAGGCCCTAGTGTGGTTCCGGCATGGCACGCTGAGCCTTTGGTTAATTCCTCTTCCTGGTGGGAAATGAGAGTTAAATTTGCCCGTCCAGGCACCTCCAGCTAGTCTCTCATTGGTTCTCCCTATTCCTGTTCATTTTCCGCAGAAATGGCAAACTGGGCCAAACAGGAAGTTAAAGGCACTGACTCTCCAAGTGGGGAGAGTGTTAGTAAAGCGTCTGGAATGTTGCACCCGAGTACCAGGGGATGAAACCTGAGACACATTTGAACACGTTTCCCAATCACACGGTGGATCATACTCTGGGTTCCACATGCATGTTTTAGCTGAAGGAAGAATCCCTTAAACCTGGAGAGTTGAGACCCATGGAATGGGTACCATGCAATATAAATTCAAAGGTTCTGCATTGGCTCACCGAACCTCACCAATCTTATCACTGCTGCACTTTTGCCACTGTACAAACGCTTGATTCTCTTTCGGAGACATATAAATCCATAGATTTTAAGATTCTTACTAGTCAGGTATATTCTTAGACGTTTAATATGGGGTATTCAGTCCTCTTCGTTGAGCAAAGACTAGCTCTTGTCTATTACATATTTGGCTTATGGAATGGTATCTGTGCTAATTTCAATCTCTGGTTTTATGCAGCACCCCAACTCACCTTTCCCCTTAAGCAAGCATAAGTTGGTTTTCTACATTTGAGACCCTGTTCTGTTTTGTAATTCAGTTCCTGTGTAGCCAAGTTTACATTCCGTGTAGTAGTGATATCTTATGATGTTTCTTTTTCTGTGTGACTTATCTCACTTAGAATCATCGTACCTGAATCCACTCATTATGCTGCTATGGGCCTGATGATATAGATTTCATTGCTGAGTGATATTGCATTGTACGTAAGTACCACAACTTCTTTATCCATTTTTCACTTTCTGTGATATTGAACTTGTACTGTAAACGAGGTTCTTGTAAACAGAGCCGTCCCAAACTTTGGGGTGGCTGTGTCTTTTTGATTTTAATTTCCCTAAGCTATAGGACCATAAGTGGAAGTGCCCTAGGCTCTGTTGCTTTGTTTTTTAGATGTTTCAGGAAACACCATACACTTCTCCAGAGTGGCTGTTGGCAATTTACATCCCGCCCATCAGCATAACAAGGCTCCCAGTTCTCCATGGCCTGTCCTGCCTTTCTGGATTTTACACTTTTTTCCGATGGCCCTTTTGACCGGGGGGCAGTGAGACTTCATTGTAGTGCAGATTTCCTTTGCAAGCTTGCTTGGTTGGCCAAAAAGGGCATATGCGTTTTTTCCTGAATATATTCAGGAAAAAACGCATACGCCATTTCTGGCCAAGTGCATCATTGTGGACGTTCTGCCTCTTTTCCTATGTTTTACATGCAATTCTAGTCTACCTCCTGAAATCGGTTTCCTGCAATTCTGCCCCGCTTTCGAGTCCTCTTGGCAGCCTTACTTCAATATATTTTTGGACGATAGCTGTCATTTATAACTCTGCAGGTTTGTGAATTACAGTGCCCCTGAGCTCCTTTCTTCAACTCGCTTTCTTGTGAGCTGGCCGCAACACCGCAGGATTGCTTCAGGCCCTAGTGTGGTTCCAGCATGGCACGCTGAGCCTTTGGTTAATTCCTCTTCCTGGTGGGAAATGAGAGTTAAATTTGCCCGTCCAGACACCTCCAGCTAGTCTCTCATTGGTTCTCCCTATTCCTGTTCATTTTCCGTAGAAATTGCAAACTTGGCCAAACAGGAGGTTAAAGGCACTGACTCTCCAAGTGGGGAGAGTTTTAGTAAAGCATCTGGAATGTTGCACCCGAGTACCAGGGGACAAAAACAGAGACACATTTGAACACGTTTCCCGATCACACGGTGGATCATACTCTGGGTTCCACATGCATGTTTTAGGTGAAGGAAGAATCCCTTAAACCTGGAGAGTTGAGACCCATGGAATGGCTACCATGCAATATGACTTCAAAGGGTCTGCATTTGCTCAGCGAACCTCACCAATCCTATCACTGCTGCGTTTATGCCGCTGTACACATGCTTGATTCTCTTTTGGAGACATATAAATCCATAGGTTTTAAGATTCTTACTAGTAAGGTATATTCTTAGGCGATTAATATGGGGTGTAGAGCCCACTTCGTTGAGCAAGGAGTAGCTATTGTCTATTACATATTGGGTTTATGGAACGGTATCTGTGCTAATTTCAATCTCTGGTTTTATGCAGAACCCCATCTTACCTTTCCCCTTAAGCAAGCATAAGTTGGTTTTGTACATTTGAGACCGCGTTCTGTTTTGTAATTCTGTTTCTGTGTAGCCAAGTTTACATTCCGTGTAGTAGTGATATCTTATGATGTTTCTTTTTCTGTGTGACTTATTTCACTTAGAATCATCGTACCTGAATCCACTCATTATGCTGCTACGGGCCTGATGATATAGATTTCATTGCTGAGTGATATTGCATTGTACGTAAGTACCACAAATTCTTTATCCATTTTTCACCTTCTGTGATATTGAATTTGTACTGTAAATGAGGTTCTTGTAAACAGAGCCGTCCCAAACTTTGGGGTGGCTGTGTCTTTTTGATTTTAATTTCCCTAAGCTATAGGACCATAAGTGGAAGTGCCCTAGGCTCTGTTGCTTTGTTTTTTAGATGTTTCAGGAAACACCATACACTTCTCCAGAGTGGCTGTTGGCAATTTACATCTCGCCCATCAGCATAACAAGGCTCCCAGTTCTCCATGGCCTGTCCTGCCTTTCTGGATTTTATAGTTTTTTCAGATGGCCTTTTGACCGGGGGGCAGTGAGACTTCATTGTAGTGCAGATTTCATTTGCAAGCTTGCTGGGTTGGCCAAAAAGGGCGTATGTGTTTTTTCCTGAATATATTCAGGAAAAAATGCATACGCCCTTTTTGGCCAAGTGCATCATTGTGGACGTTCTGCCTCTTTTCCTATGCTTTACATGCAATTCCAGTCTACCTCCTGAAATCGGTTTCCTGCAATTCTGCCCCGCTTTCAAGTCCTCTTGGCAGCCTTACTTCAATATATTTTTGGACGATAGCTGTCATTTTTAACTCTGCAGGTTTGTGAATTACAGTGCCCCTGAGCTCCTTTCTTCAACTCGCTTTCTTGTGAGCTGTCCGCAACACCGCAGGATTGCTTCAGGCCCTAGTGTGGTTCCGGCATGGCACGCTGAGCCTTTGGTTAATTCCTCTTCCTGGTGGGAAATGAGAGTTAAATTTGCCCGTCCAGACACCTCCAGCTAGTCTCTCATTGGTTCTCCCTATTCCTGTTCATTTTCCGCAGAAATTGCAAACTGGGCCAAACAGGAGGTTAAAGGCACTGACTCTCCAAGTGGGGAGAGTGTTAGTAAAGCGTCTGGAATGTTGCACCCGAGTACCAGGGGACGAAATCTGACACATTTGAACACGTTTCCCGATCACACGGTGGATCATACTCTGGGTTCCACATGCATGTTTTAGCTGAAGGAAGAATCCCTTAAACCTGGAGAGTTGAGACCCATGGAATGGGTACCATGCAATATGACTTCAAAGGGTCTGCATTTGCTCACTGAACCTCACAAATCCTATCACTGCTGCATTTATGCCGCTGTAGACATGCTTGATTCTCTTTCGGAGACATATAAATCCATAGGTTTTAAGATTCTTACTAGTCAGGTATATTCTTAGGCATTTAATATGGGGTGTTGAGTCCACTTCGTTGAGCAAGGAGTAGCTCTAGTCTATTACCTATTTGGCTTATGGAATGGTATCTGTGCTTATTTCAATCTCTGGTTTTATGCAGCACCCCAACTCACCTTTCCCCTTAAGCAAGCATAAGTTGGTTTTCTACATTTGAGATCCTGTTCTGTTTTGTAATTCAGTTCCTGTGTAGCCAAGTTTACATTCCGTGTATTAGTGATATCTTATGATGTTTCTTTTTCTGTGTGACATATTTCACTTAGAAATATCGTACCTGAATCCACTCATTATGCTGCTACGGGCCTGATGACATAGATTTCATTCCTGAGTGATATTGCATTGTACGTAAGTACCACAACTTCTTTATCCATTTTTCACTTTCTGTGATATTGAACTTGTACCATAAACGAGATTCTTGTAAACAGAGCCGGCCCAAACTTTGGGGTGGCTGTGTCTTTTTGATTTTAATTTCCCTAAGCTATAGGACCATAAGTGGAAGTGCCCTAGGCTCTGTTGCTTTGTTTTTTAGATGTTTCAGGAAACACCATACACTTCTCCAGAGTGGCTGTTGGCAATTTACATCCCGCCCATCAGCATAACAAGGCTCCCAGTTCTCCATGGCCTGTCCTGCCTTTCTGGATTTTATACTTTTTTCAGATGGCCCTTTTGACCGGGGGGCAGTGAGACTTCATTGTAATGCAGATTTCCTTTGCAAGCTTGCTTGTTTGGCCAAAATGGGCGTATGCGTTTTTTCCTGAATATATTCAAGAAAAAACGCATACGCCCTTTTTGGCCAAGTGCATCATTGTGGACGTTCTGCCTCTTTTCCTATGCTTTACATGCAATTCCAGTCTACCTCCTGAAATCGGTTTCCTGCAATTCTGCCCCGCTTTCAAGTCCTCTTGGCAGCCTTACTTCAATATATTTTTGGACGATAGCTGTCATTTATAACTCTGCAGGTTTGTGAATTACAGTGCCTCTGAGCTCCTTTCTTCAACTCGCTTTCTTGTGAGCTGGCCGCAACACCGCAGGATTGCTTCAGGCCCTAGTGTCGTTCCAGCATGGCACGCTGAGCCTTTGGTTAATTCCTCTTCCTGGTGGGAAATGAGAGTTAAATTTGCCCGTCCAGACACCTCCAGCTAGTCTCTCACTGGTTCTCCCTATTCCTGTACATCTTCCGCAAAAATTGCAAACTGGGCCAAACAGGAGGTTAAAGGCACTGACTCTCCAAGTGGGGAGAGTTTTAGTAAAGCATCTGGAATGTTGCACCCGAGTACCAGGGGACGAAAACTGAGACACATTTGAACACGTTTCCCGATCACACGGTTTATCATACTCTGGGTTCCACATGCATGTTTTAGCTGAAGGAAGAATCCCTTAAACCTGGAGAGTTGAGACCCATGGAATGGCTACCATGCAATATGACTTCAAAGGGTCTGTATTTGCTCATCGAACCTCACCAATCCTATCACTGCTGCTTTTATGCCGCTGTACACATGCTTGATTCTCTTTTGGAGACATATAAATCCATAGGTTTTAAGATTATTACTAGTCAGGTATATTCTTAGGCGATTAATATGGGGTGTAGAGTCCACTTCGTTGAGCAAGGAGTAGCTCTTGTCTATTACATATTTGGCTTATGGAACGGTATCTGTGCTAATTTCAATCTCTGGTTTTATGCAGAACCCCAACTCACCTTTCCCCTTAAGCAAGCATAAGTTGGTTTTCTACATTTGAGACCGTGTTCTGTTTTGTAATTCAGTTCCTGTGTAGCCAAGTTTACATTCCGTGTAGTAGTGATATCTTATGATGTTTCTTTTTCTGTGTGACTTATTTCACTTAGAATCATCGTACCTGAATCCACTCATTATGCTGCTACGGGCCTGATGACATAGATTTCATTGCTGAGTGATATTGCATTGTACGTAAGTACCACAACTTCTTTATCCATTTTTCGCTTTCTGTGATATTGAACTTGTACCATAAACGAGGTTCTTGTAAACAGAGCTGTCGCAAACTTTGGGGTGGCTGTGTCTTTTTGATTTTAATTTCCCTAATCTATAGGACCGTAAGTGGAAGTGCCCTAGGCTCTGTTCCTTTGTTTTGTAGATGTTTCAGGAAACACCATACACTTCTCCAGAGTGGCTGTTGGCAATTTACATCCCGCCCATCAGCATAACAAGGCTCCCAGTTCTCCATGGCCTGTCCTGCCTTTCTGGATTTTACACTTTTTTCAGATGGCCCTTTTGACCGGGGGGCAGTGAGACTTCATTGTAGTGCAGATTTCCTTTGCAAGCTTGCTTGGTTGGCCAAAAAGGGCGTATGCGTTTTTTCCTGAATATATTCAGGAAAAAACGCATACGCCCTTTTTGGCCAAGTGCATCATTGTGGACGTTCTGCCTCTTTTCCTATGCTTTACATGCAATTCCAGTCTACCTCCTGAAATCGGTTTCCTGCAATTCTGCCCCGCTTTCAAGTCCTCTTGGCAGCCTTACTTCAATATATTTTTGGACGATAGCTGTCATTTATAACTCTGCAGGTTTGTGAATTACAGTGCCCCTGAGCTCCTTTCTTCAACTCGCTTTCTTGTGAGCTGCCCGCAACACCGCACGATTGCTTCAGGCCCTAGTGTGGTTCTGGCATGGCACGCTGAGCCTTTGGTTAATTCCTCTTCCTGGTGGAAAATGAGAGTTAAATTTGCCGGTCCAGACACCTCCAGCTAGTCTCTCATTGGTTCTCCCTATTCCTGTTCATCTTCCGCAGAAATTGCAAACTGGGCCAAACAGGAGGTTAAAGGCACTGACTCTCCAAGTGGGGAGAGTGTTAGTAAAGCGTCTGTAATGTTGCACCCGAGTACCAGGGGACGAAACCTGAGACACATTTCAACACGTTTCCCGATCACACGGTGGATCATACTCTGGGTTCCACATGCATGTTTTAGCTGAAGGAAGAATCCCTTAAACCTGGAGAGTTGAGACCCATGGAATGGGTACCATGCAATATGACTTCAAAGGGTCTGCATTTGCTCACCGAACCTCACCAATCCTATCACTGCTGCGCTACTGCACTGTACACACGCTTGATTCTCTTTCGGAGACATATAAATCCATAGGTGTTAAGATTCTTACTAGTCAGGTATATTCTTAGGCGTTTAATATGGGGTGTAGAGTCCACTTCGTTGAGCAAGGAGTAGCTCTTGTCTATTACATATTTGGCTTATGGAACGGTATCTGTGCTAATTTCAATCTCTGGTTTTATGCAGCACCCCAACTCACCTTTCCCCTTAAGCAAGCATAAGTTGGTTTTCTACATTTGAGACCCTGTTCTGTTTTGTAATTCAGTTCCTGTGTAGCCAAGTTTACATTCCGTGTAGTAGTGATATCTTATGATGTTTCTTTTTCTGTGTGACTTATCTCACTTAGAATCATCGTACCTGAATCCACTCATTATGCTGCTACGGGCCTGATGACATAGATTTCATTGCTGAGTGATATTGCATTGTACGTAAGTACCACAACTTCTTTATCCATTTTTCGCTTTCTGTGATATTGAACTTGTACCGTAAACGAGGGTCTTGTAAACAGAGCCGTCCCAAACTTTGGGGTGGCTGTGTCTTTTTGATTTTAATTTCCCTAAGCTACAGGACCATAAGTGGCAGTGCCCTAGGCTCTGTTGCTTTGTTTTTTAGATGTTTCAGGAAACACCATACACTTCTCCAGAGTGGCTGTTGGCAATTTACATCCCGCCCATCAGCATAACAAGGCTCCCAGTTCTCCATGGCCTGTCCGGCCTTTCTGGATTTTACACTTTTTTCAGATGGCCCTTTTGACCGGGGGGCAGTGAGTCTTCATGGTAGTGCAGATTTCCTTTGCAAGCTTGCTTGGTTGGCCAAAAAGGGCGTATGCGTTTTTTTCTGAATATATTCAGGAAAAAATGCATACGCCCTTTTTGGCCAAGTGCATCATTGTGGACGTTCTGCCTCTTTTCCTATGCTTTACATGCAATTCCAGTCTACCTCCTGAAATCGGTTTCCTGCAATTCTGCCCCGCTTTCAAGTCCTCTTGGCAGCCTTACTTCAATATATTTTTGGACGATAGCTGTCATTTTTAACTCTGCAGGTTTGTGAATTACAGTGCCCCTGAGCTCCTTTCTTCAACTCGCTTTCTTGTGAGCTGGCGCAACACCGCAGGATTGCTTCAGGCCCTAGTGTGGTTCCGGCATGGCATGCGGAGCCTTTGGTTAATTCCTCTTCCTGGTGGGAAATGAGAGTTAAATTTGCCCGTCCAGACACCTCCATCTAGTCTCTCATTTGTTCTCCCTATTCCTGTTCATTTTCCGCAGAAATTGCAAACTGGGCCAAACAGGAGGTTAAAGGCACTGACTCTCCAAGTGGGGAGAGTGTTAGTAAAGCGTATGGAATGTTGCACCCGAGTACCAGGGGACAAAAACTGAGAGACATTTGAACACCTTTCCCGATCACACGGTGGATCATACTCTGGGTTCCACATGCATGTTTTAGCTGAAGGAAGAATCCCTTAAACCTGGAGAGTTGAGACCCATGGAATGGCTACCATGCAATATGACTTCAAAGGGTCTGCATTTGCTCATCAAACCTCACCAATCCTATCACTGCTGCGTTTATGCCGCTGTACACATGCTTGATTCTCTTTTGGAGACATATAAATCCATAGGTTTTAAGATTATTACTAGTCAGGTATATTCTTAGGCGATTAATATGGGGTGTAGAGTCCACTTCATTGAGCAAGGAGTAGCTCTTGTCTATTACATATTTGGCTTATGGAATGGTATCTGTGCTAATTTCAATCTCTGGTTTTATGCAGAACCCCAACTCACCTTTCCCCTTAAGCAAGCATAAGTTGGTTTTCTACATTTGAGACCGTGTTCTGTTTTGTAATTCAGTTTCTGTGTAGCCAAGTTTACATTCCGTGTAGTAGTGATATCTTATGATGTTTCTTTTTCTGTGTGACTTATCTCACTTAGAATCATCGTACCTGAATCCACTCATTATGCTGCTACGGGCCTGATGATATAGATTTCATTGCTGAGTGATATTGCATTGTACGTAAGTACCACAAATTCTTTATCCATTTTTCACCTTCTGTGATATTGAATTTGTACTGTAAATGAGGTTCTTGTAAACAGAGCCGTCCCAAACTTTGGGGTGGCTGTGTCTTTTTGATTTTAATTTCCCTAAGCTATAGGACCATAAGTGGAAGTGCCCTAGGCTCTGTTGCTTTGTTTTTTAGATGTTTCAGGAAACACCATACACTTCTCCAGAGTGGCTGTTGGCAATTTACATCCCGCCCATCAGCATAACAAGGCTCCCAGTTCTCCATGGCCTGTCCTGCCTTTCTGGATTTTACACTTTTTTCAGATGGCCCTTTTGACCGGGGGGCAGTGAGACTTCATTGTAGTGCAGATTTCCTTTGCAAGCTTGCTTGGTTGGCCAAAAAGGGCGTATGCGTTTTTTCCTGAATATATTCAGGAAAAAACGCATACGCCCTTTTTGGCCAAGTGCATCATTATGGACGTTCTGCCTCTTTTCCTATGCTTTACATGCAATTCCAGTCTACCTCCTGAAATCGGTTTCCTGCAATCCTGCCCCGCTTTCAAGTCCTCTTGGCAGCCTTACTTCAATATATTTTTGGACGATAGCTGTCATTTTTAACTCTGCAGGTTTGTGAATTACAGTGCCCCTGAGCTCCTTTCTTCAACTCACTTTCTTGTGAGCTGGCCGCAACACCGCAGGATTGCTTCAGGCCCTAGTGTGGTTCCGGCATGGCACGCTGAGCCTTTGGTTAATTCCCCTTCCTGGTGGGAAATGAGAGTTAAATTTGCCCGTCCAGACACCTCCAGCTAGTCTCTCATTGGTTCTCCCTATTCCTGTTCATTTTCCGCAGAAATTGCAAACTGGGCCAAACAGGAGGTTAAAGGCACTGACTCTCCAAGTGGGGAGAGTGTTAGTAAAGCGTCTGGAATGTTGCACACGAGTACCAGGGGACCAAACCTGAGACACATTTGAACACGTTTCCCGATCACACGGTGGATCATACTCTGGGTTCCACATGCATGTTTTAGCTGAAGGAAGAATCCCTTAAACCTGGAGAGTTGAGACCCATGGAATGGCTACCATGCAATATGACTTCAAAGGGTCTGCATTTGCTCATCAAACCTCACCAATCCTATCACTGCTGCGTTTATGCCGCTGTACACATGCTTGATTCTCTTTTGGAGACATATAAATCCATAGGTTTCAAGATTCTTACTAGTCAGGTATATTCTTAGACGTTTAATATGGGGTGTTGAGTCCACTTCGTTGAGCAAGGAGTAGCTCTTGTCTATTACATATTTGGCTTATGGAACGGTATCTGTGCTAATTTCAATCTCTGGTTTTATGCAGCACCCCAACTCACCTTTCCCCTTAAGCAAGCATAAGTTGGTTTTCTACATTTGAGATCCTGTTCTGTTTTGTAATTCAGTTCCTGTGTAGCCAAGTTTACATTCCATGTATTAGTGATATCTTATGATGTTTCTTTTTCTGTGTGACTTATGTCACTTAGAATCATCGTACCTGAATCCACTCATTATGCTGCTACGGGCCTGATGACATAGATTTCATTCCTGAGTGATATTGCATTGTACGTAAGTACCACAACTTCTTTATCCATTTTTCACTTTCTGCGATATTGAACTTGTACCATAAACGAGATTCTTGTAAACAGAGCCGGCCCAAACTTTGGGGTGGCTGTGTCTTTTTGATTTTAATTTCCCTAAGCTATAGGACCATAAGTGGAAGTGCCCTAGGCTCTGTTGCTTTGTTTTTTAGATGTTTCAGGAAACACCATACACTTCTCCAGAGTGGCTGTTGGCAATTTACATCCCGCCCATCAGCATAACAAGGCTCCCAATTCTCCATGGCCTGTCCTGCCTTTCTGGATTTTACACATTTTTCAGATGGCCCTTTTGACCGGGGGGCAGTGAGACTTCATTGTACTGCAGATTTCCTTTGCAAGCTTGCTTGGTTGGCCAAAAAGGGCGTATGCATTTTTTCCTGAATATATTCAGGAAAAAACGCATACGCCCTTTTTGGCCAAGTGCATCATTGTGGACGTTCTGACTCTTTTCCTATGCTTTACATGCAATTCCAGTCTACCTCCTGAAATCGGATTCCTGCAATTCTGCCCCGCTTTCGAGTCCTCTTGGCAGCCTTACTTCAATATATTTTTGGACGATAGCTGTCATTTATAACTCTGCAGGTTTGTGAATTACAGTGCCCCTGAGCTCCTTTCTTCAACTCGCTTTCTTGTGAGCTGGCCGCAACACCGCAGGATTGCTTCAGGCCCTAGTGTGGTTCCGGCATGGCACGCTGAGCCTTTGGTTAATTCCTCTTCCTGGTGGGAAATGAGAGTTAAATTTGCCCGTCCAGACACCTCCAGCTAGTCTCTCATTGGTTCTCCCTATTCCTGTTCATTTTCCGCAGAAATGGCAAACTGGGCCAAACAGGAGTTTAAAGGCACTGACTCTCCAAGTGGAGAGAGTTTTAGTAAAGCGTCTGGAATGTTGCACCCGAGTACCAGGGGACAAAAACTGAGACACATTTGAACACGTTTCCCGATCACACGGTGGATCATACTCTGGGTTCCACATGCATGTTTTAGCTGAAGGAAGAATCCCTTAAACCTGGAGAGTTGAGACCCATGGAATGGGTACCATGCAATATGACTTCAAAGGTTCTGCATTGGCTCACCGAACCTCACCAATCCTATCACTGCTGCGCTTATGCCGCTGTACACACGCTTGATTCTCTTTCGGAGACATATAAATCCATAGATTTTAAGATTCTTCCTAGTCAGGTATATTCTTAGACGTTTAATATGGGGTGTTGAGTCCTCTTCGTTGAGCAAGGAGTAGCTCTTGTCTATTACATATTTGGCTTATGGAACGGTATCTGTGCTAATTTCAATCTCTGGTTTTATGCAGCACCCCAACTCACCTTTCCCCTTAAGCAAGCATAAGTTGGTTTTCTACATTTGAGACCCTGTTCTGTTTTGTAATTCAGTTCCTGTGTAGCCAAGTTTACATTCCGTGTAGTAGTGATATCTTATGATGTTTCTTTTTCTGTGTGACTTATCTCACTTAGAATCATCGTACCTGAATCCACTCATTATGCTGCTACGGGCCTGATGACATAGATTTCATTGCTGAGTGATATTGCATTGTACGTAAGTACCACAACTTCTTTATCCATTTTTCGCTTTCTGTGATATTGAACTTGTACCGTAAACGAGGTTCTTGTAAACAGAGCCGTCCCAAACTTTGGGGTGGCTGTGTCTTTTTGATTTTAATTTCCCTAAGCTACAGGACCATAAGTGGCAGTGCCCTAGGCTCTGTTGCTTTGTTTTTTAGATGTTTCAGGAAACACCATACACTTCTCCAGAGTGGCTGTTGGCAATTTACATCCCGCCCATCAGCATAACAAGGCTCCCAGTTCTCCATGGCCTGTCCGGCCTTTCTGGATTTTACACTTTTTTCAGATGGCCCTTTTGACCGGGGGGCAGTGAGACTTCATGGTAGTGCAGATTTCCTTTGCAAGCTTGCTTGGTTGGCCAAAAAGGGCGTATGCGTTTTTTTCTGAATATATTCAGGAAAAAATGCATACGCCCCTTTTGGCCAAGTGCATCATTGTGGACGTTCTGCCTCTTTTCCTATGCTTTACATGCAATTCCAGTCTACCTCCTGAAATCGGTTTCCTGCAATTCTGCCCCGCTTTCAAGTCCTCTTGGCAGCCTTACTTCAATATATTTTTGGACGATAGCTGTCATTTTTAACTCTGCAGGTTTGTGAATTACAGTGCCCCTGAGCTCCTTTCTTCAACTCGCTTTCTTGTGAGCTGGGCGCAACACCGCAGTATTGCTTCAGGCCCTAGTGTGGTTCCGGCATGGCATGCTGAGCCTTTGGTTAATTCCTCTTCCTGGTGGGAAATGAGAGTTAAATTTGCCCGTCCAGACACCTCCATCTAGTCTCTCATTTGTTCTCCCTATTCCTGTTCATTTTCCGCAGAAATTGCAAACTGGGCCAAACAGGAGGTTAAAGGCACTGACTCTCCAAGTGGGGAGAGTGTTAGTAAAGTGTATGGAATGTTGCACCCGAGTACCAGGGGACAAAAACTGAGAGACATTTGAACACCTTTCCCGATCACACGGTGGATCATACTCTGGGTTCCACATGCATGTTTTAGCTGAAGGAAGAATCCCTTAAACCTGGAGAGTTGAGACCCATGGAATGGCTACCATGCAATATGACTTCAAAGGGTCTGCATTTGCTCATCAAACCTCACCAATCCTATCACTGCTGCGTTTATGCCGCTGTACACATGCTTGATTCTCTTTTGGAGACATATAAATCCATAGGTTTTAAGATTATTACTAGTCAGGTATATTCTTAGGCGATTAATATGGGGTGTAGAGTCCACTTCATTGAGCAAGGAGTAGCTCTTGTCTATTACATATTTGGCTTATGGAATGGTATCTGTGCTAATTTCAATCTCTGGTTTTATGCAGAACCCCAACTCACCTTTCCCCTTAAGCAAGCATAAGTTGGTTTTCTACATTTGAGACCGTGTTCTGTTTTGTAATTCAGTTTCTGTGTAGCCAAGTTTACATTCCGTGTATTAGTGATATCTTATGATGTTTCTTTTTCTGTGTGACTTATTTCACTTAGAATCATCGTACCTGAATCCACTCATTATGCTGCTATGGGTTTGATGACATAGATTTCATTCCTGAGTGATATTGCATTGTACGTAAGTACCACAACTTCTTTATCCATTTTTCACTTTCTGCGATATTGAACTTGTACCATAAACGAGATTCTTGTAAACAGAGCCGGCCCAAACTTTGGGGTGGCTGTGTCTTTTTGATTTTAATTTCCCTAAGCTATAGGACCATAAGTGGAAGTGCCCTAGGCTCTGTTGCTTTGTTTTTCAGATGTTTCAGGAAACACCATACACTTCTCCAGAGTGGCTGTTGGCAATTTACATCCCGCCCACCAGCATAACAAGGCTCTCAGTTCTCCATGGCCTGTCCTGCCTTTCTGGATTTTATACTTTTTTCAGATGGCCCTTTTGACCGGGAAGCAGTGAGACTTCATTGTAGTGCAGATTTCCTTTGCAAGCTTGCTTGGTTGGCCAAAAAGGGCGTATGCGTTTTTTCCTGAATATATTCAGGAAAAAACGCAAACGCCCTTTTTGGCCAAGTGCATCATTGTGGACGTTCTGCCTCTTTTCCTATGCTTTACATGCAATTCCAGTCTACCTCCTGAAATCGGTTTCCTGCAATTCTGCCCCGCTTTCAAGTCCTCTTGGCAGCCTTACTTCAATATATTTTTGGACGATAGCTGTCATTTAGAACTCTGCAGGTGTGTGAATTACAGGGCCCCTGAGCTCCTTTCTTCAACTCGCTTTCTTGTGAGCTGGCCGCAACACCGCAGGATTGCTTCAGGCCCTAGTGTGGTTCCGGCATGGCACGCTGAGCCTTTGGTTAATTCCTCTTCCTGGTGGGAAATGAGAGTTAAATTTGCCCGTCCAGACACCTCCAGCTAGTCTCTCATTGGTTCTCCCTATTCCTGTTCATTTTCCGCAGAAATTGCAAACTGGGCCAAACAGGAGGTTAAAGGCACTGACTCTCCAAGTGGGGAGAGTGTTAGTAAAGCGTCTGGAATGTTGCACCCGAGTACCAGGGGACGAAAAGTGAGACATTTGAACACGTTTCCCGATCACACGGTGGATCATACTCTGGGTTCCACATGCATGTTTTAGGTGAAGGAAGAATCCCTTAAACCTGGAGAGTTGAGACCCATGGAATGGGTACCATGCAATATGACTTCAAAGGGTCTGCATTTGCTCACCGAACCTCACCAATCCTATCACTGCTGCATTTATGCCGCTGTACACACGCTTGATTCTCTTTCGGAGACATATAAATCCATAGGTTTTAAGATTCTTACCAGTCAGGTATATTCTTAGGCATTTAATATGGGGTGTTGAGTCCACTTCGTTGAGCAAGGAGTAGCTCTTGTCTATTACCTATTTGGCTTATGGAATGGTATCTGTGCTAATTTCAATCTCTGGTTTTATGCAGCACCCCAACTCACCTTTCCCCTTAAGCAAGCATAAGTTGGTTTTCTACATTTGAGATCCTGTTCTGTTTTGTAATTCAGTTCCTGTGTAGCCAAGTTTACATTCCGTGTATTAGTGATATCTTATGATGTTTCTTTTTCTGTGTGACTTATCTCACTTAGAATCATCGTACCTGAATCCACTCATTATGCTGCTATGGGCCTGATGACATAGATTTCATTGCTGAGTGATATTGCATTGTACGTAAGTACCACAACTTCTTTATCCATTTTTCGCTTTCTGTGATATTGAACTTGTACCGTAAACGAGGGTCTTGTAAACAGAGCCGTCCCAAACTTTGGGGTGGCTGTGTCTTTTTGATTTTAATTTCCCTAAGCTATAGGACCATAAGTGGAAGTGCCGTAGGCTCTGTTGCTTTGTTTTTTAGATGTTTCAGGAAACACCATACACTTCTTCAGAGTGGCTGTTGGCAATTTACATCCCGCCCATCAGCATAACAAGGCTCCCAGTTCTCCATAGCCTGTCCGGCCTTTCTGGATTTTACACTTTTTTCAGATGGCCCTTTTGACTGGGGGGCAGTGAGACTTCATTGTAGTGCAGATTTCCTTTGCAAGCTTGCTTGGTTGGCCAAAAAGGGCGTATGCGTTTTTTCCTGAATATATTCAGGAAAAAACGCATACGCCCTTTTTGGCCAAGTACATCATTGTGGACATTCTGTCTCTTTTCCTATGCTTTACATGCCATTCCAGTCTACCTCCTGAAATCGGATTCCTTCAATTCTGCCCCGCTTTCGAGTCCTCTTGGCAGCCTTACTTCAATATATTTTTGGACGATAGCTGTCATTTATAACTCTGCAGGTTTGTGAATTACAGTGCCCCTGAGCTCCTTTCTTCAACTCGCTTTCTTGTGAGCTGGCCGCAACACCGCAGGATTGCTTCAGGCCCTAGTGTGGTTCCGGCATGGCACGCTGAGTCTTTGGTTAATTCCTCTTCCTGGTGGGAAATGAGAGTTAAATTTGCCCATCCAGACACCTCCAGCTAGTCTCTCATTGGTTCTCCCTATTCCTGTTCATTTTCCGCAGAAATTGTAAACTGGGCCAAACAGGAGGTTAAAGGCACTGACTCTCCAAGTGGGGAGAGTGTTAGTAAAGCGTCTGGAATGTTGCACCCGAGTATCAGGGGACAAAAACTGAGACACATTTGAACACGTTTCCCGATCACACGGTGGATCATACTCTGGGTTCCACATGCATGTTTTAGCTGAAGGAAGAATCCCTTAAACCTGGAGAGTTGAGACCCATGGAATGGCTACCATGCAATATGACTTCAAAGGGTCTGCATTTGCTCATTAAACCTCACCAATCCTATCACTGCTGCGTTTATGCCGCTGTACACATGCTTGATTCTCTTTTGGAGACATATAAATCCATAGGTTTTAAGATTATTACTAGTCAGGTATATTCTTAGGCGATTAATATGGGGTGTAGAGTCCACTTCGTTGAGCAAGGAGTAGCTCTTGTCTATTACATATTTGGCTTATGGAATGGTATCTGTGCTAATTTCAATCTCTGGTTTTATGCAGAACCCCAACTCACCTTTCCCCTTAAGCAAGCATAAGTTGGTTTTCTACATTTGAGACCGTGTTCTGTTTTGTAATTCAGTTTCTGTGTAGCCAAGTTTACATTCCGTGTAGTAGTGATATCTTATGATGTTTCTTTTTCTGTGTGACTTATCTCACTTAGAATCATCGTACCTGAATCCACTCATTATGCTGCTACGGGCCTGATGATATAGATTTCATTGCTGAGTGATATTGCATTGTACGTAAGTACCACAACTTCTTTATCCATTTTTCACCTTCTGTGATATTGAATTTGTACTGTAAATGAGGTTCTTGTAAACAGAGCTGTCCCAAACTTTGGGGTGGCTGTGTCTTTTTGATTTTAATTTCCCTAAGCTATAGGACCATAAGTGGAAGTGCCCTAGGCTCTGTTGCTTTGTTTTTTAGATGTTTCAGGAAACACCATACACTTCTCCAGAGTGGCTGTTGGCAATTTACATCCCGCCCATCAGCATAACAAGGCTCCCAGTTCTCCATGGCCTGTCCTGCCTTTCTGGATTTTACACTTTTTTCAGATGGCCCTTTTGACCGGGGGGCAGTGAGACTTCATTGTAGTGCAGATTTCCTTTGCAAGCTTGCTTGGTTGGCCAAAAAGGGCGTATGCGTTTTTTCCTGAATATATTCAGGAAAAAATGCATACGCCCTTTTTGGCCAAGTGCATCATTGTGGACGTTCTGCCTCTTTTCCTATGCTTTACATGCAATTCCAGTCTACCTCCTGAAATCGGTTTCCTGCAATTCTGCCCCGCTTTCAAGTCCTCTTGGCAGCCTTACTTCAATATATTTTTGGACGATAGCTGTCATTTATAACTCTGCAGGTTTGTGAATTACAGTGCCCCTGAGCTCCTTTCTTCAACTCGCTTTCTTGTGAGCTGGCCGCAACACCGCAGGATTGCTTCAGGCCCTAGTGTCGTTCCGGCATGGCACGCTGAGCCTTTGGTTAATTCCTCTTCCTGGTGGGAAATGAGAGTTAAATTTGCCCGTCCAGACACCTCCAGCTAGTCTCTCACTGGTTCTCCCTATTCCTGTTCATCTTCCGCAAAAATTGCAAACTGGGCCAAACAGGAGGTTAAAGGCACTGACTCTCCAAGTGGGGAGAGTGTTAGTAAAGCGACTGGAATGTTGCACCCGAGTACCAGGGGACGAAAACTGAGACACATTTGAACACGTTTCCCGATCACACGGTGGATCATACTCTGGGTTCCACATGCATGTTTTAGCTGAAGGAAGAATCCCTTAAACCTGGAGAGTTGAGACCCATGGAATGGGTACCATGCAATATGACTTCAAAGGGTCTGCATTTGCTCACCGAACCTCACCAATCCTATTACTGCTGCATTTATGCCTCTGTAGACACGCTTGATTCTCTTTCGGAGACATATAAATCCATAGGTTTTAAGATTCTTACTAGTCAGGTATATTCTTAGGCATTTAATATGGGGTGTTGAGTCCACTTTCTTGAGCAAGGAGTAGCTCTTGTCTATTACCTATTTGGCTTATGGAATGGTATCTGTGCTAATTTCAATCTCTGGTTTTATGCAGCACCCCAACTCACCTTTCCCCTTAAGCAAGCATAAGTTGGTTTTCTACATTTGAGATCCTGTTCTGTTTTGTAATTCAGTTTCTGTGTAGCCAAGTTTACATTCCGTGTAGTAGTGATATCTTATGATGTTTCTTTTTCTGTGTGACTTATCTCACTTAGAATCATCGTACCTGAATCCACTCATTATGCTGCTACGGGCCTGATGATATAGATTTCATTGCTGAGTGATATTGCATTGTACGTAAGTACCACAACTTCTTTATCCATTTTTCACCTTCTGTGATATTGAATTTGTACTGTAAATGAGGTTCTTGTAAACAGAGCTGTCCCAAACTTTGGGGTGGCTGTGTCTTTTTGATTTTAATTTCCCTAAGCTATAGGACCATAAGTGGAAGTGCCCTAGGCTCTGTTGCTTTGTTTTTTAGATGTTTCAGGAAACACCATACACTTCTCCAGAGTGGCTGTTGGCAATTTACATCCCGCCCATCAGCATAACAAGGCTCCCAGTTCTCCATGGCCTGTCCTGCCTTTCTGGATTTTACACTTTTTTCAGATGGCCCTTTTGACCGGGGGGCAGTGAGACTTCATTGTAGTGCAGATTTCCTTTGCAAGCTTGCTTGGTTGGCCAAAAAGGGCGTATGCGTTTTTTCCTGAATATATTCAGGAAAAAATGCATACGCCCTTTTTGGCCAAGTGCATCATTGTGGACGTTCTGCCTCTTTTCCTATGCTTTACATGCAATTCCAGTCTACCTCCTGAAATCGGTTTCCTGCAATTCTGCCCCGCTTTCAAGTCCTCTTGGCAGCCTTACTTCAATATATTTTTGGACGATAGCTGTCATTTATAACTCTGCAGGTTTGTGAATTACAGTGCGCCTGAGCTCCTTTCTTCAACTCGCTTTCTTGTGAGCTGGCCGCAACACCGCAGGATTGCTTCAGGCCCTAGTGTGGTTCCGGCATGGCACGCTGAGCCTTTGGTTAATTCCTCTTCCTGGTGGGAAATGAGAGTTAAATTTGCCCGTCCAGACACCTCCAGCTAGTCTCTCACTGGTTCTCCCTATTCCTGTTCATCTTCCGCAAAAATTGCAAACTGGGCCAAACAGGAGGTTAAAGGCACTGACTCTCCAAGTGGGGAGAGTGTTAGTAAAGCGACTGGAATGTTGCACCCGAGTACCAGGGGACGAAAACTGAGACACATTTGAACACGTTTCCCGATCACACGTTGGATCATACTCTGGGTTCCACATGCATGTTTTAGCTGAAGGAAGAATCCCTTAAACCTGGAGAGTTGAGACCCATGGAATGGGTACCATGCAATATGACTTCAAAGGGTCTGCATTTGCTCACCGAACCTCACCAATCCTATTACTGCTGCATTTATGCCTCTGTAGACACGCTTGATTCTCTTTCGGAGACATATAAATCCATAGGTTTTAAGATTCTTACTAGTCAGGTATATTCTTAGGCATTTAATATGGGGTGTTGAGTCCACTTTCTTGAGCAAGGAGTAGCTCTTGTCTATTACCTATTTGGCTTATGGAATGGTATCTGTGCTAATTTCAATCTCTGGTTTTATGCAGCACCCCAACTCACCTTTCCCCTTAAGCAAGCATAAGTTGGTTTTCTACATTTGAGATCCTGTTCTGTTTTGTAATTCAGTTCCTGTGTAGCCAAGTTTACATTCCGTGTATTAGTGATATCTTATGATGTTTCTTTTTCTGTGTGACTTATTTCACTTAGAATCATCGTACCTGAATCCACTCATTATGCTGCTACGGGCCTGATGACATAGATTTCATTCCTGAGTGATATTGCATTGTACGTAAGTACCACAACTTCTTTATCCATTTTTCACTTTCTGCGATATTGAACCTGTACCATAAACGAGATTCTTGTAAATAGAGCCGGCCCAAACTTTGGGGTGGCTGTGTCTTTTTGATTTTAATTTCCCTAAGCTATAAGACCATAAGTGGAAGTGCCCTAGGCTCTGTTGCTTTGTTTTTTAGATGTTTCAGGAAACACCATACACTTCTCCAGAGTGGCTGTTGGCAATTTACATACCGCCCATCAGCATAACAAGGCTCCCAGTTCTCCATGGCCTGTCCTGCCTTTCTGGATTTTATACTTTTTTCAGATGGCCCTTTTGACCGGGGGGCAGTGAGACTTCATTGTACTGCAGATTTCCTTTGCAAGCTTGCTTGGTTGGCCAAAAAGGGCGTATGCGTTTTTTCCTGAATATATTCAGGAAAAAACGCATATGCCCTTTTTGGCCAAGTGCATCATTGTGGACGTTCTGCCTCTTTTCCTATGCTTTACATGCAATTCCAGTCTACCTCCTGAAATCGGATTCCTGCAATTCTGCCCCGCTTTCAAGTCCTCTTGGCAGCCTTACTTCAATATATTTTTGGACGATAGCTGTCATTTTTAACTCTGCAGGTTTGTGAATTACAGTGCCCCTGAGCTCCTTTCTTCAACTCGCTTTCTTGTGAGCTGGCCGCAACACCGCAGGATTGCTTCAGGCCCTAGTGTGGTTCCGGCATGGCACGCTGAGCCTTTGGTTAATTCCTCTTCCTGGTGGGAAATGAGAGTTAAATTTGCCCGTCCAGACACCTCCAGCTAGTCTCTCATTGGTTCTCCCTATTCCTGTTCATTTTCCGCAGAAATTGCAAACTGGGCCAAACAGGAGGTTAAAGGCAGTGACTCTCCAAGTGGGGAGAGTTTTAGTAAAGCGTCTGGAATGTTGCACCCGAGTACCAGCGGAGAAAATCTGAGACACATTTGAATACGTTTCCCGATCACACGGTGGATCATACTCTGGGTTCCACATGCATGTTTTAGCTGAAGGAAGAATCCCTTAAACCTGGAGAGTTGAGACCCATGGAATGGCTAGCATGCAATATGACTTCAAAGGGTCTGCATTTGCTCATCAAACCTCACCAATCCTATCACTGCTGCGTTTATGCTGCTGTACACATGCTTGATTCTCTTTTGGAGACATATAAATCCATAGGTTTTAAGATTATTACTAGTCAGGTATATTCTTAGGCAATTAATATGGGGTGTAGAGTCCACTTCGTTGAGCAAGGAGTAGCTCTTGTCTATTACATATTTGGCTTATGGAACGGTATCTGTGCTAATTTCAATCTCTGGTTTTATGCAGAACCCCAACTCACCTTTCCCCTTAAGCAAGCATAAGTTGGTTTTCTACATTTGAGACCGTGTTCTGTTTTGTAATTCAGTTTCTGTGTAGCCAAGTTTACATTCCGTGTAGTAGTGATATCTTATGATGTTTCCTTTTCTGTGTGACTTATCTCACTTAGAATCATCGTACCTGAATCCACTCATTATGCTGCTACGGGCCTGATGATGTAGATTTCATTGCTGAGTGATATTGCATTGTACGTAAGTACCACAAATTCTTTATCCATTTTTCACCTTCTGTGATATTGAATTTGTACTGTAAATGAGGTTCTTGTAAACAGAGCCGTCCCAAACTTTGGAGTGGCTGTGTCTTTTTGATTTTAATTTCCCTAAGCTATAGGACCATAAGTGGAAGTGCCCTAGGCTCTGTTGCTTTGTTTTTTTGATGTTTCAGGAAACACCATACACTTCTCCAGAGTGGCTGTTGGCAATTTACATCCCGCCCATCAGCATAACAAGGCTCCCAGTTCTCCATGGCCTGTCCTGCCTTTCTGGATTTTACACTTTTTTCAGATGGCCCTTTTGACCGGGGGGCAGTGAGACTTCATTGTAGTGCAGATTTCCTTTGCAAGCTTGCTTGGTTGGCCAAAAAGGGCGTATGCGTTTTTTCCTGAATATATTCAGGAAAAAACGCATACGCCCTTTTTGGCCAAGTGCATCATTGTGGACATTCTGTCTCTTTTCGTATGCTTTACATGCAATTCCAGTCTACCTCCTGAAATCGGTTTCCTGCAATTCTGCCCCGCTTTCAAGTCCTCTTGGCAGCCTTACTTCAATATATTTTTGGACGATAGCTGTCATTTATAACTCTGCAGGTTTGTGAATTACAGTGCCCCTGAGCTCCTTTCTTCAACTCGCTTTCTTGTGAGCTGGCCGCAACACCGCAGCATTGCTTCAGGCCCTAATGTGGTTCCGGCATGGCACGCTGAGCCTTTGGTTAATTCCTCTTCCTGGTGGGAAATGAGAGTTAAATTTGCCCGTCCAGACACCTCCAGCTAGTCTCTCACTGGTTCTCCCTATTCCTGTTCATCTTCCGCAAAAATTGCAAACTGGGCCAAACAGGAGGTTAAAGGCAGTGACTCTCCAAGTGGGGAGAGTGTTAGTAAAGCGTCTGGAATGTTGCACCCGAGTACCAGGGGACGAAACCTGAGACACATTTGAACACGTTTCCCGATCACACGGTGGATCATACTCTGGGTTCCACATGCATGTTTTAGCTGAAGGAAGAATCCCTTAAACCTGGAGAGTTGAGACCCATGGAATGGCTACCATGCAATATGACCTCAAAGGGTCTGCATTGGCTCACCAAACCTCACCAATCCTATCACTGCTGCGCTTATGCCACTGTACACACGCTTGATTCTCTTTCGGAGACATATAAAACCATAGGTTTTAAGATTCTTACTAGTCAGCTATATTCTTAGACGTTTAATATGGGGTGTTGAGTCCACTTCGTTGAGCAAGGAGTAGCTCTTGTCTATTACATATTTGGCTTATGGAACGGTATCTGTGCTAATTTCAATCTCTGGTTTTATGCAGCACCCCAACTCACCTTTCCCCTTAAGCAAGCATAAGTTGGTTTTCTACATTTGAGACCTTGTTCTCTTTTGTAATTCAGTTCCTGTGTAGCCAAGTTTACATTCCGTGTATTAGTGATATCTTATGATGTTTCTTTTTCTGTGTGACTTATGTCACTTAGAATCATCGTACCTGAATCCACTCATTATGCTGCTATGGGCCTGATGACATAGATTTCATTGCTGAGTGATATTGCATTGTACGTAAGTACCAAAACTTCTTTATCCATTTTTCGCTTTCTGTGATATTGAACTTGTACCGTAAATGAGGATCTTGTAAACAGAGCCGTCCCAAACTTTGGGGTGGCTGTGTCTTTTTGATTTTAATTTCCCTAAGCTATAGGACCATAAGTGGAAGTGCCCTAGGCTCTGTTGCTTTGTTTTTTAGATGTTTCAGGAAACACCATACACTTCTCCAGAGTGGCTGTTGGCAATTTACATCCCGCCCATCAGCATAACAAGGCTCCCAGTTCTCCATGGCCTGTCCGGCCTTTCTGGATTTTACACTTTTTTCAGATGGCCCTTTTGACTGGGGGGCAGTGAGACTTCATTGTAGTGCAGATTTCCTTTGCAAGCTTGCTTGGTTGGCCAAAAAGGGCGTATGTGTTTTTTCCTGAATATATTCAGGAAAAAACGCATACGCCCTTTTTGGCCAAGTGCATCATTGTGGATACTCTGTCGCTTTTCCTATGCTTTACATGCAATTCCAGTCTACCTCCTGAAATCGGATTCCTTCAATTCTGCCCCGCTTTCGAGTCCTCTTGGCAGCCTTACTTCAATATATTTTTGGACGATAGCTGTCATTTATAACTCTGCAGGTTTGTGAATTACAGTGCCCCTGAGCTCCTTTCTTCAACTCGCTTTCTTGTGAGCTGTCCGCAACACCGCAGGATAGCTTCAGGCCCTAGTGTGGTTCCGGCATGGCACGCTGAGCCTTTGGTTAATTCCTCTTCCTGGTGGGAAATGAGAGTTAAATTTGCCCATCCAGACACCTCCAGCTAGTCTCTCATTGGTTCTCCCTATTCCTGTTCATTTTCCGCAGAAATTGTAAACTGGGCCAAACAGGAGGTTAAAGGCACTGACTCTCCAAGTGGGGAGAGTGTTAGTAAAGCCTATGGAATGTTGCACCCGAGTACCAGGGGACAAAAACTGAGACACATTTGAACACGTTTCCCGATCACACGGTGGATCATACTCTGGGTTCCACATGCATGTTTTAGGTGAAGGAAGAATCCCTTAAACCTGGAGAGTTGAGACCCATGGAATGGCTACCATGCAATATGACTTCAAAGGGTCTGCATTTGCTCATCAAACCTCACCAATCCTATCACTGCTGCGTTTATGCCGCTGTACACATGCTTGATTCTCTTTTGGAGACATATAAATCCATAGGTTTTAAGATTATTACTAGTCAGGTATATTCTTAGGCGATTAATATGGGGTGTAGAGTCCACTTCGTTGAGCAAGGAGTAGCTCTTGTCTATTACATATTTGGCTTATGGAATGGTATCTGTGCTAATTTCAATCTCTGGTTTTATGCAGAACCCCAACTCACCTTTCCCCTTAAGCAAGCATAAGTTGGTTTTCTACATTTGAGACCCTGTTCTGTTTTGAAATTCAGTTCCTGTGTAGCCAAGTTTACATTCCGTGTAGTAGTGATATCTTATGATGTTTCTTTTTCTGTGTGACTTATTTCACTTAGAATCATCGTACCTGAATCCACTCATTATGCTGCTACGGGCCTGATGACATAGATTTCATTCCTGAGTGATATTGCATTGTACGTAAGTACCACAACTTCTTTATCCATTTTTCACTTTCTGCGATATTGAACCTGTACCATAAACGAGATTCTTGTAAACAGAGCCGGCCCAAACTTTGGGGTGGCTGTGTCTTTTTGATTTTAATTTCCCTAAGCTATAGGACCATAAGTGGAAATACCCTAGGCTCTGTTGCTTTGGTTTTTAGATGTTTCAGGAAACACCATACACTTCTCGAGAGTGGCTGTTGGCAATTTACATCCCGCCCATCAGCATAACAAGGCTCCCAGTTCTCCATGGCCTGTCCTGCCTTTCTGGATTTTATACTTTTTTCAGATGGCCCTTTTGACCGGGGGGCAGTGAGACTTCATTGTACTGCAGATTTCCTTTGCAAGCTTGCTTGGTTGGCCAAAAAGGGCGTATGCGTTTTTTCCTGAATATATTCAGGAAAAAACGCATACGCCCTTTTTGGCCAAGTGCATCATTGTGGACGTTCTGCCTCTTTTCCTATGCTTTACATGCAATTCCAGTCTACCTCCTGAAATCGGATTCCTGCAATTCTGCCCCGCTTTCAAGTCCTCTTGGCAGCCTTACTTCAATAAATTTTTGGACGATAGCTGTCATTTTTAACTCTGCAGGTTTGTGAATTACAGTGCCCCTGAGCTCCTTTCTTCAACTCGCTTTCTTGTGAGCTGGCCGCAACACCGCAGGATTGCTTCAGGCCCTAGTGTGGTTCCGGCATGGCACGCTGAGCCTTTGGTTAATTCCTCTTCCTGGTGGGAAATGAGAGTTAAATTTGCCCGTCCAGACACCTCCAGCTAGTCTCTCATTGGTTCTCCCTATTCCTGTTCATTTTCCGCAGAAATTGCAAACTGGGCCAAACAGGAGGTTAAAGGCAGTGACTCTCCAAGTGGGGAGAGTTTTAGTAAAGCGTCTGGAATGTTGCACCCGAGTACCAGGGGACAAAAACTGAGACACATTTGAACACGTTTCCCGATCACACGGTGGATCATACTCTGGGTTCCACATGCATGTTTTAGCTGAAGGAAGAATCCCTTAAACCTGGAGAGTTGAGACCCATGGAATGGGTACCATTCAATATGACTTCAAAGGTTCTGCATTGGCTCACCGAACCTCACCAATCCTATCACTGCTGCGCTTATGCCACTGTACACACGCTTGATTCTCTTTCGGAGACATATAAATCCATAGATTTTAAGATTCTTACTAGTCAGGTATATTCTTAGACGTTTAATATGGGGTGTTGAGTCCTCTTCGTTGAGCAAGGAGTAGCTCTTGTCTATTACATATTTGGCTTATGGAATGGTATCTGTGCTAATTTCAATCTCTGGTTTTATGCAGCACCCCAACTCACCTTTCCCCTTAAGCAAGCATAAGTTGGTTTTCTACATTTGAGGCCTTGTTCTGTTTTGTAATTCAGTTCCTGTGTAGCCAAGTTTACATTCCGTGTATTAGTGATATCTTATGATGTTTCTTTTTCTGTGTGACTTATCTCACTTAGAATCATCGTACCTGAATCCACTCATTATGCTGCTATGGGCCTGATGACATAGATTTCATTGCTGAGTGATATTGCATTGTACGTAAGTACCACAACTTCTTTATCCATTTTTCGCTTTCTGTGATATTGAACTTGTACCGTAAACGAGGTTCTTGTAAACAGAGCTGTCCCAAACTTTGGGGCGGCAGAGTCTTTTTGATTTAAATTGCCCTAAGCTGTAGGACCATAAGTGGAAGTGCCCTAGGCTCTGTTGCTTTGTTTTTTAGATGTTTCAGGAAACACCATACACTTCTCCAGAGTGGCTGTTGGGAATTTACATCCCGCCCTTCAGAATAACAAGGTTCCCACGTCTCCATGGCCTGTCCTGCCTTTCTGGATTTTACACTTTTTTCAGATGGCCCTTTTGACCGGGGGGCAGTGAGACTTCATTGTAGTGCAGATTTCCTTTGCAAGCTTGCTTGGTTGGCCAAAAAGTGCGTATGCGTTTTTTCCTGAATATATTCAGGAAAAAACGCATACGCCCTTTTTGGCCAAGTGCATCATTGTGGACGTTCTGCCTCTTTTCCTATGCTTTACATGCAATTCCAGTCTACCTCCTGAAATCGGTTTCCTGCAATTCTGCCCCATTTCAAGTCCTCTTGGCAACCTTACTTCAATATATTTTTGGACGATAGCTGTCATTTATAACTCTGCAGGTTTGTGAATTACAGTGCCCCTGAGCTCCTTTCTTCAACTCGCTTTCTTGTGAGCTGGCCGCAACACCGCAGCATTGCTTCAGGCCCTAGTGTGGTTCCGGCATGGCACGCTGAGCCTTTGGTTAATTCCTCTTCCTGGTGGGAAATGAGAGTTAAATTTGCCCGTCCAGACACCTCCAGCTAGTCTCTCATTGGTTCTCCCTATTCCTGTTCATTTTCCGCAGAAATTGCAAACTGGGCCAAACAGGAGCTTAAAGGCACTGACTCTCCAAGTGGGGAGAGTGTTAGTAAAGCGTCTGGAATGTTGCACCCGAGTACCAGGGGACGAAAACTGAGACACATTTGAACACGTTTCCCGATCACACGGTGGATCATACTCTGGGTTCCACATGCATGTTTTAGCTGAAGGAAGAATCCCTTAAACGTGGAGAGTTGAGACCCATGGAATGGGTACCATGCAATATGACTTCAAAGGGTCTGCATTTGCTCACCGAACCTCACCAATCCTATCACTGCTGCGTTTATGCTGCTGTACACACGCTTGATTCTCTTTCGGAGACATAGAAATCTATAGGTTTTAAGATATTTACTATGCAGGTATATTCTTAGGCGTTTAATATGGGGTGTTGATTCCACTTGGTTGAGCAAGGAGTAGCTCCTGTCTATTACATATTTAGCTTATGGAACGGTATCTGTGCTAATTTCAATCTCTGGTTTTATGCAGCACCCCAACTCACCTTTCCCCTTAAGCAAGCATAAGTTGGTTTTCTACATTTGAGACCCTGTTCTGTTTTGTAATTCAGTTCCTGTGTAGCCAAGTTTACATTCCGTGTAGTAGTGATATTTTATGATGTTTCTTATTCTGTGTGACTTATTTCACTTAGAATCATCGTACCTGAATCCACTCATTATGCTGCTATGGGCCCGATGACATAGATTTCATTGCTGAGTGATATTGCATTGTACGTAAGTACCACAACTTCTTTATCCATTTTTCACTTTCTGTGATATTGAACTTGTACCGTAAACGAGGTTCTTGTAAACAGAGCCGTCCCAAACTTTCGGGTGGCTGTGTATTTTTGATTTTAATTTCCCTAAGCTATAGGACCATAAGTGGAAGTGCCCTAGGCTCTGTTGCTTTGTTTTTTAGATGTTTCAGGAAACACCATACACTTCTCCAGAGTGGCTGTTGGCAATTTACATCTCGCCCATCAGCATAACAAGGCTCCCAGTTCTCCATGGCCTGTCCTGGCTTTCTGGATTTTACACATTTTTCAGATGGCCCTTTTGACCGGGGGTGAGTGAGACTTCATTGTACTGCAGATTTCCTTTGCAAGCTTGCTTGGTTGGCCAAAAAGGGCGTATGCGTTTTTTCCTGAATATATTCAGGAAAAAGCGCATATGACCTTTTTGGCCAAGTGCATCATTGTGGACGTTCTGCCTCTTTTCCTATGCTTTACATGCAATTCCAGTCTACCTCCTGAAATCAGTTTCCTGCAATTCTGCCCCGCTTTCAATTCCTCTTGGCAGCCTTACTTCAATATATTTTTGGACGATAGCTGTCATTTATAACTCTGCAGGTTTGTGAATTACAGTGCCCCTGAGCTCCTTTCTTCAACTCGCTTTCTTGTGAGCTGGCCGCAACACCGCAGCATTGCTTCAGGCCCTAGTGTGGTTCCGGCATGGCACAATGAGCCTTTGGTTAATTCCTCTTCCTGGTGGGAAATGAGAGTTAAATTTGCCCGTCCAGACACCTCCAGCTAGTCTCTCATTGGTTCTCCCTATTCCTGTTCATTTTCCGCAGAAATTGCAAACTGGGCCAAACAGGAGGTTAAAGGCACTGACTCTCCAAGTGGGAAGAGTGTTCGTAAAGCGTCTGGAATGTTGCACACGAGTACCAGGGGACGAAACCTGAGACACATTTGAACACGTTTCCCGATCACACGGTGGATCATACTCTGGGTTCCACATGCATGTTTTAGCTGAAGGAAGAATCCCTTAAACCTGGAGAGTTGAGACCCATGGAATGGGTACCATGCAATATGACTTCAAAGGTTCTGCATTTGCTCACCGAACCTCACCAATCCTATCACTGCTGCGTTTATGCCGCTGTACACACGCTTGATTCTCTTTCAGAGACATAGAAATCCATAGGTTTTAAGATACATAGTAGTCAGCTATATTCTTAGGTGGTTAATATGTGGTGTAGAGTCCACTTCGTTGAGCAAGGAGTAGCTCTTGTCTATTACATATTAGGCTTATGGAACGGTATCTGTGCTAATTTCAATCTCTGGTTTTATGCAGCACGCCAACTCACCTTTCCCCTTAAGCAAGCATAAGTTGGTTTTCTACATTTGAGACCCTGTTCTGTTTTGTAATTCAGTTCCTGTGTAGCCAAGTTTACGTTCCGTGTAGTAGTGATATCTTATGATGTTTCTTTTTCTGTGTGACTTATTTCACTTAGAATCATCGTACCTGAATGCACTCATTATGCTGCTACGGGCCTGATGACATAGATTTCATTGCTGAGTGATATTGCATTGTATGTAAGTACCATAACTTCTTTATCCATTTTTCGCTTTCTGTGATATTGAACTTGTACCGTAAACGAGGTTCTTGTAAACACAGCTGTCCCAAACTTTGGGGTGGCTGTGTCTTTTTTATTTTAATTTCCCTAAGCTATAGGACCATAAGTGGAATTGCCCTAGGCTCTGTTGCTTTGTTTTTTAGATGTTTCAGGAAACACCATACACTTCTCCAGAGTGGCTGTTGGCAATTTACATCCCGCCCATCAGCATAACAAGGCTCCCAGTTGTCCATGACCTGTCCTGACTTTCTGGATTTTACACTTTTTTCAGATGGCCCTTTTGACCGGGGGGCAGTGAGACTTCATTGTAGTGCAGATTTCCTTTGCAAGCTTGCTTGGTTGGCCAAAAAGGGCGTATGCGTTTTTTCCTGAATATACTCAGGAAAAAATGCATACGCCCTTTTTGGCCAAGTGCATCATTGTGGACGTTCTGCCTCTTTTCCTATGCTTTACATGCAATTCCAGTCTACCTCCTGAAATCGGTTTCCTGCAATTCTGCCCCACTTTCAAGTCCTCTTGGCAGCCTTACTTCAATATATTTTTGGACGATAGCTGTTATTTATAACTCTGCAGGTTTGGGAATTACAGTGCCCCTGAGCTCCTTTCTTCAACTCGCTTTCTTGTGAGCTGGCCGCAACACCGCAGCATTGCTTCAGGCCCTAGTGTGGTTCCGGCATGGCACGCTGAGCCTTTGGTTAATTCCTCTTCCTGGTGGGAAATGAGAGTTAAATTTGCCCGTCCAGACACCTCCAGCTAGTCTCTCATTGGTTCTCCCTATTTCTGTTCATTTTCCGCAGAAATTGCAAACTGGGCCAAACAGGAGGTTAAAGGCACTGACTCTCCAAGTGGGGAGAGTGTTAGTAAAGCGTCTGGAATGTTGCACCCGAGTACCAGGGGACGAAACCTGAGACACATTTGAACACGTTTCCCGATCACACGGTGGATCATACTCTGGGTTCCACATGCATGTTTTAGCTGAAGGAAGAATCCCTTAAACCTGGAGAGTTGAGACCCATGGAATGGGTACCATGCAATATGACTTCAAAGGGTCTGCATTGGCTCACCGAACCTCACCAATCCTATCACTGCTGCGTTTATGCCGCTGTACACACGCTTGATTCTCTTTCGGAGACATATAAATCCATAGGTTTTAAGATTCTTACTAGTCAGGTATATTCTTAGGCGTTTAATATGGGGTGTTGATTCCACTTCGTTGAGCAAGGAGTAGCTCTTGTCTATTACATATTTGGCTTATGGAACGGTATCTGTGCTAATTTCAATCTCTGGTTTTATGCAGCACCCCAACTCACCTTTCTCCTTAAGCAAGCATAAGTTGGTTTTCTACATTTCAGACCCTGTTCTGTTTTGTAATTCAGTTCCTGGGTAGCCAAGATTACATTCCATGTAGTAGTGATAACTTATGATGTTTCTTTTTCTGTGTGACTTATTTCACTTAGAATCATCGTACCTGAATCCACTCATTATGCTGCTACGGGCCTGATGACATAGATTTCATTGCTGAGTGATATTGCCTTGTACGTAAGTACCACAACTTCTTTATCCTTTTTTCACTTTCTGTGATATTGAATTTGTACTGTAAATGAGGTTCTTGTAAACAGAGCCGTCCCAAACTTTGGGGTGGCTGTGTCTTGTTGATTTTAATTTCCCTAAGCTATAGAACCATAAGTGGAAGTGCCCTGGGCTCTTGCTTTGTTTTTTAGATGTTTCAGGAAACACCATACACTTCTCCAGAGTGGCTGTTGGCAATTTATATCCCGCCCATCAGCATAACAAGGCTCCCAATTCTCCATGGCATGTCCTGCCTTTCTGGATTTTACACTTTTTTCAGATGGCCCTTTTGACTATGTGGCAGTGAGACTTCATTGCAGTGCAGATTTCCTTTGCAAGCTTGCTTGGTTGGCCAAAAAGGGCGTATGCGTTTTTTCCTGAATATATTTAGGAAAAAACGCATATGCCCTTTTTGGCCAAGTGCATCAGTGTGGACGTTCTGCCTCTTTTCCTATGCTTTACATGCAATTCCAGTCTACCTCCTGAAATCGGATTCCTGCAATTCTGCCCCCCTTTCGAGTCCTCTTGGCAGCCTTACTTCAATATATTTTTGGACGATAGCTGTCATTTATAACTCTGCAGGTTTGTGAATTACAGTGCCCCTGAGCTCCTTTCTTCAACTCGCTTTCTTGTGAGCTGGCCGCAACACCGCAGGATTGCTTCAGGCCCTAGTGTGGTTCCCGCATGGCACGCTGAGCCTCTGGTTAATTCCTCCTCCTGGTGGGAAATGAGAGTTAAATATGCCCGTCCAGACACCTCCAGCTAGTCTCTCATTGGTTCTCCCTATTCCTGTTCATTTTCCGCAGAAATTGCAAACTGGGCCAAACAGGAGGTTAAAGGCACTGACTCTCCAAGTAGGGAGAGTGTTAGTAAAGCGTCTGGAATGTTGCCCCTGAGTACCAGGGTACGAAAACTGAGACACATTTGAACACGTTTCCCGATCACACGGTGGATCATACTCTGGGTTCCACATGCATGTTTTAGCTGAAGGAAGAATCCCTTAAACCTGGAGAGTTGAGACCCATGGAATGGGTACCATGCAATATGACTTCAAAGGGTCTGCATTGGCTCACCGAACCTCACCAATCCTATCACTGCTGCGTTTATGCCGCTGTACGCACTCTTGATTCTCTTTTGGAGACATATAAATCCATAGGTTTTAAGATTCTTACTAGTCATGTATATTCTTAGACGTTTAATATCGGGTGTTGATTCCACTTCATTGAGCAAGGAGTAGCTCTTGTCTATTACATATTTGGCTTATGGAATTGTATCTGTGCTAAATTCAATCTCTGGTTTTATGCAGCACCCCAACTCACCTTTCCCCTTAAGCAAGCATAAGTTGGTTTTCTACATTTGAGACCCTGTTCTGTTTTGTAATTCAGTTCCTGTGTAGCCAAGTTTACATTCCGTGTAGTACTGATATCTTATGATGTTTCTTTTTCTCTGTGAATTATTTCACTTAGAATCATCGTACCTGAATCCACTCGTTATGCTGCTACGGGCCTGATGACATAGATTTCATTGCTGAGTGATATTGCATTCTACGTAAGTACAACAACTTCTTTATCCATTTTTCGCTTTCTGTGATATTGAACTTGTACCGTAAACGAGGTTCTTGTAAACAGAGCCGTCCCAAACTTTGGGGTGGCTGTGTCTTTTTGATTTTAATTTCCCTAAGCTATAGGACCATAATTGGAAGTGCCCTAGGCTCTGTTGCTTTGTTTTTTAGATGTTTCAGGAAACACCATACACTTCTCCAGAGTGGCTGTTGGGAATTTACATCCAGCCCATCAGCATAACAAGGCTCCCAGTTCTCCATGGCCTGTCCTGCCTTTCTGGATTTTACACTTTTTTCAGATGGCCCTTTTGACCGGGGGGCAGTGAGACTTCATTGTAGTGCACATTTCCTTTGCAAGCTTGCTTGGTTGGCCAAAAAGGGCGTATGCGTTTTTTCCTGAATATATTCAGGAAAAAACGCATACACAGTTTTTGGCCAAGTGCATCATTGTGGACGTTCTGCCTCTTTTCCTATGCTTTACATGCAATTCCAGTCTACCTCCTGAAATTGGTTTCCTGCAATTCTGCCCCCCTTTCGAGTCCTCTTGGCAGCCTTACTTCAATATATTTTTGGACGATAGCTGTCATTTATAACTCTGCAGGTTTGTGAATTACAGTGCCCCTGAGCTCCTTTCTTCAACTCGCTTTCTTGTGAGCTGGCCGCAACACCGCAGGATTGCTTCAGGCCCTAGTGTGGTTCCCGCATGGCACGCTGAGCCTCTGGTTAATTCCTCCTCCTGGTGGGAAATGAGAGTTAAATTTGCCCGTCCAGACACCTCCAGCTAGTCTCTCATTGGTTCTCCCTATTCCTGTTCATTTTCCGCAGAAATTGCAAACTGGGCCAAACAGGAGCTTAAAGGCACTGACTCTCCAAGTGGGGAGAGTGTTAGTAAAGCGTCTGGAATGTTGCACCCGAGTACCAGGGGACGAACACTGAGACACATTTGAACATGTTTCCCAATCTCACGGTGGATCATACTCTGGGTTCCACATGCATGTTTTAGCTGAAGGAAGAATCCCTTAAACCTGGAGAGTTGAGATCCATGGAATGCGTACCATGCAATATGACTTCAAAGGGTCTGTATTTGCTCACCGAACCTCACCAATCTTATCACTGCTGCGTTTATGCCGCTGTACACATGCTTGATTCTCTTTTGGAGACATATAAATCCATAGGTTTTAAGATTCTTACTAGTCAGTTATATTCTTAGGCGTTTAATATGGGGCGTTGAGTCCACTTCGTTGAGCAAGGAGTAGCTCTTGTCTATTACATATTTGGCTTATGGAACGGTATCTGTGCTAATTTCAACTCTGGTTTTATGCAGCACCCCAACTCACCTTTCTCCTTAAGCAAGCATAAGTTGGTTTTCTACATTTGAGACCCTGTTCTGTTTTGTAATTCAGTTCCTGTGTAGCCAAGTTTACATTCCGTGTAGTAGTGATATTTTATGATGTTTCTTATTCTGTGTGACTTATTTCACTTAGAATCATCGTACCTGAATCCACTCATTATGCTGCTATGGGCCTGATGACATAGATTTCATTGCTGAGTGATACTGCATTGTACGTAAGTACCACAACTTCTTTATCCATTTTTCACTTTCTGCGATATTGAACTTGTACCGTGAACGAGGTTCTTGTAAACAGAGCCGTCCCAAACTTTGGGGTGGCTGTGTCTTTTTGATTTTAATTTCCCTAAGCTATAGGACCATAATTGGAAGTGCCCTAGGCTCTGTTGCTTTGTTTTTTAGATGTTTCAGGAAACACCATACACTTCTCCAGAGTGGCTGTTGGCAATTTACATCCCGCCCATCAGCATAACAAGGCTCCCACGTCTCCATGGCCTGTCCTGCCTTTCTGGATTTTACACTTTTTTCAGATGGCCCTTTTGACCGGGGGGCAGTGAGACTTCATTGTAGTGCACATTTCCTTTGCAAGCTTGCTTGGTTGGCCAAAAAGGGCGTATGCGTTTTTTCCTGAATATATTCAGGAAAAAACGCATACGCCCTTTTTGGCCAAGTGCATCATTGTGGACGTTCTGCCTCTTTTCCTATGCTTTACATGCAATTCCAGTCTACCTCCTGAAATCGGATTCCTGCAATTCTGCCCCCCTTTCGAGTCCTCTTGGCAGCCTTACTTCAATATATTTTTGGACGATAGCTGTCATTTATAACTCTGCAGGTTTGTGAATTACAGTGCCCCTGAGCTCCTTTCTTCAACTCGCTTTCTTGTGAGCTGGCCACAACACCGCAGCCTTGCTTCAGACCCTAGTGTGGTTCCGGCATGGCACGCTGAGCCTTTGGTTAATTCCTCTTCCTGGTGGGAAATGAGAGTTAAATTTGCCCGTCCAGACACCTCCAGCTAGTCTCTCATTGGTTCTCCCTATTCCTGTTCATTTTCCGCAGAAATTGCAAACTGGGCCAAACAGGAGGTTAAAGGCACTGACTCTCCAAGTGGGAAGAGTGTTAGTAAAGCGTCTGGAATGTTGCACACGAGTACCAGGGGACGAAACCTGAGACACATTTGAACACGTTTCCCGATCACACGGTGGATCATACTCTGGGTTCCACATGCATGTTTTAGCTGAAGGAAGAATCCCTTAAACCTGGAGAGTTGAGACCCATGGAATGGGTACCATGCAATATGACTTCAAAGGTTCTGCATTTGCTCACCGAACCTCACCAATCCTATCACTGCTGCGTTTATGCCGCTGTACACACGCTTGATTCTCTTTCGGAGACATAGAAATCCATAGGTTTTAAGATTTTTACTAGGCAGGTATATTCTTAGGCGTTTAATATGGGGTGTTGTGTCCTCTTCGTTGAGCAAGGAGTAGCTCTTGTCTATTACATATTTGGCTTATGGAACGGTATCTGTGCTAATTTCAATCTCTGGTTTTATGCAGCACCCGAACTCACCTTTCTCCTTAAGCAAGCATAAGTTGGTTTTCTACATTTCAGACCCTGTTCTGTTTTGTAATTCAGTTCCAGGGTAGCCAAGATTACATTCCATGTAGTAGTGATAACTTATGATGTTTCTTTTTCTGTGTGACTTATTTCACTTAGAATCATCGTACCGGAATCCACTCATTATGCTGCTACGGGCCTGATGACATAGATTTCATTGCTGAGTGATATTGCCTTGTACGTAAGTACCACAACTTCTTTATCCATTTTTCACTTTCTGTGATATTGAATTTGTACTGTAAATGACGTTCTTGGTAACAGAGCCATCCCAAACTTTGAGGTGGCTGTGTCTTTTTGATTTTAATTTCCCTAAGCTATAGGACCATAAGTGGAAGTGCCCTAGGCTCTGTTGCTTTGTTTTTTAGATGTTTCAGGAAACACCATACACTTCTCCAGAGTGGCTGTTGGCAATTTACATCCCGCCCATCAGCATAACAAGGCTCCCAGTTCTCCATGGCCTGTCCTGCCTTTCTGGATTTTACACATTTTTCAGATGGCCCTTTTGACCGGGGGGCAGTGAGACTTCATTGTAGTGCAGATTTCCTTTGCAAGCTTGCTTGGTTGGCCAAAAAGGGCGTATGCGTTTTTTCCTGAATATATTCAGGAAAAAACGCATACGCCCTTTTTGGCCAAGTGCATCATTGTGGACGTTCTGCCTCTTTTCCTATGCTTTACATGCAATTCCAGTCTACCTCCTGAAATCGGTTTCCTGCAATTCTGCCCCGCTTTCAAGTCCTCTTGGCAGCCTTACTTCAATATATTTTTGGACGATAGCTGTCATTTATAACTCTGCAGGTTTGTGAATTACAGTGCCCCTGAGCTCCTTTCTTCAACTCGCTTTCTTGTGAGCTGGCCGCAACACCGCAGCATTGCTTCAGGCCCTAGTGTGGTTCCGGCATGGCACGCTGAGCCTTTGGTTAATTCCCCTTCCTGGTGGGAAATGAGAGTTAAATTTGCCCGTCCAGACACCTCCAGCTAGTCTCTCATTGGTTCTCCCTATTCCTGTTCATTTTCCGCAGAAATTGCAAACTGGGCCAAACAGGAGGTTAAAGGCACTGACTCTCCAAGTGGGGAGAGTGTTAGTAAAGCGTCTGGAATGTTGCACCCGAGTACCAGGGGACAAAAAGTGAGACATTTGAACATGTTTCCCGATCACACGGTGGATCATACTCTGGGTTCCACATGCATGTTTTAGCTGAAGGAAGAATCCTTTAAACCTGGAGAGTTGAGACCCATGGAATGGGTACCATGCAATATGACTTCAAAGGGTCTGCATTGGCTCACCGATCCTCACCAATCCTATCACTGCTGCGTTTATGCCGCTGTACACACGCTTGATTTTCTTTCGGAGTCATATAAATCCATAGGTTTTAAGATTCTTACTAGTCAGGTATATTCTTAGGCGTTTAATATGGGGTGTTGTGTCCTCTTCGTTGAGCAAGGAGTAGCTCTTGTCTATTACATATTTGGATTATGGAACGGTATCTGTGCTAATTTCAATCTCTGGTTTTATGCAGCACCCCAACTCACCTTTCCCCTTAAGCAAGCATAAGTTGGTTTTCTACATTTGAGACCCTGTTCTGTTTTGTAATTCTGTTCCTGTGTAGCCAAGTTTACATTCCGTGTATTAGTGATATCTTATGATGTTTCTTTTTCTGTGCGACTTATCTCACTTAGAATCATCGTACCTGAATCCACTCATTATGCTGCTATGGGCCTGATGACATAGATTTCATTGCTGAGTGATATTGCATTGTACGTAAGTACCACAACTTCTTTATCCATTTTTCACTTTCTGTGATATTGAACTTGTACCGTAAACGAGGTTCTTGTAAACAGAGCCGTCCCATACTTTGGGGTGGCTGTGTCTTTTTGATTTTAATTTCCCTAATCTATAGGACCATAAGTGGAAGTGCCCTAGGCTCTGTTCCTTTGTTTTTTAGATGTTTCAGGAAACACCATACACTTCTCCAGAGTGGCTGTTGGCAATTTACATACCGCCCATCAGCATAACAAGGCTCCCAGTTCTCCATGGGCTGTCCTGCCTTTCTGGATTTTACACTTTTTTCAGATGGCCCTTTTGACCGGGGGGCAGTGAGACTTCATTGTAGTGCAGATTTCCTTTGCAAGCTTGCTTGGTTGGCCAAAAAGGGCGTATGCGTTTTTTCCTGAATATACTCAGGAAAAAACGCATACGCCCTTTTTGGCCAAGTGCATCATTGTGGACGTTCTGCCTCTTTTCCTATGCTTTACATGCAATTCCAGTCTACCTCCTGAAATCGGTTTCCTGCAATTCTGCCCCGCTTTCAAGTCCTCTTGGCAGCCTTACTTCAATATATTTTTGGACGATAGCTGTCATTTATAACTCTGCAGGTTTGTGAATTACAGTGCCCCTGAGCTCCTTTCTTCAACTCGCTTTCTTGTGAGCTGGCCGCAACACCGCAGCATTGCTTCAGGCCCTAGTGTGGTTCCGGCATGGCACGCTGAGCCTTTGGTTAATTCCTCTTCCTGGTGGGAAATGAGAGTTAAATTTGCCCGTCCAGACACCTCCAGCTAGTCTCTCATTGGTTCTCCCTATTCCTGTTCATTTTCCGCAGAAATTGCAAACTGGGCCAAACAGGAGGTTAAAGGCACTGACTCTCCAAGTGGGGAGAGTGTTAGTAAAGCGTCTGGAATGTTGCACCCGAGTACCAGGGGACGAAAAGTGAGACATTTGAACACGTTTCCCGATCACACGGTGGATCATACTCTGGGTTCCACATGCATGTTTTAGCTGAAGGAAGAATCCTTTAGAACTGGAGAGTTGAGACCCATGGAATTGGTACCATGCAATATGACTTCAAAGGGTCTGTATTGGCTCACCGAACCTCACCAATCCTATCACTGCTGCGCTTATGCCACTGTACACACGCTTGATTCTCTTTCGGAGACATATAAATCCATAGGTTTAAAGATTCTTACTAGTCAGGTATATTCTTAGGCGTTTAATATGGGGTGTTGTGTCCTCTTCGTTGAGCAAGGAGTAGCTCTTGTCTATTACATATTTGGATTATGGAACGGTATCTGTGCTAATTTCAATCTCTGGTTTTATGTAGAACCCCAACTCACCTTTCCCCTTAAGCAAGCATAAGTTGGTTTTCTACATTTGAGACCCTGTTCTGTTTTGTAATTCTGTTCCTGTGTAGCCAAGTTTACATTCCGTGTATTAGTGATATCTTATGATGTTTCTTGTTCTGTGTGACTTATCTCACTTAGAATCATCGTACCTGAATCCACTCATTATGCTGCTATGGGCCTGATGATATAGATTTTATTGCTGAGTGATATTGCATTGTACGTAAGTACCACAACTTCTTTATCCATTTTTCACTTTCTGTGATATTGAATTTGTACTGTAAATGACGTTCTTGGAAACAGAGCCATCCCAAACTTTGAGGTGGCTGTGTCTTTTTTATTTTAATTTCCCTAAGCTATAGGACCATAAGTGGAAGTGCCCTAGGCTCTGTTGCTTTGTTTTGTAGATGTTTCAGGAAACACCATACACTTCTCCAGAGTGGCTGTTGGCAATTTACATCCCGCCCATCAGCATAACAAGGCTCCCAGTTCTCCATGGCCTGTCCTGCCTTTCTGGATTTTACACATTTTTCAGATGGCCCTTTTGACGGGGGGCAGTGAGACTTCATTGTAGTGCAGATTTCCTTTGCAAGCTTGCTTGGTTGACCAAAAAGTGCGTATGCGTTTTTTCCTGAATATATTCAGGAAAAAGCGCATACGCCCTTTTTGGCCAAGTGCATCATTGTGGACGTTCTGCCTCTTTTCCTATGCTTTACATGCAATTCCAGTCTACCTCCTGAAACCGGTTTCCTGCAATTCTGCCCCACTTTCAAGTCCTCTTGGCAGCCTTACTTCAATATATTTTTGGATGATAATTGTCATTTATAACTCTGCAGGTTTGTGAATTACAGTGGCCCTGAGCTCCTTTCTTCAACTCGCTTTCTTATGAACTGGCCGCAACACCGCAGGATTGCTTCAGGCCCTAGTGTGGTTCCGGCATGGCACGCTGAGCCTTTGGTTAATTCCTCTTCCTGGTGGGAAATGAGAGTTAAATTTGCCCGTCCAGACACCTCCAGCTAGTCTCTCATTGGTTCTCCCTATTCCTGTTCATTTTCCGCAGAAATTGCAAACTGGGCCAAACAGGAGGTTAAAGGCACTGACTCTCCAAGTGGGGAGAGTGTTAGTTAAGCGTCTGGAATGTTGCACCCGAGTACCAGGGGACGAAACCTGACCCATTTGGACACGTTTCCCGATCACACGGTGGATCATACTCTGGGTTCCACATGCATGTTTTAGCTGAAGGAAGAATCCCTTAAACCTGGAGAGTTGAGACCCATGGAATGGGTACCATGCAATATGACTTCAAAGGGTCTGTGTTTGTTCACCGAACCTCACCAATCCTATCACTGCTGCGTTTATGCCGCTGTACACACGCTTGATTCTCTTTCGGAGACATAGAAATCCATAGGTTTTAAGATTCTTACTAGTCAGGTATATTCTTAGGCGTTTAATATGGGGTGTAGAGTCCACTTCGTTGAGCAAGGAGTAGCTCTTGTCTATTACATATTTGGCTTATGGAAAGGTATCTGTGCTAATTTCAATCTCTGGTTTTATGCAGCACCCCAACTCACCTTTCCCCTTAAGCAAGCATAAGTTGGTTTTCTACATTTGAGACCCTGTTCTGTTTTGTAATTCAGTTCCTGGGTAGCCAAGTTTACATTCCGTGTAGTAGTGATATCTTATGATGTTTCTTTTTCTGTGTGACTTATTTCACTTAGAATCATCGTACCTGAATCCACTCATTATGCTGTTATGGGCCTGATGACATAGATTTCATTGCTGAGTAATTTTGCATTGTACGTAAGTACCACAACTTCTTTATCCATTTTTCACCTTCTGTGATATTGAACTTGTACCGTAAACGAGGTTCTTGTAAACAGAGCCGTCCCAAACTTTGGGGTGGCTGTGTCTTTTTGATTTTAATTTCCCTAAGCTATAGGACCATAAGTGGAAGTGCCCTAGGCTCTGTTGCTTTGGTTTTTAGATGTTTCAGGAAACACCATACACTTCTCCAGAGTGGCTGTTGGCAATTTACATCCCGCCCATCAGCATAACAAGGCTCCCAGTTCTCCATGGCCTGTCCTGCCTTTCTGTATTTTACACTTTTTTCAGATGGCCCTTTTGACCGGGGGGCAGTGAGACTTCATTGTAGTGCAGATTTCCTTTGCAAGCTTGCTTGGTTGGCCAAAAAGGGCGTATGCGTTTTTTCCTGAATATATTCAGGAAAATACGCATACGCCCTTTTTGGCCAAGTGCATCATTGTGGACGTTCTGCCTCTTTTCCTATGCTTTACATGCAATTCCAGTCTACCTCCTGAAATCGGTTTCCTGCAATTCTGCCCCGCTTTCAAGTCCTCTTGGCAGCCTTACTTCAATATATTTTTGGACGATAGCTGTCATTTATAACTCTGCAGGTTTGTGAATTACAGTGCCCCTGAGCTCCTTTCTTCAACTCGCTTTCTTGTGAGCTGGCCGCAACACCGCAGCATTGCTTCAGGCCCTAGTGTGGTTCCGGAATGGCACGCTGAGCCTTTGGTTAATTCCTCTTCCTGGTGGGAAATGAGAGTTAAATTTGCCCGTCCAGACACCTCCAGCTAGTCTCTCATTGGTTCTCCCTATTCCTGTTCATTTTCCAAAGAAATTGCAAACTGGGCCAAACAGGAGGTTAAAGGCACTGACTCTCCAAGTGGGGAGAGTGTTAGTAAAGCGTCTGGAATGTTGCACCCGAGTACCAGGGGACGAAAACTGACACATTTGAACACGTTTCCCGATCACACGGTGGATCATACTCTGGGTTCCACATTCATGTTTTAGCTGAAGGAAGAATCCCTTAAACCTGGAGAGTTGAGACCCATGGAATGGGTACCATGCAATATGATTTCAAAGGGTCTGCATTTGTTCACCGAACCTCACCAATCCTATCACTGCTGTGTTTATGCCGCTGTACACATGCTTGATTCTCATTCGGAGACATATAAATCCATAGGTTTTAAGATTCTTACCTGTCAGGTATATTCTTAGGCGTTTAATATGGGTCGTTGAGTCCACTTCGTTGAGCTAGGAGTAGCTCATGTCTATTACATATTTGGCTTATGGAACGGTATCTGTGCTAATTTCAATCTCTGGTTTTATGCAGCACCCCAACTCACCTTTCCTCTTAAGCAAGCATAAGTTGGTTTTCTACATTTGAGACCCTGTTCTGTTTTGTAATTCAGTTCCTTTGTAGCCAAGTTTACATTCCGTGTAGTAGTGATATCTTATGATGTTTCTTTTTCTGTGTGACTTATTTCACTTAGAATCATCGTACCTGAATCCACTCATTATGCTGCTATGGGCCTGATGACATAGGTTTCATTGCTGAGTGATATTGCATTGTACATAAGTACCACAACTTCTTTATCCATTTTTCACTTTCTGTGATATTGAATTTGTACTGTAAACGAGGTTCTTGTAAACAGAGCCGTCCCAAATTTTGGGGTGGCTGTGTCTTTTTGATTTTAATTTCCCTAAGCTATAGGACCATAAGTGGAAGCGCCCTAGGCTCTGTTGCTTTGTTTTTTATATGTTTCAGGAAACACCATACACTTCTCCAGAGTGGCTGTTGACAATTTACATCCCGCCCATCAGCATAACAAGGCTCCCAGTTCTCCATGGCCTGTCCTGCCTTTCTGGATTTTACACTTTTTTCAGATGGCCCTTTTGACCGGGGGGCAGTGAGACTTCATTGTACTGCAGATTTCCTTTGCAAGCTTGCTTGGTTGGCCAAAAAGGGCGTATGCGTTTTTTCCTGAATATATTCAGGAAAAAACGCATACGCCCTTTTTGGCCAAGTGCATCATTGTGGACGTTCTGCCTCTTTTCCTATGCTTTACATGCAATTCCAGTCTACCTCCTGAAATCGGTTTCCTGCAATTCTGCCCCACTTTCAAGTCCTCTTGGCAGCCTTACTTCAATATATTTTTGGACGATAATTGTCATTTATAACTCTGCAGGTTTGTGAATTACAGTGCCCCTGAGCTCCTTTCTTCAACTCGCTTTCTTGTGAGCTGGCCGCAACACCGCAGGATTGCTTCAGGCCCTAGTGTGGTTCCGGCATGGCACGCTGAGTCTTTGGTTAATTCCTCTTCCTGGTGGGAAATGAGAGTTAAATTTGCCCGTCCAGACACCTCCAGCTAGTCTCTCATTGGTTCTCCCTATTCCTGTTCATTTTCTGCAGAAATTGCAAACTGGGCCAAACAGGAGGTTAAAGGCACTGACTCTCCAAGTGGGGAGAGTTTTAGTAAAGCGTCTGGAATGTTGCACCCGAGTACCAGGGGACGAAACCTGAGACACATTTGAACACGTTTCCCAATCACACGGTGGATCATACTCTGGGTTCCACATGGATGTTTTAGCTGAAGGAAGAATCCCTTAAACCTGGAGAGTTGAGACCCATGGAATGGGTACCATGCAATATGACTTCAAAGGTTGTGCATTTGCTCACCGAAAATCACCAATCTTATCACTGCTGCGTTTATGCCGCTGTACACACGCTTGATTCTCTTTCAGAGACATATAAATCCATAGGTTTTAAGATTCTTACTAGTCAGGTATATTCTTAGGCGTTTAATATGGGGTGTTGTGTCCTCTTCGTTGAGCAAGGAGTAGCTCTTGTCTATTACATATATGGATTATGGAACGGTATCTGTGCTAATTTAAATCTCTGGTTTTATGCAGCACCCCAACTCACCTTTCCCCTTAAGCAAGCATAAGTTGGTTTTCTACATTTGAGACCCTGTTCTGTTTTGTAATTCTGTTCCTGTGTAGCCAAGTTTACATTCCGTGTATTAGTGATATCTTATGATGTTTCTTTTTCTGTGTGACTTATCTCACTTAGAATCATCGTACCTGAATCCACTCATTATGCTGCTATGGGCCTGATGACATAGATTTCATTGCTGAGTGATATTGCATTGTACGTAAGTACCACAACTTCTTTATCCATTTTTCACTTTCTGTGATATTGAATTTGTACTGTAAACGAGGTTCTTGTAAACAGAGCCGTCCCAAATTTTGGTGTGGCTGTGTCTTTTTGATTTTAATTTCCCTAAGCTATAGGACCATAAGTGGAAGTGCCCTAGGCTCTGTTGCTTTGTTTTTTAGATGTTTCAGGAAACACCATACACTTCTCCAGAGTGGCTGTTGGTAATTTACATCCCGCCCATCAGCATAACAAAGCTCCCAGTTCTCCATGGCCTGTCCTGCCTTTCTGGATTTTACACTTTTTTCAGATGGCCCTTTTGACCGGGGGGCAGTGAGACTTCATTGTAGTGCAGATTTCGTTTGCAAGCTTGCTTGGTTGGCCAAAAAGGGCGTATGCGTTTTTTCCTGAATATATTCAGGAAAAAACGCATACGCCCTTTTTGGCCAAGTGCATCATTGTGGACGTTCTGCCTCTTTTCCTATGCTTTACATGCAATTCCAGTCTACCTCCTGAAATCGGTTTCCTGCAATTCTGCCCCACTTTCAAGTCCTCTTGGCAGCCTTACTTCAATATATTTTTGGACGATAATTGTCATTTATAACTCTGCAGGTTTGTGAATTACAGTGCCCCTGAGCTCCTTTCTTCAACTCGCTTTCTTGTGAGCTGGCCGCAACACCGCAGCATTGCTTCAGGCCCTAGTGTGGTTCCGGAATGGCACGCTGAGCCTTTGGTTAATTCCTCTTCCTGGTGGGAAATGAGAGTTAAATTTGCCCGTCCAGACACCTCCAGCTAGTCTCTCATTGGTTCTCCCTATTCCTGTTCATTTTCCGCAGAAATTGCAAACTGGGCCAAACAGGAGGTTAAAGGCAGTGACTCTCCAAGTGGGGAGAGTGTTAGTAAAGCGTCTGGAATGTTGCACCCGAGTACCAGGGGACGAAACCTGACCCATTTGGACACGTTTCCCGATCACACGGTGGATCATACTATGGGTTCCACATGCATGTTTTAGCTGAAGGAAGAATCCCTTAAACCTGGAGAGTTGAGACCCATGGAATGGGTACCATGCAATATGACTTCAAAGGGTCTGTGTTTGTTCACCGAACCTCAACAATCCTATCACTGCTGCATTTATGCCGCTGTACACATGCTTGATTCTCTTTCGGAGACATAGAAATCCATAGGTTTTAAGATTCTTACTAGTCAGGTATATTCTTAGGCGTTTAATATGGGGTGTAGAGTCCACTTCGTTGAGCAAGGAGTAGCTCTTGTCTATTACATATTTGGCTTATGGAATGGTATCTGTGCTAATTTCAATCTCTGGTTTTATGCAGCACCCCAACTCACCTTTCCCCTTAAGCAAGCATAAGTTGGTTTTCTACATTTGAGACCCTGTTCTGTTTTGTAATTCAGTTCCTGTGTAGCCAAGTTTACATTCCGTGTAGTAGTGATATCTTATGATGTTTCTTTTTCTGTGTGACTTATCTTACTTAGAATCATCGTACCTGAATCCACTCATTATGCTGTTACGGGCCTGATGACATACATTTCATTGCTGAGTGATAATGCATTGTACGTAAGTACCACAACTTCTTTATCCATTTTTCACTTTCTGTGATATTGAATTTCTACTGTAAACGAGGTTCTTGTAAACAGAGCCGTCCCAAACTTTGGGGTGGCTGTGTCTTGTTGATTTTAATTTCCCTAAGCTAAAGGACCATAAGTGGAAGTGCCCTAGGCTCCGTTGCTTTGTTTTTTAGATGTTTCAGGAAACACCATACACTTCTCCAGAGTGGCTGTTGGCAATTTACATCCCGCCCATCAGCATAACAAGGCTCCCAGTTCTCCATGGCCTGTCCTGCCTTTCTGGATTTTACACTTTTTTCAGATGGCCCTTTTGACCGGGGGGCAGTGAGACTTCATTGTAGTGCACATTTCCTTTGCAAGCTTGCTTGGTTGGCCAAAAAGGGCGTATGCGTTTTTTCCTGAATATATTCAGGAAAAAACGCATACGCCCTTTTTGGCCAAGTGCATCATTGTGGACGTTCTGCCTCTTTTCCTATGCTTTACATGCAATTCCAGTCTACCTCCTGAAACCGGTTTCCTGCAATTCTGCCCCGCTTTCAAGTCCTCTTGGCAGCCTTACTTCAATATATTTTTGGACGATAGCTGTCATTTATAACTCTGCACGTTTGTGAATTACAGTGCCCCTGAGCTCCTTTCTTCAACTCGCTTTCTTGTGAGCTGGCCGCAACACCGCAGGATTGCTTCAGGCCCTAGTGTGGTTCCGGAATGGCATGCTGAGCCTTTGTTTAATTCCTCTTCCTGGTGGGAAATGAGAGTTAAATTTGCCCGTCCAGACACCTCCAGCTAGTCTCTCATTGGTTCTCCCTATTCCTGTTCATTTTCCGCAGAAATTGCAAACTGGGCCAAACAGGAGGTTAAAGGCACTGACTCTCCAAGTGGGGAGAGTGTTAGTAAAGCGTCTGGAATGTTGCACCCGAGTACCAGGGGACGAAACCTGAGACACATTTGAACACATTTCCCGATCACACGGTGGATCATACTCTGGGTTCCAAATGCATGTTTTAGCTGAAGGAAGAATCCCTTAAACCTGGAGAGTTGAGACCCATGGAATGGGTACCATGCAATATGACTTCAAAGGGTCTGCATTTGCTCACCGAACCTCACCAATCCTATCACTGCTGCGTTTATGCTGCTGTACACACGCTTGATTCTCTTTCGGAGACATAGAAATCCATAGGTTTTAAGATTCTTCCTAGTCAGGTATATTCTTAGGCGTTTAATATGGGGTGTTGATTCCACTTGGTTGAGAAAGGAGTAGCTCTTGTCTATTACATATTTGGCTTATGGAACAGTATCTGTGCTAATTTCAATCTCTGGTTTTATGCAGCACCCCAACACACCTTTCCCCTTAAGAAAGCATAAGTTGGTTTTCTACATTTGAGACCCTGTTCTGTTTTGTAATTCTGTTCCTGTGTAGCCAAGTTTACATTCCGTGTAGTAGTGATATCTTATGATGTTTCTTTTTCTGTGTGACTTATTTCACTTAGAATCATCGTACCTGAATCCACTCATTATGCTGCTATGGGCCTGATGACATAGATTTCATTGCAGAGTGATATTGCATTGTACGTACCTACCACAAGTTCTTTATCCATTTTTCACTTTCTGTGATATTGAACTCGAACTGTAAACGAGGTTCTTGTAAACAGAGCTGTCCCAAACTTTGGGGTGACTGTGTCTTTTTGATTTTAATTTCCCTAAGCTATAGGACCATAAGTGGAAGTGCCCTAGGCTCTGTTGCTTTGTTTTGTAGATGTTTCAGGAAACACCATACACTTCTCCAGAGTGGCTGTTGGCAATTTACATCCCGCCCATCAGCATAACAAGGCTCCCAGTTCTCCATGGCCTGTCCTGCCTTTCTGGATTTTACACTTTTTTCAGATGGCCCTTTTGACCGGGGGGCAGTGAGACTTCATTGTACTGCAGATTTCCTTTGCAAGCTTGCTTGGTTGGCCAAAAAGGGCGTATGCGTTTTTTCCTGAATATATTCAGGAAAAAACGCATACGCCCTTTTTGGCCAAGTGCATCATTGTGGACGTTCTGCCTCTTTTCCTATGCTTTACATGCAATTCCAGTCTACCTCCTGAAATCGGTTTCCTGCAATTCTGCCCCGCTTTCAAGTCCTCTTGGCAGCCTTACTTCAATATATTTTTGGACGATAGCTGTCATTTTTAACTCTGCAGGTTTGTGTATTACAGTGCCACTGAGCTGCTTTCTTCAACTCGCTTTCTTGTGAGCTGGCCGCAACACCGCAGTATTGCTTCAGGCCCTAGTGTGGTTCCGGCATGGCACGCTGAGCCTTTGGTTAATTCCTCTTCCTGGTGGTAAATGAGAGTTAAATTTGCCCGTCCAGACACCTCCAGATAGTCTCTCATTGGTTCTCCCTATTCCTGTTCATCTTCCGCAGAAAATGCAAACTGGGCCAAACAGGAGGTTAAAGGCACTGAATCTCCAAGTGGGGAGAGTGTTAGTAAAGCGTCTGGAATGTTGCACCCGAGTACGAGGAGATGAAACCTGAGACACATTTCAACACGTTTCCCGATCACACGGTGGATCATACTCTGGGTTCCACATGCATGTTTTAGCTGAAGGAAGAATCCCTTAAACCTGGAGAGTTGAGACCCATGGAATGGGTACCATGCAATATGACTTCAAAGGTTCTGCATTGGCTCACCGAACCTCACCAATCCTATCACTGCTGCGCTTATGCCACTGTACACACGCTTGATTCCCTTTCGGAGACATATAAATCCATAGGTATTAAGATTCTTACTAGTCAGGTATATTCCTAGACGTTTAATATGGGGTGTTGAGTCCTCTTCGTTGAGCAAGGAGTAGCTCTTGTCTATTACATATTTGGCTTATGGAATGGTATCTGTGCTAATTTCAATCTCTGGTTTTATGCAGCACCCCAATTCACCTTTCCCCTTAAGCAAGCATAAGTTGGTTTTCTACATTTGAGACCCTGTTCTGTTTTGTATTTCAGTTCCTGGGTAGCCAAGTTTACATTCCGTGTAGTAGGGATATCTTATGATGTTTCTTTTTCTGTGTGACTTATTTCACTTAGAATCATCGTACCTGAATCCACTCATTATGCTGCTACGGGCCTGATGATATAGATTTCATTGCTGAGTGATATTGCATTGTACGTAAGTACCACAAATTCTTTATCCATTTTTCAGCTTCTGTGATATTGAATTTGTACCGTAAATGAGGTTCTTGTAAACAGAGCCGTCCCAAACTTTGGGGTGGCTGTGTCTTTTTGATTTTAATTTCCCTAAGCTATAGGACCATAAGTGGAAGTGCCCTAGGCTCTGTTGCTTTGTTTTTTAGATGTTTCAGGAAACACCATACACTTCTCCAGAGTGGCTGTTGGCAATTTACATCCCGCCCATCAGCATAACAAGGCTCCCAGTTCTCCATGGCCTGTCCGGCCTTTCTGGATTTTACACTTTTTTCAGATGGCCCTTTTGACTGGGGGGCAGTGAGACTTCATTGTAGTGCAGATTTCCTTTGCAAGCTTGCTTGGTTGGCCAAAAAGGGCGTATGCGTTTTTTCCTGAATATATTCAGGAAAAAACGCATACGCCCTTTTTGGCCAAGTGCATCATTGTGGACATTCTGTCGCTTTTCCTATGTTTTACATGCAATTCCAGTCTACCTCCTGAAATCGGATTCCTGCAATTCTGCCCCGCTTTCGAGTCCTCTTGGCAGCCTTACTTCAATATATTTTTGGACGATAGCTGTCATTTTTAACTCTGCAGGTTTGTGAATTACAGTGCCCCTGAGCTCCTTTCTTCAACTCGCTTTCTTGTGAGCTGGCCGCAACACCGCAGGATTGCTTCAGGCCCTAGTGTGGTTCCGGCATGGCACGCTGAGCCTTTGGTTAATTCCTCTTCCTGGTGGGAAATGAGAGTTAAATTTGCCCGTCCAGACACCTCCAGCTAGTCTCTCATTGGTTCTCCCTATTCCTGTTCATTTTCCGCAGAAATGGCAAACTGGGCCAAACAGGAGGTTAAAGGCACTGACTCTCCAAGTGGGGATAGTGTTAGTAAAGCGTCTGGAATGTTGCACCCGAGTACCAGGGGACGAAACCTGAGACACATTTGAACACGTTTCCCGATCACACGGTGGATCATACTCTGGGTTCCACATGCATGTTTTAGCTGAAGGAAGAATCCCTTAAACCTGGAGAGTTGAGACCCATGGAATGGGTACCATGCAATATGACTTCAAAGGGTCTGCATTGGCTCACCGAACCTCACCAATCCTATCACTGCTGCGTTTATGCCGCTGTACACACGCTTGATTCTCTTTCGGAGACATAGAAATCCATAGGTTTTAAGATTTTTACTAGGCAGGTATATTCTTAGGCGTTTAATATGGGGTGTTGATTCCACTTGGTTGAGCAAGGAGTAGCTCTTGTCTATTACATATTTGGCTTATGGAACGGTATCTGTGCTAATTTCAATCTCTGGTTTTATGCAGCACCCCAACTCACCTTTCTCCTTAAGCAAGCATAATTTGGTTTTCTACATTTGAGACCCTGTTCTGTTTTGTAATTCAGTTCCTGGGTAGCCAAGATTACATTCCATGTAGTAGTGATAACTTATGATGTTTCTTTTTCTGTGTGACTTATTTCACTTAGAATCATCGTACCTGAATCCACTCATTATGCTGCTACGGGCCTGATGACATAGATTTCATTGCTGAGTGATATTGCCTTGTACGTAAGTACCACAACTTCTTTATCCTTTTTTCACTTTCTGTGATATTGAATTTGTACTGTAAATGAGGTTCTTGTAAACAGAGCCGTCCCAAACTTCGGGGTGGCTGTGTCTTGTTGATTTTAATTTCCCTAAGCTATAGGACCATAATTGGAAGTGCCCTGGGCTCTTGCTTTGTTTTTTAGATGTTTCAGGAAACACCATACACTTCTCCAGAGTGGCTGTTGGCAATTTATATCCCGCCCATCAGCATAACAAGGCTCCCAATTCTCCATGGCATGTCCTGCCTTTCTGGATTTTACACTTTTTTCAGATGGCCCTTTTGACTAGGTGGCAGTGAGAATTCATTGCAGTGCAGATTTCCTTTGCAAGCTTGCTTGGTTGGCCAAAAAGGGCGTATGCGTTTTTTCCTGAATATATTCAGGAAAAAACGCATACGCCCTTTTTGGCCAAGTGCATCAGTGTGGACGTTCTGCCTCTTTTCCTATGCTTTACATGCAATTCCAGTCTACCTCCTGAAATCGGATTCCTGCAATTCTGCCCCCCTTTCGAGTCCTCTTGGCAGCCTTACTTCAATATATTTTTGGACGATAGCTGTCATTTATAACTCTGCAGGTTTGTGAATTACAGTGCCCCTGAGCTCCTTTCTTCAACTCGCTTTCTTGTGAGCTGGCCGCAACACCGCAGGATTGCTTCAGGCCCTAGTGTGGTTCCCGCATGGCACACTGAGCCTCTGGTTAATTCCTCCTCCTGGTGGGAAATGAGAGTTAAATTTGCCCGTCCAGACACCTCCAGCTAGTCTCTCATTGGTTCTCCCTATTCCTGTTCATTTTCCGCAGAAATTGCAAACTGGGCCAAACAGGATGTTAAAGGCACTGACTCTCCAAGTAGGGAGAGTGTTAGTAAAGCGTCTGGAATGTTGTCCCTGAGTACCAGGGGACGAAAACTGAGACACATTTGAACACGTTTCCCGATCACACGGTGGATCATACTCTGGGTTCCACATGCATGTTTTAGCTGAAGGAAGAATCCCTTAAACCTGGAGAGTTGAGACCCATGGAATGGGTACCATGCAATATGACTTCAAAGGGTCTGCATTGGCTCACCGAACCTCACCAATCCTATCACTGCTGCGTTTATGCCGCTGTACACACTCTTGATTCTCTTTTGGAGACATATAAATCCATAGGTTTTAAGATTCTTACTAGTCATGTATATTCTTAGACGTTTAATATCGGGTGTTGAGTCCACTTCGTTGAGCAAGGAGTAGCTCTTGTCTATTACATATTTGGCTTATGGAATTGTATCTGTGCTAAATTCAATCTCTGGTTTTATGCAGCACGCCAACTCACCTTTCCCCTTAAGCAAGCATAAGTTGGTTTTCTACATTTGAGACCCTGTTCTGTTTTGTAATTCAGTTCCTGTGTAGCCAAGATTACATTCCGTGTAGTAGTGATATCTTATGATGTTTCTTTTTCTGTGTGACTTATTTCACTTAGAATCATCGTACCTGAATCCACTCATTATGCTGCTACGGGCCTGATGACATAGATTTCATTGCTGAGTGATATTGCCTTGTACGTAAGTACCATAACTTCTTTATCCATTTTTCGCTTTCTGTGATATTGAACTTGTACCGTAAACGAGGTTCTTGTAAACACAGCTGTCCCAAACTTTGGGGTGGCTGTGTCTTTTTTATTTTAATTTTCCTAAGCTATAGGACCATAAGTGGAATTGCCCTAGGCTCTGTTGCTTTGTTTTTTAGATGTTTCAGGAAACACCATACACTTCTCCAGAGTGGCTGTTGGCAATTTACATCCCGCCCACCAGCATAACAAGTCTCCCAGTTGTCCATGGCCTGTCCTGACTTTCTGGATTTTACACTTTTTTCAGATGGCCCTTTTGACCGGGGGGCAGTGAGACTTCATTGTAGTGCAGATTTCCTTTGCAAGCTTGCTTGGTTGGCCAAAAAGGGCGTATGCGTTTTTTCCTGAATATACTCAGGAAAAAATGCATACGCCCTTTTTGGCCAAGTGCATCATTGTGGACGTTCTGCCTCTTTTCCTATGCTTTACATGCAATTCCAGTCTACCTCCTGAAATCGGTTTCCTGCAATTCTGCCCCACTTTCAAGTCCTCTTGGCAGCCTTACTTCAATATATTTTTGGACGATAGCTGTTATTTATAACTCTGCAGGTTTGTGAATTACAGTGCCCCTGAGCTCCTTTCTTCAACTCGCTTTCTTGTGAGCTGGCCGCAACACCGCAGCATTGCTTCAGGCCCTAGTGTGGTTCCGGCATGGCACGCTGAGCCTTTGGTTAATTCCTCTTCCTGGTGGGAAATGAGAGTTAAATTTGCCCGTCCAGACACCTCCAGCTAGTCTCTCATTGGTTCTCCCTATTACTGTTCATTTTCCGCAGAAATTGCAAACTGGGCCAAACAGGAGGTTAAAGGCACTGACTCTCCAAGTGGGGATAGTGTTAGTAAAGCGTCTGGAATGTTGCACCCGAGTACCAGGGGACGAAACCTGAGACACATTTGAACACGTTTCCCGATCACACGGTGGATCATACTCTGGGTTCCACATGCATGTTTTAGCTGAAGGAAGAATCCCTTAAACCTGGAGAGTTGAGACCCATGGAATGGGTACCATGCAATATGACTTCAAAGGGTCTGCATTTGCTCACCGAACCTCACCAATCCTATCACTGCTGCGTTTATGCCGCTGTACACACGCTTGATTCTCTTTCGGAGACATAGAAATCCATAGGTTTTAAGATTTTTACTAGGCAGGTATATTCTTAGGCGTTTAATATGGGGTGTTGATTCCACTTGGTTGAGCAAGGAGTAGCTCTTGTCTATTACATATTTGGCTTATGGAACGGTATCTGTGCTAATTTCAATCTCTGGTTTTATGCAGCACCCCAACTCACCTTTCTCCTTAAGCAAGCATAATTTGGTTTTCTACATTTGAGACCCTGTTCTGTTTTGTAATTCAGTTCCTGGGTAGCCAAGATTACATTCCATGTAGTAGTGATAACTTATGATGTTTCTTTTTCTGTGTGACTTATTTCACTTAGAATCATCGTACCTGAATCCACTCATTATGCTGCTACGGGCCTGATGACATAGATTTCATTGCTGAGTGATATTGCCTTGTACGTAAGTACCACAACTTCTTTATCCTTTTTTCACTTTCTGTGATATTGAATTTGTACTGTAAATGAGGTTCTTGTAAACAGAGCCGTCCCAAACTTCGGGGTGGCTGTGTCTTGTTGATTTTAATTTCCCTAAGCTATAGGACCATAATTGGAAGTGCCCTGGGCTCTTGCTTTGTTTTTTAGATGTTTCAGGAAACACCATACACTTCTCCAGAGTGGCTGTTGGCAATTTATATCCCGCCCATCAGCATAACAAGGCTCCCAATTCTCCATGGCATGTCCTGCCTTTCTGGATTTTACACTTTTTTCAGATGGCCCTTTTGACTAGGTGGCAGTGAGAATTCATTGCAGTGCAGATTTCCTTTGCAAGCTTGCTTGGTTGGCCAAAAAGGGCGTATGCGTTTTTTCCTGAATATATTCAGGAAAAAACGCATACGCCCTTTTTGGCCAAGTGCATCAGTGTGGACGTTCTGCCTCTTTTCCTATGCTTTACATGCAATTCCAGTCTACCTCCTGAAATCGGATTCCTGCAATTCTGCCCCCCTTTCGAGTCCTCTTGGCAGCCTTACTTCAATATATTTTTGGACGATAGCTGTCATTTATAACTCTGCAGGTTTGTGAATTACAGTGCCCCTGAGCTCCTTTCTTCAACTCGCTTTCTTGTGAGCTGGCCGCAACACCGCAGGATTGCTTCAGGCCCTAGTGTGGTTCCCGCATGGCACACTGAGCCTCTGGTTAATTCCTCCTCCTGGTGGGAAATGAGAGTTAAATTTGCCCGTCCAGACACCTCCAGCTAGTCTCTCATTGGTTCTCCCTATTCCTGTTCATTTTCCGCAGAAATTGCAAACTGGGCCAAACAGGATGTTAAAGGCACTGACTCTCCAAGTAGGGAGAGTGTTAGTAAAGCGTCTGGAATGTTGCCCCTGAGTACCAGGGGACGAAAACTGAGACACATTTGAACACGTTTCCCGATCACACGGTGGATCATACTCTGGGTTCCACATGCATGTTTTAGCTGAAGGAAGAATCCCTTAAACCTGGAGAGTTGAGACCCATGGAATGGGTACCATGCAATATGACTTCAAAGGGTCTGCATTGGCTCACCGAACCTCACCAATCCTATCACTGCTGCGTTTATGCCGCTGTACACACTCTTGATTCTCTTTTGGAGACATATAAATCCATAGGTTTTAAGATTCTTACTAGTCATGTATATTCTTAGACGTTTAATATCGGGTGTTGAGTCCACTTCGTTGAGCAAGGAGTAGCTCTTGTCTATTACATATTTGGCTTATGGAATTGTATCTGTGCTAAATTCAATCTCTGGTTTTATGCAGCACGCCAACTCACCTTTCCCCTTAAGCAAGCATAAGTTGGTTTTCTACATTTGAGACCCTGTTCTGTTTTGTAATTCAGTTCCTGTGTAGCCAAGATTACATTCCGTGTAGTAGTGATATCTTATGATGTTTCTTTTTCTGTGTGACTTATTTCACTTAGAATCATCGTACCTGAATCCACTCATTATGCTGCTACGGGCCTGATGACATAGATTTCATTGCTGAGTGATATTGCCTTGTACGTAAGTACCATAACTTCTTTATCCATTTTTCGCTTTCTGTGATATTGAACTTGTACCGTAAACGAGGTTCTTGTAAACACAGCTGTCCCAAACTTTGGGGTGGCTGTGTCTTTTTTATTTTAATTTCCCTAAGCTATAGGACCATAAGTGGAATTGCCCTAGGCTCTGTTGCTTTGTTTTTTAGATGTTTCAGGAAACACCATACACTTCTCCAGAGTGGCTGTTGGCAATTTACATCCCGCCCACCAGCATAACAAGTCTCCCAGTTGTCCATGGCCTGTCCTGACTTTCTGGATTTTACACTTTTTTCAGATGGCCCTTTTGACCGGGGGGCAGTGAGACTTCATTGTAGTGCAGATTTCCTTTGCAAGCTTGCTTGGTTGGCCAAAAAGGGCGTATGCGTTTTTTCCTGAATATACTCAGGAAAAAATGCATACGCCCTTTTTGGCCAAGTGCATCATTGTGGACGTTCTGCCTCTTTTCCTATGCTTTACATGCAATTCCAGTCTACCTCCTGAAATCGGTTTCCTGCAATTCTGCCCCACTTTCAAGTCCTCTTGGCAGCCTTACTTCAATATATTTTTGGACGATAGCTGTTATTTATAACTCTGCAGGTTTGTGAATTACAGTGCCCCTGAGCTCCTTTCTTCAACTCGCTTTCTTGTGAGCTGGCCGCAACACCGCATCATTGCTTCAGGCCCTAGTGTGGTTCCGGCATGGCACGCTGAGCCTTTGGTTAATTCCTCTTCCTGGTGGGAAATGAGAGTTAAATTTGACCGTCCAGACACCTCCAGCTAGTCTCTCATTGGTTCTCCCTATTACTGTTCATTTTCCGCAGAAATTGCAAACTGGGCCAAACAGGAGGTTAAAGGCACTGACTCTCCAAGTGGGGAGAGTGTTAGTAAAGCGTCTGGAATGTTGCACCCGAGTACCAGGGGACGAAACCTGAGACACATTTGAACACGTTTCCCGATCACACGGTGGATCATACTCTGGGTTCCACATGCATGTTTTAGCTGAAGGAAGAATCCCTTAAACCTGGAGAGTTGAGACCCATGGAATGGGTACCATGCAATATGACTTCAAAGGGTCTGCATTTGCTCACCGAACCTCACCAATCCTATCACTGCTGCGTTTATGCCGCTGTACACACGCTTGATTCTCTTTCGGAGACATAGAAATCCATAGGTTTTAAGATTTTTACTAGGCAGGTATATTCTTAGGCGTTTAATATGGGGTGTTGATTCCACTTGGTTGAGCAAGGAGTAGCTCTTGTCTATTACATATTTGGCTTATGGAACGGTATCTGTGCTAATTTCAATCTCTGGTTTTATGCAGCACCCCAACTCACCTTTCTCCTTAAGCAAGCATAATTTGGTTTTCTACATTTGAGACCCTGTTCTGTTTTGTAATTCAGTTCCTGGGTAGCCAAGATTACATTCCATGTAGTAGTGATAACTTATGATGTTTCTTTTTCTGTGTGACTTATTTCACTTAGAATCATCGTACCTGAATCCACTCATTATGCTGCTACGGGCCTGATGACATAGATTTCATTGCTGAGTGATATTGCCTTGTACGTAAGTACCACAACTTCTTTATCCTTTTTTCACTTTCTGTGATATTGAATTTGTACTGTAAATGAGGTTCTTGTAAACAGAGCCGTCCCAAACTTTGGGGTGGCTGTGTCTTGTTGATTTTAATTTCCCTAAGCTATAGGACCATAATTGGAAGTGCCCTGGGCTCTTGCTTTGTTTTTTAGATGTTTCAGGAAACACCATACACTTCTCCAGAGTGGCTGTTGGCAATTTATATCCCGCCCATCAGCATAACAAGGCTCCCAATTCTCCATGGCATGTCCTGCCTTTCTGGATTTTACACTTTTTTCAGATGGCCCTTTTGACTAGGTGGCAGTGAGACTTCATTGCAGTGCAGATTTCCTTTGCAAGCTTGCTTGGTTGGCCAAAAAGGGCGTATGCGTTTTTTCCTGAATATATTCAGGAAAAAACGCATACGCCCTTTTTGGCCAAGTGCATCAGTGTGGACGTTCTGCCTCTTTTCCTATGCTTTACATGCAATTCCAGTCTACCTCCTGAAATCGGATTCCTGCAATTCTGCCCCGCTTTCGAGTCCCCTTGGCAGCCTTACTTCAATATATTTTTGGACGATAGCTGTCATTTATAACTCTGCAGGTTTGTGAATTACAGTGCCCCTGAGCTCCTTTCTTCAACTCGCTTTCTTGTGAGCTGGCCGCAACACCGCAGGATTGCTTCAGGCCCTAGTGTGGTTCCCGCATGGCACGCTGAGCCTCTGGTTAATTCCTCCTCCTGGTGGGAAATGAGAGTTAAATTTGCCCGTCCAGACACCTCCAGCTAGTCTCTCATTGGTTCTCCCTATTCCTGTTCATTTTCCGCAGAAATTGCAAACTGGGCCAAACAGGAGGTTAAAGGCACTGACTCTCCAATTAGGGAGAGTGTTAGTAAAGCGTCTGGAATGTTGCCCCTGAGTACCAGGGGACGAAAACTGAGACACATTTGAACACGTTTCCCGATCACACGGTGGATCATACTCTGGGTTCCACATGCATGTTTTAGCTGAAGGAAGAATCCCGTAAACCTGGAGAGTTGAGACCCATGGAATGGGTACCATGCAATATGACTTCAAAGGGTCTGCATTGGCTCACCGAACCTCACCAATCCTATCACTGCTGCGTTTATGCCGCTGTACACACTCTTGATTCTCTTTTGGAGACATATAAATCCATAGGTTTTAAGATTCTTACTAGTCATGTATATTCTTAGACGTTTAATATCGGGTGTTGAGTCCACTTCGTTGAGCAAGGAGTAGCTCTTGTCTATTACATATTTGGCTTATGGAATTGTATCTGTGCTAAATTCAATCTCTGGTTTTATGCAGCACCCCAACTCACCTTTCTCCTTAAGCAAGCATAAGTTGGTTTTCTACATTTGAGAACCTGTTCTGTTTTGTAATTCAGTTCCTGGGTAGCCAAGATTACATTCCGTGTAGTAGTGATAACTTATGATGTTTCTTTTTCTGTGTGACTTATCTCACTTAGAATCATCGTACCTGAATCCACTCATTATGCTGCTATGGGCCTGATGACATAGATTTCATTGCTGAGTGATATTGCATTGTACGTAAGTACCACAACTTCTTTATCCATTTTTCACTTTCTGTGATATTGAACTTGTACCGTAAACGAGGTTCTTGTAAACAGAGCCGTCCCAAACTTTCGGGTGGCTGTGTCTTTTTGATTTTAATTTCCCTAAGCTATAGGACCATAAGTGGAAATGCCCTAGGCTCTGTTGCTTTGGTTTTTAGATGTTTCAGGAAACACCATACACTTCTCCAGAGTGGCTGTTGGCAATTTACATCCCGCCCATCAGCATAACAAGGCTCCCAGTTCTCCATGGGCTGTCCTGCCTTTCTGGATTTTACACTTTTTTCAGATGGCCCTTTTGACCGGGGGGGCAGTGAGACTTCATTGTAGTGCAGATTTCCTTTGCAAGCTTGCTTGGTTGGCCCAAAAGGGCGTATGCATTTTTTCCTGAGTATATTCAGGAAAAAACGCATACGCCCTTTTTGGCCAAGTGCATCATTGTGGACGTTCTGCCTCTTTTCCTATGCTTTACATGCAATTCCAGTCTACCTCCTGAAATCGGTTTCCTGCAATTCTGCCCCGCTTTCAAGTCCTCTTGGCAGCCATACTTCAATATATTTTTGGACTATAGCTGTCATTTATAACTCTGCAGGTTTGTGAATTACAGTGCCCCTGAGCTCCTTTCTTCAACTCGCTTTCTTGTGAGCTGGCCGCAACACCGCAGCATTGCTTCAGGCCCTAGTGTGGTTCCGGCATGGCACGCTGAGCCTTTGGTTAATTCCTCTTCCTGGTGGGAAATGAGAGTTAAATTTGCCCGTCCAGACACCTCCAGCTAGTCTCTCATTGGTTCTCCCTATTCCTGTTCATTTTCCAAAGAAATTGCAAACTGGGCCAAACAGGAGGTTAAAGGCACTGACTCTCCAAGTGGGGAGAGTGTTAGTAAAGCGTCTGGAATGTTGCACCCGAGTACCAGGGTACGAAAACTGACACATTTGAACACGTTTCCCGATCACACGGTGGATCATACTCTGGGTTCCATATTCATGTTTTAGCTGAAGGAAGAATCCCTTAAACCTGGAGAGTTGAGACCCATGGAATGGGTACCATGCAGTATGATTTCAAAGGGTCTGCATTTGTTCACCGAACCTCACCAATCCTATCACTGCTGTGTTTATGCTGCTGTACACATGCTTGATTCTCATTCGGAGACATATAAATCCATAGGTTTTAAGATTCTTACCTGTCAGGTATATTCTTAGGCGTTTAATATGGGGCGTTGAGTCCACTTCGTTGAGCTAGGAGTAGCTCATGTCTATTACATATTTGGCTTATGGAACGGTATCTGTGCTAATTTCAATCTCTGGTTTTATGCAGCACCCCAACTCACCTTTCCCCTTAAGCAAGCATAAGTTGGTTTTCTACATTTGAGACCCTGTTCTGTTTTGTAATTCAGTTCCTTTGTAGCCAAGTTTACATTCCGTGTAGTAGTGATATCTTATGATGTTTCTTTTTCTGTGTGACATATTTCACTTAGAATCATCGTACCTGAATCCACTCATTATGCTGCTACGGGCCTGATGACATAGATTTCATTGCTGAGTGATATTGCATTGTACATAAGTACCACAAATGCTTTATCCATTTTTCACTTTCTGTGATATTGAATTTGTACTGTAAACGAGGTTCTTGTAAACAGAGCCGTCCCAAATTTTGGGGTGGCTGTGTCTTTTTGATTTTAATTTCCCTAAGCTATAGGACCATAAGTGGAAGCGCCCTAGGCTCTGTTGCTTTGTTTTTTATATGTTTCAGGAAACACCATACACTTCTCCAGAGTGGCTGTTGACAATTTACATCCCGCCCATCAGCATAACAAGGCTCCCAGTTCTCCATGGCCTGTCCTGCCTTTTTGGATTTTACACTTTTTTCCGATGGCCCTTTTGACCGGGGGGCAGTGAGACTTCATTGTAGTGCAGATTTCGTTTGCTAGCTTGCTTGGTTGGCCAAAAAGGGCGTATGCGTTTTTTCCTGAATATATTCAGGAAAAAACGCATACGCCCTTTTTGGCCAAGTGCATCATTGTGGACGTTCTGCCTCTTTTCCTATGCTTTACATGCAATTCCAGTCTACCTCCTGAAATCGGTTTCCTGCAATTCTGCCCCACTTTCAAGTCCTCTTGGCAGCCTTACTTCAATATATTTTTGGACGATAATTGTCATTTATAACTCTGCAGGTTTGTGAATTACAGTGCCCCTGAGCTCCTTTCTTCAACTCGCTTTCTTGTGAGCTGGCCGCAACACCACAGGATTGCTTCAGGCCCTAGTGTGGTTCCGACATGGCACGCTGAGCCTTTGGTTAATTCCTCTTCCTGGTGGGAAATGAGAGTTAAATTTGCCCGTCCAGACACCTCCAGCTAGTCTCTCATTGGTTCTCCCTATTCCTGTTCATTTTCCGCAGAAATTGCAAACTGGGCCAAACAGGAGGTTAAAGGCACTGACTCTCCAAGTGGGCAGAGTTTTAGTAAAGCGTCTGGAATGTTGCACCCGAGTACCAGGGGACGAAAGCTGAGACACATTTGAACACGTTTCCCAATCACACGGTGGATCATACTCTGGGTTCCACATGCATGTTTTAGCTGAAGGAAGAATCCCTTAAACCTGGAGAGTTGAGACCCATGGAATGGGTAACATGCAATATGACTTCAAAGGTTGTGCATTTGCTCACCGAAAATCACCAATCTTATCACTGCTGCGTTTATGCCACTGTACACACGCTTGATTCTCTTTCAGAGACATAGAAATCCATAGGTTTTAAGATTCTTACTAGTCAGGTATATTCTTAGGCGTTTAATATGGGGTGTAGAGTCCACTTCGTTGAGCAAGGAGTAGCTCTTGTCTATTACATATTTGGCTTATGGAATGGTATCTGTGCTAATTTCAATCTCTGGTTTTATGCAGCACCCCAACTCACCTTTCCCCTTAAGCAAGCATAAGTTGGTTTTCTACATTTGAGACCCTGTTCTGTTTTGTAATTCAGTTCCTGGGTAGCTAAGTTTACATTCCGTGTAGTAGTGATATCTTATGATGTTTCTTTTTCTGTGTAACTTATTTCACTTAGAATCATCGTACCTGAATCCACTCATTATGCTGCTATGGGCCTGATGACATAGATTTCATTGCTGAGTAATTTTGCATTGTACGTAAGTACCACAACTTCTTTATCCATTTTTCACTTTCTGTGATATTGAACTTGTACCGTAAACGAGATTCTTGTAAACAGAGCCGGCCCAAACTTTGGGGTGGCTGTGTCTTTTTGATTTTAATTTCCCTAAGCTATAGGACCATAAGTGGAAGTGCCCTAGGCTCTGTTGCTTTGTTTTTTAGATGTTTCAGGAAACACCATACACTTCTCCAGAGTGGCTGTTGGCAATTTACATCCCGCCCATCAGCATAACAAGGCTCCCAGTTCTCCATGGCCTGTCCTGCCTTTTTGGATTTTATACATTTTTCAGATGGCCCTTTTGACCGGGGAGCAGTGAGACTTCATTGTAGTGCAGATTTCCTTTGCAAGCTTGCTTGGTTGGCCAAAAAGGGCGTATGCGTTTTTTCCTGAATATATTCAGGAAAAAACGCATACGCCCTTTTTGGCCAAGTGCATCATTGTGGACGTTCTGCCTCTTTTCCTATGCTTTACATGCAATTCCAGTCTACCTCCTGAAATCGGTTTCCTGCAATTCTGCCCCGCTTTCAAGTCCTCTTGGCAGCCTTAGTTCAATAGATTTTTGGACGATAGCTGTCATTTATAACTCTGCAGGTTTGTGAATTACAGTGCCCCTGAGCTCCTTTCTTCAACTCGCTTTCTTGTGAGCTGGCCGCAACACCGCAGCATTGCTTCAGGCCCTAGTGTGGTTCCAGCACGGCAGGCTGAGCCTTTGGTTAATTCCTCTTCCTGGTGGGAAATGAGAGATAAATTTGCCCGTCCAGACACCTCCAGCTAGTCTCTCATTGGTTCTCACTATTCCTGTTCACTTTCCGCAGAAATTGAAAACTGGGCCAAACAGGAGGTTAAAGGCACTGACTCTCCAAGTGGGGAGAGTGTTAGTAAAGCGTCTGGAATGTTGCACCCGAGTACCAGGGGACGAAACCTGAGACACATTTGAACACGTTTCCTGATCACACGGTGGATCATACTCTGGGTTCCGCATGCATGTTTTAGCTGAAAGAAGAATCCCTTGAACCTGGAGAGTTGAGACCCATGGAATGGGTACCATGCAATATGACTTCAAAGGGTCTGCATTTGTTCACCGAACCTCACCCATCCTATCACTGCTGCGTTTATGCCACTGTACACATGCTTGATTCTCTTTCGGAGAAATAAATATCCATAGGTTTTAAGATTCTTACTAGTCAGGTATATTCTTAGGCGTTTAATATGGTGTGTTGAGTCCACTTGGTTGAGCAAGGAGTAGCTCTTGTCTATTACATATTTGGCTTATGGAATGGTATCTGTGCTAATTTCAATCTCTGGTTTTATGCAGCACCCCAACTCACCTTTCCCCTTAAGCAAGCATAAGTTGGTTTTCTACATTTGAGACCCTGTTCTGTTTTGTAATTCAGTTCCTGTGTAGCCAAGTTTACATTCCGTGTAGTAGTGATATCTTATGATGTTTCTTTTTCTGTGTGACTTATTTCACTTAGAATCATCGTACCTGAATCCACTCATTATGCTGCTATGGGCCTGATGACATAGATTTCATTGCTGAGTGATATTGCATTGTACGTAAGTACCAAAACTTCTTTATCCATTTTTCGCTTTCTGCGATATTGAACTTGTACCGTAAACGAGGTTCTTGTAAACAGAGCCATCCCAAACTTTGGGGTGGCTGTGTCTTTTTGATTTTAATTTCCCTAAGCTATAGAACCATAAGTGGAAGTGCCCTAGGCTATGTTGCTTTGTTTTGTAGATGTTTCAGGAAACACCATACACTTCTCCAGAGTGGCTGTTGGCAATTTACATCCCGCCCATCAGCATAACAAGGCTCCCATGTCTCCATGGCCTGTCCTGCCTTTCTGGCTTTTACACTTTTTTCAGATGGCCCTTTTGACCGGGGGGCAGTGAGACTTCATTGTAGTGCAGATTACCTTTGCAAGCTTGCTTGGTTGGCCAAAAAGGGCGTATGCGTTTTTTCCTGAATATATTCAGGAAAAAACGCATACGCCCTTTTTGGCCAAGTGCATCATTGTGGACGTTCTGCCTCTTTTCCTATGCTTTACATGCAATTCCAGTCTACCTCCTGAAATCGGTTTCCTGCAATTCTGCCCCGCTTTCAAGTCCTCTTGGCAGCCTTACTTCAATATATTTTTGGACGATAGCTGTCATTTATAACTCTGCAGGTTTGTGAATTACAGTGCCTCTGAGCTCCTTTCTTCAACTCGCTTTCTTGTGAGCTGGCCGCAACACCGCAGGATTGCTTCAGGCCCTAGTGTGGTTCCGGCATGGCACGCTGAGCCTTTGGTTAATTCCTCTTCCTGGTGGGAAATGAGAGTTAAATTTGCCGGTCCAGACACCTCCAGCTAGTCTCTCATTGGTTCTCCCTATTCCTGTTCATCTTCCGCAGAAATTGCAAACTGGGCCAAACAGGAGGTTAAAGGCACTGACTCTCCAAGTGGGGAGAGTGTTAGTAAAGCATCTGGAATGTTGCACCCGAGTACCAGGGGACGAAACCTGAGACACATTTGAACACGTTTCCCGATCACACGGTGGATCATACTCTGGGTTCCACATGCATGTTTTAGCTGAAGGAAGAATCCCGTAAACCTGGAGAGTTGAGACCCATGGAATGGGTACCATGCAATATGAGTTCAAAGGTTCTGCATTTGCTCACCGAACCTCACCAATCCTATCACTGCTGCGTTTATGCAGCTGTACACATGCTTGATTCTCTTTTGGAGACATATAAATCCATAGGTGTTAAGATTCTTACTAGTCAGGTATATTCTTAGGCGTTTAATATGGGGTGTAGAGTCCACTTCGTTGAGCAAGGAGTAGCTCTTGTCTATTTCATCTTTGGCTTATGGAACGGTATCTGTGCTAATTTCAATCTCTGGTTTTATGCAGCACCCCAACTCACCTTTCCCCTTAAGCAAGCATAAGTTGGTTTTTTATATTTGAGACCCGGTTCTGTTTTGTAATTCAGTTCCTGTGTAGCCAAGTTTACATTCCGTGTAGTAGTGATATCTTATGATGTTTCTTTTTCTGTGTGACTTATCTCACTTAGAATCATCGTACCTGAATCCACTCATTATGCTGCTACGGGCCTGATGATATAGATTTCATTGCTGAGTGATATTGCATTGTACGTAAGTACCACAATTTCTTTATCCATTTTTCGCTTTCTGTGATATTGAACTTGTACCGTAAACGAGGTTCTTGTAAACAGAGCCGTCCCAAACTTTGGGGTGGCTGTGTCTATTTGATTTTAATTTCCCTAAGCTATAGGACCATAAGTGGAAGTGCCCTAGGCTCTGTTGCTTTGTTTTTTAGATGTTTCAGGAAACACCATACACTTCTCCAGAGTGGCTGTTGGCAATTTACATCCCGCCCATCAGCATAACAAGGCTCCCAGTTCTCCATGGCCTGTCCTGCCTTTCTGGATTTTACACTTTTTTCAGATGGCCCTTTTGACTGGGGGGCAGTGAGACTTCATTGTAGTGCAGATTTCCTTTGCAAGCTTGCTTGGTTGGCCAAAAAGTGCGTATGCGTTTTTTCCTGAATATATTCAAGAAAAAACGCATATGCCCTTTTTGGCCAAGTGCATCATTGTGGACGTTCTGCCTCTTTTCCTATGCTTTACATGCAATTCCAGTCTACCTCCTGAAATCGGTTTCCTGCAATTCTGCCCCGCTTTCGAGTCCTCTTGGCAGCCTTACTTCAATATATTTTTGGACGATAGCTGTCATTTATAACTCTGCAGGTTTGTGAATTACAGTGCCCCTGAGCTCCTTTCTTCAACTCGCTTTCTTGTGAGCTGGCCGCAACACCGCAGGATTGCTTCAGGCCCTAGTGTGGTTCCGGCATGGCACGCTGAGCCTTTGGTTAATTCCTCTTCCTGGTGGGAAATGAGAGTTAAATTTGCCCGTCCAGACACCTCCAGCTAGTCTCTCATTGGTTCTCCCTATTCCTGTTCATTTTCCGCAGAAATGGCAAACTGGGCCAAACAGGAGGTTAAAGGCTCTGACTCTCCAAGTGGGGAGAGTTTTAGTAAAGCGTCTGGAATGTTACACCCGAGTACCAGGGGAAAAAAACTGAGACACATTTGAACACGTTTCCCGATCACACGGTGGATCATACTCTGGGTTCCACATGCATGTTTTAGCTGAAGGAAGAATCCCGTAAACCTGGAGAGTTGAGACCCATGGAATGGCTACCATACAATATGACTTCAAAGGGTCTGCATTTGCTCATCGAACCTCACCAATCCTATCACTGCTGCGTTTATGCCGCTGTACACATGCTTGATTCTCTTTTGGAGACATATAAATCCATAGGTTTTAAGATTATTACTAGTCAGGTATATTCTTAGGCGATTAATATGGGGTGTAGAGTCCACTTCGTTGAGCAAGGAGTAGCTCTTGTCTATTACATATTTGGCTTATGGAACGGTATCTGTGCTAATTTCAATCTCTGGTTTTATGCAGCACCCCAACTCACCTTTCCCCTTAAGCAAGCATAAGTTGGTTTTCTACATTTGAGACCCTGTTCTGTTTTGTAATTCAGTTTCTGTGTAGGCAAGTTTACATTCCTTGTAGTAGTGATATCTTATGATGTTTCTTTTTCTGTGTGACTTATTTCACTTAGAATCATCGTACCTGAATCCACTCATTATGCTGCTACGGGCCTGATGATATAGATTTCATTGCTGAGTGATATTGCATTGTACGTAAGTACCACAAATTCTTTATCCATTTTTCACTTTCTGTGTTATTGAACTTGTACCGTAAACGAGGTTCTTGTAAACAGAGCCGTCCCAAACTTTGGGGTGGCTGTGTCTTTTTGATTTTAATTTCCCTAAGCTATAGGACCATAAGTGGAAGTGCCCTAGGCTCTGTTGCTTTGTTTTTTAGATGTTTCAGGAAACACCATACACTTCTCCAGAGTGGCTGTTGGCAATTTACATCGCGCCAATCAGCATAACAAGGCTCCCAATTCTCCATGGCCTGTCCTGCCTTTCTGGATTTTATACATTTTTCAGATGGCCCTTTTGACTGGGGAGCAGTGAGACTTCATTGTAGTGCAGATTTCCTTTGCAAGCTTGCTTGGTTGGCCAAAAAGGGCGTATGCGTTTTTTCCTGAATATATTCAGGAAAAAACGCATACGCCCTTTTTGGCCAAGTGCATCATTGTGGACGTTCTGCCTCTTTTCCTATGTTTTACATGCAATTCCAGTCTACCTCCTGAAATCGGTTTCCTGCAATTCTGCCCTGCTTTCAAGTCCTCTTGGCAGCCTTACTTCAATATATTTTTGGACGATAGCTGTCATTTATAACTCTGCAGGTTTGTGAATTACAGTGCCCCTGAGCTCCTTTCTTCAACTCGCTTTCTTGTGAGCTGGCCGCAACACCGCAGGATTGCTTCAGGCCCTAGTGTGGTTCCGGCATGGCACGCTGAGCCTTTGGTTAATTCCTCTTCCTGGTGGGAAATGAGAGTTAAATTTGCCCGTCCAGACACCTCCAGGTAGTCGCTCATTGGTTCTCCCTATTCCTGTTCATTTTCCGCAGAAATGGCAAACTGGGCCAAACAGGAGGTTAAAGGCACTGACTCTCCAAGTGGGGAGAGTGTTAGTAAAGCGACTGGAATGTTGCACCCGAGTACCAGGGGACGAAAACTGAGACACATTTGAACACGTTTCCCGATCACATGGTGGATCATACTCTGGGTTCCACATGCATGCTTTAGCTGAAGGAAGAATCCCTTAAACCTGGAGAGTTGAGACCCATGGAATGGGTACCATGCAATATGACCTCAAAGGGTCTGCATTTGCTCACCGAACCTCACCAATCCTATCACTGCTGCGTTCATGCCGCTGTACACACGCTTGATTCTCTTTCGGAGACATAGAAATCTATAGGTTTTAAGATTCTTACTGGTCAGGTATATTCTTAAGCGTTTAATATGGGGTGTAGAGTCCACTTCGTTGAGCAAGGAGTAGCTCTTGTCTATTACATATTTGGCTTATGGAACGGTATCTGTGCTAATTTCAATCTCTGGTTTTATGCAGCACCCCAACTCACCTTTCCCCTTAAGCAAGCATAAGTTGGTTTTCTACATTTGAGACCCTGTTCTGTTTTGTAATTCAGTTCCTGTGTAGCCAAGTTTACATTCCGTGTAGTAGTGATATCTTATGATGTTTCTTTTTCTGTGTGACTTATTTCACTTAGAATCATCGTACCTGAATCCACTCATTATGCTGCTACGGGCCTGATGATATACATTTCATTGCTGAGTGATATTGCATTGTACGTAAGTACCACAACTTCTTTATCCATTTTTTACTTTGTGTGATATTGAACTTGTAGTGTAAACGAGGTTCTTGTAAACAGAGCCGTCCCAAACTTTGGGGTGGCTGTGTCTTTTTGATTTTAATTTCCCTAAGCTATAGAACCGTAAGTGGAAGTGCCCTAGGCTCTGTTGCTTTGTTTTTTAGATGTTTCAGGAAACACCATACACTTCTCCAGAGTGGCTGTTGGCAATTTACATCCCGCCCATCAGCATAACAAGGCTCCCAATTCTCCATGGCCTGTCCTGCCTTTCTGGATTTTACACTTTTTTCAGATGGCCCTTTTGACTGGGAGGCAGTGAGACTTCATTGTAATGCAGATTTCCTTTGCAAGCTTGCTTGGTTGGCCAAAAAGGGCGTATGCGTTTTTTCCTGAATATATTCAGGAAAAAACGCATACGCCCTTTTTGGCCAAGTGCATCATTGTGGACGTTCTGCCTCTTTTCCTATGCTTTACATGCAATTCCAGTCTACCTCCTGAAATCGGTTTCCTGCAATTCTGCCCCGCTTTCAAGTCCTCTTGGCAGCCTTACTTCAATATATTTTTGGACGATAGCTGTCATTTATAACTCTGCAGGTTTGTGAATTACAGTGCCTCTGAGCTCCTTTCTTCAACTCGCTTTCTTGTGAGCTGGCTGCAACACCGCAGCATTGCTTCAGGCCCTAGTGTGGTTCCGGCATGGCACGCTGAGCCTTTGGTTAATTCCTCTTCCTGGTGGGAAATGAGAGTTAAATTTGCCCGTCCAGGCACCTCCAGCTAGTCTCTCATTGGTTCTCCCTATTCCTGTTCATTTTCCGCAGAAATGGCAAACTGGGCCAAACAGGAAGTTAAAGGCACTGACTCTCCAAGTGGGGAGAGTGTTAGTAAAGCGTCTGGAATGTTGCACCCGAGTACCAGGGGATGAAACCTGAGACACATTTGAACACGTTTCCCAATCACACGGTGGATCATACTCTGGGTTCCACATGCATGTTTTAGCTGAAGGAAGAATCCCTTAAACCTGGAGAGTTGAGACCCATGGAATGGGTACCATGCAATATAAATTCAAAGGTTCTGCATTGGCTCACCGAACCTCACCAATCTTATCACTGCTGCACTTTTGCCACTGTACAAACGCTTGATTCTCTTTCGGAGACATATAAATCCATAGATTTTAAGATTCTTACTAGTCAGGTATATTCTTAGACGTTTAATATGGGGTATTCAGTCCTCTTCGTTGAGCAAAGACTAGCTCTTGTCTATTACATATTTGGCTTATGGAATGGTATCTGTGCTAATTTCAATCTCTGGTTTTATGCAGCACCCCAACTCACCTTTCCCCTTAAGCAAGCATAAGTTGGTTTTCTACATTTGAGACCCTGTTCTGTTTTGTAATTCAGTTCCTGTGTAGCCAAGTTTACATTCCGTGTAGTAGTGATATCTTATGATGTTTCTTTTTCTGTGTGACTTATCTCACTTAGAATCATCGTACCTGAATCCACTCATTATGCTGCTATGGGCCTGATGATATAGATTTCATTGCTGAGTGATATTGCATTGTACGTAAGTACCACAACTTCTTTATCCATTTTTCACTTTCTGTGATATTGAACTTGTACTGTAAACGAGGTTCTTGTAAACAGAGCCGTCCCAAACTTTGGGGTGGCTGTGTCTTTTTGATTTTAATTTCCCTAAGCTATAGGACCATAAGTGGAAGTGCCCTAGGCTCTGTTGCTTTGTTTTTTAGATGTTTCAGGAAACACCATACACTTCTCCAGAGTGGCTGTTGGCAATTTACATCCCGCCCATCAGCATAACAAGGCTCCCAGTTCTCCATGGCCTGTCCTGCCTTTCTGGATTTTACACTTTTTTCCGATGGCCCTTTTGACCGGGGGGCAGTGAGACTTCATTGTAGTGCAGATTTCCTTTGCAAGCTTGCTTGGTTGGCCAAAAAGGGCATATGCGTTTTTTCCTGAATATATTCAGGAAAAAACGCATACGCCATTTCTGGCCAAGTGCATCATTGTGGACGTTCTGCCTCTTTTCCTATGCTTTACATGCAATTCCAGTCTACCTCCTGAAACCGGTTTCCTGCAATTCTGCCCCTCTTTCAAGTCCTCTTGGCAGCCTTACTTCAATATATTTTTGGACGATAGCTGTCATTTTTAACTCTGCAGGTTTGTGAATTATAGTGCCCCTGAGCTCCTTTCTTCAACTCGCTTTCTTGTGAGCTGGCCGCAACACCGCAGGATTGCTTCAGGCCCTAGTGTGGTTCCGGCATGGCACGCAGAGCCTTTGATTAATTCCTCTTCCTGGTGGGAAATGAGAGTTAAATTTGCCCGTCCAGGCACCTCCAGCTAGTCTCTCATTGGTTCTCCCTATTCCTGTTCCTTTTCCGCAGAAATTGCAAACTTGGCCAAACAGGAGTTTAAAGGCACTGACTCTCCAAGTGGGGAGAGTTTTAGTAAAGCGTCTGGAATGTTGCACCCGAGTACCAGGGGACGAAAACTGAGACACATTTGAACACGTTTCCCGATCACACGGTGGATCATACTCTGGGTTCCACATGCATGTTTTAGGTGAAGGAAGAATCCCTTAAACTTGGAGAGTTGAGACCCATGGAATGGGTACCATGAAATATGACTTCAAAGGGTCTGCATTTGCTCACCGAACCTCACCAATCCTATCACTGCTGCGTTTATGCCGCTGTACACACGCTTGATTCTCTTTTGGAGACATATAAATCCATAGGATTTAAGATTCTTACTAGTCAGGTGTATTCTTAGGCGTTTAATATGAGATGTAGAGTCCACTTCGTTGAGCAAGGAGTAGCTCTTGTCTATTACATATTTGGCTTATGGAACGGTATCTGTGCTAATTTAAATCTCTGGTTTTATGCAGCACCCCAACTCACCTTTCCCCTTAAGCAAGCATAAGTTGGTTTTCTACATTTGAGACCCTGTTCTGTTTTGTAATTCAGTTTCTGTGTAGGCAAGTTTACATTCCTTGTAGTAGTGATATCTTATGATGTTTCTTTTTCTGTGTGACTTATTTCACTTAGAATCATCGTACCTGAATCCACTCATTATGCTGCTACGGGCCTGATGATATAGATTTCATTGCTGAGTGATATTGCATTGTACGTAAGTACCACAAATTCTTTATCCATTTTTCACTTTCTGTGTTATTGAACTTGTACCGTAAACGAGGTTCTTGTAAACAGAGCCGTCCCAAACTTTGGGGTGGCTGTGTCTTTTTGATTTTAATTTCCCTAAGCTATAGGACCATAAGTGGAAGTGCCCTAGGCTCTGTTGCTTTGTTTTTTAGATGTTTCAGGAAACACCATACACTTCTCCAGAGTGGCTGTTGGCAATTTACATCCCGCCCATCAGCATAACAAGGCTCCCAGTTCTCCATGGCCTGTCCTGCCTTTCTGGATTTTATACATTTTTCTGATGGCCCTTTTGACTGGGGAGCAGTGAGACTTCATTGTAGTGCAGATTTCCTTTGCAAGCTTGCTTGGTTGGTCAAAAAGGGCGTATGCGTTTTTTCCTGAATATATTCAGGAAAAAACGCATACACCCTTTTTGGCCAAGTGCATCATTGTGGACGTTCTGCCTCTTTTCCTATGCTTTACATGCAATTCCAGTCTACCTCCTGAAATCGGTTTCCTGCAATTCTGCCCCGCTTTCAAGTCCTCTTGGCAGCCTTACTTCAATATATTTTTGGACGATAGCTGTCATTTATAACTCTGCAGGTTTGTGAATTACAGTGCCCCTGAGCTCCTTTCTTCAACTCGCTTTCTTGTGAGCTGGCCGCAACACCGCAGGATTGCTTCAGGCCCTAGTGTGGTTCCGGCATGGCACGCTGAGCCTTTGGTTAATTCCTCTTCCTGGTGGGAAATGAGAGTTAAATTTGCCCGTCCAGACACCTCCAGCTAGTCTCTCATTGGTTCTCCCTATTCCTGTTCATTTTCCGCAGAAATGGCAAACTGGGCCAAACAGGAGGTTAAAGGCACTGACTCTCCAAGTGGGGAGAGTGTTAGTAAAGTGACTGGAATGTTGCACCCGAGTACCAGGGGATGAAAACTGAGACACATTTGAACACGTTTCCCGATCACATGGTGGATCATACTCTGGGTTCCACATGCATGTTTTAGCTGAAGGAAGAATCCCTTAAACCTGGAGAGTTGAGACCCATGGAATGGGAACCATGCAATATGACCTCAAAGGGTCTGCATTTGCTCACCGAACCACACCAATCCTATCACTGCTGCGTTTATGCCGCTGTACACACGCTTGATTCTCTTTCGGAGACATAGAAATCTATAGGTTTTAAGATTCTTACTGGTCAGGTATATTCTTAGGCGTTTAATATGGAGTGTAGAGTCCACTTCGTTGAGCAAGGAGTAGCTCTTGTCTATTACATATTTGGCTTATGGAACGGTATCTGTGCTAATTTCAATCTCTGGTTTTATGCAGCACCCCAACTCACCTTTCCCCTTAAGCAAGCATAAGTTGGTTTTCTACATTTGAGACCCTGTTCTGTTTTGTAATTCAGTTCCTGTGTAGCCAAGTTTACATTCCGTGTAGTAGTGATATCTTATGATGTTTCTTTTTCTGTGTGACTTATTTCACTTAGAATCATCGTACCTGAATCCACTCATTATGCTGCTACGGGCCTGATGATATACATTTCATTGCTGAGTGATATTGCATTGTACGTAAGTACCACAACTTCTTTATCCATTTTTCACTTTCTGTGATATTGAACTTGTACTGTAAACGAGGATCTTGTAAACAGAGCCATCCCAAACTTTGGGGTGGCTGTGTCTTTTTGATTTTAATTTCCCTAAGCTATAGAACCGTAAGTGGAAGTGCCCTAGGCTCTGTTGCTTTGTTTTTTAGATGTTTCAGGAAACACCATACACTTCTCCAGAGTGGCTGTTGGCAATTTACATCCCGCCCATCAGCATAACAAGGCTCCCAATTCTCCATGGCCTGTCCTGCCTTTCTGGATTTTACACTTTTTTCAGATGGCCCTTTTGACTGGGGGGCAGTGAGACTTCATTTTAATGCAGATTTCCTTTGCAAGCTTGCTTGGTTGGCCAAAAAGGGCGTATGTGTTTTTTCCTGAATATATTCAGGAAAAAACGCATACGCCCTTTTTGGCCAAGTGCATCATTGTGGACGTTCTGCCTCTTTTCCTATGCTTTACATGCAATTCCAGTCTACCTCCTGAAATCGGTTTCCTGCAATTCTGCCCCGCTTTCAAGTCCTCTTGGCAGCCTTACTTCAATATATTTTTGGACGATAGCTGTCATTTATAACTCTGCAGGTTTGTGAATTACAGTGCCTCTGAGCTCCTTTCTTCAACTCGCTTTCTTGTGAGCTGGCTGCAACACCGCAGCATTGCTTCAGGCCCTAGTGTGGTTCCGGCATGGCACGCTGAGCCTTTGGTTAATTCCTCTTCCTGGTGGGAAATGAGAGTTAAATTTGCCCGTCCAGGCACCTCCAGCTAGTCTCTCATTGGTTCTCCCTATTCCTGTTCATTTTCCGCAGAAATTGCAAACTGGGCCAAACAGGAGGTTAAAGGCACTGACTCTCCAAGTGGGGAGAGTGTTAGTAAAGCGTCTGGAATGTTGCACCCGAGTACCAGGGGACGAAACCTGACCCATTTGGACACGTTTCCCGATCACACGGTGGATCATACTCTGGGTTCCACATGCATGTTTTAGCTGAAGGAAGAATCCCTTAAACCTGGAGAGTTGAGACCCATGGAATGGGTACCATGCAATATGACTTCAAAGGGTCTGTGTTTGTTCACCGAACCTCACCAATCCTATCACTGCTGCGTTTATGCCGCTGTACACATGCTTGATTCTCATTCGGAGACATATAAATCCATAGGTTTTAAGATTCTTACCTGTCAGGTATATTCTTAGGCGTTTAATATGGGTCGTTGAGTCCACTTCGTTGAGCTAGGAGTAGCTCATGTCTATTACATATTTGGCTTATGGAACGGTATCTGTGCTAATTTCAATCTCTGGTTTTATGCAGCACCCCAACTCACCTTTCCTCTTAAGCAAGCATAAGTTGGTTTTCTACATTTGAGACCCTGTTCTGTTTTGTAATTCAGTTCCTTTGTAGCCAAGTTTACATTCCGTGTAGTAGTGATATCTTATGATGTTTCTTTTTCTGTGTGACTTATTTCACTTAGAATCATCGTACCTGAATCCACTCATTATGCTGCTATGGGCCTGATGACATAGGTTTCATTGCTGAGTGATATTGCATTGTACATAAGTACCACAACTTCTTTATCCATTTTTCACTTTCTGTGATATTGAATTTGTACTGTAAACGAGGTTCTTGTAAACAGAGCCGTCCCAAATTTTGGGGTGGCTGTGTCTTTTTGATTTTAATTTCCCTAAGCTATAGGACCATAAGTGGAAGCGCCCTAGGCTCTGTTGCTTTGTTTTTTATATGTTTCAGGAAACACCATACACTTCTCCAGAGTGGCTGTTGACAATTTACATCCCGCCCATCAGCATAACAAGGCTCCCAGTTCTCCATGGCCTGTCCTGCCTTTCTGGATTTTACACTTTTTTCAGATGGCCCTTTTGACCGGGGGGCAGTGAGACTTCATTGTACTGCAGATTTCCTTTGCAAGCTTGCTTGGTTGGCCAAAAAGGGCGTATGCGTTTTTTCCTGAATATATTCAGGAAAAAACGCATACGCCCTTTTTGGCCAAGTGCATCATTGTGGACGTTCTGCCTCTTTTCCTATGCTTTACATGCAATTCCAGTCTACCTCCTGAAATCGGTTTCCTGCAATTCTGCCCCACTTTCAAGTCCTCTTGGCAGCCTTACTTCAATATATTTTTGGACGATAATTGTCATTTATAACTCTGCAGGTTTGTGAATTACAGTGCCCCTGAGCTCCTTTCTTCAACTCGCTTTCTTGTGAGCTGGCCGCAACACCGCAGGATTGCTTCAGGCCCTATTGTGGTTCCGGCATGGCACGCTGAGTCTTTGGTTAATTCCTCTTCCTGGTGGGAAATGAGAGTTAAATTTGCCCGTCCAGACACCTCCAGCTAGTCTCTCATTGGTTCTCCCTATTCCTGTTCATTTTCTGCAGAAATTGCAAACTGGGCCAAACAGGAGGTTAAAGGCACTGACTCTCCAAGTGGGGAGAGTTTTAGTAAAGCGTCTGGAATGTTGCACCCGAGTACCAGGGGACGAAACCTGAGACACATTTGAACACGTTTCCCAATCACACGGTGGATCATACTCTGGGTTCCACATGGATGTTTTAGCTGAAGGAAGAATCCCTTAAACCTGGAGAGTTGAGACCCATGGAATGGGTACCATGCAATATGACTTCAAAGGTTGTGCATTTGCTCACCGAAAATCACCAATCTTATCACTGCTGCGTTTATGCCGCTGTACACACGCTTGATTCTCTTTCAGAGACATATAAATCCATAGGTTTTAAGATTCTTACTAGTCAGGTATATTCTTAGGCGTTTAATATGGGGTGTTGTGTCCTCTTCGTTGAGCAAGGAGTAGCTCTTGTCTATTACATATATGGATTATGGAACGGTATCTGTGCTAATTTAAATCTCTGGTTTTATGCAGCACCCCAACTCACCTTTCCCCTTAAGCAAGCATAAGTTGGTTTTCTACATTTGAGACCCTGTTCTGTTTTGTAATTCTGTTCCTGTGTAGCCAAGTTTACATTCCGTGTATTAGTGATATCTTATGATGTTTCTTTTTCTGTGTGACTTATCTCACTTAGAATCATCGTACCTGAATCCACTCATTATGCTGCTATGGGCCTGATGACATAGATTTCATTGCTGAGTGATATTGCATTGTACGTAAGTACCACAACTTCTTTATCCATTTTTCACTTTCTGTGATATTGAATTTGTACTGTAAACGAGGTTCTTGTAAACAGAGCCGTCCCAAATTTTGGTGTGGCTGTGTCTTTTTGATTTTAATTTCCCTAAGCTATAGGACCATAAGTGGAAGTGCCCTAGGCTCTGTTGCTTTGTTTTTTATGTTTCAGGAAACACCATACACTTCTCCAGAGTGGCTGTTGGTAATTTACATCCCGCCCATCAGCATAACAAAGCTCCCAGTTCTCCATGGCCTGTCCTGCCTTTCTGTATTTTACACTTTTTTCAGATGGCCCTTTTGACCGGGGGGCAGTGAGACTTCATTGTAGTGCAGATTTCGTTTGCAAGCTTGCTTGGTTGGCCAAAAAGGGCGTATGCGTTTTTTCCTGAATATATTCAGGAAAAAACGCATACGCCCTTTTTGGCCAAGTGCATCATTGTGGACGTTCTGCCTCTTTTCCTATGCTTTACATGCAATTCCAGTCTACCTCCTGAAATCGGTTTCCTGCAATTCTGCCCCACTTTCAAGTCCTCTTGGCAGCCTTACTTCAATATATTTTTGGACGATAATTGTCATTTATAACTCTGCAGGTTTGTGAATTACAGTGCCCCTGAGCTCCTTTCTTCAACTCGCTTTCTTGTGAGCTGGCCGCAACACCGCAGGATTGCTTCAGGCCCTAGTGTGGTTCCGGCATGGCACGCTGAGCCTTTGGTTAATTCCTCTTCCTGGTGGGAAATGAGAGTTAAATTTGCCCGTCCAGACACCTCCAGCTAGTCTCTCATTGGTTCTCCCTATTCCTGTTCATTTTCCGCAGAAATTGCAAACTGGGCCAAACAGGAGGTTAAAGGCACTGACTCTCCAAGTGGGGAGAGTGTTAGTAAAGCGTCTGGAATGTTGCACCCGAGTACCAGGGGACGAAACCTGACCCATTTGGACACGTTTCCCGATCACACGGTGGATCATACTATGGGTTCCACATGCATGTTTTAGCTGAAGGAAGAATCCCTTAAACCTGGAGAGTTGAGACCCATGGAATGGGTACCATGCAATATGACTTCAAAGGGTCTGTGTTTGTTCACCGAACCTCAACAATCCTATCACTGCTGCATTTATGCCGCTGTACACATGCTTGATTCTCTTTCGGAGACATAGAAATCCATAGGTTTTAAGATTCTTACTAGTCAGGTATATTCTTAGGCGTTTAATATGGGGTGTAGAGTCCACTTCGTTGAGCAAGGAGTAGCTCTTGTCTATTACATATTTGGCTTATGGAATGGTATCTGTGCTAATTTCAATCTCTGGTTTTATGCAGCACCCCAACTCACCTTTCCCCTTAAGCAAGCATAAGTTGGTTTTCTACATTTGAGACCCTGTTCTGTTTTGTAATTCAGTACCTGTGTAGCCAAGTTTACATTCCGTGTAGTAGTGATATCTTATGATGTTTCTTTTTCTGTGTGACTTATCTTACTTAGAATCATCGTACCTGAATCCACTCATTATGCTGTTACGGGCCTGATGACATACATTTCATTGCTGAGTGATAATGCATTGTACGTAAGTACCACAACTTCTTTATCCATTTTTCACTTTCTGTGATATTGAATTTCTACTGTAAACGAGGTTCTTGTAAACAGAGCCGTCCCAAACTTTGGGGTGGCTGTGTCTTGTTGATTTTAATTTCCCTAAGCTAAAGGACCATAAGTGGAAGTGCCCTAGGCTCCGTTGCTTTGTTTTTTAGATGTTTCAGGAAACACCATACACTTCTCCAGAGTGGCTGTTGGCAATTTACATCCCGCCCATCAGCATAACAAGGCTCCCAGTTCTCCATGGCCTGTCCTGCCTTTCTGGATTTTACACTTTTTTCAGATGGCCCTTTTGACCGGGGGGCAGTGAGACTTCATTGTAGTGCACATTTCCTTTGCAAGCTTGCTTGGTTGGCCAAAAAGGGCGTATGCGTTTTTTCCTGAATATATTCAGGAAAAAACGCATACGCCCTTTTTGGCCAAGTGCATCATTGTGGACGTTCTGCCTCTTTTCCTATGCTTTACATGCAATTCCAGTCTACCTCCTGAAACCGGTTTCCTGCAATTCTGCCCCGCTTTCAAGTCCTCTTGGCAGCCTTACTTCAATATATTTTTGGACGATAGCTGTCATTTATAACTCTGCAGGTTTGTGAATTACAGTGCCCCTGAGCTCCTTTCTTCAACTCGCTTTCTTGTGAGCTGGCCGCAACACCGCAGGATTGCTTCAGGCCCTAGTGTGGTTCCGGAATGGCATGCTGAGCCTTTGTTTAATTCCTCTTCCTGGTGGGAAATGAGAGTTAAATTTGCCCGTCCAGACACCTCCAGCTAGTCTCTCATTGGTTCTCCCTATTCCTGTTCATTTTCCGCAGAAATTGCAAACTGGGCCAAACAGGAGGTTAAAGGCACTGACTCTCCAAGTGGGGAGAGTGTTAGTAAAGCGTCTGGAATGTTGCACCCGAGTACCAGGGGACGAAACCTGAGACACATTTGAACACGTTTCCCGATCACACGGTGGATCATACTCTGGGTTCCAAATGCATGTTTTAGCTGAAGGAAGAATCCCTTAAACCTGGAGAGTTGAGACCCATGGAATGGGTACCATGCAATATGACTTCAAAGGGTCTGCATTTGCTCACCGAACCTCACCAATCCTATCACTGCTGCGTTTATGCTGCTGTACACACGCTTGATTCTCTTTCGGAGACATAGAAATCCATAGGTTTTAAGATTCTTACTAGTCAGGTATATTCCTAGGCGTATAATATGGGGTGTTGATTCCACTTGGTTGAGAAAGGAGTAGCTCTTGTCTATTACATATTTGGCTTATGGAACAGTATCTGTGCTAATTTCAATCTCTGGTTTTATGCAGCACCCCAACACACCTTTCCCCTTAAGAAAGCATAAGTTGGTTTTCTACATTTGAGACCCTGTTCTGTTTTGTAATTCTGTTCCTGTGTAGCCAAGTTTACATTCCGTGTAGTAGTGATATCTTATGATGTTTCTTTTTCTGTGTGACTTATTTCACTTAGAATCATCGTACCTGAATCCACTCATTATGCTGCTATGGGCCTGATGACATAGATTTCATTGCAGAGTGATATTGCATTGTACGTACCTACCACAAATTCTTTATCCATTTTTCAGCTTCTGTGATATTGAATTTGTACCGTAAATGAGGTTCTTGTAAACAGAGCCGTCCCAAACTTTGGGGTGGCTGTGTCTTTTTGATTTTAATTTCCCTAAGCTATAGGACCATAAGTGGAAGTGCCCTAGGCTCTGTTGCTTTGTTTTTTAGATGTTTCAGGAAACACCATAAACTTCTCCAGAGTGGCTGTTGGCAATTTACATCCCGCCCATCAGCATAACAAGGCTCCCAGTTCTCCATGGCCTGTCCGGCCTTTCTGGATTTTACACTTTTTTCAGATGGCCCTTTTGACTGCGGGGCAGTGAGACTTCATTGTAGTGCAGATTTCCTTTGCAAGCTTGCTTGGTTGGCCAAAAAGGGCGTATGCGTTTTTTCCTGAATATATTCAGGAAAAAACGCATACGCCCTTTTTGGCCAAGTGCATCATTGTGGACATTCTGTCGCTTTTCCTATGTTTTACATGCAATTCCAGTCTACCTCCTGAAATCGGATTCCTGCAATTCTGCCCCGCTTTCGAGTCCTCTTGGCAGCCTTACTTCAATATATTTTTGGACGATAGCTGTCATTTTTAACTCTGCAGGTTTGTGAATTACAGTGCCCCTGAGCTCCTTTCTTCAACTCGCTTTCTTGTGAGCTGGCCGCAACACCGCAGGATTGCTTCAGGCCCTAGTGTGGTTCCGGCATGGCACGCTGAGCCTTTGGTTAATTCCTCTTCCTGGTGGGAAATGAGAGTTAAATTTGCCCGTCCAGACACCTCCAGCTAGTCTCTCATTGGTTCTCCCTATTCCTGTTCATTTTCCGCAGAAATGGCAAACTGGGCCAAACAGGAGGTTAAAGGCACTGACTCTCCAAGTGGGGATAGTGTTAGTAAAGCGTCTGGAATGTTGCACCCGAGTACCAGGGGACGAAACCTGAGACACATTTGAACACGTTTCCCGATCACACGGTGGATCATACTCTGGGTTCCACATGCATGTTTTAGCTGAAGGAAGAATCCCTTAAACCTGGAGAGTTGAGACCCATGGAATGGGTACCATGCAATATGACTTCAAAGGGTCTGCATTGGCTCACCGAACCTCACCAATCCTATCACTGCTGCGTTTATGCCGCTGTACACACGCTTGATTCTCTTTCGGAGACATAGAAATCCATAGGTTTTAAGATTTTTACTAGGCAGGTATATTCTTAGGCGTTTAATATGGGGTGTTGATTCCACTTGGTTGAGCAAGGAGTAGCTCTTGTCTATTACATATTTGGCTTATGGAACGGTATCTGTGCTAATTTCAATCTCTGGTTTTATGCAGCACCCCAACTCACCTTTCTCCTTAAGCAAGCATAATTTGGTTTTCTACATTTGAGACCCTGTTCTGTTTTGTAATTCAGTTCCTGGGTAGCCAAGATTACATTCCATGTAGTAGTGATAACTTATGATGTTTCTTTTTCTGTGTGACTTATTTCACTTAGAATCATCGTACCTGAATCCACTCATTATGCTGCTACGGGCCTGATGACATAGATTTCATTGCTGAGTGATATTGCCTTGTACGTAAGTACCACAACTTCTTTATCCTTTTTTCACTTTCTGTGATATTGAATTTGTACTGTAAATGAGGTTCTTGTAAACAGAGCCGTCCCAAACTTCGGGGTGGCTGTGTCTTGTTGATTTTAATTTCCCTAAGCTATAGGACCATAATTGGAAGTGCCCTGGGCTCTTGCTTTGTTTTTTAGATGTTTCAGGAAACACCATACACTTCTCCAGAGTGGCTGTTGGCAATTTATATCCCGCCCATCAGCATAACAAGGCTCCCAATTCTCCATGGCATGTCCTGCCTTTCTGGATTTTACACTTTTTTCAGATGGCCCTTTTGACTAGGTGGCAGTGAGAATTCATTGCAGTGCAGATTTCCTTTGCAAGCTTGCTTGGTTGGCCAAAAAGGGCGTATGCGTTTTTTCCTGAATATATTCAGGAAAAAACGCATACGCCCTTTTTGGCCAAGTGCATCAGTGTGGACGTTCTGCCTCTTTTCCTATGCTTTACATGCAATTCCAGTCTACCTCCTGAAATCGGATTCCTGCAATTCTGCCCCCCTTTCGAGTCCTCTTGGCAGCCTTACTTCAATATATTTTTGGACGATAGCTGTCATTTATAACTCTGCAGGTTTGTGAATTACAGTGCCCCTGAGCTCCTTTCTTCAACTCGCTTTCTTGTGAGCTGGCCGCAACACCGCAGGATTGCTTCAGGCCCTAGTGTGGTTCCCGCATGGCACACTGAGCCTCTGGTTAATTCCTCCTCCTGGTGGGAAATGAGAGTTAAATTTGCCCGTCCAGACACCTCCAGCTAGTCTCTCATTGGTTCTCCCTATTCCTGTTCATTTTCCGCAGAAATTGCAAACTGGGCCAAACAGGATGTTAAAGGCACTGACTCTCCAAGTAGGGAGAGTGTTAGTAAAGCGTCTGGAATGTTGCCCCTGAGTACCAGGGGACGAAAACTGAGACACATTTGAACACGTTTCCCGATCACACGGTGGATCATACTCTGGGTTCCACATGCATGTTTTAGCTGAAGGAAGAATCCCTTAAACCTGGAGAGTTGAGACCCATGGAATGGGTACCATGCAATATGACTTCAAAGGGTCTGCATTGGCTCACCGAACCTCACCAATCCTATCACTGCTGCGTTTATGCCGCTGTACACACTCTTGATTCTCTTTTGGAGACATATAAATCCATAGGTTTTAAGATTCTTACTAGTCATGTATATTCTTAGACGTTTAATATCGGGTGTTGAGTCCACTTCGTTGAGCAAGGAGTAGCTCTTGTCTATTACATATTTGGCTTATGGAATTGTATCTGTGCTAAATTCAATCTCTGGTTTTATGCAGCACGCCAACTCACCTTTCCCCTTAAGCAAGCATAAGTTGGTTTTCTACATTTGAGACCCTGTTCTGTTTTGTAATTCAGTTCCTGTGTAGCCAAGATTACATTCCGTGTAGTAGTGATATCTTATGATGTTTCTTTTTCTGTGTGACTTATTTCACTTAGAATCATCGTACCTGAATCCACTCATTATGCTGCTACGGGCCTGATGACATAGATTTCATTGCTGAGTGATATTGCCTTGTACGTAAGTACCATAACTTCTTTATCCATTTTTCGCTTTCTGTGATATTGAACTTGTACCGTAAACGAGGTTCTTGTAAACACAGCTGTCCCAAACTTTGGGGTGGCTGTGTCTTTTTTATTTTAATTTTCCTAAGCTATAGGACCATAAGTGGAATTGCCCTAGGCTCTGTTGCTTTGTTTTTTAGATGTTTCAGGAAACACCATACACTTCTCCAGAGTGGCTGTTGGCAATTTACATCCCGCCCACCAGCATAACAAGTCTCCCAGTTGTCCATGGCCTGTCCTGACTTTCTGGATTTTACACTTTTTTCAGATGGCCCTTTTGACCGGGGGGCAGTGAGACTTCATTGTAGTGCAGATTTCCTTTGCAAGCTTGCTTGGTTGGCCAAAAAGGGCGTATGCGTTTTTTCCTGAATATACTCAGGAAAAAATGCATACGCCCTTTTTGGCCAAGTGCATCATTGTGGACGTTCTGCCTCTTTTCCTATGCTTTACATGCAATTCCAGTCTACCTCCTGAAATCGGTTTCCTGCAATTCTGCCCCACTTTCAAGTCCTCTTGGCAGCCTTACTTCAATATATTTTTGGACGATAGCTGTTATTTATAACTCTGCAGGTTTGTGAATTACAGTGCCCCTGAGCTCCTTTCTTCAACTCGCTTTCTTGTGAGCTGGCCGCAACACCGCAGCATTGCTTCAGGCCCTAGTGTGGTTCCGGCATGGCACGCTGAGCCTTTGGTTAATTCCTCTTCCTGGTGGGAAATGAGAGTTAAATTTGCCCGTCCAGACACCTCCAGCTAGTCTCTCATTGGTTCTCCCTATTACTGTTCATTTTCCGCAGAAATTGCAAACTGGGCCAAACAGGAGGTTAAAGGCACTGACTCTCCAAGTGGGGATAGTGTTAGTAAAGCGTCTGGAATGTTGCACCCGAGTACCAGGGGACGAAACCTGAGACACATTTGAACACGTTTCCCGATCACACGGTGGATCATACTCTGGGTTCCACATGCATGTTTTAGCTGAAGGAAGAATCCCTTAAACCTGGAGAGTTGAGACCCATGGAATGGGTACCATGCAATATGACTTCAAAGGGTCTGCATTTGCTCACCGAACCTCACCAATCCTATCACTGCTGCGTTTATGCCGCTGTACACACGCTTGATTCTCTTTCGGAGACATAGAAATCCATAGGTTTTAAGATTTTTACTAGGCAGGTATATTCTTAGGCGTTTAATATGGGGTGTTGATTCCACTTGGTTGAGCAAGGAGTAGCTCTTGTCTATTACATATTTGGCTTATGGAACGGTATCTGTGCTAATTTCAATCTCTGGTTTTATGCAGCACCCCAACTCACCTTTCTCCTTAAGCAAGCATAATTTGGTTTTCTACATTTGAGACCCTGTTCTGTTTTGTAATTCAGTTCCTGGGTAGCCAAGATTACATTCCATGTAGTAGTGATAACTTATGATGTTTCTTTTTCTGTGTGACTTATTTCACTTAGAATCATCGTACCTGAATCCACTCATTATGCTGCTACGGGCCTGATGACATAGATTTCATTGCTGAGTGATATTGCCTTGTACGTAAGTACCACAACTTCTTTATCCTTTTTTCACTTTCTGTGATATTGAATTTGTACTGTAAATGAGGTTCTTGTAAACAGAGCCGTCCCAAACTTCGGGGTGGCTGTGTCTTGTTGATTTTAATTTCCCTAAGCTATAGGACCATAATTGGAAGTGCCCTGGGCTCTTGCTTTGTTTTTTAGATGTTTCAGGAAACACCATACACTTCTCCAGAGTGGCTGTTGGCAATTTATATCCCGCCCATCAGCATAACAAGGCTCCCAATTCTCCATGGCATGTCCTGCCTTTCTGGATTTTACACTTTTTTCAGATGGCCCTTTTGACTAGGTGGCAGTGAGAATTCATTGCAGTGCAGATTTCCTTTGCAAGCTTGCTTGGTTGGCCAAAAAGGGCGTATGCGTTTTTTCCTGAATATATTCAGGAAAAAACGCATACGCCCTTTTTGGCCAAGTGCATCAGTGTGGACGTTCTGCCTCTTTTCCTATGCTTTACATGCAATTCCAGTCTACCTCCTGAAATCGGATTCCTGCAATTCTGCCCCCCTTTCGAGTCCTCTTGGCAGCCTTACTTCAATATATTTTTGGACGATAGCTGTCATTTATAACTCTGCAGGTTTGTGAATTACAGTGCCCCTGAGCTCCTTTCTTCAACTCGTTTTCTTGTGAGCTGGCCGCAACACCGCAGGATTGCTTCAGGCCCTAGTGTGGTTCCCGCATGGCACACTGAGCCTCTGGTTAATTCCTCCTCCTGGTGGGAAATGAGAGTTAAATTTGCCCGTCCAGACACCTCCAGCTAGTCTCTCATTGGTTCTCCCTATTCCTGTTCATTTTCCGCAGAAATTGCAAACTGGGCCAAACAGGATGTTAAAGGCACTGACTCTCCAAGTAGGGAGAGTGTTAGTAAAGCGTCTGGAATGTTGCCCCTGAGTACCAGGGGACGAAAACTGAGACACATTTGAACACGTTTCCCGATCACACGGTGGATCATACTCTGGGTTCCACATGCATGTTTTAGCTGAAGGAAGAATCCCTTAAACCTGGAGAGTTGAGACCCATGGAATGGGTACCATGCAATATGACTTCAAAGGGTCTGCATTGGCTCACCGAACCTCACCAATCCTATCACTGCTGCGTTTATGCCGCTGTACACACTCTTGATTCTCTTTTGGAGACATATAAATCCATAGGTTTTAAGATTCTTACTAGTCATGTATATTCTTAGACGTTTAATATCGGGTGTTGAGTCCACTTCGTTGAGCAAGGAGTAGCTCTTGTCTATTACATATTTGGCTTATGGAATTGTATCTGTGCTAAATTCAATCTCTGGTTTTATGCAGCACGCCAACTCACCTTTCCCCTTAAGCAAGCATAAGTTGGTTTTCTACATTTGAGACCCTGTTCTGTTTTGTAATTCAGTTCCTGTGTAGCCAAGATTACATTCCGTGTAGTAGTGATATCTTATGATGTTTCTTTTTCTGTGTGACTTATTTCACTTAGAATCATCGTACCTGAATCCACTCATTATGCTGCTACGGGCCTGATGACATAGATTTCATTGCTGAGTGATATTGCCTTGTACGTAAGTACCATAACTTCTTTATCCATTTTTCGCTTTCTGTGATATTGAACTTGTACCGTAAACGAGGTTCTTGTAAACACAGCTGTCCCAAACTTTGGGGTGGCTGTGTCTTTTTTATTTTAATTTTCCTAAGCTATAGGACCATAAGTGGAATTGCCCTAGGCTCTGTTGCTTTGTTTTTTAGATGTTTCAGGAAACACCATACACTTCTCCAGAGTGGCTGTTGGCAATTTACATCCCGCCCACCAGCATAACAAGTCTCCCAGTTGTCCATGGCCTGTCCTGACTTTCTGGATTTTACACTTTTTTCAGATGGCCCTTTTGACCGGGGGGCAGTGAGACTTCATTGTAGTGCAGATTTCCTTTGCAAGCTTGCTTGGTTGGCCAAAAAGGGCGTATGCGTTTTTTCCTGAATATACTCAGGAAAAAATGCATACGCCCTTTTTGGCCAAGTGCATCATTGTGGACGTTCTGCCTCTTTTCCTATGCTTTACATGCAATTCCAGTCTACCTCCTGAAATCGGTTTCCTGCAATTCTGCCCCACTTTCAAGTCCTCTTGGCAGCCTTACTTCAATATATTTTTGGACGATAGCTGTTATTTATAACTCTGCAGGTTTGTGAATTACAGTGCCCCTGAGCTCCTTTCTTCAACTCGCTTTCTTGTGAGCTGGCCGCAACACCGCAGCATTGCTTCAGGCCCTAGTGTGGTTCCGGCATGGCACGCTGAGCCTTTGGTTAATTCCTCTTCCTGGTGGGAAATGAGAGTTAAATTTGCCCGTCCAGACACCTCCAGCTAGTCTCTCATTGGTTCTCCCTATTACTGTTCATTTTCCGCAGAAATTGCAAACTGGGCCAAACAGGAGGTTAAAGGCACTGACTCTCCAAGTGGGGATAGTGTTAGTAAAGCGTCTGGAATGTTGCACCCGAGTACCAGGGGACGAAACCTGAGACACATTTGAACACGTTTCCCGATCACACGGTGGATCATACTCTGGGTTCCACATGCATGTTTTAGCTGAAGGAAGAATCCCTTAAACCTGGAGAGTTGAGACCCATGGAATGGGTACCATGCAATATGACTTCAAAGGGTCTGCATTTGCTCACCGAACCTCACCAATCCTATCACTGCTGCGTTTATGCCGCTGTACACACGCTTGATTCTCTTTCGGAGACATAGAAATCCATAGGTTTTAAGATTTTTACTAGGCAGGTATATTCTTAGGCGTTTAATATGGGGTGTTGATTCCACTTGGTTGAGCAAGGAGTAGCTCTTGTCTATTACATATTTGGCTTATGGAACGGTATCTGTGCTAATTTCAATCTCTGGTTTTATGCAGCACCCCAACTCACCTTTCTCCTTAAGCAAGCATAATTTGGTTTTCTACATTTGAGACCCTGTTCTGTTTTGTAATTCAGTTCCTGGGTAGCCAAGATTACATTCCATGTAGTAGTGATAACTTATGATGTTTCTTTTTCTGTGTGACTTATTTCACTTAGAATCATCGTACCTGAATCCACTCATTATGCTGCTACGGGCCTGATGACATAGATTTCATTGCTGAGTGATATTGCCTTGTACGTAAGTACCACAACTTCTTTATCCTTTTTTCACTTTCTGTGATATTGAATTTGTACTGTAAATGAGGTTCTTGTAAACAGAGCCGTCCCAAACTTTGGGGTGGCTGTGTCTTGTTGATTTTAATTTCCCTAAGCTATAGGACCATAATTGGAAGTGCCCTGGGCTCTTGCTTTGTTTTTTAGATGTTTCAGGAAACACCATACACTTCTCCAGAGTGGCTGTTGGCAATTTATATCCCGCCCATCAGCATAACAAGGCTCCCAATTCTCCATGGCATGTCCTGCCTTTCTGGATTTTACACTTTTTTCAGATGGCCCTTTTGACTAGGTGGCAGTGAGACTTCATTGCAGTGCAGATTTCCTTTGCAAGCTTGCTTGGTTGGCCAAAAAGGGCGTATGCGTTTTTTCCTGAATATATTCAGGAAAAAACGCATACGCCCTTTTTGGCCAAGTGCATCAGTGTGGACGTTCTGCCTCTTTTCCTATGCTTTACATGCAATTCCAGTCTACCTCCTGAAATCGGATTCCTGCAATTCTGCCCCGCTTTCGAGTCCCCTTGGCAGCCTTACTTCAATATATTTTTGGACGATAGCTGTCATTTATAACTCTGCAGGTTTGTGAATTACAGTGCCCCTGAGCTCCTTTCTTCAACTCGCTTTCTTGTGAGCTGGCCGCAACACCGCAGGATTGCTTCAGGCCCTAGTGTGGTTCCCGCATGGCACGCTGAGCCTCTGGTTAATTCCTCCTCCTGGTGGGAAATGAGAGTTAAATTTGCCCGTCCAGACACCTCCAGCTAGTCTCTCATTGGTTCTCCCTATTCCTGTTCATTTTCCGCAGAAATTGCAAACTGGGCCAAACAGGAGGTTAAAGGCACTGACTCTCCAATTAGGGAGAGTGTTAGTAAAGCGTCTGGAATGTTGCCCCTGAGTACCAGGGGACGAAAACTGAGACACATTTGAACACGTTTCCCGATCACACGGTGGATCATACTCTGGGTTCCACATGCATGTTTTAGCTGAAGGAAGAATCCCGTAAACCTGGAGAGTTGAGACCCATGGAATGGGTACCATGCAATATGACTTCAAAGGGTCTGCATTGGCTCACCGAACCTCACCAATCCTATCACTGCTGCGTTTATGCCGCTGTACACACTCTTGATTCTCTTTTGGAGACATATAAATCCATAGGTTTTAAGATTCTTACTAGTCATGTATATTCTTAGACGTTTAATATCGGGTGTTGAGTCCACTTCGTTGAGCAAGGAGTAGCTCTTGTCTATTACATATTTGGCTTATGGAATTGTATCTGTGCTAAATTCAATCTCTGGTTTTATGCAGCACCCCAACTCACCTTTCCCCTTAAGCAAGCATAAGTTGGTTTTCTACATTTGAGACCCTGTTCTGTTTTGTAATTCAGTTCCTGTGTAGCCAAGATTACATTCCGTGTAGTAGTGATAACTTATGATGTTTCTTTTTCTGTGTGACTTATTTCACTTAGAATCATCGTACCTGAATCCACTCATTATGTTGCTACGGGCCTGATGACATAGATTTCATTGCTGAGTGATATTGCCTTGTACGTAAGTACCACAACTTCTTTATCCATTTTTCACTTTCTGCGATATTGAACTTGTACCGTGAACGAGGTTCTTGTAAACAGAGCCGTCCCAAACTTTGGGGTGGCTGTGTCTTTTTGATTTTAATTTCCCTAAGCTATAGGACCATAAGTGGAAGCGCCCTAGGCTCTGTTGCTTTGTTTTTTAGATGTTTCAGGAAACACCATACACTTCTCCAGAGTGGCTGTTGGCAATTTACATCCCGCCCATCAGCATAACAAGGCTCCCAGTTCTCCATGGCCTGTCCGGCCTTTCTGGATTTTATACTTTTTTCAGATGGCCCTTTTGACCGGGGGGCAGTGAGACTTCATTGTAGTGCAGATTTCCTTTGTAAGCTTGCTTGGTTGGCCAAAAAGCGCGTATGCGTTTTTTCCTGAATATATTCAGGAAAAAACGCATACGCCCTTTTTGGCCAATTGCATCATTGTGGACATTCTGTCTCTTTTCCTATGCTTTACATGCAATTCCAGTCTACCTCCTGAAATCGGTTTCCTGCAATTCTGCCCCACTTTCGAGTCCTCTTGGCAGCCTTACTTCAATATATTTTTAGACGATAGCTGTCATTTATAACTCTGCAGGTTTGTGAATTACAGTGCCCCTGAGCTCCTTTCTTCAACTCGCTTTCTTGTGAGCTGGCCGCAACACCGCATCATTGCTTCAGGCCCTAGTGTGGTTCCGGCATGGCACGCTGAGCCTTTGGTTAATTCCTCTTCCTGGTGGGAAATGAGAGTTAAATTTGCCCGTCCAGACACCTCCAGCTAGTCTCTCATTGGTTCTCCCTATTCCTGTTCATTTTCCGCAGAAATTGCAAACTGGGCCAAACAGGAGGTTAAAGGCACTGACTCTCCAAGTGGGGAGAGTGTTAGTAAAGCATCTGGAATGTTGCACCCGAGTACCAGGGGACGAAACCTGAGACACATTTGCACACGTTTCCTGATCACATGGTGGATCATACTCTGGGTTCCACATGCATGTTTTAGCTGAAGGAAGAATCCCTTAAACCTGGAGAGTTGAGACCCATGGAATGGGTACCATGCAATATGACTTCAAAGGGTCTGCATTTGCTCACCGAACCCCACCAATCCTATCACTGCTGCGTTTATGCCGCTGTACACACTCTTGATTCTCTTTTGGAGACATATAAATCCATAGGTTTTAAGATTCTTACTAGTCATGTATATTCTTAGACGTTTAATATCGGGTGTTGAGTCCACCTCGTTGAGCAAGGGGTAGCTCTTGTCTATTACATATTTGGCTTATGGAACGGTATCTGTGATAATTTCAATCTCTGGTTTTATGCAGCACCCCAACTCACCTTTCCCCTTAAGCAAGCATAAGTTGGTTTTCTACATTTGAGACCCTGTTCTGTTTTGTAATTCAGTTCCTGTGTAGCCAAGTTTACATTCCGTGTAGTAGTGATATCTTATGATGTTTCTTTTTCTCTGTGAATTATTTCACTTAGAATCATCGTACCTGAATCCACTCGTTATGCTGCTACGGGCCTGATGACATAGATTTCATTGCTGAGTGATATTGCATTGTACGTAAGTACAACAACTTCTTTATCCATTTTTCGCTTTCTGTGATATTGAACTTGTACCGTAAACGAGGTTCTTGTAAACAGAGCCATCCCAAACTTTGGGGTGGCTGTGTCTTTTTGATTTTAATTTCCCTAAGCTATAGGACCATAATTGGAAGTACCCTAGGCTCTGTTGCTTTGTTTTTTAGATGTTTCAGGAAACACCATACACTTCTCCAGAGTGGCTGTTGGCAATTTACATCCCGCCCATCAGCATAACAAGGCTCCCAGTTCTCCATGGCCTGTCCTGCCTTTCTGGATTTTACACTTTTTTCAGATGGCCCTTTTGACCGGGGGGCAGTGAGACTTCATTGTAGTGCACATTTCCTTTGCAAGCTTGCTTGGTTGGCCAAAAAGGGCGTATGCGTTTTTTCCTGAATATATTCAGGAAAAAACGCATACACACTTTTTGGCCAAGTGCATCATTGTGGACGTTCTGCCTCTTTTCCTATGCTTTACATGCAATTCCAGTCTACCTCCTGAAATCGGATTCCTGCAATTCTGCCCCCCTTTCGAGTCCTCTTGGCAGCCTTACTTCAATATATTTTTGGACGATAGCTGTCATTTATAACTCTGCAGGTTTGTGAATTACAGTGCCCCTGAGCTCCTTTCTTCAACTCGCTTTCTTGTGAGCTGGCCGCAACACCGCAGGATTGCTTCAGGCCCTAGTGTGGTTCCCGCATGGCACGCTGAGCCTCTGGTTAATTCCTCCTCCTGGTGGGAAATGAGAGTTAAATTTGCCCGTCCAGACACCTCCAGCTAGTCTCTCATTGGTTCTCCCTATTCCTGTTCATTTTCCGCAGAAATTGCAAACTGGGCCAAACAGGAGCTTAAAGGCACTGACTCTCCAAGTGGGGAGAGTGTTAGTAAAGCGTCTGGAATGTTGCACCCGAGTACCAGGGGACGAACACTGAGACACATTTGAACACGTTTCCCAATCTCACGGTGGATCATACTCTGGGTTCCACATGCATGTTTTAGCTGAAGGAAGAATCCCTTAAACCTGGAGAGTTGAGACCCATGGAATGGGTACCATGCAATATGACTTCAAAGGGTCTGCATTTGCTCACCGAACCACACCAATCCTATCACTGCTGCGTTTATGCTGCTGTACACACGCTTGATTCTCTTTCGGAGACATAGAAATCCATAGGTTTTAAGATTTTTACTAGGCAGGTATATTCTTAGTCATTTAATATGGGGTGTTGATGCCACTTGGTTGAGCAAGGAGTAGCTCTTGTCTATTACATATTTGGCTTATGGAACGGTATCTGTGCTAATTTCAATCTCTGGTTTTATGCAGCACCCCAACTCACCTTTCTCCTTAAGCAAGCATAAGTTGGTTTTCTACATTTGAGAACCTGTTCTGTTTTGTAATTCAGTTCCTGGGTAGCCAAGATTACATTCCGTGTAGTAGTGATAACTTATGATGTTTCTTATTCTGTGTGACTTATTTCACTTAGAATCATCGTACCTGAATCCACTCATTATGCTGCTATGGGCCTGATGACATAGATTTCATTGCTGAGTGATATTGCATTGTACGTAAGTACCACAACTTCTTTATCCATTTTTCACTTTCTGTGATATTGAACTTGTACCGTAAACGAGGTTCTTGTAAACAGAGCCGTCCCAAACTTTCGGGTGGCTGTGTCTTTTTGATTTTAATTTCCCTAAGCTATAGGACCATAAGTGGAAGTGCCCTAGGCTCTGTTGCTTTGGTTTTTAGATGTTTCAGGAAACACCATACACTTCTCCAGAGTGGCTGTTGGCAATTTACATCCCGCTCATCAGCATAACAAGGCTCCCAGTTCTCCATGGGCTGTCCTGCCTTTCTGGATTTTACACTTTTTTCAGATGGCCCTTTTGACCGGGGGGGCAGTGAGACTTCATTGTAGTGCAGATTTCCTTTGCAAGCTTGCTTGGTTGGCCCAAAAGGGCGTATGCATTTTTTCCTGAGTATATTCAGGAAAAAACGCATACGCCCTTTTTGGCCAAGTGCATCATTGTGGACGTTCTGCCTCTTTTCCTATGCTTTACATGCAATTCCAGTCTACCTCCTGAAATCGGTTTCCTGCAATTCTGCCCCGCTTTCAAGTCCTCTTGGCAGCCATACTTCAATATATTTTTGGACTATAGCTGTCATTTATAACTCTGCAGGTTTGTGAATTACAGTGCCCCTGAGCTCCTTTCTTCAACTCGCTTTCTTGTGAGCTGGCCGCAACACCGCAGCATTGCTTCAGGCCCTAGTGTGGTTCCGGCATGGCACGCTGAGCCTTTGGTTAATTCCTCTACCTGGTGGGAAATGAGAGTTAAATTTGCCCGTCCAGACACCTCCAGCTAGTCTCTCATTGGTTCTCCCTATTCCTGTTCATTTTCCGCAGAAATTGCAAACTGGGCCAAACAGGAGGTTAAAGGCACTGACTCTCCAAGTGGGAAGAGTGTTAGTAAAGCGTCTGGAATGTTGCACACGAGTACCAGGGGACGAAACCTGAGACACATTTGAACACGTTTCCCGATCACATGGTGGATCATACTATGGGTTCCACATGCATGTTTTAGCTGAAGGAAGAATCCCTTAAACCTGGAGAGTTGAGACCCATGGAATTGGTACCATGCAATATGACTTCAAAGGGTCTGCATTGGCTCACCGAACCTCACCAATCCTATCACTGCTGCGCTTATGCCGCTGTACACACGCTTGATTCTCTTTCGGAGACATATAAATCCATAGGTTTTAAGATTCTTACTAGTCAGGTATATTCTTAGGCGTTTAATATGGGGTGTTGTGTCCTCTTCGTTGAGCAAGGAGTAGCTCTTGTCTATTACATATTTGGATTATGGAACGGTATCTGTGCTAATTTCAATCTCTGGTTTTATGTAGCACCCCAACTCACCTTTCCCCTTAAGCAAGCATAAGTTGGTTTTCTACATTTGAGACCCTGTTCTGTTTTGTAATTCTGTTCCTGTGTAGCCAAGTTTACATTCCGTGTATTAGTGATATCTTATGATGTTTCTTTTTCTGTGTGACTTATCTCACTTAGAATCATCGTACCTGAATCCACTCATTATGCTGCTATGGGCCTGATGACATAGATTTCATTGCTGAGTGATATTGCATTGTACGTAAGTACCACAACTTCTTTATCCATTTTTCACTTTCTGTGATATTGAACTTGTACCGTAAACGAGGTTCTTGTAAACAGAGCCGTCCCAAACTTTCGGGTGGCTGTGTCTTTTTGATTTTAATTTCCCTAAGCTATAGGACCATAAGTGGAAGTGCCCTAGGCTCTGTTGCTTTGGTATTTAGATGTTTCAGGAAACACCATACACTTCTCCAGAGTGGCTGTTGGCAATTTACATCCCGCCCATCAGCATAACAAGGCTCCCAGTTCTCCATGGGCTGTCCTGCCTTTCTGGATTTTACACTTTTTTCAGATGGCCCTTTTGACCGGGGGGGCAGTGAGACTTCATTGTAGTGCAGATTTCCTTTGCAAGCTTGCTTGGTTGGCCCAAAAGGGCGTATGCATTTTTTCCTGAGTATATTCAGGAAAAAACGCATACGCCCTTTTTGGCCAAGTGCATCATTGTGGACGTTCTGCCTCTTTTCCTATGCTTTACATGCAATTCCAGTCTACCTCCTGAAATCGGTTTCCTGCAATTCTGCCCCGCTTTCAAGTCCTCTTGGCAGCCATACTTCAATATATTTTTGGACTATAGCTGTCATTTATAACTCTGCAGGTTTGTGAATTACAGTGCCCCTGAGCTCCTTTCTTCAACTCGCTTTCTTGTGAGCTGGCCGCAACACCGCAGCATTGCTTCAGGCCCTAGTGTGGTTCCGGCATGGCACGCTGAGCCTTTGGTTAATTCCTCTTCCTGGTGGGAAATGAGAGTTAAATTTGCCCGTCCAGACACCTCCAGCTAGTCTCTCATTGGTTCTCCCTATTCCTGTTCATTTTCCAAAGAAATTGCAAACTGGGCCAAACAGGAGGTTAAAGGCACTGACTCTCCAAGTGGGGAGAGTGTTAGTAAAGCGTCTGGAATGTTGCACCCGAGTACCAGGGGACGAAAACTGACACATTTGAACACGTTTCCCGATCACACGGTGGATCATACTCTGGGTTCCACATTCATGTTTTAGCTGAAGGAAGAATCCCTTAAACCTGGAGAGTTGAGACCCATGGAATGGGTACCATGCAGTATGATTTCAAAGGGTCTGCATTTGTTCACCGAACCTCACCAATCCTATCACTGCTGTGTTTATGCTGCTGTACACATGCTTGATTCTCATTCGGAGACATATAAATCCATAGGTTTTAAGATTCTTACCTGTCAGGTATATTCTTAGGCGTTTAATATGGGGCGTTGAGTCCACTTCGTTGAGCTAGGAGTAGCTCATGTCTATTACATATTTGGCTTATGGAACGGTATCTGTGCTAATTTCAATCTCTGGTTTTATGCAGCACCCCAACTCACCTTTCCCCTTAAGCAAGCATAAGTTGGTTTTCTACATTTGAGACCCTGTTCTGTTTTGTAATTCAGTTCCTTTGTAGCCAAGTTTACATTCCGTGTAGTAGTGATATCTTATGATGTTTCTTTTTCTGTGTGACTTATTTCACTTAGAATCATCGTACCTGAATCCACTCATTATGCTGCTACGGGCCTGATGACATAGATTTCATTGCTGAGTGATATTGCATTGTACATAAGTACCACAACTTCTTTATCCATTTTTCACTTTCTGTGATATTGAATTTGTACTGTAAACGAGGTTCTTGTAAACAGAGCCGTCCCAAATTTTGGGGTGGCTGTGTCTTTTTGATTTTAATTTCCCTAAGCTATAGGACCATAAGTGGAAGCGCCCTAGGCTCTGTTGCTTTGTTTTTTATATGTTTCAGGAAACACCATACACTTCTCCAGAGTGGCTGTTGACAATTTACATCCCGCCCATCAGCATAACAAGGCTCCCAGTTCTCCATGGCCTGTCCTGCCTTTTTGGATTTTACACTTTTTTCAGATGGCCCTTTTGACCGGGGGGCAGTGAGACTTCATTGTAGTGCAGATTTCGTTTGCAAGCTTGCTTGGTTGGCCAAAAAGGGCGTATGCGTTTTTTCCTGAATATATTCAGGAAAAAACGCATACGCCCTTTTTGGCCAAGTGCATCATTGTGGACGTTCTGCCTCTTTTCCTATGCTTTACATGCAATTCCAGTCTACCTCCTGAAATCGGTTTCCTGCAATTCTGCCCCACTTTCAAGTCCTCTTGGCAGCCTTACTTCAATATATTTTTGGACGATAATTGTCATTTATAACTCTGCAGGTTTGTGAATTACAGTGCCCCTGAGCTCCTTTCTTCAACTCGCTTTCTTGTGAGCTGGCCGCAACACCACAGGATTGCTTCAGGCCCTAGTGTGGTTCCGACATGGCACGCTGAGCCTTTGGTTAATTCCTCTTCCTGGTGGGAAATGAGAGTTAAATTTGCCCGTCCAGACACCTCCAGCTAGTCTCTCATTGGTTCTCCCTATTCCTGTTCATTTTCCGCAGAAATTGCAAACTGGGCCAAACAGGAGGTTAAAGGCACTGACTCTCCAAGTGGGCAGAGTTTTAGTAAAGCGTCTGGAATGTTGCACCCGAGTACCAGGGGACGAAAGCTGAGACACATTTGAACACGTTTCCCAATCACACGGTGGATCATACTCTGGGTTCCACATGCATGTTTTAGCTGAAGGAAGAATCCCTTAAACCTGGAGAGTTGAGACCCATGGAATGGGTAACATGCAATATGACTTCAAAGGTTGTGCATTTGCTCACCGAAAATCACCAATCTTATCACTGCTGCGTTTATGCCGCTGTACACACGCTTGATTCTCTTTCAGAGACATAGAAATCCATAGGTTTTAAGATTCTTACTAGTCAGGTATATTCTTAGGCGTTTAATATGGGGTGTAGAGTCCACTTCGTTGAGCAAGGAGTAGCTCTTGTCTATTACATATTTGGCTTATGGAATGGTATCTGTGCTAATTTCAATCTCTGGTTTTATGCAGCACCCCAACTCACCTTTCCCCTTAAGCAAGCATAAGTTGGTTTTCTACATTTGAGACCCTGTTCTGTTTTGTAATTCAGTTCCTGGGTAGCTAAGTTTACATTCCGTGTAGTAGTGATATCTTATGATGTTTCTTTTTCTGTGTAACTTATTTCACTTAGAATCATCGTACCTGAATCCACTCATTATGCTGCTATGGGCCTGATGACATAGATTTCATTGCTGAGTAATTTTGCATTGTACGTAAGTACCACAACTTCTTTATCCATTTTTCACTTTCTGTGATATTGAACTTGTACCGTAAACGAGATTCTTGTAAACAGAGCCGGCCCAAACTTTGGGGTGGCTGTGTCTTTTTGATTTTAATTTCCCTAAGCTATAGGACCATAAGTGGAAGTGCCCTAGGCTCTGTTGCTTTGTTTTTTAGATGTTTCAGGAAACACCATACACTTCTCCAGAGTGGCTGTTGGCAATTTACATCCCGCCCATCAGCATAACAAGGCTCCCAGTTCTCCATGGCCTGTCCTGCCTTTTTGGATTTTATACATTTTTCAGATGGCCCTTTTGACCGGGGAGCAGTGAGACTTCATTGTAGTGCAGATTTCCTTTGCAAGCTTGCTTGGTTGGCCAAAAAGGGCGTATGCGTTTTTTCCTGAATATATTCAGGAAAAAACGCATACGCCCTTTTTGGCCAAGTGCATCATTGTGGACGTTCTGCCTCTTTTCCTATGCTTTACATGCAATTCCAGTCTACCTCCTGAAATCGGTTTCCTGCAATTCTGCCCCGCTTTCAAGTCCTCTTGGCAGCCTTAGTTCAATAGATTTTTGGACGATAGCTGTCATTTATAACTCTGCAGGTTTGTGAATTACAGTGCCCCTGAGCTCCTTTCTTCAACTCGCTTTCTTGTGAGCTGGCCGCAACACCGCAGCATTGCTTCAGGCCCTAGTGTGGTTCCAGCACGGCAGGCTGAGCCTTTGGTTAATTCCTCTTCCTGGTGGGAAATGAGAGATAAATTTGCCCGTCCAGACACCTCCAGCTAGTCTCTCATTGGTTCTCACTATTCCTGTTCACTTTCCGCAGAAATTGAAAACTGGGCCAAACAGGAGGTTAAAGGCACTGACTCTCCAAGTGGGGAGAGTGTTAGTAAAGCGTCTGGAATGTTGCACCCGAGTACCAGGGGACGAAACCTGAGACACATTTGAACACGTTTCCTGATCACACGGTGGATCATACTCTGGGTTCCGCATGCATGTTTTAGCTGAAAGAAGAATCCCTTGAACCTGGAGAGTTGAGACCCATGGAATGGGTACCATGCAATATGACTTCAAAGGGTCTGCATTTGTTCACCGAACCTCACCCATCCTATCACTGCTGCGTTTATGCCACTGTACACATGCTTGATTCTCTTTCGGAGAAATAAATATCCATAGGTTTTAAGATTCTTACTAGTCAGGTATATTCTTAGGCGTTTAATATGGTGTGTTGAGTCCACTTGGTTGAGCAAGGAGTAGCTCTTGTCTATTACATATTTGGCTTATGGAACGGTATCTGTGCTAATTTCAATCTCTGGTTTTATGCAGCACCCCAACTCACCTTTCCCCTTAAGCAAGCATAAGTTGGTTTTCTACATTTGAGACCCTGTTCTGTTTTGTAATTCAGTTCCTGTGTAGCCAAGTTTACATTCCGTGTAGTAGTGATATCTTATGATGTTTCTTTTTCTGTGTGACTTATTTCACTTAGAATCATCGTACCTGAATCCACTCATTATGCTGCTATGGGCCTGATGACATAGATTTCATTGCTGAGTGATATTGCATTGTACGTAAGTACCAAAACTTCTTTATCCATTTTTCGCTTTCTGCGATATTGAACTTGTACCGTAAACGAGGTTCTTGTAAACAGAGCCATCCCAAACTTTGGGGTGGCTGTGTCTTTTTGATTTTAATTTCCCTAAGCTATAGAACCATAAGTGGAAGTGCCCTAGGCTATGTTGCTTTGTTTTGTAGATGTTTCAGGAAACACCATACACTTCTCCAGAGTGGCTGTTGGCAATTTACATCCCGCCCATCAGCATAACAAGGCTCCCATGTCTCCATGGCCTGTCCTGCCTTTCTGGCTTTTACACTTTTTTCAGATGGCCCTTTTGACCGGGGGGCAGTGAGACTTCATTGTAGTGCAGATTACCTTTGCAAGCTTGCTTGGTTGGCCAAAAAGGGCGTATGCGTTTTTTCCTGAATATATTCAGGAAAAAACGCATACGCCCTTTTTGGCCAAGTGCATCATTGTGGACGTTCTGCCTCTTTTCCTATGCTTTACATGCAATTCCAGTCTACCTCCTGAAATCGGTTTCCTGCAATTCTGCCCCGCTTTCAAGTCCTCTTGGCAGCCTTACTTCAATATATTTTTGGACGATAGCTGTCATTTATAACTCTGCAGGTTTGTGAATTACAGTGCCTCTGAGCTCCTTTCTTCAACTCGCTTTCTTGTGAGCTGGCCGCAACACCGCAGGATTGCTTCAGGCCCTAGTGTGGTTCCGGCATGGCACGCTGAGCCTTTGGTTAATTCCTCTTCCTGGTGGGAAATGAGAGTTAAATTTGCCGGTCCAGACACCTCCAGCTAGTCTCTCATTGGTTCTCCCTATTCCTGTTCATCTTCCGCAGAAATTGCAAACTGGGCCAAACAGGAGGTTAAAGGCACTGACTCTCCAAGTGGGGAGAGTGTTAGTAAAGCATCTGGAATGTTGCACCCGAGTACCAGGGGACGAAACCTGAGACACATTTGAACACGTTTCCCGATCACACGGTGGATCATACTCTGGGTTCCACATGCATGTTTTAGCTGAAGGAAGAATCCCGTAAACCTGGAGAGTTGAGACCCATGGAATGGGTACCATGCAATATGACTTCAAAGGTTCTGCATTTGCTCACCGAACCTCACCAATCCTATCACTGCTGCGTTTATGCAGCTGTACACATGCTTGATTCTCTTTTGGAGACATATAAATCCATAGGTGTTAAGATTCTTACTAGTCAGGTATATTCTTAGGCGTTTAATATGGGGTGTAGAGTCCACTTCGTTGAGCAAGGAGTAGCTCTTGTCTATTTCATCTTTGGCTTATGGAACGGTATCTGTGCTAATTTCAATCTCTGGTTTTATGCAGCACCCCAACTCACCTTTCCCCTTAAGCAAGCATAAGTTGGTTTTTTATATTTGAGACCCGGTTCTGTTTTGTAATTCAGTTCCTGTGTAGCCAAGTTTACATTCCGTGTAGTAGTGATATCTTATGATGTTTCTTTTTCTGTGTGACTTATCTTACTTAGAATCATCGTACCTGAATCCACTCATTATGCTGCTACGGGCCTGATGATATAGATTTCATTGCTGAGTGATATTGCATTGTACGTAAGTACCACAATTTCTTTATCCATTTTTCGCTTTCTGTGATATTGAACTTGTACCGTAAACGAGGTTCTTGTAAACAGAGCCGTCCCAAACTTTGGGGTGGCTGTGTCTTTTTGATTTTAATTTCCCTAAGCTATAGGACCATAAGTGGAAGTGCCCTAGGCTCTGTTGCTTTGTTTTTTAGATGTTTCAGGAAACACCATACACTTCTCCAGAGTGGCTGTTGGCAATTTACATCCCGCCAATCAGCATAACAAGGCTCCCAATTCTCCATGGCCTGTCCTGCCTTTCTGGATTTTATACATTTTTCAGATGGCCCTTTTGACTGGGGAGCAGTGAGACTTCATTGTAGTGCATATTTCCTTTGCAAGCTTGCTTGGTTGGCCAAAAAGGGCGTATGCGTTTTTTCCTGAATATATTCAGGAAAAAACGCATACGCCCTTTTTGGCCAAGTGCATCATTGTGGACGTTCTGCCTCTTTTCCTATGTTTTACATGCAATTCCAGTCTACCTCCTGAAATCGGTTTCCTGCAATTCTGCCCTGCTTTCAAGTCCTCTTGGCAGCCTTACTTCAATATATTTTTGGACGATAGCTGTCATTTATAACTCTGCAGGTTTGTGAATTACAGTGCCCCTGAGCTCCTTTCTTCAACTCGCTTTCTTGTGAGCTGGCCGCAACACCGCAGGATTGCTTCAGGCCCTAGTGTGGTTCCGGCATGGCACGCTGAGCCTTTGGTTAATTCCTCTTCCTGGTGGGAAATGAGAGTTAAATTTGCCCGTCCAGACACCTCCAGGTAGTCGCTCATTGGTTCTCCCTATTCCTGTTCATTTTCCGCAGAAATGGCAAACTTGGCCAGACAGGAGGTTAAAGGCACTGACTCTCCAAGTGGGGAGAGTGTTAGTAAAGCGACTGGAATGTTGCACCCGAGTACCAGGGGACGAAAACTGAGACACATTTGAACACGTTTCCCGATCACACGGTGGATCATACTCTGGGTTCCACATGCATGTTTTAGCTGAAGGAAGAATCCCTTAAACCTGGAGAGTTGAGACCCATGGAATGGGTACCATGCAATATGACCTCAAAGGGTCTGCATTTGCTCACCGAACCTCACCAATCCTATCACTGCTGCGTTCATGCCGCTGTACACACGCTTGATTCTCTTTCGGAGACATAGAAATCTATAGGTTTTAAGATTCTTACTGGTCAGGTATATTCTTAAGCGTTTAATATGGGGTGTAGAGTCCACTTCGTTGAGCAAGGAGTAGCTCTTGTCTATTACATATTTGGCTTATGGAACGGTATCTGTGCTAATTTCAATCTCTGGTTTTATGCAGCACCCCAACTCACCTTTCCCCTTAAGCAAGCATAAGTTGGTTTTCTACATTTGAGACCCTGTTCTGTTTTGTAATTCAGTTCCTGTGTAGCCAAGTTTACATTCCGTGTAGTAGTGATATCTTATGATGTTTCTTTTTCTGTGTGACTTATTTCACTTAGAATCATCGTACCTGAATCCACTCATTATGCTGCTACGGGCCTGATGATATACATTTCATTGCTGAGTGATATTGCATTGTACGTAAGTACCACAACTTCTTTATCCATTTTTTACTTTGTGTGATATTGAACTTGTAGTGTAAACGAGGTTCTTGTAAACAGAGCCATCCCAAACTTTGGGGTGGCTGTGTCTTTTTGATTTTAATTTCCCTAAGCTATAGAACCGTAAGTGGAAGTGCCCTAGGCTCTGTTGCTTTGTTTTTTAGATGTTTCAGGAAACACCATACACTTCTCCAGAGTGGCTGTTGGCAATTTACATCCCGCCCATCAGCATAACAAGGCTCCCAATTCTCCATGGCCTGTCCTGCCTTTCTGGATTTTACACTTTTTTCAGATGGCCCTTTTGACTGGGAGGCAGTGAGACTTCATTGTAATGCAGATTTCCTTTGCAAGCTTGCTTGGTTGGCCAAAAAGGGCGTATGCGTTTTTTCCTGAATATATTCAGGAAAAAACGCATACGCCCTTTTTGGCCAAGTGCATCATTGTGGACGTTCTGCCTCTTTTCCTATGCTTTACATGCAATTCCAGTCTACCTCCTGAAATCGGTTTCCTGCAATTCTGCCCCGCTTTCAAGTCCTCTTGGCAGCCTTACTTCAATATATTTTTGGACGATAGCTGTCATTTATAACTCTGCAGGTTTGTGAATTACAGTGCCTCTGAGCTCCTTTCTTCAACTCGCTTTCTTGTGAGCTGGCTGCAACACCGCAGCATTGCTTCAGGCCCTAGTGTGGTTCCGGCATGGCACGCTGAGCCTTTGGTTAATTCCTCTTCCTGGTGGGAAATGAGAGTTAAATTTGCCCGTCCAGGCACCTCCAGCTAGTCTCTCATTGGTTCTCCCTATTCCTGTTCATTTTCCGCAGAAATGGCAAACTGGGCCAAACAGGAAGTTAAAGGCACTGACTCTCCAAGTGGGGAGAGTGTTAGTAAAGCGTCTGGAATGTTGCACCCGAGTACCAGGGGATGAAACCTGAGACACATTTGAACACGTTTCCCAATCACACGGTGGATCATACTCTGGGTTCCACATGCATGTTTTAGCTGAAGGAAGAATCCCTTAAACCTGGAGAGTTGAGACCCATGGAATGGGTACCATGCAATATAAATTCAAAGGTTCTGCATTGGCTCACCGAACCTCACCAATCTTATCACTGCTGCACTTTTGCCACTGTACAAACGCTTGATTCTCTTTCGGAGACATATAAATCCATAGATTTTAAGATTCTTACTAGTCAGGTATATTCTTAGACGTTTAATATGGGGTATTCAGTCCTCTTCGTTGAGCAAAGACTAGCTCTTGTCTATTACATATTTGGCTTATGGAATGGTATCTGTGCTAATTTCAATCTCTGGTTTTATGCAGCACCCCAACTCACCTTTCCCCTTAAGCAAGCATAAGTTGGTTTTCTACATTTGAGACCCTGTTCTGTTTTGTAATTCAGTTCCTGTGTAGCCAAGTTTACATTCCGTGTAGTAGTGATATCTTATGATGTTTCTTTTTCTGTGTGACTTATCTCACTTAGAATCATCGTACCTGAATCCACTCATTATGCTGCTATGGGCCTGATGATATAGATTTCATTGCTGAGTGATATTGCATTGTACGTAAGTACCACAACTTCTTTATCCATTTTTCACTTTCTGTGATATTGAACTTGTACTGTAAACGAGGTTCTTGTAAACAGAGCCGTCCCAAACTTTGGGGTGGCTGTGTCTTTTTGATTTTAATTTCCCTAAGCTATAGGACCATAAGTGGAAGTGCCCTAGGCTCTGTTGCTTTGTTTTTTAGATGTTTCAGGAAACACCATACACTTCTCCAGAGTGGCTGTTGGCAATTTACATCCCGCCCATCAGCATAACAAGGCTCCCAGTTCTCCATGGCCTGTCCTGCCTTTCTGGATTTTACACTTTTTTCCGATGGCCCTTTTGACCGGGGGGCAGTGAGACTTCATTGTAGTGCAGATTTCCTTTGCAAGCTTGCTTGGTTGGCCAAAAAGGGCATATGCGTTTTTTCCTGAATATATTCAGGAAAAAACGCATACGCCATTTCTGGCCAAGTGCATCATTGTGGACGTTCTGCCTCTTTTCCTATGTTTTACATGCAATTCTAGTCTACCTCCTGAAATCGGTTTCCTGCAATTCTGCCCCGCTTTCGAGTCCTCTTGGCAGCCTTACTTCAATATATTTTTGGACGATAGCTGTCATTTATAACTCTGCAGGTTTGTGAATTACAGTGCCCCTGAGCTCCTTTCTTCAACTCGCTTTCTTGTGAGCTGGCCGCAACACCGCAGGATTGCTTCAGGCCCTAGTGTGGTTCCAGCATGGCACGCTGAGCCTTTGGTTAATTCCTCTTCCTGGTGGGAAATGAGAGTTAAATTTGCCCGTCCAGACACCTCCAGCTAGTCTCTCATTGGTTCTCCCTATTCCTGTTCATTTTCCGTAGAAATTGCAAACTTGGCCAAACAGGAGGTTAAAGGCACTGACTCTCCAAGTGGGGAGAGTTTTAGTAAAGCATCTGGAATGTTGCACCCGAGTACCAGGGGACAAAAACAGAGACACATTTGAACACGTTTCCCGATCACACGGTGGATCATACTCTGGGTTCCACATGCATGTTTTAGGTGAAGGAAGAATCCCTTAAACCTGGAGAGTTGAGACCCATGGAATGGCTACCATGCAATATGACTTCAAAGGGTCTGCATTTGCTCAGCGAACCTCACCAATCCTATCACTGCTGCGTTTATGCCGCTGTACACATGCTTGATTCTCTTTTGGAGACATATAAATCCATAGGTTTTAAGATTCTTACTAGTAAGGTATATTCTTAGGCGATTAATATGGGGTGTAGAGCCCACTTCGTTGAGCAAGGAGTAGCTATTGTCTATTACATATTGGGTTTATGGAACGGTATCTGTGCTAATTTCAATCTCTGGTTTTATGCAGAACCCCATCTTACCTTTCCCCTTAAGCAAGCATAAGTTGGTTTTGTACATTTGAGACCGCGTTCTGTTTTGTAATTCTGTTTCTGTGTAGCCAAGTTTACATTCCGTGTAGTAGTGATATCTTATGATGTTTCTTTTTCTGTGTGACTTATTTCACTTAGAATCATCGTACCTGAATCCACTCATTATGCTGCTACGGGCCTGATGATATAGATTTCATTGCTGAGTGATATTGCATTGTACGTAAGTACCACAAATTCTTTATCCATTTTTCACCTTCTGTGATATTGAATTTGTACTGTAAATGAGGTTCTTGTAAACAGAGCCGTCCCAAACTTTGGGGTGGCTGTGTCTTTTTGATTTTAATTTCCCTAAGCTATAGGACCATAAGTGGAAGTGCCCTAGGCTCTGTTGCTTTGTTTTTTAGATGTTTCAGGAAACACCATACACTTCTCCAGAGTGGCTGTTGGCAATTTACATCTCGCCCATCAGCATAACAAGGCTCCCAGTTCTCCATGGCCTGTCCTGCCTTTCTGGATTTTATAGTTTTTTCAGATGGCCTTTTGACCGGGGGGCAGTGAGACTTCATTGTAGTGCAGATTTCATTTGCAAGCTTGCTGGGTTGGCCAAAAAGGGCGTATGTGTTTTTTCCTGAATATATTCAGGAAAAAATGCATACGCCCTTTTTGGCCAAGTGCATCATTGTGGACGTTCTGCCTCTTTTCCTATGCTTTACATGCAATTCCAGTCTACCTCCTGAAATCGGTTTCCTGCAATTCTGCCCCGCTTTCAAGTCCTCTTGGCAGCCTTACTTCAATATATTTTTGGACGATAGCTGTCATTTTTAACTCTGCAGGTTTGTGAATTACAGTGCCCCTGAGCTCCTTTCTTCAACTCGCTTTCTTGTGAGCTGTCCGCAACACCGCAGGATTGCTTCAGGCCCTAGTGTGGTTCCGGCATGGCACGCTGAGCCTTTGGTTAATTCCTCTTCCTGGTGGGAAATGAGAGTTAAATTTGCCCGTCCAGACACCTCCAGCTAGTCTCTCATTGGTTCTCCCTATTCCTGTTCATTTTCCGCAGAAATTGCAAACTGGGCCAAACAGGAGGTTAAAGGCACTGACTCTCCAAGTGGGGAGAGTGTTAGTAAAGCGTCTGGAATGTTGCACCCGAGTACCAGGGGACGAAATCTGACACATTTGAACACGTTTCCCGATCACACGGTGGATCATACTCTGGGTTCCACATGCATGTTTTAGCTGAAGGAAGAATCCCTTAAACCTGGAGAGTTGAGACCCATGGAATGGGTACCATGCAATATGACTTCAAAGGGTCTGCATTTGCTCACTGAACCTCACAAATCCTATCACTGCTGCATTTATGCCGCTGTAGACATGCTTGATTCTCTTTCGGAGACATATAAATCCATAGGTTTTAAGATTCTTACTAGTCAGGTATATTCTTAGGCATTTAATATGGGGTGTTGAGTCCACTTCGTTGAGCAAGGAGTAGCTCTAGTCTATTACCTATTTGGCTTATGGAATGGTATCTGTGCTAATTTCAATCTCTGGTTTTATGCAGCACCCCAACTCACCTTTCCCCTTAAGCAAGCATAAGTTGGTTTTCTACATTTGAGATCCTGTTCTGTTTTGTAATTCAGTTCCTGTGTAGCCAAGTTTACATTCCGTGTATTAGTGATATCTTATGATGTTTCTTTTTCTGTGTGACATATTTCACTTAGAAATATCGTACCTGAATCCACTCATTATGCTGCTACGGGCCTGATGACATAGATTTCATTCCTGAGTGATATTGCATTGTACGTAAGTACCACAACTTCTTTATCCATTTTTCACTTTCTGTGATATTGAACTTGTACCATAAACGAGATTCTTGTAAACAGAGCCGGCCCAAACTTTGGGGTGGCTGTGTCTTTTTGATTTTAATTTCCCTAAGCTATAGGACCATAAGTGGAAGTGCCCTAGGCTCTGTTGCTTTGTTTTTTAGATGTTTCAGGAAACACCATACACTTCTCCAGAGTGGCTGTTGGCAATTTACATCCCGCCCATCAGCATAACAAGGCTCCCAGTTCTCCATGGCCTGTCCTGCCTTTCTGGATTTTATACTTTTTTCAGATGGCCCTTTTGACCGGGGGGCAGTGAGACTTCATTGTAATGCAGATTTCCTTTGCAAGCTTGCTTGTTTGGCCAAAATGGGCGTATGCGTTTTTTCCTGAATATATTCAAGAAAAAACGCATACGCCCTTTTTGGCCAAGTGCATCATTGTGGACGTTCTGCCTCTTTTCCTATGCTTTACATGCAATTCCAGTCTACCTCCTGAAATCGGTTTCCTGCAATTCTGCCCCGCTTTCAAGTCCTCTTGGCAGCCTTACTTCAATATATTTTTGGACGATAGCTGTCATTTATAACTCTGCAGGTTTGTGAATTACAGTGCCTCTGAGCTCCTTTCTTCAACTCGCTTTCTTGTGAGCTGGCCGCAACACCGCAGGATTGCTTCAGGCCCTAGTGTCGTTCCAGCATGGCACGCTGAGCCTTTGGTTAATTCCTCTTCCTGGTGGGAAATGAGAGTTAAATTTGCCCGTCCAGACACCTCCAGCTAGTCTCTCACTGGTTCTCCCTATTCCTGTACATCTTCCGCAAAAATTGCAAACTGGGCCAAACAGGAGGTTAAAGGCACTGACTCTCCAAGTGGGGAGAGTTTTAGTAAAGCATCTGGAATGTTGCACCCGAGTACCAGGGGACGAAAACTGAGACACATTTGAACACGTTTCCCGATCACACGGTTTATCATACTCTGGGTTCCACATGCATGTTTTAGCTGAAGGAAGAATCCCTTAAACCTGGAGAGTTGAGACCCATGGAATGGCTACCATGCAATATGACTTCAAAGGGTCTGTATTTGCTCATCGAACCTCACCAATCCTATCACTGCTGCTTTTATGCCGCTGTACACATGCTTGATTCTCTTTTGGAGACATATAAATCCATAGGTTTTAAGATTATTACTAGTCAGGTATATTCTTAGGCGATTAATATGGGGTGTAGAGTCCACTTCGTTGAGCAAGGAGTAGCTCTTGTCTATTACATATTTGGCTTATGGAACGGTATCTGTGCTAATTTCAATCTCTGGTTTTATGCAGAACCCCAACTCACCTTTCCCCTTAAGCAAGCATAAGTTGGTTTTCTACATTTGAGACCGTGTTCTGTTTTGTAATTCAGTTCCTGTGTAGCCAAGTTTACATTCCGTGTAGTAGTGATATCTTATGATGTTTCTTTTTCTGTGTGACTTATTTCACTTAGAATCATCGTACCTGAATCCACTCATTATGCTGCTACGGGCCTGATGACATAGATTTCATTGCTGAGTGATATTGCATTGTACGTAAGTACCACAACTTCTTTATCCATTTTTCGCTTTCTGTGATATTGAACTTGTACCATAAACGAGGTTCTTGTAAACAGAGCTGTCGCAAACTTTGGGGTGGCTGTGTCTTTTTGATTTTAATTTCCCTAATCTATAGGACCGTAAGTGGAAGTGCCCTAGGCTCTGTTCCTTTGTTTTGTAGATGTTTCAGGAAACACCATACACTTCTCCAGAGTGGCTGTTGGCAATTTACATCCCGCCCATCAGCATAACAAGGCTCCCAGTTCTCCATGGCCTGTCCTGCCTTTCTGGATTTTACACTTTTTTCAGATGGCCCTTTTGACCGGGGGGCAGTGAGACTTCATTGTAGTGCAGATTTCCTTTGCAAGCTTGCTTGGTTGGCCAAAAAGGGCGTATGCGTTTTTTCCTGAATATATTCAGGAAAAAACGCATACGCCCTTTTTGGCCAAGTGCATCATTGTGGACGTTCTGCCTCTTTTCCTATGCTTTACATGCAATTCCAGTCTACCTCCTGAAATCGGTTTCCTGCAATTCTGCCCCGCTTTCAAGTCCTCTTGGCAGCCTTACTTCAATATATTTTTGGACGATAGCTGTCATTTATAACTCTGCAGGTTTGTGAATTACAGTGCCCCTGAGCTCCTTTCTTCAACTCGCTTTCTTGTGAGCTGCCCGCAACACCGCACGATTGCTTCAGGCCCTAGTGTGGTTCTGGCATGGCACGCTGAGCCTTTGGTTAATTCCTCTTCCTGGTGGAAAATGAGAGTTAAATTTGCCGGTCCAGACACCTCCAGCTAGTCTCTCATTGGTTCTCCCTATTCCTGTTCATCTTCCGCAGAAATTGCAAACTGGGCCAAACAGGAGGTTAAAGGCACTGACTCTCCAAGTGGGGAGAGTGTTAGTAAAGCGTCTGTAATGTTGCACCCGAGTACCAGGGGACGAAACCTGAGACACATTTCAACACGTTTCCCGATCACACGGTGGATCATACTCTGGGTTCCACATGCATGTTTTAGCTGAAGGAAGAATCCCTTAAACCTGGAGAGTTGAGACCCATGGAATGGGTACCATGCAATATGACTTCAAAGGGTCTGCATTTGCTCACCGAACCTCACCAATCCTATCACTGCTGCGCTACTGCACTGTACACACGCTTGATTCTCTTTCGGAGACATATAAATCCATAGGTGTTAAGATTCTTACTAGTCAGGTATATTCTTAGGCGTTTAATATGGGGTGTAGAGTCCACTTCGTTGAGCAAGGAGTAGCTCTTGTCTATTACATATTTGGCTTATGGAACGGTATCTGTGCTAATTTCAATCTCTGGTTTTATGCAGCACCCCAACTCACCTTTCCCCTTAAGCAAGCATAAGTTGGTTTTCTACATTTGAGACCCTGTTCTGTTTTGTATTTCAGTTCCTGGGTAGCCAAGTTTACATTCCATGTAGTAGTGATATCTTATGATGTTTCTTTTTCTGTGTGACTTATTTCACTTAGAATCATCGTACCTGAATCCACTCATTATGCTGCTACGGGCCTGATGATATACATTTCATTGCTGAGTGATATTGCATTGTACGTAAGTACCACAACTTCTTTATCCATTTTTCGCTTTCTGTGATATTGAACTTGTACCGAAAACGAGGTTCTTGTAAACAGAGCCGTCCCAAAGTTTGGGGTGGCTGTGTCTTTTTGATTTTAATTTCCCTAAGCTATAGGACCATAAGTGGAAGTGCCCTAGGCTCTGTTGCTTTGTTTTTTAGATGTTTCAGGAAACACCATACACTTCTCCAGAGTGGCTGTTGGCAATTTGCATCCCGCCCATCAGCATAACAAGGCTCCCAGTTCTCCATGGCCTGTCCTGCCTTTCTGGATTTTATACTTTTTTCAGATGGCCCTTTTGACCGGGGGGCAGTGAGACTTCATTGTAGTGCAGATTTCCTTTGCAAGCTTGCTTGGTTGGCCCAAAAGGGCGTATGCGTTTTTTCCTGAATATATTCAGGAAAAAACGCATACGCCCTTTTTGGCCAAGTGCATCATTGTGGACGTTCTGCCTCTTTTCCTATGCTTTACATGCAATTCCAGTCTACCTCCTGAAATCGGTTTCCTGCAATTCTGCCCCGCTTTCAAGTCCTCTTGGCAGCCTTACTTCAATATATTTTTGGACGATAGCTGTCATTTATAACTCTGCAGGTTTGTGAATTACAGTGCCCCTGAGCTCCTTTCTTCAACTCGCTTTCTTGTGAGCTGCCCGCAACACCGCACGATTGCTTCAGGCCCTAGAGTGGTTCTGGCATGGCACGCTGAGCCTTTGGTTAATTCCTCTTCCTGGTGGGAAATGAGAGTTAAATTTGCCGGTCCAGACACCTCCAGCTAGTCTCTCATTGGTTCTCCCTATTCCTGTTCATCTTCCGCAGAAATTGCAAACTGGGCCAAACAGGAGGTTAAAGGCACTGACTCTCCAAGTGGGGAGAGTGTTAGTAAAGCGTCTGTAATGTTGCACCCGAGTACCAGGGGACGAAACCTGAGACACATTTCAACACGTTTCCCGATCACACGGTGGATCATACTCTGGGTTCCACATGCATGTTTTAGCTGAAGGAAGAATCCCTTAAACCTGGAGAGTTGAGACCCATGGAATGGGTACCATGCAATATGACTTCAAAGGGTCTGCATTTGCTCACCGAACCTCACCAATCCTATCACTGCTGCGCTACTGCACTGTACACACGCTTGATTCTCTTTCGGAGACATATAAATCCATAGGTGTTAAGATTCTTACTAGTCAGGTATATTCTTAGGCGTTTAATATGGGGTGTAGAGTCCACTTCGTTGAGCAAGGAGTAGCTCTTGTCTATTACATATTTGGCTTATGGAACGGTATCTGTGCTAATTTCAATCTCTGGTTTTATGCAGCACCCCAACTCACCTTTCCCCTTAAGCAAGCATAAGTTGGTTTTCTACATTTGAGACCCTGTTCTGTTTTGTATTTCAGTTCCTGGGTAGCCAAGTTTACATTCCATGTAGTAGTGATATCTTATGATGTTTCTTTTTCTGTGTGACTTATTTCACTTAGAATCATCGTACCTGAATCCACTCATTATGCTGCTACGGGCCTGATGATATACATTTCATTGCTGAGTGATATTGCATTGTACGTAAGTACCACAACTTCTTTATCCATTTTTCGCTTTCTGTGATATTGAACTTGTACCGAAAACGAGGTTCTTGTAAACAGAGCCGTCCCAAAGTTTGGGGTGGCTGTGTCTTTTTGATTTTAATTTCCCTAAGCTATAGGACCATAAGTGGAAGTGCCCTAGGCTCTGTTGCTTTGTTTTTTAGATGTTTCAGGAAACACCATACACTTCTCCAGAGTGGCTGTTGGCAATTTGCATCCCGCCCATCAGCATAACAAGGCTCCCAGTTCTCCATGGCCTGTCCTGCCTTTCTGGATTTTATACTTTTTTCAGATGGCCCTTTTGACCGGGTGGCAGTGAGACTTCATTGTAGTGCAGATTTCCTTTGCAAGCTTGCTTGGTTGGCCCAAAAGGGCGTATGCGTTTTTTCCTGAATATATTCAGGAAAAAACGCATACGCCCTTTTTGGCCAAGTGCATCATTGTGGACGTTCTGCCTCTTTTCCTATGCTTTACATGCAATTCCAGTCTACCTCCTGAAATCGGTTTTCTGCAATTCTGCCCCGCTTTCAAGTCCTCTTGGCAGCCTTACTTCAATATATTTTTGGACGATAGCTGTCATTTATAACTCTGCAGTTTTGTGAATTACAGAGCCTCTGAGCTCCTTTCTTCCACTTGCTTTCTTGTGAGCTGGCTGCAAGACCGCAGCATTGCTTCAGGCCCTAGTGTGGTTCCGGCATGGCACGCTGAGCCTTTGGTTAATTCCTCTTCCTGGTGGGAAATGAGAGTTAAATTTGTCCGTCCAGACACCTCCAGCTAGTCTCTCATTGGTTCTCCCTATTCCTGTTCATTTTCCGCAGAAATGGCAAACTGGGCCAAACAGGAGGTTAAAGGCACTGACTCTCCAAGTGGGGAGAGTGTTAGTAAAGCGTCTGGAATGTTGCACCCGAGTACCAGGGGACAAAACCTGAGACACATTTGAACACGTTTCCCGATCACACAGTGGATCATACTCTGGGTTCCACATGCATGTTTTAGCTGAAGGAAGAATCCCTTAAACCTGGAGAGTTGAGACACATGGAATGGCTACCATGTAATATGACTTCAAAGGGTCTGTATTTGCTCATCGAACCTCACCAATCCTATCACTGCTGCTTTTATGCTGCTGTACACATGCTTGATTCTCTTTTGGAGACATATAAATCCATAGATTTTAAGATTCTTACTAGTCAGGTATATTCTTAGACGTTTAATATGGGGTGTTGAGTCCTCTTCGTTTAGCAAAGACTAGCTCTTCTCTATTACATATTTGGCTTATGGAACGGTATCTGTGCTAATTTCAATCTCTGGTTTTATGCAGCACCCCAACTCACCTTTCCCCTTAAGCAAGCATAAGTTGGTTTTCTATATTTGAGACCCTGTTCTGTTTTGTAATTCAGTTCCTGTGTAGCCAAGTTTACATTCCGTGTAGTAGTGATATCTTATGATGTTTCTTTTTCTGTGTGACTTATTTCACTTAGAATCATCGTACCTGAATCTACTCATTATGCTGTTACGGGCCTGATGACATAGATTTCATTGCTGAGTGATATTGCGTTGTACGTAAGTACCACAAATTCTTTATCCATTTTTCGCTTTCTGTGATATTGAACTTGTACCGTAAACGAGGTTCTTGTAAACAGAGCCATCCCAAAATTTGGGGTGGCTGTGTCTTTTTGATTTTAATTTCCCTAAGCTATAAGACCATAAGTGGAAGTGCCCTAGGCTCTGTTGCTTTGTTTTTTAGATGTTTCAGGAAACACCATACACTTCTCCAGAGTGGCTGTTGGCAATTTACATCCCGCCCATCAGCATAACAAGGCTCCCAGTTCTCCATGGCCTGTCCTGCCTTTCTGGATTTTATACATTTTTCAGATGGCCCTTTTGACCGGGGAGCAGTGAGACTTCATTGTAGTGCAGATTTCCTTTGCAAGCTTGCTTGGTTGGCCAAAAATGGCATATGCGTTTTTTCCTGAATATAATCAGGAAAAAACGCATACGCCCTTTTTGGCCAAGTGCATCATTGTGGACGTTCTGCCTCTTTTCCTATGCTTTACATGCAATTCCAGTCTACCTCCTGAAACCGGTTTCCTGCAATTCTGCCCCGCTTACAAGTCCTCTTGGCAGCCTTACTTCAATATATTTTTGGACGATAGCTGTCATTTTTAACTCTGCAGGTTTGTGAATTATAGTGCCCCTGAGCTACTTTCTTCAACTCGCTTTCTTGTGAGCTGGCCACAACTCCGCAGCCTTGCTTCAGGCCCTAGTGTGGTTCCTGCATGGCACGCTGAGCCTTTGGTTAATTCCTCTTCCTGGTGGGAAATGAGAGTTAAATTTGCCCGTCCAGACACCTCCAGCTAGTCTCTCATTGGTTCTCCCTATTCCTGTTCATTTTCCGCAGAAATGGCAAACTGGGCCAAACAGGAGGTTAAAGGCACTGACTCTCCAAGTGGAGAGAGTTTTAGTAAAGCGACTGGAATGTTGCACCCGAGTACCAGGGGACGAAAACTGAGACACATTTGAACACGTTTCCCGATCACACGGTGGATCATACTCTGGGTTCCACATGCATGTTTTAGCTGAAGGAAGAATCCCTTAAACCTGGAGAGTTGAGACCCATGGAATGAGTATCATGCAATATGACTTCAAAGGGTCTGCATTTGCTCACCGAACCTCACCAATCCTATCACTGCTGCGTTTATGACACTGTACACACGCTTGATTCTCTTTCGGAGACATATAAATCCATAGGATTTAAGATTCTTACTAGTCAGGTATATTCTTAGGCGTTTAATATGGGATGTAGAGTCCACTTCGTTGAGCAAGGAGTAGCTCTTGTCTATTACATATTTGGCTTATGGAACGGTATCTGTGCTAATTTCAATCTCTGGTTTTATGCAGTACCCCAACTCACCTTTCCCCTTAAGCAAGCATAAGTTGGTTTTCTACATTTGAGACCCTGTTCTGTTTTGTAATTCAGTTCCTGGGTAGCCAAGTTTACATTCCATGTAGTAGTGATATCTTATGATGTTTCTTTTTCTGTGTGACTTATTTCACTTAGAATCATCGTACCTGAATCCACTCATTATGCTGCTACGGGCCTGATGATATAGATTTCATTGCTGAGTGATATTGCATTGTACGTAAGTACCACAACTTCTTTATCCATTTTTCACTTTCTGTGATATTGAACTTGTACCGTAAACGAGGTTCTTGTAAACAGAGCCGTACCAAACTTTGGGGTGTCTGTGTCTTTTTGATTTTAATTTCCCTAAGCTATAGAACCATAAGTGGAAGTGCCCTAGGCTCTGTTGCTTTGTTTTGTAGATGTTTCAGGAAACACCATACACTTCTCCAGAGTGGCTGTTGGCAATTTACATCCTGCCCATCAGCATAACAAGGCTCCCAGTTCTCCATGGCCTGTCCTGCCTTTCTGGGTTTTACACATTTTTCAGATGGCCCTTTTGACTGGGGGGCAGTGAGACTTCATTGTAGTGCAGATTTCTTTTGCAAGCTTGCTTGGTTGGCCAAATAGGGCGTATGCGTTTTTTCCTGAATATATTCAGGAAAAAACGCATATGCCCTTTTTGGCCAAGTGCATCATTGTGGACGTTCTGCCTCTTTTCCTATGCTTTACATGCAATTCCAGTCTACCTCCTGAAATCGGATTCCTGCAATTCTGTCCCGCTTTCGAGTCCTCTTTGCAGCCTTACTTCAATATATTTTTGGACGATAGCTGTCATTTATAACTCTGCAGGTTTGTGAATTACAGTGCCTCTGAGCTCCTTTCTTCAACTCGCTTTCTTGTGAGCTGGCTGCAACACCGTAGCATTGCTTCAGGCCCTAGTGTGGTTCCGGCATGGCACGCTGAGCCTTTGGTTAATTCCTCTTCCTGGTGGGAAATGAGAGTTAAATTTGCCCGTCCAGACACCTCCAGCTAGTCTCTCATTGGTTCTCCCTATTCCTGTTCATTTTCCGCAGAAATTGCAAACTGGGCCAAACAGGAGGTTAAAGGCACTGACTCTCCAAGTGGGGAGAGGGTTAGTAAAGCGACTGGAATGTTGCACCCGAGTACCAGGGGACGAAAACTGAGACACATTTGAACACGTTTCCCGATCACATGGTGGATCATACTCTGGGTTCCACATGCATGTTTTAGCTGAAGGAAGAATCCCTTAAACCTGGAGAGTTGAGACCCATGGAATGGGTACCATGCAATATGACTTCAAAGGTTCTGCATTGGCTCACCGAACCTCACCAATCCTATCACTGCTTCGCTTTTGCCACTGTACACACGCTTGATTCTCTTTTGGAGACATATAAATCCATAGATTTTAAGATTCTTACTAGTCAGGTATATTCTTAGACGTTTAATATGGGGTGTTGAATCCTCTTCGTTGAGCAAAGACTAGCTCTTGTCTATTACATATTTGGCTTATGGAACGGTATCTGTGCTAATTTCAATCTCTGGTTTTATGCAGCACCCCAACTCACCTTTCCCCTTAAGCAAGAATAAGTTGGTTTTCTACATTTGAGACCCTGTTTTGTTTTGTAATTCAGTTCCTGTGTAGCCAAGTTTACATTCCGTGTAGTAGTGATATCTTATGATGTTTCTTTTTCTGTGTGACTTATTTCACTTAGAATCATCGTACCTGAATCCACTCAGTATGCTGCTATGGGCCTGAAGATATAGATTTCATTGCTGAGTGATATTGCATTGTACGTAAGTACCACAAATTCTTTATCCATTTTTCGCTTTCTGTGATATTGAACTTGTACCGTAAACGAGGTTCTTGTAAACAGAGCCGTCCCAAACTTTGGGGTGGCTGTGTCTTACTGATTTTAATTTCCCTAAGCTATAGGACCATAAGTGGAAGTGCCATAGGCTCTGTTCCTTTGTTTTTTAGATGTTTCAGGAAACACCATACACTTCTCCAGAGTGGCTGTTGGCAATTTACATCCCGCCCATCAGCATAACAAGGCTCCCAGTTCTCCATGGCCTGTCCTGACTTTCTGGATTTTACACTTTTTTCAGATGGCCCTTTTGACCGGGGGGCAGTGAGACTTCATTGTAGTGCAGATTTCCTTTGCAAGCTTGCTTGGTTGGCCAAAAAGGGCGTATGGGTTTTTCCCTGAATATATTCAGGGAAAAACGCATACGCCCTTTTTGGCCAAGTGCATCATTGTGGACGTTCTGCCTCTTTCCCTACGCTTTACATGCAATTCCAGTCTACCTCCTGAAATCGGTTTCCTGCAATTCTGCCCCGCTTTCAAGTCCTCTTGGCAGCCTTACTTCAATATATTTTTGGACGATAGCTGTCATTTATAACTCTGCAGGTTTGTGAATTACAGTGCCCCTGAGCTCCTTTCTTCAACTCGCTTTCTTGTGAGCTGGCCGCAACCCCGCAGCATTGCTTCAGGCCCTAGTGTGGTTCCAGCATGGCATGCTGAGCCTTTGCTTAATTCCTCTTCCTGGTGGGAAATGAGAGTTAAATTTGCCCGTCCAGACACCTCCAGCTAGTCTCTCATTGGTTCTCCCTATTCCTGTTCATTTTTCGCAGAAATGGCAAACTGGGCCAAACAGGAGGTTAAAGGCACTGACTCTCCAAGTGGGGAGAGTGTTAGTAAAGTGACTGGAATGTTGCATCCGAGTACGAGGGGACGAAAACTGAGACACATTTGAACACGTTTCCCGATCACACGGTGGATCATACTCTGGGTTCCACATGCACGTTTTAGCTGAAGGAAGAATCCCTTAAACCTGGAGAGTTGAGACCCATGGAATGGGTACCATGAAATATGACCTCAAAGGGTCTGCATGTGTTCACCGAACCTCACCAATCCTATCACTGCTGCGTTTATGCCACTGTACACACGCTTGATTCTCTTTCGGAGACATATAAATCCATAGGTTTTAAGATTCTTACTAGTCAGGTATATTCTTAGGCGTTTAATATGGGGTGTAGAGCCCACTTCGTTGAGCAAGGAGTAGCTCTTGTCTATTACATATTTGGCTTATGGAACGGTATCTGTGCTAATTTCAATCTCTGGTTTTATGCAGTACCCCAACTCACCTTTCCCCTTAAGCAAGCATAAGTTGGTTTTCTACATTTGAGACCCTGTTCTGTTTTGTAATTCAGTTTCTGTGTAGCCAAGTTTACATTCCTTGTGGTAGTGATATCTTATGATGTTTCTTTTTCTGTGTGACTTATTTCACTTAGAATCATCGTACCTGAATCCACTCGTTATGCTGCTACGGGCCTGATGATATAGATTTCATTGCTGAGTGATATTGCATTGTACGTAAGTACCACAAATTCTTTATCCATTTTTCACTTTCTGTGTTATTGAACTTGTACCGTAAACGAGGATCTTGTAAACAGAGCCGTCCCAAACTTTGGGGTGGCTGTGTCTTTTTGATTTTAATTTCTCTAAACTATACCACCATAAGTGGAAGTGCCCTAGGCTCTGTTGCTTTGTTTTGTAGATGTTTCAGGAAACACCATACACTTCTCCAGAGTGGCTGTTGGCAATTTACATCCCGCCCTTCAGCATAACAAGGCTCCCAGTTCTCCATGGCCTGTCCTGCCTTTCTGGATTTTATACGTTCTTCCGATGGCCCTTTTAACCGGGGGGCAGTGAGACTTCATTGTAGTGCAGATTTCCTTTGCAAGCTTGCTTGGTTGGCCCAAAAGGGCCTATGCGTTTTTTCCTGAATATATTCAGGAAAAAACGCATACGCCCTTTTTGGCCAAGTGCATCATTGTGGACGTTCTGCCTCTTTTCCTATGCTTTACATGCAATTCCAGTCTACCTCCTGAAATCGGTTTCCTGCAATTATGCCCCGCTTTCGAGTCCTCTTGGCAGCCTTACTTCAATATATTTTTGGATGATAGCTGTCATTTATAACTCTGCAGGTTTGTGAATTACAGTGCCCCTGAGCTGCTTTCTTCAACTCGCTTTCTTGTGAGCTGGCCGCAACACCGCAGCATTGCTTCAGGCCCTAGTGTGGTTCCGGCATGGCACGCTGAGCCTTTGGTTAATTCCTCTTCCTGGTGGGAAATGAGAGTTAAATTTGCCAGTACAGGCACCTCCAGCTAGTCTCTCATTGGTTCTCCCTATTCCTGTTCATTTTCTGCAGAAATGGCAAACTGGGCCATACAGGAGGTTAAAGGCACTGACTCTCCAAGTGGGGAGAGTGTTAGTAAAGCTACTGGAATGTTGCACCCGAGTACCAGGGGACGAAACCTGAGACACATTTGAACACGTTTCCCGATCACACGGTGGATCATACTCTGGGTTCCACATGCATGTTTTAGCTGAAGGAAGAATCCCTTAAACCTGGAGAGTTGAGACCCATGGAATGGGTACCATGCAATATGACTTCAAAGGGTCTGCATTGGCTCACAGAACCTCACCAATCCTATCACTGCTACGTTTATGCCGCTGTACACACGCCTTATTCTCTTTCGGAGACATAGAAATCCATAGGTTTTAAGATTCTTACTAGTCAGGTATATTCTTAGGCGTTTAATATGGGGTGTAGTGTCCACTTCGTTGAGCAAGGAGTAGCTCTTGTCTATTACATATTTGGCTTATGGAACGGTATCTGTGCTAATTTCAATCTCTGGTTTTATGGAGCACCCCAACTCACCTTTCCCCTTAAGCAAGCATAAGTTGGTTTTCTACATTTGAGACCCTGTTCTGTTTTGTAATTCAGTTCCTTTGTAGCTAAGTTTACATTCCGTGTAGTAGTGATATCTTATGATGTTTCTTTTTCTGTGTGATTTTTTTCACTTAGAATCATGGTACTTGAATCTACTCATTATGCTGCTACGGGCCTGATGACATAGATTTCATTGCTGAGTGATATTGCATTGTACATATGTACCACAACTTCTTTATCCATTTTTCGCTTTTTGCAATATTGAACTTGTACCATAAACGAGGTTCTTGTAAACAGAGCCGTTCCAAACTTTGGGGTGGCTGTGTCTTTTTGATTTTAATTTCCCTAAGCTATAGGACCATAAGTGGAAGTGCCCTAGGCTCTGTTGCTTTGTTTTTTAGATGTTTCAGGAAACACCATACACTTCTCCAGAGTGGCTGTTGGCAATTTACATCCCGCCCATCAGCATAACAAGGCTCCCAGTTCTCCATGGCCTGTCCTGCCTTTCTGGATTTTACACTTTTTTCAGATGCTCCTTTTGACAGGGCGGAAGTGAGACTTCATTGTAGTGCAGATTTCCTTTGCAAGCTTGCTTGGTTGGCCAAAAAGGGCGTATGCGTTTTTTCCTGAATATATTCAGGAAAAAACGCATACGCCCTTTTTGGCCAAGTGCATCATTGTCGACGTTCTGAGTGTTTTCATATGTTTTCAATGCAATTCCAGTCTACCTCCTGAAATCGGTTTCCTGCAATTCTGCCTTGCTGTCAGTGCCTCTTCATAGCCTTACCTCAATATACTTTTTGAAAATTGTTGGCCTTTTTAACTCTGCAGGTTTTTGAATTGCCGTGGCCCTTAGCTGCATTTTTCAGCTCTTATTTTTGTGATCTTGCCTCATATCCACAGGATTTCTTCAGGCCCTATTCTTCTTCTGGGTCGCCTTGCTCTGCCTTTGGTTAATTCTTCTTCCTGATGTGAATTAGAGTGACATGTTCCCATTGAAACCGCTACAGCTATTTTCTCACTGGTTCCCCCTATTCCCATTCATCCTCCGCACTAACTGCAGACTGTGCGATACCGGAACGTAAAGGCATTGACTCTCCATGTGGAGATGTTGTTAGTAAAGTGGCTGGAATGTTGATCCGGAGCCCCAGGAGAGGAAAATGAGGTGCGTTTTAGAAACCTTTCCCGATCATTTGGTATACCATCCGCTGGATTTCCCATGCATGGTTTAGCTGTAGGAAGATTCCCTTCAACCTGGAGTGTTGGGACCCTTGGAATGAGTAGCATGAAGTATTGCATTAAACTTTCAGCAGTTGCTCACCAAAGCTCACCAATCCTCTCAGCCCCAAGTGTCCAGCCTTATGTCTTATCCAGCTGTGGGTTTATATGTGGTCATTCCAGGTTGCATCACAGCCCCTGAGCGAATTTTGTAAGAATTTTTCTCTCTTTCATTGTTTCTGCGTTTTGGTTTTAAAATTTATTTCTATAATGGGGTTTAGCTCATTTTCACTGCTGTGTTTGGCCGCTCTGCACACACTTGATTCCCTTATGGAGATATATCAATACATGGGTTTTAAGATTCTTATTACTCAGATATATTTCTCTGCGGTGTATAGGGTGTGTTGAGGCCAGTTCATTGAGCAAGGTGTAGATCTTGTCTAATACCTATTTGGTTTATTGAACGGTATCTGTGCTAATTTCAAACTCTGGTTTTATGCATCACCCCACCTCTCCTTTCCCCTTAAGCTGACATAAGTGTGTTTTCTAAATGTGAGACACTGTTCTGTTTTGTAATTCATTTTTTGTGCAGCCATATTTATCCTCCCTCTATAAGTGATATCTTATGATATGTTTCTTTTTCTGTTTGACTTATTTCAAGTAGTATTATCGGACCTAAATCCACTCTTTATCCTTCTACTAGCCTTATTACATTGATTTCATGGTGAAGAGATATTCCATTGTACATAAGTACCACATTTTCTTTATCCATTGTTCTCTTTCCTGGGATATTTAAGGTGTACTGAAGTTGAGGTTCTTGTAAACAGAGTAGCCCTAAACTGTGGTGTGCTTGTGTCTTGTTGATTTTTAGACTTCCCTAGATATACTTCCGTGATTGGAAGTGCCCTATGCTCTGTAGCTCTGTTTTTTAGATGATTTAGGAACCACCATACACTTCTCCAGAGTGGCTCTCGGCAGTTCACACACTGTCCATCAGCGTATAAAGGCTCCCTGTTCTCCATGGCCTGTCCTGCATTTCTGGTTTTTACAATTTTTTCGGATGGCCCTTTTGACCGGTGGGAAATGAGACTTCTTTGTTGTGCACATTTGCATTGCTTGCTTGCTTGGTTGCCCATAAAGTGCGTATGCGTTTTTTCCTGGATATATTCAGGAAAAAACGCATACTCCCTTTTGGGCCAACTGCATCATTGTCGAAATTCTGCCGCTTTTCATGTGCTTTAAAGACGAGTCCAATCTATCTCTTGAAATCTGTTTCTTGCAATTCTGTCTTGCATTCAGATCCTCTTCTTTGCCTTACCTCAACATATTTTGGGACGTTAGTTTTCATTTATAACTCTGCAGGTTTGTGAATTGCAGTGACCCTGAGCTCCATTTTTTAAGTTGCTCTTTTGTGAGCTGGCCTCAAAGCCGCAGGATTGCTTCAGGCCCTATTTTGGCTCCGGCGAGGCGGGCTGAGCCTTTTTTTAATTCTTATTCTTAATGGGAAATTAGAGTGACATGTGCCCGTCCAAACCCCTACAACTATTCTCTCATTGGTTCCCCCTCTTCCCGTTCATCCTCCTCACAATTTGCAAAATGTGTGAAACAGAAGTTTAAATGTGCTGATTCTCTAAGTGGGGAGATTCTAAGTAACGTGGCTGGAATGATGAACAGGAGCACCAGGAGAGGATAAATGAGGTGCATTTTAGACACATCTCCCGATCACATGGTGTACAGTCCTCTGGGTTTTCCATGCATGTTTTCGCTGTAGGAAGATCCCTTGAACCTGCAGATTTGGGACCCATTGAATGGGTACCAGGTAGTATTACTTTAAAGGGTGTGCATTTCCTCACCCAACCTCATATTTCTCTTAGCGTAAACAGTTTCCAGCCTTATGTCTCATCCTGCTGTGGGTCTAGATGTGTTCAATCCATGTTGCATCACCGTCCCTGAGGAAAAGTTGTAAGAGGTTTTCTCTGTCTCTTTGTCGTTTATTTTTTTCAATTTATTACTATATTGGTTACAGCTGATTTTCAAAGCTCTGTTTCTTGCTGCTGTACATCCACTTGATTCACATACAGAGAGACATCAATAAATTCTTTTTCAGATTCTTACCAGTCATATATATTCTTTTCCAGTGACTTGAGTGTGCTGAGTGCAGTTCTTTTAGCTACCGTGTAGGCCTTGTTGATTATCAGTTTGGTATTTGGAATGGTATCTTTGCTAATTTCAACCTCCTGGATGATGCCTCACCCCTCCCCACCTTTCCCGTTTAGCAGCCTTACGCGTGTTGTCTACATATTTGACTATGTTTTTGTTTTGTAATTTATTTCATGTGTAGCCATTTTGGATTCCACCTTTAAGTGATATCTTATGATATGTGTCTTTTTCTTTTTGAATTATGTCACTTAGAATGATCATACGTAACTCCTCCGGAGTTGTTACAACTGGCCATATTTCATTGACTTCCAGGCTGAGTAATATTCCACTCTACATAAGTACCACATCTCTATCCATTTTTTCCCTCCAGAGACATTTAAGTTATATCCTAGTCGAGAATCTTTTAAACAGAGAGGCAGTAAACATTGGGGTGCCTGTGTCCTCTCGATTTTTGTTTTTCCCAAGACATACGCCCATGAGTGCAAGTGCCCTATGCTCTGTAGCTCATTTTTTAGATGCTTTAGTAAACACAATACACTTCTCCAGAATGGCCGTTGGCAATATACATTTCCACTATAAGCCTCACAGGGCTCCCTCTTCTCCTTGCCCTGTCCTGCATTTCTGGTGTTTACACTTTATGAGGATGGCTCTTCTGACTGATGCGAAGTGATATCTTTTGTAGTATTGATTTCCAGTGCCCACCTGTTTGGTTGGCTAAAAAAGTGTATGCCCTTTTCTTGAATATATACAGAAAAAAACGCATACAGCCTTTTTGGCCAACTGCAATGTTGGCAATGTTCAGCCCCTTTTCTTGTGCTTAATGGCGAGTCCTTTCTACCTCCTCAAATCCCTTTCCTGCCATTCTCCCTTGCTTACCAATCCTTTTCTCTGACTTTCCTCAAGACATTTTTCAGTGATAGATATTTTCAACTCTGCAGTTTCGTGAATTTTACTGCCCCTGAGTTCCATTGTTCAACTTGTGTTTATGGGAACTGGCCACAAAGCAGTGGGATTTCCTCAAGCCCTATACTGTTTCCATGGGCAACCCTAGCCTTTGGTCAATTCGTCTTCCTGATTGGAAATTAGAGTGACATGTGCCTGTCTGAACACCTAGGACTTGTCTCTCATTGTTCCTCATCCTTCCGCTTCATCCTCTGGACAAATTCCAAACTGTATGCAACAGGATGTTGACAGTGCTGACATCTCCAAGTGGGGAGACTGTTAGTAAAGACGCTGGAGGGGTGAACCCGAGCACCAGGAGATGAGGAGATGAGATGCCTTTTCCAAACTCTTCCTGATCAGACGGTATACCATCCTCTGTGTGTGACAGACATGTTTTAGCAGTAGGAAGAGTCCCATTCATGTAAGGAGAACACCAGGGCTTTTTCAAAATCAGTGTCTCCCCGAAACCCAAACTGGGGAATTTTTTAAGCTACGGCTACACATATGTTCATTAAGGGCCTTGGGAAGTAGGCAGAGTCCAAACTTTAGATGATTGAAGTCTTCAGGGTCAGAAGCACTCACCACTGGCTTCCCTTAGGTTACACTTTAACTGTCATTGATAGATGATGTCAATAAAAATATCTATTCTTTTTCCGATTATTTCCCCTTATAGGTTATTGCAAAATATTGAGTGTAGTTCCCTGTGCTATACAGTGGTTCCTTGTTGATGATCTATTTTATACATAGCAGTGTGTATGTGTTAATTCCAAACTGTTAATTTATCCCTCCTCCCACCTTTCCCCTTTGGTAATAATAAATTATAAGATTTTATACTTCTCAGAAATGGGGGAGCTGAAAGAGAGGTATCATTTTCAATGGAAAAGCATTTAAAACAAGATTGAAGCTTTAACCAAGATTATTAGATGTACATCCTTGGAAAGAAATCACTTCATTTCTCTAATATTGACCTGACAAATAAGACAAACCTTTTCACTGAACTTGCTTATAATAAAGTGATGGAAATATCAAATGGAAGTGTTAGAAACATCTTATTTTACCCGAGCCTTATAAACTGTTCTATGTTAACTACAGTTTGGCTCACACATCTGTTCATTGAAGTTACAATAGTCTCAATTTCTGTTACTGATCCTCCAGAGTGGACCCCAACAAGTGTCCCCCTGCCCAGTGTCATTGGGGCCAACAGATCGAGACTGAGTTTGGTTCACAAGCAAAGGAAACTTTATATTTTGATCAGAGAATGGAGAGGTGAGAGCATGCACTACCCCGTGGGCTGTGGGCTGGGCTGCTGTGTAGAGATCCTGTCAGAGTCAGTGGGAGGGAGGGGGCGGAGCACTCAAGGGCCGGGTTGGCTGCAGCTCAGGCTCTATATCTTAGAGTCTGCACTGGGCCCCAGGAGCTGAGGTGTCGACCCAGCCATTCTGCACTAGGAAATCTGGTCTGAAGTGCCGGGTGTGGAACCTCTGCATGCGGGACCCTAGGAGCACGTGAAATTAGACAAAGCACAAAGGATAAAAAAGGTCAGACTTGACTTTATTGCCCAGATTCTATTTTTATCTCCCAGGGATTTTTAATGGGCTTTGCTGGGGACAAACCCCTCCTCTGCCTTTTGTCCCGTTCCTCATTCTTGGAGTGCTGAGGGTGCAGACCCTTCTTCTGTAACTGCTGAGTGCTGAGTTGGGAGCCCTCATACCAGGGGATGAGGGTCAGAACTTCTCCCCAGCAGCCTCCAGGTGACGTTGATTGGCCCCAGGACCCCTGCCTCCCTGCTCGTCCGCCTGAGCACCAGCATTGGAAGTGTTATAGATTCTAATGACCTTTAAGGGTTCAGGAAAGAGATGTGCAGAGACGCTGTGGGGGCCAGTTTCACCCCGCCCCACATTTGTTCGGCCACCTTAGGCTGACCGTTTCTGCCAGCCTAGATGCTCTGACCAGTAGTCTGCTCTTTCTTCAATTAGGCCCCTGAATTAACGTAAAAACAGCACCAGGTGTCAGAGCCCTGCCCGCTCAACTCCCAGACAGTCCAGGGTCAGTGGTGATCAAGGACCATGATGGCCACTGAGTCAACAGCCTTTTGAAGTAAACAGGAGTCCAGCCGGTCTTATTGGCCACCATCATCACGGTGTCTGTAGGCTTTTCTATGGTGACAGTGTGATATACGTTTCCCCCGCCAAGACTATTAGCTCCCCTCCGGGTGCAGTAAGTCCTGCAAGCAGTAGTCTACTCATTCGGGACACACTATTGTTGTTTTATGAGAGAAACTCCAGGTCAAGTGATGTTCACACGAGTCGTCATGGTGCCCTGTTGCCCCCGGTTATCTCTCTGGATGTTGGAGTTGGAGGGCCTCCTCACTCGAGGTCGGTGTGCCCACGGAGCGAACCCTGCAACTTCAGGGCATGGTTGGTGATTAGGATCACCACGTGGGGTCCTTTTCCCTTAGGAGGGAGGTGGCCTTTTGGGCTGCTGATTTCCAGGTTTTTAGATACCGCCAGTATCTTGGCCAGATGTGGCAGTGGGCCAAGCCCCTTGGTGACTCTATTTTATCCTACCTGGATGGCATTCTTGCGTTGTTCCATTTCAAGTGGTCCCAGTTTTTGCACTAATTCTCCAATGGCGACTCACCTTTCACCGGGAATGGAAAGGTCAAAGGGTTTAGCTCAATTAGGGAGTTCCAGGGCAAGGGTCTGAATTGACTGCTCTTTCCATTCTTGAAAGGCCACTTCTGGATTCTGTTCAAAAGGATCATCATCTTTTCCTTTCAGTGTTTCATATAGAGGCCCAGCTAGTAGACTGTAGTTAGGGATCCAGAAGCAGCAAACCCTGGCCTCCCCAGGAACCCCTAAGCTGTCTTCTAGTTTTAGAAAGGGGTAAGGCTGCAAATGGTTTCTTCCCTTTCCTGGGATGGGCTTCTCCGACCTTCTGTGAGAATGAAGCCCAGGCAGGTCACCGCAGTCTGTGATATTTGAGCTTTTTCTTGGACAACTTCTATCCTTTATTGGCTTGGTAGTTCAGAGGCCTCCTTAGTAGGGCTGGCGATCAGAATGTCGTCTGCATATTGAAGGAGGGTTTCCTTTTCTAGAGGTAGAACTTTTCGGTCTTTAGCTAAGCTTTCCCCAAAGATGGTGTGGGAATTTTTGAACCCTTGGGGCAAGACGGCCCGGAAGTATTGTTTTAGTTGTATGTTGAGTCCTGCCACTCACAAGCCAAAATTTCTTGTGACTCTGGGACTAATGGAATACAAAAGAAGGCATCATTGAAGACTAATACAGAATACCATGTCCTGGTGGTTGGTAGAATGACCAGCAGGGTGTAGGAAATGGAGCAACTGGAGGTATATCCTCGGTGGCTTCACTGACTGTCCTGACATCCTTTACCAGGTCCCCAGCAGCCCATGGGGCTCTCGTGGTCAGGCCAATCCCAGGATATGGAGCTCTCCTGGGCAGGTACCCCACCCCCAACCCAGCCCACGGGGCTCTCATGGTCAGGCCTCTCCCAGGATACAGAGCTACCCTTGCAGGTACCGTGGCAGGGCTGGGCACACAGGAACTGTGCACATAGCCCTCATTGAAGAGCACCCCCATCTCACCTGTCGCTCAGAGCTGACACAGAGCACCTCAGAGCAGGACTTGAACTAACAAACAGCAGCTCCGACAGGTCTGTGACCCTGGGCATCACTCTGTGTGGCCTCCCTCCACCTGGTCTTCCAGAGACTTCCACTGCACCCGGGGCACCAAGCCTCTGTCTCCAACCACCACCCACCCCTCCTCTCCCTGACTCCTGGGTTCCTCTCATTAGGAGAGGGTTTTCTTGAAGTTGTCTCCCACTCATGGGCCAGATAAAATGATTAGAAAACAAGCCAAAGCTGCAGCCCCTTGTCTATGCTGACTCTCAGGAGCCCACACCTGTTCCTTGGACCTGGCCGGTTCAGCAAGTTCCATTTTCTGCAACTGTGAGCCCCTGAGGGGTGATGATTGGCTGACCTGGGCAGCCTTACCATGCCGGCCAGCCCTCCCCAGGTGTGCCTGGGTTGAGATCAATATAAATACCACTCCAGGCAGCAAGAGCCCCTGCAGCTGTGCCTGACGCCATTTTCTCTGCCCTGTCAGCAGTCTCGGGGCTGGGCTGGTGGGAGGGAGTGAGAGGCCACGGCTTTGTGGGTGGCCCAGTGTGAGTGGGGCTCTGCTGGACTTTCTGCAGCAGTTGCCAGGCTGCCACCTGCTAAAGAAGAGGATGTGTCACCCATACCTGCTGCTGGAATTTCTCCCTGGGCAGAGGTGAGGAAGGAAAAAAGCAGTGGGGGCAGGGACAGGACGGGTATCTCAGGCAGGGAAATGGAAATCTTCCAGAAGAGCACCCAGGGACAGGACCATCCTGGCTGGCCTGCAGGCACCAAGTCAGCTGGCATGCTGTCACTCGTGTGGCTCCATGGCCCTTCCTCTAGGCTTTCAAGTCCTTGTATATATTCAGGTGTTTTACCTGGGAAGGGTGGGAACAGTTCAACAGCAACTGGCCTGGGGCTCAGCTCACGTTCACTCACAGATGCCTCGGCACAGTGCCCCAGCTTTGCAATGAGTACGCTTGTGTGGGGGCTGCTGGCTGAATGGGAGACGATTCCCCACCACTGACCAACTTCAGAATTGTTTACAACTGGAGCAAGTGCCCTGATACGGTTTTCCTCTGAGTAACTGGTGGGTTCTGTTTTTTTTTTTTCTCTTTTTCGTTTTTGGTTCAAGGTAGATTTTATTCCTCTTTTTTGTATTTACAGATATAAGCATGGAAATAATTTATTCATATAAATACATGTATGTGAAGGGAATAATTGTTTTTTCTGTTTTATTTTTTAAATTTTATTTCTTTTTAATTTTGAATTTTATTTTATATTTTTATACAGCAGGTTCTTATTGGTTATCTATTTTATACATATAAATGTTTACATGCCAATCCCAATCTCTCAGCTCCTCCCACCACCACCCCCCCAAGAGCTTTCCCCCCTTGTTGTCCATACGATTGTTGTCTACATCTGTTGCTCTATTTATGCCTTGCAAAACGGTTAATCTGTACAGTTTTTCTAGGTTCCACATATATGCATGAATATACAAGATTTGTTTTTCTCTTTCTGACTTACTTCACTCTGTATGACAGTCTCTAGATCCATCGACGTCTCTACAAATGACCCAATTTCATTCCTTTCATGGCTTAGTAATATTCCATTTTATATATGTACCACATCTTTATGCATTCGTCTGTCTGTGGGCATTTAGGTTGCTTCCATTACCTCGATATTGTAAATAGTGATGCAATGAACATTGCGGTGAATGTCTCTTTTTGATTTATGGTTTTGTCTGTGTATATGTCCAGTACTGGGATTGCTGTATCATATGGTAATTCTATTATTAGTTTCTTAAGACTCCATATTGTTCTCCATAGTGACTGTATCAATTTATATTCCCAACAATAGTGGAAGAGGCTTCCTTTTACCCACACCCTTTCCAGCAATTGTTGTTTGTAGATTTTCAGATGATGCCCATTCTAACAGGTGTGAGGTGATACCTCATTGTTGAGTCCATTTCGTTGAGCAAGGGGTAGGTCTTGTCTATTACATATTTGGCTTATGGAACGGTATCTGTGCTAATTTCAAACTCTGGTTTTATGCAGCACCCCAACTCACCTTTCCCCTTAAGCAAGCATAAGTTGGTTTTCTAAACTTGAGACCCTGTTCTGTTTTGTAATTCAGTTCATGTGTAGCCAAGTTTACATTCCATGTATTAGTGATACCTTATGATGTTTCCTTATCTGTGTGACTTATTTCACTTAGAATCATCGTGCCTCAATCCACTCATTATGCGGGTACAGGCCTGGTGACACAGATTTCATTGCTGAGTGGTATTCTGTTGTACGTTAAGTACCGCAACTTCTTTATCAATTATTTGCTCTCTGGGATACTTAACTTGTACCATAGAAGAGGTTCCTGTAAACAGAGCCGTCCCAAATTTTGGGGTGGCTGTGTCTTTTTGATTTTAATTTCCCTAAGCTATAGGACCATAAGTGGAAGTGCCCTAGGCTCTGTTGCTTTGTTTTGTAGATGTTTCAGGAAACACCATACACTTCTCCAGAGTGGCTGTTGGCAACTTACATCCCGCCCATCAGCATAACAAGGTTCATTTATCCCCATGGCCTGTCTTGCCTTTCTGCATTTTCCACTTTTTTCAGATGGCTCTTTAAACTGGGGGGAAGTGACACTTCATAGTAGTTCGGATTTCCATTGCAAGCTTGCTTGGTTTGCCAAAAAGGGCGTATGCGTTTTTTCCTGAATATATTCAGGAAAAAACGCATACGCCCTTTTTGGCCAAGTGCATCATTGTGGACGTTCTGCCTCTTTTCCTATGCTTTACATGCAATTCCAGTCTACCTCCTGAAATCGGTTTCCTGCAATTCTGCCCCGCTTTCAAGTCCTCTTGGCAGCCTTACTTCAATATATTTTTGGACGATAGCTGTCATTTATAACTCTGCAGGTTTGTGAATTACAGTGCCCCTAAGCTCCTTTCTTCAACTCGCTTTCTTGTGAGCTGGCCGCAACACCGCAGGATTGCTTCAGGCCCTAGTGTGGTTCCGGCATGGCACGCTGAGCCTTTGGTTAATTCCTCTTCCTGGTGGGAAATGAGAGTTAAATTTGCCCGTCCAGACACCTCCAGCTAGTCTCTCATTGGTTCTCCCTATTCCTGTTCATCTTTCAAAGAATTTGCAAACTGGGCCAAACAGGAGGTTAAAGGCACTGACTCTCCAAGTGGGGAGAGTGTTAGTAAAGCGTCTGGAATGTTGCACCCGAGTACCAGGGGACGAAACCTGAGACACATTTGAACACGTTTCCCGATCACACGGTGGATCATACTCTGGGTTCCACATGCATGTTTTAGCTGAAGGAAGAATCCCTTAAACCTGGAGAGTTGAGACCCTTGGCATGGGTAGCATGCAATATGACTTCAAAGGGTCTGCATTGGCTCACCGAACCTCACCAATCCTATCACTGCTGCGCTAATGCACTGTACACACGCTTGATTCTCTTTCAGAGACATATAAATCCATAGGTTTTAAGATTCTTACTAGTCAGGTATATTCTTAGGCGTTTAATATGGGGTGTAGAGTCCACTTCGTTGAGCAAGGAGTAGCTCTTGTCTATTACATATTTGGCTTATGGAACAGTATCTGTGCTAATTTCAATCTCTGGTTTTATGCAGCACCCCAACTCACCTTTGCCCTTAAGCAAGCATAAGTTGGTTTTCTACATTTGAGACCCTGTTCTGTTTTGTAATTCAGTTCCTGTGTACCCAAGTTTACATTCCGTGTATTAGTGATATCTTATGATGTTTCTTTTTCTGTGTGACTTATTTCACTTAGAATCATCGTACCTGAATCCACTCATTATGCTGCTATGGGCCTGATGACATAGATTTCATTGCTGAGTGATATTGCATTGTACGTAAGTACCACAACTTCTTTATCCATTTTTCGCTTTCTGTGATATTGAACTTGTACCGTAAACGAGGTTCTTGTAAACAGAGCCGTCCCAAACTTTGGGGTGGCTGTGTCTTTTTGATTTTAATTTCCCTAAGCTATAGGACCATAAGTGGAAGTGCCCTAGGCTCTGTTGCTTTGTTTTTTAGATGTTTCAGGAAACACCATACACTTCTCCAGAGTGGCTGTTGGCAATTTACATCCCGCCCATCAGCATAACAAGGCTCCCAGTTCTCCATGGCCTGTCCTGCCTTTCTGGATTTTATACTTTTTTCAGATGGCCCTTTTGACCGGGGGGCAGTGAGACTTCATTGTAGTGCAGATTTCCTTTGCAAGCTTGCTTGGTTGGCCCAAAAGGGCGTATGCGTTTTTTCCTGAATATATTCAGGAAAAAACGCATACGCCCTTTTTAGCCAAGTGCATCATTGTGGACGTTCTGCCTCTTTTCCTATGCTTTACATGCAATTCCAGTCTACCTCCTGAAATCGGTTTCCTGCAATTCTGCCCCGCTTTCAAGTCCTCTTGGCAGCCTTACTTCAATATATTTTTGGACGATAGCTGTCATTTATAACTCTGCAGGTTTGTGAATTACAGTGCCCCTAAGCTCCTTTCTTCAACTCGCTTTCTTGTGAGCTGGCCGCAACGCCGCAGGATTGCTTCAGGCCCTAGTGTGGTTCCGGCATGGCACGCTGAGCCTTTGGTTAATTCCTCTTCCTGGTGGGAAATGAGAGTTAAATTTGCCCGTCCAGGCACCTCCAGCTAGTCTCTCATTGGTTCTCCCTATTCCTGTTCATTTTCCGCAGAAATGGCAAACTGGGCCAAACAGGAGGTTAAAGGCACTGACTCTCCAAGTGGGGAGAGTGTTAGTAAAGCGTCTGGAATGTTGCACCCGAGTACCAGGGGACGAAACCTGAGACACATTTGAACACGTTTCCCGATCACACGGTGGATCATACTCTGGGTTCCACATGCATGTTTTAGCTGAAGGAAGAATCCCTTAAACCTGGAGAGTTGAGACCCATGGAATGGGTACCATGCAATGTGACCTCAAAGGGTCTGCATTTGCTCACCGAACCTCACCAATCCTATCACTGCTGCGTTTATGCCGCTGTACACACGCTTGATTCTCTTTCGGAGACATAGAAATGTATAGGTTTTAAGATTCTTACTGGTCAGGTATATTCTTAGGCGTTTAATATGGGGTGTAGAGTCCACTTCGTTGAGCAAGGAGTAGCTCTTGTCTATTACATATTTGGCTTATGGAACGGTATCTGTGCTAATTTCAATCTCTGGTTTTATGCAGCACCCCAACTCACCTTTGCCCTTAAGCAAGCATAAGTTGGTTTTCTACATTTGAGACCCTGTTCTGTTTTGTAATTCAGTTCCTGTGTAGCCAAGTTTACATTCCGTGTAGTAGTGATATCTTATGATGTTTCTTTTTCTGTGTGACTTATCTCACTTAGAATCATCGTACCTGAATCCACTCATTATGCTGCTACGGGCCTGATGATATACATTTCATTGCTGAGTGATATTGCATTGTACGTAAGTACCACAACTTCTTTATCCATTTTTCACTTTCTGTGATATTGAACTTGTACTGTAAATGAGGTTCTTGTAAACAGAGCCATCCCAAACTTTGGGGTGGCTGTGTCTTTTTGATTTTAATTTCCCTAAGCTATAGGACCATAAGTGGAAGTGCCCTAGGCTCTGTTGCTTTGTTTTGTAGATGTTTCAGGAAACACCATACACTTCTCCAGAGTGGCTGTTGGCAATTTACATCCCGCCCATCAGCATAACAAGGCTCCCAGTTCTCCATGGCCTGTCCTGCCTTTCTGGATTTTACACTTTTTTCAGATGGCCCTTTTGACCGGGGGGCAGTGAGACTTCATTGTAGTGCAGATTTCCTTTGCAAGCTTGCTTGGTTGGCCAAAAAGGGCGTATGCGTTTTTTCCTGAATATATTCAGGAAAAAACGCATACGCCCTTTTTGGCCAAGTGCATCATTGTGGACGTTCTGTCTCTTTTCCTATGCTTTACATGCAATTCCAGTCTACCTCCTGAAATCGGTTTCCTGCAATTCTGCCCCGCTTTCGAGTCCCCTTGGCAGCCTTACTTTAATATATTTTTGGACGATAGCTGTCATTTATAACTCTGCAGGTTTGTGAATTACAATGCCCCTGAGCTCCTTTCTTCAACTCGCTTTCTTGTGAGCTGGCCGCAACACCGCAGGATTGCTTCAGGCCCTAGTGTGGTTCCGGCATGGCACGCTGAGCCTTTGGTTAATTCCTCTTCCTGGTGGGAAATGAGAGTTAAATTTGCCCGTCCAGACACCTCCAGCTAGTCTCTCATTGGTTCTCCCTATTCCTTTTCATTTTCTGCAGAAATGGCAAACTGGGCCAAACAGGAGGTTAAAGGCAGTGACTCTCCAAGTGGGGAGAGTTTTAGTAAAGCGTCTGGAATGTTGCACCCGAGTACCAGGGGACAAAAACTGAGACACATTTGAACACGTTTCCCAATCACACGGTGGATCATACTCTGGGTTCCACATGCATGTTTTAGCTGAAGGAAGAATCCCTTAAACCTGGAGAGTTGAGACCCATGGAATGGGTACCATGCAATATGACTTCAAAGGTTCTGCATTGGCTCACCGAACCTCACCAATCCTATCACTGCTGCGCTTATGCCACTGTACACACGCTTGATTCTCTTTCGGAGACATATAAATCCATAGATTTTAAGATTCTTACTGGTCAGGTATATTCTTAGACGTTTAATATGGGGTGTTGAGTCCTCTTCGTTGAGCAAGGAGTAGCTCTTGTCTATTACATATTTGGCTTATGGAACGGTATCTGTGCTAATTTCAATCTCTGGTTTTATGCAGCACCCCAACTCACCTTTCCCCTTAAGCAAGCATAAGTTGGTTTTCTACATTTGAGACCCTGTTCTGTTTTGTAATTCAGTTCCTGTGTAGCCAAGTTTACATTCCGTGTAGTAGTGATATCTTATGATGTTTCTTTTTCTGTGTGACTTATCTCACTTAGAATCATCGTACCTGAATCCACTCATTATGCTGCTACGGGCCTGATGACATAGATTTCATTGCTGAGTGATATTGCATTGTACGTAAGTACCACAACTTCTTTATCCATTTTTCGCTTTCTGTGATATTGAACTTGTACCGTAAACGAGGATCTTGTAAACAGAGCTGTCCCAAACTTTGAGGTGGCTGTGTCTTTTTGATTTTAATTTCCCTAAGCTATAGGACCATAAGTGGAAGTGCCGTAGGCTCTGTTGCTTTGTTTTTTAGATGTTTCAGGAAACACCATACACTTCTCCAGAGTGGCTGTTGGCAATTTACATCCCGCCCATCAGCATAACAAGGCTCCCATGTCTCCATGGCCTGTCCGGCCTTTTGGATTTTACACTTTTTTCAGATGGCCCTTTTGACTGGGGGGCAGTGAGACTTCATTGTAGTGCAGATTTCCTTTGCAAGCTTGCTTGGTTGGCCAAAAAGGGCGTATGCGTTTTTTCCTGAATATATTCAGGAAAAAACGCATACGCCCTTTTTGGCCAAGTGCATCATTGTGGACGTTCTGCCTCTTTTCCTATGCTTTACATGCAATTCCAGTCTACCTCCTGAAATCGGTTTCCTGCAATCCTGCCCCGCTTTCAAGTCCTCTTGGCAGCCTTACTTCAATATATTTTTGGACGATAGCTGTCATTTTTAACTCTGCAGGTTTGTGAATTACAGTGCCCCTGAGCTCCTTTCTTCAACTCACTTTCTTGTGAGCTGGCCGCAACACCGCAGGATTGCTTCAGGCCCTAGTGTGGTTCCGGCATGGCACGCTGAGCCTTTGGTTAATTCCTCTTCCTGGTGGGAAATGAGAGTTAAATTTGCCCATCCAGACACCTCCAGCTAGTCTCTCATTGGTTCTCCCTATTCCTGTTCATTTTCCGCAGAAATTGCAAACTGGGCCAAACAGGAGGTTAAAGGCACTGACTCTCCAAGTGGGGAGAGTGTTAGTAAAGCATCTGGAATGTTGCACCCGAGTACCAGGGGACAAAAACTGAGACACATTTGAACACGTTTCCCGATCACACGGTGGATCATACTCTGGGTTCCAAATGCATGTTTTAGCTGAAGGAAGAATCCCTTAAACCTGGAGAGTTGAGACCCATGGAATGGCTACCATGCAATATGACTTCAAAGGGTCTGCATTTGCTCATCAAACCTCACCAATCCTATCACTGCTGCGTTTATGCTGCTGTACACATGCTTGATTCTCTTTTGGAGACATATAAATCCATAGGTTTTAAGATTATTACTAGTCAGGTATATTCTTAGGCGATTAATATGGGGTGTAGAGTCCACTTCGTTGAGCAAGGAGTAGCTCTTGTCTATTACATATTTGGCTTATGGAATGGTATCTGTGCTAATTTCAATCTCTGGTTTTATGCAGAACCCCAACTCACCTTTCCCCTTAAGCAAGCATAAGTTGGTTTTCTACATTTGAGACCGTGTTCTGTTTTGTAATTCAGTTTCTGTGTAGCCAAGTTTACATTCCGTGTAGTAGTTATATCTTATGATGTTTCTTTTTCTGTGTGACTTATCTCACTTAGAATCATCGTACCTGAATCCACTCATTATGCTGCTACGGGCCTGATGATATAGATTTCATTGCTGAGTGATATTGCATTGTACGTAAGTACCACAAAATCTTTGTCCATTTTTCACTTTCTGTGATATTGAACTTGTACTGTAAACGAGGTTCTTGTAAACAGAGCCGTCCCAAACTTTGGGGTGGCTGTGTCTTTTTGATTTTAATTTCCCTAAGCTATAGGACCATAAGTGGAAGTGCCCTAGGCTCTGTTGCTTTGTTTTTTAGATGTTTCAGGAAACACCATACACTTCTCCAGAGTGGCTGTTGGCAATTTACATCCCGCCCATCAGCATAACAAGGCTCCCAGTTCTCCATGGCCTGTCCTGCCTTTCTGGATTTTACACTTTTTTCAGATGGCCCTATTGACCGGGGGGCAGTGAGACTTCATTGTAGTGCAGATTTCCTTTGCAAGCTTGCTTGGTTGGCCAAAAAGGGCGTATGCGTTTTTTCCTGAATATATTCAGGAAAAAACGCATACGTCCTTTTTGGCCAAGTGCATCATTGTGGACGTTCTGCCTCTTTTCCTATGCTTTACATGCAATTCCAGTCTACCTCCTGAAATCGGTTTCCTACAATTCTGCCCCGCTTTCAAGTCCTCTTGGCAGCCTTACTTCAATATATTTTTGGACGATAGCTGTCATTTTTAACTCTGCAGGTTTGTGAAATACAGGGCCCCTGAGCTCCTTTCTTCAACTCGCTTTCTTGTGAGCTGTCCGCAACACCGCAGGATTGCTTCAGGACATAGTGTGGTTCCGGAATGGCACGCTGAGCCTTTGTTTAATTCCTCTTCCTGGTGGGAAATGAGAGTTAAATTTGCCCGTCCAGACACCTCCAGCTAGTCTCTCATTGGTTCTCCCTATTCCTGTTCATCTTCCGCAGAAACTGCAAACTGGGCCAAACAGGAGGTTAAAGGCACTGACTCTCCAAGTGGGGAGAGTGTTAGTAAAGCATCTGGAATGTTGCACCCGAGTACCAGCGGACGAAAACTGACACATTTGAACACGTTTTCCGATCACACGGTGGATCATACTCTGGGTTCCACATGCATGTTTTAGCTGAAGGAAGAATCCCTTAAACCTGGAAAGTTGAGACCCAAGGAATAGGTACCACGCAACATGACTTCAAAGGGTCTGCATTTGCTCACCGAACGTCACCAATCCTATCACTGCTGCGCTTATGCCGCTGTACACACGCTTGATTCTCTTTCGGAGACAAATAAGTCCATAGGTTTTAAGATTATTACTAGTCAGGTATATTCTTAGGCGATTAATATGGGGTGTAGAGTCCACTTCGTTGAGCAAGGAGTAGCTCTTGTCTATTACATATTTGGCTTATGGAATGGTATCTGTGCTAATTTCAATCTCTGGTTTTATGCAGAACCCCAACTCACCTTTCCCCTTAAGCAAGCATAAGTTGGTTTTCTACATTTGAGACCGTGTTCTGTTTTGTAATTCAGTTTCTGTGTAGCCAAGTTTACATTCCGTGTAGTAGTGATATCTTATGATGTTTCCTTTTCTGTGTGACTTATCTCACTTAGAATCATCATACCTGAATCCACTCATTATGCTGCTACGGGCCTGATGATATAGATTTCATTGCTGAGTGATATTGCATTGTACGTAAGTACCACAAATTCTTTATCCATTTTTCACCTTCTGTGATATTGAATTTGTACTGTAAATGAGGTTCTTGTAAACAGAGCCATCCCAAACTTTGGGGTGGCTGTGTCTTTTTGATTTTAATTTCCCTAAGCTATAGGACCATAAGTGGAAGTGCCCTAGGCTCTGTTGCTTTGTTTTTTAGATGTTTCAGGAAACACCATACACTTCTCCAGAGTGGCTGTTGGCAATTTACATCCCGCCCATCAGCATAACAAGGCTCCCAGTTCTCCATGGCCTGTCCTGCCTCTCTGGATTTTACACTTTTTTCAGATGGCCCTTTTGACCGGGGGGCAGTGAGACTTCATTGTAGTGCAGATTTCCTTTGCAAGCTTGCTTGGTTGGCCAAAAAGGGCGTATGCGTTTTTTCCTGAATATATTCAGGAAAAAACGCATACGCACTTTTTGGCCAAGTGCATCATTGTGGACGTTCTGCCTCTTTTCGTATGCTTTACATGCAATTCCAGTCTACCTCCTGAAATCGGTTTCCTGCAATTCTGCCCCGCTTTCAAGTCCTCTTGGCAGCCTTACTTCAATATATTTTTGGACGATAGCTGTCATTTATAACTCTGCAGGTTTGTGAATTACAGTGCCCCTGAGCTGCTTTCTTCAACTCGCTTTCTTGTGAGCTGGCCGCAACACCGCAGGATTGCTTCAGGCCCTAGTGTGGTTCCGGCATGGCACGCTGAGCCTTTGGTTAATTCCTCTTCCTGGTGGGAAATGAGAGTTAAATTTGCCCGTCCAGACACCTCCAGCTAGTCTCTCATTGGTTCTCCCTATTCCTGTTCATCTTCCGCAGAAATTGCAAACTGGGCCAAACAGGAGGTTAAAGGCACTGACTCTCCAAGTGGGGAGAGTGTTAGTAAAGCGTCTGGAATGTTGCACCCAAGTACGAGGAGACGAAACCTGAGACACATTTCAACACGTTTCCCGATCACACGGTGGATCATACTCTGGGTTCCACATGCATGTTTTAGGTGAAGGAAGAATCCCTTAAACCTGGAGAGTTGAGACCCATGGAATGGGTACCATGCAATATGACTTCAAAGGTTCTGCATTGGCTAACCGAACCTCACCAATCCTATCACTGCTGTGCTTATGCCACTGTACACACGCTTGATTCCCTTTCGGAGACATATAAATCCATAGGTTTTAAGATTCTTACTAGTCATGTATATTCCTAGACGTTTAATATGGGGTGTTGAGTCCTCTTCGTTGAGCAAGGAGTAGCTCTTGTCTATTACATATTTGGCTTATGGAATGGTATCTGTGCTAATTTCAATCTCTGGTTTTATGCAGCACCCCAATTCACCTTTCCCCTTAAGCAAGCATAAGTTGGTTTTCTACATTTGAGACCGTGTTCTGTTTTGTATTTCAGTTCCTGGGTAGCCAAGTTTACATTCCGTGTAGTAGGGATATCTTATGATGTTTCTATTTCTGTGTGACTTATTTCACTTAGAATCATCGTACCTGAATCCACTCATTATGCTACAACGGGCCTGATGATATACATTTCATTGCTGAGTGATATTGCATTGTACGTAAGTACCACAAATTCTTTATCCATTTTTCGCTTTCTGTGATATTGAACTTGTACCGTAAATGATCTTCTTGTAAACAGAGCCGTCCCAAACTTTGGGGTGGCTGTTTCTTTTTGATTTTAATTTCCCTAAGCTATAGGACCATAAGTGGAAGTGCCCTAGGCTCTGTTGCTTTGTTTTTTACATGTTTCAGGAAACACCATACACTTCTCCAGAGTGGCTGTTGGCAATTTACATCCCGCCCATCAGCATAACAAGGCTCCCAGTTCTCCATGGCCTGTCCTGCCTTTCTGGATGTTATACTTTTTTCAGATGACCCTTTTGACCGGGGGGCAGTGAGACTTCATTGTAGTGCAGATTTCCTTTGCAAGCTTGCTTGGTTGGCCAAAAAGGGCGTATGCGTTTTTTACTGAATATATTCAGGAAAAAACGCATACGCCCTTTTTGGCCAAGTGCATCATTGTGGACATTCTGTCTCTTTTCCTATGCTTTACATGCAATTCCAGTCTACCTCCTGAAATCGGATTCCTGCAATTCTGCCCCGCTTTCGAGTCCTCTTGGCAGCCTTACTTCAATATATTTTTGGACGATAGCTGTCATTTTTAACTCTGCAGGTTTGTGAATTACAGTGCCCCTGAGCTCCTTTCTTCAACTCGCTTTCTTGTGAGCTGGCCGCAACACCGCAGGATTGCTTCAGGCCCTAGTGTGGTTCCGGCATGGCACGCTGAGCCTTTGGTTAATTCCTCTTCCTGGTGGGAAATGAGAGTTAAATTTGCCCATCCAGACACCTCCAGCTAGTCTCTCATTGGTTCTCCCTATTCCTGTTCATTTTCCGCAGAAATTGCAAACTGGGCCAAACAGGAGGTTAAAGGCACTGACTCTCCAAGTGGGGAGAGTGTTAGTAAAGCGTCTGGAATGTTGCACCCGAGTACCAGGGGACGAAAACTGAGACACATTTGAACACGTTTCCCGATCACACGGTGGATCATACTCTGGGTTCCACATGCATGTTTTAGCTGAAGGAAGAATCCCTTAAACCTGGAGAGTTGAGACCCATGGAATGGGTACCATGCAATATGACTTCAAAGGGTCTGCATTTGCTCATCAAACCTCAGAAATCCTATCACTGCTGCGTTTATGCCGCTGTACACATGCTTGATTCTCTTTTGGAGACATATAAATCCATAGGTTTTAAGATTATTACTAGTCAGGTATATTCTTAGGCGATTAATATGGGGTGTAGAGTCCACTTCGTTGAGCAAGGAGTAGCTCTTGTCTATTACATATTTGGCTTATGGAATGGTATCTGTGCTAATTTCAATCTCTGGTTTTATGCAGAACCCCAACTCACCTTTCCCCTTAAGCAAGCATAAGTTGGTTTTCTACATTTGAGACCGTGTTCTGTTTTGTAATTCAGTTTCTGTGTAGCCAAGTTTACATTCCGTGTAGTAGTGATATCTTATGATGTTTCTTTTTCTGTGTGACTTATGTCACTTAGAATCATCGTACCTGAATCCACTCATTATGCTGCTACGGGCCTGATGATATAGATTTCATTGCTGAGTGATATTGCATTGTACGTAAGTACCACAAATTCTTTATCCATTTTTCACCTTCTGTGATATTGAATTTGTACTGTAAATGAGGTTCTTGTAAACAGAGCCATCCCAAACTTTGGGGTGGCTGTGTCTTTTTGATTTTAATTTCCCTAAGCTATAGGACCATAAGTGGAAGTGCCCTAGGCTCTGTTGCTTTGTTTTTTAGATGTTTCAGGAAACACCATACACTTCACCAGAGTGGCTGTTGGCAATTTACATCCCGCCCATCAGCATAACAAGGCTCCCAGTTCTCCATGGCCTGTCCTGCCTCTCTGGATTTTACACTTTTTTCAGATGGCCCTTTTGACCGGGGGGCAGTGAGACTTCATTGTAGTGCAGATTTCCTTTGCAAGCTTGCTTGGTTGGCCAAAAAGGGCGTATGCGTTTTTTCCTGAATATATTCAGGAAAAAACGCATACGCCCTTTTTGGCCAAGTGCATCATTGTGGACGTTCTGCCTCTTTTCCTATGCTTTACATGCAATTCCAGTCTACCTCCTGAAATCGGATTCCTGCAATTCTGCCCTGCTTTCAAGTCCTCTTGGCAGCCTTACTTCAATATATTTTTGGACGATAGCTGTCATTTATAACTCTGCAGGTTTGTGAATTACAGTGCCCCTGAGCTCCTTTCTTCAACTCGCTTTCTTGTGAGCTGGCCGCAACACCGCAGGATTGCTTCAGGCCCTAGTGTCGTTCCGGCATGGCACGCTGAGCCTTTGGTTAATTCCTCTTCCTGGTGGGAAATGAGAGTTAAATTTGTCCGTCCAGACACCTCCAGCTAGTCTCTCATTGGTTCTCCCTATTCCTGTTCATTTTCCGCAGAAATTGCAAACTGGGCCAAACAGGAGGTTAAAGGCACTGACTCTCCAAGTGGGGAGAGTGTTAGTAAAGCGTCTGGAATGTTGCACCCGAGTACCAGGGGACGAAATCTGACACATTTGAACACGTTTCCCGATCACACGGTGGATCATACTCTGGGTTCCACATGCATGTTTTAGCTGAAGGAAGAATCCCTTAAACCTGGAGAGTTGAGACCCATGGAATGGGTACCATGCAATATGACTTCAAAGGGTCTGCATTTGCTCACTGAACCTCACAAATCCTATCACTGCTGCATTTATGCCGCTGTAGACATGCTTGATTCTCTTTCGGAGACATATAAATCCATAGGTTTTAAGATTCTTACTAGTCAGGTATATTCTTAGGCATTTAATATGGGGTGTTGAGTCCACTTCGTTGAGCAAGGAGTAGCTCTTGTCTATTACCTATTTGGCTTATGGAATGGTATCTGTGCTAATTTCAATCTCTGGTTTTATGCAGCACCCCAACTCACCTTTCCCCTTAAGCAAGCATAAGTTGGTTTTCTACATTTGAGATCCTGTTCTGTTTTGTAATTCAGTTCCTGTGTAGCCAAGTTTACATTCCGTGTATTAGTGATATCTTATGATGTTTCTTTTTCTGTGTGACATATTTCACTTAGAAATATCGTACCTGAATCCACTCATTATGCTGCTACGGGCCTGATGACATAGATTTCATTCCTGAGTGATATTGCATTGTACGTAAGTACCACAACTTCTTTATCCATTTTTCACTTTCTGTGATATTGAACTTGTACCATAAACGAGATTCTTGTAAACAGAGCCGGCCCAAACTTTGGGGTGGCTGTGTCTTTTTGATTTTAATTTCCCTAAGCTATAGGACCATAAGTGGAAGTGCCCTAGGCTCTGTTGCTTTGTTTTTTAGATGTTTCAGGAAACACCATACACTTCTCCAGAGTGGCTGTTGGCAATTTACATCCTGCCCATCAGCATAACAAGGCTCCCAGTTCTCCATGGCCTGTCCTGCCTTTCTGGATTTTATACTTTTTTCAGATGGCCCTTTTGACCGGGGGGCAGTGAGACTTCATTGTAGTGCAGATTTCCTTTGCAAGCTTGCTTGTTTGGCCAAAATGGGTGTATGCGTTTTTTCCTGAATATATTCAAGAAAAAACGCATACGCCCTTTTTGGCCAAGTGCATCATTGTGGACGTTCTGCCTCTTTTCCTATGCTTTACATGCAATTCCAGTCTACCTCCTGAAATCGGTTTCCTGCAATTCTGCCCCGCTTTCAAGTCCTCTTGGCAGCCTTACTTCAATATATTTTTGGACGATAGCTGTCATTTATAACTCTGCAGGTTTGTGAATTACAGTGCCTCTGAGCTCCTTTCTTCAACTCGCTTTCTTGTGAGCTGGCCGCAACACCGCAGGATTGCTTCAGGCCCTAGTGTCGTTCCAGCATGGCACGCTGAGCCTTTGGTTAATTCCTCTTCCTGGTGGGAAATGAGAGTTAAATTTGCCTGTCCAGACACCTCCAGCTAGTCTCTCACTGGTTCTCCCTATTCCTGTTCATCTTCCGCAAAAATTGCAAACTGGGCCAAACAGGAGGTTAAAGGCACTGACTCTCCAAGTGGGGAGAGTGTTAGTAAAGCGTCTGGAATGTTGCACCCGAGTACCAGGGGACGAAACCTGAGACACATTTGAACACGTTTCCCGATCACACGGTGGATCATACTCTGGGTTCCACATGCATGTTTTAGCTGAAGGAAGAATCCCTTAAACCTGGAGAGTTGAGACCCATGGAATGGGTACCATGCAATATGACCTCAAAGGGTCTGCATTGGCTCACCGAACCTCACCAATCCTATCACTGCTGCACTTATGCCACTGTACACACGCTTGATTCTCTTTTGGAGACATATAAATCCATAGGTTTTAAGATTCTTACTAGTCAGCTATATTCTTAAACGTCTAATATGTGGTGTTGAGTCCTCTTCGTTGAGCAAGGAGTAGCTCTTGTCTATTACATATTTGGCTTATGGAACGGTATCTGTGCTAATTTCAATCTCTGGTTTTATGCAGCACCCCAACTCACCTTTCCCCTTAAGCAAGCATAAGTTGGTTTTCTACATTTGAGACCTTGTTCTCTTTTGTAATTCAGTTACTGTGTAGCCAAGTTTACATTCCGTGTAGTAGTGATATCTTATGATGTTTCTTTTTCTGTGTGACTTATCTCACTTAGAATCATCGTACCTGAATCCACTCATTATGCTGCTATGGGCCTGATGACATAGATTTCATTGCTGAGTGATATTGCATTGTACGTAAGTACCACAACTTCTTTATCCATTTTTCACTTTCTGCGATATTGAACTTGTACCATAAACGAGATTCTTGTAAACAGAGCCGGCCCAAACTTTGGGGTGGCTGTGTCTTTTTGATTTTAATTTCCCTAAGCTATAGGACCATAAGTGGAAGTGCCCTAGGCTCTGTTGCTTTGTTTTTTAGATGTTTCAGGAAACACCATAAACTTCTCCAGAGTGGCTGTTGGCAATTTACATCCCGCCCATCAGCATAACAAGGCTCCCAGTTCTCCATGGCCTGTCCTGCCTTTCTGGATTTTATACTTTTTTCAGATGGCCCTTTTGACCGGGGGGCAGTGAGACTTCATTGTACTGCAGATTTCCTTTGCAAGCTTGCTTGGTTGGCCAAAAAGGGCGTATGCGTTTTTTCCTGAATATATTCAGGAAAAAACGCATACGCCCTTTTTGGCCAAGTGCATCATTGTGGACGTTCTGCCTCTTTTCCTATGCTTTACATGCAATTCCAGTCTACCTCCTGAAATCGGTTTCCTGCAATTCTGCCCCGCTTTCAAGTCCTCTTGGCAGCCTTACTTCAATATATTTTTGGACGATAGCTGTCATTTTTAACTCTGCAGGTTTGTGAATTACAGTGCCCCTGAGCTCCTTTCTTCAACTCGCTTTCTTGTGAGCTGGCCGCAACACCGCAGCATGGCTTCAGGCCCTAGTGTGGTTCCGGCATGGCACGCTGAGCCTTTGGTTAATTCCTCTTCCTGGTGGGAAATGAGAGTTAAATTTGCCCATCCAGACACCTCCAGCTAGTCTCTCATTGGTTCTCCCTATTCCTGTTCATTTTCCGCAGAAATTGCAAACTGGGCCAAACAGGAGGTTAAAGGCACTGACTCTCCAAGTGGGGAGAGTTTTAGTAAAGCGTCTGGAATGTTGCACCCGAGTACCAGGGGACGAAAACTGAGACACATTTGAACACGTTTCCCGATCACACGGTGGATCATACTCTGGGTTCCACATGCATGTTTTAGCTGAAGGAAGAATCCCTTAAACCTGGAGAGTTGAGACCCATGGAATGGCTACCATGCAATATGACTTCAAAGGGTCTGTATTTGCTCATCGAACCTCACCAATCCTATCACTGCTGCTTTTATGCTGCTGTACACATGCTTGATTCTCTTTTGGAGACATATAAATCCATAGGTTTTAAGATTATTACTAGTCAGGTATATTCTTAGGCGATTAATATGGGGTGTAGAGTCCACTTCGTTGAGCAAGGAGTAGCTCTTGTCTATTACCTATTTGGCTTATGGAATGGTATCTGTGCTAATTTCAATCTCTGGTTTTATGCAGAACACCAACTCACCTTTCCCCTTAACCAAGCATAAGTTGGTTTTCTACATTTGAGACCGTGTTCTGTTTTGTAATTCAGTTTCTGTGTAGCCAAGTTTACATTCCGTGTAGTAGTGATATCTTATGATGTTTCTTTTTCTGTGTGACTTATCTCACTTAGAATCATCGTACCTGAATCCACTCATTATGCTGCTACGGGCCTGATGACATAGATTTCATTGCTGAGTGATATTGCATTGTACGTAAGTACCACAACTTCTTTATCCATTTTTCGCTTTCTGTGATATTGAACTTGTACCGTAAACGAGGTTCTTGTAAACAGAGCCGTCCCAAACTTTGGGGTGGCTGTGTCTTTTTGATTTTAATTTCCCTATGCTACAGGACCATAATTGGCAGTGCCCTAGGCTCTGTTGCTTTGTTTTGTAGATGTTTCAGGAAACACCATACACTTCTCCAGAGTGGCTGTTGGCAATTTACATCCCACCCATCAGCATAACAAGGCTCCCAGTTCTCCATGGCCTGTCCGGTCTTTCTGGATTTTACACTTTTTTCAGATGGCCCTTTTGACCGGGGGGCAGTGAGACTTCATTGTAGTGCAGATTTCCTTTGCAAGCTTGCTTGGTTGGCCAAAAAGGGCGTATGCGTTTTTTTCTGAATATATTCAGGAAAAAATTCATACGCACTTTTTGGCCAAGTGCATCATTGTGGACGTTCTGCCTCTTTTCCTATGCTTTACATGCAATTCCAGTCTACCTCCTGAAATCGGTTTCCTGCAATTCTGCCCCGCTTTCAAGTCCTCTTGGCAGCCTTACTTCAATATATTTTTGGACGATAGCTGTCATTTTTAACTCTGCAGGTTTGTGAATTACAGTGCCCCTGAGCTCCTTTCTTCAACTCGCTTTCTTGTGAGCTGGCCGCAACACCGCAGGATTGCTTCAGGCCCTAGTGTGGTTCCGGCATGGCATGCTGAGCCTTTGGTTAATTCCTCTTCCTGGTGGGAAATGAGAGTTAAATTTGCCCGTCCAGACACCTCCATCTAGTCTCTCATTGGTTCTCCCTATTCCTGTTCATTTTCCGCAGAAATTGCAAACTGGGCCAAACAGGAGGTTAAAGGCACTGACTCTCCAAGTGGGGAGAGTGTTAGTAAAGCGTCTGGAATGTTGCACCCGAGTACCAGGGGACGAAATCTGACACATTTGAACACGTTTCCCGATCACACGGTGGATCATACTCTGGGTTCCACATGCATGTTTTAGCTGAAGGAAGAATCCCTTAAATCTGGAAAGTTGAGACCCAAGGAATAGGTACCACGCAATATGACTTCAAAGGGTCTGCATTTGCTCACCGAACGTCACCAATCCTATCACTGCTGCGCTTATGCCGCTGTACACACGCTTGATTCTCTTTCGGAGACAAATAAGTCCATAGGTTTTAAGATTCTTACTAGTCAGGTATATTCCTAGACGTTTAATATGGGGTGTTGAGTCCTCTTCGTTGAGCAAGGAGTAGCTCTTGTCTATTACATATTTGGCTTATGGAACGGTATCTGTGCTAATTTCAATCTCTGGTTTTATGCAGCACCCCAACTCACCTTTCCCCTTAAGCAAGCATAAGTTGGTTTTCTACATTTGAGACCCTGTTCTGTTTTGTAATTCAGTTCCTGTGTAGCCAAGTTTACATTCCGTGTAGTAGTGATATCTTATGATGTTTCTTTTTCTGTGTGACATATCTCACTTAGAATCATCGTACCTGAATCCACTCATTATGCTGCTACGGGCCTGATGACATAGATTTCATTGCTGAGTGATATTGCATTGTACGTAAGTACCACAACTTCTTTATCCATTTTTCGCTTTCTGTGATATTGAACTTGTACCGTAAACGAGGTTCTTGTAAACAGAGCCGTCCCAAACTTTGGGGTGGCTGTGTCTTTTTGATTTTAATTTCCCTAAGCTACAGGACCATAAGTGGCAGTGCCCTAGGCTCTGTTGCTTTGTTTTTTAGGTGTTTCAGGAAACACCATACACTTCTCCAGAGTGGCTGTTGGCAATTTACATCCCGCCCATCAGCATAACAAGGCTCCCAGTTCTCCATGGCCTGTCCGGCCTTTCTGGATTTTACACTTTTTTCAGATGGCCCTTTTGACCGGGGGGCAGTGAGACTTCATTGTAGTGCAGATTTCCTTTGCAAGCTTGCTTGGTTGGCCAAAAAGGGCGTATGCGTTTTTTTCTGAATATATTCAGGAAAAAATGCATACGCCCTTTTTGGCCAAGTGCATCATTGTGGACGTTCTGCCTCTTTTCCTATGCTTTACATGCAATTCCAGTCTACCTCCTGAAATCGGATTCCTGCAATTCTGCCCCGCTTTCGAGTCCTCTTGGCAGCCTTACTTCAATATATTTTTGGACGATAGCTGTCATTTATAACTCTGCAGGTTTGTGAATTACAGTGCCCCTGAGCTCCTTTCTTCAACTCGCTTTCTTGTGAGCTGGCCGCAACACCGCAGGATTGCTTCAGGCCCTAGTGTGGTTCCGGCATGGCACGCTGAGCCTTTGGTTAATTCCTCTTCCTGGTGGGAAATGAGAGTTAAATTTGCCCATCCAGACAACTCCAGCTAGTCTCTCATTGGTTCTCCCTATTCCTGTTCATTTTCCGCAGAAATTGCAAACTGGGCCAAACAGGAGGTTAAAGGCACTGACTCTCCAAGTGGGGAGAGTTTTAGTAAAGCGTCTGGAATGTTGCACCCGAGTACCAGGGGACGAAAACTGAGACACATTTGAACACGTTTCCCGATCACACGGTGGATCATACTCTGGGTTCCACATGCATGTTTTAGCTGAAGGAAGAATCCCTTAAACCTGGAGAGTTGAGACCCATGGAATGGCTACCATGCAATATGACTTCAAAGGGTCTGCATTTGCTCATCAAACCTCACCAATCCTATCACTGCTGCGTTTATGCCGCTGTACACATGCTTGATTCTCTTTTGGAGACATATAAATCCATAGGTTTTAAGATTATTACTAGTCAGGTATATTCTTAGGCGATTAATATGGGGTGTAGAGTCCACTTCGTTGAGCAAGGAGTAGATCTTGTCTATTACATATTTGGCTTATGGAATGGTATCTGTGCTAATTTCAATCTCTGGTTTTATGCAGAACCCCAACTCACCTTTCCCCTTAAGCAAGCATAAGTTGGTTTTCTACATTTGAGACCGTGTTCTGTTTTGTAATTCAGTTTCTGTGTAGCCAAGTTTACATTCCGTGTAGTAGTGATATCTTATGATGTTTCCTTTTCTGTGTGACTTATCTCACTTAGAATCATCGTACCTGAATCCACTCATTATGCTGCTACGGGCCTGATGATATAGATTTCATTGCTGAGTGATATTGCATTGTACGTAAGTACCACAACTTCTTTATCCATTTTTCGCTTTCTGTGATATTGAACTTGTACCGTAAACGAGGTTCTTGTAAACAGAGCCGTCCCAAATTTTGGGGTGGCTGTGTCTTTTTGATTTTAATTTCCCTAAGCTATACGACCATAAGTGGAAGTGCCCTAGGCTCTGTTGCTTTGATTTTTAGATGTTTCAGGAAACACCATACACTTCTCCAGAGTGGCTGTTGGCAATTTACATCCCGCCCATCAGCATAACAAGGCTCCCAATTCTCCATGAGCTGTCCTGCCTTTCTGGATTTTACACTTTTTTCAGATGGCCCTTTTGACTGGGGGGCAGTGAGACTTCATTGTACTGCAGATTTCCTTTGCAAGCTTGCTTGGTTGGCCAAAAAGGGCGTATGCGTTTTTTCCTGAATATATTCAGGAAAAAACGCATACGCCCTTTTTGGCCAAGTGCATCATTGTGGACGTTCTGCCTCTTTTCCTATGCTTTACATGCAATTCCAGTCTACCTCCTGAAATCGGATTCCTGCAATTCTACCCCGCTTTCGAGTCCTCTTGGCAGCCTTACTTCAATATATTTTTGGATGATAGCTGTCATTTATAACTCTGCAGGTTTGTGAATTACAGTGCCCCTGAGCTCCTTTCTTCAACTCGCTTTCTTGTGAGCTGGCCGCAACACCGCAGGATTGCTTCAGGCCCTAGTGTGGTTCCGGTATGGCACGCTGAGCCTTTGGTTAATTCCTCTTCCTGGTGGGAAATGAGAGTTAAATTTGCCCGTCCAGACACCTCCAGCTAGTCTCTCATTGGTTCTCCCTATTCCTGTTCATTTTCCGCAGAAATTGCAAACTGGGCCAAACAGGAGGTTAAAGGCACTGACTCTCCAAGTGGGGAGAGTTTTAGTAAAGCGTCTGGAATGTTGCACCCGAGTACCAGGGGACAAAAACTGAGACACATTTGAACACGTTTCCCGATCACACGGTGGATCATACTCTGGGTTCCACATGCATGTTTTAGCTGAAGGAAGAATCCCTTAAACCTGGAGAGTTGAGACCCATGGAATGGGTACCATTCAATATGACTTCAAAGGTTCTGCATTGGCTCACCGAACCTCACCAATCCTATCACTGCTGCGCTTATGCCACTGTACACAAACTTGATTCTCTTTCGGAGACATATAAATCCATAGATTTTAAGATTCTTACTAGTGAGGTATATTCTTAGACGTTTAATATGGGGTGTTGAGTCCTCTTCGTTGAGCAAGGAGTAGCTCTTGTCTATTACATATTTGGCTTATGGAACGGTATCTGTGCTAATTTCAATCTCTGGTTTTATGCAGCACCCCAACTCACCTTTCCCCTTAAGCAAGCATAAGTTGGTTTTCTACATTTGAGACCTTGTTCTGTTTTGTAATTCAGTTCCTGTGTAGCCAAGTTTACATTCCGTGTATTAGTGATATCTTATGATGTTTCTTTTTCTGTGTGACTTATCTCACTTAGAATCATCGTACCTGAATCCACTCATTATGTTGCTATGGGCCTGATGACATAGATTTCATTGCTGAGTGATATTGCATTGTACGTAAGTACCACAACTTCTTTATCCATTTTTCGCTTTCTGTGATATTGAACTTGTACCGTAAACGAGGTTCTTGTAAACAGAGCCGTCCCAAACTTTGGGGTGGCTGTGTCTTTTTGATTTTAATTTCCCTAAGCTATACGACCATAAGTGGAAGTGCCCTAGGCTCTGTTGCTTTGTTTTTTAGATGTTTCAGGAAACACCATACACTTCTCCAGAGTGGCTGTTGGCAATTTACATCCCGCCCATCAGCATAACAAGGCTCCCAATTCTCCATGAGCTGTCCTGCCTTTCTGGATTTTACACTTTTTTCAGATGGCCCTTTTGACTGGGGGGCAGTGAGACTTCATTGTAGTGCAGATTTCCTTTGCAAGCTTGCTTGGTTGGCCAAAAAGGGCGTATGCGTTTTTTCCTGAATATATTCAGGAAAAAACGCATACGCCCTTTTTGGCCAAGTGCATCATTGTGGACGTTCTGCCTCTTTTCCTATGCTTTACATGCAATTCCAGTCTACCTCCTGAAATCAGTTTCCTGCAATTCTGCCCCGCTTTCGAGTCCTCTTGGCAGCCTTACTTCAATATATTTTTGGACGTTAGCTGTCATTTATAACTCTGCAGGTTTGTGAATTACAGTGCCCCTGAGCTCCTTTCTTCAACTCGCTTTCTTGTGAGCTGGCCGCAAAACCGCAGCATTGCTTCAGGCCCTAGTGTGGTTCCGGTATGGCACGCTGAGCCTTTGGTTAATTCCTCTTCCTGGTGGGAAATGAGAGTTAAATTTGCCCGTCCAGACACCTCCAGCTAGTCTCTCATTGGTTCTCCCTATTCCTGTTCATTTTCCGCAGAAATTGCAAACTGGGCCAAACAGGAGGTTAAAGGCACTGACTCTCCAAGTGGGGAGAGTTTTAGTAAAGCGTCTGGAATGTTGCACCCGAGTACCAGGGGACGAAAACTGAGACACATTTGAACACGTTTCCCGATCACACGGTGGATCATACTCTGGGTTCCACATGCATGTTTTAGCTGAAGGAAGAATCCCTTAAACCTGGAGAGTTGAGACCCATGGAATGGGTACCATGCAATATGACTTCAAAGGGTCTGCATTGGCTCACCGAACCTCACCAATCCTATCACTGCTGCATTTATGCCGCTGTAGACACGCTTGATTCTCTTTCGGAGACATATAAATCCATAGGTTTTAAGATTCTTACCAGTCAGGTATATTCTTAGGCATTTAATATGGGGTGTTGAGTCCACTTCGTTGAGCAAGGAGTAGCTCTTGTCTATTATCTATTTGGCTTATGGAATGGTATCTGTGCTAATTTCAATCTCTGGTTTTATGCAGCACCCCAACTCACCTTTCCCCTTAAGCAAGCATAAGTTGGTTTTCTACATTTGAGATCCTGTTCTGTTTTGTAATTCAGTTCCTGTGTAGCCAAGTTTACATTCCGTGTATTAGTGATATCTTATGATGTTTCTTTTTCTGTGTGACTTATCTCACTTAGAATCATCGTACCTGAATCCACTCATTATGCTGCTATGGGCCTGATGACATAGATTTCATTGCTGAGTGATATTGCATTGTACGTAAGTACCACAACTTGTTTATCCATTTTTCGCTTTCTGTGATATTGAACTTTTACCGTAAACGAGGATCTTGTAAACAGAGCTGTCCCAAACTTTGAGGTGGCTGTGTCTTTTTGATTTTAATTTCCCTAAGCTATAGGACCATAAGTGGAAGTGCCCTAGGCTCTGTTGCTTTGATTTTTAGATGTTTCAGGAAACACCATACACTTCTCCAGAGTGGCTGTTGGCAATTTACATCCCGCCCATCAGCATAACAAGGCTCCCATGTCTCCATGGCCTGTCCGGCCTTTCTGGATTTTACACTTTTTTCAGATGGCCCTTTTGACTGGGGGGCAGTGAGACTTCATTGTAGTGCAGATTTCCTTTGCAAGCTTCCTTGGTTGGCCAAAAAGGGCGTATGCGTTTTTTCCTGAATATATTCAGGAAAAAACGCATATGCCCTTTTTGGCCAAGTGCATCATTGTGGACGTTCTGCCTCTTTTCCTATGCTTTACATGCAATTCCAGTCTACCTCCTGAAATCGGTTTCCTGCAATTCTGCCCCGCTTTCAAGTCCTCTTGGCAGCCTTACTTCAATATATTTTTGGACGATAGCTGTCATTTTTAACTCTGCAGGTTTGTGAATTACAGTGCCCCTGAGCTCCTTTCTTCAACTCACTTTCTTGTGAGCTGGCCGCAACACCGCAGGATTGCTTCAGGCCCTAGTGTGGTTCCGGCATGGCACGCTGAGCCTTTGGTTAATTCCACTTCCTGGTGGGAAATGAGAGTTAAATTTGCCCATCCAGACACCTCCAGCTAGTCTCTCATTGGTTCTCCCTATTCCTGTTCATTTTCCACAGAAATTGCAAACTGGGCCAAACAGGAGGTTAAAGGCACTGACTCTCCAAGTGGGGAGAGTGTTAGTAAAGCGTCTGGAATGTTGCACCCGAGTACCAGGGGACGAAAACTGAGACACATTTGAACACGTTTCCCGATCACACGGTGGATCATACTCTGGGTTCCACATGCATGTTTTAGCTGAAGGAAGAATCCCTTAAACCTGGAGAGTTGAGACCCATGGAATGGCTACCATGCAATATGACTTCAAAGGGTCTGCATTTGCTCATCAAACCTCACCAATCCTATCACTGCTGCGTTTATGCCGCTGTACACATGCTTGATTCTCTTTTGGAGACATATAAATCCATAGGTTTTAAGATTCTTACTAGTCAGGTATATTCTTAGACGTTTAATATGGGGTGTTGAGTCCACTTCGTTGAGCAAGGAGTAGCTCTTGTCTATTACATATTTGGCTTATGGAACGGTATCTGTGCTAATTTCAATCTCTGGTTTTATGCAGCACCCCAACTCACCTTTCCCCTTAAGCAAGCATAAGTTGGTTTTCTACATTTGAGATCCTGTTCTGTTTTGTAATTCAGTTCCTGTGTAGCCAAGTTTACATTCCATGTATTAGTGATATCTTATGATGTTTCTTTTTCTGTGTGACTTATGTCACTTAGAATCATCGTACCTGAATCCACTCATTATGCTGCTACGGGCCTGATGACATAGATTTCATTCCTGAGTGATATTGCATTGTACGTAAGTACCACAACTTCTTTATCCATTTTTCGCTTTCTGTGATATTGAACTTGTACCATAAACGAGGTTCTTGTAAACAGAGCCGTCCCAAACTTTGGGGTGGCTGTGTCTTTTTGATTTTAATTTCCCTAAGCTATAGGACCATAAGTGGAAGTGCCCTAGGCTCTGTTGCTTTGTTTTTTAGATGTTTCAGGAAACACCATACACTTCTCCAGAGTGGCTGTTGGCAATTTACATCCCGCCCATCAGCATAACAAGGCTCCCAGTTCTCCATGGCCTGTCCTGCCTTTCTGGATTTTATACTTTTTTCAGATGGCCCTTTTGACCGGGGGGCAGTGAGACTTCATTGTACTGCAGATTTCCTTTGCAAACTTGCTTGGTTGGCCAAAAAGGGCGTATGCGTTTTTTCCTGAATATATTCAGGAAAAAACGCATACGCCCTTTTTGGCCAAGTGCATCATTGTGGACGTTCTGCCTCTTTTCCTATGCTTTACATGCAATTCCAGTCTACCTCCTGAAATCGGATTCCTGCAATTCTGCCCCGCTTTCAAGTCCTCTTGGCAGCCTTACTTCAATATATTATTGGACGATAGCTGTCATTTATAACTCTGCAGGTTTGTGAATTACAGTGCCCCTGAGCTCCTTTCTTCAACTCGCTTTCTTGTGAGCTGGCCGCAACACCGCAGGATTGCTTCAGGCCCTAGTGTGGTTCCGGCATGGCACGCTGAGCCTTTGGTTAATTCCTCTTCCTGGTTGGAAATGAGAGTTAAATTTGCCCGTCCAGACACCTCCAGCTAGTCTCTCATTGGTTCTCCCTATTCCTGTTCATTTTCCGCAGAAATTGCAAACTGGGCCAAACAGGAGGTTAAAGGCAGTGACTCTCCAAGTGGGGAGAGTTTTAGTAAAGCGTCTGGAATGTTGCACCCGAGTACCAGGGGACAAAAACGGAGACACATTTGAACACGTTTCCCGATCACACGGTGGATCATACTCTGGGTTCCACATGCATGTTTTAGCTGAAGGAAGAATCCCTTAAACCTGGAGAGTTGAGACCCATGGAATGGGTACCATTCAATATGACTTCAAAGGTTCTGCATTGGCTCACCGAACCTCACCAATCCTATCACTGCTGCGCTTATGCCACTGTACACACGCTTGATTCTCTTTCGGAGACATATAAATCCATAGATTTTAAGATTCTTACTAGTCAGGTATATTCTTAGACGTTTAATATGGGGTGTTGAGTCCTCTTCGTTGAGCAAGGAGTAGCTCTTGTCTATTACATATTTGGCTTATGGAACGGTATCTGTGCTAATTTCAATCTCTGGTTTTATGCAGCACCCCAACTCACCTTTCCCCTTAAGCAAGCATAAGTTGGTTTTCTACATTTGAGACCTTGTTCTGTTTTGTAATTCAGTTCCTGTGTAGCCAAGTTTACATTCCGTGTATTAGTGATATCTTATGATGTTTCTTTTTCTGTGTGACTTATCTCACTTAGAATCATCGTACCTGAATCCACTCATTATGCTGCTATGGGCCTGATGACATAGATTTCATTGCTGAGTGATATTGCATTGTACGTAAGTACCACAACTTCTTTATCCATTTTTCGCTTTCTGTGATATTGAACTTGTACCGTAAACGAGGTTCTTGTAAACAGAGCCGTCCCAAACTTTGGGGTGGCTGTGTCTTTTTGATTTTAATTTCCCTAAGCTATAGGACCATAAGTGGAAGTGCCCTAGGCTCTGTTGCTTTGTTTTTTAGATGTTTCAGGAAACACCATACACTTCTCCAGAGTGGCTGTTGGCAATTTACATCCCGCCCATCAGCATAACAAGGCTCCCAATTCTCCATGAGCTGTCCTGCCTTTCTGGATTTTACACTTTTTTCAGATGGCCCTTTTGACTGGGGGGCAGTGAGACTTCATTGTACTGCAGATTTCCTTTGCAAGCTTACTTGGTTGGCCAAAAAGGGCGTATGCGTTTTTTCCTGAATATATTCAGGAAAAAACGCATACGCCCTTTTTGGCCAAGTGCATCATTGTGGACGTTCTGCCTCTTTTCCTATGCTTTACATGCAATTCCAGTCTACCTCCTGAAATCGGATTCCTGCAATTCTGCCCGGCTTTCGAGTCCTCTTGGCAGCCTTACTTCAATATATTTTTGGACGATAGCTGTCATTTATAACTCTGCAGGTTTGTGAATTACAGTGCCCCTGAGCTCCTTTCTTCAACTCGCTTTCTTGTGAGCTGGCCGCAACACCGCAGGATTGCTTCAGGCCCTAGTGTGGTTCCGGTATGGCACGCTGAGCCTTTGGTTAATTCCTCTTCCTGGTGGGAAATGAGAGTTAAATTTGCCCGTCCAGACACCTCCAGCTAGTCTCTCATTGGTTCTCCCTATTCCTGTTCATTTTCCGCAGAAATTGCAAACTGGGCCAAACAGGAGGTTAAAGGCACTGACTCTCCAAATGGGGAGAGTTTTAGTAAAGCGTCTGGAATGTTGCACCCGAGTACCAGGGGACAAAAACTGAGACACATTGGAACACGTTTCCCGATCACACGGTGGATCATACTCTGGGTTCCACATGCATGTTTTAGCTGAAGGAAGAATCCCTTAAACCTGGAGAGTTGAGACCCATGGAATGGGTACCATGCAATATGACTTCAAAGGGTCTGCATTTGCTCACCGAACCTCACCAATCCTATCACTGCTGCGTTTATGCCGCTGTACACACGCTTGATTCTCTTTCGGAGACATATAAATCCATAGGTTTTAAGATTATTACTAGTCAGGTATATTCTTAGACGTTTAATATGGGGTGTTGAGTCCTCTTCGTTGAGCAAGGAGTAGCTCTTGTCTATTACATATTTGGCTTATGGAACGGTATCTGTGCTAATTTCAATCTCTGGTTTTATGCAGCACCCCAACTCACCTTTCCCCTTAAGCAAGCATAAGTTGGTTTTCTACATTTGAGACCTTGTTCTGTTTTGTAATTCAGTTCCTGTGTAGCCAAGTTTACATTCCGTGTATTAGTGATATCTTATGATGTTTCTTTTTCTGTGTGACTTATCTCACTTAGAATCATCGTACCTGAATCCACTCATTATGCTGCTATGGGCCTGATGACATAGATTTCATTGCTGAGTGATATTGCTTTGTACGTACCTACCACAACTTCTTTATCCATTTTTCACTTTCTGTGATATTGAATTCGAACTGTAAACGAGGTTCTTGTAAACAGAGCTGTCCCAAACTTTGGGGTGACTGTGTCTTTTTGATTTTAATTTCCCTAAGCTATAGGACCATAAGTGGAAGTGCCCTAGGCTCTGTTGCTTTGTTTTGTAGATGTTTCAGGAAACACCATACACTTCTCCAGAGTGGCTGTTGGCAATTTACATCCCGCCCATCAGCATAACAAGGTTCCCAGTTCTCCATGGCCTGTCCTGCCTTTCTGGATTTTACACTTTTTTCAGATGGCCCTTTTGACCGGGGGGCAGTGAGACTTCATTGTAGTGCAGATTTCCTTTGCAAGCTTGCTTGGTTGGCCAAAAAGGGCGTATGCGTTTTTTCCTGAATATATTCAGGAAAAAACGCATACGCCCTTTTTGGCCAAGTGCATCATTGTGGACGTTCTGCCTCTTTTCCTATGCTTTACATGCAATTCCAGTCTACCTCCTGAAATCGGTTTCCTGCAATTCTGCCCCGCATTCAAGTCCTCTTGGCAGCCTTACTTCAATATATTTTTGGACGATAGCTGTCATTTTTAACTCTGCAGGTTTGTGTATTACAGTGCCCCTGAGCTGCTTTCTTCAACTCGCTTTCTTGTGAGCTGGCCGCAACACCGCAGGATTGTTTCAGGCCCTAGTGTGGTTCCGGCATGGCACGCTGAGCCTTTGGTTAATTCCTCTTCCTGGTGGGAAATGAGAGTTAAATTTGCCCGTCCAGACACCTCCAGCTAGTCTCTCATTGGTTCTCCCTATTTCTGTTCATTTTCCGCAGAAATTGCAAACTGGGCCAAACAGGAGGTTAAAGGCACTGTCTCTCTAAGTGGGGAGAGTGTTAGTAAAGCGTCTGGAATGTTGCACCCGAGTACCAGGGGACAAAAACTGAGACACATTTGAACACGTTTCCCAATCACACGGTGGATCATACTCTGGGTTCCACATGCATGTTTTAGCTGAAGGAAGAATCCCTTAAACCTGGAGAGTTGAGACCCATGGAATGGCTACCATGCAATATGACTTCAAAGGGTCTGCATTTGCTCATCAAACCTCACCAATCCTATCACTGCTGCGTTTATGCCGCTGTACACATGCTTGATTCTCTTTTGGAGACATATAAATCCATAGGTTTTAAGATTATTACTAGTCAGGTATATTCTTAGGCGATTAATATGGGGTGTAGAGTCCACTTCGTTGAGCAAGGAGTAGCTCTTGTCTATTACATATTTGGCTTATGGAATGGTATCTGTGCTAATTTCAATCTCTGGTTTTATGCAGAAACCCAACTCACCTTTCCCCTTAAGCAAGCATAAGTTGGTTTTCTACATTTGAGACCGTGTTCTGTTTTGTAATTCAGTTTCTGTGTAGCCAAGTTTACATTCCGTGTAGTAGTGATATCTTATGATGTTTCTTTTTCTGTGTGACTTATCTCACTTAGAATCATCGTACCTGAATCCACTCATTATGCTGCTACGGGCCTGATGATATAGATTTCATTGCTGAGTGATATTGCATTGTACGTAAGTACCACAAAATCTTTGTCCATTTTTCACTTTCTGTGATATTGAACTTGTACTGTAAACGAGGTTCTTGTAAACAGAGCCATCCCAAACTTTGGGGTGGCTGTGTCTTTTTGATTTTAATTTCCCTAAGCTATAGGACCATAAGTGGAAGTGCCCTAGGCTCTGTTGCTTTGTTTTTTAGATGTTTCAGGAAACACCATACACTTCTCCAGAGTGGCTGTTGGCAATTTACATCCCGCCCATCAGCATAACAAGGCTCCCAACTCTCCATGGCCTGTCCTGCCTTTCTGGATTTTACACATTTTTCAGATGGCCCTTTTGACCGGGGGGCAGTGAGACTTCATTGTACTGCAGATTTCCTTTGCAAGCTTGCTTGGTTGGCCAAAAAGGGCGTATGCGTTTTTTCCTGAATATATTCAGGAAAAAACGCATACGCCCTTTTTGGCCAAGTGCATCATTGTGGACGTTCTGCCTCTTTTCCTATGCTTTACATGTAATTCCAGTCTACCTCCTGAAATCGGATTCCTGCAATTCTGCCCCGCTTTCGAGTCCTCTTGGCAGCCTTACTTCAATATATTTTTGGACGATAGCTGTCATTTATAACTCTGCAGGTTTGTGAATTACAGTGCCCCTGAGCTCCTTTCTTCAACTCGCTTTCTTGTGAGCTGGCCGCAACACCGCAGGATTGCTTCAGGCCCTAGTGTGGTTCCGGCATGGCACGCTGAGCCTTTGGTTAATTCCTCTTCCTGGTGGGAAATGAGAGTTAAATTTGCCCGTCCAGACACCTCCAGCTAGTCTCTCATTGGTTCTCCCTATTCCTGTTCATTTTCCGCAGAAATTGCAAACTGGGCCAAACAGGAGGTTAAAGGCACTGACTCTCCAAGTGGAGAGAGTTTTAGTAAAGCGTCTGGAATGTTGCACCCGAGTACCAGGGGACAAAAACTGAGACACATTTGAACACGTTTCCCGATCACACGGTGGATCATACTCTGGGTTCCACATGCATGTTTTAGCTGAAGGAAGAATCCCTTAAACCTGGAGAGTTGAGACCCATGGAATGGGTACCATGCAATATGACTTCAAAGGTTCTGCATTGGCTCACCGAACCTCACCAATCCTATCACTGCTGCGCTTATGCCACTGTACACACGCTTGATTCTCTTTCGGAGACATATAAATCCATAGATTTTAAGATTCTTCCTAGTCAGGTATATTCTTAGACGTTTAATATGGGGTGTTGAGTCCTCTTCGTTGAGCAAGGAGTAGCTCTTGTCTATTACATATTTGGCTTATGGAACGGTATCTGTGCTAATTTCAATCTCTGGTTTTATGCAGCACCCCAACTCACCTTTCCCCTTAAGCAAGCATAAGTTGGTTTTCTACATTTGAGACCGTGTTCTGTTTTGTAATTCAGTTCCTGTGTAGCCAAGTTTACATTCCGTGTAGTAGTGATATCTTATGATGTTTCTTTTTCTGTGTGACTTATCTCACTTAGAATCATCGTACCTGAATCCACTCATTATGCTGCTATGGGCCTGATGACATAGATTTCATTGCTGAGTGATAATGCATTGTACGTAAGTACCACAACTTCTTTATCCATTTTTCGCTTTCTGTGATATTGAACTTGTACCGTAAACGAGGTTCTTGTAAACAGACCCGTCCCAAACTTTGGGGTGGCTGTGTCTTTTTGATTTTAATTTCCCTAAGCTACAGGACCATAAGTGGCAGTGCCCTAGGCTCTGTTGCTTTGTTTTTTAGATGTTTCAGGAAACACCATACACTTCTCCAGAGTGGCTGTTGGCAATTTACATCCCACCCATCAGCATAACAAGGCTCCCAGTTCTCCATGGCCTGTCCTGCCTTTCTGGATTTTACACTTTTTTCAGATGGCCCTTTTGACCGGGGGGCAGTGAGACTTCATTGTAGTGCAGATTTCCTTTGCAAGCTTGCTTGGTTGGCCAAAAAGGGCGTATGCGTTTTTTTCTGAATATAATCAGGAAAAAATGCATACGCCCTTTTTGGCCAAGTGCATCATTGTGGACGTTCTGCCTCTTTTCCTATGCTTTACATGCAATTCCAGTCTACCTCCTGAAATCGGTTTCCTGCAATTCTGCCCCGCTTTCAAGTCCTCTTGGCAGCCTTACTTCAATATATTTTTGGACGATAGCTGTCATTTTTAACTCTGCACGTTTGTGAATTACAGTGCCCCTGAGCTCCTTTCTTCAACTCGCTTTCTTGTGAGCTGGCCGCAACACCGCAGGATTGCTTCAGGCCCTAGTGTGGTTCCGGCATGGCATGCTGAGCCTTTGGTTAATTCCTCTTCCTGGTGGGAAATGAGAGTTAAATTTGCCCGTCCAGACACCTCCATCTAGTCTCTCATTGGTTCTCCCTATTCCTGTTCATTTTCCGCAGAAATGGCAAACTGGGCCAAACAGGAGGTTAAAGGCACTGACTCTCCAAGTTGAGAGAGTGTTAGTAAAGCGTCTGGAATGTTGAACCCGAATACCAGGGGACGAAATCTGACACATCTGAACACGTTTCCCGATCACACGGTGGATCATACTCTGGGTTCCACATGCATGTTTTAGCTGAAGGAAGATTCCCTTAAACCTGGAGAGTTGAGACCCATGGAATGGGTACCATGCAATATGACTTCAAAGGGTCTGCATTTGCTCACCGAACCTCACCAATCCTATTACTGCTGCATTTATGCCTCTGTAGACACGCTTGATTCTCTTTCGGAGACATATAAATCCATAGGTTTTAAGATTCTTACTAGTCAGGTATATTCTTAGACGTTTAATATGGGGTGTTGAGTCCACTTCGTTGAGCAAGGAGTAGCTCTTGTCTATTACATATTTGGCTTATGGAACGGTATCTGTGCTAATTTCAATCTCTGGTTTTATGCAGCACCCCAACTCACCTTTCCCCTTAAGCAAGCATAAGTTGGTTTTCTACATTTGAGATCCTGTTCTGTTTTGTAATTCAGTTCCTGTGTAGCCAAGTTTACATTCCATGTATTAGTGATATCTTATGATGTTTCTTTTTCTGTGTGACTTATGTCACTTAGAATCATCGTACCTGAATCCACTCATTATGCTGCTACGGGCCTGATGACATAGATTTCATTCCTGAGTGATATTGCATTGTACGTAAGTACCACAACTTCTTTATCCATTTTTCACTTTCTGCAATATTGAACTTGTACAATAAACGAGATTCTTGTAAACAGAGCCGGCCCAAACTTTGGGGTGCCTGTGTCTTTTTGATTTTAATTTCCCTAAGCTATAGGACCATAAGTGGAAGTGCCCTAGGCTCTGTTGCTTTGTTTTTTAGATGTTTCAGGAAACACCATACACTTCTCCAGAGTGGCTGTTGGCAATTTACATCCCGCCCATCAGCATAACAAGGCTCCCAATTCTCCATGGCCTGTCCTGCCTTTCTGGATTTTACACATTTTTCAGATGGCCCTTTTGACCGGGGGGCAGTGAGACTTCATTGTACTGCAGATTTCCTTTGCAAGCTTGCTTGGTTGGCCAAAAAGGGCGTTTGCGTTTTTTCCTGAATATATTCAGGAAAAAATGCATACGCCCTTTTTGGCCAAGTGCATCATTGTGGACGTTCTGCCTCTTTTCCTATGTTTTACATGTAATTCCAGTCTACCTCCTGAAATCGGATTCCTGCAATTCTGCCCCACTTTCGAGTCCTCTTGGCAGCCTTACTTCAATATATTTTTGGACGATAGCTGTCATTTATAACTCTGCAGGTTTGTGAATTACAGTGCCCCTGAGCTCCTTTCTTCAACTCGCTTTCTTGTGAGCTGGCCGCAACACCGCAGGATTGCTTCAGGCCCTAGTGTGGTTCCGGCATGGCACGCTGAGCCTTTGGTTAATTCCTCTTCCTGGTGGGAAATGAGAGTTAAATTTGCCCGTCCAGACACCTCCAGCTAGTCTCTCATTGGTTCTCCCTATTCCTGTTCATTTTCCGCAGAAATTGCAAACTGGGCCAAACAGGAGGTTAAAGGCACTGACTCTCCAAGTGGAGAGAGTTTTAGTAAAGCGTCTGGAATGTTGCACCCGAGTACCAGGGGACAAAAACTGAGACACATTTGAACACGTTTCCCGATCACACGGTGGATCATACTCTGGGTTCCACATGCATGTTTTAGCTGAAGGAAGAATCCCTTAAACCTGGAGAGTTGAGACCCATGGAATGGGTACCATGCAATATGACTTCAAAGGTTCTGCATTGACTCACTGAACCTCACCAATCCTATCACTGCTGCGCTTATGCCACTGTACACACGCTTGATTCCCTTTCGGAGACATATAAATCCATAGGTTTTAAGATTCTTCCTAGTCAGGTATATTCTTAGACGTTTAATATGGGGTGTTGAGTCCTCTTCGTTGAGCAAGGAGTAGCTCTTGTCTATTACATATTTGGCTTATGGAACGGTATCTGTGCTAATTTCAATCTCTGGTTTTATGCAGCACCCCAACTCACCTTTCCCCTTAAGCAAGCATAAGTTGGTTTTCTACATTTGAGACCCTGTTCTGTTTTGTAATTCAGTTCCTGTGTAGCCAAGTTTACATTCCGTGTAGTAGTGATATCTTATGATGTTTCTTTTTCTGTGTGACTTATCTCACTTAGAATCATCGTACCTGAATCCACTCATTATGCTGCTACGGGCCTGATGACATAGATTTCATTGCTGAGTGATATTGCATTGTACGTAAGTACCACAACTTCTTTATCCATTTTTCGCTTTCTGTGATATTGAACTTGTACCGTAAACGAGGTTCTTGTAAACAGAGCCATCCCAAACTTTGGGGTGGCTGTGTCTTTTTGATTTTAATTTCCCTAAGCTACAGGACCATAAGTGGCAGTGCCCTAGGCTCTGTTGCTTTGTTTTTTAGATGTTTCAGGAAACACCATACACTTCTCCAGAGTGGCTGTTGGCACTTTACATCCCGCCCATCAGCATAACAAGGCTCCCAGTTCTCCATGGCCTGTCCGGCCTTTCTGGATTTTACACTTTTTTCAGATGGCCCTTTTGACCGGGGGGCAGTGAGACTTCATTGTAGTGCAGATTTCCTTTGCAAGCTTGCTTGGTTGGCCAAAAAGGGCGTATGCGTTTTTTTCTGAATATATTCAGGAAAAAATGCATACGCCCTTTTTGGCCAAGTGCATCATTGTGGACGTTCTGCCTCTTTTCCTATGCTTTACATGCAATTCCAGTCTACCTCCTGAAATCGGTTTCCTGCAATTCTGCCCCGCTTTCAAGTCCTCTTGGCAGCCTTACTTCAATATATTTTTGGACGATAGCTGTCATTTTTAACTCTGCAGGTTTGTGAATTACAGTGCCCCTGAGCTCCTTTCTTCAACTCGCTTTCTTGTGAGCTGGCCGCAACACCGCAGGATTGCTTCAGGCCCTAGTGTGGTTCCGGCATGGCACGCTGAGCCTTTGGTTAATTCCTCTTCCTGGTGGGAAATGAGAGTTAAATTTGCCCGTCCAGACACCTCCAGCTAGTCTCTCATTGGTTCTCCCTATTCCTGTTCATTTTCCGCAGAAATTGCAAACTGGGCCAAACAGGAGGTTAAAGGCACTGACTCTCCAAGTGGAGAGAGTTTTAGTAAAGCGTCTGGAATGTTGCACCCGAGTACCAGGGGACAAAAACTGAGACACATTTGAACACGTTTCCCGATCACACGGTGGATCATACTCTGGGTTCCACATGCATGTTTTAGCTGAAGGAAGAATCCCTTAAACCTGGAGAGTTGAGACCCATGGAATGGGTACCATGCAATATGACCTCAAAGGGTCTGCATTGGCTCACCGAACCTCACCAATCCTATCACTGCTGCGCTTATGCCACTGTACACACGTTTGATTCTCTTTCGGAGACATATAAATCCATAGATTTTAAGATTCTTCCTAGTCAGGTATATTCTTAGACGTTTAATATGGGGTGTTGAGTCCTCTTCGTTGAGCAAGGAGTAGCTCTTGTCTATTACATATTTGGCTTATGGAACGGTATCTGTGCTAATTTCAATCTCTGGTTTTATGCAGCACCCCAACTCACCTTTCCCCTTAAGCAAGCATAAGTTGGTTTTCTACATTTGAGATCCTGTTCTGTTTTGTAATTCAGTTCCTGTGTAGCCAAGTTTACATTCCATGTATTAGTGATATCTTATGATGTTTCTTTTTCTGTGTGACTTATGTCACTTAGAATCATCGTACCTGAATCCACTCATTATGCTGCTACGGGCCTGATGACATAGATTTCATTCCTGAGTGATATTGCATTGTACGTAAGTACCACAACTTCTTTATCCATTTTTCACTTTCTGCGATATTGAACTTGTACAATAAACGAGATTCTTGTAAACAGAGCCGGCCCAAACTTTGGGGTGCCTGTGTCTTTTTGATTTTAATTTCCCTAAGCTATAGGACCATAAGTGGAAGTGCCCTAGGCTCTGTTGCTTTGTTTTTTAGATGTTTCAGGAAACACCATACACTTCTCCAGAGTGGCTGTTGGCAATTTACATCCCGCCCATCAGCATAACAAGGCTCCCAATTCTCCATGGCCTGTCCTGCCTTTCTGGATTTTACACATTTTTCAGATGGCCCTTTTGACCGGGGGGCAGTGAGACTTCATTGTACTGCAGATTTCCTTTGCAAGCTTGCTTGGTTGGCCAAAAAGGGCGTTTGCGTTTTTTCCTGAATATATTCAGGAAAAAATGCATACGCCCTTTTTGGCCAAGTGCATCATTGTGGACGTTCTGCCTCTTTTCCTATGTTTTACATGTAATTCCAGTCTACCTCCTGAAATCGGATTCCTGCAATTCTGCCCCACTTTCGAGTCCTCTTGGCAGCCTTACTTCAATATATTTTTGGACGATAGCTGTCATTTATAACTCTGCAGGTTTGTGAATTACAGTGCCCCTGAGCTCCTTTCTTCAACTCGCTTTCTTGTGAGCTGGCCGCAACACCGCAGGATTGCTTCAGGCCCTAGTGTGGTTCCGGCATGGCACGCTGAGCCTTTGGTTAATTCCTCTTCCTGGTGGGAAATGAGAGTTAAATTTGCCCGTCCAGACACCTCCAGCTAGTCTCTCATTGGTTCTCCCTATTCCTGTTCATTTTCCGCAGAAATTGCAAACTGGGCCAAACAGGAGGTTAAAGGCACTGACTCTCCAAGTGGAGAGAGTTTTAGTAAAGCGTCTGGAATGTTGCACCCGAGTACCAGGGTACAAAAACTGAGACACATTTGAACACGTTTCCCGATCACACGGTGGATCATACTCTGGGTTCCACATGCATGTTTTAGCTGAAGGAAGAATCCCTTAAACCTGGAGAGTTGAGACCCATGGAATGGGTACCATGCAATATGACTTCAAAGGTTCTGCATTGACTCACTGAACCTCACCAATCCTATCACTGCTGCGCTTATGCCACTGTACACACGCTTGATTCCCTTTCGGAGACATATAAATCCATAGGTTTTAAGATTCTTCCTAGTCAGGTATATTCTTAGACGTTTAATATGGGGTGTTGAGTCCTCTTCGTTGAGCAAGGAGTAGCTCTTGTCTATTACATATTTGGCTTATGGAACGGTATCTGTGCTAATTTCAATCTCTGGTTTTATGCAGCACCCCAACTCACCTTTCCCCTTAAGCAAGCATAAGTTGGTTTTCTACATTTGAGACCCTGTTCTGTTTTGTAATTCAGTGCCTGTGTAGCCAAGTTTACATTCCGTGTAGTAGTGATATCTTATGATGTTTCTTTTTCTGTGTGACTTATCTCACTTAGAATCATCGTACCTGAATCCACTCATTATGCTGCTACGGGCCTGATGACATAGATTTCATTGCTGAGTGATATTGCATTGTACGTAAGTACCACAACTTCTTTATCCATTTTTCGCTTTCTGTGATATTGAACTTGTACCGTAAACGAGGTTCTTGTAAACAGAGCCATCCCAAACTTTGGGGTGGCTGTGTCTTTTTGATTTTAATTTCCCTAAGCTATAGGACCATAAGTGGCAGTGCCCTAGGCTCTGTTGCTTTGTTTTTTAGATGTTTCAGGAAACACCATACACTTCTCCAGAGTGGCTGTTGGCAATTTACATCCCGCCCATCAGCATAACAAGGCTCCCAGTTCTCCATGGCCTGTCCGGCCTTTCTGGATTTTACACTTTTTTCAGATGGCCCTTTTGACCGGGGGGCAGTGAGACTTCATTGTAGTGCAGATTTCCTTTGCAAGCTTGCTTGGTTGGCCAAAAAGGGCGTATGCGTTTTTTTCTGAATATATTCAGGAAAAAATGCATACGCCCTTTTTGGCCAAGTGCATCATTGTGGACGTTCTGCCTCTTTTCCTATGCTTTACATGCAATTCCAGTCTACCTCCTGAAATCGGTTTCCTGCAATTCTGCCCCGCTTTCAAGTCCTCTTGGCAGCCTTACTTCAATATATTTTTGGACGATAGCTGTCATTTTTAACTCTGCAGGTTTGTGAATTACAGTGCCCCTGAGCTCCTTTCTTCAACTCGCTTTCTTGTGAGCTGGCCGCAACACCGCAGGATTGCTTCAGGCCCTAGTGTGGTTCCGGCATGGCACGCTGAGCCTTTGGTTAATTCCTCTTCCTGGTGGGAAATGAGAGTTAAATTTGCCCGTCCAGACACCTCCAGCTAGTCTCTCATTGGTTCTCCCTATTCCTGTTCATTTTCCGCAGAAATTGCAAACTGGGCCAAACAGGAGGTTAAAGGCACTGACTCTCCAAGTGGAGAGAGTTTTAGTAAAGCGTCTGGAATGTTGCACCCGAGTACCAGGGGACAAAAACTGAGACACATTTGAACACGTTTCCCGATCACACGGTGGATCATACTCTGGGTTCCACATGCATGTTTTAGCTGAAGGAAGAATCCCTTAAACCTGGAGAGTTGAGACCCATGGAATGGGTACCATGCAATATGACCTCAAAGGGTCTGCATTGGCTCACCGAACCTCACCAATCCTATCACTGCTGCGCTTATGCCACTGTACACACGCTTGATTCTCTTTCGGAGACATATAAATCCATAGATTTTAAGATTCTTCCTAGTCAGGTATATTCTTAGACGTTTAATATGGGGTGTTGAGTCCTCTTCGTTGAGCAAGGAGTAGCTCTTGTCTATTACATATTTGGCTTATGGAACGGTATCTGTGCTAATTTCAATCTCTGGTTTTATGCAGCACCCCAACTCACCTTTCCCCTTAAGCAAGCATAAGTTGGTTTTCTACATTTGAGATCCTGTTCTGTTTTGTAATTCAGTTCCTGTGTAGCCAAGTTTACATTCCATGTATTAGTGATATCTTATGATGTTTCTTTTTCTGTGTGACTTATGTCACTTAGAATCATCGTACCTGAATCCACTCATTATGCTGCTACGGGCCTGATGACATAGATTTCATTCCTGAGTGATATTGCATTGTACGTAAGTACCACAACTTCTTTATCCATTTTTCACTTTCTGCGATATTGAACTTGTACAATAAACGAGATTCTTGTAAACAGAGCCGGCCCAAACTTTGGGGTGGCTGTGTGTTTTTGATTTTAATTTCCCTAAGCTATAGGACCATAAGTGGAAGTGCCCTAGGCTCTGTTGCTTTGTTTTTTAGATGTTTCAGGAAACACCATACACTTCTCCAGAGTGGCTGTTAGCAATTTACATCCCGCCCATCAGCATAACAAGGCTCCCAATTCTCCATGGCCTGTCCTGCCTTTCTGGATTTTACACATTTTTCAGATGGCCCTTTTGACCGGGGCCAGTGAGACTTCATTGTACTGCAGATTTCCTTTGCAAGCTTGCTTGGTTGGCCAAAAAGGGCGTATGCGTTTTTTCCTGAATATATTCAGGAAAAAACGCATACGCCCTTTTTGGCCAAGTGCATCATTGTGGACGTTCTGCCTCTTTTCCTATGCTTTACATGTAATTCCAGTCTACCTCCTGAAATCGGATTCCTGCAATTCTGCCCCGCTTTCGAGTCCTCTTGGCAGCCTTACTTCAATATATTTTTGGACGATAGCTGTCATTTATAACTCTGCAGGTTTGTGAATTACAGTGCCCCTGAGCTCCTTTCTTCAACTCGCTTTCTTGTGAGCTGGCCGCAACACCGCAGGATTGCTTCAGGCCCTAGTGTGGTTCCGGCATGGCACGCTGAGCCTTTGGTTAATTCCTCTTCCTGGTGGGAAATGAGAGTTAAATTTGCCCGTCCAGACACCTCCAGCTAGTCTCTCATTGGTTCTCCCTATTCCTGTTCATTTTCCGCAGAAATTGCAAACTGGGCCAAACAGGAGGTTAAAGGCACTGACTCTCCAAGTGGAGAGAGTTTTAGTAAAGCGTCTGGAATGTTGCACCCGAGTACCAGGGGACAAAAACTGAGACACATTTGAACACGTTTCCCGATCACACGGTGGATCATACTCTGGGTTCCACATGCATGTTTTAGCTGAAGGAAGAATCCCTTAAACCTGGAGAGTTGAGACCCATGGAATGGGTACCATGCAATATGACTTCACAGGTTCTGCATTGGCTCACCGAACCTCACCAATCCTATCACTGCTGCGCTTATGCCACTGTACACACGCTTGATTCTCTTTCGGAGACATATAAATACATAGATTTTAAGATTCTTACTAGTCAGGTATATTCTTAGACGTTTAATATGGGGTGTTGAGTCCTCTTCGTTGAGCAAGGAGTAGCTCTTGTCTATTACATATTTGGCTTATGGAACGGTATCTGTGCTAATTTCAATCTCTGGTTTTATGCAGCACCCCAACTCACCTTTTCCCTTAAGCAAGCGTAAGTTGGTTTTCTACATTTGAGACCTTGTTCTGTTTTGTAATTCAGTTCCTGTGTAGCCAAGTTTACATTCCGTGTATTAGTGATATCTTATGATGTTTCTTTTTCTGTGTGACTTATCTCACTTAGAATCATCGTACCTGAATCCACTCATTATGCTGCTATGGGCCTGATGACATAGATTTCATTGCTGAGTGATATTGCATTGTACGTAAGTACCACAACTTCTTTATCCATTTTTCGCTTTCTGTGATATTGAACTTGTACCGTAAACGAGGTTCTTGTAAACAGAGCCGTCCCAAACTTTGGGGTGGCTGTGTCTTTTTGATTTTAATTTCCCTAAGCTATACGACCATAAGTGGAAGTGCCCTAGGCTCTGTTGCTTTGTTTTTTAGATGTTTCAGGAAACACCATACACTTCTCCAGAGTGGCTGTTGGCAATTTACATCCCGCCCATCAGCATAACAAGGCTCCCAATTCTCCATGAGCTGTCCTGCCTTTCTGGATTTTACACTTTTTTCAGATGGCCCTTTTGACTGGGGGGCAGTGAGACTTCATTGTACTGCAGATTTCCTTTGCAAGCTTGCTTGGTTGGCCAAAAAGGGCGTATGCGTTTTTTCCTGAATATATTCAGGAAAAAACGCATACGCCCTTTTTGGCCAAGTGCATCATTGTGGACGTTCTGCCTCTTTTCCTATGCTTTACATGCAATTCCAGTCTACCTCCTGAAATCGGATTCCTGAAATTCTGCCCCGCTTTCGAGTCCTCTTGGCAGCCTTACTTCAATATATTTTTGGACGATAGCTGTCATTTATAACTCTGCAGGTTTGTGAATTACAGTGCCCCTGAGCTCCTTTCTTCAACTCGCTTTCTTGTGAGCTGGCCGCAACACCGCAGGATTGCTTCAGGCCCTAGTGTGGTTCCGGTATGGCACGCTGAGCCTTTGGTTAATTCCTCTTCCTGGTGGGAAATGAGAGTTAAATTTGCCCGTCCAGACACCTCCAGCTAGTCTCTCATTGGTTCTCCCTATTCCTGTTCATTTTCCGCAGAAATTGCAAACTGGGCCAAACAGGAGGTTAAAGGCACTGACTCTCCAAGTGGGGAGAGTTTTAGTAAAGCGTCTGGAATGTTGCACCCGAGTACCAGGGGACAAAAACTGAGACACATTGGAACACGTTTCCCGATCACACGGTGGATCATACTCTGGGTTCCACATGCATGTTTTAGCTGAAGGAAGAATCCCTTAAACCTGGAGAGTTGAGACCCATGGAATGGGTACCATTCAATATGCCTTCAAAGGGTCTGCATTGGCTCACCGAACCTCACCAATCCTATCACTGCTGCGCTTATGCCACTGTACACACGCTTGATTCTCTTTCAGAGACATATAAATCCATAGGTTTTAAGATTCTTACTAGTCAGGTATATTCTTAGACGTTTAATATGGGGTGTTGAGTCCTCTTCGTTGAGCAAGGAGTAGCTCTTGTCTATTACATATTTGGCTTATGGAACGGTATCTGTGCTAATTTCAATCTCTGGTTTTATGCAGCACCCCAACTAACCTTTCCCCTTAAGCAAGCATAAGTTGGTTTTCTACATTTGAGACCTTGTTCTGTTTTGTAATTCAGTTCCTGTGTAGCCAAGTTTACATTCCGTGTATTAGTGATATCTTATGATGTTTCTTTTTCTGTGTGACTTATCTCACTTAGAATCATCGTACCTGAATCCACTCATTATGCTGCTATGGGCCTGATGACATAGATTTCATTGCTGAGTGATATTGCATTGTACGTAAGTACCACAACTTCTTTATCCATTTTTCGCTTTCTGTGATATTGAACTTGTACCGTAAACGAGGTTCTTGTAAACAGAGCCGTCCCAAACTTTGGGGTGGCTGTGTCTTTTTGATTTTAATTTCCCTAAGCTATAGGACCATAAGTGGAAGTGCCCTAGGCTCTGTTGCTTTGTTTTGTAGATGTTTCAGGAAACACCATACACTTCTCCAGAGTGGCTGTTGGCAATTTACATCCCGCCCATCAGCATAACAAGGTTCCCAGTTCTCCATGGCCAGTCCTGCCTTTCTGGATTTTACACTTTTTTCAGATGGCCCTTTTGACCGGGGGGCAGTGAGACTTCATTGTAGTGCAGATTTCCTTTGCAAGCTTGCTTGGTTGGCCAAAAAGGGCGTATGCGTTTTTTCCTGAATATATTCAGGAAAAAACGCATACGCCCTTTTTGGCCAAGTGCATCATTGTGGACGTTCTGCCTCTTTTCCTATGCTTTACATGCAATTCCAGTCTACCTCCTGAAATCGGTTTCCTGCAATTCTGCCCCGCATTCAAGTCCTCTTGGCAGCCTTACTTCAATATATTTTTGGACGATAGCTGTCATTTTTAACTCTGCAGGTTTGTGTATTACAGTGCCCCTGAGCTGCTTTCTTCAACTCGCTTTCTTGTGAGCTGGCCGCAACACCGCAGGATTGTTTCAGGCCCTAGTGTGGTTCCGGCATGGCACGCTGAGCCTTTGGTTAATTCCTCTTCCTGGTGGGAAATGAGAGTTAAATTTGCCCGTCCAGACACCTCCAGCTAGTCTCTCATTGGTTCTCCCTATTTCTGTTCATTTTCCGCAGAAATTGCAAACTGGGCCAAACAGGAGGTTAAAGGCACTGTCTCTCCAAGTGGGGAGAGTGTTAGTAAAGCGTCTGGAATGTTGCACCCGAGTACCAGGGGACAAAAACTGAGACACATTTGAACACGTTTCCCAATCACACGGTGGATCATACTCTGGGTTCCACATGCATGTTTTAGCTGAAGGAAGAATCCCTTAAACCTGGAGAGTTGAGACCCATGGAATGGCTACCATGCAATATGACTTCAAAGGGTCTGCATTTGCTCATCAAACCTCACCAATCCTATCACTGCTGCGTTTATGCCGCTGTACACATGCTTGATTCTCTTTTGGAGACATATAAATCCATAGGTTTTAAGATTATTACTAGTCAGGTATATTCTTAGGCGATTAATATGGGGTGTAGAGTCCACTTCGTTGAGCAAGGAGTAGCTCTTGTCTATTACATATTTGGCTTATGGAATGGTATCTGTGCTAATTTCAATCTCTGGTTTTATGCAGAAACCCAACTCACCTTTCCCCTTAAGCAAGCATAAGTTGGTTTTCTACATTTGAGACCGTGTTCTGTTTTGTAATTCAGTTTCTGTGTAGCCAAGTTTACATTCCGTGTAGTAGTGATATCTTATGATGTTTCTTTTTCTGTGTGACTTATCTCACTTAGAATCATCGTACCTGAATCCACTCATTATGCTGCTACGGGCCTGATGATATAGATTTCATTGCTGAGTGATATTGCATTGTACGTAAGTACCACAAAATCTTTGTCCATTTTTCACTTTCTGTGATATTGAACTTGTACTGTAAACGAGGTTCTTGTAAACAGAGCCATCCCAAACTTTGGGGTGGCTGTGTCTTTTTGATTTTAATTTCCCTAAGCTATAGGACCATAAGTGGAAGTGCCCTAGGCTCTGTTGCTTTGTTTTTTAGATGTTTCAGGAAACACCATACACTTCTCCAGAGTGGCTGTTGGCAATTTACATCCCGCCCATCAGCATAACAAGGCTCCCAATTCTCCATGGCCTGTCCTGCCTTTCTGGATTTTACACATTTTTCAGATGGCCCTTTTGACCGGGGGGCAGTGAGACTTCATTGTACTGCAGATTTCCTTTGCAAGCTTGCTTGGTTGGCCAAAAAGGGCGTATGCGTTTTTTCCTGAATATATTCAGGAAAAAACGCATACGCCCTTTTTGGCCAAGTGCATCATTGTGGACGTTCTGCCTCTTTTCCTATGCTTTACATGTAATTCCAGTCTACCTCCTGAAATCGGATTCCTGCAATTCTGCCCCGCTTTCGAGTCCTCTTGGCAGCCTTACTTCAATATATTTTTGGACGATAGCTGTCATTTATAACTCTGCAGGTTTGTGAATTACAGTGCCCCTGAGCTCCTTTCTTCAACTCGCTTTCTTGTGAGCTGGCCGCAACACCGCAGGATTGCTTCAGGCCCTAGTGTGGTTCCGGCATGGCACGCTGAGCCTTTGGTTAATTCCTCTTCCTGGTGGGAAATGAGAGTTAAATTTGCCCGTCCAGACACCTCCAGCTAGTCTCTCATTGGTTCTCCCTATTCCTGTTCATTTTCCGCAGAAATTGCAAACTGGGCCAAACAGGAGGTTAAAGGCACTGACTCTCCAAGTGGAGAGAGTTTTAGTAAAGCGTCTGGAATGTTGCACCCGAGTACCAGGGGACAAAAACTGAGACACATTTGAACACGTTTCCCGATCACACGGTGGATCATACTCTGGGTTCCACATGCATGTTTTAGCTGAAGGAAGAATCCCTTAAACCTGGAGAGTTGAGACCCATGGAATGGGTACCATGCAATATGACTTCAAAGGTTCTGCATTGGCTCACCGAACCTCACCAATCCTATCACTGCTGCGCTTATGCCACTGTACACACGCTTGATTCTCTTTCGGAGACATATAAATCCATAGATTTTAAGATTCTTCCTAGTCAGGTATATTCTTAGACGTTTAATATGGGGTGTTGAGTCCTCTTCGTTGAGCAAGGAGTAGCTCTTGTCTATTACATATTTGGCTTATGGAACGGTATCTGTGCTAATTTCAATCTCTGGTTTTATGCAGCACCCCAACTCACCTTTCCCCTTAAGCAAGCATAAGTTGGTTTTCTACATTTGAGACCCTGTTCTGTTTTGTAATTCAGTTCCTGTGTAGCCAAGTTTACATTCCGTGTAGTAGTGATATCTTATGATGTTTCTTTTTCTGTGTGACTTATCTCACTTAGAATCATCGTACCTGAATCCACTCATTATGCTGCTATGGGCCTGATGACATAGATTTCATTGCTGAGTGATAATGCATTGTACGTAAGTACCACAACTTCTTTATCCATTTTTCGCTTTCTGTGATATTGAACTTGTACCGTAAACGAGGTTCTTGTAAACAGACCCGTCCCAAACTTTGGGGTGGCTGTGTCTTTTTGATTTTAATTTCCCTAAGCTACAGGACCATAAGTGGCAGTGCCCTAGGCTCTGTTGCTTTGTTTTTTAGATGTTTCAGGAAACACCATACACTTCTCCAGAGTGGCTGTTGGCAATTTACATCCCACCCATCAGCATAACAAGGCTCCCAGTTCTCCATGGCCTGTCCTGCCTTTCTGGATTTTACACTTTTTTCAGATGGCCCTTTTGACCGGGGGGCAGTGAGACTTCATTGTAGTGCAGATTTCCTTTGCAAGCTTGCTTGGTTGGCCAAAAAGGGCGTATGCGTTTTTTTCTGAATATAATCAGGAAAAAATGCATACGCCCTTTTTGGCCAAGTGCATCATTGTGGACGTTCTGCCTCTTTTCCTATGCTTTACATGCAATTCCAGTCTACCTCCTGAAATCGGTTTCCTGCAATTCTGCCCCGCTTTCAAGTCCTCTTGGCAGCCTTACTTCAATATATTTTTGGACGATAGCTGTCATTTTTAACTCTGCACGTTTGTGAATTACAGTGCCCCTGAGCTCCTTTCTTCAACTCGCTTTCTTGTGAGCTGGCCGCAACACCGCAGGATTGCTTCAGGCCCTAGTGTGGTTCCGGCATGGCATGCTGAGCCTTTGGTTAATTCCTCTTCCTGGTGGGAAATGAGAGTTAAATTTGCCCGTCCAGACACCTCCAGCTAGTCTCTCATTGGTTCTCCCTATTCCTGTTCATTTTCCGCAGAAATGGCAAACTGGGCCAAACAGGAGGTTAAAGGCACTGACTCTCCAAGTTGAGAGAGTGTTAGTAAAGCGTCTGGAATGTTGCACCCGAATACCAGGGGACGAAATCTGACACATCTGAACACGTTTCCCGATCACACGGTGGATCATACTCTGGGTTCCACATGCATGTTTTAGCTGAAGGAAGATTCCCTTAAACCTGGAGAGTTGAGACCCATGGAATGGGTACCATGCAATATGACTTCAAAGGGTCTGCATTTGCTCACCGAACCTCACCAATCCTATTACTGCTGCATTTATGCCTCTGTAGACACGCTTGATTCTCTTTCGGAGACATATAAATCCATAGGTTTTAAGATTCTTACTAGTCAGGTATATTCTTAGACGTTTAATATGGGGTGTTGAGTCCACTTCGTTGAGCAAGGAGTAGCTCTTGTCTATTACATATTTGGCTTATGGAACGGTATCTGTGCTAATTTCAATCTCTGGTTTTATGCAGCACCCCAACTCACCTTTCCCCTTAAGCAAGCATAAGTTGGTTTTCTACATTTGAGATCCTGTTCTGTTTTGTAATTCAGTTCCTGTGTAGCCAAGTTTACATTCCATGTATTAGTGATATCTTATGATGTTTCTTTTTCTGTGTGACTTATGTCACTTAGAATCATCGTACCTGAATCCACTCATTATGCTGCTACGGGCCTGATGACATAGATTTCATTCCTGAGTGATATTGCATTGTACGTAAGTACCACAAATTCTTTATCCATTTTTCACTTTCTGCGATATTGAACTTGTACAATAAACGAGATTCTTGTAAACAGAGCCGGCCCAAACTTTGGGGTGCCTGTGTCTTTTTGATTTTAATTTCCCTAAGCTATAGGACCATAAGTGGAAGTGCCCTAGGCTCTGTTGCTTTGTTTTTTAGATGTTTCAGGAAACACCATACACTTCTCCAGAGTGGCTGTTGGCAATTTACATCCCGCCCATCAGCATAACAAGGCTCCCAATTCTCCATGGCCTGTCCTGCCTTTCTGGATTTTACACATTTTTCAGATGGCCCTTTTGACCGGGGGGCAGTGAGACTTCATTGTACTGCAGATTTCCTTTGCAAGCTTGCTTGGTTGGCAAAAAGGGCGTATGCGTTTTTTCCTGAATATATTCAGGAAAAAATGCATACGCCCTTTTTGGCCAAGTGCATCATTGTGGACGTTCTGCCTCTTTTCCTATGTTTTACATGTAATTCCAGTCTACCTCCTGAAATCGGATTCCTGCAATTCTGCCCCACTTTCGAGTCCTCTTGGCAGCCTTACTTCAATATATTTTTGGACGATAGCTGTCATTTATAACTCTGCAGGTTTGTGAATTACAGTGCCCCTGAGCTCCTTTCTTCAACTCGCTTTCTTGTGAGCTGGCCGCAACACCGCAGGATTGCTTCAGGCCCTAGTGTGGTTCCGGCATGGCACGCTGAGCCTTTGGTTAATTCCTCTTCCTGGTGGGAAATGAGAGTTAAATTTGCCCGTCCAGACACCTCCAGCTAGTCTCTCATTGGTTCTCCCTATTCCTGTTCATTTTCCGCAGAAATTGCAAACTGGGCCAAACAGGAGGTTAAAGGCACTGACTCTCCAAGTGGAGAGAGTTTTAGTAAAGCGTCTGGAATGTTGCACCCGAGTACCAGGGGACAAAAACTGAGACACATTTGAACACGTTTCCCGATCACACGGTGGATCATACTCTGGGTTCCACATGCATGTTTTAGCTGAAGGAAGAATCCCTTAAACCTGGAGAGTTGAGACCCATGGAATGGGTACCATGCAATATGACTTCAAAGGTTCTGCATTGACTCACTGAACCTCACCAATCCTATCACTGCTGCGCTTATGCCACTGTACACACGCTTGATTCCCTTTCGGAGACATATAAATCCATAGGTTTTAAGATTCTTCCTAGTCAGGTATATTCTTAGACGTTTAATATGGGGTGTTGAGTCCTCTTCGTTGAGCAAGGAGTAGCTCTTGTCTATTACATATTTGGCTTATGGAACGGTATCTGTGCTAATTTCAATCTCTGGTTTTATGCAGCACCCCAACTCACCTTTCCCCTTAAGCAAGCATAAGTTGGTTTTCTACATTTGAGACCCTGTTCTGTTTTGTAATTCAGTTCCTGTGTAGCCAAGTTTACATTCCGTGTAGTAGTGATATCTTATGATGTTTCTTTTTCTGTGTGACTTATCTCACTTAGAATCATCGTACCTGAATCCACTCATTATGCTGCTACGGGCCTGATGACATAGATTTCATTGCTGAGTGATATTGCATTGTACGTAAGTACCACAACTTCTTTATCCATTTTTCGCTTTCTGTGATATTGAACTTGTACCGTAAAAGAGGTTCTTGTAAACAGAGCCATCCCAAACTTTGGGGTGGCTGTGTCTTTTTGATTTTAATTTCCCTAAGCTACAGGACCATAAGTGGCAGTGCCCTAGGCTCTGTTGCTTTGTTTTTTAGATGTTTCAGGAAACACCATACACTTCTCCAGAGTGGCTGTTGGCAATTTACATCCCGCCCATCAGCATAACAAGGCTCCCAGTTCTCCATGGCCTGTCCGGCCTTTCTGGATTTTACACTTTTTTCAGATGGCCCTTTTGACCGGGGGGCAGTGAGACTTCATTGTAGTGCAGATTTCCTTTGCAAGCTTGCTTGGTTGGCCAAAAAGGGCGTATGCGTTTTTTTCTGAATATATTCAGGAAAAAACGCATACGCCCTTTTTGGCCAAGTGCATCATTGTGGACGTTCTGCCTCTTTTCCTATGCTTTACATGCAATTCCAGTCTACCTCCTGAAACCGGTTTCCTGCAATTCTGCCCCGCTTACAAGTCCTCTTGGCAGCCTTACTTCAATATATTTTTGGACGATAGCTGTCATTTTTAACTCTGCAGGTTTGTGAATTATAGTGCCCCTGAGCTACTTTCTTCAACTCGCTTTCTTGTGAGCTGGCCACAACTCCGCAGCCTTGCTTCAGGCCCTAGTGTTGTTCCTGCATGGCACGCTGAGCCTTTGGTTAATTCCTCTTCCTGGTGGGAAATGAGAGTTAAATTTGCCCGTCCAGACACCTCCAGCTAGTCTCTCATTGGTTCTCCCTATTCCTGTTCATTTTCCGCAGAAATGGCAAACTGGGCCAAACAGGAGGTTAAAGGCACTGACTCTCCAAATGGAGAGAGTTTTAGTAAAGCGACTGGAATGTTGCACCCGAGTACCAGGGGACGAAAACTGAGACACATTTGAACACGTTTCCCGATCACACGGTGGATCATACTCTGGGTTCCACATGCATGTTTTAGCTGAAGGAAGAATCCCTTAAACCTGGAGAGTTGAGACCCATGGAATGAGTATCATGCAATATGACTTCAAAGGGTCTGCATTTGCTCACCGAACCTCACCAATCCTATCACTGCTGCGTTTATGACACTGTACACACGCTTGATTCTCTTTTGGAGACATATAAATCCATAGGATTTAAGATTCTTACTAGTCAGGTATATTCTTAGGCGTTTAATATGGGATGTAGAGTCCACTTCGTTGAGCAAGGAGTAGCTCTTGTCTATTACATGTTTGGCTTATGGAACGGTATCTGTGCTAATTTCAATCTCTGGTTTTATGCAGTACCCCAACTCACCTTTCCCCTTAAGCAAGCATAAGTTGGTTTTCTACATTTGAGACCCTGTTCTGTTTTGTAATTCAGTTCCTGGGTAGCCAAGTTTACATTCCATGTAGTAGTGATATCTTATGATGTTTCTTTTTCTGTGTGACTTATTTCACTTAGAATCATCGTACCTGAATCCACTCATTATGCTGCTACGGGCCTGATGATATACATTTCATTGCTGAGTGATATTGCATTGTACGTAAGTACCACAACTTCTTTATCCATTTTTCACTTTCTGTGATATTGAACTTGTACCGTAAACGAGGTTCTTGTAAACAGAGCCGTACCAAACTTTGGGGTGTCTGTGTCTTTTTGATTTTAATTTCCCTAAGCTATAGAACCATAAGTGGAAGTGCCCTAGGCTCTGTTGCTTTGTTTTGTAGATGTTTCAGGAAACACCATACACTTCTCCAGAGTGGCTGTTGGCAATTTACATCCTGCCCATCAGCATAACAAGGCTCCCAATTCTCCATGGCCTGTCCTGCCTTTCTGGATTTTACACATTTTTCAGATGGCCCTTTTGACTGGGGGGCAGTGAGACTTCATTGTAGTGCAGATTTCTTTTGCAAGCTTGCTTGGTTGGCCAAATAGGGCGTATGCGTTTTTTCCTGAATATATTCAGGAAAAAACGCATATGCCCTTTTTGGCCAAGTGCATCATTGTGGACGTTCTGCATCTTTTCCTATGCTTTACATGCAATTCCAGTCTACCTCCTGAAATCGGATTCCTGCAATTCTGTCCCGCTTTCGAGTCCTCTTGGCAGCCTTACTTCAATATATTTTTGGACGATAGCTGTCATTTATAACTCTGCAGGTTTGTGAATTACAGTGCCTCTGAGCTCCTTTCTTCAACTCGCTTTCTTGTGAGCTGGCTGCAACACCGTAGCATTGCTTCAGGCCCTAGTGTGGTTCCGGCATGGCACGCTGAGCCTTTGGTTAATTCCTCTTCCTGGTGGGAAATGAGAGTTAAATTTGCCCGTCCAGACACCTCCAGCTAGTCTCTCATTGGTTCTCCCTATTCCTGTTCATTTTCCGCAGAAATTGCAAACTGCGCCAAACAGGAGGTTAAAGGCACTGACTCTCCAAGTGGGGAGAGGGTTAGTAAAGCGACTGGAATGTTGCACCCGAGTACCAGGGGACGAAAACTGAGACACATTTGAACACGTTTCCCGATCACATGGTGGATCATACTCTGGGTTCCACATGCATCTTTTAGCTGAAGGAAGAATCCCTTAAACCTGGAGAGTTGAGACCCATGGAATGGGTACCATGCAATATGACTTCAAAGGTTCTGCATTGGCTCACCGAACCTCACCAATCCTATCACTGCTTCGCTTTTGCCACTGTACACACGCTTGATTCTCTTTTGGAGACATATAAATCCATAGATTTTAAGATTCTTACTAGTCAGGTATATTCTTAGACGTTTAATATGGGGTGTTGAATCCTCTTCGTTGAGCAAAGACTAGCTCTTGTCTATTACATATTTGGCTTATGGAACGGTATCTGTGCTAATTTCAATCTCTGGTTTTATGCAGCACCCCAACTCACCTTTCCCCTTAAGCAAGAATAAGTTGGTTTTCTACATTTGAGACCCTGTTTTGTTTTGTAATTCAGTTCCTGTGTAGCCAAGTTTACATTCCGTGTAGTAGTGATATCTTATGATGTTTCTTTTTCTGTGTGACTTATTTCACTTAGAATCATCGTACCTGAATCCACTCAGTATGCTGCTACGGGCCTGAAGATATAGATTTCATTGCTGAGTGATATTGCATTGTACGTAAGTACCACAAATTCTTTATCCATTTTTCGCTTTCTGTGATATTGAACTTGTACCGTAAACGAGGTTCTTGTAAACAGAGCCGTCCCAAACTTTGGGGTGGCTGTGTCTTACTGATTTTAATTTCCCTAAGCTATAGGACCATAAGTGGAAGTGCCATAGGCTCTGTTCCTTTGTTTTTTAGATGTTTCAGGAAACACCATACACTTCTCCAGAGTGGCTGTTGGCAATTTACATCCCGCCCATCAGCATAACAAGGCTCCCAGTTCTCCATGGCCTGTCCTGACTTTCTGGATTTTACACTTTTTTCAGATGGCCCTTTTGACCGGGGGGCAGTGAGACTTCATTGTAGTGCAGATTTCCTTTGCAAGCTTGCTTGGTTGGCCAAAAAGGGCGTATGGGTTTTTCCCTGAATATATTCAGGGAAAAACGCATACACCCTTTTTGGCCAAGTGCATCATTGTGGACGTTCTGCCTCTTTCCCTACGCTTTACATGCAATTCCAGTCTACCTCCTGAAATCGGTTTCCTGCAATTCTGCCCCGCTTTCAAGTCCTCTTGGCAGCCTTACTTCAATATATTTTTGGACGATAGCTGTCATTTATAACTCTGCAGGTTTGTGAATTACAGTGCCCCTGAGCTCCTTTCTTCAACTCGCTTTCTTGTGAGCTGGCCGCAACCCCGCAGCATTGCTTCAGGCCCTAGTGTGGTTCCAGCATGGCATGCTGAGCCTTTGCTTAATTCCTCTTCCTGGTGGGAAATGAGAGTTAAATTTGCCCGTCCAGACACCTCCAGCTAGTCTCTCATTGGTTCTCCCTATTCCTGTTCATTTTTCACAGAAATGGCAAACTGGGCCAAACAGGAGGTTAAAGGCACTGACTCTCCAAGTGGGGAGAGTGTTAGTAAAGTGACTGGAATGTTGCATCCGAGTACGAGGGGACGAAAACTGAGACACATTTGAACACGTTTCCCGATCACACGGTGGATCATACTCTGGGTTCCACATGCACGTTTTAGCTGAAGGAAGAATCCCTTAAACCTGGAGAGTTGAGACCCATGGAATGGGTACCATGAAATATGACCTCAAAGGGTCTGCATGTGTTCACCGAACCTCACCAATCCTATCACTGCTGCGTTTATGCCACTGTACACACGCTTGATTCTCTTTCGGAGACATATAAATCCATAGGTTTTAAGATTCTTACTAGTCAGGTATATTCTTAGGCGTTTAATATGGGGTGTAGAGCCCACTTCGTTGAGCAAGGAGTAGCTCTTGTCTATTACATATTTGGCTTATGGAACGGTATCTGAGTTAATTTCAATCTCTGGTTTTATGCAGTACCCCAACTCACCTTTCCCCTTAAGCAAGCATAAGTTGGTTTTCTACATTTGAGACCCTGTTCTGTTTTGTAATTCAGTTTCTGTGTAGCCAAGTTTACATTCCTTGTGGTAGTGATATCTTATGATGTTTCTTTTTCTGTGTGACTTATTTCACTTAGAATCATCGTACCTGAATCCACTCGTTATGCTGCTACGGGCCTGATGATATAGATTTCATTGCTGAGTGATATTGCATTGTACGTAAGTACCACAAATTCTTTATCCATTTTTCACTTTCTGTGTTATTGAACTTGTACCGTAAACGAGGATCTTGTAAACAGAGCCGTCCCAAACTTTGGGGTGGCTGTGTCTTTTTGATTTTAATTTCTCTAAGCTATACCACCATAAGTGGAAGTGCCCTAGGCTCTGTTGCTTTGTTTTGTAGATGTTTCAGGAAACACCATACACTTCTCCAGAGTGGCTGTTGGCAATTTACATCCCGCCCTTCAGCATAACAAGGCTCCCAGTTCTCCATGGCCTGTCCTGCCTTTCTGGATTTTATACGTTCTTCCGATGGCCCTTTTAACCGGGGGGCAGTGAGACTTCATTGTAGTGCAGATTTCCTTTGCAAGCTTGCTTGGTTGGCCCAAAAGGGCCTATGCGTTTTTTCCTGAATATATTCAGGAAAAAACGCATACGCCCTTTTTGGCCAAGTGCATCATTGTGGACGTTCTGCCTCTTTTCCTATGCTTTACATGCAATTCCAGTCTACCTCCTGAAATCGGTTTCCTGCAATTCTGCCCCGCTTTCGAGTCCTCTTGGCAGCCTTACTTCAATATATTTTTGGATGATAGCTGTCATTTATAACTCTGCAGGTTTGTGAATTACAGTGCCCCTGAGCTGCTTTCTTCAACTCGCTTTCTTGTGAGCTGGCCGCAACACCGCAGCATTGCTTCAGGCCCTAGTGTGGTTCCGGCATGGCACGCTGAGTCTTTGGTTAATTCCTCTTCCTGGTGGGAAATGAGAGTTAAATTTGCCAGTACAGGCACCTCCAGCTAGTCTCTCATTGGTTCTCCCTATTCCTGTTCATTTTCTGCAGAAATGGCAAACTGGGCCATACAGGAGGTTAAAGGCACTGACTCTCCAAGTGGGGAGAGTGTTAGTAAAGCTACTGGAATGTTGCACCCGAGTACCAGGGGACGAAACCTGAGACACATTTGAACACGTTTCCCGATCACACGGTGGATCATACTCTGGGTTCCACATGCATGTTTTAGCTGAAGGAAGAATCCCTTAAACCTGGAGAGTTGAGACCCATGGAATGGGTACCATGCAATATGACTTCAAAGGGTCTGCATTGGCTCACAGAACCTCACCAATCCTATCACTGCTACGTTTATGCCGCTGTACACACGCCTTATTCTCTTTCGGAGACATAGAAATCCATAGGTTTTAAGATTCTTACTAGTCAGGTATATTCTTAGGCGTTTAATATGGGGTGTAGTGTCCACTTCGTTGAGCAAGGAGTAGCTCTTGTCTATTACATATTTGGCTTATGGAACGGTATCTGTGCTAATTTCAATCTCTGGTTTTATGGAGCACCCCAACTCACCTTTCCCCTTAAGCAAGCATAAGTTGGTTTTCTACATTTGAGACCCTGTTCTGTTTTGTAATTCAGTTCCTTTGTAGCTAAGTTTACATTCCGTGTAGTAGTGATATCTTATGATGTTTCTTTTTCTGTGTGATTTTTTTCACTTAGAATCATGGTACCTGAATCTACTCATTATGCTGCTACGGGCCTGATGACATAGATTTCATTGCTGAGTGATATTGCATTGTACATATGTACCACAACTTCTTTATCCATTTTTCGCTTTTTGCAATATTGAACTTGTACCATAAACGAGGTTCTTGTAAACAGAGCCGTTCCAAACTTTGGGGTGGCTGTGTCTTTTTGATTTTAATTTCCCTAAGCTATAGGACCATAAGTGGAAGTGCCCTAGGCTCTGTTGCTTTGTTTTTTAGATGTTTCAGGAAACACCATACACTTCTCCAGAGTGGCTGTTGGCAATTTACATCCCGCCCATCAGCATAACAAGGCTCCCAGTTCTCCATGGCCTGTCCTGCCTTTCTGGATTTTACACTTTTTTCAGATGCTCCTTTTGACAGGGAGGAAGTGAGACTTCATTGTAGTGCAGATTTCCTTTGCAAGCTTGCTTGGTTGGCCAAAAAGGGCGTATGCGTTTTTTCCTGAATATATTCAGGAAAAAACGCATACGCCCTTTTTGGCCAAGTGCATCATTGTCGACGTTCTGAGTGTTTTCATATGTTTTCAATGCAATTCCAGTCTACCTCCTGAAATCGGTTTCCTGCAATTCTGCCTTGCTGTCAGTGCCTCTTCATAGCCTTACCTCAATATACTTTTTGAAAATTGTTGGCCTTTTTAACTCTGCAGGTTTTTGAATTGCCGTGGCCCTTAGCTGCATTTTTCAGCTCTTATTTTTGTGATCTTGCCTCATATCCACAGGATTTCTTCAGGCCCTATTCTTCTTCTGGGTCGCCTTGCTCTGCCTTTGGTTAATTCTTCTTCCTGATGTGAATTAGAGTGACATGTTCCCATTGAAACCGCTACAGCTATTTTCTCACTGGTTCCCCCTATTCCCATTCATCCTCCGCACTAACTGCAGACTGTGCGATACCGGAACGTAAAGGCATTGACTCTCCATGTGGAGATGTTGTTAGTAAAGTGGCTGGAATGTTGATCCGGAGCCCCAGGAGAGGAAAATGAGGTGCGTTTTAGAAACCTTTCCCGATCATTTGGTATACCATCCGCTGGATTTCCCATGCATGGTTTAGCTGTAGGAAGATTCCCTTCAACCTGGAGTGTTGGGACCCTTGGAATGAGTAGCATGAAGTATTGCATTAAACTTTCAGCAGTTGCTCACCAAAGCTCACCAATCCTCTCAGCCCCAAGTGTCCAGCCTTATGTCTTATCCAGCTGTGGGTTTATATGTGGTCATTCCAGGTTGCATCACAGCCCCTGAGCGAATTTTGTAAGAATTTTTCTCTCTTTCATTGTTTCTGCGTTTTGGTTTTAAAATTTATTTCTATAATGGGGTTTAGCTCATTTTCACTGCTGTGTTTGGCCGCTCTGCACACACTTGATTCCCTTATGGAGATATATCAATACATGGGTTTTAAGATTCTTATTACTCAGATATATTTCTCTGCGGTGTATAGGGTGTGTTGAGGCCAGTTCATTGAGCAAGGTGTAGATCTTGTCTAATACCTATTTGGTTTATTGAACGGTATCTGTGCTAATTTCAAACTCTGGTTTTATGCATCACCCCACCTCTCCTTTCCCCTTAAGCTGACATAAGTGTGTTTTCTAAATGTGAGACACTGTTCTGTTTTGTAATTCATTTTTTGTGCAGCCATATTTATCCTCCCTCTATAAGTGATATCTTATGATATGTTTCTTTTTCTGTTTGACTTATTTCAAGTAGTATTATCGGACCTAAATCCACTCTTTATCCTTCTACTAGCCTTATTACATTGATTTCATGGTGAAGAGATATTCCATTGTACATAAGTACCACATTTTCTTTATCCATTGTTCTCTTTCCTGGGATATTTAAGGTGTACTGAAGTTGAGGTTCTTGTAAACAGAGTAGCCCTAAACTGTGGTGTGCTTGTGTCTTGTTGATTTTTAGACTTCCCTAGATATACTTCCGTGATTGGAAGTGCCCTATGCTCTGTAGCTCTGTTTTTTAGATGATTTAGGAACCACCATACACTTCTCCAGAGTGGCTCTCGGCAGTTCACACACTGTCCATCAGCGTATAAAGGCTCCCTGTTCTCCATGGCCTGTCCTGCATTTCTGGTTTTTACAATTTTTTCGGATGGCCCTTTTGACCGGTGGGAAATGAGACTTCTTTGTTGTGCACATTTGCATTGCTTGCTTGCTTGGTTGCCCATAAAGTGCGTATGCGTTTTTTCCTGGATATATTCAGGAAAAAACGCATACTCCCTTTTGGGCCAACTGCATCATTGTCGAAATTCTGCCGCTTTTCATGTGCTTTAAAGACGAGTCCAATCTATCTCTTGAAATCTGTTTCTTGCAATTCTGTCTTGCATTCAGATCCTCTTCTTTGCCTTACCTCAACATATTTTGGGACGTTAGTTTTCATTTATAACTCTGCAGGTTTGTGAATTGCAGTGACCCTGAGCTCCATTTTTTAAGTTGCTCTTTTGTGAGCTGGCCTCAAAGCCGCAGGATTGCTTCAGGCCCTATTTTGGCTCCGGCGAGGCGGGCTGAGCCTTTTTTTAATTCTTATTCTTAATGGGAAATTAGAGTGACATGTGCCCGTCCAAACCCCTACAACTATTCTCTCATTGGTTCCCCCTCTTCCCGTTCATCCTCCTCACAATTTGCAAAATGTGTGAAACAGAAGTTTAAATGTGCTGATTCTCTAAGTGGGGAGATTCTAAGTAACGTGGCTGGAATGATGAACAGGAGCACCAGGAGAGGATAAATGAGGTGCATTTTAGACACATCTCCCGATCACATGGTGTACAGTCCTCTGGGTTTTCCATGCATGTTTTCGCTGTAGGAAGATCCCTTGAACCTGCAGATTTGGGACCCATTGAATGGGTACCAGGTAGTATTACTTTAAAGGGTGTGCATTTCCTCACCCAACCTCACATTTCTCTTAGCACGAACAGTTTCCAGCCTTATGTCTCATCCTGCTGTGGGTCTAGATGTGTTCAATCCATGTTGCATCACCGTCCCTGAGGAAAAGTTGTAAGAGGTTTTCTCTGTCTCTCTGTCGTTTATTTTTTTCAATTTATTACTATATTGGTTACAGCTGATTTTCAAAGCTCTGTTTCTTGCTGCTGTACATCCACTTGATTCACATACAGAGAGACATCAATAAATTCTTTTTCAGATTCTTACCAGTCATATATATTCTTTTCCAGTGACTTGAGTGTGCTGAGTGCAGTTCTTTTAGCTACCGTGTAGGCCTTGTTGATTATCAGTTTGGTATTTGGAATGGTATCTTTGCTAATTTCAACCTCCTGGATGATGCCTCACCCCTCCCCACCTTTCCCGTTTAGCAGCCTTACGCGTGTTGTCTACATATTTGACTATGTTTTTGTTTTGTAATTTATTTCATGTGTAGCCATTTTGGATTCCACCTTTAAGTGATATCTTATGATATGTGTCTTTTTCTTTTTGAATTATGTCACTTAGAATGATCATACGTAACTCCTCCGGAGTTGTTACAACTGGCCATATTTCATTGACTTCCAGGCTGAGTAATATTCCACTCTACATAAGTACCACATCTCTATCCATTTTTTCCCTCCAGAGACATTTAAGTTATATCCTAGTCGAGAATCTTTTAAACAGAGAGGCAGTAAACATTGGGGTGCCTGTGTCCTCTCGATTTTTGTTTTTCCCAAGACATACGCCCATGAGTGCAAGTGCCCTATGCTCTGTAGCTCATTTTTTAGATGCTTTAGTAAACACAATACACTTCTCCAGAATGGCCATTGGCAATATACATTTCCACTATAAGCCTCACAGGGCTCCCTCTTCTCCTTGCCCTGTCCTGCATTTCTGGTGTTTACACTTTATGAGGATGGCTCTTCTGACTGATGCGAAGTGATATCTTTTGTAGTATTGATTTCCAGTGCCCACCTGTTTGGTTGGCTAAAAAAGTGTATGCCCTTTTCTTGAATATATACAGAAAAAAACGCATACAGCCTTTTTGGCCAACTGCAATGTTGGCAATGTTCAGCCCCTTTTCTTGTGCTTAATGGCGAGTCCTTTCTACCTCCTCAAATCCCTTTCCTGCCATTCTCCCTTGCTTACCAATCCTTTTCTCTGACTTTCCTCAAGACATTTTTCAGTGATAGATATTTTCAACTCTGCAGTTTCGTGAATTTTACTGCCCCTGAGTTCCATTGTTCAACTTGTGTTTATGGGAACTGGCCACAAAGCAGTGGGATTTCCTCAAGCCCTATACTGTTTCCATGGGCAACCCTAGCCTTTGGTCAATTCGTCTTCCTGATTGGAAATTAGAGTGACATGTGCCTGTCTGAACACCTAGGACTTGTCTCTCATTGTTCCTCATCCTTCCGCTTCATCCTCTGGACAAATTCCAAACTGTATGCAACAGGATGTTGACAGTGCTGACATCTCCAAGTGGGGAGACTGTTAGTAAAGACGCTGGAGGGGTGAACCCGAGCACCAGGAGATGAGGAGATGAGATGCCTTTTCCAAACTCTTCCTGATCAGACGGTATACCATCCTCTGTGTGTGACAGACATGTTTTAGCAGTAGGAAGAGTCCCATTCATGTAAGGAGAACACCAGGGCTTTTTCAAAATCAGTGTCTCCCCGAAACCCAAACTGGGGAATTTTTTAAGCTACGGCTACACATATGTTCATTAAGGGCCTTGGGAAGTAGGCAGAGTCCAAACTTTAGATGATTGAAGTCTTCAGGGTCAGAAGCACTCACCACCGGCTTCCCTTAGGTTACACTTTAACTGTCATTGATAGATGATGTCAATAAAAATATCTATTCTTTTTCCGATTATTTCCCCTTATAGGTTATTGCAAAATATTGAGTGTAGTTCCCTGTGCTATACAGTGGTTCCTTGTTGATGATCTATTTTATACATAGCAGTGTGTATGTGTTAATTCCAAACTGTTAATTTATCCCTCCTCCCACCTTTCCCCTTTGGTAATAATAAATTATAAGATTTTATACTTCTCAGAAATGGGGGAGCTGAAAGAGAGGTATCATTTTCAATGGAAAAGCATTTAAAACAAGATTGAAGCTTTAACCAAGATTATTAGATGTACATCCTTGGAAAGAAATCACTTCATTTCTCTAATATTGACCTGACAAATAAGACAAACCTTTTCACTGAACTTGCTTATAATAAAGTGATGGAAATATCAAATGGAAGTGTTAGAAACATCTTATTTTACCCGAGCCTTATAAACTGTTCTATGTTAACTACAGTTTGGCTCACACATCTGTTCATTGAAGTTACAATAGTCTCAATTTCTGTTACTGATCCTCCAGAGTGGACCCCAACAAGTGTCCCCCTGCCCAGTGTCATTGGGGCCAACAGATCGAGACTGAGTTTGGTTCACAAGCAAAGGAAACTTTATATTTTGATCAGAGAATGGAGAGGTGAGAGCATGCACTACGCCGTGGGCTGTGGGCTGGGCTGCTGTGTAGAGATCCTGTCAGAGTCAGTGGGAGGGAGGGGGCGGAGCACTCAAGGGCCGGGTTGGCTGCAGCTCAGGCTCTATATCTTAGAGTCTGCACTGGGCCCCAGGAGCTGAGGTGTCGACCCAGCCATTCTGCACTAGGAAATCTGGTCTGAAGTGCCGGGTGTGGAACCTCTGCATGCGGGACCCTAGGAGCACGTGAAATTAGACAAAGCACAAAGGATAAAAAAGGTCAGACTTGACTTTATTGCCCAGATTCTATTTTTATCTCCCAGGGATTTTTAATGGGCTTTGCTGGGGACAAACCCCTCCTCTGCCTTTTGTCCCGTTCCTCATTCTTGGAGTGCTGAGGGTGCAGACCCTTCTTCTGTAACTGCTGAGTGCTGAGTTGGGAGCCCTCATACCAGGGGATGAGGGTCAGAACTTCTCCCCAGCAGCCTCCAGGTGACGTTGATTGGCCCCAGGACCCCTGCCTCCCTGCTCGTCCGCCTGAGCACCAGCATTGGAAGTGTTATAGATTCTAATGACCTTTAAGGGTTCAGGAAAGAGATGTGCAGAGACGCTGTGGGGGCCAGTTTCACCCCGCCCCACATTTGTTCGGCCACCTTAGGCTGACCGTTTCTGCCAGCCTAGATGCTCTGACCAGTAGTCTGCTCTTTCTTCAATTAGGCCCCTGAATTAACGTAAAAACAGCACCAGGTGTCAGAGCCCTGCCCGCTCAACTCCCAGACAGTCCAGGGTCAGTGGTGATCAAGGACCATGATGGCCACTGAGTCAACAGCCTTTTGAAGTAAACAGGAGTCCAGCCGGTCTTATTGGCCACCATCATCACGGTGTCTGTAGGCTTTTCTATGGTGACAGTGTGATATACGTTTCCCCCGCCAAGACTATTAGCTCCCCTCCGGGTGCAGTAAGTCCTGCAAGCAGTAGTCTACTCATTCGGGACACACTATTGTTGTTTTATGAGAGAAACTCCAGGTCAAGTGATGTTCACACGAGTCGTCATGGTGCCCTGTTGCCCCCGGTTATCTCTCTGGATGTTGGAGTTGGAGGGCCTCCTCACTCGAGGTCGGTGTGCCCACGGAGCGAACCCTGCAACTTCAGGGCATGGTTGGTGATTAGGATCACCACGTGGGGTCCTTTTCCCTTAGGAGGGAGGTGGCCTTTTGGGCTGCTGATTTCCAGGTTTTTAGATACCGCCAGTATCTTGGCCAGATGTGGCAGTGGGCCAAGCCCCTTGGTGACTCTATTTTATCCTACCTGGATGGCATTCTTGCGTTGTTCCATTTCAAGTGGTCCCAGTTTTTGCACTAATTCTCCAATGGCGACTCACCTTTCACCGGGAATGGAAAGGTCAAAGGGTTTAGCTCAATTAGGGAGTTCCAGGGCAAGGGTCTGAATTGACTGCTCTTTCCATTCTTGAAAGGCCACTTCTGGATTCTGTTCAAAAGGATCATCATCTTTTCCTTTCAGTGTTTCATATAGAGGCCCAGCTAGTAGACTGTAGTTAGGGATCCAGAAGCAGCAAACCCTGGCCTCCCCAGGAACCCCTAAGCTGTCTTCTAGTTTTAGAAAGGGGTAAGGCTGCAAATGGTTTCTTCCCTTTCCTGGGATGGGCTTCTCCGACCTTGTGTGAGAATGAAGCCCAGGCAGGTCACCGCAGTCTGTGATATTTGAGCTTTTTCTTGGACAACTTCTATCCTTTATTGGCTTGGTAGTTCAGAGGCCTCCTTAGTAGGGCTGGCGATCAGAATGTCGTCTGCATATTGAAGGAGGGTTTCCTTTTCTAGAGGTAGAACTTTTCGGTCTTTAGCTAAGCTTTCCCCAAAGATGGTGTGGGAATTTTTGAACCCTTGGGGCAAGACGGCCCGGAAGTATTGTTTTAGTTGTATGTTGAGTCCTGCCACTCACAAGCCAAAATTTCTTGTGACTCTGGGACTAATGGAATACAAAAGAAGGCATCATTGAAGACTAATACAGAATACCATGTCCTGGTGGTTGGTAGAATGACCAGCAGGGTGTAGGAAATGGAGCAACTGGAGGTATATCCTCGGTGGCTTCACTGACTGTCCTGACATCCTTTACCAGGTCCCCAGCAGCCCATGGGGCTCTCGTGGTCAGGCCAATCCCAGGATATGGAGCTCTCCTGGGCAGGTACCCCACCCCCAACCCAGCCCACGGGGCTCTCATGGTCAGGCCTCTCCCAGGATACAGAGCTACCCTTGCAGGTACCGTGGCAGGGCTGGGCACACAGGAACTGTGCACATAGCCCTCATTGAAGAGCACCCCCATCTCACCTGTCGCTCAGAGCTGACACAGAGCACCTCAGAGCAGGACTTGAACTAACAAACAGCAGCTCCGACAGGTCTGTGACCCTGGGCATCACTCTGTGTGGCCTCCCTCCACCTGGTCTTCCAGAGACTTCCACTGCACCCGGGGCACCAAGCCTCTGTCTCCAACCACCACCCACCCCTCCTCTCCCTGACTCCTGGGTTCCTCTCATTAGGAGAGGGTTTTCTTGAAGTTGTCTCCCACTCATGGGCCAGATAAAATGATTAGAAAACAAGCCAAAGCTGCAGCCCCTTGTCTATGCTGACTCTCAGGAGCCCACACCTGTTCCTTGGACCTGGCCGGTTCAGCAAGTTCCATTTTCTGCAACTGTGAGCCCCTGAGGGGTGATGATTGGCTGACCTGGGCAGCCTTACCATGCCGGCCAGCCCTCCCCAGGTGTGCCTGGGTTGAGATCAATATAAATACCACTCCAGGCAGCAAGAGCCCCTGCAGCTGTGCCTGACGCCATTTTCTCTGCCCTGTCAGCAGTCTCGGGGCTGGGCTGGTGGGAGGGAGTGAGAGGCCACGGCTTTGTGGGTGGCCCAGTGTGAGTGGGGCTCTGCTGGACTTTCTGCAGCAGTTGCCAGGCTGCCACCTGCTAAAGAAGAGGATGTGTCACCCATACCTGCTGCTGGAATTTCTCCCTGGGCAGAGGTGAGGAAGGAAAAAAGCAGTGGGGGCAGGGACAGGACGGGTATCTCAGGCAGGGAAATGGAAATCTTCCAGAAGAGCACCCAGGGACAGGACCATCCTGGCTGGCCTGCAGGCACCAAGTCAGCTGGCATGCTGTCACTCGTGTGGCTCCATGGCCCTTCCTCTAGGCTTTCAAGTCCTTGTATATATTCAGGTGTTTTACCTGGGAAGGGTGGGAACAGTTCAACAGCAACTGGCCTGGGGCTCAGCTCACGTTCACTCACAGATGCCTCGGCACAGTGCCCCAGCTTTGCAATGAGTACGCTTGTGTGGGGGCTGCTGGCTGAATGGGAGACGATTCCCCACCACTGACCAACTTCAGAATTGTTTACAACTGGAGCAAGTGCCCTGATACGGTTTTCCTCTGAGTAACTGGTGGGTTCTGTTTTTTTTTTTTCTCTTTTTCGTTTTTGGTTCAAGGTAGATTTTATTCCTCTTTTTTGTATTTACAGATATAAGCATGGAAATAATTTATTCATATAAATACATGTATGTGAAGGGAATAATTGTTTTTTCTGTTTTATTTTTTAAATTTTATTTCTTTTTAATTTTGAATTTTATTTTATATTTTTATACAGCAGGTTCTTATTGGTTATCTATTTTATACATATAAATGTTTACATGCCAATCCCAATCTCTCAGCTCCTCCCACCACCACCCCCCCAAGAGCTTTCCCCCCTTGTTGTCCATACGATTGTTGTCTACATCTGTTGCTCTATTTATGCCTTGCAAAACGGTTAATCTGTACAGTTTTTCTAGGTTCCACATATATGCATGAATATACAAGATTTGTTTTTCTCTTTCTGACTTACTTCACTCTGTATGACAGTCTCTAGATCCATCGACGTCTCTACAAATGACCCAATTTCATTCCTTTCATGGCTTAGTAATATTCCATTTTATATATGTACCACATCTTTATGCATTCGTCTGTCTGTGGGCATTTAGGTTGCTTCCATTACCTCGATATTGTAAATAGTGATGCAATGAACATTGCGGTGAATGTCTCTTTTTGATTTATGGTTTTGTCTGTGTATATGTCCAGTACTGGGATTGCTGTATCATATGGTAATTCTATTATTAGTTTCTTAAGACTCCATATTGTTCTCCATAGTGACTGTATCAATTTATATTCCCAACAATAGTGGAAGAGGCTTCCTTTTACCCACACCCTTTCCAGCAATTGTTGTTTGTAGATTTTCAGATGATGCCCATTCTAACAGGTGTGAGGTGATACCTCATTGTTGAGTCCATTTCGTTGAGCAAGGGGTAGGTCTTGTCTATTACATATTTGGCTTATGGAACGGTATCTGTGCTAATTTCAAACTCTGGTTTTATGCAGCACCCCAACTCACCTTTCCCCTTAAGCAAGCATAAGTTGGTTTTCTAAACTTGAGACCCTGTTCTGTTTTGTAATTCAGTTCATGTGTAGCCAAGTTTACATTCCATGTATTAGTGATACCTTATGATGTTTCCTTATCTGTGTGACTTATTTCACTTAGAATCATCGTGCCTCAATCCACTCATTATGCGGGTACAGGCCTGGTGACACAGATTTCATTGCTGAGTGGTATTCTGTTGTACGTTAAGTACCGCAACTTCTTTATCAATTATTTGCTCTCTGGGATACTTAACTTGTACCATAGAAGAGGTTCCTGTAAACAGAGCCGTCCCAAATTTTGGGGTGGCTGTGTCTTTTTGATTTTAATTTCCCTAAGCTATAGGACCATAAGTGGAAGTGCCCTAGGCTCTGTTGCTTTGTTTTGTAGATGTTTCAGGAAACACCATACACTTCTCCAGAGTGGCTGTTGGCAACTTACATCCCGCCCATCAGCATAACAAGGTTCCTTTATCCCCATGGCCTGTCTTGCCTTTCTGCATTTTCCACTTTTTTCAGATGGCTCTTTAAACTGGGGGGAAGTGACACTTCATAGTAGTTCGGATTTCCATTGCAAGCTTGCTTGGTTTGCCAAAAAGGGCGTATGCGTTTTTTCCTGAATATATTCAGGAAAAAACGCATACGCCCTTTTTGGCCAAGTGCATCATTGTGGACGTTCTGCCTCTTTTCCTATGCTTTACATGCAATTCCAGTCTACCTCCTGAAATCGGTTTCCTGCAATTCTGCCCCGCTTTCAAGTCCTCTTGGCAGCCTTACTTCAATATATTTTTGGACGATAGCTGTCATTTATAACTCTGCAGGTTTGTGAATTACAGTGCCCCTAAGCTCCTTTCTTCAACTCGCTTTCTTGTGAGCTGGCCGCAACACCGCAGGATTGCTTCAGGCCCTAGTGTGGTTCCGGCATGGCACGCTGAGCCTTTGGTTAATTCCTCTTCCTGGTGGGAAATGAGAGTTAAATTTGCCCGTCCAGACACCTCCAGCTAGTCTCTCATTGGTTCTCCCTATTCCTGTTCATCTTTCAAAGAATTTGCAAACTGGGCCAAACAGGAGGTTAAAGGCACTGACTCTCCAAGTGGGGAGAGTGTTAGTAAAGCGTCTGGAATGTTGCACCCGAGTACCAGGGGACGAAACCTGAGACACATTTGAACACGTTTCCCGATCACACGGTGGATCATACTCTGGGTTCCACATGCATGTTTTAGCTGAAGGAAGAATCCCTTAAACCTGGAGAGTTGAGACCCTTGGCATGGGTAGCATGCAATATGACTTCAAAGGGTCTGCATTGGCTCACCGAACCTCACCAATCCTATCACTGCTGCGCTAATGCACTGTACACACGCTTGATTCTCTTTCAGAGACATATAAATCCATAGGTTTTAAGATTCTTACTAGTCAGGTATATTCTTAGGCGTTTAATATGGGGTGTAGAGTCCACTTCGTTGAGCAAGGAGTAGCTCTTGTCTATTACATATTTGGCTTATGGAACAGTATCTGTGCTAATTTCAATCTCTGGTTTTATGCAGCACCCCAACTCACCTTTGCCCTTAAGCAAGCATAAGTTGGTTTTCTACATATGAGACCCTGTTCTGTTTTGTAATTCAGTTCCTGTGTACCCAAGTTTACATTCCGTGTATTAGTGATATCTTATGATGTTTCTTTTTCTGTGTGACTTATTTCACTTAGAATCATCGTACCTGAATCCACTCATTATGCTGCTATGGGCCTGATGATATACATTTCATTGCTGAGTGATATTGCATTGTACGTAAGTACCACAAATTCTTTATCCATTTTTCGCTTTCTGTGATATTGAACTTGTACCACAAACGAGGTTCTTGTAAACAGAGCCGTCCCAAACTTTGCGGTGGCTGTGTCTTTTTGATTTTAATTTCCCTAAGCTATACGACCATAAGTGGAAGTGCCCTAGGCTCTGTTGCTTTGTTTTGTAGATGTTTCAGGAAACACCATACACTTCTCCAGAGTGGCTGTTGGCAATTTACATCCCGCCCATCAGCATAACAAGGCTCCCAGTTCTCCATGGCCTGTCCTGCCTTTCTGGATTTTATACTTTTTTCAGATGGCCCTTTTGACCGGGGGGCAGTGAGACTTCATTGTAGTGCAGATTTCCTTTGCAAGCTTGCTTGGTTGGCCCAAAAGGGCGTATGCGTTTTTTCCTGAATATATTCAGGAAAAAACGCATACGCCCTTTTTAGCCAAGTGCATCATTGTGGACGTTCTGCCTCTTTTCCTATGCTTTACATGCAATTCCAGTCTACCTCCTGAAATCGGTTTCCTGCAATTCTGCCCCGCTTTCAAGTCCTCTTGGCAGCCTTACTTCAATATATTTTTGGACGATAGCTGTCATTTATAACTCTGCAGGTTTGTGAATTACAGTGCCCCTAAGCTCCTTTCTTCAACTCGCTTTCTTGTGAGCTGGCCGCAACGCCGCAGGATTGCTTCAGGCCCTAGTGTGGTTCCGGCATGGCACGCTGAGCCTTTGGTTAATTCCTCTTCCTGGTGGGAAATGAGAGTTAAATTTGCCCGTCCAGGCACCTCCAGCTAGTCTCTCATTGGTTCTCCCTATTCCTGTTCATTTTCCGCAGAAATGGCAAACTGGGCCAAACAGGAGGTTAAAGGCACTGACTCTCCAAGTGGGGAGAGTGTTAGTAAAGCGTCTGGAATGTTGCACCCGAGTACCAGGGGACGAAACCTGAGACACATTTGAACACGTTTCCCGATCACACGGTGGATCATACTCTGGGTTCCACATGCATGTTTTAGCTGAAGGAAGAATCCCTTAAACCTGGAGAGTTGAGACCCATGGAATGGGTACCATGCAATGTGACCTCAAAGGGTCTGCATTTGCTCACCGAACCTCACCAATCCTATCACTGCTGCGTTTATGCCGCTGTACACACGCTTGATTCTCTTTCGGAGACATAGAAATGTATAGGTTTTAAGATTCTTACTGGTCAGGTATATTCTTAGGCGTTTAATATGGGGTGTAGAGTCCACTTCGTTGAGCAAGGAGTAGCTCTTGTCTATTACATATTTGGCTTATGGAACGGTATCTGTGCTAATTTCAATCTCTGGTTTTATGCAGCACCCCAACTCACCTTTGCCCTTAAGCAAGCATAAGTTGGTTTTCTACATTTGAGACCCTGTTCTGTTTTGTAATTCAGTTCCTGTGTAGCCAAGTTTACATTCCGTGTAGTAGTGATATCTTATGATGTTTCTTTTTCTGTGTGACTTATCTCACTTAGAATCATCGTACCTGAATCCACTCATTATGCTGCTACGGGCCTGATGATATACATTTCATTGCTGAGTGATATTGCATTGTACGTAAGTACCACAACTTCTTTATCCATTTTTCACTTTCTGTGATATTGAACTTGTACTGTAAATGAGGTTCTTGTAAACAGAGCCATCCCAAACTTTGGGGTGGCTGTGTCTTTTTGATTTTAATTTCCCTAAGCTATAGGACCATAAGTGGAAGTGCCCTAGGCTCTGTTGCTTTGTTTTGTAGATGTTTCAGGAAACACCATACACTTCTCCAGAGTGGCTGTTGGCAATTTACATCCCGCCCATCAGCATAACAAGGCTCCCAGTTCTCCATGGCCTGTCCTGCCTTTCTGGATTTTACACTTTTTTCAGATGGCCCTTTTGACCGGGGGGCAGTGAGACTTCATTGTAGTGCAGATTTCCTTTGCAAGCTTGCTTGGTTGGCCAAAAAGGGCGTATGCGTTTTTTCCTGAATATATTCAGGAAAAAACGCATACGCCCTTTTTGGCCAAGTGCATCATTGTGGACGTTCTGTCTCTTTTCCTATGCTTTACATGCAATTCCAGTCTACCTCCTGAAATCGGTTTCCTGCAATTCTGCCCCGCTTTCGAGTCCCCTTGGCAGCCTTACTTTAATATATTTTTGGACGATAGCTGTCATTTATAACTCTGCAGGTTTGTGAATTACAATGCCCCTGAGCTCCTTTCTTCAACTCGCTTTCTTGTGAGCTGGCCGCAACACCGCAGGATTGCTTCAGGCCCTAGTGTGGTTCCGGCATGGCACGCTGAGCCTTTGGTTAATTCCTCTTCCTGGTGGGAAATGAGAGTTAAATTTGCCCGTCCAGACACCTCCAGCTAGTCTCTCATTGGTTCTCCCTATTCCTTTTCATTTTCTGCAGAAATGGCAAACTGGGCCAAACAGGAGGTTAAAGGAACTGACTCTCCAAGTGGGGAGAGTTTTAGTAAAGCGTCTGGAATGTTGCACCCGAGTACCAGGGGACAAAAACTGAGACACATTTGAACACGTTTCCCAATCACACGGTGGATCATACTCTGGGTTCCACATGCATGTTTTAGCTGAAGGAAGAATCCCTTAAACCTGGAGAGTTGAGACCCATGGAATGGGTACCATGCAATATGACTTCAAAGGGTCTGCATTGGCTCACCGAACCTCACCAATCCTATCACTGCTGCGCTTATGCCACTGTACAGACGCTTGATTCTCTTTCGGAGACATATAAATCCATAGATTTTAAGATTCTTACTGGTCAGGTATATTCTTAGACGTTTAATATGGGGTGTTGAGTCCTCTTCGTTGAGCAAGGAGTAGCTCTTGTCTATTACATATTTGGCTTATGGAACGGTATCTGTGCTAATTTCAATCTCTGGTTTTATGCAGCACCCCAACTCACCTTTCCCCTTAAGCAAGCATAAGTTGGTTTTCTACATTTGAGACCGTGTTCTGTTTTGTAATTCAGTTTCTGTGTAGCCAAGTTTACATTCCGTGTAGTAGTTATATCTTATGATGTTTCTTTTTCTGTGTGACTTATCTCACTTAGAATCATCGTACCTGAATCCACTCATTATGCTGCTACGGGCCTGATGATATAGATTTCATTGCTGAGTGATATTGCATTGTACGTAAGTACCACAACTTCTTTATCCATTTTTCACTTTCTGTGATATTGAACTTGTACCGTAAACGAGGTTCTTGTAAACAGAGCCGTCCCAAACTTTGGGGTGGCTGTGTCTTTTTGATTTTAATTTCCCTAAGCTATAGGACCATAAGTGGAAGTGCCCTAGGCTCTGTTGCTTTGTTTTTTAGATGTTTCAGGAAACACCATACACTTCTCCAGAGTGGCTGTTGGCAATTTACATCCCGCCCATCAGCATAACAAGGCTCCCAGTTCTCCATGGCCTGTCCTGCCTTTCTGGATTTTTCACTTTTTTCAGATGGCCCTATTGACCGGGGGGCAGTGAGACTTCATTGTAGTGCAGATTTCCTTTGCAAGCTTGCTTGGTTGGCCAAAAAGGGCGTATGCGTTTTTTCCTGAATATATTCAGGAAAAAACGCATACGTCCTTTTTGGCCAAGTGCATCATTGTGGACGTTCTGCCTCTTTTCCTATGCTTTACATGCAATTCCAGTCTACCTCCTGAAATCGGTTTCCTACAATTCTGCTCCGCTTACAAGTCCTCTTGGCAGCCTTACTTCAATATATTTTTGGACGATAGCTGTCATTTTTAACTCTGCAGGTTTGTGAAATACAGGGCCCCTGAGCTCCTTTCTTCAACTCGCTTTCTTGTGAGCTGGCCGCAACACCGCAGCATGGCTTCAGGACATAGTGTGGTTCCGGAATGGCACGCTGAGCCTTTGTTTAATTCCTCTTCCTGGTGGGAAATGAGAGTTAAATTTGCCCGTCCAGACACCTCCAGCTAGTCTCTCATTGGTTCTCCCTATTCCTGTTCATCTTCCGCAGAAACTGCAAACTGGGCCAAACAGGAGGTTAAAGGCACTGACTCTCCAAGTGGGGAGAGTGTTAGTAAAGCATCTGGAATGTTGCACCCGAGTACCAGCGGACGAAAACTGACACATTTGAACACGTTTTCCGATCACACGGTGGATCATACTCTGGGTTCCACATGCATGTTTTAGCTGAAGGAAGAATCCCTTAAACCTGGAAAGTTGAGACCCAAGGAATAGGTACCACGCAACATGACTTCAAAGGGTCTGCATTTGCTCACCGAACGTCACCAATCCTATCACTGCTGCGCTTATGCCGCTCTACACACGCTTGATTCTCTTTCGGAGACAAATAAGTCCATAGGTTTTAAGATTATTACTAGTCAGGTATATTCTTAGGCGATTAATATGGGGTGTAGAGTCCACTTCGTTGAGCAAGGAGTAGCTCTTGTCTATTACATATTTGGCTTATGGAATGGTATCTGTGCTAATTTCAATCTCTGGTTTTATGCAGAACCCCAACTCACCTTTCCCCTTAAGCAAGCATAAGTTGGTTTTCTACATTTGAGACCGTGTTCTGTTTTGTAATTCAGTTTCTGTGTAGCCAAGTTTACATTCCGTGTAGTAGTGATATCTTATGATGTTTCCTTTTCTGTGTGACTTATCTCACTTAGAATCATCATACCTGAATCCACTCATTATGCTGCTACGGGCCTGATGATATAGATTTCATTGCTGAGTGATATTGCATTGTACGTAAGTACCACAAATTCTTTATCCATTTTTCACCTTCTGTGATATTGAATTTGTACTGTAAATGAGGTTCTTATAAACAGAGCCATCCCAAACTTTGGGGTGGCTGTGTCTTTTTGATTTTAATTTCCCTAAGCTATAGGACCATAAGTGGAAGTGCCCTAGGCTCTGTTGCTTTGTTTTTTAGATGTTTCAGGAAACACCATACACTTCTCCAGAGTGGCTGTTGGCAATTTACATCCCGCCCATCAGCATAACAAGGCTCCCAGTTCTCCATGGCCTGTCCTGCTTCTCTGGATTTTACACTTTTTTCAGATGGCCCTTTTGACCGGGGGGCAGTGAGACTTCATTGTAGTGCAGATTTCCTTTGCAAGCTTGCTTGGTTGGCCAAAAAGGGCGTATGCGTTTTTTCCTGAATATATTCAGGAAAAAACGCATACGCCCTTTTTGGCCAAGTGCATCATTGTGGACGTTCTGCCTCTTTTCGTATGCTTTACATGCAATTCCAGTCTACCTCCTGAAATCGGTTTCCTGCAATTCTGCCCCGCTTTCAAGTCCTCTTGGCAGCCTTACTTCAATATATTTTTGGACGATAGCTGTCATTTATAACTCTGCAGGTTTGTGAATTACAGTGCCCCTGAGCTGCTTTCTTCAACTCGCTTTCTTGTGAGCTGGCCGCAACACCGCAGGATTGCTTCAGGCCCTAGTGTGGTTCCGGCATGGCACGCTGAGCCTTTGGTTAATTCCTCTTCCTGGTGGGAAATGAGAGTTAAATTTGCCCGTCCAGACACCTCCAGCTAGTCTCTCATTGGTTCTCCCTATTCCTGTTCATCTTCCGCAGAAATTGCAAACTGGGCCAAACAGGAGGTTAAAGGCACTGACTCTCCAAGTGGGGAGAGTGTTAGTAAAGCGTCTGGAATGTTGCACCCGAGTACGAGGAGACGAAACCTGAGACACATTTCAACACGTTTCCCGATCACACAGTGGATCATACTCTGGGTTCCACATGCATGTTTTAGGTGAAGGAAGAATCCCTTAAACCTGGAGAGTTGAGACCCATGGAATGGGTACCATGCAATATGACTTCAAAGGTTCTGCATTGGCTCACCGAACCTCACCAATCCTATCACTGCTGTGCTTATGCCACTGTACACACGCTTGATTCCCTTTCGGAGACATATAAATCCATAGGTTTTAAGATTCTTACTAGTCATGTATATTCCTAGACGTTTAATATGGGGTGTTGAGTCCTCTTCGTTGAGCAAGGAGTAGCTCTTGTCTATTACATATTTGGCTTATGGAATGGTATCTGTGCTAATTTCAATCTCTGGTTTTATGCAGCACCCCAATTCACCTTTCCCCTTAAGCAAGCATAAGTTGGTTTTCTACATTTGAGACCCTGTTCTGTTTTGTATTTCAGTTCCTGGGTAGCCAAGTTTACATTCCGTGTAGTAGGGATATCTTATGATGTTTCTATTTCTGTGTGACTTATTTCACTTAGAATCATCGTACCTGAATCCACTCATTATGCTACTACGGGCCTGATGATATACATTTCATTGCTGAGTGATATTGCATTGTACGTAAGTACCACAAATTCTTTATCCATTTTTCGCTTTCTGTGATATTGAACTTGTACCGTAAATGATCTTCTTGTAAACAGAGCCGTCCCAAACTTTGGGGTGGCTGTTTCTTTTTGATTTTAATTTCCCTAAGCTATAGGACCATAAGTGGAAGTGCCCTAGGCTCTGTTGCTTTGTTTTTTACATGTTTCAGGAAACACCATACACTTCTCCAGAGTGGCTGTTGGCAATTTACATCCCGCCCATCAGCATAACAAGGCTCCCAGTTCTCCATGGCCTGTCCTGCCTTTCTGGATGTTATACTTTTTTCAGATGACCCTTTTGACCGGGGGGCAGTGAGACTTCATTGTAGTGCAGATTTCCTTTGCAAGCTTGCTTGGTTGGCCAAAAAGGGCGTATGCGTTTTTTACTGAATATATTCAGGAAAAAACGCATACGCCCTTTTTGGCCAAGTGCATCATTGTGGACATTCTGTCTCTTTTCCTATGCTTTACATGCAATTCCAGTCTACCTCCTGAAATCGGATTCCTGCAATTCTGCCCCGCTTTCGAGTCCTCTTGGCAGCCTTACTTCAATATATTTTTGGACGATAGCTGTCATTTTTAACTCTGCAGGTTTGTGAATTACAGTGCCCCTGAGCTCCTTTCTTCAACTCGCTTTCTTGTGAGCTGGCCGCAACACCGCAGGATTGCTTCAGGCCCTAGTGTGGTTCCGGCATGGCACGCTGAGCCTTTGGTTAATTCCTCTTCCTGGTGGGAAATGAGAGTTAAATTTGCCCATCCAGACACCTCCAGCTAGTCTCTCATTGGTTCTCCCTATTCCTGTTCATTTTCCGCAGAAATTGCAAACTGGGCCAAACAGGAGGTTAAAGGCACTGACTCTCCAAGTGGGGAGAGTGTTAGTAAAGCGTCTGGAATGTTGCACCCGAGTACCAGGGGACGAAAACTGAGACACATTTGAACACGTTTCCCGATCACACGGTGGATCATACTCTGGGTTCCACATGCATGTTTTAGCTGAAGGAAGAATCCCTTAAACCTGGAGAGTTGAGACCCATGGAATGGGTACCATGCAATATGACTTCAAAGGGTCTGCATTTGCTCATCAAACCTCAGAAATCCTATCACTGCTGCGTTTATGCCGCTGTACACATGCTTGATTCTCTTTTGGAGACATATAAATCCATAGGTTTTAAGATTATTACTAGTCAGGTATATTCTTAGGCGATTAATATGGGGTGTAGAGTCCACTTCGTTGAGCAAGGAGTAGCTCTTGTCTATTACATATTTGGCTTATGGAATGGTATCTGTGCTAATTTCAATCTCTGGTTTTATGCAGAACCCCAACTCACCTTTCCCCTTAAGCAAGCATAAGTTGGTTTTCTACATTTGAGACCGTGTTCTGTTTTGTAATTCAGTTTCTGTGTAGCCAAGTTTACATTCCGTGTAGTAGTGATATCTTATGATGTTTCCTTTTCTGTGTGACTTATCTCACTTAGAATCATCGTACCTGAATCCACTCATTATGCTGCTACGGGCCTGATGATATAGATTTCATTGCTGAGTGATATTGCATTGTACGTAAGTACCACAAATTCTTTATCCATTTTTCACCTTCTGTGATATTGAATTTGTACTGTAAATGAGGTTCTTGTAAACAGAGCCATCCCAAACTTTGGGGTGGCTGTGTCTTTTTGATTTTAATTTCCCTAAGCTATAGGACCATAAGTGGAAGTGCCCTAGGCTCTGTTGCTTTGTTTTTTAGATGTTTCAGGAAACACCATACACTTCACCAGAGTGGCTGTTGGCAATTTACATCCCGCCCATCAGCATAACAAGGCTCCCAGTTCTCCATGGCCTGTCCTGCCTCTCTGGATTTTACACTTTTTTCAGATGGCCCTTTTGACCGGGGGGCAGTGAGACTTCATTGTAGTGCAGATTTCCTTTGCAAGCTTGCTTGGTTGGCCAAAAAGGGCGTATGCGTTTTTTCCTGAATATATTCAGGAAAAAACGCATACGCCCTTTTTGGCCAAGTGCATCATTGTGGACGTTCTGCCTCTTTTCCTATGCTTTACATGCAATTCCAGTCTACCTCCTGAAATCGGTTTCCTGCAATTCTGCCCTGCTTTCAAGTCCTCTTGGCAGCCTTACTTCAATATATTTTTGGACGATAGCTGTCATTTATAACTCTGCAGGTTTGTGAATTACAGTGCCCCTGAGCTCCTTTCTTCAACTCGCTTTCTTGTGAGCTGGCCGCAACACCGCAGGATTGCTTCAGGCCCTAGTGTCGTTCCGGCATGGCACGCTGAGCCTTTGGTTAATTCCTCTTCCTGGTGGGAAATGAGAGTTAAATTTGTCCGTCCAGACACCTCCAGCTAGTCTCTCATTGGTTCTCCCTATTCCTGTTCATTTTCCGCAGAAATTGCAAACTGGGCCAAACAGGAGGTTAAAGGCACTGACTCTCCAAGTGGGGAGAGTGTTAGTAAAGCGTCTGGAATGTTGCACCCGAGTACAAGGGGACGAAATCTGACACATTTGAACACGTTTCCCGATCACACGGTGGATCATACTCTGGGTTCCACATGCATGTTTTAGCTGAAGGAAGAATCCCTTAAACCTGGAGAGTTGAGACCCATGGAATGGGTACCATGCAATATGACTTCAAAGGGTCTGCATTTGCTCACTGAACCTCACAAATCCTATCACTGCTGCATTTATGCCGCTGTAGACATGCTTGATTCTCTTTCGGAGACATATAAATCCATAGGTTTTAAGATTCTTACTAGTCAGGTATATTCTTAGGCATTTAATATGGGGTGTTGAGTCCACTTCGTTGAGCAAGGAGTAGCTCTTGTCTATTACCTATTTGGCTTATGGAATGGTATCTGTGCTAATTTCAATCTCTGGTTTTATGCAGCACCCCAACTCACCTTTCCCCTTAAGCAAGCATAAGTTGGTTTTCTACATTTGAGATCCTGTTCTGTTTTGTAATTCAGTTCCTGTGTAGCCAAGTTTACATTCCGTGTATTAGTGATATCTTATGATGTTTCTTTTTCTGTGTGACATATTTCACTTAGAAATATCGTACCTGAATCCACTCATTATGCTGCTACGGGCCTGATGACATAGATTTCATTCCTGAGTGATATTGCATTGTACGTAAGTACCACAACTTCTTTATCCATTTTTCACTTTCTGTGATATTGAACTTGTACCATAAACGAGATTCTTGTAAACAGAGCCGGCCCAAACTTTGGGGTGGCTGTGTCTTTTTGATTTTAATTTCCCTAAGCTATAGGACCATAAGTGGAAGTGCCCTAGGCTCTGTTGCTTTGTTTTTTAGATGTTTCAGGAAACACCATACACTTCTCCAGAGTGGCTGTTGGCAATTTACATCCCGCCCATCAGCATAACAAGGCTCCCAGTTCTCCATGGCCTGTCCTGCCTTTCTGGATTTTATACTTTTTTCAGATGGCCCTTTTGACCGGGGGGCAGTGAGACTTCATTGTAGTGCAGATTTCCTTTGCAAGCTTGCTTGTTTGGCCAAAATGGGCGTATGCGTTTTTTACTGAATATATTCAAGAAAAAACGCATACGCCCTTTTTGGCCAAGTGCATCATTGTGGACGTTCTGCCTCTTTTCCTATGCTTTACATGCAATTCCAGTCTACCTCCTGAAATCGGTTTCCTGCAATTCTGCCCCGCTTTCAAGTCCTCTTGGCAGCCTTACTTCAATATATTTTTGGACGATAGCTGTCATTTATAACTCTGCAGGTTTGTGAATTACAGTGCCTCTGAGCTCCTTTCTTCAACTCGCTTTCTTGTGAGCTGGCCGCAACACCGCAGGATTGCTTCAGGCCCTAGTGTCGTTCCACCATGGCACGCTGAGCCTTTGGTTAATTCCTCTTCCTGGTGGGAAATGAGAGTTAAATTTGCCCGTCCAGACACCTCCAGCTAGTCTCTCACTGGTTCTCCCTATTCCTGTTCATCTTCCGCAAAAATTGCAAACTGGGCCAAACAGGAGGTTAAAGGCACTGACTCTCCAAGTGGGGAGAGTGTTAGTAAAGCGTCTGGAATGTTGCACCCGAGTACCAGGGGATGAAACCTGAGACACATTTGAACACGTTTCCCGATCACACGGTGGATCATACTCTGGGTTCCACATGCATGTTTTAGCTGAAGGAAGAATCCCTTAAACCTGGAGAGTTGAGACCCATGGAATGGGTACCATGCAATATGACCTCAAAGGGTCTGCATTGGCTCACCGAACCTCACCAATCCTATCACTGCTGCACTTATGCCACTGTACACACGCTTGATTCTCTTTTGGAGACATATAAATCCATAGGTTTTAAGATTCTTACTAGTCAGCTATATTCTTAGACGTCTAATATGTGGTGTTGAGTCCTCTTCGTTGAGCAAGGAGTAGCTCTTGTCTATTACATATTTGGCTTATGGAACGGAATCTGTGCTAATTTCAATCTCTGGTTTTATGCAGCACCCCAACTCACCTTTCCCCTTAAGCAAGCATAAGTTGGTTTTCTACATTTGAGACCTTGTTCTCTTTTGTAATTCAGTTACTGTGTAGCCAAGTTTACATTCCGTGTATTAGTGATATCTTATGATGTTTCTTTTTCTGTGTGACTTATCTCACTTAGAATCATCGTACCTGAATCCACTCATTATGCTGCTATGGGCCTGATGACATAGATTTCATTGCTGAGTGATATTGCATTGTACGTAAGTACCACAACTTCTTTATCCATTTTTCACTTTCTGCGATATTGAACTTGTACCATAAACGAGATTCTTGTAAACAGAGCCGGCCCAAACTTTGGGGTGGCTGTGTCTTTTTGATTTTAATTTCCCTAAGCTATAGGACCATAAGTGGAAGTGCCCTAGGCTCTGTTGCTTTGTTTTTTAGATGTTTCAGGAAACACCATAAACTTCTCCAGAGTGGCTGTTGGCAATTTACATCCCGCCCATCAGCATAACAAGGCTCCCAGTTCTCCATGGCCTGTCCTGCCTTTCTGGATTTTATACTTTTTTCAGATGGCCCTTTTGACCGGGGGGCAGTGAGACTTCATTGTACTGCAGATTTCCTTTGCAAGCTTGCTTGGTTGGCCAAAAAGGGCGTATGCGTTTTTTCCTGAATATATTCAGGAAAAAACGCATACGCCCTTTTTGGCCAAGTGCATCATTGTGGACGTTCTGCCTCTTTTCCTATGCTTTACATGCAATTCCAGTCTACCTCCTGAAATCGGTTTCCTGCAATTCTGCCCCGCTTTCAAGTCCTCTTGGCAGCCTTACTTCAATATATTTTTGGACGATAGCTGTCATTTATAACTCTGCAGGTTTGTGAATTACAGTGCCCCTGAGCTCCTTTCTTCAACTCGCTTTCTTGTGAGCTGGCCGCAACACCGCAGCATGGCTTCAGGCCCTAGTGTGGTTCCGGCATGGCACGCTGAGCCTTTGGTTAATTCCTCTTCCTGGTGGGAAATGAGAGTTAAATTTGCCCATCCAGACACCTCCAGCTAGTCTCTCATTGGTTCTCCCTATTCCTGTTCATTTTCCGCAGAAATTGCAAACTGGGCCAAACAGGAGGTTAAAGGCACTGACTCTCCAAGTGGGGAGAGTTTTAGTAAAGCGTCTGGAATGTTGCACCCGAGTACCAGGGGACGAAAACTGAGACACATTTGAACACGTTTCCCGATCACACGGTGGATCATACTCTGGGTTCCACATGCATGTTTTAGCTGAAGGAAGAATCCCTTAAACCTGGAGAGTTGAGACCCATGGAATGGCTACCATGCAATATGACTTCAAAGGGGCTGTATTTGCTCATCCAACCTCACCAATCCTATCACTGCTGCTTTTATGCTGCTGTACACATGCTTGATTCTCTTTTGGAGACATATAAATCCATAGGTTTTAAGATTATTACTAGTCAGGTATATTCTTAGGCGATTAATATGGGGTGTAGAGTCCACTTCGTTGAGCAAGGAGTAGCTCTTGTCTATTACCTATTTGGCTTATGGAATGGTATCTGTGCTAATTTCAATCTCTGGTTTTATGCAGCACCCCAACTCACCTTTCCCCTTAAGCAAGCATAAGTTGGTTTTCTACATTTGAGACCGTGTTCTGTTTTGTAATTCAGTTTCTGTGTAGCCAAGTTTACATTCCGTGTAGTAGTGATATCTTATGATGTTTCTTTTTCTGTGTGACTTATCTCACTTAGAATCATCGTACCTGAATCCACTCATTATGCTGCTACGGGCCTGATGACATAGATTTCATTGCTGAGTGATATTGCATTGTACGTAAGTACCACAACTTCTTTATCCATTTTTCGCTTTCTGTGATATTGAACTTGTACCGTAAACGAGGTTCTTGTAAACAGAGCCGTCCCAAACTTTGGGGTGGCTGTGTCTTTTTGATTTTAATTTCCCTATGCTACAGGACCATAATTGGCAGTGCCCTAGGCTCTGTTGCTTTGTTTTGTAGATGTTTCAGGAAACACCATACACTTCTCCAGAGTGGCTGTTGGCAATTTACATCCCACCCATCAGCATAACAAGGCTCCCAGTTCTCCATGGCCTGTCCGGTCTTTCTGGATTTTACACTTTTTTCAGATGGCCCTTTTGACCGGGGGGCAGTGAGACTTCATTGTAGTGCAGATTTCCTTTGCAAGCTTGCTTGGTTGGCCAAAAAGGGCGTATGCGTTTTTTTCTGAATATATTCAGGAAAAAATTCATACGCCCTTTTTGGCCAAGTGCATCATTGTGGACGTTCTGCCTCTTTTCCTATGCTTTACATGCAATTCCAGTCTACCTCCTGAAATCGGTTTCCTGCAATTCTGCCCCGCTTTCAAGTCCTCTTGGCAGCCTTACTTCAATATATTTTTGGACGATAGCTGTCATTTTTAACTCTGCAGGTTTGTGAATTACAGTGCCCCTGAGCTCCTTTCTTCAACTCGCTTTCTTGTGAGCTGGCCAAAACACCGCAGGATTGCTTCAGGCCCTAGTGTGGTTCCGGCATGGCATGCTGAGCCTTTGGTTAATTCCTCTTCCTGGTGGGAAATGAGAGTTAAATTTGCCCGTCCAGACACCTCCATCTAGTCTCTCATTGGTTCTCCCTATTCCTGTTCATTTTCCGCAGAAATTGCAAACTGGGCCAAACAGGAGGTTAAAGGCACTGACTCTCCAAGTGGGGAGAGTGTTAGTAAAGCTTCTGGAATGTTGCACCCGAGTACCAGGGGACGAAATCTGACACATTTGAACACGTTTCCCGATCACACGGTGGATCATACTCTGGGTTCCACATGCATGTTTTAGCTGAAGGAAGAATCCCTTAAACCTGGAGAGTTGAGACCCATGGAATGGGTACCACGCAATATGACTTCAAAGGGTCTGCATTTGCTCACCGAACCTCACCAATCCTATCACTGCTGCGTTTATGCCGCTGTACACACGCTTGATTCTCTTTCGGAGACATAGAAATCCATAGGTTTTAAGATTCTTACTAGTCAGGTATATTCTTAGGCATTTAATATGGGGTGTTGAGTCCACTTGGTTGAGAAAGGAGTAGCTCTTGTCTATTACATATTTGGCTTATGGAATGGTATCTGTGCTAATTTCAGTCTCTGGTTTTATGCAGCACCCCAACTCACCTTTCCCCTTAAGCAAGCATAAGTTGGTTTTCTACATTTGAGACCCTGTTCTGTTTTGTAATTCTGTTCCTGTGTAGCCAAGTTTACATTCCGTGTAGTAGTGATATCTTATGATGTTTCTTTTTCTGTGTGACTTATCTCACTTAGAATCATCGTACCTGAATCCACTCATTATGCTGCTATGGGCCTGATGACATAGATTTCATTGCTGAGTGATATTGAATTGTACGTACCTACCACAACTTCTTTATCCATTTTTCACTTTCTGTGATATTGAACTCGAACTGTAAACGAGGTTCTTGTAAACAGAGCTGTCCCAAACTTTGGGGTGACTGTGTCTTTTTGATTTTAATTTCCCTAAGCTATAGGACCATAAGTGGAAGTGCCCTAGGCTCTGTTGCTTTGTTTTGTAGATGTTTCAGGAAACACCATACACTTCTCCAGAGTGGCTGTTGGCAATTTACATCCCGCCCATCAGCATAACAAGGCTCCCAGTTCTCCATGGCCTGTCCTGACTTTCTGGATTTTACACTTTTTTCAGATGGCCCTTTTGACCGGGAGGCAGTGAGACTTCATTGTACTGCAGATTTCCTTTGCAAGCTTGCTTGGTTGGCCAAAAAGGGCGTATGCGTTTTTTCCTGAATATATTCAGGAAAAAACGCATACGCCCTTTTTGGCCAAGTGCATCATTGTGGACGTTCTGCCTCTTTTCCTATGCTTTACATGCAATTCCAGTCTACCTCCTGAAATCAGTTTCCTGCAATTCTGCCCCGCTTTCAAGTCCTCTTGGCAGCCTTACTTCAATATATTTTTGGACGATAGCTGTCATTTTTAACTCTGCAGGTTTGTGTATTACAGTGCCCCTGAGCTGCTTTCTTCAACTCGCTTTCTTGTGAGCTGGCCGCAACACCGCAGGATTGCTTCAGGCCCTAGTGTGGTTCCGGCATGGCACGCTGAGCCTTTGGTTAATTCCTCTTCCTGGTGGTAAATGAGAGTTAAATTTGCCCATCCAGACACCTCCAGCTAGTCTCTCATTGGTTCTCCCTATTCCTGTTCATCTTCCGCAGAAATTGCAAACTGGGCCAAACAGGAGGTTAAAGGCACTGACTCTCCAAGTGGGGAGAGTGTTAGTAAAGCATCTGGAATGTTGCACCCGAGTACGAGGAGACGAAACCTGAGACACATTTCAACACGTTTCCCGATCACACGGTGGATCATACTCTGGGTTCCACATGCATGTTTTAGGTGAAGGAAGAATCCCTTAAACCTGGAGAGTTGAGACCCATGGAATGGGTACCATGCAATATGACTTCAAAGGTTCTGCATTGGCTCACCGAACCTCACCAATCCTATCACTGCTGTGCTTATTCCACTGTACACACGCTTGATTCCCTTTCGGAGACATATAAATCCATAGGTTTTAAGATTCTTACTAGTCAGGTATATTCCTAGACGTTTAATATGGGGTGTTGAGTCCTCTTCGTTGAGCAAGGAGTAGCTCTTGTCTATTACATATTTGGCTTATGGAACGGTATCTGTGCTAATTTCAATCTCTGGTTTTATGCAGCACCCCAACTCACCTTTCCCCTTAAGCAAGCATAAGTTGGTTTTCTACATTTGAGACCCTGTTCTGTTTTGTAATTCAGTTCCTGTGTAGCCAAGTTTACATTCCGTGTAGTAGTGATATCTTATGATGTTTCTTTTTCTGTGTGACATATCTCACTTAGAATCATCGTACCTGAATCCACTCATTATGCTGCTACGGGCCTGATGACATAGATTTCATTGCTGAGTGATATTGCATTGTACGTAAGTACCACAACTTCTTTATCCATTTTTCGCTTTCTGTGATATTGAACTTGTACCGTAAACGAGGTTCTTGTAAACAGAGCCGTCCCAAACTTTGGGGTGGCTGTGTCTTTTTGATTTTAATTTCCCTAAGCTACAGGACCATAAGTGGCAGTGCCCTAGGCTCTGTTGCTTTGTTTTTTAGGTGTTTCAGGAAACACCATACACTTCTCCAGAGTGGCTGTTGGCAATTTACATCCCGCCCATCAGCATAACAAGGCTCCCAGTTCTCCATGGCCTGTCCGGCCTTTCTGGATTTTACACTTTTTTCAGATGGCCCTTTTGACCGGGGGGCAGTGAGACTTCATTGTAGTGCAGATTTCCTTTGCAAGCTTGCTTGGTTGGCCAAAAAGGGCGTATGCGTTTTTTTCTGAATATATTCAGGAAAAAATGCATACGCCCTTTTTGGCCAAGTGCATCATTGTGGACGTTCTGCCTCTTTTCCTATGCTTTACATGCAATTCCAGTCTACCTCCTGAAATCGGATTCCTGCAATTCTGCCCCGCTTTCGAGTCCTCTTGGCAGCCTTACTTCAATATATTTTTGGACGATAGCTGTCATTTATAACTCTGCAGGATTGTGAATTACAGTGCCCCTGAGCTCCTTTCTTCAACTCGCTTTCTTGTGAGCTGGCCGCAACACCGCAGGATTGCTTCAGGCCCTAGTGTGGTTCCGGCATGGCACGCTGAGCCTTTGGTTAATTCCTCTTCCTGGTGGGAAATGAGAGTTAAATTTGCCCATCCAGACAACTCCAGCTAGTCTCTCATTGGTTCTCCCTATTCCTGTTCATTTTCCGCAGAAATTGCAAACTGGGCCAAACAGGAGGTTAAAGGCACTGACTCTCCAAGTGGGGAGAGTTTTAGTAAAGCGTCTGGAATGTTGCACCCGAGTACCAGGGGACGAAAACTGAGACACATTTGAACACGTTTCCCGATCACACGGTGGATCATACTCTGGGTTCCACATGCATGTTTTAGCTGAAGGAAGAATCCCTTAAACCTGGAGAGTTGAGACCCATGGAATGGCTACCATGCAATATGACTTCAAAGGGTCTGCATTTGCTCATCAAACCTCAGAAATCCTATCACTGCTGCGTTTATGCCGCTGTACACATGCTTGATTCTCTTTTGGAGACATATAAATCCATAGGTTTTAAGATTATTACTAGTCAGGTATATTCTTAGGCGATTAATATGGGGTGTAGAGTCCACTACGTTGAGCAAGGAGTAGATCTTGTCTATTACATATTTGGCTTATGGAATGGTATCTGTGCTAATTTCAATCTCTGGTTTTATGCAGAACCCCAACTCACCTTTCCCCTTAAGCAAGCATAAGTTGGTTTTCTACATTTGAGACCGTGTTCTGTTTTGTAATTCAGTTTCTGTGTAGCCAAGTTTACATTCCGTGTAGTAGTGATATCTTATGATGTTTCCTTTTCTGTGTGACTTATCTCACTTAGAATCATCGTACCTGAATCCACTCATTATGCTGCTACGGGCCTGATGATATAGATTTCATTGCTGAGTGATATTGCATTGTACGTAAGTACCACAATTCTTTATCCATTTTTCACCTTCTGTGATATTGAATTTGTACTGTAAATGAGGTTCTTGTAAACAGAGCCGTCCCAAACTTTGGGGTGGCTGTGTCTTTTTGATTTTAATTTCCCTAAGCTATAGGACCATAAGTGGAAGTGCCCTAGGCTCTGTTGCTTTGTTTTTTAGATGTTTCAGGAAACACCATACACTTCTCCAGAGTGGCTGTTGGCAATTTACATCCCGCCCATCAGCATAACAAGGCTCCCAGTTCTCCATGGCCTGTCCTGCCTTTCTGGATTTTACACTTTTTTCAGATGGCCCTTTTGACCGGGGGGCAGTGAGACTTCATTGTACTGCAGATTTCCTTTGCAAGCTTGCTTGGTTGGCCAAAAAGGGCGTATGCGTTTTTTCCTGAATATATTCAGGAAAAAACGCATACGCCCTTTTTGGCCAAGTGCATCATTGTGGACGTTCTGCCTCTTTTCCTATGCTTTACATGCAATTCCAGTCTACCTCCTGAAATCGGTTTCCTGCAATTCTGCCCCGCTTTCAAGTCCTCTTGGCAGCCTTACTTCAATATATTTTTGGACGATAGCTGTCATTTTTAACTCTGCAGGTTTGTGAATTACAGTGCCCCTGAGCTCCTTTCTTCAACTCGCTTTCTTGTGAGCTGGCCGCAACACCGCAGGATTGCTTCAGGCCCTAGTGTGGTTCCGGCATGGCACGCTGAGCCTTTGGTTAATTCCTCTTCCTGGTGGGAAATGAGAGTTAAATTTGCCCGTCCAGACACCTCCAGCTAGTCTCTCATTGGTTCTCCCTATTCCTGTTCATTTTCTGCAGAAATTGCAAACTGGGCCAAACAGGAGGTTAAAGGCAGTGACTCTCCAAGTGGGGAGAGTTTTAGTAAAGCGTCTGGAATGTTGCACCCGAGTACCAGGGGACAAAAACTGAGACACATTTGAACACGTTTCCCGATCACACGGTGGATCATACTCTGGGTTCCACATGCATGTTTTAGCTGAAGGAAGATTCCCTTAAACCTGGAGAGTTGAGACCCATGGAATGGGTACCATTCAATATGACTTCAAAGGTTCTGCATTGGCTCACCGAACCTCACCAATCCTATCACTGCTGCGCTTATGCCACTGTACAGACGCTTGATTCTCTTTCGGAGACATATAAATCCATAGATTTTAAGATTCTTACTAGTCAGGTATATTCTTAGACGTTTAATATGGGGTGTTGAGTCCTCTTCGTTGAGCAAGGAGTAGCTCTTGTCTATTACATATTTGGCTTATGGAACGGTATCTGTGCTAATTTCAATCTCTGGTTTTATGCAGCACCCCAACTCACCTTTCCCCTTAAGCAAGCATAAGTTGGTTTTCTACATTTGAGACCTTGTTCTGTTTTGTAATTCAGTTCCTGTGTAGCCAAGTTTACATTCCGTGTATTAGTGATATCTTATGATGTTTCTTTTTCTGTGTGACTTATCTCACTTAGAATCATCGTACCTGAATCCACTCATTATGCTGCTATGGGCCTGATGACATAGATTTCATTGCTGAGTGATATTGCATTGTACGTAAGTACCACAACTTCTTTATCCATTTTTCGCTTTCTGTGATATTGAACTTGTACCGTAAACGAGGTTCTTGTAAACAGAGCCGTCCCAAATTTTGGGGTGGCTGTGTCTTTTTGATTTTAATTTCCCTAAGCTATACGACCATAAGTGGAAGTGCCCTAGGCTCTGTTGCTTTGATTTTTAGATGTTTCAGGAAACACCATACACTTCTCCAGAGTGGCTGTTGGCAATTTACATCCCGCCCATCAGCATAACAAGGCTCCCAATTCTCCATGAGCTGTCCTGCCTTTCTGGATTTTACACTTTTTTCAGATGGCCCTTTTGACTGGGGGGCAGTGAGACTTCATTGTACTGCAGATTTCCTTTGCAAGCTTGCTTGGTTGGCCAAAAAGGGCGTATGCGTTTTTTCCTGAATATATTCAGGAAAAAACGCATACGCCCTTTTTGGCCAAGTGCATCATTGTGGACGTTCTGCCTCTTTTCCTATGCTTTACATGCAATTCCAGTCTACCTCCTGAAATCGGATTCCTGCAATTCTGCCCCGCTTTCGAGTCCTCTTGGCAGCCTTACTTCAATATATTTTTGGATGATAGCTGTCATTTATAACTCTGCAGGTTTGTGAATTACAGTGCCCCTGAGCTCCTTTCTTCAACTCGCTTTCTTGTGAGCTGGCCGCAACACCGCAGGATTGCTTCAGGCCCTAGTGTGGTTCCGGTATGGCACGCTGAGCCTTTGGTTAATTCCTCTTCCTGGTGGGAAATGAGAGTTAAATTTGCCCGTCCAGACACCTCCAGCTAGTCTCTCATTGGTTCTCCCTATTCCTGTTCATTTTCCGCAGAAATTGCAAACTGGGCCAAACAGGAGGTTAAAGGCACTGACTCTCCAAGTGGGGAGAGTTTTAGTAAAGCGTCTGGAATGTTGCACCCGAGTACCAGGGGACAAAAACTGAGACACATTTGAACACGTTTCCCGATCACACGGTGGATCATACTCTGGGTTCCACATGCATGTTTTAGCTGAAGGAAGAATCCCTTAAACCTGGAGAGTTGAGACCCATGGAATGGGTACCATTCAATATGACTTCAAAGGTTCTGCATTGGCTCACCGAACCTCACCAATCCTATCACTGCTGCGCTTATGCCACTGTACACAAACTTGATTCTCTTTCGGAGACATATAAATCCATAGATTTTAAGATTCTTACTAGTGAGGTATATTCTTAGACGTTTAATATGGGGTGTTGAGTCCTCTTCGTTGAGCAAGGAGTAGCTCTTGTCTATTACATATTTGGCTTATGGAACGGTATCTGTGCTAATTTCAATCTCTGGTTTTATGCAGCACCCCAACTCACCTTTCCCCTTAAGCAAGCATAAGTTGGTTTTCTACATTTGAGACCTTGTTCTGTTTTGTAATTCAGTTCCTGTGTAGCCAAGTTTACATTCCGTGTAGTAGTGATATCTTATGATGTTTCTTTTTCTGTGTGACTTATCTCACTTAGAATCATCGTACCTGAATCCACTCATTATGTTGCTATGGGCCTGATGACATAGATTTCATTGCTGAGTGATATTGCATTGTACGTAAGTACCACAACTTCTTTATCCATTTTTCGCTTTCTGTGATATTGAACTTGTACCGTAAACGAGGTTCTTGTAAACAGAGCCGTCCCAAACTTTGGGGTGGCTGTGTCTTTTTGATTTTAATTTCCCTAAGCTATACGACCATAAGTGGAAGTGCCCTAGGCTCTGTTGCTTTGTTTTTTAGATGTTTCAGGAAACACCATACACTTCTCCAGAGTGGCTGTTGGCAATTTACATCCCGCCCATCAGCATAACAAGGCTCCCAATTCTCCATGAGCTGTCCTGCCTTTCTGGATTTTACACTTTTTTCAGATGGCCCTTTTGACTGGGGGGCAGTGAGACTTCATTGTACTGCAGATTTCCTTTGCAAGCTTGCTTGGTTGGCCAAAAAGGGCGTATGCGTTTTTTCCTGAATATATTCAGGAAAAAACGCATACGCCCTTTTTGGCCAAGTGCATCATTGTGGACGTTCTGCCTCTTTTCCTATGCTTTACATGCAATTCCAGTCTACCTCCTGAAATCAGTTTCCTGCAATTCTGCCCCGCTTTCGAGTCCTCTTGGCAGCCTTACTTCAATATATTTTTGGACGATAGCTGTCATTTATAACTCTGCAGGTTTGTGAATTACAGTGCCCCTGAGCTCCTTTCTTCAACTCGCTTTCTTGTGAGCTGGCCGCAACACCGCAGCATTGCTTCAGGCCCTAGTGTGGTTCCGGTATGGCACGCTGAGCCTTTGGTTAATTCCTCTTCCTGGTGGGAAATGAGAGTTAAATTTGCCCGTCCAGACACCTCCAGCTAGTCTCTCATTGGTTCTCCCTATTCCTGTTCATTTTCCGCAGAAATTGCAAACTGGGCCAAACAGGAGGTTAAAGGCACTGACTCTCCAAGTGGGGAGAGTTTTAGTAAAGCGTCTGGAATGTTGCACCCGAGTACCAGGGGACGAAAACTGAGACACATTTGAACACGTTTCCCGATCACACGGTGGATCATACTCTGGGTTCCACATGCATGTTTTAGCTGAAGGAAGAATCCCTTAAACCTGGAGAGTTGAGACCCATGGAATGGGTACCATGCAATATGACTTCAAAGGGTCTGCATTGGCTCACCGAACCTCACCAATCCTATCACTGCTGCATTTATGCCGCTGTAGACACGCTTGATTCTCTTTCGGAGACATATAAATCCATAGGTTTTAAGATTCTTACCAGTCAGGTATATTCTTAGGCATTTAATATGGGGTGTTGAGTCCACTTCGTTGAGCAAGGAGTAGCTCTTGTCTATTATCTATTTGGCTTATGGAATGGTATCTGTGCTAATTTCAATCTCTGGTTTTATGCAGCACCCCAACTCACCTTTCCCCTTAAGCAAGCATAAGTTGGTTTTCTACATTTGAGATCCTGTTCTGTTTTGTAATTCAGTTCCTGTGTAGCCAAGTTTACATTCCGTGTATTAGTGATATCTTATGATGTTTCTTTTTCTGTGTGACTTATCTCACTTAGAATCATCGTACCTGAATCCACTCATTATGTTGCTATGGGCCTGATGACATAGATTTCATTGCTGAGTGATATTGCATTGTACGTAAGTACCACAACTTGTTTATCCATTTTTCGCTTTCTGTGATATTGAACTTGTACCGTAAACGAGGATCTTGTAAACAGAGCTGTCCCAAACTTTGAGGTGGCTGTGTCTTTTTGATTTTAATTTCCCTAAGCTATAGGACCATAAGTGGAAGTGCCCTAGGCTCTGTTGCTTTGTTTTTTAGGTGTTTCAGGAAACACCATACACTTCTCCAGAGTGGCTGTTGGCAATTTACATCCCGCCCATCAGCATAACAAGGCTCCCAGTTCTCCATGGCCTGTCCGGCCTTTCTGGATTTTACACTTTTTTCAGATGGCCCTTTTGACCGGGGGGCAGTGAGACTTCATTGTAGTGCAGATTTCCTTTGCAAGCTTGCTTGGTTGGCCAAAAAGGGCGTATGCGTTTTTTTCTGAATATATTCAGGAAAAAATGCATACGCCCTTTTTGGCCAAGTGCATCATTGTGGACGTTCTGCCTCTTTTCCTATGCTTTACATGCAATTCCAGTCTACCTCCTGAAATCGGATTCCTGCAATTCTGCCCCGCTTTCGAGTCCTCTTGGCAGCCTTACTTCAATATATTTTTGGACGATAGCTGTCATTTATAACTCTGCAGGATTGTGAATTACAGTGCCCCTGAGCTCCTTTCTTCAACTCGCTTTCTTGTGAGCTGGCCGCAACACCGCAGGATTGCTTCAGGCCCTAGTGTGGTTCCGGCATGGCACGCTGAGCCTTTGGTTAATTCCTCTTCCTGGTGGGAAATGAGAGTTAAATTTGCCCATCCAGACAACTCCAGCTAGTCTCTCATTGGTTCTCCCTATTCCTGTTCATTTTCCGCAGAAATTGCAAACTGGGCCAAACAGGAGGTTAAAGGCACTGACTCTCCAAGTGGGGAGAGTTTTAGTAAAGCGTCTGGAATGTTGCACCCGAGTACCAGGGGACGAAAACTGAGACACATTTGAACACGTTTCCCGATCACACGGTGGATCATACTCTGGGTTCCACATGCATGTTTTAGCTGAAGGAAGAATCCCTTAAACCTGGAGAGTTGAGACCCATGGAATGGCTACCATGCAATATGACTTCAAAGGGTCTGCATTTGCTCATCAAACCTCACCAATCCTATCACTGCTGCGTTTATGCCGCTGTACACATGCTTGATTCTCTTTTGGAGACATATAAATCCATAGGTTTTAAGATTATTACTAGTCAGGTATATTCTTAGGCGATTAATATGGGGTGTAGAGTCCACTACGTTGAGCAAGGAGTAGATCTTGTCTATTACATATTTGGCTTATGGAATGGTATCTGTGCTAATTTCAATCTCTGGTTTTATGCAGAACCCCAACTCACCTTTCCCCTTAAGCAAGCATAAGTTGGTTTTCTACATTTGAGACCGTGTTCTGTTTTGTAATTCAGTTTCTGTGTAGCCAAGTTTACATTCCGTGTAGTAGTGATATCTTATGATGTTTCCTTTTCTGTGTGACTTATCTCACTTAGAATCATCGTACCTGAATCCACTCATTATGCTGCTACGGGCCTGATGATATAGATTTCATTGCTGAGTGATATTGCATTGTACGTAAGTACCACAATTCTTTATCCATTTTTCACCTTCTGTGATATTGAATTTGTACTGTAAATGAGGTTCTTGTAAACAGAGCCGTCCCAAACTTTGGGGTGGCTGTGTCTTTTTGATTTTAATTTCCCTAAGCTATAGGACCATAAGTGGAAGTGCCCTAGGCTCTGTTGCTTTGTTTTTTAGATGTTTCAGGAAACACCATACACTTCTCCAGAGTGGCTGTTGGCAATTTACATCCCGCCCATCAGCATAACAAGGCTCCCAGTTCTCCATGGCCTGTCCTGCCTCTCTGGATTTTACACTTTTTTCAGATGGCCCTTTTGACCGGGGGGCAGTGAGACTTCATTGTAGTGCAGATTTCCTTTGCAAGCTTGCTTGGTTGGCCAAAAAGGGCGTATGCGTTTTTTCCTGAATATATTCAGGAAAAAACGCATACGCCCTTTTTGGCCAAGTGCATCATTGTGGACGTTCTGCCTCTTTTCCTATGCTTTACATGCAATTCCAGTCTACCTCCTGAAATCGGATTCCTGCAATTCTGCCCCGCTTTCAAGTCCTCTTGGCAGCCTTACTTCAATATATTTTTGGACGATAGCTGTCATTTTTAACTCTGCAGGTTTGTGAATTACAGTGCCCCTGAGCTCCTTTCTTCAACTCGCTTTCTTGTGAGCTGGCCGCAACACCGCAGGATTGCTTCAGGCCCTAGTGTGGTTCCGGCATGGCACGCTGAGCCTTTGGTTAATTCCTCTTCCTGGTGGGAAATGAGAGTTAAATTTGCCCGTCCAGACACCTCCAGCTAGTCTCTCATTGGTTCTCCCTATTCCTGTTCATTTTCCGCAGAAATTGCAAACTGGGCCAAACAGGAGGTTAAAGGCAGTGACTCTCCAAGTGGGGAGAGTTTTAGTAAAGCGTCTGGAATGTTGCACCCGAGTACCAGGGGACAAAAACGGAGACACATTTGAACACGTTTCCCGATCACACGGTGGATCATACTCTGGGTTCCACATGCATGTTTTAGCTGAAGGAAGAATCCCTTAAACCTGGAGAGTTGAGACCCATGGAATGGGTACCATTCAATATGACTTCAAAAGTTCTGCATTGGCTCACCGAACCTCACCAATCCTATCACTGCTGCGCTTATGCCACTGTACACACGCTTGATTCTCTTTCGGAGACATATAAATACATAGATTTTAAGATTCTTACTAGTCAGGTATATTCTTAGACGTTTAATATGGGGTGTTGAGTCCTCTTCGTTGAGCAAGGAGTAGCTCTTGTCTATTACATATTTGGCTTATGGAACGGTATCTGTGCTAATTTCAATCTCTGGTTTTATGCAGCACCCCAACTCACCTTTTCCCTTAAGCAAGCGTAAGTTGGTTTTCTACATTTGAGACCTTGTTCTGTTTTGTAATTCAGTTCCTGTGTAGCCAAGTTTACATTCCGTGTATTAGTGATATCTTATGATGTTTCTTTTTCTGTGTGACTTATCTCACTTAGAATCATCGTACCTGAATCCACTCATTATGCTGCTATGGGCCTGATGACATAGATTTCATTGCTGAGTGATATTGCATTGTACGTAAGTACCACAACTTCTTTATCCATTTTTCGCTTTCTGTGATATTGAACTTGTACCGTAAACGAGGTTCTTGTAAACAGAGCCGTCCCAAACTTTGGGGTGGCTGTGTCTTTTTGATTTTAATTTCCCTAAGCTATACGACCATAAGTGGAAGTGCCCTAGGCTCTGTTGCTTTGTTTTTTAGATGTTTCAGGAAACACCATACACTTCTCCAGAGTGGCTGTTGGCAATTTACATCCCGCCCATCAGCATAACAAGGCTCCCAATTCTCCATGAGCTGTCCTGCCTTTCTGGATTTTACACTTTTTTCAGATGGCCCTTTTGACTGGGGGGCAGTGAGACTTCATTGTACTGCAGATTTCCTTTGCAAGCTTGCTTGGTTGGCCAAAAAGGGCGTATGCGTTTTTTCCTGAATATATTCAGGAAAAAACGCATACGCCCTTTTTGGCCAAGTGCATCATTGTGGACGTTCTGCCTCTTTTCCTATGCTTTACATGCAATTCCAGTCTACCTCCTGAAATCGGATTCCTGCAATTCTGCCCCGCTTTCGAGTCCTCTTGGCAGCCTTACTTCAATATATTTTTGGACGATAGCTGTCATTTATAACTCTGCAGGTTTGTGAATTACAGTGCCCCTGAGCTCCTTTCTTCAACTCGCTTTCTTGTGAGCTGGCCGCAACACCGCAGGATTGCTTCAGGCCCTAGTGTGGTTCCGGTATGGCACGCTGAGCCTTTGGTTAATTCCTCTTCCTGGTGGGAAATGAGAGTTAAATTTGCCCGTCCAGACACCTCCAGCTAGTCTCTCATTGGTTCTCCCTATTCCTGTTCATTTTCCGCAGAAATTGCAAACTGGGCCAAACAGGAGGTTAAAGGCACTGACTCTCCAAGTGGGGAGAGTTTTAGTAAAGCGTCTGGAATGTTGCACCCGAGTACCAGGGGACAAAATCTTAGACACATTGGAACACGTTTCCCGATCACACGGTGGATCATACTCTGGGTTCCACATGCATGTTTTAGCTGAAGGAAGAATCCCTTAAACCTGGAGAGTTGAGACCCATGGAATGGGTACCATTCAATATGCCTTCAAAGGTTCTGCATTGGCTCACCGAACCTCACCAATCCTATCACTGCTGCGCTTATGCCACTGTACACACGCTTGATTCTCTTTCGGAGACATATAAATCCATAGATTTTAAGATTCTTCCTAGTCAGGTATATTCTTAGACGTTTAATATGGGGTGTTGAGTCCTCTTCGTTGAGCAAGGAGTAGCTCTTGTCTATTACATATTTGGCTTATGGAACGGTATCTGTGCTAATTTCAATCTCTGGTTTTATGCAGCACCCCAACTCACCTTTCCCCTTAAGCAAGCATAAGTTGGTTTTCTACATTTGAGACCTTGTTCTGTTTTGTAATTCAGTTCCTGTGTAGCCAAGTTTACATTCCGTGTATTAGTGATATCTTATGATGTTTCTTTTTCTGTGTGACTTATCTCACTTAGAATCATCGTACCTGAATCCACTCATTATGCTGCTATGGGCCTGATGACATAGATTTCATTGCTGAGTGATATTGCATTGTACGTAAGTACCACAACTTCTTTATCCATTTTTCGCTTTCTGTGATATTGAACTTGTACCGTAAACGAGGTTCTTGTAAACAGAGCCGTCCCAAACTTTGGGGTGGCTGTGTCTTTTTGATTTTAATTTCCCTAAGCTATAGGACCATAAGTGGAAGTGCCCTAGGCTCTGTTGCTTTGTTTTTTAGATGTTTCAGGAAACACCATACACTTCTCCAGAGTGGCTGTTGGCAATTTACATCCCGCCCATCAGCATAACAAGGCTCCCAATTCTCCATGAGCTGTCCTGCCTTTCTGGATTTTACACTTTTTTCAGATGGCCCTTTTGACTGGGGGGCAGTGAGACTTCATTGTACTGCAGATTTCCTTTGCAAGCTTGCTTGGTTGGCCAAAAAGGGCGTATGCGTTTTTTCCTGAATATATTCAGGAAAAAACGCATACGCCCTTTTTGGCCAAGTGCATCATTGTGGACGTTCTGCCTCTTTTCCTATGCTTTACATGCAATTCCAGTCTACCTCCTGAAATCGGATTCCTGCAATTCTGCCCCGCTTTCGAGTCCTCTTGGCAGCCTTACTTCAATATATTTTTGGACGATAACTGTCATTTATAACTCTGCAGGTTTGTGAATTACAGTGCCCCTGAGCTCCTTTCTTCAACTCGCTTTCTTGTGAGCTGGCCGCAACACCGCAGGATTGCTTCAGGCCCTAGTGTGGTTCCGGTATGGCACGCTGAGCCTTTGGTTAATTCCTCTTCCTGGTGGGAAATGAGAGTTAAATTTGCCCGTCCAGACACCTCCAGCTAGTCTCTCATTGGTTCTCCCTATTCCTGATCATTTTCCGCAGAAATTGCAAACTGGGCCAAACAGGAGGTTAAAGGCACTGACTCTCCAAATGGGGAGAGTTTTAGTAAAGCGTCTGGAATGTTGCACCCGAGTACCAGGGGACAAAAACTGAGACACATTGGAACACGTTTCCCGATCACACGGTGGATCATACTCTGGGTTCCACATGCATGTTTTAGCTGAAGGAAGAATCCCTTAAACCTGGAGAGTTGAGACCCATGGAATGGGTACCATGCAATATGACTTCAAAGGGTCTGCATTTGCTCACCGAACCTCACCAATCCTATCACTGCTGCGTTTATGCCGCTGTACACACGCTTGATTCTCTTTCGGAGACATATAAATCCATAGGTTTTAAGATTATTACTAGTCAGGTATATTCTTAGACGTTTAATATGGGGTGTTGAGTCCTCTTCGTTGAGCAAGGAGTAGCTCTTGTCTATTACATATTTGGCTTATGGAACGGTATCTGTGCTAATTTCAATCTCTGGTTTTATGCAGCACCCCAACTAACCTTTCCCCTTAAGCAAGCATAAGTTGGTTTTCTACATTTGAGACCTTGTTCTGTTTTGTAATTCAGTTCCTGTGTAGCCAAGTTTACATTCCGTGTATTAGTGATATCTTATGATGTTTCTTTTTCTGTGTGACTTATCTCACTTAGAATCATCGTACCTGAATCCACTCATTATGCTGCTATGGGCCTGATGACATAGATTTCATTGCTGAGTGATATTGCTTTGTACGTACCTACCACAACTTCTTTATCCATTTTTCACTTTCTGTGATATTGAACTCGAACTGTAAACGAGGTTCTTGTAAACAGAGCTGTCCCAAACTTTGGGGTGACTGTGTCTTTTTGATTTTAATTTCCCTAAGCTATAGGACCATAAGTGGAAGTGCCCTAGGCTCTGTTGCTTTGTTTTGTAGATGTTTCAGGAAACACCATACACTTCTCCAGAGTGGCTGTTGGCAATTTACATCCCGCCCATCAGCATAACAAGGTTCCCAGTTCTCCATGGCCTGTCCTGCCTTTCTGGATTTTACACTTTTTTCAGATGGCACTTTTGACCGGGGGGCAGTGAGACTTCATTGTAGTGCAGATTTCCTTTGCAAGCTTGCTTGGTTGGCCAAAAAGGGCGTATGCGTTTTTTCCTGAATATATTCAGGAAAAAACGCATACGCCCTTTTTGGCCAAGTGCATCATTGTGGACGTTCTGCCTCTTTTCCTATGCTTTACATGCAATTCCAGTCTACCTCCTGAAATCGGTTTCCTGCAATTCTGCCCCGCATTCAAGTCCTCTTGGCAGCCTTACTTCAATATATTTTTGGACGATAGCTGTCATTTTTAACTCTGCAGGTTTGTGTATTACAGTGCCCCTGAGCTGCTTTCTTCAACTCGCTTTCTTGTGAGCTGGCCGCAACACCGCAGGATTGTTTCAGGCCCTAGTGTGGTTCCGGCATGGCACGCTGAGCCTTTGGTTAATTCCTCTTCCTGGTGGGAAATGAGAGTTAAATTTGCCCGTCCAGACACCTCCAGCTAGTCTCTCATTGGTTCTCCCTATTTCTGTTCATTTTCCGCAGAAATTGCAAACTGGGCCAAACAGGAGGTTAAAGGCACTGTCTCTCCAAGTGGGGAGAGTGTTAGTAAAGCGTCTGGAATGTTGCACCCGAGTACCAGGGGACAAAAACTGAGACACATTTGAACACGTTTCCCAATCACACGGTGGATCATACTCTGGGTTCCACATGCATGTTTTAGCTGAAGGAAGAATCCCTTAAACCTGGAGAGTTGAGACCCATGGAATGGCTACCATGCAATATGACTTCAAAGGGTCTGCATTTGCTCATCAAACCTCACCAATCCTATCACTGCTGCGTTTATGCCGCTGTACACATGCTTGATTCTCTTTTGGAGACATATAAATCCATAGGTTTTAAGATTATTACTAGTCAGGTATATTCTTAGGCGATTAATATGGGGTGTAGAGTCCACTTCGTTGAGCAAGGAGTAGCTCTTGTCTATTACATATTTGGCTTATGGAATGGTATCTGTGCTAATTTCAATCTCTGGTTTTATGCAGAAACCCAACTCACCTTTCCCCTTAAGCAAGCATAAGTTGGTTTTCTACATTTGAGACCGTGTTCTGTTTTGTAATTCAGTTTCTGTGTAGCCAAGTTTACATTCCGTGTAGTAGTGATATCTTATGATGTTTCTTTTTCTGTGTGACTTATCTCACTTAGAATCATCGTACCTGAATCCACTCATTATGCTGCTACGGGCCTGATGATATAGATTTCATTGCTGAGTGATATTGCATTGTACGTAAGTACCACAAAATCTTTGTCCATTTTTCACTTTCTGTGATATTGAACTTGTACTGTAAACGAGGTTCTTGTAAACAGAGCCATCCCAAACTTTGGGGTGGCTGTGTCTTTTTGATTTTAATTTCCCTAAGCTATAGGACCATAAGTGGAAGTGCCCTAGGCTCTGTTGCTTTGTTTTTTAGATGTTTCAGGAAACACCATACACTTCTCCAGAGTGGCTGTTGGCAATTTACATCCCGCCCATCAGCATAACAAGGCTCCCAATTCTCCATGGCCTGTCCTGCCTTTCTGGATTTTACACATTTTTCAGATGGCCCTTTTGACCGGGGGGCAGTGAGACTTCATTGTACTGCAGATTTCCTTTGCAAGCTTGCTTGGTTGGCCAAAAAGGGCGTATGCGTTTTTTCCTGAATATATTCAGGAAAAAACGCATACGCCCTTTTTGGCCAAGTGCATCATTGTGGACGTTCTGCCTCTTTTCCTATGCTTTACATGTAATTCCAGTCTACCTCCTGAAATCGGATTCCTGCAATTCTGCCCCGCTTTCGAGTCCTCTTGGCAGCCTTACTTCAATATATTTTTGGACGATAGCTGTCATTTATAACTCTGCAGGTTTGTGAATTACAGTGCCCCTGAGCTCCTTTCTTCAACTCGCTTTCTTGTGAGCTGGCCGCAACACCGCAGGATTGCTTCAGGCCCTAGTGTGGTTCCGGCATGGCACGCTGAGCCTTTGGTTAATTCCTCTTCCTGGTGGGAAATGAGAGTTAAATTTGCCCGTCCAGACACCTCCAGCTAGTCTCTCATTGGTTCTCCCTATTCCTGTTCATTTTCCGCAGAAATTGCAAACTGGGCCAAACAGGAGGTTAAAGGCACTGACTCTCCAAGTGGGGAGAGTTTTAGTAAAGCGTCTGGAATGTTGCACCCGAGTACCAGGGGACAAAAACTTAGACACATTGGAACACGTTTCCCGATCACACGGTGGATCATACTCTGGGTTCCACATGCATGTTTTAGCTGAAGGAAGAATCCCTTAAACCTGGAGAGTTGAGACCCATGGAATGGGTACCATGCAATATGACTTCAAAGGTTCTGCATTGGCTCACCGAACCTCACCAATCCTATCACTGCTGCGCTTATGCCACTGTACACACGCTTGATTCTCTTTCGGAGACATATAAATCCATAGATTTTAAGATTCTTCCTAGTCAGGTATATTCTTAGACGTTTAATATGGGGTGTTGAGTCCTCTTCGTTGAGCAAGGAGTAGCTCTTGTCTATTACATATTTGGCTTATGGAACGGTATCTGTGCTAATTTCAATCTCTGGTTTTATGCAGCACCCCAACTCACCTTTCCCCTTAAGCAAGCATAAGTTGGTTTTCTACATTTGAGACCCTGTTCTGTTTTGTAATTCAGTTCCTGTGTAGCCAAGTTTACATTCCGTGTAGTAGTGATATCTTATGATGTTTCTTTTTCTGTGTGACTTATCTCACTTAGAATCATCGTACCTGAATCCACTCATTATGCTGCTATGGGCCTGATGACATAGATTTCATTGCTGAGTGATAATGCATTGTACGTAAGTACCACAACTTCTTTATCCATTTTTCGCTTTCTGTGATATTGAACTTGTACCGTAAACGAGGTTCTTGTAAACAGACCCGTCCCAAACTTTGGGGTGGCTGTGTCTTTTTGATTTTAATTTCCCTAAGCTACAGGACCATAAGTGGCAGTGCCCTAGGCTCTGTTGCTTTGTTTTTTAGATGTTTCAGGAAACACCATACACTTCTCCAGAGTGGCTGTTGGCAATTTACATCCCACCCATCAGCATAACAAGGCTCCCAGTTCTCCATGGCCTGTCCTGCCTTTCTGGATTTTACACTTTTTTCAGATGGCCCTTTTGACCGGGGGGCAGTGAGACTTCATTGTAGTGCAGATTTCCTTTGCAAGCTTGCTTGGTTGGCCAAAAAGGGCGTATGCGTTTTTTTCTGAATATAATCAGGAAAAAATGCATACGCCCTTTTTGGCCAAGTGCATCATTGTGGACGTTCTGCCTCTTTTCCTATGCTTTACATGCAATTCCAGTCTACCTCCTGAAATCGGTTTCCTGCAATTCCGCCCCGCTTTCAAGTCCTCTTGGCAGCCTTACTTCAATATATTTTTGGACGATAGCTGTCATTTTTAACTCTGCACGTTTGTGAATTACAGTGCCCCTGAGCTCCTTTCTTCAACTCGCTTTCTTGTGAGCTGGCCGCAACACCGCAGCATTGCTTCAGGCCCTAGTGTGGTTCCGGAATGGCATGCTGAGCCTTTGGTTAATTCCTCTTCCTGGTGGGAAATGAGAGTTAAATTTGCCCGTCCAGACACCTCCAGCTAGTCTCTCATTGGTTCTCCCTATTCCTGTTCATTTTCCGCAGAAATTGCAAACTGGGCCAAACAGGAGGTTAAAGGCACTGACTCTCCAAGTGGAGAGAGTTTTAGTAAAGCGTCTGGAATGTTGCACCCGAGTACCAGGGGACAAAAACTGAGACACATTTGAACACGTTTCCCGATCACACGGTGGATCATACTCTGGGTTCCACATGCATGTTTTAGCTGAAGGAAGAATCCCTTAAACCTGGAGAGTTGAGACCCATGGAATGGGTACCATGCAATATGACTTCAAAGGTTCTGCATTGACTCACTGAACCTCACCAATCCTATCACTGCTGCGCTTATGCCACTGTACACACGCTTGATTCCCTTTCGGAGACATATAAATCCATAGGTTTTAAGATTCTTCCTAGTCAGGTATATTCTTAGACGTTTAATATGGGGTGTTGAGTCCTCTTCGTTGAGCAAGGAGTAGCTCTTGTCTATTACATATTTGGCTTATGGAACGGTATCTGTGCTAATTTCAATCTCTGGTTTTATGCAGCACCCCAACTCACCTTTCCCCTTAAGCAAGCATAAGTTGGTTTTCTACATTTGAGACCCTGTTCTGTTTTGTAATTCAGTTCCTGTGTAGCCAAGTTTACATTCCGTGTAGTAGTGATATCTTATGATGTTTCTTTTTCTGTGTGACTTATCTCACTTAGAATCATCGTACCTGAATCCACTCATTATGCTGCTACGGGCCTGATGACATAGATTTCATTCCTGAGTGATATTGCATTGTACGTAAGTACCACAACTTCTTTATCCATTTTTCACTTTCTGCGATATTGAACTTGTACAATAAACGAGATTCTTGTAAACAGAGCCGGCCCAAACTTTGGGGTGGCTGTGTCTTTTTGATTTTAATTTCCCTAAGCTATAGGACCATAAGTGGAAGTGCCCTAGGCTCTGTTGCTTTGTTTTTTAGATGTTTCAGGAAACACCATACACTTCTCCAGAGTGGCTGTTAGCAATTTACATCCCGCCCATCAGCATAACAAGGCTCCCAATTCTCCATGGCCTGTCCTGCCTTTCTGGATTTTACACATTTTTCAGATGGCCCTTTTGACCGGGGCCAGTGAGACTTCATTGTACTGCAGATTTCCTTTGCAAGCTTGCTTGGTTGGCCAAAAAGGGCGTATGCGTTTTTTCCTGAATATATTCAGGAAAAAACGCATACGCCCTTTTTGGCCAAGTGCATCATTGTGGACGTTCTGCCTCTTTTCCTATGCTTTACATGTAATTCCAGTCTACCTCCTGAAATCGGATTCCTGCAATTCTGCCCCGCTTTTGAGTCCTCTTGGCAGCCTTACTTCAATATATTTTTGGACGATAGCTGTCATTTATAACTCTGCAGGTTTGTGAATTACAGTGCCCCTGAGCTCCTTTCTTCAACTCGCTTTCTTGTGAGCTGGCCGCAACACCGCAGGATTGCTTCAGGCCCTAGTGTGGTTCCGGCATGGCACGCTGAGCCTTTGGTTAATTCCTCTTCCTGGTGGGAAATGAGAGTTAAATTTGCCCGTCCAGACACCTCCAGCTAGTCTCTCATTGGTTCTCCCTATTCCTGTTCATTTTCCGCAGAAATTGCAAACTGGGCCAAACAGGAGGTTAAAGGCACTGACTCTCCAAGTGGAGAGAGTTTTAGTAAAGCGTCTGGAATGTTGCACCCGAGTACCAGGGGACAAAAACTGAGACACATTTGAACACGTTTCCCGATCACACGGTGGATCATACTCTGGGTTCCACATGCATGTTTTAGCTGAAGGAAGAATCCCTTAAACCTGGAGAGTTGAGACCCATGGAATGGGTACCATGCAATATGACTTCACAGGTTCTGCATTGGCTCACCGAACCTCACCAATCCTATCACTGCTGCGCTTATGCCACTGTACACACGCTTGATTCTCTTTCGGAGACATATAAATCCATAGATTTTAAGATTCTTCCTAGTCAGGTATATTCTTAGACGTTTAATATGGGGTGTTGAGTCCTCTTCGTTGAGCAAGGAGTAGCTCTTGTCTATTACATATTTGGCTTATGGAACGGTATCTGTGCTAATTTCAATCTCTGGTTTTATGCAGCACCCCAACTCACCTTTCCCCTTAAGCAAGCATAAGTTGGTTTTCTACATTTGAGATCCTGTTCTGTTTTGTAATTCAGTTCCTATGTAGCCAAGTTTACATTCCGTGTAGTAGTGATATTTTATGATGTTTCTTATTCTGTGTGACTTATTTCACTTAGAATCATCGTACCTGAATCCACTCATTATGCTGCTATGGGCCTGATGACATAGATTTCATTGCTGAGTGATATTGCATTGTACGTAAGTACCACAACTTCTTTATCCATTTTTCACTTTCTGTGATATTGAACTTGTACCGTAAACGAGGTTCTTGTAAACAGAGCCGTCCCAAACTTTCGGGTGGCTGTGTATTTTTGATTTTAATTTCCCTAAGCTATAGGACCATAAGTGGAAGTGCCCTAGGCTCTGTTGCTTTGTTTTTTAGATGTTTCAGGAAACACCATACACTTCTCCAGAGTGGCTGTTGGCAATTTACATCCCGCCCATCAGCATAACAAGGCTCCCAATTCTCCATGGCCTGTAAGGCCTTTCTGGATTTTATACTTTTTTCAGTGGCCCTTTTGACCGGGGGGCAGTGAGACTTCATTGTAGTGCAGATTTCCTTTGTAAGCTTGCTTGGTTGGCCAAAAAGGGCGTATGCGTTTTTTCCTGAATATATTCAGGAAAAAACGCATACGCCCTTTTTGGCCAAGTGCATCATTGTGGACGTTCTGCCTCTTTTCCTATGCTTTACATGCAATTCCAGTCTACCTCCTGAAATCGGTTTCCTGCAATTCTGCCCCGCTTTCAAGTCCTCTTGGCAGCCTTACTTCAATATATTTTTGGACGATAGCTGTCATTTATAACTCTGCAGGTTTGTGAATTACAGTGCCCCTGAGCTCCTTTCTTCAACTCGCTTTCTTGTGAGCTGGCCGCAACACCGCAGGATTGCTTCAGGCCCTAGTGTGGTTCCGGCATGGCACGCTGAACCTTTGGTTAATTCCTCTTCCTGGTGGGAAATGAGAGTTAAATTTGCCCGTCCAGACACCTCCAGCTAGTCTCTCATTGGTTCTCCCTATTCCTGTTCATTTTCCGCAGAAATTGCAAACTGGGCCAAACAGGAGGTTAAAGGCACTGACTCTCCAAGTGGGGAGAGTGTTAGTAAAGCGTCTGGAATGTTGCCCCCGAGTACCAGGGGACAAAAACTGAGACACATTTGAACACGTTTCCCGATCACACGGTGGATCATACTCTGGGTTCCACATGCATGTTTTAGCTGAAGGAAGAATCCCTTAAACCTGGAGAGTTGAGACCCATGGAATGGCTACCATGCAATATGACTTCAAAGGGTCTGCATTTGCTCATCAAACCTCACCAATCCTATCACTGCTGCGTTTATGCCGCTGTACACATGCTTGATTCTCTTTTGGAGACATATAAATCCATAGGTTTTAAGATTCTTACTAGTCAGGTATATTCTTAGACGTTTAATATGGGGTGTTGAGTCCACTTCGTTGAGCAAGGAGTAGCTCTTGTCTATTACATATTTGGCTTATGGAACGGTATCTGTGCTAATTTCAATCTCTGGTTTTATGCAGCACCCCAACTCACCTTTCCCCTTAAGCAAGCATAAGTTGGTTTTCTACATTTGAGATCCTGTTCTGTTTTGTAATTCAGTTCCTGTGTAGCCAAGTTTACATTCCATGTATTAGTGATATCTTATGATGTTTCTTTTTCTGTGTGACTTATGTCACTTAGAATCATCGTACCTGAATCCACTCATTATGCTGCTACGGGCCTGATGACATAGATTTCATTCCTGAGTGATATTGCATTGTACGTAAGTACCACAACTTCTTTATCCATTTTTCGCTTTCTGTGATATTGAACTTGTACCGTAAACGAGGTTCTTGTAAACAGAGCCGTCCCAAACTTTGGGGTGGCTGTGTCTTTTTGATTTTAATTTCCCTAAGCTATAGGACCATAAGTGGAAGTGCCCTAGGCTCTGTTGCTTTGTTTTTTAGATGTTTCAGGAAACACCATACACTTCTCCAGAGTGGCTGTTGGCAATTTACATCCCGCCCATCAGCATAACAAGGCTCCCAGTTCTCCATGGCCTGTCCTGCCTCTCTGGATTTTACACTTTTTTCAGATGGCCCTTTTGACCGGGGGGCAGTGAGACTTCATTGTAGTGCAGATTTCCTTTGCAAGCTTGCTTGGTTGGCCAAAAAGGGCGTATGCGTTTTTTCCTGAATATATTCAGGAAAAAACGCATACGCCCTTTTTGGCCAAGTGCATCATTGTGGACGTTCTGCCTCTTTTCCTATGCTTTACATGCAATTCCAGTCTACCTCCTGAAATCGGATTCCTGCAATTCTGCCCCGCTTTCAAGTCCTCTTGGCAGCCTTACTTCAATATATTTTTGGACGATAGCTGTCATTTTTAACTCTGCAGGTTTGTGAATTACAGTGCCCCTGAGCTCCTTTCTTCAACTCGCTTTCTTGTGAGCTGGCCGCAACACCGCAGCATTGCTTCAGGCCCTAGTGTGGTTCCGGCATGGCACGCTGAGCCTTTGGTTAATTCCTCTTCCTGGTGGGAAATGAGAGTTAAATTTGCCCGTCCAGACACCTCCAGCTAGTCTCTCATTGGTTCTCCATATTCCTGTTCATTTTCCGCAGAAATTGCAAACTGGGCCAAACAGGAGGTTAAAGGCAGTGACTCTCCAAGTGGGGAGAGTTTTAGTAAAGCGTCTGGAATGTTGCACCCGAGTACCAGGGGACAAAAACGGAGACACATTTGAACACGTTTCCCGATCACACGGTGGATCATACTCTGGGTTCCACATGCATGTTTTAGCTGAAGGAAGAATCCCTTAAACCTGGAGAGTTGAGACCCATGGAATGGGTACCATTCAATATGACTTCAAAAGTTCTGCATTGGCTCACCGAACCTCACCAATCCTATCACTGCTGCGCTTATGCCACTGTACACACGCTTGATTCTCTTTCGGAGACATATAAATACATAGATTTTAAGATTCTTACTAGTCAGGTATATTCTTAGACGTTTAATATGGGGTGTTGAGTCCTCTTCGTTGAGCAAGGAGTAGCTCTTGTCTATTACATATTTGGCTTATGGAACGGTATCTGTGCTAATTTCAATCTCTGGTTTTATGCAGCACCCCAACTCACCTTTTCCCTTAAGCAAGCGTAAGTTGGTTTTCTACATTTGAGACCTTGTTCTGTTTTGTAATTCAGTTCCTGTGTAGCCAAGTTTACATTCCGTGTATTAGTGATATCTTATGATGTTTCTTTTTCTGTGTGACTTATCTCACTTAGAATCATCGTACCTGAATCCACTCATTATGCTGCTATGGGCCTGATGACATAGATTTCATTGCTGAGTGATATTGCATTGTACGTAAGTACCACAACTTCTTTATCCATTTTTCGCTTTCTGTGATATTGAACTTGTACCGTAAACGAGGTTCTTGTAAACAGAGCCGTCCCAAACTTTGGGGTGGCTGTGTCTTTTTGATTTTAATTTCCCTAAGCTATACGACCATAAGTGGAAGTGCCCTAGGCTCTGTTGCTTTGTTTTTTAGATGTTTCAGGAAACACCATACACTTCTCCAGAGTGGCTGTTGGCAATTTACATCCCGCCCATCAGCATAACAAGGCTCCCAATTCTCCATGAGCTGTCCTGCCTTTCTGGATTTTACACTTTTTTCAGATGGCCCTTTTGACTGGGGGGCAGTGAGACTTCATTGTACTGCAGATTTCCTTTGCAAGCTTGCTTGGTTGGCCAAAAAGTGCGTATGCGTTTTTTCCTGAATATATTCAGGAAAAAACGCATACGCCCTTTTTGGCCAAGTGCATCATTGTGGACGTTCTGCCTCTTTTCCTATGCTTTACATGCAATTCCAGTCTACCTCCTGAAATCGGATTCCTGCAATTCTGCCCCGCTTTCGAGTCCTCTTGGCAGCCTTACTTCAATATATTTTTGGACGATAGCTGTCATTTATAACTCTGCAGGTTTGTGAATTACAGTGCCCCTGAGCTCCTTTCTTCAACTCGCTTTCTTGTGAGCTGGCCGCAACACCGCAGGATTGCTTCAGGCCCTAGTGTGGTTCCGGTATGGCACGCTGAGCCTTTGGTTAATTCCTCTTCCTGGTGGGAAATGAGAGTTAAATTTGCCCGTCCAGACACCTCCAGCTAGTCTCTCATTGGTTCTCCCTATTCCTGTTCATTTTCCGCAGAAATTGCAAACTGGGCCAAACAGGAGGTTAAAGGCACTGACTCTCCAAGTGGGGAGAGTTTTAGTAAAGCGTCTGGAATGTTGCACCCGAGTACCAGGGGACAAAAACTTAGACACATTGGAACACGTTTCCCGATCACACGGTGGATCATACTCTGGGTTCCACATGCATGTTTTAGCTGAAGGAAGAATCCCTTAAACCTGGAGAGTTGAGACCCATGGAATGGGTACCATTCAATATGCCTTCAAAGGTTCTGCATTGGCTCACCGAACCTCACCAATCCTATCACTGCTGCGCTTATGCCACTGTACACACGCTTGATTCTCTTTCGGAGACATATAAATCCATAGATTTTAAGATTCTTACTAGTCAGGTATATTCTTAGACGTTTAATATGGGGTGTTGAGTCCTCTTCGTTGAGCAAGGAGTAGCTCTTGTCTATTACATATTTGGCTTATGGAACGGTATCTGTGCTAATTTCAATCTCTGGTTTTATGCAGCACCCCAACTAACCTTTCCCCTTAAGCAAGCATAAGTTGGTTTTCTACATTTGAGACCTTGTTCTGTTTTGTAATTCAGTTCCTGTGTAGCCAAGTTTACATTCCGTGTATTAGTGATATCTTATGATGTTTCTTTTTCTGTGTGACTTATCTCACTTAGAATCATCGTACCTGAATCCACTCATTATGCTGCTATGGGCCTGATGACATAGATTTCATTGCTGAGTGATATTGCTTTGTACGTACCTACCACAACTTCTTTATCCATTTTTCACTTTCTGTGATATTGAACTCGAACTGTAAACGAGGTTCTTGTAAACAGAGCTGTCCCAAACTTTGGGGTGACTGTGTCTTTTTGATTTTAATTTCCCTAAGCTATAGGACCATAAGTGGAAGTGCCCTAGGCTCTGTTGCTTTGTTTTGTAGATGTTTCAGGAAACACCATACACTTCTCCAGAGTGGCTGTTGGCAATTTACATCCCGCCCATCAGCATAACAAGGTTCCCAGTTCTCCATGGCCTGTCCTGCCTTTCTGGATTTTACACTTTTTTCAGATGGCCCTTTTGACCGGGGGGCAGTGAGACTTCATTGTAGTGCAGATTTCCTTTGCAAGCTTGCTTGGTTGGCCAAAAAGGGCGTATGCGTTTTTTCCTGAATATATTCAGGAAAAAACGCATACGCCCTTTTTGGCCAAGTGCATCATTGTGGACGTTCTGCCTCTTTTCCTATGCTTTACATGCAATTCCAGTCTACCTCCTGAAATCGGTTTCCTGCAATTCTGCCCCGCATTCAAGTCCTCTTGGCAGCCTTACTTCAATATATTTTTGGACGATAGCTGTCATTTTTAACTCTGCAGGTTTGTGTATTACAGTGCCCCTGAGCTGCTTTCTTCAACTCGCTTTCTTGTGAGCTGGCCGCAACACCGCAGGATTGTTTCAGGCCCTAGTGTGGTTCCGGCATGGCACGCTGAGCCTTTGGTTAATTCCTCTTCCTGGTGGGAAATGAGAGTTAAATTTGCCCGTCCAGACACCTCCAGCTAGTCTCTCATTGGTTCTCCCTATTTCTGTTCATTTTCCGCAGAAATTGCAAACTGGGCCAAACAGGAGGTTAAAGGCACTGTCTCTCCAAGTGGGGAGAGTGTTAGTAAAGCGTCTGGAATGTTGCACCCGAGTACCAGGGGACAAAAACTGAGACACATTTGAACACGTTTCCCAATCACATGGTGGATCATACTCTGGGTTCCACATGCATGTTTTAGCTGAAGGAAGAATCCCTTAAACCTGGAGAGTTGAGACCCATGGAATGGCTACCATGCAATATGACTTCAAAGGGTCTGCATTTGCTCATCAAACCTCACCAATCCTATCACTGCTGCGTTTATGCCGCTGTACACATGCTTGATTCTCTTTTGGAGACATATAAATCCATAGGTTTTAAGATTATTACTAGTCAGGTATATTCTTAGGCGATTAATATGGGGTGTAGAGTCCACTTCGTTGAGCAAGGAGTAGCTCTTGTCTATTACATATTTGGCTTATGGAATGGTATCTGTGCTAATTTCAATCTCTGGTTTTATGCAGAAACCCAACTCACCTTTCCCCTTAAGCAAGCATAAGTTGGTTTTCTACATTTGAGACCGTGTTCTGTTTTGTAATTCAGTTTCTGTGTAGCCAAGTTTACATTCCGTGTAGTAGTGATATCTTATGATGTTTCTTTTTCTGTGTGACTTATCTCACTTAGAATCATCGTACCTGAATCCACTCATTATGCTGCTACGGGCCTGATGATATAGATTTCATTGCTGAGTGATATTGCATTGTACGTAAGTACCACAAAATCTTTGTCCATTTTTCACTTTCTGTGATATTGAACTTGTACTGTAAACGAGGTTCTTGTAAACAGAGCCATCCCAAACTTTGGGGTGGCTGTGTCTTTTTGATTTTAATTTCCCTAAGCTATAGGACCATAAGTGGAAGTGCCCTAGGCTCTGTTGCTTTGTTTTTTAGATGTTTCAGGAAACACCATACACTTCTCCAGAGTGGCTGTTGGCAATTTACATCCCGCCCATCAGCATAACAAGGCTCCCAATTCTCCATGGCCTGTCCTGCCTTTCTGGATTTTACACATTTTTCAGATGGCCCTTTTGACCGGGGGGCAGTGAGACTTCATTGTACTGCAGATTTCCTTTGCAAGCTTGCTTGGTTGGCCAAAAAGGGCGTATGCGTTTTTTCCTGAATATATTCAGGAAAAAACGCATACGCCCTTTTTGGCCAAGTGCATCATTGTGGACGTTCTGCCTCTTTTCCTATGCTTTACATGTAATTCCAGTCTACCTCCTGAAATCGGATTCCTGCAATTCTGCCCCGCTTTCGAGTCCTCTTGGCAGCCTTACTTCAATATATTTTTGGACGATAGCTGTCATTTATAACTCTGCAGGTTTGTGAATTACAGTGCCCCTGAGCTCCTTTCTTCAACTCGCTTTCTTGTGAGCTGGCCGCAACACCGCAGGATTGCTTCAGGCCCTAGTGTGGTTCCGGCATGGCACGCTGAGCCTTTGGTTAATTCCTCTTCCTGGTGGGAAATGAGAGTTAAATTTGCCCGTCCAGACACCTCCAGCTAGTCTCTCATTGGTTCTCCCTATTCCTGTTCATTTTCCGCAGAAATTGCAAACTGGGCCAAACAGGAGGTTAAAGGCACTGACTCTCCAAGTGGAGAGAGTTTTAGTAAAGCGTCTGGAATGTTGCACCCGAGTACCAGGGGATAAAAACTGAGACACATTTGAACACGTTTCCCGATCACACGGTGGATCATACTCTGGGTTCCACATGCATGTTTTAGCTGAAGGAAGAATCCCTTAAACCTGGAGAGTTGAGACCCATGGAATGGGTACCATGCAATATGACTTCACAGGTTCTGCATTGGCTCACCGAACCTCACCAATCCTATCACTGCTGCGCTTATGCCACTGTACACACGCTTGATTCTCTTTCGGAGACATATAAATCCATAGATTTTAAGATTCTTCCTAGTCAGGTATATTCTTAGACGTTTAATATGGGGTGTTGAGTCCTCTTCGTTGAGCAAGGAGTAGCTCTTGTCTATTACATATTTGGCTTATGGAACGGTATCTGTGCTAATTTCAATCTCTGGTTTTATGCAGCACCCCAACTCACCTTTCCCCTTAAGCAAGCATAAGTTGGTTTTCTACATTTGAGATCCTGTTCTGTTTTGTAATTCAGTTCCTATATAGCCAAGTTTACATTCCGTGTAGTAGTGATATTTTATGATGTTTCTTATTCTGTGTGACTTATTTCACTTAGAATCATCGTACCTGAATCCACTCATTATGCTGCTATGGGCCTGATGACATAGATTTCATTGCTGAGTGATATTGCATTGTACGTAAGTACCACAACTTCTTTATCCATTTTTCACTTTCTGTGATATTGAACTTGTACCGTAAACGAGGTTCTTGTAAACAGAGCCGTCCCAAACTTTCGGGTGGCTGTGTATTTTTGATTTTAATTTCCCTAAGCTATAGGACCATAAGTGGAAGTGCCCTAGGCTCTGTTGCTTTGTTTTTTAGATGTTTCAGGAAACACCATACACTTCTCCAGAGTGGCTGTTGGCAATTTACATCCCGCCCATCAGCATAACAAGGCTCCCAATTCTCCATGGCCTGTAAGGCCTTTCTGGATTTTATACTTTTTTCAGTGGCCCTTTTGACCGGGGGGCAGTGAGACTTCATTGTAGTGCAGATTTCCTTTGTAAGCTTGCTTGGTTGGCCAAAAAGGGCGTATGCGTTTTTTCCTGAATATATTCAGGAAAAAACGCATACGCCCTTTTTGGCCAAGTGCATCATTGTGGACGTTCTGCCTCTTTTCCTATGCTTTACATGCAATTCCAGTCTACCTCCTGAAATCGGTTTCCTGCAATTCTGCCCCGCTTTCAAGTCCTCTTGGCAGCCTTACTTCAATATATTTTTGGACGATAGCTGTCATTTATAACTCTGCAGGTTTGTGAATTACAGTGCCCCTGAGCTCCTTTCTTCAACTCGCTTTCTTGTGAGCTGGCCGCAACACCGCAGGATTGCTTCAGGCCCTAGTGTGGTTCCGGCATGGCACGCTGAGCCTTTGGTTAATTCCTCTTCCTGGTGGGAAATGAGAGTTAAATTTGCCCGTCCAGACACCTCCAGCTAGTCTCTCATTGGTTCTCCCTATTCCTGTTCATTTTCCGCAGAAATTGCAAACTGGGCCAAACAGGAGGTTAAAGGCACTGACTCTCCAAGTGGGGAGAGTGTTAGTAAAGCGTCTGGAATGTTGCCCCCGAGTACCAGGGGACAAAAACTGAGACACATTTGAACACGTTTCCCGATCACACGGTGGATCATACTCTGGGTTCCACATGCATGTTTTAGCTGAAGGAAGAATCCCTTAAACCTGGAGAGTTGAGACCCATGGAATGGCTACCATGCAATATGACTTCAAAGGGTCTGCATTTGCTCATCAAACCTCACCAATCCTATCACTGCTGCGTTTATGCCGCTGTACACATGCTTGATTCTCTTTTGGAGACATATAAATCCATAGGTTTTAAGATTCTTACTAGTCAGGTATATTCTTAGACGTTTAATATGGGGTGTTGAGTCCACTTCGTTGAGCAAGGAGTAGCTCTTGTCTATTACATATTTGGCTTATGGAACGGTATCTGTGCTAATTTCAATCTCTGGTTTTATGCAGCACCCCAACTCACCTTTCCCCTTAAGCAAGCATAAGTTGGTTTTCTACATTTGAGATCCTGTTCTGTTTTGTAATTCAGTTCCTGTGTAGCCAAGTTTACATTCCATGTATTAGTGATATCTTATGATGTTTCTTTTTCTGTGTGACTTATGTCACTTAGAATCATCGTACCTGAATCCACTCATTATGCTGCTACGGGCCTGATGACATAGATTTCATTCCTGAGTGATATTGCATTGTACGTAAGTACCACAACTTCTTTATCCATTTTTCGCTTTCTGTGATATTGAACTTGTACCGTAAACGAGGTTCTTGTAAACAGAGCCGTCCCAAACTTTGGGGTGGCTGTGTCTTTTTGATTTTAATTTCCCTAAGCTATAGGACCATAAGTGGAAGTGCCCTAGGCTCTGTTGCTTTGTTTTTTAGATGTTTCAGGAAACACCATACACTTCTCCAGAGTGGCTGTTGGCAATTTACATCCCGCCCATCAGCATAACAAGGCTCCCAGTTCTCCATGGCCTGTCCTGCCTCTCTGGATTTTACACTTTTTTCAGATGGCCCTTTTGACCGGGGGGCAGTGAGACTTCATTGTAGTGCAGATTTCCTTTGCAAGCTTGCTTGGTTGGCCAAAAAGGGCGTATGCGTTTTTTCCTGAATATATTCAGGAAAAAACGCATACGCCCTTTTTGGCCAAGTGCATCATTGTGGACGTTCTGCCTCTTTTCCTATGCTTTACATGCAATTCCAGTCTACCTCCTGAAATCGGATTCCTGCAATTCTGCCCCGCTTTCAAGTCCTCTTGGCAGCCTTACTTCAATATATTTTTGGACGATAGCTGTCATTTTTAACTCTGCAGGTTTGTGAATTACAGTGCCCCTGAGCTCCTTTCTTCAACTCGCTTTCTTGTGAGCTGGCCGCAACACCGCAGCATTGCTTCAGGCCCTAGTGTGGTTCCGGCATGGCACGCTGAGCCTTTGGTTAATTCCTCTTCCTGGTGGGAAATGAGAGTTAAATTTGCCCGTCCAGACACCTCCAGCTAGTCTCTCATTGGTTCTCCCTATTCCTGTTCATTTTCCGCAGAAATTGCAAACTGGGCCAAACAGGAGGTTAAAGGCAGTGACTCTCCAAGTGGGGAGAGTTTTAGTAAAGCGTCTGGAATGTTGCACCCGAGTACCAGGGGACAAAAACGGAGACACATTTGAACACGTTTCCCGATCACACGGTGGATCATACTCTGGGTTCCACATGCATGTTTTAGCTGAAGGAAGAATCCCTTAAACCTGGAGAGTTGAGACCCATGGAATGGGTACCATTCAATATGACTTCAAAAGTTCTGCATTGGCTCACCGAACCTCACCAATCCTATCACTGCTGCGCTTATGCCACTGTACACACGCTTGATTCTCTTTCGGAGACATATAAATACATAGATTTTAAGATTCTTACTAGTCAGGTATATTCTTAGACGTTTAATATGGGGTGTTGAGTCCTCTTCGTTGAGCAAGGAGTAGCTCTTGTCTATTACATATTTGGCTTATGGAACGGTATCTGTGCTAATTTCAATCTCTGGTTTTATGCAGCACCCCAACTCACCTTTTCCCTTAAGCAAGCGTAAGTTGGTTTTCTACATTTGAGACCTTGTTCTGTTTTGTAATTCAGTTCCTGTGTAGCCAAGTTTACATTCCGTGTATTAGTGATATCTTATGATGTTTCTTTTTCTGTGTGACTTATCTCACTTAGAATCATCGTACCTGAATCCACTCATTATGCTGCTATGGGCCTGATGACATAGATTTCATTGCTGAGTGATATTGCATTGTACGTAAGTACCACAACTTCTTTATCCATTTTTCGCTTTCTGTGATATTGAACTTGTACCGTAAACGAGGTTCTTGTAAACAGAGCCGTCCCAAACTTTGGGGTGGCTGTGTCTTTTTGATTTTAATTTCCCTAAGCTATACGACCATAAGTGGAAGTGCCCTAGGCTCTGTTGCTTTGTTTTTTAGATGTTTCAGGAAACACCATACACTTCTCCAGAGTGGCTGTTGGCAATTTACATCCCGCCCATCAGCATAACAAGGCTCCCAATTCTCCATGAGCTGTCCTGCCTTTCTGGATTTTACACTTTTTTCAGATGGCCCTTTTGACTGGGGGGCAGTGAGACTTCATTGTACTGCAGATTTCCTTTGCAAGCTTGCTTGGTTGGCCAAAAAGGGCGTATGCGTTTTTTCCTGAATATATTCAGGAAAAAACGCATACGCCCTTTTTGGCCAAGTGCATCATTGTGGACGTTCTGCCTCTTTTCCTATGCTTTACATGCAATTCCAGTCTACCTCCTGAAATCGGATTCCTGCAATTCTGCCCCGCTTTCGAGTCCTCTTGGCAGCCTTACTTCAATATATTTTTGGACGATAGCTGTCATTTATAACTCTGCAGGTTTGTGAATTACAGTGCCCCTGAGCTCCTTTCTTCAACTCGCTTTCTTGTGAGCTGGCCGCAACACCGCAGGATTGCTTCAGGCCCTAGTGTGGTTCCGGTATGGCACGCTGAGCCTTTGGTTAATTCCTCTTCCTGGTGGGAAATGAGAGTTAAATTTGCCCGTCCAGACACCTCCAGCTAGTCTCTCATTGGTTCTCCCTATTCCTGTTCATTTTCCGCAGAAATTGCAAACTGGGCCAAACAGGAGGTTAAAGGCACTGACTCTCCAAGTGGGGAGAGTTTTAGTAAAGCGTCTGGAATGTTGCACCCGAGTACCAGGGGACAAAAACTTAGACACATTGGAACACGTTTCCCGATCACACGGTGGATCATACTCTGGGTTCCACATGCATGTTTTAGCTGAAGGAAGAATCCCTTAAACCTGGAGAGTTGAGACCCATGGAATGGGTACCATTCAATATGCCTTCAAAGGTTCTGCATTGGCTCACCGAACCTCACCAATCCTATCACTGCTGCGCTTATGCCACTGTACACACGCTTGATTCTCTTTCGGAGACATATAAATCCATAGATTTTAAGATTCTTACTAGTCAGGTATATTCTTAGACGTTTAATATGGGGTGTTGAGTCCTCTTCGTTGAGCAAGGAGTAGCTCTTGTCTATTACATATTTGGCTTATGGAACGGTATCTGTGCTAATTTCAATCTCTGGTTTTATGCAGCACCCCAACTCACCTTTCCCCTTAAGCAAGCATAAGTTGGTTTTCTACATTTGAGACCTTGTTCTGTTTTGTAATTCAGTTCCTGTGTAGCCAAGTTTACATTCCGTGTATTAGTGATATCTTATGATGTTTCTTTTTCTGTGTGACTTATCTCACTTAGAATCATCGTACCTGAATCCACTCATTATGCTGCTATGGGCCTGATGACATAGATTTCATTGCTGAGTGATATTGCATTGTACGTAAGTACCACAACTTCTTTATCCATTTTTCGCTTTCTGTGATATTGAACTTGTACCGTAAACGAGGTTCTTGTAAACAGAGCCGTCCCAAACTTTGGGGTGGCTGTGTCTTTTTGATTTTAATTTCCCTAAGCTATAGGACCATAAGTGGAAGTGCCCTAGGCTCTGTTGCTTTGTTTTTTAGATGTTTCAGGAAACACCATACACTTCTCCAGAGTGGCTGTTGGCAATTTACATCCCGCCCATCAGCATAACAAGGCTCCCAATTCTCCATGAGCTGTCCTGCCTTTCTGGATTTTACACTTTTTTCAGATGGCCCTTTTGACTGGGGGGCAGTGAGACTTCATTGTACTGCAGATTTCCTTTGCAAGCTTGCTTGGTTGGCCAAAAAGGGCGTATGCGTTTTTTCCTGAATATATTCAGGAAAAAACGCATACGCCCTTTTTGGCCAAGTGCATCATTGTGGACGTTCTGCCTCTTTTCCTATGCTTTACATGCAATTCCAGTCTACCTCCTGAAATCGGATTCCTGCAATTCTGCCCCGCTTTCGAGTCCTCTTGGCAGCCTTACTTCAATATATTTTTGGACGATAGCTGTCATTTATAACTCTGCAGGTTTGTGAATTACAGTGCCCCTGAGCTCCTTTCTTCAACTCGCTTTCTTGTGAGCTGGCCGCAACACCGCAGGATTGCTTCAGGCCCTAGTGTGGTTCCGGTATGGCACGCTGAGCCTTTGGTTAATTCCTCTTCCTGGTGTGAAATGAGAGTTAAATTTGCCCGTCCAGACACCTCCAGCTAGTCTCTCATTGGTTCTCCCTATTCCTGTTCATTTTCCGCAGAAATTGCAAACTGGGCCAAACAGGAGGTTAAAGGCACTGACTCTCCAAATGGGGAGAGTTTTAGTAAAGCGTCTGGAATGTTGCACCCGAGTACCAGGGGACAAAAACTGAGACACATTGGAACACGTTTCCCGATCACACGGTGGATCATACTCTGGGTTCCACATGCATGTTTTAGCTGAAGGAAGAATCCCTTAAACCTGGAGAGTTGAGACCCATGGAATGGGTACCATGCAATATGACTTCAAAGGGTCTGCATTTGCTCACCGAACCTCACCAATCCTATCACTGCTGCGTTTATGCCGCTGTACACACACTTGATTCTCTTTCGGAGACATATAAATCCATAGGTTTTAAGATTATTACTAGTCAGGTATATTCTTAGACGTTTAATATGGGGTGTTGAGTCCTCTTCGTTGAGCAAGGAGTAGCTCTTGTCTATTACATATTTGGCTTATGGAACGGTATCTGTGCTAATTTCAATCTCTGGTTTTATGCAGCACCCCAACTAACCTTTCCCCTTAAGCAAGCATAAGTTGGTTTTCTACATTTGAGACCTTGTTCTGTTTTGTAATTCAGTTCCTGTGTAGCCAAGTTTACATTCCGTGTATTAGTGATATCTTATGATGTTTCTTTTTCTGTGTGACTTATCTCACTTAGAATCATCGTACCTGAATCCACTCATTATGCTGCTATGGGCCTGATGACATAGATTTCATTGCTGAGTGATATTGCTTTGTACGTACCTACCACAACTTCTTTATCCATTTTTCACTTTCTGTGATATTGAACTCGAACTGTAAACGAGGTTCTTGTAAACAGAGCTGTCCCAAACTTTGGGGTGACTGTGTCTTTTTGATTTTAATTTCCCTAAGCTATAGGACCATAAGTGGAAGTGCCCTAGGCTCTGTTGCTTTGTTTTGTAGATGTTTCAGGAAACACCATACACTTCTCCAGAGTGGCTGTTGGCAATTTACATCCCGCCCATCAGCATAACAAGGTTCCCAGTTCTCCATGGCCTGTCCTGCCTTTCTGGATTTTACACTTTTTTCAGATAGCTCTTTTGACCGGGGGGCAGTGAGACTTCATTGTAGTGCAGATTTCCTTTGCAAGCTTGCTTGGTTGGCCAAAAAGGGCGTATGCGTTTTTTCCTGAATATATTCAGGAAAAAACGCATACGCCCTTTTTGGCCAAGTGCATCATTGTGGACGTTCTGCCTCTTTTCCTATGCTTTACATGCAATTCCAGTCTACCTCCTGAAATCGGTTTCCTGCAATTCTGCCCCGCATTCAAGTCCTCTTGGCAGCCTTACTTCAATATATTTTTGGACGATAGCTGTCATTTTTAACTCTGCAGGTTTGTGTATTACAGTGCCCCTGAGCTGCTTTCTTCAACTCGCTTTCTTGTGAGCTGGCCGCAACACCGCAGGATTGTTTCAGGCCCTAGTGTGGTTCCGGCATGGCACGCTGAGCCTTTGGTTAATTCCTCTTCCTGGTGGGAAATGAGAGTTAAATTTGCCCGTCCAGACACCTCCAGCTAGTCTCTCATTGGTTCTCCCTATTTCTGTTCATTTTCCGCAGAAATTGCAAACTGGGCCAAACAGGAGGTTAAAGGCACTGTCTCTCCAAGTGGGGAGAGTGTTAGTAAAGCGTCTGGAATGTTGCACCCGAGTACCAGGGGACAAAAACTGAGACACATTTGAACACGTTTCCCAATCACACGGTGGATCATACTCTGGGTTCCACATGCATGTTTTAGCTGAAGGAAGAATCCCTTAAACCTGGAGAGTTGAGACCCATGGAATGGCTACCATGCAATATGACTTCAAAGGGTCTGCATTTGCTCATCAAACCTCACCAATCCTATCACTGCTGCGTTTATGCCGCTGTACACATGCTTGATTCTCTTTTGGAGACATATAAATCCATAGGTTTTAAGATTATTACTAGTCAGGTATATTCTTAGGCGATTAATATGGGGTGTAGAGTCCACTTCGTTGAGCAAGGAGTAGCTCTTGTCTATTACATATTTGGCTTATGGAATGGTATCTGTGCTAATTTCAATCTCTGGTTTTATGCAGAAACCCAACTCACCTTTCCCCTTAAGCAAGCATAAGTTGGTTTTCTACATTTGAGACCGTGTTCTGTTTTGTAATTCAGTTTCTGTGTAGCCAAGTTTACATTCCGTGTAGTAGTGATATCTTATGATGTTTCTTTTTCTGTGTGACTTATCTCACTTAGAATCATCGTACCTGAATCCACTCATTATGCTGCTACGGGCCTGATGATATAGATTTCATTGCTGAGTGATATTGCATTGTACGTAAGTACCACAAAATCTTTGTCCATTTTTCACTTTCTGTGATATTGAACTTGTACTGTAAACGAGGTTCTTGTAAACAGAGCCATCCCAAACTTTGGGGTGGCTGTGTCTTTTTGATTTTAATTTCCCTAAGCTATAGGACCATAAGTGGAAGTGCCCTAGGCTCTGTTGCTTTGTTTTTTAGATGTTTCAGGAAACACCATACACTTCTCCAGAGTGGCTGTTGGCAATTTACATCCCGCCCATCAGCATAACAAGGCTCCCAATTCTCCATGGCCTGTCCTGCCTTTCTGGATTTTACACATTTTTCAGATGGCCCTTTTGACCGGGGGGCAGTGAGACTTCATTGTACTGCAGATTTCCTTTGCAAGCTTGCTTGGTTGGCCAAAAAGGGCGTATGCGTTTTTTCCTGAATATATTCAGGAAAAAACGCATACGCCCTTTTTGGCCAAGTGCATCATTGTGGACGTTCTGCCTCTTTTCCTATGCTTTACATGTAATTCCAGTCTACCTCCTGAAATCGGATTCCTGCAATTCTGCCCCGCTTTCGAGTCCTCTTGGCAGCCTTACTTCAATATATTTTTGGACGATAGCTGTCATTTATAACTCTGCAGGTTTGTGAATTACAGTGCCCCTGAGCTCCTTTCTTCAACTCGCTTTCTTGTGAGCTGGCCGCAACACCGCAGGATTGCTTCAGGCCCTAGTGTGGTTCCGGCATGGCACGCTGAGCCTTTGGTTAATTCCTCTTCCTGGTGGGAAATGAGAGTTAAATTTGCCCGTCCAGACACCTCCAGCTAGTCTCTCATTGGTTCTCCCTATTCCTGTTCATTTTCCGCAGAAATTGCAAACTGGGCCAAACAGGAGGTTAAAGGCACTGACTCTCCAAGTGGAGAGAGTTTTAGTAAAGCGTCTGGAATGTTGCACCCGAGTACCAGGGGACAAAAACTGAGACACATTTGAACACGTTTCCCGATCACACGGTGGATCATACTCTGGGTTCCACATGCATGTTTTAGCTGAAGGAAGAATCCCTTAAACCTGGAGAGTTGAGACCCATGGAATGGGTACCATGCAATATGACTTCAAAGGTTCTGCATTGGCTCACCGAACCTCACCAATCCTATCACTGCTGCGCTTATGCCACTGTACACACGCTTGATTCTCTTTCGGAGACATATAAATCCATAGATTTTAAGATTCTTCCTAGTCAGGTATATTCTTAGACGTTTAATATGGGGTGTTGAGTCCTCTTCGTTGAGCAAGGAGTAGCTCTTGTCTATTACATATTTGGCTTATGGAATGGTATCTGTGCTAATTTCAATCTCTGGTTTTATGCAGCACCCCAACTCACCTTTCCCCTTAAGCAAGCATAAGTTGGTTTTCTACATTTGAGACCCTGTTCTGTTTTGTAATTCAGTTCCTGTGTAGCCAAGTTTACATTCCGTGTAGTAGTGATATCTTATGATGTTTCTTTTTCTGTGTGACTTATCTCACTTAGAATCATCGTACCTGAATCCACTCATTATGCTGCTATGGGCCTGATGACATAGATTTCATTGCTGAGTGATAATGCATTGTACGTAAGTACCACAACTTCTTTATCCATTTTTCGCTTTCTGTGATATTGAACTTGTACCGTAAACGAGGTTCTTGTAAACAGACCCGTCCCAAACTTTGGGGTGGCTGTGTCTTTTTGATTTTAATTTCCCTAAGCTACAGGACCATAAGTGGAAGTGCCTTAGGCTCTGTTGCTTTGTTTTTTAGATGTTTCAGGAAACACCATACACTTCTCCAGAGTGGCTGTTGGCAATTTACATCCCACCCATCAGCATAACAAGGCTCCCAGTTCTCCATGGCCTGTCCTGCCTTTCTGGATTTTACACTTTTTTCAGATGGCCCTTTTGACCGGGGGGCAGTGAGACTTCATTGTAGTGCAGATTTCCTTTGCAAGCTTGCTTGGTTGGCCAAAAAGGGCGTATGCGTTTTTTTCTGAATATAATCAGGAAAAAATGCATACGCCCTTTTTGGCCAAGTGCATCATTGTGGACGTTCTGCCTCTTTTCCTATGCTTTACATGCAATTCCAGTCTACCTCCTGAAATCGGTTTCCTGCAATTGTGCCCCGCTTTCAAGTCCTCTTGGCAGCCTTACTTCAATATATTTTTGGACGATAGCTGTCATTTTTAACTCTGCACGTTTGTGAATTACAGTGCCCCTGAGCTCCTTTCTTCAACTCGCTTTCTTGTGAGCTGGCCGCAACACCGCAGGATTGCTTCAGGCCCTAGTGTGGTTCCGGCATGGCATGCTGAGCCTTTGGTTAATTCCTCTTCCTGGTGGGAAATGAGAGTTAAATTTGCCCGTCCAGACACCTCCATCTAGTCTCTCATTGGTTCTCCCTATTCCTGTTCATTTTCCGCAGAAATGGCAAACTGGGCCAAACAGGAGGTTAAAGGCACTGACTCTCCAAGTTGAGAGAGTGTTAGTAAAGCGTCTGGAATGTTGCACCCGAATACCAGGGGACGAAATCTGACACATCTGAACACGTTTCCCGATCACACGGTGGATCATACTCTGGGTTCCACATGCATGTTTTAGCTGAAGGAAGATTCCCTTAAACCTGGAGAGTTGAGACCCATGGAATGGGTACCATGCAATATGACTTCAAAGGGTCTGCATTTGCTCACCGAACCTCACCAATCCTATTACTGCTGCATTTATGCCTCTGTAGACACGCTTGATTCTCTTTCGGAGACATATAAATCCATAGGTTTTAAGATTCTTACTAGTCAGGTATATTCTTAGACGTTTAATATGGGGTGTTGAGTCCACTTCGTTGAGCAAGGAGTAGCTCTTGTCTATTACATATTTGGCTTATGGAACGGTATCTGTGCTAATTTCAATCTCTGGTTTTATGCAGCACCCCAACTCACCTTTCCCCTTAAGCAAGCATAAGTTGGTTTTCTACATTTGAGATCCTGTTCTGTTTTGTAATTCAGTTCCTGTGTAGCCAAGTTTACATTCCATGTATTAGTGATATCTTATGATGTTTCTTTTTCTGTGTGACTTATGTCACTTAGAATCATCGTACCTGAATCCACTCATTATGCTGCTACGGGCCTGATGACATAGATTTCATTCCTGAGTGATATTGCATTGTACGTAAGTACCACAACTTCTTTATCCATTTTTCACTTTCTGCGATATTGAACTTGTACAATAAACGAGATTCTTGTAAACAGAGCCGGCCCAAACTTTGGGGTGCCTGTGTCTTTTTGATTTTAATTTCCCTAAGCTATAGGACCATAAGTGGAAGTGCCCTAGGCTCTGTTGCTTTGTTTTTTAGATGTTTCAGGAAACACCATACACTTCTCCAGAGTGGCTGTTGGCAATTTACATCCCGCCCATCAGCATAACAAGGCTCCCAATTCTCCATGGCCTGTCCTGCCTTTCTGGATTTTACACATTTTTCAGATGGCCCTTTTGACCGGGGGGCAGTGAGACTTCATTGTACTGCAGATTTCCTTTGCAAGCTTGCTTGGTTGGCCAAAAAGGGCGTTTGCGTTTTTTCCTGAATATATTCAGGAAAAAATGCATACGCCCTTTTTGGCCAAGTGCATCATTGTGGACGTTCTGCCTCTTTTCCTATGTTTTACATGTAATTCCAGTCTACCTCCTGAAATCGGATTCCTGCAATTCTGCCCCACTTTCGAGTCCTCTTGGCAGCCTTACTTCAATATATTTTTGGACGATAGCTGTCATTTATAACTCTGCAGGTTTGTGAATTACAGTGCCCCTGAGCTCCTTTCTTCAACTCGCTTTCTTGTGAGCTGGCCGCAACACCGCAGGATTGCTTCAGGCCCTAGTGTGGTTCCGGCATGGCACGCTGAGCCTTTGGTTAATTCCTCTTCCTGGTGGGAAATGAGAGTTAAATTTGCCCGTCCAGACACCTCCAGCTAGTCTCTCATTGGTTCTCCCTATTCCTGTTCATTTTCCGCAGAAATTGCAAACTGGGCCAAACAGGAGGTTAAAGGCACTGACTCTCCAAGTGGAGAGAGTTTTAGTAAAGCGTCTGGAATGTTGCGCCCGAGTACCAGGGGACAAAAACTGAGACACATTTGAACACGTTTCCCGATCACACGGTGGATCATACTCTGGGTTCCACATGCATGTTTTAGCTGAAGGAAGAATCCCTTAAACCTGGAGAGTTGAGACCCATGGAATGGGTACCATGCAATATGACTTCAAAGGTTCTGCATTGACTCACTGAACCTCACCAATCCTATCACTGCTGCGCTTATGCCACTGTACACACGCTTGATTCCCTTTCGGAGACATATAAATCCATAGGTTTTAAGATTCTTCCTAGTCAGGTATATTCTTAGACGTTTAATATGGGGTGTTGAGTCCTCTTCGTTGAGCAAGGAGTAGCTCTTGTCTATTACATATTTGGCTTATGGAACGGTATCTGTGCTAATTTCAATCTCTGGTTTTATGCAGCACCCCAACTCACCTTTCCCCTTAAGCAAGCATAAGTTGGTTTTCTACATTTGAGACCCTGTTCTGTTTTGTAATTCAGTTCCTGTGTAGCCAAGTTTACATTCCGTGTAGTAGTGATATCTTATGATGTTTCTTTTTCTGTGTGACTTATCTCACTTAGAATCATCGTACCTGAATCCACTCATTATGCTGCTACGGGCCTGATGACATAGATTTCATTGCTGAGTGATATTGCATTGTACGTAAGTACCACAACTTCTTTATCCATTTTTCGCTTTCTGTGATATTGAACTTGTACCGTAAACGAGGTTCTTGTAAACAGAGCCATCCCAAACTTTGGGGTGGCTGTGTCTTTTTGATTTTAATTTCCCTAAGCTACAGGACCATAAGTGGCAGTGCCCTAGGCTCTGTTGCTTTGTTTTTTAGATGTTTCAGGAAACACCATACACTTCTCCAGAGTGGCTGTTGGCAATTTACATCCCGCCCATCAGCATAACAAGGCTCCCAGTTCTCCATGGCCTGTCCTGCCTTTCTGGATTTTACACTTTTTTCAGATGGCCCTTTTGACCGGGGGGCAGTGAGACTTCATTGTAGTGCAGATTTCCTTTGCAAGCTTGCTTGGTTGGCCAAAAAGGGCGTATGCGTTTTTTTCTGAATATATTCAGGAAAAAATGCATACGCCCTTTTTGGCCAAGTGCATCATTGTGGACGTTCTGCCTCTTTTCCTATGCTTTACATGCAATTCCAGTCTACCTCCTGAAATCGGTTTCCTGGAATTCTGCCCCGCTTTCAAGTCCTCTTGGCAGCCTTACTTCAATATATTTTTGGACGATAGCTGTCATTTTTAACTCTGCAGGTTTGTGAATTACAGTGCCCCTGAGCTCCTTTCTTCAACTCGCTTTCTTGTGAGCTGGCCGCAACACCGCAGGATTGCTTCAGGCCCTAGTGTGGTTCCGGCATGGCACGCTGAGCCTTTGGTTAATTCCTCTTCCTGGTGGGAAATGAGAGTTAAATTTGCCCGTCCAGACACCTCCAGCTAGTCTCTCATTGGTTCTCCCTATTCCTGTTCATTTTCCGCAGAAATTGCAAACTGGGCCAAACAGGAGGTTAAAGGCACTGACTCTCCAAGTGGAGAGAGTTTTAGTAAAGCGTCTGGAATGTTGCACCCGAGTACCAGGGGACAAAAACTGAGACACATTTGAACACGTTTCCCGATCACACGGTGGATCATACTCTGGGTTCCACATGCATGTTTTAGCTGAAGGAAGAATCCCTTAAACCTGGAGAGTTGAGACCCATGGAATGGGTACCATGCAATATGACCTCAAAGGGTCTGCATTGGCTCACCGAACCTCACCAATCCTATCACTGCTGCGCTTATGCCACTGTACACACGCTTGATTCTCTTTCGGAGACATATAAATCCATAGATTTTAAGATTCTTCCTAGTCAGGTATATTCTTAGACGTTTAATATGGGGTGTTGAGTCCTCTTCGTTGAGCAAGGAGTAGCTCTTGTCTATTACATATTTGGCTTATGGAACGGTATCTGTGCTAATTTCAATCTCTGGTTTTATGCAGCACCCCAACTCACCTTTCCCCTTAAGCAAGCATAAGTTGGTTTTCTACATTTGAGATCCTGTTCTGTTTTGTAATTCAGTTCCTGTGTAGCCAAGTTTACATTCCATGTATTAGTGATATCTTATGATGTTTCTTTTTCTGTGTGACTTATGTCACTTAGAATCATCGTACCTGAATCCACTCATTATGCTGCTACGGGCCTGATGACATAGATTTCATTCCTGAGTGATATTGCATTGTACGTAAGTACCACAACTTCTTTATCCATTTTTCACTTTCTGCGATATTGAACTTGTACAATAAACGAGATTCTTGTAAACAGAGCCGGCCCAAACTTTGGGGTGGCTGTGTCTTTTTGATTTTAATTTCCCTAAGCTATAGGACCATAAGTGGAAGTGCCCTAGGCTCTGTTGCTTTGTTTTTTAGATGTTTCAGGAAACACCATACACTTCTCCAGAGTGGCTGTTGGCAATTTACATCCCGCCCATCAGCATAACAAGGCTCCCAATTCTCCATGGCCTGTCCTGCCTTTCTGGATTTTACACATTTTTCAGATGGCCCTTTTGACCGGGGGGCAGTGAGACTTCATTGTACTGCAGATTTCCTTTGCAAGCTTGCTTGGTTGGCCAAAAAGGGCGTATGCGTTTTTTCCTGAATATATTCAGGAATAAACGCATACGCCCTTTTTGGCCAAGTGCATCATTGTGGACGTTCTGCCTCTTTTCCTATGCTTTACATGTAATTCCAGTCTACCTCCTGAAATCGGATTCCTGCAATTCTGCCCCGCTTTCGAGTCCTCTTGGCAGCCTTACTTCAATATATTTTTGGACGATAGCTGTCATTTATAACTCTGCAGGTTTGTGAATTACAGTGCCCCTGAGCTCCTTTCTTCAACTCGCTTTCTTGTGAGCTGGCCGCAACACCGCAGGATTGCTTCAGGCCCTAGTGTGGTTCCGGCATGGCACGCTGAGCCTTTGGTTAATTCCTCTTCCTGGTGGGAAATGAGAGTTAAATTTGCCCGTCCACACACCTCCAGCTAGTCTCTCATTGGTTCTCCCTATTCCTGTTCATTTTCCGCAGAAATGGCAAACTGGGCCAAACAGGAGGTTAAAGGCACTGACTCTCCAAGTGGAGAGAGTTTTAGTAAAGCGTCTGGAATGTTGCACCCGAGTACCAGGGGACAATAACTGAGACACATTTGAACACGTTTCCCGATCACACGGTGGATCATACTCTGGGTTCCACATGCATGTTTTAGCTGAAGGAAGAATCCCTTAAACCTGGAGAGTTGAGACCCATGGAATGGGTACCATGCAATATGATTTCAAAGTGTCTGCATTTGCTCACCGAACCTCACCAATCCTATCACTGCTGCGTTTATGCCGCTGTACACACTCTTGATTCTCTTTTGGAGACATATAAATCCATAGGTTTTAAGATTCTTACTAGTCAGGTATATTCTTAGACGTTTAATATCGGGTGTTGAGTCCACCTCGTTGAGCAAGGAGTAGCTCTTGTCTATTACATATTTGGCTTATGGAATGGTATCTGTGCTAATTTCAATCTCTGGTTTTATGCAGCACCCCAACTCACCTTTCCCCTTAAGCAAGCATAAGTTGGTTTTCTACATTTGAGACCCTGTTCTGTTTTGTAATTCAGTTCCTGTGTAGCCAAGTTTACATTCCGTGTAGTAGTGATATCTTATGATGTTTCTTTTTCTCTGTGAATTATTTCACTTAGAATCATCGTACCTGAATCCACTCGTTATGCTGCTACGGGCCTGATGACATAGATTTCATTGCTGAGTGATATTGTATTGTACGTAAGTACCACAACTTCTTTATCCATTTTTCGCTTTCTGTGATATTGAACTTGTACCGTAAATGAGGTTCTTGTAAACAGAGCCGTCCCAAACTTTGGGGTGGCTGTGTCTTTTTGATTTTAATTTCCCTAAGCTATAGGACCATAATTGGAAGTGCCCTAGGCTCTGTTGCTTTGTTTTTTAGATGTTTCAGGAAACACCATACACTTCTCCAGAGTGGCTGTTGGGAATTTACATCCCGCCCATCAGCATAACAAGGCTCCCACGTCTCCATGGCCTGTCCTGCCTTTCTGGATTTTACACTTTTTTCAGATGGCCCTTTTGACCGGGGGGCAGTGAGACTTCATTGTAGTGCACATTTCATTTGCAAGCTTGCTTGGTTGGCCAAAAAGGGCGTATGCGTTTTTTCCTGAATATATTCAGGAAAAAACGCATACACCCTTTTTGGCCAAGTGCATCATTGTGGACGTTCTGCCTCTTTTCGTATGCTTTACATGCAATTCCAGTCTACCTCCTGAAATCGGATTCCTGCAATTCTGCCCCCCTTTCGAGTCCTCTTGGCAGCCTTACTTCAATATATTTTTGGACGATAGCTGTCATTTATAACTCTGCAGGTTTGTGAATTACAGTGCCCCTGAGCTCCTTTCTTCAACTCGCTTTCTTGTGAGCTGGCCGCAACACCGCAGGATTGCTTCAGGCCCTAGTGTGGTTCCGGCATGGCACGCTGAGCCTTTGGTTAATTCCCCTTCCTGGTGGGAAATGAGAGTTAAATTTGCCCGTCCAGACACCTCCAGCTAGTCTCTCATTGGTTCTCCCTATTCCTGTTCATTTTCCGCAGAAATTGCAAACTGGGCCAAACAGGAAGTTAAAGGCACTGACTCTCCAAGTGGGGAGAGTGTTAGTAAAGCGTCTGGAATGTTGCACCCGAGTACCAGGGGACGAAAACTGAGACACATTTGAACACGTTTCCCGATCACACGGTGGATCATACTCTGGGTTCCACATGCATGTTTTAGCTGAAGGAAGAATCCCTTAAACCTGGAGAGTTGAGACCCATGGAATGGGTACCATGCAATATGACTTCAAAGGGTCTGCATTTGCTCACCGAACCTCACCAATCCTATCACTGCTGCATTTATGCCGCTGTACACACGCTTGATTCTCTTTCGGAGACATAGAAATCCATAGGTTTTAAGATTTTTACTAGGCAGGTATATTCTTAGGAGTTTAATATGGGGTGTTGTGTCCTCTTCGTTGAGCAAGGAGTAGCTCTTGTCTATTACATATTTGGCTTATGGAACGGTATCTGTGCTAATTTCAACTCTGGTTTTATGCAGCACCCCAACTCACCTTTCTCCTTAAGCAAGCATAAGTTGGTTTTCTACATTTCAGACCCTGTTCTGTTTTGTAATTCAGTTCCTGGGTAGCCAAGATTACATTCCATGTAGTAGTGATAACTTATGATGTTTCTTTTTCTGTGTGACTTATTTCACTTAGAATCATCGTACCTGAATCCACTCATTATGCTGCTACGGGCCTGATGACATAGATTTCATTGCTGAGTGATATTGCCTTGTACGTAAGTACCACAACTTCTTTATCCATTTTTCACTTTCTGCGATATTGAAATTGTACCGTAAACGAGGTTCTTGTAAACAGAGCTGTCCCAAACTTTGGGGCGGCAGTGTCTTTTTGATTTTAATTGCCCTAAGCTGTAGGACCATAAGTGGAAGTGCCCTAGGCTCTGTTGCTTTGTTTTTTAGATGTTTCAGGAAACACCATACTCTTCTCCAGAGTGGCTGTTGGCAATTTACATCCCGCCCTTCAGCATAACAAGGCTCCCAATTCTCCATGGCCTGTCCTGCCTTTCTGGATTTTACACTTTTTTCAGATGGCCCTTTTGACCGGGGTCAGTGAGACTTCATTGTAGTGCAGATTTCCTTTGTAAGCTTGCTTGGTTGGCCAAAAAGGGCGTATGCGTTTTTTCCTGAATATATTCAGGAAAAAACGCATACGCCCTTTTTGGCCAAGTGCATCATTGTGGACGTTCTGCGTCTTTTCCTATGCTTTACATGCAATTCCAGTCTACCTCCTGAAATCGGTTTCCTGCAATTCTGCCCCGCTTTCAAGTCCTCTTGGCAGCCTTACTTCAATATATTTTTGGACGATAGCTGTCATTTATAACTCTGCAGGTTTGTGAATTACAGTGCCTCTGAGCTCCTTTCTTCAACTCGCTTTCTTGTGAGCTGGCCGCAACACTGCAGGATTGCTTCAGGCCCTAGTGTGGTTCCGGCATGGCACGCTGAGCCTTTGGTTAATTCCTCTTCCTGGTGGGAAATGAGAGTTAAATTTGCCCATCCAGACACCTCCAGCTAGTCTCTCATTGGTTCTCCCTATTCCTGTTCATTTTCCGCAGAAATTGCAAACTGGGCCAAACAGGAGGTTAAAGGCACTGACTCTCCAAGTGGGGAGAGTGTTAGTAAAGCGTCTGGAATGTTGCCCCCGAGTACCAGGGGATGAAAACTGAGACACATTTGAACACGTTTCCCGATCACACGGTGGATCATACTCTGGGTTCCACATGCATGTTTTAGCTGAAGGAAGAATCCCTTAAACCTGGAGAGTTGAGACCCATGGAATGGGTACCATGCAATATGACTTCAAAGGGTCTGCATTGGCTCACCGAACCTCACCAATCCTATCACTGCTGCGTTTATGCCGCTGTACACACTCTTGATTCTCTTTTGGAGACATATAAATCCATAGGTTTTAAGATTCTTACTAGTCATGTATATTCTTAGACGTTTAATATCGGGTGTTGAGTCCACTTCGTTGAGCAAGGAGTAGCTCTTGTCTATTACATATTTGGCTTATGGAATGGTATCTGTGCTAATTTCAATCTCTGGTTTTATGCAGCACCCCAACTCACCTTTCCCCTTAAGCAAGCATAAGTTGGTTTTCTACATTTGAGACACTGTTCTGTTTTGTAATTCAGTTCTTGTGTAGCCAAGTTTACATTCCATGTAGTAGTGATATCTTATGATGTTTCTTTTTCTGTGTGACTTATTTCACTTAGAATCATAATACCTGAATCCACTCATTATGCTGCTATGGGCCTGATGACATAGATTTCATTGCTGAGTAATATTGCATTGTACGTAAGTACCACGAATTCTTTATCCATTTTTCGCATTCTGCGATATTGAAATTGTACCGTAAACGAGGTTCTTGTAAACAGAGCCGTCCCAAACTTTGGGGCGGCTGTGTCTTTTTGATTTTAATTGCCCTAAGCTATAGGACCATAAGTGGAAGTGCCCTAGGCTCTGTTGCTTTGTTTTTTAGATGTTTCAGGAAACACCATACACTTCTCCAGAGTGGCTGTTGGGAATTTACATCCCGCCCATCAGCATAACAAGGCTCCCACGTCTCCATGGCCTGTCCTGCCTTTCTGGATTTTACACTTTTTTCAGATGGCCCTTTTGACCGGGGGGCAGTGAGACTTCATTGTAGTGCACATTTCCTTTGCAAGCTTGCTTGGTTGGCCAAAAAGGGTGTATGAGTTTTTTCCTGAATATATTCAGAAAAAAACACATACGCCCTTTTTGGCCAAGTGCATCATTGTGGACGTTCTGCCTCTTTTCCTATGCTTTACGTGCAATTCCGGTCTACCTCCTGAAATCGGTTTCCTGCAATTCTGCCCCGCTTTCAAGTCCTCTTGGCAGCCTTACTTCAATATATTTTTGGATGATAGCTGTCATTTATAACTCTGCAGGTTTGTGAATTACAGTGCCCCTGAGCTCCTTTCTTCAACTCGCTTTCTTGTGAGCTGGCCACAACACCGCAGCCTTGCTTCAGGCCCTAGTGTGGTTCCGGCATGGCACGCTGAGCCTTTGGTTAATTCCTCTTCCTGGTGGGAAATGAGAGTTAAATTTGCCCGTCCAGACACCTCCAGCTAGTCTCTCATTGGTTCTCCCTATTCCTGTTCATTTTCCGCAGAAATTGCAAACTGGGCCAAACAGGAGGTTAAAGGCACTGACTCTCCAAGTGGGAAGAGTGTTAGTAAAGCGTCTGGAATGTTGCACACGAGTACCAGGGGACGAAACCTGAGACACATTTGAACACGTTTCCCGATCACACGGTGGATCATACTCTGGGTTCCACATGCATGTTTTAGCTGAAGGAAGAATCCCTTAAACCTGGAGAGTTGAGACCCATGGAATGGGTACCATGCAATATGACTTCAAAGGTTCTGCATTTGCTCACCGAACCTCACAAATCCTATCACTGCTGCGTTTATGCCGCTGTACACACGCTTGATTCTCTTTCGGAGACATAGAAATCCATAGGTTTTAAGATTTTTACTAGGCAGGTATATTCTAAGGCGTTTAATATGGGGTGTTGTGTCCTCTTCGTTGAGCAAGGAGTAGCTCTTGTCTATTACATATTTGGCTTATGGAACGGTATCTGTGCTAATTTCAATCTCTGGTTTTATGCAGCACCCCAACTCACCTTTATCCTTAAGCAAGCATAAGTTGGTTTTCTACATTTCAGACCCTGTTCTGTTTTGTAATTCAGTTCCTGGGTAGCCAAGATTACATTCCATGTAGTAGTGATAACTTATGATGTTTCTTTTTCTGTGTGACTTATTTCACTTAGAATCATCGTACCTGAATCCACTCATTATGCTGCTACGGGCCTGATGACATAGATTTCATTGCTGAGTGATATTGCCTTGTACGTAAGTACCACAACTTCTTTATCCATTTTTCACTTTCTGTGATATTGAATTTGTACTGTAAATGACGTTCTTGGAAACAGAGCCATCCCAAACTTTGAGGTGGCTGTGTCTTTTTGATTTTAATTTCCCTAAGCTATAGGACCATAAGTGGAAGTGCCCTAGGCTCTGTTGCTTTGTTTTGTAGATGTTTCAGGAAACACCATACACTTCTCCAGAGTGGCTGTTGGCAATTTACATCCCGCCCATCAGCATAACAAGGCTCCCAGGTCTCCATGGCCTGTCCTGCCTTTCTGGATTTTACACATTTTTCAGATGGCCCTTTTGACCAGGGGGCAGTGAGACTTCATTGTAGTGCAGATTTCCTTTGCAAGCATGCTTGGTTGGCCAAAAAGTGCGTATGCGTTTTTTCCTGAATATGTTCAGTAAAAAATGCATACGCCCTTTTTGGCCAAGTGCATCATTGTGGACGTTCTGCCTCTTTTCCTATGCTTTACATGCAATTCCAGTCTACCTCCTGAAATCGGTTTCCTGCAATTCTGCCCCGCTTTCAAGTCCTCTTGGCAGCCTTACTTCAATATATTTTTGGACGATAGCTGTCATTTTTAACTCTGCAGGTTTGTGAATTACAGTGCCCCTGAGCTCCTTTCTTCAACTCGCTTTCTTGTGAGCTGGCCGCAACACCGCAGGATTGCTTCAGGCCCTAGTGTGGTTCCGGCATGGCACGCTGAGCCTTTGGTTAATTCCTCTTCCTGGTGGGAAATGAGAGTTAAATTTGCCCGTCCAGACACCTCCAGCTAGTCTCTCATTGGTTCTCCCTATTCCTGTTCATTTTCCGCAGAAATTGCAAACTGGGCCAAACAGGAGGTTAAAGGCACTGACTCTCCAAGTGGGGAGAGTGTTAGTAAAGCGTCTGGAATGTTGCACCCGAGTACCAGAGGACGAAACCTGAGACACATTTGAACACGTTTCCCGATCACACGGTGGATCATACTCTGGGTTCCACATGCATGTTTTAGCTGAAGGAAGAATCCCTTAAACCTGGAGAGTTGAGACCCATGGAATGGGTACCATGCAATATGACTTCAAAGGGTCTGTATTGGCTCACCGAACCACACCAATCCTATCACTGCTGCGTTTATGCTGCTGTACACACGCTTGATTCTCTTTCGGAGACATAGAAATACATAGGTTTTAAGATTTTTACTAGGCAGGTATATTCTTAGGCGTTTAATATGGGGTGTTGATTCCACTTGGTTGAGCAAGGAGTAGCTCTTGTCTATTACATATTTGGCTTATGGAACGGTATCTGTGCTAATTTCAATCTCTGGTTTTATGCAGCACCCCAACTCACCTTTCTCCTTAAGCAAGCATAAGTTGGTTTTCTACATTTGAGAACCTGTTCTGTTTTGTAATTCAGTTCCTGGGTAGCCAAGATTACATTCCGTGTAGTAGTGATAACTTATGATGTTTCTTATTCTATGTGACTTATTTCACTTAGAATCATCGTACCTGAATCCACTCATTATGCTGCTATGGGCCTGATGACATAGATTTCATTGCTGAGTGATATGGCATTGTACGTAAGTACCACAACTTCTTTATCCATTTTACACTTTCTGTGATATTGAACTTGTACCGTAAACGAGGTTCTTGTAAACAGAGCCGTCCCAAACTTTCGGGTGGCTGTGTATTTTTGATTTTAATTTCCCTAAGCTATAGGACCATAAGTGGAAGTGCCCTAGGCTCTGTTGCTTTGTTTTTTAGATGTTTCAGGAAACACCATACACTTCTCCAGAGTGGCTGTTGGCAATTTACATCCCGCCCATCAGCATAACAAGGCTCCCAGTTCTCCATGGGCTGTCCTGCCTTTCTGGATTTTACACTTTTTTCAGATGGCCCTTTTGACCGGGGGGGCAGTGAGACTTCATTGTAGTGCAGATTTCCTTTGCAAGCTTGCTTGGTTGGCCCAAAAGGGCGTATGCATTTTTTCCTGAGTATATTCAGGAAAAAACGCATACGCCCTTTTTGGCCAAGTGCATCATTGTGGACGTTCTGCCTCTTTTCCTATGCTTTACATGCAATTCCAGTCTACCTCCTGAAATCGGTTTCCTGCAATTCTGCCCCGCTTTCAAGTCCTCTTGGCAGCCATACTTCAATATATTTTTGGACTATAGCTGTCATTTATAACTCTGCAGGTTTGTGAATTACAGTGCCCCTGAGCTCCTTTCTTCAACTCGCTTTCTTGTGAGCTGGCAGCAACACCGCAGCATTGCTTCAGGCCCTAGTGTGGTTCCGGCATGGCACGCTGAGCCTTTGGTTAATTCCTCTTCCTGGTGGGAAATGAGAGTTAAATTTGCCCGTCCAGACACCTCCAGCTAGTCTCTCATTGGTTCTCCCTATTCCTGTTCATTTTCCGCAGAAATTGCAAACTGGGCCAAACAGGAGATTAAAGGCACTGACTCTCCAAGTGGGAAGAGTGTTAGGAAAGCGTCTGGAATGTTGCACACGAGTACCAGGGGACGAAACCTGAGACACATTTGAACACGTTTCCCGATCACACGGTGGATCATACTCTGAGTTCCACATGCATGTTTTAGCTGAAGGAAGAATCCCTTAAACCTGGAGAGTTGAGACCCATGGAATGGGTACCATGCAATATGACTTCAAAGGTTCTGCATTGGCTCACCGAACCTCACCAATCCTATCACTGCTGCGTTTATGCCGCTGTACACACGCTTGATTCTCTTTCGGAGACATAGAAATCCATAGGTTTTAAGATTTTTACTAGGCAGGTATATTCTTAGGCGTTTAATATGGGGTGTTGTGTCCTCTTCGTTGAGCAAGGAGTAGCTCTTGTCTATTACATATTTGGCTTATGGAACGGTATCTGTGCTAATTTCAATCTCTGGTTTTATGCAGCACCCCAACTCACCTTTCTCCTTAAGCAAGCATAAGTTTGTTTTCTACATTTCAGACCCTGTTCTGTTTTGTAATTCAGTTCCTGGGTAGCCAAGATTACATTCCATGTAGTAGTGATAACTTATGATGTTTCTTTTTCTGTGTGACTTATTTCACTTAGAATCATCGTACCTGAATCCACTCATTATGCTGCTACGGGCCTGATGACATAGATTTCATTGCTGAGTGATATTGCCTTGTACGTAAGTACCACAACTTCTTTATCCATTTTTCACTTTCTGTGATATTGAATTTGTACTGTAAATGACGTTCTTAGAAACAGAGCCATCCCAAACTTTGAGGTGGCTGTGTCTTTTTGATTTTAATTTCCCTACGCTATTGGACCATAAGTGGAAGTGCCCTAGGCTCTGTTGCTTTGTTTTGTAGATGTTTCAGGAAACACCATACACTTCTCCAGAGTGGCTGTTGGCAATTTACATCCCGCCCATCAGCATAACAAGGCTCCAAGTTCTCCATGGCCTGTCCTGCCTTTCTGGATTTTACACATTTTTCAGATGGCCCTTTTGACCGGGGGGCAGTGAGACTTCATTGTAGTGCAGATTTCCTTTGCAAGCATGCTTGGTTGGCCAAAAAGTGCGTATGCGTTTTTTCCTGAATATATTCAGTAAAAAATGCATACGCCCTTTTTGGCCAAGTGCATCATTGTGGACGTTCTGCCTCTTTTCCTATGCTTTACATGCAATTCCAGTCTACCTCCTGAAACCGGTTTCCTGCAATTCTGCCCCGCTTTCAAGTCCTCTTGGCAGCCTTACTTCAATATATTTTTGGACGATAGCTGTCATTTATAACTCTGCAGGTTTGTGAATTACAGTGTCCCTGAGCTCCTTTCTTCAACTCGCTTTCTTGTGAGCTGGCCGCAACACCGCAGGATTGCTTCAGGCCCTAGTGTGGTTCCGGCATGGCACGCTGAGCCTTTGGTTAATTCCTCTTCCTGGTGGGAAATGAGAGTTAAATTTGCCCGTCCAGACACCTCCAGCTAGTCTCTCATTGGTTCTCCCTATTCCTGTTCATTTTCCGCAGAAATTGCAAACTGGGCCAAACAGGAGGTTAAAGGCACTGACTCTCCAAGTGGGGAGAGTGTTAGTAAAGCGTCTGGAATGTTGCACCCGAGTACCAGGGGACGAAAAGTGAGACATTTGAACACGTTTCCCGATCACACGGTGGATCATACTCTGGGTTCCACATGCATGTTTTAGCTGAAGGAAGAATCCTTTAAACCTGGAGAGTTGAGACCCATGGAATGGGTACCATGCAATATGACTTCAAAGGGTCTGCATTTGCTCACCGAACCTCACCAATCCTATCACTGCTGTGCTTACGCCGCTGTACACACGCTTGATTCTCTTTCAGAGACATAGAAATCCATAGGTTTTAAGATACTTAGTAGTCAGGTATATTCTTAGGCGTTTAATATGGGGTGTAGAGTCCACTTCGTTGAGCAAGGAGTAGCTCTTGTCTATTACGTATTTGGCTTATGGAACGGTATCTGTGCTAATTTCAATCTGTGGTTTTATGCAGCACCCCAACTCACCTTTCCCCTTAAGCAATCATAAGTTGGTTTTCTACATTTGAGACCCTGTTCTGTTTTGTAATTCAGTTTCTGTGTAGCCAAGTTTACATTCCGTGTAGTAATGATATGTTATGATGTTTCTTTTTCTGAGTGACTTATTTCACTTAGAATCATCGTACCTGAATCCACTCATTATGCTGCTACGGGCCTGATGACATAGATTTCATTGCTGAGTGATATTGCATTGTACGTAAGTACCACAATTTCTTTATCCATTTTTCACTTTCTGTGATATTGAATTTCTACAGTAAACGAGGTTCTTGTAAACAGAGCCGTCCCAAACTTTGGGGTGGCTGTGTCTTTTTGATTTTAGTTTCCCTAAGCTATAGGACCATAAGTGGAAGTGCCCTAGGCTCTGTTGTTTTCTTTTTTAGATGTTTCAGGAAACACCATACACTTCTCCAGAGTGGCTGTTGGCAATTTACATCCCGCCCATCAGCATAACAATGCTCCCACGTCTCCATGGCCTGTCCTGCCTTTCTGGATTTAACATTTTTTCACATGGCACTTTTAACCGGGGGGCAGTGAGACTTCATTGTAGTGCAGATTTCCTTTGCAAGCTTGCTTGGTTGGCCAAAAAGGGCGTATGCGTTTTTTCCTGAATATATTCAGGAAAAAACGCATACGCCCTTTTTGGCCAAGTGCATCATTGTGGACTTTCTGCCTCTTTTCCTATGCTTTACATGCAATTCCAGTCTACCTCCTGAAATCAGTTTCCTGCAATTCTGCCCCGCTTTCAAGTCCTCTTGGCAGCCTTACTTCAATATATTTTTGGACGATAGCTGTCATTTATAACTCTGCAGGTTTGTGTATTACAGTGCCCCCGAGCTCCTTTCTTCAACTTGCTTTCTTGTGAGCTGGCCGCAACACCGCAGCATTGCTTCAGGCCCTAGTGTGGTTCCGGCATGGCACGCTGAGCCTTTGGTTAATTCCTCTTCCTGGTGGGAAATGAGAGTTAAATTTGCCCGTCCACACACCTCCAGCTAGTCTCTCATTGGTTCTCCCTATTCCTGTTCATCTTCCGCAGAAGTTGCAAACTGGGCCAAACAGGAGGTTAAAGGCACTGACTCTCCAAGTGGGGAGAGTTTTAGTAAAGTGACTGGAATGTTTCACCCGAGTACCAGGGGACGAAGACTGAGACACATTTGAACACGTTTCCCGATCACACGGTGGATCATACTCTGGGTTCCACATGCATGTTTTAGCTGAAGGAAGAATCCCTTAAACCTGGAGAGTTGAGACCCATGGAATGGGTACCATGCAATATGACTTCAAAGGTTCTGCATTTTCTCACCGAACCTCACCAATCCTATCACTGCTGCGTTTATGCCGCTGTACACACGCTTGATTCTCTTTCGGAGACATAGAAATCCATAGGTTTTAAGATACTTACTAGTTAGCTATATTCTTAGGCGGTTAATATGTGGTGTAGAGTCCACTTCGTTGATCAAGGAGTAACTCTTGTCTATTACATATTTGGCTTATGGAACGGTATCTGTGCTAATTTCAATCTCTGGTTTTATGCAGCACGCCAACTCACCTTTCCCCTTAAGCAAGCATAAGTTGGTTTTCTATATTTGAGACCCTGTTCTGTTTTGTAATTCAGTTCCTGTGTAGCCAAGTTTACATTCCGTGTAGTAGTGATATCTTATGATGTTTCTTTTTCTGTGTGACTTATTTCACTTAGAATCATCGTACCTGAATGCACTCATTATGCTGCTACGGGCCTGATGACATAGATTTCATTGCTGAGTGATATTGTATTGTACGTAAGTACCATAACTTCTTTATCCATTTTTCGCTTTCTGTGATATTGAACTTGTACCGTAAACGAGGTTCTTGTAAACACAGCTGTCCCAAACTTTGGGGTGGCTGTGTCTTTTTTATTTTAATTTTCCTAAGCTATAGGACCATAAGTGGAATTGCCCTAGGCTCTGTTGCTTTGTTTTTTAGATGTTTCAGGAAACACCATACACTTCTCCAGAGTGGCTGTTGGCAATTTACATCCCGCCCATCAGCATAACAAGGCTCCCAGTTCTCCATGGCCTGTCCTGCCTTTCTGGATTTTACACTTTTTTCAGATGGCCCTTTTGTCCGGGGGGCAGTGAGACTTCATTGTAGTGCAGATTTCCTTTGCAAGCTTGCTTGGTTGGCCAAAAAGGGCGTATGCGTTTTTTCCTGAATATACTCAGGAAAAAACGCATACGCCCTTTTTGGCCAAGTGCATCATTGTGGACGTTCTGCCTCTTTTCCTATGCTTTACATGCAATTCCAGTCTACCTCCTGAAATCGGTTTCCTGCAATTCTGCCCCACTTTCAAGTCCTCTTGGCAGCCTTACTTCAATATATTTTTGGACGATAGCTGTTATTTATAACTCTGCAGGTTTGTGAATTACAGTGCCCCTGAGCTCCTTTCTTCAACTCGCTTTCTTGTGAGCTGGCCGCAACACCGCATCATTGCTTGAGGCCCTAGTGTGGTTCCGGCATGGCACGCTAAGCCTTTGGTTAATTCCTCTTCCTGGTGGGAAATGAGAGTTAAATTTGCCCGTCCAGACACCTCCAGCTAGTCTCTCATTGGTTCTCCTTATTACTGTTCATTTTCCGCAGAAATTGCAAACTGGGCCAAACAGGAGGTTAAAGGCACTGACTCTCCAAGTGGGATAGTGTTAGTAAAGCGTCTGGAATGTTGCACCCGAGTACCAGGGGACGAAACCTGAGACACATTTGAACACGTTTCCCGATCACACAGTGGATCATACTCTGGGTTCCACATGCATGTTTTAGCTGAAGGAAGAATCCCTTAAACCTGGAGAGTTGAGACCCATGGAATGGGTACCATGCAATATGACTTCAAAGGGTCTGCATTTGCTCACCGAACCTCACCAATCCTATCACTGCTGCATTTATGCTGCTGTACACACGCTTGATTCTCTTTCGGAGACATAGAAATCCATAGGTTTTAAGATTTTTACTAGGCAGGTATATACTTAGGCGTTTAATATGGGGTGTTGATTCCACTTGGTTGAGCAAGGAGTAGCTCTTGTCTATTACATATTTGGCTTATGGAACGGTATCTGTGCTAATTTCAATCTCTGGTTTTATGCAGCACCCCAACTCACCTTTCTCCTTAAGCAAGCATAAGTTGGTTTTCTACATTTGACACCCTGTTTTGTTTTGTAATTCAGTTCCTGGGTAGCCAAGATTACATTCCATGTAGTAGTGATAACTTATGATGTTTCTTTTTCTGTGTGACTTATTTCACTTAGAATCATCGTACCTGAATCCACTCATTATGCTGCTACGGGCCTGATGACATAGATTTCACTGCTGAGTGATATTGCCTTGTACGTAAGTACCACAACTTCTTTATCTTTTTTTCACATTCTGTGATATTGAATTTGTACTGTAAATGAGGTTCTTGTAAACAGAGCCGTCCCAAACTTTGGGGTGGCTGTGTCTTGTTGATTTTAATTTCCCTAAGCTATAGGACCATAAGTGGAAGTGCCCTAGGCTCCGTTGCTTTGTTTTTTAGATGTTTCAGGAAACACCATACACTTCTCCAGAGTGGCTGTTGGCAATTTACATCCCGCCCATCAGCATAACAAGGCTCCCAGTTCTCCATGGCCTGTCCTGCCTTTCTGGATTTTACACTTTTTTCAGATGGCCCTTTTGACCGGGGGGCAGTGAGACTTCATTGTACTGCAGATTTCCTTTGCAAGCTTGCTTGGTTGGCCAAAAAGGGCGTATGCGTTTTTTCCTGAATATACTCAGGAAAAAACGCATACGCCCTTTTTGGCCAAGTGCATCATTGTGGACGTTCTGCCTCTTTTCCTATGCTTTACATGCAATTCCAGTCTACCTCCTGAAACTGGTTTCCTGCAATTCTGCCCCACTTTCAAGTCCTCTTGGCAGCCTTACTTCAATATATTTTTGGACGATAATTGTCATTTATAACTCTGCAGGTTTGTGAATTACAGTGCCCCTGAGCTCCTTTCTTCAACTCGCTTTCTTATGAGCTGGCCGCAACACCGCAGGATTGCTTCAGGCCCTAGTGTGGTTCCGGCATGGCACGCTGAGCCTTTGGTTAATTCCTCTTCCTGGTGGGAAATGAGAGTTAAATTTGCCCATCCAGACACCTCCAGCTAGTCTCTCATTGGTTCTCCCTATTCCTGTTCATTTTCCGCAGAAATTGCAAACTGGGCCAAACAGGAAGTTAAAGGCACTGACTCTCCAAGTGGGGAGAGTGTTAGTAAAGCGTCTGGAATGTTGCACCCGAGTACCAGGGGACGAAACCTGACCCATTTGGACACGTTTCCCGATCACACGGTGGATCATACTCTGGGTTCCACATGCATGTTTTAGCTGAAGGAAGAATCCCTTAAACCTGGAGAGTTGAGACCCATGGAATGGGTACCATGCAATATGACTTCTAAGGGTCTGTGTTTGTTCACCGAGCCTCACCAATCCTATCACTGCTGCGTTTATGCCGCTGTACACACGCTTGATTCTCTTTCGGAGACATAGAAATCCATAGGTTTTAAGATTCTTACTAGTCAGTTATATTCTTAGGCGTTTAATATGGGGTGTAGAGTCCACTTCGTTGAGCAAGGAGTAGCTCTTGTCTATTACATATTTGGCTTATGGAATGGTATCTGTGCTAATTTCAATCTCTGGTTTTATGCAGCACCCCAACTCACCTTTCCCCTTAAGCAAGCATAAGTTGGTTTTCTACATTTGAGACCCTGTTCTGTTTTGTAATTCAGTTCCTGGGTAGCCAAGTTTACATTCCGTGTAGTAGTGATATCTTATGATGTTTCTTTTTCTGTGTGACTTATTTCACTTAGAATCATCGTACCTGAATCCACTCATTATGCTGCTATGGGCCTGATGACATAGATTTCATTGCTGAGTAATTTTGCATTGTACGTAAGTACCACAACTTCTTTATCCATTTTTCACTTTCTGTGATATTGAACTTGTACCGTAAACGAGGTTCTTGTAAACAGAGCTGTCACAAACTTTGGGGTGGCTGTGTCTTTTTGATTTTAATTTCCCTAAGCTATAGGACCATAAGTGGAAGTGCCCTAGGCTCTGTTGCTTTGTTTTTTAGATGTTTCAGGAAACACCATACACTTCTCCAGAGTGGCTGTTGGCAATTTACATCCCGCCCATCAGCATAACAAGGCTCCTAGTTCTCCATGGCCTTTCCTGCCTTTCTGGATTTTACACTTTTTTCAGATGGCCCTTTTGACCGGGGGTCAGTGAGACTTCATTGTAGTGCAGATTTCGTTTGCAAGCTTGCTTGGTTGGCCAAAAGGGGCGTATGCTTTTTTTCCTGAGGAAAAAACGCCTATGCCCTTTTTGGCCAAGTGCATCATTGTGGACGTTCTGCCTCTTTTCCTATGCTTTACATGCAATTCCAGTCTACCTCCTGAAATCGGTTTCCTGCAATTCTGCCCCGCTTTCAAGTCCTCTTGGCAGCCTTACTTCAATATATTTTTGGACGATAGCTGTCATTTATAACTCTGCAGGTTTGTGAATTACAGTGCCCTTGAGCTCCTTTCTTCAACTCGCTTTCTTGTGAGCTGGCCACAACACCGCAGCTTTGCTTCAGGCCCTAGTGTGGTTCCGGCATGACACGCTGAGCCTTTGGTTAATTCCTCTTCCTGGTGGGAAATGAGAGGAAAATTTGCCCGTCCAGACACCTCCATCTAGTCTCTCATTGGTTCTCCCTATTCCTGTTCATTTTCCAAAGAAATTTCAAACTGGGCCAAAGAGGAGCTTAAAGGCACTGACTCTCCAAGTGGGGAGAGTGTTAGTAAAGCGTCTGGAATGTTGCACCCGAGTACCAGGGGACAAAAACTGAGACACCTTTGAACACATTTCCCGATCACACGGTGGATCATACTCTGGGTTCCACATGCATGTTTTAGCTGAAGGAAGAATCCCTTAAACCTGGAGAGTTGAGACCCATGGAATGGGCCATGCAATATGATTTCAAAGTGTCTGCATTTGCTCACCGAACCTCACCAATCCTATCACTGCTGCGTTTATGCCGCTGTACACATGCTTGATTCTCTTTCGGAGACATATAAATCAATAGGTTTTAAGATACTTACTAGTCAGCTATATTCTTAGGCGTTTAATATGGGGTGTAGAGTCCACTTCGTTGAGCAAGGAGTAGCTCTTGTCTATTACATATTTGGCTTATGGAACGGTATCTGTGCTAATTTCAATCTCTGGTTTTATGCAGCACCCCAACTCACCTTTCCCCTTAAGCAAGCAGAAGTTGGTTTTCTACATTTGAGACCCTGTTCTGTTTTGTAATTCAGTTCTTGTATAGCCAAGTTTACATTCCGTGTAGTAGTGATATCTTATGATGTTTCTTTTTCTGTGTGACTTATTTCACTTAGAATCATCGTACCTGAATCCACTCATTATGCTGCTACGGGCCTGATGACATAGATTTCATTGCTGAGTGATATTGCATTGTACGTAAGTACCACAACTTCTTTATCCATTTTTCACCTTCTGTGATATTGAACTTGTACCGTAAACGAGGTTCTTGTAAACAGAGCCGTCCCAAACTTTGGGGTGGCTGTGTCTTTTTGATTTTAATTTCCCTAAGCTATAGGACCATAAGTGGAAGTGCCCTAGGCTCTGTTGCTTTGGTTTTTAGATGTTTCAGGAAACACCATACACTTCTCCAGAGTGGCTGTTGGCAATTTACATCCCGCCCATCAGCATAACAAGGCTCCCAGTTCTCCATGGCCTGTCCTGCCTTTCTGGATTTTACACTTTTTTCAGATGGCCCTTTTGACCGGGGGGCAGTGAGACCTCATTGTACTGCAGATTTCCTTTGCAAGCTTGCTTGGTTGGCCAAAAAGGGCGTATGCGTTTTTTCCTGAATATACTCAGGAAAAAACGCATACGCCCTTTTTGGCCAAGTGCATCATTGTGGACGTTCTGCCTCTTTTCCTATGCTTTACATGCAATTCCAGTCTACCTCCTGAAACTGGTTTCCTGCAATTCTGCCCCACTTTCAAGTCCTCTTGGCAGCCTTACTTCAATATATTTTTGGACGATAATTGTCATTTATAACTCTGCAGGTTTGTGAATTACAGTGCCCCTGAGCTCCTTTCTTCAACTCGCTTTCTTATGAGCTGGCCGCAACACCGCAGGATTGCTTCAGGCCCTAGTGTGGTTCCGGCATGGCACGCTGAGCCTTTGGTTAATTCCTCTTCCTGGTGGGAAATGAGAGTTAAATTTGCCCATCCAGACACCTCCAGCTAGTCTCTCATTGGTTCTCCCTATTCCTGTTCATTTTCCGCAGAAATTGCAAACTGGGCCAAACAGGAAGTTAAAGGCACTGACTCTCCAAGTGGGGAGAGTGTTAGTAAAGCGTCTGGAATGTTGCACCCGAGTACCAGGGGACGAAACCTGACCCATTTGGACACGTTTCCCGATCACACGGTGGATCATACTCTGGGTTCCACATGCATGTTTTAGCTGAAGGAAGAATCCCTTAAACCTGGAGAGTTGAGACCCATGGAATGGGTACCATGCAATATGACTTCTAAGGGTCTGTGTTTGTTCACCGAACCTCACCAATCCTATCACTGCTGCGTTTATGCTGCTGTACACACGCTTGATTCTCTTTCGGAGACATAGAAATCCATAGGTTTTAAGATTCTTACTAGTCAGGTATATTCTTAGGCGTTTAATATGGGGTGTAGAGTCCACTTCGTTGAGCAAGGAGTAGCTCTTGTCTATTACATATTTGGCTTATGGAAAGGTATCTGTGCTAATTTCAATCTCTGGTTTTATGCAGCACCCCAACTCACCTTTCCCCTTAAGCAAGCATAAGTTGGTTTTCTACATTTGAGACCCTGTTCTGTTTTGTAATTCAGTTCCTGTGTAGCCAAGTTTACATTCCGTGTAGTAGTGATATCTTATGATGTTTCTTTTTCTGTGTGACTTATTTCACTTAGAATCATCGTACCTGAATCCACTCATTTTGCTGTTATGGGCCTGATGACATAGATTTCATTGCTGAGTAATTTTGCATTGTACGTAAGTACCACAACTTCTTTATCCATTTTTCACTTTCTGTGATATTGAACTTGTACCGGAAACGAGGTTCTTGTAAACAGAGCTGTCCCAAACTTTGGGGTGGCTGTGTCTTTTTGATTTTAATTTCCCTAAGCTATAGGACCATAAGTGGAAGTGCCCTAGGCTCTGTTGCTTTGTTTTTTAGATGTTTCAGGAAACACCATACACTTCTCCAGAGTGGCTGTTGGCAATTTACATCCCGCCCATCAGCATAACAAGGCTCCTAGTTCTCCATGGCCTTTCCTGCCTTTCTGGATTTTACACTTTTTTCAGATGGCCCTTTTGACCGGGGGGCAGTGAGACTTCATTGTAGTGCAGATTTCCTTTGCAAGCTTGCTTGGTTGGCCAAAAAGGGCGTATGCGTTTTTTCCTGAATATATTCAGGAAAAAACGTATACGCCCTTTTTGGCCAAGTGCATCATTGTGGACGTTCTGCCTCTTTTCCTATGCTTTACATGCAATTCCAGTCTACCTCCTGAAATCGGTTTCCTGCAATTCTGCCCCGCTTTCAAGTCCTCTTGGCAGCCTTACTTCAATATATTTTTGGACGATAGCTGTCATTTATAACTCTGCAGGTTTGTGAATTACAGTGCCCTTGAGCTCCTTTCTTCAACTCGCTTTCTTGTGAGCTGGCCACAACACCGCAGCTTTGCTTCAGGCCCTAGTGTGGTTCCGGCATGACACGCTGAGCCTTTGGTTATTTCCTCTTCCTGGTGGGAAATGAGAGGAAAATTTGCCCGTCCAGACACCTCCATCTAGTCTCTCATTGGTTCTCCCTATTCCTGTTCATTTTCCAAAGAAATTTCAAAGTGGGCCAAAGAGGAGCTTAAAGGCACTGACTCTCCAAGTGGGGAGAGTGTTAGTAAAGCGTCTGGAATGTTGCACCCGAGTACCAGGGGACAAAAACTGAGACACATTTGAACACATTTCCCGATCACACGGTGGATCATACTCTGGGTTCCACATGCATGTTTTAGCTGAAGGAAGAATCCCTTAAACCTGGAGAGTTGAGACCCATGGAATGGGCCATGCAATATGATTTCAAAGTGTCTGCATTTGCTCACCGAACCTCACCAATCCTATCACTGCTGCGCTTATGCCACTGTACACACGCTTGATTCTCTTTCGGAGACATATAAATCCATAGGTTTTAAGATACTTACTAGTCAGCTATATTCTTAGGCTTTTAATATGGGGTGTAGAGTCCACTTCGTTGAGCAAGGAGTAGCTCTTGTCTATTACATATTTGGCTTATGGAACGGTATCTGTGCTAATTTCAATCTCTGGTTTTATTCAGCACCCCAACTCACCTTTCCCCTTAAGCAAGCATAAGTTGGTTTTCTACATTTGAGACCCTGTTCTGTTTTGTAATTCAGTTCTTGTATAGCCAAGTTCACATTCCGTGTAGTAGTGATATCTTATGATGTTTCTTTTTCTGTGTGACTTATTTCAATTAGAATCATCGTACCTGAATCCACTCATTATGCTGCTATGGGCCTGATGACATACATTTCATTGCTGAGTGATATTGCATTGTACGTAAGTACCACAACTTCTTTATCCATTTTTCACCTTCTGTGATATTGAACTTGTACCGTAAATAAGGTTCTTGTAAACAGAGCCGTCCCAAACTTTGCGGTGGCTGTGTCTTGTTGATTTTAATTTCCCTAAGCTATAGGACCATAAGTGGAAGTGCCCTAGGCTCCGTTGCTTTGTTTTTTAGATGTTTCAGGAAACACCATACACTTCTCCAGAGTGGCTGTTGGCAATTTACATCCCGCCCATCAGCATAACAAGGCTCCCAGTTCTCCATGGCCTGTCCTGCCTTTCTGGATTTTACACTTTTTTCAGATGGCCCTTTTGACCGAGGGGCAGTGAGACTTCATTGTAGTGCAGATTTCCTTTGCAAGCTTGCTTGGTTGGCCAAAAAGGGCGTATGAGTTTTTTCCTGAATATATTCAGGAAAAAACGCATACGCCCTTTTTGGCCAAGTGCATCATTGTGGACGTTCTGCCTCTTTTCCTATGCTTTACATGCAATTCCAGTCTACCTCCTGAAATCGGTTTCCTGCAATTCTGCCCCACTTTCAATTCCTCTTGGCAGCCTTACTTCAATATATTTTTGGACGATAGCTGTTATTTATAACTCTGCAGGTTTGTGAATTACAGTGCCCCTGAGCTCCTTCCTTCAACTCGCTTTCTTGTGAGCTGGCCGCAACACCGCAGGATTGCTTCAGGCCCTAGTGTGGTTCCGGCATGGCACGCTGAGCCTTTGGTTAATTCCTCTTCCTGGTGGGAAATGAGAGTTAAATTTGCCCGTCCAGACACCTCCAGCTAGTCTCTCATTGGTTCTCCCTATTACTGTTCATTTTCCGCAGAAATTGCAAACTGGGCCAAACAGGAGGTTAAAGGCACTGACTCTCCAAGTGGGGAGAGTGTTAGTAAAGCGTCTGGAATGTTGCACCCGAGTACCAGGGGACGAAACCTGAGACACATTTGAACACGTTTCCCGATCACACGGTGGATCATACTCTGGGTTCCACATGCATGTTTTAGCTGAAGGAAGAATCCCTTAAACCTGGAGAGTTGAGACCCATGGAATTGGTACCATGCAATATGACTTCAAAGGGTCTGCGTTTGCTCACCGAACCTCACCAATCCTATCACTGCTGCATTTATGCCGCTGTACACATGCTTGATTCTCTTTCGGAGACATAGAAATACATAGGTTTTAAGATTTTTACTAGGCAGGTATATTCTTAGGCGTTTAATATGGGGTGTTGATTCCACTTGGTTGAGCAAGGAGTAGCTCTTGTCTATTACATATTTGGCTTATGGAACGGTATCTGTTCTAATTTCAATCTCTGGTTTTATGCAGCACCCCAACTCACCTTTCTCCTTAAGCAAGCATAAGTTGGTTTTCTACATTTGAGACCCTGTTCTGTTTTGTAATTCAGTTCCTGGGTAGCCAAGATTACATTCCATGTAGTAGTGATAACTTATGATGTTTCTTTTTCTGTGTGACTTATTTCACTTAGAATCATCGTACCTGAATCCACTCATTATGCTGCTACGGGCCTGATGACATAGATTTCATTGCTGAGTGATATTGCCTTGTACGTAAGTACCACAACTTCTTTATGTTTTTTTCACATTCTGTGATATTGAATTTGTACTGTAAATGAGTTTCTTGTAAACAGAGCCGTCCCAAACTTTGGGGTGGCTGTGTCTTGTTGATTTTAATTTCCCTAAGCTATAGGACCATAAGTGGAAGTGCCCTAGGCTCCGTTGCTTTGTTTTTTAGATGTTTCAGGAAACACCATACACTTCTCCAGAGTGGCTGTTGGCAATTTACATCCCGCCCTTCAGCATAACAAGGCTCCCAGTTCTCCATGGCCTGTCCTGCCTTTCTGGATTTTACACTTTTTTCAGATGGCCCTTTTGACCGGGGGGCAGTGAGACTTCATTGTAGTGCAGATTTCCTTTGCAAGCTTGCTTGTTTGGCCAAAAAGGGCGTATGCGTTTTCTCCTGTATATACTCAGGAAAAAACGCATACGCCCTTTTTGGCCAAGTGCATCATTGTGGACGTTCTGCCTCTTTTCCTATGCTTTACATGCAATTCCAGTCTACCTGCTGAAATCGGTTTCCTGCAATTCTGCCCCGCTTTCAAGTCCTCTTGGCAGCCTTACTTCAATATATTTTTGGACGATAGCTGTCATTTATAACTCTGCAGGTTTGTGAATTACAGTGCCCCTGAGCTCCTTTCTTCAACTCGCTTTCTTGTGAGCTGGCCGCAACACCGCAGCATTGCTTCAGGCCCTAGTGTGGTTCCGGAATGGCACGCTGTGCCTTTGGTTAATTCCACTTCCTAGTGGGAAATGAGAGTTAAATTTGCCCGTCCAGACACCTCCAGCTAGTCTCTCATTGGTTCTCCCTATTCCTGTTCATTTTCCGCAGAAATTGCAAACTGGGCCAAACAGGAGGTTAAAGGCACTGACTCTCCAAGTGGGGAGAGTGTTAGTAAAGCGTCTGGAATGTTGCACCCGAGTACCAGGGGAAGAAAACTGACACATTTGAACACGTTTCCCGATCACACGGTGGATCATACTCTGGGTTCCACATTCATGTTTTAGCTGAAGGAAGAATCCCTTAAACCTGGAGAGTTGAGACCCATGGAATGGGTACCATGCAGTATGATTTCAAAGGGTCTGCATTTGTTCACCGAACCTCACCAATCCTATCACTGCTGTGTTTATGCCGCTGTACACATGCTTGATTCTCATTCGGAGACATATAAATCCATAGGTTTTAAGATTCTTACCTGTCAGGTATATTCTTAGGCATTTAATATGGGGCGTTGAGTCCACTTCGTTGAGCTAGGAGTAGCTCATGTCTATTACATATTTGGCTTATGGAACGGTATCTGTGCTAATTTCAATCTCTGGTTTTATGCAGCACCCCAACTCACCTTTCCCCTTAAGCAAGCATAAGTTGGTTTTCTACATTTGAGACCCTGTTCTGTTTTGTAATTCAGTTCCTGTGTAGCCAAGTTTACATTCCGTGTATTAGTGATATCTTATGATGTTTCTTTTTCTGTGTGACTTATCTCACTTAGAATCATCGTACCTGAATCCACTCATTATGCTGCTATGGGCCTGATGACATAGGTTTCATTGCTGAGTGATATTGCATTGTACGTAAGTACCACAACTTCTTTATCCATTTTTCACTTTCTGTGATATTGAATTTGTACCGTAAACGAGGTTCTTGTAAACAGAGCCATCCCAAATTTTGGGGTGGCTGTGTCTTTTTGATTTTAATTTCCCTAAGCTATAGGACCATAAGTGGAAGCGCCCTATGCTCTGTTGCTTTGTTTTTTATATGTTTCAGGAAACACCATACACTTCTCCAGAGTGGCTGTTGACAATTTACATCCCGCCCATCAGCATAACAAGGCTCCCAGTTCTCCATGGCCTGTCCTGCCTTTCTGGATTTTACACTTTTTTCAGATGGCCCTTTTGACCGGGGGGCAGTGAGACTTCATTGTAGTGCAGATTTCGTTTGCAAGCTTGCTTGGTTGGCCAAAAAGGGCGTATGCGTTTTTTCCTGAATATATTCAGGAAAAAACGCATACGCCCTTTTTGGCCAAGTGCATCATTGTGGACGTTCTGCCTCTTTTCCTATGCTTTACATGCAATTCCAGTCTACCTCCTGAAATCGGTTTCCTGCAATTCTGCCCCACTTTCAAGTCCTCTTGGCAGCCTTACTTCAATATATTTTTGGACGATAATTGTCATTTATAACTCTGCAGGTTTGTGAATTACAGTGCCCCTGAGCTCCTTTCTTCAACTCGCTTTCTTGTGAGCTGGCCGCAACACCGCAGGATTGCTTCAGGCCCTAGTGTGGTTCCGGCATGGCACGCTGAGCCTTTGGTTAATTCCTCTTCCTGGTGGGAAATGAGAGTTAAATTTGCCCGTCCAGACACCTCCAGCTAGTCTCTCATTGGTTCTCCCTATTCCTGTTCATTTTCCGCAGAAATTGCAAACTGGGCCAAACAGGAGGTTAAAGGCACTGACTCTCCAAGTGGGGAGAGTGTTAATAAAGCGTGTGGAATGTTGCACCCGAGTACCAGGGGACGAAACCTGACCCATTTGGACACGTTTCCCGATCACACGGTGGATCATACTATGGGTTCCACATGCATGTTTTAGCTGAAGGAAGAATCCCTTAAACCTGGAGAGTTGAGACCCATGGAATGGGTACCATGCAATATGACTTCAAAGGGTCTGTGTTTGTTCACCGAGCCTCACCAATCCTATCACTGCTGCGTTTATGCCGCTGTACACACGCTTGATTCTCTTTCGGAGACATAGAAATCCATAGGTTTTAAGATTCTTACTAGTCAGTTATATTCTTAGGCGTTTAATATGGGGTGTAGAGTCCACTTCGTTGAGCAAGGAGTAGCTCTTGTCTATTACATATTTGGCTTATGGAATGGTATCTGTGCTAATTTCAATCTCTGGTTTTATGCAGCACCCCAACTCACCTTTCCCCTTAAGCAAGCATAAGTTGGTTTTCTACATTTGAGACCCTGTTCTGTTTTGTAATTCAGTTCCTGGGTAGCCAAGTTTACATTCCGTGTAGTAGTGATATCTTATGATGTTTCTTTTTCTGAGTGACTTATTTCACTTAGAATCATCGTACCTGAATCCACTCATTATGCTGCTATGGGCCTGATGACATAGATTTCATTGCTGAGTAATTTTGCATTGTACGTAAGTACCACAACTTCTTTATCCATTTTTCACTTTCTGTGATATTGAACTTGTACCGTAAACGAGGTTCTTGTAAACAGAGCTGTCCCAAACTTTGGGGTGGCTGTGTCTTTTTGATTTTAATTTCCCTAAGCTATAGGACCATAAGTGGAAGTGCCCTAGGCTCTGTTGCTTTGTTTTTTAGATGTTTCAGGAAACACCATACACTTCTCCAGAGTGGCTGTTGGCAATTTACATCCCGCCCATCAGCATAACAAGGCTCCTAGTTCTCCATGGCCTTTCCTGCCTTTCTGGATTTTACACTTTTTTCAGATGGCCCTTTTGACCAGGGGTCAGTGAGACTTCATTGTAGTGCAGATTTCGTTTGCAAGCTTGCTTGGTTGGCCAAAAGGGGCGTATGCTTTTTTTCCTGAGGAAAAAACGCCTATGCCCTTTTTGGCCAAGTGCATCATTGTGGACGTTCTGCCTCTTTTCCTATGCTTTACATGCAATTCCAGTCTACCTCCTGAAATCGGTTTCCTGCAATTCTGCCCCGCTTTCAAGTCCTCTTGGCAGCCTTACTTCAATATATTTTTGGACGATAGCTGTCATTTATAACTCTGCAGGTTTGTGAATTACAGTGCCCTTGAGCTCCTTTCTTCAACTCGCTTTCTTGTGAGCTGGCCACAACACCGCAGCTTTGCTTCAGGCCCTAGTGTGGTTCCGGCATGACACGCTGAGCCTTTGGTTAATTCCTCTTCCTGGTGGGAAATGAGAGGAAAATTTGCCCGTCCAGACACCTCCATCTAGTCTCTCATTGGTTCTCCCTATTCCTGTTCATTTTCCAAAGAAATTTCAAACTGGGCCAAAGAGGAGCTTAAAGGCACTGACTCTCCAAGTGGGGAGAGTGTTAGTAAAGCGTCTGGAATGTTGCACCCGAGTACCAGGGGACAAAAACTGAGACACCTTTGAACACATTTCCCGATCACACGGTGGATCATACTCTGGGTTCCACATGCATGTTTTAGCTGAAGGAAGAATCCCTTAAACCTGGAGAGTTGAGACCCATGGAATGGGCCATGCAATATGATTTCAAAGTGTCTGCATTTGCTCACCGAACCTCACCAATCCTATCACTGCTGCGTTTATGCCGCTGTACACATGCTTGATTCTCTTTCGGAGACATATAAATCAATAGGTTTTAAGATACTTACTAGTCAGCTATATTCTTAGGCGTTTAATATGGGGTGTAGAGTCCACTTCGTTGAGCAAGGAGTAGCTCTTGTCTATTACATATTTGGCTTATGGAACGGTATCTGTGCTAATTTCAATCTCTGGTTTTATGCAGCACCCCAACTCACCTTTCCCCTTAAGCAAGCATAAGTTGGTTTTCTACATTTGAGACCCTGTTCTGTTTTGTAATTCAGTTCTTGTATAGCCAAGTTTACATTCCGTGTAGTAGTGATATCTTATGATGTTTCTTTTTCTGTGTGACTTATTTCACTTAGAATCATCGTACCTGAATCCACTCATTATGCTGCTACGGGCCTGATGACATAGATTTCATTGCTGAGTGATATTGCATTGTACGTAAGTACCACAACTTCTTTATCCATTTTTCACCTTCTGTGATATTGAACTTGTACCGTAAACGAGGTTCTTGTAAACAGAGCCGTCCCAAACTTTGGGGTGGCTGTGTCTTTTTGATTTTAATTTCCCTAAGCTATAGGACCATAAGTGGAAGTGCCCTAGGCTCTGTTGCTTTGGTTTTTAGATGTTTCAGGAAACACCATACACTTCTCCAGAGTGGCTGTTGGCAATTTACATCCCGCCCATCAGCATAACAAGGCTCCCAGTTCTCCATGGCCTGTCCTGCCTTTCTGGATTTTACACTTTTTTCAGATGGCCCTTTTGACCGGGGGGCAGTGAGACTTCATTGTAGTGCAGATTTCCTTTGCAAGCTTGCTTGGTTGGCCAAAAAGGGCGTATGCGTTTTTTCCTGAATATATTCAGGAAAAAACGCATACGCCCTTTTTGGCCAAGTGCATCATTGTGGACGTTCTGCCTCTTTTCCTATGCTTTACATGCAATTCCAGTCTACCTCCTGAAATCGGTTTCCTGCAATTCTGCCCCGCTTTCAAGTCCTCTTGGCAGCCTTACTTCAATATATTTTTGGACGATAGCTGTCATTTATAACTCTGCAGGTTTGTGAATTACAGTGCCCTTGAGCTCCTTTCTTCAACTCGCTTTCTTGTGAGCTGGCCGCAACACCGCAGCATTGCTTCAGGCCCTAGTGTGGTTCCGGAATGGCACGCTGAGCCTTTGGTTAATTCCTCTTCCTGGTGGGAAATGAGAGTTAAATTTGCCCGTCCAGACACCTCCAGCTAGTCTCTCATTGGTTCTCCCTATTCCTGTTCATTTTCCGCAGAAATTGCAAACTGGGCCAAACAGGAGGTTAAAGGCACTGTCTCTCCAAGTGGGGAGAGTGTTAGTAAAGCGTCTGGAATGTTGCACCCGAGTACCAGGGGACGAAAACTGACACATTTGAACACGTTTCCCGATCACACGGTGGATCATACTCTGGGTTCCACATTCATGTTTTAGCTGAAGGAAGAATCCCTTAAACCTGGAGAGTTGAGACCCATGGAATGGGTACCATGCAGTATGATTTCAAAGGGTCTGCATTTGTTCACCGAACCTCACCAATCCTATCACTGCTGTGTTTATGCCGCTGTACACATGCTTGATTCTCATTCGGAGACATATAAATCCATAGGTTTTAAGATTCTTACCTGTCAGGTATATTCTTAGGCGTTTAATATGGGGCGTTAAGTCCACTTCGTTGAGCTAGGAGTAGCTCATGTCTATTACATATTTGGCTTATGGAACGGTATCTGTGCTAATTTCAATCTCTGGTTTTATGCAGCACCCCAACTCACCTTTCCCCTTAAGCAAGCATAAGTTGGTTTTCTACATTTGAGACCCTGTTCTGTTTTGTAATTCAGTTCCTTTGTAGCCAAGTTTACATTCCGTGTAGTAGTGATATCTTATGATGTTTCTTTTTCTGTGTGACTTATTTCACTTAGAATCATCGTACCTGAATCCACTCATTATGCTGCTACGGGCCTGATGACATAGGTTTCATTGCTGAGTGATATTGCATTGTACGTAAGTACCACAACTTCTTTATCCATTTTTCACTTTCTGTGATATTGAATTTGTACCGTAAACGAGGTTCTTGTAAACAGAGCCGTCCCAAATTTTGGGGTGGCTGTGTCTTTTTGATTTTAATTTCCCTAAGCTATAGGACCATAAGTGGAAGCGCCCTAGGCTCTGTTGCTTTGTTTTTTATATGTTTCAGGAAACACCATACACTTCTCCAGAGTGGCTGTTGACAATTTACATCCCGCCCATCAGCATAACAAGGCTCCCAGTTCTCCATGGCCTGTCCTGCCTTTCTGGATTTTACACTTTTTTCAGATGGCCCTTTTGACCGGGGGGCAGTGAGACTTCATTGTAGTGCAGATTTCGTTTGCAAGCTTGCTTGGTTGGCCAAAAAGGGCGTATGCGTTTTTTCCTGAATATATTCAGGAAAAAACGCATACGCCCTTTTTGGCCAAGTGCATCATTGTGGACGTTCTGCCTCTTTTCCTATGCTTTACATGCAATTCCAGTCTACCTCCTGAAATCGGTTTCCTGCAATTCTGCCCCACTTTCAAGTCCTCTTGGCAGCCTTACTTCAATATATTTTTGGACGATAATTGTCATTTATAACTCTGCAGGTTTGTGAATTACAGTGCCCCTGAGCTCCTTTCTTCAACTCGCTTTCTTGTGAGCTGGCCGCAACACCGCAGGATTGCTTCAGGCCCTAGTGTGGTTCCGGCATGGCACGCTGAACCTTTGGTTAATTCCTCTTCCTGGTGGGAAATGAGAGTTAAATTTGCCCGTCCAGACACCTCCAGCTAGTCTCTCATTGGTTCTCCCTATTCCTGTTCATTTTCCGCAGAAATTGCAAACTGGGCCAAACAGGAGGTTAAAGGCACTGACTCTCCAAGTGGGGAGAGTGTTAGTAAAGCGTGTGGAATGTTGCACCCGAGTACCAGGGGACGAAACCTGACCCATTTGGACACGTTTCCCGATCACACGGTGGATCATACTATGGGTTCCACATGCATGTTTTAGCTGAAGGAAGAATCCCTTAAACCTGGAGAGTTGAGACCCATGGAATGGGTACCATGCAATATGACTTCAAAGGGTCTGTGTTTGTTCACCGAGCCTCACCAATCCTATCACTGCTGCGTTTATGCCGCTGTACACACGCTTGATTCTCTTTCGGAGACATAGAAATCCATAGGTTTTAAGATTCTTACTAGTCAGGTATATTCTTAGGCGTTTAATATGGGGTGTAGAGTCCACTTCGTTGAGCAAGGAGTAGCTCTTGTCTATTACATATTTGGCTTTTGGAATGGTATCTGTGCTAATTTCAATCTCTGGTTTTATGCAGCACCCCAACTCACCTTTCCCCTTAAGCAAGCATAAGTTGGTTTTCTACATTTGAGACCCTGTTCTGTTTTGTAATTCAGTTCCTGGGTAGCCAAGTTTACATTCCGTGTAGTAGTGATATCTTATGATGTTTCTTTTTCTGTGTGACTTATTTCACTTAGAATCATCGTACCTGAATCCACTCATTATGCTGCTATGGGCCTGATGACATAGATTTCATTGCTGAGTAATTTTGCATTGTACGTAAGTACCACAACTTCTTTATCCATTTTTCACTTTCTGTGATATTGAACTTGTACCGTAAATGAGGTTCTTGTAAACAGAGCTGTCCCAAACTTTGGGGTGGCTGTGTCTTTTTGATTTTAATTTCCCTAAGCTATAGGACCATAAGTGGAAGTGCCCTAGGCTCTGTTGCTTTGTTTTTTAGATGTTTCAGGAAACATCATACACTTCTCCAGAGTGGCTGTTGGCAATTTACATCCCGCCCATCAGCATAACAAGGCTCCTAGTTCTCCATGGCCTTTCCTGCCTTTCTGGATTTTACACTTTTTTCAGATGGCCCTTTTGACCGGGGGTCAGTGAGACTTCATTGTAGTGCAGATTTCGTTTGCAAGCTTGCTTGGTTGGCCAAAAAGGGCGTATGCTTTTTTTCCTGAGGAAAAAACGCCTATGCCCTTTTTGGCCAAGTGCATCATTGTGGACGTTCTGCCTCTTTTCCTATGCTTTACATGCAATTCCAGTCTACCTCCTGAAATCGGTTTCCTGCAATTCTGCCCCGCTTTCAAGTCCTCTTGGCAGCCTTACTTCAATATATTTTTGGACGATAGCTGTCATTTATAACTCTGCAGGTTTGTGAATTACAGTGCCCTTGAGCTCCTTTCTTCAACTCGCTTTCTTGTGAGCTGGCCACAACACCGCAGCTTTGCTTCAGGCCCTAGTGTGGTTCCGGCATGACACGCTGAGCCTTTGGTTAATTCCTCTTCCTGGTGGGAAATGAGAGTTAAATTTGCCCGTCCAGACACCTCCATCTAGTCTCTCATTGGTTCTCCCTATTCCTGTTCATTTTCCAAAGAAATTTCAAACTGGGCCAAAGAGGAGCTTAAAGGCACTGACTCTCCAAGTGGGGAGAGTGTTAGTAAAGCGTCTGGAATGTTGCACCCGAGTACCAGGGGACGAAACCTAGACACATTTGAACATGTTTCCCGATCACACGGTGGATCATACTCTGGGTTCCACATGCATGTTTTAGCTGAAGGCAGAATCCCTTAAACCTGGAGAGTTGAGACCCATGGAATGGGTACCATGCAATATGACTTCAGAGGGTCTGCATTTGCTCACCGAACCACACCAATCCTATCACTGCTGCGTTTATGCTGCTGTACACACGCTTGATTCTCTTTCGGAGACATAGAAATCCATAGGTTTTAAGATATTTACTATGCAGGTATATTCTTAGGCGTTTAATATGGGGTGTTGATTCCACTTGGTTGAGCAAGGAGTAGCTCTTGTCTATTACATATTTGGCTTATGGAACGGTATCTGTGCTAATTTCAATCTCTGGTTTTATGCAGCACCCCAACTCACCTTTCCCCTTAAGCAAGCATAAGTTGGTTTTCTACATTTCAGACCCTGTTCTGTTTTGTAATTCAGTTCCTGTGTAGCCAAGTTTACATTCCGTGTAGTAGTGATATTTTATGATGTTTCTTATTCTGTGTGACTTATTTCACTTAGAATCATCGTACCTGAATCCACTCATTATGCTGCTATGGGCCTGATGACATAGATTTCATTGCTGAGTGATATTGCATTGTACGTAAGTACCACAACTTCTTTATCCATTTTTCACTTTCTGTGATATTGAACTTGTACCGTAAACGAGGTTCTTGTAAACAGAGCCGTCCCAAACTTTCGGGTGGCTGTGTATTTTTGATTTTAATTTCCCTAAGCTATAGGACCATAAGTGGAAGTGCCCTAGGCTCTGTTGCTTTGTTTTTTAGATGTTTCAGGAAACACCATACACTTCTCCAGAGTGGCTGTTGGCAATTTACATCTCGCCCATCAGCATAACAAGGCTCCCAGTTCTCCATGGCCTGTCCTGGTTTTCTGGATTTTACACATTTTTCAGATGGCCCTTTTGACCGGGGGTGAGTGAGATTCATTGTAGTGCAGATTTCCTTTGCAAGCTTGCTTGGTTGGCCAAAAAGGGCGTATGCGTTTTTTCCTGAATATATTCAGGAAAAAGCGCATATGACCTTTTTGGCCAAGTGCATCATTGTGGACGTTCTGCCTCTTTTCCTATGCTTTACATGCAATTCCAGTCTACCTCCTGAAATCAGTTTCCTGCAATTCTGCCCCGCTTTCAATTCCTCTTGGCAGCCTTACTTCAATATATTTTTGGATGATAGCTGTCATTTATAACTCTGCAGGTTTGTGAATTACAGTGCCCCTGAGCTCCTTTCTTCAACTCGCTTTCTTGTTAGCTGGCCACAACACCGCAGCATTGCTTCAGGCCCTAGTGTGGTTCCGGCATGGCACACTGAGCCTTTGGTTAATTCCTCTTCCTGGTGGGAAATGAGAGTTAAATTTGCCCGTCCAGACACCTCCAGCTAGTCTCTCATTGGTTCTCCCTATTCCTGTTCATTTTCCGCAGAAATTGCAAACTGGGCCAAACAGGAGGTTAAAGGCACTGACTCTCCAAGTGGGAAGAGTGTTAGTAAAGCGTCTGGAATGTTGCACACGAGTACCAGGGGACGAAACCTGAGACACATTTGAACACGTTTCCCGATCACACGGTGGATCATACTCTGGGTTCCACATGCATGTTTTAGCTGAAGGAAGAATCCCTTAAACCTGGAGAGTTGAGACCCATGGAATGGCTACCATGCAATATGACTTCAAAGGGTCTGCATTTGCTCACCGAACCTCACCAATCCTATCACTGCTGCATTTATGCCGCTGTACACACGCTTGATTCTCTTTCGGAGACATAGAAATCCATAGGTTTTAAGATTTTTACTAGGCAGGTATATTCTTAGGCGTTTAATATGGGGTGTTGTGTCCTCTTCGTTGAGCAAGGAGTAGCTCTTGTCTATTACATATTTGGCTTATGGAACGGTATCCGTGCTAATTTCAATCTCTGGTTTTATGCAGCACCCCAACTCACCTTTCTCCTTAAGCAAGCATAAGTTGGTTTTCTACATTTCAGACCCTGTTCTGTTTTGTAATTCAGTTCCTGGGTAGCCAAGATTACATTCCATGTAGTAGTGATAACTTATGATGTTTCTTTTTCTGTGTGATTTATTTCACTTAGAATCATCGTACCTGAATTCACTCATTATGCTGCTACGGGCCTGATGACATAGATTTCATTGCTGAGTGATATTGCCTTGTATGTAAGTACCACAACTTCTTTATCCATTTTTCACTTTCTGCGATATTGAACTTGTACCGTGAACGAGGTTCTTGTAAACAGAGCCGTCCCAAACTTTGAGGTGGCTGTGTCTTTTTTATTTTAATTTCCCTAAGCTATAGGACCATAAGTGGAAGTGCCCTAGGCTCTGTTGCTTTGTTTTTTAGATGTTTCAGGAAACACCATACACTTCTCCAGAGTGGCTGTTGGCAATTTACATCCCACCCTTCAGCATAACAAGGCTCCCAGTTCTCCATGGCCTGTCAGGCCTTTCTGGATTTTATACTTTTTTCAGTGGCCCTTTTGACCGTGGGGCAGTGAGACTTCATTGTAGTGCAGATTTCCTTTGTAAGCTTGCTTGGTTGGCCAAAAAGGGCGTATGCGTTTTTTCCTGAATATATTCAGGAAAAAACGCATACGCCCTTTTTGGCCAAGTGCATCATTGTGGACGTTCTGCCTCTTTTCCTATGCTTTACATGCAATTCCAGTCTACCTCCTGAAATCGGTTTCCTGCAATTCTGCCCCGCTTTCAAGTCCTCTTGGCAGCCTTACTTCAATATATTTTTGGACGATAGCTGTCATTTATAACTCTGCAGGTTTGTGAATTACAGTGCCCCTGAGCTCCTTTCTTCAACTCGCTTTCTTGTGAGCTGGCCGCAACACTGCAGGATTGCTTCAGGCCCTAGTGTGGTTCCGGCATGGCACGCTGAGCCTTTGGTTAATTCCTCTTCCTGGTGGGAAATGAGAGTTAAATTTGCCCGTCCAGACACCTCCAGCTAGTCTCTCATTGGTTCTCCCTATTCCTGTTCATTTTCCGCAGAAATTGCAAACTGGGCCAAACAGGAGGTTAAAGGCACTGACTCTCCAAGTGGGGAGAGTGTTAGTAAAGCGTCTGGAATGTTGACCCCGAGTACCAGGGGACGAAAACTGAGACACATTTGAACACGTTTCCCGATCACATGGTGGATCATACTCTGGGTTCCACATGCATGTTTTAGCTGAAGGAAGAATCCCTTAAACCTGGAGAGTTGAGACCCATGGAATGGGTACCATGCAATATGACTTCAAAGGGTCTGCATTGGCTCACCGAACCTTACCAATCCTATCACTGCTGCGTTTATGCCGCTGTACACACTCTTGATTCTCTTTTGGAGACATATAAATCCATAGGTTTTAAGATTCTTACTAGTCATGTATATTCTTAGACGTTTAATATCGGGTGTTGAGTCCACTTCGTTGAGCAAGGAGTAGCTCTTGTCTATTACATATTTGGCTTATGGAATGGTATCTGTGCTAATTTCAATCTCTGGTTTTATGCAGCACCCCAACTCACCTTTCCCCTTAAGCAAGCATAAGTTGGTTTTCTACATTTGAGACACTGTTCTGTTTTGTAATTCAGTTCTTGTGTAGCCAAGTTTACATTCCATGTAGTAGTGATATCTTATGATGTTTCTTTTTCTGTGTGACTTATTTCACTTAGAATCATCGTACCTGAATCCACTCATTATGCTCCTACGGGCCTGATGACATAGATTTCATTGCTGAGTGATATTGCCTTGTACGTAAGTACCACAACTTCTTTATCCATTTTTCACTTTCTGTGATATTGAATTTGTACTGTAAATGACGTTCTTGGAAACAGAGCCATCCCAAACTTTGAGGTGGCTGTGTCTTTTTGATTTTAATTTCCCTAAGCTATAGGACCATAAGTGGAAGTGCCCTAGGCTCTGTTGCTTTGTTTTGTAGATGTTTCAGGAAACACCATACACTTCTCCAGAGTGGCTGTTGGCAATTTACATCCCGCCCATCAGCATAACAAGGCTCCCAGTTCTCCATGGCCTGTCCTGCCTTTCTGGATTTTACACATTTTTCAGATGGCCCTATTGACCGGGGGGCAGTGAGACTTCATTGTAGTGCAGATTTCCTTTGCAAGCATGCTTGGTTGGCCAAAAAGTGCGTATGCGTTTTTTCCTGAATATGTTCAGTAAAAAATGCATACGCCCTTTTTGGCCAAGTGCATCATTGTGGACGTTCTGCCTATTTTCCTATGCTTTACATGCAATTCCAGTCTACCTCCTGAAACCGGTTTCCTGCAATTCTGCCCCGCTTTCAAGTCCTCTTGGCAGCCTTACTTCAATATATTTTTGGACGATAGCTGTCATTTATAACTCTGCAGGTTTGTGAATTACAGTGCCCCTGAGCTCCTTTCTTCAACTCGCTTTCTTGTGAGCTGGCCGCAACACCGCAGGATTGCTTCAGGCCCTAGTGTGGTTCCGGCATGGCACGCTGAGCCTTTGGTTAATTCCTCTTCCTGGTGGGAAATGAGAGTTAAATTTGCCCCTCCAGACACCTCCAGCTAGTCTCTCATTGGTTCTCCCTATTCCTGTTCATTTTCCGCAGAAATTGCAAACTGGGCCAAACAGGAGGTTAAAGGCACTGACTCTCCAAGTGGGGAGAGTGTTAGTAAAGCGTCTGGAATGTTGCACCCGAGTACCAGGGGACGAAACCTGAGACACATTTGAACACGTTTCCCGATCACACGGTGGATCATACTCTGGGTTCCACATGCATGTTTTAGCTGAAGGAAGAATCCCTTAAACCTGGAGAGTTGAGACCCATGGAATGGGTACCATGCAATATGACTTCAAAGGGTCTGCATTTGCTCACCGAACCACACCAATCCTATCACTGCTGCGTTTATGCTGCTGTACACACGCTTGATTCTCTTTCAGAGACATAGAAATCCATAGGTTTTAAGATTTTTACTAGGCAGGTATATTCTTAGGCGTTTAATATGGGGTGTTGATTCCACTTGGTTGAGCAAGGAGTAGCTCTTGTCTATTACATATTTGGCTTATGGAACGGTATCTGTGCTAATTTCAATCTCTGGTTTTATGCAGCACCCCAACTCACCTTTCTCCTTAAGCAAGCATAAGTTGGTTTTCTACATTTGAGAACCTGTTCTGTTTTGTAATTCAGTTCCTGGGTAGCCAAGATTACATTCCGTGTAGTAGTGATAACTTATGATGTTTCTTATTCTGTGTGACTTATTTCACTTAGAATCATCGTACCTGAATCCACTCATTATGCTGCTATGGGCCTGATGACATAGATTTCATTGCTGAGTGATATTGCATTGTACGTAAGTACCACAACTTCTTTATCCATTTTACACTTTCTGTGATATTGAACTTGTACCGTAAACGAGGTTCTTGTAAACAGAGCCGTCCCAAACTTTCGGGTGGCTGTGTATTTTTGATTTTAATTTCCCTAAGCTATAGGACCATAAGTGGAAGTGCCCTAGGCTCTGTTGCTTTGGTTTTTAGATGTTTCAGGAAACACCATACACTTCTCCAGAGTGGCTGTTGGCAATTTACATCCCGCCCATCAGCATAACAAGGCTCCCAGTTCTCCATGGCCTGTCCTGCCTTTCTGGATTTAACATTTTTTCACATGGCACTTTTGACCGGGGGGCAGTGAGACTTCATTGTAGTGCAGATTTCCTTTGCAAGCTTGCTTGGTTGGTCGAAAAGGGCGTATGCGTTTTTTCCTGAATATATTCAGGAAAAAACGCATACACCCTTTTTGGCCAAGTGCATCATTGTGGACGTTCTGCCTCTTTTCCTATGCTTTACATGCAATTCCAGTCTACCTCCTGAAATCGGTTTCCTGCAATTCTGCCCCGCTTTCAAGTCCTCTTGGCAGCCTTACTTCAATATATTTTTGGACGATAGCTGTCATTTATAACTCTGCAGGTTTGTGAATTACAGTGCCCCTGAGCTCCTTTCTTCAACTCGCTTTCTGGTGAGCTGGTCGCAACACCGCAGCATTGCTTCAGGCCCTAGTGTGGTTCCGGCATGGCACGCTGAGCCTTTGGTTAATTCTTCTTCCTGGTGGGAAATGAGAGTTAAGTTTGCCCATACAGGCACCTCCAGCTAGTCTCTAATTGGTTCTCCCTATTCCTGTTCATTTTCCACAGAAATGGCAAACTGGGCCAAACAGGAGGTTAAAGACAATGACTCTCCAAGTGGGGAGAGTGTAGTAAAGCGACTGGAATATTGCACCCGAGTACCAGGGGACGAAAACTGAGACACATTTGAACACGTTTCCCGATCACACGGTGGATCATACTCTGGGTTCCACATGCATGTTTTAGCTGAAGGAAGAATCCCTTAAACCTGGAGAGTTGAGACCCATGGAATGGGTACCATGCAATATGACTTCAAAGGTCTACATTGGCTCACCGAACCTTACCAATCCTATCACTGCTGCGTTTATGCCGCTGTACACACGCTTGATTCTCTTTTGGAGACATAGAAATCCATAGGTTTTAAGATTCTTACTAGTCAGGTATATTCTTAGGCGTTTAATATGGGGTGTAGAGTCCACTTTGTTGAGCAAGGAGTAGCTCTTGTCTATTACATATTTGGCTTATGGAACGGTATCTGTGCTAATTTCAATCTCTGGTTTTATGCAGCACCCCAACTCACCTTTCCCCTTAAGCAAGCATAAGTTGGTTTTCTACATTTGAGACCCTGTTCTGTTTTGTAATTCAGTTCCTGTGTAGCCAAGTTTACATTCCGTGTAGTAGTGATATCTTATGATGTTTCTTTTTCTGTGTGACTTATTTCACTTAGAATCATCGTACCTGAATCCACTCATTATGCTGCTACGGGCCTGATGACATAGATTTCATTGCTGAGTGATATTGCATTGTACGTAAGTACCACAACTTCTTTATCCATTTTTCGCTTTCTGTGATATTGAACTTGTACCGTAAACGAGGTTCTTGTAAACACAGCTGTCCCAAACTTTGGGGTGGCTGTGTCTTTTTGATTTTAATTTCCCTAAGCTATAGGACCATAAGTGGAATTGCCCTAGGCTCTGTTGCTTTGTTTTTTAGATGTTTCAGGAAACACCATACACTTCTCCAGAGTGGCTGTTGGCAATTTACATCCCGCCCATCAGCATAACAAGGCTCCCAGTTCTCCATGGCCTGTCCTACCTTTCTGGATTTTACACTTTTTTCAGATGGCCCTTTTGACTGGGGGGCAGTGAGACTTCATTGTAGTGCAGATTTCCTTTGCAAGCTTGCTTGGTTGGCCCAAAAGGGCGTATGCGTTTTTTCCTGAATATATTCACGAAAAAACGCATACGCCCTTTTTGGCCAAGTGCATCATTGTGGACGTTCTGCCTCTTTTCCTATGCTTTACATGCAATTCCAGTCTACCTCCTGAAATCGGTTTCCTGCAATTCTGCCCCGCTTTCAAGTCCTCTTGGCAGCCTTACTTCAATATGTTTTTGGACGATAGCTGTCATTTATAACTCTGCAGGTTTGTGAATTACAGTGCCCCTGAGCTCCTTTCTTCAACTCGCTTTCTTGTGAGCTGGCCGCAACACCGCAGCATTGCTTCAGGCCCTAGTGTGGTTCCGGCATGGCACGCTGAGCCTTTGGTTAATTCCTCTTCCTGGTGGGAAATGAGAGTTAAATTTGCCCGTCCAGACACCTCCAGCTAGTCTCTCATTGGTTCTCCCTATTCCTGTTCATTTTCCGCAGAAATTGCAAACTGGGCCAAACAGGAGGTTAAAGGCACTGACTCTCCCAGTGGGGAGAGTGTTAGTAAAGCGTCTGGAATGTTGCACCCGAGTACCAGGGTACGAAACCTGAGACACATTTGAACACGTTTCCCGATCACACGTTGGATCATACTCTGGGTTCCACATGCATGTTTTAGCTGAAGGAAGAATCCCTTAAACCTGGAGAGTTGAGACCCATGGAATGGGTACCATGCAATATGACTTCAAAGGGTCTGCATTTGCTCACCGAACCTCACCAATCCTATCACTGCTGCGTTTATGCCGCTGTACACACGCTTGATTCTCTTTCGGAGTCATAGAAATCCATAGGTTTTAAGATACTTACTAGTCAGCTATATTCTTAGGCGTTTAATATGGGGTGTAGAGTCCACTTCGTTGAGCAAGGAGTAGCTCTTGTCTATTACATATTTGGCTTATGGAACGGTATCTGTGCTAATTTCAATCTCTGGTTTTATGCAGCACCCCAACTCACCTTTCCCCTTAAGCAAGCATAAGTTGGTTTTCTACATTTGAGACCCTGTTCTGTTTTGTAATTCAGTTCCTGTGTAGCCAAGTTTACATTCCGTGTAGTAGTGATATCTTATGATGTTTCTTTTTCTGTGTGACTTATTTCACTTAGAATCATCGTACCTGAATGCACTCATTATGCTGCTACGGGCCTGATGACATAGATTTCATTGCTGAGTGATATTGCATTGTACGTAAGTACCACAACTTCTTTATCCATTTTTCACTTTCTGTGATATTGAATTTCTACTGTAAACGAGGTTCTTGTAAACAGAGCCATCCCAAACTTTGGGGTGGCTGTGTCTTTTTGATTTTAATTTCCCTATGCTATACGACTATAAGTGGAAGTGCCTTAGGCTCTGTTGCTTTGTTTTTTAGATGTTTCAGGAAACACCATACACTTCTCCAGAGTGGCTGTTGGCAATTTACATCCCGCCCATCAGCATAACAAGGCTCCCACGTCTCCATGGCCTGTCCTGCCTTTCTGGATTTTACACATTTTTCAGATGGCCCTTTTGACCGGGGGTGAGTGAGACTTCATTGTAGTGCAGATTTCCTTTGCAAGCTTGCTTGGTTGGCCAAAAAGTGCGTATGCGTTTTTTCCTGAATATATTCAGGAAAAAGCGCATACGCCCTTTTTGGCCAAGTGCATCATTGTGGACGTTCTGCCTCTTTTCCTATGCTTTACATGCAATTCCAGTCTACCTCCTGAAATCGGTTTCCTGCAATTCTGCCCCGCTTTCAAGTCCTCTTGGCAGCCTTACTTCAATATATTTTTGGACGATAGCTGTCATTTATAACTCTGCAGGTTTGTGAATTACAGTGCCCCTGAGCTCCTTTCTTCAACTCGCTTTCTTGTGAGCTGGCCGCAACTCCGCAGGATTGCTTCAGGCCCTAGTGTGGTTCCGGCATGGCACGCTGAGCCTTTGGTTAATTCCTCTTCCTGGTGGGAACTGAGAGTTAAATTTGCCCGTCCAGACACCTCCAGCTAGTCTCTCATTGTTTCTCCCTATTCCTGTTCATTTTCCACAGAAATGGTAAACTGGGCCAAACAGGAGGTTAAAGGCACTGACTCTCCAAGTGGGGAGAGTGTAGTAAAGCGACTGGAATGTTGCACCCGAGTACCAGGGGACGAAAACTGAGACACATTTGAACACGTTTCCCGATCACACGTTGGATCATACTCTGGGTTCCACATGCATATTTTAGCTGAAGGAAGAATCCCTTAAACCTGGAGAGTTGAGACCCATGGAATGGGTACCATGCAATATGACTTCAAAGGGTCTGCATTTGCTCACCGAACCTCACCAATCCTATCACTGCTGCGTTTATGCCGCTGTACACACGCTTGATTCTCTTTCGGAGACATAGAAATCCATAGGTTTTAAGATACTTACTAGTCAGCTATATTCTTAGGCGGTTAATATGTGGTGTAGAGTCCACTTCGTTGAGCAAGGAGTAACTCTTGTCTATTACATATTTGGCTTATGGAACGGTATCTGTGCTAATTTCAATCTCTGGTTTTATGCAGCACCCCAACTCACCTTTCCCCTTAAGCAAGCATAAGTTGGTTTTCTACATTTGAGACCCTGTTCTGTTTTGTAATTCAGTTCCTGTGTAGCCATGTTTACATTTCGTGTAGTAGTGATATCTTATGATGTTTCCTTTTTTGTGTGACTTATTTCACTTAGAATCATCGTACCTGAATGCACTCATTATGCTGCTACGGGCCTGATGACATAGATTTCATTGCTGAGTGATATTGCATTGCACGTAAGTACCATAACTTCTTTATCCATTTATCGCTTTCTGTGATATTGAACTTGTACCGTAAACGAGGTTCTTGTCAACACAGCTGTCCCAAACTTTGGGGTGGCTGTGTCTTTTTGATTTTAATTTCCCTAAGCTATAGGACCATAAGTGGAAGTGCCCTAGGCTCTGTTGCTTTGGTTTTTAGATGTTTCAGGAAACACCATACACTTCTCCAGAGTGGCTGTTGGCAATTTACATCCCGCCCATCAGCATAACAAGGCTCCCAGTTCTCCATGGCCTGTCCTGCCTTTCTGGATTTTATACTTTTTTCAGATGGCCCTTTTGACAGGGGGGCAGTGAGACTTCATTGTAGTGCAGATTTCCTTTGCAAGCTTGCTTGGTTGGCCAAAAAGAGCGTATATGTTTTTTCCTGAATATATTCAGGAAAAAATGCATACGCCCTTTTTCGCCAAGTGCATCATTGTGGACGTTCTGCCTCTTTTCCTATGCTTTACATGCAATTCCAGTCTACCTCCTGAAACCGGTTTCCTGCAATTCTGCCCCGCTTTCAAGTCCTCTTGGCAGCCTTACTTCAATATATTTTTGGACGATAGCTGTCATATTTAACTCTGCAGTTTTGTGAATTACAGTGCCCCTGAGCTCCTTTCTTCAACTCGCTTTCTTGTGAGCTGGCCGCAACACCGCAGGATTGCTTCAGGCCCTAGTGTGGTTCCGGCATGGCACGCTGAGCCTTTGGTTAATTCCTCTTCCTGGTGGGAAATGAGAGTTAAATTTTCCCGTCCAGACACCTCCAGATAGTCTCTCATTGGTTCTCCCTATTCCTGTTCATTTTCCGCAGAAATTGCAAACTGGGCCAAACAGGAGGTTAAAGGCACTGACTCTCCAAGTGGGGAGAGTGTTAGTAAAGCGTCTGGAATGTTGCACCCGAGTACCAGGGGACGAAACCTGAGACACATTTGAACACGTTTCCTGATCACACGGTGGATCATACTCTGGGTTCCACATGCATGTTTTAGCTGAAGGAAGAATCCCTTAAACCTGGAGAGTTGAGACCCATGGAATGGGTACCATGCAATATGACTTCAAAGGTTCTGCATTGGCTCACCGAACCTCACCAATCCTATCACTGCTGCGCTTATGCCACTGTACACACACTTGATTCTCTTTCAGAGACATATAAATCCATAGGTTTTAAGATTCTTACTAGTCAGGTATATTCTTAGACTTTTAATATGGGGTGTTGAGTCCTCTTCGTTGAGCAAGGAGTAGCTCTTGTCTATTACATATTTGGCTTATGGAACGGTATCTGTGCTAATTTCAATCTCTGGTTTTATGCAGCACCCCAACTCACCTTTCCCCTTAAGCAAGCATAAGTTGGTTTTCTACATTTGAGACCCTGATCTGTTTTGTAATTCAGTTCCTGTGTAGCCAAGTTTACATTCCGTGTAGTAGTGATATCTTATGATGTTTCTTTTTCTGTGTGACTTATCTCACTTAGAATCATCGTACCTGAATCCACTCATTATGCTGCTATGGGCCTGATGACATAGATTTCATTGCTGAGTGATATTGCCTTGTACGTAAGTACCACAACTTCTTTATCCATTTTTTGCTTTCTGTGATATTGAACTTGTACCGTAAACGAGGTTCTTGTAAACAGAGCCGTCCCATACTTTGGGCTGGCTGTGTCTTTTTGATTTTAATTTCCCTAATCTATAGGACCATAAGTGGAACTGCCGTAGGCTCTGTTGCTTTGCTTTTTAGATGTTTCAGGAAACACCATACACTTCTCCAGAGTGGCTGTTGGCAATTTACATCCCGCCCATCAGCATAACAAGGCTCCCAGTTCTCCCAGTTCTCTATTCAGGAAAAAACGCATACGCCCTTTTTGGCCAAGTGCATCATTGTGGACGTTCTGCCTCTTTTCCTATGCTTTACATGCAATTCCAGTCTACCTCCTGAAATCGGTGTCCTGCAATTCTGCCCCGCTTTCAAGTCCTCTTGGCAGCCTTACTTCAATATATTTTTGGACGATAGCTGTCATTTATAACTCTGCAGGTTTGTGAATTACAGTGCCTCTGAGCTCCTTTCTTCAACTCGCTTTCTTGTGAGCTGGCCGCAACACCGCAGGATTGCTTCAGGCCCTAGTGTGGTTCCGGCATGGCACGCTGAGCCTTTGGTTAATTCCTCTTCCTGGTGGGAAATGAGAGATAAATTTGCCCGTACAGGCACATCCAGCTAGTCTCTCATTGGTTCTCCCTATTCCTGTTTATTTTCCGCAGAAATGGCAAACTGGGCCAAACAGGAGGTTAAAGACACTGACTCTCCAAGTGGGGAGAGTGTTAGTCAAGTGACTGGAATGTTGCACCCGAGTACCAGGGGACGAAACCTGAGACACATTTGAACACGTTTCCCGATCACACGGTGGATCATACTCTGGGTTCCACATGCATGTTTTAGCTGAAGGAAGAATCCCTTAAACCTGGAGAGTTGAGACCCATGGAATGGGTACCATGCAATATGACTTCAAAGGGTCTGCATTTGCTCACCGAACCTCACCAATCCTATCACTGCTGCGTTTATGCCCCTGTACACACGCTTGATTCTCTTTCGGAGACATAGAAATCCATAGGTTTTAAGATTATTACTAGTCAGGTATATTCTTAGGCGTTTAATATGGGGTGTAGAGTCCACTTCGTTGAGCAAGGAGTAGCTCTTGTCTATTACATATTTGGCTTATGGAACGGTATCTGTGGTAATTTCAATCTCTGGTTTTATGCAGCACCCCAACTCACCTTTCCCCTTAAGCAAGCATAAGTTGGTTTTCTACATTTGAGACCCTGTTCTGTTTTGTAATTCAGTTCCTGTGTAGCCAAGTTTACATTCCGTGTAGTAGTGATATCTTATGATGTTTCTTTTTCTGTGTGACTTATTTCACTTAGAATCATCGTACCTGAATCCACTCATTATGCTGCTACGGGCCTGATGACATACATTTCATTGCTGAGTGATATTGCATTGTACGTAAGTACCACAAATTCTTTATCCATTTTTCGCTTTCTGTGATATTGAACTTGTACCGTAAACGAGGTTCTTGTAAACACAGCCGTCCCAAACTTTGGGGTGGCTGTGTCTTTTTGATTTTAATTTCCCTAAGCTATAGGACCATAAGTGGAAGTGCCCTAGGCTCTGTTGCTTTGTTTTGTAGATGTATCAGGAAACACCATACACTTCTCCAGAGTGGCTGTTGGCAATTTACATCCCGCCCATCAGCATAACAAGGCTCCTTTATCCCCATGGCCTGTCTTGCCTTTCTGCATTTTACACTTTTTTCAGGTGGCCCTTTAGACCGTGGGGAAGTGACACTTCATAGTAGTTCGGATTTCCATTGCAAGCTTGCTTGGTTTGCCAAAAAGCGCATATGTGTCTTTTCCTGAATATATTCAGGAACAAACTCATACGCCCTTTTTTGCCAAGTGCATCATTGTCGATGTTCTGCCTCTTTTCCTATGCTTCAAATGCAAATCCAGTCTACCTCCTGAAATCGGTTTCCTGAAATTCTGCCCCGCTTTCAAGTCCTCTTCGCAGCCTTACTTCAATATATTTTTGGACGTTATCTGTCATTTATAACTCTGCAGGTTTGTGAATTACAGGGCCCCTGAGCTCCTTTCTTCAACTCGCTTTCTTGTGAGCTGGCCGCAAACCCGCAAGACTGCTTCAGGCCCTAATCTGCTTCTGGCAGGGCATGCTGAGCCTTTGGTTAATTCCTCTTCCTGGTGTGAAATGAGTGTTAAATATGCCCGTCCAGACACCTACCTCACTCTCAACCCCTTGGTGATGTGGGTCCTCTGGTTTGTGGCCACCTTTATGGGTTCCTCACCTTTCGATGATGTGGCCCCACTAGTGTGAGGACACTCCTGCCTGGTTTGGGCTATTCCTGCCTGCCTCACTCCCATTCCCTTTGTGATATGTGTCCTCTGATTTGAGGCCACATGTGCTGGGTTCCACACCTTTCGATGATGTGGCCCCACTGGAGGGAAGACAGTTCTGACTGGTTCCCATCCCCTTGCTGATGTGGGCCCTCAGGTGAGAGTCTGATCCTGGCTGGGTTCCTCACCCTTCTGTGAGGTGGGCCCTCTGCTGTGAGGTCAATCATGCCTGTCTGGCACACGTCACCTTGGCGACGTGGGCCCTCTGGTGGCAGTTGGAGTGTGCTGGGATCCTCCTCCCCTCGGTGATGAGGGCCCTCTTGCCTTAGGCCATAACTGCTGGGCTCCCCACATTTTCTGATGTGCGCCAAGTGAGTGAGGACACTCTTGCCAGGTTCCCATCCCCATGGGGATATGGGCCTTCTGCTCTGAGGTCAAAACGCCTGGCTTGCTCACAGTACCATGATGTGGGCCCTCTGCTGTGAGTTCACTCCGGCAAGGATCCCTTATCATCGGTGCTCTGAGCCGCCTGCTGGGAGGGTCCAACTGCTGGATTCCTCAACTTTTTTATTCTTTGGGCCCTCTGTTGTGAGGCTCCTCCTGCCTGCCTCACTGCCAGCCCCTTGGTGATGACTGTCCTATGGCTTGAGGCCACATGTGCTGCATTCCTCACCTTTCGATGATGTGGCCCCACTCGTGTGAGGACACTCCTGCCTGGTTCCCATCCCCTTGGTGAGGTGGGCCCTCTGGCGAGAGTCTAATCCTGGCTGGGTTCCTCAACGTTCTGTGAGGTAGGCCCTCTGCTGTGAGGTCACTCCTGCCTGGCTGGCACACGTCACCTTGGAGATGTGAGACATCTGGTGGCAGTTGGAGCGTGCAGGGTGCCTCCTCCTCTCGGTGATGACGGCCCTCTGGCGTCAGGCCCTAAATGGTGGGCTCCCCACATTTTCTGATGTGCGCCCAGTGGTGCGAGGACACTCCAGCCAGGTTCCCATTCCCATGGGGATGTGGGCCTTCTGCGCTGAGGTCCCAACGCCTGGGTTGCTCACAGTTTTATGATGTGGGCCCTCTGCTGTGAGTTCACTGCGGCCTGGATCCCATAGCCTCAGTGTTCTGAGCCACCTGCTGGAAGGTCTAAATGCTGGAATCCTCACGTTTTTTATATTATGTGCCCTGTGTTGTGAGTCTACTCCTGCCTGCCTCACTCCAAGGCCCTTGGTGATGTGGGTCCTCTGGTTTGAGGACACATGTGCTGGGTTCCTCACCTTAAGATGATGAGGCCCCACTGGTGTGAGGATAATCCTGACTGGTTCCCATCCCCTTTGTGATGTGGGACCTCTGGTGAGAGTCTGATCCTGGCTGGGTTCCTCACCCATCTGTGAGGTGGGCCCTCTATGATCAGGTAACTCTTGCATGGCTTGCTCACCTCGCCTTGTTGACATGAGCCCTCTGGTGGCACTTGGACCCTGCTGGGAGCCTCCTCACCTCTGTGATGAGGGCCCCCTGACGTCAGGCCCTAACTGCTGGGCTCCCCAACTTTTCTTAGTGAGCCCAGTGATGCTCGGGCACTCCTCTTAGGTTCCCATCTCCATAGGGATGTGGTCCTTCTGCTCTGAGATTAAAACGGCTAGGTTGATCACAATTTCATGATGTGGGCTCTCTGGTGTTAGTTCACTGTGGCCTGGATCCCATAGCCTCTGTGCTCTGGGCCGCCTGCTGGGAGGTTCCAAATGCTCGATTCCTCAACTTTTGTATTCTATGGGTCCTGTGTTGTGATGCTCCTCCTGCCTGCCTCACTCGCAACCCCTTCGTGATGTGGGTCCTCTGGTTTGAGGCCACATGTGCTGGGTTCCGCAACTTTCAATGATGTGACCCCACTGGTGTGAGGACACTCCTGCCTGGTTCCCATCCCCTTGGTGATGTGGGTCTTCTGGTGACAGTCTTATCCTGGCTGGGTTCCTCACTCTTCTGTGAGGTAGGCCCTCTGCTGTGAGGTCAATCTTGCCTGACTTGCACAAATCACCTTGGCGACGTGGGCCCTCTGTTGGCACATGGAACCTGCTGAGAACCTCCTGCTCTCGGTGATGATGGCCCTCTAGCATCAGACCCTAACTGCTGGGCTCCCCACGTTTTCTGATGTGAGCCCAGTGATGCCAGGACACTCCTGTCAGGTTCCCATCCCCATGGGGATGTGGGCTTTCTGCTCTGAGGTCCCAACGCCTGGGTTGCTCGCAGTTTCATGATGTGGGCTCTCTGGTGTTAGTTCACTCCTGCCTGCATCCCATAGCTTCTGTGCTCTCGGCCGCCTGCTGGGAGGTTCCAAATGCTGGATTCCTCACCTTTTTTATTCTTTGGGCCCTCTGTTTTTAGGCTACTCCTACCTGCCTCACTCCCATCCCCTTTGTGATGTATGTCCTCTGATATGAGGCCGCATGTGCTGGGTTCCTCACGTTTCGATGATGTGGCCCCACTGGTGGGAGGACAGTCCTGACTGGTTCTCATCCCCTTGGTGTTGTGGGCCCCCTGGCGAGAGTCTCATCCTGCCTCGGTTCCTCACCCTTCTGTGAGATAGGCCCTCTGCTGTGAGGTCACTACTGCCTTGCTGGCACATGCCACCTTGTAGACGTGGGCCCTCTGTTGGCAGTTGGAACCTGCTGGGAGTCTCCTCCCCTCAGTTATGAGGGCCCCCTGGTGTCAGGCCCTAACTGCTGGGCTCCTAACATTTTCTGATATGTGCTAAGTGGTGCAAAGCCACTCCTGCCAGGTTCCCATCCCAATGGGGATGTGGGCCTTCTGTTCTGAGGTCCCAACGGCTGGGCTGCTCACAGGTTCATGATGTGGGCCCTCTGCTGTGAGTTCACTGTGGCCTGGATCCCATAGCCTCGGTGCTCTGGGCTGCTTGCTGGGAGGTTCCAACTGCTGGATTCCTCAACTTTTATATTCTATGGACCCTGTGTTGTGAGGCCGGTCCTGCCAGCCTCATTCCGAACCCCTTGGTGATGTAGTTCCTCTGGTTTGAGGCTACATGTGCTGGGATCCTCACCTTTCGATGATGTTGTCTCACTGATGTGCGGACACTCCTGCCTGGTTCCCATCCCCTTGGTGATGTGGGCCCTCTGGTAAGAGTCTGATCCTGGCTGTGTTCCTCACCCTTCTGTGAGGTGGGCCCTCTGCTGTGAGGTCACTCCTGCCGGGCTGGCACACATCGCCTTGGCGACGTTGGCCCTCTGGTGGCAGCTGGAGCCTGCTGGGAGCCTCCTCCCCTCGGTGATCAGTGCCCTCTAGAGTCAGGCCCTAACTTCTGAGTACCCCACGTTTTCTGATGTGAGCCCAGTGATGCCAGGACACTCCTGTTATGTTCCCATCACCATGGGGATGTGGGCCTTCTGCTCTGAGGTCCCAATGTCTGGGTTGCTCACAGTTTCATGATGTGGGCTGTCTGGTGTTAGTTCACTCCGACCTGGATCCCCTAGCCTCTGTGCTCTGGGCCGCCTGCTGGGAGGTTCCAACTGCTGGATTCCTCACCTTTCTTATTTTTGGGCCCTCTGTTGTGAGGCTCCTCCTGCCTGCCTCACTCCCAGCCCCTTGGTGATGGGTGTCCTATGGTTTGAAGCCACATGTTCTGGGTTCCTCACCTTTAGATGATGTGGCCCTACTCATGTGAGGATACTCCTGCCTGGTTCCAATCCATTTGGTGATGTGGGCCCTCTGGTGTGAGTCTGATCCTGACTGGGTTCGTCACACTTCTCTGAGGTGGGCCCTCTGCTGTGAGATCATTCGTGCCTGGTTGGCACACATCGCCTTGGTGACGTCAGCCCTCTGGTGGCAGTTGGAGCCTGCTGGGAGCCTCCTTCCCTTGGTGATGAGGGTCCTCTGGCGTCAGGCCCTAACTGCTGGTCGGCCAAAATTTTCTGATATGTTCTCAGTGGTGCGAGGACACTCCTACCAGATTTCCATCCCCATGGGGATGTGGGCCTCCTGCTCTGAGGTCCCAATGGCTGGGTTGCTCAGTTTCATGACATGAGCCCTCTTCTGTGAGTTCACTGTGGCCTGGATCCCATAGCCTCGGTGATCTGGGCCGCCTGCTGGGAGGTTCCAACTGCTAGATTCCTCACTTTTTTATTCTATGGGCCCAGTGTTGTGAGGCTACTCCTGCCTGCCTCACTCCGAGGCCCTTGGTGATGTGGGTCCTCTGGTTTGAGGACACATGTGCTGAGTACCTCACCTTTCAATGATGTGGCCCCACTGGTGTGAAGACACTCCTGCCTGGTTCCCATCCCCTTGGTGATGTGGGCCCTCTGGTGAGAGTCTGATGTTGGCTGGGTTTCTCACCCTTCTGTGAGGTGGGACCTCTGCTGTGAGGTAACTCCTGCCTGGCTTGCTCACGTTGCCTTGGCAACGTGAGCCCTAGGTGGCAGTTGGAGCCTGCTGGGAATCTCCTCCCCTCAGTTATGAGAGCTCTGGATAAAACACATATGCCCTTTTTTGCCAAGTGCATTATTTTCCAAGTTCTGTCTCTTTTCCTATGTTTTAAGAGCGACTCCCGTGTACCTTCTGAAATCGGTTTCCAGCAATTCTACCCCACATTCAAGTCCTCTTCGCAGCCTTACTTCAGTATAATTTTGGATGATAGCTGTCATTTATAACTCTGCAGGTTTGTGAATTACAGTGCCCCTGAGCTCCATTCTTCAACTCGCATTCTTGTGAGCCTGCCACAAAACCGCAGGATCTCTTCAGGTCCTAATCTAGTTCCAGCACGGCACGTGGAACCTTTGATTCATTCGTCTTCCTGGTGGGAAATGAGAGTTAAATTTGCCCGTCCAGAAACCTACAGATAGTCTCCCATTGCTTCTCCTTATTCCTGTTCATCTTCCGCAGAAATTGCAAACTGGGCCACACAGGAGGTTAAAGGCACTGACTCTCCAAGTGGGGAGAGTGTTGGTAAAGCTTCTGGAAAGTTGCACCGAGTACCAGGGGACAAAAAATGAGATACATTTAAAAAAGTTTCCCGATCACACGGTGGATCATACTCTGGGTTCCACACGCATGTTTTAGCTGAAGGAAGAATCCCTTACACCGGGAGAGTTGGGACCCATGGAATGGGTACCATGCAATATGACTTCAAAGGGTCTGCATTTGCTCAACGAACCTCAATAATCCTATCACTGCTGTGTTTATGCCGCTGTACACATGCTTAATTCACTTTCGGAGACATATAAATCCATAGGTTTATAATTCTTACTAGTCAGGTATATTCTTAGGCGTTTACTATGGGGTGTTGTGTCCACTTCGTTGAGCAAGGAGTAGCTCTTGTCTATTACATATTTGGCTTATGGAACGTTATCTGTGCTAATTTCAATCTTTGGTTTTATGCAGCACCCCAACTCACCTTTCCCCTTAAGCAACCATAAGTTGGTTTTCTACATTTGAGACCCTATTCTGTTTTGTAATTCAGTTCCTTTGTAGCTAAGTTTACATTCCGTGTAGTAGTGATATCTTATGATGTTTCTTTTTCTGTGTGATTTTTTTCACTTAGAATCATGGTACCTGAATCTACTCATTATGCTTCTACGGGCCTGATGACATAGATTTCATTGCTGAGTGATATTGCATTGTACGTAAGTACCACAACTTCTTTATCCATTTTTCCCTTTCTGCAATATTGAACTTGTACCATAAACGAGGTTCTTGTAAACAGAGCCGTCCCAAACTTTGGGGTGGCTGTGTCTTTTTGATTTTAATTTCCCTAAGCTATAGGACCATAAGTGGAACTGCCATAGGCTCTGTTGCTTTGTTTTTTAGATGTTTCAGGAAACACCATACACTTCTCCAGAGTGGCTGTTGGCAATTTACATCCCGCCCATCAGCATAACAAGGCTCCCAGTTCTCCATGGCCTGTCCTGCCTTTCTGGATTTTACACTTTTTCAGATGCTCCTTTTGACAGGGAGGAAGTGAGACTTCATTGTAGTGCAGATTTCCTTTGCAAGTTTGCTTCGTTGGTCAGAAAGTGCGTATGCGTTTCTTCCTGAATATATTCAGGAAAAAACGCATACGCCCTTTTTGGCCAAGTGCATCATTGTCGACGTTCTGAGTGTTTTCATATGTTTTCAATGCAATTCCATTCTACCTCCTGAAATCGGTTTCCTGCAATTCTGCCTTGCTGTCAGTGCCTCTTCATAGCCTTACCTCAATATACTTTTTGAAAATTGTTGGCCTTTATAGCTCTGCAGGTTTTTGAATTGCCGTGGCCCTTAGCTGCATTTTTCAGCTCTTATTTTTGTGATCTTGCCTCATATCCACAGGATTTCTTCAGGCTCTATTCTTCTTCTGGGGCGCCTTGCTCTGCCTTTGGTTAATTCTTCTTCCTGATGTGAATTAGAGTGACATGTTCCCATTGAAATCGCTACAGCTATTTTCTCACTGGTTCCCCCTATTCCCATTCATCCTCTGCACTAACTGCAGACTGTGCGATACCGGAACGTAAAGGCATTGACTCTCCATGTGGAGATCTTGTTAGTAAAGTGGCTGGAATGTTGATCCGGAGCCCCAGGAGAGGAAAATGAGGTGCGTTTTAGAAACCTTTCCCGATCATATGGTATACCATCCGTTGGATTTCCCATGCATGGTTTAGCTGTAGGAAGATTCCCTTCAACCTGGAGTGTTGGGACCCTTGGAATGAGTAGCATGAAGTATTGCATTAAACTTTCAGCAGTTGCTCACCAAAGCTCACCAATCCTCTCAGCCCCAAGTGTCCAGCCTTATGTGTTATCCAGCTGTGGGTTTATATGTGGTCATTCCAGGTTGCATCACAGCCCCTGAGCGAATTTTGTAAGAATTTTTCTCTCTTTCATTGTTTCTGCGTTTTGGTTTTAAAATTTATTTCTATAATGGGGTTTAGCTCATTTTCACTGCTGTGTTTGGCCGCTCTGCACACACTTGATTCCCTTATGGAGATATATCAATACATGGGTTTTAAGATTCTTATTACTCAGATATATTTCTCTGCAGTGTATAGGGTGTGTTGAGGCCAGTTCATTGAGCAAGGTGTAGATCTTGTCTAATACCTATTTGGTTTATTGAACGGTAGCTGTGCTAATTTCAAACTCTGGTTTTATGCATCACCCCACCTCTCCTTTCCCCTTAAGCTGACATAAGTGTGTTTTCTAAATGTGAGACACTGTTCTGTTTTGTAATTCATTTTTTGTGCAGCCATATTTATCCTCCCTCTATAAGTGATATCTTATGATATGTTTCTTTTTCTGTTTGACTTATTTCAAGTAGTATTATCGGACCTAAATCCACTCTTTATCCTTCTACTAGCCTTATTACATTGATTTCATGGTGAAGAGATATTCCATTGTACATAAGTACCACATTTTCTTTATCCATTGTTCTCTTTCCTGGGATATTTAAGGTGTACTGAAGTTGAGGTTCTTGTAAACAGAGTAGCCCTAAACTGTGGTGTGCTTGTGTCTTGTTGATTTTTAGACTTCCCTAGATATACTTCCGTGATTGGAAGTGCCCTATGCTCTGTAGCTCTGTTTTTTAGATGATTTAGGGACCACCATACACTTCTCCAGAGTGGCTCTCGGCAGTTCACACACTGTCCATCAGCGTATAAAGGCTCCCTGTTCTCCATGGCCTGTCCTGCATTTCTGGTTTTTACAATTTTTTCGGATGGCCCTTTTGACCGGTGGGAAATGAGACTTCTTTGTTGTGCACATTTGCATTGCTTGCTTGCTTGGTTGCCCATAAAGTGCGTATGCGTTTTTTCCTGGATATATTCAGGAAAAAACGCATACTCCCTTTTGGGCCAACTGCATCATTGTCGAAATTCTGCCGCTTTTCATGTGCTTTAAAGACGAGTCCAATCTATCTCTTGAAATCTGTTTCTTGCAATTCTGTCTTGCATTCAGATCCTCTTCTTTGCCTTACCTCAACATATTTTGGGACGTTAGTTTTCATTTATAACTCTGCAGGTTTGTGAATTGCAGTGACCCTGAGCTCCATTTTTTAAGTTGCTCTTTTGTGAGCTGGCCTCAAAGCCGCAGGATTGCTTCAGGCCCTATTTTGGCTCCGGCGAGGCGGGCTGAGCCTTTTTTTAATTCTTATTCTTAATGGGAAATTAGAGTGACATGTGCCCGTCCAAACCCCTACAACTATTCTCTCATTGGTTCCCCCTCTTCCCGTTCATCCTCCTCACAATTTGCAAAATGTGTGAAACAGAAGTTTAAATGTGCTGATTCTCTAAGTGGGGAGATTCTAAGTAACGTGGCTGGAATGATGAACAGGAGCACCAGGAGAGGATAAATGAGGTGCATTTTAGACACATCTCCCGATCACATGGTGTACAGTCCTCTGGGTTTTCCATGCATGTTTTCGCTGTAGGAAGATCCCTTGAACCTGCAGATTTGGGACCCATTGAATGGGTACCAGGTAGTATTACTTTAAAGGGTGTGCATTTCCTCACCCAACCTCACATTTCTCTTAGCACGAACAGTTTCCAGCCTTATGTCTCATCCTGCTGTGGGTCTAGATGTGTTCAATCCATGTTGCATCACCGTCCCTGAGGAAAAGTTGTAAGAGGTTTTCTCTGTCTCTCTGTCGTTTATTTTTTTCAATTTATTACTATATTGGTTACAGCTGATTTTCAAAGCTCTGTTTCTTGCTGCTGTACATCCACTTGATTCACATACAGAGAGACATCAATAAATTCTTTTTCAGATTCTTACCAGTCATATATATTCTTTTCCAGTGACTTGAGTGTGCTGAGTGCAGTTCTTTTAGCTACCGTGTAGGCCTTGTTGATTATCAGTTTGGTATTTGGAATGGTATCTTTGCTAATTTCAACCTCCTGGATGATGCCTCACCCCTCCCCACCTTTCCCGTTTAGCAGCCTTACGCGTGTTGTCTACATATTTGACTATGTTTTTGTTTTGTAATTTATTTCATGTGTAGCCATTTTGGATTCCACCTTTAAGTGATATCTTATGATATGTGTCTTTTTCTTTTTGAGTTATGTCACTTAGAATGATCATACGTAACTCCTCCAGAGTTGTTACAACTGGCCATATTTCATTGACTTCCAGGCTGAGTAATATTCCACTCTACATAAGTACCACATCTCTATCCATTTTTTCCCTCCAGAGACATTTAAGTTATATCCTAGTCGAGAATCTTTTAAACAGAGAGGCAGTAAACATTGGGGTGCCTGTGTCCTCTCGATTTTTGTTTTTCCCAAGACATACGCCCATGAGTGCAAGTGCCCTATGCTCTGTAGCTCATTTTTTAGATGCTTTAGTAAACACAATACACTTCTCCAGAATGGCCATTGGCAATATACATTTCCACTATAAGCCTCACAGGGCTCCCTCTTCTCCTTGCCCTGTCCTGCATTTCTGGTGTTTACACTTTATGAGGATGGCTCTTCTGACTGATGCGAAGTGATATCTTTTGTAGTATTGATTTCCAGTGCCCACCTGTTTGGTTGGCTAAAAAAGTGTATGCCCTTTTCTTGAATATATACAGAAAAAAACGCATACAGCCTTTTTGGCCAACTGCAATGTTGGCAATGTTCAGCCCCTTTTCTTGTGCTTAATGGCGAGTCCTTTCTACCTCCTCAAATCCCTTTCCTGCCATTCTCCCTTGCTTACCAATCCTTTTCTCTGACTTTCCTCAAGACATTTTTCAGTGATAGATATTTTCAACTCTGCAGTTTCGTGAATTTTACTGCCCCTGAGTTCCATTGTTCAACTTGTGTTTATGGGAACTGGCCACAAAGCAGTGGGATTTCCTCAAGCCCTATACTGTTTCCATGGGCAACCCTAGCCTTTGGTCAATTCGTCTTCCTGATTGGAAATTAGAGTGACATGTGCCTGTCTGAACACCTAGGACTTGTCTCTCATTGTTCCTCATCCTTCCGCTTCATCCTCTGGACAAATTCCAAACTGTACGCAACAGGATGTTGACAGTGTTGACATCTCCAAGTGGGGAGACTGTTAGTAAAGACGCTGGAGGGGTGAACCCGAGCACCAGGAGATGAGGAGATGAGATGCCTTTTCCAAACTCTTCCCGATCAGACGGTATACCATCCTCTGGGTGTGACAGACATGTTTTAGCAGTAGGAAGAGTCCCATTCATGTAAGGAGAACACCAGGGCTTTTTCAAAATCAGTGTCTCCCCGAAACCCAAACTGGGGAATTTTTTAAACTACGGCTACACATATGTTCATTAAGGGCCTTGGGAAGTAGGCAGAGTCCAAACTTTAGATGATTGAAGTCTTCAGGGTCAGAGGCACTCACCACCGGCTTCCCTTAGGTTACACTTTAACTGTCATTGATAGATGATGTCAATAAAAATATCTATTCTTTTTCCGATTATTTCCCCTTATAGGTTATTGCAAAATATTGAGTGTAGTTCCCTGTGCTATACAGTGGTTCCTTGTTGATGATCTATTTTATACATAGCAGTGTGTATGTGTTAATTCCAAACTGTTAATTTATCCCTCCTCCTACCTTTCCCCTTTGGTAATAATAAATTATAAGATTTTATACTTCTCAGAAATGGGGGAGCTGAAAGAGAGGTATCATTTTCAATGGAAAAGCATTTAAAACAAGATTGAAGCTTTAACCAAGATTATTAGATGTACATCCTTGGAAAGAAATCACTTCATTTCTCTAATATTGACCTGACAAATAAGACAAACCTTTTCACTGAACTTGCTTATAATAAAGTGATGGAAATATCAAATGGAAGTGTTAGAAACATCTTATTTTACCCGAGCCTTATAAACTGTTCTATGTTAACTACAGTTTGGCTCACACATCTGTTCATTGAAGTTACAATAGTCTCAATTTCTGTTACTGATCCTCCAGAGTGGACCCCAACAAGTGTCCCCCTGCCCAGTGTCATTGCGGCCAACAGATCGAGACTGAGTTTGGTTCACAAGCAAAGGAAACTTTATATTTTAAACAGAATGGAGAGGTGAGAGCATGCACTACCCCGTGGGCTGTGGGCTGGGCTGCTGTGTAGAGATCCTGTCAGAGTCAGTGGGAGGGAGGGGATGGAGCACTCGAGGGCCGGGTTGGCTGCAGCTCAGGCTCTATATCTCGGAGTCTGCACTGGGCCCCAGGAGTTGAGGTGTCGACCCAGCCATTCTGCACTAGGAAATCTGGTCTGAAGTGCCGGGTGTGGAACCTCTGCATGCGGGACCCTAGGAGCACGTGAAATTAGACAAAGCACAAAGGATAAAAAAGGTCAGACTTGACTTTATTGCCCAGATTCTATTTTTATCTCCCAGGGATTTTTAATGGGCTTTGCTGGGGACAAACCCCTCCTCTGCCTTTTGTCCCGTTCCTCATTCTTGGAGTGCTGAGGGTGCAGACCCTTCTTCTGTAACTGCTGAGTGCTGACTTGGGAGCCCTCATACCAGGGGACGAGGGTCAGAACTTCTCCCCAGCAGCCTCCAGGTGACGTTGATTGGCCCCAGGACCCCTGCCTCCCTGCTCGTCCGCCTGAGCACCAGCATTGGAAGTGTTATAGATTCTAATGACCTTTAAGGGCCCAGAAAAGAGATGTGCAGAGACGCTGTGGGGGCCGGTTTCACCCTGCCCCACATTTGTTCGGCCACCTTAGGCTGACCGTTTCTGCCAGCCTAGATGCTCTGACCAGTAGTCTGCTCTTTCTTCAATTAGGCCCCTGAATTAATGTAAAAACAGCACCAGGTGTCAGAGCCCTGCCCGCTCAACTCCCAGACAGTCCAGGGTCAGTGGTGATCAAGGACCATGATGGCCACTGAGTCAACAGCCTTTTGAAGTAAACAGGAGTCCAGCCGGTCTTATTGGCCACCATCATCACGGTGTCTGTAGGCTTTTCTATGGTGACAGTGTGATATACGTTTCCCCCGCCAAGATTATTAGCTCCCCTCCGGGTGCAGTAAGTCCTGCAAGCAGTAGTCTACTCCTTCGGGACACACTATTGTTGTTTTTATGAGAGAAACTCCAGGTCAAGTGATGTTCACACGAGTCGTCATGGTGCCCTGTTGCCCCCGGTTATCTCTCTGGATGTTGGAGTTGGAGGGCCTCCTCACTCGAGGTCGGTGTGCCCACGGAGCGAACCCTGCAACTTCAGGGCATGGTTGGTGATTAGGATCACCACGTGGGGTCCTTTTCCCTTAGGAGGGAGGTGGCCTTTTGGGCTGCTGATTTCCAGGTTTTTAGATACCGCCAGTATCTTGGCCAGATGTGGCAGTGGGCCAAGCCCCTTGGTGACTGTAGTTTATCCTACCTGGATGGCATTCTTGTGTTGTTCCATTTCAAGTGGTCCCAGTTTTTGCACTAATTCTCCAATGGCGACTCACCTTTCACCGGGAATGGAAAGGTCAAAGGGTTTAGCTCAATTAGGGAGTTCCAGGGCAAGGGTCTGAATTGACTGCTCTTTCCATTCTTGAAAGGCCACTTCTGGATTCTGTTCAAAAGGATCATCATCTTTTCCCTTCAGTGTTTCATATAGAGGCCCAGCTAGTAGACTGTAGTTAGGGATCCAGAAGCAGCAAACCCTGGCCTCCCCAGGAACCCCTAAGCTGTCTTCTAGTTTTAGAAAGGGGTAAGGCTGCAAATGGTTTCTTCCCTTTCCTGGGATGGGCTTCTCCGACCTTCTGTGAGAATGAAGCCCAGGCAGGTCACCGCAGTCTGTGATATTTGAGCTTTTTCTTGGACAACTTCTATCCTTTATTGGCTTGGTAGTTCAGAGGCCTCCTTAGTAGGGCTGGTGATCAGAATGTCGTCTGCATATTGAAGGAGGGTTTCCTTTTCCAGAGGTAGAACTTTTCGGTCTTTAGCTAAGCTTTCCCCAAAGATGGTGTGGGAATTTTTGAACCCTTGGGGCAAGACGGCCCGGAAGTATTGTTTTAGTTGTATGTTGAGTCCTGCCACTCACAAGCCAAAATTTCTTGTGACTCTGGGACTAATGGAATACAAAAGAAGGCATCATTGAAGACTAATACAGAATACCATGTCCTGGTGGTTGGTAGAATGACCAGCAGGGTGTAGGAAATGGAGCAACTGGAGGTATATCCTCGGTGGCTTCACTGACTGTCCTGACATCCTTTACCAGGTCCCCAGCAGCCCATGGGGCTCTCGTGGTCAGGCCAATCCCAGGATATGGAGCTCTCCTGGGCAGGTACCCCACCCCCAACCCAGCCCACGGGGCTCTCGTTGTCAGGCCTCTCCCAGGATACAGAGCTACCCTTGCAGGTACCGTGGCAGGGCTGGGCACACAAGAACCGTGCACATAGCCCTCATTGAAGAGCACCCCCATCTCACCTGTTGCTCAGAGCTGACACAGAGCACCTCAGAGCAGGACTTGAACTAACAAACAGCAGCTCCGACAGGTCTGTGACCCTGGGCATCACTCTGTGTGGCCTCCCTCCACCTGGTCTTCCAGAGACTTCCACTGCACCCGGGACACCAGGTCTCTGTCTCCAACCACCACCCACCCCTCCTCTCCCTGACTCCTGGGTTCCTCTCATTAGGAGAGGGTTTTCTTGAAGTTGTCTCCCACTCATGGGCCAGATAAAATGATTAGAAAACAAGCAAAGCTGCAGCCCCTTGTCTATCCTGACTCTCAGGAGCCCACACCTGTTCCTTGGACCTGGCCGGTTCAGCAAGTTCCATTTTCTGCAACTGTGAGCCCCTGAGGGGTGATGATTGGCTGACCTGGGCAGCCTTACCGTGCCGGCCAGCCCTCCCCAGGTGTGCCTGGGTTGAGATCAATATAAATACCACTCCAGGCAACAAGAGCCCCTGCAGCTGTGCCTGACGCCATTTTCTCTGCCCTGTCAGCAGTCTCGGGGCTGGGCTGGTGGGAAGGAGTGAGAGGCCACGGCTTTGTGGGTGGCCCAGTGTGAGTGGGGCTCTGCTGGACTTTCTGCAGCAGTTGCCAGGCTGCCACCTGCTAAAGAAGAGGATGTGTCACCCATACCTGCTGCTGGAATTTCTCCCTGGGCAGAGGTGAGGAAGGAAAAAAGCAGTGGGGGCAGGGACAGGACGGGTATCTCAGGCAGGGAAATGGAAATCTTCCAGAAGAGCACCCAGGGCCAGGACCATCCTGGCTGGCCTGCAGGCACCAAGTCAGCTGGCATGCTGTCACTCGTGTGGCTCCATGGCCCTTCCTCTAGGCTTTCAAGTCCTTGTATATATTCAGGTGTTTTACCTGGGAAGGGTGGGAACAGTTCAGCAGCAACTGGCCTGGGGCTCAGCTCACGTTCACTCACAGATGCCTCGGCACGGTGCCCCAGCTTTGCAATGAGGACGCTTGTTGTGTGGGGGCTGCTGGCTGAATGGGAGACGATTCCCCACCACTGACCAACTTCAGAATTATTTACAACTGGAGCAAGTGCCCTGCTACGGTTTTCCTCTGAGTAACTGGTGGGTTCTGTTTTTTTTTTCTCTTTTTCGTTTTTGGTTCAAGGTAGATTTTATTCCTCTTTTTTGTATTTACAGATATAAGCATGGAAATAATTTATTCATATAAATACATGTATGTGAAGGGAATAATTGTTTTTTCTGTTTTATTTTTTAAATTTTATTTCTTTTTAATTTTGAATTTTATTTTATATTTTTATACAGCAGGTTCTTATTGGTTATCTATTTTATACATATAAATGTTTACATGCCAATCCCAATCTCTCAACTCCTCCCACCACCACCCCCCCAAGAGCTTTCCCCCCTTGTTGTCCATACGATTGTTGTCTACATCTGTTGCTCTATTTATGCCTTGCAAAACGGTTAATCTGTACAGTTTTTCTAGGTTCCACATATATGCATGAATATACAAGATTTGTTTTTCTCTTTCTGACTTACTTCACTCTGTATGACAGTCTCTAGATCCATCGACGTCTCTACAAATGACCCAATTTCATTCCTTTCATGGCTTAGTAATATTCCATTTTATATATGTACCACATCTTTATGCATTCGTCTGTCTGTGGGCATTTAGGTTGCTTCCATTACCTCGATATTGTAAATAGTGATGCAATGAACATTGCGGTGAATGTCTCTTTTTGATTTCTGGTTTTGTCTGGGTATATGTCCAGTACTGGGATTGCTGTATCATATGGTAATTCTATTATTAGTTTCTTAAGAAACTCCATATTGTTCTCCATAGTGACTGTATCAATTTATATGCCCAACAATAGTGGAAGAGGCTTCCTTTTCCCCACACCCTTTCCAGCATTTGTTGTTTGTAGATTTTCAGATGATGCCCATTCTAACAGGTGTGAGGTGATACCTCATTGTTGAGTCCATTTCGTTGAGCAAGGGGTAGGTCCTGTCTATTACATATTTGGCTTATGGAACGGTATCTGTGCTAATTTCAGTCTCTGGTTTTATGCAGCACCCCAAATCACCTTTCCCCTTAAGCAAGCATAAGTTGGTTTTCTAAACTTGAGACCCTGTTCTGTTTTGTAATTCAGTTCATGTGTCGCCAAGTTTACATTCCGTGCATTAGTGATATCTTATGATGTTTCTTTTTCTGTGTGACTTATTTCACTTAGAATCATCGTGCCCCAATCCACTCATTATGCTGGTACAGGCCTGGTGACACAGATTTCATTGCTGAGTGGTATTCTGTTGTACGTTAAGTACCACAACTTCTTTATCAATTATTTGCTCTCTGGGATACTTAACTTGTACCGTAGAAGAGGTTCCTGTAAACAGAGCCGTCCCAAATTTTGGGGTGGCTGTGTCTTTTTGATTTTAATTTCCCTAAGCTATAGGACCATAAGTGGAAATGCCCTAGACTCTGTTGCTTTGTTTTTCAGATGTATCAGGAAACACCATACACTTCTCCAGAGTGGCTGTTGGCAATTTACATCCCGCCCATCAGCATAACAAGGCTCCTTTATCCCCATGGCCTGTCTTGCCTTTCTGCATTTTACACTTTTTTCAGATGGCCCTTTAGACCGGGGGGAAGTAACACTTCATAGTAGTTCGGATTTCCATTGCAAGCTTGCTTGGTTTGCCAAAAAGGGCATATGTGTCTTTTCCTGAATATATTCAGGAACAAACTCATACGCCCTTTTTTGCCAAGTGCAGCATTGTCGATGTTCTGCCTCTTTTCCTATGCTTCAAATGCAAATCCAGTCTACCTCCTGAAATCGGTTTCCTGAAATTCTGCCCCGCTTTCAAGTCCTCTTCGCAGCCTTACTTCAATATATTTTTGGACGTTATCTGTCATTTATAACTCTGCAGGTTTGTGAATTACAGGGCCCCTGAGCTCCTTTCTTCAACTCGCTTTCTTGTGAGCTGGCCGCAAACCCGCAAGACTGCTTCAGGCCCTAATCTGCTTCTGGCAGGGCATGCTGAGCCTTTGGTTAATTCCTCTTCCTGGTGGGAAATGAGTGTTAAATATGCCCGTCCAGACACCTACCTCACTCTCAACCCCTTGGTGATGTGGGTCCTCTGGTTTGTGGCCACCTTTATGGGTTCCTCACCTTTCGATGATGTGGCCCCACTAGTGTGAGGACACTCCTGCCTGGTTCTCATCCACGTGGTTATGTGGACCCCCTGGTGAGAGTCTGTTCCTGGCTGTGTTCCTCACCCTTCTGTGAGGGAGACCCTCTGCTGATAGGTCACTCCTGCATGGCTGGCACACATTGCCTTGCTGAAGTCAGCCGTGTGGTGGCAGTTGGAGCGTGCTGGGAATCTCCTCCCCCCGGTGATGAGGGCCCTCTTGCGTCAGGCCCTAACTGCTGGGCTCCCCACATTTTGTGATGTGCGCCCAGTGGTGCGAGGACACTCCAGCCAGGTTCACATCCCCATTGGGATATGGGCCTTCTGCTCTGAGGTCCCAACGCCTGGGTTGCTCACAGTTTCATGATGTGGGCTCTCTGCTGTTAGTTCACTCCTGCCTGCATCCCATAGCTTCTGTGTTCTTGGCCGCCTGCTGGGAGGTTCCAACTGCTGGATTCCTCACCTTTCTTATTCTTTGGGCCCTCTGTTTTTAGGCTATTCCTGCCTGCCTCACTCCCATTCCCTTTGTGATATGTGTCCTCTGATTTGAGGTCACATGTGCTGGGTTCCGCACCTTTCGATGATGTGGCCCCACTGGAGGGAAGACAGTCCTGACTTGTTCCCATCCCCTTGCTGATGTGGGCCCTCAGGTGAGAGTCTGATCCTGGCTGGGTTCCTCACCCATCTGTGAGGTGGGCCCTCTACGATCAGGTAACTCTTGCATGGCTTGCTCACCTCGCCTTGTTGACATGAGCCCTCTGGTGGCACTTGGACCCTGCTGGGAGCCTCCTCACCTCTGTGATGAGGGCCCCCTGACGTCAGGCCCTAACTGCTGGGCTCCCCAACTTTTCTTAGTGAGCCCAGTGATGCTCGGGCACTCCTCTTAGGTTCCCATCTCCATAGAGATGTGGTCCTTCTGCTCTGAGGTTAAAACGGCTAGGTTGATCACAATTTCATGATGTGGGCTCTCTGGTGTTAGTTCACTGTGGCCTGGATCCCATAGCCTCTGTGCTCTGGGCCGCCTGCTGGGAGGTTCCAACTGCTCGATTCCTCAACTTTTGTATTCTATGGGTCCTGTGTTGTGATGCTCCTCCTGCCTGCCTCACTCGCAACCCCTTCGTGATGTGGGTCCTCTGGTTTGAGGCCACATGTGCTGGGTTCCGCAACTTTCAGTGATGTGACCCCACTGGTGTGAGGACACTCCTGCCTGGTTCCCATCCCCTTGGTGATGTGGGTCTTCTGGTGACAGTCTTATCCTGGCTGGGTTCCTCACTCTTCTGTGAGGTAGGCCCTCTGCTGTGAGGTCAATCTTGCCTGACTTGCACAAATCACCTTGGCGACGTGGGCCCTCTGTTGGCACATGGAACCTGCTGAGAACCTCCTGCTCTCGGTGATGATGGCCCTCTAGCATCAGGCCCTAACTGCTGGGCTCCCCACGTTTTCTGATGTGAGCCCAGTGATGCCAGGACACTCCTGTTATGTTCCCATCCACATGGGGATGTGGGCTTTCTGCTCTGAGGTCCCAACGCCTGGGTTGCTCACAGTTTCATGATGTGGGCTCTCTGGTGTTAGTTCACTCCTGCCTGCATCCCATAGCTTCTGTGCTCTCGGCCGCCTGCTGGGAGGTTCCAAATGCTGGATTCCTCACCTTTTTTATTCTTTGGGCCCTCTGTTTTTAGGCTACTCCTACCTGCCTCACTCCCATCCCCTTTGTGATGTATGTCCTCTGATATGAGGCCGCATGTGCTGGGTTCCTCACGTTTCGATGATGTGGCCCAACTGGTGGGAGGACAGTCCTGACTGGTTCTCATCCCCTTGGTGTTGTGGGCCCCCTGGTGAGAGTCTCATCCTGCCTCGGTTCCTCACCCTTCTGTGAGATAGGCCCTCTGCTGTGAGGTCACTACTGCCTTGCTGGCACATGCCACCTTGTAGACGTGGGCCCTCTGTTGGCAGTTGGAACCTGCTGGGAGTCTCCTCCCCTCAGTTATGAGGGCCCCCTGGCGTCAGGCCCTAACTGCTGGGCTCCTAACATTTTCTGATATGTGCTAAGTGGTGCAAAGCCACTCCTGCCAGGTTCCCATCCCAATGGGGATGTGGGCCTTCTGTTCTGAGGTCCCAACGGCTGGGCTGCTCACAGGTTCATGATGTGGGCCCTCTGCTGTGAGTTCACTGCGGCCTGGATCCCATAGCCTCGGTGCTCTGGGCTGCTTGCTGGGAGGTTCCAACTGCTGGATTCCTCAACTTTTATATTCTATGGACCCTGTGTTGTGAGGCCGGTCCTGCCAGCCTCATTCCGAACCCCTTGGTGATGTGGTTCCTCTGGTTTGAGGCTACATGTGCTGGGATCCTCACCTTTCGATGATGTTGTCTCACTGGTGTGCGGACACTCCTGCCTGGTTCCCATCCCCTTGGTGATGTGGGCCCTCTGGTGAGAGTCTGATCCTGGCTGTGTTCCTCACCCTTCTGTGAGGTGGGCCCTCTGCTGTGAGGTCACCCCTGCCGGGCTGGCACACATCGCCTTGGCGACGTTGGCCCTCTGGTGGCAGCTGGAGCCTGCTGGGAGCCTCCTCCCCTCGGTGATGAGTGCCCTCTAGAGTCAGGCCCTAACTTCTGAGTACCCCACGTTTTCTGATGTGAGCCCAGTGATGCCAGGACACTCCTGTCATGTTCCCATCACCATGGGGATGTGGGCCTTCTGCTCTGAGGTCCCAATGTCTGGGTTGCTCACAGTTTCATGATGTGGGCTGTCTGGTGTTAGTTCACTCCGACCTGGATCCCCTAGCCTCTGTGCTCTGGGCCGCCTGCTGGGAGGTTCCAACTGCTGGATTCCTCACCTTTCTTATTTTTGGGCCCTCTGTTGTGAGGCTCCTCCTGCCTGCCTCACTCCCAGCCCCCTGGTGATGGGTGTCCTATGGTTTGAAGCCACATGTTCTGGGTTCCTCACCTTTAGATGATGTGGCCCTACTCATGTGAGGATACTCCTGCCTGGTTCCAATCCATTTGGTGATGTGGGCCCTCTGGTGTGAGTCTGATCCTGACTGGGTTCGTCACACTTCTCTGAGGTGGGCCCTCTGCTGTGAGATCATTCGTGCCTGGTTGGCACACATCGCCTTGGTGACGTCAGCCCTCTGGTGGCAGTTGGAGCCTGCTGGGAGCCTCCTTCCCTTGGTGATGAGGGTCCTCTGGCGTCAGGCCCTAACTGCTGGTCGGCCAAAATTTTCTGATATGTTCTCAGTGGTGCGAGGACACTCCTACCAGATTTCCATCCCCATGGGGATGTGGGCCTCCTGCTCTGAGGTCCCAATGGCTGGGTTGCTCAGTTTCATGACATGGGCCCTCTTCTGTGAGTTCACTGTGGCCTGGATCCCATAGCCTCGGTGCTCTGGGCCGCCTGCTGGGAGGTTCCAACTGCTGGATTCCTCACTTTTTTATTCTATGGGCCCAGTGTTGTGAGGCTACTCCTGCCTGCCTCACTCCGAGGCCCTTGGTGATGTGGGTCCTCTGGTTTGAGGACACATGTGCTGAGTACCTCACCTTTCAATGATGTGGCCCCACTGGTGTGAAGACACTCCTGCCTGGTTCCCATCCCCTTGGTGATGTGGGCCCTCTGGTGAGAGTCTGATGTTGGCTGGGTTTCTCACCCTTCTGTGAGGTGGGACCTCTGCTGTGAGGTAACTCCTGCCTGGCTTGCTCACGTTGCCTTGGCAACGTGAGCCCTAGGTGGCAGTTGGAGCCTGCTGGGAATCTCCTCCCCTCAGTTATGAGAGCTCTGGATAAAACACATATGCCCTTTTTTGCCAAGTGCATTATTTTCCAAGTTCTGTCTCTTTTCCTATGTTTTAAGAGCGACTCCCGTGTACCTTCTGAAATCGGTTTCCAGCAATTCTACCCCACATTCAAGTCCTCTTCACAGCCTAACTTCAGTATAATTTTGGATGATAGCTGTCATTTATAACTCTGCAGGTTTGTGAATTACAGTGCCCCTGAGCTCCATTCTTCAACTCGCTTTCTTGTGAGCCTGCCACAAAACCGCAGGATCTCTTCAGGTCCTAATCTAGTTCCAGCACGGCACGTAGAACCTTTGATTCATTCGTCTTCCTGGTCGGAAATGAGAGTTAAATTTGCCCGTCCAGACACCTCCAGCTAGTCTCCCATTGCTTCTCCTTATTCCTGTTCATCTTCCGCAGAAATTGCAAACTGGGCCAAGCAGGAGGTTAAAGGCACTGACTCTCCAAGTGGGGAGAGTTTTAGTAAAGCGTCTGGTATGTTGCATCCGAGTACCAGGGGACGAAAACTGAGACACATTTGAACACGTTTCCCGATCACACGGTGGATCATACTCTGGGTTCCACATGCATGTTTTAGCTGAAGGAAGAATCCCTTAAACCTGGAGAGTTGAGACCCATGGAATGGGTACCATGCAATATGACTTCAAAGGGTCTGCATTTGCTCACCGATCCTCACCAATCCTATCAGTGCTGCATTTATGCCGCTGTACACACGCTTGATTCTCTTTCGGAGACATATAAATCCATAGGTTTTAAGATTCTTACTAGTCAGGTATATTCTTAGGTGTTTAATATGAGATGTAGAGTCCACTTCGTTGAGCAAGGAGTAGCTCTTGTCTATTACATGTTTGGCTTATGGAATGGTATCTGTGCTAATTTCAATCTCTGGTTTTATGCAGCACCCCAACTCACCTTTCCCCTTAAGCAAGCATAAGTTGGTTTTCTACATTTGAGACCCTGTTCTGTTTTGTAATTCAGTTCCTGTGTAGCCAAGTTTACATTCCGTGTAGTAGTGATATCTTATGATGTTTCTTTTTCTGTGTGACTTATTTCACTTAGAATCATCGTACCTGAATCCACTCATTATGCTGCTATGGGCCTGATGACATAGATTTCATTGCTGAGTGATATTGCATTGTACGTAAGTACCACAACTTCTTTATCCATTTTTCGCTTTCTGTGATATTGAACTTGTACTGTAAACGAGGTTCTTGTAAACACAGCCGTCCCAAACTTTGGGGTGCCTATGTCTTTTTGATTTTAATTTCCCTAAGCTATAGGACCATAAGTGGAAGTGCCCTAGGCTCTGTTGCTTTGTTTTGTAGATGTTTCAGGAAACACCATACACTTCTCCAGAGTGGCTGTTGGCAATTTACATCCCGCCCATCAGCATAACAAGGCTCCCAATTCTCCATGGCCTGTCCTGCCTTTCTGGATTTTATACGTTTTTCAGATGGCCCTTTTGACCGGGGGGCAGTGAGACTTCATTGTAGTGCAGATTTCCTTTGCAAGCTTGCTTGGTTGGCCAAAAAGGGCGTATGCGTTTTTTCCTGAATATATTCAGGAAAAAACGCATACGCCCTTTTTGGCCAAGTGCATCATTGTGGACGTTCTGCCTCTTTTCCTATGCTTTACATGCAATTCCAGTCTACCTCCTGAAACCGGTTTCCTGCAATTCTGCCCCGCTTTCAAGTCCTCTTGGCAGCCTTACTTCAATATATTTTTGGACGATAGCTGTCATTTTTAACTCTGCAGGTTTGTGAATTACAGTGTCCCTGAGCTCCTTTCTTCAACTCGCTTTCTTGTGAGCTGGCCGCAACACCGCAGGATTGCTTCAGGCCCTAGTGTGGTTCCGGCATGGCACGCTGAGCCTTTGGTTAATTCCTCTTCCTGGTGGGAAATGAGAGTTAAATTTGCCCGTCCAGACACTTCCAGCTAGTCTCTCATTGGTTCTCCCTATTCCTGTTCATCTTCCACAGAAATTGCAAACTGGGCCAAACAGGAGGTTAAAGGCACTGACTCTCCAAGTGGGGAGAGTGTTAGTCAAGGGACTGGAATGTTGCTCCCGAGTACCAGGAGACAAAAACTGAGACACATTTGAAAACGTTTCCCGATCACACGGTGGATCATACTCTGGGATCCACATGCATGTTTTAGCTGAAGGAAGAATCCCTTAAACCTGGAGAGTTGAGACCCATGGAATGGGTACCATGCAATATGACTTCAAAGGGTCTGCATTTGCTCATCGAACCTCACCAGTCCTATCACTGCTGCGTTTATGCCACTGTACACACGCTTGATTCTCTTTTGGAGACATAGAAATCCATAGGTTTTAAGATTCTTACTAGTCAGGTATATTATTAGGCGTTTAATATGGGGTGTAGAGTCCACTTCGTTGAGCAAGGAGTAGCTCTTGTCTATTACATATTTGGCTTATGGAACGGTATCTGTGCTAATTTCAATCTCTGGTTTTATGCAGCACCCCAACTCACCTTTCCCCTTAAGCAAGCATAAGTTGGTTTTCTACATTTGAGACCCTGTTCTGTTTTGTAATTCAGTTCCTGTGTAGCCAAGTTTACATTCCGTGTAGTAGTGATATCTTATGATGTTTCTTTTTCTGTGTGACTTATTTCACTTAGAATCATCGTACCTGAATCCACTCATTATGCTGCTACGGTCCTGATGATATAGATTTCATTGCTGAGTGATATTGCATTGTACGTAAGTACCACAACTTCTTTATCCATTTTTCACTTTCTGTGATATTGAACTTGTACTGTAAACGAGGTTCTTGTAAACAGAGCCGTCCCAAACTTTGGGGTGGCTGTGTCTTTTTGATTTTAATTTCCCTAAGCTATAGAACTGTAAGTGGAAGTGCCCTAGGCTCTGTTGCTTTGTTTTTTAGATGTTTCAGGAAACACCATACACTTCTCCAGAGTGGCTGTTGGCAATTTACATCCCGCCCATCAGCATAACAAGGCTCCCAATTCTCCATGGCCTGTCCTGCCTTTCTGGATTTTACACTTTTTTCAGATGGCCCTTTTGACTGGGGGGCAGTGAGACTTCATTGTAGTGCAGATTTCCTTTGCAAGCTTGCTTGGTTGGCCCAAAAGTGCGTATGCGTTTTTTCCTGAATATATTGAGGAAAAAACGCATACGCCCTTTTTGGCCAAGTGCATCATTGTGGACGTTCTGCCTCTTTTCCTATGCTTTACATGCAATTCCATTCTACCTCCTGAAATCGGTTTCCTGCAATTCTGCCCCGCTTTCAAGTCCTCTTGGCAGCCTTACTTCAATATATTTTTGGACGATAGCTGTCATTTATAACTCTGCAGTTTTGTGAATTACAGTGCCTCTGAGCTCCTTTCTTCAACTCGCTTTCTTGTGAGCTGGCCGCAACACCGCAGCATTGCTTCAGGCGCTAGTGTGGTTCCGGCATGGCACGCTGAGCCTTTGGTTAATTCCTATTCCTGTTGGGAAATGAGAGTTAAATTTGCCCGTACAGGCACCTCTAGCTAGTCTCTCATTTGTTCTCCCTATTCCTGTTCATTTTCCGCAGAAATGGCAAACTGGGCCAAACAGGAGGTTAAAGGCACTGAATCTCCAAGTGGGGAGAGTTTTAGTAAAGTGACTGGAATGTTGCACCCGAGTACCAGGGGATGAAAAATGAGACACATTTCAACACGTTTCCCGATCACATGGTGGATCATACTCTGGGTTCCACATGCATGTTTTAGCTGAAGGAAGAATCCCTTAAACCTGGAGAGTTGAGACCCATGGAATGGGTACCATGCAATATGACCTCAAGGGGTCTGCATTTGCTCACCGAACCTCACCAATCCTATCACTGCTGCATTTATGCCGCTGTACACATGCTTGATTCTCTTTCGGAGACATAGAAATCCATAGGTTTTAAGATTCTTACTAGTCAGGTATATTATTAGGCGTTTAATATGGGGTGTAGAGTCCACTTCGTTGAGCAAGGAGTAGCTCTTGTCTATTACATATTTGGCTTATGGAACGGTATCTGTGCTAATTTCAATCTCTGGTTTTATGCAGCACCCCAACTCACCTTTCCCCTTAAGTAAGCATATGTTGGTTTTCTACATGTGAGACGCTGTTCTGTTTTGTAATTCAATTCCTCTGTAGCCAAGTTTACATTCCGTGTATTAGGGATATCTTATGATGTTTCTTTTTCTGTGTGACTTATCTTACTTAGAATCATCATACCTGAATCCACTCATTATGCTGCTATGGGCCTGATGACATAGATTTCATTGCTGAGTTATATTGCATTGTACGTAAGTACCACAACTTCTTTATCCATTTTTCACTTTCTGTGATATTGAACTTGTACCGTAAACGAGGTTCTTGTAAACAGAGCTGTCCGAAATTTTGGGGTGTCTGTGTCTTTTTGATTTTAATTTCCCTAAGCTATAGGATCATAAGTGGAAGTGCCCTAGGCTCTGTTGCTTTGTTTTTTAGATGTTTCAGGAAACACCATACACTTCTCCAGAGTGGCTGTTGGCAATTTACATCCCGCCCATCAGCATAACAAGGCTCCCAATTCTCCATGGCCTGTCCTGCCTTTCTGGATTTTACACTTTTTTCAGATGGCCCTATTGACCGGGTGGCAGTGAGACTTCATTGTAGTGCAGATTTCATTTGCAAGCTTGCTTTGTTGGCCCAAAAGTGCGTGTGCGTTTTTTCCTGAATATATTCAGGAAAAAACGCATACGCCCTTTTTGGCCAAGTGCATCATTGTGGACGTTCTGCCTCTTTTCCTATGCTTTACATGCAATTCCAGTCTACCTCCTGAAATTGGTTTCCTGCAATTCTGCCCCGCTTTCAAGTCCTCTTGGCAGACTTACTTCAATATATTTTTGGACAATAGCTGTCATTTATAACTCTGCAGGTTTGTGAATTAGAGTGCCCCTGAGCTCCTTTCTTCAACTCGCTTTCTTGTGAGCTGGCCGCAACACCGCAGCATTGCTTCAGGCCCTAGTGTGGTTCCGGCATGGCACACTGAGCCTTTGGTTAATTCCTCTTCCTGGTGGGAAATGAGAGTTAAATTTGCCCGTCCAGACACCTCCAGCTAGTCACTCATTGGTTCTCCCTATTCCTGTTCATTTTCCGCAGAAATTGCAAACTTGGCCAAACAGGAGGTTAAAGCCACTGACTCTCCAAGTGGGGAGAGTGTTAGTAAAGCCTCTGGAATGTTGCACCCGAGTACCAGGGGACGAAAACTGAGACACATTTGAACACGTTTCCCGATCACACGGTGGATCATACTCTGGGTTCCACATGCATGTTTTAGCTGAAGGAAGAATCCCTTAAACCTGGAGAGTTGAGACCCATGGAATGGGTACCATGCAATATGACCTCAAAGGGTCTGCATTTGCTCACCGAACCTCACCAATCCTATCACTGCTGCATTTATGCCGCTGTACACACGCTTGATTCTCTTTCGGAGACATATAAATCCATAGGTTTTAAGATTCTTACTTGTCAGGTATATTCTTAGGCGCTTAATATGGGGTGAAGAGTCCACTTCATTGAGCAAGGAGTAGCTCTTGTCTATTACATATTTGGCTTATGGAACGGTATCTGTGCTAATTTCAATCTCTGGTTTTATGCAGCACCCCAACTCACCTTTCCCCTTAAGCAAGCATAAGTTGGTTTTCTACATTTGAGACCCTGTTCTGTTTTGTAATTCAGTTTCTGTGTAGCCAAGTTTACATTCTGTGTAGTAGTGATATCTTATGATGTTTCTTTTTCTGTGTGACTTATTTCACTTAGAATCATCGTACCTGAATCCACTCATTATGCTGCTACGGGCCTGATGATATAGATTTCATTGCTGAGTGATATTGCATTGTACGTAAGTACCACAAATTCTTTATCCATTTTTCACTTTCTGTGTTATTGAACTTGTACCGTAAACGAGGTTCTTGTAAATAGAGCCGTCCCAAACTTTGGGGTGGCTGTGTCTTTTTGATTTTAATTTCCCTAAGCTATAGGACCATAAGTGGAAGTGCCCTAGGCTCTGTTGCTTTGTTTTTTAGATGTTTCAGGAAACACCATACACTTCTCCAGAGTGGCTGTTGGCAATTTACATCCCGCCCATCAGCATAACAAGGCTCCCAATTCTCCATGGCCTGTCCTGCCTTTCTGGATTTTACACTTTTTTCAGATGGCCCTTTTGACCGGGGGGCAGTGAGACTTCATTGTAGTGCAGATTTCCTTTGCAAGCTTGGTTGGTTGGCCAAAAAGGGCGTATGCGTTTTTTCCTGAATATATTCAGGAAAAAACGCATACGCCCTTTTTGGCCAAGTGCATCATTGTGGACGTTCTGCCTCTTTTCCTATGCTTTACATGCAATTCCAGTCTACCTCCTGAAACCGGTTTCCTGCAATTCTGCCCCGCTTTCAAGTCCTCTTGGCAGCCTTACTTCAATATATTTTTGGACGATAGCTGTCATTTTTAACTCTGCAGGTTTGTGAATTACAGTGTCCCTGAGCTCCTTTCTTCAACTCGCTTTCTTGTGAGCTGGCCGCAACACCGCAGGATTGCTTCAGGCCCTAGTGTGGTTCCGGCATGGCACGCTGAGCCTTTGGTTAATTCCTCTTCCTGGTGGGAAATGAGAGTTAAATTTGCCCGTCCAGACACCTCCAGCTAGTCTCTCATTGGTTCTCCCTATTCCTGTTCATCTTCCACAGAAATTGCAAACTGGGCCAAACAGGAGGTTAAAGGCACTGACTCTCCAGTTGGGGAGAGTGCTAGTAAAGCGTCTGGAATGTTGCACCCGAGTACCAGGGGACGAAACCTGAGACACATTTGAACACGTTTCCCAATCACACGGTGGATCATACTCTGGGTTCCACATGCATGTTTTAGCTGAAGGAAGAATCCCTTAAACCTGGAGAGTTGAGACCCATGGAATGGGTACCATGCAATATGACCTCAAAGGGTCTGCATTTGCTCACCGAACCTCACCAATCCTATCACTGCTGCGTTTATGCCACTGTACACACGCTTGATTCTCTTTTGGAGACATAGAAATCCATAGGTTTTAAGATTCTTACTAGTCAGGTATATTCTTAGGCGTTTAAAATGGAGTGTAGAGTCCACTTCGTTGAGCAAGGAGTAGCTCTTGTCTATTACATATTTGGCTTATGGAACGGTATCTTTGCTAATTTCAATCTCTGGTTTTATGCAGCACCCCAACTCACCTTTCCCCTTAAGCAAGCATAAGTTGGTTTTCTACATTTGAGACCCTGTTCTGTTTTGTAATTCAGTTCCTGTGTAGCCAAGTTTACATTCCGTGTAGTAGTGATATCTTATGATGTTTCTTTTTCTGTGTGACTTATTTCACTTAGAATCATCGTACCTGAATCCACTCATTATGCTGCTACGGTCCTGATGATATACATTTCATTGCTGAGTGATATTGCATTGTACGTAAGTACCACAACTTCTTTATCCATTTTTCACTTTCTGTGATATTGAACTTGTACTGTAAACGAGGTTCTTGTAAACAGAGCCGTCCCAAACTTTGGGGTGGCTGTGTCTTTTTGATTTTAATTTCCCTAAGCTATAGAACTGTAAGTGGAAGTGCCCTAGGCTCTGTTGCTTTGTTTTTTAGATGTTTCAGGAAACACCATACACTTCTCCAGAGTGGCTGTTGGCAATTTACATCCCGCCCATCAGCATAACAAGGCTCCCAATTCTCCATGGCCTGTCCTGCCTTTCTGGATTTTACACTTTTTTCAGATGGCCCTATTGACCGGGGGGCAGTGAGACTTCATTGTAGTGCAGATTTCCTTTGCAAGCTTGCTTGGTTGGCCCAAAAGGGCGTATGCGTTTTTTCCTGAATATATTCAGGAAAAAATGCATACGCCATTTTTGGCCAAGTGCATCATTGTGGACGTTCTGCCTCTTTTCCTATGCTTTACATGCAATTCCAGTCTACCTCCTGAAATCGGTTTCCTGCAATTCTGTCCCGCTTTCAAGTCCTCTTGGCAGCCTTACTTCAATAGATTTTTGGACGATAGCTGTCATTTATAACTCTGCAGGTTTGTGAATTACAGTGCCCCTGAGCTCCTTTCTTCAACTCGCTTTCTTGTGAGCTGGCCGCAACACCGCAGCATTGCTTCAGGCCCTAGTGTGGTTCCAGCATGGCAGGCTGAGCCTTTGGTTAATTCCTCTTCCTGGTGGGAAATGAGAGATAAATTTGCCCGTCCAGACACCTCCAGCTAGTCTCTCATTGGTTCTCACTATTCCTGTTCACTTTCCGCAGAAATTGAAAACTGGGCCAAACAGGAGGTTAAAGGCACTGACTCTCCAAGTGGGGAGAGTGTTAGTCAAGCGTCTGGAATGTTGCACCCGAGTACCAGGGGACGAAACCTGAGACACATTTGAACACGTTTCCTGATCACACGGTGGATCATACTCTGGGTTCCACATGCATGTTTTAGCTGAAGGAAGAATCCCTTAAACCTGGAGAGTTGAGACCCATGGAATGGGTACCATGCAATATGACTTCAAAGGGTCTGCATTTGCTCACCGAACCTCACCCATCCTATCACTGCTGCGTTTATGCCACTGTACACACTTTTGTTTCTCTTTTGGAGACATATAAATCCATAGGTTTTAAGATTCTTACTAGTGAGGTATATTCTTTGACGTTTAATATCGGGTGTTGAGTCCACTTCGTTGAGTAAGGAGTAGCTCTTGTCTATTACATATTTGGCTTATGGAATGGTATCTGTGCTAAATTCAATCTCTGGTTTTATGCAGCACCCCAACTCACCTTTCCCCTTAAGCAAGCATAAGTTGGTTTTCTACATTTGAGACCCTGTTCTGTTTTGTAATTCAGTTCCTGTGTAGCCAAGTTTACATTCCGTGTAGTAGTGATAACTTATGATGTTTCTTTTTCTGTGTGACTTATTTCACTTAGAATCATCGTACCTGAATCCACTCATTATGCTGCCATGGGCCTGATGACATAGATTTCATTGCTGAGTGATATTGCATTGTACGTAAGTACCACAACTTCTTTATCCATTTTTCACTTTCTGTGATATTGAACTTGTACCGTAAATGAGGTTCTTGTAAACAGAGACGTCCCAAACTTTGGGGTGGCTGTGTCTTTTTGATTTTAATTTCCCTAAGCTATAGGACCATAAGTGGAAGTGCCTTAGGCTCTTTTGCTTTGTTTTTTAGATGTTTCAGGAAACACCATACACTTCTCCAGAGTGGCTGTTGGCAATTTACATCCCACCCATCAGCATAACAAGGCTCCCAAGTCTCCATGGCCTGTCCTGCCTTTCTGGATTTTATACTTTTTTCAGATGGCCCTTTTGACCGGGGGGCAGTGAGACTTCATTGTAGTGCAGATTTCCTTTGCAAGCTTGCTTGGTTGGCCAAAAAGGGCATATACGTTTCTTCCTGAACATATTCAGGAAAAAACGCATACGCCCTTTTTGGCCAAGTGCATCATTGTGGACGTTCTGTCTCTTTCCTATGCTCTACATGCAATTCCAGTCTACCTCCTGAAATCGATTTCCTGCAATTCTGCCCCGCTTTCAAGTCCTCTTGGCAGCCTTACTTCAATATATTTTTGGACGATAGCTGTCATTTATAACTCTGCAGGTTTGTGAATTACAGTGCCCCTGAGCTCCTTTCTTCAACTCGCTTTCTTGTGAGCTGGCCGCAACACCGCAGCATTGCTTCAGGTCCTAGTGTGGTTCCGGCATGGCACGCTGAGCCTTTGGTTAATTCCTCTTCCTGGTGGGTAATGCGAGTTAAATTTGCCCGTACAGGCACCTCCAGCTAGTCTCTCATTGGTTCTCCCTATTCCTGTTCATTTTCCGCAGAAATGGCAAACTGGGCCAAACAGGAGGTTAAAGGCACTGACTCTCCAAGTGGGGAGAGTTTTAGTAAAGTGACTGGAATGTTGCACCCGAGTACCAGGGGATGAAAAATGAGAGACATTTCAACACGTTTCCCGATCACATGGTGGATCATACTCTGGGTTCCACATGCATGTTTTAGCTGAAGGAAGAATCCCTTAAACCTGGAGAGTTGAGACCCATGGAATGGGTACCATGCAATATGACCTCAAGGGGTCTGCATTTGCTCACCGAACCTCACCAATCCTATCACTGCTGCGTTTATGCCGCTGTACACATGCTTGATTCTCTTTCGGAGACATAGAAATCCATAGGTTTTAAGATTCTTACTAGTCAGGTATATTATTAGGCGTTTAATATGGGGTGTAGAGTCCACTTCGTTGAGCAAGGAGTAGCTCTTGTCTATTACATATTTGGCTTATGGAACGGTATCTGTGCTAATTTCAATCTCTGGTTTTATGCAGCACCCCAACTCACCTTTCCCCTTAAGCAAGCATATGTTGGTTTTCTACATGTGAGACGCTGTTCTGTTTTGTAATTCAATTCCTCTGTAGCCAAGTTTACATTCCGTGTATTAGTGATATCGTATGATGTTTCTTTTTCTGTGTGACTTATCTTACTTAGAATCATCATACCTGAATCCACTCATTATGCTGCTATGTGCCTGATGACATAGATTTCATTGCTGAGTGATATTGCATTGTACGTAAGTACCACAACTTCTTTATCCATTTTTTGCTTTCTGTGATATTGAACTTGTACCGTAAACGAGGTTCTTGTAAACAGAGCCGTCCGAAATTTTGGGGTGGCTGTGTCTTTTTGATTTTAATTTCCCTAAGCTATAGGATCATAAGTGGAAGTGCCCTAGGCTCTGTTGCTTTGTTTTTTAGATGTTTCAGGAAACACCATACACTTCTCCAGAGTGGCTGTTGGCAATTTACATCCCGCCCATCAGCATAACAAGGCTCCCAATTCTCCATGGCCTGTCCTGCCTTTCTGGATTTTACACTTTTTTCAGATGGCCCTATTGACCGGGGGGCAGTGAGACTTCATTGTAGTGCAGATTTCATTTGCAAGCTTGCTTGGTTGGCCAAAAAGGGCGTATGCGTTTTTTCCTGAATATATTCAGGAAAAAACGCATACGCCCTTTTTGGCCAAGTGCATCATTGTGGACGTTCTGCCTCTTTTCCTATGCTTTGCATGCAATTCCAGTCTACCTCCTGAAACCGGTTTCCTGCAATTCTGCCCCGCTTTCAAGTCCTCTTGGCAGCCTTACTTCAATATATTTTTGGACGATAGCTGTCATTTTTAACTCTGCAGGTTTGTGAATTACAGTGTCCCTGAGCTCCTTTCTTCAACTCGCTTTCTTGTGAGCTGGCCGCAACACCGCAGCATTGCTTCAGTTCCTAGTGTGGTTCCGCAATGGCACGCTGAGCCTTTGGTTAATTCCTCTTCCTGGTGGGAAATGAGAGTTAAATTTGCCCGTCCAGACACCTCCAGCTAGTCTCTCATTGGTTCTCCCTATTCCTGTTCATTTTCCGCAGAAATTGCAAACTGGGGCAAACAGGAGGTTAAAGGCACTGACTCTCCAGTTGGGGAGAGTGCTAGTAAAGCGTCTGGAATGTTGCACCCGAGTACCAGGGGACGAAACCTGAGACACATTTGAACACGTTTCCCGATCATACGGTAGATCATACTCTGGGTTCCACATGCATGTTTTAGCTGAAGGAAGAATCCCTTAAACCTGGAGAGTTGAGACCCATGGAATGGGTACCATGCAATATGACTTCAAAGGTTCTGCATTGGCTCACTGAACCTCACCAATCCTATCACTGCTGCGCTTATGCCACTGTACACACGCTTGATTCTCTTTCGGAGACATATAAATCCATAGGTTTTAAGATTCTTACTAGTCAGGTATATTCTTAGACGTTTAATATGGGATGTAGAGTCCACTTCGTTGAGCAAGGAGTAGCTCTTGTCTATTACATGTTTGGCTTATGGAATGGTATCTGTGCTAATTTCAATCTCTGGTTTTATACAGCACCCCAACTCACCTTTCCCCTTAAGCAAGCATAAGTTGGTTTTCTACATTTGAGACCCTGTTCTGTTTTGTAATTCAGTTCCTGTGTAGCCATGTTTACATTCCGTGTAGTAGTGATAACTTATGATGTTTCTTTTTCTGTGTGACTTATTTCACTTAGAATTATCGTACCTGAATCCACTCATTATGCTGCTATGGGCCTGATGACATACATTTCATTGCTGAGTGATATTGCATTGTACGTAAGTACCACAAATTCTTTATCCATTTTTTGCTTTCTGTAATATTGAACTTGTACCGTAAACGAGGTTCTTGTAAACAGAGCCGTCCCAAACTTTGTGGTGGCTGTGTCTTTTTGATTTTAATTTCCCTAAGCTATAGGACCATAAGTGGAAGTGCCCTAGGCTCTGTTGCTTTGTTTTTTAGATGTTTCATGAAACACCATACACTTCTCCAGAGTGGCTGTTGGCAATTTACATCCCGCCCATCAGCATAACAAGGCTCCCAGTTCTCCATGGCCTGTTCTGCCTTTCTTGATTTTATACATTTTTCAGATGGCCCTTTTGACCGGGGGGCAGTGAGACTTCATTGTAGTGCAGATTTCCTTTGCAAGCTTGCTTGGTTGGCCAAAAAGGGCGTATGCGTTTTTTCCTGAATATATTCAGGAAAAAACGCATACGCCCTTTTTGGCCAAGTGCATCATTGTGGACGTTCTGTCTCTTTTCCTATGCTTTACATGCAATTCCAGTCTACCTCCTGAAATCGGATTCCTGCAATTCTGCCCCGCTTTCGAGTCCTCTTGGCAGCCTTACTTCAATATATTTTTGGACGATAGCTGTCATTTATAACTCTGCAGGTTTGTGAATTACAGTGCCCCTGAGCTCCTTTCTTCAACTCGCTTTCTTGTGAGCTGGCCGCAACACCGCAGGATTGCTTCAGGCCCTAGTGTGGTTCCGGCATGGCACGCTGAGCCTTTGGTTAATTCCTCTTGCTGGTGGGAAATGAGAGTTAAATTTGCCCGTCCAGACACCTCCAGCTAGTCTCTCATTGGTTCTCCCTATTCCTGTTCATTTTCTGCAGAAATTGCAAACTGGGCCAAACAGGAGGTTAAAGGCACTGACTCTCCAAGTGGGGAGAGTTTTAGTAAAGCGTCTGGAATGTTGCACCTGAGTACCAGGGGACGAAAACTGAGACACATTTGAACATGTTTCCCGATCACACGGTGGATCATACTCTGGGTTCCACATGCATGTTTTAGCTGAAAGAAGAATCCGTTAAACCTGGAGAGTTGAGAACCATGGAATTGGTACCATGCAATATGACTTCAAACGGTCTGCATTTGCTCACCAAACCTCACCAATCCTATCACTGCTGCGTTTATGCCGCTGTACACACGCTTGATTCTCTTTCGGAGACATATAAATCCATAGGTTTTAAGATTCTTACTAGTCAGGTATATTCTTAGGCGTTTAATATGGGATGTAGAGTCCACTTCGTTGAGCAAGGAGTAGCTGTTGTCTATTACATATTTGGCTTATGGAACGGTATCTGTGCTAATTTCAATCTCTGGTTTTATACAGCACCCCAACTCACCTTTCCCCTTAAGCAAGCATAAATTGGTTTTCTACATTTGAGACCCTGTTCTGTTTTGTAATTCAGTTCCTGTGTAGCCAAGTTTACATTCCGTGTAGTAGTGATATCTTATGATGTTTCTTTTTCTGTGTGACTTATTTCACTAGAATCATCGTACCTGAATCCACTCATTATGCTGCTACGGCCCTGATGATATAGGTTTCATTGCTGAGTGATATTGCATTGTACGTAAGTACCACAACTTCTTTATCCAATTTTCGCTTTCTGTGATATTGAACTTGTACCGTAAACGAGGTTCTTGTAAACAGAGCCGTCCCAAACATTGGGGTGGCTGTGTCTTTTTGATTTTAATTTCCCTAAGCTATAGGACCATAAGTGGAAGTGCCCTAGGCTCTGTTGCTTTGTTTTGTAGATGTTTCAGGAAACACCATACACTTCTCCAGAGTGGCTGTTGGCAATTTACATCCCGCCCATCAGCATAACAAGGCTCCCAGTTCTCCATGGCCTGTCCTGCCTTTCTGGATTTTACACTTTTTTCCGATGGCCCTTTTGACCGGGGAGCAGTGAGACTTCATTGTAGTGCAGATTTCCTTTGCAAGCTTGCTTGGTTGGCCAAAAAGGGCGTAAGCTTTTTTTCCTGAGGAAAAAACGCATATGCCCTTTTTGGCCAAGTGCATCATTGTGGACGTTCTGCCTCTTTTCCTATGCTTTACATGCAATTCCAGTCTACCTTCTGAAATCGGTTTCCTGCAATTCTGCCCCGCTTTCAAGTACTCTTGGCAGCCTTACTTCAATAGATTTTTGGACGATAGCTGTCATTTATAACTCTGCAGGTTTGTGAATTACAGTGCCCCTGAGCTCCTTTCTTCAACTCGCTTTCTTGTGAGCTGGCCGCAACACCGCAGCATTGCTTCAGGCCCTAGTGTGGTTCCAGCATGGCAGGCTGAGCCTTTGGTTAATTCCTCTTCCTGGTGGGAAATGAGAGATAAATTTGCCCGTCCAGACACCTCCAGCTAGTCTCTCATTGGTTCTCCCTATTCCTGTTCATTTTCCGCAGAAATTGCAAACTGGACCAAACAGGAGGTTAAAGGCACTGACTCTCCAAGTGGGGAGAGTGTTTGTAAAGCGTCTGGAATGTTGCACCCGAGTACCAGGGGACGAAAACTGACACATTTGAACACGTTTCCCAATCACACGGTGGATCATACTCTGGGTTCCACATGCATGTTTTAGCTGAAGGAAGAATCCCTTAAACCTGGAGAGTTGAGACCCATGGAATGGGTACCATGCAGTATGATTTCATAGGGTCTGCATGTGTTCACCGAACCTCACTAATCCTATCACTGCAGCATTTATGCCACTGTACACACGCTTGATTCTCTTTCGGAGACATATAAATCCATAGGTTTTAAGATTCTTACTAGTCAGGTATATTCTTAGACGTTTAATATGGGGTGTTGAGTCCTCTTCGTTGAGCAAGGAGTAGCTCTTGTCTATTACATATTTGGCTTATGGAACGGTATCTGTGCTAATTTCAATCTCTGGTTTTATGCAGCACCCCAACTCACCTTTCCCCTTAAGCAAGCATAAGTTGGTTTTCTACATTTGAGACCCTGTTCTGTTTTGTAATTCTGTTCCTGTGTAGCCAAGTTTACATTCCGTGTAGTAGTGATATCTTATGATGTTTCTTTTTCTGTGTGACTTATTTCACTTAGAATCATCGTACCTGAATCCACTCATTATGCTGCTATGGGCCTGATGACATAGATTTCATTGCTGAGTGATATTGCATTGTATGTTCCTACCACAACTTCTTTATCCATTTTTCACTTTCTGTGATATTGAACTCGTACTGTAAACGAGGTTCTTGTAAACAGAGCCGTCCCAAACTTTGGGGTGGCGGTGCCTTTTTGATTCTAATTTCCCTAAGCTATAGGACCATAAGTGGAAGTGCCCTAGGCTCTGTTGCTTTGTTTTGTAGATGTGTCAGGAAACACCATACACTTCTCCAGAGTGGCTGTTGGCAATTTACATCTCGCCCATCAGCATAACAAGGCTCCCAGTTCTCCATGGCCTGTCCTGCCTTTCTGGATTTTACACTATTTTCCGATGGCCCTTTTGACCGGGGGGCAGTGAGACTTCATTGTAGTGCAGATTTCCTTTGCAAGCTTGCTTGGTTGACCAAAAAGTGCGTATGCGTTTTTTCCTGAATATATTCAGGAAAAAACGCATACGCCCTTTTTGGCCAAGTGCATCATTGTGGACGTTCTGCCTCTTTTCCTATGCTTTACATGTAATTCCAGTCTACCTCCTGAAATCGGTTTCCTACAATTCTGCCCCGCTTTCAAGTCCTCTTGGCAGCCTTACTTCAATAGATTTTTGGACGATAGCTGTCATTTATAACTCTGCAGGTTTGTGAATTACAGTGCCCCTGAGCTCCTTTCTTCAACTCGCTTTCTTGTGAGCTGGCCGCAACACCGCAGCCTTGCTTCAGGCCCTAGTGTGGTTCCACCATGGCACGCTGAGCCTTTGGTTAATTCCTCTTCCTGGTGGGAAATGAGAGTTAAATTTGCCCGTCCAGACACCTCCAGCTAGTCTCTCATTGGTTCTCCCTATTCCTGTTCATTTTCCGCAGAAATGGCAAACTGGGCCAAACAGGAGGTTAAAGGCACTGACTCTCCAAGTGGGGAGAGTGTTAGTAAAGCGACTGGAATGTTGCACCCGAGTACCAGGGGACGAAAGCTGAGACACATTTGAACACGTTTCCCGATCACATGGTGGATCATACTCTGGGTTCCACATGCATGTTTTAGCTGAAGGAAGAATCCCTTAAACCTGGAGAGTTGAGACCCATGGAATGGGTACCATGCAATATGACCTCAAAGGGTCTGCATTTGCTCACCGAACCTCACCAATCCTATCACTGCTGCGTTTATGCCGCTGTACACACGCTTGATTCTCTTTTGGAGACATAGAAATCTATAGGTTTTAAGATTCTTACTGGTCAGGTATATTCTTAGGCGTTTAATATGGGGTGTAGAGTCCACTTCGTTGAGCAAGGAGTAGCTCTTGTCTATTACATATTTGGCTTATGGAACGGTATCTGTGCTAATTTAAATCTCTGATTTTATGCAGCACCCCAACTCACCTTTCCCCTTAAGCAAGCATAAGTTGGTTTTCTACATTTGAGACCCTGTTCTGTTTTGTAATTCAGTTCCTGTGTAGCCAAGTTTACATTCCGTGTAGTAGTGATATCTTATGATGTTTCTTTTTCTGTGTGACTTATTTCACTTAGAATCATCGTACCTGAATCCACTCATTATGCTGCTACGGGTCTGATGATATACATTTCATTGCTGAGTGATATTGCATTGTACGTAAGTACCACATATTCTTTATCCATTTTTCGCTTTCTGTGATATTGAACTTGTACCGTAAACGAGGTTCTTGTAAACAGAGCCGTCCCAAACTTTGGGGTGGCTGTGTCTTTTTGATTTTAATTTCCCTAAGCTATAGGACCGTAAGTGGAAGTGCCCTAGGCTCTGTTGCTTTGTTTTTTAGATGTTTCAGGAAACACCATACACTTCTCCAGAGTGGCTGTTGGCAATTTACATCCCGCCCATCAGCATAACAAGGCTCCCAATTCTCCATGGCCTGTCCTGCCTTTCTGGATTTTACACTTTTTTCCGATGGCCCTTTTGACCGGGGGGCAGTGAGACTTCATTGTAGTGCAGATTTCCTTTGCAAGCTTGCTTGGTTGGCCAAAAAGGGCGTATGCGTTTTTTCCTGAATATATTCAGGAAAAAACGCATACGCCCTTTTTGGCCAAGTGCATCATTGTGGACGTTCTGCCTCTTTTCCTATGCTTTACATGCAATTCCAGTCTACCTCCTGAAACCGGTTTCCTGCAATTCTGCCCCGCTTTCAAGTCCTCTTGGCAGCCTTACTTCAATATATTTTTGGACGATAGCTGTCATTTTTAACTCTGCAGGTTTGTGAATTACAGTGCCCCTGAGCTCCTTTCTTCAACTCGCTTTCTTGTGAGCTGGCCGCAACACCGCAGGATTGCTTCAGGCCCTAGTGTGGTTCCGGCATGGCACGCTGAGCCTTTGGTTAATTCCTCTTCCTTGTGGGAAATGAGAGTTAAATTTGCCCGTCCAGACACCTCCAGCTAGTCTCTCATTGGTTCTCCCTATTCCTGTTCCTTTTCCGCAGAAATTGCAAACTGGGCCAAACAGGAGTTTAAAGGCACTGACTCAACAAGTGGGGAGAGTTTTAGTAAAGCGTCTGGAATGTTGCACCCGAGTACCAGGGGACGAAAACTGAGACATATTTGAACACGTTTCCCGATCACACGGTGGATCATACTCTGGGTTCCACATGCATGTTTTAGGTGAAGGAAGAATCCCTTAAACCTGGAGAGTTGAGACCAATGGAATGGGTACCATGAAATATGACTTCAAAGGGTCTGCATTTGCTCACCGAACCTCACCAATCCTATCACTGCTGCGTTTATGCCGTTGTACACACGCTTGATTCTCTTTTGGAGACATATAAATCCATAGGATTTAAGATTCTTACTAGTCAGGTGTATTCTTAGGCGTTTAATATGAGATGTAGAGTCCACTTCGTTGAGCAAGGAGTAGCTCTTGTCTATTACATATTTGGCTTATGGAACGGTATCTGTGCTAATTTCAATCTCTGGTTTTATGCAGCACCCCAACTCACCTTTCCCCTTAAGCAAGCATAAGTTGGTTTTCTACATTTGAGACCCTGTTCTGTTTTGTAATTCAGTTTCTGTGTAGGCAAGTTTACATTCCTTGTAGTAGTGATATCTTATGATGTTTCTTTTTCTGTGTGACTTATTTCACTTAGAATCATCGTACCTGAATCCACTCATTATGCTGCTACGGGCCTGATGATACAGATTTCATTGCTGAGTGATATTGCATTGTACGTAAGTACCACAAATTCTTTATCCATTTTTCACTTTCTGTGTTATTGAACTTGTACCGTAAACGAGGTTCTTGTAAACAGAGCCGTCCCAAACTTTGGGGTGGCTGTGTCTTTTTGATTTTAATTTCCCTAAGCTATAGGACCATAAGTGGAAGTGCCCTAGGCTCTGTTGCTTTGTTTTTTAGATGTTTCAGGAAACACCATACACTTCTCCAGAGTGGCTGTTGGCAATTTACATCCCGCCCATCAGCATAACAAGGCTCCCAGTTCTCCATGGCCTGTCCTGCCTTTCTGGATTTTATACATTTTTCAGATGGCCCTTTTGACCGGGGGGCAGTGAGACTTCATTGTAGTGCAGATTTCCTTTGCAAGCTTGCTTGGTTGGCCAAAAAGGGCGTATGCGTTTTTTCCTGAATATATTCAGAAAAAAACGCATACGCCCTTTTTGGCCAAGTGCATCATTGTGGACGTTCTGCCTCTTTTCCTATGCTTTACATGCAATTCCAGTCTACCTCCTGAAATCGGTTTCCTGCAATTCTGCCCCGCTTTCAAGTCCTCTTGGCAGCCTTACTTCAATATATTTTTGGACGATAGCTGTCATTTATAACTCTGCAGGTTTGTGAATTATAGTGCCCCTGAGCTCCTTTCTTCAACTCGCTTTCTTGTGAGCTGGCCGCAACACCGCAGGATTGCTTCAGGCCCTAGTGTGTTTCCGGCATGGCACGTTGAGCCTTTGGTTAATTCCTCTTCCTGGTGGGAAATGAGAGTTAAATTTGCCCGTCCAGACACCTCCAGCTAGTCTCTCATTGGTTCTCCCTATTCCTGTTCATTTTCCGCAGAAATGGCAAACTGGGCCAAACAGGAGGTTAAAGGCACTGACTCTCCAAGTGGGGAGAGTGTTAGTAAAGCGACTGGAATGTTGCACCCGAGTACCAGGGGACGAAAGCTGAGACACATTTGAACACGTTTCCCGATCACATGGTGGATCATACTCTGGGTTCCACATGCATGTTTTAGCTGAAGGAAGAATCCCTTAAACCTGGAGAGTTGAGACCCATGGAATGGGTACCATGCAATATGACCTCAAAGGGTCTGCATTTGCTCACCGAACCTCACCAATCCTATCACTGCTGCGTTTATGCCGCTGTACACACGCTTGATTCTCTTTTGGAGACATAGAAATCTATAGGTTTTAAGATTCTTACTGGTCAGGTATATTCTTAGGCGTTTAATATGGGGTGTAGAGTCCACTTCGTTGAGCAAGGAGTAGCTCTTGTCTATTACATATTTGGCTTATGGAACGGTATCTGTGCTAATTTAAATCTCTGGTTTTATGCAGCACCCCAACTCACCTTTCCCCTTAAGCAAGCATAAGTTGGTTTTCTACATTTGAGACCCTGTTCTGTTTTGTAATTCAGTTCCTGTGTAGCCAAGTTTACATTCCGTGTAGTAGTGATATCTTATGATGTTTCTTTTTCTGTGTGACTTATTTCACTTAGAATCATCGTACCTGAATCCACTCATTATGCTGCTACGGGTCTGATGATATACATTTCATTGCTGAGTGATATTGCATTGTACGTAAGTACCACAAATTCTTTATCCATTTTTCGCTTTCTGTGATATTGAACTTGTACCGTAAACGAGGTTCTTGTAAACAGAGCCGTCCCAAACTTTGGGGTGGCTGTGTCTTTTTGATTTTAATTTCCCTAAGCTATAGGACCGTAAGTGGAAGTGCCCTAGGCTCTGTTGCTTTGTTTTTTAGATGTTTCAGGAAACACCATACACTTCTCCAGAGTGGCTGTTGGCAATTTACATCCCGCCCATCAGCATAACAAGGCTCCCAATTCTCCATGGCCTGTCCTGCCTTTCTGGATTTTACACTTTTTTCCGATGGCCCTTTTGACCGGGGGGCAGTGAGACTTCATTGTAGTGCAGATTTCCTTTGCAAGCTTGCTTGGTTGGCCAAAAAGGGCGTATGCGTTTTTTCCTGAATATATTCAGGAAAAAACGCATACGCCCTTTTTGGCCAAGTGCATCATTGTGGACGTTCTGCCTCTTTTCCTATGCTTTACATGCAATTCCAGTCTACCTCCTGAAACCGGTTTCCTGCAATTCTGCCCCGCTTTCAAGTCCTCTTGGCAGCCTTACTTCAATATATTTTTGGACGATAGCTGTCATTTTTAACTCTGCAGGTTTGTGAATTACAGTGCCCCTGAGCTCCTTTCTTCAACTCGCTTTCTTGTGAGCTGGCCGCAAGACCGCAGGATTGCTTCAGGCCCTAGTGTGGTTCCGGCATGGCACGCTGAGCCTTTGGTTAATTCCTCTTTCTGGTGGGAAATGAGAGTTAAATTTGCCCGTCCAGACACCTCCAGCTAGTCTCTCATTGGTTCTCCCTATTCCTGTTCATTTTCCGCAGAAATGGCAAACTGGGCCAAACAGGAGGTTAAAGGCACTGACTCTCCAAGTGGGGAGAGTGTTAGTAAAGCGACTGGAATGTTGCACCCGAGTACCAGGGGACGAAAACTGAGACACATTTGAACACATTTCCCGATCACATGGTGGATCATACTCTGGGTTCCACATGCATGTTTTAGCTGAAGGAAGAATCCCTTAAATCTGGAGAGTTGAGACCCATGGAATGGGTACCATGCAATATGACCTCAAAGGGTCTGCATTTGCTCACCGAACCTCACCAATCCTATCACTGCTGCGTTTATGCTGCTGTACACACGCTTGATTCTCTTTTGGAGACATATAAATCCATAGGTTTTGAGATTCTTACTAGTCAGGTATATTCTTAGGCGTTTAATATGTGGTGTAGAGTTCACTTCGTTGAGCAAGGAGTAGCTCTTGTCTATTTCATATTTGGCTTATGGAACATTATCTGTGCTAATTTCAATCTCTGGTTTTATGCAGCACCCCAACTCACCTTTCCCCTTAAGCAAGCATAAGTTGGTTTTCTACATTTGAGACCCTGTTCTGTTTTGTAATTCAGTTCCTGTGTAGCCAAGTTTACATTCCGTGTAGTAGTGATATCTTATGATGTTTCTTTTTCTGTGTGACTTATTTCACTTAGAATCATCGTACCTGAATCTACTCATTATGCTGCTATGGGCCTGATGACATAGATTTCATTGCTGAGTGATATTGCATTGTACGTAAGTACCACAACTTCTTTATCCATTTTTCACTTTCTGTGATATTGAACTTGTACTGTAAACGAGGTTCTTGTAAACAGAGCCATCCCAAACTTTGGGGTGGCTGTGTCTTTTTGATTTTAATTTCCCTAAACTATAGGACCATAAGTGGAAGTGCCCTAGGCTCTGTTGCTTTGTTTTTTAGATGTTTCAGGAAACACCATACACTTCTCCAGAGTGGCTGTTGGCAATTTACATCCCGCCCATCAGCATAACAAGGCTCCCAGTTCTCCATGGCCTGTCCTTCCTTTCTGGATTTTACACTTTTTTCAGATGGCCCTTTTGACCGGGGGGAAGTGAGACTTCATTGTAGTGCAGATTTCCTTTGCAAGCTTGCTTGGTTGGCCAAAAAGGGCGTAAGCTTTGTTTCCTGAATATATTCAGGAAAAAACGCATACGCCCTTTTTGGCCAAGTGCATCATTGTGGACGTTCTGCCTCTTTTCCTATGCTTTGCATGCAATTCCAGTATACCTCCTGAAATTGGTTTCCTGCAATTCTGCCCCGCTTTCAAGTCCTCTTGGCAGCCTTACTTCAATATATTTTTGGACGATAGCTGTCATTTATAACTCTGCAGGTTTGTGAATTACAGTGCCCCTGAGCTCCTTTCTTCAACTCGCTTTCTTGTGAGCTGGCCGCAACACTGCAGGATTGCTTCAGGCCCTAGTGTGGTTCCGGCATGGCACGCTGAGACTTTGGTTAATTCCTCTTCCTGGTGGGAAATGAGAGTTAAATTTGCCCGTCCAGACACCTCCAGCTAGTCTCTCATTGGTTCTCCCTATTCCTGTTCATCTTCCACAGAAATTGCAAACTGGGCCAAACAGGAGGTTAAAGGCACTGACTCTCCAAGTGGAGAGAGTGTTAGTAAAGCGTCTGGAATGCTGCACCCGAGTACCAGGGGACGAAAACTGAGACACATTTGAACACGTTTCCCGATCACATGGTGGATCATACTCTGGGTTTCACATGCATGTTTTAGCTGAAGGAAGAATCCTTTAAACCTGGAGAGTTGAGACCCATGGAATGGGTACCATGGAATATGACTTCAAAGGGTGTGCATTTGCTCACCGAACATCACCAATCCTATCACTGCTGCGCTTATGCCGCTGTACACACGCTTGATTCTCTTTCGGAGACATATAAATCCATAGGTTTTAAGATTCTTACTAGTCAGGTATATTCTTTGGCGTTTAATATGGGGTGTTGTGTCCACTTCGTTGAGCAAGGAGTAGCTCTGGTCTATTACATATTTGGCTTATGGAACGGTATCTGTGCTAATTTCAATCTCTGGTTTTATGCAGCACCCCAACTCACCTTTCCCCTTAAGCAAGCATAAGTTGGTTTTCTACATTTGAGACCCTGTTCTGTTTTGTAATTCAGTTCCTGTGTAGCCAAGTTTACATTCCGTGTAGTAGTGATATCTTATGATGTTTATTTTTCTGTGTGACTTATCTTACTTAGAATCATCGTACCTGAATCCACTCATTATGTTGCTACGGGCCTGATGACATAGATTTCATTGCTGAGTGATATTGCATTGTACGTAAGTACCACAACTTCTTTATCCATTTTTTGCTTTCTGTGATATTGAACTTGTACTGTAAATGAGGTTCTTGTAAACAGAGCTGTCCCAAACTTTGGGGTGGCTGTGTCTTTTTGATTTTAATTTCCCTAAGCTATAGGACCATAAGTGGAAGTGCCCTAGGCTCTGTTGCTTTGTTTTTTAGATGTTTCAGGAAACACCTTATACTTCTCCAGAGTGGCTGTTGGATATTTACATCCCGCCCATCAGCATAACAAGGCTCCCAGTACACCATGGCCTGTCCTGCCTTTCTGGATTTTACACTTTTTTCAGATGGCCCTTTTGACCGGGGGGCAGTGAGACTTCATTGTAGTGCAGATTTCCTTTGCAAGCTTGCTTGGTTGGCCAAAATGTGCGTATGCGTTTTTTCCTGAATATATTCAGGAAAAAACGCATACACCCTTTTTGGCCAAGTGCATCATTGTGGACGTTCTGCCCCTTTTCCTATGCTTTACATACAATTCCAGTCTACGTCCTGAAATCAGTTTCCTGCAATTCTGCCCCGCTTTCAAGTCCTCTTGGCAGCCTTACTTCAATATATTTTTGGACGATAGCTGTCATTTATAACTCTGCAGGTTTGTGAATTACAGTGCCCCTGAACTCCTTTCTTCAACTCGCTTTCTTGTGAGCTGGCCGCAACACCGCAGGATTGCTTCAGGCCCTAGTGTGGTTCTGGCGTGGCACGCTGAGCCTTTGGTTAATTCCTCTTCCTGGTGGGAAATGAGAGTTAAATTTGCCCGTCCAGACACCTCCAGCTAGTCTCTCATTGGTTCTCCCTATTCCTGTTCATTTTCTGCAGAAATTGCAAACTTGGCCAAACAGGAGGTTAAAGGCACTGACTCTCCAAGTGGGGAGAGTGTTAGTAAAGCGTCTGGAATGTTGCACCCGAGTACCAGGGGACGGAACCTGAGACACATTTGAACACGTTTCCCGATCACACGGTGGATCATACTCTGTGTTCCACATGCATGTTTTAGCTGAAGGAAGAATCCCTTAAACCTGGAGAGTTGAGACCCATGGAATGGGTACCATGCAATATGACTTCAAAGGTTCTGCATTGGCTCACCGAACCTCACCAATCCTATCACTGCTGCGCTTATGCCACTGTACACACGCTTGTTTCTCTTTCGGAGACATATAAATCCATAGGTTTTAAGATTCTTACTAGTCAGGTATATTCTTAGACGTTTAATATGGTGTGTTGAGTCCACTTCATTGAGCAAGGTGTAGCTGTTGTCTATTACATGTTTGGCTTATGGAATGGTATCTGTGCTAATTTCAGTCTGTGGTTTTATACAGCACCCCAACTCACCTTTCCCCTTAAGCAAGCATAAGTTGGTTTTCTACATTTGAGACCCTGTTCTGTTTTGTAATTCAGTTCCTGTGTAGCCATGTTTACATTCCGTGTAGTAGTGATATCTTATGATGTTTCTTTTTCTGTGTGACTTATTTCACTTAGAATCATCGTACCTGAATCCACTCATTATGCTGCTACGGGCCTGATGATATACATTTCATTGCTGAGTGATATTGCATTGTACGTAAGTACCACAAATTCTTTATCCATTTTTCGCTTTCTGTGATATTGAACTTGTACCGTAAACAAGGTTCTTGTAAACAGAGCGGTCCCAAACTTTGGGGTGGCTGTGTCTTTTTGATTTTAATTTCCCTAAGCTATAGGACCGTAAGTGGAAGTGCCCTAGGCTCTGTTGCTTTGTTTTTTAGATGTTTCAGGAAACACCATACACTTCTCCAGAGTGGCTGTTGGCAATTTACATCCCGCCCATCAGCATAACAAGGCTCCCAATTCTCCATGGCCTGTCCTGCCTTTCTGGATTTTACACTTTTTTCCGATGGCCCTTTTGACCGGGGGGCAGTGAGACTTCATTGTAGTGCAGATTTCCTTTGCAAGCTTGCTTGGCTGGCCAAAAATGCGTATGCGTTTTTTCCTGAATATATTCAGGAAAAAACGCATACGCCCTTTTTGGCCAAGTGCATCATTGTGGACGTTCTGCCTCTTTTCCTATGCTTTACATGCAATTCCAGTCTACCTCCTGAAATTGGTTTCCTGCAATTCTGCCCCGCTTTCAAGTCCTCTTGGCAGCCTTATTTCAATATATTTTTGGACGATAGCTGTCATTTATAACTCTGCAGGTTTGTGAATTACAGTGCCCCTGAGCTCCTTTCTTCAACTCGCTTTCTTGTGAGCTGGCCGCAACACCGCAGGATTGCTTCAGGCCCTAGTGTGGTTCCGGCATGGCACACTGAGCCTTTGGTTAATTCCTCTTCCTGGTGGGAAATGAGAGTTAAATTTGCCCGTCCAGACACCTCCAGCTAGTCTCTCATTGGTTCTCCTTATTCCTGTTCATTTTCCGCAGAAATGGCAAACTGGGCCAAACAGGAGGTTAAAGGCACTGACTCTCCAAGTGGGGAGAGTGTTAGTAAAGCGACTGGAATGTTGCACCCGAGTACCAGGGGACGAAAACTGAGACGCATTTGAACACGTTTCCCGATCACATGGTGGATCATACTCTGGGTTCCACATGCATGTTTTAGCTGAAGGAAGAATCCCTTAAACCTGGAGAGTTGAGACCCATGGAATGGGTACCATGCAATATGACCTCAAAGGGTCTGCATTTGCTCACCGAACCTCACCCATCCTATCACTGCTGCGTTTATGCCGCTGTACACACGCTTGATTCTCTTTCGGAGACATAGAAATCTATAGGTTTTAAGATTCTTACTGGTCAGGTATATTCTTAGGCGTTTAATATGGGGTGTAGAGTCCACTTCGTTGAGCAAGGAGTAGCTCTTGTCTATTACATATTTGGCTTATGGAACGGTATCTGTGCTAATTTCAATCTCTGGTTTTATGCAGCACCCCAACTCACCTTTCCCCTTAAGCAAGCATAAGTTGGTTTTCTACATTTGAGACCCTGTTCTGTTTTGTAATTCAGTTCCTGTGTAGCCAAGTTTACATTCCGTGTAGTAGTGATATCTTATGATGTTTCTTTTTCTGTGTGACTTATTTCACTTAGAATCATCGTACCTGAATCCACTCATTATGCTGCTACGGGCCTGATGATATACATTTCATTGCTGAGTGATATTGCATTGTACGTAAGTACCACAACTTCTTTATCCATTTTTCACTTTCTGTGATATTGAACTTGTACTGTAAACGAGGTTCTTGTAAACAGAGCCGTCCCAAACTTTGGGGTGGCTGTGTCTTTTTGATTTTAATTTCCCTAAGCTATAGAACCGTAAGTGGAAGTGCCCTAGGCTCTGTTGCTTTGTTTTTTAGATGTTTCAGGAAACACCATACACTTCTCCAGAGTGGCTGTTGGCAATTTACATCCCGCCCATCAGCATAACAAGGCTCCCAATGCTCCATGGCCTGTCCTGCCTTTCTGGATTTTACACTTTTTTCAGATGGCCCTTTTGACTGGGGGGCAGTGAGACTTCATTGTAATGCAGATTTCATTTGCAAGCTTGCTTGGTTGGCCAAAAAGGGCGTATGCGTTTTTTCCTGAATATATTCAGGAAAAAACGCATACGCCCTTTTTGGCCAAGTGCATCATTGTGGACGTTCTGCCTCTTTTCCTATGCTTTACATGCAATTCCAGTCTACCTCCTGAAATCGGTTTCCTGCAATTCTGCCCCGCTTTCAAGTCCTCTTGGCAGCCTTACTTCAATATATTTTTGGACGATAGCTGTCATTTATAACTCTGCAGGTTTGTGAATTACAGTGCCTCTGAGCTCCTTTCTTCAACTCGCTTTCTTGTGAGCTGGCTGCAACACCGCAGCATTGCTTCAGGCCCTAGTGTGGTTCCGGCATGGCACGCTGAGCCTTTGGTTAATTCCTCTTCCTGGTGGGAAATGAGAGTTAAATTTGCCCGTCCAGGCACCTCCAGCTAGTCTCTCATTGGTTCTCCCTATTCCTGTTCATTTTCCGCAGAAATGGCAAACTGGGCCAAACAGGAGGTTAAAGGCACTGACTCTCCAAGTGGGGAGAGTGTTAGTAAAGCGTCTGGAATGTTGCACCCGAGTACCAGGGGATGAAACCTGAGACACATTTGAACACGTTTCCCAATCACACGGTGGATCATACTCTGGGTTTCACATGCATGTTTTAGCTGAAGGAAGAATCCCTTAAACCAGGAGAGTTGAGACCCATGGAATGGGTACCATGCAATATAAATTCAAAGGTTCTGCATTGGCTCACCGAACCTCACCAATCTTATCACTGCTGCGCTTTTGCCACTGTACACACGCTTGATTCTCTTTTGGAGACATATAAATCCATAGATTTTAAGATTCTTACTAGTCAGGTATATTCTTAGACGTTTAATATGGGGTATTCAGTCCTCTTCGTTGAGCAAAGACTAGCTCTTGTCTATTACATATTTGGCTTATGGAACGGTATCTGTGCTAATTTCAATCTCTGGTTTTATGCAGCACCCCAACTCACCTTTCCCCTTAAGCAAGCATAAGTTGGTTTTCTACATTTGAGACCCTGTTCTGTTTTGTAATTCTGTTCCTGTGTAGCCAAGTTTACATTCCGTGTAGTAGTGATATCTTATGATGTTTCTTTTTCTGTGTGACTTATTTCACTTAGAATCATCGTACCTGCATCCACTCATTATGCTGCTACGGGCCTGATGACATAGATTTCATTGCTGAGTGATATTGCATTGTATGTACCTACCACAACTTCTTTATCCATTTTTCACTTTCTGTGATATTGAACTCGTACTGTAAACGAGGTTCTTGTAAACAGAGCTGTCCCAAACTTTGGGGTGGCTGTGCCTTTTTGATTCTAATTTCCCTAAGCTATAGGACCATAAGTGGAAGTGCCTTAGGCTCTGTTGCTTTGTTTTGTAGATGTTTCAGGAAACACCATACACTTCTCCAGAGTGGCTGTTGGCAATTTACATCTCGCCCATCAGCATAATAAGGCTCCCAGTTCTCCATGGCCTGTCCTGCCTTTCTGGATTTTACACTATTTTCCGATGGCCCTTTTGACCGGGGGGCAGTGAGACTTCATTGTAGTGCAGATTTCCTTTGCAAGCTTGCTTGGTTGACCAAAAAGTGCGTATGCGTTTTTTCCTGAATATATTCAGGAAAAAACGCATACGCCCTTTTTGGCCAAGTGCATCATTGTGGACGTTCTGCCTCTTTTCCTATGCTTTACATGTAATTCCAGTCTACCTCCTGAAATCGGTTTCCTACAATTCTGGCCCGCTTTCAAGTCCTCTTGGCAGCCTTACTTCAATATATTTTTGGACGATAGCTGTCATTTATAACTCTGCAGGTTTGTGAATTACAGTGCCCCTGAGCTCCTTTCTTCAACTCACTTTCTTGTGAGCTGGCCGCAACACCGCAGCCTTGCTTCAGGCCCTAGTGTGGTTCTGGCATGGCACGCTGAGCCTTTGGTTAATTCCTCTTCCTGGTGGGAAATGAGAGTTAAATTTGCCCGTCCAGACACCTCCAGCTAGTCTCTCATTGGTTCTCCCTATTCCTGTTCCTTTTCCGCAGAAATTGCAAACCGGGCCAAACAGGAGTTTAAAGGCACTGACTCTCCAAGTGGGGAGAGTTTTAGTAAAGCGTCTGGAATGTTGCACCCGAGTACCAGGGGACGAAAACTGAGACACATTTGAACACGTTTCCCGATCACACGGTGGATCATACTCTGGGTTCCACATGCATGTTTTAGGTGAAGGAAGAATCCCTTAAACCTGGAGAGTTGAGACCCATGGAATGGGTACCATGAAATATGACTTCAAAGGGTCTGCATTTGCTCACCGAACCTCACCAATCCTATCACTGCTGCGTTTATGCCACTGTACACACGCTTGATTCTCTTTTGGAGACATATAAATCCATAGGATTTAAGATTCTTACTAGTCAGGTGTATTCTTAGGCGTTTAATATGAGATGTAGAGTCCACTTCGTTGAGCAAGGAGTAGCTCTTGTCTATTACATATTTGGCTTATGGAACGGTATCCGTGCTAATTTCAATCTCTGGTTTTATGCAGCACCCCAACTCACCTTTCCCCTTAAGCAAGCATAAGTTGGTTTTCTACATTTGAGACCCTGCTCTGTTTTGTAATTCAGTTCCTGTGTAGCCAAGTTTACATTCCGTGTAGTAGTGATATCTTATGATGTTTCTTTTTCTGTGTGACTTATTTCACTTAGAATCATCGTACCTGAATCCACTCATTATGCTGCTACGGGCCTGATGATATAGATTTCATTGCTGAGTGATATTGCATTGTACGTAAGTACCACAAATTCTTTATCCATTTTTCACTTTCTGTGTTATTGAACTTGTACCGTAAATGAAGTTCTTGTAAACAGAGCTGTCCCAAACTTTGGGGTGGCTGTGTCTTTTTGATTTTAATTTCCCTAAGCTATAGGACCATAAGTGGAAGTGCCCTAGGCTCTGTTGCTTTGTTTTTTAGATGTTTCAGGAAACACCTTATACTTCTCCAGAGTGGCTGTTGGATATTTACATCCCGCCCATCAGCATAACAAGGCTCCCAGTTCTCCATGGCCTGTCCTGCCTTTCTGGATTTTATACATTTTTCAGGTGGCCCTTTTGACCGGGGAGCAGTGAGACTTCATTGTAGTGCAGATTTCCTTTTCAAGCTTGCTTGGTTGGCCAAAAAGGGCGTATGCGTTTTTTCCTGAATATATTCAGGAAAAAACGCATATGCCCTTTTTGGCCAAGTGTATCATTGTGGACGTTCTGCCCCTTTTCCTATGCTTTACATACAATTCCAGTCTACGTCCTGAAATCAGTTTCCTGCAATTCTGCCCCGCTTTCAAGTCCTCTTGGCAGCCTTACTTCAATATATTTTTGGACGATAGCTATCATTTATAACTCTGCAGGTTTGTGAATTACAGTGCCCCTGAACTCCTTTCTTCAACTCGCTTTCTTGTGAGCTGGCCGCAACACCGCAGGATTGCTTCAGGCCCTAGTGTGGTTCTGGCGTGGCACGCTGAGCCTTGGGTTAATTCCTCTTCCTGGTGGGAAATGAGAGTTAAATTTGCCCGTCCAGACACCTCCAGCTAGTCTCTCATTGGTTCTCCCTATTCCTGTTCATTTTCTGCAGAAATTGCAAACTTGGCCAAACAGGAGGTTAAAGGCACTGACTCTCCAAGTGGGGAGAGTGTTAGTAAAGCGTCTGGAATGTTGCACCCGAGTACCAGGGGACGGAACCTGAGACACATTTGAACACGTTTCCCGATCACACGGTGGATCATACTCTGTGTTCCACATGCATGTTTTAGCTGAAGGAAGAATCCCTTAAACCTGGAGAGTTGAGACCCATGGAATGGGTACCATGCAATATGACTTCAAAGGTTCTGCATTGGCTCACCGAACCTCACCAATCCTATCACTGCTGCGCTTATGGCACTGTACACACGCTTGATTCTCTTTCGGAGACATATAAATCCATAGGTTTTAAGATTCTTACTAGTCAGGTATATTCTTAGACGTTTAATATGGTGTGTTGAGTCCACTTCATTGAGCAAGGAGTAGCTGTTGTCTATTACATGTTTGGCTTATGGAATGGTATCTGTGCTAATTTCAGTCTCTGGTTTTATACAGCACCCCAACTCACCTTTCCCCTTAAGCAAGCATAAGTTGGTTTTCTACATTTGAGACCCTGTTCTGTTTTGTAATTCAGTTCCTGTGTAGCCATGTTTACATTCCGTGTAGTAGTGATATCTTATGATGTTTCTTTTTCTGTGTGACTTATTTCACTTAGAATCATCGTACCTGAATCCACTCATTATGCTTCTACGGGCCTGATGATATACATTTCATTGCTGAGTGATATTGCATTGTACGTAAGTACCACAAATTCTTTATCCATTTTTCGCTTTCTGTGATATTGAACTTGTACCGTAAACGAGGTTCTTGTAAACAGAGCGGTCCCAAACTTTGGGGTGGCTGTGTCTTTTTGATTTTAATTTCCCTAAGCTATAGGACCATAAGTGGAAGTGCCCTAGGCTCTGTTGCTTTGTTTTTTAGATGTTTCAGGAAACACCATACACTTCTCCAGAGTGGCTGTTGGCAATTTACATCCTGCCCATCAGAATAACAAGGCTCCCAGTTCTCCATGGCCTGTCCTGCCTTTCTGGATTTTATACATTTTTCACATGGCCCTTTTGACAGGGGGGCAGTGAGACTTTATTGTAGTGCAGATTTCCTTTGCAAGCTTGCTTGGTTGGCAAGCTTTTTCCTGAATATATTCAGGAAAAAACGCATACGCCCTTTTTGGCCAAGTGCATCATTGTGGACGTTCTGTCTCTTTTCCTATGCTTTACATGCAATTCCAGTCTACCTCCTGAAATCGGATACCTGCAATTCTGCCCCGCTTTCGAGTCCTCTTGGCAGCCTTACTTCAATATATTTTTGGAAGATAGCTGTCATTTATAACTCTGCAGGTTTGTGAATTACAGTGCCCCTGAGCTCCTTTCTTCAACTCGCTTTCTTGTGAGCTGGCCACAACACCGCAGCATTGCTTCAGGCCCTAGTGTGGTTCCGGCATGGCACGCTGAGCCTTTGGTTACTTCCTCTTCCTGGTGGGAAATGAGAGTTAAATTTGCCCGTCCAGACACCTCCAGCTAGTCTCTCATTGGTTCTCCCTATTCCTGTTCATTTTCCGCAGAAATTGCAAACTGGGCCAAACAGGAGGTTAAAGGCACTGACTCTCCAAGTGGGGATAGTTTTAGTAAAGCGTCTGGAATGTTGCACCCGAGTACCAGGGGACGAAAACTGAGACGCATTTGAACACGTTTCCCGATCACACGGTGGATCATACTCTGGGTTCCACATGCATGTTTTAGCTGAAGGAAGAATCCCTTAAACCTGGAGAGTTGAGACCCATGGAATGGGTACCATGCAATATGACTTCAAAGGGTCTGCATTTGCTCGCCGAACCTCACCAATCCTATCACTGCTGCATTTATGCCGCTGTACACACGCTTGATTCTCTTTCGGAGACATATAAATCCATAGGTTTTAAGATTCTTACTAGTCAGGTATATTCTTAGGCGTTTAATATGGGATGTAGAGTCCAATTCGTTGAGCAAGGAGTAGCTGTTGTCTATTACATGTTTGACTTATGGAATGGTATCTGTGCTAATTTCAATCTCTGGTTTTATACAGCACCCCAACTCACCTTTCCCCTTAAGCAAGCATAAGTTGGTTTTCTACATTTGAGACCCTGTTCTGTTTTGTAATTCAGTTCCTGTGTAGCCAAGTTTACATTCCGTGTAGTAGTGATATCTTATGATGTTTCTTTTTCTGTGTGACTTATCTCACTTAGAATCATCGTACCTGAATCCACTCATTATGCTGCTATGGGCCTGATGACATAGATTTCATTGCTGAGTGATATTGCATTGTACGTAAGTACCACAACTTCTTTATCCATTTTTCACTTTCTGTGATATTGAACTTGTACTGTAAACGAGGTTCTTGTAAACAGAGCCGTCCCAAACTTTGGGGTGGCTGTGTCTTTTTGATTTTAATTTCCCTAAGCTATAGGACCATAAGTGGAAGTGCCCTAGGCTCTGTTGTTTTGTTTTTTAGATGTTTCAGGAAACACCATACACTTCTCCAGAGTGGCTGTTGGCAATTTACATCCCGCCCATCAGCATAACAAGGCTCCCAGTTCTCCATGGCCTGTCCTGCCTTTCTGGATTTTACACTTTTTTCAGATAGCCCTTTTGACCGGGGGGCAGTGAGACTTCATTGTAGTGCAGATTTCCTTTGCAAGCTTGCTTGGTTGGCCAAAAAGGGCGTATACGTTTCTTCCTGAACATATTCAGGAAAAAACGCATACGCCCTTTTTGGCCAAGTGCATCATTGTGGACGTTCTGCCTCTTTTCCTATGCTCTACATGCAATTCCAGTCTACCTCCTGAAATCGATTTCCTGCAATTCTGCCCCGCTTTCAAGTCCTCTTGGCAGCCTTACTTCAATATATTTTTGGACGATAGCTGTCATTTATAACTCTGCAGGTTTGTGAATTAAAGTGCCCCTGAGCTCCTTTCTTCAACTCGCTTTCTTGTGAGCTGGCCGCAACACCGCAGCATTGCTTCAGGCCCTAGTGTGTTTCCGGCATGGCACGCTGAGCCTTTGGTTAATTCCTCTTCCTGGTGGGAAATGAGAGTTAAATTTGCCCGTCCAGACACCTCCAGCTATTCTCTCATTGGTTCTCCCTATTCCGGTTCATTTTCCGCAGAAATTGTAACCTGGGCCAAACAGTAGGTTAAAGGCACTGACTCTCCAAGTGGGGAGAGTGTTAGTAAAACATCTGGAATGTTGCACTCGAGGACCAGGGGAGGAAAACTGAGACACATTTGAACATGTTACCCGATCACACGGTGGATCATACTCTGGGTTCCACATGCATGTTTTAGCTGAAGGAAGAATCCCTTGAACCTGGAGAGTTGAGACCCATGGAATGGGTACCATGCAATATGACTTCAAAGGGTCTGCATTTGCTCACCGAACCTCACCCATCCTATCACTGCTGCGTTTATGCCACTGTACACATGCTTGATTCTCTTTCGGAGAAATAAATATCCATAGGTTTTAAGATTCTTACTAGTCAGATATATTCTTAGGCGTTTAATATGGGGTGTTGAGTCCACTTCGTTGAGCAAGGAGTAGCTCTTGTCTATTACATATTTGGCTTATGGAACGGTATCTGTGCTAATTTCAATCTCTGGTTTTATGCAGCACCCCAACTCAGCTTTCCCCTTAAGCAAGCATAAGTTGGTTTTCTACATTTGAGACTCTGTTCTGTTTTGTAATTCAGTTCCTGTGTAGCCAAGTTTACATTCCGTGTAGTAGTGATATCTTATGATGTTTCTTTTTCTGTGTGACTTATTTCACTTAGAATCATCGTACCTGAATCCACTCATTATGCTACTATGGTCCTGATGACATAGATTTCATTGCTGAGTGATATTGCACTGCACATAAGTAGCACAACTTCTTTATCCATTTTTCACTTTCTGTGATATTGAACTTGTACCGTAAACGAGGTTCTTGTAAAAAGACCCGTCCCAAACTTTGGTGTGGCTGTGTCTTTTTGATTTTAATTTCCCTAAGCTATAGGACCATAAGTGGAAGTGCCCTAGGCTCTGTTGCTTTGTTTTTTAGATGTTTCAGGAAACACCATACACTTCTCCAGAGTGGCTGTTGGCAATTTACATCCCACCCATCAGCATAACAAGGCTCCCAATTCTCCATGGCCTGTCCTGCCTTTCTGGATTTTACACTTTTTTCCGATGGCCCTTTTGACCGGGCGGCAGTGAGACTTCATTGTAGTGCAGATTTCCTTTGCAAGCTTGCTTGGTTGGCCAAAAAGGGCATATGCGTTTTTTCCTGAATATATTCAGGAAAAAACGCATATGCCCTTTTTGGCCAAGTGCATCATTGTGGACGTTCTGCCTCTTTTCCTATGCTTTACATGCAATTCCAGTCTACCTCCTGAAACCTGTTTCCTGCAATTCTGCCCCACTTTCAAGTCCTCTTGGCAGCCTTACTTCAATATATTTTTGGACGATAGCTGTCATTTTTAACTCTGCAGGTTTGTGAATTACAGTGCCCCTGAGCTCCTTTCTTCAACTCGCTTTCTTGTGAGCTGGCCGCAACACCGCAGCCTTGCTTCAGGCCCTAGTGTTCCTCCGGCATGGCACGCTGAGCCTTTGTTTAATTCCTCTTCCTGGTGGGAAATGAGAGTTAAATTTGCCCGTCCAGACACCTCCAGCTAGTCTCTCATTGGTTCTCCCTATTCCTGTTCCTTTTCCGCAGAAATTGCAAACCGGGCCAAACAGGAGTTTAAAGGCACTGACTCTCCAAGTGGGGAGAGTTTTAGTAAAGCGTCTGGAATGTTGCACCCGAGTACCAGGGGACGAAAACTGAGACACATTTGAACACGTTTCCCGATCACACGGTGGAACATACTGTAGGTTCCACATGCATGTTTTAGGTGAAGGAAGAATCCCTTAAACCAGGAGAGTTGAGACCCATGGAATGGGTACCATGAAATATGACTTCAAAGGGTCTGCATTTGCTCACCGAACCTCACCAATCCTATCACTGCTGCGTTTATGCCGCTGTACACACGCTTGATTCTCTTTTGGAGACATATAAATCCATAGGATTTAAGATTCTTACTAGTCAGGTGTATTCTTAGGCGTTTAATATGAGATGTAGAGTCCACTTCGTTGAGCAAGGAGTAGCTCTTGTCTATTACATATTTGGCTTATGGAACGGTATCTGTGCTAATTTCAATCTCTGGTTTTATGCAGCACCCCAACTCACCTTTCCCCTTAAGCAAGCATAAGTTGGTTTTCTACTTTTGAGACCCTGTTCTGTTTTGTAATTCAGTTCCTGTGTAGCCAAGTTTACATTCCGTGTAGTAGTGATATCTTATGATGTTTCTTTTTCTGTGTGACTTATTTCACTTAGAATCATCGTACCTGAATCCACTCATTATGCTGCTACGGGCCTGATGATATACATTTCATTGCTGAGTGATATTGCATTTTACGTAAGTACCACAACTTCTTTATCCATTTTTCACTTTCTGTGTTATTGAACTTGTACCGTAAACGAGGTTCTTGTAAACAGAGCCGTCCCAAACTTTGGGGTGGCTGTGTCTTTTTGATTTTAATTTCCCTAAGCTATAGGACCATAAGTGGAAGTGCCCTAGGCTCTGTTGCTTTGTTTTTTAGATGTTTCAGGAAACACCATACACTTCTCCAGAGTGGCTGTTGGCAATTTACATCCCGCCCATCAGCATAACAAGGCTCCCAGTTCTCCATGGCCTGTCCTGCCTTTCTGGATTTTATACATTTTTCAGATGGCCCTTTTGACTGGGGAGCAGTGAGACTTCATTGTAGTGCAGATTTCCTTTGCAAGCTTGCTTGGTTGGCCATAAAGGGCGTATGCGTTTTTTCTTGAATATATTCAGGAAAAAACGCATACGCCCTTTTTGGCCAAGTGCATCATTGTGGACGTTCTGCCTCTTTTCCTATGCTTTACATGCAATTCCAGTCTACCTCCTGAAATTGGTTTCCTGCAATTCTGCCCCGCTTTCAAGTCCTCTTGGCAGCCTTATTTCAATATATTTTTGGACGATAGCTGTCATTTATAACTCTGCAGGTTTGTGAATTACAGTGCCCCTGAGCTCCTTTCTTCAACTCGCTTTCTTGTGAGCTGGCCGCAACACCGCAGGATTGCTTCAGGCCCTAGTGTGGTTCCGGCATGGCACACTGAGCCTTTGGTTAATTCCTCTTCCTGGTGGGAAATGAGAGTTAAATTTGCCCGTCCAGACACCTCCAGCTAGTCTCTCATTGGTTCTCCTTATTCCTGTTCATTTTCCGCAGAAATGGCAAACTGGGCCAAACAGGAGGTTAAAGGCACTGACTCTCCAAGTGGGGAGAGTGTTAGTAAAGCGACTGGAATGTTGCACCCGAGTACCAGGGGACGAAAACTGAGACGCATTTGAACACGTTTCCCGATCACATGGTGGATCATACTCTGGGTTCCACATGCATGTTTTAGCTGAAGGAAGAATCCCTTAAACCTGGAGAGTTGAGACCCATGGAATGGGTACCATGCAATATGACCTCAAAGGGTCTGCATTTGCTCACCGAACCTCACCCATCCTATCACTGCTGCGTTTATGCCGCTGTACACACGCTTGATTCTCTTTCGGAGACATAGAAATCTATAGGTTTTAAGATTCTTACTGGTCAGGTATATTCTTAGGCGTTTAATATGGGGTGTAGAGTCCACTTCGTTGAGCAAGGAGTAGCTCTTGTCTATTACATATTTGGCTTATGGAACGGTATCTGTGCTAATTTCAATCTCTGGTTTTATGCAGCACCCCAACTCACCTTTCCCCTTAAGCAAGCATAAGTTGGTTTTCTACATTTGAGACCCTGTTCTGTTTTGTAATTCAGTTCCTGTGTAGCCAAGTTTACATTCCGTGTAGTAGTGATATCTTATGATGTTTCTTTTTCTGTGTGACTTATTTCACTTAGAATCATCGTACCTGAATCCACTCATTATGCTGCTACGGGCCTGATGATATACATTTCATTGCTGAGTGATATTGCATTGTACGTAAGTACCACAACTTCTTTATCCATTTTTCACTTTCTGTGATATTGAACTTGTACTGTAAACGAGGTTCTTGTAAACAGAGCCGTCCCAAACTTTGGGGTGGCTGTGTCTTTTTGATTTTAATTTCCCTAAGCTATAGAACCGTAAGTGGAAGTGCCCTAGGCTCTGTTGCTTTGTTTTTTAGATGTTTCAGGAAACACCATACACTTCTCCAGAGTGGCTGTTGGCAATTTACATCCCGCCCATCAGCATAACAAGGCTCCCAATGCTCCATGGCCTGTCCTGCCTTTCTGGATTTTACACTTTTTTCAGATGGCCCTTTTGACTGGGGGGCAGTGAGACTTCATTGTAATGCAGATTTCATTTGCAAGCTTGCTTGGTTGGCCAAAAAGGGCGTATGCGTTTTTTCCTGAATATATTCAGGAAAAAACGCATACGCCCTTTTTGGCCAAGTGCATCATTGTGGACGTTCTGCCTCTTTTCCTATGCTTTACATGCAATTCCAGTCTACCTCCTGAAATCGGTTTCCTGCAATTCTGCCCCGCTTTCAAGTCCTCTTGGCAGCCTTACTTCAATATATTTTTGGACGATAGCTGTCATTTATAACTCTGCAGGTTTGTGAATTACAGTGCCTCTGAGCTCCTTTCTTCAACTCGCTTTCTTGTGAGCTGGCTGCAACACCGCAGCATTGCTTCAGGCCCTAGTGTGGTTCCGGCATGGCACGCTGAGCCTTTGGTTAATTCCTCTTCCTGGTGGGAAATGAGAGTTAAATTTGCCCGTCCAGGCACCTCCAGCTAGTCTCTCATTGGTTCTCCCTATTCCTGTTCATTTTCCGCAGAAATGGCAAACTGGGCCAAACAGGAGGTTAAAGGCACTGACTCTCCAAGTGGGGAGAGTGTTAGTAAAGCGTCTGGAATGTTGCACCCGAGTACCAGGGGACGAAACCTGAGACACATTTGAACACGTTTCCCAATCACACGGTGGATCATACTCTGGGTTCCACATGCATGTTTTAGCTGAAGGAAGAATCCCTTAAACCTGGAGAGTTGAGACCCATGGAATGGGTACCATGCAATATAAATTCAAAGGTTCTGCATTGGCTCACCGAACCTCACCAATCTTATCACTGCTGCGCTTTTGCCACTGTACACACGCTTGATTCTCTTTTGGAGACATATAAATCCATAGATTTTAAGATTCTTACTAGTCAGGTATATTCTTAGACGTTTAATATGGGGTATTCAGTCCTCTTCGTTGAGCAAAGAATAGCTCTTGTCTATTACATATTTGGCTTATGGAACGGTATCTGTGCTAATTTCAATCTCTGGTTTTATGCAGCACCCCAACTCACCTTTCCCCTTAAGCAAGCATAAGTTGGTTTTCTACATTTGAGACCCTGTTCTGTTTTGTAATTCTGTTCCTGTGTAGCCAAGTTTACATTCCGTGTAGTAGTGATATCTTATGATGTTTCTTTTTCTGTGTGACTTATTTCACTTAGAATCATCGTACCTGAATCCACTCATTATGCTGCTACGGGCCTGATGACATAGATTTCATTGCTGAGTGATATTGCATTGTATGTACCTACCACAACTTCTTTATCCATTTTTCACTTTCTGTGATATTGAACTCGTACTGTAAACGAGGTTCTTGTAAACAGAGCTGTCCCAAACTTTGGGGTGGCTGTGCCTTTTTGATTCTAATTTCCCTAAGCTATAGGACCATAAGTGGAAGTGCCCTAGGCTCTGTTGCTTTGTTTTGTAGATGTTTCAGGAAACACCATACACTTCTCCAGAGTGGCTGTTGGCAATTTACATCTCGCCCATCAGCATAATAAGGCTCCCAGTTCTCCATGGCCTGTCCTGCCTTTCTGGATTTTACACTATTTTCCGATGGCCCTTTTGACCGGGGGGCAGTGAGACTTCATTGTAGTGCAGATTTCCTTTGCAAGCTTGCTTGGTTGACCAAAAAGTGCGTATGCGTTTTTTCCTGAATATATTCAGGAAAAAACGCATACGCCCTTTTTGGCCAAGTGCATCATTGTGGACGTTCTGCCTCTTTTCCTATTTTTTACATGTAATTCCAGTCTACCTCCTGAAATCGGTTTCCTACAATTCTGCCCCGCTTTCAAGTCCTCTTGGCAGCCTTACTTCAGTATATTTTTGGACGATAGCTGTCATTTATAACTCTGCAGGTTTGTGAATTACAGTGCCCCTGAGCTCCGTTCTTCAACTCAATTTCTTGTGAGCTGGCCGCAACACCGCAGGATTGCTTCAGGCCCTAGTGTGGTTCCGGCATGGCACGCTGAGCCTTTGGTTAATTCCTCTTCCTGGTGGGAAATGAGAGTTAAATTTGCCCGTCCAGACACCTCCAGCTAGTCTCTCATTGGTTCTCCCTATTCCTGTTCATTTTCCGCAGAAATTGCAAACTGGGCCAAAAAGGAGGTTAAAGGCACTGACTCTCCAAGTGGGGAGAGTGTTAGTAAAGCGTCTGGAATGTTGCACACGAGTACCAGGGGACGAAAACTGACACATTTGAACACGTTTCCCAATCACACGGTGGATCATACTCTGGGTTCCACATGCATGTTTTAGCTGAAGGAAGAATCCCTTAAACCTGGAGAGTTGAGACCCATGGAATGGGTACCATGCAATATGATTTCATAGGGTCTGCATTGTTCACCGAACCTCACCAAACCTATCACTGCAGCATTTATGCCACTGTACACACGCTTGATTCTCTTTCGGAGACATATAAATCCATAGGTTTTAAGATTCTTACTAGTCAGGTATATTCTTAGGCGTTTAATATGGGGTGTAGAGTTCACTTCGTTGAGCAAGGAGTAGCTCTTGTCTATTACATATTTGGCTTATGGAACGGTATCTGTGCTAATTTCAATCTCTGGTTTTATGCAGCACCCCAACTCACCTTTCCCCTTAAGCAAGCATAAGTTGGTTTTCTACATTTGAGACCCTGTTCTGTTTTGTAATTCAGTTCCTGTGTAGCCAAGTTTACATTCCGTGTAGTAGTGATATCTTATGATGTTTCTTTTTCTGTGTGACTTATCTCACTTAGAATCATCGTACCTGAATCCACTCATTATGCTGCTATGGGCCTGATGACATAGATTTCATTGCTGAGTGATATTGCATTGTACGTAAGTACCACAACTTCTTTATCCATTTTTCACTTTCTGTGATATTGAACTTGTACTGTAAACGAGGTTCTTGTAAACAGAGCCGTCCCAAACTTTCGGGTGGCTGTGTCTTTTTGATTTTAATTTCCCTAAGCTATAGGACCGTAAGTGGAAGTGCCCTAGGCTCTGTTGCTTTGTTTTTTAGATGTTTCAGGAAACACCATACACTTCTCCAGAGTGGCTGTTGGCAATTTACATCCCGCCCATCAGCATAACAAGGCTCCCAATTCTCCATGGCCTGTCCTGCCTTTCTGGATTTTACACTTTTTTCAGATGGCCCTTTTGACTGGGGGGCAGTGAGACTTCATTGTAATGCAGATTTCCTTTGCAAGCTTGCTTGGTTGGCCAAAAAGGGCGTATGCGTTTTTTCCTGAATATATTCAGGAAAAAACGCATACGCCCTTTTTGGCCAAGTGCATCATTGTGGACGTTCTGCCTCTTTTCCTATGCTTTACATGCAATTCCAGTCTACCTCCTGAAACCGGTTTCCTGCAATTCTGCCCCGCTTTCAAGTCCTCTTGGCAGCCTTACTTCAATATATTTTTGGACGATAGCTGTCATTTTTAACTCTGCAGGTTTGTGAATTACAGTGCCCCTGAGCTCCTTTCTTCAACTCGCTTTCTTGTGAGCTGGCCGCAACACCGCAGGATTGCTTCAGGCCCTAGTGTGGTTCCGGCATGGCACGCTGAGCCTTTGGTTAATTCCTCTTCCTGGTGGGAAATGAGAGTTAAATTTGCCCGTCCAGACACCTCCAGCTAGTCTCTCATTGGTTCTCCCTATTCCTGTTCCTTTTCCGCAGAAATTGCAAACTGGGCCAAACAGGAGTTTAAAGGCACTGACTCTCCAAGTGGGGAGAGTTTTAGTAAAGCGTCTGGAATGTTGCACCCGAGTACCAGGGGACGAAAACTGAGACACATTTGAACACGTTTCCCGATCACACGGTGGATCATACTCTGGGTTCCACATGCATGTTTTAGGTGAAGGAAGAATCCCTTAAACCTGGAGAGTTGAGACCCATGGAATGGGTACCATGAAATATGACTTCAAAGGGTCTGCATTTGCTCACCGAACCTCACCAATCCTATCACTGCTGCGTTTATGCCGCTGTACACACGCTTGATTCTCTTTTGGAGACATATAAATCCATAGGATTTAAGATTCTTACTAGTCAGGTGTATTCTTAGGCGTTTAATATGACATGTAGAGTCCACTTCGTTGAGCAAGGAGTAGCTCTTGTCTATTACATATTTGGCTTATGGAACGGTATCTGTGCTAATTTAAATCTCTGGTTTTATGCAGCACCCCAACTCACCTTTCCCCTTAAGCAAGCATAAGTTGGTTTTCTACATTTGAGACCCTGTTCTGTTTTGTAATTCAGTTTCTGTGTAGGCAAGTTTACATTCCGTGTAGTAGTGATATCTTATGATGTTTCTTTTTCTGTGTGACTTATTTCACTTAGAATCATCGTACCTGAATCCACTCATTATGCTGCTACGGGCCTGATGATATAGATTTCATTGCTGAGTGATATTGCATTGTACGTAAGTACCACAAATTCTTTATCCATTTTTCGCTTTCTGTGATATTGAACTTGTACCGTAAACGAGGTTCTTGTAAACAGAGCGGTCCCAAACTTTGCGGTGGCTGTGTCTTTTTGATTTTAATTTCCCTAAGCTATAGGACCATAAGTGGAAGTGCCCTAGGCTCTGTTGCTTTGTTTTGTAGATGTTTCAGGAAACACCATACACTTCTCCAGAGTGGCTGTTGGCAATTTACATCCCGCCCATCAGCATAACAAGGTTCCCAGTTCTCCATGGCCTGTCCTGCCTTTCTGGATTTTATACATTTTGCACATGGCCCTTTTGAGAGGGGGGCAGTGAGACTTCATTGTAGTGCAGATTTCCTTTGCAAGCTTGCTTGGTTGGCCAAAAAGGGCGTATGCGTTTTTTCCTGAATATATTCAGGAAAAAACGCATACGCCCTTTTTGGCCAAGTGCATCATTGTGGACGTTCTGTCTCTTTTCCTATGCTTTACATGCAATTCCAGTCTACCTCCTGAAATCGGATTCCTGCAATTCTGCCCCGCTTTCGAGTCCTCTTGGCAGCCTTACTTCAATATATTTTTGGACGATAGCTGTCATTTTTAACTCTGCAGGTTTGTGAATTACAGTGCCCCTGAGCTCCTTTCTTCAACTCGCTTTCTTGTGAGCTGGCCGCAACACCGCAGGATTGCTTCAGGCCCTAGTGTGGTTCCGGCATGGCACGCTGAGCCTTTGGTTAATTCCTCTTCCTGGTGGGAAATGAGAGTTAAATTTGCCCGTCCAGACACCTCCAGCTAGTCTCTCATTGGTTCTCCCTATTCCTGTTCCTTTTCCGCAGAAATTGCAAACTGGGCCAAACAGGAGTTTAAAGGCACTGACTCTCCAAGTGGGGAGAGTTTTAGTAAAGCGTCTGGAATGTTGCACCCGAGTACCAGGGGACGAAAACTGAGACACATTTGAACACGTTTCCCGATCACACGGTGGATCATACTCTGGGTTCCACATGCATGTTTTAGGTGAAGGAAGAATCCCTTAAACCTGGAGAGTTGAGACCCATGGAATGGGTACCATGAAATATGACTTCAAAGGGTCTGCATTTGCTCACCGAACCTCACCAATCCTATCACTGCTGCTTTTATGCCGCTGTGCACACGCTTGATTCTCTTTCGGAGACATATAAATCCATAGGTTTTAAGATTCTTACTAGTCAGGTATATTCTTAGGCGTTTAATATGGGGTGTTGAGTCCACTTCGTTGAGCAAGGAGTAGCTCTTGTCTATTACATATTTGGCTTATGGAACGGTATCTGTGCTAATTTCAATCTCTGGTTTTATGCAGCACCCCAACTCACCTTTCCCCTTAAGCAAGCATAAGTTGGTTTTCTACATTTGAGACCCTGTTCTGTTTTGTAATTCAGATCCTGTGTAGCCATGTTTACATTCCGTGTAGTAGTGATAACTTATGATGTTTCTTTTTCTGTGTGACTTATTTCACTTAGAGTCATCGTACCTGAATCCACTCATTATGCTGCTACGGACCTGATGATATACATTTCATTGCTGAGTGATATTGCATTGTACGTAAGTACCACAACTTCTTTATCCAATTTTCGCTTTCTGTGATATTGAACTTGTACCGTAAACGAGGTTCTTATAAACAGAGCCGTCCCAAACTTTGGGGTGGCTGTGTCTTTTTGATTTTAATTTCCCTAAGCTATAGGACCATAAGTGGAAGTGCCCTAGGCTCTGTTGCTTTGTTTTTTAGATGTTTCAGGAAACACCATACACTTCTCCAGAGTGGCTGTTGGCAATTTACATCCCACCCATCAGCATAACCAGGCTCCCAGTTTTCCATGGCCTGTCCGGCCTTTCTGGATTTTACACTTTTTTCAGATGGCCCTTTTGACTGGGGGGCAGTGAGACTTCATTGTAGTGCAGATTTCCTTTGCAAGCTTGCTTGGTTGGCCAAAAAGGACGTATGCGTTTTTTCCTGAATATATTCAGGAAAAAACGCATACGCCCTTTTTGGCCAAGTGCATCATTGTGGACGTTCTGTCTCTTTTCCTATGCTTTACATGCAATTCCAGTCTACCTCCTGAAATCGGATTCCTGTAATTCTGCCCCGCTTTCGAGTCCTCTTGGTAGCCTTATTTCAATATATTTTTGGACGATAGCTGTCATTTATAACTCTGCATGTTTGTGAATTACAGTGCCCCTGAGCTCCTTTCTTCAACTCGCTTTCTTGTGAGCTGGCCGCAACACCGCAGCATTGCTTCAGGCCCTAGTGTGGTTCCGGCATGGCACGCTGAGCCTTTGGTAAATTCCTCTTCCTGGTGGGAAATGAGAGTTAAATTTGCCCGTCCAGACACCTCCAGCTATTCACTCATTGGTTCTCCCTATTCCTGTTCATTTTCTGCAGAAATTGCAAACTTGGCCAAACAGGAGGTTAAAGGCACTGACTCTCCAAGTGGGGAGAGTGTTAGTAAAGCGTCTGGAATGTTGCACCCGAGTACCAGGGGGCGGAACCTGAGACACATTTGAACACGTTTCCCGATCACACGGTGGATCATACTCTGTGTTCCACATGCATGTTTTAGCTGAAGGAAGAATCCCTTAAACCTGGAGAGTTGAGACCCATGGAATGGGTACCATGCAATATGACTTCAAAGGTTCTGCATTGGCTCACCGAACCTCACCAATCCTATCACTGCTGCGCTTATGCCACTGTACACACGCTTGATTCTCTTTCGGAGACATATAAATCCATAGGTTTTAAGATTCTTACTAGTCAGGTATATTCTTAGACGTTTAATATGGTGTGTTGAGTCCACTTCATTGAGCAAGGAGTAGCTGTTGTCTATTACATGTTTGGCTTATGGAATGGTATCTGTGCTAATTTCAGTCTCTGGTTTTATACAGCACCCCAACTCACCTTTCCCCTTAAGCAAGCATAAGTTGGTTTTCTACATTTGAGACCCTGTTCTGTTTTGTAATTCAGTTCCTGTGTAGCCATGTTTACATTCCGTGTAGTAGTGATATCTTATGATGTTTCTTTTTCTGTGTGACTTATTTCACTTAGAATCATCGTACCTGTATCCACTCATTATGCTGCTACGGGCCTGATGATGTAGATTTCATTGCTGAGTGATATTGCATTGTACGTAAGTACCACAAATTCTTTATCCATTTTTCGCATTCTGTGATATTGAACTTGTACCGTAAACGAGGTTCTTGTAAACAGAGCGGTCCCAAACTTTGGGGTGGCTGTGTCTTTTTGATTTTAATTTCCCTAAGCTATAGGACCATAAGTGGAAGTGCCCTAGGCTCTGTTGCTTTGTTTTGTAGATATTTCAGGAAACACCATACACTTCTCCAGAGTGGCTGTTGGCAATTTACATCCCGCCCATCAGCATAACAAGGCTCCCAGTTCTCCATGGCCTGTCCTGCCTTTCTGGATTTTATACATTTTTCACATGGCCCTTTTGACAGGGGGGCAGTGAGACTTCATTGTAGTGCAGATTTCCTTTGCAAGCTTGCTTGGTTGGCCAAAAAGGGCGTATGCGTTTTTTCCTGAATATATTCAGGAAAAAACGCATACGCACTTTTTGGCCAAGTGCATCATTGTGGACGTTCTGTCTCTTTTCCTATGCTTTACATGCAATTCCAGTCTACCTCCTGAAATCGGATTCCTGCAATTCTGCCCCGCTTTCGAGTCCTCTTGGCAGCCTTACTTCAATATATTTTTGGACGATAGCTGTCATTTATATCTCTGCAGGTTTGTGAATTACAGTGCCCCTGAGCTCCTTTCTTCAACTCGCTTTCTTGTGAGCTGGCCGCAACCCCGCAGCATTGCTTCAGGCCCTAGTGTGGTTCCGGCATGGCACGCTGAGCCTTTGGTTAATTCCTCTTCCTGGTGGGAAATGAGAGTTAAATTTGCCCGTCCAGACACCTGCAGCTAGTCTCTCATTGGTTCTCCCTATTCCTGTTCATTTTCCGCAGAAATTGCAAACTGGGCCAAACAGGAGGTTAAAGGCACTGACTCTCCAAGTGGGGAGAGTTTTAGTAAAGCGTCTGGAATGTTGCACCCGAGTACCAGGGGACGAAAACTGAGACACATTTGAACACGTTTCCCGATCACACGGTGGATCATACTCTGGGTTCCACATGCATGTTTTAGCTGAAGGAAGAATCCCTTAAACCTGGAGAGTTGAGACCCATGGAATGGGTACCATGCAATATGACTTCAAAGGGTCTGCATTTGCTCACCGAACCTCACCAATCCTATCACTGCTGCATTTATGCCGCTGTACACACGCTTGATTCTCTTTCGGAGACATAGAAATCCATAGGTTTTAAGATTCTTACTAGTCAGGTATATTCTTAGGCGTTTAATATGGGATGTAGAGTCCACTTCGTTGAGCATGGAGTAGCTGTTGTATATTACATGTTTGGCTTATGGAATGGTATCTGTGCTAATTTCAATCTCTGGTTTTATGCAGCACCCCAACTCACCTTTCCCCTTAAGCAAGCATAAGTTGGTTTTCTACATTTGAGACCCTGTTCTGTTTTGTAATTCAGTTCCTGTGTAGCCAAGTTTACATTCCGTGTAGTAGTGATATCTTATGATGTTTCTTTTTCTGTGTGACTTATCTCACTTAGAATCATCGTACCTGAATCCACTCATTATGCTGCTATGGGCCTGATGACATACATTTCATTGCTGAGTGATATTGCATTGTACGTAAGTACCACAACTTCTTTATCCATTTTTCACTTTCTGTGATATTGAACTTGTACTGTAAACGAGGATCTTGTAAACAGAGCCGTCCCAAACTTTGGGGTGGCTGTGTCTTTTTAATTTTAATTTCCCTAAGCTATACCACCATAAGTGGAAGTGCCCTAGGCTCTGTTGCTTTGTTTTGTAGATGTTTCAGGAAACACCATACACTTCTCCAGAGTGGCTGTTGGCAATTTACATCCCGCCCATCAGCATAACAAGGCTCCCAGTTCTCCATGGCCTGTCCTGCCTTTCTGGATTTTATACTTTTTTCAGATGGCCCTTTTAACCGGGGGGCAGTGAGACTTCATTGTAGTGCAGATTTCCTTTGCAAGCTTGCTTGGTTGGCCCAAAAGGGCGTATGCGTTTTTTCCTGAATATATTCAGGAAAAAACGCATACGCCCTTTTTGGCCAAGTGCATCATTGTGGACGTTCTGCCTCTTTTCCTATGCTTTACATGCAATTCCAGTCTACCTCCTGAAATCGGTTTCCTGCAATTATGCCCCGCTTTCAAGTCCTCTTGGCAGCCTTACTTCAATATATTTTTGGACGATAGCTGTCATTTATAACTCTGCAGGTTTGTGAATTACAGTGCCCCTGAGCTGCTTTCTTCAACTCGCTTTCTTGTGAGCTGGCCGCACCACCGCAGCATTGCTTCAGGCCCTAGTGTGGTTCCGGCATGGCATGCTGAGCCTTTGGTTAATTCCTCTTCCTGGTGGGAAATGAGAGTTAAATTTGCCCGTACAGGCACCTCCAGCTAGTCTCTCATTGGTTCTCCCTATTCCTGTTCATTTTCCGCAGAAATGGCAAACTGGGCCAAACAGGAGGTTAAAGGCACTGACTCTCCAAGTGGGGAGAGTGTTAGTAAAGCGACTGGAATGTTGCACCCGAGTACCAGGGGACGAAAACTGAGACACATTTGAACACGTTTCCCGATCACACGGTGGATCATACTCTGGGTTCCACATGCATGTTTTAGCTGAAGGAAGAATCCCTTAAACCTGGAGAGTTGAGACCCATGGAATGGGTACCATGCAATATGACCTCAAAGGGTCTGCATGTGTTCACCGAACCTCACCAATCCTATCACTGCTGCGTTTATGCCACTGTACACACGCTTGATTCTCTTTCGGAGACATAGAAATCCATAGGTTTTAAGATTCTTACTAGTCAGGTATATTCTTAGGCGTTTAATATGGTGTGTAGAGTCCACTTCGTTGAGCAAGGAGTAGCTCTTGTCTATTACATATTTGGCTTATGGAACGGTATCTGTGTTAATTTCAATCTCTGGTTTTATGCAGCACCCCAACTCACCTTTCCCCTTAAGCAAGCATAAGTTGGTTTTCTACATTTGAGACCCTGTTCTGTTTTGTAATTCATTTCCTGTGTAGCCAAGTTTACATTCCGTGTAGTAGTGATATCTTATGATGTTTCTTTTTCTGTGTGACTTATCTCACTTAGAATCATCGTACCTGAATCCACTCATTATGCTGCTATGGGCCTGATGACATAGATTTCATTGCTGAGTGATATTGCATTGTACGTCAGTAGCACAATTTCTTTATCCGTTTTTCGCTTTCTGTGATATTGAACTTGTACCGTAAACGAGGTTCTTGTAAACAGAGACGTCCCAAACTTTGGGGTGGCTGTGTCTTTTTGATTTTTATTTCCCTAAGCTATAGGACCATAAGTGGAAGTGCCCTAGGCTCTGTTGCTTTGTTTCTTAGATGTTTCAGGAAACACCATACACTTCTCCAGAGTGGCTGTTGGCAATTTACATCCCGCCCATCAGCATAACAAGGCTCCCAGTTCTCCATGGCCTGTCCTGCCTTTCTGGATTTTACACATTTTTCAGATGGCCCTTTCGACTGGGGGGCAGTGAGTCTTCATTGTAATGCAGATTTCCTTTGCAAGCTTGCTTGGTTGGCCAAAAAGGGCGTATGCGTTTTTTCCTGAATATATTCAGGAAAAAATGCATACGCCCTTTTTGGCCAAGTGCATCATTGTGGACGTTCTGTCTCTTTTCCTATGCTTTACATGCAATTCCAGTCTACCTCCTGAAATCGGATTCCTGCAATTCTGCCCCGCTTTCGAGTCCTCTTGGCAGCCTTACTTCAATATATTTTTGGACGATAGCTGTCATTTATAACTCTGCAGGTTTGTGAATTACAGTGCCCCTGAGCTCCTTTCTTCAACTCGCTTTCTGGTGAGCTGGCCGCAACACTGCAGCATTGCTTCAGGCCCTAGTGTGGTTCCGGCATGGCACGCTGAGCCTTTGGTTAATTCCTCTTCCTGGTGGGAAATGAGAGTTAAATTTGCCCGTCCAGACACCTCCAGCTAGTCTCTCATTGGTTCTCCCTATTCCTGTTCATTTTCCGCAGAAATGGCAAACTGGGCCAAACAGGAGGTTAAAGGCACTGACTCTCCAAGTGGGGAGAGTGTTAGTAAAGCGTCTGGAATGTTGCACCCGAGTACCAGGGGACGAAACCTGAGACACATTTGAACACGTTTCCCGATCACATGGTGGATCATACTCTGGGTTCCACATGCATGTTTTAGCTGAAGGAAGAATCCCTTAAACCTGGAGAGTTGAGACCCATGGAATGGGTACCATGCAATATGACTTCAAAGGGTCTGCATTTGCTCACCGAACCTCACCAATCCTATCACTGCTACGTTTATGCCGCTGTACACACGCTTGATTCTCTTTCGGAGACATAGAAATCCATAGGTTTTAAGATTCTTACTAGTCAGGTATATTCTTAGTCGTTTAATATGGGGTGTAGAGTCCACTTCGTTGAGCAAGGAGTAGCTCTTGTCTATTACATATTTGGCTTATGGAACGGTATCTGTGCTAATTTCAATCTCTGGTTTTATGCAGCACCCCAACTCACCTTTCCCCTTAAGCAAGCATAAGTTGGTTTTCTACATTTGAGACCCTGTTCTGTTTTGTAATTCAGTTCCTTTGTAGCTAAGTTTACATTCCGTGTAGTAGTGATATCTTATGATGTTTCTTTTTCTGTGTGATTTTTTTCACTTAGAATCATGGTACCTGAATCTACTCATTATGCTGCTGCGGGCCTGATGACATAGATTTCATTGCTGAGTGATATTGCATTGTACATAAGTACCACAACTTCTTTATCCATTTTTCGCTTTCTGCAATATTGAACTTGTACCATAAACGAGGTTCTTGTAAACAGAGCCGTCCCAAACTTTGGGGTGGCTGTGTCTTTTTGATTTTAATTTCCCTAAGCTATAGGACCATAAGTGGAAGTGCCCTAGGCTCTGTTGCTTTGTTTTTTAGATGTTTCAGGAAACACCATACACTTCTCCAGAGTGGCTGTTGGCAATTTACATCCCGCCCATCAGCATAACAAGGCTCCCAGTTCTCCATGGCCTGTCCTGCCTTTCTGGATTTTACACTTTTTTCAGATGCTCCTTTTGACCGGGAGGAAGTGAGACTTCATTGTAGTGCAGATTTCCTTTGCAAGCTTGCTTGGTTGGCCAAAAAGGGCGTATGCGTTTTTTCCTGAATATATTCAGGAAAAAACGCATACGCCCTTTTTGGCCAAGTGCATCATTGTCGACGTTCTGAGTGTTTTCATATGTTTTCAATGCAATTCCAGTCTACCTCCTGAAATCGGTTTCCTGCAATTCTGCCTTGCTGTCAGTGCCTCTTCATAGCCTTACCTCAATATACTTTTTGAAAATTGTTGGCCTTTTTAACTCTGCAGGTTTTTGAATTGCCGTGGCCCTTAGCTGCATTTTTCAGCTCTTATTTTTGTGATCTTGCCTCATATCCACAGGATTTCTTCAGGCCCTATTCTTCTTCTGGGGCGCCTTGCTCTGCCTTTGGTTAATTCTTCTTCCTGATGTGAATTAGAGTGACATGTTCCCATTGAAACCGCTACAGCTATTTTCTCACTGGTTCCCCCTATTCCCATTCATCCTCCGCACTAACTGCAGACTGTGCGATACCGGAACGTAAAGGCATTGACTCTCCATGTGGAGATGTTGTTAGTAAAGTGGCTGGAATGTTGATCCGGAGCCCCAGGAGAGGAAAATGAGGTGCGTTTTAGAAACCTTTCCCGATCATATGGTATACCATCCGCTGGATTTCCCATGCATGGTTTAGCTGTAGGAAGATTCCCTTCAACCTGGAGTGTTGGGACCCTTGGAATGAGTAGCATGAAGTATTGCATTAAACTTTCAGCAGTTGCTCACCAAAGCTCACCAATCCTCTCAGCCCCAAGTGTCCAGCCTTATGTCTTATCCAGCTGTGGGTTTATATGTGGTCATTCCAGGTTGCATCACAGCCCCTGAGCGAATTTTGTAAGAATTTTTCTCTCTTTCATTGTTTCTGCGTTTTGGTTTTAAAATTTATTTCTATAATGGGGTTTAGCTCATTTTCACTGCTGTGTTTGGCCGCTCTGCACACACTTGATTCCCTTATGGAGATATATCAATACATGGGTTTTAAGATTCTTATTACTCAGATATATTTCTCTGCGGTGTATAGGGTGTGTTGAGGCCAGTTCATTGAGCAAGGTGTAGATCTTGTCTAATACCTATTTGGTTTATTGAACGGTAGCTGTGCTAATTTCAAACTCTGGTTTTATGCATCACCCCACCTCTCCTTTCCCCTTAAGCTGACATAAGTGTGTTTTCTAAATGTGAGACACTGTTCTGTTTTGTAATTCATTTTTTGTGCAGCCATATTTATCCTCCCTCTATAAGTGATATCTTATGATATGTTTCTTTTTCTGTTTGACTTATTTCAAGTAGTATTATCGGACCTAAATCCACTCTTTATCCTTCTACTAGCCTTATTACATTGATTTCATGGTGAAGAGATATTCCATTGTACATAAGTACCACATTTTCTTTATCCATTGTTCTCTTTCCTGGGATATTTAAGGTGTACTGAAGTTGAGGTTCTTGTAAACAGAGTAGCCCTAAACTGTGGTGTGCTTGTGTCTTGTTGATTTTTAGACTTCCCTAGATATACTTCCGTGATTGGAAGTGCCCTATGCTCTGTAGCTCTGTTTTTTAGATGATTTAGGAACCACCATACACTTCTCCAGAGTGGCTCTCGGCAGTTCACACACTGTCCATCAGCGTATAAAGGCTCCCTGTTCTCCATGGCCTGTCCTGCATTTCTGGTTTTTACAATTTTTTCGGATGGCCCTTTTGACCGGTGGGAAATGAGACTTCTTTGTTGTGCACATTTGCATTGCTTGCTTGCTTGGTTGCCCATAAAGTGCGTATGCGTTTTTTCCTGGATATATTCAGGAAAAAACGCATACTCCCTTATGGGCCAACTGCATCATTGTCGAAATTCTGCCGCTTTTCATGTGCTTTAAAGACGAGTCCAATCTATCTCTTGAAATCTGTTTCTTGCAATTCTGTCTTGCATTCAGATCCTCTTCTTTGCCTTACCTCAACATATTTTGGGACGTTAGTTTTCATTTATAACTCTGCAGGTTTGTGAATTGCAGTGACCCTGAGCTCCATTTTTTAAGTTGCTCTTTTGTGAGCTGGCCTCAAAGCCGCAGGATTGCTTCAGGCCCTATTTTGGCTCCGGCGAGGCGGGCTGAGCCTTTTTTTAATTCTTATTCTTAATGGGAAATTAGAGTGACATGTGCCCGTCCAAACCCCTACAACTATTCTCTCATTGGTTCCCCCTCTTCCCGTTCATCCTCCTCACAATTTGCAAAATGTGTGAAACAGAAGTTTAAATGTGCTGATTCTCTAAGTGGGGAGATTCTAAGTAACGTGGCTGGAATGATGAACAGGAGCACCAGGAGAGGATAAATGAGGTGCATTTTAGACACATCTCCCGATCACATGGTGTACAGTCCTCTGGGTTTTCCATGCATGTTTTCGCTGTAGGAAGATCCCTTGAACCTGCAGATTTGGGACCCATTGAATGGGTACCAGGTAGTATTACTTTAAAGGGTGTGCATTTCCTCACCCAACCTCATATTTCTCTTAGCGCAAACAGTTTCCAGCCTTATGTCTCATCCTGCTGTGGGTCTAGATGTGTTCAATCCATGTTGCATCACCGTCCCTGAGGAAAAGTTGTAAGAGGTTTTCTCTGTCTCTCTGTCGTTTATTTTTTTCAATTTATTACTATATTGGTTACAGCTGATTTTCAAAGCTCTGTTTCTTGCTGCTGTACATCCACTTGATTCACATACAGAGAGACATCAATAAATTCTTTTTCAGATTCTTACCAGTCATATATATTCTTTTCCAGTGACTTGAGTGTGCTGAGTGCAGTTCTTTTAGCTACCGTGTAGGCCTTGTTGATTATCAGTTTGGTATTTGGAATGGTATCTTTGCTAATTTCAACCTCCTGGATGATGCCTCACCCCTCCCCACCTTTCCCGTTTAGCAGCCTTACGCGTGTTTTCTACATATTTGACTATGTTTTTGTTTTGTAATTTATTTCATGTGTAGCCATTTTGGATTCCACCTTTAAGTGATATCTTATGATATGTGTCTTTTTCTTTTTGAGTTATGTCACTTAGAATGATCATACGTAACTCCTCCGGAGTTGTTACAACTGGCCATATTTCATTGACTTCCAGGCTGAGTAATATTCCACTCTACATAAGTACCACATCTCTATCCATTTCTTCCCTCCAGAGACATTTAAGTTATATCCTAGTCGAGGATCTTTTAAACAGAGAGGCAGTAAACATTGGGGTGCCTGTGTCCTCTCGATTTTTGTTTTTCCCAAGACATACGCCCATGAGTGCAAGTGCCCTATGCTCTGTAGCTCATTTTTTAGATGCTTTAGTAAACATAATACACTTCTCCAGAATGGCCATTGGCAATATACATTTCCACTATAAGCCTCACAGGGCTCCCTCTTCTCCTTGTCCTGTCCTGCATTTCTGGTGTTTACACTTTATGAGGATGGCTCTTCTGACTGATGCGAAGTGATATCTTTTGTAGTATTGATTTCCAGTGCCCACCTGTTTGGTTGGCTAAAAAAGTGTATGCCCTTTTCTTGAATATATACAGAAAAAAACGCATACAGCCTTTTTGGCCAACTGCAATGTTGGCAATGTTCAGCCCCTTTTCTTGTGCTTAATGGTGAGTCCTTTCTACCTCCTCAAATCCCTTTCCTGCCATTCTCCCTTGCTTACCAATCCTTTTCTCTGACTTTCCTCAAGACATTTTTCAGTGATAGATATTTTCAACTCTGCAGTTTTGTGAATTTTACTGCCCCTGAGTTCCATTGTTCAACTTGTGTTTATGGGAACTGGCCACAAAGCAGTGGGATTTCCTCAAGCCCTATACTGTTTCCATGGGCAACCCTAGCCTTTGGTCAATTCGTCTTCCTGATTGGAAATTAGAGTGACATGTGCCTGTCTGAACACCTAGGACTTGTCTCTCATTGTTCCTCATCCTTCCGCTTCATCCTCTGGACAAATTCCAAACTGTATGCAACAGGATGTTGACAGTGCTGACATCTCCAAGTGGGGAGACTGTTAGTAAAGACGCTGGAGGGGTGAACCCGAGCACCAGGAGATGAGGAGATGAGATGCCTTTTCCAAACTCTTCCCGATCAGACGGTATACCATCCTCTGTGTGTGACAGACATGTTTTAGCAGTAGGAAGAGTCCCATTCATGTAAGGAGAACACCAGGGCTTTTTCAAAATCAGTGTCTCCCCGAAACCCAAACTGGGGAATTTTTTAAGCTACGGCTACACATATGTTCATTAAGGGCCTTGGGAAGTAGGCAGAGTCCAAACTTTAGATGATTGAAGTCTTCAGGGTCAGAAGCACTCACCACTGGCTTCCCTTAGGTTACACTTTAACTGTCATTGATAGATGATGTCAATAAAAATATCTATTCTTTTTCCGATTATTTCCCCTTATAGGTTATTGCAAAATATTGAGTGTAGTTCCCTGTGCTATACAGTGGTTCCTTGTTGATGATCTATTTTATACATAGCAGTGTGTATGTGTTAATTCCAAACTGTTAATTTATCCCTCCTCCCACCTTTCCCCTTTGGTAATAATAAATTATAAGATTTTATACTTCTCAGAAATGGGGGAGCTGAAAGAGAGGTATCATTTTCAATGGAAAAGCATTTAAAACAAGATTGAAGCTTTAACCAAGATTATTAGATGTACATCCTTGGAAAGAAATCACTTCATTTCTCTAATATTGACCTGACAAATAAGACAAACCTTTTCACTGAACTTGCTTATGATAAAGTGATGGAAATATCAAATGGAAGTGTTAGAAACATCTTATTTTACCCGAGCCTTATAAACTGTTCTATGTTAACTACAGTTTGGCTCACACATCTGTTCATTGAAGTTACAATAGTCTCAATTTCTGTTACTGATCCTCCAGAGTGGACCCCAACAAGTGTCCCCCTGCCCAGTGTCATTGGGGCCAACAGATCGAGACTGAGTTTGGTTCACAAGCAAAGGAAACTTTATATTTTGATCAGAGAATGGAGAGGTGAGAGCATGCACTACCCCGTGGGCTGTGGGCTGGGCTGCTGTGTAGAGATCCTGTCAGAGTCAGTGGGAGGGAGGGGGCGGAGCACTCGAGGGCCGGGTTGGCTGCAGCTCAGGCTCTATATCTCGGAGTCTGCACTGGGCCCCAGGAGCTGAGGTGTCGACCCAGCCATTCTGCACTAGGAAATCTGGTCTGAAGTGCCGGGTGTGGAACCTCTGCATGCGGGACCCTAGGAGCACGTGAAATTAGACAAAGCACAAAGGATAAAAAAGGTCAGACTTGACTTTATTGCCCAGATTCTATTTTTATCTCCCAGGGATTTTTAATGGGCTTTGCTGGGGACAAACCCCTCCTCTGCCTTTTGTCCCATTCCTCATTCTTGGAGTGCTGAGGGTGCAGACCCTTCTTCTGTAACTGCTGAGTGCTGAGTTGGGAGCCCTCATACCAGGGGATGAGGGTCAGAACTTCTCCCCAGCAGCCTCCAGGTGACGTTGATTGGCCCCAGGACCCCTGCCTCCCTGCTCGTCCGCCTGAGCACCAGCATTGGAAGTGTTATAGATTCTAATGACCTTTAAGGGTTCAGGAAAGAGATGTGCTGTGGGGACGCTGTGGGGGCCGGTTTCACCCCACCCCACATTTGTTTGGCCACCTTAGGCTGACCGTTTCTGCCAGCCTAGATGCTCTGACCAGTAGTCTGCTCTTTCTTCAATTAGGCCCCTGAATTAACGTAAAAACAGCACCAGGTGTCAGAGCCCTGCCCGCTCAACTCCCAGACAGTCCAGGGTCAGTGGTGATCAAGGACCATGATGGCCACTGAGTCAACAGCCTTTTGAAGTAAACAGGAGTCCAGCCGGTCTTATTGGCCACCATCATCACGGTGTCTGTAGGCTTTTCTATGGTGACAGTGTGATATACGTTTCCCCCGCCAAGATTATTATCTCCCCTCCGGGTGCAGTAAGTCCTGCAAGCAGTAGTCTACTCATTCGGGACACACTATTGTTGTTTTATGAGAGAAACTCCAGGTCAAGTGATGTTCACACGAGTCGTCATGGTGCCCTGTTGCCCCCGGTTATCTCTCTGGATGTTGGAGTTGGAGGGCCTCCTCACTCGAGGTCGGTGTGCCCACGGAGCGAACCCTGCAACTTCAGGGCATGGTTGGTGATTAGGATCACCACGTGGGGTCCTTTTCCCTTAGGAGGGAGGTGGCCTTTTGGGCTGCTGATTTCCAGGTTTTTAGATACCGCCAGTATCTTGGCCAGATGTGGCAGTGGGCCAAGCCCCTTGGTGACTCTATTTTATCCTACCTGGATGGCATTCTTGCATTGTTCCATTTCAAGTGGTCCCAGTTTTTGCACTAATTCTCCAATGGCGACTCACCTTTCACCGGGAATGGAAAGGTCAAAGGGTTTAGCTCAATTAGGGAGTTCCAGGGCAAGGGTCTGAATTGACTGCTCTTTCCATTCTTGAAAGGCCACTTCTGGATTCTGTTCAAAAGGATCATCATCTTTTCCTTTCAGTGTTTCATATAGAGGCCCAGCTAGTAGACTGTAGTTAGGGATCCAGAAGCAGCAAACCCTGGCCTCCCCAGGAACCCCTAAGCTGTCTTCTAGTTTTAGAAAGGGGTAAGGCTGCAAATGGTTTCTTCCCTTTCCTGGGATGGGCTTCTCCGACCTTGTGTGAGAATGAAGCCCAGGCAGGTCACCGCAGTCTGTGATATTTGAGCTTTTTCTTGGACAACTTCTATCCTTTATTGGCTTGGTAGTTCAGAGGCCTCCTTAGTAGGGCTGGCGATCAGAATGTCGTCTGCATATTGAAGGAGGGTTTCCTTTTCTAGAGGTAGAACTTTTCGGTCTTTAGCTAAGCTTTCCCCAAAGATGGTGTGGGAATTTTTGAACCCTTGGGGCAAGACGGCCCGGAAGTATTGTTTTAGTTGTATGTTGAGTCCTGCCACTCACAAGCCAAAATTTCTTGTGACTCTGGGACTAATGGAATACAAAAGAAGGCATCATTGAAGACTAATACAGAATACCATGTCCTGGTGGTTGGTAGAATGACCAGCAGGGTGTAGGAAATGGAGCAACTGGAGGTATATCCTCGGTGGCTTCACTGACTGTCCTGACATCCTTTACCAGGTCCCCAGCAGCCCATGGGGCTCTCGTGGTCAGGCCAATCCCAGGATATGGAGCTCTCCTGGGCAGGTACCCCACCCCCAACCCAGCCCACGGGGCTCTCATGGTCAGGCCTCTCCCAGGATACAGAGCTACCCTTGCAGGTACCGTGGCAGGGCTGGGCACACAGGAACTGTGCACATAGCCCTCATTGAAGAGCACCCCCATCTCACCTGTCGCTCAGAGCTGACACAGAGCACCTCAGAGCAGGACTTGAACTAACAAACAGCAGCTCCGACAGGTCTGTGACCCTGGGCATCACTCTGTGTGGCCTCCCTCCACCTGGTCTTCCAGAGACTTCCACTGCACCCGGGGCACCAAGCCTCTGTCTCCAACCACCACCCACCCCTCCTCTCCCTGACTCCTGGGTTCCTCTCATTAGGAGAGGGTTTTCTTGAAGTTGTCTCCCACTCATGGGCCAGATAAAATGATTAGAAAACAAGCCAAAGCTGCAGCCCCTTGTCTATCCTGACTCTCAGGAGCCCACACCTGTTCCTTGGACCTGGCCGGTTCAGCAAGTTCCATTTTCTGCAACTGTGAGCCCCTGAGGGGTGATGATTGGCTGACCTGGGCAGCCTTACCATGCCGGCCAGCCCTCCCCAGGTGTGCCTGGGTTGAGATCAATATAAATACCACTCCAGGCAGCAAGAGCCCCTGCAGCTGTGCCTGACGCCATTTTCTCTGCCCTGTCAGCAGTCTCGGGGCTGGGCTGGTGGGAGGGAGTGAGAGGCCACGGCTTTGTGGGTGGCCCAGTGTGAGTGGGGCTCTGCTGGACTTTCTGCAGCAGTTGCCAGGCTGCCACCTGCTAAAGAAGAGGATGTGTCACCCATACCTGCTGCTGGAATTTCTCCCTGGGCAGAGGTGAGGAAGGAAAAAAGCAGTGGGGGCAGGGACAGGACGGGTATCTCAGGCAGGGAAATGGAAATCTTCCAGAAGAGCACCCAGGGCCAGGACCATCCTGGCTGGCCTGCAGGCACCAAGTCAGCTGGCATGCTGTCACTCGTGTGGCTCCATGGCCCTTCCTCTAGGCTTTCAAGTCCTTGTATATATTCAGGTGTTTTACCTGGGAAGGGTGGGAACAGTTCAGCAGCAACTGGCCTGGGGCTCAGCTCACGTTCACTCACAGATGCCTCGGCACAGTGCCCCAGCTTTGCAATGAGTACGCTTGTGTGGGGGCTGCTGGCTGAATGGGAGACGATTCCCCACCACTGACCAACTTCAGAATTGTTTACAACTGGAGCAAGTGCCCTGATACGGTTTTCCTCTGAGTAACTGGTGGGTTCTGTTTTTTTTTTTCTCTTTTTCGTTTTTGGTTCAAGGTAGATTTTATTCCTCTTTTTTGTATTTACAGATATAAGCATGGAAATAATTTATTCATATAAATACATGTATGTGAAGGGAATAATTGTTTTTTCTGTTTTATTTTTTAAATTTTATTTCTTTTTAATTTTGAATTTTATTTTATATTTTTATACAGCAGGTTCTTATTGGTTATCTATTTTATACATATAAATGTTTACATGCCAATCCCAATCTCTCAGCTCCTCCCACCACCACCCCCCCAAGAGCTTTCCCCCCTTGTTGTCCATACGATTGTTGTCTACATCTGTTGCTCTATTTATGCCTTGCAAAACGGTTAATCTGTACAGTTTTTCTAGGTTCCACATATATGCATGAATATACAAGATTTGTTTTTCTCTTTCTGACTTACTTCACTCTGTATGACAGTCTCTAGATCCATCGACGTCTCTACAAATGACCCAATTTCATTCCTTTCATGGCTTAGTAATATTCCATTTTATATATGTACCACATCTTTATGCATTCGTCTGTCTGTGGGCATTTAGGTTGCTTCCATTACCTCGATATTGTAAATAGTGATGCAATGAACATTGCGGTGAATGTCTCTTTTTGATTTCTGGTTTTGTCTGGGTATATGTCCAGTACTGGGATTGCTGTATCATATGGTAATTCTATTATTAGTTTCTTAAGACTCCATATTGTTCTCCATAGTGACTGTATCAATTTATATTCCCAACAATAGTGGAAGAGGTTTCCTTTTCCCCACACCCTTTCCAGCAATTGTTGTTTGTAGATTTTCAGATGATGCCCATTCTAACAGGTGTGAGGTGATACCTCATTGTTGAGTCCATTTCGTTGAGCAAGGGGTAGGTCTTGTCTATTACATATTTGGCTTATGGAACGGTATCTGTGCTAATTTCAAACTTTGGTTTTATGCAGCACCCCAACTCACCTTTCCCCTTAAGCAAGCATAAGTTGGTTTTCTAAACTTGAGACCCTGTTCTGTTTTGTAATTCAGTTCATGTGTAGCCAAGTTTACATTCCATGTATTAGTGATACCTTATGATGTTTCTTTATCTGTGTGACTTATTTCACTTAGAATCATCGTGCCTCAATCCACTCATTATGCTGGTACAGGCCTGGTGACACAGATTTCATTGCTGAGTGGTATTCTGTTGTACGTTAAGTACCGCAACTTCTTTATCAATTATTTGCTCTCTGGGATACTTAACTTGTACCATAGAAGAGGTTCCTGTAAACAGAGCCGTCCCAAATTTTGGGGTGGCTGTGTCTTTTTGATTTTAATTTCCCTAAGCTATAGGACCATAAGTGGAAATGCCCTAGACTCTGTTGCTTTGTTTTTCAGATGTATCAGGAAACACCATACACTTCTCCAGAGTGGCTGTTGGCAATTTACATCCCGCCCATCAGCATAATAAGGCTCCCAGTTCTCCATGGCCTGTCCTGCCTTTCTGGATTTTACACTATTTTCCGATGGCCCTTTTGAGAGGGGGGCAGTGAGACTTCATTGTAGTGCAGATTTCCTTTGCAAGCTTGCTTGGTTGGCCAAAAAGGGCGTATGCGTTTTTTCCTGAATATATTCAAGAAAAAACGCATAGGCCCTTTTTGGCCAAGTGCATCATTGTGGACGTTCTGCCTCTTTTCCTATGCTTTACATGCAATTCCAGTCTACCTCCTGAAATCGGTTTCCTTCAATTCTGCCCCGCTTTCAAGTCCTCTTGGCAGCCTTACTTCAATATATTTTTGGACGATAGCTGTCATTTATAACTCTGCAGGTTTGTGAATTACAGTGCCCCTGAGCTCCTTTCTTCAACTCGCTTTCTTGTGAGCTGGCCGCAACACCGCAGCATTGCTTCAGGCCCTAGTGTGGTTCCGGCATGGCACGCTGAGCCTTTGGTTAATTCCTCTTCCTGGTGGGAAATGAGAGTTAAATTTGCCCGTCCAGACACCTCCAGCTAGTCTCTCATTGGTTCTCCCTATTCCTGTTCATTTTCCGCAGAAATGGCAAACTGGGCCAAACAGGAGGTTAAAGGCACTGACTCTCCAAGTGGGGAGAGTGTTAGTAAAGCGACTGGAATGTTGCACCCGAGTACCAGGGGACGAAAACTGAGACACATTTGAACACGTTTCTCGATCACATGGTGGATCATACTCTGGGTTCCACATGCATGTTTTAGCTGAAGGAAGAATCCCTTAAACCTGGAGAGTTGAGACCCATGGAATGGGTACCATGCAATATGACCTCAAAGGGTCTGCATTTGCTCACCGAACCTCACCAATCCTATCACTGCTGCGTTTATGCCGCTGTACACACGCTTGATTCTCTTTCAGAGACATAGAAATCTATAGGTTTTAAGATTCTTACTGGTCAGGTATATTCTTAGGCGTTTAATATGGGGTGTAGAGTCCACTTCGTTGAGCAAGGAGTAACTCTTGTCTATTACATATTTGGCTTATGGAACGGTATCTGTGCTAATTTCAATCTCTGGTTTTATGCAGCACCCCAACTCACCTTTCCCCTTAAGCAAGCATAAGTTGGTTTTCTACATTTGAGACCCTGTTCTGTTTTGTAATTCAGTTCCTGTGTAGCCAAGTTTACATTCCGTGTAGTAGTGATATCTTATGATGTTTCTTTTTCTGTGTGACTTATTTCACTTAGAATCATCGTACCTGAATCCACTCATTATGCTGCTACGGGCCTGATGATATAGATTTCATTGCTGAGTGATATTGCATTGTACGTAAGTACCACAACTTCTTTATCCATTTTTTACTTTCTGTGATATTGAACTTGTAGTGTAAACGAGGTTCTTGTAAACAGAGTCGTCCCAAACTTTGGGGTGGCTGTGTCTTTTTGATTTTAATTTCCCTAAGCTATAGAACCGTAAGTGGAAGTGCCCTAGGCTCTGTTGCTTTGTTTTTTAGATGTTTCAGGAAACACCATACACTTCTCCAGAGTGGCTGTTGGCAATTTACATCCCGCCCATCAGCATAACAAGGCTCCCAATTCTCCATGGCCTGTCCTGCCTTTCTGGATTTTACACTTTTTTCAGATGGCCCTTTTGACTGGGGGGCAGTGAGACTTCATTGTAATGCAGATTTCCTTTGCAAGCTTGCTTGGTTGGCCAAAAAGGGCGTATGCGTTTTTTCCTGAATATATTCAGGAAAAAACGCATACGCCCTTTTTGGCCAAGTGCATCATTGTGGACGTTCTGCCTCTTTTCCTATGCTTTACATGCAATTCCAGTCTACCTCTTGAAATCGGTTTCCTGCAATTCTGCCCCGCTTTCAAGTCCTCTTGGCAGCCTTACTTCAATATATTTTTGGACGATAGCTGTCATTTATAACTCTGCAGGTTTGTGAATTACAGTGCCTCTGAGCTCCTTTCTTCAACTCGCTTTCTTGTGAGCTGGCTGCAACACCGCAGCATTGCTTCAGGCCCTAGTGTGGTTCTGGCATGGCACGCTGAGCCTTTGGTTAATTCCTCTTCCTGGTGGGAAATGAGAGTTAAATTTGCCCGTCCAGACACCTCCAGCTAGTCTCTCATTGGTTCTCCCTATTCCTGTTCATTTTCCGCAGAAATGGCAAACTGGGCCAAACAGGAGGTTAAAGGCACTGACTCTCCAAGTGGGGAGAGTGTTAGTAAAGCGTCTGGAATGTTGCACCCGAGTACCAGGGGACGAAACCTGAGACACATTTGAACACGTTTCCCGATCACACGGTGGATCATACTCTGGGTTCCACATGCATGTTTTAGCTGAAGGAAGAATCCCGTAAACCTGGAGAGTTGAGACCCATGGAATGGGTACCATGCAATATGACTTCAAAGGGTCTGCATTTGCTCACTGAACCTCACCAATCCTATCACTGCTGCATTTATGCCGCTGTACACACGCTTGATTCTCTTTCAGAGACATAGAAATCTATAGGTTTTAAGATTCTTACTGGTCAGGTATATTCTTAGGCGTTTAATATGGGGTGTAGAGTCCACTTCGTTGAGCAAGGAGTAGCTCTTGTCTATTACATATTTGGCTTATGGAACGGTATCTGTGCTAATTTCAATCTCTGGTTTTATGCAGCACCCCAACTCACCTTTCCCCTTAAGCAAGCATAAGTTGGTTTTCTACATTTGAGACCCTGTTCTGTTTTGTAATTCATTTCCTGTGTAGCCAACTTTACATTCCGTGTAGTAGTTATATCTTATGATGTTTCTTTTTCTGTGTGACTTATTTCACTTAGAATCATCGTACCTGAATCCACTCATTATGCTGCTACGGGCCTGATGACATAGATTTCATTGCTGAGTGATATTGCATTGTACGTAAGTACCACAACTTCTTTATCCATTTTTTTCTTTCTGTGATATTGAACTTGTAGTGTAAACGAGGTTCTTGTAAACAGAGCCGTCCCAAACTTTGGGGTGGCTGTGTCTTTTTGATTTTAATTTCCCTAAGCTATAGAACCGTAAGTGGAAGTGCCCTAGGCTCTGTTGCTTTGTTTTTTAGATGTTTCAGGAAACACCATACACTTCTCCAGAGTGGCTGTTGGCAATTTACATCCCGCCCATCAGCATAACAAGGCTCCCAGTTCTCCATGGCCTGTCCTGCCTGTCTGGATTTTATACTTTTTTCAGATGGCCCTTTTGACCGGGGGGCAGTGAGACTTCATTGTAGTGCAGATTTCCTTTGCAAGCTTGCTTGGTTGGCCAAAAAGGGCGTATGCGTTTTTTCCTGAATATATTCAGGAAAAAACGCATACGCCCTTTTTGGCCAAGTGCATCATTGTGGACGTTCTGCCTCTTTTCCTATGCTTTACATGCAATTCCAGTCTACCTCCTGAAATCGGTTTCCTGCAATTCTGCCCCGCTTTCAAGTCCTCTTGGCAGCCTTACTTCAATATATTTTTGGACGATAGCTGTAATTTTTAACTCTGCAGGTTTGTGAATGACAGTGCCCGTGAGCTCCTTTCTTCAACTCGCTTTCTTCTGAGCTGGCCGCAACACCGCAGGATTGCTTCAGGCCCTAGTGTGGTTCCGGCATGGCACGCTGAGCCTTTGGTTAATTCCTCTTCCTGGTGGGAAATGAGAGTTAAATTTGCCCGTCCAGACACCTCCAGATAGTCTCTCATTGGTTCTCCCTATTCCTGTTCATTTTCCGCAGAAATTGCAAACTGGGCCAAACAGGAAGTTAAAGGCACTGACTCTCCAAGTGGGGAGAGTGTTAGTAAAGCGTCTGGAATGTTGCACCCGGGTACCAGGGGACGAAATCTGACACATTTGAACACATTTCCCGATCACACGGTGGATCATACTCTGGGTTCCACATGCATGTTTTAGCTGAAGGAAGAATCCCGTAAACCTGGAGAGTTGAGACCCATTAAATGGGTACCATGCAGTATGACTTCAAAGGGTCTGCGTTTGCTCACCGAACCTCACCAATCCTATCACTGCTGCGTTTATGCCCCTGTACACACGCTTGATTCTCTTTCGGAGACATATGAATCCATAGGTTTTAAGATTCTTACTAGTCAGTTATATTCTTAGGCGTTTAATATGGGGTGTAGAGTCCACTTCGTTGAGCAAGGAGTAGCTCTTGTCTATTACATATTTGGCTTATGGAATGGTATCTGTGCTAATTTCAATCTCTGGTTTTATGCAGCACCCCAACTCACCTTTCCCCTTAAGCAAGCATAAGTTGGTTTTCTACATTTGAGAACCTGTTCTGTTTTGTAATTCAGTTCCTGTGTAGCCAAGGTTACATTCCGTGTAGTAGTGATATCTTATGATGTTTCTTTTTCTGTGTGACTTATTTCACTTAGAATCATCGTACCTGAATCCACTCATTATGCTGCGATGGGCTTGATGATATACATTTCATTGCTGAGTGATATTGCATTGTACGTAAGTACCTCAAAGTCTTTATCCATTTTTCGCTTTCTGTGATATTGAACTTGTACCGTAAACGAGGTTCTTGTAAACAGAGCCGTCCCAAACTTTGGGGTGGCTGTGTCTTTTTGATTTTAATTTCCCTAAGCTATAGGACCATAAGTGGAAGTGCCCTAGGCTCTGTTGCTTTGTTTTGTAGATGTTTCAGGAAACACCATACAGTTCTCCAGAGTGGCTGTTGACAATTTACATCCCGCCCATCAGCATAACAAGGCTCCCAGTTCTCCATGGCCTGTCCTGCCTTTCTGGATTTTATACATTTTTCAGATGGCCCTTTTGACCGGGGAGCAGTGAGACTTCATTGTAGTGCAGATTTCCTTTGCAAGCTTGCTTGTTTGGCCCAAAAGGGCGTATGCGTTTTTTCCTGAATATATTCAGGAAAAAACGCATACGCCCTTTTTGGCCAAGTGCATCATTTTGGACGTTCTGCCTCTTTTCCTATGCTTTATATGCAATTCCAGTCTACCTCCTGAAATCGGTTTCCTACAATTCTGCCCCGCTTTCAAGTCCTCTTGGCAGCCTTACTTCAATACATTTTTGGACGATAGCTGTCATTTATAACTCTGCAGGTTTGTGAATTACAGTGCCCCTGAGCTCCTTTCTTCAACTCGCTTTCTTGTGAGCTGGCCGCAACACCGCAGCATTGCTTCAGTTCCTAGTGTGGTTCCGCAATGGCACGCTGAGCCTTTGGTTAATTCCTCTTCCTGGTGGGAAATGAGAGTTAAATTTGCCCGTACAGGCACTTCCAGCTAGTCTCTCATTGGTTCTCCCTATTCCTGTTCATTTTCCGCAGAAATGGCAAACTGGGCCAAACAGGAGGTTAAAGGCACTGACTCTCCAAGTGGGGAGAGTGTTAGTAAAGCGACTGGAATGTTGCACCCGAGTACCAGGGGACGAAAACTGAGACACATTTGAACACGTTTCCCGATCACATGGTGGATCATACTCTGGGTTCCACATGCATGTTTTAGCTGAAGGAAGAATCCCTTAAACCTGGAGAGTTGAGACCCATGGAATGGGTACCATGCAATATGACCTCAAAGGGTCTGCATTTGCTCACCGAACCTCACCAATCCTATCACTGCTGCGTTTATGCCGCTGTACACACGCTTGATTCTCTTTTGGAGACATATAAATCCATAGGTTTTAAGATTCTTACTAGTCAGGTATATTCCTAGACCTTTAATATGGGGTGTTGAGTCCTCTTCGTTGAGCAAGGAGTAGCTCTTGTCTATTACATATTTGGCTTATGGAACGGTATCTGTGCTAATTTCAATCTCTGATTTTATGCAGCACCCCAACTCACCTTTCCCCTTAAGCAAGCATAAGTTGGTTTTCTACATTTGAGACCCTGTTCTGTTTTGTAATTCAGTTCCTGTGTAGCCAATTTTACATTCCGTGTATTAGTGATATCTTATGATGTTTCTTTTTCTGTGTGACTTATCTCACTTAGAATCATCGTACCTGAATCCACTCATTATGCTGCTACGGGCCTGATGACATAGATTTCATTGCTGAGTGATATTGCATTGTACGTAAGTACCACAACTTCTTTATCCATTTTTCGCTTTCTGTGATATTGAACTTGTACCGTAAACGAGGTTCTTGTAAACAGAGCCGTCCCAAACTTTGGGGTGGCTGTGTCTTTTTGATTTTAATTTCCCTAATCTATAGGACCGTAAGTGGAAGTGCCCTAGGCTCTGTTGCTTTGGTTTTTAGATGTTTCAGGAAACACCATACACTTCTCCAGAGTGGCTGTTGGCAATTTACATCCCGCCCATCAGCATAACAAGGCTCCCAGTTCTCCATGGCCTGTCCTGCCTTTCTGGATTTTACACTTTTTTCAGATGGCCCTTTTGACCGGGGGGCAGTGAGACTTCATTGTAGTGCAGATTTCCTTTGCAAGCTTGCTTGGTTGGCCAAAAAGGGCGTATGCGTTTTTTCCTGAATATATTCAGGAAAAAACGCATACGCCCTTTTTGGCCAAGTGCATCATTGTGGACGTTCTGCCTCTTTTCCTATGCTTTACATGCAATTCCAGTCTACCTCCTGAAATCGGTTTCCTGCAATTCTGCCCCGCTTTCAAGTCCTCTTGGCAGCCTTACTTCAATATATTTTTGGATGATAGCTGTCATTTATAACTCTGCAGGTTTGTGAATTACAGTGCCCCTGAGCTCCTTTCTTCAACTCGCTTTCTTGTGAGCTGGCCGCAACACCGCAGCATTGCTTCAGGCCCTAGTGTGGTTCCGGCATGGCACGCTGAGCCTTTGGTTAATTCCTCTTCCTGGTGGGAAATTAGAGTTAAATTTGCCCGTCCAGACACCTCCAGCTAGTCTCTCATTGGTTCTCCCTATTCCTGTTCATCTTCCGCAGAAATGGCAAACTGGGCCAAACAGGAGGTTAAAGGCACTGACTCTCCAAGTGGGGAGAGTGTTAGTAAAGCGACTGGAATGTTGCACCCGAGTACCAGGGGACGAAAACTGAGACACATTTGAACACGTTTCCCGATCACATGGTGGATCATACTCTGGGTTCCACATGTATGTTTTAGCTGAAGGAAGAATCTCTTAAACCTGGAGAGTTGAGACCCATGGAATGGGTACCATGCAATATGACCTCAAAGGGTCTGCATTTGCTCACCGAACCTCACCAATCCTATCACTGCTGCGTTTATGTCGCTGTACACACGCTTGATTCTCTTTCGGAGACATATAAATCCATAGGTGTTAAGATTCTTACTAGTCAGGTATATTCTTAGTCGTTTAATATGGGGTGTAGAGTCCACTTCGTTGAGCAAGGAGTAGCTCTTGTCTATTACATATTTGGCTTATGGAACGGTATCTGTGCTAATTTCAATCTCTGGTTTTATGCAGCACCCCAACTCACCTTTCCCCTTAAGCAAGCATAAGTTGGTTTTCTACATTTGAGACCCTGTTCTGTTTTGTATTTCAGTTCCTGGGTAGCCAAGTTTACATTCCGTGTAGTAGTGATATCTTATGATGTTTCTTTTTCTGTGTGACTTATTTCACTTAGAATCATCGTACCTGAATCCACTCATTATGCTGCTACGGGCCTGATGATATACATTTCATTGCTGAGTGATATTGCATTGTACGTAAGTACCACAAATTCTTTATCCATTTTTCGCTTTCTGTGATATTGAACTTGTACCGTAAACGAGGTTCTTGTAAACAGAGCCGTCCCAAACTTTCGGGTGGCTGTGTCTTTTTGATTTTAATTTCCCTAAGCTATAGGACCATAAGAGGAAGTGCCCTAGGCTCTGTTGCTTTGTTTTGTAGATGTTTCAGGAAACACCATACACTTCTCCAGAGTGGCTGTTGGCAATTTACATCCCGCCCATCAGCATAACAAGGCTCCCAGTTCTCCATGGCCTGTCCTGCCTTGCTGGATTTTATACTTTTTTCAGATGGCCCTTTTGACCGGGGGGCAGTGAGACTTCATTGTAGTGCAGATTTCCTTTGCAAGCTTGCTTGGTTGGCCAAAAAGGGCGTATGCGTTTTTTCCTGAATATATTCAGGAAAAAACGCATACGCCCTTTTTGGCCAAGTGCATCATTGTGGACGTTCTGCCTCTTTTCCTATGCTTTACATGCAATTCCAGTCTACCTCCTGAAATCGGTTTCCTGCAATTCTGCCACGCTTTCGAGTCCTCTTGGCAGCCTTACTTCAATATAGTTTTGGACGATAGCTGTCATTTATAACTCTGCCGGTTTGTGAATTACAGTGCCCCTGAGCTCCTTTCTTCAACTCGCTTTCTTGTGAGATGGCCGCAACACCGCAGGATTGCTTCAGGCCCTAGTGTGGTTCCGGCATGGCACGCTGAGCCTTTGGTTAATTCCTCTTCCTGGTGGGAAATGAGAGTTAAATTTGCCCGTCCAGACACCTCCAGCTAGTCTCTCATTGGTTCTCCCTATTCCTGTTCATCTTCCGCAGAAATTGCAAACTGGGCCAAACAGGAGGTTAAAGGCACTGACTCTCCAAGTGGGGAGAGTGTTAGTAAAGCGTCTGGAATGTTGCACCCGAGTACCAGGGGACGAAAAGTGAGACACATTTGAACACGTTTCCCGATCACACGGTGGATCATACTCTGGGTTCCACATGCATGTTTTAGCTGAAGGAAGAATCCCTTAAACCTGGAGAGTTGAGACCCATGGAATGGGTACCATGCAATAAGACTTCATAGGGTCTGCATGTGTTCACCGAACCTCACCAATCCTATCACTGCAGCATTTATGCCGCTGTACACATGCTTGATTCTCTTTCGGAGACATAGAAATCCATAGGTGTTAAGATTCTTACTAGTCAGGTATATTCTTAGGCTTTTAATATGGGGTGTAGAGTCCACTTCATTGAGCAAGGAGTAGCTCTTGTCTATTACATATTTGGCTTATGGAACGGTATCTGTGCTAATTTCAATCTCTGGTTTTATGCAGCACCCCAACTCACCTTTCCCCTTAAGCAAGCATAAGTTGGTTTTCTACATTTGAGACCCTGTTCTGTTTTGTAATTCAGTTCCTGGGTAGCCAAGTTTACATTCCGTGTAGTAGTGATATCTTATGATGTTTCTTTTTCTGTGTGATTTATTTCACTTAGAATCATCGTACCTGAATCCACTCATTATGCTGCTACGGGCCTGATGATATACATTTCATTGCTGAGTGATATTGCATTGTACGTAAGTACCACAAATTCTTTATCCATTTTTCGCTTTCTGTGATATTGAACTTGTACCGTAAACGAGGTTCTTGTAAACAGAGCCGTCCCAAACTTTCGGGTGGCTGTGTCTTTTTGATTTTAATTTCCCTAAGCTATAGGACCATAAGTGGAAGTGCCCTAGGCTCTGTTGCTTTGTTTTGTAGATGTTTCAGGAAACACCATACACTTCTCCAGAGTGGCTGTTGGCAATTTACATCCCGCCCATCAGCATAACAAGGCTCCCAGTTCTCCATGGCCTGTCCTGCCTTTCTGGATTTTACACTTTTTTCAGATGGCCCTTTTGACCGGGGGGCAGTGAGACTTCATTGTAGTGCAGATTTCCTTTGCAAGCTTGCTTGTTTGGCCCAAAAGGGCGTATGCGTTTTTTCCTGAATATATTCAGGAAAAAACGCATACGCCCTTTTTGGCCAAGTGCGTCATTGTGGACGTTCTGCCTCTTTTCCTATGCTTTACATGCAATTCCAGTCTACCTCCTGAAATCGGTTTCCTGCAATTCTGCCCCACTTTCAAGTCCTCTTGGCAGCCATACTTCAATATATTTTTGGACTATAGCTGTCATTTATAACTCTGCAGGTTTGTGAATTACAGTGCCCCTGAGTTCCTTTCTTCAACTCGCTTTCTTGTGAGCTGGCCGCAACACCGCAGGATTGCTTCAGGCCCTAGTGTGGTTCCGGCATGGCACGCTGAGCCTTTGGTTAATTCCTCTTCCTGGTGGGAAATGAGAGTTAAATTTGCCCGTCCAGACACCTCCAGCTAGTCTCTCATTGGTTCTCCCTATTCCTGTTCATCTTCCGCAGAAGTTGCTAACTGGGCCAAACAGGAGGTTAAAGGCACTGACTCTCCAAGTGGGGAGAGTTTTAGTAAAGTGACTGGAATGTTTCACCCGAGTACCAGGGGACGAAGACTGAGACACATTTGAACACGTTTCCCGATCACACGGTGGATCATACTCTGGGTTCCACATGCATGATTTAGCTGAAGGAAGAATCCCTTAAACCTGGAGAGTTGAGACCCATGGAATGGGTACCATGCAATATGACTTCAAAGGTTGTGCATTTGCTCACCGAACCTCACCAATCCTATCACTGCTGCGTTTATGCCGCTGTACACACCCTTGATTCTCTTTCGGAGACATAGAAATCCATAGGTTTTAAGATACTTACTAGTCAGCTATATACTTAGGCGTTTAATATGGGGTGTAGAGTCCACTTCGTTGAGCAAGGAGTAGCTCTTGTGTATTACGTATTTGGCTTATGGAACGGTATCTGTGCTAATTTCAATCTCTGGTTTTATGCAGCACCCCAACTCACCTTTCCCCTTAAGCAAGCATAAGTTGGTTTTCTACATTTGAGACCCTGTTCTGTTTTGTAATTCAGTTCCTGTGTAGCCAATTTTACATTCCGTGTATTAGTGATATCTTATGATGTTTCTTTTTCTGTGTGACTTATCTCACTTAGAATCATCGTACCTGAATCCACTCATTATGCTGCTACGGGCCTGATGACATAGATTTCATTGCTGAGTGATATTGCATTGTACGTAAGTACCACAACTTCTTTATCCATTTTTCGCTTTCTGTGATATTGAACTTGTACCGTAAACGAGGTTCTTGTAAACAGAGCCGTCCCAAACTTTGGGTTGGCTGTGTCTTTTTGATTTTAATTTCCCTAATCTATAGGACCGTAAGTGGAAGTGCCCTAGGCTCTGTTGCTTTGGTTTTTAGATGTTTCAGGAAACACCATACACTTCTCCAGAGTGGCTGTTGGCAATTTACATCCCGCCCATCAGCATAACAAGGCTCCCAGTTCTCCATGGCCTGTCCTGCCTTTCTGGATTTTACACTTTTTTCAGATGGCCCTTTTGACCGGGGGGCAGTGAGACTTCATTGTAGTGCAGATTTCCTTTGCAAGCTTGCTTGGTTGGCCAAAAAGGGCGTATGCGTTTTTTCCTGAATATATTCAGGAAAAAACGCATACGCCCTTTTTGGCCAAGTGCATCATTGTGGACGTTCTGCCTCTTTTCCTATGCTTTACATGCAATTCCAGTCTACCTCCTGAAATCGGTTTCCTGCAATTCTGCCCCGCTTTCAAGTCCTCTTGGCAGCCTTACTTCAATATATTTTTGGACGATAGCTGTCATTTATAACTCTGCAGGTTTGTGAATTACAGTGCCCCTGAGCTCCTTTCTTCAACTCGCTTTCTTGTGAGCTGGCCGCAACACCGCAGCATTGCTTCAGGCCCTAGTGTGGTTCCGGCATGGCACGCTGAGCCTTTGGTTAATTCCTCTTCCTGGTGGGAAATTAGAGTTAAATTTGCCCGTCCAGACACCTCCAGCTAGTCTCTCATTGGTTCTCCCTATTCCTGTTCATCTTCCGCAGAAATGGCAAACTGGGCCAAACAGGAGGTTAAAGGCACTGACTCTCCAAGTGGGGAGAGTGTTAGTAAAGCGACTGGAATGTTGCACCCGAGTACCAGGGGACGAAAACTGAGACACATTTGAACACGTTTCCCGATCACATCGTGGATCATACTCTGGGTTCCACATGTATGTTTTAGCTGAAGGAAGAATCTCTTAAACCTGGAGAGTTGAGACCCATGGAATGGGTACCATGCAATATGACCTCAAAGGGTCTGCATTTGCTCACCGAACCTCACCAATCCTATCACTGCTGCGTTTATGTCGCTGTACACACGCTTGATTCTCTTTCGGAGACATATAAATCCATAGGTGTTAAGATTCTTACTAGTCAGGTATATTCTTAGTCGTTTAATATGGGGTGTAGAGTCCACTTCGTTGAGCAAGGAGTAGCTCTTGTCTATTACATATTTGGCTTATGGAACGGTATCTGTGCTAATTTCAATCTCTGGTTTTATGCAGCACCCCAACTCACCTTTCCCCTTAAGCAAGCATAAGTTGGTTTTCTACATTTGAGACCCTGTTCTGTTTTGTATTTCAGTTCCTGGGTAGCCAAGTTTACATTCCGTGTAGTAGTGATATCTTATGATGTTTCTTTTTCTGTGTGACTTATTTCACTTAGAATCATCGTACCTGAATCCACTCATTATGCTGCTACGGGCCTGATGATATACATTTCATTGCTGAGTGATATTGCATTGTACGTAAGTACCACAAATTCTTTATCCATTTTTCGCTTTCTGTGATATTGAACTTGTACCGTAAACGAGGTTCTTGTAAACAGAGCCGTCCCAAACTTTCGGGTGGCTGTGTCTTTTTGATTTTAATTTCCCTAAGCTATAGGACCATAAGAGGAAGTGCCCTAGGCTCTGTTGCTTTGTTTTGTAGATGTTTCAGGAAACACCATACACTTCTCCAGAGTGGCTGTTGGCAATTTACATCCCGCCCATCAGCATAACAAGGCTCCCAGTTCTCCATGGCCTGTCCTGCCTTGCTGGATTTTATACTTTTTTCAGATGGCCCTTTTGACCGGGGGGCAGTGAGACTTCATTGTAGTGCAGATTTCCTTTGCAAGCTTGCTTGGTTGGCCAAAAAGGGCGTATGCGTTTTTTCCTGAATATATTCAGGAAAAAACGCATACGCCCTTTTTGGCCAAGTGCATCATTGTGGACGTTCTGCCTCTTTTCCTATGCTTTACATGCAATTCCAGTCTACCTCCTGAAATCGGTTTCCTGCAATTCTGCCACGCTTTCGAGTCCTCTTGGCAGCCTTACTTCAATATATTTTTGGACGATAGCTGTCATTTATAACTCTGCAGGTTTGTGAATTACAGTGCCCCTGAGCTCCTTTCTTCAACTCGCTTTCTTGTGAGATGGCCGCAACACCGCAGGATTGCTTCAGGCCCTAGTGTGTTTCCGGCATGGCACGCTGAGCCTTTGGTTAATTCCTCTTCCTGGTGGGAAATGAGAGTTAAATTTGCCCGTCCAGACACCTCCAGCTAGTCTCTCATTGGTTCTCCCTATTCCTGTTCATCTTCCGCAGAAATTGCAAACTGGGCCAAACAGGAGGTTAAAGGCACTGACTCTCCAAGTGGGGAGAGTGTTAGTAAAGCGTCTGGAATGTTGCACCCGAGTACCAGGGGACGAAAAGTGAGACACATTTGAACACGTTTCCCGATCACACGGTGGATCATACTCTGGGTTCCACATGCATGTTTTAGCTGAAGGAAGAATCCCTTAAACCTGGAGAGTTGAGACCCATGGAATGGGTACCATGCAATAAGACTTCATAGGGTCTGCATGTGTTCACCGAACCTCACCAATCCTATCACTGCAGCATTTATGCCGCTGTACACATGCTTGATTCTCTTTCGGAGACATAGAAATCCATAGGTGTTAAGATTCTTACTAGTCAGGTATATTCTTAGGCTTTTAATATGGGGTGTAGAGTCCACTTCGTTGAGCAAGGAGTAGCTCTTGTCTATTACATATTTGGCTTATGGAACGGTATCTGTGCTAATTTCAATCTCTGGTTTTATGCAGCACCCCAACTCACCTTTCCCCTTAAGCAAGCATAAGTTGGTTTTCTACATTTGAGACCCTGTTCTGTTTTGTAATTCAGTTCCTGGGTAGCCAAGTTTACATTCCGTGTAGTAGTGATATCTTATGATGTTTCTTTTTCTGTGTGATTTATTTCACTTAGAATCATCGTACCTGAATCCACTCATTATGCTGCTACGGGCCTGATGATATACATTTCATTGCTGAGTGATATTGCATTGTACGTAAGTACCACAAATTCTTTATCCATTTTTCGCTTTCTGTGATATTGAACTTGTACCGTAAACGAGGTTCTTGTAAACAGAGCCGTCCCAAACTTTCGGGTGGCTGTGTCTTTTTGATTTTAATTTCCCTAAGCTATAGGACCATAAGTGGAAGTGCCCTAGGCTCTGCTGCTTTGTTTTGTAGATGTTTCAGGAAACACCATACACTTCTCCAGAGTGGCTGTTGGCAATTTACATCCCGCCCATCAGCATAACAAGGCTCCCAGTTCTCCATGGCCTGTCCTGCCTTTCTGGATTTTACACTTTTTTCAGATGGCCCTTTTGACCGGGGGGCAGTGAGACTTCATTGTAGTGCAGATTTCCTTTGCAAGCTTGCTTGGTTGGCCCAAAAGGGCGTATGCATTTTTTCCTGAATATATTCAGGAAAAAACGCATACGCCCTTTTTGGCCAAGTGCGTCATTGTGGACGTTCTGCCTCTTTTCCTATGCTTTACATGCAATTCCAGTCTACCTCCTGAAATCGGTTTCCTGCAATTCTGCCCCACTTTCAAGTCCTCTTGGCAGCCATACTTCAATATATTTTTGGACTATAGCTGTCATTTATAACTCTGCAGGTTTGTGAATTACAGTGCCCCTGAGCTCCTTTCTTCAACTCGCTTTCTTGTGAGCTGGCCGCAACACCGCCGGATTGCTTCAGGCCCTAGTGTGGTTCCGGCATGGCACGCTGAGCCTTTGGTTAATTCCTCTTCCTGGTGGGAAATGAGAGTTAAGTTTGCCCGTCCAGACACCTCCAGCTAGTCTCTCATTGGTTCTCCCTATTCCTGTTCATCTTCCGCAGAAGTTGCAAACTGGGCCAAACAGGAGGTTAAAGGCACTGACTCTCCAAGTGGGGAGAGTTTTAGTAAAGTGACTGGAATGTTTCACCCGAGTACCAGGGGACGAAGACTGAGACACATTTGAACACGTTTCCCGATCACACGGTGGATCATACTCTGGGTTCCACATGCATGTTTTAGCTGAAGGAAGAATCCCGTAAACCTGGAGAGTTGAGACCCATGGAATGGGTACCATGCAATATGACTTCAAAGGTTGTGCATTTGCTCACCGAACCTCACCAATCCTATCACTGCTGCGTTTATGCCGCTGTACACACGCTTGATTCTCTTTCGGAGACATAGAAATCCATAGGTTTTAAGATACTTACTAGTCAGCTATATACTTAGGCGTTTAATATGGGGTGTAGAGTCCACTTCGTTGAGCAAGGAGTAGCTCTTGTGTATTACGTATTTGGCTTATGGAACGGTATCTGTGCTAATTTCAATCTCTGGTTTTATGCAGCACCCCAACTCACCTTTCCCCTTAAGCAAGCATAAGTTGGTTTTCTACATTTGAGACCCTGTTCTGTTTTGTAATTCAGTTTCTGTGTAGCCAAGTTTACATTCCGTGTAGTAGTGATATCTTATGATGTTTCTTTTCCTGAGTGACTTATTTCACTTAGAATCATCGTACCTGAATCCACTCATTATGCTGCTATGGGCCTGATGACATAGATTTCATTGCTGAGTGATATTGCATTGTACGTAAGTACCACAACTTCTTTATCCATTTTTCACTTTCTGTGATATTGAATTTCTACTGTAAACGAGGTTCTTGTAAACAGAGCCGTCCCAAACTTTGGGGTGGCTGTGTCTTTTTGATTTTAATTTCCCTAAGCTATAGGACCATAAGTGGAAGTGCCCTAGGCTCTGTTGCTTTCTTTTTTAGATATTTCAGGAAACACCATACACTTCTCCAGAGTGGCTGTTGGCAATTTACATCCCGCCCATCAGAATAACAAGGCTCCCACGTCTCCATGGCCTGTCCTGCCTTTCTGGATTTAAGATTTTTTCACATGGCACTTTTGACCGGGGGGCAGTGAGACTTCATTGTAGTGCAGATTTCCTTTGCAAGCTTGCTTGGTTGGCCAAAAAGGGCGTATGCGTTTTTTCCTGAATATATTCAGGAAAAAACGCATACGCCCTTTTTGGCCAAGTGCGTCATTGTGGACGTTCTGCCTCTTTCCCTATGCTTTACATGCAATTCCAGTCTACCTCCTGAAATCGGTTTCCTGCAATTCTGCCCCGCTTTCAAGTCCTCTTGGCAGCCATACTTCAATATATTTTTGGACGATAGCTGTCATTTATAACTCTGCAGGTTTGTGAATTACAGTGCCCCTGAGCTCCTTTCTTCAACTCGCTTTCTTGTGAGCTGGCCGCAACACCGCAGCATTGCTTCAGGCCCTAGTGTGGTTCCGGCATGGCACGTTGAGCCTTTGGTTAATTCCTCTTCCTGGTGGGAAATGAGAGTTAAATTTGCCCGTCCAGACACCTCCAGCTAGTCTCTCATTGGTTCGCCCTATTCCTGTTCATTTTCCGCAGAAATTGCAAACTGGGCCAAACAGGAGGTTAAAGGCACTGACTCTCCAAGTGGGAAGAGTGTTAGTAAAGCGTCTGGAATGTTGCACACGAGTACCAGGGGATGAAACCTGAGACACATTTGAACACGTTTCCCGATCACACGGTGGATCATACTCTGGGTTCCACATGCATGTTTTAGCTGAAGGAAGAATCCCTTAAACCTGGAGAGTTGAGACCCATGGAATGGGTACCATGCAATATGACTTCAAAGGGTCTGCATTTGCTCACCGAACCTCACCAATCCTATCACTGCTGCGTTTATGCCGCTGTACACACGCTTGATTCTCTTTCGGAGACATAGAAATCCATAGGTTTTAAGATACTTACTAGTCATCTATATTCTTAGGCGGTTAATATGTGGTGTAGAGTCCACTTCATTGAGCAAGGAGTAACTCTTGTCTATTACATATTTGGCTTATGGAACGGTATCTGTGCTAATTTCAATCTCTGGTTTTATGCAGCACCCCAACTCACCTTTCCCCTTAAGCAAGCATAAGTTGGTTTTCTACATTTGAGACCCTGTTCTGTTTTGTAATTCAGTTCCTGTGTAGCCAAGTTTACATTCCGTGTAGTAGTGATATCTTATGATGTTTATTTTTCTGTGTGACTTATTTCACTTAGAATCATCGTACCTAAATCCACTCATTATGCTGCTACGGGCCTGATGACATAGATTTCATTGCTGAGTGATATTGAATTGTACGTAAGTACCATAACTTCTTTATCCATTTTTCGCTTTCTGTGATATTGAACTTGTACCGTAAACGAGGTTCTTGTAAACAGAGCTGTCCCAAACTTTGGGGTGGCTGTGTCTTTTTTATTTTAATTTCCCTAAGCTATAGGACCATAAGTGGAATTGCCCTAGGCTCTGTTGCTTTGTTTTTTAGATGTTTCAGGAAACACCATACACTTCTCCAGAGTGGCTGTTGGCAATTTACATCCCGCCCATCAGCATAACAAGGCTCCCAGTTCTCCATGGCCTGTCCTGCCTTTCTGGATTTTACACTTTTTTCAGATGGCCCTTTTGACCGGGGGGCAGTGAGACTTCATTGTAGTGCAGATTTCCTTTGCAAGCTTGCTTGGTTGGCCAAAAAGGGCGTATGCGTTTTTTCCTGAATATACTCAGGAAAAAACGCATACGCCCTTTTTGGCCAAGTGCATCATTGTGGACGTTCTGCCTCTTTTCCTATGCTTTACATGCAATTCCAGTCTACCTCCTGAAATCGGTTTCCTGCAATTCTGCCCCACTTTCAAGTCCTCTTGGCAGCCTTACTTCAATATATTTTTGGACGATAGCTGTCATTTATAACTCTGCAGGTTTGTGAATTACAGTGCCCCTGAGCTCCTTTCTTCAACTCGCTTTCTTGTGAGCTGGCCGCAACACTGCAGCATTGCTTCAGGCCCTAGTGTGGTTCCGGCATGGCACGCTGAGCCTTTGGTTAATTCCTCTTCCTGGTGGGAAATGAGAGTTAAATTTGCCCGTCCAGACACCTCCAGCTAGTCTCTCATTGGTTCTCCCTATTCCTGTTCATTTTCCGCAGAAATTGCCAACTGGGCCAAACAGGAAGTTAAAGGCACTGACTCTCCAAGTGGGGAGAGTGTTAGTAAAGCGTCTGGAATGTTGCACCCGAGTACCAGGGGACGAAACCTGAGACACATTTGAACACGTTTCCCGATCACACGGTGGATCATACTCTGGGTTCCACATGCATGTTTTAGCTGAAGGAAGAATCCCTTAAACCTGGAGAGTTGAGACCCATGGAATGGGTACCATGCAATATGACTTCAAAGGGTCTGCATTTGCTCACCGAACCTCACCAATCCTATCACTGCTGCATTTATGCCGCTGTACACACGCTTGATTCTCTTTCGGAGACATAGAAATCCATACGTTTTAAGATTTTTACTAGGCAGGTATATTCTTAGGCGTTTAATATGCGGTGTTGTGTCCTCTTCGTTGAGCAAGGAGTAGCTCTTGTCTATTACATATTTGGCTTATGGAACGGTATCTGTGCTAATTTCAATCTCTCGTTTTATGCAGCACCCCAACTCACCTTTCTCCTTAAGCAAGCATAAGTTGGTTTTCTACATTTCAGACCCTGTTCTGTTTTGTAATTCATTTCCTGGGTAGCCAAGATTACATTCCATGTAGTAGTGATAACTTACGATGTTTCTTTTTCTGTGTGACTTATTTCACTTAGAATCATCGTACCTGAATCCACTCATTATGCTGCTAGGGGCCTGATGACATAGATTTCATTGCTGAGTGATATGGCCTTGTACGTAAGTACCACAACTTCTTTATCCATTTTTCACTTTCTGTGATATTGAATTTGTACTGTAAATGACGTTCTTGGAAACAGAGCCATCCCAAACTTTGAGGTGGCTGTGTCTTTTTGATTTTAATTTCCGTAAGCTATAGGACCATAAGTGGAAGTGCCCTAGGCTCTGTTGCTTTGTTTTGTAGATGTTTCAGGAAACACCATACACTTCTCCAGAGTGGCTGTTGGCAATTTACATCCCGCCCATCAGCATAACAAGGCTCCCAGTTCTCCATGGCCTGTCCTGCCTTTATGGATTTTACACATTTTTCAGATGGCCCTTTTGACCGGGGGGCAGTGAGACTTCATTGTAGTGCAGATTTCCTTTGCAAGCTTGCTTGGTTGGCCAAAAAGTGCGTATGCGTTTTGTCCTGAATATATTCAGTAAAAAATGCATACGCCCTTTTTGGACAAGTGCATCATTGTGGACGTTCTGTCTCTTTTCCTATGCTTTACATGCAATTCCAGTCTACCTCCTGAAATCGGTTTCCTGCAATTCTGCCCCGCTTTCAAGTCCTCTTGGCAGCCTTACTTCAATATATTTTTGGACGATAGCTGTCATTTTTAACTCTGCAGGTTTGTGAATTACAGTGCCCCTGAGCTCCTTTCTTCAACTCGCTTTCTTGTGAGCTGGCCGCAACACCGCAGGATTGCTTCAGGCCCTAGTGTGGTTCCGGCATGGCACGCTGAGCCTTTGGTTAATTCCTCTTCCTGGTGGCAAATGAGAGTTAAATTTGCCCGTCCAGACACCTCCAGCTAGTCTCTCATTGGTTCTCCCTATTCCTGTTCATTTTCCGCAGAAATTGCAAACTGGGCCAAACAGAAGGTTAAGGGCACTGACTCTCCAAGTGGGGAGAGTGTTAGTAAAGCGTCTGGAATGTTGCACCCGAGTACCAGGGGACGAAAAGTGAGACATTTGAACACGTTTCCCGATCACACGGTGGATCATACTCTGGGTTCCACATGCATGTTTTAGCTGAAGGAAGAATCCTTTAAACCTGGAGAGTTGAGACCCATGGAATGGGTACCATGCAATATGACTTCAAAGGGTCTGCATTGGCTCACCGATCCTCACCAATCCTATCACTGCTGCGCTTATGCCGCTGTACACACGCTTGATTCTCTTTCGGAGACATATAAATCCATAGGTTTTAAGATTCTTACTAGTCAGGTATATTCTTAGGCGTTTAATATGGTGTGTTGTGTCCTCTTCGTTGAGCAAGGAGTAGCTCTTCTCTATTACATATTTGGATTATGGAACGGTATCTGTGCTAATTTCAATCTCTGGTTTTATGTAGCACCCCAACTCACCTTTCCCCTTAAGCAAGCATAAGTTGGTTTTCTACATTTGAGACCCTGTTCTGTTTTGTAATTCTGTTCCTGTGTAGCCAAGTTTACATTCCGTGTATTAGTGATATCTTATGATGTTTCTTTTTCTGTGTGACTTATTTCACTTAGAATCATCATACCTGAATCCACTCATTATGCTGCTATGGGTCTGATGACATAGATTTCATTGCTGAGTGATATTGCATTGTACGTAAGTACCACAACTTCTTTATCCATTTTTCACTTTCTGTGATATTGAATTTGTACTGTAAACGAGGTTCTTGTAAACAGAGCCGTCCCAAATTTTGGGGTGGCTGTGTCTTTTTGATTTTAATTTCCCTAAGCTATAGGACCATAAGTGGAAGCGCCCTAGGCTCTGTTGCTTTGTTTTTTATATGTTTCAGGAAACACCATACACTTCTCCAGAGTGGCTGTTGGCAATTTACATCCCGCCCATCAGCATAACAAGGCTCCCAGTTCTCCATGGCCTGTCCTGCCTTTCTGGATTTTACACTTTTTTCAGACGGCCCTTTTGACCGGGGGGCAGTGAGACTTCATTGTAGTGCAGATTTCCTTTGCAAGCTTGCTTGGTTGGCCAAAAAGGGCGTATGCGTTTTTTCCTGAATATATTCAGGAAAAAACGCATACGCACTTTTTGGCCAAGTGCATCATTGTGGACGTTCTGCCTCTTTTCCTATGCTTTACATGCAATTCCAGTCTACCTCCTGAAACCGGTTTCCTGCAATTCTGCCCCGCTTTCAAGTCCTCTTGGCAGCCTTACTTCAATATATTTTTGGACGATAGCTGTCATTTTTAACTCTGCAGGTTTGTGAATTACAGTGCCCCTGAGCTCCTTTCTTCAACTCGCTTTCTTGTGAGCTGGCCGCAACACCGCAGGATTGCTTCAGGCCCTAGTGTGGTTCCGGCATGGCACGCTGAGCCTTTGGTTAATTCCTCTTCCTGGTGGGAAATGAGAGTTAAATTTGCCCGTCCAGACACCTCCAGCTAGTCTCTCATTGGTTCTCCCTATTCCTGTTCCTTTTCCGCAGAAATTGCAAACTGGGCCAAACAGGAGTTTAAAGGCACTGACTCTCCAAGTGGGGAGAGTTTTAGTAAAGCGTCTGGAATGTTGCACCCGAGTACCAGGGGACGAAAACTGAGACACATTTGAACACGTTTCCCGATCACACGGTGGATCATACTCTGGGTTCCACATGCATGTTTTAGGTGAAGGAAGAATCCCTTAAACCTGGAGAGTTGAAACCCATGGAATGGGTACCATGAAATATGACTTCAAAGGGTCTGCATTTGCTCACCGAACCTCACCAATCCTATCACTGCTGCGTTTATGCCGCTGTACACACGCTTGATTCTCTTTTGGAGACATATAAATCCATAGGATTTAAGATTCTTACTAGTCAGGTGTATTCTTAGGCGTTTAATATGAGATGTAGAGTCCACTTCGTTGAGCAAGGAGTAGCTCTTGTCTATTACATATTTGGCTTATGGAACGGTATCTGTGCTAATTTAAATCTATGGTTTTATGCAGCACCCCAACTCACCTTTCCCCTTAAGCAAGCATAAGTTGGTTTTCTACATTTGAGACCCTGTTCTGTTTTGTAATTCAGTTTCTGTGTAGGCAAGTTTACATTCCTTGTAGTAGTGATATCTTATGATGTTTCTTTTTCTGTGTGACTTATTTCACTTAGAATCATCGTACCTGAATCCACTCATTATGCTGCTACGGGCCTGATGATATAGATTTCATTGCTGAGTGATATTGCATTGTACGTAAGTACCACAAATTCTTTATCCATTTTTCACTTTCTGTGTTATTGAACTTGTACCGTAAACGAGGTTCTTGTAAACAGAGCCGTCCCAAACTTTGGGGTGGCTGTGTCTTTTTGATTTTAATTTCCCTAAGCTATAGGACCGTAAGTGGAAGTGCCCTAGGCTCTGTTGCTTTGTTTTTTAGATGTTTCAGGAAACACCATACACTTCTCCAGAGTGGCTGCTGGCAATTTACATCCCGCCCATCAGCATAACAAGGCTCCCAATTCTCCATGGCCTGTCCTGCCTTTCTGGATTTTACACTTTTTTCCGATGGCCCTTTTGACCGGGGGGCAGTGAGACTTCATTGTAGTGCAGATTTCCTTTGCAAGCTTTCTTGGTTGGCCAAAAAGGGCGTAAGCTTTTTTTCCTGAATATATTCAGGAAAAAACCCATACGCCCTTTTTGGCAAAGTGCATCATTGTGGACGTTCTGCCTCTTTTCCTATGCTTTACATGCAATTCCAGTGTACCTCCTGAAATCGGATTCCTGCAATTCTACCCCGCTTTCGAGTCCTCTTGGCAGCCATACTTCAATATATTTTTGGACGATAGCTGTCATTTATAACTCTGCAGGTTTGTGAATTACAGTGCCCCTGAGCTCCTTTCTTCAACTCGTTTTCTTGTGAGCTGGCCGCAACACCGCAGGATTGCTTCAGGCCCTAGTGTGGTTCCGGCATGGCACGCTGAGCCTTTGGTTAATTCCTCTTCCTGGTGGGAAATGAGAGTTAAATTTGCCCGTCCAGACACCTCCAGCTAGTCTCTCATTGGTTCTCCCTATTCCTGTTCATTTTCCGCAGAAATTGCAAACTGGGCCAAACAGGAGGTTAAAGGCACTGACTCTCCAAGTGGGGAGAGTTTTAGTAAAGCGTCTGGTATGTTGCATCCGAGTACCAGGGGACGAAAACTGAGACACATTTGAACACGTTTCCCGATCACACGGTGGATCATACTCTGGGTTCCACATGCATGTTTTAGCTGAAGGAAGAATCCCTTAAACCTGGAGAGTTGAGACCCATGGAATGGGTACCATGCAATATGACTTCAAAGGGTCTGCATTTGCTCACCGAACCTCACCAATCCTATCACTGCTGCGTTTATGCCGCTGTACACACGCTTGATTCTCTTTTGGAGACATATAAATCCATAGGATTTAAGATTCTTACTAGTCAGGTGTATTCTTAGGCGTTTAATATGAGATGTAGAGTCCACTTCGTTGAGCAAGGAGTAACTCTTGTCTATTACATATTTGGCTTATGGAACGGTATCTGTGCTAATTTCAATCTCTGGTTTTATGCAGCACCCCAACTCACCTTTCCCCTTAAGCAAGCATAAGTTGGTTTTCTACATTTGAGACCCTGTTCTGTTTTGTAATTCAGTTTCTGTGTAGGCAAGTTTACATTCCTTGTAGTAGTGATATCTTATGATGTTTCTTTTTCTGTGTGACTTATTTCACTTAGAATCATCGTACCTGAATCCACTCATTATGCTGCTACGGGCCTGTTGATATAGATTTCATTGCTCAGTGATATTGCATTGTACGTAAGTACCACAAATTCTGTATCCATTTTTCACTTTCTGTGTTATTGAACTTGTACCGTAAACGAGGTTCTTGTAAACAGAGCCGTCCCAAACTTTGGGGTGGCTGTGTCCTTTTGATTTTAATTTCCCTAAGCTATAGGACCATAAGTGGAAGTGCCCTAGGCTCTGTTGCTTTGTTTTGTAGATGTTTCAGGAAACACCATACACTTCTCCAGAGTGGCTGTTGGCAATTTACATCCCGCCCATCAGCATAACAAGGCTCCCAGTTCTCCATGGCCTGTCCTGCCTTTCTGGATTTTATACTTTTTTCAGATGGCCCTTTTGACCGGGGGACAGTGAGACTACATTGTAGTGCAGATTTCCTTTGCAAGCTTGCTTGGTTGGCCAAAAAGGGCGTATGCGTTTTTTCCTGAATATATTCAGGAAAAAACGCATACACCCTTTTTGGCAAAGTGCATCATTGTGGACGTTCTGCCTCTTTTCCTATGCTTTACATGCAATTCCAGTCTACCTCCTGAAATCGGATTCCTGCAATTCTGCCCCGCTTTCGAGTACTCTTGGCAGCCTTACTTCAATATATTTTTGGACAATAGCTGTCATTTATAACTCTGCAGGTTTGTGAATTACAGTGCCCCTGAGCTCCTTTCTTCAACTCGTTTTCTTGTGAGCTGGCCGCAACACCGCAGGATTGCTTCAGGCCCTAGTGTGGTTCCGGCATGGCACGCTGAGCCTTTGGTTAATTCCTCTTCCTGGTGGGAAATGAGAGTTAAATTTGCCCGTCCAGACACCTCCAGCTAGTCTCTCATTGGTTCTCCCTATTCCTGTTCATTTTCCGCAGAAATTGCAAACTGGGCCAAGCAGGAGGTTAAAGGCAATGACTCTCCAAGTGGGGAGAGTTTTAGTAAAGCGACTGGAATGTTGCACCCGAGTACCAGGGGACGAAAACTGAGACACATTTGAACACGTTTCCCGATCACATGGTGGATCATACTCTGGGTTCCACATGCATGTTTTAGCTGAAGGAAGAATCCCTTAAACCTGGAGAGTTGAGACCCATGGAATGGGTACCATGCAATATGACCTCAAAGGGTCTGCATTTGCTCACCGAACCTCACCAATCCTATCACTGCTGCGTTTATGCCGCTGTACACACGCTTGATTCTGTTTCGGAGACATAGAAATCTATAGGTTTTAAGATTCTTACTGGTCAGGTATATTCTTAGGCGTTTAATATGGGGTGTAGAGTCCACTTCGTTGAGCAAGGAGTAGCTCTTGTCTATTACATATTTGGCTTATGGAACGGTATCTGTGCTAATTTCAATCTCTGGTTTTATGCAGCACCCCAACTCACCTTTCCCCTTAAGCAAGCATAAGTTGGTTTTCTACATTTGAGACCCTGTTCTGTTTTGTAATTCAGTTCCTGTGTAGCCAAGTTTACATTCCGTGTAGTAGTGATATCTTATGATGTTTCTTTTTCTGTGTGACTTATTTCACTTAGAATCATCGTACCTGAATCCACTCATTATGCTGCTACGGGTCTGATGATATACATTTCATTGCTGAGTGATATTGCATTGTACATAAGTACCACAAATTCTTTATCCATTTTTCGCTTTCTGTGATATTGAACTTGTACCGTAAACGAGGTTCTTGTAAACAGAGCCGTCCCAAACTTTGGGGTGGCTGTGTCATTTTGATTTTAATTTCCCTAAGCTATAGGACCGTAAGTGGAAGTGCCCTAGGCTCTGTTGCTTTGTTTTTTAGATGTTTCAGGAAACACCATACACTTCTCCAGAGTGGCTGTTGGCAATTTACATCCCGCCCATCAGCATAACAAGGCTCCCAATTCTCCATGGCCTGTCCTGCCTTTCTGGATTTTACACTTTTTTCCGATGGCCCTTTTGACCGGGGGCAGTGAGACTTCATTGTAGTGCAGATTTCCTTTGCAAGCTTGCTTGGTTGGCCAAAAAGTGCGTAAGCTTTTTTTCCTGAATATATTCAGGAAAAAACCCATACGCCCTTTTTGGCCAAGTGCATCATTGTGGACGTTCTGCCTCTTTTCCTATGCTTTACATGCAATTCCAGTCTACCTTCTGAAATCGGATTCCTGCAATTCTACCCCGCTTTCGAGTCCTCTTGGCAGCCATACTTCAATATATTTTTGGACGATAGCTGTCATTTATAACTCTGCAGGTTTGTGAATTACAGTGCCCCTGAGCTCCTTTCTTCAACTCGTTTTCTTGTGAGCTGGCCGCAACACCGCAGGATTGCTTCAGGCCCTAGTGTGGTTCCGGCATGGCACGCTGAGCCTTTGGTTAATTCCTCTTCCTGGTGGGAAATGAGAGTTAAATTTGCCCGTCCAGACACCTCCAGCTAGTCTCTCATTGGTTCTCCCTATTCCTGTTCATTTTCCGCAGAAATGGCAAACTGGGCCAAACAGGAGGTTAAAGGCACTGACTCTCCAATTGGGGAGAATGTTTGTAAAGCGTCTGGAATGTTGCACCCGAGTACCAGGGGACGAAACCTGAGACACATTTGAACACGTTTCCCGATCATACGGTAGATCATACTCTGGGTTCCACATGCATGTTTTAGGTGAAGGAAGAATCCCTTAAACCTGGAGAGTTGAGACCCATGGAATGGGTACCATGAAATATGACTTCAAAGGGTCTGCATTTGCTCACCGAACCTCACCAATCCTATCACTGCTGCGTTTATGCCGCTGTACACACGCTTGATTCTCTTTTGGAGACACATAAATCCATAGGATTTAAGATTCTTATTAGTCAGGTGTATTCTTAGGCGTTTAATATGAGATGTAGAGTCCACTTCGTTGAGCAAGGAGTAGCTGTTGTCTATTACATATTTGGCTTATGGAACGGTATCTGTGCTAATTTAAATCTCTGGTTTTATGCAGCACCCCAACTCACCTTTCCCCTTAAGCAAGCATAAGTTGGTTTTCTACATTTGAGACCCTGTTCTGTTTTGTAATTCAGTTTCTGTGTAGGCAAGTTTACATTCCTTGTAGTAGTGATATCTTATGATGTTTCTTTTTCTGTGTGACTTATCTCACTTAGAATCATCGTACCTGAATCCACTCATTATGCTGCTACGGGCCTGTTGATATAGATTTCATTGCTGAGTGATATTGCATTGTACGTAAGTACCACAAATTCTGTATCCATTTTTCACTTTCTGTGTTATTGAACTTGTACCGTAAACGAGGTTCTTGTAAACAGAGCCGTCCCAAACTTTGGGGTGGCTGTGTCTTTTTGATTTTAATTTCCCTAAGCTATAGGACCATAAGTGGAAGTGCCCTAGGCTCTGTTGCTTTGTTTTTTAGATGTTTCAGGAAACACCATACACTTCTCCAGAGTGGCTGTTGGCAATTTACATCCTGCCCATCAGCATAACAAGGCTCCCAGTTCTCCATGGCCTGTCCTGCCTTTCTGGATTTTATACTTTTTTCAGATGGCCCTTTTGACCGGGGGACAGTGAGACTTCATTGTAGTGCAGATTTCCTTTGCAAGCTTGCTTGGTTGGCCAAAAAGGGCGTATGCGTTTTTTCCTGAATATATTCAGGAAAAAACGCATACGCCCTTTTTGGCCAAGTGCATCATTGTGGACGTTCTGCCTCTTTTCCTATGCTTTACATGCAATTCCAGTCTACCTCCTGAAATCGGTTTCCTGCAATTCTGCCCCGCTTTCAAGTCCTCTTGGCAGCCTTACTTCAATAGATTTTTGGACGATAGCTGTCATTTATAACTCTGCAGGTTTGTGAATTACAGTGCCCCTGAGCTCCTTTCTTCAACTCGCTTTCTTGTGAGCTGGCCGCAACACTGCAGGATTGCTTCAGGCCCTAGAGTGGTTCCGGCATGGCACGCTGAGCCTTTGGTTAATTCCTCTTCCTGGTGGGAAATGAGAGTTAAATTTGCCCGTCCAGACACCTCCAGCTAGTCTCTCATTGGTTCTCCCTATTCCTGTTCATCTTCCACAGAAATTGCAAACTGGGCCAAACAAGAGGTTAAAGGCACTGACTCTCCAAGTGGGGAGAGTGTTAGTAAAGCGTCTGGAATGCTGCACCCGAGTACCAGGGGACGAAAACTGAGACACATTTGAACACGTTTCCCGATCACACGGTGGATCATACTCTGTGTTCCACATGCATGTTTTAGCTGAAGGAAGAATCCCTTAAACCTGGAGAGTTGAGACCCATGGAATGGGTACCATGCAATATGACTTCAAAGGTTCTGCATTGGCTCACCGAACCCCACCAATCCTATCACTGCTGCGCTTATGCCACTGTACACATGCTTGATTCTCTTTCGGAGACATATAAATCCATAGGTTTTAAGATTCTTACTAGTCAGGTATATTCTTAGACATTTAATATGGTGTGTTGAGTCCACTTCATTGAGCAAGGAGTAGCTGTTGTCTATTACATGTTTGGCTTATGGAATGGTATCTGTGCTAATTTCAGTCTCTGGTTTTATACAGCACCCCAACTCACCTTTCCCCTTAAGCAAGCATAAGTTGGTTTTCTACATTTGAGACCCTGTTCTGTTTTGTAATTCAGTTCCTGTGTAGCCATGTTTACATTCCGTGTAGTAGTGATATCTTATGATGTTTCTTTTTCTGTGTGACTTATTTCACTTAGAATCATCGTACCTGAATCCACTCATTATGCTGCTACGGGCCTGATGATATACATTTCATTGCTGAGTGATATTGCATTGTACGTAAGTACCACAAATTCTTTATCCATTTTTCGCTTTCTGTGATATTGAACTTGTACCGTAAACGAGGTTCTTGTAAACAGAGCGGTCCCAAACTTTGGGGTGGCTGTGTCTTTTTGATTTTAATTTCCCTAAGCTATAGGACCATAAGTGGAAGTGCTCTAGGCTCTGTTGCTTTGTTTTTTAGATGTTTCAGGAAACACCATACACTTCTCCAGAGTGGCTGTTGGCAATTTACATCCCGCCCATCAGCATAACAAGGCTCCCAGTTCTCCATGGCCTGTCCTGCCTTTCTGGATTTTATACATTTTTCACATGGCCCTTTTGACAGGGGGGCAGTGAGACTTCATTGTAGTGCAGATTTCCTTTGCAAGCTTGCTTGGTTGGCCAAAAAGGGCGTATGCGTTTTTTCCTGAATATATTCAGGAAAAAACGCATACGCCCTTTTTGGCCAAGTGCATCATTGTGGACGTTCTGTCTCTTTTCCTATGCTTTACATGCAATTCCAGTCTACCTCCTGAAATCGCATACCTGCAATTCTGCCCCGCTTTCGAGTCCTCTTGGCAGCCTTACTTCAATATATTTTTGGACGATAGCTGTCATTTATAACTCTGCAGGTTTGTGAATTACAGTGCCCCTGAGCTCCTTTCTTCAACTCGCTTTCTTGTGAGCTGGCCACAACACCGCAGCATTGCTTCAGGCCCTAGTGTGGTTCCGGCATGGCACGTTGAGCCTTTGGTTAATTCCTCTTCCTGGTGGGAAATGAGAGTTAAATTTGCCCGTCCAGACACCTCCAGCTAGTCTCTCATTGGTTCTCCCTATTCCTGTTCATTTTCCGCAGAAATTGCAAACTGGGCCAAACAGGAGGTTAAAGGCACTGACTCTCCAAGTGGAGAGAGTTTTAGTAAAGCGTCTGGAATGTTGCACCCGAGTACCAGGGGACGAAAACTGAGACGCATTTGAACACGTTTCCCGATCACACGGTGGATCATACTCTGGGTTCCACATGCATGTTTTAGCTGAAGGAAGAATCCCTTAAACCTGGAGAGTTGAGACCCATGGAATGGGTACCATGCAATATGACTTCAAAGGGTCTGCATTTGCTCAACGAACCTCACCAATCCTATCACTGCTGCATTTATGCCGCTGTACACACGCTTGATTCTCTTTCGGAGACATATAAATCCATAGATTTTAAGATTCTTACTAGTCAGGTATATTCTTAGGCGTTTAATATGGGGTATTCAGTCCTCTTCGTTGAGCAAAGACTAGCTCTTGTCTATTACATATTTGGCTTATGGAACGGTATCTGTGCTAATTTCAATCTCTGGTTTTATGCAGCACCCCAACTCACCTTTCCCCTTAAGCAAGCATAAGTTGGTTTTCTACATTTGAGACCCTGTTCTGTTTTGTAATTCTGTTCCTGTGTAGCCAAGTTTACATTCCGTGTAGTAGTGATATCTTATGATGTTTCTTTTTCTGTGTGACTTATTTCACTTAGAATCATCGTACCTGAATCCACTCATTATGCTGCTACGGGCCTGATGACATAGATTTCATTGCTGAGTGATATTGCATTGTATGTACCTACCACAACTTCTTTATCCATTTTTCACTTTCTGTGATATTGAATTTGTACTGTAAACGAGGTTCTTGTAAACAGAGCTGTCCCAAACTTTGGGGTGGCTGTGCCTTTTTGATTCTAATTTCCCTAAGCTATAGGACCATAAGTGGAAGTGCCCTAGGCTCTGTTGCTTTGTTTTGTAGATGTTTCAGGAAACACCATACACTTCTCCAGAGTGGCTGTTGGCAATTTACATCTCGCCCATCAGCATAATAAGGCTCCCAGTTCTCCATGGCCTGTCCTGCCTTTCTGGATTTTACACTATTTTCCGATGGCCCTTTTGACCGGGGGGCAGTGAGACTTCATTGTAGTGCAGATTTCCTTTGCAAGCTTGCTTGGTTGGCCAAAAAGGGCGTAAGCTTTTTTTCCTGAGGAAAAAACGCATATGCCCTTTTTGGCCAAGTGCATCATTGTGGACGTTCTGCCTCTTTTCCTATGCTTTACATGCAATTCCAGTCTACCTCCTGAAATCGGATTCCTGCAATTCTGCCCCGCTTTCAAGTCCTCTTGGCAGCCTTACTTCAATAGATTTTTGGACGATAGCTGTCATTTATAACTCTGCAGGTTTGTGAATTACAGTGCCCCTGAGCTCCTTTCTTCAACTCGCTTTCTTGTGAGCTGGCCGCAACACCGCAGCATTGCTTCAGGCCCTAGTGTGGTTCCAGCATGGCAGGCTGAGCCTTTGGTTAATTCCTCTTCCTGGTGGGAAATGAGAGATAAATTTGCCCGTCCAGACACCTCCAGCTAGTCTCTCATTGGTTCTCACTATTCCTGTTCACTTTCCGCAGAAATTGAAAACTGGACCAAACAGGAGGTTAAAGGCACTGACTCTCCAAGTGGGGAGAGTGTTAGTAAAGCGTCTGGAATGTTGCACCCGAGTACCAGGGGACGAAACCTGAGACACATTAGAACATGTTTCCTGATCACACGGTGGATCATACTCTGGGTTCCACATGCATGTTTTAGCTGAAGGAAGAATCCCTTAAACCTGGAGAGTTGAGACCCATGGAATGGGTACCATGCAATATGACTTCAAAGGGTCTGCATTTGCTCACCGAACCTCACCAATCCTATCACTGCTGCGTTTATGCCGCTGTACACACTCTTGTTTCTCTTTTGGAGACATATAAATCCATAGGTTTTAAGATTCTTACTAGTGAGGTATATTCTTAGACGTTTAATATCGGGTGTTGAGTCCACTTCGTTGAGTAAGGAGTAGCTCTTGTCTATTACATATTTGGCTTATGGAATGGTATCTGTGCTAAATTAAATCTCTGGTTTTATGCAGCACCCCAACTCACCTTTCCCCTTAAGCAAGCATAAGTTGGTTTTCTACATTTGAGACCCTGTTCTGTTTTGTAATTCAGTTCCTGTGTAGCCAAGTTTACATTCCGTGTAGTAGTGATATCTTATGATGTTTCATTTTCTCTGTGACTTATTTCACTTAGAATCATCGTACCTGAATCCACTCATTATGCTGCTACGGGCCTGATGATATAGATTTCATTGCTGAGTGATATTGCATTGTACGTAAGTACCACAACTTCTTTATCCTTTTTTCACTTTCTGTGATATTGAACTTGTACTGTAAACGAGGTTCTTGTAAACAGAGCCGTCCCAAACTTTGGGGTGGCTGTGTCTTTTTGATTTTAATTTCCCTAAGCTATAGAACCGTAAGTGGAAGTGCCCTAGGCTCTGTTGCTTTGTTTTTTAGATGTTTCAGGAAACACCATACACTTCTCCAGAGTGGCTGTTGGCAATTTACATCCCGCCCATCAGCATAACAAGGCTCCCAATGCTCCATGGCCTGTCCTGCCTTTCTGGATTTTACACTTTTTTCAGATGGCCCTTTTGACTGGGGGGCAGTGAGACTTCATTGTAATGCAGATTTCCTTTGCAAGCTTGCTTGGTTGGCCAAAAAGGGCGTATGCGTTTTTTCCTGAATATATTCAGGAAAAAACGCATACACCCTTTTTGGCCAAGTGCATCATTGTGGACGTTCTGCCTCTTTTCCTATGCTTTACATGCAATTCCAGTCTACCTCCTGAAATCGGTTTCCTGCAATTCTGCCCCGCTTTCAAGTCCTCTTGGCAGCCTTACTTCAATAGATTTTTGGACGATAGCTGTCATTTATAACTCTGCAGGTTTGTGAATTACAGTGCCCCTGAGCTCCTTTCTTCAACTCGCTTTCTTGTGAGCTGGCCGCAACACTGCAGGATTGCTTCAGGCCCTAGAGTGGTTCCGGCATGGCACGCTGAGCCTTTGGTTAATTCCTCTTCCTGGTGGGAAATGAGAGTTAAATTTGCCCGTCCAGACACCTCCAGCTAGTCTCTCATTGGTTCTCCCTATTCCTGTTCATCTTCCACAGAAATTGCAAACTGGGCCAAACAGGAGGTTAAAGGCACTGACTCTCCAAGTGGGGAGAGTGTTAGTAAAGCGTCTGGAATGCTGCACCCGAGTACCAGGGGACGAAAACTGAGACACATTTGAACACGTTTCCCGATCACACGGTGGATCATACTCTGTGTTCCACATGCATGTTTTAGCTGAAGGAAGAATCCCTTAAACCTGGAGAGTTGAGACCCATGGAATGGGTACCATGCAATATGACTTCAAAGGTTCTGCATTGGCTCACCGAACCTCACCAATCCTATCACTGCTGCGCTTATGCCACTGTACACACGCTTGATTCTCTTTCGGAGACATATAAATCCATAGGTTTTAAGATTCTTACTAGTCAGGTATATTCTTAGACATTTAATATGGTGTGTTGAGTCCACTTCATTGAGCAAGGAGTAGCTGTTGTCTATTACATGTTTGGCTTATGGAATGGTATCTGTGCTAATTTCAGTCTCTGGTTTTATACAGCACCCCAACTCACCTTTCCCCTTAAGCAAGCATAAGTTGGTTTTCTACATTTGAGACCCTGTTCTGTTTTGTAATTCAGTTCCTGTGTAGCCATGTTTACATTCCGTGTAGTAGTGATATCTTATGATGTTTCTTTTTCTGTGTGACTTATTTCACTTAGAATCATCGTACCTGAATCCACTCATTATGCTGCTACGGGCCTGATGATATACATTTCATTGCTGAGTGATATTGCATTGTACGTAAGTACCACAAATTCTTTATCCATTTTTCGCTTTCTGTGATATTGAACTTGTACCGTAAACGAGGTTCTTGTAAACAGAGCGGTCCCAAACTTTGGGGTGGCTGTGTCTTTTTGATTTTAATTTCCCTAAGCTCTAGGACCATAAGTGGAAGTGCCCTAGGCTCTGTTGCTTTGTTTTTTAGATGTTTCAGGAAACACCATACACTTCTCCAGAGTGGCTGTTGGCAATTTACATCCCGCCCATCAGCATAACAAGGCTCCCAGTTCTCCATGGCCTGTCCTGCCTTTCTGGATTTTATACATTTTTCACATGGCCCTTTTGACAGGGGGGCAGTGAGACTTCATTGTAGTGCAGATTTCCTTTGCAAGCTTGCTTGGTTGGCCAAAAAGGGCGTATGCGTTTTTTCCTGAATATATTCAGGAAAAAACGCATACGCCCTTTTTGGCCAAGTGCATCATTGTGGACGTTCTGTCTCTTTTCCTATGCTTTACATGCAATTCCAGTCTACCTCCTGAAATCGCATAACTGCAATTCTGCCCCGCTTTCGAGTCCTCTTGGCAGCCTTACTTCAATATATTTTTGGACGATAGCTGTCATTTATAACTCTGCAGGTTTGTGAATTACAGTGCCCCTGAGCTCCTTTCTTCAACTCGCTTTCTTGTGAGCTGGCCACAACACCGCAGCATTGCTTCAGGCCCTAGTGTGGTTCCGGCATGGCACGCTGAGACTTTGGTTACTTCCTCTTCCTGGTGGGAAATGAGAGTTAAATTTGCCCGTCCAGACACCTCCAGCTAGTCTCTCATTGGTTCTCCCTATTCCTGTTCATTTTCCGCAGAAATTGCAAACTGGGCCAAACAGGAGGTTAAAGGCACTGACTCTCCAAGTGGGGAGAGTTTTAGTAAAGCGTCTGGAATGTTGCACCCGAGTACCAGGGGACGAAAACTGAGACGCATTTGAACACGTTTCCCGATCACACGGTGGATCATACTCTGGGTTCCACATGCATGTTTTAGCTGAAGGAAGAATCCCTTAAACCTGGAGAGTTGAGACCCATGGAATGGGTACCATGCAATATGACTTCAAAGGGTCTGCATTTGCTCACCGAACCTCACCAATCCTATCACTGCTGCATTTATGCCGCTGTACACACGCTTGATTCTCTTTCGGAGACATATAAATCCATAGGTTTTAAGATTCTTACTAGTCAGGTATATTCTTAGGCGTTTAATATGGGATGTAGAGTCCACTTCGTTGAGCAAGGAGTAGCTGTTGTCTATTACATGTTTGGCTTATGGAATGGTATCTGTGCTAATTTAAATCTCTGGTTTTATGCAGCACCCCAACTCACCTTTCCCCTTAAGCAAGCATAAGTTGGTTTTCTACATTTGAGACCCTGTTCTGTTTTGTAATTCAGTTCCTGTGTAGCCAAGTTTACATTCCGTGTAGTAGTGATATCTTATGATGTTTCTTTTTCTGTGTGACTTATTTCACTTAGAATCATCGTACCTGAATCCACTCATTATGCTGCTATGGGCCTGATGACATAGATTTCATTGCTGAGTGATATTGCATTGTACGTAAGTACCACAACTTCTTTATCCATTTTTCACTTTCTGTGATATTGAACTTGTACCGTAAAAGAGGTTCTTGTAAACAGAGCCGTCCCAAACTTTGGGGTGGCTGTGTCTTTTTGATTTTAATTTCCCTAAGCTATAGGACCATAAGTGGAAGTGCCCTAGGCTCTGTTGTTTTGTTTTTTAGATGTTTCAGGAAACACCATACACTTCTCCAGAGTGGCTGTTGGCAATTTACATCCCGCCCATCAGCATAACAAGGCTCCCAGTTCTCCATGGCCTGTCCTGCCTTTCTGGATTTTACACTTTTTTCAGATGGCCCTTTTGACCGGGGGGCAGTGAGACTTCATTGTAGTGCAGATTTCCTTTGCAAGCTTGCTTGGTTGGCCAAAAAGGGCGTAAGCTTTTTTTCCTGAGGAAAAAACGCATATGCCCTTTTTGGCCAAGTGCATCATTGTGGACGTTCTGCCTCTTTTCCTATGCTTTACATGCAATTCCAGTCTACCTCCTGAAATCGGATTCCTGCAATTCTGCCCCGCTTTCAAGTCCTCTTGGCAGCCTTACTTCAATAGATTTTTGGACGATAGCTGTCATTTATAACTCTGCAGGTTTGTGAATTACAGTGCCCCTGAGCTCCTTTCTTCAACTCGCTTTCTTGTGAGCTGGCCGCAACACCGCAGCATTGCTTCAGGCCCTAGTGTGGTTCCAGCATGGCAGGCTGAGCCTTTGGTTAATTCCTCTTCCTGGTGGGAAATGAGAGATAAATTTGCCCGTCCAGACACCTCCAGCTAGTCTCTCATTGGTTCTCACTATTCCTGTTCACTTTCCGCAGAAATTGAAAACTGGACCAAACAGGAGGTTAAAGGCACTGACTCTCCAAGTGGGGAGAGTGTTAGTAAAGCGTCTGGAATGTTGCACCCGAGTACCAGGGGACGAAACCTGAGACACATTAGAACATGTTTCCTGATCACACGGTGGATCATACTCTGGGTTCCACATGCATGTTTTAGCTGAAGGAAGAATCCCTTAAACCTGGAGAGTTGAGACCCATGGAATGGGTACCATGCAATATGACTTCAAAGGGTCTGCATTTGCTCACCGAACCTCACCAATCCTATCACTGCTGCGTTTATGCCGCTGTACACACTCTTGTTTCTCTTTTGGAGACATATAAATCCATAGGTTTTAAGATTCTTACTAGTGAGGTATATTCTTAGACGTTTAATATCGGGTGTTGAGTCCACTTCGTTGAGTAAGGAGTAGCTCTTGTCTATTACATATTTGGCTTATGGAATGGTATCTGTGCTAAATTAAATCTCTGGTTTTATGCAGCACCCCAACTCACCTTTCCCCTTAAGCAAGCATAAGTTGGTTTTCTACATTTGAGACCCTGTTCTGTTTTGTAATTCAGTTCCTGTGTAGCCAAGTTTACATTCCGTGTAGTAGTGATATCTTATGATGTTTCATTTTCTCTGTGACTTATTTCACTTAGAATCATCGTACCTGAATCCACTCATTATGCTGCTACGGGCCTGATGATATAGATTTCATTGCTGAGTGATATTGCATTGTACGTAAGTACCACAACTTCTTTATCCTTTTTTCACTTTCTGTGATATTGAACTTGTACTGTAAACGAGGTTCTTGTAAACAGAGCCGTCCCAAACTTTGGGGTGGCTGTGTCTTTTTGATTTTAATTTCCCTAAGCTATAGAACCGTAAGTGGAAGTGCCCTAGGCTCTGTTGCTTTGTTTTTTAGATGTTTCAGGAAACACCATACACTTCTCCAGAGTGGCTGTTGGCAATTTACATCCCGCCCATCAGCATAACAAGGCTCCCAATGCTCCATGGCCTGTCCTGCCTTTCTGGATTTTACACTTTTTTCAGATGGCCCTTTTGACTGGGGGGCAGTGAGACTTCATTGTAATGCAGATTTCCTTTGCAAGCTTGCTTGGTTGGCCAAAAAGGGCGTATGCGTTTTTTCCTGAATATATTCAGGAAAAAACGCATACGCCCTTTTTGGCCAAGTGCATCATTGTGGAAGTTCTGCCTCTTTTCCTATGCTTTACATGCAATTCCAGTCTACCTCCTGAAATCGGTTTCCTGCAATTCTGCCCCGCTTTCAAGTCCTCTTGGCAGCCTTACTTCAATATATTTTTGGACGATAGCTGTCATTTATAACTCTGCAGGTTTGTGAATTACAGTGCCTCTGAGCTCCTTTCTTCAACTCGCTATCTTGTGAGCTGGCCGCAACACCGCAGCATTGCTTCAGGCCCTAGTGTGGTTCCGGCATGGCACGCTGAGCCTTTGGTTAATTCCTCTTCCTGGTGGGAAATGAGAGTTAAATTTGCCCGTCCACGCACCTCCAGCTAGTCTCTCATTGGTTCTCCCTATTCCTGTTCATTTTCCGCAGAAATGGCAAACTGGGCCAAACAGGAGGTTAAAGGCACTGACTCTCCAAGTGGGGAGAGTGTTAGTAAAGCGTCTGGAATGTTGCACCCGAGTACCAGGGGACGAAACCTGAGACACATTTGAACACGTTTCCCAATCACACGGTGGATCATACTCTGGGTTCCACATGCATGTTTTAGCTGAAGGAAGAATCCCTTAAACCAGGAGAGTTGAGACCCATGGAATGGGTACCATGCAATATAAATTCAAAGGTTCTGCATTGGCTCACCGAACCTCACCAATCTTATCACTGCTGCGCTTTTGCCACTGTACACACGCTTGATTCTCTTTCGGAGACATATAAATCCATAGATTTTAAGATTCTTACTAGTCAGGTATATTCTTAGGCGTTTAATATGGGGTATTCAGTCCTCTTCGTTGAGCAAAGACTAGCTCTTGTCTATTACATATTTGGCTTATGGAACGGTATCTGTGCTAATTTCAATCTCTGGTTTTATGCAGCACCCCAACTCACCTTTCCCCTTAAGCAAGCATAAGTTGGTTTTCTACATTTGAGACCCTGTTCTGTTTTGTAATTCTGTTCCTGTGTAGCCAAGTTTACATTCCGTGTAGTAGTGATATCTTATGATGTTTCTTTTTCTGTGTGACTTATTTCACTTAGAATCATCGTACCTGAATCCACTCATTATGCTGCTACGGGCCTGATGACATAGATTTCATTGCTGAGTGATATTGCATTGTATGTACCTACCACAACTTCTTTATCCATTTTTCACTTTCTGTGATATTGAACTCGTACTGTAAACGAGGTTCTTGTAAACAGAGCTGTCCCAAACTTTGGGGTGGCTGTGCCTTTTTGATTCTAATTTCCCTAAGCTATAGGACCATAAGTGGAAGTGCCCTAGGCTCTGTTGCTTTGTTTTGTAGATGTTTCAGGAAACACCATACACTTCTCCAGAGTGGCTGTTGGCAATTTACATCTCGCCCATCAGCATAATAAGGCTCCCAGTTCTCCATGGCCTGTCCTGCCTTTCTGGATTTTACACTATTTTCCGATGGCCCTTTTGACCGGGGGGCAGTGAGACTTCATTGTAGTGCAGATTTCCTTTGCAAGCTTGCTTGGTTGACCAAAAAGTGCGTATGCGTTTTTTCCTGAATATATTCAGGAAAAAACGCATACGCCCTTTTTGGCCAAGTGCATCATTGTGGACGTTCTGCCTCTTTTCCTATTTTTTACATGTAATTCCAGTCTACCTCCTGAAATCGGTTTCCTACAATTCTGCCCCGCTTTCAAGTCCTCTTGGCAGCCTTACTTCAGTATATTTTTGGACGATAGCTGTCATTTATAACTCTGCAGGTTTGTGAATTACAGTGCCCCTGAGCTCCTTTCTTCAACTCGCTTTCTTGTGAGCTGGCCGCAACACCGCAGGATTGCTTGAGGCCCTAGTGTGGTTCCGGCATGGCACGCTGAGCCTTTGGTTAATTCCTCTTCCTGGTGGGAAATGAGAGTTAAATTTGCCCGTCTAGACACCTCCAGCTAGTCTCTCATTGGTTCTCCCTATTCCTGTTCATTTTCCGCAGAAATTGCAAACTGGGCCAAACAGGAGGTTAAAGGCACTGACTCTCCAAGTGGGGAGAGTGTTAGTAAAGCGTCTGGAATGTTGCACCCGAGTACCAGGGGACGAAAACTGACACATTTGAACACGTTTCCCAATCACACGGTGGATCATACTCTGGGTTCCACATGTATGTTTTAGCTGAAGGAAGAATCCCTTAAACCTGGAGAGTTGAGACCCATGGAATGGGTACCATGCAATATGATTTCATAGGGTCTGCATTGTTCACCGAACCTCACCAAACCTATCACTGCAGCATTTATGCCACTGTACACACGCTTGATTCTCTTTCGGAGACGTATAAATCCATAGGTTTTAAGATTCTTACTAGTCAGGTATATTCTTAGGCGTTTAATATGGGGTGTAGAGTCCACTTCGTTGAGCAAGGAGTAGCTCTTGTCTATTACATATTTGGCTTATGGAACGGTATCTGTACTAATTTCAATCTCTGGTTTTATGCAGCACCCCAACTCACCTTTCCCCTTAAGCAAGCATAAGTTGGTTTTCTACATTTGAGACCCTGTTCTGTTTTGTAATTCAGTTCCTGTGTAGCCAAGTTTACATTCCGTGTAGTAGTGATATCTTATGATGTTTCTTTTTCTGTGTGACTTATCTCACTTAGAATCATCGTACCTGAATCCACTCATTATGCTGCTATGGGCCTGATGACATAGATTTCATTGCTGAGTGATATTGCATTGTACGTAAGTACCACAACTTCTTTATCCATTTTTCACTTTCTGTGATATTGAACTTGTACTGTAAACGAGGTTCTTGTAAACAGAGCCGTCCCAAACTTTCGGGTGGCTGTGTCTTTTTGATTTTAATTTCCCTAAGCTATAGGACCGTAAGTGGAAGTGCCCTAGGCTCTGTTGCTTTGTTTTGTAGATGTTTCAGGAAACACCATACACTTCTCCAGAGTGGCTGTTGGCAATTTACATCCCGCCCATCAGCATAACAAGGTTCCCAATTCTCCATGGCCTGTCCTGCCTTTTTGGATTTTACACTTTTTTCAGATGGCCCTTTTGACCGGGGAGCAGTGAGACTTCATTGTAGTGCAGATTTCCTTTGCAAGCTTGCTTGGTTGGCCAAAAAGGGCGTATGCGTTTTTTCCTGAATATATTCAGGAAAAAACGCATACGCCCTTTTTGGCCAAGTGCATCATTGTGGACGTTCTGCCTCTTTTCCTATGCTTTACATGCAATTCCAGTCTACCTCCTGAAATCGGTTTCCTGCAATTCTGCCCCGCTTTCAAGTCCTCTTGGCAGCCTTACTTCAATATATTTTTGGACGATAGCTGTCATTTATAACTCTGCAGGTTTGTGAATTACAGTGCCCCTGAGCTCCTTTCTTCAACTCGTTTTCTTGTGACCTGGCCGCAACACCGCAGGATTGCTTCAGGCCCTAGTGTGGTTCCGGCATGGCACGCTGAGCCTTTGGTTAATTCCTCTTCCTGGTGGGAAATGAGAGTTAAATTTGCCCGTCCAGACACCTCCAGCTAGTCTCTCATTGGTTCTCCCTATTCCTGTTCATTTTCCGCAGAAATGGCAAACTGGGCCAAACAGGCGTTTAAAGGCACTGACTCTCCAAGTGGGGAGAGTGTTAGTAAAGCGACTGGAATGTTGCACCCGAGTACCAGGGGACGAAAACTGAGACACCTTTGAACACGTTTCTCGATCACATGGTGGATCATACTCTGGGTTCCACATGCATGTTTTAGCTGAAGGAAGAATCCCTTAAACCTGGAGAGTTGAGACCCATGGCATGGGTACCATGCAATATGACTTCAAAGGGTCTGCATTTGCTCACCGATCCTCACCAATCCTATCACTGCTGCGTTTATGCCGCTGTACACACGCTTGATTCTCTTTTGGAGACATATAAATCCATAGGATTTAAGATTCTTACTAGTCAGGTGTATTCTTAGGCGTTTAATATGAGATGTAGAGTCCACTTCGTTGAGCAAGGAGTAGCTCTTGTCTATTACATATTTGGCTTATGGAACGGTATCTGTGCTAATTTCAATCTCTGGTTTTATGCAGCACCCCAACTCACCTTTCCCCTTAAGCAAGCATAAGTTGGTTTTCTACATTTGAGACCCTGTTCTGTTTTGTAATTCAGTTCCTGTGTAGCCAAGTTTACATTCCGTGTAGTAGTGATATCTTATGATGTTTCTTTTTCTGTGTGACTTATTTCACTTAGAATCATCGTACCTGAATCCACTCATTATGCTGCTACGGGCCTGATGACATACATTTCATTGCTGAGTGATATTGCATTGTACGTAAGTACCACAAATTCTTTATCCATTTTTCGCTTTCTGTGATATTGAACTTGTACCGTAAATGAGGTTCTTGTAAACAGAGCCGTCCCAAACTTTGGGTGGCTGTGTCTTTTTGATTTTAATTTCCCTAAGCTATAGGACCATAAGTGGAAGTGCCCTAGGCTCTGTTGCTTTGTTTTGTAGATGTTTCAGGAAACACCATACACTTCACCAGAGTGGCTGTTGGCAATTAACATCCCGCCCATCTGCATAACAAGGCTCCCAGTTCTCCATGGCCTGTCCTGCCTTTCTGGATTTTACACTTTTTTCAGATGGCCCTTTTGACTGGGGGGCAGTGAGACTTCATTGTAGTGCAGATTTCCTTTGCAAGCTTGCTTGGTTGGCCAAAAAGTGCGTATGCGTTTTTTCCTGAATATATTCAGGATAAAACCCATACGCCCTTTTTGGCCAAGTGCATCATTGTGGACGTTCGGCCTCTTTTCCTATGCTTTACATGCAATTCCAGTCTACCTCCTGAAATCGGATTCCTGCAATTCTACCCCGCTTTCGAGTCCTCTTGGCAGCCTTACTTCAATATATTTTTGGACGATAGCTGTCATTTATAACTCTGCAGGTTTGTGAATTACAGTGCCCCTGAGCTCCTTTCTTCAACTCGTTTTCTTGTGAGCTGGCCGCAACACCGCAGGATTGCTTCAGGCCCTAGTGTGGTTCCGGCATGGCACGCTGAGCCTTTGGTTAATTCCTCTTCCTGGTGGGAAATGAGAGTTAAATTTGCCCGTCCAGACACCTCCAGCTAGTCTCTCATTGGTTCTCCGTATTCCTGTTCATTTTCCGCAGAAATGGCAAACTGGGCCAAACAGGAGTTTAAAGGCACTGACTCTCCAATTGGGGAGAGTGTTTGTAAAGCGTCTGGAATGTTGCACCCGAGTACCAGGGGACGAAACCTGAGACACATTTGAACACGTTTCCCGATCATACGGTAGATCATACTCTGGGTTCCACATGCATGTTTTAGCTGAAGGAAGAATCCCTTAAACCTGGAGAGTTGAGACCCATGGAATGGGTACCATGCAATATGACTTCAAAGGGTCTGCATTTGCTCACCGAACCTCACCAATCTTATCACTGCTGCGTTTATGCCGCTGTACACACGCTTGATTCTCTTTTGGAGACATATAAATCCATAGGATTTAAGATTCTTACTAGTCAGGTGTATTCTTAGGCGTTTAATATGAGATGTAGAGTCCACTTCGTTGAGCAAGGAGTAGCTCTTGTCTATTACATATTTGGCTTATGGAACGGTATCTGTGCTAATTTAAATCTCTGGTTTTATGCAGCACCCCAACTCACCTTTCCCCTTAAGCAAGCATAAGTTGGTTTTCTACATTTGAGACCCTGTTCTGTTTTGTAATTCAGTTTCTGTGTAGGCAAGTTTACATTCCTTGTAGTAGTGATATCTTATGATATTTCTTTTTCTGTGTGACTTATCTCACTTAGAATCATCGTACCTGAATCCACTCATTATGCTGCTACGGGCCTGATGATATAGATTTCATTGCTGAGTGATATTGCATTGTACGTAAGTACCACAACTTCTTTATCCATTTTTCACTTTCTGTGATATTGAACTTGTACTGTAAACGAGGTTCTTGTAAACAGAGCCGTCCCAAACTTTGGGGTGGCTGTGTCTTTTTTATTTTAATTTCCCTAAGCTATAGGACCATAAGTGGAAGTGCCCTAGGCTCTGTTGCTTTGTTTTTTAGATGTTTCAGGAAACACCATACACTTCTCCAGAGTGGCTGTTGGCAATTTCCATCCCGCCCATCAGCATAACAAGGCTCCCAGTTCTCCATGGCCTGTCCTGCCTTTCTGGATTTTACACTTTTTTCAGATGGCCCTTTTGACCGGGGGGCAGTGAGACATCATTGTAGTGCACATTTCCTTTGCAAGCTTGCTTGGTTGGCCAAAAAGGGCGTAAGCTTTTTTTCCTGAGGAAAAAACGCATATGCCCTTTTTGGCCAAGTGCATCATTGTGGACGTTCTGCCTCTTTTCCTATGCTTTACATGCAATTCCAGTCTACCTCCTGAAATCGGTTTCCTGCAATTCTGCCCCGCTTTCAAGTCCTCTTGGCAGCCTTACTTCAATAGATTTTTGGACGATAGCTGTCATTTACAACTCTGCAGGTTTGTGAATTACAGTGCCCCTGAGCTCCTTTCTTCAACTCGCTTTCTTGTGAGCTGGCCGCAACACCGCAGCATTGCTTCAGGCCCTAGTGTGGTTCCAGCATGGCAGGCTGAGCCTTTGGTTAATTCCTCTTCCTGGTGGGAAATGAGAGATAAATTTGCCCGTCCAGACACCTCCAGCTAGTCTCTCATTGTTTCTCACTATTCCTGTTCACTTTCCGGAGAAATTGAAAACTGGGCCAAACAGGAGGTTAAAGGCACTGACTCTCCAAGTGGGGAGAGTGTTAGTAAAGCGTCTGGAATGTTGCACCCGAGTACCAGGGGACGAAACCTGAGACACATTTGAACACGTTTCCTGATCACACGGTGGATCATACGCTGGGTTCCACATGCACGTTTTAGCTGAAGGAAGAATCCCTTAAACCTGGAGAGTTGAGACCCATGGAATGGGTACCATGCAATATGACTTCAAAGGTTCTGCATTTGCTCACCGAACCTCACCAATCCTATCACTGCTGCGTTTATGCCGCTGTACACACTCTTGTTTCTCTTTTGGAGACATACAAATCCATAGGTTTTAAGATTCTTACTAGTGAGGTATATTCTTAGACGTTTAATATCGGGTGTTGAGTCCACTTCGTTGAGTAAGGAGTAGCTCTTGTCTATTACATATTTGGCTTATGGAATGGTATCTGTGCTAAATTCAATCTCTGGTTTTATGCAGCACCCCAACTCACCTTTCCCCTTAAGCAAGCATAAGTTGGTTTTCTACATTTGAGACCCTGTTCTGTTTTGTAATTCAGTTCCTGTGTAGCCAAGTTTACATTCCGTGTAGTAGTGATATCTTATGATGTTTCATTTTCTCTGTGACTTATTTCACTTAGAATCATCGTACCTGAATCCACTCATTATGCTGCTACGGGCCTGATGATATAGATTTCATTGCTGAGTGATATTGCATTGTACGTAAGTACCACAACTTCTTTATCCATTTTTCGCTTTCTGTGGTACTGAACTTGTACCGTAAACGAGGTTCTTGTAAACAGAGCCGTCCCAAACTTTGAGGTGGCTGTGTCTTTTTGATTTTTAATTTCCCTAAGCTATAGGACCATAAGTGGAAGTGCCCTAGGCTCTGTTGCTTTGTTTTTTAGATGTTTCAGGAAACACCATACACTTCTCCAGAGTGGCTGTTGGCAATTTACATCCCGCCCATCAGCATAACAAGGCTCCCAGTTCTCCATGGCCTGTCCTGCCTTTCTGGATTTTATACTTTTTTCAGATGGCCCTTTTGACCGGGGGGCAGTGAGACTTCATTGTAGTGCAGATTTCCTTTGCAAGCTTGCTTGGTTGGCCAAAAAGGGCGTATGCGTTTTTTCCTGAATATATTCAGGAAAAAACGCATACGCCCTTTTTGGCCAAGTGCATCATTGTGGACGTTGTGTCTCTTTTCCTATGCTTTACATGCAATTCCAGTCTACCTCCTGAAATCGGATTCCTGCAATTCTGCCCCACTTTCGTGTCCTCTTGGCAGCCTTACTTCAATATATTTTTGGACGATAGCTGTCATTTATAACTCTGCAGGTTTGTGAATTACAGTGCCCCTGAGCTCCTTTCTTCAACTCGCTTTCTTGTGAGCTGGCCGCAACCCCGCAGCATTGCTTCAGGCCCTAGTGTGGTTCCGGCATGGCACGCTGAGCCTTTGGTTAATTCCTCTTCCTGGTGGGAAATGAGAGTTAAATTTGCCCGTCCAGACACCTGCAGCTAGTCTCTCATTGGTTCTCCCTATTCCTGTTCATTTTCCGCAGAAATTGCAAACTGGGCCAAACAGGAGGTTAAAGGCACTGACTCTCCAAGTGGGGAGAGTTTTAGTAAAGCGTCTGGAATGTTGCACCCGAGTACCAGGGGATGAAAACTGAGACACATTTGAACACGTTTCCCGATCACACGGTGGATCATACTCTGGGTTCCACATGCATGTTTTAGGTGAAGGAAGAATCCCTTAAACCTGGACAGTTGAGACCCATGGAATGGGTACCATGCAATATGACCTCAAAGGGTCTGCATGTGTTCACCGAACCTCACCAATCCTATCACTGCTGCGTTGATGCCACTGTACACACGCTTGATTCTCTTTCGGAGACATAGAAATCCATAGGTTTTAAGATTCTTACTAGTCAGGTATATTCTTAGGCGTTTAATATGTGATGTAGAGTCCACTTCGTTGAGCAAGGAGTAGCTCTTATCTATTACATATTTGGCTTATGGAACGGTATCTGTGCTAATTTAAATCTCTGGTTTTATGCAGCACCCCAACTCACCTTTCCCCTTAAGCAAGCATAAGTTGGTTTTCTACATTTGAGACCCTGTTCTGTTTTGTAATTCAGTTTCTGTGTAGGCAAGTTTACATTCCTTGTAGTAGTGATATCTTATGATATTTCTTTTTCTGTGTGACTTATTTCACTTAGAATCATCGTACCTGAATCCACTCATTATGCTGCTACGGGCCTGATGATATAGATTTCATTGCTGAGTGATATTGCATTGTACGTAAGTACCACAACTTCTTTATCCATTTTTCACTTTCTGTGATATTGAACTTGTACTGTAAACGAGGTTCTTGTAAACAGAGCCGTCCCAAACTTTGGGGTGGCTGTGTCTTTTTGATTTTAATTTCCCTAAGCTATAGGACCATAAGTGGAAGTGCCCTAGGCTCTGTTGCTTTGTTTTTTAGATGTTTCAGGAAACACCATACACTTCTCCAGAGTGGCTGTTGGCAATTTACATCCCGCCCATCAGCATAACAAGGCTCCCAGTTCTCCATGGCCTGTCCTGCCTTTCTGGATTTTACACTTTTTTCAGATGGCCCTTTTGACCGGGGGGCAGTGAGACATCATTGTAGTGCACATTTCCTTTGCAAGCTTGCTTGGTTGGCCAAAAAGGGCGTAAGCTTTTTTTCCTGAGGAAAAAACGCATATGCCCTTTTTGGCCAAGTGCATCATTGTGGACGTTCTGCCTCTTTTCCTATGCTTTACATGCAATTCCAGTCTACCTCCTGAAATCGGTTTCCTGCAATTCTGCCCCGCTTTCAAGTCCTCTTGGCAGCCTTACTTCAATAGATTTTTGGACGATAGCTGTCATTTATAACTCTGCAGGTTTGTGAATTACAGTGCCCCTGAGCTCCTTTCTTCAACTCGCTTTCTTGTGAGCTGGCCGCAACACCGCAGCATTGCTTCAGGCCCTAGTGTGGTTCCAGCATGGCAGGCTGAGCCTTTGGTTAATTCCTCTTCCTGGTGGGAAATGAGAGATAAATTTGCCCGTCCAGACACCTCCAGCTAGTCTCTCATTGTTTCTCACTATTCCTGTTCACTTTCCGGAGAAATTGAAAACTGGGCCAAACAGGAGGTTAAAGGCACTGACTCTCCAAGTGGGGAGAGTGTTAGTAAAGCGTCTGGAATGTTGCACCCGAGTACCAGGGGACGAAACCTGAGACACATTTGAACACGTTTCCTGATCACACGGTGGATCATACGCTGGGTTCCACATGCATGTTTTAGCTGAAGGAAGAATCCCTTAAACCTGGAGAGTTGAGACCCATGGAATGGGTACCATGCAATATGACTTCAAAGGTTCTGCATTTGCTCACCGAACCTCACCAATCCTATCACTGCTGCGTTTATGCCGCTGTACACACTCTTGTTTCTCTTTTGGAGACATATAAATCCATAGGTTTTAAGATTCTTACTAGTCAGGTATATTCTTAGGCGTTTAATATGGTGTGTAGAGTCCACTTCGTTGAGCAAGGAGTAACTCTTGTCTATTACATATTTGGCTTATGGAACGGTATCTGTGTTAATTTCAATCTCTGGTTTTATGCAGCACCCCAACTCACCTTTCCCCTTAAGCAAGCATAAGTTGGTTTTCTACATTTGAGACCCTGTTCTGTTTTGTAATTCATTTCCTGTGTAGCCAAGTTTACATTCCGTGTAGTAGTGATATCTTATGATGTTTCTTTTTCTGTGTGACTTATTTCACTTAGAATCATCATACCTGAATCCACTCATTATGCTGCTATGGGCCTGATGACATAGATTTCATTGCTGAGTGATATTGCATTGTACGTAAGTAGCACAATTTCTTTATCCATTTTTCGCTTTCTGTGATATTGAACTTGTACCATAAACGAGTTTCTTGTAAACAGAGCCGTCCCAAACTTTGGGTGGCTGTGTCTTTTTGATTTTAATTTCCCTAAGCTATAGGACCATAAGTGGAAGTGCCCTAGGCTCTGTTGCTTGGTTTTGTAGATGTTTCAGGAAACACCATACACTTCACCAGAGTGGCTGTTGGCAATTTACATCCCGCCCATCAGCATAACAAGGCTCCCAGTTCTCCATGGCCTGTCCGGCCTTTCTGGATTTTACACTTTTTTCAGATGGCCCTTTTGACCAGGGGGCAGTGAGACTTCATTGTAGTGCAGATTTCCTTTTCAAGCTTGCTTGGTTGGCCAAAAAGTGCGTATGCGTTTTTTCCTGAATATATTCAGGAAAAAACCCATACGCCCTTTTTGGCCAAGTGCATCATTGTGGACGTTCGGCCTCTTTTCCTATGCTTTACATGCAATTCCAGTCTACCTCCTGAAATCGGATTCCTGCAATTCTACCCCGCTTTCGAGTCCTCTTGGCAGCCTTACTTCAATATATTTTTGGACGATAGCTGTCATTTATAACTCTGCAGGTTTGTGAATTACAGTGCCCCTGAGCTCCTTTCTTCAACTCGTTTTCTTGTGAGCTGGCCGCAACACCGCAGGATTGCTTCAGGCCCTAGTGTGGTTCCGGCATGGCACGCTGAGCCTTTGGTTAATTCCTCTTCCTGGTGGGAAATGAGAGTTAAATTTGCCCGTCCAGACACCTCCAGCTAGTCTCTCATTGGTTCTCCCTATTCCTGTTCATTTTCCGCAGAAATGGCAAACTGGGCCAAACAGGAGTTTAAAGGCACTGACTCTCCAATTGGGGAGAGTGTTTGTAAAGCGTCTGGAATGTTGCACCCAAGTACCAGGGGACGAAACCTGAGAAACATTTGAACACGTTTCCTGATCATACGGTAGATCATACTCTGGGTTCCACATGCATGTTTTAGCTGAAGGAAGAATCCCTTAAACCTGGAGAGTTGAGACCCATGGAATGGGTACCATGCAGTATGACTTCAAAGGGTCTGCATTTGCTCACCGAACCTCACCAATTCTATCACTGCTGCGTTTATGCCGCTGTGCACACGCTTGATTCTCTTTCGGAGACATATAAATCCATAGGTTTTAAGATTCTTACTAGTCAGGTATATTCTTAGGCGTTTAATATGGGGTGTTGAGTCCACTTCGTTGAGCAAGGAGTAGCTCTTGTCTATTACATATTTGGCTTATGGAACGGTATCTGTGCTAATTTCAATCTCTGGTTTTATGCAGCACCCCAACTCACCTTTCCCCTTAAGCAAGCATAAGTTGGTTTTCTACATTTGAGACCCTGTTCTGTTTTGTAATTCAGTTCCTGTGTAGCCATGTTTACATTCCGTGTAGTAGTGATAACTTATGATGTTTCTTTTTCTGTGTGACTTATTTCACTTAGAGTCATCGTACCTGAATCCACTCATTATGCTGCTACGGACCTGATGATATACATTTCATTGCTGAGTGATATTGCATTGTACGTAAGTACCACAACTTCTTTATCCAATTTTCGCTTTCTGTGATATTGAACTTGTACCGTAAACGAGGTTCTTATAAACAGAGCCGTCCCAAACTTTGGGGTGGCTGTGACTTTTTGATTTTAATTTCCCTAAGCTATAGGACCATAAGTGGAAGTGCCCTAGGCTCTGTTGCTTTGTTTTTTAGATGTTTCAGGAAACACCATACACTTCTCCAGAGTGGCTGTTGGCAATTTACATCCCACCCATCAGCATAACCAGGCTCCCAGTTTTCCATGGCCTGTCCGGCCTTTCTGGATTTTACACTTTTTTCAGATGGCCCTTTTGACTGGGGGGCAGTGAGACTTCATTGTAGTGCAGATTTCCTTTGCAAGCTTGCTTGGTTGGCCAAAAAGGGCGTATGCGTTTTTTCCTGAATATATTCAGGAAAAAACGCATACGCCCTTTTTGGCCAAGTGCATCATTGTGGACGTTCTGTCTCTTTTCCTATGCTTTACATGCAATTCCAGTCTACCTCCTGAAATCGGATTCCTGTAATTCTGCCCCACTTTCGAGTCCTCTTGGCAGCCTTATTTCAATATATTTTTGGACGATAGCTGTCATTTATAACTCTGCATGTTTGTGAATTACAGTGCCCCTGAGCTCCTTTCTTCAACTCGCTTTCTTGTGAGCTGGCCGCAACACCGCAGCATTGCTTCAGGCCCTAGTGTGGTTCCGGCATGGCACGCTGAGCCTTTGGTAAATTCCTCTTCCTTGTGGGAAATGAGAGTTAAATTTGCCCGTCCAGACACCTCCAGCTATTCACTCATTGGTTCTCCCTATTCCTGTTCATTTTCTGCAGAAATTGCAAACTTGGCCAAACAGGAGGTTAAAGGCACTGACTCTCCAAGTGGGGAGAGTGTTAGTAAAGCGTCTGGAATGTTGCACCCGAGTACCAGGGGACGGAACCTGAGACACATTTGAACACGTTTCCCAATCACACGGTGGATCATACTCTGTGTTCCACATGCATGTTTTAGCTGAAGGAAGAATCCCTTAAACCTGGAGAGTTGAGACCCATGGAATGGGTACCATGCAATATGACTTCAAAGGTTATGCATTGGCTCACCGAACCTCACCAATCCTATCACTGCTGCGCTTATGCCACTGTACACACGCTTGATTCTCTTTCGGAGACATATAAATCCATAGGTTTTAAGATTCTTACTAGTCAGGTATATTCTTAGACGTTTAATATGGTGTGTTGAGTCCACTTCATTGAGCAAGGAGTAGCTGTTGTCTATTACATGTTTGGCTTATGGAATGGTATCTGTGCTAATTTCAGTCTCTGGTTTTATACAGCACCCCAACTCACCTTTCCCCTTAAGCAAGCATAAGTTGGTTTTCTACATTTGAGACCCTGTTCTGTTTTGTAATTCAGTTCCTGTGTAGCCATGTTTACATTCCGTGTAGTAGTGATATCTTATGATGTTTCTTTTTCTGTGTGACTTATTTCACTTAGAATCATCGTACCTGTATCCACTCATTATGCTGCTACGGGCCTGATGATATAGATTTCATTGCTGAGTGATATTGCATTGTACGTAAGTACCACAAATTCTTTATCCATTTTTCGCTTTCTGTGATATTGAACTTGTACCGTAAACGAGGTTCTTGTAAACAGGGCGGTCCCAAACTTTGGGGTGGCTGTGTCTTTTTGATTTTAATTTCCCTAAGCTATAGGACCATAAGTGGAAGTGCCCTAGGCTCTGTTGCTTTGTTTTGTAGATATTTCAGGAAACACCATACACTTCTCCAGAGTGGCTGTTGGCAATTTACATCCCGCCCATCAGCATAACAAGGCTCCCAGTTCTCCATGGCCTGTCCTGCCTTTCTGGATTTTATACATTTTTCACATGGCCCTTTTGACAGGGGGGCAGTGAGACTTCATTGTAGTGCAGATTTCCTTTGCAAGCTTGCTTGGTTGGCCAAAAAGGGCGTATGCGTTTTTTCCTGAATATATTCAAGAAAAAACGCATACGCCCTTTTTGGCCAAGTGCATCATTGTGGACGTTCTGCCTCTTTTCGTATGCTTTACATGCAATTCCAGTCTACCTCCTGAAATCGGTTTCCTGCAATTCTGCCCCGCTTTCAAGTCCTCTTGGCAGCCTTACTTCAATATATTTTTGGACGATAGCTGTCATTTATAACTCTGCAGGTTTGTGAATTACAGTGCCCCTGAGCTCCTTTCTTCAACTCGCTTTCTTGTGAGCTGGCCGCAACACCGCAGCATTGCTTCAGGCCCTAGTGTGGTTCCGGCATGGCACGCTGAGCCTTTGGTTAATTCCTCTTCCTGGTGGGAAATGAGAGTTAAATTTGCCCGTCCAGACACCTCCAGCTAGTCTCTCATTGGTTCTCCCTATTCCTGTTCATTTTCCCCAGAAATGGCAAACTGGGCCAAACAGGAGGTTAAAGGCACTGACTCTCCAAGTGGGGAGAGTGTTAGTAAAGCGACTGGAATGTTGCACCCGAGTACCAGGGGACGAAAACTGAGACACATTTGAACACGTTTCCCGATCACATGGTGGATCATACTCTGGGTTCCACATGCATGTTTTAGCTGAAGGAAGAATCCCTTAAACCTGGAGAGTTGAGACCCATGGAATGGGTACCATGCAATATGACCTCAAAGGGTCTGCATTTGCTCACCGAACCTCACCAATCCTATCACTGCTGCGTTTATGCCGCTGTACACACGCTTGATTCTCTTTCAGAGACATAGAAATCTATAGGTTTTAAGATTCTTACTGGTCAGGTATATTCTTAGGCGTTTAATATGGGGTGTAGAGTCCACTTCGTTGAGCAAGGAGTAACTCTTGTCTATTACATATTTGGCTTATGGAACGGTATCTGTGCTAATTTCAATCTCTGGTTTTATGCAGCACCCCAACTCACCTTTCCCCTTAAGCAAGCATAAGTTGGTTTTCTACATTTGAGACCCTGTTCTGTTTTGTAATTCAGTTCCTGTGTAGCCAAGTTTACATTCCGTGTAGTAGTGATATCTTATGATGTTTCTTTTTCTGTGTGACTTATTTCACTTAGAATCATCGTACCTGAATCCACTCATTATGCTGCTACGGGCCTGATGATGTAGATTTCATTGCTGAGTGATATTGCATTGTACGTAAGTACCACAACTTCTTTATCTTTTTTTTACTTTCTGTGATATTGAACTTGTAGTGTAAACGAGGTTCTTGTAAACAGAGCCGTCCCAAACTTTGGGGTGGCTGTGTCTTTTTGATTTTAATTTCCCTAAGCTATAGAACCGTAAGTGGAAGTGCCCTAGGCTCTGTTGCTTTGTTTTTTAGATGTTTCAGGAAACACCATACACTTCTCCAGAGTGGCTGTTGGCAATTTACATCCCGCCCATCAGCATAACAAGGCTCCCAATTCTCCATGGCCTGTCCTGCCTTTCTGAATTTTACACTTTTTTAAGATGGCCCTTTTGACTGGGGGGCAGTGAGACTTCATTGTAATGCAGATTTCCTTTGCAAGCTTGCTTGGTTGGCCAAAAAGGGCGTATGCGTTTTTTCCTGAATATATTCAGGAAAAAACGCATACGCCCTTTTTGGCCAAGTGCATCATTGTGGACGTTCTGCCTCTTTTCCTATGCTTTACATGCAATTCCAGTCTACCTCCTGAAATCGGTTTCCTGCAATTCTGCCCCGCTTTCAAGTCCTCTTGGCAGCCTTACTTCAATATATTTTTGGACGATAGCTGTCATTTATAACTCTGCAGGTTTGTGAATTACAGTGCCTCTGAGCTCCTTTCTTCAACTCGCTTTCTTGTGAGCTGGCTGCAACACCGCAGCATTGCTTCAGGCCCTAGTGTGGTTCTGGCATTGCACGCTGAGCCTTTGGTTAATTCCTCTTCCTGGTGGGAAATGAGAGTTAAATTTGCCCGTCCAGGCACCTCCAGCTAGTCTCTCATTGGTTCTCCCTATTCCTGTTCATTTTCAGCAGAAATGGCAAACTGGGCCAAACAGGAGGTTAAAGGCACTGACTCTCCAAGTGGGGAGAGTGTTAGTAAAGCGTCTGGAATGTTGCACCCGAGTACCAGGGGACGAAACCTGAGACACATTTCAACACGTTTCCCGATCACACGGTGGATCATACTCTGGGTTCCACATGCATGTTTTAGCTGAAGGAAGAATCCCGTAAACCTGGAGAGTTGAGACCCATGGAATGGGTACCATGCAATATGACTTCAAAGGGTCTGCATTTGCTCACTGAACCTCACCAATCCTATCACTGCTGCGTTTATGCCGCTGTACACACGCTTGATTCTCTTTCAGAGACATAGAAATCTATAGGTTTTAAGATTCTTACTGGTCAGGTATATTCTTAGGCGTTTAATATGGGGTGTAGAGTCCACTTCGTTGAGCAAGGAGTAGCTCTTGTCTATTACATATTTGGCTTATGGAACGGTATCTGTGCTAATTTCAATCTCTGGTTTTATGCAGCACCCCAACTCACCTTTCCCCTTAAGCAAGCATAAGTTGGTTTTCTACATTTGAGACCATGTTCTGTTTTGTAATTCATTTCCTGTGTAGCCAAGTTTACATTCCGTGTAGTAGTTATATCTTATGATGTTTCTTTTTCTGTGTGACTTATTTCACTTAGAATCATCGTACCTGAATCCACTCATTATGCTGCTACGGGCCTGATGACATAGATTTCATTGCTGAGTGATATTGCATTGTACTTAAGTACCACAACTTCTTTATCCATTTTTTTCTTTCTGTGATATTGAACTTGTAGTGTAAACGAGGTTCTTGTAAACAGAGCCGTCCCAAACTTTGGGGTGGCTGTGTCTTTTTGATTTTAATTTCCCTAAGCTATAGAACCGTAAGTGGAAGTGCCCTAGGCTCTGTTGCTTTGTTTTTTAGATGTTTCAGGAAACACCATACACTTCTCCAGAGTGGCTGTTGGCAATTTACATCCCGCCCATCAGCATAACAAGGCTCCCAGTTCTCCATGGCCTGTCCTGCCTGTCTGGATTTTATACTTTTTTCAGATGGCCCTTTTGACCGGGGGGCAGTGAGACTTCATTGTAGTGCAGATTTCCTTTGCAAGCTTGCTTGGTTGGCCAAAAAGTGCGTATGCGTTTTTTCCTGAATATATTCAGGAAAAAACGCATACGCCCTTTTTGGCCAAGTGCATCATTGTGGACTTTCTGCCTCTTTTCCTATGCTTTACATGCAATTCCAGTCTACCTCCTGAAATCGGTTTCCTGCAATTCTGCCCCGCTTTCAAGTCCTCTTGGCAGCCTTACTTCAATATATTTTTGGACGATAGCTATAATTTTTAACTCTGCAGGTTTGTGAATGACAGTGCCCGTGAGCTCCTTTCTTCAACTCGCTTTCTTCTGAGCTGGCCGCAACACCGCAGGATTGCTTCAGGCCCTAGTGTGGTTCCGGCATGGCACGCTGAGCCTTTGGTTAATTCCTCTTCCTGGTGGGAAATGAGAGTTAAATTTGCCCGTCCAGACACCTCCAGATAGTCTCTCATTGGTTCTCCCTATTCCTGTTCATTTTCCGCAGAAATTGCAAACTGGGCCAAACAGGAAGTTAAAGGCACTGACTCTCCAAGTGGGGAGAGTGTTAGTAAAGCGTCTGGAATGTTGCACCCGGGTACCAGGGGACGAAATCTGACACATTTGAACACATTTCCCGATCACACGGTGGATCATACTCTGGGTTCCACATGCATGTTTTAGCTAAAGGAAGAATCCCTTAAACCTGGAGAGTTGAGACCCATGGAATGGGTACCATGCAATATGACTTCAAAGGGTCTGCATTTGCTCACCGATCCTCACCAATCCTATCACTGCTGCGCTTATGCCACTGTACACACGCTTGGTTCTCTTTCGGAGACATATAAATCCATAGGTTTTAAGATTCTTACTAGTCAGGTATATTCTTAGACGTTTAATATGGGGTGTTGAGTCCTCTTCGTTGAGCAAGGAGTAGCTCTTGTCTATTACATATTTGGCTTATGGAACGGTATCTGTGCTAATTTCAATCTCTGGTTTTATGCAGCACCCCAACTCACCTTTCCCCTTAAGCAAGCATAAGTTGGTTTTCTACATTTGAGACCCTGTTCTGTTCTGTAATTCTGTTCCTGTGTAGCCAAGTTTACATTCCGTGTAGTAGTGATATCTTATGATGTTTCTTTTTCTGTGTGACTTATTTCACTTAGAATCATCGTACCTGAATCCACTCATTATGCTGCGATGGGCTTGATGATATACATTTCATTGCTGAGTGATATTGCATTGTACGTAAGTACCTCAAAGTCTTTATCCATTTTTCGCTTTCTGTGATATTGAACTTGTACCGTAAACGAGGTTCTTGTAAACAGAGCCGTCCCAAACTTTGGGGTGGCTGTGTCTTTTTGATTTTAATTTCCCTAAGCTATAGGACCATAAGTGGAAGTGCCCTAGGCTCTGTTGCTTTGTTTTGTAGATGTTTCAGGAAACACCATACACTTTTCCAGAGTGGCTGTTGACAATTTACATCCCGCCCATCAGCATAACAAGGCTCCCAGTTCTCCATGGCCTGTCCTGCCTTTCTGGATTTTATACATTTTTCAGATGGCCCTTTTGACCGGGGAGCAGTGAGACTTCATTGTAGTGCAGATTTCCTTTGCAAGCTTGCTTGTTTGGCCCAAAAGGGCGTATGCGTTTTTTCCTGAATATATTCAGGAAAAAACGCATACGCCCTTTTTGGCCAAGTGCATCATTTTGGACGTTCTGCCTCTTTTCCTATGCTTTATATGCAATTCCAGTCTACCTCCTGAAATCGGTTTCCTACAATTCTGCCCCGCTTTCAAGTCCTCTTGGCAGCCTTACTTCAATAGATTTTTGGACGATAGCTGTCATTTATAACTCTGCAGGTTTGTGAATTACAGTGCCCCTGAGCTCCTTTCTTCAACTCGCTTTCTTGTGAGCTGGCCGCAACACCGCAGCATTGCTTCAGTTCCTATTGTGGTTCCGCAATGGCACGCTGAGCCTTTGGTTAATTCCTCTTCCTGGTGGGAAATGAGAGTTAAATTTGCCCGTACAGGCACTTCCAGCTAGTCTCTCATTGGTTCTCCCTATTCCTGTTCATTTTCCGCATAAATGGCAAACTGGGCCAAACAGGAGGTTAAAGGCACTGACTCTCCAAGTGGGGAGAGTGTTAGTAAAGCGACTGGAATGTTGCACCCGAGTACCAGGGGACGAAAACTGAGACACATTTGAACACGTTTCCCGATCACATGGTGGATCATACTCTGGGTTCCACATGCATGTTTTAGCTGAAGGAAGAATCCCTTAAACCTGGAGAGTTGAGACCCATGGAAAGGGTACCATGCAATATGACTTCAAAGGGTCTGCATTTGCTCACCGAACCTCACCAATCCTATCACTGCTGCATTTATGCCGCTGTAGACACGCTTGATTCTCTTTCGGAGACATATAAATCCATAGGTTTTAAGATTCTTACTAGTCAGGTATATTCCTAGACGTTTAATATGGGGTGTTGAGTCCTCTTCGTTGAGCAAGGAGTAGCTCTTGTCTATTACATATTTGGCTTATGGAACGGTATCTGTGCTAATTTCAATCTCTGATTTTATGCAGCACCCCAACTCACCTTTCCCCTTAAGCAAGCATAAGTTGCTTTTCTACATTTGAGACCCTGTTCTGTTTTGTAATTCAGTTCCTGTGTAGCCAAGTTTACATTCTGTGTATTAGTGATATCTTATGATGTTTCTTTTTCTGTGTGACTTATCTCACTTAGAATCATCGTACCTGAATCCACTCATTATATTGCTACGGGCCTGATGAGATAGATTTCATTGCTGAGTGATATTGCATTGTACGTAAGTACCACAACTTCTTTATCCATTTTTCGCTTTCTGTGAAATTGAACTTGTACCGTAAACGAGGTTCTTGTAAACAGAGCCGTCCCAAACTTTGGGGTGGCTGTGTCTTTTTGATTTTAATTTCCCTAATCTATAGGACCATAAGTGGAAGTGCCCTGGGCTCTGTTGCTTTGTTTTTTAGATGTTTCAGGAAACACCATACACTTCTCCAGAGTGGCTGTTGGCAATTTACATCCCGCCCATCAGCATAACAAGGCTCCCAGTTCTCCATGGCCTGTCCTGCCTTTCTGGATTTTATAGTTTTTTCAGATGGCCCTTTTGACCGGGTGGCAGTGAGACTTCATTGTAGTGCAGATTTCCTTTGCAAGCTTGCTTGGTTGGCCCAAAAGGGCGTATGCGTTTTTTCCTGAATATATTCAGGAAAAAACGCATACGCACTTTTTGGCCAAGTGCATCATTGTGGACGTTCTGCCTCTTTTCCTATGCTTTACATGCAATTCCAGTCTACCTCCTGAAATCGGTTTCCTGCAATTCTGCCCCGCTTTCAAGTCCTCTTGGCAGCCTTACTTCAATATATTTTTGGACGATAGCTGTCATTTATAACTCTGCAGGTTTGTGAATTACAGTGCCCCTGAGCTCCTTTCTTCAACTCGCTTTCTTGTGAGCTGTCCGCAACACCGCAGCATTGCTTCAGGCCCTAGTGTGGTTCCGGCATGGCACGCTGAGCCTTTGGTTAATTCCTCTTCCTGGTGGGAAATTAGAGTTAAATTTGCCCGTCCAGGCACCTCCAGCTAGTCTCTCATTGGTTCTCCCTATTCCTGTTCATTTTCCGCAGAAATGGCAAACTGGGCCAAACAGGAGGTTAAAGGCACTGACTCTCCAAGTGGGGAGAGTGTTACTAAAGCGACTGGAATGTTGCACCCGAATACCAGGGGACAAAAACTGAGACACATTTGAACACGTTTCCCGATCACACGGTGGATCATACTCTGGGTTCCACATGCATGTTTTAGCTGAAGGAAGAATCCCGTAAACCTGGAGAGTTGAGACCCATGGAATGGGTACCATGCAATATGACTTCAAAGGTTCTGCATTTGCTCACCGAACCTCACCAATCCTATCACTGCTGCGTTTATGCCGCTGTACACACGCTTGATTCTCTTTTGGAGACATATAAATCCATAGGATTTAAGATTCTTACTAGTCAGGTGTATTCTGAGGCGTTTAATATGAGATGTAGAGTCCACTTCGTTGAGCAAGGAGTAGCTCTTGTCTATTACATATTTGGCTTATGGAATGGTATCTGTGCTAATTTCAATCTCTGGTTTTATGCAGCACCCCAACTCACCTTTCCCCTTAAGCAAGCATAAGTTGGTTTTCTACATTTGAGACCCTGTTCTGTTTTGTAATTCAGTTCCTGTGTAGCCAAGGTTACATTCCGTGTAGTAGTGATATCTTATGATGTTTCTTTTTCTGTGTGACTTATTTCACTTAGAATCATCGTACCTGAATCCACTCATTATGCTGCTACGGGCCTGATGATATACATTTCATTGCTGAGTGATATTGCATTGTACGTAAGTACCACAAATTCTTTATCCATTTTTCGATTTGTGTGATATTGAACTTGTACCGTAAACGAGGTTCTTGTAAACAGAGCCGTCCCAAACTTTCGGGTGGCTGTGTCTTTTTGATTTTAATTTCCCTAAGCTATAGGACCATAAGTGGAAGTGCCCTAGGCTCTGTTGCTTTGTTTTGTAGATGTTTCAGGAAACACCATACACTTCTCCAGAGTGGCTGTTGGCAATTTACATCCCGCCCATCAGCATAACAAGGCTCCCAGTTCTCCATGGCCTGTCCTGCCTTGCTGGATTTTATATTTTTTTCAGATGGCCCTTTTGACCGGGGGGCAGTGAGACTTCATTGTAGTGCAGATTTCCTTTGCAAGCTTGCTTGGTTGGCCAAAAAGGGCGTATGCGTTTTTTCCTGAATATATTCAGGAAAAAACGCATACGCCCTTTTTGGCCAAGTGCATCATTGTGGACGTTCTGCCTCTTTTCCTATGCTTTACATGCAATTCCAGTCTACCTCCTGAAATCGGTTTCCTGCAATTCTGCCACGCTTTCGAGTCCTCTTGGCAGCCTTACTTCAATATATTTTTGGACGATAGCTGTCATTTATAACTCTGCAGGTTTGTGAATTACAGTGCCCCTGAACTCCTTTCTTCAACTCGCTTTCTTGTGAGCTGGCCGCAACACCGCAGCATTGCTTCAGGTCCTAGTGTGGTTCCGGCATGGCACGCTGAGCCTTTGGTTAATTCCTCTTCCTGGTGGGAAATGAGAGTTAAATTTGCCCGTACAGGCACCTCCAGGTAGTCTCTCATTGGTTCTCCCTATTCCTGTTCATTTTCCGCAGAAATGGCAAACTGGGCCAAACAGGAGGTTAAAGGCACTGACTCTCCAAGTGGGGAGAGTGTTAGTAAAGCGACTGGAATGTTGCACCCGAGTACCAGGGGACGAAAACTGAGACACATTTGAACACGTTTCCCGATCACATGGTGGATCATACTCTGGGTTCCAGATGCATGTTTTAGCTGAAGGAAGAATCCCTTAAACCTGGAGAGTTGAGACCCATGGAATGGGTACCATGCAATATGACTTCAAAGGGTCTGCATTTGCTCACCGAACCTCACCAATCCTATCACTGCTGCATTTATCCCACTGTAGACACGCTTGATTCTCTTTCGGAGACATATAAATCCATAGGTTTTAAGATTCTTACTAGTCAGGTATATTCCTAGACCTTTAATATGGGGTGTTGAGTCCTCTTCGTTGAGCAAGGAGTAGCTCTTGTCTATTACATATTTGGCTTATGGAACGGTATCTGTGCTAATTTCAATCTCTGATTTTATGCAGCACCCCAACTCACCTTTCCCCTTAAGCAAGCATAAGTTGCTTTTCTACATTTGAGACCCTGTTCTGTTTTGTAATTCAGTTCCTGTGTAGCCAATTTTACATTCCGTGTATTAGTGATATCTTATGATGTTTCTTTTTCTGTGTGACTTATCTCACTTAGAATCATCGTACCTGAATCCACTCATTATGCTGCTACGGGCCTGATGACATAGATTTCATTGCTGAGTGATATTGCATTGTACGTAAGTACCACAACTTCTTTATCCATTTTTCGCTTTCTGTGATATTGAACTTGTACCGTAAACGAGGTTCTTGTAAACAGAGCCGTCCCAAACTTTGGGGTGGCTGTGTCTTTTTGATTTTAATTTCCCTAATCTATAGGACCGTAAGTGGAAGTGCCCTAGGCTCTGTTGCTTTGGTTTTTAGATGTTTCAGGAAACACCATACACTTCTCCAGAGTGGCTGTTGGCAATTTACATCCCACCCATCAGCATAACAAGGCTCCCAGTTCTCCATGGCCTGTCCTGCCTTTCTGGATTTTACACTTTTTTCAGATGGCCCTTTTGACCGGGGGGCAGTGAGACTTCATTGTAGTGCAGATTTCCTTTGCAAGCTTGCTTGGTTGGCCAAAAAGGGCGTATGCGTTTTTTCCTGAATATATTCAGGAAAAAACGCATACGCCCTTTTTGGCCAAGTGCATCATTGTGGACGTTCTGCCTCTTTTCCTATGCTTTACATGCAATTCCAGTCTACCTCCTGAAATCGGTTTCCTGCAATTCTGCCCCGCTTTCAAGTCCTCTTGGCAGCCATACTTCAATATATTTTTGGACTATAGCTGTCATTTATAACTCTGCAGGTTTGTGAATTACAGTGCCCCTGAGCTCCTTTCTTCAACTCGCTTTCTTGTGAGCTGGCCGCAACACCGCAGCATTGCTTCAGGCCCTAGTGTGGTTCCGGCATGGCACGCTGAGCCTTTGGTTAATTCCTCTTCCTGGTGGGAAATGAGAGTTAAATTTGCCCGTCCAGACACCTCCAGCTAGTCTCTCATTGGTTCTCCCTATTCCTGTTCATCTTCCGCAGAAGTTGCAAACTGGGCCAAACAGGAGGTTAAAGGCACTGACTCTCCAAGTGGGGAGAGTTTTAGTAAAGTGACTGGAATGTTTCACCCGAGTACCAGGGGACGAAGACTGAGACACATTTGAACACGTTTCCCGATCACACGGTGGATCATACTCTGGGTTCCACATGCATGTTTTAGCTGAAGGAAGAATCCCTTAAACCTGGAGAGTTGAGACCCATGGAATGGGTACCATGCAATATGACTTCAAAGGTTGTGCATTTGCTCACCGAACCTCACCAATCCTATCACTGCTGCGTTTATGCCGCTGTACACACGCTTGATTCTCTTTCGGAGACATAGAAATCCATAGGTTTTAAGATACTTACTAGTCATCTATATTCTTAGGCGGTTAATATGTGGTGTAGAGTCCACTTCATTGAGCAAGGAGTAACTCTTGTCTATTACATATTTGGCTTATGGAACGGTATCTGTGCTAATTTCAATCTCTGGTTTTATGCAGCACCCCAACTCACCTTTCTCCTTAAGCAAGCATAAGTTGGTTTTCTACATTTCAGACCCTGTTCTGTTTTGTAATTCAGTTCCTGGGTAGCCAAGATTACATTCCATGTAGTAGTGATAACTTATGATGTTTCTTTTTCTGTGTGACTTATTTCACTTAGAATCATCGTACCTGAATCCACTCATTATGCTGCTACGGGCCTGATGACATAGATTTCATTGCTGAGTGATATTGCCTTGTACGTAAGTACCACAACTTCTTTATCCTTTTTTCACTTTCTGTGATATTGAATTTGTACTGTAAATGAGGTTCTTGTAAACAGAGCCGTCCCAAACTTTGGGGTGGCTGTGTCTTGTTGAGTTTAATTTCCCTAAGCTATAGGACCATAAGTGGAAGTGCCCTAGGCTCCATTGCTTTGTTTTTTAGATGTTTCAGGAAACACCATACACTTCTCCAGAGTGGCTGTTGGCAATTTACATCCCGCCCATCAGCATAACAAGGCTCCCAGTTCTCCATGGCCTGTCCTGCCTTTCTGGATTTTACACTTTTTTCAGATGGCCCTTTTGACCGGGGGGCAGTGCGACTTCATTGTAGTGCAGATTTCCTTTGCAAGCTTGCTTGGTTGGCCAAAAAGGGCGTATGCGTTTTTTCCTGAATATACTCAGGAAAAAACACATACGCCCTTTTTGGCCAAGTGCATCATTGTGGACGTTCTGCCTCTTTTCCTATGCTTTACATGCAATTCCAGTCTACCTCCTGAAATCGGTTTCCTGCAATTCTGCCCCACTTTCAAGTCCTCTTGGCAGCCTTACTTCAATATATTTTTGGACGATAGCTGTCATTTATAACTCTGCAGGTTTGTGAATTACAGTGCCCCTGAGCTCCTTTCTTCAACTCGCTTTCTTGTGAGCTGGCCGCAACACCGCAGCATTGCTTCAAGCCCTAGTGTGGTTCCGGCATGGCACGCTGAGCCTTTGGTTAATTCCTCTTCCTGGTGGGAAATGAGAGTTAAATTTGCCCGTCCAGACACCTCCAGCTAGTCTCTCATTGGTTCTCCCTATTCCTGTTCATTTTCCGCAGAAATTGCAAACTGGGCCAAACAGGAAGTTAAAGGCACTGACTCTCCAAGTGGGGAGAGTGTTAGTAAAGCATCTGGAATGTTGCACCCGAGTACCAGGGGACGAAACCTGAGACACATTTGAACACGTTTCCCGATCACACGGTGGATCATACTCTGGGTTCCACATGCATGTTTTAGCTGAAGGAAGAATCCCTTAAACCTGGAGAGTTGAGACCCATGGAATGGGTACCATGCAATATGACTTCAAAGGGTCTGCATTTGCTCACCGAACCTCACCAATCCTATCACTGCTGCATTTATGCCGCTGTACACACGCTTGATTCTCTTTCGGAGACATAGAAATCCATACGTTTTAAGATTTTTACTAGGCAGGTATATTCTTAGGCGTTTAATATGCGGTGTTGTGTCCTCTTCGTTGAAAAAGGAGTAGTTCTTGTCTATTACATATTTGGCTTATGGAACGGTATCTGTGCTAATTTCAATCTCTGGTTTTATGCAGCACCCCAACTCACCTTTCTCCTTAAGCAAGCATAAGTTGGTTTTCTACATTTCAGACCCTGTTCTGTTTTGTAATTCAGTTCCTGTGTAGCCAAGATTACATTCCATGTAGTAGTGATAACTTATGATGTTTCTTTTTCTGTGTGACTTATTTCACTTAGAATCATCGTACCTGAATCCACTCATTATGCTGCTACGGGCCTGATGACATAGATTTCATTGCTGAGTGATATTGCCTTGTACGTAAGTACCACAACTTCTTTATCCATTTTTCACTTTCTGTGATATTGAATTTGTACTGTAAATGACGTTCTTGGAAACAGAGCCATCCCAAACTTTGAGGTGGCTGTGTCTTTTTGATTTTAATTTCCCTAAGCTATAGGACCATAAGTGGAAGTGCCCTAGGCTCTGTTGCTTTGTTTTGTAGATGTTTCAGGAAACACCATACACTTCTCCAGAGTGGCTGTTGGCAATTTACATCCCGCCCATCAGCATAACAAGGCTCCCAGTTCTCCATGGCCTGTCCTGCCTTTCTGGATTTTACACATTTTTCAGATGGCCCTTTTGACCGGGGGGCAGTGAGACTTCATTGTACTGCAGATTTCCTTTGCAAGCTTGCTTGGTTGGCCAAAAAGTGCGTATGCGTTTTGTCCTGAATATATTCAGTAAAAAATGCATACGCCCTTTTTGGACAAGTGCATCATTGTGGACGTTCTGCCTCTTTTCCTATGCTTTACATGCAATTCCAGTCTACCTCCTGAAACCGGTTTCCTGCAATTCTGCCCCGCTTTCAAGTCCTCTTGGCAGCCTTACTTCAATATATTTTTGGACGATAGCTGTCATTTTTAACAATGCAGGTTTGTGAATTACAGTGCCCCTGAGCTCCTTTCTTCAACTCGCTTTCTTGTGAGCTGGCCGCAACACCGCAGGATTGCTTCAGGCCCTAGTGTGGTTCTGGCATGGCACGCTGAGCCTTTGGTTAATTCCTCTTCCTGGTGGGAAATGAGAGTTAAATTTGCCCGTCCAGACACCTCCAGCTAGTCTCTCATTGGTTCTCCCTATTCCTGTTCATTTTCCGCAGAAATTGCAAACTGGGCCAAACAGGAGGTTAAGGGCACTGACTCTCCAAGTGGGGAGAGTGTTAGTAAAGCGTCTGGAATGTTGCACCCGAGTACCAGGGGACGAAAAGTGAGACATTTGAACACGTTTCCCGATCACACGGTGGATCATACTCTGGGTTCCACATGCATGTTTTAGCTGAAGGAAGAATCCTTTAAACCTGGAGAGTTGAGACCCATGGAATGGGTACCATGCAATATGACTTCAAAGGGTCTGCATTGGCTCACCGAACCTCACCAATCCTATCACTGCTGCGCTTATGCCGCTGTACACACGCTTGATTCTCTTTCGGAGACATATAAATCCATAGGTTTTAAGATTCTTACTAGTCAGGTATATTCTTAGGCGTTTAATATGGGGTGTTGTGTCCTCTTCGTTGAGCAAGGAGTAGCTCTTCTCTATTACATATTTGGCTTATGGAACGGTATCTGTGCTAATTTCAATCTCTGGTTTTATGTAGCACCCCAACTCACCTTTCCCCTTAAGCAAGCATAAGTTGGTTTTCTACATTTGAGACCCTGTTCTGTTTTGTAATTCTGTTCCTGTGTAGCCAAGTTTACATTCCGTGTATTAGTGATATCTTATGATGTTTCTTTTTCTGTGTGACTTATCTCACTTAGAATCATCGTACCTGAATCCACTCATTATCCTGCTATGGGCCTGATGACATAGATTTCATTGCTGAGTGATATTGCATTGTACGTAAGTACCACAACTTCTTTATCCATTTTTCACTTTCTGTGATATTGAATTTGTACTGTAAATGAGGTTCTTGTAAACAGAGCCGTCCCAAATTTTGGGGTGGCTGTGTCTTTTTGATTTTAATTTCCCTAAGCTATAGGACCATAAGTGGAAGCGCCCTAGGCTCTGTTGCTTTGTTTTTATTATGTTTCAGGAAACACCATACACTTCTCCAGAGTGGCTGTTGGCAATTTACATCCCGCCCATCAGCATAACAAGGCTCCCAGTTCTCCATGGCCTGTCCTGCCTTTCTGGATTTTACACTTTTTTCAGATGGCCCTTTTGACCGGGGGGCAGTGAGACTTCATTGTAGTGCAGATTTCCTTTGCAAGCTTGCTTGGTTGGCCAAAAAGGGCGTATGCGTTTTTTCCTGAATATATTCAGGAAAAAACGCATACGCCCTTTTTGGCCAAGTGCATCATTGTGGACGTTCTGCCTCTTTTCCTATGCTTTACATGCAATTCCAGTCTACCTCCTGAAATCGGTTTCCTGCAATTCTGCCCCACTTTCAAGTCCTCTTGGCAGCCTTACTTCAATATATTTTTGGACGATAATTGTCATTTATAACTCTGCAGGTTTGTGAATTACAGTGCCCCTGAGCTCCTTTCTTCAACTCGCTTTCTTGTGAGCTGGCCGCAACACCGCAGGATTGCTACAGGCCCTAGTGTGGTTCCGGCATGGCACGCTGAGCCTTTGGTTAATTCCTCTTCCTGGTGGGAAATGAGAGTAAAATTTGCCCGTCCAGACACCTCCATCTAGTCTCTCATTGGTTCTCCCTATTCCTGTTCATTTTCCAAAGAAATTGCAAACTGGGCCAAAGAGGAGCTTAAAGGCACTGACTCTCCAAGTGGGGAGAGTGTTAGTAAAGCATCTGGAATGTTGCACCCGAGTACCAGGGGACGAAAACTGAGACACATTTGAACACGTTTCCCGATCACACGGTGGATCATACTCTGGGTTCCACATGCATGTTTTAGCTGAAGGAAGAATCCCTTAAACCTGGAGAGTTGAGACCCATGGAATGGGTACCATGCAATATGACTTCAAAGGGTCTGCATTTGCTCACCGAACCTCACCAATCCTATCACTGCTGCGTTTATGCCGCTGTACACATGCTTGATTCTCTTTTGGAGACATATAAATCCATAGATTTTAAGATTCTTACTAGTCAGTTATATTCTTAGGCGTTTAATATTGAGCGTTGAGTCCACTTCGTTGAGCAAGGAGTAGCTCTTGTCTATTACATATTTGGCTTATGGAACGGTATCTGGCTAATTTCAATCTCTGGTTTTATGCAGCACCCCAACTCACCTTTCCCCTTAAGCAAGCATAAGTTGGTTTTCTACATTTGAGACCCTGTTCTGTTTTGTAATTCAGTTCCTGTGTAGCCAAGTTTACATTCCGTGTAGTAGTGATATCTTATGATGTTTCTTTTTCTGTGTGACTTATTTCACTTAGAATCATCGTACCTGAATCCACTCATTATGCTGCTATGGGCCTGATGACATAGATTTCATTGCTGAGTGATATTGCATTGTACGTAAGTACCACAACTTCTTTATCCTTTTTTCACTTTCTGTGATATTGAACTTGTACCGTAAAAGAGGTTCTTGTAAACAGAGCCGTCCGAAACTTTCGGGTGGCTGTGTATTTTTGATTTTAATTTCCCTAAGCTAAAGGACCATAAGTGGAAGTGCCCTAGGCTCTGTTGCTTTGGTTTTTAGATGTTTCAGGAAACACCATACACTTCTCCAGAGTGGCTGTTGGCAATTTACATCCCGCCCATCAGCATAACAAGGCTCCCAGTTCTCCATGGCCTGTCCTGCCTTTCTGGATTTTACACTTTTTTCAGATGGCCCTTTTGACCGGGGGGCAGTGAGACTTCATTGTAGTGCAGATTTCCTTTGCAAGCTTGCTTGGTTGGCCAAAAAGGGCGTATGCGTTTTTTCCTGAATATATTCAGGAAAAAACGCATACGCCCTTTTTGGCCAAGTGCGTCATTGTGGACGTTCTGCCTCTTTTCCTATGCTTTACATGCAATTCCAGTCTACCTCCTGAAATCGGTTTCCTGCAATTCTGCCCCGCTTTCAAGTCCTCTTGGCAGCCATACTTCAATATATTTTTGGACTATAGCTGTCATTTATAACTCTGCAGGTTTGTGAATTACAGTGCCCCTGAGCTCCTTTCTTCAACTCGCTTTCTTGTGAGCTGGCCCCAACACCGCAGCATTGCTTCAGGCCCTAGTGTGGTTCCGGCATGGCACGCTGAGCCTTTGGTTAATTCCTCTTTCTGGTGGGAAATGAGAGTTAAATTTGCCTGTCCAGACACCTCCAGCTAGTCTCTCATTGGTTCTCCCTATTCCTGTTCATTTTCCGCAGAAATTGCAAACTGGGCCAAACAGGAGGTTAAAGGCACTGACTCTCCAAGTGGGAAGAGTGTTAGTAAAGCGTCTGGAATGTTGCACCCGAGTACCAGGGGACGAAACCTGAGACACATTTGAACACGTTTCCCGATCACACGGTGGATCATACTCTGGGTTCCACATGCATGTTTTAGCTGAAGGAAGAATCCCTTAAACCTGGAGAGTTGAGACCCATGGAATGGGTACCATGCAATATGACTTCAAAGGGTCTGCATTTGCTCACCAAACCTCACCAATCCTATCACTGCTGCGTTTATGCCACTGTACACACGCTTGATTCTCTTTCGGAGACATAGAAATCCATAGGTTTTAAGATACTTACTAGTCAGCTATATTCTTAGGCGGTTAATATGTGGTGTAGAGTCCACTTCATTGAGCAAGGAGTAACTCTTGTCTATTACATATTTGGCTTATGGAACGGTATCTGTGCTAATTTCAATCTCTGGTTTTATGCAGCACCCCAACTCACCTTTCCCCTTAAGCAAGCATAAGTTGGTTTTCTACATTTGAGACCCTGTTCTGTTTTGTAATTCAGTTCCTGTGTAGCCAAGTTTACATTCTGTGTAGTAGTGATATCTTATGATGTTTCCTTTTCTGTGTGACTTATTTCACTTAGAATCATCGTACCTGAATGCACTCATTATGCTGCTACGGGCCTGATGACATAGATTTCATTGCTGAGTGATATTGCATTGTACGTAATTACCATAACTTCTTTATCCATTTTTCGCTTTCTGTGATATTGAACTTGTACCGTAAACGAGGTTCTTGTAAACACAGCTGTCCCAAACTTTGGGGTGGCTGTGTCTTTTTTATTTTAATTTCCCTAATCTATAGGACCATAAGTGGAATTGCCCTAGGCTCTGTTGCTTTGTTTTTTAGATGTTTCAGGAAACACCATACACTTCTCCAGAGTGGCTGTTGGCAATTTACATCCCGCCCATCAGCATAACAAGGCTCCCAGTTCTCCATGGCCTGTCCTGCCTTTCTGGATTTTACACTTTTTTCAGATGGCCCTTTTGACCGGGGGGCAGTGAGACTTCATTGTAGTGCAGATTTCCTTTGCAAGCTTGCTTGGTTGGCCAAAAAGGGCGTATGCGTTTTTTCCTGAATATACTCAGGAAAAAACGCATACGCCCTTTTTGGCCAAGTGCATCATTGTGGACGTTCTGCCTCTTTTCCTATGCTTTACATGCAATTCCAGTCTACCTCCTGAAATCGGTTTCCTGCAATTCTGCCCCACTTTCAAGTCCTCTTGGCAGCCTTACTTCAATATATTTTTGGACGATAGCTGTCATTTATAACTCTGGAGGTTTGTGAATTACAGTGACCCTGAGCTCCTTTCTTCAACTCGCTTTCTTGTGAGCTGGCCGCAACACCGCAGCATTGCTTTAGGCCCTAGTGTGGTTCCGGCATGGCACGCTGAGCCTTTGGTTAATTCCTCTTCCTTGTGGGAAATGAGAGTTAAATTTGCCCGTCCAGACACCTCCAGCTAGTCTCTCATTGGTTCTCCCTATTCCTGTTCATTTTCCACAGAAATTGCAAACTGGGCCAAACTGGAGTTTAAAGGCAATGACTCTCCAAGTGGGGAGAGTGTTAGTAAAGCGTCTGGAATGTTGCACCCGAGTACCAGGGTACGAAACCTGAGACACATTTGAACACGTTTCCCGATCACACGGTGGATCATACTCTGGGTTCCACATGCATGTTTTAGCTGAAGGAAGAATCCCTTAAACCTGGAGAGTTGAGACCCATGGAATGGGTACCATGCAATATGACTTCAAAGGGTCTGCATTTGCTCACCGAACCTCACCAATCCTATCACTGCTGTGTTTATGCCGCTGTACACACGCTTGATTCTCTTTCGGAGTCATAGAAATCCATAGGTTTTAAAATACTTACTAGTCAGCTATATTCTTAGGCGTTTAATATGGGGTGTAGAGTCCACTTGGTTGAGCAAGGAGTAGCTCTTGTCTATTACATATTTGGCTTATGGAACGGTATCTGTGCTAATTTCAATCTCTGGTTTTATGCAGCACCCCAACTCACCTTTCCCCTTAAGCAAGCATAAGTTGGTTTTCTACATTTGAGACCCTGTTCTGTTTTGTAATTCAGTTCCTGTGTAGGAAAGTTTACATTCCGTGTAGTAGTGATATCTTATGATGTTTCTTTTTCTGTGTGACTTATTTCACTTAGAATCATCGTACCTGTATCCACTCATTATGCTGCTACGGGCCTGATGACATAGATTTCATTGCTGAGTGATATTGCATTGTACGTAAGTACCACAAATTCTTTATCCATTTTTCGCTTTCTGTGATATTGAATTTCTACTGTAAACGAGGTTCTTGTAAACAGAGCCGTCCCAAACTTTGGGGTGGCTGTGTCTTTTTGATTTTAATTTCCCTAAGCTATAGGACCATAAGTGGAAGTGCCCTAGGCTCTGTTGCTTTGTTTTTTAGATGTTTCAGGAAACACCATACACTTCTCCAGAGTGGCTGTTGGCAATTTACATCCCGCCCATCAGCATAACAAGGCTCCCAGTTCTCCATGGCCTGTCCTGCCTTTCTGGATTTTACACTTTTTTCAGATGGCCCTTTTGACTGGGGGTGAGTGAGACTTCATTGTAGTGCAGATTTCCTTTGCAAGCTTGTTTGGTTGGCCAAAAAGGGCGTATGCTTTTTTTCTTGAATATATTCAGGAAAAAGCGCATACGCCCTTTTTGGCCAAGTGCATCATTGTGGACGTTCTGCCTCTTTTCCTATGCTTTACATGCAATTCCAGTCTAACTCCTGAAATCAGTTTCCTGCAATTCTGCCCCGCTTTCAAGTCCTCTTGGCAGCCTTACTTCAATATATTTTTGGACGATAGCTGTCATTTATAACTCTGCAGGTTTGTGAATTACAGTGCCCCTGAGCTCCTTTCTTCAACTCGCTTTCTTGTGAGCTGGCCGCAACACCGCAGCATTGCTTCAGGCCCTAGTGTGGTTCCGGCATGGTACGCTGAGCCTTTGGTTAATTCCTCTTCCTGGTGGGAAATGAGAGTTAAATTTGCCCGTCCAGACATCTCCAGCTAGTCTCTCATTGGTTCTCCCTATTCCTGTTCATTTTCCGCAGAAATTGCAAACTGGGCCAAACAGGAGGTTAAAGGCACTGACTCTCCAAGTGGGAAGAGTGTTAGTAAAGCGTCTGGAATGTTGCACACGAGTACCAGGGAACGAAACCTGAGACACATTTGAACACGTTTCCCGATCACACGGTGGATCATACTCTGGGTTCCACATGCATGTTTTAGCTGAAGGAAGAATCCCTTAAACCTGGAGAGTTGAGACCCATGGAATGGGTACCATGCAATATGACTTCAAAGGGTCTGCATTTGCTCACCGAACCTCACCAATCCTATCACTGCTGCGTTTATGCCGCTGTACACACGCTTGATTCTCTTTCGGAGACATAGAAATCCATAGGTTTTAAGATACTTACTAGTCAGCTATATTCTTAGGCGTTTAATATGTGGTGTAGAGTCCACTTCGTTGAGCAAGGAGTAACTCTTGTCTATTACATATTTGGCTTATGGAACGGTATCTGTGCTAATTTCAATCTCTGGTTTTATGCAGCACCCCAACTCACCTTTCCCCTTAAGCAAGCATAAGTTGGTTTTCTACATTTGAGACCCTGTTCTGTTTTGTAATTCAGTTCCTGTGTAGCCAAGTTTACATTCCGTGTAGTAGTGATATCTTATGATGTTTCTTTTTCTGTGTGACTTATTTCACTTAGAATCATCGTACCTGAATCCACTCATTATGCTGCTACGGGCCTGATGACATAGATTTCATTGCTGAGTGATATTGCATTGTACGTAATTACCATAACTTCTTTATCCATTTTTCGCTTTCTGTGATATTGAACTTGTACCGTAAATGAGGTTCTTGTAAACACAGCTGTCCCAAACTTTGGGGTGGCTGTGTCTTTTTTATTTTAATTTCCCTAAGCTATAGGACCATAAGTGGAATTGCCCTAGGCTCTGTTGCTTTGTTTTTTAGATGTTTCAGGAAACACCATACACTTCTCCAGAGTGGCTGTTGGCAATTTACATCCCGCCCATCAGCATAACAAGGCTCCCAGTTCTCCATGGCCTGTCCTGCCTTTCTGGATTTTACACTTTTTTCAGATGGCCCTTTTGACCGGGGGGCAGTGAGACTTCATTGTAGTGCAGATTTCCTTTGCAAGCTTGCTTGGTTGGCCAAAAAGGGCGTATGCGTTTTTTCCTGAATATATTCAGGAAAAAACGCATACGCCCTTTTTGGCCAAGTGCATCATTGTGGACGTTCTGCCTCTTTTCCTATGCTTTACATGCAATTCCAGTCTACCTCCTGAAATCGGTTTCCTGCAATTCTGCCCCACTTTCAAGTCCTCTTGGCAGCCTTACTTCAATATATTTTTGGACGATAGCTGTCATTTATAACTCTGCAGGTTTGTGAATTACAGTGACCCTGAGCTCCTTTCTTCAACTCGCTTTCTTGTGAGCTGGCCGCAACACCGCAGCATTGCTTCAGGCCCTAGTGTGATTCCGGCATGGCACGCTGAGCCTTTGGTTAATTCCTCTTCCTGGTGGGAAATGAGAGTTAAATTTGCCCGTCCAGACACCTCCAGCTAGTCTCTCATTGGTTCTCCCTATTCCTGTTCATTTTCCACAGAAATTGCAAACTGGGCCAAACAGGAAGTTAAAGGCAATGACTCTCCAAGTGGGGAGAGTGTTAGTAAAGCGTCTGGAATGTTGCACCCGAGTACCAGGGTACGAAACCTGAGACACATTTGAACACGTTTCCCGATCACACGGTGGATCATACTCTGGGTTCCACATGCATGTTTTAGCTGAAGGAAGAATCCCTTAAACCTGGAGAGTTGAGACCCATGGAATGGGTACCATGCAATATGACTTCAAAGGGTCTGCATTTGCTCACCGAACCTCACCAATCCTATCACTGCTGCGTTTATGCCGCTGTACACACGCTTGATTCTCTTTCGGAGTCATAGAAATCCATAGGTTTTAAAATACTTACTAGTCAGCTATATTCTTAGGCGTTTAATATGGGGTGTAGAGTCCACTTGGTTGAGCAAGGAGTAGCTCTTGTCTATTACATATTTGGCTTATGGAACGGTATCTGTGCTAATTTCAATCTCTGGTTTTATGCAGCACCCCAACTCACCTTTCCCCTTAAGCAAGCATAAGTTGGTTTTCTACATTTGAGACCCTGTTCTGTTTTGTAATTCAGTTCCTGTGTAGGAAAGTTTACATTCCGTGTAGTAGTGATATCTTATGATGTTTCTTTTTCTGTGTGACTTATTTCACTTACAATCTTCGTACCTGTATCCACTCATTATGCTGCTACGGGCCTGATGACATAGATTTCATTGCTGAGTGATATTGCATTGTACGTAAGTACCACAAATTCTTTATCCATTTTTCGCTTTCTGTGATATTGAATTTCTACTGTAAACGAGGTTCTTGTAAACAGAGCCGTCCCAAACTTTGGGGTGGCTGTGTCTTTTTGATTTTAATTTCCCTAAGCTATAGGACCATAAGTGGAAGTGCCCTAGGCTCTGTTGCTTTGTTTTTTAGATGTTTCAGGAAACACCATACACTTCTCCAGAGTGGCTGTTGGCAATTTACATCCCGCCCATCAGCATAACAAGGCTCCCAGTTCTCCATGGCCTGTCCTGCCTTTCTGGATTTTACACTTTTTTCAGATGGCCCTTTTGACTGGGGGTGAGTGAGACTTCATTGTAGTGCAGATTTCCTTTGCAAGCTTGCTTGGTTGGCCAAAAAGGGCGTATGCGTTTTTTCTTGAATATATTCAGGAAAAAGCGCATACGCCCTTTTTGGCCAAGTGCATCATTGTGGATGTTCTGCCTCTTTTCCTATGCTTTACATGCAATTCCAGTCTACCTCCTGAAATCAGTTTCCTGCAATTCTGCCCCGCTTTCAATTCCTCTTGGCAGCCTTACTTCAATATATTTTTGGACGATAGCTGTCATTTATAACTCTGCAGGTTTGTGAATTACAGTGCCCCTGAGCTCCTTTCTTCAACTCGCTTTCTTGTGAGCTGGCCGCAACACCGCAGCATTGCTTCAGGCCCTAGTGTGATTCCGGCATGGCACGCTGAGCCTTTGGTTAATTCCTCTTCCTGGTGGGAAATGAGAGTTAAATTTGCCCGTCCAGACACCTCCAGCTAGTCTCTCATTGGTTCTCCCTATTCCTGTTGATTTTCCGCAGAAATTGCAAACTGGGCCAAACAGGAGGTTAAAGGCACTGACTGTCTAAGTGGGGAGAGTGTTAGTAAAGCGTCTGGAATGTTGCACCCGAGTACCAGCGGACGAAACCTGAGACACATTTGAACACGTTTCCCGATCACACGGTGGATCATACTCTGGGTTCCACATGCATGTTTTAGCTGAAGGAAGAATCCCTTAAACCTGGAGAGTTGAGACCCATGGAATGGGTACCATGCAATATGACCTCCAAGGGTCTGCATTTGCTCACCGAACCTCACCAATCCTATCACTGCTGCGCTTATGCCACTGTACACATGCTTGATTCTCTTTCGGAGACATATAAATCCATAGGTTTTAAGATTCTTACTAGTCATGTATATTCTTAGGCGTTTAATATGGGGTGTTGTGTCCTCTTCGTTGAGCAAGGAGTAGCTCTTGTCTATTACATATTTGGCTTATGGAACGGTATCTGTGCTAATTTCAATCTCTGGTTTTATGCAGCACCCCAACTCACCTTTCCCCTTAAGCAAGCATAAGTTGGTTTTCTACATTTGAGACCCTGTTCTGTTTTGTAATTCAGTTCCTGTGTAGCCAAGTTTACATTCCGTGTAGTAGTGATATCTTATGATGTTTCTTTTTCTGTGTGACTTATTTCACTTAGAATCATCGTACCTGAATCCACTCATTATGCTGCCACGGGCCTGATGATATAGATTTCATTGCTGAGTGATATTGCCTTGTACGTAAGTACCACAAATTCTTTATCCATTTCTCACTTTCTGTGTTATTGAACTTGTACCGTAAACGAGGATCTTGTAAACAGAGCCGTCCCAAAATTTGGGGTGGCTGTGTCTTTTTGATTTTAATTTCCCTAAGCTATAGGACCATAAGTGGAAGTGCCCTAGGCTCTGTTGCTTTGTTTTTTAGATGTTTCAGGAAACACCATACACTTCTCCAGAGTGGCTGTTGGCAATTTACATCCCGCCCATCAGCATAACAAGGCTCCCAGTTCTCCATGGCCTGTCCTGCCTTTCTGGATTTTATACTTTTTTCAGATGGCCCTTTTGACTGGGGAGCAGTGAGACTTCATTGTAGTGCAGATTTCCTTTGCAAGCTTGCTTGGTTGGCCAAAAAGGGCGTATGCGTTTTTTCCTGAATATATTCAGTAAAAAACGCATACGCCCTTTTTGGCCAAGTGCATCATTGTGGACGTTCTGCCTCTTTTCCTATGCTTTACATGCAATTCCAGTCTACCTCCTGAAACCGGTTTCCTGCAATTCTGCCCCGCTTTCAAGTCCTCTTGGCAGCCTTACTTCAATATATTTTTGGACGATAGCTGTCATTTATAACTCTGCAGGTTTGTGAATTACAGTGCCCCTGAGCTCCTTTCTTCAACTCGCTTTCTTGTGAGCAGGCCGCAACACCGCAGCCTTGCTTCAGGCCCTAGTGTGGTTCCGGCATGGCACGCTGAGCCTTTGGTTAATTCCTCTTCCTGGTTAGAAATGAGAGTTAAATTTGCCGGTCCAGACACCTCCAGATAGTCTCTCATTGGTTCTCCCTATTCCTGTTCATTTTCTGCAGAAATTGCAAACTGGGCCAAACAGGAGGTTAAAGGCACTGACTCTCCAAGTGGGGAGAGTGTTAGTAAAGCGTCTGGAATGTTTCACCCGAGTACCAGGGGACGAAACCTGAGACACATTTGAACACGTTTCCCGATCACATGGTGGATCATACTCTGGGTTCCACATGCATGTTTTAGCTGAAGGAAGAATCCCTTAAACCTGGAGAGTTGAGACCCATGGAATGGGTACCATGCAACATGACTTCAAAGGGTCTGCATTTGCTCACCGAACCTCACCAATCCTATCACTGCTGCGTTTATGCCCCTGTACACACGCTTGATTCTCTTTCGGAGACATAGAAATCCATAGGTTTTAAGATTCTTACTAGTCAGGTATATTCTTTGGCGTTTAATATGGGGTGTAGAGTCCACTTCGTTGAGCAAGGAGTAGCTCTTGTCTATTACATATTTGGCTTATGGAACGGTATCTGTGCTAATTTCAATCTCTGGTTTTATGCAGCACCCCAACCCACCTTTCCCCTTAAGCAAGCATAAGTTGGTTTTCTACATTTGAGACGCTGTTCTGTTTTGTAATTCAGTTCCTGTGTAGCCAAGATTACATTCCGTGTAGTAGTGATATCTTATGATGTTTCTTTTTCTGTGTGACTTATTTCACTTAGAATCATCGTACCTGAATGCACTCATTATGCTGCTACGGGCCTGATGATATACATTTCATTGCTGAGTGATATTGCATTGTACGTAAGTACCACAAATTCTTTATCCATTTTTCGCTTTCTGTGATATTGAACTTGTACCATAAACGAGGTTCTTGTAAACAGAGCCGTCCCAAACTTTGGGGTGGCTGTGTCTTTTTGATTTTAATTTCCCTAAGCTATACGACCATAAGTGGAAGTGCCCGAGGCTCTGTTGCTTTGTTTTGTAGATGTTTCAGGAAACACCATACACTTCTCCAGAGTGGCTGTTGGCAATTTACATCCCGCCCATCAGCATAACAAGGCTCCCAATTCTCCATGGCCTGTCCTGCCTTTCTGGATTTAACATTTTTTCACATGGCACTTTTGACCGGGGGGCAGTGAGACTTCATTGTAGTGCAGATTTCCTTTGCAAGCTTGCTTGGTTGGCCAAAAAGGGCGTATGCGTTTTTTCCTGAATATATTCAGGAAAAAGCGCATATGACCTTTTTGGCCAAGTGCATCATTGTGGACGTTCTGCCTCTTTTCCTATGCTTTACATGCAATTCCAGTCTACCTCCTGAAATCAGTTTCCTGCAATTCTGCCCCGCTTTCAATTCCTCTTGGCAGCCTTACTTCAATATATTTTTGGACGATAGCTGTCATTTATAACTCTGCAGGTTTGTGAATTACAGTGCCCCTGAGCTCCTTTCTTCAACTCGCTTTCTGGTGAGCTGGCCGCAACACCGCAGCATTGCTTCAGGCCCTAGTGTGGTTCCGGCATGGCACGCTGAGCCTTTGGTTAATTCCTCTTCCTGGTGGGAAATGAGAGTTAAATTTGCCCGTCCAGACACCTCCAGCTAGTCTCTCATTGGTTCTCCCTATTCCTGTTCATTTTCCGCAGAAATTGCAAACTGGGCCAAACAGGAGGTTAAAGGCACTGACTCTACCAGTGGGGAGAGTGTTAGTAAAGCGTCTGGAATGTTGCACCCGAGTACCAGGGTACGAAACCTGAGACACATTTGAACACGTTTCCCGATCACACGTTGGATCATACTCTGGGTTCCACATGCATGTTTTAGCTGAAGGAAGAATCCCTTAAACCTGGAGAGTTGAGACCCATGGAATGGGTACCATGCAATATGACTTCAAAGGGTCTGCATTTGCTCACCGAACCTCACCAATCCTATCACTGCTGCGTTTATGCCACTGTACACACGCTTGATTCTCTTTCGGAGTCATAGAAATCCATAGGTTTTAAGATACTTACTAGTCAGCTATATTCTTAGGCGTTTAATATGGGGTGTAGAGTCCACTTCGTTGAGCAAGGAGTAGCTCTTGTCTATTACATATTTGGCTTATGGAACGGTATCTGTGCTAATTTCAATCTCTGGTTTTATGCAGCACCCCAACTCACCTTTCCCCTTAAGCAAGCATAAGTTGGTTTTCTACATTTGAGACCCTGTTCTGTTTTGTAATTCAGTTCCTGTGTAGCCAAGTTTACATTCCGTGTAGTAGTGATATCTTATGATGTTTCTTTTTCTGTGTGACTTATTTCACTTAGAATCATCGTACCTGAATCCACTCATTATGCTGCTACGGGCCTGATGACATAGATTTCATTGCTGAGTGATATTGCATTGTACGTAAGTACCACACCTTCTTTATCCATTTTTCGCTTTCTGTGATATTGAACTTATACCGTAAACGAGGTTCTTGTAAACAGAGCCGTCCCAAACTTTGGGGTGGCTGTGTATTTTTGATTTTAATTTCCCTAAGCTATACGACCATAAGTGGAAGTGCCCGAGGCTCTGTTGCTTTGTTTTTTAGATGTTTCAGGAAACACCATACACTTCTCCAGAGTGGCTGTTGGCAATTTACATCTCGCCCATCAGCATAACAAGGCTCCCAGTTCTCCATGGCCTGTCCTGCCTTTCTGGATTTTACACATTTTTCAGATGGCCCTTTTGACCGGGGGGCAGTGAGACTTCATTGTAGTGCAGATTTCCTTTGCAAGCTTGCTTGGTTGGCCAAAAAGTGCGTATGCGTTTTTTCCTGAATATATTCAGGAAAAAGCGCATACGCCCTTTTTGGCCAAGTGCATCATTGTGGACGTTCTTCCTCTTTTCCTATGCTTTACATGCAATTCCAGTCTACCTCCTGAAATCAGTTTCCTGCAATTCTGCCCCGCTTTCAAGTCCTCTTGGCAGCCTTACTTCAATATATTTTTGGAAGATAGCTGACATTTATAACTCTGCAGGTTTGTGAATTACAGTGCCCCTGAGCTCCTTTCTTCAACTCGCTTTCTTGTGAGCTGGCCGCAACTCCGCAGCCTTGCTTCAGGCCCTAGTGTGGTTCCGGCATGGCACGCTGAGCCTTTGGTTAATTCCTCTTCCTGGTGGGAAATGAGAGTTAAATTTGCCCGTCCAGACACCTCCAGCTAGTCTCTCATTGGTTCTCCCTATTCCTGTTCATTTTCCGCAGAAATTGCAAACTGGGCCAAACAGGAGTTTAAAGACAATGACTCTCCAAGTGGGGAGAGTGTAGTAAAGCGACTGGAATTTTGCACCCGAGTACCAGGGGACGAAACCTGAGACACATTTGAACACGTTTCCCGATCACACGGTGGATCATACTCTGGGTTCCACATGCATGTTTTAGCTGAAGGAAGAATCCCTTAAACCTGGAGAGTTGAGACCCATGGAATGGGTACCATGCAATATGACTTCAAAGGTTCTGCATTGGCTCACCGAACCTCACCAATCCTATCACTGCTGCGTTTATGCCACTGTACACACACTTGATTCTCTTTCAGAGATATATAAATCCATAGGTTTTAAGATTCTTACTAGTCAGGTATATTCTTAGACTTTTAATATGGGGTGTTGAGTCCTCTTCGTTGAGCAAGGAGTAGCTCTTGTCTATTACATATTTGGCTTATGGAACGGTATCTGTGCTAATTTCAATCTCTGGTTTTATGCAGCACCCCAACTCACCTTTCCCCTTAAGCAAGCATAAGTTGGTTTTCTACATTTGAGACCCTGATCTGTTTTGTAATTCAGTTCCTGTGTAGCCAAGTTTACATTCCGTGTAGTAGTGATATCTTATGATGTTTCTTTTTCTGTGTGACTTATCTCACTTAGAATCATCGTACCTGAATCCACTCATTATGCTGCTATGGGCCTGATGACATAGATTTCATTGCTGAGTGATATTGCCTTGTACGTAAGTACCACAACTTCTTTATCCATTTTTTGCTTTCTGTGATATTGAACTTGTACCGTAAACGAGGTTCTTGTAAACAGAGCCGTCCCATACTTTGGGCTGGCTGTGTCTTTTTGATTTTAATTTCCCTAATCTATAGGACCATAAGTGGAACTGCCGTAGGCTCTGTTGCTTTGCTTTTTAGATGTTTCAGGAAACACCATACACTTCTCCAGAGTGGCTGTTGGCAATTTACATCCCGCCCATCAGCATAACAAGGCTCCCAGTTCTCCATGGCCTGTCCTGCCTTTCTGGATTTTATACTTTTTTCAGAAGGCCCTTTTGACTGGGGGGCAGTGAGACTTCATTGTAGTGCAGATTTCCTTTGCAAGCTTGCTTGGTTGGCCCAAAAGGGCGTATGCGTTTTTTCCTGAATATATTCAGTAAAAAACGCATACGCCCTTTTTGGCCAAGTGCATCATTGTGGACGTTTTGTCTCTTTTCCTATGCTTTACATGCAATTCCAGTCTACCTCCTGAAATCGGTTTCCTGCAATTCTGCCCCGCTTTCAAGTCCTCTTGGCAGCCTTACTTCAATATATTTTTGGACGATAGCTGTCATTATTAACTCTGCAGGTTTGTGAATACAGTGCCCCTGAGCTCCTTTCTTCAACTCGCTTTCTTGTGAGCTGGCCGCAACACCGCAGGATTGCTTCAGCCCCTAGTGTGGTTCCGACATGGCACGCTGAGCCTTTGGTTAATTCCTCTTCCTGTGGGAAATGAGAGTTAAATTTGCCCGTCCAGACACCTCCAGATAGTCTCTCATTGGTTCTCCCTATTCCTGTTCATTTTCCGCAGAAATTGCAAACTGGGCCAAACAGGAGGTTAAAGGCACTGACTCTCCAAGTGGGGAGAGTGTTAGTAAAGCGTCTGGAATGTTGCACCCGAGTACCAGGGGACAAAACCTGAGACACATTTGAACACGTTTCCCGATCACACGGTGGATCATACTCTGGGTTCCACATGCATGTTTTAGCTGAAGGAAGAATCCCTTAAACCTGGGGAGTTGAGACCCATGGAATGGGTACCATGCAATATGACTTCAAAGGTTCTGCATTTGCTCACCGATCCTCACCAATCCTATCACTGCTGCGCTTATGCCACTGTACACACGCTTGATTCTCTTTCGGAGACATATAAATCCATATGTTTTAAGATTCTTACTAGTCAGGTATATTCTTAGACGTTTAATATGGGGTGTTGAGTCCTCTTCGTTGAACAAGGAGTAGCTCTTGTCTATTACATATTTGGCTTATGGAACGGTATCTGTGCTAATTTCAATCTCTGGTTTTATGCAGCACCCCAACTCACCTTTCCCCTTAAGCAAGCATAAGTTGGTTTTCTACATTTGAGACGCTGTTCTGTTTTGTAATTCAGTTCCTGTGTAGCCAAGTTTACATTCCGTGTAGTAGTGATATCTTATGATGTTTCTTTTTCTGTGTGACTTATTTCACTTAGAATCATCGTACCTGAATCCACTCATTATGCTGCTTCGGGCCTGATGATATACATTTCATTGCTGAGTGATATTGCATTGTACGTAAGTAACAAAAATTCTTTATCCATTTTTCGCTTTCTGTGATATTGAACTTGTACCATAAACGAGGTTCTTGTAAACAGAGCCGTCCCAAAGTTTGGGGTGGCTGTGTCTTTTTGATTTTAATTTCCCTAAGCTATAGGACCATAAGTGGAAGTGCCCTAGGCTCTGTTGCTTTGTTTTTTAGATGTTTCAGGAAACACCATACACTTCTCCAGAGTGGCTGTTGGCAATTTACATCCTGCCCATCAGCATAACAAGGCTCCCACATCTCCATGGCCTGTCCTGCCTTTCTGGATTTTACAGTTTTTTCAGATGGCCCTATTGACCGGGGGGCAGTGAGACTTCATTGTAGTGCAGATTTCCTTTGCAAGCTTGCTTGGTTGGCCAAAAAGGGCGTATGCGTTTTTTCCTGAATATATTCAGGAAAAAACGTATACGCCCTTTTTGGCCAAGTGCATCATTGTGGACGTTCTGCCTCTTTTCCTATGCTTTGCATGCAATTCCAGTCTACCTCCTGAAATCGGTTTCCTGCAATTCTGCCTTGCTGTCAGTGCCTCTTCATAGCCTTACCTCAATATACTTTTTGAAAATTGTTGGCCTTTATAGCTCTGCAGGTTTTTGAATTGCCGTGGCCCTTAGCTGCATTTTTCAGCTCTTATTTTTGTGATCTTGTCTCATATCCACAGGATTTCTTCAGGCTCTATTCTTCTTCTGGGGCGCCTTGCTCTGCCTTTGGTTAATTCTTCTTCCTGATGTGAATTAGAGTGACATGTTCCCATTGAAATCGCTACAGCTATTTTCTCACTGGTTCCCCCTATTCCCATTCATCCTCTGCACTAACTGCAGACTGTGCGATACCGGAACGTAAAGGCATTGACTCTCCATGTGGAGATCTTGTTAGTAAAGTGGCTGGAATGTTGATCCGGAGCCCCAGGAGAGGAAAATGAGGTGCGTTTTAGAAACCTTTCCCGATCATATGGTATACCATCTGTTGGATTTCCCATGCATGGTTTAGCTGTAGGAAGATTCCCTTCAACCTGGAGTGTTGGGACCCTTGGAATGAGTAGCATGAAGTATTGCATTAAACTTTCAGCAGTTGCTCACCAAAGCTCACCAATCCTCTCAGCCCCAAGTGTCCAGCCTTATGTGTTATCCAGCTGTGGGTTTATATGTGGTCATTCCAGGTTGCATCACAGCCCCTGAGCGAATTTTGTAAGAATTTTTCTCTCTTTCATTGTTTCTGCGTTTTGGTTTTAAAATTTATTTCTATAATGGGGTTTAGCTCATTTTCACTGCTGTGTTTGGCCGCTCTGCACACACTTGATTCCCTTATGGAGATATATCAATACATGGGTTTTAAGATTCTTATTACTCAGATATATTTCTCTGCAGTGTATAGGGTGTGTTGAGGCCAGTTCATTGAGCAAGGTGTAGATCTTGTCTAATACCTATTTGGTTTATTGAACGGTAGCTGTGCTAATTTCAAACTCTGGTTTTATGCATCAGCCCACCTCTCCTTTCCCCTTAAGCTGACATAAGTGTGTTTTCTAAATGTGAGACACTGTTCTGTTTTGTAATTCATTTTTTGTGCAGCCATATTTATCCTCCCTCTATAAGTGATATCTTATGATATGTTTCTTTTTCTGTTTGACTTATTTCAAGTAGTATTATCGGACCTAAATCCACTCTTTATCCTTCTACTAGCCTTATTACATTGATTTCATGGTGAAGAGATATTCCATTGTACATAAGTACCACATTTTCTTTATCCATTGTTCTCTTTCCTGGGATATTTAAGGTGTACTGAAGTTGAGGTTCTTGTAAACAGAGTAGCCCTAAACTGTGGTGTGCTTGTGTCTTGTTGATTTTTAGACTTCCCTAGATATACTTCCGTGATTGGAAGTGCCCTATGCTCTGTAGCTCTGTTTTTTAGATGATTTAGGGACCACCATACACTTCTCCAGAGTGGCTCTCGGCAGTTCACACACTGTCCATCAGCGTATAAAGGCTCCCTGTTCTCCATGGCCTGTCCTGCATTTCTGGTTTTTACAATTTTTTCGGATGGCCCTTTTGACCGGTGGGAAATGAGACTTCTTTGTTGTGCACATTTGCATTGCTTGCTTGCTTGGTTGCCCATAAAGTGCGTATGCGTTTTTTCCTGGATATATTCAGGAAAAAACGCATACTCCCTTTTGGGCCAACTGCATCATTGTCGAAATTCTGCCGCTTTTCATGTGCTTTAAAGACGAGTCCAATCTATCTCTTGAAATCTGTTTCTTGCAATTCTGTCTTGCATTCAGATCCTCTTCTTTGCCTTACCTCAACATATTTTGGGACGTTAGTTTTCATTTATAACTCTGCAGGTTTGTGAATTGCAGTGACCCTGAGCTCCATTTTTTAAGTTGCTCTTTTGTGAGCTGGCCTCAAAGCCGCAGGATTGCTTCAGGCCCTATTTTGGCTCCGGCGAGGCGGGCTGAGCCTTTTTTTAATTCTTATTCTTAATGGGAAATTAGAGTGACATGTGCCCGTCCAAACCCCTACAACTATTCTCTCATTGGTTCCCCCTCTTCCCGTTCATCCTCCTCACAATTTGCAAAATGTGTGAAACAGAAGTTTAAATGTGCTGATTCTCTAAGTGGGGAGATTCTAAGTAACGTGGCTGGAATGATGAACAGGAGCACCAGGAGAGGATAAATGAGGTGCATTTTAGACACATCTCCCGATCACATGGTGTACAGTCCTCTGGGTTTTCCATGCATGTTTTCGCTGTAGGAAGATCCCTTGAACCTGCAGATTTGGGACCCATTGAATGGGTACCAGGTAGTATTACTTTAAAGGGTGTGCATTTCCTCACCCAACCTCACATTTCTCTTAGCACGAACAGTTTCCAGCCTTATGTCTCATCCTGCTGTGGGTCTAGATGTGTTCAATCCATGTTGCATCACCGTCCCTGAGGAAAAGTTGTAAGAGGTTTTCTCTGTCTCTCTGTCGTTTATTTTTTTCAATTTATTACTATATTGGTTACAGCTGATTTTCAAAGCTCTGTTTCTTGCTGCTGTACATCCACTTGATTCACATACAGAGAGACATCAATAAATTCTTTTTCAGATTCTTACCAGTCATATATATTCTTTTCCAGTGACTTGAGTGTGCTGAGTGCAGTTCTTTTAGCTACCGTGTAGGCCTTGTTGATTATCAGTTTGGTATTTGGAATGGTATCTTTGCTAATTTCAACCTCCTGGATGATGCCTCACCCCTCCCCACCTTTCCCGTTTAGCAGCCTTACGCGTGTTGTCTACATATTTGACTATGTTTTTGTTTTGTAATTTATTTCATGTGTAGCCATTTTGGATTCCACCTTTAAGTGATATCTTATGATATGTGTCTTTTTCTTTTTGAGTTATGTCACTTAGAATGATCATACGTAACTCCTCCGGAGTTGTTACAACTGGCCATATTTCATTGATTTCCAGGCTGAGTAATATTCCACTCTACATAAGTACCACATCTCTATCCATTTTTTCCCTCCAGAGACATTTAAGTTATATCCTAGTCGAGGATCTTTTAAACAGAGAGGCAGTAAACATTGGGGTGCCTGTGTCCTCTCGATTTTTGTTTTTCCCAAGACATACGCCCATGAGTGCAAGTGCCCTATGCTCTGTAGCTCATTTTTTAGATGCTTTAGTAAACACAATACACTTCTCCAGAATGGCCATTGGCAATATACATTTCCACTATAAGCCTCACAGGGCTCCCTCTTCTCCTTGCCCTGTCCTGCATTTCTGGTGTTTACACTTTATGAGGATGGCTCTTCTGACTGATGCGAAGTGATATCTTTTGTAGTATTGATTTCCAGTGCCCACCTGTTTGGTTGGCTAAAAAAGTGTATGCCCTTTTCTTGAATATATACAGAAAAAAACGCATACAGCCTTTTTGGCCAACTGCAATGTTGGCAATGTTCAGCCCCTTTTCTTGTGCTTAATGGCGAGTCCTTTCTACCTCCTCAAATCCCTTTCCTGCCATTCTCCCTTGCTTACCAATCCTTTTCTCTGACTTTCCTCAAGACATTTTTCAGTGATAGATATTTTCAACTCTGCAGTTTCGTGAATTTTACTGCCCCTGAGTTCCATTGTTCAACTTGTGTTTATGGGAACTGGCCACAAAGCAGTGGGATTTCCTCAAGCCCTATACTGTTTCCATGGGCAACCCTAGCCTTTGGTCAATTCGTCTTCCTGATTGGAAATTAGAGTGACATGTGCCTGTCTGAACACCTAGGACTTGTCTCTCATTGTTCCTCATCCTTCCGCTTCATCCTCTGGACAAATTCTAAACTGTACGCAACAGGATGTTGACAGTGTTGACATCTCCAAGTGGGGAGACTGTTAGTAAAGACGCTGGAGGGGTGAACCCGAGCACCAGGAGATGAGGAGATGAGATGCCTTTTCCAAACTCTTCCCGATCAGACGGTATACCATCCTCTGGGTGTGACAGACATGTTTTAGCAGTAGGAAGAGTCCCATTCATGTAAGGAGAACACCAGGGCTTTTTCAAAATCAGTGTCTCCCCGAAACCCAAACTGGGGGATTTTTTAAGCTACGGCTACACATATGTTCATTAAGGGCCTTGGGAAGTAGGCAGAGTCCAAACTTTAGATGATTGAAGTCTTCAGGGTCAGAGGCACTCACCACCGGCTTCCCTTAGGTTACACTTTAACTGTCATTGATAGATGATGTCAATAAAAATATCTATTCTTTTTCCGATTATTTCCCCTTATAGGTTATTGCAAAATATTGAGTGTAGTTCCCTGTGCTATACAGTGGTTCCTTGTTGATGATCTATTTTATACATAGCAGTGTGTATGTGTTAATTCCAAACTGTTAATTTATCCCTCCTCCTACCTTTCCCCTTTGGTAATAATAAATTATAAGATTTTATACTTCTCAGAAATGGGGGAGCTGAAAGAGAGGTATCATTTTCAATGGAAAAGCATTTAAAACAAGATTGAAGCTTTAACCAAGATTATTAGATGTACATCCTTGGAAAGAAATCACTTCATTTCTCTAATATTGACCTGACAAATAAGACAAACCTTTTCACTGAACTTGCTTATAATAAAGTGATGGAAATATCAAATGGAAGTGTTAGAAACATCTTATTTTACCCGAGCCTTATAAACTGTTCTATGTTAACTACAGTTTGGCTCACACATCTGTTCATTGAAGTTACAATAGTCTCAATTTCTGTTACTGATCCTCCAGAGTGGACCCCAACAAGTGTCCCCCTGCCCAGTGTCATTGCGGCCAACAGATCGAGACTGAGTTTGGTTCACAAGCAAAGGAAACTTTATATTTTAAACAGAATGGAGAGGTGAGAGCATGCACTACCCCGTGGGCTGTGGGCTGGGCTGCTGTGTAGAGATCCTGTCAGAGTCAGTGGGAGGGAGGGGATGGAGCACTCGAGGGCCGGGTTGGCTGCAGCTCAGGCTCTATATCTCGGAGTCTGCACTGGGCCCCAGGAGTTGAGGTGTCGACCCAGCCATTCTGCACTAGGAAATCTGGTCTGAAGTGCCGGGTGTGGAACCTCTGCATGCGGGACCCTAGGAGCACGTGAAATTAGACAAAGCACAAAGGATAAAAAAGGTCAGACTTGACTTTATTGCCCAGATTCTATTTTTATCTCCCAGGGATTTTTAATGGGCTTTGCTGGGGACAAACCCCTCCTCTGCCTTTTGTCCCGTTCCTCATTCTTGGAGTGCTGAGGGTGCAGACCCTTCTTCTGTAACTGCTGAGTGCTGAGTTGGGAGCCCTCATACCAGGGGACGAGGGTCAGAACTTCTCCCCAGCAGCCTCCAGGTGACGTTGATTGGCCCCAGGACCCCTGCCTCCCTGCTCGTCCGCCTGAGCACCAGCATTGGAAGTGTTATAGATTCTAATGACCTTTAAGGGCCCAGGAAAGAGATGTGCAGAGACGCTGTGGGGGCCGGTTTCACCCCGCCCCACATTTGTTCGGCCACCTTAGGCTGACCGTTTCTGCCAGCCTAGATGCTCTGACCAGTAGTCTGCTCTTTCTTCAATTAGGCCCCTGAATTAATGTAAAAACAGCACCAGGTGTCAGAGCCCTGCCCGCTCAACTCCCAGACAGTCCAGGGTCAGTGGTGATCAAGGACCATGATGGCCACTGAGTCAACAGCCTTTTGAAGTAAACAGGAGTCCAGCCGGTCTTATTGGCCACCATCATCACGGTGTCTGTAGGCTTTTCTATGGTGACAGTGTGATATACGTTTCCCCCGCCAAGATTATTAGCTCCCCTCCGGGTGCAGTAAGTCCTGCAAGCAGTAGTCTACTCCTTCGGGACACACTATTGTTGTTTTTATGAGAGAAACTCCAGGTCAAGTGATGTTCACACGAGTCGTCATGGTGCCCTGTTGCCCCCGGTTACCTCTCTGGATGTTGGAGTTGGAGGGCCTCCTCACTCGAGGTCGGTGTGCCCACGGAGCGAACCCTGCAACTTCAGGGCATGGTTGGTGATTAGGATCACCACGTGGGGTCCTTTTCCCTTAGGAGGGAGGTGGCCTTTTGGGCTGCTGATTTCCAGGTTTTTAGATACCGCCAGTATCTTGGCCAGATGTGGCAGTGGGCCAAGCCCCTTGGTGACTGTAGTTTATCCTACCTGGATGGCATTCTTGTGTTGTTCCATTTCAAGTGGTCCCAGTTTTTGCACTAATTCTCCAATGGCGACTCACCTTTCACCGGGAATGGAAAGGTCAAAGGGTTTAGCTCAATTAGGGAGTTCCAGGGCAAGGGTCTGAATTGACTGCTCTTTCCATTCTTGAAAGGCCACTTCTGGATTCTGTTCAAAAGGATCATCATCTTTTCCCTTCAGTGTTTCATATAGAGGCCCAGCTAGTAGACTGTAGTTAGGGATCCAGAAGCAGCAAACCCTGGCCTCCCCAGGAACCCCTAAGCTGTCTTCTAGTTTTAGAAAGGGGTAAGGCTGCAAATGGTTTCTTCCCTTTCCTGGGATGGGCTTCTCCGACCTTCTGTGAGAATGAAGCCCAGGCAGGTCACCGCAGTCTGTGATATTTGAGCTTTTTCTTGGACAACTTCTATCCTTTATTGGCTTGGTAGTTCAGAGGCCTCCTTAGTAGGGCTGGTGATCAGAATGTCGTCTGCATATTGAAGGAGGGTTTCCTTTTCCAGAGGTAGAACTTTTCGGTCTTTAGCTAAGCTTTCCCCAAAGATGGTGTGGGAATTTTTGAACCCTTGGGGCAAGACGGCCCGGAAGTATTGTTTTAGTTGTATGTTGAGTCCTGCCACTCACAAGCCAAAATTTCTTGTGACTCTGGGACTAATGGAATACAAAAGAAGGCATCATTGAAGACTAATACAGAATACCATGTCCTGGTGGTTGGTAGAATGACCAGCAGGGTGTAGGAAATGGAGCAACTGGAGGTATATCCTCGGTGGCTTCACTGACTGTCCTGACATCCTTTACCAGGTCCCCAGCAGCCCATGGGGCTCTCGTGGTCAGGCCAATCCCAGGATATGGAGCTCTCCTGGGCAGGTACCCCACCCCCAACCCAGCCCACGGGGCTCTCGTTGTCAGGCCTCTCCCAGGATACAGAGCTACCCTTGCAGGTACCGTGGCAGGGCTGGGCACACAAGAACCGTGCACATAGCCCTCATTGAAGAGCACCCCCATCTCACCTGTTGCTCAGAGCTGACACAGAGCACCTCAGAGCAGGACTTGAACTAACAAACAGCAGCTCCGACAGGTCTGTGACCCTGGGCATCACTCTGTGTGGCCTCCCTCCACCTGGTCTTCCAGAGACTTCCACTGCACCCGGGACACCAGGTCTCTGTCTCCAACCACCACCCACCCCTCCTCTCCCTGACTCCTGGGTTCCTCTCATTAGGAGAGGGTTTTCTTGAAGTTGTCTCCCACTCATGGGCCAGATAAAATGATTAGAAAACAAGCAAAGCTGCAGCCCCTTGTCTATCCTGACTCTCAGGAGCCCACACCTGTTCCTTGGACCTGGCCGGTTCAGCAAGTTCCATTTTCTGCAACTGTGAGCCCCTGAGGGGTGATGATTGGCTGACCTGGGCAGCCTTACCGTGCCGGCCAGCCCTCCCCAGGTGTGCCTGGGTTGAGATCAATATAAATACCACTCCAGGCAACAAGAGCCCCTGCAGCTGTGCCTGACGCCATTTTCTCTGCCCTGTCAGCAGTCTCGGGGCTGGGCTGGTGGGAAGGAGTGAGAGGCCACGGCTTTGTGGGTGGCCCAGTGTGAGTGGGGCTCTGCTGGACTTTCTGCAGCAGTTGCCAGGCTGCCACCTGTTAAAGAAGAGGATGTGTCACCCATACCTGCTGCTGGAATTTCTCCCTGGGCAGAGGTGAGGAAGGAAAAAAGCAGTGGGGGCAGGGACAGGACGGGTATCTCAGGCAGGGAAATGGAAATCTTCCAGAAGAGCACCCAGGGCCAGGACCATCCTGGCTGGCCTGCAGGCACCAAGTCAGCTGGCATGCTGTCACTCGTGTGGCTCCATGGCCCTTCCTCTAGGCTTTCAAGTCCTTGTATATATTCAGGTGTTTTACCTGGGAAGGGTGGGAACAGTTCAGCAGCAACTGGCCTGGGGCTCAGCTCACGTTCACTCACAGATGCCTCGGCACGGTGCCCCAGCTTTGCAATGAGGACGCTTGTTGTGTGGGGGCTGCTGGCTGAATGGGAGACGATTCCCCACCACTGACCAACTTCAGAATTATTTACAACTGGAGCAAGTGCCCTGCTACGGTTTTCCTCTGAGTAACTGGTGGGTTCTGTTTTTTTTTTCTCTTTTTCGTTTTTGGTTCAAGGTAGATTTTATTCCTCTTTTTTGTATTTACAGATATAAGCATGGAAATAATTTATTCATATAAATACATGTATGTGAAGGGAATAATTGTTTTTTCTGTTTTATTTTTTAAATTTTATTTCTTTTTAATTTTGAATTTTATTTTATATTTTTATACAGCAGGTTCTTATTGGTTATCTATTTTATACATATAAATGTTTACATGCCAATCCCAATCTCTCAACTCCTCCCACCACCACCCCCCCAAGAGCTTTCCCCCCTTGTTGTCCATACGATTGTTGTCTACATCTGTTGCTCTATTTATGCCTTGCAAAACGGTTAATCTGTACAGTTTTTCTAGGTTCCACATATATGCATGAATATACAAGATTTGTTTTTCTCTTTCTGACTTACTTCACTCTGTATGACAGTCTCTAGATCCATCGACGTCTCTACAAATGACCCAATTTCATTCCTTTCATGGCTTAGTAATATTCCATTTTATATATGTACCACATCTTTATGCATTCGTCTGTCTGTGGGCATTTAGGTTGCTTCCATTACCTCGATATTGTAAATAGTGATGCAATGAACATTGCGGTGAATGTCTCTTTTTGATTTCTGGTTTTGTCTGGGTATATGTCCAGTACTGGGATTGCTGTATCATATGGTAATTCTATTATTAGTTTCTTAAGAAACTCCATATTGTTCTCCATAGTGACTGTATCAATTTATATGCCCAACAATAGTGGAAGAGGCTTCCTTTTCCCCACACCCTTTCCAGCATTTGTTGTTTGTAGATTTTCAGATGATGCCCATTCTAACAGGTGTGAGGTGATACCTCATTGTTGAGTCCATTTCGTTGAGCAAGGGGTAGGTCCTGTCTATTACATATTTGGCTTATGGAATGGTATCTGTGCTAATTTCAGTCTCTGGTTTTATGCAGCACCCCAAATCACCTTTCCCCTTAAGCAAGCATAAGTTGGTTTTCTAAACTTGAGGCCCTGTTCTGTTTTGTAATTCAGTTCATGTGTCGCCAAGTTTACATTCCGTGCATTAGTGATATCTTATGATGTTTCTTTTTCTGTGTGACTTATTTCACTTAGAATCATCGTGCCCCAATCCACTCATTATGCTGGTACAGGCCTGGTGACACAGATTTCATTGCTGAGTGGTATTCTGTTGTACGTTAAGTACCACAACTTCTTTATCAATTATTTGCTCTCTGGGATACTTAACTTGTACCGTAGAAGAGGTTCCTGTAAACAGAGCCGTCCCAAATTTTGGGGTGGCTGTGTCTTTTTGATTTTAATTTCCCTAAGCTATAGGACCATAAGTGGAAATGCCCTAGACTCTGTTGCTTTGTTTTTCAGATGTATCAGGAAACACCATACACTTCTCCAGAGTGGCTGTTGGCAATTTACATCCCGCCCATCAGCATAACAAGGCTCCTTTATCCCCATGGCCTGTCTTGCCTTTCTGCATTTTACACTTTTTTCAGATGGCCCTTTAGACCGGGGGGAAGTAACACTTCATAGTAGTTCGGATTTCCATTGCAAGCTTGCTTGGTTTGCCAAAAAGGGCATATGTGTCTTTTCCTGAATATATTCAGGAACAAACTCATACGCCCTTTTTTGCCAAGTGCAGCATTGTCGATGTTCTGCCTCTTTTCCTATGCTTCAAATGCAAATCCAGTCTACCTCCTGAAATCGGTTTCCTGAAATTCTGCCCCGCTTTCAAGTCCTCTTCGCAGCCTTACTTCAATATATTTTTGGACGTTATCTGTCATTTATAACTCTGCAGGTTTGTGAATTACAGGGCCCCTGAGCTCCTTTCTTCAACTCGCTTTCTTGTGAGCTGGCCGCAAACCCGCAAGACTGCTTCAGGCCCTAATCTGCTTCTGGCAGGGCATGCTGAGCCTTTGGTTAATTCCTCTTCCTGGTGGGAAATGAGTGTTAAATATGCCCGTCCAGACACCTACCTCACTCTCAACCCCTTGGTGATGTGGGTCCTCTGGTTTGTGGCCACCTTTATGGGTTCCTCACCTTTCGATGATGTGGCCCCACTAGTGTGAGGACACTCCTGCCTGGTTCTCATCCACGTGGTTATGTGGACCCCCTGGTGAGAGTCTGTTCCTGGCTGTGTTCCTCACCCTTCTGTGAGGGAGACCCTCTGCTGATAGGTCACTCCTGCATGGCTGGCACACATTGCCTTGCTGAAGTCAGCCGTGTGGTGGCAGTTGGAGCGTGCTGGGAATCTCCTCCCCCCGGTGATGAGGGCCCTCTTGCGTCAGGCCCTAACTGCTGGGCTCCCCACATTTTGTGATGTGCGCCCAGTGGTGCGAGGACACTCCAGCCAGGTTCACATCCCCATTGGGATATGGGCCTTCTGCTCTGAGGTCCCAACGCCTGGGTTGCTCACAGTTTCATGATGTGGGCTCTCTGCTGTTAGTTCACTCCTGCCTGCATCCCATAGCTTCTGTGTTCTTGGCCGCCTGCTGGGAGGTTCCAACTGCTGGATTCCTCACCTTTCTTATTCTTTGGGCCCTCTGTTTTTAGGCTATTCCTGCCTGCCTCACTCCCATTCCCTTTGTGATATGTGTCCTCTGATTTGAGGTCACATGTGCTGGGTTCCGCACCTTTCGATGATGTGGCCCCACTGGAGGGAAGACAGTCCTGACTTGTTCCCATCCCCTTGCTGATGTGGGCCCTCAGGTGAGAGTCTGATCCTGGCTGGGTTCCTCACCCATCTGTGAGGTGGGCCCTCTACGATCAGGTAACTCTTGCATGGCTTGCTCACCTCGCCTTGTTGACATGAGCCCTCTGGTGGCACTTGGACCCTGCTGGGAGCCTCCTCACCTCTGTGATGAGGGCCCCCTGACGTCAGGCCCTAACTGCTGGGCTCCCCAACTTTTCTTAGTGAGCCCAGTGATGCTCGGGCACTCCTCTTAGGTTCCCATCTCCATAGAGATGTGGTCCTTCTGCTCTGAGGTTAAAACGGCTAGGTTGATCACAATTTCATGATGTGGGCTCTCTGGTGTTAGTTCACTGTGGCCTGGATCCCATAGCCTCTGTGCTCTGGGCCGCCTGCTGGGAGGTTCCAACTGCTCGATTCCTCAACTTTTGTATTCTATGGGTCCTGTGTTGTGATGCTCCTCCTGCCTGCCTCACTCGCAACCCCTTCGTGATGTGGGTCCTCTGGTTTGAGGCCACATGTGCTGGGTTCCGCAACTTTCAATGATGTGACCCCACTGGTGTGAGGACACTCCTGCCTGGTTCCCATCCCCTTGGTGATGTGGGTCTTCTGGTGACAGTCTTATCCTGGCTGGGTTCCTCACTCTTCTGTGAGGTAGGCCCTCTGCTGTGAGGTCAATCTTGCCTGACTTGCACAAATCACCTTGGCGACGTGGGCCCTCTGTTGGCACATGGAACCTGCTGAGAACCTCCTGCTCTCGGTGATGATGGCCCTCTAGCATCAGGCCCTAACTGCTGGGCTCCCCACGTTTTCTGATGTGAGCCCAGTGATGCCAGGACACTCCTGTTATGTTCCCATCCACATGGGGATGTGGGCTTTCTGCTCTGAGGTCCCAACGCCTGGGTTGCTCACAGTTTCATGATGTGGGCTCTCTGGTGTTAGTTCACTCCTGCCTGCATCCCATAGCTTCTGTGCTCTCGGCCGCCTGCTGGGAGGTTCCAAATGCTGGATTCCTCACCTTTTTTATTCTTTGGGCCCTCTGTTTTTAGGCTACTCCTACCTGCCTCACTCCCATCCCCTTTGTGATGTATGTCCTCTGATATGAGGCCGCATGTGCTGGGTTCCTCACCTTTCGATGATGTGGCCCCACTGGTGGGAGGACAGTCCTGACTGGTTCTCATCCCCTTGGTGTTGTGGGCCCCCTGGTGAGAGTCTCATCCTGCCTCGGTTCCTCACCCTTCTGTGAGATAGGCCCTCTGCTGTGAGGTCACTACTGCCTGGCTGGCACATGCCACCTTGTAGACGTGGGCCCTCTGTTGGCAGTTGGAACCTGCTGGGAGTCTCCTCCCCTCAGTTATGAGGGCCCCCTGGCGTCAGGCCCTAACTGCTGGGCTCCTAACATTTTCTGATATGTGCTAAGTGGTGCAAAGCCACTCCTGCCAGGTTCCCATCCCAATGGGGATGTGGGCCTTCTGTTCTGAGGTCCCAACGGCTGGGCTGCTCACAGGTTCATGATGTGGGCCCTCTGCTGTGAGTTCACTGCGGCCTGGATCCCATAGCCTCGGTGCTCTGGGCTGCTTGCTGGGAGGTTCCAACTGCTGGATTCCTCAACTTTTATATTCTATGGACCCTGTGTTGTGAGGCCGGTCCTGCCAGCCTCATTCCGAACCCCTTGGTGATGTGGTTCCTCTGGTTTGAGGCTACATGTGCTGGGATCCTCACCTTTCGATGATGTTGTCTCACTGGTGTGCGGACACTCCTGCCTGGTTCCCATCCCCTTGGTGATGTGGGCCCTCTGGTGAGAGTCTGATCCTGGCTGTGTTCCTCACCCTTCTGTGAGGTGGGCCCTCTGCTGTGAGGTCACCCCTGCCGGGCTGGCACACATCGCCTTGGCGACGTTGGCCCTCTGGTGGCAGCTGGAGCCTGCTGGGAGCCTCCTCCCCTCGGTGATGAGTGCCCTCTAGAGTCAGGCCCTAACTTCTGAGTACCCCACGTTTTCTGATGTGAGCCCAGTGATGCCAGGACACTCCTGTCATGTTCCCATCACCATGGGGATGTGGGCCTTCTGCTCTGAGGTCCCAATGTCTGGGTTGCTCACAGTTTCATGATGTGGGCTGTCTGGTGTTAGTTCACTCCGACCTGGATCCCCTAGCCTCTGTGCTCTGGGCCGCCTGCTGGGAGGTTCCAACTGCTGGATTCCTCACCTTTCTTATTTTTGGGCCCTCTGTTGTGAGGCTCCTCCTGCCTGCCTCACTCCCAGCCCCTTGGTGATGGGTGTCCTATGGTTTGAAGCCACATGTTCTGGGTTCCTCACCTTTAGATGATGTGGCCCTACTCATGTGAGGATACTCCTGCCTGGTTCCAATCCATTTGGTGATGTGGGCCCTCTGGTGTGAGTCTGATCCTGACTGGGTTCGTCACACTTCTCTGAGGTGGGCCCTCTGCTGTGAGATCATTCGTGCCTGGTTGGCACACATCGCCTTGGTGACGTCAGCCCTCTGGTGGCAGTTGGAGCCTGCTGGGAGCCTCCTTCCCTTGGTGATGAGGGTCCTCTGGCGTCAGGCCCTAACGGCTGGTCGGCCAAAATTTTCTGATATGTTCTCAGTGGTGCGAGGACACTCCTACCAGATTTCCATCCCCATGGGGATGTGGGCCTCCTGCTCTGAGGTCCCAATGGCTGGGTTGCTCAGTTTCATGACATGGGCCCTCTTCTGTGAGTTCACTGTGGCCTGGATCCCATAGCCTCGGTGCTCTGGGCCGCCTGCTGGGAGGTTCCAACTGCTGGATTCCTCACTTTTTTATTCTATGGGCCCAGTGTTGTGAGGCTACTCCTGCCTGCCTCACTCCGAGGCCCTTGGTGATGTGGGTCCTCTGGTTTGAGGACACATGTGCTGAGTACCTCACCTTTCAATGATGTGGCCCCACTGGTGTGAAGACACTCCTGCCTGGTTCCCATCCCCTTGGTGATGTGGGCCCTCTGGTGAGAGTCTGATGTTGGCTGGGTTTCTCACCCTTCTGTGAGGTGGGACCTCTGCTGTGAGGTAACTCCTGCCTGGCTTGCTCACGTTGCCTTGGCAACGTGAGCCCTAGGTGGCAGTTGGAGCCTGCTGGGAATCTCCTCCCCTCAGTTATGAGAGCTCTGGATAAAACACATATGCCCTTTTTTGCCAAGTGCATTATTTTCCAAGTTCTGTCTCTTTTCCTATGTTTTGAGAGCGAATCCCGTGTACCTTCTGAAATCGGTTTCCAGCAATTCTACCCCACATTCAAGTCCTCTTCACAGCCTAACTTCAGTATAATTTTGGATGATAGCTGTCATTTATAACTCTGCAGGTTTGTGAATTACAGTGCCCCTGAGCTCCATTCTTCAACTCGCTTTCTTGTGAGCCTGCCACAAAACCGCAGGATCTCTTCAGGTCCTAATCTAGTTCCAGCACGGCACGTAGAACCTTTGATTCATTCGTCTTCCTGGTGGGAAATGAGAGTTAAATTTGCCCGTCCAGAAACCTACAGATAGTCTCCCATTGCTTCTCCTTATTCCTGTTCATCTTCCGCAGAAATTGCAAACTGGGCCAAGCAGGAGGTTAAAGGCACTGACTCTCCAAGTGGGGAGAGTTTTAGTAAAGCGTCTGGTATGTTGCATCCGAGTACCAGGGGACGAAAACTGAGACACATTTGAACACGTTTCCCGATCACACGGTGGATCATACTCTGGGTTCCACATGCATGTTTTAGCTGAAGGAAGAATCCCTTAAACCTGGAGAGTTGAGACCCATGGAATGGGTACCATGCAATATGACCTCAAGGGGTCTGCATTTGCTCACCGAACCTCACCAATCCTATCACTGCTGCGTTTATGCCACTGTACACATGCTTGATTATCTTTCGGAGACATAGAAATCCATAGGTTTAAAGATTCTTACTAGTCAGGTATATTCTTAGGCGTTTAATATGGGGTGTAGAGTCCACTTCGTTGAGCAAGGAGTAGCTCTTGTCTATTACATATTTGGCTTATGGAACGGTATCTGTGCTAATTTCAATCTCTGGTTTTATGCAGCACCCCAACTCACCTTTCCCCTTGAGCAAGCATAAGTTGGTTTTCTACATTTGAGACCCTGTTCTGTTTTGTAATTCAGTTCCTGTGTAGCCAAGTTTACATTCCGTATAGTAGTGATATCTTATGATGTTTCTTTTTCTGTGTGACTTATTTCACTTAGAATCATCGTACCTGAATCCACTCATTATGCTGCTACGGGCCTGATGACATAGATTTCATTGCTGAGTGATATTGCATTGTACGTAAGTACCACAACTTCTTTATCCATTTTTCGCTTTCTGTGATATTGAACTTGTACTGTAAACGAGGTTCTTGTAAACACAGCCGTCCCAAACTTTGGGGTGCCTATGTCTTTTTGATTTTAATTTCCCTAAGCTATAGGACCATAAGTGGAAGTGCCCTAGGCTCTGTTGCTTTGTTTTGTAGATGTTTCAGGAAACACCATACACTTCTCCAGAGTGGCTGTTGGCAATTTACATCCCGCCCATCAGCATAACAATGCTCCCAGTTCTCCATGGCCTGTCCTGCCTTTCTGGATTTTACACTTTTTTCAGATGGCCCTTTTGACCGGGGGGCAGTGAGACTTCATTGTAGTGCAGATTTCCTTTGCAAGCTTGCTTGGTTGGCCAAAAAGGGCGTATGCGTTTTTTCCTGAATATATTCAGGAAAAAACGCATACGCCCTTTTTGGCCAAGTGCATCATTGTGGACGTTCTGCCTCTTTTCCTATGCTTTACATGCAATTCCAGTCTACCTCCTGAAATCGGTTTCCTGCAATTCTGCCCCGCTTTCAAGTCCTCTTGGCAGCCTTACTTCAATATATTTTTGGATGATAGCTGTCATTTATAACTCTGCAGGTTTGTGAATGACAGTGCCCCTGAGCTCCTTTCTTCAACTCGCTTTCTTGTGAGCTGGCCGCAACACCGCAGCATTGCTTCAGGCCCTAGTGTGGTTCCGGCATGGCACACTGAGCCTTTGGTTAATTCCTCTTCCTGGTGGGAAATGAGAGTTAAATTTGCCCGTCCAGACACCTCCAGCTAGTCACTCATTGGTTCTCCCTATTCCTGTTCATTTTCCGCAGAAATTGCAAACTTGGCCAAACAGGAGGTTAAAGCCACTGACTCTCCAAGTGGGGAGAGTGTTAGTAAAGCCTCTGGAATGTTGCACCCGAGTACCAGGGGACGAAAACTGAGACACATTTGAACACGTTTCCCGATCACACGGTGGATCATACTCTGGGTTCCACATGCATGTTTTAGCTGAAGGAAGAATCCCTTAAACCTGGAGAGTTGAGACCCATGGAATGGGTACCATGCAATATGACTTCAAAGGGTCTGCATTTGCTCACCGAACCTCACCAATCCTATCACTGCTGCATTTATGCCGCTGTACACACGCTTGATTCTCTTTCGGAGACTTATAAATCCATAGGTTTTAAGATTCTTACTTGTCAGGTATATTCTTAGGCGCTTAATATGGGGTGAAGAGTCCACTTCATTGAGCAAGGAGTAGCTCTTGTCTATTACATATTTGGCTTATGGAACGGTATCTGTGCTAATTTCAATCTCTGGTTTTATGCAGCACCCCAACTCACCTTTCCCCTTAAGCAAGCATAAGTTGGTTTTCTACATTTGAGACCCTGTTCTGTTTTGTAATTCAGTTTCTGTGTAGCCAAGTTTACATTCTGTGTAGTAGTGATATCTTATGATGTTTCTTTTTCTGTGTGACTTATTTCACTTAGAATCATCGTACCTGAATCCACTCATTATGCTGCTACGGGCCTGATGATATAGATTTCATTGCTGAGTGATATTGCATTGTACGTAAGTACCACAAATTCTTTATCCATTTTTCACTTTCTGTGTTATTGAACTTGTACCGTAAACGAGGTTCTTGTAAATAGAGCCGTCCCAAACTTTGGGGTGGCTGTGTCTTTTTTATTTTAATTTCCCTAAGCTATAGGACCATAAGTGGAAGTGCCCTAGGCTCTGTTGCTTTGTTTTTTAGATGTTTCAGGAAACACCATACACTTCTCCAGAGTGGCTGTTGGCAATTTACATCCCGCCCATCAGCATAACAAGGCTCCCAATTCTCCATGGCCTGTCCTGCCTTTCTGGATTTTACACTTTTTTCAGATGGCCCTTTTGACCGGGGGGCAGTGAGACTTCATTGTAGTGCAGATTTCCTTTGCAAGCTTGCTTGGTTGGCCAAAAAGGGCGTATGCGTTTTTTCCTGAATATATTCAGGAAAAAACGCATACGCCCTTTTTGGCCAAGTGCATCATTGTGGACGTTCTGCCTCTTTTCCTATGCTTTACATGCAATTCCAGTCTACCTCCTGAAACCGGTTTCCTGCAATTCTGCCCCGCTTTCAAGTCCTCTTGGCAGCCTTACTTCAATATATTTTTGGACGATAGCTGTCATTTTTAACTCTGCAGGTTTGTGAATTACAGTGTCCCTGAGCTCCTTTCTTCAACTCGCTTTCTTGTGAGCTGGCCGCAACACCACAGGATTGCTTCAGGCCCTAGTGTGGTTCCGGCATGGCACGCTGAGCCTTTGGTTAATTCCTCTTCCTGGTGGGAAATGAGAGTTAAATTTGCCCGTCCAGACACCTCCAGCTAGTCTCTCATTGGTTCTCCCTATTCCTGTTCATCTTCCACAGAAATTGCAAACTGGGCCAAACAGGAGGTTAAAGGCCCTGACTCTCCAGTTGGGGAGAGTGCTAGTAAAGCGTCTGGAATGTTGCACCCGAGTACCAGGGGACGAAACCTGAGACACATTTGAACACGTTTCCCAATCACACGGTGGATCATACTCTGGGTTCCACATGCATGTTTTAGCTGAAGGAAGAATCCCTTAAACCTGGAGAGTTGAGACCCATGGAATAGGTACCATGCAATATGACCTCAAAGGGTCTGCATTTGCTCACCGAACCTCACCAATCCTATCACTGCTGCGTTTATGCCGCTGTACACACGCTTGATTCTCTTTCGGAGACATAGAAATCCATAGGTTTTAAGATTCTTACTAGTCAGGTATATTCTTAGGCGTTTAATATGGGGTGTAGAGTCCACTTCGTTGAGCAAGGAGTAGCTCTTGTCTATTACATATTTGGCTTATGGAACGGTATCTGTGCTAATTTCAATCTCTGGTTTTATGCAGCACCCCAACTCAACTTTCCCCTTAAGCAAGCATAAGTTGGTTTTCTACATTTGAGACCCTGTTCTGTTTTGTAATTCAGTTCCTGTGTAGGAAAGTTTACATTCCGTGTAGTAGTGATATCTTATGATGTTTCTTTTTCTGTGTGACTTATTTCACTTAGAATCATCGTACCTGAATCCACTCATTATGCTGCTATGGGCCTGATGATATACATTTCATTGCTGAGTGATATTGCATTGTACGTAAGTACCACAACTTCTTTATCCATTTTTCACTTTCTGTGATATTGAACTTGTACTGTAAACGAGGTTCTTGTAAACAGAGCCGTCCCAAACTTTGGGGTGGCTGTGTCTTTTTGATTTTAATTTCCCTAAGCTATAGAACCGTAAGTGGAAGTGCCCTAGGCTCTGTTGCTTTGTTTTTTAGATGTTTCAGGAAACACCATACACTTCTCCAGAGTGGCTGTTGGCAATTTAAATCCCGCCCATCAGCATAACAAGGCTCCAATTCTCCATGGCCTGTCCTGCCTTTCTGGATTTTACACTTTTTTCAGATGGCCCTTTTGACTGGGGGGCAGTGAGACTTCATTGTAATGCAGATTTCCATTGCAAGCTTGCTTGGTTGGCCAAAAAGTGCGTATGCGTTTTTTCCTGAATATATTCAGGAAAAAACGCATATGCCCTTTTTGGCCAAGTGCATCATTGTGGACGTTCTGCCTCTTTTCCTATGCTTTACATGCAATTCCAGTCTACCTCCTGAAGTCGGTTTCCTGCAATTCTGCCCCGCTTTCAAGTCCTCTTGGCCGCCTTACTTCAATATATTTTTGGACGATAGCTGTCATTTATAACTCTGCAGGTTTGTGAATTACAGTGCCTCTGAGCTCCTTTCTTCAACTCGCTTTCTTGTGAGCTGGCCGCAACACCGCAGCATTGCTTCAGGCCCTAGTGTCGTTCTGACATGGCACGCTGAGCCTTTGGTTAATTCCTCTTCCTGGTGGGAAATGAGAGTTAAATTTGCCCGTCCAGACACCTCCAGCTAGTCTCTCATTGGTTCTCCCTATTCCTGTTCATCTTCCACAGAAATTGCAAACTGGGCCAAACAGGAGGTTAAAGGCACTGACTCTCCAAGTGGGGAGAGTGTTAGTCAAGCGACTGGAATGTTGCTCCCGAGTACCAGGAGACAAAAACTGAGACACATTTGAAAACGTTTCCCGATCACACGGTGGATCATACTCTGGGATCCACATGCATGTTTTAGCTGAAGGAAGAATCCCTTAAACCTGGAGAGTTGAGACCCATGGAATGGGTACCATGCAATATGACTTCAAAGGGTCTGCATTTGCTCATCGAACCTCACCAGTTCTATCACTGCTGCGTTTATGCCACTGTACACACGCTTGATTCTCTTTTGGAGACATAGAAATCCATAGGTTTTAAGATTCTTACTAGTCAGGTATATTCTTAGGCGTTGAAAATGGAGTGTAGAGTCCACTTCGTTGAGCAAGGAGTAGCTCTTGTCTATTACATATTTGGCTTATGGAACGGTATCTGTGCTAATTTCAATCTCTGGTTTTATACAGCACCCCAACTCACCTTTCCCCTTAAGCAAGCATAAGTTGGTTTTCTACATTTGAGACCCTGTTCTGTTTTGTAATTCAGTTCCTGTGTAGCCAAGTTTACATTCCGTGTAGTAGTGATATCTTATGATGTTTCTTTTTCTGTGTGACTTATTTCACTTAGAATCATCGTACCTGAATCCACTCATTATGCTGCTACGGTCCTGATGATATAGATTTCATTGCTGAGTGATATTGCATTGTACGTAAGTACCACAACTTCTTTATCCATTTTTCACTTTCTGTGATATTGAACTTGTACTGTAAACGAGGTTCTTGTAAACAGAGCCGTCCCAAACTTTGGGGTGGCTGTGTCTTTTTGATTTTAATTTCCCTAAGCTATAGAACTGTAAGTGGAAGTGCCCTAGGCTCTGTTGCTTTGTTTTTTAGATGTTTCAGGAAACACCATACACTTCTCCAGAGTGGCTGTTGGCAATTTACATCCCGCCCATCAGCATAACAAGGCTCCCAATTCTCCATGGCCTGTCCTGCCTTTCTGGATTTTACACTTTTTTCAGATGGACCTATTGACCGGGGGGCAGTGAGACTTCATTGTAGTGCAGATTTCCTTTGCAAGCTTGCTTGGTTGGCCCAAAAGTGCGTATGCGTTTTTTCCTGAATATATTCAGGAAAAAACGCATACGCCCTTTTTGGCCAAGTGCATCATTGTGGACGTTCTGCCTCTTTTCCTATGCTTTACATGCAATTCCATTCTACCTCCTGAAATCGGTTTCCTGCAATTCTGCCCCGCTTTCAAGTCCTCTTGGCAGCCTTACTTCAATATATTTTTGGACGATAGCTGTCATTTATAACTCTGCAGTTTTGTGAATTACAGTGCCTCTGAGCTCCTTTCTTCAACTCGCTTTCTTGTGAGCTGGCCGCAACACCGCAGCATTGCTTCAGGCGCTAGTGTGGTTCCGGCATGGCACGCTGAGCCTTTGGTTAATTCCTATTCCTGTTGGGAAATGAGAGTTAAATTTGCCCGAACAGGCACCTCTAGCTAGTCTCTCATTGGTTCTCCCTATTCCTGTTCATTTTCCGCAGAAATGGCAAACTGGTCCAAACAGGAGGTTAAAGGCACTGACTCTCCAAGTAGGGAGAGTTTTAGTAAAGTGACTGGAATGTTGCACCCGAGTACCAGGGGATGAAAAATGAGACACATTTCAACACGTTTCCCGATCACATGGTGGATCATACTCTGGGTTCCACATGCATGTTTTAGCTGAAGGAAGAATCCCTTAAACCTGGAGAGTTGAGACCCATGGAATGGGTACCATGCAATATGACCTCAAGGGGTCTGCATTTGCTCACCGAACCTCACCAATCCTATCACTGCTGCGTTTATGCCGCTGTACACATGCTTGATTCTCTTTCGGAGACATAGAAATCCATAGGTTTTAAGATTCTTACTAGTCAGGTATATTATTAGGCGTTTAATATGGTGTGTAGAGTCCACTTCGTTGAGCAAGGAGTAGCTCTTGTCTATTACATATTTGGCTTATGGAACGGTATCTGTGCTAATTTCAATCTCTGGTTTTATGCAGCACCCCAACTCACCTTTCCCCTTAAGCAAGCATATGTTGGTTTTCTACATGTGAGACGCTGTTCTGTTTTGTAATTCAATTCCTCTGTAGCCAAGTTTACCTTCCGTGTATTAGGGATATCTTATGATGTTTCTTTTTCTGTGTGACTTATCTTACTTAGAATCATCATACCTGAATCCACTCATTATGCTGCTATGGGCCTGATGACATAGATTTCATTGCTGAGTGATATTGCATTGTACGTAAGTACCACAACTTCTTTATCTATTTTTCGCTTTCTGTGATATTGAACTTGTACCGTAAACGAGGTTCTTGTAAACAGAGCCGTCCGAAATTTTGGGGTCGCTGTGTCTTTTTGATCTTAATTTCCCTAAGCTATAGGATCATAAGTGGAAGTGCCCTAGGCTCTGTTGCTTTGTTTTTTAGATGTTTCAGGAAACACCATACACTTCTCCAGAGTGGCTGTTGGCAATTTACATCCCGCACATCAGCATAACAAGGCTCCCAATTCTCCATGGCCTGTCCTGCCTTTCTGGATTTTACACTTTTTTCAGATGGCCCTATTGACCGGGGGGCAGTGAGACTTCATTGTAGTGCTGATTTCATTTGCAAGCTTGCTTGGTTGGCCCAAAAGTGCGTGTGCGTTTTTTCCTGAATATATTCAGGAAAAAACGCATACGCCCTTTTTGGCCAAGTGCATCATTGTGGACGTTCTGCCTCTTTTCCTATGCTTTGCATGCAATCCCAGTCTACCTCCTGAAATTGGTTTCCTGCAATTCTGCCCCGCTTTCAAGTCCTCTTGGCAGACTTACTTCAATATATTTTTGGACGATACCTGTCATTTATAACTCTGCAGGTTTGTGAATTAGAGTGCCCCTGAGCTCCTTTCTTCAACTCGCTTTCTTGTGAGCTGGCCGCAACACCGCAGCATTGCTTCAGGCCCTAGTGTGGTTCCAGCATGGCACGCTGAGCCTTTGGTTAATTCCTCTTCCTGGTGGGAAATGAGAGTTAAATTTGCCCGTCCAGACACCTCCAGCTAGTCACTCATTGGTTCTCCCTATTCCTGTTCATTTTCCGCAGAAATTGCAAACTTGGCCAAACAGGAGGTTAAAGCCACTGACTCTCCAAGTGGGGAGAGTGTTAGTAAAGCCTCTGGAATGTTGCACCCGAGTACCAGGGGACGAAAACTGAGACACATTTGAACACGTTTCCCGATCACACGGTGGATCATACTCTGGGTTCCACATGCATGTTTTAGCTGAAGGAAGAATCCCTTAAACCTGGAGAGTTGAGACCCATGGAATGGGTACCATGCAATATGACCTCAAAGGGTCTGCATTTGCTCACCGAACCTCACCAATCCTATCACTGCTGCGTTTATGCCACTGTACACACGCTTGATTCTCTTTTGGAGACATAGAAATCCATAGGTTTTAAGATTCTTACTAGTCAGGTATATTCTTAGGCGTTTAAAATGGAGTGTAGAGTCCACTTCGTTGAGCAAGGAGTAGCTCTTGTCTATTACATATTTGGCTTATGGAACGGTATCTGTGCTAATTTCAATCTCTGGTTTTATGCAGCACCCCAACTCACCTTTCCCCTTAAGCAAGCATAAGTTGGTTTTCTACATTTGAGACCCTGTTCTGTTTTGTAATTCAGTTCCTGTGTAGCCAAGTTTACATTCCGTGTAGTAGTGATATCTTATGATGTTTCTTTTTCTGTGTGACTTATTTCACTTAGAATCATCGTACCTGAATCCACTCATTATGCTGCTACGGGCCTGATGATATACATTTCATTGCTGAGTGATATTGCATTGTACGTAAGTACCACAACTTCTTTATCCATTTTTCACTTTCTGTGATATTGAACTTGTACTGTAAACGAGGTTCTTGTAAACAGAGCCGTCCCAAACTTTGGGGTGGCTGTGTCTTTTTGATTTTAATTTCCGTAAGCTATAGAACTGTAAGTGGAAGTGCCCTAGGCTCTGTTGCTTTGTTTTTTAGATGTTTCAGGAAACACCATACACTTCTCCAGAGTGGCTGTTGGCAATTTACATCCCGCCCATCAGCATAACAAGGCTCCCAATTCTCCATGGCCTGTCCTGCCTTTCTGGATTTTACACTTTTTTCAGATGGCCCTATTGACCGGGGGGCAGTGAGACTTCATTGTAGTGCAGATTTCCTTTGCAAGCTTGCTTGGTTGGCCCAAAAGGGCGTATGCGTTTTTTCCTGAATATATTCAGGAAAAAATGCATACGCCCTTTTTGGCCAAGTGCATCATTGTGGACGTTCTTCCTCTTTTCCTATGCTTTACATGCAATTCCAGTCTACCTCCTGAAATCGGTTTCCTGCAATTCTGCCCCGCTTTCAAGTCCTCTTGGCAGCCTTACTTCAATAGATTTTTGGACGATAGCTGTCATTTATAACTCTGCAGGTTTGTGAATTACAGTGCCCCTGAGCTCCTTTCTTCAACTCGCTTTCTTGTGAGCTGGCCGCAACACTGCAGCATTGCTTCAGGCCCTAGTGTGGTTCCAGCATGGCAGGCTGAGCCTTTGGTTAATTCCTCTTCCTGGTGGGAAATGAGAGATAAATTTGCCCGTCCAGACACCTCCAGCTAGTCTCTCATTGGTTCTCACTATTCCTGTTCACTTTCCGCAGAAATTGAAAACTGGGCCAAACAGGAGGTTAAAGGCACTGACTCTCCAAGTGGGGAGAGTGTTAGTAAAGCGTCTGGAATGTTGCACCCGAGTACCAGGGGACGAAACCTGAGACACATTTGAACACGTTTCCAGATCACACGGTGGATCATACTCTGGGTTCCACATGCATGTTTTAGCTGAAGGAAGAATCCCTTAAACCTGGAGAGTTGAGACCCATGGAATGGGTACCATGCAATATGACTTCAAAGGGTCTGCATTTGCTCACCGAACCTCACCAATCCTATCACTGCTGCGTTTATGCCACTGTACACACTCTTGTTTCTCTTTTGGAGACATATAAATCCATAGGTTTTAAGATTCTTACTAGTGAGGTATATTCTTAGACGTTTAATATCGGGTGTTGAGTCCACTTCGTTGAGTAAGGAGTAGCTCTTGTCTATTACATATTTGGCTTATGGAATGGTATCTGTGCTAAATTCAATCTCTGGTTTTATGCAGCACCCCAACTCACCTTTCCCCTTAAGCAAGCATAAGTTGGTTTTCTACATTTGAGACCCTGTTCTGTTTTGTAATTCAGTTCCTGTGTAGCCAAGTTTACATTCCGTGTAGTAGTGATAACTTATGATGTTTCTTTTTCTGTGTGACTTATTTCACTTAGAATCATCGTACCTGAATCCACTCATTATGCTGCCATGGGCCTGATGACATAGATTTCATTGCTGAGTGATATTGCATTGTACGTAAGTACCACAACTTCTTTATCCATTTTTCACTTTCTGTGATATTGAACTTGTACCGTAAATGAGGTTCTTGTAAACAGAGCCGTCCCAAACTTTGGGGTGGCTGTGTCTTTTTGATTTTAATTTCCCTAAGCTATAGGACCATAAGTGGAAGTGCCTTAGGCTCTTTTGCTTTGTTTTTTAGATGTTTCAGGAAACACCATACACTTCTCCAGAGTGGCTGTTGGCAATTTACATCCCACCCATCAGCATAACAAGGCTCCCAAGTCTCCATGGCCTGTCCTGCCTTTCTGGATTTTATACTTTTTTCAGATGGCCCTTTTGACCGGGGGGCAGTGAGACTTCATTGTAGTGCAGATTTCCTTTGCAAGCTTGCTTGGTTGGCCAAAAAGGGCGTATGCGTTTTTTCCTGAATATATTCAGGAAAAAACGCATACGCCCTTTTTGGCCAAGTGCATCATTGTGGACGTTCTGTCTCTTTCCTATGCTCTACATGCAATTCCAGTCTACCTCCTGAAATCGATTTCCTGCAATTCTGCCCCGCTTTCAAGTCCTCTTGGCAGCCTTACTTCAATATATTTTTGGACGATAGCTGTCATTTATAACTCTGCAGGTTTGTGAATTACAGTGCCCCTGAGCTCCTTTCTTCAACTCGCTTTCTTGTGAGCTGGCCGCAACACCGCAGCCTTGCTTCAGGTCCTAGTGTGGTTCCGGCATGGCACGCTGAGCCTTTGGTTAATTCCTCTTCCTGGTGGGTAATGCGAGTTAAATTTGCCCGTACAGGCACCTCCAGCTAGTCTCTCATTGGTTCTCCCTATTCCTGTTCATTTTCCGCAGAAATGGCAAACTGGGCCAAACAGGAGGTTAAAGGCACTGACTCTCCAAGTGGGGAGAGTTTTAGTAAAGTGACTGGAATGTTGCACCCGAGTACCAGGGGATGAAAAATGAGAGACATTTCAACACGTTTCCCGATCACATGGTGGATCATACTCTGGGTTCCACATGCATGTTTTAGCTGAAGGAAGAATCCCTTAAACCTGGAGAGTTGAGACCCATGGAATGGGTACCATGCAATATGACCTCAAGGGGTCTGCATTTGCTCACCGAACCTCACCAATCCTATCACTGCTGCGTTTATGCCGCTGTACACATGCTTGATTCTCTTTCGGAGACATAGAAATCCATAGGTTTTAAGATTCTTACTAGTCAGGTATATTATTAGGCGTTTAATATGGGGTGTAGAGTCCACTTCGTTGAGCAAGGAGTAGCTCTTGTCTATTACATATTTGGCTTATGGAACGGTATCTGTGCTAATTTCAATCTCTGGTTTTATGCAGCACCCCAACTCACCTTTCCCCTTAAGCAAGCATATGTTGGTTTTCTACATGTGAGACGCTGTTCTGTTTTGTAATTCAATTCCTCTGTAGCCAAGTTTACATTCCGTGTATTAGTGATATCTTATGATGTTTCTTTTTCTGTGTGACTTATCTTACTTAGAATCATCATACCTGAATCCACTCATTATGCTGCTATGTGCCTGATGACATAGATTTCATTGCTGAGTGATATTGCATTGTACGTAAGTACCACAACTTCTTTATCCATTTTTTGCTTTCTGTGATATTGAACTTGTACCGTAAACGAGGTTCTTGTAAACAGAGCCGTCCGAAATTTTGGGGTGGCTGTGTCTTTTTGATTTTAATTTCCCTAAGCTATAGGATCATAAGTGGAAGTGCCCTAGGCTCTGTTGCTTTGTTTTTTAGATGTTTCAGGAAACACCATACACTTCTCCAGAGTGGCTGTTGGCAATTTACATCCCGCCCATCAGCATAACAAGGCTCCCAATTCTCCATGGCCTGTCCTGCCTTTCTGGATTTTACACTTTTTTCAGATGGCCCTATTGACCGGGGGGCAGTGAGACTTCATTGTAGTGCAGATTTCCTTTGCAAGCTTGCTTGGTTGGCCAAAAAGGGCGTATGCGTTTTTTCCTGAATATATTCAGGAAAAAACGCATACGCCCTTTTTGGCCAAGTGCATCATTGTGGACGTTCTGCCTCTTTTCCTATGCTTTGCATGCAATTCCAGTCTACCTCCTGAAATCGGTTTCCTGCAATTCTGCCCCGCATTCAAGTCCTCTTGGCAGACTTACTTCAATATATTTTTGGACGATACCTGTCATTTATAACTCTGCAGGTTTGTGAATTACAGTGCCCCTGAGCCCCTTTCTTCAACTCGCTTTCTTGTGAGCTGGCCGCAACACCGCAGCATTGCTTCAGGCCCTAGTGTGGTTCCGGCATGGCACGCTGAGACTTTGGTTAATTCCTCTTCCTCGTGGGAAATGAGAGTTAAATTTGCCCGTCCAGACACCTCCAGCTAGTCTCTCATTGGTTCTCCCTATTCCTGTTCATTTTCCGCAGAAATGGCAAACTGGGCCAAACAGGAGTTTAAAGGCACTGACTCTCCAATTGGGGAGAGTGTTTGTAAAGCGTCTGGAATGTTGCACCCGAGTACCAGGGGACGAAACCTGAGACACATTTGAACACGTTTCCCGATCATACGGTAGATCATACTCTGGGTTCCACATGCATGTTTTAGCTGAAGGAAGAATCCCTTAAACCTGGAGAGTTGAGACCCATGGAATGGGTACCATGCAATATGACTTCAAAGGTTCTGCATTGGCTCACCGAACCTCACCAATCCTATCACTGCTGCGCTTATGTCACTGTACACACGCTTGATTCTCTTTCGGAGACATATAAATCCATAGGTTTTAAGATTCTTACTAGTCAGGTATATTCTTAGACGTTTAATATGGGATGTAGAGTCCACTTCGTTGAGCAAGGAGTAGCTCTTGTCTATTACATGTTTGGCTTATGGAATGGTATCTGTGCTAATTTCAATCTCTGGTTTTATACAGCACCCCAACTCACCTTTCCCCTTAAGCAAGCATAAGTTGGTTTTCTACATTTGAGACCCTGTTCTGTTTTGTAATTCAGTTCCTGTGTAGCCATGTTTACATTCCGTGTAGTAGTGATAACTTATGATGTTTCTTTTTCTGTGTGACTTATTTCACTTAGAATTATCGTACCTGAATCCACTCATTATGCTGCTACGGGCCTGATGATATAGGTTTCATTGCTGAGTGATATTGCATTGTACGTAAGTACCACAACTTCTTTATCCAATTTTCGCTTTCTGTGATATTGAACTTGTACCGTAAACGAGGTTCTTGTAAACAGAGCCGTCCCAAACTTTGGGGTGGCTGTGTCTTTTTGATTTTAATTTCCCTAAGCTATAGGACCATAAGTGGAAGTGCCCTAGGCTCTGTTGCTTTCTTTTTTAGATGTTTCAGGAAACACCATACACTTCTCCAGAGTGGCTGTTGGCAATTTACATCCCGCCCATCAGCATAACAAGGCTCCCAGTTCTCCATGGCCTGTCCTGCCTTTCTGGATTTTACACTTTTTTCCGATGGCCCTTTTGACCGGGGGGCAGTGAGACTTCATTGTAGTGCAGATTTCCTTTGCAAGCTTGCTTGGTTGGCCAAAAAGGGCGTAAGCTTTTTTTCCTGAGGAAAAAACGCATATGCCCTTTTTGGCCAAGTGCATCATTGTGGACGTTCTGCCTCTTTTCCTATGCTTTACATGTAATTCCAGTCTACCTCCTGAAATCGGTTTCCTACAATTCTGCCCCACTTTCAAGTCCTCTTGGCAGCCTTACTTCAATAGATTTTTGGACGATAGCTGTCATTTATAACTCTGCAGGTTTGTGAATTACAGTGCCCCTGAGCTCCTTTCTTCAACTCGCTTTCTTGTGAGCTGGCCGCAACACCGCAGCCTTGCTTCAGGCCCTAGTGTGGTTCCGGCATGGCACGCTGAGCCTTTGGTTAATTCCTCTTCCTGGTGGGAAATGAGAGTTAAATTTGCCCGTCCAGACACCTCCAGCTAGTCTCTCATTGGTTCTCCCTATTCCTGTTCATTTTCCGCAGAAATTGCAAACTTGGCCAAACAGGAGGTTAAAGGCACTGACTCTCCAAGTGGGGAGAGTGTTTGTAAAGCGTCTGGAATGTTGCACCCGAGTACCAGGGGACGAAAACTCACACATTTGAACACGTTTCCCAATCACACGGTGGATCATACTCTGGGTTCCACATGCATGTTTTAGCTGAAGGAAGAATCCCTTAAACCTGGAGAGTTGAGACCCATGGAATGGGTACCATGCAGTATGATTTCATAGGGTCTGCATGTGTTCACCGAACCTCACTAATCCTATCACTGCAGCATTTATGCCACTGTACACACGCTTGATTCTCTTTCGGAGACATATAAATCCATAGGTTTTAAGATTCTTACTAGTCAGGTATATTCTTAGACGTTTAATATGGGGTGTTGAGTCCTCTTCGTTGAGCAAGGAGTAGCTCTTGTCTATTACATGTTTGGCTTATGGAACGGTATCTGTGCTAATTTCAATCTCTGGTTTTATGCAGCACCCCAACTCACCTTTCCCCTTAAGCAAGCATAAGTTGGTTTTCTACATTTGAGACCCTGTTCTGTTTTGTAATTCTGTTCCTGTGTAGCCAAGTTTACATTCCGTGTAGTAGTGATATCTTATGATGTTTCTTTTTCTGTGTGACTTATTTCACTTAGAATCATCGTACCTGAATCCACTCATTATGCTGCTATGGGCCTGATGACATAGATTTCATTGCTGAGTGATATTGCATTGTATGTACCTACCACAACTTCTTTATCCATTTTTCACTTTCTGTGATATTGAACTCGTACTGTAAACGAGGTTCTTGTAAACAGAGCCGTCCCAAACTTTGGGGTGGCGGTGCCTTTTTGATTCTAATTTCCCTAAGATATAGGACCATAAGTGGAAGTGCCCTAGGCTCTGTTGCTTTGTTTTGTAGATGTGTCAGGAAACATCATACACTTCTCCAGAGTGGCTGTTGGCAATTTACATCTCGCCCATCAGCATAACAAGGCTCCCAGTTCTCCATGGCCTGTCCTGCCTTTCTGGATTTTACACTATTTTCCGATGGCCCTTTTGACCGGGGGGCAGTGAGACTTCATTGTAGTGCAGATTTCCTTTGCAAGCTTGCTTGGTTGACCAAAAAGTGCGTATGCGTTTTTTCCTGAATATATTCAGGAAAAAACGCATACGCCCTTTTTGGCCAAGTGCATCATTGTGGACGTTCTGCCTCTTTTCCTATGCTTTACATGTAATTCCAGTCTACCTCCTGAAATCGGTTTCCTACAATTCTGCCCCGCTTTCAAGTCCTCTTGGCAGCCTTACTTCAATAGATTTTTGGACGATAGCTGTCATTTATAACTCTGCAGGTTTGTGAATTACAGTGCCCCTGAGCTCCTTTCTTCAACTCGCTTTCTTGTGAGCTGGCCGCAACACCGCAGCCTTGCTTCAGGCCCTAGTGTGGTTCCAGCATGGCACGCTGAGCCTTTGGTTAATTCCTCTTCCTGGTGGGAAATGAGAGTTAAATTTGCCCGTCCAGACACCTCCAGCTAGTCTCTCATTGGTTCTCCCTATTCCTGTTCATTTTCCGCAGAAATTGCAAACTGGGCCAAACAGGAGGTTAAAGGCACTGAATCTCCAAGTGGGGAGAGTGTTAGTAAAGCGTCTGGAATGTTGCACCCGAATACCAGGGGACGAAAACTGACACATTTGAACACGTTTCCCAATCACACGGTGGATCATACTCTGGGTTCCACATGCATGTTTTAGCTGAAGGAAGAATCCCTTAAACCTGGAGAGTTGAGACCCATGGAATGGGTACCATGCAATATGATTTCATAGGGTCTGCATGTGTTCACCGAACCTCACCAATCCTATCACTGCAGCATTTATGCCACTGTTCACACGCTTGATTCTCTTTCGGAGACATATAAATCCATAGGTTTTAAGATTCTTACTAGTCAGGTATATTCTTAGGCGTTTAATATGGGGTGTAGAGTCCACTTCGTTGAGCAAGGAGTAGCTCTTGTTTATTACATATTTGGCTTATGGAACGGTATCTGTGCTAATTTCAATCTCTGGTTTTATGCAGCACCCCAACTCACCTTTCCCCTTAAGCAAGTATAAGTTGGTTTTCTACATTTGAGACCCTGTTCTGTTTTGTAATTCAGTTCCTGTGTAGCCAAGTTTACATTCCGTGTAGTAGTGATATCTTATGATGTTTCTTTTTCTGTGTGACTTATTTCACTTAGAATCATCGTACCTGAATCCACTCATTATGCTGCTATGGGCCTGATGACATACATTTCATTGCTGAGTGATATTGCATTGTACGTAAGTACCACAACTTCTTTATCCATTTTTCACTTTCTGTGATATTGAACTTGTACTGTAAACGAGGTTCTTGTAAACAGAGCCGTCCCAAACTTTGGGGTGGCTGTGTCTTTTTGATTTTAATTTCCCTAAGCTATAGGACCGTAAGTGGAAGTGCCCTAGGCTCTGTTGCTTTGTTTTTTAGATGTTTCAGGAAACACCATACACTTCTCCAGAGTGGCTGTTGGCAATTTACATCCCGCCCATCAGCATAACAAGGCTCCCAATTCTCCATGGCCTGTCCTGCCTTTCTGGATTTTACACTTTTTTCAGATGGCCCTTTTGACCGGGGGGCAGTGAGACTTCATTGTAGTGCAGATTTCCTTTGCAAGCTTGCTTGGTTGGCCAAAAAGGGCGTATGCGTTTTTTCCTGAATATATTCAGGAAAAAACGCATACGCCCTTTTTGGCCAAGTGCATCATTGTGGACGTTCTGCCTCTTTTCCTATGCTTTACATGCAATTCCAGTCTACCTCCTGAAACCGGTTTCCTGCAATTCTGCCCCGCTTTCAAGAGCTCTTGGCAGCCTTACTTCAATATATTTTTGGACGATAGCTGTCATTTTTAACTCTGCAGGTTTGTGAATTACGGTGCCCCTGAGCTCCTTTCTTCAACTCGCTTTCTTGTGAGCTGGCCGCAACACCGCAGGATTGCTTCAGGCCCTAGTGTGGTTCCGGCATGGCACGCTGAGCCTTTGGTTAATTCCTCTTCCTGGTGGGAAATGAGAGTTAAATTTGCCCGTCCAGACACCTCCAGCTAGTCTCTCATTGGTTCTCCCTATTCCTGTTCCTTTTCCGCAGAAATTGCAAACTGGGCCAAACAGGAGTTTAAAGGCACTGACTCTCCAAGTGGGGAGAGTTTTAGTAAAGCGTCTGGAATGTTGCACCCGAGTACCAGGGGACGAAAACTGAGACATATTTGAACACGTTTCCCAATCACACGGTGGATCATACTCTGGGTTCCACATGCATGTTTTAGGTGAAGGAAGAATCCCTTAAACCTGGAGAGTTGAGACCAATGGAATGGGTACCATGAAATATGACTTCAAAGGGTCTGCATTTGCTCACCGAACCTCACCAATCCTATCACTGCTGCGTTTATGCCGCTGTACACACGCTTGATTCTCTTTTGGAGACATATAAATCCATAGAATTTAAGATTCTTACTAGTCAGGTGTATTCTTAGGCGTTTAATATGAGATGTAGAGTCCACTTCGTTGAGCAAGGAGTAGCTCTTGTCTATTACATATTTGGCTTATGGAACGGTATCTGTGCTAATTTCAATCTCTGGTTTTATGCAGCACCCCAACTCACCTTTCCCCTTAAGCAAGCATAAGTTGGTTTTCTACATTTGAGACCCTGTTCTGTTTTGTAATTCAGTTTCTGTGTAGGCAAGTTTACATTCCTTGTAGTAGTGATATCTTATGATGTTTCTTTTTCTGTGTGACTTATTTCACTTAGAATCATCGTACCTGAATCCACTCATTATGCTGCTACGGGCCTGATGATACAGATTTCATTGCTGAGTGATATTGCATTGTACGTAAGTACCACAAATTCTTTATCCATTTTTCACTTTCTGTGTTATTGAACTTGTATCGTAAACGAGGTTCTTGTAAACAGAGCCGTCCCAAACTTTGGGGTGGCTGTGTCTTTTTGATTTTAATTTCCCTAAGCTATACCACCATAAGTGGAAGTGCCCTAGGCTCTATTGCTTTGTTTTGTAGATGTGTCAGGAAACACCATACACTTCTCCAGAGTGGCTGTTGGCAATTTACATCTCGCCCATCAGCATAACAAGGCTCCCAGTTCTCCATGGCCTGTCCTGCCTTTCTGGATTTTATACTATTTTCCGATGGCCCTTTTGACCGGGGGGCAGTGAGACTTCATTGTAGTGCAGATTTCCTTTGCAAGCTTGCTTGGTTGGCCAAAAAGTGCGTATGCGTTTTTTCCTGAATATATTCAGGAAAAAACGCATACGCCCTTTTTGGCCAAGTGCATCATTGTGGACGTTCTGCCTCTTTTCCTATGCTTTACATGTAATTCCAGTCTACCTCCTGAAATCGGTTTCCTACAATTCTGCCCCGCTTTCAAGTCCTCTTGGCAGCCTTACTTCAATAGATTTTTGGACGATAGCTGTCATTTATAACTCTGCAGGTTTGTGAATTACAGTGCCCCTGAGCTCCTTTCTTCAACTCGCTTTCTTGTGAGCTGGCCGCAACACCGCAGCCTTGCTTCAGGCCCTAGTGTGGTTCCGGCATGGCACGCTGAGCCTTTGGTTAATTCCTCTTCCTGGTGGGAAATGAGAGTTAAATTTGCCCGTCCAGACACCTCCAGCTAGTCTCTCATTGGTTCTCCCTATTCCTGTTCCTTTTCCGCAGAAATTGCAAACTGGGCCAAACAGGAGTTTAAAGGCACTGACTCTCCAAGTGGGGAGAGTTTTAGTAAAGTGTCTGGAATGTTGCACCCGAGTACCAGGGGACGAAAACTGAGACACATTTGAACACGTTTCCCGATCACACGGTGGATCATACTCTGGGTTCCACATGCATGTTTTAGGTGAAGGAAGAATCCCTTAAATCTGGAGAGTTGAGACCCATAGAATGGGTACCATGAAATATGACTTCAAAGGGTCTGCATTTGCTCACCGAACCTCACCAATCCTATCACTGCTGCGTTTATGCCGCTGTACACACGCTTGATTCTCTTTTGGAGACATATAAATTCATAGGATTTAAGATTCTTACTAGTCAGGTGTATTCTTAGGCGTTTAATATGAGATGTAGAGTCCACTTCGTTGAGCAAGGAGTAGCTCTTGTCTATTACATATTTGGCTTATGGAACGGTATCTGTGCTAATTTCAATCTCTGGTTTTATGCAGCACCCCAACTCACCTTTCCCCTTAAGCAAGCATAAGTTGGTTTTCTACATTTGAGACCCTGTTCTGTTTTGTAATTCAGTTTCTGTGTAGGCAAGTTTACATTCCTTGTAGTAGTGATATCTTATGATGTTTCTTTTTCTGTGTGACTTATTTCACTTAGAATCATCATACCTGAATCCACTCATTATGCTGCTACGGGCCTGATGACATAGATTTCATTGCTGAGTGATATTGCATTGTACGTAAGTACCACAACTTCTTTATCCATTTTTCACTTTCTGTGTTATTGAACTTGTACCGTAAACGAGGTTCTTGTAAACAGAGCCGTCCCAAACTTTGGGGTGGCTGTGTCTTTTTGATTTTAATTTCCCTAAGCTATACCACCATAAGTGGAAGTGCCCTAGGCTCTGTTGCTTTGTTTTTTAGATGTTTCAGGAAACACCATACACTTCTCCAGAGTGGCTGTTGGCAATTTACATCCCGCCCATCAGCATAACAAGGCTCCCAGTTCTCCATGGCCTGTCCTGCCTTTCTGGATTTTATACATTTTTCAGATGGCCCTTTTGACCGGGGAGCAGTGAGACTTCATTGTAGTGCAGATTTCCTTTGCAAGCTTGCTTGGTTGGCCAAAAAGGGCGTATGCGTTTTTTCCTGAATATATTCAGGAAAAAACGCATACGCCCTTTTTGGCCAAGTGCATCATTGTGGACGTTCTGCCTCTTTTCCTATGCTTTACATGCAATTCCAGTCTACCTCCTGAAATCGGTTTCCTGCAATTCTGCCCCGCTTTCAAGTCCTCTTGGCAGCCTTACTTCAATATATTTTTGGACGATAGCTGTCATTTATAACTCTGCAGGTTTGTGAATTACAGTGCCCCTGAGCTCCTTTCTTCAACTCGCTTTCTTGTGAGCTGGCCGCAACACCGCAGGATTGCTTCAGGCCCCAGTGTGTTTCCGGCATGGCACGTTGAGCCTTTGGTTAATTCCTCTTCCTGGTGGGAAATGAGAGTTAAATTTGCCCGTCCAGACACCTCCAGCTAGTCTCTCATTGGTTCTCCCTATTCCTGTTCATTTTCCGCAGAAATGGCAAACTGGGCCAAACAGGAGGTTAAAGGCACTGACTCTCCAAGTGGGGAGAGTGTTAGTAAAGCGACTGGAATGTTGCACCCGAGTACCAGGGGACGAAAGCTGAGACACATTTGAACACGTTTCCCGATCACATGGTGGATCATACTCTGGGTTCCACATGCATGTTTTAGCTGAAGGAAGAATCCCTTAAACCTGGAGAGTTGAGACCCATGGAATGGGTACCATGCAATATGACCTCAAAGGGTCTGCATTTGCTCACCGAACCTCACCAATCCTATCACTGCTGCGTTTATGCCACTGTACACATGCTTGATTCTCTTTCGGAGACATAGAAATCCATAGGTTTTAAGATTCTTACTGGTCAGGTATATTCTTAGGCGTTTAATATGGGGTGTAGAGTCCAGTTCGTTGAGCAAGGAGTAGCTCTTGTCTATTACATATTTGGCTTATGGAACGGTATCTGTGCTAATTTCAATCTCTGGTTTTATGCAGCACCCCAACTCACCTTTCCCCTTAAGCAAGCATAAGTTGGTTTTCTACATTTGAGACCCTGTTCTGTTTTGTAATTCAGTTCCTGTGTAGCCAAGTTTACATTCCGTGTAGTAGTGATATCTTATGATGTTTCTTTTTCTGTGTGACTTATTTCACTTAGAATCATCGTACCTGAATCCACTCATTATGCTGCTACGGGTCTGATGATATACATTTCATTGCTGAGTGATATTGCATTGTACGTAAGTACCACAAATTCTTTATCCATTTTCCCTTTCTGTGATATTGAACTTGTACCGTAAACGAGGTTCTTGTAAACAGAGCCGTCCCAAACTTTGGGGTGGCTGTGTCTTTTTGATTTTAATTTCCCTAAGCTATAGGACCATAAGTGGAAGTGCCCTAGGCTCTGTTGCTTTGTTTTTTAGATGTTTCAGGAAACACCATACACTTCTCCAGAGTGGCTGTTGGCAATTTACATCCCGCCCATCAGCATAACAAGGCTCCCAATTCTCCATGGCCTGTCCTGCCTTTCTGGATTTTACACTTTTTTCCGATGGCCCTTTTGACCGGGGGGCAGTGAGACTTCATTGTAGTGCAGATTTCCTTTGCAAGCTTGCTTGGTTGGCCAAAAAGGGCGTATGCGTTTTTTCCTGAATATATTCAGGAAAAAACGCATACGCCCTTTTTGGCCAAGTGCATCATTGTGGACGTTCTGCCTCTTTTCCTATGCTTTACATGCAATTCCAGTCTACCTCCTGAAACCGGTTTCCAGCAATTCTGCCCCGCTTTCAAGTCCTCTTGGCAGCCTTACTTCAATATATTTTTGGACGATAGCTGTCATTTATAACTCTGCAGGTTTGTGAATTACAGTGCCCCTGAGCTCCTTTCTTCAACTCGCTTTCTTGTGAGCTGGCCGCAACACCGCAGGATTGCTTCAGGCCCTAGTGTGGTTCCGGCATGGCACACTGAGCCTTTGGTTAATTCCTCTTCCTGGTGGGAAATGAGAGTTAAATTTGCCCGTCCAGACACCTCCAGCTAGTCTCTCATTGGTTCTCCCTATTCCTGTTCCTTTTCCGCAGAAATTGCAAACTGGGCCAAACAGGAGTTTAAAGGCACTGACTCTCCAAGTGGGGAGAGTTTTAGTAAAGCGTCTGGAATGTTGCACCCGAGTACCAGGGGACGAAAACTGAGACACATTTGAACACGTTTCCCGATCACACGGTGGATCATACTCTGGGTTCCACATGCATGTTTTAGGTGAAGGAAGAATCCCTTAAACCTGGAGAGTTGAGACCCATGGAATGGGTACCATGCAATATGACCTCAAAGGGTCTGCATTTGCTCACCGAACCTCACCAATCCTATCACTGCTGCGTTTATGCCACTGTACACACGCTTGATTCTCTTTCGGAGACATAGAAATCCATAGGTTTTAAGATTCTTACTGGTCAGGTATATTCTTAGGCGTTTAATATGGGGTGTAGAGTCCACTTCGTTGAGCAAGGAGTAGCTCTTGTCTATTACATATTTGGCTTATGGAACGGTATCTGTGCTAATTTCAATCTCTGGTTTTATGCAGCACCCCAACTCACCTTTCCCCTTAAGCAAGCATAAGTTGGTTTTCTACATTTGAGACCCTGTTCTGTTTTGTAATTCTGTTCCTGTGTAGCCAAGTTTACATTCCGTGTAGTAGTGATATCTTATGATGTTTCTTTTTCTGTGTGACTTATTTCACTTAGAATCATCGTACCTGAATCCACTCATTATGCTGCTACGGGCCTGATGACATAGATTTCATCGCTGAGTGATATTGCATTGTATGTACCTACCACAACTTCTTTATCCATTTTTCACTTTCTGTGATATTGAACTCGTACTGTAAACGAGGTTCTTGTAAACAGAGCCGTCCCAAACTTTGGGGTGGCGGTGCCTTTTTGATTCTAATTTCCCTAAGCTATAGGACCATAAGTGGAAGTGCCCTAGGCTCTATTGCTTTGTTTTGTAGATGTGTCAGGAAACACCATACACTTCTCCAGAGTGGCTGTTGGCAATTTACATCCCGCCCATCAGCATAACAAGGCTCCCAGTTCTCCATGGCCTGTCCTGCCTTTCTGGATTTTATACATTTTTCAGATGGCCCTTTTGACCGGGGAGCAGTGAGACTTCATTGTAGTGCAGATTTCCTTTGCAAGCTTGCTTGGTTGGCCAAAAAGGGCGTATGCGTTTTTTCCTGAATATATTCAGGAAAAAACGCATACGCCCTTTTTGGCCAAGTGCATCATTGTGGACGTTCTGCCTCTTTTCCTATGCTTTACATGCAATTCCAGTCTACCTCCTGAAATCGGTTTCCTGCAATTCTGCCCCGCTTTCAAGTCCTCTTGGCAGCCTTACTTCAATATATTTTTGGACGATAGCTGTCATTTATAACTCTGCATGTTTGTGAATTACAGTGCCCCTGAGCTCCTTTCTTCAACTCGCTTTCTTGTGAGCTGGCCGCAACACCGCAGGATTGCTTCAGGCCCTAGTGTGTTTCCGGCATGGCATGTTGAGCCTTTGGTTAATTCCTCTTCCTGGTGGGAAATGAGAGTTAAATTTGCCCGTCCAGACACCTCCAGCTAGTCTCTCATTGGTTCTCCCTATTCCTGTTCATTTTCCGCAGAAATGGCAAACTGGGCCAAACAGGAGGTTAAAGGCACTGACTCTCCAAGTGGGGAGAGTGTTAGTAAAGCGACTGGAATGTTGCACCCGAGTACCAGGGGACGAAAGCTGAGACACATTTGAACACGTTTCCCGATCACATGGTGGATCATACTCTGGGTTCCACATGCATGTTTTAGCTGAAGGAAGAATCCCTTAAACCTGGAGAGTTGAGACCCATGGAATGGGTACCATGCAATATGACCTCAAAGGGTCTGCATTTGCTCACCGAACCTCACCAATCCTATCACTGCTGCGTTTATGCCGCTGTACACACGCTTGATTCTCTTTTGGAGACATAGAAATCTATAGGTTTTAAGATTCTTACTGGTCAGGTATATTCTTAGGCGTTTAATATGGGGTGTAGAGTCCACTTCGTTGAGCAAGGAGTAGCTCTTGTCTATTACATATTTGGCTTATGGAATGGTATCTGTGCTAATTTCAATCTCTGGTTTTATGCAGCACCCCAACTCACCTTTCCCCTTAAGCAAGCATAAGTTGGTTTTCTACATTTGAGACCCTGTTCTGTTTTGTAATTCAGTTCCTGTGTAGCCAAGTTTACATTCCGTGTAGTAGTGATATCTTATGATGTTTCTTTTTCTGTGTGACTTATTTCACTTAGAATCATCGTACCTGAATCCACTCATTATGCTGCTACGGGTCTGATGATATACATTTCATTGCTGAGTGATATTGCATTGTACGTAAGTACCACAAATTCTTTATCCATTTTTCGCTTTCTGTGATATTGAACTTGTACCGTAAACGAGGTTCTTGTAAACAGAGCCGTCCCAAACTTTGGGGTGGCTGTGTCTTTTTGATTTTAATTTCCCTAAGCTATAGGACCGTAAGTGGAAGTGCCCTAGGCTCTGTTGCTTTGTTTTTTAGATGTTTCAGGAAACACCATACACTTCTCCAGAGTGGCTGTTGGCAATTTACATCCCGCCCATCAGCATAACAAGGCTCCCAATTCTCCATGGCCTGTCCTGCCTTTCTGGATTTTACACTTTTTTCCGATGGCCCTTTTGACCGGGGGGCAGTGAGACTTCATTGTAGTGCAGATTTCCTTTGCAAGCTTGCTTGGTTGGCCAAAAAGGGCGTATGCGTTTTTTCCTGAATATATTCAGGAAAAAACGCATACGCCCTTTTTGGCCAAGTGCATCATTGTGGACGTTCTGCCTCTTTTCCTATGCTTTACATGCAATTCCAGTCTACCTCCTGAAACCGGTTTCCAGCAATTCTGCCCCGCTTTCAAGTCCTCTTGGCAGCCTTACTTCAATATATTTTTGGACGATAGCTGTCATTTTTAACTCTGCAGGTTTGTGAATTACAGTGCCCCTGAGCTCCTTTCTTCAACTCGCTTTCTTGTGAGCTGGCCGCAACACCGCAGGATTGCTTCAGGCCCTAGTGTGGTTCCGGCATGGCACGCTGAGCCTTTGGTTAATTCCTCTTCCTGGTGGGAAATGAGAGTTAAATTTGCCCGTCCAGACACCTCCAGCTAGTCTCTCATTGGTTCTCCCTATTCCTGTTCATTTTCCGCAGAAATTGCAAACTGGGCCAAACAGGAGGTTAAAGGCACTGACTCTCCAAGTGGGGAGAGTTTTAGTAAAGCGTCTGGAATGTTGCACCCGAGTACCAGGGGACGAAAACTGAGACACATTTGAACACGTTTCCCGATCACACGGTGGATCATACTCTGGGTTCCACATGCATGTTTTAGGTGAAGGAAGAATCCCTTAAACCTGGAGAGTTGAGACCCATGGCATGGGTACCATGAAATATGACTTCAAAGGGTCTGCATTTGCTCACCGAACCTCACCAATCCTATCACTGCTGCGTTTATGCCGCTGTACACACGCTTGATTCTCTTTTGGAGACATATAAATCCATAGGATTTAAGATTCTTACTAGTCAGGTGTATTCTTAGGCGTTTAATATGAGATGTAGAGTCCACTTCGTTGAGCAAGGAGTAGCTCTTGTCTATTACATATTTGGCTTATGGAACGGTATCTGTGCTAATTTCAATCTCTGGTTTTATGCAGCACCCCAACTCACCTTTCCCCTTAAGCAAGCATAAGTTGGTTTTCTACATTTGAGACCCTGTTCTGTTTTGTAATTCAGTTCCTGTGTAGCCAAGTTTACATTCCGTGTAGTAGTGATATCTTATGATGTTTCTTTTTCTGTGTGACTTATCTCACTTAGAATCATCGTACCTGAATCCACTCATTATGCTGCTACGGGTCTGATGATATACATTTCATTGCTGAGTGATATTGCATTGTACGTAAGTACCACAAATTCTTTATCCATTTTTCGCTTTCTGTGATATTGAACTTGTACCGTAAACGAGGTTCTTGTAAACAGAGACGTCCCAAACTTTGGGGTGGCTGTGTCTTTTTGATTTTAATTTCCCTAAGCTATAGGACCGTAAGTGGAAGTGCCCTAGGCTCTGTTGCTTTGTTTTTTAGATGTTTCAGGAAACACCATACACTTCTCCAGAGTGGCTGTTGGCAATTTACATCCCGCCCATCAGCATAACAAGGCTCCCAATTCTCCATGGCCTGTCCTGCCTTTCTGGATTTTACACTTTTTTCCGATGGCCCTTTTGACCGGGGGCCAGTGAGACTTCATTGTAGTGCAGATTTCCTTTGCAAGCTTGCTTGGTTGGCCAAAAAGGGCGTATGCGTTTTTTCCTGAATATATTCAGGAAAAAACGCATACGCCCTTTTTGGCCAAGTGCATCATTGTGGACGTTCTGCCTCTTTTCCTACGCTTTACATGCAATTCCAGTCTACCTCCTGAAACCGGTTTCCTGCAATTCTGTCCCGCTTTCAAGTCCTCTTGGCAGCCTTACTTCAATATATTTTTGGACGATAGCTGTCATTTTTAACTCTGCAGGTTTGTGAATTACAGTGCCCCTGAGCTCCTTTCTTCAACTCGCTTTCTTGTGAGCTGGCCGCAACACCGCAGGATTGCTTCAGGCCCTAGTGTGGTTCCGGCATGGCACGCTGAGCCTTTGGTTAATTCCTCTTCCTGGTGGGAAATGAGAGTTAAATTTGCCCGTCCAGACACCTCCAGCTAGTCTCTCATTGGTTCTCCCTATTCCTATTCATTTTCCGCAGAAATGGCAAACTGGGCCAAACAGGAGGTTAAAGGCACTGACTCTCCAAGTGGGGAGAGTGTTAGTAAAGCGACTGGAATGTTGCACCCGAGTACCAGGGGACGAAAACTGAGACACATTTGAACACATTTCCCGATCACATGGTGGATCATACTCTGGGTTCCACATGCATGTTTTAGCTGAAGGAAGAATCCCTTAAACCTGGAGAGTTGAGACCCATGGAATGGGTACCATGCAATATGACCTCAAAGGGTCTGCATTTGCTCACCGAACCTCACCAATCCTATCACTGCTGCGTTTATGCCGCTGTACACACGCTTGATTCTCTTTCGGAGACATATAAATCCATAGGTTTTAAGATTCTTACTAGTCAGGTATATTCTTTGGCGTTTAATATGGGGTGTTGTGTCCACTTCGTTGAGCAAGGAGTAGCTCTGGTCTATTACATATTTGGCTTATGGAACGGTATCTGTGCTAATTTCAATCTCTGGTTTTATGCAGCACCCCAACTCACCTTTCCCCTTAAGCAAGCATAAGTTGGTTTTCTACATTTGAGACCCTGTTCTGTTTTGTAATTCAGTTCCTGTGTAGCCAAGTTTACATTCCGTGTAGTAGTGATATCTTATGATGTTTCTTTTTCTGTGTGACTTATTTCACTTAGAATCATCGTACCTGAATCCACTCATTATGCTGCTACGGGCCTGTTGATATAGATTTCATTGCTGAGTGATATTGCATTGTACGTAAGTACCACAAATTCTTTATCCATTTTTCACTTTCTGTGATATTGAACTTGTACCGTAAACGAGGTTCTTGTAAACAGAGACGTCCCAAACTTTGGGGTGGCTGTGTCTTTTTGATTTTTATTTCCCTAAGCTATAGGACCATAAGTGGAAGTGCCCTAGGCTCTGTTGCTTTGTTTCTTAGATGCTTCAGGAAACACCATACACTTCTCCAGAGTGGCTGTTGGCAATTTACATCCCGCCCATCAGCATAACAAGGCTCCCAGTTCTCCATGGCCTGTCCTGCCTTTCTGGATTTTATACATATTTCAGATGGCCCTTTTGACCGGGGGGCAGTGAGACTTCATTGTAGTGCAGATTTCCTTTGCAAGCTTGCTTGGTTGGCCAAAAAGGGCGTATGCGTTTTTTCCTGAATATATTCAGGAAAAAACGCATACACCCTTTTTGGCCAAGTGCATCATTGTGGACGTTCTGCCCCTTTTCCTATGCTTTACATACAATTCAAGTCTACGTCCTGAAATCAGTTTCCTGCAATTCTGCCCCGCTTTCAAGTCCTCTTGGCAGCCTTACTTCAATATATTTTTGGACGATAGCTATCATTTATAACTCTGCAGGTTTGTGAATTACAGTGCCCCTGAACTCCTTTCTTCAACTCGCTTTCTTGTGAGCTGGCCGCAACACCGCAGGATTGCTTCAGGCCCTAGTGTGGTTCTGGCGTGGCACGCTGAGCCTTGGGTTAATTCCTCTTCCTGGTGGGAAATGAGAGTTAAATTTGCCCGTCCAGACACCTGCAGCTAGTCTCTCATTGGTTCTCCCTATTCCTGTTCATTTTCCGCAGAAATGGCAAACTGGGCCAAACAGGAGGTTAAAGGCACTGACTCTCCAAGTGGGGAGAGTTTTAGTAAAGTGACTGGAATTTTGCACCCGAGTACCAGGGGATGAAAACTGAGACACATTTGAACACGTTTCCCGATCACATGGTGGATCATACTCTGGGTTCCACATGCATGTTTTAGCTGAAGGAAGAATCCCTTAAACCTGGAGAGTTGAGACCCATGGAATGGGTACCATGCAATATGACCTCAAGGGGTCTGCATTTGCTCACCGAACCTCACCAATCCTATCACTGCTGCGTTTATGCCACTGTACACATGCTTGATTCTCTTTCGGAGACATAGAAATCCATAGGTTTAAAGATTCTTACTAGTCAGGTATATTCTTAGGCGTTTAATATGGGGTGTAGAGTCCACTTCGTTGAGCAAGGAGTAGCTCTTGTCTATTACATATTTGGCTTATGGAACGTTATCTGTGCTAATTTCAATCTCTGGTTTTATGCAGCACCCCAACTCACCTTTCCCCTTGAGCAAGCATATGTTGGTTTTCTACATTTGAGACCCTGTTCTGTTTTGTAATTCAGTTCCTGTGTAGCCAAGTTTACATTCCGTATAGTAGTGATATCTTATGATGTTTCTTTTTCTGTGTGACTTATTTCACTTAGAATCATCGTACCTGAATCAACTCATTATGCTGCTACGGGCCTGATGACATAGATTTCATTGCTGAGTGATATTGCATTGTACGTAAGTACCACAACATCTTTATCCATTTTTCGCTTTCTGTGATATTGAACTTGTACTGTAAACGAGGTTCTTGTAAACACAGCCGTCCCAAACTTTGGGGTGCCTATGTCTTTTTGATTTTAATTTCCCTAAGCTATAGGACCATAAGTGGAAGTGCCCTAGGCTCTGTTGCTTTGTTTTGTAGATGTTTCAGGAAACACCATACACTTCTCCAGAGTGGCTGTTGGCAATTTACATCCCGCCCATCAGCATAACAATGCTCCCAGTTCTCCATGGCCTGTCCTGCCTTTCGGGATTTTACACTTTTTTCAGATGGCCCTTTTGACCGGGGGGCAGTGAGCCTTCATTGTAGTGCAGATTTCCTTTGCAAGCTTGCTTGGTTGGCCAAAAAGGGCGTATGCGTTTTTTCCTGAATATATTCAGGAAAAAACGCATACGCCCTTTTTGGCCAAGTGCATCATTGTGGACGTTCTGCCTCTTTTCCTATGCTTTACATGCAATTCCAGTCTACCTCCTGAAATCGGATTCCTGCAATTCTGCCCCGCTTTCAAGTCCTCTTGGCAGCCTTACTTCAATATATTTTTGGATGATAGCTGTCATTTATAACTCTGCAGGTTTGTGAATGACAGTGCCCCTGAGCTCCTTTCTTCAACTCGCTTTCTTGTGAGCTGGCCGCAACACCGCAGGATTGCTTCAGGCCCTAGTGTGGTTCCGGCATGGCACGCTGAGCCTTTGGTTAATTCCTCTTCCTGGTGGGAAATGAGAGTTAAATTTGCCCGTCCAGACACCTCCAGCTAGTCTCTCATTGGTTCTCCCTATTCCTGTTCATTTTCCGCAGAAATTGCAAACTGGGCCAAACAGGAGGTTAAAGGCACTGACTCTCCAAGTGGGGAGAGTGTTAGTAAAGCGTCTGGAATGTTGCACCCGAGTACCAGGGGACGAACACTGAGACACCTTTGAACACGTTTCCCAATCACACGGTGGATCATACTCTGGGTTCCACATGCATGTTTTAGCTGAAGGAAGAATCCCTTAAACCTGGAGAGTTGAGACCCATGGAATGGGTACCATGCAATATGACTTCAAAGGGTCTGCATTTGCTCACCGATCCTCACCAATCCTATCACTGCTGCATTTATGCCGCTGTACACACGCTTGATTCTCTTTCGGAGACATATAAATCCATAGGTTTTAAGATTCTTACTTGTCAGGTATATTCTTAGGCGTTTAATATGGGGTGAAGAGTCCACTTCATTGAGCAAGGAGTAGCTCTTTTCTATTACATATTTGGCTTATGGAACGGTATCTGTGCTAATTTCAATCTCTGGTTTTATGCAGCACCCCAACTCACCTTTCCCCTTAAGCAAGCATAAGTTGGTTTTCTACATTTGAGACCCTGTTCTGTTTTGTAATTCAGTTCCTGTGTAGGAAAGTTTACATTCCGTGTAGTAGTGATATCTTATGATGTTTCTTTTTCTGTGTGACTTATTTCACTTAGAATCATCGTACCTGAATCCACTCATTATGCTGCTATGGGCCTGATGATATACATTTCATTGCTGAGTGATATTGCATTGTACGTAAGTACCACAACTTCTTTATCCATTTTTCACTTTCTGTGATATTGAACTTGTACTGTAAACGAGGTTCTTGTAAACAGAGCCGTCCCAAACTTTGGGGTGGTTGTGTCTTTTTGATTTTAATTTCCCTAAGCTATAGAACCGTAAGTGGAAGTGCCCTAGGCTCTGTTGCTTTGTTTTTTAGATGTTTCAGGAAACACCATACACTTCTCCAGAGTGGCTGTTGGCAATTTACATCCCGCCCATCAGCATAACAAGGCTCCAATTCTCCATGGTCTGTCCTGCCTTTCTGGATTTTACACTTTTTTCAGATGGCCCTTTTGACTGGGGGGCAGTGAGACTTCATTGTAATGCAGATTTCCATTGCAAGCTTGCTTGGTTGGCCAAAAAGTGCGTATGCGTTTTTTCCTGAATATATTTAGGAAAAAACGCATATGCCCTTTTTGGCCAAGTGTATCATTGTGGACGTTCTGCCTCTTTTCCTATGCTTTACATGCAATTCCAGTCTACCTCCTGAAGTCGGTTTCCTGCAATTCTGCCCCGCTTTCAAGTCCTCTTGGCCGCCTTACTTCAATATATTTTTGGACGATACCTGTCATTTATAACTCTGCAGGTTTGTGAATTACAGTGCCTCTGAGCTCCTTTCTTCAACTCGCTTTCTTGTGAGCTGGCCGCAACACCGCAGCATTGCTTCAGGCCCTAGTGTCGTTCTGGCATGGCACGATGAGCCTTTGGTTAATTCCTCTTCCTGGTGGGAAATGAGAGTTAAATTTGCCCGTCCAGACACCTCCAGCTAGTCTCTCATTGGTTCTCCCTATTCCTGTTCCTTTTCCGCAGAAATTGCAAACCGGGCCAAACAGGAGTTTAAAGGCACTGACTCTCCAAGTGGGGAGAGTTTTAGTAAAGCGTCTGGAATGTTGCACCCGAGTACCAGGGGACGAAAACTGAGACACATTTGAACACGTTTCCCGATCACACGGTGGATCATACTCTGGGTTCCACATGCATGATTTAGGTGAAGGAAGAATCCCTTAAACCTGGAGAGTTGAGACCCATGGAATGGGTACCATGCAATATGACTTCAAAGGGTCTGCATTTGCTCACCGAACCTCACCAATCCTATCACTGCTGCATTTATGCCGCTGTACACACGCTTGATTCTCTTTCAGAGACATATAAATCCATAGGTTTTAAGATTCTTACTAGTCAGGTGTATTCTTAGGCGTTTAATATGGGATGTAGAGTCCACTTCGTTGAGCAAGGAGTAGCTGTTGTCTATTACATGTTTGGCTTATGGAATGGTATCTGTGCTAATTTCAATCTCTGGTTTTATGCAGCACCCCAACTCACCTTTCCCCTTAAGCAAGCATAAGTTGGTTTTCTACATTTGAGACCCTGCTCTGTTTTGTAATTCAGTTCCTGTGTAGCCAAGTTTACATTCCGTGTAGTAGTGATATCTTATGATGTTTCTTTTTCTGTGTGACTTATTTCACTTAGAATCATCTTACCTGAATCCACTCATTATGCTGCTATGGGCCTGATGACATAGATTTCATTGCTGAGTGATATTGCATTGTACGTAAGTACCACAACTTCTTTATCCATTTTTCACTTTCTGTGATATTGAACTTGTACTGTAAACGAGGTTCTTGTAAACAGAGCCGTCCCAAACTTTGGGGTGGCTGTGTCTTTTTGATTTTAATTTCCCTAAGCTATAGGACCATAAGTGGAAGTGCCCTAGGCTCTGTTGCTTTGTTTTTTAGATGTTTCAGGAAACACCATACACTTCTCCAGAGTGGCTGTTGGCAATTTACATCTCGCCCATCAGCATAACAAGGCTCCCAGTTCTCCATGGCCTGTCCTGCCTTTCTGGATTTTACACTTTTTTCAGATGGCCCTTTTGACCGGGGGGCAGTGAGACTTCATTGTAGTGCAGATTTCCTTTGCAAGCTTGCTTGGTTGGCCAAAAAGTGCATATACGTTTCTTCCTGAACATATTCAGGAGAAAACGCATACGCCCCTTTTGGCCAAGTGCATCATTGTGGACGTTCTGCCTCTTTTCCTATGCTCTACATGCAATTCCAGTCTACCTCCTGAAATCGATTTCCTGCAATTCTGCCCCGCTTTCAAGTCCTCTTGGCAGCCTTACTTCAATATATTTTTGGACGATAGCTGTCATTTATAACTCTGCAGGTTTGTGAATTAAAGTGCCCCTGAGCTCCTTTCTTCAACTCGCTTTCTTGTGAGCTGGCCGCAACACCGCAGGATTGCTTCAGGCCCTAGTGTGGTTCCGGCATGGCACGCTGAGCCTTTGGTTAATTCCTCTTCCTGGTGGGAAATGAGAGTTAAATTTCCCCGTCCAGACACCTCCAGCTAGTCTCTCATTGGTTCTCCTTATTCCTGTTCATTTTCTGCAGAAATGGCAAACTGGGCCAAACAGGAGGTTAAAGGCACTGACTCTCCAAGTGGGGAGAGTGTTAGTAAAGCGACTGGAATGTTGCACCCGAGTACCAGGGGACGAAAACTGAGACGCATTTGAACACGTTTCCCGATCACATGGTGGATCATACTCTGGGTTCCACATGCATGTTTTAGCTGAAGGAAGAATCCCTTAAACCTGGAGAGTTGAGACCCATGGAATGGGTACCATGCAATATGACTTCAAAGGGTCTGCATTTGCTCACCGATCCTCACCAATCCTATCAGTGCTGCATTTATGCCGCTGTACACACGCTTGATTCTCTTTCGGAGACATATAAATCCATAGGTTTTAAGATTCTTACTAGTCAGGTATATTCTTAGGTGTTTAATATGAGATGTAGAGTCCACTTCGTTGAGCAAGGAGTAGCTCTTGTCTATTACATGTTTGGCTTATGGAATGGTATCTGTGCTAATTTCAATCTCTGCTTTTATACAGCACCCCAACTCACCTTTCCCCTTAAGCAAGCATAAGTTGGTTTTCTACATTTGAGACCCTGTTCTGTTTTGTAATTCAGTTCCTGTGTAGCCAAGTTTACATTCCGTGTAGTAGTGATATCTTATGATGTTTCTTTTTCTGTGTGACTTATTTCACTTAGAATCATCGTACCTGAATCCACTCATTATGCTGCTATGGGCCTGATGACATAGATTTCATTGCTGAGTGATATTGCATTGTACGTAAGTACCACAACTTCTTTATCCATTTTTCACTTTCTCTGATATTGAACTTGTACTGTAAACGAGGTTCTTGTAAACAGAGCCGTCCCAAACTTTGGGGTGGCTGTGTCTTTTTTATTTTAATTTCCCTAAGCTATAGAACTGTAAGTGGAAGTGCCCTAGGCTCTGTTGCTTTGTTTTTTAGATGTTTCAGGAAACACCATACACTTCTCCAGAGTGGCTGTTGGCAATTTACATCCCGCCCATCAGCATAACAAGGCTCCCAATTCTCCATGGCCTGTCCTGCCTTTCTGGATTTTACACTTTTTTCAGATGGCCCTTTTGACCGGGGGGCAGTGGGACTTCATTGTAATGCAGATTTCCTTTGCAAGCTTGCTTGGTTGGCCAAAAAGGGCGTATGCGTTTTTTCCTGAATATATTCAGGAAAAAACGCATATGCCCTTTTTGGCCAAGTGCATCATTGTGGACGTTCTGCCTCTTTTCCTATGCTTTACATGCAATTCCAGTCTACCTCCTGAAATCGGTTTCCTGCAATTCTGCCCCGCTTTCAAGTCCTCTTGGCAGCCTTACTTCAATATATTTTTGGACGATAGCTGTCATTTATAACTCTGCAGGTTTGTGAATTATAGTGCCTCTGAGCTCCTTTCTTCAACTCGCTTTCTTGTGAGCTGGCTGCAACACCGCAGCATTGCTTCAGGCCCTAGTGTGGTTCCGGCATGGCACGCTGAGCCTTTGGTTAATTCCTATTCCTGGTGGGAAATGAGAGTTAAATTTGCCCGTACAGGCACCTCCAGCTAGTCTCTCATTGGTTCTCCCTATTCCTGTTCATTTTCCGCAGAAATGGCAAACTGGGCCAAACAGGAGGTTAAAGGCACTGACTCTCCAAGTGGGGAGAGTTTTAGTAAAGTGACTGGAATTTTGCACCCGAGTACCAGGGGATGAAAACTGAGACACATTTGAACACGTTTCCCGATCACATGGTGGATCATACTCTGGGTTCCACATGCATGTTTTAGCTGAAGGAAGAATCCCTTAAACCTGGAGAGTTGAGACCCATGGAATGGGTACCATGCAATATGACCTCAAGGGGTCTGCATTTGCTCACCGAACCTCACCAATCCTATCACTGCTGCGTTTATGCCACTGTACACATGCTTGATTCTCTTTCGGAGACATAGAAATCCATAGGTTTAAAGATTCTTACTAGTCAGGTATATTCTTAGGCGTTTAATATGGGGTGTAGAGTCCACTTCGTTGAGCAAGGAGTAGCTCTTGTCTATTACATATTTGGCTTATGGAACGTTATCTGTGCTAATTTCAATCTCTGGTTTTATGCAGCACCCCAACTCACCTTTCCCCTTGAGCAAGCATATGTTGGTTTTCTACATTTGAGACCCTGTTCTGTTTTGTAATTCAGTTCCTGTGTAGCCAAGTTTACATTCCGTATAGTAGTGATATCTTATGATGTTTCTTTTTCTGTGTGACTTATTTCACTTAGAATCATCGTACCTGAATCAACTCATTATGCTGCTACGGGCCTGATGACATAGATTTCATTGCTGAGTGATATTGCATTGTACGTAAGTACCACAACATCTTTATCCATTTTTCGCTTTCTGTGATATTGAACTTGTACTGTAAACGAGGTTCTTGTAAACACAGCCGTCCCAAACTTTGGGGTGCCTATGTCTTTTTGATTTTAATTTCCCTAAGCTATAGGACCATAAGTGGAAGTGCCCTAGGCTCTGTTGCTTTGTTTTGTAGATGTTTCAGGAAACACCATACACTTCTCCAGAGTGGCTGTTGGCAATTTACATCCCGCCCATCAGCATAACAATGCTCCCAGTTCTCCATGGCCTGTCCTGCCTTTCTGGATTTTACACTTTTTTCAGATGGCCCTTTTGACCGGGGGGCAGTGAGCCTTCATTGTAGTGCAGATTTCCTTTGCAAGCTTGCTTGGTTGGCCAAAAAGGGCGTATGTGTTTTTTCCTGAATATATTCAGGAAAAAACGCATACGCCCTTTTTGGCCAAGTGCATCATTGTGGACGTTCTGCCTCTTTTCCTATGCTTTACATGCAATTCCAGTCTACCTCCTGAAATCGGATTCCTGCAATTCTGCCCCGCTTTCAAGTCCTCTTGGCAGCCTTACTTCAATATATTTTTGGATGATAGCTGTCATTTATAACTCTGCAGGTTTGTGAATGACAGTGCCCCTGAGCTCCTTTCTTCAACTCGCTTTCTTGTGAGCTGGCCGCAACACCGCAGGATTGCTTCAGGCCCTAGTGTGGTTCCGGCATGGCACGCTGAGCCTTTGGTTAATTCCTCTTCCTGGTGGGAAATGAGAGTTAAATTTGCCCGTCCAGACACCTCCAGCTAGTCTCTCATTGGTTCTCCCTATTCCTGTTCATTTTCCGCAGAAATTGCAAACTGGGCCAAACAGGAGGTTAAAGGCACTGACTCTCCAAGTGGGGAGAGTGTTAGTAAAGCGTCTGGAATGTTGCACCCGAGTACCAGGGGACGAACACTGAGACACCTTTGAACACGTTTCCCAATCACACGGTGGATCATACTCTGGGTTCCACATGCATGTTTTAGCTGAAGGAAGAATCCCTTAAACCTGGAGAGTTGAGACCCATGGAATGGGTACCATGCAATATGACTTCAAAGGGTCTGCATTTGCTCACCGATCCTCACCAATCCTATCACTGCTGCATTTATGCCGCTGTACACACGCTTGATTCTCTTTCGGAGACATATAAATCCATAGGTTTTAAGATTCTTACTTGTCAGGTATATTCTTAGGCGTTTAATATGGGGTGAAGAGTCCACTTCATTGAGCAAGGAGTAGCTCTTTTCTATTACATATTTGGCTTATGGAACGGTATCTGTGCTAATTTCAATCTCTGGTTTTATGCAGCACCCCAACTCACCTTTCCCCTTAAGCAAGCATAAGTTGGTTTTCTACATTTGAGACCCTGTTCTGTTTTGTAATTCAGTTCCTGTGTAGGAAAGTTTACATTCCGTGTAGTAGTGATATCTTATGATGTTTCTTTTTCTGTGTGACTTATTTCACTTAGAATCGTCGTACCTGAATCCACTCATTATGCTGCTATGGGCCTGATGATATACATTTCATTGCTGAGTGATATTGCATTGTACGTAAGTACCACAACTTCTTTATCCATTTTTCACTTTCTGTGATATTGAACTTGTACTGTAAACGAGGTTCTTGTAAACAGAGCCGTCCCAAACTTTGGGGTGGTTGTGTCTTTTTGATTTTAATTTCCCTAAGCTATAGAACCGTAAGTGGAAGTGCCCTAGGCTCTGTTGCTTTGTTTTTTAGATGTTTCAGGAAACACCATACACTTCTCCAGAGTGGCTGTTGGCAATTTACATCCCGCCCATCAGCATAACAAGGCTCCAATTCTCCATGGTCTGTCCTGCCTTTCTGGATTTTACACTTTTTTCAGATGGCCCTTTTGACTGGGGGGCAGTGAGACTTCATTGTAATGCAGATTTCCATTGCAAGCTTGCTTGGTTGGCCAAAAAGTGCGTATGCGTTTTTTCCTGAATATATTCAGGAAAAAACGCATATGCCCTTTTTGGCCAAGTGTATCATTGTGGACGTTCTGCCTCTTTTCCTATGCTTTACATGCAATTCCAGTCTACCTCCTGAAGTCGGTTTCCTGCAATTCTGCCCCGCTTTCAAGTCCTCTTGGCCGCCTTACTTCAATATATTTTTGGACGATACCTGTCATTTATAACTCTGCAGGTTTGTGAATTACAGTGCCTCTGAGCTCCTTTCTTCAACTCGCTTTCTTGTGAGCTGGCCGCAACACCGCAGCATTGCTTCAGGCCCTAGTGTCGTTCTGGCATGGCACGCTGAGCCTTTGGTTAATTCCTCTTCCTGGTGGGAAATGAGAGTTAAATTTGCCCGTCCAGACACCTCCAGCTAGTCTCTCATTGGTTCTCCCTATTCCTGTTCATCTTCCACAGAAATTGCAAACTGGGCCAAACAGGAGGTTAAAGGCACTGACTCTCCAAGTGGGGAGAGTGTTAGTGAAGCGACTGGAATGTTGCTCCCGAGTACCAGGAGACAAAAACTGAGACACATTTGAAAACGTTTCCCGATCACACGGTGGATCATACTCTGGGATCCACATGCATGTTTTAGCTGAAGGAAGAATCCCTTAAACCTGGAGAGTTGAGACCCATGGAATGGGTACCATGCAATATGACTTCAAAGGGTCTGCATTTGTTCATCGAACCTCACCAGTCCTATCACTGCTGCGTTTATGCCACTGTACACACGCTTGATTCTCTTTTGGAGACATAGAAATCCATAGGTTTTAAGATTCTTACTAGTCAGGTATATTATTAGGCGTTTAATATGGGGTGTAGAGTCCACTTCGTTGAGCAAGGAGTAGCTCTTGTCTATTACATATTTGGCTTATGGAACGGTATCTGTGCTAATTTCAATCTCTGGTTTTATGCAGCACCCCAACTCACCTTTCCCCTTAAGCAAGCATAAGTTGGTTTTCTACATTTGAGACCCTGTTCTGTTTTGTAATTCAGTTCCTGTGTAGCCAAGTTTACATTCCGTGTAGTAGTGATATCTTATGATGTTTCTTTTTCTGTGTGACTTATTTCACTTAGAATCATCGTACCTGAATCCACTCATTATGCTGCTACGGTCCTGATGATATAGATTTCATTGCTGAGTGATATTGCATTGTACGTAAGTACCACAACTTCTTTATCCATTTTTCACTTTCTGTGATATTGAACTTGTAGTGTAAACGAGGTTCTTGTAAACAGAGCCGTCCCAAACTTTGGGGTGGCTGTGTCTTTTTGATTTTAATTTCCCTAAGCTATAGAACTGTAAGTGGAAGTGCCCTAGGCTCTGTTGCTTTGTTTTTTAGATGTTTCAGGAAACACCATACACTTCTCCAGAGTGGCTGTTGGCAATTTACATCCCGCCCATCAGCATAACAAGGCTCCCAATTCTCCATGGCCTGTCCTGCCTTTCTGGATTTTATACTTTTTTCAGATGGCCCTTTTGACTGGGGGGCAGTGAGACTTCATTGTAGTGCAGATTTCTTTTGCAAGCTTGCTTGGTTGGCCAAAAAGGGCGTATGCGTTTTTTCCTGAATATATTCAGGAAAAAACGCATACGCCCTTTTTGGCCAAGTGCATCATTGTGGACGTTCTGCCTCTTTTCCTATGCTTTACATGCAATTCCAGTCTACCTCCTGAAATCGGTTTCCTGCAATTCTGCCCCGCTTTCAAGTCCTCTTGGCAGCCTTACTTCAATATATTTTTGGACGATAGCTGTCATTTATAACTCTGCAGTTTTGTGAATTACAGTGCCTCTGAGCTCCTTTCTTCAACTCGCTTTCTTGTGAGCTGGCCGCAACACCGCAGCATTGCTTCAGGCACTAGTGTGGTTCCGGCATGGCACGCTGAGCCTTTGGTTAATTCCTATTCCTGTTGGGAAATGAGAGTTAAATTTCCCCGTACAGGCACCTTTAGCTAGTCTCTCATTTGTTCTCCCTATTCCTGTTCATTTTCCGCAGAAATGGCAAACTGGGCCAAACAGGAGGTTAAAGGCACTGACTCTCCAATTGGGGAGAGTTTTAGTAAAGTGACTGGAATGTTGCACCCGAGTACCAGGGGATGAAAAATGAGACACATTTCAACACGTTTCCCGATCACATGGTGGATCATACTCTGGGTTCCACATGCATGTTTTAGCTGAAGGAAGAATCCCTTAAACCTGGAGAGTTGAGACCCATGGAATGGGTACCATGCAATATGACCTCAAGGGGTCTGCATTTGCTCACCGAACCTCACCAATCCTATCACTGCTGCGTTTATGCCGCTGTACACATGCTTGATTCTCTTTCGGAGACATAGAAATCCATAGGTTTTAAGATTCTTACTAGTCAGGTATATTATTAGGCGTTTAATATGGGGTGTAGAGTCCACTTCGTTGAGCAAGGAGTAGCTCTTGTCTATTACATATTTGGCTTATGGAACGGTATCTGTGCTAATTTCAATCTCTGGTTTTATGCAGCACCCCAACTCACCTTTCCCCTTAAGTAAGCATATGTTGGTTTTCTACATGTGAGACGCTGTTCTGTTTTGTAATTCAATTCCTCTGTAGCCAAGTTTACATTCCGTGTATTAGGGATATCTTATGATGTTTCTTTTTCTGTGTGACTTATCTTACTTAGAATCATCATACCTGAATCCACTCATCATGCTGCTATGGGCCTGATGACATAGATTTCATTGCTGAGTGATATTGCATTGTACGTAAGTACCACAACTTCTTTATCCATTTTTCGCTTTCTGTGATATTGAACTTGTACCGTAAACGAGGTTCTTGTAAACAGAGCCGTCCGAAATTTTGGGGTGTCTGGGTCTTTTTGATTTTAATTTCCCTAAGCTATAGGATCATAAGTGGAAGTGCCCTAGGCTCTGTTGCTTTGTTTTTTAGATGTTTCAGGAAACACCATACACTTCTCCAGAGTGGCTGTTGGCAATTTACATCCCGCCCATCAGCATAACAAGGCTCCCAATTCTCCATGGCCTGTCCTGCCTTTCTGGATTTTACACTTTTTTCAGATGGCCCTATTGACCGGGTGGCAGTGAGACTTCATTGTAGTGCAGATTTCATTTGCAAGCTTGCTTTGTTGGCCAAAAAGGGCGTATGCGTTTTTTCCTGAATATATTCAGGAAAAAACGCATACGCCCTTTTTGGCCAAGTGCATCATTGTGGACGTTCTGCCTCTTTTCCTATGCTTTACATGCAATTCCAGTCTACCTCCTGAAATTGGTTTCCTGCAATTCTGCCCCGCTTTCAAGTCCTCTTGGCAGACTTACTTCAATATATTTTTGGACAATAGCTGTCATTTATAACTCTGCAGGTTTGTGAATTAGAGTGCCCCTGAGCTCCTTTCTTCAACTCGCTTTCTTGTGAGCTGGCCGCAACACCGCAGCATTGCTTCAGGCCCTAGTGTGGTTCCGGCATGGCACACTGAGCCTTTGGTTAATTCCTCTTCCTGGTGGGAAATGAGAGTTAAATTTGCCCGTCCAGACACCTCCAGCTAGTCACTCATTGGTTCTCCCTATTCCTGTTCATTTTCCGCAGAAATTGCAAACTTGGCCAAACAGGAGGTTAAAGCCACTGACTCTCCAAGTGGGGAGAGTGTTAGTAAAGCCTCTGGAATGTTGCACCCGAGTACCAGGGGACGAAAACTGAGACACATTTGAACACGTTTCCCGATCACACGGTGGATCATACTCTGGGTTCCACATGCATGTTTTAGCTGAAGGAAGAATCCCTTAAACCTGGAGAGTTGAGACCCATGGAATGGGTACCATGCAATATGACCTCAAAGGGTCTGCATTTGCTCACCGAACCTCACCAATCCTATCACTGCTGCATTTATGCCGCTGTACACACGCTTGATTCTCTTTCGGAGACATATAAATCCATAGGTTTTAAGATTCTTACTTGTCAGGTATATTCTTAGGCGCTTAATATGGGGTGAAGAGTCCACTTCATTGAGCAAGGAGTAGCTCTTGTCTATTACATATTTGGCTTATGGAACGGTATCTGTGCTAATTTCAATCTCTGGTTTTATGCAGCACCCCAACTCACCTTTCCCCTTAAGCAAGCATAAGTTGGTTTTCTACATTTGAGACCCTGTTCTGTTTTGTAATTCAGTTTCTGTGTAGCCAAGTTTACATTCTGTGTAGTAGTGATATCTTATGATGTTTCTTTTTCTGTGTGACTTATTTCACTTAGAATCATCGTACCTGAATCCACTCATTATGCTGCTACGGGCCTGATGATATAGATTTCATTGCTGAGTGATATTGCATTGTACGTAAGTACCACAAATTCTTTATCCATTTTTCACTTTCTGTGTTATTGAACTTGTACCGTAAACGAGGTTCTTGTAAATAGAGCCGTCCCAAACTTTGGGGTGGCTGTGTCTTTTTGATTTTAATTTCCCTAAGCTATAGGACCATAAGTGGAAGTGCCCTAGGCTCTGTTGCTTTGTTTTGTAGATGTTTCAGGAAACACCATACACTTCTCCAGAGTGGCTGTTGGCAATTTACATCCCGCCCATCAGCATAACAAGGCTCCCAGTTCTCCATGGCCTGTCCTGCCTTTCTGGATTTTACAGTTTTTTCAGATGGCCCTTTTGACCGGGGGGCAGTGAGACTTCATTGTAGTGCAGATTTCCTTTGCAAGCTTGCTTGGTTGGCCAAAAAGGGCGTATGCGTTTTTTCCTGAATATATTCAGGAAAAAACGCATACGCCCTTTTTGGCCAAGTGCATCATTGTGGACGTTCTGCCTCTTTTCCTATGCTTTACATGCAATTCCAGTCTACCTCCTGAAACCGGTTTCCTGCAATTCTGCCCCGCTTTCAAGTCCTCTTGGCAGCCTTACTTCAATATATTTTTGGACGATAGCTGTCATTTTTAACTCTGCAGGTTTGTGAATTACAGTGTCCCTGAGCTCCTTTCTTCAACTCGCTTTCTTGTGAGCTGGCCGCAACACCGCAGGATTGCTTCAGGCCGTAGTGTGGTTCCGGCATGGCACGCTGAGCCTTTGGTTAATTCCTCTTCCTGGTGGGAAATGAGAGTTAAATTTGCCCGTCCAGACACCTCCAGCTAGTCTCTCATTGGTTCTCCCTATTCCTGTTCATCTTCCACAGAAATTGCAAACTGGGCCAAACAGGAGGTTAAAGGCACTGACTCTCCAGTTGGGGAGAGTGCTAGTAAAGCGTCTGGAATGTTGCACCCGAGTACCAGGGGACGAAACCTGAGACACATTTGAACACGTTTCCCAATCACACGGTGGATCATACTCTGGGTTCCACATGCATGTTTTAGCTGAAGGAAGAATCCCTTAAACCTGGAGAGTTGAGACCCATGGAATGGGTACCATGCAATATGACCTCAAAGGGTCTGCATTTGCTCACCGAACCTCACCAATCCTATCACTGCTGCGTTTATGCCGCTGTACACACGCTTGATTCTCTTTCGGAGACATAGAAATCCATAGGTTTTAAGATTCTTACTAGTCAGGTATATTCTTAGGCGTTTAATATGGGGTGTAGAGTCCACTTCGTTGAGCAAGGAGTAGCTCTTGTCTATTACATATTTGGCTTATGGAACGGTATCTGTGCTAATTTCAATCTCTGGTTTTATGCAGCACCCCAACTCAACTTTCCCCTTAAGCAAGCATAAGTTGGTTTTCTACATTTGAGACCCTGTTCTGTTTTGTAATTCAGTTCCTGTGTAGGAAAGTTTACATTCCGTGTAGTAGTGATATCTTATGATGTTTCTTTTTCTGTGTGACTTATTTCACTTAGAATCATCGTACCTGAATCCACTCATTATGCTGCTATGGGCCTGATGATATACATTTCATTGCTGAGTGATATTGCATTGTACGTAAGTACCACAACTTCTTTATCCATTTTTCACTTTCTGTGATATTGAACTTGTACTGTAAACGAGGTTCTTGTAAACAGAGCCGTCCCAAACTTTGGGGTGGCTGTGTCTTTTTGATTTTAATTTCCCTAAGCTATAGAACCGTAAGTGGAAGTGCCCTAGGCTCTGTTGCTTTGTTTTTTAGATGTTTCAGGAAACACCATACACTTCTCCAGAGTGGCTGTTGGCAATTTACATCCCGCCCATCAGCATAACAAGGCTCCAATTCTCCATGGCCTGTCCTGCCTTTCTGGATTTTACACTTTTTTCAGATGGCCCTTTTGACTGGGGGGCAGTGAGACTTCATTGTAATGCAGATTTCCATTGCAAGCTTGCTTGGTTGGCCAAAAAGTGCGTATGCGTTTTTTCCTGAATATATTCAGGAAAAAACGCATATGCCCTTTTTGGCCAAGTGCATCATTGTGGACGTTCTGCCTCTTTTCCTATGCTTTACATGCAATTCCAGTCTACCTCCTGAAGTCGGTTTCCTGCAATTCTGCCCTGCTTTCAAGTCCTCTTGGCCGCCTTACTTCAATATATTTTTGGACGATAGCTGTCATTTATAACTCTGCAGGTTTGTGAATTACAGTGCCTCTGAGCTCCTTTCTTCAACTCGCTTTCTTGTGAGCTGGCCGCAACACCGCAGCATTGCTTCAGGCCCTAGTGTCGTTCTGGCATGGCACGCTGAGCCTTTGGTTAATTCCTCTTCCTGGTGGGAAATGAGAGTTAAATTTGCCCGTCCAGACACCTCCAGCTAGTCTCTCATTGGTTCTCCCTATTCCTGTTCATCTTCCACAGAAATTGCAAACTGGGCCAAACAGGAGGTTAAAGGCACTGACTCTCCAAGTGGGGAGAGTGTTAGTCAAGCGACTGGAATGTTGCTCCCGAGTACCAGGAGACAAAAACTGAGACACATTTGAAAACGTTTCCCGATCACACGGTGGATCATACTCTGGGATCCACATGCATGTTTTAGCTGAAGGAAGAATCCCTTAAACCTGGAGAGTTGAGACCCATGGAATGGGTACCATGCAATATGACTTCAAAGGGTCTGCATTTGCTCATCGAACCTCACCAGTTCTATCACTGCTGCGTTTATGCCACTGTACACACGCTTGATTCTCTTTTGGAGACATAGAAATCCATAGGTTTTAAGATTCTTACTAGTCAGGTATATTCTTAGGCGTTTAAAATGGAGTGTAGAGTCCACTTCGTTGAGCAAGGAGTAGCTCTTGTCTATTACATATTTGGCTTATGGAACGGTATCTGTGCTAATTTCAATCTCTGGTTTTATACAGCACCCCAACTCACCTTTCCCCTTAAGCAAGCATAAGTTGGTTTTCTACATTTGAGACCCTGTTCTGTTTTGTAATTCAGTTCCTGTGTAGCCAAGTTTACATTCCGTGTAGTAGTGATATCTTATGATGTTTCTTTTTCTGTGTGACTTATTTCACTTAGAATCATCGTACCTGAATCCACTCATTATGCTGCTACGGTCCTGATGATATAGATTTCATTGCTGAGTGATATTGCATTGTACGTAAGTACCACAACTTCTTTATCCATTTTTCACTTTCTGTGATGTTGAACTTGTACTGTAAACGAGGTTCTTGTAAACAGAGCCGTCCCAAACTTTGGGGTGGCTGTGTCTTTTTGATTTTAATTTCCCTAAGCTATAGAACTGTAAGTGGAAGTGCCCTAGGCTCTGTTGCTTTGTTTTTTAGATGTTTCAGGAAACACCATACACTTCTCCAGAGTGGCTGTTGGCAATTTACATCCCGCCCATCAGCATAACAAGGCTCCCAATTCTCCATGGCCTGTCCTGCCTTTCTGGATTTTACACTTTTTTCAGATGGACCTATTGACCAGGGGGCAGTGAGACTTCATTGTAGTGCAGATTTCCTTTGCAAGCTTGCTTGGTTGGCCCAAAAGTGCGTATGCGTTTTTTCCTGAATATATTCAGGAAAAAACGCATACGCCCTTTTTGGCCAAGTGCATCATTGTGGACGTTCTGCCTCTTTTCCTATGCTTTACATGCAATTCCAGTCTACCTCCTGAAATCGGATTCCTGCAATTCTGCCCCGCTTTCAAGTCCTCTTGGCAGCCTTACTTCAATATATTTTTGGATGATAGCTGTCATTTATAACTCTGCAGGTTTGTGAATGACAGTGCCCCTGAGCTCCTTTCTTCAACTCGCTTTCTTGTGAGCTGGCCGCAACACCGCAGGATTGCTTCAGGCCCTAGTGTGGTTCCGGCATGGCACGCTGAGCCTTTGGTTAATTCCTCTTCCTGGTGGGAAATGAGAGTTAAATTTGCCCGTCCAGACACCTCCAGCTAGTCTCTCATTGGTTCTCCCTATTCCTGTTCATTTTCCGCAGAAATTGCAAACTGGGCCAAACAGGAGGTTAAAGGCACTGACTCTCCAAGTGGGGAGAGTGTTAGTAAAGCGTCTGGAATGTTGCACCCGAGTACCAGGGGACGAACACTGAGACACCTTTGAACACGTTTCCCAATCACACGGTGGATCATACTCTGGGTTCCACATGCATGTTTTAGCTGAAGGAAGAATCCCTTAAACCTGGAGAGTTGAGACCCATGGAATGGGTACCATGCAATATGACTTCAAAGGGTCTGCATTTGCTCACCGATCCTCACCAATCCTATCACTGCTGCATTTATGCCGCTGTACACACGCTTGATTCTCTTTCGGAGACATATAAATCCATAGGTTTTAAGATTCTTACTTGTCAGGTATATTCTTAGGCGTTTAATATGGGGTGAAGAGTCCACTTCATTGAGCAAGGAGTAGCTCTTTTCTATTACATATTTGGCTTATGGAACGGTATCTGTGCTAATTTCAATCTCTGGTTTTATGCAGCACCCCAACTCACCTTTCCCCTTAAGCAAGCATAAGTTGGTTTTCTACATTTGAGACCCTGTTCTGTTTTGTAATTCAGTTCCTGTGTAGGAAAGTTTACATTCCGTGTAGTAGTGATATCTTATGATGTTTCTTTTTCTGTGTGACTTATTTCACTTAGAATCATCGTACCTGAATCCACTCATTATGCTGCTATGGGCCTGATGATATACATTTCATTGCTGAGTGATATTGCATTGTACGTAAGTACCACAACTTCTTTATCCATTTTTCACTTTCTGTGATATTGAACTTGTACTGTAAACGAGGTTCTTGTAAACAGAGCCGTCCCAAACTTTGGGGTGGTTGTGTCTTTTTGATTTTAATTTCCCTAAGCTATAGAACCGTAAGTGGAAGTGCCCTAGGCTCTGTTGCTTTGTTTTTTAGATGTTTCAGGAAACACCATACACTTCTCCAGAGTGGCTGTTGGCAATTTACATCCCGCCCATCAGCATAACAAGGCTCCAATTCTCCATGGTCTGTCCTGCCTTTCTGGATTTTACACTTTTTTCAGATGGCCCTTTTGACTGGGGGGCAGTGAGACTTCATTGTAATGCAGATTTCCATTGCAAGCTTGCTTGGTTGGCCAAAAAGTGCGTATGCGTTTTTTCCTGAATATATTTAGGAAAAAACGCATATGCCCTTTTTGGCCAAGTGTATCATTGTGGACGTTCTGCCTCTTTTCCTATGCTTTACATGCAATTCCAGTCTACCTCCTGAAGTCGGTTTCCTGCAATTCTGCCCCGCTTTCAAGTCCTCTTGGCCGCCTTACTTCAATATATTTTTGGACGATACCTGTCATTTATAACTCTGCAGGTTTGTGAATTACAGTGCCTCTGAGCTCCTTTCTTCAACTCGCTTTCTTGTGAGCTGGCCGCAACACCGCAGCATTGCTTCAGGCCCTAGTGTCGTTCTGGCATGGCACGATGAGCCTTTGGTTAATTCCTCTTCCTGGTGGGAAATGAGAGTTAAATTTGCCCGTCCAGACACCTCCAGCTAGTCTCTCATTGGTTCTCCCTATTCCTGTTCCTTTTCCGCAGAAATTGCAAACCGGGCCAAACAGGAGTTTAAAGGCACTGACTCTCCAAGTGGGGAGAGTTTTAGTAAAGCGTCTGGAATGTTGCACCCGAGTACCAGGGGACGAAAACTGAGACACATTTGAACACGTTTCCCGATCACACGGTGGATCATACTCTGGGTTCCACATGCATGATTTAGGTGAAGGAAGAATCCCTTAAACCTGGAGAGTTGAGACCCATGGAATGGGTACCATGCAATATGACTTCAAAGGGTCTGCATTTGCTCACCGAACCTCACCAATCCTATCACTGCTGCATTTATGCCGCTGTACACACGCTTGATTCTCTTTCAGAGACATATAAATCCATAGGTTTTAAGATTCTTACTAGTCAGGTGTATTCTTAGGCGTTTAATATGGGATGTAGAGTCCACTTCGTTGAGCAAGGAGTAGCTGTTGTCTATTACATGTTTGGCTTATGGAATGGTATCTGTGCTAATTTCAATCTCTGGTTTTATGCAGCACCCCAACTCACCTTTCCCCTTAAGCAAGCATAAGTTGGTTTTCTACATTTGAGACCCTGCTCTGTTTTGTAATTCAGTTCCTGTGTAGCCAAGTTTACATTCCGTGTAGTAGTGATATCTTATGATGTTTCTTTTTCTGTGTGACTTATTTCACTTAGAATCATCTTACCTGAATCCACTCATTATGCTGCTATGGGCCTGATGACATAGATTTCATTGCTGAGTGATATTGCATTGTACGTAAGTACCACAACTTCTTTATCCATTTTTCACTTTCTGTGATATTGAACTTGTACTGTAAACGAGGTTCTTGTAAACAGAGCCGTCCCAAACTTTGGGGTGGCTGTGTCTTTTTGATTTTAATTTCCCTAAGCTATAGGACCATAAGTGGAAGTGCCCTAGGCTCTGTTGCTTTGTTTTTTAGATGTTTCAGGAAACACCATACACTTCTCCAGAGTGGCTGTTGGCAATTTACATCTCGCCCATCAGCATAACAAGGCTCCCAGTTCTCCATGGCCTGTCCTGCCTTTCTGGATTTTACACTTTTTTCAGATGGCCCTTTTGACCGGGGGGCAGTGAGACTTCATTGTAGTGCAGATTTCCTTTGCAAGCTTGCTTGGTTGGCCAAAAAGTGCATATACGTTTCTTCCTGAACATATTCAGGAGAAAACGCATACGCCCCTTTTGGCCAAGTGCATCATTGTGGACGTTCTGCCTCTTTTCCTATGCTCTACATGCAATTCCAGTCTACCTCCTGAAATCGATTTCCTGCAATTCTGCCCCGCTTTCAAGTCCTCTTGGCAGCCTTACTTCAATATATTTTTGGACGATAGCTGTCATTTATAACTCTGCAGGTTTGTGAATTAAAGTGCCCCTGAGCTCCTTTCTTCAACTCGCTTTCTTGTGAGCTGGCCGCAACACCGCAGGATTGCTTCAGGCCCTAGTGTGGTTCCGGCATGGCACGCTGAGCCTTTGGTTAATTCCTCTTCCTGGTGGGAAATGAGAGTTAAATTTCCCCGTCCAGACACCTCCAGCTAGTCTCTCATTGGTTCTCCTTATTCCTGTTCATTTTCTGCAGAAATGGCAAACTGGGCCAAACAGGAGGTTAAAGGCACTGACTCTCCAAGTGGGGAGAGTGTTAGTAAAGCGACTGGAATGTTGCACCCGAGTACCAGGGGACGAAAACTGAGACGCATTTGAACACGTTTCCCGATCACATGGTGGATCATACTCTGGGTTCCACATGCATGTTTTAGCTGAAGGAAGAATCCCTTAAACCTGGAGAGTTGAGACCCATGGAATGGGTACCATGCAATATGACTTCAAAGGGTCTGCATTTGCTCACCGATCCTCACCAATCCTATCAGTGCTGCATTTATGCCGCTGTACACACGCTTGATTCTCTTTCGGAGACATATAAATCCATAGGTTTTAAGATTCTTACTAGTCAGGTATATTCTTAGGTGTTTAATATGAGATGTAGAGTCCACTTCGTTGAGCAAGGAGTAGCTCTTGTCTATTACATGTTTGGCTTATGGAATGGTATCTGTGCTAATTTCAATCTCTGCTTTTATACAGCACCCCAACTCACCTTTCCCCTTAAGCAAGCATAAGTTGGTTTTCTACATTTGAGACCCTGTTCTGTTTTGTAATTCAGTTCCTGTGTAGCCAAGTTTACATTCCGTGTAGTAGTGATATCTTATGATGTTTCTTTTTCTGTGTGACTTATTTCACTTAGAATCATCGTACCTGAATCCACTCATTATGCTGCTATGGGCCTGATGACATAGATTTCATTGCTGAGTGATATTGCATTGTACGTAAGTACCACAACTTCTTTATCCATTTTTCACTTTCTCTGATATTGAACTTGTACTGTAAACGAGGTTCTTGTAAACAGAGCCGTCCCAAACTTTGGGGTGGCTGTGTCTTTTTTATTTTAATTTCCCTAAGCTATAGAACTGTAAGTGGAAGTGCCCTAGGCTCTGTTGCTTTGTTTTTTAGATGTTTCAGGAAACACCATACACTTCTCCAGAGTGGCTGTTGGCAATTTACATCCCGCCCATCAGCATAACAAGGCTCCCAATTCTCCATGGCCTGTCCTGCCTTTCTGGATTTTACACTTTTTTCAGATGGCCCTTTTGACCGGGGGGCAGTGGGACTTCATTGTAATGCAGATTTCCTTTGCAAGCTTGCTTGGTTGGCCAAAAAGGGCGTATGCGTTTTTTCCTGAATATATTCAGGAAAAAACGCATATGCCCTTTTTGGCCAAGTGCATCATTGTGGACGTTCTGCCTCTTTTCCTATGCTTTACATGCAATTCCAGTCTACCTCCTGAAATCGGTTTCCTGCAATTCTGCCCCGCTTTCAAGTCCTCTTGGCAGCCTTACTTCAATATATTTTTGGACGATAGCTGTCATTTATAACTCTGCAGGTTTGTGAATTATAGTGCCTCTGAGCTCCTTTCTTCAACTCGCTTTCTTGTGAGCTGGCTGCAACACCGCAGCATTGCTTCAGGCCCTAGTGTGGTTCCGGCATGGCACGCTGAGCCTTTGGTTAATTCCTATTCCTGGTGGGAAATGAGAGTTAAATTTGCCCGTACAGGCACCTCCAGCTAGTCTCTCATTGGTTCTCCCTATTCCTGTTCATTTTCCGCAGAAATGGCAAACTGGGCCAAACAGGAGGTTAAAGGCACTGACTCTCCAAGTGGGGAGAGTTTTAGTAAAGTGACTGGAATTTTGCACCCGAGTACCAGGGGATGAAAACTGAGACACATTTGAACACGTTTCCCGATCACATGGTGGATCATACTCTGGGTTCCACATGCATGTTTTAGCTGAAGGAAGAATCCCTTAAACCTGGAGAGTTGAGACCCATGGAATGGGTACCATGCAATATGACCTCAAGGGGTCTGCATTTGCTCACCGAACCTCACCAATCCTATCACTGCTGCGTTTATGCCACTGTACACATGCTTGATTCTCTTTCGGAGACATAGAAATCCATAGGTTTAAAGATTCTTACTAGTCAGGTATATTCTTAGGCGTTTAATATGGGGTGTAGAGTCCACTTCGTTGAGCAAGGAGTAGCTCTTGTCTATTACATATTTGGCTTATGGAACGTTATCTGTGCTAATTTCAATCTCTGGTTTTATGCAGCACCCCAACTCACCTTTCCCCTTGAGCAAGCATATGTTGGTTTTCTACATTTGAGACCCTGTTCTGTTTTGTAATTCAGTTCCTGTGTAGCCAAGTTTACATTCCGTATAGTAGTGATATCTTATGATGTTTCTTTTTCTGTGTGACTTATTTCACTTAGAATCATCGTACCTGAATCAACTCATTATGCTGCTACGGGCCTGATGACATAGATTTCATTGCTGAGTGATATTGCATTGTACGTAAGTACCACAACATCTTTATCCATTTTTCGCTTTCTGTGATATTGAACTTGTACTGTAAACGAGGTTCTTGTAAACACAGCCGTCCCAAACTTTGGGGTGCCTATGTCTTTTTGATTTTAATTTCCCTAAGCTATAGGACCATAAGTGGAAGTGCCCTAGGCTCTGTTGCTTTGTTTTGTAGATGTTTCAGGAAACACCATACACTTCTCCAGAGTGGCTGTTGGCAATTTACATCCCGCCCATCAGCATAACAATGCTCCCAGTTCTCCATGGCCTGTCCTGCCTTTCTGGATTTTACACTTTTTTCAGATGGCCCTTTTGACCGGGGGGCAGTGAGCCTTCATTGTAGTGCAGATTTCCTTTGCAAGCTTGCTTGGTTGGCCAAAAAGGGCGTATGTGTTTTTTCCTGAATATATTCAGGAAAAAACGCATACGCCCTTTTTGGCCAAGTGCATCATTGTGGACGTTCTGCCTCTTTTCCTATGCTTTACATGCAATTCCAGTCTACCTCCTGAAATCGGATTCCTGCAATTCTGCCCCGCTTTCAAGTCCTCTTGGCAGCCTTACTTCAATATATTTTTGGATGATAGCTGTCATTTATAACTCTGCAGGTTTGTGAATGACAGTGCCCCTGAGCTCCTTTCTTCAACTCGCTTTCTTGTGAGCTGGCCGCAACACCGCAGGATTGCTTCAGGCCCTAGTGTGGTTCCGGCATGGCACGCTGAGCCTTTGGTTAATTCCTCTTCCTGGTGGGAAATGAGAGTTAAATTTGCCCGTCCAGACACCTCCAGCTAGTCTCTCATTGGTTCTCCCTATTCCTGTTCATTTTCCGCAGAAATTGCAAACTGGGCCAAACAGGAGGTTAAAGGCACTGACTCTCCAAGTGGGGAGAGTGTTAGTAAAGCGTCTGGAATGTTGCACCCGAGTACCAGGGGACGAACACTGAGACACCTTTGAACACGTTTCCCAATCACACGGTGGATCATACTCTGGGTTCCACATGCATGTTTTAGCTGAAGGAAGAATCCCTTAAACCTGGAGAGTTGAGACCCATGGAATGGGTACCATGCAATATGACTTCAAAGGGTCTGCATTTGCTCACCGATCCTCACCAATCCTATCACTGCTGCATTTATGCCGCTGTACACACGCTTGATTCTCTTTCGGAGACATATAAATCCATAGGTTTTAAGATTCTTACTTGTCAGGTATATTCTTAGGCGTTTAATATGGGGTGAAGAGTCCACTTCATTGAGCAAGGAGTAGCTCTTTTCTATTACATATTTGGCTTATGGAACGGTATCTGTGCTAATTTCAATCTCTGGTTTTATGCAGCACCCCAACTCACCTTTCCCCTTAAGCAAGCATAAGTTGGTTTTCTACATTTGAGACCCTGTTCTGTTTTGTAATTCAGTTCCTGTGTAGGAAAGTTTACATTCCGTGTAGTAGTGATATCTTATGATGTTTCTTTTTCTGTGTGACTTATTTCACTTAGAATCGTCGTACCTGAATCCACTCATTATGCTGCTATGGGCCTGATGATATACATTTCATTGCTGAGTGATATTGCATTGTACGTAAGTACCACAACTTCTTTATCCATTTTTCACTTTCTGTGATATTGAACTTGTACTGTAAACGAGGTTCTTGTAAACAGAGCCGTCCCAAACTTTGGGGTGGTTGTGTCTTTTTGATTTTAATTTCCCTAAGCTATAGAACCGTAAGTGGAAGTGCCCTAGGCTCTGTTGCTTTGTTTTTTAGATGTTTCAGGAAACACCATACACTTCTCCAGAGTGGCTGTTGGCAATTTACATCCCGCCCATCAGCATAACAAGGCTCCAATTCTCCATGGTCTGTCCTGCCTTTCTGGATTTTACACTTTTTTCAGATGGCCCTTTTGACTGGGGGGCAGTGAGACTTCATTGTAATGCAGATTTCCATTGCAAGCTTGCTTGGTTGGCCAAAAAGTGCGTATGCGTTTTTTCCTGAATATATTCAGGAAAAAACGCATATGCCCTTTTTGGCCAAGTGTATCATTGTGGACGTTCTGCCTCTTTTCCTATGCTTTACATGCAATTCCAGTCTACCTCCTGAAGTCGGTTTCCTGCAATTCTGCCCCGCTTTCAAGTCCTCTTGGCCGCCTTACTTCAATATATTTTTGGACGATACCTGTCATTTATAACTCTGCAGGTTTGTGAATTACAGTGCCTCTGAGCTCCTTTCTTCAACTCGCTTTCTTGTGAGCTGGCCGCAACACCGCAGCATTGCTTCAGGCCCTAGTGTCGTTCTGGCATGGCACGCTGAGCCTTTGGTTAATTCCTCTTCCTGGTGGGAAATGAGAGTTAAATTTGCCCGTCCAGACACCTCCAGCTAGTCTCTCATTGGTTCTCCCTATTCCTGTTCATCTTCCACAGAAATTGCAAACTGGGCCAAACAGGAGGTTAAAGGCACTGACTCTCCAAGTGGGGAGAGTGTTAGTGAAGCGACTGGAATGTTGCTCCCGAGTACCAGGAGACAAAAACTGAGACACATTTGAAAACGTTTCCCGATCACACGGTGGATCATACTCTGGGATCCACATGCATGTTTTAGCTGAAGGAAGAATCCCTTAAACCTGGAGAGTTGAGACCCATGGAATGGGTACCATGCAATATGACTTCAAAGGGTCTGCATTTGCTCATCGAACCTCACCAGTCCTATCACTGCTGCGTTTATGCCACTGTACACACGCTTGATTCTCTTTTGGAGACATAGAAATCCATAGGTTTTAAGATTCTTACTAGTCAGGTATATTATTAGGCGTTTAATATGGGGTGTAGAGTCCACTTCGTTGAGCAAGGAGTAGCTCTTGTCTATTACATATTTGGCTTATGGAACGGTATCTGTGCTAATTTCAATCTCTGGTTTTATGCAGCACCCCAACTCACCTTTCCCCTTAAGCAAGCATAAGTTGGTTTTCTACATTTGAGACCCTGTTCTGTTTTGTAATTCAGTTCCTGTGTAGCCAAGTTTACATTCCGTGTAGTAGTGATATCTTATGATGTTTCTTTTTCTGTGTGACTTATTTCACTTAGAATCATCGTACCTGAATCCACTCATTATGCTGCTACGGTCCTGATGATATAGATTTCATTGCTGAGTGATATTGCATTGTACGTAAGTACCACAACTTCTTTATCCATTTTTCACTTTCTGTGATATTGAACTTGTAGTGTAAACGAGGTTCTTGTAAACAGAGCCGTCCCAAACTTTGGGGTGGCTGTGTCTTTTTGATTTTAATTTCCCTAAGCTATAGAACTGTAAGTGGAAGTGCCCTAGGCTCTGTTGCTTTGTTTTTTAGATGTTTCAGGAAACACCATACACTTCTCCAGAGTGGCTGTTGGCAATTTACATCCCGCCCATCAGCATAACAAGGCTCCCAATTCTCCATGGCCTGTCCTGCCTTTCTGGATTTTATACTTTTTTCAGATGGCCCTTTTGACTGGGGGGCAGTGAGACTTCATTGTAGTGCAGATTTCTTTTGCAAGCTTGCTTGGTTGGCCAAAAAGGGCGTATGCGTTTTTTCCTGAATATATTCAGGAAAAAACGCATACGCCCTTTTTGGCCAAGTGCATCATTGTGGACGTTCTGCCTCTTTTCCTATGCTTTACATGCAATTCCAGTCTACCTCCTGAAATCGGTTTCCTGCAATTCTGCCCCGCTTTCAAGTCCTCTTGGCAGCCTTACTTCAATATATTTTTGGACGATAGCTGTCATTTATAACTCTGCAGTTTTGTGAATTACAGTGCCTCTGAGCTCCTTTCTTCAACTCGCTTTCTTGTGAGCTGGCCGCAACACCGCAGCATTGCTTCAGGCACTAGTGTGGTTCCGGCATGGCACGCTGAGCCTTTGGTTAATTCCTATTCCTGTTGGGAAATGAGAGTTAAATTTCCCCGTACAGGCACCTTTAGCTAGTCTCTCATTTGTTCTCCCTATTCCTGTTCATTTTCCGCAGAAATGGCAAACTGGGCCAAACAGGAGGTTAAAGGCACTGACTCTCCAATTGGGGAGAGTTTTAGTAAAGTGACTGGAATGTTGCACCCGAGTACCAGGGGATGAAAAATGAGACACATTTCAACACGTTTCCCGATCACATGGTGGATCATACTCTGGGTTCCACATGCATGTTTTAGCTGAAGGAAGAATCCCTTAAACCTGGAGAGTTGAGACCCATGGAATGGGTACCATGCAATATGACCTCAAGGGGTCTGCATTTGCTCACCGAACCTCACCAATCCTATCACTGCTGCGTTTATGCCGCTGTACACATGCTTGATTCTCTTTCGGAGACATAGAAATCCATAGGTTTTAAGATTCTTACTAGTCAGGTATATTATTAGGCGTTTAATATGGGGTGTAGAGTCCACTTCGTTGAGCAAGGAGTAGCTCTTGTCTATTACATATTTGGCTTATGGAACGGTATCTGTGCTAATTTCAATCTCTGGTTTTATGCAGCACCCCAACTCACCTTTCCCCTTAAGTAAGCATATGTTGGTTTTCTACATGTGAGACGCTGTTCTGTTTTGTAATTCAATTCCTCTGTAGCCAAGTTTACATTCCGTGTATTAGGGATATCTTATGATGTTTCTTTTTCTGTGTGACTTATCTTACTTAGAATCATCATACCTGAATCCACTCATCATGCTGCTATGGGCCTGATGACATAGATTTCATTGCTGAGTGATATTGCATTGTACGTAAGTACCACAACTTCTTTATCCATTTTTCGCTTTCTGTGATATTGAACTTGTACCGTAAACGAGGTTCTTGTAAACAGAGCCGTCCGAAATTTTGGGGTGTCTGGGTCTTTTTGATTTTAATTTCCCTAAGCTATAGGATCATAAGTGGAAGTGCCCTAGGCTCTGTTGCTTTGTTTTTTAGATGTTTCAGGAAACACCATACACTTCTCCAGAGTGGCTGTTGGCAATTTACATCCCGCCCATCAGCATAACAAGGCTCCCAATTCTCCATGGCCTGTCCTGCCTTTCTGGATTTTACACTTTTTTCAGATGGCCCTATTGACCGGGTGGCAGTGAGACTTCATTGTAGTGCAGATTTCATTTGCAAGCTTGCTTTGTTGGCCAAAAAGGGCGTATGCGTTTTTTCCTGAATATATTCAGGAAAAAACGCATACGCCCTTTTTGGCCAAGTGCATCATTGTGGACGTTCTGCCTCTTTTCCTATGCTTTACATGCAATTCCAGTCTACCTCCTGAAATTGGTTTCCTGCAATTCTGCCCCGCTTTCAAGTCCTCTTGGCAGACTTACTTCAATATATTTTTGGACAATAGCTGTCATTTATAACTCTGCAGGTTTGTGAATTAGAGTGCCCCTGAGCTCCTTTCTTCAACTCGCTTTCTTGTGAGCTGGCCGCAACACCGCAGCATTGCTTCAGGCCCTAGTGTGGTTCCGGCATGGCACACTGAGCCTTTGGTTAATTCCTCTTCCTGGTGGGAAATGAGAGTTAAATTTGCCCGTCCAGACACCTCCAGCTAGTCACTCATTGGTTCTCCCTATTCCTGTTCATTTTCCGCAGAAATTGCAAACTTGGCCAAACAGGAGGTTAAAGCCACTGACTCTCCAAGTGGGGAGAGTGTTAGTAAAGCCTCTGGAATGTTGCACCCGAGTACCAGGGGACGAAAACTGAGACACATTTGAACACGTTTCCCGATCACACGGTGGATCATACTCTGGGTTCCACATGCATGTTTTAGCTGAAGGAAGAATCCCTTAAACCTGGAGAGTTGAGACCCATGGAATGGGTACCATGCAATATGACCTCAAAGGGTCTGCATTTGCTCACCGAACCTCACCAATCCTATCACTGCTGCATTTATGCCGCTGTACACACGCTTGATTCTCTTTCGGAGACATATAAATCCATAGGTTTTAAGATTCTTACTTGTCAGGTATATTCTTAGGCGCTTAATATGGGGTGAAGAGTCCACTTCATTGAGCAAGGAGTAGCTCTTGTCTATTACATATTTGGCTTATGGAACGGTATCTGTGCTAATTTCAATCTCTGGTTTTATGCAGCACCCCAACTCACCTTTCCCCTTAAGCAAGCATAAGTTGGTTTTCTACATTTGAGACCCTGTTCTGTTTTGTAATTCAGTTTCTGTGTAGCCAAGTTTACATTCTGTGTAGTAGTGATATCTTATGATGTTTCTTTTTCTGTGTGACTTATTTCACTTAGAATCATCGTACCTGAATCCACTCATTATGCTGCTACGGGCCTGATGATATAGATTTCATTGCTGAGTGATATTGCATTGTACGTAAGTACCACAAATTCTTTATCCATTTTTCACTTTCTGTGTTATTGAACTTGTACCGTAAACGAGGTTCTTGTAAATAGAGCCGTCCCAAACTTTGGGGTGGCTGTGTCTTTTTGATTTTAATTTCCCTAAGCTATAGGACCATAAGTGGAAGTGCCCTAGGCTCTGTTGCTTTGTTTTGTAGATGTTTCAGGAAACACCATACACTTCTCCAGAGTGGCTGTTGGCAATTTACATCCCGCCCATCAGCATAACAAGGCTCCCAGTTCTCCATGGCCTGTCCTGCCTTTCTGGATTTTACAGTTTTTTCAGATGGCCCTTTTGACCGGGGGGCAGTGAGACTTCATTGTAGTGCAGATTTCCTTTGCAAGCTTGCTTGGTTGGCCAAAAAGGGCGTATGCGTTTTTTCCTGAATATATTCAGGAAAAAACGCATACGCCCTTTTTGGCCAAGTGCATCATTGTGGACGTTCTGCCTCTTTTCCTATGCTTTACATGCAATTCCAGTCTACCTCCTGAAACCGGTTTCCTGCAATTCTGCCCCGCTTTCAAGTCCTCTTGGCAGCCTTACTTCAATATATTTTTGGACGATAGCTGTCATTTTTAACTCTGCAGGTTTGTGAATTACAGTGTCCCTGAGCTCCTTTCTTCAACTCGCTTTCTTGTGAGCTGGCCGCAACACCGCAGGATTGCTTCAGGCCGTAGTGTGGTTCCGGCATGGCACGCTGAGCCTTTGGTTAATTCCTCTTCCTGGTGGGAAATGAGAGTTAAATTTGCCCGTCCAGACACCTCCAGCTAGTCTCTCATTGGTTCTCCCTATTCCTGTTCATCTTCCACAGAAATTGCAAACTGGGCCAAACAGGAGGTTAAAGGCACTGACTCTCCAGTTGGGGAGAGTGCTAGTAAAGCGTCTGGAATGTTGCACCCGAGTACCAGGGGACGAAACCTGAGACACATTTGAACACGTTTCCCAATCACACGGTGGATCATACTCTGGGTTCCACATGCATGTTTTAGCTGAAGGAAGAATCCCTTAAACCTGGAGAGTTGAGACCCATGGAATGGGTACCATGCAATATGACCTCAAAGGGTCTGCATTTGCTCACCGAACCTCACCAATCCTATCACTGCTGCGTTTATGCCGCTGTACACACGCTTGATTCTCTTTCGGAGACATAGAAATCCATAGGTTTTAAGATTCTTACTAGTCAGGTATATTCTTAGGCGTTTAATATGGGGTGTAGAGTCCACTTCGTTGAGCAAGGAGTAGCTCTTGTCTATTACATATTTGGCTTATGGAACGGTATCTGTGCTAATTTCAATCTCTGGTTTTATGCAGCACCCCAACTCAACTTTCCCCTTAAGCAAGCATAAGTTGGTTTTCTACATTTGAGACCCTGTTCTGTTTTGTAATTCAGTTCCTGTGTAGGAAAGTTTACATTCCGTGTAGTAGTGATATCTTATGATGTTTCTTTTTCTGTGTGACTTATTTCACTTAGAATCATCGTACCTGAATCCACTCATTATGCTGCTATGGGCCTGATGATATACATTTCATTGCTGAGTGATATTGCATTGTACGTAAGTACCACAACTTCTTTATCCATTTTTCACTTTCTGTGATATTGAACTTGTACTGTAAACGAGGTTCTTGTAAACAGAGCCGTCCCAAACTTTGGGGTGGCTGTGTCTTTTTGATTTTAATTTCCCTAAGCTATAGAACCGTAAGTGGAAGTGCCCTAGGCTCTGTTGCTTTGTTTTTTAGATGTTTCAGGAAACACCATACACTTCTCCAGAGTGGCTGTTGGCAATTTACATCCCGCCCATCAGCATAACAAGGCTCCAATTCTCCATGGCCTGTCCTGCCTTTCTGGATTTTACACTTTTTTCAGATGGCCCTTTTGACTGGGGGGCAGTGAGACTTCATTGTAATGCAGATTTCCATTGCAAGCTTGCTTGGTTGGCCAAAAAGTGCGTATGCGTTTTTTCCTGAATATATTCAGGAAAAAACGCATATGCCCTTTTTGGCCAAGTGCATCATTGTGGACGTTCTGCCTCTTTTCCTATGCTTTACATGCAATTCCAGTCTACCTCCTGAAGTCGGTTTCCTGCAATTCTGCCCTGCTTTCAAGTCCTCTTGGCCGCCTTACTTCAATATATTTTTGGACGATAGCTGTCATTTATAACTCTGCAGGTTTGTGAATTACAGTGCCTCTGAGCTCCTTTCTTCAACTCGCTTTCTTGTGAGCTGGCCGCAACACCGCAGCATTGCTTCAGGCCCTAGTGTCGTTCTGGCATGGCACGCTGAGCCTTTGGTTAATTCCTCTTCCTGGTGGGAAATGAGAGTTAAATTTGCCCGTCCAGACACCTCCAGCTAGTCTCTCATTGGTTCTCCCTATTCCTGTTCATCTTCCACAGAAATTGCAAACTGGGCCAAACAGGAGGTTAAAGGCACTGACTCTCCAAGTGGGGAGAGTGTTAGTCAAGCGACTGGAATGTTGCTCCCGAGTACCAGGAGACAAAAACTGAGACACATTTGAAAACGTTTCCCGATCACACGGTGGATCATACTCTGGGATCCACATGCATGTTTTAGCTGAAGGAAGAATCCCTTAAACCTGGAGAGTTGAGACCCATGGAATGGGTACCATGCAATATGACTTCAAAGGGTCTGCATTTGCTCATCGAACCTCACCAGTTCTATCACTGCTGCGTTTATGCCACTGTACACACGCTTGATTCTCTTTTGGAGACATAGAAATCCATAGGTTTTAAGATTCTTACTAGTCAGGTATATTCTTAGGCGTTTAAAATGGAGTGTAGAGTCCACTTCGTTGAGCAAGGAGTAGCTCTTGTCTATTACATATTTGGCTTATGGAACGGTATCTGTGCTAATTTCAATCTCTGGTTTTATACAGCACCCCAACTCACCTTTCCCCTTAAGCAAGCATAAGTTGGTTTTCTACATTTGAGACCCTGTTCTGTTTTGTAATTCAGTTCCTGTGTAGCCAAGTTTACATTCCGTGTAGTAGTGATATCTTATGATGTTTCTTTTTCTGTGTGACTTATTTCACTTAGAATCATCGTACCTGAATCCACTCATTATGCTGCTACGGTCCTGATGATATAGATTTCATTGCTGAGTGATATTGCATTGTACGTAAGTACCACAACTTCTTTATCCATTTTTCACTTTCTGTGATGTTGAACTTGTACTGTAAACGAGGTTCTTGTAAACAGAGCCGTCCCAAACTTTGGGGTGGCTGTGTCTTTTTGATTTTAATTTCCCTAAGCTATAGAACTGTAAGTGGAAGTGCCCTAGGCTCTGTTGCTTTGTTTTTTAGATGTTTCAGGAAACACCATACACTTCTCCAGAGTGGCTGTTGGCAATTTACATCCCGCCCATCAGCATAACAAGGCTCCCAATTCTCCATGGCCTGTCCTGCCTTTCTGGATTTTACACTTTTTTCAGATGGACCTATTGACCAGGGGGCAGTGAGACTTCATTGTAGTGCAGATTTCCTTTGCAAGCTTGCTTGGTTGGCCCAAAAGTGCGTATGCGTTTTTTCCTGAATATATTCAGGAAAAAACGCATACGCCCTTTTTGGCCAAGTGCATCATTGTGGACGTTCTGCCTCTTTTCCTATGCTTTACATGCAATTCCATTCTACCTCCTGAAATCGGTTTCCTGCAATTCTGCCCCGCTTTCAAGTCCTCTTGGCAGCCTTACTTCAATATATTTTTGGACGATAGCTGTCATTTATAACTCTGCAGTTTTGTGAATTACAGTGCCTCTGAGCTCCTTTCTTCAACTCGCTTTCTTGTGAGCTGGCCGCAACACCGCAGCATTGCTTCAGGCGCTAGTGTGGTTCCGGCATGGCACGCTGAGCCTTTGGTTAATTCCTATTCCTGTTGGGAAATGAGAGTTAAATTTGCCCGAACAGGCACCTCTAGCTAGTCTCTCATTGGTTCTCCCTATTCCTGTTCATTTTCCGCAGAAATGGCAAACTGGGCCAAACAGGAGGTTAAAGGCACTGACTCTCCAAGTGGGGAGAGTTTTAGTAAAGTGACTGGAATGTTGCACCCGAGTACCAGGGGATGAAAAATGAGACACATTTCAACACGTTTCCCGATCACATGGTGGATCATACTCTGGGTTCCACATGCATGTTTTAGCTGAAGGAAGAATCCCTTAAACCTGGAGAGTTGAGACCCATGGAATGGGTACCATGCAATATGACCTCAAGGGGTCTGCATTTGCTCACCGAACCTCACCAATCCTATCACTGCTGCGTTTATGCCGCTGTACACATGCTTGATTCTCTTTCGGAGACATAGAAATCCATAGGTTTTAAGATTCTTACTAGTCAGGTATATTATTAGGCGTTTAATATGGTGTGTAGAGTCCACTTCGTTGAGCAAGGAGTAGCTCTTGTCTATTACATATTTGGCTTATGGAACGGTATCTGTGCTAATTTCAATCTCTGGTTTTATGCAGCACCCCAACTCACCTTTCCCCTTAAGCAAGCATATGTTGGTTTTCTACATGTGAGACGCTGTTCTGTTTTGTAATTCAATTCCTCTGTAGCCAAGTTTACCTTCCGTGTATTAGGGATATCTTATGATGTTTCTTTTTCTGTGTGACTTATCTTACTTAGAATCATCATACCTGAATCCACTCATTATGCTGCTATGGGCCTGATGACATAGATTTCATTGCTGAGTGATATTGCATTGTACGTAAGTACCACAACTTCTTTATCTATTTTTCGCTTTCTGTGATATTGAACTTGTACCGTAAACGAGGTTCTTGTAAACAGAGCCGTCCGAAATTTTGGGGTGGCTGTGTCTTTTTGATTTTAATTTCCCTAAGCTATAGGATCATAAGTGGAAGTGCCCTAGGCTCTGTTGCTTTGTTTTTTAGATGTTTCAGGAAACACCATACACTTCTCCAGAGTGGCTGTTGGCAATTTACATCCCGCACATCAGCATAACAAGGCTCCCAATTCTCCATGGCCTGTCCTGCCTTTCTGGATTTTACACTTTTTTCAGATGGCCCTATTGACCGGGGGGCAGTGAGACTTCATTGTAGTGCTGATTTCATTTGCAAGCTTGCTTGGTTGGCCCAAAAGTGCGTGTGCGTTTTTTCCTGAATATATTCAGGAAAAAACGCATACGCCCTTTTTGGCCAAGTGCATCATTGTGGACGTTCTGCCTCTTTTCCTATGCTTTGCATGCAATCCCAGTCTACCTCCTGAAATTGGTTTCCTGCAATTCTGCCCCGCTTTCAAGTCCTCTTGGCAGACTTACTTCAATATATTTTTGGACGATACCTGTCATTTATAACTCTGCAGGTTTGTGAATTAGAGTGCCCCTGAGCTCCTTTCTTCAACTCGCTTTCTTGTGAGCTGGCCGCAACACCGCAGCATTGCTTCAGGCCCTAGTGTGGTTCCGGCATGGCACGCTGAGCCTTTGGTTAATTCCTCTTCCTGGTGGGAAATGAGAGTTAAATTTGCCCGTCCAGACACCTCCAGCTAGTCACTCATTGGTTCTCCCTATTCCTGTTCATTTTCCGCAGAAATTGCAAACTTGGCCAAACAGGAGGTTAAAGCCACTGACTCTCCAAGTGGGGAGAGTGTTAGTAAAGCCTCTGGAATGTTGCACCCGAGTACCAGGGGACGAAAACTGAGACACATTTGAACACGTTTCCCGATCACACGGTGGATCATACTCTGGGTTCCACATGCATGTTTTAGCTGAAGGAAGAATCCCTTAAACCTGGAGAGTTGAGACCCATGGAATGGGTACCATGCAATATGACCTCAAAGGGTCTGCATTTGCTCACCGAACCTCACCAATCCTATCACTGCTGCGTTTATGCCACTGTACACACGCTTGATTCTCTTTTGGAGACATAGAAATCCATAGGTTTTAAGATTCTTACTAGTCAGGTATATTCTTAGGCGTTTAAAATGGAGTGTAGAGTCCACTTCGTTGAGCAAGGAGTAGCTCTTGTCTATTACATATTTGGCTTATGGAACGGTATCTGTGCTAATTTCAATCTCTGGTTTTATGCAGCACCCCAACTCACCTTTCCCCTTAAGCAAGCATAAGTTGGTTTTCTACATTTGAGACCCTGTTCTGTTTTGTAATTCAGTTCCTGTGTAGCCAAGTTTACATTCCGTGTAGTAGTGATATCTTATGATGTTTCTTTTTCTGTGTGACTTATTTCACTTAGAATCATCGTACCTGAATCCACTCATTATGCTGCTACGGTCCTGATGATATACATTTCATTGCTGAGTGATATTGCATTGTACGTAAGTACCACAACTTCTTTATCCATTTTTCACTTTCTGTGATATTGAACTTGTACTGTAAACGAGGTTCTTGTAAACAGAGCCGTCCCAAACTTTGGGGTGGCTGTGTCTTTTTGATTTTAATTTCCCTAAGCTATAGAACTGTAAGTGGAAGTGCCCTAGGCTCTGTTGCTTTGTTTTTTAGATGTTTCAGGAAACACCATACACTTCTCCAGAGTGGCTGTTGGCAATTTACATCCCGCCCATCAGCATAACAAGGCTCCCAATTCTCCATGGCCTGTCCTGCCTTTCTGGATTTTACACTTTTTTCAGATGGCCCTATTGACCTGGGGGCAGTGAGACTTCATTGTAGTGCAGATTTCCTTTGCAAGCTTGCTTGGTTGGCCCAAAAGGGCGTATGCGTTTTTTCCTGAATATATTCAGGAAAAAATGCATACGCCCTTTTTAGCCAAGTGCATCATTGTGGACGTTCTGCCTCTTTTCCTATGCTTTACATGCAATTCCAGTCTACCTCCTGAAATCGGTTTCCTGCAATTCTGTCCCGCTTTCAAGTCCTCTTGGCAGCCTTACTTCAATAGATTTTTGGACGATAGCTGTCATTTATAACTCTGCAGGTTTGTGAATTACAGTGCCCCTGAGCTCCTTTCTTCAACTCGCTTTCTTGTGAGCTGGCCGCAACACCGCAGCATTGCTTCAGGCCCTAGTGTGGTTCCAGCATGGCAGGCTGAGCCTTTGGTTAATTCCTCTTCCTGGTGGGAAATGAGAGATAAATTTGCCCGTCCAGACACCTCCAGCTAGTCTCTCATTGGTTCTCACTATTCCTGTTCACTTTCCGCAGAAATTGAAAACTGGGCCAAACAGGAGGTTAAAGGCACTGACTCTCCAAGTGGGGAGAGTGTTAGTAAAGCGTCTGGAATGTTGCACCCGAGTACCAGGGGACGAAACCTGAGACACATTTGAACACGTTTCCTGATCACACGGTGGATCATACTCTGGGTTCCACATGCATGTTTTAGCTGAAGGAAGAATCCCTTAAACCTGGAGAGTTGAGACCCATGGAATGGGTACCATGCAATATGACTTCAAAGGGTCTGCATTTGCTCACCGAACCTCACCAATCCTATCACTGCTGCGTTTATGCCACTGTACACACTCTTGTTTCTCTTTTGGAGACATATAAATCCATAGGTTTTAAGATTCTTACTAGTGAGGTATATTCTTAGACGTTTAATATCGGGTGTTGAGTCCACTTCGTTGAGTAAGGAGTAGCTCTTGTCTATTACATATTTGGCTTATGGAATGGTATCTGTGCTAAATTCAATCTCTGGTTTTATGCAGCACCCCAACTCACCTTTCCCCTTAAGCAAGCATAAGTTGGTTTTCTACATTTGAGACCCTGTTCTGTTTTGTAATTCAGTTCCTGTGTAGCCAAGTTTACATTCCGTGTAGTAGTGATAACTTATGATGTTTCTTTTTCTGTGTGACTTATTTCACTTAGAATCATCGTACCTGAATCCACTCATTATGCTGCCATGGGCCTGATGACATAGATTTCATTGCTGAGTGATATTGCATTGTACGTAAGTACCACAACTTCTTTATCCATTTTTCACTTTCTGTGATATTGAACTTGTACCGTAAATGAGGTTCTTGTAAACAGAGCCGTCCCAAACTTTGGGGTGGCTGTGTCTTTTTGATTTTAATTTCCCTAAGCTATAGGACCATAAGTGGAAGTGCCTTAGGCTCTTTTGCTTTGTTTTTTAGATGTTTCAGGAAACACCATACACTTCTCCAGAGTGGCTGTTGGCAATTTACATCCCGCCCACCAGCATAACAAGGCTCCCAGTTCTCCATGGCCTGTCCTGCCTTTCTGGATTTTACACATTTTTTAGATAGCCCTTTTGACCGGGGGGCAGTGAGCCTTCATTGTTGTGTAGATTTCCTTTGCAAGCTTGCTTGGTTGGCCAAAAAGGGCATATGCGTTTTTTCCTGAATATACTCAGGAAAAAACGCATACGCCCTTTTTGGCCAAGTGCATCATTGTGGACGTTCTGCCTCTTTTCCTATGCTTTACATGCAATTCCAGTCTACCTCCTGAAATCGGTTTCCTGCAATTCTGCCCCAATTTCAAGTCCTCTTGGCAGCCTTACTTCAATATATTTTTGGACGATAGCTGTCATTTATTACTCTGCAGGTTTGTGTATTACAGTGCCCCTGAGCTCCTTTCTTCAACTCGCTTTCTTGTGAGCTGGCCGCAACACCGCAGCATTGCTTCAGGCCCTAGTGTGGTTCCGGCATGGCACGCAGAGCCTTTGGTTAATTCCTCTTCCTGGTGGGAAATGAGAGTTAAATTTGCCCGTCCAGACACCTCCAGCTAGTCTCTCATTGGTTCTCCCTATTCCTGTTCCTTTTCCGCAGAAATTGCAAACTGGGCCAAACAGGAGGTTAAAGGCACTGACTCTCCAAGTGGGGAGAGTGTTAGTAAAGCGTCTGGAATGTTGCACCCGAGTACCACGGGATGAAACCTGAGACACATTTGAACACGTTTCCCGATCACACGGTGGTTCATACTCTGGGTTCCACATGCATGTTTTAGCTGAAGGAAGAATCCCTTAAACCTGGAGAGTTGAGACCCATGGAATGGGTACCATGCAATATGACTTCAAAGGGTCTGCATTTGCTCACCGAACCTCACCAATCCTATCACTGCTGCGTTTATGCCGCTGTACACATGCTTGATTCTCTTTCGGAGACATATAAATCCATAGGTTTTAAGATTCTTACTAGGCAGGTATATTCTTAGGCGATTAATATGGGGTGTTGAGTCCACTTGGTTTAGCAAGGAGTAGCTCTTGTCTATTACATATTTGGCTTATGGAACGGTATCTGTGCTAATTTCAATCTCTGGTTTTATGCAGCACCCCAACTCACCTTTCCCCTTAAGCAAGCATAAGTTGGTTTTCTACATTTGAGACCCTGTTCTGTTTTGTAATTCAGTTCCTGTGTAGCCAAGTTTACATTCCGTGTAGCAGTGACAACTTATGATGTTTCTTTTTCTGTGTGACTTATTTCACTTAGAATCATCGTACCTGAATCCACTCATTATGCTGCTATGGGCCTGATGACATAGATTTCATTGCTGAGTGATATTGCATTGTACGTAAGTACCACAACTTCTTTATCTATTTTTCACTTTCTGTGATATTGAACTTGTACTGTAAACGAGGTTCTTGTAAACAGAGCGGTCCCAAACTTTGGGGTGGCTGTGTCTTTTTGATTTTAATTTCCCTAAGCTATAGGACCATAAGTGGAAGTGCCCTAGGCTCTGTTGCTTTGTTTTTTAGATGTTTCAGGAAACACCATACACTTCTCCAGAGTGGCTGTTGGCAATTTACATCCCGCCCATCAGCATGACAAGGCTCCCAGTTCTCCATGGACTGTCCTGCCTTTCTGGATTTTATACTTTTTTCAGATGGCCCTTTTGACCGGGGGGGCAGTGAGACTTCATTGTAGTGCAGATTTCCTTTGCAAGCTTGCTTGGTTGGCCAAAAAGGGCGTATGCGTTTTTTCCTGAATATATTCAGGAAAAAAAGCATACGCCCTTTTTGGCCAAGTGCATCATTGTGGACGTTCTGCCTCTTTTCCTATGCTTTACATGCAATTCCAGTCTACCTCCTGAAATTGGGTTCCTGCAATTCTGCCCCGCTTTCAAGTCCTCTTGGCAGCCTTATTTCAATATATTTTTGGACGATAGCTGTCATTTATAACTCTGCAGGTTTGTGAATTACAGTGCCCCTGAGATCCTTTCTTCAACTCGCTTTCTTGTGAGCTGGCCGCAACACCGCAGCCTTGCTTCAGGCCCTAGTGTGGTTCTGGCATGGCACGCTGAGCCTTTGGTTAATTCCTCTTCCTGGTGGGAAATGAGAGTTAAATTTGCCCGTCCAGACACCTCCAGCTAGTCTCTCATTGGTTCTCCCTATTCCTGTTCATTTTCCGCAGAAATTGCAAACTGGGCCAAACAGGAGGTTAAAGGCACTGACTCTCCAAGTGGGGAGAGTGTTAGTAAAGCGTCTGGAATGTTGCACCCGAGTACCAGGGCACAAAAACTGACACATTTGAACACGTTGCCCGATCACACGGTGGATCATACTCTGGGTTCCACATGCATGTTTTAGCTGAAGGAAGAATCCCTTAAACCTGGAGAGTTGAGACCCATGGAATGGGTACCATGCAATATGACTTCAAAGGGTCTGCATTTGCTCACCGAACCTCACCAATCCTATCACTGCTGCGTTTATGCCGCTGTACACACGCTTGATTCTCTTTCGGAGACATATAAATCCATAGGTTTTAAGATACTTACTAGTCAGCTATATTCTTAGGCGTTTAATATGGGGTGTAGAGTCCACTTCGTTGAGCAAGGAGTAGCTCTTGTCTATTACATATTTGGCTTATGGAACGGTATCTGTGCTAATTTCAATCTCTGGTTTTATGCAGCACCCCAACTCACCTTTCCCCTTAAGCAAGCATAAGTTGGTTTTCTACATTTGAGACCCTGTTCTGTTTTGTAATTCAGTTCCTGTGTAGCCAAGTTTACATTCCGTGTAGTAGTGATATCTTATGATGTTTCTTTTTCTGTGTGACTTATTTCACTTAGAATCATCGTACCTGAATCCACTCATTATGCTGCTACGGGCCTGATGACATAGATTTCATTGCTGAGTGATATTGCATTGTACGTAAGAACCACAACTTCTTTATCCATTTTTCGCTTTCTGTGATATTGAACTTGTACTGTAAACGAGGTTCTTGTAAACAGAGCCGCCCCAAACTTTGGGGTGGCTGTGTCTTTTTGATTTTAATTTCCCTAAGCTATAGGACCATAAGTGAAAGTGCCCTAGGCTCTGTTGCTTTGTTTTTTAGATGTTTCAGGAAACACCATACACTTCTCCAGAGTGGCTGTTGGCAATTTACATCCCGCCCATCAGCATGAAAAGGCTCCCAGTTCTCCATGGTCTGTCCTGCCTTTCTGGATTTTATACTTTTTTCAGATGGCCCTTTTGACCGGGGGGCAGTGAGACTTCATTGTAGTGCAGATTTCCTTTGCAAGCTTGCTTGGTTGGCCAAAAAGGGCGTATGCGTTTTTTCCTGAATATACTCAGGAAAAAACGCATACGCCCTTTTTGGCCAAGTGCATCATTGTGGACGTTCTGCCTCTTTCCTATACTTTACATGCAATTCCAGTCTACCTCCTGAAATCGGTTTCCTGCAATTCTGCCCCACTTTCAAGTCCTCTTGGCAGCCTTACCTCAATATATTTTTGGACAATAGCTGTCATTTATAACTCTGCAGGTTTGTGAATTACAGTGCCCCTGAGCTCCTTTCTTCAACTCGCTTTCTTGTGAGCTGGCCGCAACACCGCAGCATTGCTTCAGGCCCTAGTGTGGTTCCGGCATGGCACGCTGAGCCTTTCGTTAATTCCTCATCCTGGTGGGAAATGAGAGTTAAATTTGCCCGTCCAGACACCTCCAGCTAGTCTCTCATTGGTTCTCCCTATTCCTGTACATTTTCCGCCGAAATTGCAAACTGGGCCAAACAGGAAGTTAAAGGCACTGACTCTCCAAGTGGGGAGAGTGTTAGTAAAGCGTCTGGAATGTTGCACCCGAGTACCAGGGGACGAAATCTGAGACACATTTAAACACGTTTCAAAATCACATGGTGGATCATACTCTGGGTTCCACATGCATGTTTTAGCTGAAGGAAGAATCCCTTAAACCTGGAGAGTTGAGACCCATGGAATGGGTACCATGCAATATGACTTCAAAGGGTCTGCATTTGTTCACCGAACCTCAAAAATCCTATCACTGCTGCGTTTATGCCGCTGTACACACGCTTGATTCTCTTTCGGAGACATATAAATCCATAGGTTTTAAGATACTTACTAGTCAGCTATATTCTTAGGCGTTTAATATGGGGTTTAGAGTCCACTTCGTTGAGCAAGGAGTAGCTCTTGTCTATTACATATTTGGCTTATGGAACGGTATCTGTGCTAATTTCAATCTCTGGTTTTATGCAGCATCCCAACTCACCTTTCCCCTTAAGCAAGCATAAGTTGGTTTTCTACATTTGAGACCCTGTTCTGTTTTGTAATTCTGTTCCTGTGTAGCCAAGTTTACATTCCGTGTAGTAGTGATAACTTATGATGTTTCTTTTTCTGTGTGACTTATTTCACATAGAATCATCGTACCTGAATCCACTCATCATGCTGCTATGGGCCTGATGACATAGATTTCATTGCTGAGTGATATTGCATTGTACGTAAGTACCACAACTTCTTTATCCATTCTTCACTTTCTGTGATATTGAACTTGTACCGTAAACGAGGTTCTTGTAAACAGAGCCGTCCCAAACTTTGGGGTGGCTGTGTCTTTTTGATTTTAATTTCCCTAAGCTATAGGACCATAAGTGGAAGTGCCCTGGGCTCTGTTGGTTTGTTTTTTAGATGTTTCAGGAAACACCATACACTTCTCCAGAGTGGCTGTTGGCAATTTACATCCCGTCCATCAGCATAACAAGGCTCCCAGTTCTCCATGGCCTTTCCTGCCTTTCTGGATTTTATAATTTTTTCAGATGGCCCTATTGACCGGGGGTCAGTGAGACGTCATTGTAGTGCAGATTTCTTTTGCAAGCTTGCTTGGTTGGCCAAAAAGGGCGTATGCGTTTTCTCCTGAATATATTCAGGATAAAACGCATACGCACTTTTTGGCCAAGTGCATCATTGTGGACGTTCTGCCTCTTTTCCTATGCTTTACATGCAATTCCAGTCTACCTCCTGAAACCGGTTTCCTGCAATTCTGCCCCGCTTTCAAGTCCTCTTGGCAGCCTTACTTCAATATATTTTTGGACGATAGCTGTCATTTATAACTCTGCAGGTTTGTGAATTACAGTGCCCCTGAGATCCTTTCTTCAACTCGCTTTCTTGTGAGCTGGTCGCAACACCGCAGGATTGCTTCAGGCCCTAGTGTGGTTCCGGCATGGCATGCTGAGCCTTTGGTTAATTCCTCTTCCTGGTGGGAAATGAGAGTTAAATTTGCCCGTCCAGACACCTCCATCTAGTCTCTCATTGGTTCTCCCTATTCCTGTTCATTTTCCGCAGAAATTGCAAACTGGGCCAAACAGGAGGTTAAAGGCACTGACTCTCCAAGTGGGGAGAGTGTTAGTAAAGCATCTGGAATGTTGCACCCGAGTACCAGGGGACGAAAACTGACACATTTGAACACGATTCCTGATCACACGGTGGATAATACTCTGGGTTCCACATGCATGTTTTAGCTGAAGGAAGAATCCCTTAAACCTGGAGAGTTGAGACCCATGGAATGTGTACCATGCAATATGACTTCAAAGGGTCTGGATTTGCTCACTGAATCTCACCAATCCTATCACTGCTGCGTTTATGCCACTGTACACACGTTTGATTCTCTTTCGGAGACATAGAAATCCATAGGTTTTAAGATTCTTACTAGTCAGGTATATTCTTAGGCGTTTAATATGTGGTGTAGAGTCCACTTCGTTGAGCAAGGAGTAGCTCTTGTCTATTACATATTTGGCTTATGGAACGGTATCTGTGCTAATTTCAATCTCTGGTTTTATGCTGCACCCCAACTCACCTTTCCTCTTAAGCAAGCATAAGTTGGTTTTCTACATTTGAGACCCTCTTCTGTTTTGTAATTCAGTTCCTGTGTAGCCCAGTTTACATTCCGTGTAGTAGTGATAACTTATGATGTTTCTTTTTCTGTGTGATTTATTTCACTTAGAATCATCGTACCTGAATCCACTCATTATGCTGCTATGGGCCTGATGACAGAGATTTCATTGCTGAGTGATATTGCATTGTACGTAAGTACCACAACTTCTTTATCCATTTTTCACTTTCTGTGATATTGAATTTGTACTGTAAACGAGGTTCTTGTAAACAGAGCCGTCCCAAACTTTGGGGTGGCTGTGTCTTTTTGAATTTAATTTCCCTAAGCTATAGGACCATAAGTGGAAGTGCCCTAGGCTCTGTTGCTTTGTTTTTTAGATGTTTCAGGAAACACCATACACTTCTCCAGAGTGGCTGTGGGCAATTTACATCCTGCCCATCAGCATAACAAGGCTCCCAGTTCTCCATGGCCTGTCCTGCCTTTCTGGATTTTACACTTTTTTCAGATGGCCCTTTTGACCGGGGGGCAGTGAGCCTTCATTGTAGTGCAGATTTCCTTTGCAAGCTTGCTTGGTTGGCCAAAAAGGGCGTATGCGTTTTTTTCTGGATATATTCCAGAAAAAACGCATACACCCTTTTTGGCCAAGTGCATCATTGTGGACGTTCTGCCTCTTTTCCTATGCTTTACATGCAATTCCAGTCTACCTCCTGAAATCGGTTTCCTGCAATTCTGCCCCACATTCAAGTCCTCTTGGCAGACTTACTTCAATATATTATTGGATGATAGCTGTCATTTATAACTCTGCAGGTTTGTGAATTACAGTGCCCCTGAGCTCCTTTCTTCAACTCACTTTCTTGTGAGCTGGCCGCAACACCGCAGCATTGCTTCAGGCCCTAGTGTGGTTCCGGCATGGCACACTGAGCCTTTGGTTAATTCCTCTTCCTGGTGGGAAATGAGAGTTAAATTTGCACGTCCAGACACCTCCAGCTAGTCTCTCATTGGTTCTCCTTATTCCTGTTCATTTTCCGCGGAAATTGCAAACTGGGCCAAACAGGAGGTTAAAGGCACTGACTCTCCAAGTGGGGAGAGTGTTAGTAAAGCGTCTGGAATGTTGCACCCGAGTACCAGGGGACGAAAACTGACACATTTGAACACGATTCCCGATCACACGGTGGATAATACTCTGGGTTCCACATGCATGTTTTAGCTGAAGGAAGAATCCCTTAAACCTGGAGAGTTGAGACCCATGGAATGGGTACCATGCAATATGACTTCAAAGGGTCTGCATTTGCTCACCGAACCTCACCAATCCTATCACTGCTGCGTTTATGCCGCTGTACACATGCTTGATTCTCTTTCGGAGACATATAAATCCATAGGTTTTAAGATTCTTACTAGTCAGGTATATTCTTAGGCGTTTAATATGGCGTGTTGAGTCCACTTCGTTGAGCAAGGAGTAGCTCTTGTCTATTACATATTTGGCTTATGGAACGGTATCTGTGCTAATTTCAATCTCTGGTTTTAAGCAGCACCCCAACTCAACTTTCCCCTTAAGCAAGCATAAGTTGGTTTTCTACATTTGAGAACCTGTTCTGTTTTGTAATTCTGTTCCTGTGTAGCCAAGTTTACATTCCGTGTAGTAGTGATAACTTATCATGTTACTTTTTCTGTTTGACTTATTTCACATAGAATCATCGTACCTGAATCCACTCATTATGCTGCTATGGGCCTGATGACATAGATTTCATTGCTGAGTGATATTGCATTGTACGTAAGTACCACAACTTCTTTATCCATTCTTCACTTTCTGTGATATTGAACTTGTACCGTAAATAAGGTTCTTGTAAACAGAGCCGTCCCAAACTTTGGGGTGGCTGTGTCTTTTTGATTTTAATTTCCCTAATCTATAGGAGCATAAGTGGAATTACCCTAGGCTGTGTTGGTTTGTTTTTTAGATGTTTCAGGAAACACCATACACTTCTCCAGAGTGGCTGTTGGCAATTTACATCCCGTCCATCAGCATAACAAGGCTCCCAGTTCTCCATGGCCTTTCCTGCCTTTCTGGATTTTATAATTCTTTCAGATGGCCCTATTGACCGGGGGTCAGTGAGACTTCATTGTAGTGCAGATTTCTTTTGCAAGCTTGCTTGGTTGGCCAAAAAGGGCGTATGCGTTTTCTCCTGAATATATTCAGGAAAAAACGCATACGCACTTTTTGGCCAAGTGCATCATTGTGGACGTTCTGCTTCTTTTCCTATGCTTTACATGCAATTCCAGTCTACCTCCTGAAACCGGTTTCCTGCAATTCTGCCCCGCTTTCAAGTCCTCTTGGCAGCCTTACTTCAATATATTTTTGGACGATAGCTGTCATTTATAACTCTGCAGGTATGTGAATTGCAGTGCCCCTGAGATCCTTTCTTCAACTCGCTTTCTTGTGAGCTGGCCGCAACACCGCAGCCTTGTTTCAGGCACTAGTGTGGTTCCGGCATGGCACGCTGAGCCTTTGTTTAATTCCTCATCCTGGTGGGAAATGAGAGTTAAATTTGCCCGTCCAGACACCTCCAGCTAGTCTCTCATTGGTTCTCCCTATTCCTGTTCATTTTCCGCAGAAATTGCAAACTGGGCCAAACAGGAGGTTAAAGGCACTGACTCTCCAAGTGGGGAGAGTGTTAGTAAAGCATCTGGAATGTTGCACCCGAGTACCAGGGGACGAAAACTGAGACACATTTGAACACGTTTCCCGATCACACGGTTGATCATACTCTGGGTTCCACATGCATGTTTTAGCTGAAGGAAGAATCCCTTAAACCTGGAGAGTTGAGACCCATGGAATGGGTACCATGCAATATGACTTCAAAGGGTCTGCATTTGTTCACCGAACCTCAACAATCCTATCACTGCTGCATTTATGCTGCTGTACACACGCTTGATTCTCTTTCGGAGACATAGAAATCCATAGGTTTTAAGATACTTACTAGTCAGCTATATTCTTAGGCGTTTAATATGGGGTGTAGAGTCCACTTCGTTGAGCAAGGAGTAGCTCTTGTCTATTACATATTTGGCTTATGGAACGGTATCTGTGCTAATTTCAATCTCTGGTTTTATGCAGCACCCCAACTCACCTTTCCCCTTAAGCAAGCATAAGTTGGTTTTCTACATTTGAGACCCTGTTCTGTTTTGTAATTCAGTTCCTGTGTAGCCAAGTTTACATTCCGTGTAGTAGTGATAACTTAGGATGTTTCTTTTTCTGTGTGACTTATTTCACTTAGCATCATCGTACCTCAATCCACTCATTATGCTGCTATGGGCCTGATGACATAGATTCCATTGCTGAGTGATATTGCATTGTATGTAAGTACCACAACATCTTTATCCATATTTCGCTTTCTGTGATATTGAACTTGTACCGTAAACGAGGTTCTTGTAAACAGTGCCGTCCCAAACTTTGGGGTGGCTGTGTCTTTTTGATTTTAATTTCCCTAAGCTATAGGACCATAAGTGGAAGTGCCCTAGGCTCTGTTGCTTTGTTTTTTAGATGTTTCAGGAAACACCATACACTTCTCCAGAGTGGCTGTTGGCAATTTACATCCCGCCCATCAGCATGAAAAGGCTCCCAGTTCTCCATGGTCTGTCCTGCCTTTCTGGATTTTATACTTTTTTCAGATGGCCCTTTTGACCGGGGGGCAGTGAGACTTCATTGTAGTGCAGATTTCCTTTGCAAGCTTGCTTGGTTGGCCAAAAAGGGCGTATGCGTTTTTTCCTGAATATACTCAGGAAAAAACGCATACGCCCTTTTTGGCCAAGTGCATCATTGTGGACGTTCTGCCTCTTTCCTATACTTTACATGCAATTCCAGTCTACCTCCTGAAATCGGTTTCCTGCAATTCTGCCCCACTTTCAAGTCCTCTTGGCAGCCTTACCTCAATATATTTTTGGACAATAGCTGTCATTTATACCTCTGCAGGTTTGTGAATTACAGTGCCCCTGAGCTCCTTTCTTCAACTCGCTTTCTTGTGAGCTGGCCGCAACACCGCAGCATTGCTTCAGGCCCTAGTGTGGTTCCGGCATGGCACGCTGAGCCTTTCGTTAATTCCTCATCCTGGTGGGAAATGAGAGTTAAATTTGCCCGTCCAGACACCTCCAGCTAGTCTCTCATTGGTTCTCCCTATTCCTGTACATTTTCCGCCGAAATTGCAAACTGGGCCAAACAGGAAGTTAAAGGCACTGACTCTCCAAGTGGGGAGAGTGTTAGTAAAGCGTCTGGAATGTTGCACCCGAGTACCAGGGGACGAAATCTGAGACACATTTAAACACGTTTCAAAATCACATGGTGGATCATACTCTGGGTTCCACATGCATGTTTTAGCTGAAGGAAGAATCCCTTAAACCTGGAGAGTTGAGACCCATGGAATGGGTACCATGCAATATGACTTCAAAGGGTCTGCATTTGTTCACCGAACCTCAAAAATCCTATCACTGCTGCGTTTATGCCGCTGTACACACGTTTGATTCTCTTTCGGAGACATATAAATCCATAGGTTTTAAGATACTTACTAGTCAGCTATATTCTTAGGCGTTTAATATGGGGTTTAGAGTCCACTTCGTTGAGCAAGGAGTAGCTCTTGTCTATTACATATTTGGCTTATGGAACGGTATCTGTGCTAATTTCAATCTCTGGTTTTATGCAGCACCCCAACTCACCTTTCCCCTTAAGCAAGCATAAGTTGGTTTTCTACATTTGAGACCCTGTTCTGTTTTGTAATTCAGTTCCTGTGTAGCCAAGTTTACATTCCGTGTAGTAGTGATAACTTAGGATGTTTCTTTTTCTGTGTGACTTATTTCACTTAGCATCATCGTACCTCAATCCACTCATTATGCTGCTATGGGCCTGATGACATAGATTCCATTGCTGAGTGATATTGCATTGTATGTAAGTACCACAACATCTTTATCCATATTTCGCTTTCTGTGATATTGAACTTGTACCGTAAACGAGGTTCTTGTAAACAGTGCCGTCCCAAACTTTGGGGTGGCTGTGTCTTTTTGATTTTAATTTCCCTAAGCTATAGGACCATAAGTGGAAGTGCCCTAGGCTCTGTTGCTTTGTTTTTTAGATGTTTCAGGAAACACCATACACTTCTCCAGAGTGGCTGTTGGCAATTTACATCCCGCCCATCAGCATGAAAAGGCTCCCAGTTCTCCATGGTCTGTCCTGCCTTTCTGGATTTTATACTTTTTTCAGATGGCCCTTTTGACCGGGGGGCAGTGAGACTTCATTGTAGTGCAGATTTCCTTTGCAAGCTTGCTTGGTTGGCCAAAAAGGGCGTATGCGTTTTTTCCTGAATATACTCAGGAAAAAACGCATACGCCCTTTTTGGCCAAGTGCATCATTGTGGACGTTCTGCCTCTTTCCTATACTTTACATGCAATTCCAGTCTACCTCCTGAAATCGGTTTCCTGCAATTCTGCCCCACTTTCAAGTCCTCTTGGCAGCCTTACCTCAATATATTTTTGGACAATAGCTGTCATTTATACCTCTGCAGGTTTGTGAATTACAGTGCCCCTGAGCTCCTTTCTTCAACTCGCTTTCTTGTGAGCTGGCCGCAACACCGCAGCATTGCTTCAGGCCCTAGTGTGGTTCCGGCATGGCACGCTGAGCCTTTCGTTAATTCCTCATCCTGGTGGGAAATGAGAGTTAAATTTGCCCGTCCAGACACCTCCAGCTAGTCTCTCATTGGTTCTCCCTATTCCTGTACATTTTCCGCCGAAATTGCAAACTGGGCCAAACAGGAAGTTAAAGGCACTGACTCTCCAAGTGGGGAGAGTGTTAGTAAAGCGTCTGGAATGTTGCACCCGAGTACCAGGGGACGAAATCTGAGACACATTTAAACACGTTTCAAAATCACATGGTGGATCATACTCTGGGTTCCACATGCATGTTTTAGCTGAAGGAAGAATCCCTTAAACCTGGAGAGTTGAGACCCATGGAATGGGTACCATGCAATATGACTTCAAAGGGTCTGCATTTGTTCACCGAACCTCAAAAATCCTATCACTGCTGCGTTTATGCCGCTGTACACACGTTTGATTCTCTTTCGGAGACATATAAATCCATAGGTTTTAAGATACTTACTAGTCAGCTATATTCTTAGGCGTTTAATATGGGGTTTAGAGTCCACTTCGTTGAGCAAGGAGTAGCTCTTGTCTATTACATATTTGGCTTATGGAACGGTATCTGTGCTAATTTCAATCTCTGGTTTTATGCAGCACCCCAACTCACCTTTCCCCTTAAGCAAGCATAAGTTGGTTTTCTACATTTGAGACCCTGTTCTGTTTTGTAATTCAGTTCCTGTGTAGCCAAGTTTACATTCCGTGTAGTAGTGATAACTTATGATGTTTCTTTTTCTGTGTGACTTATTTCACTTAGCATCATCGTACCTCAATCCACTCATTATGCTGCTATGGGCCTGATGACATAGATTCCATTGCTGAGTGATATTGCATTGTATGTAAGTACCACAACATCTTTATCCATATTTCGCTTTCTGTGATATTGAACTTGTACCGTAAACGAGGTTCTTGTAAACAGTGCCGTCCCAAACTTTGGGGTGGCTGTGTCTTTTTGATTTTAATTTCCCTAAGCTATAGGACCATAAGTGGAAGTGCCCTAGGCTCTGTTGCTTTGTTGTTTAGATGTTTCAGGAAACACCATAAACTTCTCCAGAGTGGCTGTTGGCAATTTACATCCCACCCATCAGCATAACAAGGCTCCCAGTTCTCCATGGCCTGTCCTGCCTTTCTGGATTTTACACTTTTTTCAGATGGCCCTTTTGACCGGAGCGAAGTCAGACTTCATTGTAGTGCAGATTTCCTTTGCAAGCTTGCTTGGTTGGCCAAAAAGGGCGTATGCGTTTTTTCCTGAATATATTCAGGAAAAAACGCATACGCCCTTTTTGGCCAAGTGCATCATTGTGGACGTTCTGCCTCTTTTCCTATGCTTTACATGCAATTCCAGTCTACCTCCTGAAATCGGTTTCCTGCAATTCTGCCCCACATTCAAGTCCTCTTGGCAGACTTACTTCAATATATTATTGGACGATAGCTGTCATTTATAACTCTGCAGGTTTGTGAATTACAGTGCCCCTGAGCTCCTTTCTTCAACTCGCTTTCTTGTGAGCTGGCCGCAACACCGCAGCATTGCTTCAGGCCCTAGTGTGGTTCCGGAATGGCACGCTGAGCCTTTGGTTAATTCCTCTTCCTGGTGGGAAATGAGAGTTAAATTTGCACGTCCTGACACCTCCAGCTAGTCTCTCATTGGTTCTCCCTATTCCTGTTCATTTTCCGCAGAAATTGAAAACTGGGCCAAACAGGAGGTTAAAGGCACTGACTCTCCAAGTGGGGAGAGTGTTAGTAAAGCGTCTGGAATGTTGCACCCGAGTACCAGGGGACGAAAACTGACACATTTGAACATGATTCCCGATCACACGGTGGATAATACTCTGGGTTCCACATGCATGTTTTAGCTGAAGGAAGAATCCCTTAAACCTGGAGAGTTGAGACCCATGGAATGGGTACCATGCAATATGACTTCAAAGGGTCTGCATTTGCTCACCGAACCTCACCAATCCTATCACTGCTGTGTTTATGCCGCTGTACACATGCTTGATTCTCTTTCGGAGACATATAAATCCATAGGTTTTAAGATTCTTACTAGTCAGGTATATTCTTAGGCGTTTAATATGGGGTGTTGAGTCCACTTCGTTGAGCAAGGAGTAGCTCTTGTCTATTACATATTTGGCTTATGGAACGGTATCTGTGCTAATTTCAATCTCTGGTTTTAAGCAGCACCCCAACTCAACTTTCCCCTTAAGCAAGCATAAGTTGGTTTTCTACATTTGAGAACCTGTTCTGTTTTGTAATTCTCTTCCTGTGTAGCCAAGTTTACATTCCGTGTAATAGTGATAACTTATCATGTTACTTTTTCTGTTTGACTTATTTCACATAGAATCATCGTACCTGAATCCACTCATTATGCTGCTATGGGCCTGATGACATAGATTTCATTGCTGAGTGATATTGCATTGTACGTAAGTACCACAACTTCTTTATCCATTCTTCACTTTCTGTGATATTGAACTTGTACTGTAAATGAGGTTCTTGTAAACAGAGCCGTCCCAAACTTTGGGGTGGCTGTGTCTTTTTGATTTTAATTTCCCTAATCTATAGGAGCATAAGTGGAATTACCCTAGGCTGTGTTGGTTTGTTTTTTAGATGTTTCAGGAAACACCATACACTTCTCCAGAGTGGCTGTTGGCAATTTACATCCCGTCCATCAGCATAACAAGGCTCCCAGTTCTCCATGGCCTTTCCTGCCTTTCTGGATTTTATAATTCTTTCAGATGGCCCTATTGACCGGGGGTCAGTGAGACTTCATTGTAGTGCAGATTTCTTTTGCAAGCTTGCTTGGTTGGCCAAAAAGGGCGTATGCGTTTTCTCCTGAATATATTCAGGAGAAAACGCATACGCACTTTTTGGCCAAGTGCATCATTGTGGACGTTCTGCTTCTTTTCCTATGCTTTACATGCAATTCCAGTCTACCTCCTGAAACCGGTTTCCTGCAATTCTGCCCCGCTTTCAAGTCCTCTTGGCAGCCTTACTTCAATATATTTTTGGACGATAGCTGTCATTTATAACTCTGCAGGTATGTGAATTGCAGTGCCCCTGAGATCCTTTCTTCAACTCGCTTTCTTGTGAGCTGGCCGCAACACCGCAGCCTTGTTTCAGGCACTAGTGTGGTTCCGGCATGGCACGCTGAGCCTTTGGTTAATTCCTCTTCCTGGTGTGAAATGAGAGTTAAATTTGCCCGTCCAGACACCTCCAGCTAGTCTCTCATTGGTTCTCCATATTCCTGTTTATTTTCCGCAAAAATTGCAAACTGGGCCAAACAGGAGGTTAAAGGCACTGACTCTCCAAGTGGGGAGAGTGTTAGTAAAGCGTCTGGAATGTTGCACCCGAGTTCCAGGGTTCGAAAACTGAGACACATATGAACACGTTTCCCTATCACACGGTGGATCATACTCTGGGTTCCACATGCATGTTTTAGCTGAAGGAAGAATCCCTTAAACCTGGACAGTTGAGACCCATGGAATGGGTACCATGCAATATGACTTTAAAGGGTCTGCATTTGCTCACTGAACCTCACCAATCCTATCACTGCTGCGTTTATGCCGCTGTACACACGTTTGATTCTCTTTCGGAGACATAGAAATCCATAGGTTTTAAGATTCTTCCTAATCAGGTATATTCTTAGGCGTTTAATATGGGGCGTTGAGTCCACTTCGTTGAGCAAGGAGTAGCTCTTGTCTATTACATATTTGGCTTATGGAACGGTATCTGTGCTAATTTCAATCTCTGGTTTTATGAGCACCCCAACTCACCTTTCCTCTTAAGCAAGCATAAGTTGGTTTTCTACATTTGAGACCCTCTTCTGTTTTGTAATTCAGTTCCTGTATAGCCAAGTTTACATTCCGTGTAGTAGTGATAACTTATGATGTTTCTTTTTCTGTCTGATTTATTTCACTTAGAATCATCGTACCTGAATCCACTCATTATGCTGCTATGGGCCTGATGACATAGATTTCATTGCTGAGTGATATTGCATTGTACGTAAGTACCACAACTTCTTTATCTGTTTTTCACTTTCTGTGATATTGAACTTGTACCGTAAACGAGATTCTTGTAAACAGAGCCGGCCCAAACTTTGGGGTGGCTGTGTCTTTTTGATTTTAATTTCCCTAAGCTATAGGACCATAAGTGGAAGTGCCCTAGGCTCTGTTGCTTTGTTGTTTAGATGTTTCAGGAAACACCATACACTTCTCCAGAGTGGCTGTTGGCAATTTACATCCCGCCCACCAGCATGAAAAGGCTCCCAGTTCTCCATAGTCTGTCCTGCCTTTCTGGAGTTTATACGTTTTTCAGATGGCCCTTTTGACCGGGGGGCAGTGAGACTTCATTGTAGTGCAGATTTCCTTTGCAAGCTTGCTTGGTTGGCCAAAAAGTGCGTATGCGTTTTCTCCTGAATATATTGAGGAAAAAACGCATACGCACTTTTTGGCCAAGTGCATCATTGTGGACGTTCTGCTTCTTTTCCTATGCTTTACATGCAATTCCAGTCTACCTCCTGAAACCGGTTTCCTGCAATTCTGCCCCGCTTTCAAGTCCTCTTGGCAGCCTTACTTCAATATATTTTTGGACGATAGCTGTCATTTATAACTCTGCAGGTTTGTGAATTACAGTGCCCCTGAGCTCCTTTCTTCAACTCGCTTTCTTGTGAGCTGGCCGCAACACAGCAGCATTGCTTCAGGCCCTAGTGTGGTTCCGGCATGGCCCGCTGAGCCTTTGTTTAATTCCTCATCCTGGTGGGAAATGAGAGTTAAATTTGCCCGTCCAGACACCTCCAGCTAGTCTCTCATTGGTTCTCCCTATTCCTGTTCATTTTCCGCAGAAATTGCAAACTGGGCCAAACAGGAGGTTAAAGGCACTGACTCTCCAAGTGGGGAGAGTGTTAGTAAAGCATCTGGAATGTTGCACCCGAGTACCAGGGGACGAAAACTGAGACACATTTGAACACGTTTCCCGATCACACGGTTAATCATACTCTGGGTTCCACATGCATGTTTTAGCTGAAGGAAGAATCCCTTAAACCTGGAGAGTTGAGACCCATGGAATGGGTACCATGCAATATGACTTCAAAGGGTCTGCATTTGTTCACCGAACCTCAACAATCCTATCACTGCTGCATTTATGCTGCTGTACACACGCTTGATTCTCTTTCGGAGACATAGAAATCCATAGGTTTTAAGATACTTACTAGTCAGCTATATTCTTAGGCGTTTAATATGGGGTGTAGAGTCCACTTCGTTGAGCAAGGAGTAGCTCTTGTCTATTACATATTTGGCTTATGGAACGGTATCTGTGCTAATTTCAATCTCTGGTTTTATGCAGCACCCCAACTCACCTTTCCCCTTAAGCAAGTATAAGTTGGTTTTCTACATTTGAGACCCTGTTCTGTTTTGTAATTCAGTTCCTGTGTAGCCAAGTTTACATTCCGTGTAGTAGTGATAACTTATGATGTTTCTTTTTCTGTGTGACTTATTTCACTTAGCATCATCGTACCTCAATCCACTCATTATGCTGCTATGGGCCTGATGACATAGATTTCATTGCTGAGTGATATTGCATTGTATGTAAGTACCACAACATCTTTATCCATATTTCGCTTTCTGTGATATTGAACTTGTACCGTAAACGAGGTTCTTGTAAACAGTGCCGTCCCAAACTTTGGGGTGGCTGTGTCTTTTTGATTTTAATTTCCCTAAGCTATAGGACCATAAGTGGAAGTGCCCTAGGCTCTGTTGCTTTGTTGTTTAGATGTTTCAGGAAACACCATACACTTCTCCAGAGTGGCTGTTGGCAATTTACATCCCACCCATCAGCATAACAAGGCTCCCAGTTCTCCATGGCCTGTCCTGCCTTTCTGGATTTTACACTTTTTTCAGATGGCCCTTTTGACGGGAGCGAAGTCAGACTTCATTGTAGTGCAGATTTCCTTTGCAAGCTTGCTTGGTTGGCCAAAAAGGGCGTATGCGTTTTTTCCTGAATATATTCAGGAAAAAACGCATACGCCCTTTTTGGCCAAGTGCATCATTGTGGACGTTCTGCCTCTTTTCCTATGCTTTACATGCAATTCCAGTCTACCTCCTGAAATCGGTTTCCTGCAATTCTGCCCCACATTCAAGTCCTCTTGGCAGACTTACTTCAATATATTATTGGACGATAGCTGTCATTTATAACTCTGCAGGTTTGTGAATTACAGTGCCCCTGAGCTCCTTTCTTCAACTCGCTTTCTTGTGAGCTGGCCGCAACACCGCAGCATTGCTTCAGGCCCTAGTGTGGTTCCGGAATGGCACGCTGAGCCTTTGGTTAATTCCTCTTCCTGGTGGGAAATGAGAGTTAAATTTGCACGTCCTGACACCTCCAGCTAGTCTCTCATTGGTTCTCCCTATTCCTGTTCATTTTCCGCAGAAATTGAAAACTGGGCCAAACAGGAGGTTAAAGGCACTGACTCTCCAAGTGGGGAGAGTGTTAGTAAAGCGTCTGGAATGTTGCACCCGAGTACCAGGGGACGAAAACTGACACATTTGAACATGATTCCCGATCACACGGTGGATAATACTCTGGGTTCCACATGCATGTTTTAGCTGAAGGAAGAATCCCTTAAACCTGGAGAGTTGAGACCCATGGAATGGGTACCATGCAATATGACTTCAAAGGGTCTGCATTTGCTCACCGAACCTCACCAATCCTATCACTGCTGTGTTTATGCCGCTGTACACATGCTTGATTCTCTTTCGGAGACATATAAATCCATAGGTTTTAAGATTCTTACTAGTCAGGTATATTCTTAGGCGTTTAATATGGCGTGTTGAGTCCACTTCGTTGAGCAAGGAGTAGCTCTTGTCTATTACATATTTGGCTTATGGAACGGTATCTGTGCTAATTTCAATCTCTGGTTTTAAGCAGCACCCCAACTCAACTTTCCCCTTAAGCAAGCATAAGTTGGTTTTCTACATTTGAGAACCTGTTCTGTTTTGTAATTCTCTTCCTGTGTAGCCAAGTTTACATTCCGTGTAGTAGTGATAACTTATCATGTTTCTTTTTCTGTTTGACTTATTTCACATAGAATCATCGTACCTGAATCCACTCATTATGCTGCTATGGGCCTGATGACATAGATTTCATTGCTGAGTGATATTGCATTGTACGTAAGTACCACAACTTCTTTATCCATTCTTCACTTTCTGTGATATTGAACTTGTACCGTAAATGAGGTTCTTGTAAACAGAGCCGTCCCAAACTTTGGGGTGGCTGTGTCTTTTTGATTTTAATTTCCCTAAGCTATAGGAGCATAAGTGGAATTACCCTAGGCTGTGTTGGTTTGTTTTTTAGATGTTTCAGGAAACACCATACACTTCTCCAGAGTGGCTGTTGGCAATTTACATCCCGTCCATCAGCATAACAAGGCTCCCAGTTCTCCATGGCCTTTCCTGCCTTTCTGGATTTTATAATTCTTTCAGATGGCCCTATTGACCGGGGGTCAGTGAGACTTCATTGTAGTGCAGATTTCTTTTGCAAGCTTGCTTGGTTGGCCAAAAAGTGCGTATGCGTTTTCTCCTGAATATATTCAGGAAAAAACGCATACGCACTTTTTGGCCAAGTGCATCATTGTGGACGTTCTGCTTCTTTTCCTATGCTTTACATGCAATTCCAGTCTACCTCCTGAAACCGGTTTCCTGCAATTCTGCCCCGCTTTCAAGTCTTCTTGGCAGCCTTACTTCAATATATTTTTGGACGATAGCTGTCATTTATAACTCTGCAGGTTTGTGAATTGCAGTGCCCCTGAGATCCTTTCTTCAACTCGCTTTCTTGTGAGCTGGCCGCAACACCACAGCCTTGTTTCAGGCACTAGTGTGGTTCCGGCATGGCACGCTGAGCCTTTGGTTAATTCCTTTTCCTGGTGTGAAATGAGAGTTAAATTTGCCCGTCCAGACACCTCCAGCTAGTCTCTCATTGGTTCTCCCTATTCCTGTTCATTTTCCGCAAAAATTGCAAACTGGGCCAAACAGGAGTTTAAAGGCACTGACTCTCCAAGTGGGGAGAGTGTTAGTAAAGCATCTGGAATGTTGCACCCGAGTTCCAGGGTTCGAAAACTGAGACACATATGAACACGTTTCCCTATCACACGGTGGATCATACTCTGGGTTCCACATGCATGTTTTAGCTGAAGGAAGAATCCCTTAAACCTGGAGAGTTGAGACCCATGGAATGGGTACCATGCAATATGACTTCAAAGGGTCTGCATTTGCTCACTGAACCTCACCAATCCTATCACTGCTGCGTTTATGCCGCTGTACACACGTTTGATTCTCTTTCGGAGACATAGAAATCCATAGGTTTTAAGATTCTTACTAGTCAGGTATATTCTTAGGCGTTTAATATGGGGCGTTGAGTCCACTTCGTTGAGCAAGGAGTAGCTCTTGTCTATTACATATTTGGCTTATGGAACGGTATCTGTGCTAATTTCAATCTCTGGTTTTATGCAGCACCCCAACTCACCTTTCCCCTTAAGCAAGCATAAGTTGGTTTTCTACATTTGAGTCCCTCTTCTGTTTTGTAATTCAGTTTCTGTGTAGCCAAGTTTACATTCCGTGTAGTAGTGATAACTTATGATGTTTCTTTTTCTGTGTGATTTATTTCACTTAGAATCATCGTACCTGAATCCACTCATTATGCTGCTATGGGCCTGATGACATAGATTTCATTGCTGAGTGATATTGCATTGTACGTAAGTACCACAACTTCTTTATCTGTTTTTCACTTTCTGTGATATTGAACTTGTACCGTAAACGAGGTTCTTGTAAACAGAGCCGTCCCAAACTTTGGGGTGGCTGTGTCTTTTTGATTTTAATTTCCCTAAGCTATAGGACCATAAGTGGAAGTGCCCTAGGCTCTGTTGCTTTGTTGTTTAGATGTTTCAGGAAACACCATACACTTCTCCAGAGTGGCTGTTGGCAATTTACATCCCGCCCACCAGCATGAAAAGGCTCCCAGTTCTCCATGGTGTGTCCTGCCTTTCTGGATTTTATACGTTTTTCAGATGGCCCTTTTGACCGGGGGGCAGTGAGACTTCATTGTAGTGCAGATTTCCTTTGCAAGCTTGCTTGGTTGGCCAAAAAGGGCGTATGCGTTTTTTCCTGAATATACTCAGGAAAAAACGCATACGCCCTTTTTCGCCAAGTGCATCATTGTGGACGTTCTGCCTCTTTCCTATGCTTTACATGCAATTCCAGTCTACCTCCTGAAATCGGTTTCCTGGAATTCTGCCCCACTTTCAAGTCCTCTTGGCAGCCTTACTTCAATATATTTTTGGACGATAGCTGTCATTTATAACTCTGCAGGTTTGTGAATTACAGTGCCCCTGAGCTCCTTTCTTCAACTCGCTTTCTTGTGAGCTGGCCGCAACACAGCAGCATTGCTTCAGGCCCTAGTGTGGTTCCGGCATGGCACGCTGAGCCTTTGTTTAATTCCTCATCCTGGTGGGAAATGAGAGTTAAATTTGCCCGTCCAGACACCTCCAGCTAGTCTCTCATTGGTTCTCCCTATTCCTGTTCATTTTCCGCAGAAATTGCAAACTGGGCCAAACAGGAGGTTAAAGGCACTGACTCTCCAAGTGGGGAGAGTGTTAGTAAAGCATCTGGAATGTTGCACCCGAGTACCAGGGGACGAAAACTGAGACACATTTGAACACGTTTCCCGATCACACGGTTAATCATACTCTGGGTTCCACATGCATGTTTTAGCTGAAGGAAGAATCCCTTAAACCTGGAGAGTTGAGACCCATGGAATGGGTACCATGCAATATGACTTCAAAGGGTCTGCATTTGTTCACCGAACCTCAACAATCCTATCACTGCTGCATTTATGCTGCTGTACACACGCTTGATTCTCTTTCGGAGACATAGAAATCCATAGGTTTTAAGATACTTACTAGTCAGCTATATTCTTAGGCGTTTAATATGGGGTGTAGAGTCCACTTCGTTGAGCAAGGAGTAGCTCTTGTCTATTACATATTTGGCTTATGGAACGGTATCTGTGCTAATTTCAATCTCTGGTTTTATGCAGCACCCCAACTCACCTTTCCCCTTAAGCAAGCATAAGTTGGTTTTCTACATTTGAGACCCTGTTCTGTTTTGTAATTCAGTTCCTGTGTAGCCAAGTTTACATTCCGTGTAGTAGTGATAACTTATGATGTTTCTTTTTCTGTGTGACTTATTTCACTTAGCATCATCGTACCTCAATCCACTCATTATGCTGCTATGGGCCTGATGACATAGATTTCATTGCTGAGTGATATTGCATTGTATGTAAGTACCACAACATCTTTATCCATATTTCGCTTTCTGTGATATTGAACTTGTACCGTAAACGAGGTTCTTGTAAACAGTGCCGTCCCAAACTTTGGGGTGGCTGTGTCTTTTTGATTTTAATTTCCCTAAGCTATAGGACCATAAGTGGAAGTGCCCTAGGGTCTGTTGCTTTGTTTTTTAGATGTTTCAGGAAACACCATACACTTCTCCAGAGTGGCTGTTGGCAATTTACATCCCACCCATCAGCATAACAAGGCTCCCAGTTCTCCATGGCCTGTCCTGCCTTTCTGGATTTTACACTTTTTTCAGATGGCCCTTTTGACTTGTGGGCAGTGAGACTTCATTGTAGTGCAGATTTCCTTTGCAAACTTGCTTGGTTGGCCAAAAAGGGCGTATGCGTTTTCTCCTGAATATATTCAGGAAAAAATACATACGCCCTTTTTGGCCAAGTGCATCATTGTGGACGTTCTGCCTCTTTTCCTATGCTTTACATGCAAATCCAGTCTACCTCCTGAAACCGGTTTCCTGCAATTCTGCCCCGCTTTCAAGTCCTCTTGGCAGCCTTACTTCAATATATTTTTGGACGATAATTGTCATTTATAACTCTGCAGGTTTGTGAATTACAGTGCCCCTGAGCTCCTTTCTTCAACTCGCTTTCTTGTGAGCTGGCCGCAACACCGCAGCATTGCTTCAGGCCCTAGTGTGGTTCCGGCATGGCACGCTGAGCCTTTGGTTAATTCCTCTTCCTGGTGGGAAATGAGAGTTAAATTTGCCCGTCCAGACACCTCCAGCTAGTCTCTCATTGGTTCTCCCTATTCCTGTTCATTTTCCGCAGAAATTGCAAACTGGGCCAAACAGGAGGTTAAAGGCACTGACTCCCCAAGTGGCGAGAGTGTTAGTAAAGCGACTGGAATGTTGCACCCGAGTACCAGGGGATGAAAACTGACCCATTTGAACACGTTTCCTGATCACACGGTGGATCATACTCTGGGTTCCACATGCATGTTTTAGCTGAAGGAAGAATCCCTTAAACCTGGAGAGTTGAGACCCATGGAATGGGTACCATGCAATATGACCTCAAAGGGTCTGTATTTGTTCACCGAACCTCACCAATCCTATCACTGCTGCGTTTATGCCGCTGTACACACGCTTGATTCTCTTTTGGAGACATAGAAATCCATAGGTTTTAAGATTCTTACTAGTCAGGTATATTCTTAGGCGTTTAATATGGGGTGTAGAGTCCACTTCGTTGAGCAACGAGCAGCTCTTGTCTATTACATATTTGGCTTATGGAACGGTATCTGTGCTAATTTCAATCTCTGGCTTTATGCAGCACCCCAACTCACCTTTCCCCTTAAGCAAGCATAAGTTGGTTTTCTACATTTGAGACCCTCTTCTGTTTTGTAATTCAGTTCCTGTGTAGCCAAGTTTACATTCCGTGTAGTAGTGATATCTTACGATGTTTCTTTTTCTGTGTGACTTATTTCACTTAGAATCATCGTACCTGAATCCACTCATTATGCTGCTATGGGCCTGATGACATAGATTTCATTGCTGAGTGATATTGCATTGTATGTAACTACCACAACTTCTTTATCCATTTTACACTTTCAGTGATATTGAACTTGTACTGTAAACGAGGTTCTTGTAAACAGAGCCGTCCCAAACTTTGGGGTGGCTGTGTCTTTTTGATTTTAATTTCCCTAAGCTATAGGACCATAAGTGGAAGTGCCCTAGGCTCTGTTGCTTTGTTTTTTAGATGTTTCAGGAAACACCATACACTTCTCCAGAGTGGCTGTTGGCAATTTACATCTCGCCCAACAGCATAACAAGGCTCCCAGTTCTCCATGGCCTGTCCTGCCTTTCTGGATTTTACACTTTTCTCAGATGGCCCTTTTGACTGGGGGGCAGTGAGACTTCATTGTAGTGCAGATTTCCTTTGCAAGCTTGCTTGGTTGGCCAAAAAGGGCGTATGCGTTTTTTCCTGAATATATTCAGGAAAAAACGTATACGCCCTTTTTGGCCAAGTGCATCATTGTGGACGTTCTGCCTCTTTTCCTATGCTTTACATGCAATTCCAGTCTACCTCCTGAAATCGGTTTCCTGGAATTCTGCCCCACTTTCAAGTCCTCTTGGCAGCCTTACTTCAATATATTTTTGGACGATAGCTGTCATTTATAACTCTGCAGGTTTGTGAATTACAGTGCCCCTGAGCTCCTTTCTTCAACTCGCTTTCTTGTGAGCTGGCCGCAACACCGCTGCATCGTTTCAGGCCCTAGTGTGGTTCCGGCATGGCACGCTGAGCCTTTGGTTAATTCCTCTTCCTGGTGGGAAATGAGAGTTAAATTTGCCCGTCCAGACACCTCCATCTAGTCTCTCATTGGTTCTCACTATTCCTGTTCATTTTCCGCAGAAATTGCAAACTGGGCCAAACAGGAGGTTAAATGCACTGACTCTCCAAGTGGGGAGAGTGTTAGTAAAGCGTCCGGAATGTTGCACCCGAGTACCAGGGGACGAAAACTGACACATTTGAACACGTTGCCCGATCACACGGTGGATCATACTCTGGGTTCCACATGCATGTTTTAGCTGAAGGAAGAATCCCTTAAACCTGGAGAGTTGAGGCCCATGGAATGGGTACCATGCAATATGACTTCAAAGGGTCTGCATTTGCTCACCGAACCTCACCAATCCTATCACTGCTGCGTTTATGCCGCTGTACACATGCTTGATTCTCTTTCGGAGACATAGAAATCCATAGGTTTTAAAATTCTTACTAGTCAGGTATATTCTTAGGCGTTTAATATGGCGTGTTGAGTCCACTTCGTTGAGCAAGGAGTAGCTCTTGTCTATTACATATTTGGCTTATGGAACGGTATCTGTGCTAATTTCAATCTCTGGTTTCATGCAGAACCCCAACTCACCTTTCCCCTTAAGCAAGCATAAGTTGGTTTTCTACATTTGAGACCCTGTTCTGTTTTGTAATTCAGTTCCTGTGTAGCCAAGTTTACATTCCGTGTAGTAGTGATATCTTATGATGTTTCTCTTTCTGTGTGACTTATTTCACTTAGAATCATCGTACCTGAATCCACTCATTATGCTGCTGTGGGCCTGATGACATAGATTTCATTGCTGAGTGATATTGCATTGTACGTAAGTACCACAACTTCTTTATCCATTTTACACTTTCTGTGATATTGAACTTGTACCGTAAATGAGGTTCTTGTAAACAGAGCCGTACCAAACTTTGGGGTGGCTGTGTCTTTTTGATTTTAATTTCCCTAAGCTATAGGACCATAAGTGGAAGTGCCCTAGGCTCTGTTGCTTTGTTTTTTAGATGTTTCAGGAAACACCATACACATCTCCAGAGTGGCTGTGGGCAATTTACATCCTGCCCATCAGCATAACAAGGCTCCCAGTTCTCCATGGCCTGTCCTGCCTTTCTGGATTTTACACTTTTTTCAGATGGCCCTTTTGACCGCGGGGCAGTGAGACTTCATTGTAGTGCAGATTTCCTTTGCAAGCTTGCTTGGTTGGCCAAAAAGGGCGTATGCGTTTTTTCCTGGATATATTCCGGAAAAAACGCATACGACCTTTTTGTCCAAGTGCATCATTGTGGACGTTCTGCCTCTTTTCCTATGCTTTACATGCAATTCCAGTCTACCTCCTGAAATCGGTTTCCTGCCATTCTGCCCCGCTTTCAAGTCCTCTTGGCAGCCTTACTTCAATATATTATTGGACGATAGCTGTCATTTATAACTCTGCAGGTTTGTGAATTACAGTGCCCCTGAGCTCCTTTCTTCAACTCGCTTTCTTGTGAGCTGGCCGCAACACCGCAGCATTGCTTCAGGCCCTAGTGTGGTTCCGGCATGGCACGCTGAGACTTTGGTTAATTCCTCTTCCTGGTGGGAAATGAGAGTTAAATTTGCCCGTCCAGACACCTCCAGCTAGTCTCTCATTGGTTCTCCCTATTCCTGTTCATTTTCCACAGAAATTGCAAACTGGGCCAAACAGGAGGTTAAAGGCACTGACTCTCCAAGTGGGGAGAGTGTTAGTAAAGCCTCTGGAATGTTGCACCCGAGTACCAGGGGACGAAAACTGAGACACATTTGAACACGATTCCCCATCACACGGTGGAACATATTGTGGGTTCCACATTTTTGTTTTAGCTGAAGGAAGAATCCCTTAAACCTGGAGAGTTGAGACCCATGGAATGGGTACCATGCAATATGACTTCAAAGGGTCTGCATTTGCTCACCGAACCTCACCAATCCTATCACTGCTGCGTTTATGCCGCTGTACACACGCTTGATTCTCTTTTGGAGACATATAAATCCATAGGATTTAAGATTCTTACTAGTCAGGTGTATTCTTAGGCGTTTAATATGAGATGTAGAGTCCACTTCGTTGAGCAAGGAGTAGCTCTTGTCTATTACATATTTGGCTTATGGAACGGTATCTGTGCTAATTTCAATCTCTGGTTTTATGCAGCACCCCAACTCACCTTTCCCCTTAAGCAAGCATAAGTTGGTTTTCTACATTTGAGACCCTGTTCTGTTTTGTAATTCAGTTTCTGTGTAGGCAAGTTTACATTCCTTGTAGTAGTGATATCTTATGATGTTTCTTTTTCTGTGTGACTTATTTCACTTAGAATCATCGTACCTGAATCCACTCATTATGCTGCTGTGGGCCTGATGACATAGATTTCATTGCTGAGTGATATTGCATTGTACGTAAGTACCACAATTTCTTTATCCATTTTTCACTTTCTGTGTTATTGAACTTGTACCGTAAACGAGGTTCTTGTAAACAGAGCCGTCCCAAACTTTGGGGTGGCTGTGTCTTTTTGATTTTAATTTCCCTAAGCTATAGGACCATAAGTGGAAGTGCCCTAGGCTCTGTTGCTTTGTTTTTTAGATGTTTCAGGAAACACCATACACATCTCCAGAGTGGCTGTGGGCAATTTACATCCTGCCCATCAGCATAACAAGGCTCCCAGTTCTCCATGGCCTGTCCTGCCTTTCTGGATTTTACACATTTTTCAGATGGCCCTTTTGACCGCGGGGCAGTGAGACTTCATTGTAGTGCAGATTTCCTTTGCAAGCTTGCCTGGTTGGCCAAAAAGGGCGTATGCGTTTTTTCCTGGATATATTCCGGAAAAAACGCATACGACCTTTTTGTCCAAGTGCATCATTGTGGACGTTCTGCCTCTTTTCCTATGCTTTACATGCAATTCCAGTCTACCTCCTGAAATCGGTTTCCTGCAATTCTGCCCCGCTTTCAAGTCCTCTTGGCAGCCTTACTTCAATATATTTTTGGACGATAGCTGTCATTTATAACTCTGCAGGTTTGTGAATTACAGTGCCCCTGAGCTCCTTTCTTCAACTCGCTTTCTTGTGAGCTGGCCGCAACACCGCAGCATTGCTTCAGGCCCTAGTGTGGTTCCGGCATGGCACGCTGAGACTTTGGTTAATTCCTCTTCCTGGTGGGAAATGAGAGTTAAATTTGCCCGTCCAGACACCTCCAGCTAGTCTCTCATTGGTTCTCCCTATTCCTGTTCATTTTCCACAGAAATGGCAAACTGGGCCAAACAGGAGGTTAAAGGCACTGACTCTCCAAGTGGGGAGAGTGTTAGTAAAGCGTCTGGAATGTTGCACCCGAGTACCAGGGGACGAAAACTGAGACACATTTGAACACGATTCCCCATCACACGGTGGAACATATTGTGGGTTCCACATTTTTGTTTTAGCTGAAGGAAGAATCCCTTAAACCTGGAGAGTTGAGACCCATGGAATGGGTACCATGCAATATGACTACAAAGGGTCTGCATTTGTTCACCGAACCTCACCAATCCTATCACTGCTGCGCTTATGCCACTGTACACACGCTTGATTCTCTTTCGGAGACATATAAATCCACAGGTTTTAAGATTCTTACTAGTCAGCTATATTCTTAGGCGTTTAATATGGAGTGTTGATTCCACTTGGTTGAGCAAGGAGTAGCTCTTGTCTATTACATATTTGGCTTATGGAACGGTATCTGTGCTAATTTCAATCTCTGGTTTTATGCAACACCCCAACTCACCTTTCCCCTTGAGCAAGCATAAGTTGGTTTTCTACATTTGAGACCCTGTTCTGTTTTGTATTTCAGTTCCTGGGTAGCCAAGTTTACATTCCGTGTAGTAGTGATATCTTATGATGTTTCTTTTTCTGTGTGACTTATTTCACTTAGAATCATCGTACCTGAATCCACTCATTATGCTGCTGTGGGCCTGATGACATAGATTTCATTGCTGAGTGATATTGCATTGTACGTAAGTACCACAATTTCTTTATCCATTTTTCGCTTTCTGTGATATTGAACTTGTACCGTAAACGAGGTTCTTGTAAACAGAGCCGTCCCAAATTTTGGGGTGGCTGTGTCTTTTTGATTTTTATTTCCCTAAGCTATAGGACCATAAGTAGAAGTGCCCTAGGCTCTGTTGCTTTGTTTTTCAGATGTTTCAGGAAACACCATACACTTCTCCAGAGTGGCTGTTGGCAATTTACATCCCGCCCATCAGCATAACAAGGCTCCCAGTTCTCCATGGCCTGTCCTGCCTTTCTGGATTTTACACATTTTTCAGATGGCCCTTTTGACCGGGGGGCAGTGAGACTTCATTGTAGTGCAGATTTCCTTTGCAAGCTTGCTTGGTTTGCCAAAAAGGGCGTATGCGTTTTTTCCTGAATATATTCAGGAAAAAACGCATACGCCCTTTTTGACCAAGTGCATCATTGTGGACGTTCTGCCTCTTTTCCTATGCTTTACATGCAATTCCAGTCTACCTCCTGAAATCGGTTTCCTGCAATTCTGCCCCGCTTTCAAGTCCTCTTGGCAGCCTTACTTCAATATATTTTTGGACGATAGCTGTCATTTATAACTCTGCAGGTTTGTGAATTACAGTGCCCCTGAGCTCCTTTCTTCAACTCGCTTTCTTGTGAGCTGGCCGCAACACCGCAGCATTGCTTCAGGCCCTAGTGTGGTTCCGGCATGGCACGCTGAGACTTTGGTTAATTCCTCTTCCTGGTGGGAAATGAGAGTTAAATTTGCCAGTACAGACACCTCCAGCTAGTCTCTCATTGGTTCTCCCTATTCCTGTTCATTTTCCACAGAAATGGCAAACTGGGCCAAACAGGAGGTTAAAGGCACTGACTCTCCAAGTGGGGAGAGTGTTAATAAAGCGACTGGAATGTTGCACCCGAGTACCAGGGGACGAAAACTGAGAAACATTTGAACACGTTTCCCGATCACACGGTGGATCATACTCTGGGTTCCACATGCATGCTTTAGCTGAAGGAAGAATCCCTTAAACCTGGAGAGTTGAGACCCATGGAATGGGTACCATGCAATATGACTTCAAAGGGTCTGCATTTGCTCACCGAACCTCACCAATCCTATCACTGCTGCGTTTATGCCGCTGTACACACGCTTGATTCTCTTTTGGAGACATATAAATCCATAGGATTTAAGATTCTTACTAGTCAGGTGTATTCTTAGGCGTTTAATATGAGATGTAGAGTCCACTTCGTTGAGCAAGGAGTAGCTCTTGTCTATTACATATTTGGCTTATGGAACGGTATCTGTGCTAATTTAAATCTCTGGTTTTATGCAGCACCCCAACTCACCTTTCCCCTTAAGCAAGCATAAGTTGGTTTTCTACATTTGAGACCCTGTTCTGTTTTGTAATTCAGTTTCTGTGTAGGCAAGTTTACATTCCTTGTAGTAGTGATATCTTATGATGTTTCTTTTTCTGTGTGACTTATTTCACTTAGAATCATCGTACCTGAATCCACTCATTATGCTGCTGTGGGCCTGATGACATAGATTTCATTGCTGAGTGATATTGCATTGTACGTAAGTACCACAATTTCTTTATCCATTTTTCACTTTCTGTGTTATTGAACTTGTACCGTAAACGAGGTTCTTGTAAACAGAGCCGTCCCAAACTTTGGGGTGGCTGTGTCTTTTTGATTTTAATTTCCCTAAGCTATAGGACCATAAGTGGAAGTGCCCTAGGCTCTGTTGCTTTGTTTTTTAGATGTTTCAGGAAACACCATACACATCTCCAGAGTGGCTGTGGGCAATTTACATCCTGCCCATCAGCATAACAAGGCTCCCAGTTCTCCATGGCCTGTCCTGCCTTTCTGGATTTTACACATTTTTCAGATGGCCCTTTTGACCGCGGGGCAGTGAGACTTCATTGTAGTGCAGATTTCCTTTGCAAGCTTGCTTGGTTGGCCAAAAAGGGCGTATGCGTTTTTTCCTGGATATATTCCGGAAAAAACGCATACGACCTTTTTGTCCAAGTGCATCATTGTGGACGTTCTGCCTCTTTTCCTATGCTTTACATGCAATTCCAGTCTACCTCCTGAAATCGGTTTCCTGCAATTCTGCCCCGCTTTCAAGTCCTCTTGGCAGCCTTACTTCAATATATTTTTGGACGATAGCTGTCATTTATAACTCTGCAGGTTTGTGAATTACAGTGCCCCTGAGCTCCTTTCTTCAACTCGCTTTCTTGTGAGCTGGCCGCAACACCGCAGCATTGCTTCAGGCCCTAGTGTGGTTCCGGCATGGCACGCTGAGACTTTGGTTAATTCCTCTTCCTGGTGGGAAATGAGAGTTAAATTTGCCCGTCCAGACACCTCCAGCTAGTCTCTCATTGGTTCTCCCTATTCCTGTTCATTTTCCACAGAAATGGCAAACTGGGCCAAACAGGAGGTTAAAGGCACTGACTCTCCAAGTGGGGAGAGTGTTAGTAAAGCGTCTGGAATGTTGCACCCGAGTACCAGGGGACGAAAACTGAGACACATTTGAACACGATTCCCCATCACACGGTGGAACATATTGTGGGTTCCACATTTTTGTTTTAGCTGAAGGAAGAATCCCTTAAACCTGGAGAGTTGAGACCCATGGAATGGGTACCATGCAATATGACTACAAAGGGTCTGCATTTGTTCACCGAACCTCACCAATCCTATCACTGCTGCGCTTATGCCACTGTACACACGCTTGATTCTCTTTCGGAGACATATAAATCCACAGGTTTTAAGATTCTTACTAGTCAGCTATATTCTTAGGCGTTTAATATGGGGTGTTGATTCCACTTGGTTGAGCAAGGAGTAGCTCTTGTCTATTACATATTTGGCTTATGGAACGGTATCTGTGCTAATTTCAATCTCTGGTTTTATGCAACACCCCAACTCACCTTTCCCCTTGAGCAAGCATAAGTTGGTTTTCTACATTTGAGACCCTGTTCTGTTTTGTATTTCAGTTCCTGGGTAGCCAAGTTTACATTCCGTGTAGTAGTGATATCTTATGATGTTTCTTTTTCTGTGTGACTTATTTCACTTAGAATCATCGTACCTGAATCCACTCATTATGCTGCTGTGGGCCTGATGACATAGATTTCATTGCTGAGTGATATTGCATTGTACGTAAGTACCACAATTTCTTTATCCATTTTTCGCTTTCTGTGATATTGAACTTGTACCGTAAACGAGGTTCTTGTAAACAGAGCCGTCCCAAATTTTGGGGTGGCTGTGTCTTTTTGATTTTTATTTCCCTAAGCTATAGGACCATAAGTAGAAGTGCCCTAGGCTCTGTTGCTTTGTTTTTCAGATGTTTCAGGAAACACCATACACTTCTCCAGAGTGGCTGTTGGCAATTTACATCCCGCCCATCAGCATAACAAGGCTCCCAGTTCTCCATGGCCTGTCCTGCCTTTCTGGATTTTACACATTTTTCAGATGGCCCTTTTGACCGGGGGGCAGTGAGACTTCATTGTAGTGCAGATTTCCTTTGCAAGCTTGCTTGGTTTGCCAAAAAGGGCGTATGCGTTTTTTCCTGAATATATTCAGGAAAAAACGCATACGCCCTTTTTGACCAAGTGCATCATTGTGGACGTTCTGCCTCTTTTCCTATGCTTTACATGCAATTCCAGTCTACCTCCTGAAATCGGTTTCCTGCAATTCTGCCCCGCTTTCAAGTCCTCTTGGCAGCCTTACTTCAATATATTTTTGGACGATAGCTGTCATTTATAACTCTGCAGGTTTGTGAATTACAGTGCCCCTGAGCTCCTTTCTTCAACTCGCTTTCTTGTGAGCTGGCCGCAACACCGCAGCATTGCTTCAGGCCCTAGTGTGGTTCCGGCATGGCACGCTGAGACTTTGGTTAATTCCTCTTCCTGGTGGGAAATGAGAGTTAAATTTGCCCGTCCAGACACCTCCAGCTAGTCTCTCATTGGTTCTCCCTATTCCTGTTCATTTTCCACAGAAATGGCAAACTGGGCCAAACAGGAGGTTAAAGGCACTGACTCTCCAAGTGGGGAGAGTGTTAGTAAAGCGACTGGAATGTTGCACCCGAGTACCAGGGGACGAAAACTGAGAAACATTTGAACACGTTTCCCGATCACACGGTGGATCATACTCTGGGTTCCACATGCATGCTTTAGCTGAAGGAAGAATCCCTTAAACCTGGAGAGTTGAGACCCATGGAATGGGTACCATGCAATATGACCTCAAAGGGTCTGCATTTGCTCACCAAACCTCACCAATCCTATCACTGCTGCGTTTATGCCGCTGTACACACGCTTGATTCTCTTTTGGAGACATATAAATCCATAGGTTTTAAGATTCTTACTAGTCAGGTATATTCTTAAGCGTTTAATATGGGGTGTAGAGTCCACTTCGTTGAGCAAGTAGTAGCTCTTGTCTATTACATATTTGGCTTATGGAATGGTATCTGTGCTAATTTCAATCTCTGGTTTTATGCAGCACCCCAACTCACCTTTCCCCTTAAGCAAGCATAAGTTGGTTTTCTACATTTGAGACCCTGTTCTGTTTTGTAATTCAGTTCCTGTGTAGCCAAGTTTACATTCCGTGTAGTAGTCATATCTTATGATGTTTCTTTTTCTGTGTGACTTATTTCACTTAGAATCATCGTACCTGAATCCACTCATTATGCTGCTACGGGCCTAATGACATAGATTTCATTGCTGAGTGATATTGCATTGTACGTAAGTACCACAAATTCTTTATCCATTTTTCGCTTTCTGTGATATTGAACTTGTACCGTAAACGAGGTTCTTGTAAACAGAGCCGTCCCAAACTTTGGGGTGGCTGTGTCTTTTAGATTTTAATTTCCCTAAACTATACAACCATAAGTGGAAGTGCCCTAGTCTCTGTTGCTTTGTTTTGTAGATGTTTCAGGAAACACCATACACTTCTCCAGAGTGGCTGTTGGCAATTTACATCCCGCCCATCAGCATAACAAGGCTCCCAGTTCTCCATGGCCTGTCCTGCCTTTCTGGATTTTATACTTTTTTCAGGTGGCCCTTTTGACTGGGAGGCAGTGAGACTTCATTGTAGTGCAGATTTCCTTTGCAAGCTTGCTTGGTTGGCCAAAAAGGGCGTATGCGTTTTTTCCTGAATATAGTCAGGAAAAAACTCATACGCCATTTTTGTCCAAGTGCATCATTGTGGACGTTCTGCCTCTTTTCCTATGCTTTACATGCAATTCCAGTCTACCTCCTGAAATCGGTTTCCTGCAATTCTGCCCCGCTTTCAAGTCCTCTTGGCAGCCTTACTTCAATATATTTTTGGACGATAGCTGTCATTTATAACTCTGCAGGTTTGTGAATTACAGTGCCCCTGAGCTCCTTTCTTCAACTCGCTTTCTTGTGAGCTGGCCGCAACACCGCAGCATCGTTTCAGGCCCTAGTGTGGTTCCGGCATGGCACGCTGAGCCTTTGGTTAATTCCTCTTCCTGGTGAGAAATGAGAGTTAAATTTGCCCGTACAGGCACTTCCATCTAGTCTCTCATTGGTTCTCCCTATTCCTGTTCATTTTCCGCAGAAATGGCAAACTGGGCCAAACAGGAGGTTAAAGGCACTGACTCTCCAAGTGGGGAGAGTGTTAGTAAAGCGTCTGGAATGTTGCACCCGAGTACCAGGGGACGTAAACTGAAACGCATTTGAACACGTTTCCCGATCACACGGTGGATCATACTCTGGGGTCCACATGCATGTTTTAGCTGAAGGAAGAATCCCTTAAACCTGGAGAGTTGAGACCCATGGAATGGGTACCATGCAATATGACTTCAAACGGTCTGCATTTGTTCACCGAACCTCACCAATCCTATCACTGCTGCATTTATGCCACTGTACACACGCTTGATTCTCTTTCGGAGACATAGAAATCCATAGGTTTTAAGATTCTTACTACTCAGGTATATTCTTAGACGTTTAATATGGGGTGTTGAGTCCTCTTCGTTGAGCAAGGAGTAGCTCTTGTCTATTACATATTTGGCTTATGGAACGGTATTTGTGCTAATTTCAATCTCTGGTTTTATGCAGCACCCCAACTCACCTTTCCCCTTAAGCAAGCATAAGTTGGTTTTCTACATTTGAGACCTTGTTCTGTTTTGTAATTCAGTTCCTGTGTAGCCAAGTTTACATTCCGTGTATTAGTGATATCTTATGATGTTTCTTTTTCTGTGTGACTTATCTCACTTAGAATCATCGTACCTGAACCACTCATTATGGTGCTACGGGCCTGATGACATAGATTTCATTGCTGAGTGATATTGCATTGTACGTAAGTATCACAACTTCTTTATCCATTTTTTGCTTTCTGTGATATTGAACTTGTACCGTAAACGAGGTTCTTGTAAACAGAGCCGTCCCAAAATTTGGGGTGGCTGTGTCTTTTTGATTTTAATTTCCCTAAGCTATAGGACCATAAGTGGAAGTGCCCTAGGCTCTGTTGCTTTGTTTTTTAGATGTTTCAGGAAACACCATACACTTCTCCAGAGTGGCTGTTGGCAATTTACATCCCGCCCATCAGCATAACAAGGCTCCCAGTTCTCCATGGCCTGTCCTGCCTTTCTGGATTTTACACTTTTTTCAGATGGCCCTTTTGACCGGGGGGCAGTGAGACTTCATTGTAGTGCAGATTTCCTTTGCAAGCTTGCTTGGTTGGCCAAAAAGTGCGTATGCGTTTTTTCCTGAATATATTCAGGAAAAAACGCATACGCCCTTTTTGGCCAAGTGCATCATTGTGGACGTTCTGCCTCTTTTCCTATGCTTTACATGCAATTCCAGTCTACCTCCTGAAATCGGTTTCCTGCAATTCTGCCCCGCTTTCAAGTCCTCTTGGCAGCCTTACTTCAATATATTTTTGGACGATAGCTGTCATTTATAACTCTGCAGGTTTGTGAATTACAGTGCCTCTGAGCTCCTTTCTTCAACTCGCTTTCTTGTGAGCTGGCCGCAACACCGCAGCATTGCTTCGGGCCCTAGTGTGGTTCCGGCATGGCACGCTGAGCCTTTGGTTAATTCCCCTTCCTGGTGGGAAATGAGAGTTAAATTTGCCCGTCCAGACACCTCCAGCTAGTCTCTCATTGGTTCTCCCTATTCCTGTTCATTTTCCGCAGAAATTGCAAACTGGGCCAAACAGGAGGTTAAAGGCACTGACTCTCCAAGTGGGGAGAGTGTTAGTGAAGCGTCTGGAATGTTGCACCCTAGTATCAAGGAACAAAACCTGAGACATATTTGAACACGTTTCCCGATCACACGGTGGATCATACTCTGGGTTCCGCATGCATGTTTTAGCTGAAGGAAGAATCCCTTAAACCTGGAGAGTTGAGACCCATGGAATGGGTACCATGCAATATGACTTCAAAGGGTCTGCATTGGCTCACCGAACCTCACCAATCCTATCACTGCTGCGCTTATGCCACTGTACACACGCTTGATTCTCTTTCGGAGACATATAAATCCATAGGTTTTAAGATTCTTACTAGTCAGGTATATTCTTAGACGTTTAATATGGGGTGTTGAGTCCTCTTCGTTGAGCAAGGAGTAGCTCTTGTCTATTACATATTTGGCTTATGGAACGGTATCTGTGCTAATTTCAATCTCTGGTTTTATGCAGCACCCCAACTCACCTTTCCCCTTAAGCAAGCATAAGTTGGTTTTCTACATTTGAGACACTGTTCTGTTTTGTAATTCAGTTCCTGTGTAGCCAAGTTTACATTCCGTGTATTAGAGATATCTTATGATGTTTCTTTTTCTGTGTGACTTATCTCACTTAGAATCATTGTACCTGCATCCACTCATTATGCTGCTACGGGCCTGATGACATAGATTTCATTGCTGAGTGATATTGCATTCTATGTAAGTTCCACAACTTCTTTATCCATTTTTCGCTTTCTGTGATATTGAACTTGTACCGTAAACGAGGTTCTTGTAAACAGAGCCGTCCCAAACTTTGGGGTGGCTGTGTCTTTTTGATTTTAATTTCCCTAAGCTATAGGACCATAAGTGGAAGTGCCCTAGGCTCTGTTGCTTTGTTTTTTAGATGTTTCAGGAAACACCATACACTTCTCCAGAGTGGCTGTTGGCAATTTACATCCCGCCCATCAGCATAACAAGGCTCCCAGTTCTCCATGGCCTGTCCTGCCTTTCTGGATTTTACACTTTTTTCAGATGGCCCTTTTGACTGGGGGGCAGTGAGACTTCATTGTAGTGCAGATTTCCTTTGCAAGCTTGCTTGGTTGGCCAAAAAGGGCGTATGCGTTTTTTCCTGAATATATTCAGGAAAAAACGCATACGCCCTTTTTGGCCAAGTGCATCATTGTGGACGTTCTGTCTCTTTTCCTATGCTTTACATGCAATTCCAGTCTACCTCCTGAAATCGGATTCCTGCCATTCTGCCCCGCTTTCGAGTCCTCTTGGCAGCCTTACTTCAATATATTTTTGGACGATAGCTGTCATTTATAACTCTGCAGGTTTGTGAATTACAGTGCCCCTGAGCTCCTTTCTTCAACTCGCTTTCTTGTGAGCTGGCCGCAACACCGCAGGATTGCTTCAGGCCCTAGTGTGGTTCTGGCATGGCACGCTGAGCCTTTGGTTAATTCCTCTTCCTGGTGGGAAATGAGAGTTAAATTTGCCCGTCCAGACACCTCCAGCTAGTCTCTCATTGGTTCTCCCTATTCCTGTTCATTTTCCACAGAAATTGCAAACTGGGCCAAACAGGAGGTTAAAGGCACTGACTCTCCAAGTGGGGAGAGTTTTAGTAAAGCGTCTGGTATGTTGCACCCAAGTAACAGGGGACAAAAACTGAGACACATTTGAACACGTTTCCCGATCAAACGGTGGATCATACTCTGGGTTCCACATGCATGTTTTAGCTGAAGGAAGAATCCCTTAAACCTGGAGAGTTGAGACCCATGGAATGGGTACCATGCAATATAACTTCAAAGGGTCTGCATTTGCTCATCGAACCTCACCAATCCTATCACTGCTGCTTTTATGCCGCTGTACACACGCTTGATTCTCTTTCGGAGACATATGAATCCATAGGTTTTAAGATTCTTACTAGTCAGGTATATTCTTAGACGTTTAATATGGGGTGTTGAGTCCTCTTCGTTGAGCAAAGAGTAGCTCTTGTCTATTACATATTTGGCTTATGGAATGGTATCTGCGCTAATTTCAATCTCTGGTTTTATGCAGCACCCCAACTCACCTTTCCCCTTAAGCAAGCATAAGTTGGTTTTCTACATTTGAGACCCTGTTCTGTTTTGTAATTCAGTTCCTGTGTAGCCAAGTTTACATTCCATGTATTAGTGATATCTTATGATGTTTCTTTTTCTGTGTGACTTATCTCACTTAGAATCATCGTACTTGAATCCACTCATTATGCTGCTATGGGCTTGATGACATAGATTTCATTGCTGAGTGATATTGCATTGTTTGTAACTACCACAACTACTTTATCCATTTTTCGCTTTCTGTGATATTGAACTTGTACCGTAAACGAGGTTCTTGTAAACAGAGCCGTCCCAATCTTTGGGGTGGCTGTGTCCTTTTGATTTTAATTTCCCTAAGCTATAGGACAATAAGTGGAAGTGCCCTAGGCTCTGTTGCTTTGTTTTTTAGATGTTTCAGGAAACACCACACACTTCTCCAGAGTGGCTGTTGGCAATTTACATCCCGCCCATCAGCATAACAAGGCTCCCAGTTCTCCATGGCCTGTTCTGCCTTTTTGGATTTTATACTTTTTTCAGATGGCCCTTTTGACCGGGGGGCAGTGAGACTTCATTGTAGTGCAGATTTCCTTTGCAAGCTTGCTTGGTTGGCCAAAAAGTGCGTATGCATTTTTTCCTGAATATATTCAGGAAAAAATGCATACGCCCTTTTTGGCCAAGTGCATCATTGTGGACGTTCTGTCTCTTTTCTTATGCTTTACATGCAATTCCAGTCTACGTCCTGAAATCGGTTTCCTGCAATTCTGCCCCGCTTTCAAATCCTCTTGGCAGCCTTACTTCAATATATTTTTGGACGATAGCTGTCATTTTTAACTCTGCATGTTTGTGAATTACAGTGCCCCTGAGCTCCTTTCTTCAACTCGCTTTCTTGTGAGGTGGCCGCAACACCACAGGACTGCATCAGGCCCTAGTGTGGTTCCGGCATGACACTCTGATCCTTTGGTTAATTCCTCTTCCTGGTGGGAAATGAGAGTTAAATTTGCCCGTCCAGACACCTCCAGCTAGTCTCTCATTGGTTCTCCCTATTCCTGTTCATTTTCCGCAGAAATTGCAAACTGGGCCAAACAGGAGGTTAAAGGCAATGACTCTCCAAGTGGGGAGAGTGTTAGTAAAGCGTCTGGAATGTTGCACCCGAGTACCAGGGGACGAAAACTGACACATTTGAACACGTTTCCCGATCACATGGTGGATCATACTCTGGGTTCCACATGCATGTTTTAGCTGAAGGAAGAATCCCTTAAACCTGGAGAGTTGAGACCCATGGAATGGGTACCATGCAATATAACTTCAAAGGGTCTGAATTTGCTCACTGAACCTCACCAATCCTATCACTGCTGCGTTTATGCCGCTGTACACACGCTTGATTCTCTTTCGGAGACATAGAAATCCATAGGTTTTAAGATTCTTACTAGTCAGGTATATAATTAGGCGTTTAATATGGGGCGTTGAGTCCACTTCGTTGAGCAAGGAGTAGCTCTTGTCTATTACATATTTGGCTTATGGAACGGTACCTGTGCTAATTTCAATCTCTGGTTTTATGCAGCACCCCAACTCACCTTTCCCCTTAAGCAAGCATAAGTTGGTTTTCTACATTTGAGACCCTGTTCTGTTTTGTAATTCTGTTCCTGTGTAGCCAAGTTTACATTCCGTGTAGTAGTGATAACTTATGATGTTTCTTTTTCTGTGTGACTTATTTCACATAGAATCATCGTACCTGAATCCACTCATCATGCTGCTATGGGCCTGATGACATAGATTTCATTGCTGAGTGATATTGCATTGTACGTAAGTACCACAACTTCTTTATCCATTCTTCACTTTCTGTGATATTGAACTTGTACAGTAAATGAGGTTCTTGTAAACAGAGCCGTCCCAAACTTTGGGGTGGCTGTGTCTTTTTGATTTTAATTTCCCTAAGCTATAGGACCATAAGTGGAAGTGCCCTAGGCTCTGTTGGTTTGTTTTTTAGATGTTTCAGGAAACACCATACACTTCTCCAGAGTGGCTGTTGGCAACTTACATCCCGTCCATCAGCATAACAAGGCTCCCAGTTCTCCATGGCCTTTCCTGCCTTTCTGGATTTTATAATTTTTTCAGATGGCCCTACTGACCGGGGGTCAGTGAGACGTCATTGTAGTGCAGATTTCTTTTGCAAGCTTGCTTGGTTGGCCAAAAAGGGCGTATGCGTTTTCTCCTGAATATATTCCAGAAAAAACGCATACGCCCTTTTTGGCCAAGTGCATCATTGTGGACGTTCTGCCTCTTTTCCTATGCTTTACATGCAATTCCAGTCTACCTCCTGAAATCGGTTTCCTGCAATTCTGCCCCGCTTTCAAGTCCTCTTGGCAGCCTTACTTCAATAGATTTTTGGACGATAGCTGTCATTTATAACTCTGCAGGTTTGTGAATTACAGTGCCCCTGAGCTCCTTTCTTCAACTCACTTTCTTGTGAGCTGGCTGCAACACCGCAGCATTGCTTCAGGCCCTAGTGTGGTTCCGGCATGGCACGCTGAGCCTTTGGTTAATTCCTCTTCCTGGTGGGAAATGAGAGTTAAATTTGCCCGTCCAGACACCTCCAGCTAGTCTCTCATTGGTTCTCCCTATTCCTGTTCATTTTCAACAGAAATTGCAAACTGGGCCAAGCAGGAGGTTAAAGGCACTGACTCTCCAAGTGGGGAGAGTGTTAGTAAAGCGTCTGGAATGTTGCACCCTAGTACCAGGGGATGAAACCTGAGACACATTTCAACACGTTTCCCGATCACACGGTGGATCATCTTCTGGGTTCCACATGCATGTTTTAGCTGAAGGAAGAATCCCTTAAACCTGGAGAGTTGAGACCCATGGAATGGGTACCATGCAATATGACTTCAAAGGGTCTGCATTTGCTCACCGAACCTCACCAATCCTATCACTGCTGTGCTTATGCTGCTGTACAGACGCTTGATTCTCTTTCGGAGACATAGAAATCCATAGGTTTTAGGATTCTTACTAGGCAGGTATATTCTTAGGCGTTTAATATGGGGTGTATAGTCCACTTGGTTGAGCAAGGAGTAGCTCTTGTCTATTACATATTTGGCTTATGGAACGGTATCTGTGCTAATTTCAATCTCTGGTTTTATGCAGCACCCCAACTCACCTTTCCCCTTAAGCAAGCATAAGTTGGTTTTCTACATTTGAGACCCTGTTCTGTTTTGTAATTCAGTTCCTGGGTAGCTACGTTTACATTCCGTGTAGTAGTGATAACTTATGATGTTTCTTTTTCTGTGTGACTTATTTCACTTAGAATCATCGTACCTGAATCCACTCATTATGCTGCTATGGGCCTGATGACATAGATTTCATTGCTGAGTGATATTGCATTGTATGTAAGTACCACAACATCTTTATCCATATTTCGCTTTCTGTGATATTGAACTTGTACCGTAAACGAGGTTCTTGTAAACAGTGCCGTCCCAAACTTTGGGGTGGCTGTGTCTTTTTGATTTTAATTTCCCTAAGCTATAGGACCATAAGTGGAAGTGCCCTAGGCTCTGTTGCTTTGTTTTTTAGATGTTTCAGGAAACACCATACACTTCTCCAGAGTGGCTGTGGGCAATTTACATCCTGCCCATCAGCATAACAAGGCTCCCAGTTCTCCATGGCCTGTCCTGCCTTTCTGGATTTTACACTTTTTTCAGATGGCCCTTTTGACCGGGGGGCAGTGAGACTTCATTGTAGTGCAGATTTCCTTTGCAAGCTTGTTTGGTTGGCCAAAAAGTGCGTATGCGTTTTTTCCTGAATATATTCAGGAAAAAACGCATACGCCCTTTTTGGCCAAGTGCATCATTGTGGACGTTCTGCCTCTTTTCCTATGCTTTACATGCAATTCCAGTCTACCTCCTGAAATCGGTTTCCTGCAATTCTGCCCCGCTTTCAAGTCCTCTTGGCAGCCTTACTTCAATATATTTTTGGACGATAGCTGTCATTTATAACTCTGCAGGTTTGTGAATTACAGTGCCCCTGAGCTCCTTTCTTCAACTCGCTTTCTTGTGAGCTGGCCGCAACACCGCAGGATTGCTTCAGGCCCTAGTGTGGTTCCGGCATGGCACGCTGAGCCTTTGGTTAATTCCTCTTCCTGGTGGGAAATGAGAGTTAAATTTGCCCGTCCAGACACCTCCAGCTAGTCTCTCATTGTTTCTCCCTATTCCTGTTCATTTTCCGCAGAAATTGCAAACTGGGCCAAACAGGAGGTTAAAGGCACTGACTCTCCAAGTGGGGAGAGTGTTAGTAAAGCATCTGGAATGTTGCACCCGAGTACCAGAGGACGAAAACTGAGACACATTTGAACACGTTTCCCGATCACACGGTTAATCATACTCTGGGTTCCACTTGCATGTTTTAGCTGAAGGAAGAATCCCTTAAACCTGGAGAGTTGAGACCCATGGAATGGCTAGCATGCAATATCACTTCAAAGGGTCTGCATTTGTTCAACGAACCTCAACAATCCTATCACTGCTGCATTTATGCTGCTGTACACACGCTTGATTCTCTTTCGGAGACATAGAAATCCATAGGTTTTAAGATACTTACTAGTCAGCTATATTCTTAGGCGTTTAATATGGGGTGTAGAGTTCACTTCGTTGAGCAAGGAGTAGCTCTTGTCTATTACATATTTGGCTTATGAAACGGTATCTGTGCTAATTTCAATCTCTGGTTTTATGCAGCACCCCAACTCACCTTTCCCCTTAAGCAAGCATAAGTTGGTTTTCTACATTTGAGACCCTGTTCTGTTTTGTAATTCAGTTCCTGTGTAACCAAGTTTACATTCCGTGTAGTAGTGATAACTTATGATGTTTCTTTTTCTGTGTGACTTATTTCACTTAGCATCATCGTACCTTAATCCACTCATTATGCTGCTATGGGCCTGATGACATAGATTTCATTGCTGAGTGATATTGCATTGTATGTAAGTACCACAACATCTTTATCCATATTTCGCTTTCTGTGATATTGAACTTGTACCGTAAACGAGGTTCTTGTAAACAGTGCCGTCCCAAACTTTGGGGTGGCTGTGTCTTTTTGATTTTAATTTCCCTAATCTATAGGACCATAAGTGGAAGTGCCCTAGGCTCTGTTGCTTTGTTTTTTAGATGTTTCAGGAAACACCATACACTTCTCCAGAGTGGCTGTTGGCAATTTACATCCCGCCCATCAGCATAACAAGGCTCCCAGTTCTCCATGGCCTGTCCTGCCTTTCTGGATTTTACACTTTTTTCAGATGGCCCTTTTGACCGGGGCGAAGTCAGACTTCATTGTAGTGCAGATTTCCTTTGCAAGCTTGCTTGGTTGGCCAAAAAGGGCGTATGCGTTTTTTCCTGAATATATTCAGGAAAAAACGCATACGCCCTTTTTGGCCAAGTGCATCATTGTGGACGTTCTGCCTCTTTTCCTATGCTTTACATGCAATTCCAGTCTACCTCCTGAAATCGGTTTCCTGCAATTCTGCCCCACATTCAAGTCCTCTTGGCAGACTTACTTCAATATATTATTGGACGATAGCTGTCATTTATAACTCTGCAGGTTTGTGAATTACAGTGCCCCTGAGCTCCTTTCTTCAACTCGCTTTCTTGTGAGCTGGCCGCAACACCGCAGCATTGCTTCAGGCCCTAGTGTGGTTCCGGAATGGCACGCTGAGCCTTTGGTTAATTCCTCTTCCTGGTGGGAAATGAGAGTTAAATTTGCACGTCCAGACACCTCCAGCTAGTCTCTCATTGTTTCTCCCTATTCCTGTTCATTTTCCGCAGAAATTGCAAACTGGGCCAAACAGGAGGTTAAAGGCACTGACTCTCCTAGTGGGGAGAGTGTTAGTAAAGCGTCTGGAATGTTGCACCCGAGTACCAGGGGACGAAAACTGACACATTTGAACACGATTCCCGATCACACGGTGGATAATACTCTGGGTTCCACATGCATGTTTTAGCTGAAGGAAGAATCCCTTAAACCTGGAGAGTTGAGACCCATGGAATGGGTACCATGCAATATGACTTCAAAGGGTCTGCATTTGCTCACCGAACCTCACCAATCCTATCACTGCTGCGTTTATGCCGCTGTACACATGCTTGATTCTCTTTCGGAGACATATAAATCCATAGGTTTTAAGATTCTTACAAGTCAGGTATATTCTTAGGCGTTTAATATGGCGTGTTGAGTCCACTTCGTTGAGCAAGGAGTATCTCTTGTCTATTACATATTTGGCTTAAGGAACGGTATCTGTGCTAATTTCAATCTCTGGTTTTAAGCAGCACCCCAACTCAACTTTCCCCTTAAGCAAGCATTAGTTGGTTTTCTACATTTGAGAACCTGTTCTGTTTTGTAATTCTCTTCCTGTGTAGCCAAGTTTACATTACGTGTAGTAGTGATAACTTATCATGTTTCTTTTTCTGTTTGACTTATTTCACATAGAATCATCATACCTGAATCCACTCAATATGCTGCTATGGGCCTGATGACATAGATTTCATTGCTGAGTGATATTGCATTGTACGTAAGTACCACAACTTCTTTATCCATTCTTCACTTTCTGTGATATTGAACTTGGACAGTAAACGAGGTTCTTGTAAACAGAGCCGTCCCAAACTTTGGGGTGGCTGTGTCTTTTTGATTTTAATTTCCCTAAGCTATAGGAGCATAAGTGGAAGTGCCCTAGGCTCTGTTGCTTTGTTTTTTAGATGTTTCAGGAAACACCATACACTTCTCCAGAGTGGCTGTTGGCAATTTACATCCCGTCCATCAGCATAACAAGGCTCCCAGTTCTCCATGGCCTTTCCTGCCTTTCTGGATTTTATAATTTTTTCAGATGGCCCTATTGACCGGGGGTCAGTGAGACTTCATTGTAGTGCAGATTTCTTTTGCAAGCTTGCTTGGTTGGCCAAAAAGTGCGTATGCGTTTTCTCCTGAATATATTCAGGAAAAAACGCATATGCACTTTTTGGCCAAGTGCATCATTGTGGACGTTCTGCTTCTTTTCCTATGCTTTACATGCAATTCCAGTCTACCTCCTGAAACCGGTTTCCTGCAATTCTGCCCCGCTTTCAAGCCCTCTTGGCAGCCTTACTTCAATATATTTTTGGACGATAGCTGTCATTTATAACTCTGCAGGTTTGTGAATTGCAGTGCCCCTGAGATCCTTTCTTCAACTCGCTTTCTTGTGAGCTGGCCGCAACACCGCAGCCTTGTTTCAGGCACTAGTGTGGTTCCGGCATGGCACGCTGAGCCTTTGGTTAATTCCTTTTCCTGGTGTGAAATGAGAGTTAAATTTGCCCGTCCAGACACCTCCAGCTAGTCTCTCATTGGTTCTCCCTATTCCTGTTCATTTTTCGCAAAAATTGCAAACTGGGCCAAACAGGAGGTTAAAGGCACTGACTCTCCAAGTGGGGAGAGTGTTAGTAAAGCGTCTGGAATGTTGCACCCGAGTTCCAGGGTTCGAAAACTGAGACACATATGAACACGTTTCCCTATCACACGGTGGATCATACTCTGGGTTCCACATGCATGTTTTAGCTGAAGGAAGAATCCCTTAAACCTGGAGAGTTGAGACCCATGGAATGGGTACCATGCAATATGACTTCAAAGGGTCTGCATTTGTTCACCGAACCTCACCAATCCTATCACTGCTGCGTTTATGCCGCTGTACACACGTTTGATTCTCTTTCGGAGACATAGAAATCCATAGGTTTTAAGATTCTTACTAGTCAGGTATATTCTTAGGCGTTTAATATGGGGCGTTGAGTCCACTTCGTTGAGCAAGGAGTAGCTCTTGTCTATTACATATTTGGCTTATGGAACGGTATCTGTGCTAATTTCAATCTCTGGTTTTATACAGCACCCCAACTCACCTTTCCCCTTAAGCAAGCATAAGTTGGTTTTCTACATTTGAGACCCTGTTCTGTTTTGTAATTCAGTTCCTGTGTAGCCAAGTTTACATTCCGTGTAGTAGTGATAACTTATGATGTTTCTTTTTCTGTGTGATTTATTTCACTTAGAATCATCGTACCTGAATCCACTCATTATGCTGCTATGGGCCTGATGACATAGATTTCATTGCTGAGTGATATTGCATTGTACGTAAGTACCACAACTTCTTTATCTGTTTTTCACTTTCTGTGATATTGAACTTGTACCGTAAACGAGGTTCTTGTAAACAGAGCCGTCCCAAACTTTGGGGTGGCTGTGTCTTTTTGATTTTAATTTCCCTAAGCTATAGGACCATAAGTGGAAGTGCCCTAGGCTCTGTTGCTTTGTTGTTTAGATGTTTCAGGAAACACCATACACTTCTCCAGAGTGGCTGTTGGCAATTTACATCCCGCCCACCAGCATGAAAAGGCTCCCAGTTCTCCATGGTCTGTCCTGCCTTTCTGGATTTTATACGTTTTTCAGATGGCCCTTTTGACCGGGGGGCAGTGAGACTTCATTGTAGTGCAGATTTCCTTTGCAAGCTTGCTTGGTTGGCCAAAAAGGGCGTATGCGTTTTTTCCTGAATATACTCAGGAATAAACGCATACGCCCTTTTTGGCCAAGTGCATCATTGTGGACGTTCTGCCTCTTTCCTATGCTTTACATGCAATTCCAGTCTACCTCCTGAAATCGGTTTCCTGCAATTCTGCCCCACTTTCAAGTCCTCTTGGCAGCCTTACTTCAATATATTTTTGGACGATAGCTGTCATTTATAACTTTGCAGGTTTGTGAATTACAGTGCCCCTGAGCTCCTTTCTTCAACTCGCTTTCTTGTGAGCTGGCCGCAACACAGCAGCATTGCTTCAGGCCCTAGTGTGGTTCCGGCATGGTACGCTGAGACTTTGTTTAATTCCTCATCCTGGTGGGAAATGAGAGTTAAATTTGCCCGTCCAGACACCTCCAGCTAGTCTCTCATTGGTTCTCCCTATTCCTGTTCATTTTCCGCAGAAATTGCAAACTGGGCCAAACAGGAGGTTAAAGGCACTGACTCTCCAAGTGGGGAGAGTGTTAGTAAAGCATCTGGAATGTTGCACCCGAGTACCAGGGGACGAAAACTGAGACACATTTGAACACGTTTCCCGATCACACGGTTAATCATACTCTGGGTTCCACATGCATGTTTTAGCTGAAGGAAGAATCCCTTAAACCTGGAGAGTTGAGACCCATGGAATGGGTACCATGCAATATGACTTCAAAGGGTCTGCATTTGTTCAACGAACCTCAACAATCCTATCACTGCTGCATTTATGCTGCTGTACACACGCTTGATTCTCTTTCGGAGACATAGAAATCCATAGGTTTTAAGATACTTACTAGTCAGCTATATTCTTAGGCGTTTAATATGGGGTGTAGAGTCCACTTGGTTGAGCAAGGAGTAGCTCTTGTCTATTACATATTTGGCTTATGGAACGGTATCTGTGCTAATTTCAATCTCTGGTTTTATGCAGCACCCCAACTCACCTTTCCCCTTAAGCAAGCATAAGTTGGTTTTCTACATTTGAGACCCTGTTCTGTTTTGTAATTCAGTTCCTGTGTAGCCAAGTTTACATTCCGTGTAGTAGTGATAACTTATGATGTTTCTTTTTCTGTGTGACTTATTTCACTTAGCATCATCGTACCTTAATCCACTCATTATGCTACTATGGGCCTGATGACATAGATTTCATTGCTGAGTGATATTGCATTGTACGTAAGTACCACAACTTCTTTATCCATTTTTCACTTTCTGTGATATTGAACTTGTACCGTAAATGAGGTTCTTGTAAACAGAGCCATCCCAAACTTTGCGGTGGCTGTGTCTTTTTGATTTTAATTTCCCTAAGCTATAGGACCATAAGAGGAAGTGCCCTAGGGTCTGTTGCTTTGTTTTTTAGATGTTTCAGGAAACACCATACACTTCTCCAGAGTGGCTGTTGGCAATTTACATCCCGCCCATCAGCATAACAAGGCTCCCAGTTCTCCATGGCCTGTCCTGCCTTTCTGGATTTTACACTTTTTTCAGATGGCCCTTTTGACTGGTGGGCAGTGAGACTTCATTGTAGTGCAGATTTCCTTTGCAAACTTGCTTGGTTGGCCAAAAAGGGCGTATGCGTTTTTTCCTGAATATATTCAGGAAAAAACGTATACGCCCTTTTTGGCCAAGTGCATCATTGTGGACGTTCTGCCTCTTTTCCTATGCTTTATATGCAATTCCAGTCTACCTCCTGAAATCGGTTTCCTGGAATTCTGCCCCACTTTCAAGTCCTCTTGGCAGCCTTACTTCAATATATTTTTGGACGATAGCTGTCATTTATAACTCTGCAGGTAGTGAATTAGAGTGCCCCTGAGCTCCTTTCTTCAACTCGCTTTCTTGTGATCTGGCTGCAACACAGCAGCATTGCTTCAGGCCCTAGTGTGGTTCCGGCATGGCACGCTGAGCCTTTGTTTAATTCCTCATCCTGGTGGGAAATGAGAGTTAAATTTGCCCGTCCAGACACCTCCAGCTAGTCTCTCATTGATTCTCCCTATTCCTGTTCATTTTCCGCAGAAATTGCAAACTGGGCCAAACAGGAGGTTAAAGGCACTGACTCTCCAAGTGGGGAGAGTGTTAGTAAAGCATCTGGAATGTTGCACCCGAGTACCAGGGGACGAAAACTGAGACACATTTGAACACGTTTCCCGATCACACGGTTAATCATACTCTGGGTTCCACATGCATGTTTTAGCTGAAGGAAGAATCCCTTAAACCTGGAGAGTTGAGACCCATGGAATGGGTACCATGCAATATGACTTCAAAGGGTCTGCATTTGTTCACCGAACCTCACCAATCCTATCACTGCTGCATTTATGCTGCTGTACACACGCTTGATTCTCTTTCGGAGACATAGAAATCCATAGGTTTTAAGATACTTACTAGTCAGCTATATTCTTAGGCGTTTAATATGGGGTGTAGAGTCCACTTCGTTGAGCAACGAGCAGCTCTTGTCTATTACATATTTGGCTTATGAAATGGTATCTGTGCTAATTTCAATCTCTGGTTTTATGCAGCACCCCAACTCACCTTTCCCCTTAAGCAAGCATAAGTTGGTTTTCTACATTTGAGACCCTGTTCTGTTTTGTAATTCAGTTCCTGTGTAGCCAAGTTTACATTCCGTGCAGTAGTGATAACTTATGATGTTTCTTTTTCTGTGTGACTTATTTCACTTAGCAACATCGTACCTTAATCCACTCATTATGCTGCTATGGGCCTGATGACATAGATTTCATTGCTGAGTGATATTGCATTGTATGTAAGTACCACAACATCTTTATCCATATTTCGCTTTCTGTGATATTGAACTTGTACCGTAAACGAGGTTCTTGTAAACAGTGCCGTCCCAAACTTTGGGGTGGCTGTGTCTTTTTGATTTTAATTTCCCTAAGCTATAGGACCATAAGTGGAAGTGCCCTAGGCTCTGTTGCTTTGTTTTTTAGATGTTTCAGGAAACACCATACACTTCTCCAGAGTGGCTGTTGGCAATTTACATCCCGCCCATCAGCATAACAAGGCTCCCAGTTCTCCATGGCCTGTCCTGCCTTTCTGGATTTTACACTTTTTTCAGATGGCCCTTTTGACCGGGGCGAAGTCAGACTTCATTGTAGTGCAGATTTCCTTTGCAAGCTTGCTTGGTTGGCCAAAAAGGGCGTATGCGTTTTTTCCTGAATATACTCAGGAAAAAACGCATACGCCCTTTTTGGCCAAGTGCATCATTGTGGACGTTCTGCCTCTTTTCCTATGCTTTACATGCAATTCCAGTCTACCTCCTGAAATCGGTTTCCTGCAATTCTGCCCCACATTCAAGTCCTCTAGGCAGACTTACTTCAATATATTATTGGACGATAGCTGTCATTTATAACTCTGCAGGTTTGTGAATTACAGTGTCCCTGAGCTCCTTTCTTCAACTCGCTTTCTTGTGAGCTGGCCGCAACACCGCAGCATTGCTTCAGGCCCTAGTGTGGTTCCGGAATGGCACGCTGAGCCTTTGGTTAATTCCTCTTCCTGGTGGGAAATGAGAGTTAAATTTGCACGTCCAGACACCTCCAGCTAGTCTCTCATTGGTTCTCCCTATTCCTGTTCATTTTCCGCGGAAATTGCAAACTGGGCCAAACAGGAGGTTAAAGGCACTGACTCTCCAAGTGGGGAGAGTGTTAGTAAAGTGTCTGGAATGTTGCACCCGAGTACCAGGGGACGAAAACTGACACATTTGAACACGATTCCCGATCACACGGTGGATAATACTCTGGGTTCCACATGCATGTTTTAGCTGAAGGAAGAATCCCTTAAACCTGGAGAGTTGAGACCCATGGAATGGGTACCATGCAATATGACTTCAAAGGGTCTGCATTTGCTCACCGAACCTCACCAATCCTATCACTGCTGTGTTTATGCCGCTGTACACATGCTTGATTCTCTTTCGGAGACATATCAATCCATAGGTTTTAAGATTCTTACTAGTCAGGTATATTCTTAGGCGTTTAATATGGCGTGTTGAGTCCACTTCGTTGAGCAAGGAGTAGCTCTTGTCTATTACATATTTGGCTTATGGAACGGTATCTGTGCTAATTTCAATCTCTGGTTTTAAGCAGCACCCCAACTCAACTTTCCCCTTAAGCAAGCATAAGTTGGTTTTCTACATTTGAGAACCTGTTCTGCTTTGTAATTCTCTTCCTGTGTAGCCAAGTTTACATTACGTGTAGTAGTGATAACTTATTATGTTTCTTTTTCTGTTTGACTTATTTCACATAGAATCATCGTACCTGAATCCACTCATTATGCTGCTATGGGCCTGATGACATAGATTTCATTGCTGAGTGATATTGCATTGTACGTAAGTACCACAACTTCTTTATCCATTCTTCACTTTCTGTGATATTGAACTTGTACCGTAAATGAGGTTCTTGTAAACAGAGCCGTCCCAAACTTTGGGGTGGCTGTGTCTTTTTGATTTTAATTTCCCTAAGCTATAGGAGCATAAGTGGAATTACCCTAGGCTGTGTTGGTTTGTTTTTTAGATGTTTCAGGAAACACCATACACTTCTCCAGAGTGGCTGTTGGCAATTTACATCCCGTCCATCAGCATAACAAGGCTCCCAGTTCTCCATGGCCTTTCCTGCCTTTCTGGATTTTATAATTCTTTCAGATGGCCCTATTGACCGGGGGTCAGTGAGACTTCATTGTAGTGCAGATTTCTTTTGCAAGCTTGCTTGGTTGGCCAAAAAGTGCGTATGCGTTTTCTCCTGAATATATTCAGCAAAAAACGCATACGCACTTTTTGGACAAGTGCATCATTGTGGACGTTCTGCTTCTTTTCCTATGCTTTACATGCAATTCCAGTCTACCTCCTGAAACCGGTTTCCTGCAATTCTGCCCCGCTTTCAAGTCCTCTTGGCAGCCTTACTTCAATATATTTTTGGACGATAGCTGTCATTTATAACTCTGCAGGTTTGTGAATTGCAGTGCCCCTGAGATCCTTTCTTCAACTCGCTTTCTTGTGAGCTGGCCGCAACACCACAGCCTTGTTTCAGGCACTAGTGTGGTTCCGGCATGGCACGCTGAGCCTTTGGTTAATTCCTTTTCCTGGTGTGAAATGAGAGTTAAATTTGCCCGTCCAGACACCTCCAGCTAGTCTCTCATTGGTTCTCCCTATTCCTGTTCATTTTCCACAAAAATTGCAAACTGGGCCAAACAGGAGGTTAAAGGCACTGACTCTCCAAGTGGGGAGAGTGTTAGTAAAGCGTCTGGAATGTTGCACCCGAGTTCCAGGGTTCGAAAACTGAGACACATATGAACACGTTTCCCTATCACACGGTGGATCATACTCTGGGTTCCACATGCATGTTTTAGCTGAAGGAAGAATCCCTTAAACCTGGAGAGTTGAGACCCATGGAATGGGTACCATGCAATATAACTTCAAAGGGTCTGCATTTGCTCACTGAACTTCACCAATCCTATCACTGCTGCGTTTATGCCGCTGTACACACGTTTGATTCTCTTTTGGAGACATAGAAATCCATAGGTTTTAAGATTCTTACTAGTCAGGTATATTCTTAGGCGTTTAATATGGGGCGTTGAGTCCACTTCGTTGAGCAAGGAGTAGCTCTTGTCTATTACATATTTGGCTTATGGAACGGTATCTGTGGTAATTTCAATCTCTGGTTTTAAGCAGCACCCCAACTCAACTTTCCCCTTAAGCAAGCATAAGTTGGTTTTCTACATTTGAGAACCTGTTCTGTTTTGTAATTCTCTTCCTGTGTAGCCAAGTTTACATTCCGTGTAGTAGTGATAACTTATCATGTTTCTTTTTCTGTTTGACTTATTTCACATAGAATCATCGTACCTGAATCCACTCATTATGCTGCTATGGGCCTGATGACATAGATTTCATTGCTGAGTGATATTGCATTGTACGTAAGTAGCACAACTTCTTTATCCATTTTTCACTTTCTGTGATATTGAATTTGTACTGTAAACGAGGTTCTTGTAAACAGAGCCGTCCCAAACTTTGGGGTGGCTGTGTCTTTTTGATTTTAATTTCCCTAAGCTATAGGACCATAAGTGGAAGTGCCCTAGGCTCTGTTGCTTTGTTTTTTAGATGTTTCAGGAAACACCATACACTTCTCCAGAGTGGCTGTGGGCAATTTACATCCTGCCCATCAGCATAACAAGGCTCCCAGTTCTCCATGGCCTGTCCTGCCTTTCTGGATTTTACACTTTTTTCAGATGGCCCTTTTGACCGGGGGGCAGTGAGACTTCATTGTAGTGCAGATTTCCTTTGCAAGCTTGCTTGGTTGGCCAAAAAGGGCGTATGCGTTTTTTCCTGAATATATTCAGGAAAAAACGCATACGCCCTTTTTGGCCAAGTGCATCATTGTGGACGTTCTGCCTCTTTTCCTATGCTTTACATGCAATTCCAGTCTACCTCCTGAAATCGGTTTCCTGCAATTCTGCCCCGCTTTCAAGTCCTCTTGGCAGCCTTACTTCAATATATTTTTGGACGATAGCTGTCATTTATAACTCTGCAGGTTTGTGAATTACAGTGCCCCTGAGCTCCTTTCTTCAACTCACTTTCTTGTGAGCTGGCTGCAACACCGCAGCATTGCTTCAGGCCCTAGTGTGGTTCCGGCATGGCACGCTGAGCCTTTGGTTAATTCCTCTTCCTGGTGGGAAATGAGAGTTAAATTTGCCCGTCCAGACACCTCCAGCTAGTCTCTCATTGGTTCTCCCTATTCCTGTTCATTTTCCACAGAAATTGCAAACTGGGCCAAGCAGGAGGTTAAAGGCACTGACTCTCCAAGTGGGAAGAGTGTTAGTAAAGCGTCTGGAATGTTGCACCCGAGTACCAGGGGATGAAACCTGAGACACATTTCAACACGTATCCCGATCACACGGTGGATCATCTTCTGGGTTCCACATGCATGTTTTAGCTGAAGGAAGAATCCCTTAAACCTGGAGAGTTGAGACCCATGGAATGGGTACCATGCAATATGACTTTAAAGGGTCTGCATTTGCTCACCGAACCTCACCAATCCTATCACTGCTGTGCTTATGCTGCTGTACAGACGCTTGATTCTCTTTCGGAGACATAGAAATCCATAGGTTTTAGGATTCTTACTAGGCAGGTATATTCTTAGGCGTTTAATATGGGGTGTATAGTCCACTTGGTTGAGCAAGGAGTAGCTCTTGTCTATTACATATTTGGCTTATGGAACGGTATCTGTGCTAATTTCAATCTCTGGTTTTATGTAGCACCCCAACTCAACTTTCCCCTTAAGCAAGCATAAGTTGGTTTTCTACATTTGAGACCCTGTTCTGTTTTGTAATTCTCTTCCTGTGTAGCCAAGTTTACATTACGTGTAGTAGTGATAACTTATCATGTTTCTTTTTCTGTTTGACTTATTTCACATAGAATCATCGTACCTGAATCCACTCATTATGCTGCTATGGGCCTGATGACATAGATTTCATTGCTGAGTGATATTGCATTGTACGTAAGTACCACAACTTCTTTATCCATTCTTCACTTTCTGTGATATTGAACTTGTACCGTAAACGAGGTTCTTGTAAACAGAGCCGTCCCAATCTTTGGGGTGGCTGTGTCTTTTTGATTTTAATTTCCCTAAGCTATAGGAGCATAAGTGGAAGTGCCCTAGGCTCTGTTGCTTTGTTTTTTAGATGTTTCAGGAAACACCATACACTTCTCCAGAGTGGCTGTGGGCAATTTACATCCTGCCCATCAGCATAACAAGGCTCCCAGTTCTCCATGGCCTGTCCTGCCTTTCTGGATTTTACACTTTTTTCAGATGGCCCTTTTGACCGGGGGGCAGTGAGACTTCATTGTAGTGCAGATTTCCTTTGCAAGCTTGCTTGGTTGGCCAAAAAGGGCGTATGCGTTTTTTCCTGAATATATTCAGGAAAAAACGCATACGCCCTTTTTGGCCAAGTGCATCATTGTGGACGTTCTGCCTCTTTTCCTATGCTTTACATGCAATTCCAGTCTACCTCCTGAAATCGGTTTCCTGCAATTCTGCCCCGCCTTCAAGTCCTCTTGGCAGCCTTACTTCAATATATTTTTGGACGATAGCTGTCATTTATAACTCTGCAGGTTTGTGAATTACAGTGCCCCTGAGCTCCTTTCTTCAACTCGCTTTCTTGTGAGCTGGCCGCAACACCGCAGCATTGCTTCAGGCCCTAGTGTGGTACCGGCATGGCACGCTGAGCCTTTGGTTAATTCCTCTTCCTGGTGGGAAATGAGAGTTAAATTTGCCCGTCCAGACACCTCCAGCTAGTCTCTCATTGTTTCTCCCTATTCCTGTTCATTTTCCGCAGAAATTGCAAACTGGGCCAAACAGGAGGTTAAAGGCACTGACTCTCCAAGTGGGGAGAGTGTTAGTAAAGCATCTGGAATGTTGCACCCGAGTACCAGAGGACGAAAACTGAGACACATTTGAACACGTTTCCCGATCACACGGTTAATCATACTCTGGGTTCCACTTGCATGTTTTAGCTGAAGGAAGAATCCCTTAAACCTGGAGAGTTGAGACCCATGGAATGGGTACCATGCAATATGACTTCAAAGGGTCTGCATTTGTTCACCGAACCTCAACAATCCTATCACTGCTGTATTTATGCTGCTGTACACACGCTTGATTCTCTTTCAGAGACATAGAAATCCATAGGTTTTAAGATACTTACTAGTCAGCTATATTCTTAGGCGTTTAATATGGGGTGTAGAGTCCACTTCGTTGAGCAAGGAGTAGCTCTTGTCTATTACATATTTGGCTTATGAAACGGTATCTGTGCTAATTTCAATCTCTGGTTTTATGCAGCACCCCAACTCACCTTTCCCCTTAAGCAAGCATAAGTTGGTTTTCTACATTTGAGACCCTGTTCTGTTTTGTAATTCAGTTCCTGTGTAGCCAAGTTTACATTCCGTGTAGTAGTGATAACTTATGATGTTTCTTTTTCTGTGTGATTTATTTCACTTAGGATCATCATACCTGAATCCACTCATTATGCTGCTATGGGCCTGATGACATAGATTTCATTGCTGAGTGATATTGCATTGTACGTAAGTACCACAACTTCTTTATCTGTTTTTCACTTTCTGTGATATTGAACTTGTACCGTAAACGAGGTTCTTGTAAACAGAGCCGTCCCAAACTTTGGGGTGGCTGTGTCATTTTGATTTTAATTTCCCTAAGCTATAGGACCATAAGTGGAAGTGCCCTAGGCTCTGTTGCTTTGTTGTTTAGATGTTTCAGGAAACACCATACACTTCTCCAGAGTGGCTGTTGGCAATTTACATCCCGCCCACCAGCATGAAAAGGCTCCCATTTCTCCATGGTCTGTCCTGACTTTCTGGATTTTATACGTTTTTCAGATGGCCCTTTTGACCGGGGGGCAGTGAGACTTCATTGTAGTGCAGATTTCCTTTGCAAGCTTGCTTGGTTGGCCAAAAAGGGCGTATGCGTTTTTTCCTGAATATACTCAGGAAAAAACGCATACGCCCTTTTTGGCCAAGTGCATCATTGTGGACGTTCTGCCTCTTTCCTATGCTTTACATGCAATTCCAGTCTACCTCCTGAAATCGGTTTCCTGCAATTCTGCCCCACTTTCAAGTCCTCTTGGCAGCCTTACTTCAATATATTTTTGGACGATAGCTGTCATTTATAACTCTGCAGGTTTGTGAATTACAGTGCCCCTGAGCTCCTTTCTTCAACTCGCTTTCTTGTGAGCTGGCCGCAACACAGCAGCATTGCTTCAGGCCCTAGTGTGGTTCCGGCATGGTACGCTGAGACTTTGTTTAATTCCTCATCCTGGTGGGAAATGAGAGTTAAATTTGCCCGTCCAGACACCTCCAGCTAGTCTCTCATTGGTTCTCCCTATTCCTGTTCATTTTCCGCAGAAATTGCAAACTGGGCCAAACAGGAGGTTAAAGGCACTGACTCTCCAAGTGGGGAGAGTGTTAGTAAAGCATCTGGAATGTTGCACCCGAGTACCAGGGGACGAAAACTGAGACACATTTGAACACGTTTCCCGATCACACGGTTAATCATACTCTGGGTTCCACATGCATGTTTTAGCTGAAGGAAGAATCCCTTAAACCTGGAGAGTTGAGACCCATGGAATGGGTACCATGCAATATGACTTCAAAGGGTCTGCATTTGTTCAACGAACCTCAACAATCCTATCACTGCTGCTGTACACACGCTTGATTCTCTTTCGGAGACATAGAAATCCATAGGTTTTAAGATACTTACTAGTCAGCTATATTCTTAGGCGTTTAATATGGCGTGTAGAGTCCACTTCGTTGAGCAAGGAGTAGCTCTTGTCTATTACATATTTGGCTTATGGAACGGTATCTGTGCTAATTTCAATCTCTGGTTTTATGCAGCACCCCAACTCACCTTTCCCCTTAAGCAAGCATAAGTTGGTTTTCTACATTTGAGACCCTGTTCTGTTTTGTAATTCAGTTCCTGTGTAGCCAAGTTTACATTCCGTGTAGTAGTGATAACTTATGATGTTTCTTTTTCTGTGTGACTTATTTCACTTAGCATCATCGTACCTTAATCCACTCATTATGCTACTATGGGCCTGATGACATAGATTTCATTGCTGAGTGATATTGCATTGTACGTAAGTACCACAACTTCTTTATCCATTTTTCACTTTCTGTGATATTGAACTTGTACCGTAAACGAGGTTCTTGTAAACAGAGCCATCCCAAACTTTGCGGTGGCTGTGTCTTTTTGATTTTAATTTCCCTAAGCTATAGGACCATAAGAGGAAGTGCCCTAGGGTCTGTTGCTTTGTTTTTTAGATGTTTCAGGAAACACCATACACTTCTCCAGAGTGGCTGTTGGCAATTTACATCCCGCCCATCAGCATAACAAGGCTCCCAGTTCTCCATGGCCTGTCCTGCCTTTCTGGATTTTACACTTTTTTCAGATGGCCCTTTTGACTGGTGGGCAGTGAGACTTCATTGTAGTGCAGATTTCCTTTGCAAACTTGCTTGGTTGGCCAAAAAGGGCGTATGCGTTTTTTCCTGAATATATTCAGGAAAAAACGTATACGCCCTTTTTGGCCAAGTGCATCATTGTGGACGTTCTGCCTCTTTTCCTATGCTTTACATGCAATTCCAGTCTACCTCCTGACATCGGTTTCCTGCAATTCTGCCCCACTTTCAAGTCCTCTTGGCAGCCTTACTTCAATATATTTTTGGACGATAGCTGTCATTTATAACTCTGCAGGTTTGTGAATTACAGTGCCCCTGAGCTCCTTTCTTCAACTCGCTTTCTTGTGATCTGGCCGCAACACAGCAGCATTGCTTCAGGCCCTAGTGTGGTTCCGGCATGGCACGCTGAGCCTTTGTTTAATTCCTCATCCTGGTGGGAAATGAGAGTTAAATTTGCCCGTCCAGACACCTCCAGCTAGTCTCTCATTGATTCTCCCTATTCCTGTTCATTTTCCGCAGAAATTGCAAACTGGGCCAAACAGGAGGTTAAAGGCACTGACTCTCCAAGTGGGGAGAGTGTTAGTAAAGCATCTGGAATGTTGCACCCGAGTACCAGGGGACGAAAACTGAGACACATTTGAACACGTTTCCCGATCACACGGTTAATCATATTCTGGGTTCCACATGCATGTTTTAGCTGAAGGAAGAATCCCTTAAACCTGGAGAGTTGAGACCCATGGAATGGGTACCATGCAATATGACTTCAAAGGGTCTGCATTTGTTCACCGAACCTCACCAATCCTATCACTGCTGCATTTATGCTGCTGTACACACGCTTGATTCTCTTTCGGAGACATAGAAATCCATAGGTTTTAAGATACTTACTAGTCAGCTATATTCTTAGGCGTTTAATATGGGGTGTAGAGTCCACTTCGTTGAGCAACGAGCAGCTCTTGTCTATTACATATTTGGCTTATGAAACGGTATCTGTGCTAATTTCAATCTCTGGTTTTATGCAGCACCCCAACTCACCTTTCCCCTTAAGCAAGCATAAGTTGGTTTTCTACATTTGAGACCCTGTTCTGTTTTGTAATTCAGTTCCTGTGTAGCCAAGTTTACATTCCGTGCAGTAGTGATAACTTATGATGTTTCTTTTTCTGTGTGACTTATTTCACTTAGCATCATCGTACCTTAATCCACTCATTATGCTGCTATGGGCCTGATGACATAGATTTCATTGCTGAGTGATATTGCATTGTATGTAAGTACCACAACATCTTTATCCATATTTCGCTTTCTGTGATATTGAACTTGTACCGTAAACGAGGTTCTTGTAAACAGTGCCGTCCCAAACTTTGGGGTGGCTGTGTCTTTTTGATTTTAATTTCCCTAAGCTATAGGACCATAAGTGGAAGTGCCCTAGGCTCTGTTGCTTTGTTTTTTAGATGTCTCAGGAAACACCATACACTTCTCCAGAGTGGCTGTTGGCAATTTACATCCCGCCCATCAGCATAACAAGGCTCCCAGTTCTCCATGGCCTGTCCTGCCTTTCTGGATTTTACACTTTTTTCAGATGGCCCTTTTGACCGGGGCGAAGTCAGACTTCATTGTAGTGCAGATTTCCTTTGCAAGCTTGCTTGGTTGGCCAAAAAGGGCGTATGCGTTTTTTCCTGAATATACTCAGGAAAAAACGCATACGCCCTTTTTGGCCAAGTGCATCATTGTGGACGTTCTGCCTCTTTTCCTATGCTTTACATGCAATTCCAGTCTACCTCCTGAAATCGGTTTCCTGCAATTCTGCCCCACATTCAAGTCCTCTAGGCAGACTTACTTCAATATATTATTGGACGATAGCTGTCATTTATAACTCTGCAGGTTTGTGAATTACAGTGCCCCTGAGCTCCTTTCTTCAACTCGCTTTCTTGTGAGCTGGCCGCAACACCGCAGCATTGCTTCAGGCCCTAGTGTGGTTCCGGAATGGCACGCTGAGCCTTTGGTTAATTCCTCTTCCTGGTGGGAAATGAGAGTTAAATTTGCACGTCCAGACACCTCCAGCTAGTCTCTCATTGGTTCTCCCTATTCCTGTTCATTTTCCGCGGAAATTGCAAACTGGGCCAAACAGGAGGTTAAAGGCACTGACTCTCCAAGTGGGGAGAGTGTTAGTAAAGCGTCTGGAATGTTGCACCCGAGTACCAGGGGACGAAAACTGACACATTTGAACACGATTCCCGATCACACGGTGGATAATACTCTGGGTTCCACATGCATGTTTTAGCTGAAGGAAGAATCCCTTAAACCTGGAGAGTTGAGACCCATGGAATGGGTACCATGCAATATGACTTCAAAGGGTCTGCATTTGCTCACCGAACCTCACCAATCCTATCACTGCTGTGTTTATGCCGCTGTACACATGCTTGATTCTCTTTCGGAGACATATAAATCCATAGGTTTTAAGATTCTTACTAGTCAGGTATATTCTTAGGCGTTTAATATGGCGTGTTGAGTCCACTTCGTTGAGCAAGGAGTAGCTCTTGTCTATTACATATTTGGCTTATGGAACGGTATCTGTGCTAATTTCAATCTCTGGTTTTAAGCAGCACCCCAACTCAACTTTCCCCTTAAGCAAGCATAAGTTGGTTTTCTACATTTGAGACCCTGTTCTGTTTTGTAATTCTCTTCCTGTGTAGCCAAGTTTACATTCCGTGTAGTAGTGATAACTTATCATGTTTCTTTTCCTGTTTGACTTATTTCACATAGAATCATCGTACCTGAATCCACTCATTATGCTGCTATGGGCCTGATGACATAGATTTCATTGCTGAGTGATATTGCATTGTATGTAAGTACCACAACATCTTTATCCATATTTCGCTTTCTGTGATATTGAACTTGTACCGTAAACGAGGTTCTTGTAAACAGTGCCGTCCCAAACTTTGGGGTGGCTGTGTCTTTTTGATTTTAATTTCCCTAAGCTATAGGACCATAAGTGGAAGTGCCCTAGGCTCTGTTGCTTTGTTTTTTAGATGTCTCAGGAAACACCATACACTTCTCCAGAGTGGCTGTTGGCAATTTACATCCCGCCCATCAGCATAACAAGGCTCCCAGTTCTCCATGGCCTGTCCTGCCTTTCTGGATTTTACACTTTTTTCAGATGGCCCTTTTGACCGGGGCGAAGTCAGACTTCATTGTAGTGCAGATTTCCTTTGCAAACTTGCTTGGTTGGCCAAAAAGGGCGTATGCGTTTTTTCCTGAATATATTCAGGAAAAAACGTATACGCCCTTTTTGGCCAAGTGCATCATTGTGGACGTTCTGCCTCTTTTCCTATGCTTTACATGCAATTCCAGTCTACCTCCTGAAATCGGTTTCCTGCAGTTCTGCCCCACTTTCAAGTCCTCTTGGCAGCCTTACTTCAATATATTTTTGGACGATAGCTGTCATTTATAACTCTGCAGGTTTGTGAATTACAGTGCCCCTGAGCTCCTTTCTTCAACTCGCTTTCTTGTGATCTGGCCGCAACACAGCAGCATTGCTTCAGGCCCTAGTGTGGTTCCGGCATGGCACGCTGAGCCTTTGTTTAATTCCTCATCCTGGTGGGAAATGAGAGTTAAATTTGCCCGTCCAGACACCTCCAGCTAGTCTCTCATTGATTCTCCCTATTCCTGTTCATTTTCCGCAGAAATTGCAAACTGGGCCAAACAGGAGGTTAAAGGCACTGACTCTCCAAGTGGGGAGAGTGTTAGTAAAGCATCTGGAATGTTGCACCCGAGTACCAGGGGACGAAAACTGAGACACATTTGAACACGTTTCCCGATCACACGGTTAATCATACTCTGGGTTCCACATGCATGTTTTAGCTGAAGGAAGAATCCCTTAAACCTGGAGAGTTGAGACCCATGGATGGGTACCATGCAATATGACTTCAAAGGGTCTGCATTTGTTCACCGAACCTCACCAATCCTATCACTGCTGCATTTATGCTGCTGTACACACGCTTGATTCTCTTTCGGAGACATAGAAATCCATAGGTTTTAAGATACTTACTAGTCAGCTATATTCTTAGGCGTTTAATATGGGGTGTAGAGTCCACTTCGTTGAGCAACGAGCAGCTCTTGTCTATTACATATTTGGCTTATGAAATGGTATCTGTGCTAATTTCAATCTCTGGTTTTATGCAGCACCCCAACTCACCTTTCCCCTTAAGCAAGCATAAGTTGGTTTTCTACATTTGAGACCCTGTTCTGTTTTGTAATTCAGTTCCTGTGTAGCCAAGTTTACATTCCGTGCAGTAGTGATAACTTATGATGTTTCTTTTTCTGTGTGACTTATTTCACTTAGAATCATCGTACCTGAATCCACTCATTATGCTGCTATGGGCCTGATGACATAGATTTCATTGCTGAGTGATATTGCATTGTATGTAAGTACCACAACATCTTTATCCATATTTCGCTTTCTGTGATATTGAACTTGTACCGTAAACGAGGTTCTTGTAAACAGTGCCGTCCCAAACTTTGGGGTGGCTGTGTCTTTTTGATTTTAATTTCCCTAAGCTATAGGACCATAAGTGGAAGTGCCCTAGGCTCTGTTGCTTTGTTTTTTAGATGTCTCAGGAAACACCATACACTTCTCCAGAGTGGCTGTTGGCAATTTACATCCCGCCCATCAGCATAACAAGGCTCCCAGTTCTCCATGGCCTGTCCTGCCTTTCTGGATTTTACACTTTTTTCAGATGGCCCTTTTGACCGGGGCGAAGTCAGACTTCATTGTAGTGCAGATTTCCTTTGCAAGCTTGCTTGGTTGGCCAAAAAGGGCGTATGCGTTTTTTCCTGAATATACTCAGGAAAAAACGCATACGCCCTTTTTGGCCAAGTGCATCATTGTGGACGTTCTGCCTCTTTTCCTATGCTTTACATGCAATTCCAGTCTACCTCCTGAAATCGGTTTCCTGCAATTCTGCCCCACATTCAAGTCCTCTAGGCAGACTTACTTCAATATATTATTGGACGATAGCTGTCATTTATAACTCTGCAGGTTTGTGAATTACAGTGCCCCTGAGCTCCTTTCTTCAACTCGCTTTCTTGTGAGCTGGCCGCAACACCGCAGCATTGCTTCAGGCCCTAGTGTGGTTCCGGAATGGCACGCTGAGCCTTTGGTTAATTCCTCTTCCTGGTGGGAAATGAGAGTTAAATTTGCACGTCCAGACACCTCCAGCTAGTCTCTCATTGGTTCTCCCTATTCCTGTTCATTTTCCGCGGAAATTGCAAACTGGGCCAAACAGGAGGTTAAAGGCACTGACTCTCCAAGTGGGGAGAGTGTTAGTAAAGCGTCTGGAATGTTGCACCCGAGTACCAGGGGACGAAAACTGACACATTTGAACACGATTCCCGATCACACGGTGGATAATACTCTGGGTTCCACATGCATGTTTTAGCTGAAGGAAGAATCCCTTAAACCTGGAGAGTTGAGACCCATGGAATGGGTACCATGCAATATGACTTCAAAGGGTCTGCATTTGCTCACCGAACCTCACCAATCCTATCACTGCTGTGTTTATGCCGCTGTACACATGCTTGATTCTCTTTCGGAGACATATAAATCCATAGGTTTTAAGATTCTTACTAGTCAGGTATATTCTTAGGCGTTTAATATGGCGTGTTGAGTCCACTTCGTTGAGCAAGGAGTAGCTCTTGTCTATTACATATTTGGCTTATGGAACGGTATCTGTGCTAATTTCAATCTCTGGTTTTAAGCAGCACCCCAACTCAACTTTCCCCTTAAGCAAGCATAAGTTGGTTTTCTACATTTGAGAACCTGTTCTGTTTTGTAATTCTCTTCCTGTGTAGCCAAGTTTACATTCCGTGTAGTAGTGATAACTTATCATGTTTCTTTTTCTGTTTGACTTATTTCACATAGAATCATCGTACCTGAATCCACTCATTATGCTGCTATGGGCCTGATGACATAGATTTCATTGCTGAGTGATATTGCATTGTACGTAAGTACCACAACTTCTTTATCCATTCTTCACTTTCTGTGATATTGAACTTGTACCGTAAATGAGGTTCTTGTAAACAGAGCCGTCCCAAACTTTGGGGTGGCTGTGTCTTTTTGATTTTAATTTCCCTAAGCTATAGGAACATAAGTGGAATTACCCTAGGCTGTGTTGGTTTGTTTTTTAGATGTTTCAGGAAACACCATACACTTCTCCAGAGTGGCTGTTGGCAATTTACATCCCGTCCATCAGCATAACAAGGCTCCCAGTTCTCCATGGCCTTTCCTGCCTTTCTGGATTTTATAATTCTTTCAGATGGCCCTATTGACCGGGGGTCAGTGAGACTTCATTGTAGTGCAGATTTCTTTTGCAAGCTTGCTTGGTTGGCCAAAAAGTGCGTATGCGTTTTCTCCTGAATATATTCAGCAAAAAACGCATACGCACTTTTTGGACAAGTGCATCATTGTGGACGTTCTGCTTCTTTTCCTATGCTTTACATGCAATTCCAGTCTACCTCCTGAAATCGGTTTCCTGCAATTCTGCCCCACATTCAAGTCCTCTTGGCAGACTTACTTCAATATATTATTGGAAGATAGCTGTCATTTATAACTCTGCAGGTTTGTGAATTACAGTGCCCCGAGCTCCTTTCTTCAACTCGCTTTCTTGTGAGCTGGCCGCAACACCGCACCATTGCTTCAGGCCCTAGTGTGGTTCCGGAATGGCACGCTGAGCCTTTGGTTAATTCCTCTTCGTGGTGGGAAATGAGAGTTAAATTTGCACGTCCAGACACCTCCAGCTAGTCTCTCATTGGTTCTCCCTATTCCTGTTCATCTTCCGCAAAAATTGCAAACTGGGCCAAACAGGAGGTTAAAGGAACTGACTCTCCAAGTGGGGAGAGTGTTAGTAAAGCGTCTGGAATGTTGCACCCGAGTACCAAGGGACGAAACCTGAGACACATTTGAACACGTTTCCCGATCACATGGTGGATCATACTCTGGGTTCCACATGCATGTTTTAGCTGAAGGAAGAATCCCTTAAACCTGGAGAGTTGAGACCCATGGAATGGGTACCATGCAATATGACTTCAAAGGTTCTGCATTGGCTCACCGAACCTCACCAATCCTATCACTGCTGCGCTTATGCCACTGTACACACGCTTGATTCTCTTTCGGAGACATATAAATCCATAGGTTTTAAGATTCTTACTACTCAGGTATATTCTTAGACGTTTAATATGGGGTGTTGAGTCCTCTTCGTTGAGCAAGGAGTAGCTCTTGTCTATTACATATTTGGCTTATGGAACGGTATTTGTGCTAATTTCAATCTCTGGTTTTATGCAGCACCCCAACTCACCTTTCCCCTTAAGCAAGCATAAGTTGGTTTTCTACATTTGAGACCTTGTTCTGTTTTGTAATTCAGTTCCTGTGTAGCCAAGTTTACATTCTGTGTATTAGTGATATCTTATGATGTTTCTTTTTCTGTGTGACTTATCTCACTTAGAAACATCGTACCTGAACCACTCATTATGGTGCTACGGGCCTGATGACATAGATTTCATTGCTGAGTGATATTGCATTGTACGTAAGTACCACAACTTCTTTATCCATTTTTCGCTTTCTGTGATATTGAACTTGTACCGTAAACGAGGTTCTTGTAAACAGAGCCGTCCCAATCTTTGGGGTGACTGTGTCTTTTTGATTTTAATTTCCCTAAGCTATAGGACCATAAGTGGAAGTGCCCTAGGCTCTGTTGCTTTGTTTTTTAGATGTTTCAGGAAACACCATACACTTCTCCAGAGTGGCTGTTGGCAATTTACATCCCACCCATCAGCATAACAAGGCTCCCAAGTCTCCATGGCCTGTCCTGCTTTTCTGGATTTTACACTTTTTTCAGATGGCCCTTTTGACCGGGGGGCAGTGAGACTTCATTGTAGTGCAGATTTCCTTTGCAAGCTTGCTTGGTTGGCCAAAAAGGGCGTATGCGTTTTTTCCTGAATATATTCAGGAAAAAACGCATACGCCCTTTTTGGCCAAGTGCATCATTGTGGACGTTCTGCCTCTTTTCCTATGCTTTACATGCAATTCCAGTCTACCTCCTGAAATCGGATTCCTGCAATTCTGCCCCGCTTTCAAGTCCTCTTGGCAGCCTTACTTCAATATATTTTTGGACGATAGCTGTCATTTATAACTCTGCAGGTTTGTGAATTACAGTGCCTCTGAGCTCCTTTCTTCAACTCGCTTTCTTGTGAGCTGGCCGCAACACCGCAGCATTGCTTCAGGCCCTAGTGTGGTTTCGGCATGGCACGCTGAGCCTTTGGTTAATTCCTCTTCCTGGTGGGAAATGAGAGTTAAATTTGCCCGTCCAGACACCTCCAGCTAGTCTCTCATTGGTTCTCCCTATTCCTGTTCATTTTCCGCAGAAATTGCAAACTGGGCCAAACAGGAGGTTAAAGGCACTGACTCTCCAAGTGGGGAGAGTGTTAGTGAAGCGTCTGGAATGTTGCACCCGAGTATCAAGGAACGAAACCTGAGACATATTTGAACACGTTTCCCGATCACACGGTGGATCATACTCTGGGTTCCGCATGCATGTTTTAGCTGAAGGAAGAATCCCTTAAACCTGGAGAGTTGAGACCCATGGAATGGGTACCATGCAATATAACTTCAAAGGGTCTGCATTTGCTCATCGAACCTCACCAATCCTATCACTGCTGCTTTTATGCCGCTGTACACACGCTTGATTCTCTTTCGGAGACATATGAATCCATAGGTTTTAAGATTCTTACTAGTCAGGTATATTCTTAGACGTTTAATATGGGGTGTTGAGTCCTCTTCGTTGAGCAAAGAGTAGCTCTTGTCTATTACATATTTGGCTTATGGAATGGTATCTGTGCTCATTTCAATCTCTGGTTTTATGCAGCACCCCAACTCACCTTTCCCCTTAAGCAAGCATAAGTTGGTTTTCTACATTTGAGACCCTGTTCTGTTTTGTAATTCAGTTCCTGTGTAGCCAAGTTTACATTCCGTGTATTAACGATATCTTATGATGTTTCTTTTTCTGTGTGACTTATTTCACTTAGAATCATCGTACCTGAATCCACTCATTATGCTGCTATGGGCCTGATGACATAGATTTCATTGCTGAGTGATATTGCATTGTACGTAAGTACCACAACTTCTTTATCCATTTTTCACTTTCTGTGATATTGAACTTGTACCGTAAATGAGGTTCTTGTAAATAGAGCCGTCCCAAACGTTGGGGTGGCTGTGTCTTTTTGATTTTAATTTCCCTAAGCTATAGGACCATACGTGGAAGTGCCCTAGGCTCTGTTGCTTTGTTTTTTAGATGTTTCAGGAAACACCATACACTTCTGCAGAGTGGCTGTTGGCAATTTACATCCCGCCCATCAGCATAACAATGCTCCCACGTCTCCATGGCCTGTCCTGCCTTTCTGGATTTTACACTTTTTTCAGATGGCCATTTTGACCGGGGGACAGTGAGACTTCATTGTAGTGCAGATTTCCTTTGCAAGCTTGCTTGGTTGTCCAAAAAGTGCGTATGCGTTTTTTCCTGAATATATTCAGGAAAAAACGCATACGCACTTTTTGGCCAAGTGCATCATTGTGGACGTTCTGCCTCTTTTCCTATGCTTTACATGCAATTCCAGTCTACCTCCTGAAATCGGTTTCCTGCAATTCTGCCCCACTTTCAAGTCCTCTTGGCAGCCTTACTTCAATATACTTTTGGACGATAGCTGTCATTTATAACTCTGCAGGTTTGTGAATTACAGTGCCCCTGAGCTACTTTCTTCAACTCGCTTTCTTGTGAGCTGGCCGCAACACCGCACCCTTGCTTCAGGCCCTAGTGTGGTTCCGGCATGGCACGCTGAGCCTTTGGTTAATTCCTCTTCCTGGTGGGAAATGAGAGTTAAATTTGCCCGTCCAGACACCTCCAGCTAGTCTCTCATTGGTTCTCCCTATTCCTGTTCATTTTCCGCAGAAATTGCAAACTGGGCCAAACAGGAGGTTAAAGGCACTGACTCTCCAAGTTGGGAGAGTGTTAGTAAAGCGTCTGGAATGTTGCACCCGAGTACCAGGGGACGAAAACTGAGACACATTTGAACACGTTTCCCGATCACACGGTGGATCATACTCTGGGTTCCACATGCATGTTTTAGCTGAAGGAAGAATCCCTTAAACCTGGAGAGTTGAGACCCATGGAATGGGTACCATGCAATATGACTTCAAAGGGTCTGCATTTGCTCACCGAACCTCACCAATCCTATCACTGCTGCGTTTATGCCGCTGTACACACGCTTGATTCTCTTTCGGAGACATAGAAATCCATAGGTTTTAAGATTCTTACTAGTCAGGTATATTCTTAGGCGTTTAATATGGGGTGTTGATTCCACTTGGTTGAGCAAGGAGTAGCTCTTGTCTATTACATATTTGGCTTATGGAACGGTATCTGTGCTAATTTCAATCTCTGGTTTTATGCAGCACCCCAACTCACCTTTCCCCTTAAGCAAGCATAAGTTGGTTTTCTACATTTGAGACCCTGTTCTGTTTTGTAATTCAGTTCCTGTGTAGCCAAGTTTACATTCCGTGTAGTAGTGATATCTTATGATGTTACTTTTTCTGTGTGACTTATTTCACTTAGAATCATCGTACCTGAATCCACTCATTATGCTGCTATGGGCCTGATGGCATAGATTTCATTGCTGAGTGATATTGCATTGTACGTAAGTACCACAACTTCTTTATCCATTTTTCGCTTTCTGTGATATTGAACTTGTACCGTAAACGAGGTTCTTGTAAACAGAGCCGTCCCAAACTTTGGGGTGGCTGTGTCTTTTTGATTTTAATTTCCCTAAGCTATAGGACCATAAGTGGAAGTGCCCTAGGCTCTGTTGCTTTGTTTTTTAGATGTTTCAGGAAACACCATACACTTCTCCAGAGTGGCTCTTGGCAATTTACATCCCGCCCATCAGCATAAAAATGCTCCCAGTTCTCCATGGCATGTCCTGCCTTTATGGATTTTACACTTTTTTCAGATGGCCCTTTTGAACTGGGGGCAGTGAGACTTCATTGTAGTGCAGATTTCCTTTGCAAGCTTGCTTGGTTGGCCAAAAAGGGCGTATGCGTTTTTTCCTGAATATATTCAGGAAAAAACGCATACGCCCTTTTTGGCCAAGTGCATCATTGTGGACGTTCTGCCTCTTTTCCTATGCTTTATGCAATTCCAGTCTACCTCCTGAAATCGGTTTCCTGCAATTCTGCCCCGCTTTCAAGTTCTCTTGGCAGACTTACTTCAATATATTTTTGGACGATAGCTGTCATTTTAACTCTGCAGGTTTGTGAATTACAGTGCCCCTGAGCTCCTTTCTTCAACTCGCTTTCTTGTGAGCTGGCCGCAACACCGCAGCATTGCTTCAGGCCCTAGTGTGGTTCCGGCATGGCACGCTGAGACTTTGGTTAATTCCTCTTCCTGGTGGGAAATGAGAGTTAAATTTGCACGTCCAGACACCTCCAGCTAGTCTCTCATTGGTTCTCCCTATTCCTGTTCATTTTCCACAGAAATTGCAAACTGGGCCAAACAGGAGGTTAAAGGCACTGACTCTCCAAGTGGGGAGAGTGTTAGTAAAGCGTCTGGAATGTTGCACCCGAGTACCAGGGGACGAAAACTGAGACACATTTGAACACGTTTCTCGATCACACGGTGGATCATACTGTGGGTTCCACATGCATGTTTTAGCTGAAGGAAGAATCCCTTAAACCTGGAGAGTTGAGACCCATGGAATGGGTACCATGCAATATGACTTCAAAGGGTCTGCATTTGCTCACCGAACCTCACCAATCCTATCACTGCTGCGTTTATGCCGCTGTACACACGCTTGATTCTCTTTCGGAGACATAGAAATCCATAGGTTTTAAGATTCTTACTAGTCAGGTATATTCTTAGGCGTTTAATATGGGGTGTTGATTCCACTTGGTTGAGCAAGGAGTAGCTCTTGTCTATTACATATTTGGCTTATGGAACGGTATCTGTGCTAATTTCAATCTCTGGTTTTATGCAGCACCCCAACTCACCTTTCCCCTTAAGCAAGCATAAGTTGGTTTTCTACATTTGAGACCCTGTTCTGTTTTGTAATTCAGTTCCTGTGTAGCCAAGTTTACATTCCGTGTAGTAGTGATATCTTATGATGTTTCTTTTTCTGTGTGACTTATTTCACTTAGAATCATCGTACCTGAATCCACTCATTATGCTGCTATGGGCCTGATGGCATAGATTTCATTGCTGAGTGATATTGCATTGTATGTAAGTACCACAACTTCTTTATCCATTTTTCGCTTTCTGTGATATTGAACTTGTACCGTAAACGAGGTTCTTGTAAACAGAGCCGTCCCAAACTTTGGGGTGGCTGTGTCTTTTTGATTTTAATTTCCCTAAGCTATAGGACCATAAGTGGAAGTGCCCTAGGCTCTGTTGCTTTGTTTTTTAGATGTTTCAGGAAACACCATACACTTCTCCAGAGTGGCTCTTGGCAATTTACATCCCGCCCATCAGCATAAAAATGCTCCCAGTTCTCCATGGCATGTCCTGCCTTTCTGGATTTTACACTTTTTTCAGATGGCCCTTTTGAACTGGGGCAGTGAGACTTCATTGTAGTGCAGATTTCCTTTGCAAGCTTGCTTGGTTGGCCAAAAAGGGCGTATGCGTTTTTTCCTGAATATATTCAGGAAAAAACGCATACGCCCTTTTTGGCCAAGTGCATCATTGTGGACGTTCTGCCTCTTTTCCTATGCTTTATGCAATTCCAGTCTACCTCCTGAAATCGGTTTCCTGCAATTCTGGCCCGCTTTCAAGTTCTCTTGGCAGACTTACTTCAATATATTATTGGACGATAGCTGTCATTTTAACTCTGCAGGTTTGTGAATTACAGTGCCCCTGAGCTCCTTTCTTCAACTCGCTTTCTTGTGAGCTGGCCGCAACACCGCAGCATTGCTTCAGGCCCTAGTGTGGTTCCGGCATGGCACGCTGAGACTTTGGTTAATTCCTCTTCCTGGTGGGAAATGAGAGTTAAATTTGCACGTCCAGACACCTCCATGTACTCTCTCATTGGTTCTCCCTATTCCTGTTTATTTTTTGAAGAAATTGCAAACTGGGCCAAACAGGAGTTTAAAGGCACTGACTCTCCAAGTGGGGAGAGTGTTAATAAAGCGTCTGGAATGTTGCACCCGAGTACCAGGGGACGAAAACTGACACATTTGAACACGTTTCCCGATCACACGGTGGATCATACTCTGGGTTCCACATGCATGTTTTAGCTGAAGGAAGAATCCCTTAAACCTGGAGAGTTGAGACCCATGGAATGGGTACCATGCAATATGACTTCAAAGGGTCTGCATTTGCTCACCGAACCTCACCAATCCTATCACTGCTACGTTTATGCCGCTGTACACACGCTTGATTCTCTTTCGGAGACAAATAAATCCATAGGTTTTGAGATAATTACTAGTCAGCTATATTGTTAGGCGTTTAATATGGTGTGTAGAGTCCACTTCATTGAGCAAGGAGTAGCTTTGTCTATTACATATTTGGCTTATGGAACGGTATCTGTGCTAATTTCAATCTCTGGTTTTATGCAGCACCCCAACTCACCTTTCCCCTTAAGCAAGCATAAGTTGGTTTTCTACATTTGAGACCCTGTTCTGTTTTGTAATTCTGTTCCTGTGTAGCCAAGTTTACATTCCGTGTAGTAGTGATAGCTTATGATGTTTCTTTTTCTGTGTGACTTATTTCACTTAGAATCATCGTACCTGAATCCACTCATTATTGCTGCTACGGGCCTGATGACATAGATTTCATTGCTGAGTGATATTGCATTGTACGTAAGTACCACAACTTCTTTATCCATTTTTCACTTTCTGTGATATTGAACTTGTACCGTAAACAAGGTTCTTGTAAACAGAGCCGTCCCAATCTTTGGGGTGGCTGTGTCTTTTTTATTTTAATTTCCCTAAGCTATAGGACCGTAAGTGGAAGTGCCCTAGGCTCTATTGCTTTGCTTCTTAGATGTTTCAGGAAACACCATACACTTCTCCAGAGTGGCTGTTGGCAATTTACATCCCGCACATCAGCATAACAAGGTTCCCAGTTCTCCATGGCCTGTCCTGCCTTTCTGGATTTTACACTTTTTTCCGATGGCCCTTTTGACCGGGGGGCAGTGAGACTTCATTGTAGTGCAGATTTCCTTTGCAAGCTTGCTTGGTTGGCCAAAAAGGGCGTATGCGTTTTTTCCTGAATATATTCAGGAAAAAACGCATACGCCCTTTTTGGCCAAGTGCATCATTGTGGACGTTCTGCCTCTTTTCCTATGCTTTACATGCAATTCCAGTCTACCTCCTGAAATCGGTTTCCTGCAATTCTGCCCCGCTTTCAAGTCCTCTTGGCAGCCTTACTTCAATAAATTTTTGGACGATAGCTGTCATTGATAACCCTGCAGGGTTGTGAATTACAGTGCCCCTGAGCTCCTTTCTTCAACTCGCTTTCTTGTGAGCTGGCCGCAACACCGCAGCATTGCTTCAGGCCCTAGTGTGGTTCTGGCGTGGTACGCTGAGCCTTTGGTTAATTCCTCTTCCTGGTGGGAAATGAGAGTTAAATTTGCCCGTCCAGACACCTCCAGCTAGTCTCTCATTGGTTCTCCCTATTCCTGTTCATTTTCCGCAGAAATTGCAAACTGGGCCAAACAGGAGGTTAAAGGCACTGACTCTCCAAGTGGGGAGAGTGTTAGTAAAGCGTCTGGAATGTTGCACCCGAGTACCAGGGGACGAAAACTGAGACACATTTGAACACGTTTCCCGATCACACGGTGGATCATACTCTGGGTTCCACATGCATGTTTTAGCTGAAGGAAGAATCCCTTAAACCTGGAGAGTTGAGACCCATGGAATGGGTACCATGAAATATGACTTCAAAGGGTCTGCATTTGCTCACCGAACCTCACCAATCCTATCACTGCTGCGTTTATGCCGCTGTACACACGCTTGATTCTCTTTCGGAGACATATGAATCCATAGGTTTTAAGATTCTTACTAGTCAGGTATATTCTTAGGCGTTTAATATGGGGTGTTGAGTCCACTTCGTTGAGCAAGGAGTAGCTCTTGTCTATTACATATTTGGCTTATGGAACGGTATCTGTGCTAATTTCAATCTCTGGTTTTATGCAGCACCCCAACTCACCTTTCCCCTTAAGCAAGCGTAAGTTGGTTTTCTACATTTGAGACCCTGTTCGGTTTTGTAATTCAGTTCCTGTGTAGCCAAGTTTACATTCCGTGTAGTAGTGATATCTTATGATGTTTCTTTTTCTGTGTGACTTATTTCACTTAGAATCATCGTACCTGAATCCACTCATCATGCTGCTATGGGCCTGATGACATAGATTTCATTGCTGAGTGATATTGCATTGTACGTAAGTACCACAACTTCTTTATCCATTTTTCACTTTCTGTTATACTGAACTTGTACCGTAAACGAGGTTCTTGTAAACAGAGCCGTCCCAAACTTTGGGGTGGCTGTGTCTTTTTGATTTTAATTTCCCTAAGCTATAGGACCATAAGTGGAAGTGCCCTAGGCTCTGTTGCTTTGTTTTTTAGATGTTTCAGGAAACACCATACACTTCTCCAGAGTGGCTCTTGGCAATTTACATCCCGCCCATCATCATAACAAGGCTCCCAGTTCTCCATGGCCTGTCCTGCCTTTCTGGATTTTACACTTTTTTCAGATGGCCCTTTTGAACGGGGGGCAGTGAGACTTCATTGTAGTGCAGATTTCTTTTGCAAGCTTGCTTGGTTGGCCAAAAAGGGCGTATGCGTTTTTTCCTGAATATATTCAGGAAAAAACGCATACGCACTTTTTCGCCAAGTGCATCATTGTGGACGTTCTGCCTCTTTTCCTATGCTTTACATGCAATTCCAGTCTACCTCCTGAAATCGGTTTCCTGCAATTCTGCCCCGCTTTCAAGTCCTCTTGGCAGACTTACTTCAATATATTTTTGGACGATAGCTGTCATTTTAAATCTGCAGGTATGTGAATTACAGTGCCCCTGAGCTCCTTTCTTCAACTCGCTTTCTTGTGAGCTGGCCGCAACACCGCAGCATTGCTTCAGGCCCTAGTGTGGTTCCGGCATGGCACGCTGAGACTTTGGTTAATTCCTCTTCCTGGTGGGAAATGAGAGTTAAATTTGCACGTCCAGACACCTACAGCTAGTCTCTCATTGGTTCTCCCTATTCCTGTTCATTTTCCACAGAATTTGCAAACTGGGCCAAACAGGAGGTTAAAGGCACTGACTCTCCAAGTGCGGAGAGTGTTAGTAAAGCGTCTGGAATGTTGCACCCGAGTACCAGGGGACGAAACCTGAGACACATTAGAACACGTTTCCCGATCACACGGTGGATCATACTCTGGGTTCCACATGCATGTTTTAGCTGAAGGAAGAATCCCTTAAACCTGGAGAGTTGAGACCCATGGAATGGGTACCATGCAATATGACTTCAAAGGGTCTGCATTTGCTCACTGAACCTCACCAATCCTATCACTGCTGCCCTTATGCTGCTGTACGCATGCTTGATTCTCTTTCGGAGACATATAAATCCATAGGTTTTAAGATTCTTACTAGTCAGGTATATAGTTAGACGTTTAATATGGGGTGTTGTGTCCTCTTCGTTGAGCAAGGAGTAGCTCTTGTCTATTACATATTTGGCTTATGGAACGGTATCTGTGCTAATTTCAATCTCTGGTTTTATGCAGCACCCCAACTCACCTTTCCCCTTAAGCAATCATAAGTTGGTTTTCTACATTTGAGACCCTGTTCTGTTTTGTAATTCAGTTCCTGTGTAGCCAAGTTTACATTCCGTGTTGTAGTGATATCTTATGATGTTTCTTTTTCTGTGTGACTTATTTCACTTAGAATCATCGTACCTGAATCCACTCATTATGCTGTTACGGGCCTGATGACATAGATATCATTGCTGAGTGATATTGCATTGTACGTAAGTACCACAACTTCTTTATCCATTTTTCGCTTTCTGTGATATTGAACTTGTACCGTAAACGAGGTTCTTGTAAACAGAGCCGTCCCAAACTTTGGGGTGGCTGTGTCTTTTTGATTTTAATTTCCCTAAGCTATAGGACCATAAGTGGAAGTGCCCTAGGCTCTGTTGCTTTGTTTTTTAGATGTTTCAGGAAACACCATACACTTCTCCAGAGTGGCTGTTGGCAATTTACATCCCGCCCATCAGCATAACAAGGCTCCCAGTTCTCCATGGCCTGTCCTGCCTTTCTGGATTTTACACTTTTTTCAGATGGCCCTTTTGACCGGGGGGCAGTGAGACTTCATTGTAGTGCAGATTTCCTTTGCAAGCTTGCTTGGTTGGCCAAAAAGGGCGTATGCGTTTTTTCCTGAATATATTCAGGAAAAAACGCATACGCCCTTTTTGGCCAAGTCCATCATTGTGGACGTTCTGCCTCTTTTCCTATGCTTTACATGCAATTCCAGTCTACCTCCTGAAATCGGTTTCCTGCAATTCTGCCCCGCTTTCAAGTCCTCTTGGCAGCCTTACTTCAATATATTTTTGGACGGTAGCTGTGTTTTATAACTCTGCCGGTTTGTGAATTACAGTGCCCCTGAGCTCCTTTCTTCAACTCGCTTTCTTGTGAGCTGGCTGCAACACCGCAGGATTGCTTCAGACCCTAATGTTGTTCCGGCATGGCACGCTGAGCCTTTGGTTAATTCCTCTTCCTGGTGGGAAATGAGAGTTAAATTTGCCCGTCCAGACACCTCCAGCTAGTCTCTCATTGGTTCTCCCTATTCCTGTTCATTTTCCGCAGAAATTGCAAACTGGGCCAAACAGGAGCTTAAAGGCACTGACTCTCCAAGTGGGGAGAGTGTTTGTAAAGCGTCTGGAATGCTGCACCCGAGTACCAGGGTACGAAAACTGACACAATTGAACACGTTTCCCGATCACACGGTAGATCATACTCAGGGTTCCACATGCATGTCTTAGCTGAAGGAAGAATCCCTTAAACCTGGAGAGTTGAGACCCATGGAATGGGTACCATGCAATATGACTTCAAAGGGTCTGCATTTGCTCACCGAACCTCACCAATCCTATCACTGCTGCATTTATGCCGCTGTACACACGCTTGATTCTCTTTCGGAGACATAGAAATCCATAGGTTTTGAGATACTTACTAGTCAGCTATATACTTAGGCGTTTAATACGTGGTGTAGAGACCAGTTCGTTGAGCAAGGAGTAGCTCTTGTCTATTACATATTTGGCTTATGGAACGGTATCTGTGCTAATTTCAATCTCTGGTTTTATGCAGCACCCCAACTCACCTTTCCCCTTAAGCAAGCATAAGTTGGTTTTCTACATTTGAGACCCTGTTCTGTTTTGTAATTCAGTTCCTGTGTAGCCAAGTTTACATTCCGTGTATTAGTGATATCTTATGATGTTTCTTTTTCTGTGTGACTTATTTCACTTAGAATCATCGTACGTGAATCCACTCATTATGCTGTTACGGGCCTGATGACATAGATATCATTGCTGAGTGATATTGCATTGTACGTAAGTACCACAACTTCTTTATCCATTTTTCGCTTTCTGTGATATTGAACTTGTACCGTAAATGAGGTTCTTGTAAACAGAGCCGTCCCAAATTTTGGGGTGGCTGTGTCTTTTTGATTTTAATTTCCCTAAGCTATAGGACCATAAGTGGAAGTGCCCTAGGCTCTGTTGCTTTGTTTTTTAGATGTTTCAGGAAACACCATACACTTCTCCAGAGTGGCTGTTGGCAATTTACATCCCGCCCATCAGCATACCAAGGCTCCCAGTTCTCCATGGCCTGTCCTGCCTTTCTCGATTTTACACTTTTTTCAGATGTCCCTTTTGACTGAGGGGCAGTGAGACTTCATTGTAGTGCAGATTTCCTTTGCAAGCTTGCTTGGTTGGCCAAAGAGGGCGTATACGTTTTTTCCTGAATATATTCAGGAAAAAACGCATACGCACTTTTTGGCCAAGTGCATCATTGTGGACGTTCTGTCTCTTTTCCAATGCTTTACATGCAATTCCAGTCTACCTCCTGAAATCGGATTCCTGCAATTCTGCCCCGCGTTCGAATGCTCTTGGCAGCCTTACTTCAATAAATTTTTGGACGATAGCTGTCATTTATAACCCTGCAGGTTTGTGAATTACAGTGCCCCTGAGCTCCTTTCTTCAACTCGCTTTCTTGTGAGCTGGCCGCAACACCGCAGCATTGCTTCAGGCCCTAGTGTGGTTCTGGCGTGGCACGCTGAGCCTTTGGTTAATTCCTCTTCCTGGTGGGAAATGAGAGTTAAATTTACCTGTCCAGACACCTCCAGCTAGTCTCTCATTGGTTCTCCCTATTCCTGTTCATTTTCCGCAGAAATAGCAAACTGGGCCAAACAGGAGGTTAAAGGCACTGACTCTCCAAGTGGGGAGAGTGTTAGTAAAGCATCTGGAATGTTGCACCCGAGTACCAGGGGACGAAAACTGACACATTTGAACACGTTTCCCAATCACACGGTGGATCATACTCTGGGTTCCACATGCATGTTTTAGCTGAAGGAAGAATCCCTTAAACCTGGAGAGTTGAGACCCATGGAATGGGTACCATGCAATATGACTTCAAAGGGTCTGCATTTGCTCACCGAACCTCACCAATCCTATCACTGCTGCGTTTATGCCGCTGTACACACGCTTGATTCTCTTTCGGAGACATATAAATCCATAGGTTTTGAGATACTTACTCGTCAGGTATATTTTTAGGCGTTTAATATGGGGTGTAGAGTCCACTTCGTTGAGCAAGGAGTAGCTCTTGTCTATTACATATTTTGCTTATGGAACGGTATCTGTGCTAATTTCAATCTCTGGTTTTATGCAGCACCCCAACTCACCTTTCCCCTTAAGCAAGCATAAGTTGGTTTTCTACATTTGAGACCCTGTTCTGTTTTGTAATTCTGTTCCTGTGTAGCCAAGTTTACATTCCGTCTAGTAGTGACAGCTTATGATGTTTCTTTTTCTGTGTGACTTATTTCACTTAGAATCATCGTACCTGAATCCACTCATTATGCTGCTACGGGCCTGATGACATAGATTTCATTGCTGAGTGATATTGCATTGTACGTAAGTACCACAACTTCTTTATCCATTTTTCACTTTCTGTGATATTGAATTTGTACTGTAAATGAGGTTCTTGTAATCAGAGCCGTCCCAAACATTGGGGTGGCTGTGTCTTTTTGATTTTAATTTCCCTAAGCTATAGGACCATAAGTGGAAGTGCCCTAGGCTCTGTTGCTTTGTTTTTTAGATGTTTCAGGAAACACCATACACTTCTCCAGAGTGGCTGTTGGCAATTTATATCCCGCCCATCAGCATAACAAGGCTCCCACGTCTCCATGGCCTGTCCTGCCTTTCTGGATTTTACACTTTTTTCAGATGGCCCTTTTGACCGGGGGGCAGTGAGACTTCATTGTAGTGCAGATTTCCTTTGCAAGCTTGCTTGGTTGGCCAAAAAGTGCGTATGCGTTTTTTCCTGAATATATTCAGGAAAAAACGCATACGCCCTTTTTGGCCAAGTGCATCATTGTGGACGTTCTGCCTCTTTTCCTATGCTTTACATGCAATTCCAGTCTACCTCCTGAAATCGGTTTCCTGCAATTCTGCCCCACTTTCAATTCCTCTTGGCAGCCTTACTTCAATATATATTTGGACGATAGCTGTCATTTATAACCCTGCAGGTTTGTGAATTACAGTGCCCCTGAGCTCCTTTCTTCAACTCGCTTTCTTGTGGGGTGGCCACAACACCGCAGCCTTGCTTCAGGCCCTAGTGTTGTTCCGGCATGGCACGCTGAGAATTTGTTTAATTCCTCTTCCTGGTGGGAAATGAGAGTTAAATTTGCCCGTCCAGACACCTCCAGCTAGTCTCTCATTGGTTCTCCCTATTCCTGTTCATTTTCCGCAGAAATTGCAAACTGGCCCAAAAAGGAGGTTAAAGGCACTGACTCTCCAAGTGAGGAGAATGTTAGTAAAGAGTCTGGAATGTTGCACCCGAGTACCAGTGGACGAAACCTGAGACACATTTGAACACGTTTCCCGATCACACGGTGGATCATACTCTGGGTTCCACATGCATGTTTTAGCTGAAGGAAGAATCCCTTAAACCTGGAGAGTTGAGACCCATGGAATGGGTACCATGCAATATGAATTCAAAGGTTCTGCATTTGCTCACCAAACCTCACCAATCCTATCACTGCTGCGTTTTTGCCACTGTACACACGCTTGATTCTCTTTCGCAGACATATAAATCCATAGGTTTTAAGATTCTTACTAGTCAGGTATATTCTTAGGCGTTTAATATGGGGTGTAGAGTCCACTTCGTTGAGCAAGGAGTAGCTCTTGTCTATTACATATTTGGCTTATGGAACGATATCTGTGCTAATTTCAATCTCTGGTTTTATGCAGCACCCCAACTCACCTTTCCCCTTAAGCAAGCATAAGTTGGTTTTCTACATTTGAGACCCTGTTCTGTTTTGTAATTCAGTTCCTGTGTAGCCAAGTTTACATTCCGTGTAGTAGTGATATCTTATGATGTTTCTTTTTCTGTGTGACTTATTTCACTTAGAATCATCGTACCTGAATCCACTCATTATGCTGCTATGGGCCTGATGACATAGATTTCATTGCTGAGTGATATTGCATTGTACGTAAGTACCACAACTTCTTTATCCATTTTTCACTTTCTGTGATATTGAACTTATACCGTAAACGAGGTTCTTGTAAACAGAGCCATCCCAAACTTTGGGGTGGCTGTGTCTTTTTGATTTTAAATTCCCTAAGCTATAAGACCATAAGTGGAAGTGCCCTAGGCTCTGTTGCTTTGCTTTTTAGATGTTTCAGGAAACACCATACACTTCTCCAGAGTGGCTGTTGGCAATTTACATCCCGCACATCAGCATAACAAGGTTCCCAGTTCTCCATGGCCTGTCCTGCCTTTCTGGATTTTACACTTTTTTCAGATGGCCCTTTTGACCGGGGGGCAGTGAGACTTCATTGTAGTGCAGATTTCCTTTGCAAGCTTGCTTGGTTGGCCAAAAAGGGCGTATGCGTTTTTTCCTGAATATATTCAGGAAAAAACGCATACGCCCTTTTTGGCCAAGTGCATCATTGTGGACGTTCTGCCTCTTTTCCTATGCTTTACATGCAATTCCAGTCTACCTCCTGAAATCGGTTTCCTGCAATTCTGCCCCGCTTTCAATTCCTCTTGGCAGCCTTACTTCAATATATTTTTGGACGATAGCTGTCATTTATAACTCTGCAGGTTTGTGAATTACAGTTCCCCTGAGCTCCTTTCTTCAAATCGCTTTCTTGTGGGCTGGCCACAACACCGCAGCCTTGCTTCAGGCCCTAGTGTGGTTCCGGCATGGCACGCTGAGACTTTGATTAATTCCTCTTCCTGGTGGGAAATGAGAGTTAAATTTGCCCGTCCAGACACCTCCAGCTAGTCTCTCATTGGTTCTCCCTATTCCTGTTCATTTTCCGCAGAAATTGCAAACTGGCCCAAAAAGGAGGTTAAAGGCACTGACTCTCCAAGTGGGGAGAGTGTTAGTAAAGCGTCTGGAATGTTGCACCCGAGTACCAGGGGACGAAACCTGAGACACATTTGAACACGTTTCCCGATCACATGGTGGATCATACTCTGGGTTCCACATGCATGTTTTACCTGAAGGAAGAATCCCTTAAACCTGGAGAGTTGAGACCCATGGAATGGGTACCATGCAATATGACTTCAAAGGGTCGGCATTTGCTCACCGAACCTCACCAATCCTATCACTGCTGCGTTTATGCCGCTGTACACACGCTTGATTCTCTTTTGGAGACATAGAAATCCATAGGTTTTAAGATTTTTACTAGGCAGGAATATTCTTAGGCGTTTAATATGGGGTGTTGATTCCACTTGGTTGAGCAAGGAGTATCTCTTGTCTATTACATATTTGGCTTATGGAACGGTATCTGTGCTAATTTCAATCTCTGGTTTTATGCAGCACCCCAACTCACCTTTCCCCTTAAGCAAGCATAAGTTGGTTTTCTACATGGGAGACCCTGTTCGGTTTTGTAATTCAGTTCCTGTGTAGCCAAGTTTACATTCCGTGTAGTAGTGATATCTTATGATGTTTCTTTTTCTGTGTGACTTATTTCACTTATAATCATCGTACCTGAATCTACTCATTATGCTGCTATGGGACTGATGACATAGATTTCATTGCTGAGTGATATTGCATTGTATGTAAATACCACAACTTCTTTATCCATTTTTCGCTTTCTGTGATATTGAACTTGTACCATAAATGAGGTTCTTGTAAACAGAGCCGTCCCAAACTTTGGGGTGGCTGTGTCTTTTTGAATTTAATTTCCCTAAGCTATAGGACCATAAGTGGAAGTGCCCTAGGCTCTGTTGCTTTGTTTTTTAGATGTTTCAGGAAACACCATACACTTCTCCAGAGTGGCTGTTGGCAATTTACATCCCGCCCATCAGCATAACAAGGCTCCCAGTTCTCCATGGCCTGTCCTGCCTTTCTGGATTTTACACTTTTTTCAGATGGCCCTTTTGACCGGGGGGCAGTGAGACTTCATTGTAGTGCAGATTTCCTTTGCAAGCTTGCTTGGTTGGCCAAAAAGAGCGTATGCGTTTTTTCCTGAGTATACTCAGGAAAAAACGCATACGCCCTTTTTGGCCAAGTGCATCATTGTGGACGTTCTGCCTCTTTTCCTATGCTTTACATGCAATTCCAGTCTACCTCCTGAAATCGGTTTCCTGCAATTCTGCCCCGCTTTCAAGTCCTCTTGGCAACCTTACTTCAATATATTTTTGGACGATAGCTGTCATTTTAACTCTGCAGGTTTGTGAATTACAGTGCCCCTGAGCTCCTTTCTTCAACTCGCTTTCTTGTGAGCTGGCCGCAACACTGCAGGATTGCTTCAGGCCCTAGTGTGGTTCCGGCATGGCACGCTGAGCCTTTGGTTAATTCCTCTTCCTGGTGGGAAATGAGAGTTAAATTTGCCCGTCCAGACACCTCCAGCTAGTCTCTCATTGGTTCTCCCTATTCCTGTTCATTTTCCGCAGAAATTGCAAACTGGGCCAAACAGGAGGTTAAAGGCACTGACTCTCCAAGTGGGGAGGGTGTTAGTAAAGCGTCTGGAATGTTGCACCCGAGTACCAGGGGACGAAAACTGATACATTTGAACACATTTCCTGATCACATGGTGGATCATACTGTGGGTTCCACATGCATGTTTTAGCTGAAGGAAGAATTCCTTAAACCTGGAGAGTTGAGACCCATAGAATTGGTACCATGCAATATGACTTCAAAGGGTCTGCATTTGTTCACCGAACCTCACCAATCCTATCACTGCTCTGTTTACGCCGCTGTACACACGATTGATTCTCTTTCGGAGACATATAAATCCATAGGTTTTAAGATTCTTACTAGTCAGGTATATTCTTAGGCGTTTAATATGGGGTGTAGAGTCCACTTCGTTGAGCAAGGAGTAGCTCTTGTCTATTACATATTTGGCTTATGGAACGGTATCTGTGCTAATTTCTATCTCTGGTTTTATGCAGCACCCCAACTCACCTTTCCCCTTAAGCAAGCATAAGTTGGTTTTCTACATTTGAGACCCTGTTCTGTTTTGTAATTCAGTTCCTGTGTAGCCAAGTTTAAATTCCATTTAGCAGTGATATCTTATGATGTTTCTTTTTCTGTGTGACTTATTTCACTTAGAATCATCGTACCTGAATCCACTCATTATGGTACTATGTTCCTGATGACATAGATTTCATTGCTGAGTGATATTGCATTGCACGTAAGTAGCACAACATCTTTATCCATTTTTCACTTTCTGTGATATTGAACTTGTACCGTAAACGAGGTTCTTGTAAACAGAGCCGTCCCAAACTTTGGGGTGGCTGTGTCTTTTTGATTTTAATTTCCCTAAGCTATAGGACCATAAGTGGAAGTGCCCTAGGCTCTGTTGCTTTGTTTTTTAGATGTTTCAGGAAACACCATACACTTCTCCAGAGTGGCTGTTGGCAATTTACATCCCGCCCATCAGCATAACAAGGCTCCCAGTTCTCCATGGCCTGTCCTGCCTTTCTGGATTTTATACTTTTTTCAGATGGCCCTTTTGACCGGGGGGCAGTGAGACTTCATTGTAGTGCAGATTTCCTTTGCAAGCTTGCTTGGTTGGCCAAAAAGGGCGTATGCGTTTTTTCCTGAATATATTCAGGAAAAAACGCATACGCCCTTTTTGGCCAAGTGCATCATTGTGGACGTTCTGCCTCTTTTCCTATGCTTTACATGCAATTCCAGTCTACCTCCTGAAATCGGTTTCCTGCAATTCTGCCCCGCTTTCAAGTCTTCTTGGCAGCCTTACTTCAATATATTTTTGGACGATAGCTGTCATTTATAACTCTGCAGGTTTGTGAATTACAGTGCCCCTGAGCTCCTTTCTTCAACTCGCTTTCTTGTGAGCTGGCCGCAACACCACAGGATTGCTTCAGGCCCTAGTGTGGTTCCGGCATGGCACGCTGAGCCTTTGGTTAATTCCTCTTCCTGGTGGGAAATGAGAGTTAAATTTGCCCGTCCAGACACCTCCAGATAGTCTCTCATTTGTTCTCCCTATTCCTGTTAATTTTCCGCAGAAATTGCAAACTGGGCCAAACAGGAGGTTAAAGGCACTGACTCTCCAAGTGGGGAGAGTGTTAGTAAAGCGTCTGGAATGTTGCACCCGAGTACCAGGGGATGAAACCTGAGACACATTTAAACACTTTTCCTGATCACACGGTGGATCATACTCTGGGTTCCACATGCATGTTTTAGCTGAAGGAAGAATCCCTTAAACCTGGAGAGTTGAGACCCATGGAATGGGTACCATGCAATATGACTTCAAAGGGTCTGCATTTGCTCACCGAACCTCACCAATCCTATCACTGCTGCGTTTATGCCACTGTACACACTCTTGATTCTCTTTTGGAGACATATAAATCCATAGGTTTTAAGATTCTTACTAGTCAGGTATATTCTTAGGCGTTTAATATCGGGTGTTGAGTCCACCTCGTTGAGCAAGGAGTAGCTCTTGTCTATTACATATTTGGCTTATGGAATGGTATCTGTGCTAAATTCAATCTCTGGTTTTATGCAGCACCCCAACTCACCTTTCCCCTTAAGCAAGCATAAGTTGGTTTTCTACATTTGAGACCCTGTTCCGTTTTGTAATTCAGTTCCTGTGTAGCCAAGTTTACATTACGTTTAGTAGTGATAACTTATGATGTTTCTTTTTCTGTGTGACTTATTTCACTTAGAATCATCGGACCTGAATCTACTCATTATGATGCCATGGGCTTGATGACATAGATTTCATTGCTGAGTGATATTGCATTGTATGTAAGGACCACAACTTCTTTATCCATTTTTCACTTTCTGTGATATTGAACTTGTATCGTAAACGAGGTTCTTGTAAACAGAGCCGTCCCAAACTTTGGGGTGGCTGTGTCTTTTTGATTTTAATTTCCCAAAGCTATAAGACCATAAGTGGAAGAGCCATAGGCTCTGTTTCTTTGTTTTTTAGATGTTTCAGGAAACACCATACACTTCTCCAGAGTGGCTGTTGGCAATTTACATCCCACACATCAGCATAACAAGGCTTCCAGTTCTCCATGGCCTGTCCTGCCTTTCTGGATTTTATACTTTTTTCAGATGTCTCTTTTGACCGGGGGGCAGTGAGACTTCATTGTAGTGCAGATTTCCTTTGCAAACTTGCTTGGTTGGCCAAAAAGGGCGTATACGTTTTTTCCTGAACATATTTAGGAAAAAACCCATACGCCCTTTTTGGCCAAGTGCATCATTGTGGACGTTCTGCCTCTTTTCCTATACTTTTCATGCAATTCCAGTCTACCTCCTGAAATCGGTTTCCTGCAATTCTGCCCCGCTTTCAAGTCCTCTTGGCAGCCTTACTTCAATATATTTTTGGACGATAGCTGTCATTTATAACTCTGCAGGTTTGTGAATTACAGTGTTCCTGAGCTCCTATCTTCAACTCGCTTTCTTGTGAGCTGGCCGCAACACCGCACCATTGCTTCAGGCCCTAGTGTTGTACCGGCATGGCACGCTGAGCCTTTGGTTAATTCCTCTTCCTGGTGGGAAATGAGAGTTAAATTTGCCCGTCCAGACACCTCCAGCTAGTCTCTCATTGGTTCTCCCTATTCCTGTTCATTTTCCGCAGAAATTGCAAATTGGCCCAAAAAGGAGGTTAAAGGCACTGACTCTCCAAGTGGGGAGAGTGTTAGGAAAGCGTCTGGAATGTTGCACCCGAGGACCAGGGGAGGAAAACTGAGACACATTTGAACACGTTTCCCGATCACACGGTGGATCATACTCTGGGTTCCACATGCATGTTTTAGCTGAAGGAAGAATCCCTTAAACCTGGAGAGTTGAGACCCATGGAATGGGTACCATGCAATATGACTTCAAAGGGTCTGCATTTGTTCACCGAACCTCACCAATCCTATCACTGCTGCGTATACGCCGCTGTACACATGCTTGATTCTCTTTCGGAGACATATAAATCCATAGGTTTTAAGATTCTTACTAGTCAGGTATATTCTTAGGCGTTTAATATGGGGTGTTGAGTCCACTTCGTTGATCAAGGAGTAGCTCTTGTCTATTACATATTTGGCTTATGGAACGGTATCTGTGCTAATTTCAATCTCTGGTTTTATGCAGCACCCCAACTCACCTTTCCCCTTAAGCAAGCATAAGTTGGTTTTCTACATTTGAGACCCTGTTCTGTTTTGTAATTCAGTTCCTGTGTAGCCAAGTTTACATTCCGTGTAGTAGTGATATCTTATGATGTTTCTTTTTCTGTGTGACTTATTTCACTTAGAATCATCATACCTGAATCCACTCATTATGCTACTATGGGCCTGATGGCATAGATTTCATTGCTGAGTGATATTGCATTGTATGTAAGTACCACAACTTCTTTATCCATTTTTCGCTTTCTGTGATATTGAACTTGTACCGTAAACGAGGTTCTTGTAAACAGAGCCGGCCCAAACTTTGGGGTGGCTGTGTCTTTTTGATTTTAATTTCCCTAAGCTATAGGACCATAAGTGGAAGTGCCCTAGGCTCTGTTGCTTTGTTTTTTAGATATTTCAGGAAACACCATACACTTCTCCAGAGTGGCTGTTGGCAATTTACATCCCGCTCATCAGCATAACAAGGCTCCCAGTTCTCCATGGCCTGTCCTGCCTTTCTGTATTTTACACTTTTTTCAGATGGCCCTTTGACCGGGGGGCAGTGAGACTTCATTGTAGTGCAGATTTCCTTTGCAAGCTTGCTTGGTTGGCCAAAAAGGGTGTATACGTTTTTTCCTGAACATATTCAGGAAAAAACGCATACGCCCTTTTTGGCCAAGTGCATCATTGTGGACGTTCTGCCTCTTTTCCTATGCTTTACATGCAATTCCAGTCTACCTCCTGAAATCGGTTTCCTGCAATTCTGCCCCGCTTTCAAGTCCTCTTGGCAGCCTTACTTCAATATATTTTTGGACGATAGCTGTCATTTATAACTCTGCAGGTTTGTGAATTACAGTGCCCCTGAGCTCCTATCTTCAACTCGCTTTCTTGTGAGCTGGCCGCAACACCGCAACATTGCTTCAGGCCCTAGTGTGGTTCCGGCATGGCACGCTGAGCCTTTGGTTAATTCCTCTTCCTGGTGGGAAATGAGAGTTAAATTTGCCCGTCCAGACACCTCCAGCTAGTCTCTCATTGGTTCTCCCTATTCCTGTTCATTTTCCGCAGAAATTGCAAACTGGGCCAAACAGGAGGTTAAAGGCACTGACTCTCCAAGTGGGGAGAGTGTTAGGAAAGCGTCTGGAATGTTGCACCCGAGTACCAGGGGAGGAAAACTGAGACACATTTGAACACATTACCCAATCACATGGTGGATCATACTCTGGGTTCCTCATGCATGTTTTAGCTGAAGGAAGAATCCCTTAAACCTGGAGAGTTGAGACCCATGGAATGGGTACCATGCAATATGACTTCAAAGGGTCTGCATTTGTTCACCGAACCTCACCCATCCTATCACTGCTGCGTTTATGCCACTGTACACATGCTTGATTCTCTTTCGGAGACATAAAAATCCATAGGTTTTAAGATTCTTACTAGTCAGGTGTATTCTTAGGCGTTTAATATGGGGTGTTGAGTCCACTTCGTTGAGCAAGGAGTAGCTCTTGTCTATTACATATTTGGCTTATGGAACGGTATCTGTGCTAATTTCAATCTCTGGTTTTATGCAGCACCCCAACTCACCTTTCCCCTTAAGCAAGCATAAGTTGGTTTTCTACATTTGAGACCCTGTTCTGTTTTGTAATTCAGTTCCTGTGTAGCCAAGTTTAAATTCCATGTAGCAGTGATATCTTATGATGTTTCTTTTTCTGTGTGACTTATTTCACTTAGAATCATCGTACCTGAATCCACTCATTATGGTACTATGTTCCTGATGACATAGATTTCATTGCTGAGTGATATTGCATTGCACGTAAGTAGCACAACATCTTTATTCATTTTTCACTTTCTGTGATATTGAACTTGTACTGTAAACGAGGTTCTTGTAAACAGAGCCGTCCCAAACTTTGGGGTGGCTGTGTCTTTTTGATTTTAATTTCCCTAAGCTATAGGACCATAAGTGGAAGTGCCCTAGGCTCTGTTGCTTTGTTTTTTAGATGTTTCAGGAAACACCATACACTTCTCCAGAGTGGCTGTTGGCAATTTACATCCCGCCCATCAGCATAACAAGGCTCCCAGTTCTCCATGGCCTGTCCTGCCTTTCTGGATTTTACACTTTTTTCAGATGTCCCTTTTGACCGGGGGGCAGTGAGACTTCATTGTAGTGCAGATTTCCTTTGCAAGCTTGCTTGGTTGGCCAAAAAGGGCGTATGCATTTTTTCCTGAATATATTCAGGAAAAAACGCATACGCCCTTTTTGGCCAAGTGCATCATTGTGGACGTTCTACCTCTTTTCCTATGCTTTACATGCAATTCCAGTCTACCTCCTGAAATCGGTTTCCTGCAATTCTGCCCTGCTTTCAAGTCTTCTTGGCAGCCTTACTTCAATATATTTTTGGACGATAGCTGTCATTTATAACTCTGCAGGTTTGTGAATTACAGTGCCCCTGAGCTCCTTTCTTCAACTTGCTTTCTTGTGAGCTGGCCGCAACACCGCAGCATTGCTTCAGGCCCTAGTGTGGTTCCGGCATGGCACGCTGAGCCTTTGGTTAATTCCTCTTCCTGGTGGGAAATGAGAGTTAAATTTGCCCGTCCAGACACCTCCAGCTAGTCTCTCATTGGTTCTCCCTATTCCTGTTCATTTTCCACAGAAATTGCAAACTGGGCCAAACAGGAGGTTAAAGGCACTGACTCTCCAAGTGGGGAGAGTGTTAGTAAAGCGTCTGGAATGTTGCACCCGAGTACCAGGGGATGAAACCTGAGACACATTTGAGCACGTTTCCTGATCACATGGTGGATCATACTCTGGGTTCCACATGCATGTTTTAGCTGAAGGAAGAATCCCTTAAACCTGGAGAGTTGAGACCCATGGAATGGGTACCATGCAATATGACTTCATAGGGTCTGCATTTGCTCCCCGAACCTCACCAATCCTAGCACTGCTGCATTTATGCCGCTGTACACACTCTTGATTCTCTTTTGGAGACATATAAATCCATAGGTTTTAAGATTCTTACTAGTCAGGTATATTCTTAGACGTTTAATATGGGGTGTTGGGTCCTCTTCATTGAGCAAGGAGTAGCTCTTGTCTATTACATATTTGGCTTATGGAATGGTATCTGTGCTAAATTCAATCTCTGGTTTTATGCAGCACCCCAACTCACCTTTCCCCTTAAGCAAGCATAAGTTGTTTTTCTACATTTGAGACCCTGTTCCGTTTTGTAATTCAGTTCCTGTGTAGCCAAGTTTACATTACGTGTAGTAGTGATAACTTATGATGTTTCTTTTTCTGTGTGACTTATTTCACTTAGAATCATCGTACCTGAATCTACTCATTATGCTGCTACGGGCCTGATGACATAGATTTCATTGCTGAGTGATATTGCATTGCACGTAAGTACCACATCTTCTTTATCCATTTTTCACTTTCTGCGATATTGAACTTGTACCGTAAACGAGGTTCTTGTAAACAGAGCCATCCCAAACTTTGGGGTGGCTGTGTCTTTTTGATTTTAATTTCCCTAAGCTATAGGACCATAAGTGGAAGTGCCCTAGGCTCTGTTGCTTTGTTTTTTAGATGTTTCAGGAAACACCATACACTTCTCCAGAGTGGCTGTTGGCAATTTACATCCCGCCCATCAGCATAACAAGGCTCCCAGTTTCCATGGCCTGTCCTGCCTTTCTGGATTTTACACTTTTTTCAGATGGCCCTTTTGACCGGGGTGAAGTGAGACTTCATTGTAGTGCAGATTTCCTTTGCAAGCTTGCTTGGTTGGCCAGAAAGTGCATATGCGTTTCTTCCTGAATATATTCAGGAAGAAACGCATGCGCTCTTTTTTGCCAAGTGCATCATTGTCGATGTTCTGAGTCTTTTCATATGTTGTCAATGCAATTCTAGTCTACCTCTTGAAATCGGTTTCCTGCAATTCTGCCTTGCTGTCAGTGCCTCTTCATAGCCTTACCTCAATATACTTTTGGAAAATAGTTGGCCTTTATAACTCTGCAGGTTTTTGAATTGCAATGGCCCTTAGCTCCATTTTTCAGCTCTTATTTTTGTGATCTTGCCTCATATCCACAGGATTTTTTCATGCCCTATTCTTCTGGGGCGCCTTGTTCTGCCTTTGGTTAATTCTTCTTCCTGATGTGAATTAGAGTGACATGTGCCCATTGAAACCGCTACAGCTATTTTCTCACTTGTTCCCCCTATTCCCATTCATCCTCCGCACTAACTGCAGACTGTGCGATACCGGAACTTAAAGGCATTGACTCTCCATGTGGGGATGTTGTTAGTAAAGTGGCTGGAATGTTGATCCGGAGCCCCAGGAGAGGAAAATGAGGTGCGTTTTAGAAACCTTTCCCGATCATATGGTATACCATCCGCTGGATTTCCCATGCATGGTTTAGCTGTAGGAAGATTCCCTTCAACCTGGAGTGTTGGGACCCTTGGAATGAGTAGCATGAAGTATTGCATTAAACTTTCAGCAGTTGCTCACCAAAGCTCACCAATCCTCTCAGCCCCAAGTGTCCAGCCTTATGTCTTATCCAGCTGTGGGTTTATATGTGGTCATTCCAGGTTGCATCACAGCCCCTGAGCGAATTTTGTAAGAATTTTTCTCTCTTTCATTGTTTCTGCGTTTTGGTTTTAAAATTTATTTCTATAATGGGGTTTAGCTCATTTTCACTGCTGTGTTTGGCCGCTCTGCACACACTTGATTCCCTTATGGAGATATATCAATACATGGGTTTTAAGATTCTTATTACTCAGATATATTTCTCTGCGGTGTATAGGGTGTGTTGAGGCCAGTTCATTGAGCAAGGTGTAGATCTTGTCTAATACCTATTTGGTTTATTGAACGGTAGCTGTGCTAATTTCAAACTCTGGTTTTATGCATCAGCCCACCTCTCCTTTCCCCTTAAGCTGACATAAGTGTGTTTTCTAAATGTGAGACACTGTTCTGTTTTGTAATTCATTTTTTGTGCAGCCATATTTATCCTCCCTCTATAAGTGATATCTTATGATATGTTTCTTTTTCTGTTTGACTTATTTCAAGTAGTATTATCGGACCTAAATCCACTCTTTATCCTTCTACTAGCCTTATTACATTGATTTCATGGTGAAGAGATATTCCATTGTACATAAGTACCACATTTTCTTTATCCATTGTTCTCTTTCCTGGGATATTTAAGGTGTACTGAAGTTGAGGTTCTTGTAAACAGAGTAGCCCTAAACTGTGGTGTGCTTGTGTCTTGTTGATTTTTAGACTTCCCTAGATATACTTCCGTGATTGGAAGTGCCCTATGCTCTGTAGCTCTGTTTTTTAGATGATTTAGGGACCACCATACACTTCTCCAGAGTGGCTCTCGGCAGTTCACACACTGTCCATCAGCGTATAAAGGCTCCCTGTTCTCCATGGCCTGTCCTGCATTTCTGGTTTTTACAATTTTTTCGGATGGCCCTTTTGACCGGTGGGAAATGAGACTTCTTTGTTGTGCACATTTGCATTGCTTGCTTGCTTCATTGCCCATAAACTGCGTATGCATTTTTTCCTGGATATATTCAGGAAAAAACGCATACTCCCTTTTGGGCCAACTGCATCATTGTCGAAATTCTGCCGCTTTTCATGTGCTTTAAAGACGAGTCCAATCTATCTCTTGAAATCTGTTTCTTGCAATTCTGTCTTGCATTCAGATCCTCTTCTTTGCCTTACCTCAACATATTTTGGGACGTTAGTTTTCATTTATAACTCTGCAGGTTTGTGAATTGCAGTGACCCTGAGCTCCATTTTTTAAGTTGCTCTTTTGTGAGCTGGCCTCAAAGCCGCAGGATTGCTTCAGGCCCTATTTTGGCTCCGGCGAGGCGGGCTGAGCCTTTTTTTAATTCTTATTCTTAATGGGAAATTAGAGTGACATGTGCCCGTCCAAACCCCTACAACTATTCTCTCATTGGTTCCCCCTCTTCCCGTTCATCCTCCTCACAATTTGCAAAATGTGTGAAACAGAAGTTTAAATGTGCTGATTCTCTAAGTGGGGCGATTCTAAGTAACGTGGCTGGAATGATGAACAGGAGCACCAGGAGAGGATAAATGAGGTGCATTTTAGACACATCTCCCGATCACATGGTGTACAGTCCTCTGGGTTTTCCATGCATGTTTTCGCTGTAGGAAGATCCCTTGAACCTGCAGATTTGGGACCCATTGAATGGGTACCAGGTCGTATTACTTTAAAGGGTGTGCATTTCCTCACCCAACCTCATATTTCTCTTAGCGCGAACAGTTTCCAGCCTTATGTCTCATCCTGCTGTGGGTCTAGATGTGTTCAATCCATGTTGCATCACCGTCCCTGAGGAAAAGTTGTAAGAGGTTTTCTCTGTCTCTCTGTCGTTTATTTTTTTCAATTTATTACTATATTGGTTACAGCTGATTTTCAAAGCTCTGTTTCTTGCTGCTGTACATCCACTTGATTCACATACAGAGAGACATCAATAAATTCTTTTGCAGATTCTTACCAGTCATATATATTCTTTTCCGGTGACTTGAGTGTGCTGAGTGCAGTTCTTTTAGCTACCGTGTAGGCCTTGTTGATTATCAGTTTGGTATTTGGAATGGTATCTTTGCTAATTTCAACCTCCTGGATGATGCCTCACCCCTCCCCACCTTTCCCGTTTAGCAGCCTTACGCGTGTTGTCTACATATTTGACTATGTTTTTGTTTTGTAATTTATTTCATGTGTAGCCATTTTGGATTCCACCTTTAAGTGATATCTTATGATATGTGTCTTTTTCTTTTTGAGTTATGTCACTTAGAATGATCATACGTAACTCCTCCGGAGTTGTTACAACTGGCCATATTTCATTGACTTCCAGGCTGAGTAATATTCCACTCTACATAAGTACCACATCTCTATCCATTTTTTCCCTCCAGAGACATTTAACTTATATCCTAGTCGAGGATCTTTTAAACAGAGAGGCAGTAAACATTGGGGTGCCTGTGTCCTCTCGATTTTTGTTTTTCCCAAGACATACGCCCATGAGTGCAAGTGCCCTATGCTCTGTAGCTCATTTTTTAGATGCTTTAGTAAACACAATACACTTCTCCAGAATGGCCATTGGCAATATACATTTCCACTATAAGCCTCACAGGGCTCCCTCTTCTCCTTGCCCTGTCCTGCATTTCTGGTGTTTACACTTTATGAGGATGGCTCTTCTGACTGATGCGAAGTGATATCTTTTGTAGTATTGATTTCCAGTGCCCACCTGTTTGGTTGGCTAAAAAAGTGTATGCCCTTTTCTTGAATATATACAGAAAAAAACGCATACAGCCTTTTTGGCCAACTGCAATGTTGGCAATGTTCAGCCCCTTTTCTTGTGCTTAATGGCGAGTCCTTTCTACCTCCTCAAATCCCTTTCCTGCCATTCTCCCTTGCTTACCAATCCTTTTCTCTGACTTTCCTCAAGACATTTTTCAGTGATAGATATTTTCAACTCTGCAGTTTCGTGAATTTTACTGTCCCTGAGTTCCATTGTTCAACTTGTGTTTATGGGAACTGGCCACAAAGCAGTGGGATTTCCTCAAGCCCTATACTGTTTCCATGGGCAACCCTAGCCTTTAGTCAATTCGTCTTCCTGATTGGAAATTAGAGTGACATGTGCCTGTCTGAACACCTAGGACTTGTCTCTCATTGTTCCTCATCCTTCCGCTTCATCCTCTGGACAAATTCCAAACTGTACGCAACAGGATGTTGACAGTGCTGACATCTCCAAGTGGGGAGACTGTTAGTAAAGACGCTGGAGGGGTGAACCTGAGCACCAGGAGATGAAGAGATGAGATGCCTTTTCCAAACTCTTCCCAATCAGACGGTATACCATCCTCTGTGTGTGACAGACATGTTTTAGCAGTAGGAAGAGTCCCATTCATGTAAGGAGAACACCAGGGCTTTTTCAAAATCAGTCTCTCCCCGAAACCCAAACTGGGGAATTTTTTAAACTATGGCTACACATATGTTCATTAAGGGCCTTGGGAAGTAGGCAGAGTCCAAACTTTAGATGATTGAAGTCTTCAGGGTCAGAAGCACTCACCACCGGCTTCCCTTAGGTTACACTTTAACTGTCATTGATAGATGATGTCAATAAAAATATCTATTCTTTTTCCGATTATTTCCCCTTATAGGTTATTGCAAAATATTGAGTGTAGTTCCCTGTGCTATACAGTGGTTCCTTGTTGATGATCTATTTTATACATAGCAGTGTGTATGTGTTAATTCCAAACTGTTAATTTATCCCTCCTCCCACCTTTCCCCTTTGGTAATAATAAATTATAAGATTTTATACTTCTCAGAAATGGGGGAGCTGAAAGAGAGGTATCATTTTCAATGGAAAAGCATTTAAAACAAGATTGAAGCTTTAACCAAGATTATTAGATGTACATCCTTGGAAAGAAATCACTTCATTTCTCTAATATTGACCTGACAAATAAGACAAACCTTTTCACTGAACTTGCTTATAATAAAGTGATGGAAATATCAAATGGAAGTGTTAGAAACATCTTATTTTACCCGAGCCTTATAAACTGTTCTATGTTAACTACAGTTTGGCTCACACATCTGTTCATTGAAGTTACAATAGTCTCAATTTCTGTTACTGATCCTCCAGAGTGGACCCCAACAAGTGTCCCCCTGCCCAGTGTCATTGGGGCCAACAGATCGAGACTGAGTTTGGTTCACAAGCAAAGGAAACTTTATATTTTAAACAGAATGGAAGGTGAGAGCATGCACTACCCCGCGGGCTGTGGGCTGGGCTGCTGTGTAGAGATCCTGTCAGAGTCAGTGGGAGGGAGGGGGCGGAGCACTCGAGGGCCGGGTTGGCTGCAGCTCAGGCTCTATATCTCGGAGTCTGCACTGGGCCCCAGGAGCTGAGGTGTCGACCCAGCCATTCTGCACTAGGAAATCTGGTCTGAAGTGCCGGGTGTGGAACCTCTGCATGCGGGACCCTAGGAGCACGTGAAATTAGACAAAGCACAAAGGATAAAAAAGGTCAGACTTGACTTTATTGCCCAGATTCTATTTTTATCTCCCAGGGATTTTTAATGGGCTTTGCTGGGGACAAACCCCTCCTCTGCCTTTTGTCCCGTTCCTCATTCTTGGAGTGCTGAGGGTGCAGACCCTTCTTCTGTAACTGCTGAGTGCTGAGTTGGGAGCCCTCATACCAGGGGACGAGGGTCAGAACTTCTCCCCAGCAGCCTCCAGGTGACGTTGATTGGCCCCAGGACCCCTGCCTCCCTGCTCGTCCGCCTGAGCACCAGCATTGGAAGTGTTATAGATTCTAATGACCTTTAAGGGCCCAGGAAAGAGATGTGCAGAGACGCTGTGGGGGCCGGTTTCACCCCGCCCCACATTTGTTCGGCCACCTTAGGCTGACCGTTTCTGCCAGCCTAGATGCTCTGACCAGTAGTCTGCTCTTTCTTCAATTAGGCCCCTGAATTAACATAAAAACAGCACCAGGTGTCAGAGCCCTGCCCGCTCAACTCCCAGACAGTCCAGGGTCAGTGGTGATCAAGGACCATGATGGCCACTGAGTCAACAGCCTTTTGAAGTAAACAGGAGTCCAGCCGGTCTTATTGGCCACCATCATCACGGTGTCTGTAGGCTTTTCTATGGTGACAGTGTGATATACGTTTCCCCCGCCAAGATTATTAGCTCCCCTCCGGGTGCAGTAAGTCCTGCAAGCAGTAGTCTACTCCTTCGGGACACACTATTGTTGTTTTATGAGAGAAACTCCAGGTCAAGTGATGTTCACACGAGTCGTCATGGTGCCCTGTTGCCCCCGGTTATCTCTCTGGATGTTGGAGTTGGAGGGCCTCCTCACTTGAGGTCGGTGTGCCCACGGAGCGAACCCTGCAACTTCAGGGCATGGTTGGTGATTAGGATCACCACGTGGGGTCCTTTTCCCTTAGGAGGGAGGTGGCCTTTTGGGCTGCTGATTTCCATGTTTTTAGATACCGCCAGTATCTTGGCCAGATGTGGCAGTGGGCCAAGCCCCTTGGTGACTCTATTTTATCCTACCTGGATGGCATTCTTGCGTTGTTCCATTTCAAGTGGTCCCAGTTTTTGCACTAATTCTCCAATGGCGACTCACCTTTCACCGGGAATGGAAAGGTCAAAGGGTTTAGCTCAATTAGGGAGTTCCAGGGCAAGGGTCTGAATTGACTGCTCTTTCCATTCTTGAAAGGCCACTTCTGGATTCTGTTCAAAAGGATCATCATCTTTTCCTTTCAGTGTTTCATATAGAGGCCCAGCTAGTAGACTGTAGTTAGGGATCCAGAAGCAGCAAACCCTGGCCTCCCCAGGAACCCCTAAGCTGTCTTCTAGTTTTAGAAAGGGGTAAGGCTGCAAATGGTTTCTTCCCTTTCCTGGGATGGGCTTCTCCGACCTTCTGTGAGAATGAAGCCCAGGCAGGTCACCGCAGTCTCTGATATTTGAGCTTTTTCTTGGACAACTTCTATCCTTTATTGGCTTGGTAGTTCAGAGGCCTCCTTAGTAGGGCTGGCGATCAGAATGTCATCTGCATATTGAAGGAGGGTTTCCTTTTCCAGAGGTAGAACTTTTCGGTCTTTAGCTAAGCTTTCCCCAAAGATGGTGTGGGAATTTTTGAACCCTTGGGGCAAGACGGCCCGGAAGTATTGTTTTAGTTGTATGTTGAGTCCTGCCACTCACAAGCCAAAATTTCTTGTGACTCTGGGACTAATGGAATACAAAAGAAGGCATCATTGAAGACTAATACAGAATACCATGTCCTGGTGGTTGGTAGAATGACCAGCAGGGTGTGGGAAATGGAGCAACTGGAGGTATATCCTCGGTGGCTTCACTGACTGTCCTGACATCCTTTACCAGGTCCCCAGCAGCCCATGGGGCTCTCGTGGTCAGGCCAATCCCAGGATATGGAGCTCTCCTGGGCAGGTACCCCACCCCCAACCCAGCCCACGGGGCTCTCGTGGTCAGGCCTCTCCCAGAATACAGAGCTACCCTTGCAGGTACCGTGGCAGGGCTGGGCACACAGGAACCGTGCACATAGCCCTCATTGAAGAGCACCCCCATCTCACCTGTTGCTCAGAGCTGACACAGAGCACCTCAGAGCAGGACTTGAACTAACAAACAGCAGCTCCAACAGGTCTGTGACCCTGGGCATCACTCTGTGTGGCCTCCCTCCACCTGGTCTTCCAGAGACTTCCACTGCACCCGGGGCACCAGGTCTCTGTCTCCAACCACCACCCACCCCTCCTCTCCCTGACTCCTGGGTTCCTCTCATTAGGAGAGGGTTTTCTTGAAGTTGTCTCCCACTCATGGGCCAGATAAAATGATTAGAAAACAAGCAAAGCTGCAGCCCCTTGTATATCCTGACTCTCAGGAGCCCACACCTGTTCCTTGGACCTGGCCGGTTCAGCAAGTTCCATTTTCTGCAACTGTGAGCCCCTGAGGGGTGATGATTGGCTGACCTGGGCAGCCTTACCGCCGGCCAGCCCTCCCCAGGTGTGCCTGGGTTGAGATCAATATAAATACCACTCCAGGCAACAAGAGCCCCTGCAGCTGTGCCTGATGCCATTTTCTCTGCCCTGTCAGCAGTCTCGGGGCTGGGCTGGTGGGAAGGAGTGAGAGGCCACGGCTTTGTGGGTGGCCCAGTGTGAGTGGGGCTCTGCTGGACTTTCTGCAGCAGTTGCCAGGCTGCCACCTGCTAAAGAAGAGGATGTGTCACCCATACCTGCTGCTGGAATTTCTCCCTGGGCAGAGGTGAGGAAGGAAAAAAGCAGTGGGGGCACGGACAGGACGGGTATCTCAGGCAGGGAAATGGAAATCTTCCAGAAGAGCACCCAGGGCCAGGACCATCCTGGCTGGCCTGCAGGCACCAAGTCAGCTGGCATGCTGTCACTCATGTGGCTCCATGGCCCTTCCTCTAGGCTTTCAAGTCCTTGTATATATTCAGGTGTTTTACCTGGGAAGGGTGGGAACAGTTCAGCAGCAACTGACCTGGGGCTCAGCTCACGTTCACTCACAGATGCCTCGGCACGGTGCCCCAGCTTTGCAATGAGGACGCTTGTTGTGTGGGGGCTGCTGGCTGAATGGGAGACGATTCCCCACCACTGACCAACTTCAGAATTGTTTACAACTGGAGCAAGTGCCCTGATACGGTTTTCCTCTGAGTAACTGGTGGGTTCTGTTTTTTTTTTCTCTTTTTCGTTTTTGGTTCAAGGTAGATTTTATTCCTCTTTTTTGTATTTACAGATATAAGCATGGAAATAATTTATTCATATAAATACATGTATGTGAAGGGAATAATTGTTTTTTCTGTTTTATTTTTTAAATTTTATTTCTTTTTAATTTTGAATTTTATTTTATATTTTTATACAGCAGGTTCTTATTGGTTATCTATTTTATACATATAAATGTTTACATGCCAATCCCAATCTCTCAACTCCTCCCACCACCACCCCCCCAAGAGCTTTCCCCCCTTGTTGTCCATACGATTGTTGTCTACATCTGTTGCTCTATTTATGCCTTGCAAAACGGTTAATCTGTACAGTTTTTCTAGGTTCCACATATATGCATGAATATACAAGATTTGTTTTTCTCTTTCTGACTTACTTCACTCTGTATGACAGTCTCTAGATCCATCGACGTCTCTACAAATGACCCAATTTCATTCCTTTCATGGCTTAGTAATATTCCATTTTATATATGTACCACATCTTTATGCATTCGTCTGTCTGTGGGCATTTAGGTTGCTTCCATTACCTCGATATTGTAAATAGTGATGCAATGAACATTGCGGTGAATGTCTCTTTTTGATTTATGGTTTTGTCTGTGTATATGTCCAGTACTGGGATTGCTGTATCATATGGTAATTCTATTATTAGTTTCTTAAGAAACTCCATATTGTTCTCCATAGTGACTGTATCAATTTATATTCCCAACAATAGTGGAAGAGGCTTCCTTTTCCCCACACCCTTTCCAGCATTTGTTGTTTGTAGATTTTCAGATGATGCCCATTCTAACAGGTGTGAGGTGATACCTCATTGTTGAGTCCATTTCGTTGAGCAAGGGGTAGGTCTTGTCTATTACATATTTGGCTTATGGAACGGTATCTGTGCTAATTTCAATCTCTGGTTTTATGCAGCACCCCAAATCACCTTTCCCCTTAAGCAAGCATAAGTTGGTTTTCTAAACTTGAGACCCTGTTCTGTTTTGTAATTCAGTTCATGTGTAGCCAAGTTTACATTCCGTGCATTAGTGATATCTTATGATGTTTCTTTTTCTGTGTGACTTATTTCACTTAGAATCATCGTGCCTCAATCCACTCATTATGCTGGTACAGGCCTGGTGACACAGATTTCATTGCTCAGTGGTATTCTGTTGTACGTTAAGTACCACAACTTCTTTATCAATTATTTGCTCTCTGGGATACTTAACTTGTACCGTAGAAGAGGTTCCTGTAAACAGAGCCGTCCCAAATTTTGGGGTGGCTGTGTCTTTTTGATTTTAATTTCCCTAAGCTATAGGACCATAAGTGGAAATGCCCTAGACTCTGTTGCTTTGTTTTTCAGATGTATCAGGAAACACCATACACTTCTCCAGAGTGGCTGTTGGCAATTTACATCCCGCCCATCAGCATAACAAGGCTCCTTTATCCCCATGGCCTGTCTTACCTTTCTGCATTTTACACTTTTTTCAGATGGCCCTTTAGACCGGGGGGAAGTAACACTTCATAGTAGTTCGGATTTCCATTGCAAGCTTGCTTGGTTTGCCAAAATGGGCATATGTGTCTTTTCCTGAATATATTCAGGAACAAACTCATACGCCCTTTTTTGCCAAGTGCATCATTGTCGATGTTCTGCCTCTTTTCCTATGCTTCAAATGCAAATCCAGTCTACCTCCTGAAATCGGTTTCCTGAAATTCTGCCCCGCTTTCAAGTCCTCTTCGCAGCCTTACTTCAATATATTTTTGGACGTTATCTGTCATTTATAACTCTGCAGGTTTGTGAATTACAGGGCCGCTGAGCTCCTTTCTTCAACTCGCTTTCTTGTGAGCTGGCCGCAAACCCGCAAGACTGCTTCAGGCCCTAATCTGCTTCTGGCAGGGCATGCTGAGCCTTTGGTTAATTCCTCTTCCTGGTGGGAAATGAGTGTTAAATATGCCCGTCCAGACACCTACCTCACTCTCAACCCCTTGGTGATGTGGGTCCTCTGGTTTGTGGCCACCTTTATGGGTTCCTCACCTTTCGATGATGTGGACCCACTAGTGTGAGGACACTCCTGCCTGGTTCTCATCCACGTGGTTATGTGGACCCCCTGGTGAGAGTCTGTTCCTGGCTGTGTTCCTCACCCTTCTGTGAGGGAGAACCTCTGCTGATAGGTCACTCCTGCATGGCTGGCACACATTGCCTTGCTGAAGTCAGCCGTGTGGTGGCAGTTGGAGCGTGCTGGGAATCTCCTCCCCCCGGTGATGAGGGCCCTCTTGCGTCAGGCCCTAACTGCTGGGCTCCCCACATTTTGTGATGTGCGCCCAGTGGTGCGAGGACACTCCAGCCAGGTTCACATCCCCATTGGGATGTGGGCCTTCTGCTCTGAGGTCCCAATGCCTGGGTTGCTCACAGTTTCATGATGTGGGCTCTCTCCTGTTAGTTCACTCCTGCCTGCATCCCATAGCTTCTGTGCTCTTGGCCGCCTGCTGGGAGGTTCCAACTGCTGGATTCCTCACCTTTCTTATTCTTTGGGCCCTCTGTTTTTAGGCTATTCCTGCCTGCCTCACTCCCATTCCCTTTGTGATATGTGTCCTCTGATTTGAGGCCACATGTGCTGGGTTCCGCACCTTTCGATGATGTGGCCCCACTGGAGGGAAGACAGTCCTGACTGGTTCCCATCCCCTTGCTGATGTGGGCCCTCAGGTGAGAGTCTGATCCTGGCTGGGTTCCTCACCCTTCTGTGAGGTGGGCCCTCTGCTGTGAGGTCAATCATGCCTGTCTGGCACACGTCACCTTGGCGACGTGGGCCCTCTGGTGGCAGTTGGAGTGTGCTGGGATCCTCCTCCCCTCGGTGATGAGGGCCCTCTTGCCTTAGGCCATAACTGCTGGGCTCCCCACATTTTCTGATGTGCGCCAAGTGAGTGAGGACACTCTTGCCAGGTTCCCATCCCCATGGGGATATGGGCCTTCTGCTCTGAGGTCAAAATGGCTGGCTTGCTCACAGTACCATGATGTGGGCCCTCTGCTGTGAGTTCACTCTGGCAAGGATCCCTTATCATCGGTGCTCTGAGCCGCCTGCTGGGAGGTTCCAACTGCTGGATTCCTCAACTTTTTTATTCTATGTGCCCTCTGTTGTGAGGCTCCTCCTGCCTGCCTCACTGCCAGCCCCTTGGTGATGACTGTCCTATGGCTTGAGGCCACATGTGCTGCATTCCTCACCTTTCGATGATGTGGCCCCACTCGTGTGAGGACACTCCTGTCTGGTTCCCATCCCCTTGGTGAGGTGGGCCCTCTGGCGAGAGTCTAATCCTGGCTGGGTTCCTCAACGTTCTGTGAGGTAGGCCCTCTGCTGTGAGGTCACTCCTGCCTGGCTGGCACACGTCACCTTGGAGATGTGAGACATCTGGTGGCAGTTGGAGCGTGCAGGGTGCCTCCTCCTCTCGGTGATGATGGCCCTCTGGCGTCAGGCCCTAAATGGTGGGCTCCCCACATTTTCTGATGTGCGCCCAGTGGTGCGAGGACACTCCAGCCAGGTTCCCATTCCCATGGGGATGTGGGCCTTCTGCGCTGAGGTCCCAACGCCTGGGTTGCTCACAGTTTTATGATGTGGGCCCTCTGCTGTGAGTTCACTGCAGCCTGGATCCCATAGCCTCGGTGTTCTGAGCCACCTGCTGGAAGGTCTAAATGCTGGAATCCTCACGTTTTTTATATTATGTGCCCTGTGTTGTGAGGCTACTCCTGCCTGCCTCACTCCAAGGCCCTTGGTGATGTGGGTCCTCTGGTTTGAGGACACATGTGCTGGGTTCCTCACCTTAAGATGATGAGGTCCCACTGGTGTGAGGATAATCCTGACTGGTTCCCATCCCCTTTGTGATGTGGGCCCTCTGGTGAGAGTCTGATCCTGGCTGGGTTCCTCACCCATCTGTGAGGTGGGCCCTCTACGATCAGGTAACTCTTGCATGGCTTGCTCACCTCGCCTTGTTGACATGAGCCCTCTGTTGGCACTTGGACCCTGCTGGGAGCCTCCTCACCTCTGTGATGAGGGCCCCCTGACGTCAGGCCCTAACTGCTGGGCTCCCCAACTTTTCTTAGTGAGCCCAGTGATGCTCGGGCACTCCTCTTAGGTTCCCATCTCCATAGGGATGTGGTCCTTCTGCTCTGAGGTTAAAACGGCTAGGTTGATCACAATTTCATGATGTGGGCTCTCTGGTGTTAGTTCACTGTGGCCTGGATCCCATAGCCTCTGTGCTCTGGGCCGCCTGCTGGGAGGTTCCAACTGCTCGATTCCTCAACTTTTGTATTCTATGGGTCCTGTGTTGTGATGCTCCTCCTGCCTGCCTCACTCGCAACCCCTTCGTGATGTGGGTCCTCTGGTTTGAGGCCACATGTGCTGGGTTCCGCAACTTTCAATGATGTGACCCCACTGATGTGAGGACACTCCTGCCTGGTTCCCATCCCCTTGGTGATGTGGGTCTTCTGGTGACAGTCTTATCCTGGCTGGGTTCCTCACTCTTCTGTGAGGTAGGCCCTCTGCTGTGAGGTCAATCTTGCCTGACTTGCACAAATCACCTTGGCGACGTGGGCCCTCTGTTGGCACATGGAACCTGCTGAGAACCTCCTGCTCTCGGTGATGATGGCCCTCTAACATCAGGCCCTAACTGCTGGGCTCCCCACGTTTTCTGATGTGAGCCCAGTGATGCCAGGACACTCCTGTCATGTTCCCATCCCCATGGGGATGTGGGCTTTCTGCTCTGAGGTCCCAATGCCTGGGTTGCTCACAGTTTCATGATGTGAGCTCTCTGGTGTTAGTTCACTCCTGCCTGCATTCCATAGCTTCTGTGCTCTCGGCCGCCTGCTGGGAGGTTTCAAATGCTGGATTCCTCACCTTTTTTATTCTTTGGGCCCTCTGTTTTTAGGCTACTCCTACCTGCCTCACTCCCATCCCCTTTGTGATGTATGTCCTCTGATATGAGGCCGCATGTGCTGGGTTCCTCACCTTTCGATGATGTGGCCCCACTGGTGGGAGGACAGTCCTGACTGGTTCTCATCCCCTTGGTGTTGTGGGCCCCCTGGCGAGAGTCTCATCCTGCCTCGGTTCCTCACCCTTCTGTGAGATAGGCCCTCTGCTGTGAGGTCACTACTGCCTGGCTGGCACATGCCACCTTGTAGACGTGGGCCCTCTGTTGGCAGTTGGAACCTGCTGGGAGTCTCCTCCCCTCAGTTATGAGGGCCCCCTGGCGTCAGGCCCTAACTGCTGGGCTCCTAACATTTTCTGATATGTGCTAAGTGGTGCGAAGCCACTCCTGCCAGGTTCCCATCCCAATGGGGATGTGGGCCTTCTGTTCTGAGGTCCCAATGCCTGGGCTGCTCACAGGTTCATGATGTGGGCCCTCTGCTGTGAGTTCACTGCGGTCTGGATCCCATAGCCTTGGTGCTCTGGGCTGCTTGCTGGGAGGTTCCAACTGATGGATTCCTCAACTTTTATATTCTATGGACCCTGTGTTGTGAGGCCGGTCCTGCCAGCCTCATTCCGAACCCCTTGGTGATGTGGTTCCTCTGGTTTGAGGCTACATGTGCTGGGATCCTCACCTTTCGATGATGTTGTCTCACTGGTGTGCGGACACTCCTGCCTGGTTCCCATCCCCTTGGTGATGTGGGCCCTCTGGTGAGAGTCTGATCCTGGCAGGGTTCCTCACCCTTCTGTGAGGTGGGCCCTCTGCTGTGAGGTCACTCCTGCCGGCCTGGCACACATCGCCTTGGCGACGTTGGCCCTCTGGTGGCAGCTGGAGCCTGCTGGGAGCCTCCTCCCCTCGGTGATGAGTGCCCTCTAGAGTCAGGCCCTAACTTCTGAGTACCCCACGTTTTCTGATGTGAGCCCAGTGATGCCAGGACACTCCTGTCATGTTCCCATCACCATGGGGATGTGGGCCTTCTGCTCTGAGGTCCCAATGTCTGGGTTGCTCACAGTTTCATGATGTGGGCTGTCTGGTGTTAGTTCACTCCGACCTGGATCCCCTAGCCTCTGTGCTCTGGGCCGCCTGCTGGGAGGTTCCAACTGCTGGATTCCTCACCTTTCTTATTTTTGGGCCCTCTGTTGTGAGGCTCCTCCTGCCTGCCTCACTCCCAGCCCCTCGGTGATGGGTGTCCTATGGTTTGAAGCCACATGTTCTGGGTTCCTCACCTTTAGATGATGTGGCCCTACTCATGTGAGGATACTCCTGCCTGGTTCCAATCCATTTGGTGATGTGGGCCCTCTGGTGTGAGTCTGATCCTGACTGGGTTCGTCACACTTCTCTGAGGTGGGCCCTCTGCTGTGAGATCATTCATGCCTGGTTGGCACACATCGCCTTGGTGACGTCAGCCCTCTGGTGGCAGTTGGAGCCTGCTGGGAGCCTCCTTCCCTTGGTGATGAGCGTCCTCTGGTGTCAGGCCCTAACTGCTGGTCGGCCAAAATTTTCTGATATGTTCTCAGTGGTGCGAGGACACTCCTACCAGATTTCCATCCCCATGGGGATGTGGGCCTCCTGCTCTGAGTTCCCAATGGCTGGGTTGCTCAGTTTCATGACATGGGCCCTCTTCTGTGAGTTCACTGTGGCCTGGATCCCATAGCCTCGGTGCTCTGGGCCGCCTGCTGGGAGGTTCCAACTGCTGGATTCCTCACTTTTTTATTCTATGGGCCCAGTGTTGTGAGGCTACTCCTGCCTGCCTCACTCCGAGGCCCTTGGTGATGTGGGTCCTCTGGTTTGAGGACACATGTGCTGAGTACCTCACCTTTCAATGATGTGGCCCCACTGGTGTGAAGACACTCCTGCCTGGTTCCCATCCCCTTGGTGATGTGGGCCCTCTGGTGAGAGTCTGATGTTGTCTGGGTTTCTCACCCTTCTGTGAGGTGGGACCTCTGCTGTGAGGTAACTCCTGCCTGGCTTGCTCACGTTGCCTTGGCAACGTGAGCCCTAGGTGGCAGTTGGAGCCTGCTGGGAATCTCCTCCCCTCAGTTATGAGAGCTCTGGATAAAACACATATGCCCTTTTTTGCCAAGTGCATTATTTTCCAAGTTCTGTCTCTTTTCCTATGTTTTAAGAGTGACTCCCGTGTACCTTCTGAAATCGGTTTCCAGCAATTCTGCCCCACATTCAAGTCCTCTTCGCAGCCTTACTTCAGTATAATTTTGGATGATAGCTGTCATTTATAACTCTGCAGGTTTGTGAATTACAGTGCCCCTGAGCTCCATTCTTCAACTCGCTTTCTTGTGAGCCTGCCGCAAAACCACAGGATCTCTTCAGGTCCTAATCTAGTTCCAGCATGGCACGTGGAACCTTTGATTCATTCGTCTTCCTGGTGGGAAATGAGAGTTAAATTTGCCCGTCTAGAAACCTACAGATAGTCTCCCATTGCTTCTCCTTATTCCTGTTCATCTTCCGCAGAAATTGCAAACTGGGGCACACAGGAGGTTAAAGGCACTGACTCTCCAAGTGGGGAGAGTGTTAGTAAAGCTTCTGGAAAGTTGCACCGAGTACCAGGGGACAAAAAATGAGATACATTTAAAAAAGTTTCCCGATTACATGGTGGATCATACTCTGGGTTCCACATGCATGTTTTAGCTGAAGGAAGAATCCCTTACACCAGGAGAGTTGGGACCCATGGAATGGGTACCATGCAATATGACTTCAAAGGGTCTGCATTTGCTCAACGAACCTCAACAATCCTATCACTGCTGCGTTTATGCCGCTGTACACACGCTTGATTCTCTTTCGGAGACATATAAATCCATAGGTTTTAAGATTCTTACTAGTCAGGTATATTCTTAGGCGTTTACTATGGGGTGTTGTGTCCACTTCGTTGAGCAAGGAGTAGCTCTTGTCTATTACATATTTGGCTTATGGAACGTTATCTGTGCTAATTTCAATCTCTGGTTTTATGCAGCACCCCAACTCACCTTTCCCCTTAAGCAAGCATAAGTTGGTTTTCTACATTTGAGACCCTGTTCTGTTTTGTAATTCAGTTCCTTTGTAGCTAAGTTTACATTCCGTGTAGTAGTGATATCTTATGATGTTTCTTTTTCTGTGTGATTTTTTTCACTTAGAATCATGGTACCTGAATCTACTCATTATGCTGCTACGGGCCTGATGACATAGATTTCATTGCTGAGTGATATTGCATTGTACGTAAGTACCACAACTTCTTTATCCATTTTTCGCTTTCTGCAATATTGAACTTGTACCATAAACGAGGTTCTTGTAAACAGAGCCATCCCAAACTTTGGGGTGGCTGTGTCTTTTTGATTTTAATTTCCCTAAGCTATAGGACCATAAGTGGAAGTGCCCTAGGCTCTGTTGCTTTGTTTTTTAGATGTTTCAGGAAAAACCATACACTTCTCCAGAGTGGCTGTTGGCAATTTACATCCCGCCCATCAGCATAACAAGGCTCCCAGTTCTCCATGGCCTGTCCTGCCTTTCTGGATTTTACACTTTTTTCAGATGCTTCTTTTGACAGGGAGGAAGTGAGACTTCATTGTAGTGCAGATTTCCTTTGCAAGCTTGCTTGGTTGGCCAGAAAGTGCGTATGCGTTTCTTCATGAATATATTCAGGAAAAAACGCATACGCCCTTTTTGGCCAAGTGCATCATTGTCGACGTTCTGAGTGTTTTCATATGTTTTCAATGCAATTCCAGTCTACCTCCTGAAATCGGTTTCCTGCAATTCTGCCTTGCTGTCAGTGCCTCTTCATAGCCTTACCTCAATATACTTTTTGAAAATTGTTGGCCTTTATAACTCTGCAGGTTTTTGAATTGCCGTGGCCCTTAGCTGCATTTTTCAGCTCTTATTTTTGTGATCTTGCCTCATATCCACAGGATTTCTTCAGGCCCTATTCTTCTTCTGGGGCGCCTTGCTCTGCCTTTGGTTAATTCTTCTTCCTGATGTGAATTAGAGTGACATGTTCCCATTGAAACCGCTACAGCTATTTTCTCACTGGTTCCCCCTATTCCCATTCATCCTCCGCACTAACTGCAGACTGTGCGATACCGGAACGTAAAGGCATTGACTCTCCATGTGGAGAGGTTGTTAGTAAAGTGGCTGGAATGTTGATCCGGAGCCCCAGGAGAGGAAAATGAGGTGCGTTTTAGAAACCTTTCCCGATCATATGGTATACCATCCGTTGGATTTCCCATGCATGGTTTAGCTGTAGGAAGATTCCCTTCAATCTGGAGTGTTGGGACCCTTGGAATGAGTAGCATGAAGTATTGCATTAAACTTTCAGCAGTTGCTCACCAAAGCTCACCAATCCTCTCAGCCCCAAGTGTCCAGCCTTATGTCTTATCCAGCTGTGGGTTTATATGTGGTCATTCCAGGTTGCATCACAGCCCCTGAGCGAATTTTGTAAGAATTTTTCTCTCTTTCATTGTTTCTGCGTTTTGGTTTTAAAATTTATTTCTATAATGGGGTTTAGCTCATTTTCACTGCTGTGTTTGGCCGCTCTGCACACACTTGATTCCCTTATGGAGATATATCAATACATGGGTTTTAAGATTCTTATTACTCAGATATATTTCTCTGCGGTGTATAGGGTGTGTTGAGGCCAGTTCATTGAGCAAGGTGTAGATCTTGTCTAATACCTATTTGGTTTATTGAACGGTAGCTGTGCTAATTTCAAACTCTGGTTTTATGCATCAGCCCACCTCTCCTTTCCCCTTAAGCTGACATAAGTGTGTTTTCTAAATGTGAGACACTGTTCTGTTTTGTAATTCATTTTTTGTGCAGCCATATTTATCCTCCCTCTATAAGTGATATCTTATGATATGTTTCTTTTTCTGTTTGACTTATTTCAAGTAGTATTATCGGACCTAAATCCACTCTTTATCCTTCTACTAGCCTTATTACATTGATTTCATGGTGAAGAGATATTCCATTGTACATAAGTACCACATTTTCTTTATCCATTGTTCTCTTTCCTGGGATATTTAAGGTGTACTGAAGTTGAGGTTCTTGTAAACAGAGTAGCCCTAAACTGTGGTGTGCTTGTGTCTTGTTGATTTTTAGACTTCCCTAGATATACTTCCGTGATTGGAAGTGCCCTATGCTCTGTAGCTCTGTTTTTTAGATGATTTAGGGACCACCATACACTTCTCCAGAGTGGCTCTCGGCAGTTCACACACTGTCCATCAGCGTATAAAGGCTCCCTGTTCTCCATGGCCTGTCCTGCATTTCTGGTTTTTACAATTTTTTCGGATGGCCCTTTTGACCGGTGGGAAATGAGACTTCTTTGTTGTGCACATTTGCATTGCTTGCTTGCTTGGTTGCCCATAAAGTGCGTATGCGTTTTTTCCTGGATATATTCAGGAAAAAACGCATACTCCCTTTTGGGCCAACTGCATCATTGTCGAAATTCTGCCGCTTTTCATGTGCTTTAAAGACGAGTCCAATCTATCTCTTGAAATCTGTTTCTTGCAATTCTGTCTTGCATTCAGATCCTCTTCTTTGCCTTACCTCAACATATTTTGGGACGTTAGTTTTCATTTATAACTCTGCAGGTTTGTGAATTGCAGTGACCCTGAGCTCCATTTTTTAAGTTGCTCTTTTGTGAGCTGGCCTCAAAGCCGCAGGATTGCTTCAGGCCCTATTTTGGCTCCGGCGAGGCGGGCTGAGCCTTTTTTTAATTCTTATTCTTAATGGGAAATTAGAGTGACATGTGCCCGTCCAAACCCCTACAACTATTCTCTCATTGGTTCCCCCTCTTCCCGTTCATCCTCCTCACAATTTGCAAAATGTGTGAAACAGAAGTTTAAATGTGCTGATTCTCTAAGTGGGGAGATTCTAAGTAACGTGGCTGGAATGATGAACAGGAGCACCAGGAGAGGATAAATGAGGTGCATTTTAGACACATCTCCCGATCACATGGTGTACAGTCCTCTGGGTTTTCCATGCATGTTTTCGCTGTAGGAAGATCCCTTGAACCTGCAGATTTGGGACCCATTGAATGGGTACCAGGTCGTATTACTTTAAAGGGTGTGCATTTCCTCACCCAACCTCATATTTCTCTTAGCGCGAACAGTTTCCAGCCTTATGTCTCATCCTGCTGTGGGTCTAGATGTGTTCAATCCATGTTGCATCACCGTCCCTGAGGAAAAGTTGTAAGAGGTTTTCTCTGTCTCTCTGTCGTTTATTTTTTTCAATTTATTACTATATTGGTTACAGCTGATTTTCAAAGCTCTGTTTCTTGCTGCTGTACATCCACTTGATTCACATACAGAGAGACATCAATAAATTCTTTTGCAGATTCTTACCAGTCATATATATTCTATTCCAGTGACTTGAGTGTGCTGAGTGCAGTTCTTTTAGCTACCGTGTAGGCCTTGTTGATTATCAGTTTGGTATTTGGAATGGTATCTTTGCTAATTTCAACCTCCTGGATGATGCCTCACCCCTCCCCACCTTTCCCGTTTAGCAGCCTTAGGCGTGTTGTCTACATATTTGACTATGTTTTTGTTTTGTAATTTATTTCATGTGTAGCCATTTTGGATTCCACCTTTAAGTGAGATCTTATGATATGTGTCTTTTTCTTTTTGAATTATGTCACTTAGAATGATCATACGTAACTCCTCCGGAGTTGTTACAACTGGCCATATTTCATTGACTTCCAGGCTGAGTAATATTCCACTCTACATAAGTACCACATCTCTATCCATTTTTTCCCTCCAGAGACATTTAAGTTATATCCTAGTCGAGAATCTTTTAAACAGAGAGGCAGTAAACATTGGGGTGCCTGTGTCCTCTCGATTTTTGTTTTTCCCAAGACATACGCCCATGAGTGCAAGTGCCCTATGCTCTGTAGCTCATTTTTTAGATGCTTTAGTAAACACAATACACTTCTCCAGAATGGCCATTGGCAATATACATTTCCACTATAAGCCTCACAGGGCTCCCTCTTCTCCTTGCCCTGTCCTGCATTTCTGGTGTTTACACTTTATGAGGATGGCTCTTCTGACTGATGCGAAGTGATATCTTTTGTAGTATTGATTTCCAGTGCCCACCTGTTTGGTTGGCTAAAAAAGTGTATGCCCTTTTCTTGAATATATACAGAAAAAAACGCATACAGCCTTTTTGGCCAACTGCAATGTTGGCAATGTTCAGCCCCTTTTCTTGTGCTTAATGGCGAGTCCTTTCTACCTCCTCAAATCCCTTTCCTGCCATTCTCCCTTGCTTACCAATCCTTTTCTCTGACTTTCCTCAAGACATTTTTCAGTGATAGATATTTTCAACTCTGCAGTTTCGTGAATTTTACTGTCCCTGAGTTCCATTGTTCAACTTGTGTTTATGGGAACTGGCCATAAAGCAGTGGGATTTCCTCAAGCCCTATACTGTTTCCATGGGCAACCCTAGCCTTTGGTCAATTCGTCTTCCTGATTGGAAATTAGAGTGACATGTGCCTGTCTGAACACCTAGGACTTGTCTCTCATTGTTCCTCATCCTTCCGCTTCATCCTCTGGACAAATTCCAAACTGTACGCAACAGGATGTTGACAGTGCTGACATCTCCAAGTGGGGAGACTGTTAGTAAAGACGCTGGAGTGGTGAACCCGAGCACCAGGAGATGAGGATGTCACACCTATCCTCTGGGTGTGACAGACATGTTTTAGCAGTAGGAAGAGTCCCATTCATGTAAGGAGAACACCAGGGCTTTTTCAAAATCAGTGTCTCCCCGAAACCCAAACTGGGGAATTTTTTAAGCTACGGCTACACATATGTTCATTAAGGGCCTTGGGAAGTAGGCAGAGTCCAAACTTTAGATGATTGAAGTCTTCAGGGTCAGAAGCACTCACCACCGGCTTCCCTTAGGTTACACTTTAACTGTCATTGATAGATGATGTCAATAAAAATATCTATTCTTTTTCCGATTATTTCCCCTTATAGGTTATTGCAAAATATTGAGTGTAGTTCCCTGTGCTATACAGTGGTTCCTTGTTGATGATCTATTTTATACATAGCAGTGTGTATGTGTTAATTCCAAACTGTTAATTTATCCCTCCTCCCACCTTTCCCCTTTGGTAATAATAAATTATAAGATTTTATACTTCTCAGAAATGGGGGAGCTGAAAGAGAGGTATCATTTTCAATGGAAAAGCATTTAAAACAAGATTGAAGCTTTAACCAAGATTATTAGATGTACATCCTTGGAAAGAAATCACTTCATTTCTCTAATATTGACCTGACAAATAAGACAAACCTTTTCACTGAACTTGCTTATAATAAAGTGATGGAAATATCAAATGGAAGTGTTAGAAACATCTTATTTTACCCGAGCCTTATAAACTGTTCTATGTTAACTACAGTTTGGCTCACACATCTGTTCATTGAAGTTACAATAGTCTCAATTTCTGTTACTGATCCTCCAGAGTGGACCCCAACAAGTGTCCCCCTGCCCAGTGTCATTGGGGCCAACAGATCGAGACTGAGTTTGGTTCACAAGCAAAGGAAACTTTATATTTTGATCAGAGAATGGAGAGGTGAGAGCATGCACTACCCCGTGGGCTGTGGGCTGGGCTGCTGTGTAGAGATCCTGTCAGAGTCAGTGGGAGGGAGGGGGCGGAGCACTCGAGGGCCGGGTTGGCTGCAGCTCAGGCTCTATATCTCGGAGTCTGCACTGGGCCCCAGAAGCTGAGGTGTCGACCCAGCCATTCTGCACTAGGAAATCTGGTCTGAAGTGCCGGGTGTGGAACCTCTGCATGCGGGACCCTAGGAGCACGTGAAATTAGACAAAGCACAAAGGATAAAAAAGGTCAGACTTGACTTTATTGCCCAGATTCTATTTTTATCTCCCAGGGATTTTTAATGGGCTTTGCTGGGGACAAACCCCTCCTCTGCCTTTTGTCCCGTTCCTCATTCTTGGAGTGCTGAGGGTGCAGACCCTTCTTCTGTAACTGCTGAGTGCTGAGTTGGGAGCCCTCATACCAGGGGACGAGGGTCAGAACTTCTCCCCAGCAGCCTCCAGGTGACGTTGATTGGCCCCAGGACCCCTGCCTCCCTGCTCGTCCGCCTGAGCACCAGCATTGGAAGTGTTATAGATTCTAATGACCTTTAAGGGCCCAGGAAAGAGATGTGCAGAGACGCTGTGGGGGCCGGTTTCACCCCGCCCCACATTTGTTCGGCCACCTTAGGCTGACCGTTTCTGCCAGCCTAGATGCTCTGACCAGTAGTCTGCTCTTTCTTCAATTAGGCCCCTGAATTAACATAAAAACAGCACCAGGTGTCAGAGCCCTGCCCGCTCAACTCCCAGACAGTCCAGGGTCAGTGGTGATCAAGGACCATGATGGCCACTGAGTCAACAGCCTTTTGAAGTAAACAGGAGTCCAGCCGGTCTTATTGGCCACCATCATCACGGTGTCTGTAGGCTTTTCTATGGTGACAGTGTGATATACGTTTCCCCCGCCAAGATTATTAGCTCCCCTCCGGGTGCAGTAAGTCCTGCAAGCAGTAGTCTACTCCTTCGGGACACACTATTGTTGTTTTATGAGAGAAACTCCAGGTCAAGTGATGTTCACACGAGTCGTCATGGTGCCCTGTTGCCCCCGGTTATCTCTCTGGATGTTGGAGTTGGAGGGCCTCCTCACTTGAGGTCGGTGTGCCCACGGAGCGAACCCTGCAACTTCAGGGCATGGTTGGTGATTAGGATCACCACGTGGGGTCCTTTTCCCTTAGGAGGGAGGTGGCCTTTTGGGCTGCTGATTTCCATGTTTTTAGATACCGCCAGTATCTTGGCCAGATGTGGCAGTGGGCCAAGCCCCTTGGTGACTCTATTTTATCCTACCTGGATGGCATTCTTGCGTTGTTCCATTTCAAGTGGTCCCAGTTTTTGCACTAATTCTCCAATGGCGACTCACCTTTCACCGGGAATGGAAAGGTCAAAGGGTTTAGCTCAATTAGGGAGTTCCAGGGCAAGGGTCTGAATTGACTGCTCTTTCCATTCTTGAAAGGCCACTTCTGGATTCTGTTCAAAAGGATCATCATCTTTTCCTTTCAGTGTTTCATATAGAGGCCCAGCTAGTAGACTGTAGTTAGGGATCCAGAAGCAGCAAACCCTGGCCTCCCCAGGAACCCCTAAGCTGTCTTCTAGTTTTAGAAAGGGGTAAGGCTGCAAATGGTTTCTTCCCTTTCCTGGGATGGGCTTCTCCGACCTTCTGTGAGAATGAAGCCCAGGCAGGTCACCGCAGTCTGTGATATTTGAGCTTTTTCTTGGACAACTTCTATCCTTTATTGGCTTGGTAGTTCAGAGGCCTCCTTAGTAGGGCTGGCGATCAGAATGTCGTCTGCATATTGAAGGAGGGTTTCCTTTTCCAGAGGTAGAACTTTTCGGTCTTTAGCTAAGCTTTCCCCAAAGATGGTGTGGGAATTTTTGAACCCTTGGGGCAAGACGGCCCGGAAGTATTGTTTTAGTTGTATGTTGAGTCCTGCCACTCACAAGCCAAAATTTCTTGTGACTCTGGGACTAATGGAATACAAAAGAAGGCATCATTGAAGACTAATACAGAATACCATGTCCTGGTGGTTGGTAGAATGACCAGCAGGGTGTGGGAAATGGAGCAACTGGAGGTATATCCTCGGTGGCTTCACTGACTGTCCTGACATCCTTTACCAGGTCCCCAGCAGCCCATGGGGCTCTCGTGGTCAGGCCAATCCCAGGATATGGAGCTCTCCTGGGCAGGTACCCCACCCCCAACCCAGCCCACGGGGCTCTCGTGGTCAGGCCTCTCCCAGAATACAGAGCTACCCTTGCAGGTACCGTGGCAGGGCTGGGCACACAGGAACCGTGCACATAGCCCTCATTGAAGAGCACCCCCATCTCACCTGTCGCTCAGAGCTGACACAGAGCACCTCAGAGCAGGACTTGAACTAACAAACAGCAGCTCCGACAGGTCTGTGACCCTGGGCATCACTCTGTGTGGCCTCCCTCCACCTGGTCTTCCAGAGACTTCCACTGCACCCGGGGCACCAAGCCTCTGTCTCCAACCACCACCCACCCCTCCTCTCCCTGACTCCTGGGTTCCTCTCATTAGGAGAGGGTTTTCTTGAAGTTGTCTCCCACTCATGGGCCAGATAAAATGATTAGAAAACAAGCCAAAGCTGCAGCCTTTTGTCTATCCTGACTCTCAGGAGCCCACACCTGTTCCTTGGACCTGGCCGGTTCAGCAAGTTCCATTTTCTGCAACTGTGAGCCCCTGAGGGGTGATGATTGGCTGACCTGGGCAGCCTTACCATGCCGGCCAGCCCTCCCCAGGTGTGCCTGGGTTGAGATCAATATAAATACCACTCCAGGCAGCAAGAGCCCCTGCAGCTGTGCCTGACGCCATTTTCTCTGCCCTGTCAGCAGTCTCGGGGCTGGGCTGGTGGGAAGGAGTGAGAGGCCACGGCTTTGTGGGTGGCCCAGTGTGAGTGGGGCTCTGCTGGACTTTCTGCAGCAGTTGCCAGGCTGCCACCTGCTAAAGAAGAGGATGTGTCACCCATACCTGCTGCTGGAATTTCTCCCTGGGCAGAGGTGAGGAAGGAAAAAAGCAGTGGGGGCACGGACAGGACGGGTATCTCAGGCAGGGAAATGGAAATCTTCCAGAAGAGCACCCAGGGCCAGGACCATCCTGGCTGGCCTGCAGGCACCAAGTCAGCTGGCATGCTGTCACTCATGTGGCTCCATGGCCCTTCCTCTAGGCTTTCAAGTCCTTGTATATATTCAGGTGTTTTACCTGGGAAGGGTGGGAACAGTTCAGCAGCAACTGACCTGGGGCTCAGCTCACGTTCACTCACAGATGCCTCGGCACGGTGCCCCAGCTTTGCAATGAGGATGCTTGTTGTGTGGGGGCTGCTGGCTGAATGGGAGACGATTCCCCACCACTGACCAACTTCAGAATTGTTTACAACTGGAGCAAGTGCCCTGATACGGTTTTCCTCTGAGTAACTGGTGGGTTCTGTTTTTTTTTTCTCTTTTTCGTTTTTGGTTCAAGGTAGATTTTATTCCTCTTTTTTGTATTTACAGATATAAGCATGGAAATAATTTATTCATATAAATACATGTATGTGAAGGGAATAATTGTTTTTTCTGTTTTATTTTTTAAATTTTATTTCTTTTTAATTTTGAATTTTATTTTATATTTTTATACAGCAGGTTCTTATTGGTTATCTATTTTATACATATAAATGTTTACATGCCAATCCCAATCTCTCAACTCCTCCCACCACCACCCCCCCAAGAGCTTTCCCCCCTTGTTGTCCATACGATTGTTGTCTACATCTGTTGCTCTATTTATGCCTTGCAAAACGGTTAATCTGTACAGTTTTTCTAGGTTCCACTTATATGCATGAATATACAAGATTTGTTTTTCTCTTTCTGACTTACTTCACTCTGTATGACAGTCTCTAGATCCATCGACGTCTCTACAAATGACCCAATTTCATTCCTTTCATGGCTTAGTAATATTCCATTTTATATATGTACCACATCTTTATGCATTCGTCTGTCTGTGGGCATTTAGGTTGCTTCCATTACCTCGATATTGTAAATAGTGATGCAATGAACATTGCGGTGAATGTCTCTTTTTGATTTATGGTTTTGTCTGTGTATATGTCCAGTACTGGGATTGCTGTATCATATGGTAATTCTATTATTAGTTTCTTAAGAAACTCCATATTGTTCTCCATAGTGACTGTATCAATTTATATTCCCAACAATAGTGGAAGAGGCTTCCTTTTCCCCACACCCTTTCCAGCATTTGTTGTTTGTAGATTTTCAGATGATGCCCATTCTAACAGGTGTGAGGTGATACCTCATTGTTGAGTCCATTTCGTTGAGCAAGGGGTAGGTCTTGTCTATTACATATTTGGCTTATGGAACGGTATCTGTGCTAATTTCAATCTCTGGTTTTATGCAGCACCCCAAATCACCTTTCCCCTTAAGCAAGCATAAGTTGGTTTTCTAAACTTGAGACCCTGTTCTGTTTTGTAATTCAGTTCATGTGTAGCCAAGTTTACATTCCGTGCATTAGTGATATCTTATGATGTTTCTTTTTCTGTGTGACTTATTTCACTTAGAATCATCGTGCCTCAATCCACTCATTATGCTGGTACAGGCCTGGTGACACAGATTTCATTGCTCAGTGGTATTCTGTTGTACGTTAAGTACCACAACTTCTTTATCAATTATTTGCTCTCTGGGATACTTAACTTGTACCGTAGAAGAGGTTCCTGTAAACAGAGCCGTCCCAAATTTTGGGGTGGCTGTGTCTTTTTGATTTTAATTTCCCTAAGCTATAGGACCATAAGTGGAAATGCCCTAGACTCTGTTGCTTTGTTTTTCAGATGTATCAGGAAACACCATACACTTCTCCAGAGTGGCTGTTGGCAATTTACATCCCGCCCATCAGCATAACAAGGCTCCTTTATCCCCATGGCCTGTCTTACCTTTCTGCATTTTACACTTTTTTCAGATGGCCCTTTAGACCGGGGGGAAGTAACACTTCATAGTAGTTCGGATTTCCATTGCAAGCTTGCTTGGTTTGCCAAAATGGGCATATGTGTCTTTTCCTGAATATATTCAGGAACAAACTCATACGCCCTTTTTTGCCAAGTGCATCATTGTCGATGTTCTGCCTCTTTTCCTATGCTTCAAATGCAAATCCAGTCTACCTCCTGAAATCGGTTTCCTGAAATTCTGCCCCGCTTTCAAGTCCTCTTCGCAGCCTTACTTCAATATATTTTTGGACGTTATCTGTCATTTATAACTCTGCAGGTTTGTGAATTACAGGGCCGCTGAGCTCCTTTCTTCAACTCGCTTTCTTGTGAGCTGGCCGCAAACCCGCAAGACTGCTTCAGGCCCTAATCTGCTTCTGGCAGGGCATGCTGAGCCTTTGGTTAATTCCTCTTCCTGGTGGGAAATGAGTGTTAAATATGCCCGTCCAGACACCTACCTCACTCTCAACCCCTTGGTGATGTGGGTCCTCTGGTTTGTGGCCACCTTTATGGGTTCCTCACCTTTCGATGATGTGGACCCACTAGTGTGAGGACACTCCTGCCTGGTTCTCATCCACGTGGTTATGTGGACCCCCTGGTGAGAGTCTGTTCCTGGCTGTGTTCCTCACCCTTCTGTGAGGGAGAACCTCTGCTGATAGGTCACTCCTGCATGGCTGGCACACATTGCCTTGCTGAAGTCAGCCGTGTGGTGGCAGTTGGAGCGTGCTGGGAATCTCCTCCCCCCGGTGATGAGGGCCCTCTTGCGTCAGGCCCTAACTGCTGGGCTCCCCACATTTTGTGATGTGCGCCCAGTGGTGCGAGGACACTCCAGCCAGGTTCACATCCCCATTGGGATGTGGGCCTTCTGCTCTGAGGTCCCAATGCCTGGGTTGCTCACAGTTTCATGATGTGGGCTCTCTCCTGTTAGTTCACTCCTGCCTGCATCCCATAGCTTCTGTGCTCTTGGCCGCCTGCTGGGAGGTTCCAACTGCTGGATTCCTCACCTTTCTTATTCTTTGGGCCCTCTGTTTTTAGGCTATTCCTGCCTGCCTCACTCCCATTCCCTTTGTGATATGTGTCCTCTGATTTGAGGCCACATGTGCTGGGTTCCGCACCTTTCGATGATGTGGCCCCACTGGAGGGAAGACAGTCCTGACTGGTTCCCATCCCCTTGCTGATGTGGGCCCTCAGGTGAGAGTCTGATCCTGGCTGGGTTCCTCACCCTTCTGTGAGGTGGGCCCTCTGCTGTGAGGTCAATCATGCCTGTCTGGCACACGTCACCTTGGCGACGTGGGCCCTCTGGTGGCAGTTGGAGTGTGCTGGGATCCTCCTCCCCTCGGTGATGAGGGCCCTCTTGCCTTAGGCCATAACTGCTGGGCTCCCCACATTTTCTGATGTGCGCCAAGTGAGTGAGGACACTCTTGCCAGGTTCCCATCCCCATGGGGATATGGGCCTTCTGCTCTGAGGTCAAAATGGCTGGCTTGCTCACAGTACCATGATGTGGGCCCTCTGCTGTGAGTTCACTCTGGCAAGGATCCCTTATCATCGGTGCTCTGAGCCGCCTGCTGGGAGGTTCCAACTGCTGGATTCCTCAACTTTTTTATTCTATGTGCCCTCTGTTGTGAGGCTCCTCCTGCCTGCCTCACTGCCAGCCCCTTGGTGATGACTGTCCTATGGCTTGAGGCCACATGTGCTGCATTCCTCACCTTTCGATGATGTGGCCCCACTCGTGTGAGGACACTCCTGTCTGGTTCCCATCCCCTTGGTGAGGTGGGCCCTCTGGCGAGAGTCTAATCCTGGCTGGGTTCCTCAACGTTCTGTGAGGTAGGCCCTCTGCTGTGAGGTCACTCCTGCCTGGCTGGCACACGTCACCTTGGAGATGTGAGACATCTGGTGGCAGTTGGAGCGTGCAGGGTGCCTCCTCCTCTCGGTGATGATGGCCCTCTGGCGTCAGGCCCTAAATGGTGGGCTCCCCACATTTTCTGATGTGCGCCCAGTGGTGCGAGGACACTCCAGCCAGGTTCCCATTCCCATGGGGATGTGGGCCTTCTGCGCTGAGGTCCCAACGCCTGGGTTGCTCACAGTTTTATGATGTGGGCCCTCTGCTGTGAGTTCACTGCAGCCTGGATCCCATAGCCTTGGTGTTCTGAGCCACCTGCTGGAAGGTCTAAATGCTGGAATCCTCACGTTTTTTATATTATGTGCCCTGTGTTGTGAGGCTACTCCTGCCTGCCTCACTCCAAGGCCCTTGGTGATGTGGGTCCTCTGGTTTGAGGACACATGTGCTGGGTTCCTCACCTTAAGATGATGAGGTCCCACTGGTGTGAGGATAATCCTGACTGGTTCCCATCCCCTTTGTGATGTGGGCCCTCTGGTGAGAGTCTGATCCTGGCTGGGTTCCTCACCCATCTGTGAGGTGGGCCCTCTACGATCAGGTAACTCTTGCATGGCTTGCTCACCTCGCCTTGTTGACATGAGCCCTCTGTTGGCACTTGGACCCTGCTGGGAGCCTCCTCACCTCTGTGATGAGGGCCCCCTGACGTCAGGCCCTAACTGCTGGGCTCCCCAACTTTTCTTAGTGAGCCCAGTGATGCTCGGGCACTCCTCTTAGGTTCCCATCTCCATAGGGATGTGGTCCTTCTGCTCTGAGGTTAAAACGGCTAGGTTGATCACAATTTCATGATGTGGGCTCTCTGGTGTTAGTTCACTGTGGCCTGGATCCCATAGCCTCTGTGCTCTGGGCCGCCTGCTGGGAGGTTCCAACTGCTCGATTCCTCAACTTTTGTATTCTATGGGTCCTGTGTTGTGATGCTCCTCCTGCCTGCCTCACTCGCAACCCCTTCGTGATGTGGGTCCTCTGGTTTGAGGTCACATGTGCTGGGTTCCGCAACTTTCAATGATGTGACCCCACTGATGTGAGGACACTCCTGCCTGGTTCCCATCCCCTTGGTGATGTGGGTCTTCTGGTGACAGTCTTATCCTGGCTGGGTTCCTCACTCTTCTGTGAGGTAGGCCCTCTGCTGTGAGGTCAATCTTGCCTGACTTGCACAAATCACCTTGGCGACGTGGGCCCTCTGTTGGCACATGGAACCTGCTGAGAACCTCCTGCTCTCGGTGATGATGGCCCTCTAGCATCAGGCCCTAACTGCTGGGCTCCCCACGTTTTCTGATGTGAGCCCAGTGATGCCAGGACACTCCTGTCATGTTCCCATCCCCATGGGGATGTGGGCTTTCTGCTCTGAGGTCCCAATGCCTGGGTTGCTCACAGTTTCATGATGTGAGCTCTCTGGTGTTAGATCACTCCTGCCTGCATTCCATAGCTTCTGTGCTCTCGGCCGCCTGCTGGGAGGTTTCAAATGCTGGATTCCTCACCTTTTTTATTCTTTGGGCCCTCTGTTTTTAGGCTACTCCTACCTGCCTCACTCCCATCCCCTTTGTGATGTATGTCCTCTGATATGAGGCCGCATGTGCTGGGTTCCTCACCTTTCGATGATGTGGCCCCACTGGTGGGAGGACAGTCCTGACTGGTTCTCATCCCCTTGGTGTTGTGGGCCCCCTGGCGAGAGTCTCATCCTGCCTCGGTTCCTCACCCTTCTGTGAGATAGGCCCTCTGCTGTGAGGTCACTACTGCCTGGCTGGCACATGCCACCTTGTAGACGTGGGCCCTCTGTTGGCAGTTGGAACCTGCTGGGAGTCTCCTCCCCTCAGTTATGAGGGCCCCCTGGCGTCAGGCCCTAACTGCTGGGCTCCTAACATTTTCTGATATGTGCTAAGTGGTGCGAAGCCACTCCTGCCAGGTTCCCATCCCAATGGGGATGTGGGCCTTCTGTTCTGAGGTCCCAATGCCTGGGCTGCTCACAGGTTCATGATGTGGGCCCTCTGCTGTGAGTTCACTGCGGTCTGGATCCCATAGCCTTGGTGCTCTGGGCTGCTTGCTGGGAGGTTCCAACTGATGGATTCCTCAACTTTTATATTCTATGGACCCTGTGTTGTGAGGCCGGTCCTGCCAGCCTCATTCCGAACCCCTTGGTGATGTGGTTCCTCTGGTTTGAGGCTACATGTGCTGGGATCCTCACCTTTCGATGATGTTGTCTCACTGGTGTGCGGACACTCCTGCCTGGTTCCCATCCCCTTGGTGATGTGGGCCCTCTGGTGAGAGTCTGATCCTGGCAGGGTTCCTCACCCTTCTGTGAGGTGGGCCCTCTGCTGTGAGGTCACTCCTGCCGGCCTGGCACACATCGCCTTGGCGACGTTGGCCCTCTGGTGGCAGCTGGAGCCTGCTGGGAGCCTCCTCCCCTCGGTGATGAGTGCCCTCTAGAGTCAGGCCCTAACTTCTGAGTACCCCACGTTTTCTGATGTGAGCCCAGTGATGCCAGGACACTCCTGTCATGTTCCCATCACCATGGGGATGTGGGCCTTCTGCTCTGAGGTCCCAATGTCTGGGTTGCTCACAGTTTCATGATGTGGGCTGTCTGGTGTTAGTTCACTCCGACCTGGATCCCCTAGCCTCTGTGCTCTGGGCCGCCTGCTGGGAGGTTCCAACTGCTGGATTCCTCACCTTTCTTATTTTTGGGCCCTCTGTTGTGAGGCTCCTCCTGCCTGCCTCACTCCCAGCCCCTCGGTGATGGGTGTCCTATGGTTTGAAGCCACATGTTCTGGGTTCCTCACCTTTAGATGATGTGGCCCTACTCATGTGAGGATACTCCTGCCTGGTTCCAATCCATTTGGTGATGTGGGCCCTCTGGTGTGAGTCTGATCCTGACTGGGTTCGTCACACTTCTCTGAGGTGGGCCCTCTGCTGTGAGATCATTCATGCCTGGTTGGCACACATCGCCTTGGTGACGTCAGCCCTCTGGTGGCAGTTGGAGCCTGCTGGGAGCCTCCTTCCCTTGGTGATGAGCGTCCTCTGGTGTCAGGCCCTAACTGCTGGTCGGCCAAAATTTTCTGATATGTTCTCAGTGGTGCGAGGACACTCCTACCAGATTTCCATCCCCATGGGGATGTGGGCCTCCTGCTCTGAGTTCCCAATGGCTGGGTTGCTCAGTTTCATGACATGGGCCCTCTTCTGTGAGTTCACTGTGGCCTGGATCCCATAGCCTCGGTGCTCTGGGCCGCCTTCTGGGAGGTTCCAACTGCTGGATTCCTCACTTTTTTATTCTATGGGCCCAGTGTTGTGAGGCTACTCCTGCCTGCCTCACTCCGAGGCCCTTGGTGATGTGGGTCCTCTGGTTTGAGGACACATGTGCTGAGTACCTCACCTTTCAATGATGTGGCCCCACTGGTGTGAAGACACTCCTGCCTGGTTCCCATCCCCTTGGTGATGTGGGCCCTCTGGTGAGAGTCTGATGTTGTCTGGGTTTCTCACCCTTCTGTGAGGTGGGACCTCTGCTGTGAGGTAACTCCTGCCTGGCTTGCTCACGTTGCCTTGGCAACGTGAGCCCTAGGTGGCAGTTGGAGCCTGCTGGGAATCTCCTCCCCTCAGTTATGAGAGCTCTGGATAAAACACATATGCCCTTTTTTGCCAAGTGCATTATTTTCCAAGTTCTGTCTCTTTTCCTATGTTTTAAGAGTGACTCCCGTGTACCTTCTGAAATCGGTTTCCAGCAATTCTGCCCCACATTCAAGTCCTCTTCGCAGCCTTACTTCAGTATAATTTTGGATGATAGCTGTCATTTATAACTCTGCAGGTTTGTGAATTACAGTGCCCCTGAGCTCCATTCTTCAACTCGCTTTCTTGTGAGCCTGCCGCAAAACCACAGGATCTCTTCAGGTCCTAATCTAGTTCCAGCATGGCACGTGGAACCTTTGATTCATTCGTCTTCCTGGTGGGAAATGAGAGTTAAATTTGCCCGTCTAGAAACCTACAGATAGTCTCCCATTGCTTCTCCTTATTCCTGTTCATCTTCCGCAGAAATTGCAAACTGGGGCACACAGGAGGTTAAAGGCACTGACTCTCCAAGTGGGGAGAGTGTTAGTAAAGCTTCTGGAAAGTTGCACCGAGTACCAGGGGACAAAAAATGAGATACATTTAAAAAAGTTTCCCGATTACATGGTGGATCATACTCTGGGTTCCACATGCATGTTTTAGCTGAAGGAAGAATCCCTTACACCGGGAGAGTTGGGACCCATGGAATGGGTACCATGCAATATGACTTCAAAGGGTCTGCATTTGCTCAACGAACCTCAACAATCCTATCACTGCTGCGTTTATGCCGCTGTACACACGCTTGATTCTCTTTCGGAGACATATAAATCCATAGGTTTTAAGATTCTTACTAGTCAGGTATATTCTTAGGCGTTTACTATGGGGTGTTGTGTCCACTTCGTTGAGCAAGGAGTAGCTCTTGTCTATTACATATTTGGCTTATGGAACGTTATCTGTGCTAATTTCAATCTCTGGTTTTATGCAGCACCCCAACTCACCTTTCCCCTTAAGCAAGCATAAGTTGGTTTTCTACATTTGAGACCCTGTTCTGTTTTGTAATTCAGTTCCTTTGTAGCTAAGTTTACATTCCGTGTAGTAGTGATATCTTATGATGTTTCTTTTTCTGTGTGATTTTTTTCACTTAGAATCATGGTACCTGAATCTACTCATTATGCTGCTACGGGCCTGATGACATAGATTTCATTGCTGAGTGATATTGCATTGTACGTAAGTACCACAACTTCTTTATCCATTTTTCGCTTTCTGCAATATTGAACTTGTACCATAAACGAGGTTCTTGTAAACAGAGCCATCCCAAACTTTGGGGTGGCTGTGTCTTTTTGATTTTAATTTCCCTAAGCTATAGGACCATAAGTGGAAGTGCCCTAGGCTCTGTTGCTTTGTTTTTTAGATGTTTCAGGAAAAACCATACACTTCTCCAGAGTGGCTGTTGGCAATTTACATCCCGCCCATCAGCATAACAAGGCTCCCAGTTCTCCATGGCCTGTCCTGCCTTTCTGGATTTTACACTTTTTTCAGATGCTCCTTTTGACAGGGAGGAAGTGAGACTTCATTGTAGTGCAGATTTCCTTTGCAAGCTTGCTTGGTTGGCCAGAAAGTGCGTATGCGTTTCTTCATGAATATATTCAGGAAAAAACGCATACGCCCTTTTTGGCCAAGTGCATCATTGTCGACGTTCTGAGTGTTTTCATATGTTTTCAATGCAATTCCAGTCTACCTCCTGAAATCGGTTTCCTGCAATTCTGCCTTGCTGTCAGTGCCTCTTCATAGCCTTACCTCAATATACTTTTTGAAAATTGTTGGCCTTTATAACTCTGCAGGTTTTTGAATTGCCGTGGCCCTTAGCTGCATTTTTCAGCTCTTATTTTTGTGATCTTGCCTCATATCCACAGGATTTCTTCAGGCCCTATTCTTCTTCTGGGGCGCCTTGCTCTGCCTTTGGTTAATTCTTCTTCCTGATGTGAATTAGAGTGACATGTTCCCATTGAAACCGCTACAGCTATTTTCTCACTGGTTCCCCCTATTCCCATTCATCCTCCGCACTAACTGCAGACTGTGCGATACCGGAACGTAAAGGCATTGACTCTCCATGTGGAGAGGTTGTTAGTAAAGTGGCTGGAATGTTGATCCGGAGCCCCAGGAGAGGAAAATGAGGTGCGTTTTAGAAACCTTTCCCGATCATATGGTATACCATCCGTTGGATTTCCCATGCATGGTTTAGCTGTAGGAAGATTCCCTTCAATCTGGAGTGTTGGGACCCTTGGAATGAGTAGCATGAAGTATTGCATTAAACTTTCAGCAGTTGCTCACCAAAGCTCACCAATCCTCTCAGCCCCAAGTGTCCAGCCTTATGTCTTATCCAGCTGTGGGTTTATATGTGGTCATTCCAGGTTGCATCACAGCCCCTGAGCGAATTTTGTAAGAATTTTTCTCTCTTTCATTGTTTCTGCGTTTTGGTTTTAAAATTTATTTCTATAATGGGGTTTAGCTCATTTTCACTGCTGTGTTTGGCCGCTCTGCACACACTTGATTCCCTTATGGAGATATATCAATACATGGGTTTTAAGATTCTTATTACTCAGATATATTTCTCTGCGGTGTATAGGGTGTGTTGAGGCCAGTTCATTGAGCAAGGTGTAGATCTTGTCTAATACCTATTTGGTTTATTGAACGGTAGCTGTGCTAATTTCAAACTCTGGTTTTATGCATCAGCCCACCTCTCCTTTCCCCTTAAGCTGACATAAGTGTGTTTTCTAAATGTGAGACACTGTTCTGTTTTGTAATTCATTTTTTGTGCAGCCATATTTATCCTCCCTCTATAAGTGATATCTTATGATATGTTTCTTTTTCTGTTTGACTTATTTCAAGTAGTATTATCGGACCTAAATCCACTCTTTATCCTTCTACTAGCCTTATTACATTGATTTCATGGTGAAGAGATATTCCATTGTACATAAGTACCACATTTTCTTTATCCATTGTTCTCTTTCCTGGGATATTTAAGGTGTACTGAAGTTGAGGTTCTTGTAAACAGAGTAGCCCTAAACTGTGGTGTGCTTGTGTCTTGTTGATTTTTAGACTTCCCTAGATATACTTCCGTGATTGGAAGTGCCCTATGCTCTGTAGCTCTGTTTTTTAGATGATTTAGGGACCACCATACACTTCTCCAGAGTGGCTCTCGGCAGTTCACACACTGTCCATCAGCGTATAAAGGCTCCCTGTTCTCCATGGCCTGTCCTGCATTTCTGGTTTTTACAATTTTTTCGGATGGCCCTTTTGACCGGTGGGAAATGAGACTTCTTTGTTGTGCACATTTGCATTGCTTGCTTGCTTCATTGCCCATAAACTGCGTATGCATTTTTTCCTGGATATATTCAGGAAAAAACGCATACTCCCTTTTGGGCCAACTGCATCATTGTCGAAATTCTGCCGCTTTTCATGTGCTTTAAAGACGAGTCCAATCTATCTCTTGAAATCTGTTTCTTGCAATTCTGTCTTGCATTCAGATCCTCTTCTTTGCCTTACCTCAACATATTTTGGGACGTTAGTTTTCATTTATAACTCTGCAGGTTTGTGAATTGCAGTGACCCTGAGCTCCATTTTTTAAGTTGCTCTTTTGTGAGCTGGCCTCAAAGCCGCAGGATTGCTTCAGGCCCTATTTTGGCTCCGGCGAGGCGGGCTGAGCCTTTTTTTAATTCTTATTCTTAATGGGAAATTAGAGTGACATGTGCCCGTCCAAACCCCTACAACTATTCTCTCATTGGTTCCCCCTCTTCCCGTTCATCCTCCTCACAATTTGCAAAATGTGTGAAACAGAAGTTTAAATGTGCTGATTCTCTAAGTGGGGAGATTCTAAGTAACGTGGCTGGAATGATGAACAGGAGCACCAGGAGAGGATAAATGAGGTGCATTTTAGACACATCTCCCGATCACATGGTGTACAGTCCTCTGGGTTTTCCATGCATGTTTTCGCTGTAGGAAGATCCCTTGAACCTGCAGATTTGGGACCCATTGAATGGGTACCAGGTCGTATTACTTTAAAGGGTGTGCATTTCCTCACCCAACCTCATATTTCTCTTAGCGCGAACAGTTTCCAGCCTTATGTCTCATCCTGCTGTGGGTCTAGATGTGTTCAATCCATGTTGCATCACCGTCCCTGAGGAAAAGTTGTAAGAGGTTTTCTCTGTCTCTCTGTCGTTTATTTTTTTCAATTTATTACTATATTGGTTACAGCTGATTTTCAAAGCTCTGTTTCTTGCTGCTGTACATCCACTTGATTCACATACAGAGAGACATCAATAAATTCTTTTGCAGATTCTTACCAGTCATATATATTCTATTCCAGTGACTTGAGTGTGCTGAGTGCAGTTCTTTTAGCTACCGTGTAGGCCTTGTTGATTATCAGTTTGGTATTTGGAATGGTATCTTTGCTAATTTCAACCTCCTGGATGATGCCTCACCCCTCCCCACCTTTCCCGTTTAGCAGCCTTAGGCGTGTTGTCTACATATTTGACTATGTTTTTGTTTTGTAATTTATTTCATGTGTAGCCATTTTGGATTCCACCTTTAAGTGAGATCTTATGATATGTGTCTTTTTCTTTTTGAATTATGTCACTTAGAATGATCATACGTAACTCCTCCGGAGTTGTTACAACTGGCCATATTTCATTGACTTCCAGGCTGAGTAATATTCCACTCTACATAAGTACCACATCTCTATCCATTTTTTCCCTCCAGAGACATTTAAGTTATATCCTAGTCGAGAATCTTTTAAACAGAGAGGCAGTAAACATTGGGGTGCCTGTGTCCTCTCGATTTTTGTTTTTCCCAAGACATACGCCCATGAGTGCAAGTGCCCTATGCTCTGTAGCTCATTTTTTAGATGCTTTAGTAAACACAATACACTTCTCCAGAATGGCCATTGGCAATATACATTTCCACTATAAGCCTCACAGGGCTCCCTCTTCTCCTTGCCCTGTCCTGCATTTCTGGTGTTTACACTTTATGAGGATGGCTCTTCTGACTGATGCGAAGTGATATCTTTTGTAGTATTGATTTCCAGTGCCCACCTGTTTGGTTGGCTAAAAAAGTGTATGCCCTTTTCTTGAATATATACAGAAAAAAACGCATACAGCCTTTTTGGCCAACTGCAATGTTGGCAATGTTCAGCCCCTTTTCTTGTGCTTAATGGCGAGTCCTTTCTACCTCCTCAAATCCCTTTCCTGCCATTCTCCCTTGCTTACCAATCCTTTTCTCTGACTTTCCTCAAGACATTTTTCAGTGATAGATATTTTCAACTCTGCAGTTTCGTGAATTTTACTGTCCCTGAGTTCCATTGTTCAACTTGTGTTTATGGGAACTGGCCATAAAGCAGTGGGATTTCCTCAAGCCCTATACTGTTTCCATGGGCAACCCTAGCCTTTGGTCAATTCGTCTTCCTGATTGGAAATTAGAGTGACATGTGCCTGTCTGAACACCTAGGACTTGTCTCTCATTGTTCCTCATCCTTCCGCTTCATCCTCTGGACAAATTCCAAACTGTACGCAACAGGATGTTGACAGTGCTGACATCTCCAAGTGGGGAGACTGTTAGTAAAGACGCTGGAGTGGTGAACCCGAGCACCAGGAGATGAGGATGTCACACCTATCCTCTGGGTGTGACAGACATGTTTTAGCAGTAGGAAGAGTCCCATTCATGTAAGGAGAACACCAGGGCTTTTTCAAAATCAGTGTCTCCCCGAAACCCAAACTGGGGAATTTTTTAAGCTACGGCTACACATATGTTCATTAAGGGCCTTGGGAAGTAGGCAGAGTCCAAACTTTAGATGATTGAAGTCTTCAGGGTCAGAAGCACTCACCACCGGCTTCCCTTAGGTTACACTTTAACTGTCATTGATAGATGATGTCAATAAAAATATCTATTCTTTTTCCGATTATTTCCCCTTATAGGTTATTGCAAAATATTGAGTGTAGTTCCCTGTGCTATACAGTGGTTCCTTGTTGATGATCTATTTTATACATAGCAGTGTGTATGTGTTAATTCCAAACTGTTAATTTATCCCTCCTCCCACCTTTCCCCTTTGGTAATAATAAATTATAAGATTTTATACTTCTCAGAAATGGGGGAGCTGAAAGAGAGGTATCATTTTCAATGGAAAAGCATTTAAAACAAGATTGAAGCTTTAACCAAGATTATTAGATGTACATCCTTGGAAAGAAATCACTTCATTTCTCTAATATTGACCTGACAAATAAGACAAACCTTTTCACTGAACTTGCTTATAATAAAGTGATGGAAATATCAAATGGAAGTGTTAGAAACATCTTATTTTACCCGAGCCTTATAAACTGTTCTATGTTAACTACAGTTTGGCTCACACATCTGTTCATTGAAGTTACAATAGTCTCAATTTCTGTTACTGATCCTCCAGAGTGGACCCCAACAAGTGTCCCCCTGCCCAGTGTCATTGGGGCCAACAGATCGAGACTGAGTTTGGTTCACAAGCAAAGGAAACTTTATATTTTGATCAGAGAATGGAGAGGTGAGAGCATGCACTACCCCGTGGGCTGTGGGCTGGGCTGCTGTGTAGAGATCCTGTCAGAGTCAGTGGGAGGGAGGGGGCGGAGCACTCGAGGGCCGGGTTGGCTGCAGCTCAGGCTCTATATCTCGGAGTCTGCACTGGGCCCCAGGAGCTGAGGTGTCGACCCAGCCATTCTGCACTAGGAAATCTGGTCTGAAGTGCCGGGTGTGGAACCTCTGCATGCGGGACCCTAGGAGCACGTGAAATTAGACAAAGCACAAAGGATAAAAAAGGTCAGACTTGACTTTATTGCCCAGATTCTATTTTTATCTCCCAGGGATTTTTAATGGGCTTTGCTGGGGACAAACCCCTCCTCTGCCTTTTGTCCCGTTCCTCATTCTTGGAGTGCTGAGGGTGCAGACCCTTCTTCTGTAACTGCTGAGTGCTGAGTTGGGAGCCCTCATACCAGGGGACGAGGGTCAGAACTTCTCCCCAGCAGCCTCCAGGTGACGTTGATTGGCCCCAGGACCCCTGCCTCCCTGCTCGTCCGCCTGAGCACCAGCATTGGAAGTGTTATAGATTCTAATGACCTTTAAGGGCCCAGGAAAGAGATGTGCAGAGACGCTGTGGGGGCCGGTTTCACCCCGCCCCACATTTGTTCGGCCACCTTAGGCTGACCGTTTCTGCCAGCCTAGATGCTCTGACCAGTAGTCTGCTCTTTCTTCAATTAGGCCCCTGAATTAACATAAAAACAGCACCAGGTGTCAGAGCCCTGCCCGCTCAACTCCCAGACAGTCCAGGGTCAGTGGTGATCAAGGACCATGATGGCCACTGAGTCAACAGCCTTTTGAAGTAAACAGGAGTCCAGCCGGTCTTATTGGCCACCATCATCACGGTGTCTGTAGGCTTTTCTATGGTGACAGTGTGATATACGTTTCCCCCGCCAAGATTATTAGCTCCCCTCCGGGTGCAGTAAGTCCTGCAAGCAGTAGTCTACTCCTTCGGGACACACTATTGTTGTTTTATGAGAGAAACTCCAGGTCAAGTGATGTTCACACGAGTCGTCATGGTGCCCTGTTGCCCCCGGTTATCTCTCTGGATGTTGGAGTTGGAGGGCCTCCTCACTCGAGGTCGGTGTGCCCACGGAGCGAACCCTGCAACTTCAGGGCATGGTTGGTGATTAGGATCACCACGTGGGGTCCTTTTCCCTTAGGAGGGAGGTGGCCTTTTGGGCTGCTGATTTCCATGTTTTTAGATACCGCCAGTATCTTGGCCAGATGTGGCAGTGGGCCAAGCCCCTTGGTGACTCTATTTTATCCTACCTGGATGGCATTCTTGCGTTGTTCCATTTCAAGTGGTCCCAGTTTTTGCACTAATTCTCCAATGGCGACTCACCTTTCACCGGGAATGGAAAGGTCAAAGGGTTTAGCTCAATTAGGGAGTTCCAGGGCAAGGGTCTGAATTGACTGCTCTTTCCATTCTTGAAAGGCCACTTCTGGATTCTGTTCAAAAGGATCATCATCTTTTCCTTTCAGTGTTTCATATAGAGGCCCAGCTAGTAGACTGTAGTTAGGGATCCAGAAGCAGCAAACCCTGGCCTCCCCAGGAACCCCTAAGCTGTCTTCTAGTTTTAGAAAGGGGTAAGGCTGCAAATGGTTTCTTCCCTTTCCTGGGATGGGCTTCTCCGACCTTCTGTGAGAATGAAGCCCAGGCAGGTCACCGCAGTCTGTGATATTTGAGCTTTTTCTTGGACAACTTCTATCCTTTATTGGCTTGGTAGTTCAGAGGCCTCCTTAGTAGGGCTGGCGATCAGAATGTCGTCTGCATATTGAAGGAGGGTTTCCTTTTCCAGAGGTAGAACTTTTCGGTCTTTAGCTAAGCTTTCCCCAAAGATGGTGTGGGAATTTTTGAACCCTTGGGGCAAGACGGCCCGGAAGTATTGTTTTAGTTGTATGTTGAGTCCTGCCACTCACAAGCCAAAATTTCTTGTGACTCTGGGACTAATGGAATACAAAAGAAGGCATCATTGAAGACTAATACAGAATACCATGTCCTGGTGGTTGGTAGAATGACCAGCAGGGTGTGGGAAATGGAGCAACTGGAGGTATATCCTCGGTGGCTTCACTGACTGTCCTGACATCCTTTACCAGGTCCCCAGCAGCCCATGGGGCTCTCGTGGTCAGGCCAATCCCAGGATATGGAGCTCTCCTGGGCAGGTACCCCACCCCCAACCCAGCCCACGGGGCTCTCATGGTCAGGCCTCTCCCAGAATACAGAGCTACCCTTGCAGGTACCGTGGCAGGGCTGGGCACACAGGAACCGTGCACATAGCCCTCATTGAAGAGCACCCCCATCTCACCTGTCGCTCAGAGCTGACACAGAGCACCTCAGAGCAGGACTTGAACTAACAAACAGCAGCTCCGACAGGTCTGTGACCCTGGGCATCACTCTGTGTGGCCTCCCTCCACCTGGTCTTCCAGAGACTTCCACTGCACCCGGGGCACCAAGCCTCTGTCTCCAACCACCACCCACCCCTCCTCTCCCTGACTCCTGGGTTCCTCTCATTAGGAGAGGGTTTTCTTGAAGTTGTCTCCCACTCATGGGCCAGATAAAATGATTAGAAAACAAGCCAAAGCTGCAGCCTTTTGTCTATCCTGACTCTCAGGAGCCCACACCTGTTCCTTGGACCTGGCCGGTTCAGCAAGTTCCATTTTCTGCAACTGTGAGCCCCTGAGGGGTGATGATTGGCTGACCTGGGCAGCCTTACCATGCCGGCCAGCCCTCCCCAGGTGTGCCTGGGTTGAGATCAATATAAATACCACTCCAGGCAGCAAGAGCCCCTGCAGCTGTGCCTGACGCCATTTTCTCTGCCCTGTCAGCAGTCTCGGGGCTGGGCTGGTGGGAAGGAGTGAGAGGCCACGGCTTTGTGGGTGGCCCAGTGTGAGTGGGGCTCTGCTGGACTTTCTGCAGCAGTTGCCAGGCTGCCACCTGCTAAAGAAGAGGATGTGTCACCCATACCTGCTGCTGGAATTTCTCCCTGGGCAGAGGTGAGGAAGGAAAAAAGCAGTGGGGGCACGGACAGGACGGGTATCTCAGGCAGGGAAATGGAAATCTTCCAGAAGAGCACCCAGGGCCAGGACCATCCTGGCTGGCCTGCAGGCACCAAGTCAGCTGGCATGCTGTCACTCATGTGGCTCCATGGCCCTTCCTCTAGGCTTTCAAGTCCTTGTATATATTCAGGTGTTTTACCTGGGAAGGGTGGGAACAGTTCAGCAGCAACTGACCTGGGGCTCAGCTCACGTTCACTCACAGATGCCTCGGCACGGTGCCCCAGCTTTGCAATGAGGACGCTTGTTGTGTGGGGGCTGCTGGCTGAATGGGAGACGATTCCCCACCACTGACCAACTTCAGAATTGTTTACAACTGGAGCAAGTGCCCTGATACGGTTTTCCTCTGAGTAACTGGTGGGTTCTGTTTTTTTTTTTCTCTTTTTCGTTTTTGGTTCAAGGTAGATTTTATTCCTCTTTTTTGTATTTACAGATATAAGCATGGAAATAATTTATTCATATAAATACATGTATGTGAAGGGAATAATTGTTTTTTCTGTTTTATTTTTTAAATTTTATTTCTTTTTAATTTTGAATTTTATTTTATATTTTTATACAGCAGGTTCTTATTGGTTATCTATTTTATACATATAAATGTTTACATGCCAATCCCAATCTCTCAGCTCCTCCCACCACCACCCCCCCAAGAGCTTTCCCCCCTTGTTGTCCATACGATTGTTGTCTACATCTGTTGCTCTATTTATGCCTTGCAAAACGGTTAATCTGTACAGTTTTTCTAGGTTCCACATATATGCATGAATATACAAGATTTGTTTTTCTCTTTCTGACTTACTTCACTCTGTATGACAGTCTCTAGATCCATCGACGTCTCTACAAATGACCCAATTTCATTCCTTTCATGGCTTAGTAATATTCCATTTTATATATGTACCACATCTTTATGCATTCGTCTGTCTGTGGGCATTTAGGTTGCTTCCATTACCTAGATATTGTAAATAGTGATGCAATGAACATTGCAGTGAATGTCTCTTTTTGATTTATGGTTTTGTCTGTGTATATGTCCAGTACTGGGATTGCTGTATCATATGGTAATTCTATTATTAGTTTCTTAAGACTCCATATTGTTCTCCATAGTGACTGTATCAATTTATATTCCCAACAATAGTGGAAGAGGCTTCCTTTTCCCCACACTCTTTCCAGCAATTGTTGTTTGTAGATTTTCAGATGATGCCCATTCTAACAGGTGTGAGGTGATACCTCATTGTTGAGTCCATTTCGTTGAGCAAGGGGTAGGTCTTGTCTATTACATATTTGGCTTATGGAACGGTATCTGTGCTAATTTCAAACTCTGGTTTTATGCAGAACCCCAACTCACCTTTCCCCTTAAGCAAGCATAAGTTGGTTTTCTAAACTTGAGACCCTGTTCTGTTTTGTAATTCAGTTCATGTGTAACCAAGTATACATTCCATGTATTAGTGATACCTTATGATGTTTCTTTTTCTGTGTGACTTATTTCACTTAGAATCATCGTGCCTCAATCCACTCATTATGCTGGTTCAGGCCTGGTGACACAGATTTCATTGCTGAGTGGTATTCTGTTGTACGTTAAGTACCGCAACTTATTTATCAATTATTTGCTCTCTGGGATACTTAACTTGTACCATAGAAGAGGTCCCTGTAAACAGAGCCGTCCCAAATTTTGGGGTGGCTGTGTCTTTTTGATTTTAATTTCCCTAAGCTATAGGACCATAAGTGGAAATGCCCTAGACTCTGTTGCTTTGTTTTTCAGATGTATCAGGAAACACCATACACTTCTCCAGAGTGGCTGTTGGCAATTTACATCCCGCCCATCAGCATAACAAGGCTCCTTTATCCCCATGGCCTGTCTTGACTTTCTGCATTTTACACTTTTTTCAGATGGCTCTTTAGACCGGGGGGAAGTGACACTTCATAGTAGTTCGGATTTCCATTGCAAGCTTGCTTGGTTTGCCAAAAAGGGCGTATGCGTTTTTTCCTGAATATATTCAGGAAAAAACGCATACGCCCTTTTTGTCCAAGTGCATCATTGTGGACGTTCTGCCTCTTTCCCTATGCTTTACATGCAATTCCAGTCTTCCTCCTGAAATCGGTTTCCTGCAATTCTGCCCCGCATTCAAGTCCTCTTGGCAGCCTTACTTCAATATATTTTTGGACGATAGCTGTCATTTATAACTCTGCATGTCTGTGAATGACAGTGCCCCTGAGCTCCTTTCTTCAACTCGCTTTCTTGTGAGCTGGCCGCAACACCGCAGCATTGCTTCAGGCCCTAGTGTGGTTCCGGCATGGCATGCTGAGCCTTTGGTTAATTCCTCTTCCTGGTGGGAAATGAGCGTTAAATTTGCCCGTACAAGCACTTCCAGCTAGTCTCTCATTGGTTCTCCCTATTCCAGTTCATTTTCCGCAGAAATGGCAAACTGGGCCAAACAGGAGGTTAAAGGCACTGACTCTCCAAGTGGGGAGAGTGTTAGTAAAGCGACTGGAATGTTGCACCCAAGTACCAGGGGACGAAAACTGAGACACATTTGAACACGTTTCCTGATCACACGGTGGATCATACTCTGGGTTCCACATGCATGTTTTAGCTGAAGGAAGAATCCCTTAAACCTGGAGAGTTGAGACCCGTGGAATGGGTACCATGCAATATGACCTCAAAGGGTCTGCATTTGCTCACCGAACCTCACCAATCCTATCGCTGCGGCGTTTATGCCGCTGTACACACGCTTGATTCTCTTTTGGAGACATATAAATCCATAGGTTTTAAGATTATTACTAGTCAGGTATATTCTTAGGCGTTTAATATGGGGTGTAGAGTCCACTTCGTTGAGCAAGGAGTAGCTCTTGTCTATTTCATATTTGGCTTATGGAACGGTATCTGTGCTAATTTCAATCTCTGGTTTTATGCAGCACCGCAACTGACCTTTCCCCTTAAGCAAGCATAAGTTGGTTTTCTACATTTGAGACCCTGTTCTGTTTTGTAATTCAGTTCCTGTGTAGCCAAGTTTACATTCCGTGTAGTAGTGATATCTTATGATGTTTCTTTTTCTCTGTGACTTATCTCACTTAGAATCATCGTACCTGAATCCACTCTTTATGCTGCTACGGGCCTGATGACATAGATTTCATTGCTGAGTGATATTGCATTGTACGTAAGTACCACAAATTCTTTATCCATTTTTCGCTTTCTGTGATATTGAACTTGTACCGTAAACGAGGTTATTGTAAACAGAGCCGTCCCAAACTTTGGGGTGGCTGTGTCTTTTTGATTTTAATTTCCCTAAGCTATAGGACCATAAGTGGAAGTGCCCTAGGCTCTGTTGCTTTGTTTTTTAGATGTTTCAGGAAACACCATACACTTCTCCAGAGTGGCTGTTGGCAATTTACATCCCGCCCATCAGCATAACAAGTCTCCCACGTCTCCATGGCCTGTCCTGCCTTTCTGGATTTTACACTTTTTTCAGATGGCCCTTTTGACCGGGGGGCAGTGAGACTTCATTGTAGTGCAGATTTCCTTTGCAAGCTTGCTTGGTTGGCCCAAAAGGGCGTATGCATTTTTTCCTGAATATATTCAGGAAAAAACGCATACGCCCTTTTTGGCCAGTGCATCATTGTGGACGTTCTGCTTCTTTTCCTATGCTTTAAAGGCAATTGCTATCTACCTCCTGTAGTCGGTTTCCTGCAATTCTGCCCCGCTTTCGAGTCCTCTTGGCGGCCTTACTTCAATATATTTTTGGACGATAGCTGTCATTTATAACTCTGCATGTTTGTGAATGACAGTGCCCCTGAGCTCCTTTCTTCAACTCGCTTTCTTGTGAGCTGGCCACAACACCCCAGGAATGCTTCAGGCCCTAGTGTGGTTCTGGAGTGGCACGCTGAGCCTTTGGTTAATTCCTCTTACTGGTGGGAAATGAGAGTTGAATTTGCCCGTCCAGACACCTCCAGCTAGTCTCTCATTGGTTCTCCCTATTCCTGTTCATCTTCCGCAGAAATTGAAAACTGGGCCAAACAGGAGGTTAAAGGCACTGACTCTCCAAGTGGGGAGAGTGTTAGTAAAGCGTCTGGAATGTTGCACCCGAGTACCAGGGGACGAAACCTGAGACACATTTGAACACGTTTCCCGATCACACGGTGGATCATACTCTGGGTTCCACATGCATGTTTTAGCTGAAGGAAGAATCCCTTAAACCTGGAGAGTTGAGACCCATGGAATGGGTACCATGCAATATGACTTCAAAGGTTCTGCATTGGCTCACCGAACCTCACCAATCCTATCACTGCTGCGCTTATGCCACTGTACACACGCTTGATTCTCTTTCAGAGACATATAAAATCATAGGTTTTAAGATTCTTACTAGTCAGGTATATTCTTAGACGTTTAATATGGGGTGTTTAGTCCTCTTCGTTGAGCAAGGAGTAGCTCTTGTCTATTACATATTTGGCTTATGGAACGGTATCTGTGCTAATTTCAATCTCTGGTTTTATGCAGCACCCCAACTCACCTTTCCCCTTAAGCAAGCATAAGTTGGTTTTCTACATTTGAGACCCTGTTCTGTTTTGTAATTCAGTTCCTGTGTAGCCAAGTTTACATTCCGTGTATTAGTGATATCTTATGATGTTTCTTTTTCTGTGTGACTTATCTCACTTAGAATCATCGTACCTGAATCCACTCATTATGCTGCTATGGGCCTGATGACATAGATTTCATTGCTGAGTGATATTGCATTGTACGTAAGTACCACAATTTCTTTATCCATTTTTTGCTTTCTGTGATATTGAACTTGTACCGTAAACGAGGTTCTTGTAAACAGAGCCATCCCAAACTTTGGGGTGGCTGTGTCTTTTTGATTTTTATTTCCCTAAGCTATAGGACCATAAGTGGAAGTGCCCTAGGCTCTGTTGCTTTGTTCTTTAGATGTTTCAGGAAACACCATACACCTCTCCAGAGTGGCTGTTGGCAATTTACATCCCACCCATCAGCATAACAAGGCTCCCAGTTCTCCATGGCCTGTCCTGCCTTTCTGGATTTTACACTTTTTTCAGATGGCCCTTTTGACCGAGGGGCAGTGAGACTTCATTGTGGTGCAGATTTCCTTTGCAAGCTTGCTTGGTTGGCCAAAAAGTGCGTATGCGTTTTTTCCTGAATATATTCAGGAAAAAACGCATACGCCCTTTTTTTCCAAGTGCATCATTATGGACATTCTGCCTCTTTTCGTATGCTTTACATGCAATTCCAGTCTGCCTCCTGAAATCGGTTTCCTGCAATTCTGCCCCGCTTTCAAGTCCTCTTGGCAGCCTTACTTCAATATATTTTTGGACGATAGCTGTTTTTATAACTCGGCAGGTTTGTGAATTACAGTGCCCCTGAGCTCCTTTCTTCAACTCGCTTTCTTGTGAGCTGGCCGCAACACCGCAGGATTGCTTCAGGCCCTAGTGTGGTTCCAGCATGGCACGCTGAGCCTTTGGTTAATTCCTCTTCCTGGTGGGAAATGAGAGTTAAATTTGCCCGTCCAGACACCTCCAGCTAGTCTCTCATTGGTTCTCCCTATTCCTGTTCATTTTCCGCAGAAATTGCAAACTGGGCCAAACAGGAGGTTAAAGGCCCTGACTCTCCAAGTGGGGAGAGTGTTAGTAAAGCGTCTGGAATGTTGCACCCGAGTACCAGGGGACGAAAACTGACACATTTGAACACGTTTCCCGATCACACGGTGGATCATACTCTGGGTTCCACATGCATGTTTTAGCTGAAGGAAGAATCCCTTAAACCTGGAGAGTTGAGACCCATGGAATGGGTACCATGCAATATGACTTCAAAGGGTCTGCATTTGCTCACCAAACCTCACCAATCCTATCACTGCTGCGTTTATGCCGCTGTACACATGCTTGATTCTCTTTCGGAGACATATAAATCCATAGGTTTTAAGATTCTTACTAGTCAGGTATATTCTTAGGCGTTTAATATGGGGTGTAGAGTCCACTTCGTTGAGCAAGGAGTAGCTCTTGTCTATTACATGTTTGGCTTATGGAACGGTATCTGTGCTAATTTCAATCTCTGGTTTTATGCAGCACCCCAACTCACCTTTCCCCTTAAGCAAGCATAAGTTGGTTTTCTACATTTGAGACCCTGTTCTGTTTTGTAATTCAGTTCCTGGGTAGCCAAGTTTACATTCCGTGTAGTAGTGATATCTTATGATGTTTCTTTTTCTGTGTGACTTATGTCACTTAGAATCATCGTACCTGAATCCACTCATTATGCTGCTATGGGCCTGATGACATAGATTTCATTGCTGAGTGATATTGCATTGTACGTAAGTACCACAACTTCTTTATCCATTTTTCACTTTCTGTGATATTGAACTTGTACCGTAAACGAGGTTCTTGTAAACAGAGCCGTCCCAAACTTTGGGGTGGCTGTGTCTTTTTGATTTTAATTTCCCTATGCTATAAGACCATAAGTGGAAGTGCCCTAGGCTCTGTTGCTTTGCTTTTTAGATGTTTCAGGAAACACCATACACTTCTCCAGAGTGGCTGTTGGCAATTTACATCCCGCCCATCAGCATAACAAGGCTCCCAGTTCTCCATGGCCTGTCCTGCCTTTCTGGATTTTATACTTTTTTCAGATGGCCCTTTTGACCGAGGGGCAGTGAGACTTCATTGTAGTGCAGATTTCCTTTGCAAGCTTGCTTGGTTGGCCAAAAAGTGCGTATGCGTTTTTTCCTGAATATATTCAGGAAAAAACGCATACGCCCTTTTTGGCCAAGTGCATCATTGTGGACGTTCTGCCTCTTTTCCTATGCTTTACATGCAATTCCAGTCTACCTCCTGAAATCGGTTTCCTGCAATTCTGCCCCGCTTTCAAGTCCTCTTGGCAGGGTTACTTCAATAAATTTTTGGACGATAGCTGTCATTTATAACACTGCAGATTTGTGAATTACAGTGCCCCTGAGCTCCTTTCTTCAACTCGCTTTCTTGTGAGCTGGCCGCAACACCGCAGCATTGCTTCAGGCCCTAGTGTGGTTCTCGCATTGCACGCTGAGCCTTTGGTTAATTCCTCTTCCTGGTGGGAAATGAGAGTTAAATTTGCCCGTCCAGACACCTCCAGCTAGTCTCTCATTGGTTCTCCCAATTCCTGTTGATTTTCCGCAGAAATTGCAAACTGGGCCAAACAGGAGGTTAAAGGCACTGACTCTCCAAGTGGGGAGAGTGTTAGTAAAGCATCTGGAATGTTGCACCCGAGTACCAGGGGACGAAAACTGACACATTGAACACATTTCCCGATCACACGGTGGATCATACTCTGGGTTCCACATGCATGTTTTAGCTGAAGGAAGAATCCCTTAAACCTGGAGAGTTGAGACCCATGGAATGGGTACCATGAAATATGACTTCAAAGGGTCTGCATTTGCTCACCGAACCTCACCAATCCTATCACTGCTGCGTTTATGCCGCTGTACACACGCTTGATTCTCTTTCGGAGACATATAAATCCATAGGTTTTAAGATTCTTACTAGTCAGGTATATTCTTAGGCGTTTAATATGGCGTGTTAAGTCCACTTCGTTGAGCAAGGAGTAGCTCCTGTTTATTACATATTTGGCTTATGGAACGGTATCTGTGCTAATTTCAATCTTTGGTTTTATGCAGCACCCCAACTCACCTTTCCTCTTAAGCAAGCATAAGTTGGTTTTCTACATTTGAGACCCTGTTCTGTTTTGTAATTCAGTTCCTGGGTAGCCAAGTTTACATTCCGTGTAGTAGTGATATCTTATGATGTTTCTTTTTCTGTGTGACTTATTTCACTTAGAATCATCGTACCTGAATCCACTCATTATGCTGCTACGGGACTGATGACATAGATTTCATTGCTGAGTGATATTGCATTGTACGTAAGTACCACAACTTCTTTATCCATTTTTCGCTTTCTGCGATATTGAACTTGTACCGTAAACGAGGTTATTGTAAACAGAGCCGTCCCAAACTTTGGGGTGGCTGTGTCTTTTTGATTTTAATTTCCCTAAGCTATAGGACCATAAGTGGAAGTGCCCTAGGCTCTGTTGCTTTGTTTTTTAGATGTTTCAGGAAACACCATACACTTCTCCAGAGTGGCTGTTGGCAATTTACATCCCGCCCATCAGCATAACAAGGCTCCCAGTTCTCCATGGCCGGTCCTGCCTTTCTGGATTTTACACGTTTTTCAGATGGCCCTTTTGACCGGGGGGCAGTGAGACTTCATTGTAGTGCAGATTTCCTTTGCAAGCTTGCTTGGTTGGCCAAAAAGGGCGTATGCGTTTTTTCCTGAATATATTCAGGAAAAAATGCATACGCCCTTTTTGGCCAAGTGCATCATTGTGGACGTTCTGCCTCTTTTCCTATGCTTTACATGCAATTCCAGTCTACCTCCTGAAATCGGTTTCCTGCAATTCTGCCCCGCTTTCAAGTCCTCTTGGCAGCCTTACTTCAATAGATTTTTGGACGATAGCTGTTTTTATAACTCTGCAGGTTTGTGAATGACAGTGCCCCTGAGCTCCTTTCTTCAACTCGCTTTCTTGTGAGCTGGCCGCAACACCGCAGCATTGCTTCAGGCCCTAGTGTGGTTCCGGCATGGCACGCTGAGCCTTTGGTTAATTCCTCTTCCTGGTGGGAAATGAGAGTTAAATTTGCCCGTCCAGACACCTCCAGCTAGTCTCTCATTGGTTCTCCCTATTCCTGTTCATTTTCCGCAGAAATTGCAAACTGGGCCAAACAGGAGGTTAAAGGCACTGACTCTCCAAGTGGGGAGAGTGTTAGTAAAGCATCTGGAATGTTGCACCCGAGTACCAGGGGACGAAAACTGACACATTGAACACGTTTCCCGATCACACGGTGGATCATACTCTGGGTTCCACATGCATGTTTTAGCTGAAGGAAGAATCCCTTAAACCTGGAGAGTTGAGACCCATGGAATGGGTACCATGAAATATGACTTCAAAGGGTCTGCATTTGCTCACCGAACCTCACCAATCCTATCACTGCTGCGTTTATGCCGCTGTACACACGCTTGATTCTCTTTCGGAGACATATAAATCCATAGGTTTTAAGATTCTTACTAGTCAGGTATATTCTTAGGCGTTTAATATGGGGTGTTGTGTCCTCTTCGTTGAGCAAGGAGTAGCTCTTGTCTATTACATATTTGGCTTATGGAACGGTATCTGTGCTAATTTCAATCTTTGGTTTTATGCAGCACCCCAACTCACCTTTCCTCTTAAGCAAGCATAAGTTGGTTTTCTACATTTGAGACCCTGTTCTGTTTTGTAATTCAGTTCCTGTGTAGCCAAGTTTACATTCCGTGTAGTAGTGATATCTTATGATGTTTCTTTTTCTGTGTGACTTATTTCACTTAGAATCATCGTACCTGAATCCACTCATTATGCTGCTACGGGACTGATGACATAGATTTCATTGCTGAGTGATATTGCATTGTACGTAAGTACCACAACTTCTTTATCCATTTTTCGCTTTCTGCGATATTGAACTTGTACCGTAAACGAGGTTCTTGTAAACAGAGCCGTCCCAAACTTTGGGGTGGCTGTGTCTTTTTGATTTTAATTTCCCTAAGCTATAGGACCATAAGTGGAAGTGCCCTAGGCTCTGTTGCTTTGTTTTTTAGATGTTTCAGGAAACACCATACACTTCTCCAGAGTGGCTGTTGGCAATTTACATCCCGCCCATCAGCATAACAAGGCTCCCAGTTCTCCATGGCCTGTCCTGCCTTTCTGGATTTTACACTTTTTTCAGATGGCCCTTTTGACCGGGGGGCAGTGAGACTTCATTGTAGTGCAGATTTCCTTTGCAAGCTTGCTTGGTTGGCCAAAAAGGGCGTATGCGTTTTTTCCTGAATATATTCAGGAAAAAATGCATACGCCCTTTTTGGCCAAGTGCATCATTGTGGACGTTCTGCCTCTTTTCCTATGCTTTACATGCAATTCCAGTCTACCTCCTGAAATCGGTTTCCTGCAATTCTGCCCCGCTTTCAAGTCCTCTTGGCAGCCTTACTTCAATAGATTTTTGGACGATAGCTGTCATTTATAACTCTGCAGGTTTGTGAATTACAGTGCCCCTGAGCTCCTTTCTTCAACTCGCTTTCTTGTGAGCTGGCCGCAACACCGCAGCATTGCTTCAGGCCCTAGTGTGGTTCCGGCATGGCACGCTGAGCCTTTGGTTAATTCCTCTTCCTGGTGGGAAATGAGAGTTAAATTTGCCCGTCCAGACACCTCCAGCTAGTCTCTCATTGGTTCTCCCTATTCCTGTTCATTTTCCGCAGAAATTGCAAACTGGGCCAAACAGGAGGTTAAAGGCACTGACTCTCGATGTGGGGGAGTGTTAGTAAAGCGTCTGGAATGTTGCACCCGAGTACCAGAGCACGAAAACTGACACATTTGAACACATTTCCCGATCACACGGTGGATCATACTCTGGGTTCCACATGCATGTTTTAGCTGAAGGAAGAATCCCTTAAACCTGGAGAGTTGAGACCCATGGAATGGGTACCATGCAATATGACTTCAAAGGGTCTGCATTTGCTCACCGAACCTCACCCATCCTATCACTGCTGCGTTTACGCCGCTGTACACACGCTTGATTCTGTTTCGGAGACATATAAATCCATAGGTTTTAAGATTCTTACTAGTCAGGTATATTCTTAGGCGTTTAATATGGAGTGTTGAGTCCACTTCGTTGAGCAAGGAGTAGCTCTTGTCTATTACATATTTGGCTTATGGAACGGTATCTGTGCTAATTTCAATCTCTGGTTTTATGCAGCACCCCAACTCACCTTTCCCCTTAAGCAAGCATAAGTTGATTTTCTACATTTGAGACCCTGTTCTGTTTTGTAATTCAGTTCCTGTGTAGCCAAGTTTACATTCCGTGTAGTAGTGATATCTTATGATGTTTCTTTTTCTGTGTGTCTTATTTCACTTAGAATCATCATACCTGAATCCACTCATTATGCTGCTATGGGCCTGATGGCATAGATTTCATTGCTGAGTGATATTGCATTGTATGTAAGTACCACAACTTCTTTATCCATTTTTCGCTTTCTGTGATATTGAACTTGTACCGTAAACGAGGTTCTTGTAAGCAGAGCCGTCCCAAACTTTGGGGTGGCTGTGTCTTTTTGATTTTAATTTCCCTAAGCTATAGAACCATAAGTGGAAGTGCCCTAGGCTCTGTTGCTTTGTTTTTTAGATGTTTCAGGAAACACCATACACTTCTCCAGAGTGGCTGTTGGCAATTTACATCCCGCCCATCAGCATAACAAGGCTCCCAGTTCCTCCATGGCCTGTGGTGCCTTTCTGGATTTTACACTTTTTTCAGATGGCCCTTTTGACCAGGGGCCAGTGAGACTTCATTGTAGTGCAGATTTCCTTTGCAAGCTTGCTTGGTTGGCCAAAAAGGGCGTATGCGTTTTTTCCTGAATATATTCAGGAAAAAACGCATATGCCCTTTTTGGCCAAGTGCATCATTGTGGACGTTCTGCCTCTTTTCCTATGCTTTACATGCAATTCCAGTCTACCTCCTGAAATCGGTTTCCTGCAATTCTGCCCCGCTTTCAAGTCCTCTTGGCAGCCTTACTTCAATATATTTTTGGACGATAATTGTCATTTATAACTCTGCAGGTTTGTGAATTACAGTGCCCCTGAGCTGCTTTCTTCAACTCGTTTTCTTGTGAGCTGGCCGCAACACCACAGGATTGCTTCAGGCCCTAGTGTGGTTCCGACATGGCACGCTGAGCCTTTGGTTAATTCCTCTTCCTGGTGGGAAATGAGAGTTAAATTTGCCCGTCCAGACACCTCCAGCTAGTCTCTCATTGGTTCTCCCTATTCCTGTTCATTTTCCGCAAAAATTGCAAACTGGGCCAAACAGGAGGTTAAAGGCACTGACTCACCAAGCGGGGAGAGTGTTAGTAAAGCGTCTGGAATGTTGCACCCGAGTACCAGGGGACGAAACCTGAGACACATTTGAACACGTTTCCCGATCACACGGTGGATCATACTCTGGGTTCCACATGCATGTTTTAGCTGAAGGAAGAATCCCTTAAACCTGGAGAGTTGAGACCCGTGGAATGGGTACCATGCAATATGACTTCAAAAGGTCTGCATTTGCTCAGCGAACCTCACCAATCCTATCACTGCTTCGTTTATGCCGCTGTACAGACGCTTGATTCTCTTTCAGAGACATAGAAATCCATAGGTTTTAAGATTCTTACTTGTCAGGTATAATCTTAGCCGTTTAATATGGGTTGTAGAGTCCACTTCATTGAGCAAGGAGTAGCTCTTGTCTGTTACATATTTGGCTTATGGAATGGTATCTGTGCTAATTTCAATCTCTGGTTTTATGCAGCACCCCAACTCTCCTTTCCCCTTAAGCAAGCATAAGTTGGTTTTCTACATTTGAGACCCTGTTCTGTTTTGTAATTCTATTCATGTGTAGCCAAGTTTACATTCCGTGTAGTCGTGATATCTTATGATGTTTCTTTTTCTGTGTGACTTATTTCACTTAGAATCATCGTACCTGAATCCACTCATTATGCTGCTATGGGCCTGATGATATAGATTTCATTGCTGAGTGATATTGCATTGTACGTAAGTACCACAAATTCTTTATCCATTTTTCCCTTTCTGTGATATTGAACTTGTACCGTAAACGAGGTTCTTGTAAACAGAGCCGTCCCAAAATTTGGGGTGGCTGTGTCTTTTTGATTTTAATTTCCCTAAGCTATAGGACCATAAGTGGAAGTGCCCTAGGCTCTGTTGCTTTGTTTTTTAGATGTTTCAGGAAACACCATACACTTCTCCAGAGTGGCTGTTGGCAATTTACATCCCGCCCATCAGCATAACAAGGCTCCCAGTTCTCCATGGCCTTTCCTGCCTTTCTGGATTTTACACTTTTTTCAGATGGCCCTTTTGACCGGGGGGGCAGTGAGATTTCATTGTAGTGCAGATTTCCTTTGCAAGCTTGCTTGGTTGGCCAAAAAGGGCGTATGCGTTTTTTCCTGAATATATTCAGGAAAAAACGCATACGCCCTTTTTGGCCAAGTGCATCATTGTGGACGTTCTGCCTCTTTTCCTATGCTTTACATGCAATTCCAGTCTACCTCCTGAAATCGGTTTCCTGCAATTCTGCCCCGCTTTCAAGTCCTCTTGGCAGCCTTACTTCAATATATTTTTGGATGATAGCTGTCATTTATAACTCTGCAGGTTTGTGAATTACAGTGCCCCTGAGCTTCTTTCTTCAACTCGCTTTCTTGTGAGCTGGCCGCAACGCCGCAGCATTGCTTCAGGACCTAGTGTGGTTCCGGCGTGGCACGCTGAGCCTTTGGTTAATTCCTCTTCCTGGTGGGAAATGAGAGTTAAATTTCCCCGTCCAGACACCTCCAGTTAGTCTCTCATTGGTTCTCCCTATTCCTGTTGATTTTCCGCAGAAATTGCAAACTGGGCCAAACAGGAGGTTAAAGGCACTGACTCTCCAAGTGGGGAGAGTGTTAGTAAAGCATCTGGAATGTTGCACCCGAGTACCAGGGGACGAAAACTGACACATTGAACACGTTTCCCGATCACACGGTGGATCATACTCTGGGTTCCACATGCATGTTTTAGCTGAAGGAAGAATCCCTTAAACCTGGAGAGTTGAGAGCCATGGAATGGGTACCATGAAATATGACTTCAAAGGGTCTGCATTTGCTCACCGAACCTCACCAATCCTATCACTGCTGCGTTTATGCCGCTGTACACACGCTTGATTCTCTTTCGGAGACATATAAATCCATAGGTTTTAAGATTCATACTAGTCAGGTATATTCTTAGGCGTTTAATATGGCGTGTTAAGTCCACTTCGTTGAGCAAGGAGTAGCTCCTGTTTATTACATATTTGGCTTATGGAACGGTATCTGTGCTAATTTCAATCTTTGGTTTTATGCAGCACCCCAACTCACCTTTCCTCTTAAGCAAGCATAAGTTGGTTTTCTACATTTGAGACCCTGTTCTGTTTTGTAATTCAGTTCCTGTGTAGCCAAGTTTACATTCCGTGTAGTAGTGATATCTTATGATGTTTCTTTTTCTGTGTGACTTATTTCACTTAGAATCATCGTACCTGAATCCACTCATTATGCTGCTACGGGACTGATGACATAGATTTCATTGCTGAGTGATATTGCATTGTACGTAAGTACCACAACTTCTTTATCCATTTTTCGCTTTCTGCGATATTGAACTTGTACCGTAAACGAGGTTCTTGTAAACAGAGCCGTCCCAAACTTTGGGGTGGCTGTGTCTTTTTGATTTTAATTTCCCTAAGCTATAGGACCATAAGTGGAAGTGCCCTAGGCTCTGTTGCTTTGTTTTTTAGATGTTTCAGGAAACACCATACACTTCTCCAGAGTGGCTGTTGGCAATTTACATCCCGCCCATCAGCATAACAAGGCTCCCAGTTCTCCATGGCCTTTCCTGCCTTTCTGGATTTTACACTTTTTTCAGATGGCCCTTTTGACCGGGGGGGCAGTGAGATTTCATTGTAGTGCAGATTTCCTTTGCAAGCTTGCTTGGTTGGCCAAAAAGGGCGTATGCGTTTTTTCCTGAATATATTCAGGAAAAAACGCATACGCCCTTTTTGGCCAAGTGCATCATTGTGGACGTTCTGCCTCTTTTCCTATGCTTTACATGCAATTCCAGTCTACCTCCTGAAATCGGTTTCCTGCAATTCTGCCCCGCTTTCAAGTCCTCTTGGCAGCCTTACTTCAATAGATTTTTGGACGATAATTGTCATTTATAACTCTGCAGGTTTGTGAATTACAGTGCCCCTGAGCTGCTTTCTTCAACTCGTTTTCTTGTGAGCTGGCCGCAACACCGCAGCATTGCTTCAGGCCCTAGTGTGGTTCCGGCATGGCACGCTGAGCCTTTGGTTAATTCCTCTTCCTGGTGGGAAATGAGAGTTAAATTTGCCCGTCCAGACACCTCCAGCTAGTCTCTCATTGGTTCTCCCTATTCCTGTTCATTTTCCGCAGAAATTGCAAACTGGGCCAAACAGGAGGTTAAAGGCACTGACTCTCGATGTGGGGGAGTGTTAGTAAAGCGTCTGGAATGTTGCACCCGAGTACCAGAGCACGAAAACTGACACATTTGAACACATTTCCCGATCACACGGTGGATCATACTCTGGGTTCCACATGCATGTTTTAGCTGAAGGAAGAATCCCTTAAACCTGGAGAGTTGAGACCCATGGAATGGGTACCATGAAATATGACTTCAAAGGGTCTGCATTTGCTCACCGAACCTCACCAATCCTATCACTGCTGCATTTGTGCCGCTGTACACACACTTGATTCTCTTTCGGAGACATATAAATCCATAGGTTTTAAGATTCTTACTAGTCAGGTATATTCTTAGGCGTTTAATATGGGGTGTTGAGTCCACTTCGTTGAGCAAGGAGTAGCTCCTGTTTATTACATATTTGGCTTATGGAACGGTATCTGTGCTAATTTCAATCTCTGGTTTTATGCAGCACCCCAACTCACCTTTCCTCTTAAGCAAGCATAAGTTGGTTTTCTACATTTGAGACCCTGTTCTGTTTTGTAATTCAGTTCCTGTGTAGCCAAGTTTACATTCCGTGTAGTCGTGATATCTTATGATGTTTCTTTTTCTGTGTGACTTATTTCACTTAGAATCATCGTACCTGAATCCACTCATTATGCTGCTATGGGCCTGATGACATAGATTTCATTGCTGAGTGATATTGCATTGTAGGTAAGTACCACAAATTCTTTATCCATTTTTCGTTTTCTGTGATATTGAACTTGTACCGTAAACGAGGTTCTTGTAAACAGAGCCGTCCCAAACTTTGGGGTGGCTGTGTCTTTTTGATTTTAATTTCCCTAAGCTATAGGACCATAAGTGGAAGTGCCCTAGGCTCTGTTGCTTTGTTTTTTAGATGTTTCAGGAAACACCATACACTTCTCCAGAGTGGCTGTTGGCAATTTACATCCCGCCCATCAGCATAACAAGGCTCCCAGTTCTCCATGGCCTTTCCTGCCTTTCTGGATTTTACACTTTTTGCAGATGGCCCTTTTGACCCGGGGGGCAGTGAGATTTCATTGTAGTGCAGATTTCCTTTGCAAGCTTGCTTGGTTGGCCAAAAAGGGCGTATGCGTTTTTTCCTGAATATATTCAGGAAAAAACGCATACGCCCTTTTTGGCCAAGTGCATCATTGTGGACGTTCTGCCTCTTTTCCTATGCTTTACATGCAATTCCAGTCTACCTCCTGAAATCGGTTTCCTGCAATTCTGCCCCGCTTTCAAATCATCTTGGCAGCCCTACTTCAATATATTTTTGGATGATAGCTGTCATTTATAACTCTGCAGGTTTGTGAATTACAGTGCCACTGAGCTTCTTTCTTCAACTCGCTTTCTTGTGAGCTGGCCGCAACGCCGCAGCATTGCTTCAGGACCTAGTGTGGTTCCGGCATGGCACGCTGAGCCTTTGGTTAATTCCTCTTCCTGGTGGGAAATGAGAGTTAAATTTGCCCGTCCAGACACCTCCAGCTAGTCTCTCATTGGTTCTCCCTATTCCTGTTCATTTTACGCAGAAATTGCAAACTGGGCTAAACAGGAGCTTAAAGGCACTGACTCTCCAAGTGGGGAGAGTGTTAGTAAAGCGTCTGGAATGTTGCACCCGAGTACCAGGGGACGAAAACTGACACATTTGAACACGTTTCCCGATCACACGGTGGATCATACTCTGGGTTCCACATGCATGTTTTAGCTGAAGGAAGAATCCCTTAAACCTGGAGAGTTGAGACCCATGGAATGGGTACCATGCAATATGACTTCAAAGGGTCTGCATTTGCTCACCGAACCTCACCCATCCTATCACTGCTGCGTTTACGCTGCTGTACACACGCTTGATTCTGTTTCGGAGACATATAAATCCATAGGTTTTAAGATTCTTACTAGTCAGGTATATTCTTAGGCGTTTAATATGGAGTGTTGAGTCCACTTCGTTGAGCAAGGAGTAGCTCTTGTCTATTACATATTTGGCTTATGGAACGGTATCTGTGCTAATTTCAATCTCTGGTTTTATGCAGCACCCCAACTCACCTTTCCCCTTAAGCAAGCATAAGTTGATTTTCTACATTTGAGACCCTGTTCTGTTTTGTAATTCAGTTCCTGTGTAGCCAAGTTTACATTCCGTGTAGTAGTGATATCTTATGATGTTTCTTTTTCTGTGTGTCTTATTTCACTTAGAATCATCATACCTGAATCCACTCATTATGCTGCTATGGGCCTGATGGCATAGATTTCATTGCTGAGTGATATTGCATTGTATGTAAGTACCACAACTTCTTTATCCATTTTTCGCTTTCTGTGATATTGAACTTGTACCGTAAACGAGGTTCTTGTAAGCAGAGCCGTCCCAAACTTTGGGGTGGCTGTGTCTTTTTGATTTTAATTTCCCTAAGCTATAGGACCATAAGTGGAAGTGCCCTAGGCTCTGTTGCTTTGTTTTTTAGATGTTTCAGGAAACACCATACACTTCTCCAGAGTGGCTGTTGGCAATTTACATCCCGCCCATCAGCATAACAAGGCTCCCAGTTCCTCCATGGCCTGTGGTGACTTTCTGGATTTTACACTTTTTTCAGATGGCCCTTTTGACCAGGGGCCAGTGAGACTTCATTGTAGTGCAGATTTCCTTTGCAAGCTTGCTTGGTTGGCCAAAAAGGGCGTATGCGTTTTTTCCTGAATATATTCAGGAAAAAACGCATATGCCCTTTTTGGCCAAGTGCATCATTGTGGACGTTCTGCCTCTTTTCCTATGCTTTACATGCAATTCCAGTCTACCTCCTGAAATCGGTTTCCTGCAATTCTGCCCCGCTTTCAAGTCCTCTTGGCAGCCTTACTTCAATATATTTTTGGACGATAATTGTCATTTATAACTCTGCAGGTTTGTGAATTACAGTGCCCCTGAGCTGCTTTCTTCAACTCGTTTTCTTGTGAGCTGGCCGCAACACCACAGGATTGCTTCAGGCCCTAGTGTGGTTCCGACATGGCACGCTGAGCCTTTGGTTAATTCCTCTTCCTGGTGGGAAATGAGAGTTAAATTTGCCCGTCCAGACACCTCCAGCTAGTCTCTCATTGGTTCTCCCTATTCCTGTTCATTTTCCGCAAAAATTGCAAACTGGGCCAAACAGGAGGTTAAAGGCACTGACTCTCCAAGCGGGGAGAGTGTTAGTAAAGCGTCTGGAATGTTGCACCCGAGTACCAGGGGACGAAACCTGAGACACATTTGAACACGTTTCCCGATCACACGGTGGATCATACTCTGGGTTCCACATGCATGTTTTAGCTGAAGGAAGAATCCCTTAAACCTGGAGAGTTGAGACCCGTGGAATGGGTACCATGCAATATGACTTCAAAAGGTCTGCATTTGCTCAGCGAACCTCACCAATCCTATCACTGCTTCGTTTATGCCGCTGTACACACGCTTGATTCTCTTTCAGAGACATAGAAATCCATAGGTTTTAAGATTTTTACTTGTCAGGTATAATCTTAGCCGTTTAATATGGGTTGTAGAGTCCACTTCGTTGAGCAAGGAGTAGCTCTTGTCTGTTACATATTTGGCTTATGGAATGGTATCTGTGCTAATTTCAATCTCTGGTTTTATGCAGCACCCCAACTCTCCTTTCCCCTTAAGCAAGCATAAGTTGGTTTTCTACATTTGAGACCCTGTTCTGTTTTGTAATTCTATTCATGTGTAGCCAAGTTTACATTCCGTGTAGTCGTGATATCTTATGATGTTTCTTTTTCTGTGTGACTTATTTCACTTAGAATCATCGTACCTGAATCCACTCATTATGCTGCTATGGGCCTGATGACATAGATTTCATTGCTGAGTGATATTGCGTTGTACGTAAGTACCACAAATTCTTTATCCATTTTTCCCTTTCTGTGATATTGAACTTGTACCGTAAACGAGGTTCTTGTAAACAGAGCCGTCCCAAAATTTGGGGTGGCTGTGTCTTTTTGATTTTAATTTCCCTAAGCTATAGGACCATAAGTGGAAGTGCCCTAGGCTCTGTTGCTTTGTTTTTTAGATGTTTCAGGAAACACCATACACTTCTCCAGAGTGGCTGTTGGCAATTTACATCCCGCCCATCAGCATAACAAGGCTCCCAGTTCTCCATGGCCTTTCCTGCCTTTCTGGATTTTACACTTTTTTCAGATGGCCCTTTTGACCGGGGGGGCAGTGAGATTTCATTGTAGTGCAGATTTCCTTTGCAAGCTTGCTTGGTTGGCCAAAAAGGGCGTATGCGTTTTTTCCTGAATATATTCAGGAAAAAACGCATACGCCCTTTTTGGCCAAGTGCATCATTGTGGACGTTCTGCCTCTTTTCCTATGCTTTACATGCAATTCCAGTCTACCTCCTGAAATCGGTTTCCTGCAATTCTGCCCCGCTTTCAAGTCCTCTTGGCAGCCTTACTTCAATATATTTTTGGATGATAGCTGTCATTTATAACTCTGCAGGTTTGTGAATTACAGTGCCCCTGAGCTTCTTTCTTCAACTCGCTTTCTTGTGAGCTGGCCGCAACGCCGCAGCATTGCTTCAGGACCTAGTGTGGTTCCGGCGTGGCACGCTGAGCCTTTGGTTAATTCCTCTTCCTGGTGGGAAATGAGAGTTAAATTTGCCCGTCCAGACACCTCCAGCTAGTCTCTCATTGGTTCTCCCTATTCCTGTTCATTTTCCGCAGAAATTGCAAACTGGGCTAAACAGGAGCTTAAAGGCAATGACTCTCCAAGTGGGGAGAGTGTTAGTAAAGCGTCTGGAATGTTGCACCCGAGTACCAGGGGACGAAAACTGACACATTTGAACACGTTTCCCGATCACACGGTGGATCATACTCTGGGTTCCACATGCATGTTTTAGCTGAAGGAAGAATCCCTTAAACCTGGAGAGTTGAGACCCATGGAATGGGTACCATGCAATATGACTTCAAAGGGTCTGCATTTGCTCACCGAACCTCACCCATCCTATCACTGCTGCGTTTACGCCGCTGTACACACGCTTGATTCTCTTTCGGAGACATATAAATCCATAGGTTTTAAGATTCTTACTAGTCAGGTATATTCTTAGGCGTTTAATATGGAGTGTTGAGTCCACTTCGTTGAGCAAGGAGTAGCTCTTGTCTATTACATATTTGGCTTATGGAATGGTATCTGTGCTAATTTCAATCTCTGGTTTTATGCAGCACCCCAACTCACCTTTCCCCTTAAGCAAGCATAAGTTGATTTTCTACATTTGAGACCCTGTTCTGTTTTGTAATTCAGTTCCTGTGTAGCCAAGTGTACATTCCGTGTAGTAGTGATATCTTATGATGTTTCTTTTTCTGTGTGTCTTATTTCACTTAGAATCATCATACCTGAATCCACTCATTATGCTGCTATGGGCCTGATGGCATAGATTTCATTGCTGAGTGATATTGCATTGTATGTAAGTACCACAACTTCTTTATCCATTTTTCACTTTCTGTGATATTGAACTTGTACCGTAAACGAGGTTCTTGTAAGCAGAGTCGTCCCAAACTTTGGGGTGGCTGTGTCTTTTTGATTTTAATTTCCCTAAGCTATAGGACCATAAGTGGAAGTGCCCTAGGCTCTGTTGCTTTGTTTTTTAGATGTTTCAGGAAACACCATACACTTCTCCAGAGTGGCTGTTGGCAATTTACATCCCGCCCATCAGCATAACAAGGCTCCCAGTTCTCCATGGCCTGTCCTGCCTTTCTGGATTTTACACTTTTTTCAGATGGCCCTTTTGACCAGGGGCCAGTGAGACTTCATTGTAGTGCAGATTTCCTTTGCAAGCTTGCTTGGTTGGCCAAAAAGTGCGTATGCGTTTTTTCCTGAATATATTCAGTAAAAAATGCATACGCCCTTTTTGGACAAGTGCATCATTGTGGACGTTCTGCCTCTTTTCCTATGCTTTACATGCAATTCCAGTCTACCTCCTGAAATCGGTTTCCTGCAATTCTGCCCCGCTTTCAAGTCCTCTTGGCAGCCTTACTTCAATATATTTTTGGACGATAATTGTCATTTATAACTCTGCAGGTTTGTGAATTACAGTGCCCCTGAGCTGCTTTCTTCAACTCGTTTTCTTGTGAGCTGGCCGCAACACCGCAGGATTGCTTCAGGCCCTAGTGTGGTTCCGACATGGCACGCTGAGCCTTTGGTTAATTCCTCTTCCTGGTGGGAAATGAGAGTTAAATTTGCCCGTCCAGACACCTCCAGCTAGTCTCTCATTGGTTCTCCCTATTCCTGTTCATTTTCTGCAGAAATTGCAAACAGGCCCAAACAGGAGGTTAAAGGCACTGACTCTCCAAGTGGGGAGAGAGTTAGTAAGGCGTCTGCAATGTTGCACCTGAGTAACAGGGGACGAAAACTGAGACACATTTGAACACGTTTCCTGATCACATGGTGGATCATCCTCTGGGTTCCACATGCATGTTTTAGCTGAAGGAAGAATCCCTTAAACCTGGAGAGTTGAGACCCATGGAATGGGTACCATGCAATATGACTTCAAAGGGTCTGCATTTGCTCACCGAACATCACCAATCCTATCACTGCTGCTTTTATGCCACTGTACACACGCTTGATTCTCTTTCGGAGACATAGAAATCCATAGGTTTTAAGATTCTTACTAGTCAGGTATATTCTTAGGCGTTTAATATGGGGTGTTGAGTCCACTTCGCTGAGCACGGAGTAGCTCTTGTCTATTACATATTTGGCTTATGGTACGGTATCTGTGCTAATTTCAATCTCTGGTTTTATGCCGCACCCCAACTCACCTTTCCCCTTAAGCAAGCATAAGTTGGTTTTCTACATTTGAGACCCTGTTCTGTTTTGTAATTCAGTTCCTGTGTAGCCAAGTTTACATTCCGTGTAGTAGTGATATCTTATGATGTTTCTTTTTCTGTGTGACTTATTTCACTTAGAATCATCGCACCTGAATCCACTCATTATGCTGCTACGGGCCTGATGACATAGATTTCATTGCTGAGTGATATTGCATTGTACGTAAGTACCACAACTTCTTTATCCATTTTTCACTTTCTGTGATAATGAACTTGTACCGTAAATGAGGTTCTTGTAAAGAGAGCCATCCCAAACTTTGGGTGGCTGTGTCTTTTTGATTTTAATTTCCCTAAGCTATAGGACCATAAGTGGAAGTGCCCTAGACTCTGTTGCTTTGTTTTTCAGATGTATCAGGAAACACCATACACTTCTCCAGAGTGGCTGTTGGCAATTTACATCCCGCCCATCAGCATAACAAGTCTCCTTTATCCCCATGGCCTGTCTTGCCTTTCTGCATTTTACACTTTTTTCAGATGGCCCTTTAGACCGGGGGGAAGTGACACTTCATAGTAGTTCGGATTTCCATTGCAAGCTTGCTTGGTTTGCCAAAAAGTGTTTATGCGTTTTTTCCTGAATATATTCAGGAACAAACTCATACGCCCTTTTTTGCCAAGTGCATCATTGTCGATGTTCTGCCTCTTTTCCTATGCTTCAAATGCAAATCCAGTCTACCTCCTGAAATCGGTTTCCTGAAATTCTGCCCCGCTTTCAAATCCTCTTCGCAGCCTTACTTCAATATATTTTTGGATGTTATCTGTCATTTATAACTCTGCAGGTTTGTGAATTACAGGGCCGCTGAGCTCCTTTCTTCAACTCGCTTTCTTGTGAGCTGGCCGCAAACCCGCAAGACTGCTTCAGGCCCTAATCTGCTTCTGGCAGGGCATGCTGAGCCTTTGGTTAATTCCTCTTCCTGGTGGGCAGTGAGTGTTAAATATGCCCGTCCAGACACCTACCTCACTCTCAACCCCTTGGTGATGTGGGTCCTCTGGTTTGTGGCCACCTTTATGGGTTCCCCACCTTTCGATGATGTGGCCCCACTAGTGTGAGGACACTCCTGCCTGGTTCTCATCCACATGGTTATGTGGACCCCCTGGTGAGAGTCTGTTCCTGGCTGTGTTCCTCACCCTTCTGTGAGGGAGACCCTCTGCTGATAGGTCACTCCTGCATGGCTGGCACACATTGCCTTGGTGAAATCAGCCGTGTGGTGGCAGTTGGAGCGTGCTGGGAATCTCCTCCCCCCTGTGATGAGGGCTCTCTTGCATCAGGCCCTAACTGCTGGGTTCCCCAACTTTTCTTAGTGAGCCCAGTGATGCTCGGGCACTCCTCTTAGGTTTCCATCTCCATGGGGATGTGGTCCTTCTGCTCTGAGGTTCCAACGGCTGGGTTGATCACAGTTTCATGATGTGGGCTCTCTGGTGTTAGTTCACTGTGACCTGGATCCCATAGCCTCTGTGCTCTTGGCCACCTGCTGGGAGGTTCCAACTGCTGGATTCCTCACTTTTTTAATTTTTTAGGCCCTCTGTTGTGAGGATCCTCCTGCCTGCCTCACTCCCAGCCCCTTCGTGATGTGTGTCCTCTGGTTTGAGGCCACATGTGCTGGGTTCCTCACCTTTCGATGATGTGGGACCAATGGTCTTAGGAGACTCCTGCCTAGTTCACATCCCCTTGGTGATGTGGGCCCTCTGTTGAGAGTCTGATCCTGGCAGGGTTCCTCACCCTTCTGTGAGGTGGGCCGTCTGCTGTGAGGTCACTCCTGCCTGGCTTGCTCACCTCGCCTTGTGGACGTGAGCCCTCTGGTGGCACTTGGAGCCTGCTGGGAGCCTCCTCCCCTCGGTGATGAGGGCCCTCTGGCATCAGGCCCTAACGGCTGGGCTCCCCACATTTTGTGATGTGCGCCCAGTGGTTCGAAGACACTCCATCCAGGTTCACATCCCCATTGGGATGTGGGACTTCTGCTCTGAGGTCCCAACGGCTGGGTTGTTCACAGTTTCATGATGTGGGCTCTCTGCTGTTAGTTCACTCTGGCCTGGATGCCATAGCCTCTGTGCTCTGGGCCGCCTGCTGGGAGGTTCCAACTGCTCGATTCCTCAACTTTTGTATTCTATGGGTCCTGTGTTGCGATACTCCTCCTGCCTGCCTCACTCACAACCCCTTCGTGATGTGGGTCCTCTGGTTTGAACCACATGTGCTGGGTTCCGCAACTTTCAGTGATGTGGCCCCACTGGTGTGAGGACACTCCTGCCTGGTTCCCATCCCCTTGGTGATGTGGGCCTTCTGGTGACAGTCTTATCCTGGCTGCGTTCCTCACTCTTCTGTGACGTAGGCCCTCTGCTGTGAGGTCAATCCTGCCTGACTTGCACACATCACCTTGGTGACGTGGGCCCTCTGTTGACACATGGAACCTGCTGGGAGCCTCCTGCCCTCGGTGATGACGGCCCTCTAGCATCAGGCCCTAACGGCTGGGCTCCCCACGTTTTCTGATGTGAGCCCAGTGATGCCAGGACACTCCTGTCAGGTTCCCATCCCCATGGGGATGTGGGCTTTCTGCTCTGAGGTCCCAATGCCTGGGTTGCTCACAGTTTCATGATGTGGGCTCTCTGCTGTTAGTTCACTCCTGCCTGCATTCCATAGCTTCTGTGCTCTCGGCCGCCTGCTGGGAGGTTCCAAATGCTGGATTCCTCACCTTTTTTATTCTTTGGGCCCTCTGTTTTTAGGCTACTCCTACCTGCCTCACTCCCATCCCCTTTGTGATGTATGTCCTCTGATATGAGGCCGCATGTGCTGGGTTCCTCACCTTTCGATGATGTGGCCCCACTGGTGGGAGGACAGTCCTGACTGGTTCCCATCCCCTTGGTGTTGTGGGCCCTCTGGCGAGAGTCTCATCCTACCTCGGTTCCTCACCCTTCTGTGAGATAGGCCCTCTGCTGTGTGGTCACTACTGCCTGGCTGGCGCATGCCACCTTGTAGACGTGGGCCCTCTGTTGGCAGTTGGAACCTGCTGGGAGTCTCCTCCCCTCAGTTATGAGGGCCCCCTGGCGTCAGGCCCTAACTGCTGGGCTCCTAACATTTTCTGATATGTGCTAAGTGGTGTGAAGCCACTCCTGCCAGGTTCCCATCCCAATGGTTGTGGGCCTTCTGTTCTGAGGTCCCAAAGGCTGGGCTGCTCACAGGTTCATGATGTGGGCCCTCTGCTGTGAGTTCACTGCGGCCTGGATCCCATAGTCTCGGTGCTCTGGACCGCTTGCTGGGAGGTTCCAACTGCTGGATTCCTCAACTTTTATATTCTATGGACCCTGTGTTGTGAGGCTGGTCCTGCCAGCCTCATTCCGAACCCCTTGGTGATGTGGTTCCTCTGGTTTGAGGCTACATGTGCTGGGATCCTCACCTTTCGATGATGTTGTCCCACTGGTGTGGGGACACTCCTGCCTGGTTCCCATCCCCTTTGTGATGTGGGCCCTCTGGTGAGAGTCTGATCCTGGCTGTGTTCCTCACCCTTCTGTGAGGTGGGCCCTCTGCTGTGAGGTCACTCCTGCCGGCCTGGCACACATCGCCTTGGTGACGTTGGCCCTCTGGTGGCAGCTGGAGCCTGCTGGGAGCCTCCTCCCCTTGGTGATGAGTGCCCTCTAGCGTCAGGCCCTAACTTCTGAGCACCTCACGTTTTCTGATGTGAGCCCAGTGATGCCAGGACACTCCTGTCATGTTCCCATCACCATGAGGATGTGGGCCTTCTGCTCTGAGGTCCCAATGTCTGGGTTGCTCACAGTTTCATGATGTGGGCTGTCTGGTGTTAGTTCACTCTGGCTTGGATCCCCTAGCCTCTGTGCTCTGGGCCGCCTGCTGGGAGGTTCCAACTCCTGGATTCCTCACTTTTCTTATTTTGGGGCCCTCTGTTGTGAGGCTCCTCCTGCCTGCCTCACTCCCAGCCCCTCGGTGATGGGTGTCCTATGGTTTGAAACCACATGTTCTGGGTTCCTCACCTTTAGATGATGTGGCCCTACTCATGTGAGGACACTCCTGCCTGGTTCCAATCCATTTGGTGATGTGGGCCCTCTGGTGCGAGTCTGATGCTGACTGGGTTCGTCACACTTCTCTGAGGTGGGCCCTCTGCTGTGAGGTCATTCGTGCCTGGTTGACACACATCGCCTTGGCGACGTCACCCTCTGGTGGCAGTTGGAGGCTGCTGGGAGCCTCCTTCCCTTGGTGATGAGGGTCTTCTGGCCTCAGGCCATAACTGCTGGTCACCCAAAATTTTCTGATACGTTCTCAGTGGTACGAGGACACTCCTACCAGATTTATATCCCCATGGGAATGTGGGCCTCCTGCTCTGAGGTCCCAATGGCTGGGTGGCTCAATTTCATGACATGGGCCCTCTTCTGTGAGTTCACTGTGGCCTGGAACCCATAGCCTCGGTGCTCTGGGCCACCTGCTGGGAGGTTCCAACTGCTGGATTCCTCACTTTTTTATTCTATGGGCCCAGTGTTGTGAGGCTACTCCTGCCTGCCTCACTCCGAGGCCCTTGGTGATGTGGGTCCTCTGGTTTGAGGACACATGTGCTGAGTACCTCACCTTTTGATGATGTGGCCCCACTGGTGTGAAGACACTCCTGCCTGGTGGCAGTTGGAGCCTGCTGGGAATCTCCTCCCCTCGGTTATGAGAGCTCTGGATAAAACACATATGCCCCTTTTTGCCAAGTGCATTATTTTCCAAGTTCTGTCTCTTTTCCTATGCTTTAAGAGCGACTCCCGTGTACCTTCTGAAATCGGTTTCCTGCAATTCTGCCCCGCATTCAAGTGCTCTTCGCAGACTTACTTCAGTATAATTTTGGATGATAGCTGTCATTTATAACTCTGCAGGTTTGTGAATTACAGTACCCCTGAGCTCCTTTCTTCAACTCGTTTTCTTGTGAGCTGGCCGCAAAACCACAGGATCTCTTCAGGTCCTAATATGGTTCCAGCATGGCATGCGGAGCCTTTGGTTCATTCGTATTCCTGGTGGTAAATGAGAGTTAAATTTGCCCGTCCAGACACCTACATATAGTCTCTCATTGGTTCTCCTTATTCCTGTTCATCTTCCGCAGAAATTGCAAACTGGGCCAAACAGGAGGTTAAAGGCACTGACTCTCCAAATGGGGAGAGTGTTAGTAAAGCATCTGGAACGTTGCACCCGAGTACCAGGGGACGAAAACTGAGACACATTTGAACACGTTTCCCGATCACACAGTGGATCATACTCTGGGTTCCACATGCATGTTTTAGCTGAAGGAAGAATCCCTTAAACCTGGAGAGTTGAGACCCATGGAATGGGTACCGTGCAATATGACTACAAAGGGTCTCATTTGTTCACCGAACCTCACCAATCCTATCACTGCTGCGTTTATGCCGCTGTACACATGCTTGATTCTCTTTCGGAGACATAGAAATCCATAGGTTTTAAGATTCTTACTAGTCAGGGATATTCTTAGGCGATTAATATGGGGTGTAGAGTTCACTTCGTTGAGCAAGGAGTAGCTCTTGTCTATTACATATTTGGCTTATGGAACGGTATGTGTGCTAATTTCAATCTCTGGTTTTATGCAGCACCCCAACTCACCTTTCCCCTTAAGCAAGCATAAGTTGGTTTTCTACATTTGAGACCCTGTTCTGTTTTGTAATTCAGTTCCTGTGTAGCCAAGTTTACATTCCGTGTAGCAGTGATATCTTATGATATTTCTTTTTCTGTGTGACTTATTTCACTTAGAATCATGGTACCTGAATCCACTCATTATGCTGCTACGGGCCTGATGACATAGATTTCATTGCTGAGTGACATTGCATTGTACGTAAGTACCACAACTTCTTTATCCATTTTTCGCTTTCTGTGATATTGAACTTGTACTGTAAACGAGATTCTTGTAAACAGAGCCGTCCCAAACTTTGGGGTGGCTGTGTCTTTTTGATTTTAATTTCCCTAAGCTATAGGACCATAAGTGGAAGTGCCCTAGGCTCTGTTGCTTTGTTTTTTAGATGTTTCAGGAAACACCATACACTTCTCCAGAGTGGCTGTTGGCAATTTACATCCCGCCCATCAGCATAACAAGGCTCCCAGTTCTCCATGGCCTGTCCTGCCTTTCTGGATTTTACACTTTTTTCAGATGGCCCTTTTGAGCGGGGTCACTGAGACTTCATTGTACTGCAGATTTCCTTTGCAAGCTTGCTTGGTTGGCCAAAAAGGGCGTATGCGTTTTTTCCTAAATATATTCAGGAAAAAACGCATACGCCCTTTTTGACCAAGTGCCTCATTGTGGACGTTCTGCCTCTTTTCCTATGCTTTACATGCAATTCCAGTCTACCTCCTGAAATCGGTTTCCTGCAATTCTGCCCCGCTTTCAAGTCCTCTTGGCAGCCTTACTTCAATATATTTTTGGATGATAGCTGTCATTTATAACTCTGCAGTTTTGTGAAGTACAGTGCCCCTGAGCTCCTTTCTTCAACTCGCTTTCTTGTGAGCAGGCCGCAACACCGCATGATTGCTTCAGGCCCTAGTCTGGTTCCGGCATGGCACGCTGAGCCTTTGGTTAATTCCTCTTCCTGGTGGGAAATGAGAGTTAAATTTGCCTGTCCACACACCTCCAGCTAGTCTCTCATTGGTTTTTCCTATTACTGTTCATTTTCTGCAGAAATTGCAAACTGGGCCAAACAGGAGGTTAAAGGCACTGACTCTCCAAGTGGGGAGAGTGTTAGTAAAGCGTCTGGAATGTTGCACCCGAGTACCAGGGGACGAAAACTGACACATTTGAACACGTTTCCCGATCACATGGTGGATCATACTCTGGGTTCCACATGCACGTTTTAGCTGAAGGAAGAATCCCTTAAACCTGGAGAGTTGAGACCCATGGAATGAGTACCATGCAATATGACTTCAAAGGTTCTGCATTTGCTCAGCGAACCTCACCAATAATATCACTGCTGCGTTTATGCCGCTGTACACATGCTTGATTCTCTTTCAGAGACATATAAATCCATAGGTTTTAAGATACTTACTAGTCAGCTATATTCTTAGGCGTTTAATATGGAGTGTAGAGTCCACTTCGTTGAGCAAGGAGTAGCTCTTGTCTATTACATATTTGGCTTATGGAACGGTATCTGTGCTAATTTCAATCTCTGGTTTTATGCAGCACCCCAACTCACCTTTCCCCTTAAGCAAGCATAAGTTGGTTTTCTACATTTGAGACCCTGTTCTGTTTTGTAATTCAGTTCCTGTGTAGCCAAGTTTACATTCCGTGTAGTAGTGATATCTTATGATGTTTCTTTTTCTGTGTGACTTATTTCACTTAGAATCATCGTACCTGAATCCACTCATTATGCTGCTACGGGCCTGATGACATAGGTTTCATTGCTGAGTGATATTGCATTGTACGTAAGTACCACAACTTCTTTATCCATTTTTCACTTTCTGTAATATTGAATTTGTACTGTAAACGAGGTTCTTGTAAAAAGAGCCGTCCCAAACTTTGGGGTGGCTGTGTCTTTTTGATTTTAATTTCCCTAAGCTATAGGAGGATAAGTGGAAGTGCACTAGGCTCTGTTGCTTTGTTTTTTAGATGTTTCAGGAAACACCATACACTTCTCCAGAGTGGCTGTTGGCAATTTACATCCCGCCCATCAGCATAACAAGGCTCCCAGTTCTCCATGGCTTGTCCTGCCTTTCTGGATTTTACACTTTTTTCAGATGGCCCTTTTGACCGGGGGGCAGTGAGACTTCATTGTAGTGCAGATTTCCTTTGCAAGCTTGCTTGGTTGGCCAAAAATTATGTATGCGTTTTTTCCTGAATATATTCAGGAAAAAACGCATACGCCCTTTTTGGCCAAGTGCATCATTGTGGACGTTCTGCCTCTTTTCCTATGCTTTACATGCAATTCCAGTCTACCTCCTGAAATCGGTTTCCTGCAATTCTGCCCCGCTTTCAAGTCCTCTTGGCAGACTTACTTCAATATATTTTTGGACGATAGCTGTCATTTATAACTCTGCAGGTTTGTGAATTACAGTGCCCCTGAGCTCCTTTCTTCAACTCACTTTCTTGTGAGCTGGCCGCAACACCGCAGGATTGCTTCAGGCCCTAGTGTGGTTCCGGCATGGCACGCTGAGCCTTTGGTTAATTCCTCTTCCTGGTGGGAAATGAGAGTTAAATTTGCCCGTCCAGACACCTCCAGCTAGTCTCTCATTGGTTCTCCCTATTCCTGTTCATTTTCTGCAGAAATTGCAAACTGGGCCAAACAGGAGGTTAAAGGCACTGACTCTCCAAGTGGGGAGAGTGTTAGTAAAGCGTCTGGAATGTTGCACCCGAGTACCAGTGGACAATATCTGAGACACATTTCAACACGTTTCCAGATCACATGGTGGATCATACTCTGGGTTCCACATGCATGTTTTAGCTGAAGGAAGAATCCCTTAAACCTGGAGAGTTGAGACCCATGGAATGGGTACCATGCAATATGACTTCAAAAGGTCTGCATTTGCTGAGCGAACCTCACCAATCCTATCACTGCTGCGTTTATGCCGCTGTACACATGCTTGATTCTCTTTCAGAGACATATAAATCCATAGGTTTTAAGATTCTTACTAGTCAGGTATGTTCTTAGCCGTTTAATATGGGGTGTTGAGTCCACTTCGTTGAGCAAGGAGTAGCTCATGTCTATTACATATTTGGCTTATGGAACTGTATCTGTGCAAATTTCAATCTCTGGTTTTATGCAGCACCCCAACTCACCTTTCCCCTTAAGCAAGCATAAGTTGGTTTTCTACATTTGAGAACCTGTTCTGTTTTGTAATTCAGTTCCTGTGTAGCCAAGTTTACATTCCGTGTAGCAGTGATATCTTATGATATTTCTTTTTCTCTGTGACTTATTTCACTTAGAATCATCGTACCTGAATCCATTCATTATGCTGTTACTGGCCTGATCACATAGATTTCATTGCTGAGTGATATTGCATTGTACGTAAGTACCACAACTTCTTTATCCATTTTTCGCTTTCTGTGATATTCAACTTGTACCGTAAACGAGGTTCTTGTAAACAGAGCTGTCCCAAACTTTGGGGTGGCTGTGTCTTTTTTATTTTAATTTCCCTAAGCTATAGGACCATAAGTGGAAGTGCCCTAGGCTCTGTTGCTTTGTTTTTTAGTTGTTTCAGGAAACACCATACACTTCTCCAGAGTGGCTGTTGGCAATTTACCTCCCGCCCATCAGCATAACAAGTCTCCCAGTTCTCCATGGCCTGTCCTGCCTTTCTGGATTTTATACTTTTTTCAGATGGCCCTTTTGACCGTGGGGCAGTGAGACTTCATTGTAGTGCAGATTTCCTTTGCAAGCTTGCTTGGTTGGCCAAAAAGGGCGTATGCGTTTTTTCCTGAATATATTCAGGATAAAACGCATACACCCTTTTTGGCCAAGTGCATCATTGTGGACGTTCTGCCTCTTTTCCTATGCTTTACATGCAATTCCAGTCTACCTCCTGAAATCGGTTTCCTGCAATTCTGCCCCGCTTTCAAGTCCTCTTGGCAGCCTTACTTCAATATATTTTTGGACGATAGCTGTCATTTATAACTCTGCAGGTTTGTGAATTACAGTGCCCCTGAGCTCCTTTCTTCAACTCGCTTTCTTGTGAGCTGACCGCAGCACCGCAACATTGCTTCAGGCCCTAGTGTGGTTCCGGCATGGCACGCTGAGCCTTTGGTTAATTCCTCTTCCTGGTGGGAAATGAGAGTTAAATTTGCCAGTCCAGACACCTCCAGCTAGTCTCTCATTGGTTCTCCCTATTCCTGTTCATTTTCCGCAGAAATTGCAAACTGGGCCAAACAGGAGGTTAAAGGCACTGACTCTCCAAGTGGGGAGAGTGTTAGTAAAACGTCTGGAATGTTGCACCCAAGTACCAGGGGATGAAAACTGACACATTTGAACACGTTTTCCGATCACACGGTGGATCATACTCTGGGTTCCACATGCATGTTTTAGCTGAAGGAAGAATCCCTTAACCCTGGAGAGTTGAGACCCATGGAATGGGTACCGTGCAATATGACTACAAAGGGTCTCATTTGTTCACCGAACCTCACCAATCCTATCACTGCTGCGTTTATGCCGCTGTACACACGCTTGATTCTCTTTCGGAGACATAGAAATCCATAGGTTTTAAGATTCTTACTAGTCAGGGATATTCTTAGGCGATTAATATGGGGTGTAGAGTTCACTTCGTTGAGCAAGGAGTAGCTCTTGTCTATTACATATTTGGCTTATGGAACGGTATGTGTGCTAATTTCAATCTCTGGTTTTATGCAGCACCCCAACTCACCTTTCCCCTTAAGCAAGCATAAGTTGGTTTTCTACATTTGAGACCCTGTTCTGTTTTGTAATTCAGTTCCTGTGTAGCCAAGTTTACATTCCGTGTAGCAGTGATATCTTATGATATTTCTTTTTCTGTGTGACTTACTTCACTTAGAATCATCGTACCTGAATCCACTCATTATGCTGCTACGGGCCTGATGACATAGATTTCATTGCTGAGTGACATTGCATTGTACGTAAGTACCACAACTTCTTTATCCATTTTTCGCTTTCTGTGATATTGAACTTGTACTGTAAACGAGATTCTTATAAACAGAGCCGTCCCAAACTTTGGGGTGGCTGTGTCTTTTTGATTTTAATTTCCCTAAGCTATAGGACCATAAGTGGAAGTGCCCTAGGCTCTGTTGCTTTGTTTTTTAGATGTTTCAGGAAACACCATACACTTCTCCAGAGTGGCTGTTGGCAATTTACATCCCGCCCATCAGCATAACAAGGCTCCCAGTTCTCCATGGCCTGTCCTGCCTTTCTGGATTTTACACTTTTTTCAGATGGCCCTTTTGAGCGGGGTCACTGAGACTTCATTGTACTGCAGATTTCCTTTGCAAGCTTGCTTGGTTGGCCAAAAAGGGCGTATGCGTTTTTTCCTAAATATATTCAGGAAAAAACGCATACGCCCTTTTTGGCCAAGTGCCTCATTGTGGACGTTCTTCCTCTTTTCCTATGCTTTACATGCAATTCCAGTCTACCTCCTGAAATCGGTTTCCTGCAATTCTGCCCCGCTTTCAAGTCCTCTTGGCAGCCTTACTTCAATATATTTTTGGATGATAGCTGTCATTTATAACTCTGCAGTTTTGTGAAGTACAGTGCCCCTGAGCTCCTTTCTTCAACTCGCTTTCTTGTGAGCAGGCCGCAACACCGCATGATTGCTTCAGGCCCTAGTCTGGTTCCGGCATGGCACGCTGAGCCTTTGGTTAATTCCTCTTCCTGGTGGGAAATGAGAGTTAAATTTGCCTGTCCACACACCTCCAGCTAGTCTCTCATTCGTTCTCCCTATTCCTGTTCATTTTCCGCAGAAATTGCAAATTGGGCCAAACAGGAGGTTAAAGGCACTGACTCTCCAAGTGGGGAGAGTGTTAGTAAAGCGTCTGGAATGTTGCACCCGAGTACCAGGGGACGAAAACTGAGACACATTTGAACACGTTTCCCGATCACACGGTGGATCATACTCTGGGTTCCACATGCATGTTTTAGCTGAAGGAAGAATCCCTTAAACCTGGAGAGTTGAGACCCATGGAATGGGTACCATGCAATATGACTTCAAAGTGTCTGCATTTGCTCACTGAACCTCACCAATCCTATCACTGCTGCGTTTATGCCGCTGTACAGACGCTTGATTCTCTTTCGGAGACATATAAATCCATAGGTTTTAAGATTCTTACTAGTCAGGTATATTCTTAGGCCTTTAATATGGGGTGTTGAGTCCACTTCGTTGAGCAAGGAGTAGCTCTTGTCTATTACATATTTGGCTTATGGAACGGTATGTGTGCTAATTTCAATCTCTGGTTTTATGCAGCACCCCAACTCACCTTTCCCCTTAAGCAAGCATAAGTTGGTTTTCTACATTTGAGACCCTGTTCTGTTTTGTAATTCAGTTCCTGTGTAGCCAAGTTTACATTCCGTGTAGTAGTGATATCTTATGATGTTTCTTTTTCTGTGTGACTTATTTCACTTAGAATCATCGTACCTGAATCCACTCATTATGCTGCTATGGGCCTGATGACATAGATTTCATTGCTGAGTGATATTACATTGTACGTAAGTACAACTTTTTTATCCATTTTTCGCGCTCTGCGATATTGAACTTGTACCGTAAACGAGGTTCTTGTAAACAGTGCCATCCCAAACTTTGGGGTGGCTGTGTGTTTTTGATTTTAATTTCCCTAAGCTATAAGACCATAAGTGGAAGTGCCCTAGGCTCTGTTGCTTTGTTTTTTAGATGTTTCAGGAAACACCATACACTTCTCAGGAGTGGCTGTTGGCAATTTACATCCCGCCCACCAGCATAACAAGGCTCCCAGTTCTCCATGGCCTGTCCTGCTTTTCTGGATTTTACACTTTTTTCAGATGACCCTTTTGACTGGGGGGAAGTGAGACTTCATTGTAGTGCAGATTTCCTTTGCAATCTTGTTTGGTTGGCCAAAAAGGGCATATGTGTTTCTTCCTGAATATATTCAGGAAAAAACGCATGCGCACTTTTTGGCCAAGTGCATCATTGTCAACGTTCTGAGTCTTTTCATATGTTGTCAATGCCATTCTTGTCTACCTCTTGAAATCGGTTTCCTGCAATTCTGCCTTGCTGTCAGTGCCTCTTCATAGCCTTACCTCAATATATTTTTGGAAAATAGTTGGCCTTTATAACTCTGCAGGTTTTTGAATTGCAGTGGCCCTTAGTCTATTTTTCAGCTCTTATTTTTGTGATCTTGCCTCATATCCTCAGGATTTTTTTATGCCCTATTCTTCTTCTGGGGCGCCTTGCTCTGCCTTTGGTTAATTCTTCTTCCTAATGTGAAATTAGAGTGACATGTGCCCATTGAAACCGCTACAGCTATTTTCTCACTGGTTCCCCCTATTTCCATTCATCCTCCGCACTAACTGCAGACTGTGCGATACCGGAACTTAAAGGCATTGACTCTCCATGTGGGGATGTTTTTAGTAAAGTGGCTGGAATGTTGATCCAGAGCCCCAGGAGAGGAAAATGAGGTGCGTTTTAGAAACCTTTCCCGATCATATGGTATACCATCCGCTGGATTTCCCATGCATGGTTTAGCTGTAGGAAGATTCCCTTCAACCTGGAGTGTTGGGACCCTTGGAATGAGTAGCATGAAGTATTGCATTAAACTTTCGGCAGTTGCTCACCAAAGCTCACCAATCCTCTCAGCCCCAAGTGTCCAGCCTTATGTCTTATCCAGCTGTGGGTTTATATGTGGTCATTCCAGGTTGCATCACAGCCCCCGAGCGAATTTTGTAAGAATTTTTCTCTCTTTCATTGTTTCTGCGTTTTGGTTTTAAAATTTATTTCTATAATGGGGTTTAGCTCATTTTCACTGCTGTGTTTGGCCGCTCTGCACACACTTGATTCCCTTATGGAGATATATCAATACATGGGTTTTAAGATTCTTATTACTCAGATATATTTCTCTGCGGTGTATAGGGTGTGTTGAGGCCAGTTCATTGAGCAAGGTGTAGATCTTGTCTAATACCTATTTGGTTTATTGAATGGTATCTGTGCTAATTTCAAACTCTGGTTTTATGCATCAGCCCACCTCTCCTTTCCCCTTAAGCTGACATAAGTGTGTTTTCTAAATGTGAGACACTGTTCTGTTTTGTAATTCATTTTTTGTGCAGCCATATTTATTCTCCCTCTATAAGTGATATCTTATGATATGTTTCTTTTTCTGTTTGACTTATTTCAAGTAGTATTATCGGACCTAAATCCACTCTTTATCCTTCTACTAGCCTTATTACATTGATTTCATGGTGAAGAGATATTCCATTGTACATAAGCACCACATTTTCTTTATCCATTGTTCTCTTTCCTGGGATATTTAAGGTGTACTGAAGTTGAGGTTCTTGTAAACAGAGTAGCCATAAACTGTGGTGTGCTTGTGTCTTGTTGATTTTTAGACTTCCTTAGATATACTTCCATGATTGGAAGTGCCCTATGCTCTGTAGCTCTGTTTTTTAGATGATTTAGGAACCACCATACACTTCTCCAGAGTGGCTCTCGGCAGTTCACACACTGTCCATCAGCGTATAAAGGCTCCCTGTTCTCCATGGCCTGTCCTGCATTTCTGGTTTTTACAATTTTTTCGGATGGCCCTTTTGACCGGTGGGAAATGAGACTTCTTTGTTGTGCACATTTGCATTGCTTGCTTGCTTGGTTGCCCATAAACTGCGTATGCGTTTTTTCCTGGATATATTCAGGAAAAAATGCATACTCCCTTTTGGGCCAACTGCATCATTGTCGAAATTCTGCCGCTTTTCATGTGCTTTAAAGACGAGTCCAATCTATCTCTTGAAATCTGTTTCTTGCAATTCTGTCTTGCATTCAGATCCTCTTCTTTGCCTTACCTCAACATATTTTGGGACGTTAGTTTTCATTTATAACTCTGCAGGTTTGTGAATTGCAGTGGCCCTGAGCTCCATTTTTTAAGTTGCTCTTTTGTGAGCTGGCCTCAAAGCCGCAGGATTGCTTCAGGCCCTATTTTGGCTCCGGCGAGGCGGGCTGAGCCTTTTTTTAATTCTTATTCTTAATGGGAAATTAGAGTGACATGTGTCCGTCCAAACCCCTAAAACTATTCTCTCATTGGTTCCCCCTCTTCCCGTTCATCCTCCTCACAATTTGCAAAATGTGTGAAACAGAAGTTTAAATGTGCTGATTCTCTAAGTGGGGAGATTCTAAGTAACGTGGCTGGAATGATGAACAGGAGCACCAGGAGAGGATAAATGAGGTGCATTTTAGACACATCTCCCGATCACATGGTGTACAGTCCTCTGGGTTTTCCATGCATGTTTTAGCTGTAGGAAGATCCCTTGAACCTGCAGATTTGGGACCCATTGAATGGGTACCAGGTAGTATTACTTTAAAGGGTGTGCATTTCCTCACCCAACCTCACATTTCTCTTAGCACGAACAGTTTCCAGCCTTATGTCTCATCCTGCTGTGGGTCTAGATGTGTTCAATCCATGTTGCATCACCGTCCCTGAGGAAAAGTTGTAAGAGGTTTTCTCTTTCTCTCTGTCGTTTATTTTTTTCAATTTATTACTATATTGGTTACAGCTGATTTTCAAAGCTCTGTTTCTTGCTGCTGTACATCTACTTGATTCACATACAGAGAGACATCAATAAATTCTTTTTCAGATTCTTACCAGTCATATATATTCTTTTCCGGTGACTTGAGTGTGCTGAGTGCAGTTCTTTTAGCTACCGTGTAGGCCTTGTTGATTATCAGTTTGGTATTTGGAATGGTATCTTTGCTAATTTCAACCTCCTGGATGATGCCTCACCCCTCCCCACCTTTCCCGTTTAGCAGCCTTACGTGTGTTTTCTACATATTTGACTATGTTTTTGTTTTGTAATTTATTTCATGTGTAGCCATTTTGGATTCCACCTTTAAGTGATATCTTATGATATGTGTCTTTTTCTTTTTGAATTATGTCACTTAGAATGATCATACGTAACTCCTCCGGAGTTGTTACAACTGGCCATATTTCATTGATTTCCAGGCTGAGTAATATTCCACTCTACATAAGTACCACATCTCTATCCATTTTTTCCCTCCAGAGACATTTAAGTTATATCCTAGTCGAGGATCTTTTAAACAGAGAGGCAGTAAACATTGGGGTGCCTGTGTCCTCTCGATTTTTGTTTTTCCCAAGACATACGCCCATGAGTGCAAGTGCCCTATGCTCTGTAGCTCATTTTTTAGATGCTTTAGTAAACACAATACACTTCTCCAGAATGGCCGTTGGCAATATACATTTCCACTATAAGCCTCACAGGGCTCCCTCTTCTCCTTGCCCTGTCCTGCATTTCTGGTGTTTACACTTTATGAGGATGGCTCTTCTGACTGAGGCGAAGTGATATCTTTTGTAGTATTGATTTCCAGTGCCCACCTGTTTGGTTGGCTAAAAAAGTGTATGCCCTTTTCTTGAATATATACAGAAAAAAACGCATACAGCCTTTTTGGCCAACTGCAATGTTGGCAATGTTCAGCCCCTTTTCTTGTGCTTAATGGCGTGTCCTTTCTACCTCCTCAAATCCCTTTCCTGCCATTCTCCCTTGCTTACCAATCCTTTTCTCTGACTTTCCTCAAGACATTTTTCAGTGATAGATATTTTCAACTCTGCAGTTTCATGAATTTTACTGTCCCTGAGTTCCATTGTTCAACTTGTGTTTATGGGAACTGGCCACAAAGCAGTGGGATTTCCTCAAGCCCTATACTGTTTCCATGGGCAACCCTAGCCTTTGGTCAATTCGTCTTCCTGATTGGAAGTTAGAGTGACATGTGCCTGTCTGAACACCTAGGACTTGTCTCTCATTGTTCCTCATCCTTCCGCTTCATCCTCTGGACAAATTCCAAACTGTACGCAACAGGATGTTGACAGTGCTGACATCTCCAAGTGGGGAGACTGTTAGTAAAGACGCTGGAGGGGTGAACCCGAGCACCAGGAGATGAGGAGATGAGATGCCTTTTCCAAACTCTTCCCAATCAGACGGTATACCATCCTCTGTGTGTGACAGACATGTTTTAGCAGTAGGAAGAGTCCCATTCATGTAAGGAGAACACCAGGGCTTTTTCAAAATCAGTGTCTCCCCGAAACCCAAACTGGGGAATTTTTTAAGCTACGGCTACACATATGTTCATTAAGGGCCTTGGGAAGTAGGCAGAGTCCAAACTTTAGATGATTGAAGTCTTCAGGGTCAGAAGCACTCACCACCGGCTTCCCTTAGGTTACACTTTAACTGTCATTGATAGATGATGTCAATAAAAATATCTATTCTTTTTCCGATTATTTCCCCTTATAGGTTATTGCAAAATATTGAGTGTAGTTCCCTGTGCTATACAGTAGTTCCTTGTTGATGATCTATTTTATACATAGCAGTGTGTATGTGTTAATTCCAAACTGTTAATTTATCCCTCCTCCCACCTTTACCCTTTGGTAATAATAAATTATAAGATTTTATACTTCTCAGAAATGGGGGAGCTGAAAGAGAGGTATCATTTTCAATGGAAAAGCATTTAAAACAAGATTGAAGCTTTAACCAAGATTATTAGATGTACATCCTTGGAAAGAAATCACTTCATTTCTCTAATATTGACCTGACAAATAAGACAAACCTTTTCACTGAACTTGCTTATAATAAAGTGATGGAAATATCAAATGGAAGTGTTAGAAACATCTTATTTTACCCGAGCCTTATAAACTGTTCTATGTTAACTACAGTTTGGCTCACACATCTGTTCATTGAAGTTACAGTAGTCTCAATTTCTGTTACTGATCCTCCAGAGTGGACCCTAACAAGTGTCTCCCTGCCCAGTGTCATTGGGGCCAACAGATCGAGACTGAGTTTGGTTCACAAGCAAAGGAAACTTTATATTTTAAACAGAGAATGGAGAGGTGAGAGCATGCACTACCCCGTGGGCTGTGGGCTGGGCTGCTGTGTAGAGATCCTGTCAGAGTCAGTGGGAGGGAGGGGGCGGAGCACTCGAGGGCCGGGTTGGCTGCAGCTCAGGCTCTATATCTCGGAGTCTGCACTGGGCCCCAGGAGCTGAGGTGTCGACCCAGCCATTCTGCACTAGGAAATCTGGTCTGAAGTGCCGGGTGTGGAACCTCTGCATGCGGGACCCTAGGAGCACGTGAAATTAGACAAAGCACAAAGGATAAAAAAGGTCAGACTTGACTTTATTGCCCAGATTCTATTTTTATCTCCCAGGGATTTTTAATGGGCTTTGCTGGGGACAAACCCCTCCTCTGCCTTTTGTCCCGTTCCTCATTCTTGGAGTGCTGAGGGTGCAGACCCTTCTTCTGTAACTGCTGAGTGCTGAGTTGGGAGCCCTCATACCAGGGGACGAGGGTCAGAACTTCTCCCCAGCAGCCTCCAGGTGACGTTGATTGGCCCCAGGACCCCTGCCTCCCTGCTCGTCCGCCTGAGCACCAGCATTGGAAGTGTTATAGATTCTAATGACCTTTAAGGGCCCAGGAAAGAGATGTGCAGAGACGCTGTGGGGGCCGGTTTCACCCCGCCCCACATTTGTTCGGCCACCTTAGGCTGACCGTTTCTGCCAGCCTAGATGCTCTGACCAGTAGTCTGCTCTTTCTTCAATTAGGCCCCTGAATTAACGTAAAAACAGCACCAGGTGTCAGAGCCCTGCCCGCTCAACTCCCAGACAGTCCAGGGTCAGTGGTGATCAAGGACCATGATGGCCACTGAGTCAACAGCCTTTTGAAGTAAACAGGAGTCCAGCCGGTCTTATTGGCCACCATCATCACGGTGTCTGTAGGCTTTTCTATGGTGACAGTGTGATATACGTTTCCCCCGCCAAGATTATTAGCTCCCCTCCGGGTGCAGTAAGTCCTGCAAGCAGTAGTCTACTCCTTCGGGACACACTATTGTTGTTTTATGAGAGAAACTCCAGGTCAAGTGATGTTCACACGAGTCGTCATGGTGCCCTGTTGCCCCCGGTTATCTCTCTGGATGTTGGAGTTGGAGGGCCTCCTCACTCGAGGTCGGTGTGCCCACGGAGCGAACCCTGCAACTTCAGGGCATGGTTGGTGATTAGGATCACCACGTGGGGTCCTTTTCCCTTAGGAGGGAGGTGGCCTTTGGGGCTGCTGATTTCCAGGTTTTTAGATACCGCCAGTATCTTGGCCAGATGTGGCAGTGGGCCAAGCCCCTTGGTGACTCTATTTTATCCTACCTGGATGGCATTCTTGCGTTGTTCCATTTCAAGTGGTCCCAGTTTTTGCACTAATTCTCCAATGGCGATTCACCTTTCACTGGGAATGGAAAGGTCAAAGGGTTTAGCTCAATTAGGGAGTTCCAGGGCAAGGGTCTGAATTGACTGCTCTTTCCATTCTTGAAAGGCCACTTCTGGATTCTGTTCAAAAGGATCATCATCTTTTCCTTTCAGTGTTTCATATAGAGGCCCAGCTAGTAGACTGTAGTTAGGGATCCAGAAGCAGCAAACCCTGGCCTCCCCAGGAACCCCTAAGCTGTCTTCTAGTTTTAGAAAGGGGTAAGGCTGCAAATGGTTTCTTCCCTTTCCTGGGATGGGCTTCTCCGACCTTGTGTGAGAATGAAGCCCAGGCAGGTCACCGCAGTCTCTGATATTTGAGCTTTTTCTTGGACAACTTCTATCCTTTATTGGCTTGGTAGTTCAGAGGCCTCCTTAGTAGGGCTGGCGATCAGAATGTCGTCTGCATATTGAAGGAGGGTTTCCTTTTCCAGAGGTAGAACTTTTCGGTCTTTAGCTAAGCTTTCCCCAAAGATGGTGTGGGAATTTTTGAACCCTTGGGGCAAGACGGCCCAGAAGTATTGTTTTAGTTGTATGTTGAGTCCTGCCACTCACAAGCCAAAATTTCTTGTGACTCTGGGACTAATGGAATACAAAAGAAGGCATCATTGAAGACTAATACAGAATACCATGTCCTGGTGGTTGGTAGAATGACCAGCAGGGTGTAGGAATTAGGAGCAACTGGAGGTATATCCTCGGTGGCTTCACTGACTGTCCTGACATCCTTTACCAGGTCCCCAGCAGCCCATGGGGCTCTCGTGGTCAGGCCAATCCCAGGATATGGAGCTCTCCTGGGCAGGTACCCCACCCCCATCCCAGCCCACGGAGCTCTCATGGTCAGGCCTCTCCCAGGATACAGAGCTACCCTTGCAGGTACCGTGGCAGGGCTGGGCACACAGGAACCGTGCACATAGCCCTCACTGAAGAGCACCCCCATCTCACCTGTCGCTCAGAGCTGACACAGAGCACCTCAGAGCAGGACTTGAACTAACAAACAGCAGCTCCAACAGGTCTGTGACCCTGGGCATCACTCTGTGTGGCCTCCCTCCACCTGGTCTTCCAGAGACTTCCACTGCACCCGGGGCACCAAGCCTCTGTCTCTAACCACCACCCACCCCTCCTCTCCCTGACTCCTGGGTTCCTCTCATTAGGAGAGGGTTTTCTTGAAGTTGTCTCCCACTCATGGGCCAGATAAAATGATTAGAAAACAAGCCAAAGCTGCAGCCCCTTGTCTATCCTGACTCTCAGGAGCCCACACCTGTTCCTTGGACCTGGCCGGTTCAGCAAGTTCCATTTTCTGCAACTGTGAGCCCCTGAGGTGTGATGATTGGCTGACCTGGGCAGCCTTACCATGCCGGCCAGCCCTCCCCAGGTGTGCCTGGGTTGAGATCAATATAAATACCACTCCAGGCAGCAAGAGCCCCTGCAGCTGTGCCTGATGCCATTTTCTCTGCCCTGTCAGCAGTCTCGGGGCTGGGCTGGTGGGAGGGAGTGAGAGGCCACGGCTTTGTGGGTGGCCCAGTGTGAGTGGGGCTCTGCTGGACTTTCTGCAGCAGTTGCCAGGCTGCCACCTGCTAAAGAAGAGGATGTGTCACCCATACCTGCTGCTGGAATTTCTCCCTGGGCAGAGGTGAGGAAGGAAAAAAGCAGTGGGGGCAGGGACAGGACGGGTATCTCAGGCAGGGAAATGGAAATCTTCCAGAAGAGCACCCAGGGCCAGGACCATCCTGGCTGGCCTGCAGGCACCAAGTCAGCTGGCATGCTGTCACTCGTGTGGCTCCATGGCCCTTCCTCTAGGCTTTCAAGTCCTTGTATATATTCAGGTGTTTTACCTGGGAAGGGTGGGGACAGTTCAGAAGCAACTGGCCTGGGGCTCAGCTCACGTTCACTCACAGATGCCTCGGCACAGTGCCCCAGCTTTGCAATGAGGACGCTTGTTGTGTGGGGGCTGCTGGCTGAATGGGAGACGATTCCCCACCACTGACCAACTTCAGAATTTTTACAACTGGAGCAAGTGCCCTGATACGGTTTTCCTCTGAGTAACTGGTGGGTTCTGTTTTTTTTTTTCTCTTTTTCGTTTTTGGTTCAAGGTAGATTTTATTCCTCTTTTTTGTATTTACAGATATAAGCATGGAAATAATTTATTCATATAAATACATGTATGTGAAGGGAATAATTGTTTTTTCTGTTTTATTTTTTAAATTTTATTTCTTTTTAATTTTGAATTTTATTTTATATTTTTATACAGCAGGTTCTTATTGGTTATCTATTTTATACATATAAATGTTTACATGCCAATCCCAATCTCTCAGCTCCTCCCACCACCACCCCCCCAAGAGCTTTCCCCCCTTGTTGTCCATACGATTGTTGTCTACATCTGTTGCTCTATTTATGCCTTGCAAAACGGTTAATCTGTACAGTTTTTCTAGGTTCCACATATATGCATGAATATACAAGATTTGTTTTTCTCTTTCTGACTTACTTCACTCTGTATGACAGTCTCTAGATCCATCGACGTCTCTACAAATGACCCAATTTCATTCCTTTCATGGCTTAGTAATATTCCATTTTATATATGTACCACATCTTTATGCATTCGTCTGTCTGTGGGCATTTAGGTTGCTTCCATTACCTCGATATTGTAAATAGTGATGCAATGAACATTGCGGTGAATGTCTCTTTTTGATTTATGGTTTTGTCTGTGTATATGTCCAGTACTGGGATTGCTGTATCATATGGTAATTCTATGATTAGTTTCTTAAGAAACTCCATATTGTTCTCCATAGTGACTGTATCAATTTATATTCCCAACAATAGTGGAAGAGGCTTCCTTTTCCCCACACCCTTTCCAGCAATTGTTGTTTGTAGATTTTCAGATGATGCCCATTCTAACAGGTGTGAGGTGATACCTCATTGTTGAGTCCATTTCGTTGAGCAAGGGGTAGGTCTTGTCTATTACATATTTGGCTTATGGAACGGTATCTGTGCTAATTTCAAACTCTGGTTTTATGCAGAACCCCAACTCACCTTTCCCCTTAAGCAAGCATAAGTTGGTTTTCTAAACTTGAGACCCTGTTCTGTTTTGTAATTCAGTTCATGTGTAGCCAAGTTTACATTCCATGTATTAGTGATACCTTATGATGTTTCTTTATCTGTGTGACTTATTTCACTTAGAATCATCGTGCCTCAATCCACTCATTATGCGGGTACAGGCCTGGTGACACAGATTTCATTGCTGAGTGGTATTCTGTTGTACGTTAAGTACCGCAACTTCTTTATCAATTATTTGCTCTCTGGGATACTTAACTTGTACCGTAGAAGAGGTTCCTGTAAACAGAGCCGTCCCAAATTTTGGGGTGGCTGTGTCTTTTTGATTTTAATTTCCCTAAGCTATAGGACCATAAGTGGAAATGCCCTAGACTCTGTTGCTTTGTTTTTCAGATGTATCAGGAAACACCATACACTTCTCCAGAGTGGCTGTTGGCAATTTACATCCCGCCCATCAGCATAACAAGGCTCCTTTATCCCCATGGCCTGTCTTGCCTTTCTGCATTTTACACTTTTTTCAGATGGCCCTTTAGACCGGGGGGAAGTGACACTTCATAGTAGTTCGGATTTCCATTGCAAGCTTGCTTGGTTTGCCAAAAAGGGCGTATGCGTTTTTTCCTGAATATATTCAGGAAGAAACTCATACGCCCTTTTTTGCCAAGTGCATCATTGTTGATGTTCTGCCTCTTTTCCTATGCTTCAAATGCAAATCCAATCTACCTCCTGAAATCGGTTTCCTGAAATTCTGCCCCGCTTTCAAATCCTCTTCGCAGCCTTACTTCAATATATTTTTGGATGTTATCTGTCATTTATAACTCTGCAGGTTTGTGAATTACAGGGCCGCTGAGCTCCTTTCTTCAACTCGCTTTCTTGTGAGCTGGCCGCAAACCCGCAAGACTGCTTCAGGCCCTAATCTGCTTCTGGCAGGGCATGCTGAGCCTTTGGTTAATTCCTCTTCCTGGTGGGAAATGAGTGTTAAATATGCCCGTCCAGACACCTACCTCACTCTCAACCCCTTGGTGATGTGGGTCCTCTGGTTTGTGGCCACCTTTATGGGTTCCTCACCTTTCGATGATGTGGGACCAATGGTCTTAGGAGACTCCTGCCTGGTTCACATCCCCTTGGTGATGTGGGCCCTCTGTTGAGAGTCTGATCCTGGCAGGGTTCCTCACCCATCTGTGAGGTGGGCCGTCTGCTGTGAGGTCACTCCTGCCTGGCTTGCTCATCTCGCCTTGTGGACATGAGCCCTCTGGTGGCACTTGGAGCCTGCTGGGAGCCTCCTCCCCTCGGTGATGAGGGCCCTCTGGCGTCAGGCCCTAACGGCTGGGCTCCCCACATTTTGTGATGTGCGCCCAGTGGTGCGAGGACACTCCATCCAGGTTCACATCCCCATTGGGATGTGGGACTTCTGCTCTGAGGTCCCAACGCCTGAGTTGCTCACAGTTTCATGATGTGGGCTCTCTGCTGTTAGTTCACTCCTGCCTGCATCCCATAGCTTCTGTGCTCTCGGCCGCCTGCTGGGAGGTTCCAACTGCTGGATTCCTCAACTTTTTTATTCTATGTGCCCTCTGTTGTGAGGCTCCTCCTGCCTGCCTCACTGCCAGCCCCTTGGTGATGACTGTCCTATGGCTTGAGGCCACATGTGCTGCGTTCCTCACCTTTCGATGATGTGGCCCCACTCGTGTGAGGACACTCCTGCCTGGTTCCCATCCCCTTGGTGAGGTGGGCCCTCTGGCGAGAGTCTGATCCTGGCTGGGTTCCTCAACGTTCTGTGAGGTAGGCCCTCTGCTGTGAGGTCACTCCTGCCTGGCTGGCACACGTCACCTTGGAGATGTGAGACATCTGGTGGCAGTTGGAGCGTGCAGGGTGCCTCCTCCTCTCGGTGATGACGGCCCTCTGGCGTCAGGCCCTAAATGGTGGGCTCCCCACATTTTCTGATGTGTGCCCAGTGGTGCGAGGACACTCCAGCCAGGTTCCCATTCCCATGGGGATGTGGGCCTTCTGCGCTGAGGTCCCAACGCCTGGGTTGCTCACAGTTTTATGATGTGGGCCCTCTGCTGTGAGTTCACTGCGGCCTGGATCCCATAGCCTCGGTGTTCTGAGCCACCTGCTGGAAGGTCTAAATGCTGGAATCCTCACGTTTTTTATATTATGTGCCCTGTGTTGTGAGGCTACTCCTGCCTGCCTCACTCCAAGGCCCTTGGTGATGTGGGTCCTCTGGTTTGAGGACACATGTGCTGGGTTCCTCACCTTAAGATGATGAGGCCCCACTAGTGTGAGGATAATCCTGACTGGTTCCCATCCCCTTTGTGATGTGGGCCCTCTGGTGAGAGTCTGATCCTGGCTGGGTTCCTCACCCATCTGTGAGGTGGGCCCTCTACTATCAGGTAACTCTTGCCTGGCTTGCTCACCTCGCCTTGTTGACATGAGCCCTCTGGTGGCACTTGGACCCTGCTGGGAGCCTCCTCACATCTGTGATGAGGGCCCTCTGACGTCAGGCCCTAACTGCTGGGCTCCCCAACTTTTCTTAGTGAGCCCAGTGATGCTCGGGCACTCCTCTTAGGTTCCCATCTCCATGGGGATGTGGTCCTTCTGCTCTGAGGTTCCAACGGCTGGGTTGATCACAGTTTCATGATGTGGGCTCTCTGGTGTTAGTTCACTGTGGCCTGGATCCCATAGCCTCTGTGCTCTTGGCCACCTGCTGGGAGGTTCCAACTGCTGGATTCCTCACTTTTTTAATTTTTTAGGCCCTCTGTTGTGAGTATCCTCCTGCCTGCCTCACTCCCAGCCCCTTCGTGATGTGTGTCCTCTGGTTTGAGGCCACATGTGCTGGGTTCCTCACCTTTCGATGATGTGGGACCAATGGTCTTAGGAGACTCCTGCCTAGTTCACATCCCCTTGGTGATGTGGGCCCTCTGTTGAGAGTCTGATCCTGGCAGGGTTCCTCACCCTTCTGTGAGGTGGGCCGTCTGCTGTGAGGTCACTCCTGCCTGGCTTGCTCACCTCGCCTTGTGGACATGAGCCCTCTGGTGGCACTTGGAGCCTGCTGGGAGCCTCCTCCCCTCGGTGATGAGGGCCCTCTGGCGTCAGGCCCTAACGGCTGGGCTCCCCACATTTTGTGATGTGCGCCCAGTGGTTTGAAGACACTCCATCCAGGTTCACATCCCCATTGGGATGTGGGACTTCTGCTCTGAGGTCCCAACGGCTGGGTTGTTCACAGTTTCATGATGTGGGCTCTCTGCTGTTAGTTCACTCTGGCCTGGATGCCATAGCCTCTGTGCTCTGGGCCGCCTGCTGGGAGGTTCCAACTGCTCGATTCCTCAACTTTTGTATTCTATGGGTCCTGTGTTGCGATACTCCTCCTGCCTGCCTCACTCACAACCCCTTCGTGATGTGGGTCCTCTGGTTTGAACCACATGTGCTGGGTTCCGCAACTTTCAATGATGTGGCCCCACTGGTGTGAGGACACTCCTGCCTGGTTCCCATCCCCTTGGTGATGTGGGCCTTCTGGTGACAGTCTTATCCTGGCTGGGTTCGTCACTCTTCTGTGACGTAGGCCCTCTGCTGTGAGGTCAATCCTGCCTGACTTGCACACATCACCTTGGCGACGTGGGCCCTCTGTTGACACATGGAACCTGCTGGGAGCCTCCTGCCCTCGGTGATGACGGCCCTCTAGCATCAGGCCCTAACTGCTGGGCTCCCCACGTTTTCTGATGTGAGCCCAGTGATGCCAGGACACTCCTGTCAGGTTCCCATCCCCATGGGGATGTGGGCTTTCTGCTCTGAGGTCCCAACGCCTGGGTTGCTCGCAGTTTCATGATGTGGGCTCTCTGGTGTTAGTTCACTCCTGCCTGCATCCCATAGCTTCTGTGCTCTCGGCCGCCTGCTGGGAGGTTCCAAATGCTGGATTCCTCACCTTTTTTATTCTTTGGGCCCTCTGTTTTTAGGCTACTCCTACCTGCCTCACTCCCATCCCCTTTGTGATGTATGTCCTCTGATATGAGGCCGCATGTGCTGGGTTCCTCACCTTTCGATGATGTGGCCCCACTGGTGGGAGGACAGTCCTGACTGGTTCCCATCCCCTTGGTGTTGTGGGCCCTCTGGCGAGAGTCTCATCCTACCTCGGTTCCTCACCCTTCTGTGAGATAGGCCCTCTGCTGTGTGGTCACTACTGCCTGGCTGGCGCATGCCACCTTGTAGACGTGGGCCCTCTGTTGGCAGTTGGAACCTGCTGGGAGTCTCCTCCCCTCAGTTATGAGGGCCCCCTGGCGTCAGGCCCTAACTGCTGGGCTCCTAACATTTTCTGATATGTGCTAAGTGGTGCGAAGCCACTCCTGCCAGGTTCCCATCCCAATGGTTGTGGGCCTTCTGTTCTGAGGTCCCAACGGCTGGGCTACTCACAGGTTCATGATGTGGGCCCTCTGCTGTGAGTTCACTGCGGCCTGGATCCCATAGTCTCGGTGCTCTGGACCGCTTGCTGGGAGGTTCCAACTGCTGGATTCCTCAACTTTTATATTCTATGGACCCTGTGTTGTGAGGCCGGTCCTGCCAGCCTCATTCCGAACCCCTTGGTGATGTGGTTCCTCTGGTTTGAGGCTACATGTGCTGGGATCCTCACCTTTCGATGATGTTGTCCCACTGGTGTGGGGACACTCCTGCCTGGTTCCCATCCCCTTGGTGATGTGGGCCCTCTGGTGAGAGTCTGATCCTGGCTGTGTTCCTCACCCTTCTGTGAGGTGGGCCCTCTGCTGTGAGGTCACTCCTGCCGGCCTGGCACACATCGCCTTGGTGACGTTGGCCCTCTGGTGGCAGCTGGAGCCTGCTGGGAGCCTCCTCCCCTTGGTGATGAGTGCCCTCTAGCGTCAGGCCCTAACTTCTGAGCACCCCACGTTTTCTGATGTGAGCCCAGTGATGCCAGAACACTCCTGTCATGTTCCCATCACCATGAGAATGTGGGCCTTCTGCTCTGAGATCCCAATGTCTGGGTTGCTCACAGTTTCATGATGTGGGCTGTCTGGTGTTACTTCACTCTGGCTTGGATCCCCTAGCCTCTGTGCTCTGGGCCACCTGCTGGGAGGTTCCAACTCCTGGATTCCTCACTTTTCTTATTTTGGGGCCCTCTGTTGTGAGGCTCCTCCTGCCTGCCTCACTCCCAGCCCCTCGGTGATGGGTGTCCTATGGTTTGAAGCCACATGTTCTGGGTTCCTCACCTTTAGATGATGTGGCCCTACTCATGTGAGGACACTCCTGCCTGGTTTCAATCCATTTGGTGATGTGGGCCCTCTGGTGCGAGTCTGATCCTGACTGGGTTCGTCACACTTCTCTGAGGTGGGCCCTCTGCTGTGAGGTCATTCGTGCCTGGTTGACACACATCGCCTTGGCGACGTCACCCTCTGGTGGCAGTTGGAGCCTGCTGGGAGCCTCCTTCCCTTGGTGATGAGGGTCCTCTGGCGTCAGGCCCTAACTGCTGGTCGCCCAAAATTTTCTGATACGTTCTCAGTGGTACGAGGACACTCCTACCAGATTTATATCCCCATGGGAATGTGGGCCTCCTGCTCTGAGGTCCCAATGGCTGGGTGGCTCAATTTCATGACATGGGCCCTCTTCTGTGAGTTCACTGTGGCCTGGATCCCATAGCCTCGGTGCTCTGGGCCGCCTGCTGGGAGGTTCCAACTGCTGGATTCCTCACTTTTTTATTCTATGGGCCCAGTGTTGTGAGGCTACTCCTGCCTGCCTCACTCCAAGGCCCTTGGTGATGTGGGTCCTCTGGTTTGAGGACACATGTGTTGAGTAGCTCACCTTTCGATGATGTGGCCCCACTGGTGTGAAGACACTCCTGCCTGGTTCCCATCCCCTTGGTGATGTGGGCCCTCTGGTGAGAGTCTGATATTGGCTGGGTTTCTCACCCTTCTGTGAGGTGGGACCTCTGCTATGAGGTATCTCATGCCTGGCTTCCTCACGTTGCCTTGGCAACGTGAGCACTCAGGTGGCAGTTGGAGCCTGCTGGGAATCTCCTCCCCTCGGTTATGAGAGCTCTGGATAAAACACATATGCCCTTTTTTGCCAAGTGCATTATTTTCCAAGTTCTGTCTCTTTTCCTATGCTTTAAGAGCGACTCCCGTGTACCTTCTGAATTCGGTTTCCAGCAATTGTGTCCCGCATTCAAGTCCTCTTGGCAGCCTTACTTCAATATATTTTTGGACGATAGCTGTCATTTATAACTCTGCAGGTTTGTGAATTACAGTGCCCCTGAGCTCCTTTCTTCAACTCGCTTTCTTGTGAGCTGGCCGCAACACCGCAGCATTGCTTCAGGCCCTAGTGTGGTTCCGGCATGGCACGCTGAGCCTTTCGTTAATTCCTCTTCCTGGTGGGAAATGAGAGTTAAATTTGCCCGTCCAGACACCTCCAGCTAGTCTCTCATTGGTTCTCCCTATTCCTGTTCATTTTCCGCAGAAATTGCAAACTGGGCCAAACAGGAGGTTAAAGGCACTGACTCTCCAAGTGGGGAGAGTGTTAGTAAAGCGTCTGGAATGTTGCACCCGAGTACCAGGGGACGAAAACTGACACATTTGAACACGTTTCCCGATCGCACGGTGGATCATACTCTGGGTTCCACATGCATGTTTTAGCTGAAGGAAGAATCCCTTAAACCTGGAGAGTTGAGACCCATGGAATGGGTACCATGCAATATGACTTCAAAGGGTCTGCATTTGCTGACCGAACCTCACCAATCCTATCACTGCTGCATTTATGCCGCTGTACACATGCTTGATTCTCTTTCAGAGACATATAAATCCATAGGTTTTAAGATTCTTGCTAGTCAGGTTTAATCTTAGGCGTTTAATATGGGGTGTAGAGTCCACTTCGTTGAGCAAGGAGTAGCTCTTGTCTATTACATATTTGGCTTATGGAACGGTATCTGTGCTAATTTCAATCTCTGGTTTTATGCAGCACCCCAACTCACCTTTCCCCTTAAGCAAGCATAAGTTGGTTTTCTACATTTGAGACCCTGTTCTGTTTTGTAATTCTGTTCCTGTGTAGACAAGTTTACATTCGGTGTAGTAGTGATATCTTATGATGTTTCTTTTTCTGTGTGACTTATTTCACTTAGAATCATCGTACCTGAATCCACTCATTATGCTGCTATGGGCCTGATGACATAGATTTCATTGCTGAGTGACATTGCATTGTACGTAAGTACAACAACTTCTTTATCCATTTTTCGCTTTCTGTGATATTGAACTTGTACCGTAAACGAGGTTCTTGTAAACAGAGCCATCCCAAACTTTGGGGTGGCTGTGTCTTTTTGATTTTAATTTCCCTAAGCTATAGGACCATAAGTGGAAGTGCCCTAGGCTCTGTTGCTTTGTTTTTTAGATGTTTCAGGAAACACCATACACTTCTCCAGAGTGGCTGTTGGCAATTTACATCCCGCCCATCAGCATAACAAGGCTCCCAGTTGTCCATGGCCTGTCCTGCCTTTCTGGATTTTACACTTTTTTCAGATGGCCCTTTTGACCGGGGGGCAGTGAGACTTCATTGTAGTGCAGATTTCCTTTGCAAGCTTGCTTGGTTGGCCAAAGAGGGCGTATGCGTTTTTTCCTGAATATATTCAGGAAAAAACGCATACGCCCTTTTTGGCCAAGTGCATCATTGTGGACGTTCTGCCTCTTTTCCTATGCCTTACATGCAATTCCAGTCTCCCTCCTGAAATCGGTTTCCTGCAATTCTGCCCCGCTTTCAAGTCCTCTTGGCAGCCTTACTTCAATATATTTTTGGACGATAGCTGTCATTTATAACTCTGCAGGGTTGTGAATTACAGTGTCCCTGAGCTCCTTTCTTCAACTCGTTTTCTTGTGAGCTGGCCTCAATACCGCAGCATTGCTTCAGGCCCTAGTGTGGTTCCGGCATGGCACGCTGAGCCTTTGGTTAATTCCTCTTCCTGGTGGGAAATGAGAGTTAAATTTGCCCGTCCAGACACCTCCAGCTAGTCTCTCATTGGTTCTCCCTATTCCTGTTCATTTTCCGCAGAAATTGCAAACTGGGCCAAACAGGAGGTTAAAGGCACTGACTCTCCAAGTGGGGAGAGTGTTAGTAAAGCGTCTGGAATGTTGCACCCGAGTACCAGGGGACGAAAACTGAGACACATTTGAACACGTTTCCCGATCACACGGTGGATCATACTCTGGGTTCCACATGCATGTTTTAGCTGAAGGAAGAATCCCTTAAACCTGGAGAGTTGAGACCCATGGAATGGGTACCATGCAATATGACTTCAAAGGGTCTGCATTTGTTCACCGAACCTCACCAATCCTATCACTGCTGCGTTTACGCCGCTGTACACACGCTTGATTCTCTTTCGGAGACATAGAAATCCATAGGTTTTAAGATACTTACTAGTCAGATATATTCTTAGGCGTTTAATATGGGGTGTAGAGTCCACTTCTTTGGGCAAGGAGTAGCTCTTGTCTATTACATATTTGGCTTATGGAACGGTATCTGTGCTAATTTCAATCTCTGGTTTTATACAGCACCCCAACTCACCTTTCCCCTTAAGAAAGCATAAGTTGGTTTTCTACATTTGAGACCCTGTTCTGTTTTCTAATTCTGTTCCTGTGTAGCCAAGTTTACATTCCGTGTAGTAGTGATATCTTATGATGTTTCTTTTTCTGTGTGACTTATTTCACTTAGAATCATCGTACCTGAATCCACTCATTATGCTGCTACGGGCCTGATGATATAGATTTCATTGCTGAGTGATATTGCATTGTACGTAAGTACCACAACTTCTTTATCCATTTTTCACTTTCTGTGATATTGAATTTGTACTGTAAATGAGGTTCTTGTAAACAGAGCCGTCCCAAACTTTGGGGTGGCTGTGTCTTTTTGATTTTAATTTCCCTAAGCTATAGGACCATAAGTGGAAGTGCCCTAGGCTCTGTTGCTTTGTTTTTTAGATGTTCAGGAAACACCATACACTTCTCCAGAGTGGCTGTTGGCAATTTACATCCCGCCAATCAGCATAACAAGGCTCCCAGTTCTCCATGGCCTGTCCTGCCTTTCTGGATTTTACACTTTTTTCAGATGGCCCTTTTGACCGGGGGCCAGTGGGACTTCATTGTAGTGCAGATTTCCTTTGCAAGCTTGCTTGGTTGGCCAAAAAGGGCGTATGCGTTTTTTCCTGAATATATTCAGGAAAAAACGCATATGCCCTTTTTGGCCAAGTGCATCATTTTGGACGTTCTGCCTCTTTTCCTATGCTTTACATGCAATTCCAGTCTACCTCCTGAAATCGGTTTCCTGCAATTCTGCCCCGCTTTCAAGTCCTCTTGGCAGCCTTACTTCAATATATTTTTGGACGATAGCTGTCATTTATAACTCTGCAGATTTGTGAGATACAGTGCCCCTGAGCTCCTTTCTTCAACTCGCTTTCTTGTGAGCTGGCCGCAACACCGCAGGATTGCTTCAGGCCCTAGTGTGGTTCCGGCATGGCACGCTGAGCCTTTGGTTAATTCCTCTTCCTGGTGGGAAATGAGAGTTAAATTTGCCCGTCCAGACACCTCCAGCTAGTCTCTCATTGGTTCTCCCTATTCCTGTTCATTTTCCGCAGAAATTGCAAACTGGGCCAAACAGGAGGTTAAAGGCACTGACTCTCCAAGTGAGGAGAGTGTTAGTAAAGCGTCTGGAATGTTGCACCCGAGTACCAGGGGACGAAAACTGAGACCCATTTGAACACGTTTCCCGATCACACGGTGGATCCTACTCTGGGTTCCACATGCATGTTTTAGCTGAAGGAAGAATCCCTTAAACCTGGAGAGTTGAGACCCATGGAATGGGTACCATGCAATATGACTTCAAACGGTCTGCATTTGTTCACCGAACCTCCCCAATCCTATCACTGCTGCGTTTATGCCGCTGTACACATGCTTGATTCTCTTTCGGAGACATATAAATCCATAGGTTTTAAGATACTTACTAGTCAGCTATATACTTAGGCGTTTAATATGGGGTGTAGAGTCCACTTCTTTGAGCAAGGAGTAGCTCTTGTCTATTACATATTTGGCTTATGGAATGGTATCTGTGCTAATTTCAATCTCTGGTTTTATGCAGCACGCCAACTCACCTTTCCCCTTAAGCAAGCATAAGTTGGTTTTGTACATTTGAGACCCTGTTCTGTTTTGTAATTCAGTTCCTGTGTAGCCAAGTTTACATTCCTTGTAGTAGTGATAACTTATGATGTTTCTTTTTCTGTGTGACTTATTTCACTTAGAATCATCGTACCTGAATCCACTCATTATGCTGCTATGGGCCTGATGACATAGATTTCATTGCTGAGTGATATTGCATTGTACGTAAGTACCACAACTTCTTTATCTATTTTTCACTTTCTGTGATATTGAACTTGTACCACAAACGAGGTTCTTGTAAACAGAGCCGTCCCAAACTTTGGGGTGGCTGTGTGTTTTTGATTTTAATTTCCCTAAGCTATAGGACCATAAGTGGAAGTGCCCTAGGCTCTGTTGCTTTGTTTTTTAGATGTTTCAGGAAACACCATACACTTCTCCAGAGTGGCTGTTGGCAATTTACATCCCGCCCATCAGCATAACAAGGCTCCCAGTTCTCCATGGCCTGTCCTGCCTTTCTGGATTTTACACTTTTTTCAGATGGCCCTTTTGACCGGGGGCAATGAGAGTTCATTGTAGTGCAGATTTCCTTTGCAAGCTTGCTTGGTTGGCCAAAAAGGTCGTATGGGTTTTTTCCTGAATATATTCAGGAAAAAACCCATACGCCCTTTTTGGCCAAGTGCATCATTGTGGACGTTCTGCCTCTTTTCCTATGCTTTACATGCAATTCCAGTCTACCTCTTGAAATCGGTTTCCTGCAATTCTGCCCCGCTTTCAAGTCCTCTTGGCAGCCTTACTTCAATATATTTTTGGACGATAGCTGTCATTTATAACTCTGCAGGTTTGTGAATTACAGTGCCCCTGAGCTCCTTTATTCAACTCGCTTTCTTGTGAGCTGGCCGCAACACCGCAGCATTGATTCAGGCCCTAGTGTGGTTCCGGCATGGCACGCTGAGCCTTTGGTTAATTCCTCTTCCTGGTGGGAAATGAGAGTTAAATTTGCCCGTCCAGACACCTCCAGCTAGTCTCTCATTGGTTCTCCCTATTCCTGTTCATCTTCCGCAGAAGTTGCAAACTGGGCCAAACAGGAGGTTAAAGGCACTGACTGTCCAAGTGGGGAGAGTGTTACTAAAGCGTCCGGAATGTTGCACCCGAGTACCAGGGGACGAAAACTGAGACCCATTTGAACACGTTTCCCGATCACACGGTGGATCATACTCTGGGTTCTACATGCATGTTTTAGCTGAAGGAAGAATCCCTTAAACCTGGAGAGTTGGGACCCATGGAATGGGTACCATGCAATATGACTTTAAAGGGTCTGCATTTGTTCACTGAACCTCACCAATCCTATCAATGCTGCGTTTATGCCGCTGTACACACGCTTGATTCTCTTTCGGAGTCATATAAATCCATAGGTTTTAAGATTCTTACTAGTCAGGTATAATCTTAGGCATTTAATATGGGGTATAGAGTCCACTTCGTTGAGCAAGGAGTAGCTCTTGTCTGTTATATATTTGGCTTATGGAACAGTATCTGTGCTAATTTCAATCTCTGGTTTTATGCAGCACCCCAACTCACCTTTCCCCTTAAGCAAGCATAAGTTGGTTTTCTACATTTGAGACCCTGTTCTGTTTTGTAATTCTGTTCATGTGTAGCCAAGTTTACATTCCGTGTAGTCGTGATATCTTACGATGTTTCTTTTTCTGTGTGACTTATTTCACTTAGAATCATCGTACCTGAATCCACTCATGCTGCTATGGGCCTGATGACATAGATTTCATTGCTGAGTGATATTGCATTTTATGTAAGCACCACAACTTCTTTATCCATTTTTCGCTTTCTGTGATATTGAACTTGTACCGTAAACGAGGTTCTTGTAAACAGAGCCGTCCCAAACTTTGGGGTGGCTGTGTCTTTTTGATTTTAATTTCCCTAAGCTATAGGACCATAAGTGGAAGTGCCCTAGGCTCTGTTGCTTTGTTTTTTAGATGTTTCAGGAAACACCATACACTTCTCCAGAGTGGCTGTTGGCAATTTACATCCCGCTCATCAGCATAACAAGGCTCCCAGTTCTCCATGGCCTGTCCTGCCTTTCTGTATTTTACACTTTTTTCAGATGGCCCTTTTGACCAGGGGGCAGTGAGACTTCATTGTAGTGCAGATTTCCTTTGCAAGCTTGCTTGGTTGGCCAAAAAGGGCGTATGCGTTTTTTCCTGAATATATTAAGGAAAAAATGCATACGCCCTTTTTGGTCAAGTGCATCATTGTGGACCTTCTGCCTCTTTTCTTATGCTTTACATGCAATTCCAGTCTACCTCCTGAAATCAGTTTCCTGCAATTCTGCCCCACTTTCAAGTCGTCTTGGCAACCTTACTTCAATATATTGTTAGATGATAGATGTCATTTATAACTCTGCAGGTTTGAGAATTACAGTGCCCCTGAGCTCCTTTCTTCAACTCGCTTTCTTGTGAGCTGGCCGCAACACCGCAGCATTGCTTCAGGCCCTAGTGTGGTTCCGGCATGGCTCGCTGAGCCTTTGGTTAATTCCTTTTCCTGGTGGGAAATGAGAGTTAAATTTGCCCGTCCAGACACCTCCAGCTAGTCTCTCATTGGTTCTCCCTATTCCTGTTCATCTTCCGCAGAAATTGCAAACTGGACCAAACAGGAGGTTAAAGGCACTGACTCTCCAAGTGGGGAGAGTGTTAGTAAAGCGTCTGGAATGTTGCACCCGAGTACCAGGGGACGAAACCTGAGACACATTTGAACACGTATTCCGATCACACGGTGGATCATACTCTGGGTTCCACATGCATGTTTTAGCTGAAGGAAGAATCCCTTAAACCTGGAGAGTTGAGACCCATGGAATGGGTACCATGCAATATGACTTCAAAGGGTCTGTATTTGTTCACCGAACCTCACCAATCCTATCACTGCTGCGTTTATGCCGCTGTACACACGCTTGATTCTCTTTCGGAGACATAGAAATCCATAGATTTTAAGATTCTTCCTAGTCAGGTATATTCTTAGACGTTTAATATGGGGTGTTGAGTCCTCTTCGTTGAGCAAAGACTAGCTCTTGTCTATTACATATTTGGCTTATGGAACGGTATCTGTGCTAATTTCAATCTTTGGTTTTATGCAGCACCCCAACTCACCTTTCCCCTTAAGCAAGCATAAGTTGGTTTTCTACATTTGAGACCCTGTTCTGTTTTGTAATTCAGTTCCTGGGTAGCCAAGATTACATTCCGTGTAGTAGTGATAACTTATGATGTTTGTTTTTCTGTGTGACTTATTTCACTTAGAATCATCGTACCTGAATCCACTCAATATGCTGCTATGGGCCTGATGACATAGATTTCATTGCTGAGTGATATTGCATTGTACGTAAGTACCACAACTTCTTTATCCATTTTTCACTTTCTGTGATATTGAACTTGTACCGTAAACGAGGTTCTTGTAAACAGAGCCGTCCCAAACTTTGGGGTGGCTGTGTCTTTTTGATTTTAATTTCCCTAAGCTATAGGACCATAAGTGGAAGTGCCCTAGGCTCTGTTGCTTTGTTTTTTAGATGTTTCAGGAAACACCATACACTTCTCCAGAGTGGCTGTTGGCAATATACATCCCGCCCATCAGCATAACAAGGCTCCCAGTTCTCCATGGCCTGTCCTGCCTTTCTGGATTTTACACTTTTTTCAGATGGCCCTTTTGACCGGGGGGCAGTGAGACTTCATTGTAGTGCAGATTTCCTTTGCAAGCTTTCTTGGTTGGCCAAAAAGTGCGTATGCGTTTTTTCCTGAATATATTCAGGAAAAAACGCATACGCCCTTTTTGGCCAAGTGCATCATTGTGGACGTTCTGCCTCTTTTCCTATGCTTTACATGCAATTCCAGTCTACCTCCTGAAATCGGTTTCCTGCAATTCTGCCCCGCTTTCAAGTCCTCTTGGCAGCCATACTTCAATATATTTTTGGACGATAGCTGTCATTTATAACTCTGCAGGTTTGTGAATTACAGTGCCCCTGAGCTCCTTTCTTCAACTCGCTTTCTTGTGAGCTGGCCGCAACACCGCAGCATTGCTTCAGGCCCTAGTGTGGTTCTGGCGTGGCACGCTGAGCCTTTGGTTAATTCCTCTTCCTGGTGGGAAATGAGAGTTAAATTTGCCCGTCCAGACACCTCCAGCTAGTCTCTCATTGGTTCTCCCTATTCCTGTTCATTTTCCGCAGAAATTGCAAACTGGGCCAAACAGGAGGTTAAAGGCACTGACTCTCCAAGTGGGGAGAGTGTTAGTAAAGCGTCTGGAATGTTGCACCCGAGTACCAGGGGACGAAACCTAGACACATTTGAACACATTTCCCGATCACACGGTGGATCATACTCTGGGTTCCACATGCATGTTTTAGCTGAAGGAAGAATCCCTTAAACCTGGAGAGTTGAGACCCATGGAATGGTTACCATGCAATATGACTTCAAAGGGTCTGCATTTGCTCACCGAACCTCACCAATCCTATCACTGCTGCGTTTATGCCGCTGTACACACGCTTGATTCTCTTTCGGAGACATAGAAATCCATAGGTTTTAAGATTCTTACTAGTCAGGTATATTCTTAGGCGTTTAATATGGGGTGTAGAGTCCACTTCGTTGAGCAAGGAGTAGCTCTTGTCTATTACATATTTGGCTTATGGAAGGGTATCTGTGCTAATTTCAATCTCTGGTTTTATGCAGCACCCCAACTCACCTTTCCCCTTAAGCAAGCATAAGTTGGTTTTCTACATTTGAGACCCTGTTCTGTTTTGTAATTCAGTTCCTGTGTAGCCAAGTTTACATTCCGTGTAGTAGTGATATCTTATGATGTTTCTTTTTCTGTGTGACTTATTTCACTTAGAATCATCGTACCTGAATCCACTCATTATGCTGCTACGGGCCTGATGACATAGATTTCATTGCTGAGTGATATTGCATTGTACGTAAGTACCACAACTTCTTTATCTAATTTTCACTTTCTGTGATATTGAACTTGTACCACAAACGAGGTTCTTGTAAACAGAGCCGTCCCAAACTTTGGGGTGGCTGTGTCTTTTGGATTTTAATTTCCCTAAGCTATAGGACCATAAGTGGAAGTGCCCTAGGCTCTGTTGCTTTGTTTTTTAGATGTTTCAGGAAACACCATACACTTCTCCAGAGTGGCTGTTGGCAATTTACATCCCGCTCATCAGCATAACGAGGCTCCCAGTTCTCCATGGCCTGTCCTGCCTTTCTGTATTTTACACTTTTTTCAGATGGCCCTTTTGACCGGGGGGCAGTGAGACTTCATTGTAGTGCAGATTTCCTTTGCAAGCTTGCTTGGTTGGCCAAAAAGTGAGTATGCCTTTTTTCCTCAATATATTCAGGAAAAAACACATACGCCCTTTTTGGCCAAGTGCATCATTGTGGACGTTCTGCCTCTTTTCCTATGCTTTACATGCAATTCCAGTCTACCTCCTGAAATCGGTTTCCTGCAATTCTGCCCCGCTTTCAAGTCCTCTTGGCAGCCTTACTTCAATATATTTTTGGACGATAGCTGTCATTTTTAACTCTGCAGGTTTGTGAATTACAGTGCCCCTGAGCTCCTTTCTTCAACTCGCTTTCTTGTGAGCTGGCCGCAACACCGCAGCATTGCTTCAGGCCCTAGTGTGGTTCCGGCATGGCTCGCTGAGCCTTTGGTTAATTCCTTTTCCTGGTGGGAAATGAGAGTTAAATTTGCCCGTCCAGACACCTCCAGCTAGTCTCTCATTGGTTCTCCCTATTCCTGTTCATCTTCCGCAGAAATTGCAAACTGGGCCAAACAGGAGGTTAAAGGCACTGACTCTCCAAGTGGGGAGAGTGTTAGTAAAGCGTCTGGAATGTTGCACCCGAGTACCAGGGGACGAAACCTGAGACACATTTGAACACGTATTCCGATCACACGGTGGATCATACTCTGGGTTCCACATGCATGTTTTAGCTGAAGGAAGAATCCCTTAAACCTGGAGAGTTGAGACCCATGGAATGGGTACCATGCAATATGACTTCAAAGGGTCTGTATTTGTTCACCGAACCTCACCAATCCTATCACTGCTGCGTTTATGCCGCTGTACACACGCTTGATTCTCTTTCGGAGACATAGAAATCCATAGATTTTAAGATTCTTCCTAGTCAGGTATATTCTTAGACGTTTAATATGGGGTGTTGAGTCCTCTTCGTTGAGCAAAGACTAGCTCTTGTCTATTACATATTTGGCTTATGGAACGGTATCTGTGCTAATTTCAATCTTTGGTTTTATGCAGCACCCCAACTCACCTTTCCCCTTAAGCAAGCATAAGTTGGTTTTCTACATTTGAGACCCTGTTCTGTTTTGTAATTCAGTTCCTGGGTAGCCAAGATTACATTCCGTGTAGTAGTGATAACTTATGATGTTTGTTTTTCTGTGTGACTTATTTCACTTAGAATCATCGTACCTGAATCCACTCAATATGCTGCTATGGGCCTGATGACATAGATTTCATTGCTGAGTGATATTGCATTGTACGTAAGTACCACAACTTCTTTATCCATTTTTCACTTTCTGTGATATTGAACTTGTACCGTAAACGAGGTTCTTGTAAACAGAGCCGTCCCAAACTTTGGGGTGGCTGTGTCTTTTTGATTTTAATTTCCCTAAGCTATAGGACCATAAGTGGAAGTGCCCTAGGCTCTGTTGCTTTGTTTTTTAGATGTTTCAGGAAACACCATACACTTCTCCAGAGTGGCTGTTGGCAATATACATCCCGCCCATCAGCATAACAAGGCTCCCAGTTCTCCATGGCCTGTCCTGCCTTTCTGGATTTTACACTTTTTTCAGATGGCCCTTTTGACCGGGGGGCAGTGAGACTTCATTGTAGTGCAGATTTCCTTTGCAAGCTTTCTTGGTTGGCCAAAAAGTGCGTATGCGTTTTTTCCTGAATATATTCAGGAAAAAACGCATACGCCCTTTTTGGCCAAGTGCATCATTGTGGACGTTCTGCCTCTTTTCCTATGCTTTACATGCAATTCCAGTCTACCTCCTGAAATCGGTTTCCTGCAATTCTGCCCCGCTTTCAAGTCCTCTTGGCAGCCATACTTCAATATATTTTTGGACGATAGCTGTCATTTATAACTCTGCAGGTTTGTGAATTACAGTGCCCCTGAGCTCCTTTCTTCAACTCGCTTTCTTGTGAGCTGGCCGCAACACCGCAGCATTGCTTCAGGCCCTAGTGTGGTTCTGGCGTGGCACGCTGAGCCTTTGGTTAATTCCTCTTCCTGGTGGGAAATGAGAGTTAAATTTGCCCGTCCAGACACCTCCAGCTAGTCTCTCATTGGTTCTCCCTATTCCTGTTCATTTTCCGCAGAAATTGCAAACTGGGCCAAACACGAGCTTAAAGGCACTGACTCTCCAAGTGGGGAGAGTGTTAGTAAAGCGTCTGGAATGTTGCACCCGAGTACCAGGGGACGAAACCTAGACACATTTGAACACGTTTCCCGATCACACGGTGGATCATACTCTGGGTTCCACATGCATGTTTTAGCTGAAGGAAGAATCCCTTAAACCTGGAGAGTTGAGACCCATGGAATGGGTACCATGCAATATGATTTCAAAGGGTCTGCATTTGCTCACCGAACCACACCAATCCTATCACTGCTGCGTTTATGCTGCTGTACACACGCTTGATTCTCTTTCGGAGACATAGAAATCCATAGGTTTTAAGATATTTACTATGCAGGTATATTCTTAGGCGTTTAATATGGGGTGTTGATTCCACTTGGTTGAGCAAGGAGTAGCTCTTGTCTATTACATATTTGGCTTATGGAACGGTATCTGTGCTAATTTCAATCTCTGGTTTTATGCAGCACCCCAACTCACCTTTCCCCTTAAGCAAGCATAAGTTGGTTTTCTACATTTGAGACCCTGTTCTGTTTTGTAATTCAGTTCCTGTGTAGCCAAGTTTACATTCCGTGTAGTAGTGATATTTTATGATGTTTCTTATTCTGTGTGACTTATTTCACTTAGAATCATCGTACCTGAATCCACTCATTATGCTGCTATGGGCCTGATGACATAGATTTCATTGCTGAGTGATATTGCATTGTACGTAAGTACCACAACTTCTTTATCCATTTTTCACTTTCTGTGATATTGAACTTGTACCGTAAACGAGGTTCTTGTAAAGAGAGCCGTCCCAAACTTTCGGGTGGCTGTGTATTTTTGATTTTAATTTCCCTAAGCTATAGGACCATAAGTGGAAGTGCCCTAGGCTCTGTTGCTTTGTTTTTTAGATGTTTCAGGAAACACCATACACTTCTCCAGAGTGGCTGTTGGCAATTTACATCTCGCCCATCAGCATAACAAGGCTCCCAGTTCTCCATGGCCTGTCCTGGCTTTCTGGATTTTACACATTTTTCAGATGGCCCTTTTGACCGGGGGTGAGTGAGACTTCATTGTAGTGCAGATTTCCTTTGCAAGCTTGCTTGGTTGGCCAAAAAGGGCGTATGCGTTTTTTCCTGAATATATTCAGGAAAAAGCGCATATGACCTTTTTGGCCAAGTGCATCATTGTGGACGTTCTGCCTCTTTTCCTATGCTTTACATGCAATTCCAGTCTACCTCCTGAAATCAGTTTCCTGCAATTCTGCCCCGCTTTCAATTCCTCTTGGCAGCCTTACTTCAATATATTTTTGGACGATAGCTGTCATTTATAACTCTGCAGGTTTGTGAATTACAGTGCCCCTGAGCTCCTTTCTTCAACTCGCTTTCTTGTGAGCTTGCCGCAACACCGCCGCTTTGCTTCAGGCCCTAGTGTGGTTCCGGCATGGCACGCTGAGCCTTTCGTTAATTCCTCTTCCTGGTGGGAAATGAGAGTTAAATTTGCCCGTCCAGACACCTCCAGCTAGTCTCTCATTGGTTCTCCCTATTCCTGTTCATTTTCCGCAGAAATTGCAAACTGGGCCAAACAGGAGGTTAAAGGCACTGACTCTCCAAGTGGGAAGAGTGTTAGTAAAGCGTCTGGAATGTTGCACACGAGTACCAGGGGACGAAACCTGAGACACATTTGAACACGTTTCCCGATCACACGGTGGATCATACTCTGGGTTCCACATGCATGTTTTAGCTGAAGGAAGAATCCCTTAAACCTGGAGAGTTGAGACCCATGGAATGGGTACCATGCAATATGACTTCAAAGGTTCTGCATTTGCTCACCGAACCTCACCAATCCTATCACTGCTGCGTTTATGCCGCTGTACACACGCTTGATTCTCTTTCGGAGACATAGAAATCCATAGGTTTTAAGATACATAGTAGTCAGCTATATTCTTAGGTGGTTAATATGTGGTGTAGAGTCCACTTCGTTGAGCAAGGAGTAGCTCTTGTCTATTATATATTTGGCTTATGGAACGGTATCTGTGCTAATTTCAATCTCTGGTTTTATGCAGCACGCCAACTCACCTTTCCCCTTAAGCAAGCATAAGTTGGTTTTCTACATTTGAGACCCTGTTCTGTTTTGTAATTCAGTTCCTGTGTAGCCAAGTTTACATTCCGTGTAGTAGTGATATCTTATGATGTTTCTTTTTCTGTGTGACTTATTTCACTTAGAATCATCGTACCTGAATGCACTCATTATGCTGCTACAGGCCTGATGACATAGATTTCATTGCTGAGTGATATTGCATTGTACGTAAGTACCATAACTTCTTTATCCATTTTTCGCTTTCTGTGATATTGAACTTGTACCGTAAACGAGGTTCTTGTAAACACAGCTGTCCCAAACTTTGGGGTGGCTGTGTCTTTTTTATTTTAATTTCCCTAAGCTATAGGACCATAAGTGGAATTGCCCTAGGCTCTGTTGCTTTGTTTTTTAGATGTTTCAGGAAACACCATACACTTCTCCAGAGTGGCTGTTGGCAATTTACATCCCGCCCATCAGCATAACAAGGCTCCCAGTTGTCCATGGCCTGTCCTGCCTTTCTGGATTTTACACTTTTTTCAGATGGCCCTTTTGACCGGGGGGCAGTGAGACTTCATTGTAGTGCAGATTTCCTTTGCAAGCTTTCTTGGTTGGCCAAAAAGTGCGTATGCGTTTTTTCCTGAATATACTCAGGAAAAAACACATACGCCCTTTTTGGCCAAGTGCATCATTGTGGACGTTCTGCCTCTTTTCCTATGCTTTACATGCAATTCCAGTCTACCTCCTGAAATCGGTTTCCTGCAATTCTGCCCCACTTTCAAGTCCTCTTGGCAGCCTTACTTCAATATATTTTTGGACGATAGCTGTTATGTATAACTCTGCAGGTTTGTGAATTACAGTGCCCCTGAGCTCCTTTCTTCAACTCGCTTTCTTGTGAGCTGGCCGCAACACCGCAGCATTGCTTCAGGCCCTAGTGTGGTTCCGGCATGGCACGCTGAGCCTTTGGTTAATTCCTCTTCCTGGTGGGAAATGAGAGTTAAATTTGCCCGTCCAGACACCTCCAGCTAGTCTCTCATTGGTTCTCCCTATTACTGTTCATTTTCCGCAGAAATTGCAAACTGGGCCAAACAGGAGGTTAAAGGCACTGACTCTCCAAGTGGGGAGAGTGTTAGTAAAGCGTCTGGAATGTTGTACCCGAGTACCAGGGGACGAAACCTGAGACACATTTGAACACGTTTCCCGATCACACGGTGGATCATACTCTGGGTTCCACATGCATGTTTTAGCTGAAGGAAGAATCCCTTAAACCTGGAGAGTTGAGACCCATGGAATGGGTACCATGCAATATGACTTCAAAAGGTCTGCATTGGCTCACCGAACCTCACCAATCCTATCACTGCTGCGTTTATGCCGCTGTACACACGCTTGATTCTCTTTCGGAGACATAGAAATCCATAGGTTTTAAGATTTTTACTAGGCAGGTATATTCTTAGGCGTTTAATATGGGGTGTTGATTCCACTTGGTTGAGCAAGGAGTAGCTCTTGTGTATTACAGATTTGGCTTATGGAACGGTATCTGTGCTAATTTCAATCTCTGGTTTTATGCAGCACCCCAACTCACCTTTCTCCTTAAGCAAGCATAAGTTGGTTTTCTACATTTGAGACCCTGTTCTGTTTTGTAATTCAGTTCCTGGGTAGCCAAGATTACATTCCATGTAGTAGTGATAACTTATGATGTTTCTTTTTCTGTGTGACTTATTTCACTTAGAATCATCGTACCTGAATCCACTCATTATGCTGCTACGGGCCTGATGACATAGATTTCATTGCTGAGTGATATTGCCTTGTACGTAAGTACCACAACTTCTTTATCCTTTTTTCACTTTCTGTGATATTGAATTTGTACTGTAAATGAGGTTCTTGTAAACAGAGCCGTCCCAAACTTTGGGGTGGCTGTGTCTTGTTGATTTTAATTTCCCTAAGCTATAGGATCATAAGTGGAAGTGCCCTAGGCTCCGTTGCTTTGTTTTTTAGATGTTTCAAGAAACACCATACACTTCTCCAGAGTGGCTGTTGGCAATTTACATCCCGCCCATCAGCATAACAAGGCTCCCAGTTCTCCATGGCCTGTCCGGCCTTTCTGGATTTTATACTTTTTTCAGTGGCCCTTTTGACCGGGGGGCAGTGAGACTTCATTGTAGTGCAGATTTCCTTTGTAAGCTTGCTTGGTTGGCCAAAAAGGGCGTATGCGTTTTTTCCTGAATATATTCAGGAAAAAACGCATACGCCCTTTTTGGCCAAGTGCATCATTGTGGACGTTCTGCCTCTTTTCCTATGCTTTACATGCAATTCCAGTCTACCTCCTGAAATCGGTTTCCTGCAATTCTGCCCCGCTTTCAAGTCCTCTTGGCAGCCTTACTTCAATATATTTTTGGACGATAGCTGTCATTTATAACTCTGCAGGTTTGTGAATTACAGTGCCCCTGAGCTCCTTTCTTCAACTCGCTTTCTTGTGAACTGGCCGCAACACCGCAGGATTGCTTCAGGCCCTAGTGTGGTTCCGTCATGGCACGCTGAGCCTTTGGTTAATTCCTCTTCCTGGTGGGAAATGAGAGTTAAATTTGCCCGTCCAGACACCTCCAGCTAGTCTCTCATTGGTTCTCCCTATTCCTGTTCATTTTCCGCAGAAATTGCAAACTGGGCCAAACAGGAGGTTAAAGGCACTGACTCTCCAAGTGGGGAGAGTGTTAGTAAAGCGTCTGGAATGTTGCACCCGAGTACCAGGGGACGAAACCTGAGACACATTTGCACACGTTTCCTGATCACATGGTGGATCATACTCTGGGTTCCACATGCATGTTTTAGCTGAAGGAAGAATCCCTTAAACCTGGAGAGTTGAGACCCATGGAATGGGTACCATGCAATATGACTTCAAAGGGTCTGCATTTGCTCACCGAACATCACCAATCCTATCACTGCTGCTTTTATGCCACTGTACACACGCTTGATTCTCTTTCGGAGACATAGAAATCCATAGGTTTTAAGATTCTTACTAGTCAGGTATATTCTTAGACGTTTAATATCGGGTGTTGAGTCCACCTCGTTGAGCAAGGAGTAGCTCTTGTCTATTACATATTTGGCTTATGGAACGGTATCTGTGCTAATTTCAATCTCTGGTTTTATGCAGCACCCCAACTCACCTTTCCCCTTATGCAAGCATAAGTTGGTTTTCTACATTTCAGACCCTGTTCTGTTTTGTAATTCAGTTCCTGTGTAGCCAAGTTTACATTCCGTGTAGTAGTGATATCTTATGATGTTTCTTTTTCTCTGTGACTTATTTCACTTAGAATCATCGTACCTGAATCCACTCGTTATGCTGCTACGGGCCTGATGACATAGATTTCATTGCTGAGTGATATTGCATTGTACGTAAGTACCACAACTTCTTTATCCATTTTTCACTTTCTGTGATATTGAACTTGTATCGGAAACGAGGTTCTTGTAAACAGAGCCGTCCCAAACTTTGGGGTGGCTGTGTCTTCTTGATTTTAATTTCCCTAAGCTATAGGACCATAATTGGAAGTGCCCTGGGCTCTTGCTTTGTTTTTTAGATGTTTCAGGAAACACCATACACTTCTCCAGAGTGGCTGTTGGCAATTTATATCCCGCCCATCAGCATAACAAGGCTCCCAATTCTCCATGGCATGTCCTGCCTTTCTGGATTTTACACTTTTTTCCGATGGCCCTTTTGACTAGGTGGCAGTGAGACTTCATTGCAGTGCAGATTTCCTTTGCAAGCTTGCTTGGTTGGCCAAAAAGGGCGTATGCGTTTTTTCCTGAATATATTCAGGAAAAAACGCATACGCCCTTTTTGGCCAAGTGCATCATTGTGGACGTTCTGCCTCTTTTCCTATGCTTTACATGCAATTCCAGTCTACCTCCTGAAATCGGATTCCTGCAATTCTGCCCCCCTTTCGAGTCCTCTTGGCAGCCTTACTTCAATATATTTTTGGACGATAGCTGTCATTTATAACTCTGCAGGTTTGTGAATTACAGTGCCCCTGAGCTCCTTTCTTCAACTCGCTTTCTTGTGAGCTGGCCGCAACACCGCAGGATTGCTTCAGGCCCTAGTGTGGTTCCGGCATGGCACGCTGAGCCTCTGGTTAATTCCTCCTCCTGGTGGGAAATGAGAGTTAAATTTGCCCGTCCAGACACCTCCAGCTAGTCTCTCATTGGTTCTCCCTATTCCTGTTCATTTTCCGCAGAAATTGCAAACTGGGCCAAACAGGAGGTTAAAGGCACTGACTCTCCAAGTAGGGAGAGTGTTAGTAAAGCGTCTGGAATGTTGCCCCCGAGTGCCAGGGGACGAAAACTGAGACACATTTGAACACGTTTTCCGATCACACGGTGGATCATACTCTGGGTTCCACATGCATGTTTTAGCTGAAGGAAGAATCCCTTAAACCTGGAGAGTTGAGACCCATGGAATGGGTACCATGCAATATGACTTCAAAGGGTCTGCATTGGCTCACCGAACCTCACCAATCCTATCACTGCTGCGTTTATGCCGCTGTACACACTCTTGATTCTCTTTTGGAGACATATAAATCCATATGTTTTAAGATTCTTACTAGTCATGTATATTCTTAGACGTTTAATATCGGGTGTTGAGTCCACTTCGTTGAGCAAGGAGTAGCTCTTGTCTATTACATATTTGGCTTATGGAATTGTATCTGTGCTAAATTCAATCTCTGGTTTTATGCAGCACCCCAACTCACCTTTCCCCTTAAGCAAGCATAAGTTGGTTTTCTACATTTGAGACCCTGTTCTGTTTTGTAATTCAGTTCCTGTGTAGCCAAGATTACATTCCGTGTAGTAGTGATAACTTATGATGTTTCTTTTTCTGTGTGACTTATTTCACTTAGAATCATCGTACCTGAATCCACTCATTATGCTGCTACGGGCCTGATGACATAGATTTCATTGCTGAGTGATATTGCCTTGTACGTAAGTACCACAACTTCTTTATCCATTTTTCACTTTCTGCGATATTGAACTTGTACCGTGAACGAGGTTCTTGTAAACAGAGCCGTCCCAAACTTTGGGGTGGCTGTGTCTTTTTTATTTTAATTTCCCTAAGCTATAGGACCATAAGTGGAAGTGCCCTAGGCTCTGTTGCTTTGTTTTTTAGATGTTTCAGGAAACACCATACACTTCTCCAGAGTGGCTGTTGGCAATTTACATCCCGCCCATCAGCATAACAAGGCTCCCAGTTCTCCATGGCCTGTCCGGCCTTTCTGGATTTTATACTTTTTTCAGTGGCCCTTTTGACCGGGGGGCAGTGAGACTTCATTGTAGTGCAGATTTCCTTTGTAAGCTTGCTTGGTTGGCCAAAAAGGGCGTATGCGTTTTTTCCTGAATATATTCAGGAAAAAACGCATACGCCCTTTTTGGCCAAGTGCATCATTGTGGACGTTCTGCCTCTTTTCCTATGCTTTACATGCAATTCCAGTCTACCTCCTGAAATCGGTTTCCTGCAATTCTGCCCCGCTTTCAAGTCCTCTTGGCAGCCTTACTTCAATATATTTTTGGACGATAGCTGTCATTTATAACTCTGCAGGTTTGTGAATTACAGTGCCCCTGAGCTCCTTTCTTCAACTCGCTTTCTTGTGAACTGGCCGCAACACCGCAGGATTGCTTCAGGCCCTAGTGTGGTTCCGGCATGGCACGCTGAGCCTTTGGTTAATTCCTCTTCCTGGTGGGAAATGAGAGTTAAATTTGCCCGTCCAGACTCCTCCAGCTAGTCTCTCATTGGTTCTCCCTATTCCTGTTCATTTTCCGCAGAAATTGCAAACTGGGCCAAACAGGAGGTTAAAGGCACTGACTCTCCAAGTGGGGAGAGTGTTAGTAAAGCGTCTGGAATGTTGCACCCGAGTACCAGGGGACGAAACCTGAGACACATTTGCACACGTTTCCTGATCACATGGTGGATCATACTCTGGGTTCCACATGCATGTTTTAGCTGAAGGAAGAATCCCTTAAACCTGGAGAGTTGAGACCCATGGAATGGGTACCATGCAATATGACTTCAAAGGGTCTGCATTTGCTCACCGAACATCACCAATCCTATCACTGCTGCTTTTATGCCACTGTACACACGCTTGATTCTCTTTCGGAGACATAGAAATCCATAGGTTTTAAGATTCTTACTAGTCAGGTATATTCTTAGACGTTTAATATCGGGTGTTGAGTCCACCTCGTTGAGCAAGGAGTAGCTCTTGTCTATTACATATTTGGCTTATGGAACGGTATCTGTGCTAATTTCAATCTCTGGTTTTATGCAGCACCCCAACTCACCTTTCCCCTTATGCAAGCATAAGTTGGTTTTCTACATTTGAGACCCTGTTCTGTTTTGTAATTCAGTTCCTGTGTAGCCAAGTTTACATTCCGTGTAGTAGTGATATTTTATGATGTTTCTTATTCTGTGTGACTTATTTCCCTTAGAATCATCGTACCTGAATCCACTCATTATGCTGCTATGGGCCTGATGACATAGATTTCATTGCTGAGTGATATTGCATTGTACGTAAGTACCACAACTTCTTTATCCATTTTTCACTTTCTGTGATATTGAACTTGTACCGTAAACGAGGTTCTTGTAAACAGAGCCGTCCCAAACTTTCGGGTGGCTGTGTATTTTTGATTTTAATTTCCCTAAGCTATAGGACCATAAGTGGAAGTGCCCTAGGCTCTGTTGCTTTGTTTTTTAGATGTTTCAGGAAACACCATACACTTCTCCAGAGTGGCTGTTGGCAATTTACATCTCGCCCATCAGCATAACAAGGCTCCCAGTTCTCCATGGCCTGTCCTGGCTTTCTGGATTTTACACATTTTTCAGATGGCCCTTTTGACCGGGGGTGAGTGAGACTTCATTGTAGTGCAGATTTCCTTTGCAAGCTTGCTTGGTTGGCCAAAAAGGGCGTATGCGTTTTTTCCTGAATATATTCAGGAAAAAACGCATATGACCTTTTTGGCCAAGTGCATCATTGTGGACGTTCTGCCTCTTTTCCTATGCTTTACATGCAATTCCAGTCTACCTCCTGAAATCAGTTTCCTGCAATTCTGCCCCGCTTTCAATTCCTCTTGGCAGCCTTACTTCAATATATTTTTGGACGATAGCTGTCATTTATAACTCTGCAGGTTTGTGAATTACAGTGCCCCTGAGCTCCTTTCTTCAACTCGCTTTCTTGTGAGCTGGCCGCAACACCGCAGCATTGCTTCAGGCCCTAGTGTGGTTCCGGCATGGCACACTGAGCCTTTGGTTAATTCCTCTTCCTGGTGGGAAATGAGAGTTAAATTTGCCCGTCCAGACACCTCGAGCTAGTCTCTCATTGGTTCTCCCTATTCCTGTTCATTTTCCGCAGAAATTGCAAACTGGGCCAAACAGGAGGTTAAAGGCACTGACTCTCCAAGTGGGAAGAGTGTTAGTAAAGCGTCTGGAATATTGCACACGAGTACCAGGGGACGAAACCTGAGACACATTTGAACACGTTTCCCGATCACACGGTGGATCATACTCTGGGTTCCACATGCATGTTTTAGCTGAAGGAAGAATCCCTTAAACCTGGAGAGTTGAGACCCATGGAATGGGTACCATGCAATATGACTTCAAAGGTTCTGCATTTGCTCACCGAACCTCACCAATCCTATCACTGCTGCGTTTATGCCGCTGTACACACGCTTGATTCTCTATCGGAGACATAGAAATCCATAGGTTTTAAGATACATAGTAGTCAGCTATATTCTTAGGTGGTTAATATGTGGTGTAGAGTCCACTTCGTTGAGCAAGGAGTAACTCTTGTCTATTACATATTTGGCTTATGGAACGGTATCTGTGCTAATTTCAATCTCTGGTTTTATGCAGCACGCCAACTCACCTTTCCCCTTAAGCAAGCATAAGTTGGTTTTCTACATTTGAGACCCTGTTCTGTTTTGTAATTCAGTTCCTGTGTAGCCAAGTTTACATTCCGTGTAGTAGTGATATCTTATGATGTTTCTTTTTCTGTGTGACTTATTTCACTTAGAATCATCGTACCTGAATGCACTCATTATGCTGCTACTGGCCTGATGACATAGATTTCATTGCTGAGTGATATTGCATTGTACGTAAGTACCATAACTTCTTTATCCATTTTTCGCTTTCTGTGATATTGAACTTGTACCGTAAACGAGGTTCTTGTAAACTCAGCTGTCCCAAACTTTGGGGTGGCTGTGTCTTTTTTATTTTAATTTCCCTAAGCTATAGGACCATAAGTGGAATTGCCCTAGGCTCTGTTGCTTTGTTTTTTAGATGTTTCAGGAAACACCATACACTTCTCCAGAGTGGCTGTTGGCAATTTACATCCCGCCCATTAGCATAACAAGGCTCCCAGTTGTCCATGGCCTGTCCTGCCTTTCTGGATTTTACACTTTTTTCAGATGGCCCTTTTGACCGGGGGGCAGTGAGACTTCATTGTAGTGCAGATTTCCTTTGCAAGCTTGCTTGGTTGGCCAAAAAGGGCGTATGCGTTTTTTCCTCAATATACTCAGGAAAAAACGCATACGCCCTTTTTGGCCAAGTGCATCATTGTGGACGTTCTGCCTCTTTTCCTATGCTTTACATGCAATTCCAGTCTACCTCCTGAAATCGGTTTCCTGCAATTCTGCCCCACTTTCAAGTCCTCTTGGCAGCCTTACTTCAATATATTTTTGGAGGATAGCTGTTATTTATAACTCTGCAGGTTTGTGAATTACAGTGCCCCTGAGCTCCTTTCTTCAACTCGCTTTCTTGTGAGCTGGCCGCAACCCCGCAGCATTGCTTCAGGCCCTAGTGTGGTTCCGGCATGGCACGCTGAGCCTTTGGTTAATTCCTCTTCCTGGTGGGAAATGAGAGTTAAATTTGCCCGTCCAGACACCTCCAGCTAGTCTCTCATTGGTTCTCCCTATTCCTGTTCATTTTCCGCAGAAATTGCAAACTGGGCCAAACAGGAAGTTAAAGGCACTGACTCTCCAAGTGGGGAGAGTGTTAGTAAAGCGTCTGGAATGTTGCACCCGAGTACCAGGGGACGAAACCTGAGACATTTGAACACGTTTCCCGATCACACGGTGGATCATACTCTGGGTTCCACATGCATGTTTTAGCTGAAGGAAGAATCCCTTAAACCTGGAGAGTTGAGACCCATGGAATGGGTACCATGCAATATGACTTCAAAGGGTCTGCATTTGCTCACCGAACCTCACCAATCCTATCACTGCTGCGTTTATGCCATTGTACACACGCTTGATTCTCTTTCGGAGACATTGAAATCCATAGGTTTTAAGATTTTTACTAGGCAGGTATATTCTTAGGCGTTTAATATGGGGTGTTGTGTCCTCTTCGTTGAGCAAGGAGTAGCTCTTGTCTATTACATATTTGGCTTATGGAACGGTATCCGTGCTAATTTCAATCTCTGGTTTTATGCAGCACCCCAACTCACCTTTCTCCTTAAGCAAGCATAAGTTGGTTTTCTACATTTCAGACCCTGTTCTGTTTTGTAATTCAGTTCCTGGGTAGCCAAGATTACATTCCATGTAGTAGTGATAACTTATGATGTTTCTTTTTCTGTGTGACTTATTTCACTTAGAATCATCGTACCTGAATCCACTCATTATGATCCTACGGGCCTGATGACATAGATTTCATTGCTGAGTGATATTGCCTTGTACGTAAGTACCACAACTTCTTTATCCATTTTTCACTTTCTGCGATATTGAACTTCTACCGTGAATGAGGTTCTTGTAAACAGAGCCGTCCCAAACTTTGGGGTGCCTGTGTCTTTTTGATTTTAATTTCCCTAAGCTATAGGACCATAAGTGGAAGTGCCCTAGGCTCTGTTGCTTTGTTTTTTAGATGTTTCAGGAAACACCATACACTTCTCCAGAGTGGCTGTTGGCAATTTACATCCCGCCCATCAGCATAACAAGGCTCCCAGTTCTCCATGGCCTGTCCGGCCTTTCTGGATTTTATACTTTTTTCAGTGGCCCTTTTGACCGGGGGGCAGTGAGACTTCATTGTAGTGCAGATTTCCTTTGTAAGCATGCTTGGTTGGCCAAAAATTATGTATGCGTTTTTTCCTGAATATATTCAGGAAAAAACGCATACGCCCTTTTTGGCCAAGTGCATCATTGTGGACGTTCTGCCTCTTTTCCTATGCTTTACATGCAATTCCAGTCTACCTGCTGAAATCGGTTTCCTGCAATTCTGCCCCGCTTTCAAGTCCTCTTGGCAGCCTTACTTCAATATATTTTTGGACGATAGCTGTCATTTATAACTCTGCAGGTTTGTGAATTACAGTGCCCCTGAGCTCCTTTCTTCAACTCGCTTTCTTGTGAACTGGCCGCAACACCGCAGGATTGCTTCAGGCCCTAGTGTGGTTCCGTCATGGCACGCTGAGCCTTTGGTTAATTCCTCTTCCTGGTGGGAAATGAGAGTTAAATTTGCCCGTCCAGACACCTCCAGCTAGTCTCTCATTGGTTCTCCCTATTCCTGTTCATTTTCCGCAGAAATTGCAAACTGGGCCAAACAGGAGGTTAAAGGCACTGACTCTCCAAGTGGGGAGAGTGTTAGTAAAGCGTCTGGAATGTTGCACCCGAGTACCAGGGGACGAAACCTGAGACACATTTGCACACGTTTCCTGATCACATGGTGGATCATACTCTGGGTTCCACATGCATGTTTTAGCTGAAGGAAGAATCCCTTAAACCTGGAGAGTTGAGACCCATGGAATGGGTACCATGCAATATGACTTCAAAGGGTCTGCATTTGCTCACCGAACATCACCAATCCTATCACTGCTGCTTTTATGCCACTGTACACACGCTTGATTCTCTTTCGGAGACATAGAAATCCATAGGTTTTAAGATTCTTACTAGTCAGGTATATTCTTAGACGTTTAATATCGGGTGTTGAGTCCACCTCGTTGAGCAAGGAGTAGCTCTTGTCTATTACATATTTGGCTTATGGAACGGTATCTGTGCTAATTTCAATCTCTGGTTTTATGCAGCACCCCAACTCACCTTTCCCCTTATGCAAGCATAAGTTGGTTTTCTACATTTCAGACCCTGTTCTGTTTTGTAATTCAGTTCCTGTGTAGCCAAGTTTACATTCCGTGTAGTAGTGATATCTTATGATGTTTCTTTTTCTCTGTGACTTATTTCACTTAGAATCATCGTACCTGAATCCACTCGTTATGCTGCTACGGGCCTGATGACATAGATTTCATTGCTGAGTGATATTGCATTGTACGTAAGTACCACAACTTCTTTATCCATTTTTCACTTTCTGTGATATTGAACTTGTATCGGAAACGAGGTTCTTGTAAACAGAGCCGTCCCAAACTTTGGGGTGGCTGTGTCTTCTTGATTTTAATTTCCCTAAGCTATAGGACCATAATTGGAAGTGCCCTGGGCTCTTGCTTTGTTTTTTAGATGTTTCAGGAAACACCATACACTTCTCCAGAGTGGCTGTTGGCAATTTATATCCCGCCCATCAGCATAACAAGGCTCCCAATTCTCCATGGCATGTCCTGCCTTTCTGGATTTTACACTTTTTTCCGATGGCCCTTTTGACTAGGTGGCAGTGAGACTTCATTGCAGTGCAGATTTCCTTTGCAAGCTTGCTTGGTTGGCCAAAAAGGGCGTATGCGTTTTTTCCTGAATATATTCAGGAAAAAACGCATACGCCCTTTTTGGCCAAGTGCATCATTGTGGACGTTCTGCCTCTTTTCCTATGCTTTACATGCAATTCCAGTCTACCTCCTGAAATCGGATTCCTGCAATTCTGCCCCCCTTTCGAGTCCTCTTGGCAGCCTTACTTCAATATATTTTTGGACGATAGCTGTCATTTATAACTCTGCAGGTTTGTGAATTACAGTGCCCCTGAGCTCCTTTCTTCAACTCGCTTTCTTGTGAGCTGGCCGCAACACCGCAGGATTGCTTCAGGCCCTAGTGTGGTTCCGGCATGGCACGCTGAGCCTCTGGTTAATTCCTCCTCCTGGTGGGAAATGAGAGTTAAATTTGCCCGTCCAGACACCTCCAGCTAGTCTCTCATTGGTTCTCCCTATTCCTGTTCATTTTCCGCAGAAATTGCAAACTGGGCCAAACAGGAGGTTAAAGGCACTGACTCTCCAAGTAGGGAGAGTGTTAGTAAAGCGTCTGGAATGTTGCCCCCGAGTGCCAGGGGACGAAAACTGAGACACATTTGAACACGTTTCCCGATCACACGGTGGATCATACTCTGGGTTCCACATGCATGTTTTAGCTGAAGGAAGAATCCCTTAAACCTGGAGAGTTGAGACCCATGGAATGGGTACCATGCAATATGACTTCAAAGGGTCTGCATTGGCTCACCGAACCTCACCAATCCTATCACTGCTGCGTTTATGCCGCTGTACACACTCTTGATTCTCTTTTGGAGACATATAAATCCATATGTTTTAAGATTCTTACTAGTCATGTATATTCTTAGACGTTTAATATCGGGTGTTGAGTCCACTTCGTTGAGCAAGGAGTAGCTCTTGTCTATTACATATTTGGCTTATGGAATTGTATCTGTGCTAAATTCAATCTCTGGTTTTATGCAGCACCCCAACTCACCTTTCCCCTTAAGCAAGCATAAGTTGGTTTTCTACATTTGAGACCCTGTTCTGTTTTGTAATTCAGTTCCTGTGTAGCCAAGATTACATTCCGTGTAGTAGTGATAACTTATGATGTTTCTTTTTCTGTGTGACTTATTTCACTTAGAATCATCGTACCTGAATCCACTCATTATGCTGCTACGGGCCTGATGACATAGATTTCATTGCTGAGTGATATTGCCTTGTACGTAAGTACCACAACTTCTTTATCCATTTTTCACTTTCTGCGATATTGAACTTGTACCGTGAACGAGGTTCTTGTAAACAGAGCCGTCCCAAACTTTGGGGTGGCTGTGTCTTTTTTATTTTAATTTCCCTAAGCTATAGGACCATAAGTGGAAGTGCCCTAGGCTCTGTTGCTTTGTTTTTTAGATGTTTCAGGAAACACCATACACTTCTCCAGAGTGGCTGTTGGCAATTTACATCCCGCCCATCAGCATAACAAGGCTCCCAGTTCTCCATGGCCTGTCCGGCCTTTCTGGATTTTATACTTTTTTCAGTGGCCCTTTTGACCGGGGGGCAGTGAGACTTCATTGTAGTGCAGATTTCCTTTGTAAGCTTGCTTGGTTGGCCAAAAAGGGCGTATGCGTTTTTTCCTGAATATATTCAGGAAAAAACGCATACGCCCTTTTTGGCCAAGTGCATCATTGTGGACGTTCTGCCTCTTTTCCTATGCTTTACATGCAATTCCAGTCTACCTCCTGAAATCGGTTTCCTGCAATTCTGCCCCACTTTCAAGTCCTCTTGGCAGCCTTACTTCAATATATTTTTGGACGATAGCTGTCATTTATAACTCTGCAGGTTTGTGAATTACAGTGCCCCTGAGCTCCTTTCTTCAACTCGCTTTCTTGTGAGCTGGCCACAACACCGCATCATTGCTTCAGGCCCTAGTGTGGTTCCGGCATGGTACGCTGAGCCTTTGGTTAATTCCTCTTCCTGGTGGGAAATGAGAGTTAAATTTGCCCGTCCAGACACCTCCAGCTAGTCTCTCATTGGTTCTCCCTATTCCTGTTCATTTTCCGCAGAAATTGCAAACTGGGCCAAACAGGAGGTTAAAGGCACTGACTCTCCAAGTGGGGAGAGTGTTAGTAAAGCGTCTGGAATGTTGCACCCGAGTACCAGGGGACGAAACCTGAGACACATTTGCACACGTTTCCTGATCACATGGTGGATCATACTCTGGGTTCCACATGCATGTTTTAGCTGAAGGAAGAATCCCTTAAACCTGGAGAGTTGAGACCCATGGAATGGGTACCATGCAATATGACTTCAAAGGGTCTGCATTTGCTCACCGAACCACACCAATCCTATCACTGCTGCGTTTATGCTGCTGTACACACGCTTGATTCTCTTTCGGAGACATAGAAATCCATAGGTTTTAAGATATTTACTATGCAGGTATATTCTTAGGCGTTTAATATGGGGTGTTGATTCCACTTGGTTGAGCAAGGAGTAGCTCTTGTCTATTACATATTTGGCTTATGGAACGGTATCTGTGCTAATTTCAATCTCTGGTTTTATGCAGCACCCCAACTCACCTTTCCCCTTAAGCAAGCATAAGTTGGTTTTCTACATTTGAGACCCTGTTCTGTTTTGTAATTCAGTTCCTGTGTAGCCAAATTTACATTCCGTGTAGTAGTGATATTTTATGATGTTTCTTATTCTGTGTGACTTATTTCCCTTAGAATCATCGTACCTGAATCCACTCATTATGCTGCTATGGGCCTGATGACATAGATTTCATTGCTGAGTGATATTGCATTGTACGTAAGTACCACAACTTCTTTATCCATTTTTCACTTTCTGTGATATTGAACTTGTACCGTAAACGAGGTTCTTGTAAACAGAGCCGTCCCAAACTTTCGGGTGGCTGTGTATTTTTGATTTTAATTTCCCTAAGCTATAGGACCATAAGTGGAAGTGCCCTAGGCTCTGTTGCTTTGTTTTTTAGATGTTTCAGGAAACACCATACACTTCTCCAGAGTGGCTGTTGGCAATTTACATCTCGCCCATCAGCATAACAAGGCTCCCAGTTCTCCATGGCCTGTCCTGGCTTTCTGGATTTTACACATTTTTCAGATGGCCCTTTTGACCGGGGGTGAGTGAGACTTCATTGTAGTGCAGATTTCCTTTGCAAGCTTGCTTGGTTGGCCAAAAAGGGCGTATGCGTTTTTTCCTGAATATATTCAGGAAAAAACGCATATGACCTTTTTGGCCAAGTGCATCATTGTGGACGTTCTGCCTCTTTTCCTATGCTTTACATGCAATTCCAGTCTACCTCCTGAAATCAGTTTCCTGCAATTCTGCCCCGCTTTCAATTCCTCTTGGCAGCCTTACTTCAATATATTTTTGGACGATAGCTGTCATTTATAACTCTGCAGGTTTGTGAATTACAGTGCCCCTGAGCTCCTTTCTTCAACTCGCTTTCTTGTGAGCTGGCCGCAACACCGCAGCATTGCTTCAGGCCCTAGTGTGGTTCCGGCATGGCACACTGAGCCTTTGGTTAATTCCTCTTCCTGGTGGGAAATGAGAGTTAAATTTGCCCGTCCAGACACCTCGAGCTAGTCTCTCATTGGTTCTCCCTATTCCTGTTCATTTTCCGCAGAAATTGCAAACTGGGCCAAACAGGAGGTTAAAGGCACTGACTCTCCAAGTGGGAAGAGTGTTAGTAAAGCGTCTGGAATGTTGCACACGAGTACCAGGGGACGAAACCTGAGACACATTTGAACACGTTTCCTGATCACACGGTGGATCATACTCTGGGTTCCACATGCATGTTTTAGCTGAAGGAAGAATCCCTTAAACCTGGAGAGTTGAGACCCATGGAATGGGTACCATGCAATATGACTTCAAAGGTTCTGCATTTGCTCACCGAACCTCACCAATCCTATCACTGCTGCGTTTATGCCGCTGTACACACGCTTGATTCTCTATCGGAGACATAGAAATCCATAGGTTTTAAGATACATAGTAGTCAGCTATATTCTTAGGTGGTTAATATGTGGTGTAGAGTCCACTTCGTTGAGCAAGGAGTAACTCTTGTCTATTACATATTTGGCTTATGGAACGGTATCTGTGCTAATTTCAATCTCTGGTTTTATGCAGCACGCCAACTCACCTTTCCCCTTAAGCAAGCATAAGTTGGTTTTCTACATTTGAGACCCTGTTCTGTTTTGTAATTCAGTTCCTGTGTAGCCAAGTTTACATTCCGTGTAGTAGTGATATCTTATGATGTTTCTTTTTCTGTGTGACTTATTTCACTTAGAATCATCGTACCTGAATGCACTCATTATGCTGCTACTGGCCTGATGACATAGATTTCATTGCTGAGTGATATTGCATTGTACGTAAGTACCATAACTTCTTTATCCATTTTTCGCTTTCTGTGATATTGAACTTGTACCGTAAACGAGGTTCTTGTAAACTCAGCTGTCCCAAACTTTGGGGTGGCTGTGTCTTTTTTATTTTAATTTCCCTAAGCTATAGGACCATAAGTGGAATTGCCCTAGGCTCTGTTGCTTTGTTTTTTAGATGTTTCAGGAAACACCATACACTTCTCCAGAGTGGCTGTTGGCAATTTACATCCCGCCCATTAGCATAACAAGGCTCCCAGTTGTCCATGGCCTGTCCTGCCTTTCTGGATTTTACACTTTTTTCAGATGGCCCTTTTGACCGGGGGGCAGTGAGACTTCATTGTAGTGCAGATTTCCTTTGCAAGCTTGCTTGGTTGGCCAAAAAGGGCGTATGCGTTTTTTCCTCAATATACTCAGGAAAAAACGCATACGCCCTTTTTGGCCAAGTGCATCATTGTGGACGTTCTGCCTCTTTTCCTATGCTTTACATGCAATTCCAGTCTACCTCCTGAAATCGGTTTCCTGCAATTCTGCCCCACTTTCAAGTCCTCTTGGCAGCCTTACTTCAATATATTTTTGGAGGATAGCTGTTATTTATAACTCTGCAGGTTTGTGAATTACAGTGCCCCTGAGCTCCTTTCTTCAACTCGCTTTCTTGTGAGCTGGCCGCAACCCCGCAGCATTGCTTCAGGCCCTAGTGTGGTTCCGGCATGGCACGCTGAGCCTTTGGTTAATTCCTCTTCCTGGTGGGAAATGAGAGTTAAATTTGCCCGTCCAGACACCTCCAGCTAGTCTCTCATTGGTTCTCCCTATTCCTGTTCATTTTCCGCAGAAATTGCAAACTGGGCCAAACAGGAAGTTAAAGGCACTGACTCTCCAAGTGGGGAGAGTGTTAGTAAAGCGTCTGGAATGTTGCACCCGAGTACCAGGGGACGAAACCTGAGACATTTGAACACGTTTCCCGATCACACGGTGGATCATACTCTGGGTTCCACATGCATGTTTTAGCTGAAGGAAGAATCCCTTAAACCTGGAGAGTTGAGACCCATGGAATGGGTACCATGCAATATGACTTCAAAGGGTCTGCATTTGCTCACCGAACCTCACCAATCCTATCACTGCTGCGTTTATGCCATTGTACACACGCTTGATTCTCTTTCGGAGACATTGAAATCCATAGGTTTTAAGATTTTTACTAGGCAGGTATATTCTTAGGCGTTTAATATGGGGTGTTGTGTCCTCTTCGTTGAGCAAGGAGTAGCTCTTGTCTATTACATATTTGGCTTATGGAACGGTATCCGTGCTAATTTCAATCTCTGGTTTTATGCAGCACCCCAACTCACCTTTCTCCTTAAGCAAGCATAAGTTGGTTTTCTACATTTCAGACCCTGTTCTGTTTTGTAATTCAGTTCCTGGGTAGCCAAGATTACATTCCATGTAGTAGTGATAACTTATGATGTTTCTTTTTCTGTGTGACTTATTTCACTTAGAATCATCGTACCTGAATCCACTCATTATGATCCTACGGGCCTGATGACATAGATTTCATTGCTGAGTGATATTGCCTTGTACGTAAGTACCACAACTTCTTTATCCATTTTTCACTTTCTGCGATATTGAACTTGTACCGTGAACGAGGTTCTTGTAAACAGAGCCGTCCCAAACTTTGGGGTGCCTGTGTCTTTTTGATTTTAATTTCCCTAAGCTATAGGACCATAAGTGGAAGTGCCCTAGGCTCTGTTGCTTTGTTTTTTAGATGTTTCAGGAAACACCATACACTTCTCCAGAGTGGCTGTTGGCAATTTACATCCCGCCCATCAGCATAACAAGGCTCCCAGTTCTCCATGGCCTGTCCGGCCTTTCTGGATTTTATACTTTTTTCAGTGGCCCTTTTGACCGGGGGGCAGTGAGACTTCATTGTAGTGCAGATTTCCTTTGTAAGCATGCTTGGTTGGCCAAAAATTATGTATGCGTTTTTTCCTGAATATATTCAGGAAAAAACGCATACGCCCTTTTTGGCCAAGTGCATCATTGTGGACGTTCTGCCTCTTTTCCTATGCTTTACATGCAATTCCAGTCTACCTCCTGAAATCGGTTTCCTGCAATTCTGCCCCGCTTTCAAGTCCTCTTGGCAGCCTTACTTCAATATATTTTTGGACGATAGCTGTCATTTATAACTCTGCAGGTTTGTGAATTACAGTGCCCCTGAGCTCCTTTCTTCAACTCGCTTTCTTGTGAGCTGGCCGCAACACCGCAGGATTGCTTCAGGCCCTAGTGTGGTTCCGGCATGGCACGCTGAGCCTTTGGTTAATTCCCCTTCCTGGTGGGAAATGAGAGTTAAATTTGCCCGTCCAGACACCTCCAGCTAGTCTCTCATTGGTTCTCCCTATTCCTGTTCATTTTCCGCAGAAATTGCAAACTGGGCCAAACAGGAGGTTAAAGGCACTGACTCTCCAAGTGGGGAGAGTGTTAGTAAAGCGTCTGGAATGTTGCACCCGAGTACCAGGGGACGAAACCTGAGACACATTTGCACACGTTTCCTGATCACATGGTGGATCATACTCTGGGTTCCACATGCATGTTTTAGCTGAAGGAAGAATCCCTTAAACCTGGAGAGTTGAGACCCATGGAATGGGTACCATGCAATATGACTTCAAAGGGTCTGCATTTGCTCACCGAACCTCACCAATCCTATCACTGCTGCATTTATGCCGCTGTACACACTCTTGATTCTCTTTTGGAGACATATAAATCCATAGGTTTTAAGATTCTTACTAGTCAGGTATATTCATAGACGTTTAATATCGGGTGTTGAGTCCACCTCGTTGAGCAAGGAGTAGCTCTTGTCTATTACATATTTGGCTTATGGAACGGTATCTGTGCTAATTTCAATCTCTGGTTTTATGCAGCACCCCAACTCACCTTTCCCCTTAAGCAAGCATAAGTTGGTTTTCTACATTTGAGACCCTGTTCTGTTTTGTAATTCAGTTCCTGTGTAGCCAAGTTTACATTCCGTGTAGTAGTGATATTTTATGATGTTTCTTTTTCTCTGTGAATTATTTCACTTAGAATCATCGTACCTGAATCCACTCGTTATGCTGCTATGGGCCTGATGACATAGATTTCATTGCTGAGTGATATTGCATTGTACGTAAGTACCACAACTTCTTTATCCATTTTTCGCTTTCTGTGATATTGAACTTGTACCGTAAACGAGGTTCTTGTAAACAGAGCCGTCCCAAACTTTGGGGTGGCTGTATCTTTTTGATTTTAATTTCCCTAAGCTATAGGACCATAATTGGAAGTGCCCTAGGCTCTGTTGCTTTGTTTTTTAGATGTTTCAGGAAACACCATACACTTCTCCAGAGTGGCTGTTGGCAATTTACATCCCGCTCATCAGCATAACAAGGCTCCCACGTCTCCATGGCCTGTCCTGCCTTTCTGGATTTTACACTTTTTTCAGATGGCCCTTTTGACCGGGGGGCAGTGAGACTTCATTGTAGTGCACATTTCTTTTGCAAGCTTGCTTGGTTGGCCAAAAAGGGTGTATGCGTTTTTTCCTGAATATATTCAGGAAAAAACACATACGCCCTTTTTGGCCAAGTGCATCATTGTGGACGTTCTGCCTCTTTTCCTATGCTTTACATGCAATTCCAGTCTACCTCCTGAAATCGGATTCCTGCAATTCTGCCCCGCTTTCGAGTCCTCTTGGCAGCCTTACTTCAATATATTTTTGGACGATAGCTGTCATTTATAACTCTGCAGGTTTGTGAATTACAGTGCCCCTGAGCTCCTTTCTTCAACTCGCTTTCTTGTGAGCTGGCCACAACACCGCAGCCTGGCTTCAGGCCCTAGTGTGGTTCCGGCATGACACGCTGAAACTTTGGTTAATTCCTCTTCCTGGTGGGAAATGAGAGTTAAATTTGCCCCTCCAGACACCTCCAGCTAGTCTCTCATTGGTTCTCCCTATTCCTGTTCATTTTCCGCAGAAATTGCAAACTGGGCCAAACAGGAAGTTAAAGGCACTGACTCTCCAAGTGGGGAGAGTGTTAGTAAAGCGTCTGGAATGTTGCACCCGAGTACCAGGGGACGAAACCTGAGACACATTTGAACACGTTTCCCGATCACACGGTGGATCATACTCTGGGTTCCACATGCATGTTTTAGCTGAAGGAAGAATCCCTTAAACCTGGAGAGTTGAGACCCATGGAATGGGTACCATGCAATATGACTTCAAAAGGTCTGTATTTGCTCACCGAACCACACCAATCCTATCACTGCTGCGTTTATGCTGCTGTACACACGCTTGATTCTCTTTCGGAGACATAGAAATCCATAGGTTTTAAGATTTTTACTAGGCAGGTATATTCTTAGGCGTTTAATATGGGGTGTTGATTCCACTTGGTTGAGCAAGGAGTAGCTCTTGTCTATTACATATTTGGCTTATGGAACGGTATCTGTGCTAATTTCAATCTCTGGTTTTATGCAGCACCCCAACTCACCTTTCTCCTTAAGCAAGCATAAGTTGGTTTTCTACATTTGAGAACCTGTTCTGTTTTGTAATTCAGTTCCTGGGTAGCCAAGATTACATTCCGTGTAGTAGTGATATCTTATGATGTTTCTTATTCTGTGTGACTTATTTCACTTAGAATCATCGTACCTGAATCCACTCATTATGCTGCTATGGGCCTGATGACATAGATTTCATTGCTGAGTGATATTGCATTGTACGTAAGTACCACAACTTCTTTATCCATTTTTCACTTTCTGTGATATTGAACTTGTACCGTAAACGAGGTTCTTGTAAACAGAGCCGTCCCAAACTTTCGGGTGGCTGTGTAATTTTGATTATAATTTCCGTAAGCTATAGGACCATAAGTGGAAGTGCCCTAGGCTCTGTTGCTTTGGTTTTTAGATGTTTCAGGAAACACCATACACTTCTCCAGAGTGGCTGTTGGCAATTTACATCCCGCCCATCAGCATAACAAGGCTCCCAGTTCTCCATGGCCTGTCCTGCCTTTCTGGATTTTAGTTTTTTCAGATGGCCCTTTTGACCGGGGGGGCAGTGAGACTTCATTGTAGTGCAGATTTCCTTTGCAAGCTTGCTTGGTTGGCCCAAAAGGGCGTATGCATTTTTTCCTGAATATATTCAGGAAAAAACGCATACGCCCTTTTTGGCCAAGTGCATCATTGTGGACGTTCTGCCTCTTTTCCTATGCTTTACATGCAATTCCAGTCTACCTCCTGAAATCGGTTTCCTGCAATTCTGCCCCACTTTCAAGTCCTCTTGGCAGCCATACTTCAATATATTTTTGGACTATAGCTGTCATTTATAACTCTGCAGGTTTGTGAATTACAGTGCCCCTGAGCTCCTTTCTTCAACTCGCTTTCTTGTGAGCTGGCCGCAACACCGCAGCATTGCTTCAGGCCCTAGTGTGGTTCCGGCATGGCACGCTGAGCCTTTGGTTAATTCCTCTTCCTGGTGGGAAATGAGAGTTAAATTTGCCCGTCCAGACACCTCCAGCTAGTCTCTCATTTGTTCTCCCTATTCCTGTTCATTTTCCGCAGAAATGGCAAACTGGGCCAAACAGGAGGTTAAAGGCACTGACTCTCCAAGTGGGAAGAGTGTTAGTAAAGCGTCTGGAATGTTGCACACGAGTACCAGGGGACGAAACCTGAGACACATTTGAACACGTTTCCCGATCACACGGTGGATCATACTCTGGGTTCCACATGCATGTTTTAGCTGAAGGAAGAATCCCTTAAACCTGGAGAGTTGAGACCCATGGAATGGGTACCATGCAATATGACTTCAAAGGTTCTGCATTTGCTCACCGAACCTCACCAATCCTATCACTGCTGCGTTTATGCCGCTGTACACACGCTTGTTTCTCTTTCGGAGACATAGAAATCCATAGGTTTTAAGATTTTTACTAGGCAGGTATATTCTTAGGCGTTTAATATGGGGTGTTGTGTCCTCTTCGTTGAGCAAGGAGTAGCTCTTGTCTATTACATATTTGGCTTATGGAACGGTATCTGTGCTAATTTCAATCTCTGGTTTTATGCAGCACCCCAACTCACCTTTCTCCTTAAGCAAGCATAAGTTGGTTTTCTACATTTCAGACCCTGTTCTGTTTTGTAATTCAGTTCCTGGGTAGCCAAGATTACATTCCATGTGGTAGTGATAACTTATGATGTTTCTTTTTCTGTGTGACTTATTTCACTTAGAATCATCGTACCTGAATCCACTCATTATGCTGCTACGGGCCTGATGACATAGATTTCATTGCTGAGTGATATTGCCTTGTACGTAAGTACCACAACTTCTTTATCCATTTTTCACTTTCTGTGATATTGAATTTGTACTGTAAATGACGTTCTTGGAAACAGAGCCATCCCAAACTTTGAGGTGGCTGTGTCTTTTTGATTTTAATTTCCCTAAGCTATAGGACCATAAGTGGAAGTGCCCTAGGCTCTGTTGCTTTGTTTTGTAGATGTTTCAGGAAACACCATACACTTCTCCAGAGTGGCTGTTGGCAATTTACATCCCGCACATCAGCATAACAAGGCTCCCAGTTCTCCATGGCCTGTCCTGCCTTTCTGGATTTTACACATTTTTCAGATGGCCCTTTTGACCGGGGGGCAGTGAGACTTCATTGTAGTGCAGATTTCCTTTGCAAGCTTGCTTGGTTGGCCAAAAAGTGCATATGCGTTTTTTCCTGAATATATTCAGGAAAAAATGCATACGCCCTTTTTGGACAAGTGCATCATTGTGGACGTTCTGCCTCTTTTCCTATGCTTTACATGCAATTCCAGTCTCCCTCCTGAAACCGGTTTCCTGCAATTCTGCCCCGCTTTCAAGTCCTCTTGGCAGCCTTACTTCAATATATTTTTGGACGATAGCTGTCATTTTTAACTCTGCAGGTTTGTGAATTACAGTGCCCCTGAGCTCCTTTCTTCAACTCGCTTTCTTGTGAGCTGGCCGCAACACCGCAGGATTGCTTCAGGCCCTAGTGTGGTTCCGGCATGGCACGCTGAGCCTTTGGTTAGTTCCTCTTCCTGGTGGGAAATGAGAGTTAAATTTGCCCCTCCAGACACCTCCAGCTAGTCTCTCATTGGTTCTCCCTATTCCTGTTCATTTTCCGCAGAAAATTGCAAACTGGGCCAAACAGGAGGTTAAAGGCACTGACTCTCCAAGTGGGGAGAGTGTTAGTAAAGCGTCTGGAATGTTGCACCCGAGTACCAGGGGACGAAAAGTGAGACATTTGAACACGTTTCCCGATCACACGGTGGATCATACTCTGGGTTCCACATGCATGTTTTAGCTGAAGGAAGAATCCCTTAAACCTGGAGAGTTGAGACCCATGGAATGGGTACCATGCAATATGACTTCAAAGGTTCTGCATTTGCTCACCGAACCACACCAATCCTATCACTGCTGCGTTTATGCTGCTGTACACACGCTTGATTCTCTTTCGGAGACATAGAAATCCATAGGTTTTAAGATTTTTACTAGGCAGGTATATTCTTAGGCGTTTAATATGGGGTGTTGATTCCACTTGGTTGAGCAAGGAGTAGCTGTTGTCTATTACATATTTGGCTTATGGAACGGTATCTGTGCTAATTTCAATCTCTGGTTTTATGCAGCACCCCAACTCACCTTTCTCCTTAAGCAAGCATAAGTTGGTTTTCTACATTTGAGAACCTGTTCTGTTTTGTAATTCAGTTCCTGGGTAGCCAAGATTACATTCCGTGTAGTAGTGATATCTTATGATGTTTCTTATTCTGTGTGACTTATTTCACTTAGAATCATCGTACCTGAATCCACTCATTATGCTGCTATGGGCCTGATGACATAGATTTCATTGCTGAGTGATATTGCATTGTACGTAAGTACCACAACTTCTTTATCCATTTTTCACTTTCTGTGATATTGAACTTGTACCGTAAACGAGGTTCTTGTAAACAGAGCCGTCCCAAACTTTCGGGTGGCTGTGTAATTTTGATTATAATTTCCGTAAGCTATAGGACCATAAGTGGAAGTGCCCTAGGCTCTGTTGCTTTGGTTTTTAGATGTTTCAGGAAACACCATACACTTCTCCAGAGTGGCTGTTGGCAATTTACATCCCGCCCATCAGCATAACAAGGCTCCCAGTTCTCCATGGCCTGTCCTGCCTTTCTGGATTTTAGTTTTTTCAGATGGCCCTTTTGACCGGGGGGCAGTGAGACTTCATTGTAGTGCAGATTTCCTTTGCAAGCTTGCTTGGTTGGCCCAAAAGGGCGTATGCATTTTTTCCTGAATATATTCAGGAAAAAACGCATACGCCCTTTTTGGCCAAGTGCATCATTGTGGACGTTCTGCCTCTTTTCCTATGCTTTACATGCAATTCCAGTCTACCTCCTGAAATTGGTTTCCTGCAATTCTGCCCCACTTTCAAGTCCTCTTGGCAGCCATACTTCAATATATTTTTGGACTATAGCTGTCATTTATAACTCTGCAGGTTTGTGAATTACAGTGCCCCTGAGCTCCTTTCTTCAACTCGCTTTCTTGTGAGCTGGCCGCAACACCGCAGCATTGCTTCAGGCCCTAGTGTGGTTCCGGCATGGCACGCTGAGCCTTTGGTTAATTCCTCTTCCTGGTGGGAAATGAGAGTTAAATTTGCCCGTCCAGACACCTCCAGCTAGTCTCTCATTGGTTCTCCCTATTCCTGTTCATTTTCCGCAGAAATGGCAAACTGGGCCAAACAGGAGGTTAAAGGCACTGACTCTCCAAGTGGGAAGAGTGTTAGTAAAGCGTCTGGAATGTTGCACACGAGTACCAGGGGACGAAACCTGAGACACATTTGAACACGTTTCCCGATCACACGGTGGATCATACTCTGGGTTCCACATGCATGTTTTAGCTGAAGGAAGAATCCCTTAAACCTGGAGAGTTGAGACCCATGGAATGGGTACCATGCAATATGACTTCAAAGGTTCTGCATTTGCTCACCGAACCTCACCAATCCTATCACTGCTGCGTTTATGCCGCTGTACACACGCTTGTTTCTCTTTCGGAGACATAGAAATCCATAGGTTTTAAGATTTTTACTAGGCAGGTATATTCATAGGCGTTTAATATGGGGTGTTGTGTCCTCTTCGTTGAGCAAGGAGTAGCTCTTGTCTATTACATATTTGGCTTATGGAACGGTATCTGTGCTAATTTCAATCTCTGGTTTTATGCAGCACCCCAACTCACCTTTCTCCTTAAGCAAGCATAAGTTGGTTTTCTACATTTCAGACCCTGTTCTGTTTTGTAATTCAGTTCCTGGGTAGCCAAGATTACATTCCATGTGGTAGTGATAACTTATGATGTTTGTTTTTCTGTGTGACTTATTTCACTTAGAATCATCGTACCTGAATCCACTCATTATGCTGCTACGGGCCTGATGACATAGATTTCATTGCTGAGTGATATTGCCTTGTACGTAAGTACCACAACTTCTTTATCCATTTTTCACTTTCTGTGATATTGAATTTGTACTGTAAATGACGTTCTTGGAAACAGAGCCATCCCAAACTTTGAGGTGGCTGTGTCTTTTTGATTTTAATTTCCCTAAGCTATAGGACCATAAGTGGAAGTGCCCTAGGCTCTGTTGCTTTGTTTTTTAGATGTTTCAGGAAACACCATACACTTCTCCAGAGTGGCTGTTGGCAATTTACATCCCGCACATCAGCATAACAAGGCTCCCAGTTCTCCATGGCCTGTCCTGCCTTTCTGGATTTTACACATTTTTCAGATGGCCCTTTTGACCGAGGGGCAGTGAGACTTCATTGTAGTGCAGATTTCCTTTGCAAGCTTGCTTGGTTGGCCAAAAAGTGCGTATGCGTTTTTTCCTGAATATATTCAGTAAAAAATGCATACGCCCTTTTTGGACAAGTGCATCATTGTGGACGTTCTGCCTCTTTTCCTATGCTTTACATGCAATTCCAGTCTACCTCCTGAAACCGGTTTCCTGCAATTCTGCCCCGCTTTCAAGTCCTCTTGGCAGCCTTACTTCAATATATTTTTGGACGATAGCTGTCATTTTTAACTCTGCAGGTTTGTGAATTACAGTGCCCCTGAGCTCCTTTCTTCAACTCGCTTTCTTGTGAGCTGGCCGCAACACCGCAGGATTGCTTCAGGCCCTAGTGTGGTTCCGGCATGGCACGCTGAGCCTTTGGTTAGTTCCTCTTCCTGGTGGGAAATGAGAGTTAAATTTGCCCCTCCAGACACCTCCAGCTAGTCTCTCATTGGTTCTCCCTATTCCTGTTCATTTTCCGCAGAAATTGCAAACTGGGCCAAACAGGAGGTTAAAGGCACTGACTCTCCAAGTGGGGAGAGTGTTAGTAAAGCGTCTGGAATGTTGCACCCGAGTACCAGGGGACGAAAAGTGAGACATTTGAACACGTTTCCCGATCACACGGTGGATCATACTCTGGGTTCCACATGCATGTTTTAGCTGAAGGAAGAATCCCTTAAACCTGGAGAGTTGAGACCCATGGAATGGGTACCATGCAATATGACTTCAAAGGGTCTGCATTGGCTCACCGAACCTCACCAATCCTATCACTGCTGCGCTTATGCCGCTGTACACACGCTTGATTCTCTTTCGGAGACATATAAATCCATAGGTTTTAAGATTCTTACTAGTCAGGTATATTCTTAGGCGTTTAATATGGGGTGTTGTGTCCTCTTCGTTGAGCAAGGAGTAGCTCTTGTCTATTACATATTTGGATTATGGAACGGTATCTGTGCTAATTTCAATCTCTGGTTTTATGTAGCACCCCAACTCACCTTTCCCCTTAAGCAAGCATAAGTTGGTTTTCTACATTTGAGACCCTGTTCTGTTTTGTAATTCTGTTCCTGTGTAGCCAAGTTTACATTCCGTGTATTAGTGATATCTTATGATGTTTCTTTTTCTGTGTGACTTATCTCACTTAGAATCATGGTACCTGAATCCACTCATTATGCTGCTATGGGCCTGATGACATAGATTTCATTGCTGAGTGATATTGCATTGTACGTAAGTACCACAACTTCTTTATCCATTTTTCACTTACTGTGATATTGAACTTGTACCGTAAACGAGGTTCTTGTAAACAGAGCCGTCCCATACTTTGGGGTGGCTGTGTCTTTTTGATTTTAATTTCCCTAATCTATAGGACCATAAGTGGAAGTGCCCTAGGCTCTGTTGCTTTGTTTTTTAGATGTTTCAGGAAACACCATACACTTCTCCAGAGTGGCTGTTGGCAATTTACATCCCGCCCATCAGCATAACAAGGCTCCCAGTTCTCCATGGCCTGTCCTGCCTTTCTGGATTTTACACTTTTTTCAGATGTTCCTTTTGACCGGGGGGCAGTGAGACTTCATTGTAGTGCAGATTTCCTTTGCAAGCTTGCTTGGTTGGCCAAAAAGGGCGTATGCGTTTTTTCCTGAATATATTCAGGAAAAAACGCATACGCCCTTTTTGGCCAAGTGCATCATTGTGGACGTTCTGCCTCTTTTCCTATGCTTTACATGCAATTCCAGTCTACCTCCTGAAATCGGTTTCCTGCAATTCTGCCCCGCTTTCAAGTCCACTTGGCAGCCTTACTTCAATATATTTTTGGACGATAGCTGTCATTTATAACTCTGCAGGTTTGTGAATTACAGTGCCCCTGAGCTCCTTTCTTCAACTCGCTTTCTTGTGAGCTGGCCGCAACACCGCAGCATTGCTTCAGGCCCTAGTGTGGTTCCGGCATGGCACGCTGAGCCTTTGGTTAATTCCCCTTCCTGGTGGGAAATGAGAGTTAAATTTGCCCGTCCAGACACCTCCAGCTAGTCTCTCATTGGTTCTCCCTATTCCTGTTCCTTTTCCGCAGAAATTGCAAACTGGGCCAAAGAGGAAGTTAAAGGCACTGACTCTCCAAGTGGGGAGAGTGTTAGTAAAGCGTCTGGAATGTTGCACCCGAGTACCAGGGGACGAAACCTGAGACACATTTGAACACGTTTCCCGATCACACGGTGGATCATACTCTGGGTTCCACATGCATGTTTTAGCTGAAGGAAGAATCCCTTAAACCTGGAGAGTTGAGACCCATGGAATGGGTACCATGCAATATGACTTCAAAGGGTCTGCATTTGCTCACCGAACCTCACCAATCCTATCACTGCTGCATTTATGCCGCTGTACACACGCTTGATTCTCTTTCGAGACATAGAAATCCATAGGTTTTAAGATTTTTACTAGGCAGGTATATTCTTAGGCGTTTAATATGGGGTGTTGTGTCCTCTTCGTTGAGCAAGGAGTAGCTCTTGTCTATTACATATTTGGCTTATGGAACGGTATCTGTGCTAATTTCAATCTCTGGTTTTATGCAGCACCCCAACTCACCTTTCTCCTTAAGCAAGCATAAGTTGGTTTTCCACATTTGAGACCCTGTTCTGTTTTGTAATTCAGTTCCTGGGTAGCCAAGATTACATTCCATGTAGTAGTGATAACTTATGATGTTTCTTTTTCTGTGTGACTTATTTCACTTAGAATCATCGTACCTGAATCCACTCATTATGCTGCTATGGGCCTGATGACATAGATTTCATTGCTGAGTGATATTGCCTTGTACGTAAGTACCACAACTTCTTTATCCTTTTTTCACTTTCTGTGATATTGAATTTGTACTGTAAATGAGGTTCTTGTAAACAGAGCCGTCCCAAACTTTGGGGTGGCTGTGTCTTGTTGATTTTAATTTCCCTAAGCTATAGGACCATAAGTGGAAGTGCCCTAGGCTCCGTTGCTTTGTTTTTTAGATGTTTCAGGAAACACCATACACTTCTCCAGAGTGGCTGTTGGCAATTTACATCCCGCCCATCAGCATAACAAGGCTCCCAATTCTCCATGGCCTGTCCTGCCTTTCTGGATTTTACACTTTTTTCAGATGGCCCTTTTGACCGGGGGGCAGTGAGACTTCATTGTAGTGCAGATTTCCTTTGCAAGCTTGCTTGGTTGGCCAAAAAGGGCGTATGCGTTTTTTCCTGAATATACTCAGGAAAAAACGCATACGCCCTTTTTGGCCAAGTGCATCATTGTGGACGTTCTGCCTCTTTTCCTATGCTTTACATGCAATTCCAGTCTACCTGCTGAAATCGGTTTCCTGCAATTCTGCCCCGCTTTCAAGTCCTCTTGGCAGCCTTACTTCAATAGATTTTTGGACGATAGCTGTCATTTATAACTCTGCAGGTTTGTGAATTACAGTGCCCCTGAGCTCCTTTCTTCAACTCGCTTTCTTGTGAGCTGGCCGCAACACCGCAGCATTGCTTCAGGCCCTAGTGTGGTTCCGGCATGGCACGCTGAGCCTTTGGTTAATTCCTCTTCCTGGTGGGAAATGAGAGTTAAATTTGCCCGTCCAGACACCTCCAGCTAGTCTCTCATTGGTTCTCCCTATTCCTGTTCATTTTCCGCAGAAATTGCAAACTGGGCCAAACAGGAGGTTAAAGGCACTGACTCTCCAAGTGGGGAGAGTGTTAGTAAAGCGTCTGGAATGTTGCACCCGAGTACCAGGGGACGAAAAGTGAGACATTTGAACACGTTTCCCGATCACACGGTGGATCATACTCTGGGTTCCACATGCATGTTTTAGCTGAAGGAAGAATCCTTTAAACCTGGAGAGTTGAGACCCATGGAATTGGTACCATGCAATATGACTTCAAAGGGTCTGCATTGGCTCACCGAACCTCACCAATCCTATCACTGCTGCGCTTATGCCACTGTACACACGCTTGATTCTCTTTCGGAGACATATAAATCCATAGGTTTTAAGATTCTTACTAGTCAGGTATATTCTTAGGCGTTTAATATGGGGTGTTGTGTCCTCTTCGTTGAGCAAGGAGTAGCTCTTGTCTATTACATATTTGGATTATGGAACGGTATCTGTGCTAATTTCAATCTCTGGTTTTATGTAGCACCCCAACTCACCTTTCCCCTTAAGCAAGCATAAGTTGGTTTTCTACATTTGAGACCCTGTTCTGTTTTGTAATTCTGTTCCTGTGTAGCCAAGTTTACATTCCGTGTATTAGTGATATCTTATGATGTTTGTTTTTCTGTGTGACTTATCTCACTTAGAATCATCGTACCTGAATCCACTCATTATGCTGCTATGGGCCTGATGACATAGATTTTATTGCTGAGTGATATTGCATTGTACGTAAGTACCACAACTTCTTTATCCATTTTTCACTTTCTGTGATATTGAATTTGTACTGTAAATGACGTTCTTGGAAACAGAGCCATCCCAAACTTTGAGGTGGCTGTGTCTTTTTGATTTTAATTTCCCTAAGCTATAGGACCATAAGTGGAAGTGCCCTAGGCTCTGTTGCTTTGTTTTGTAGATGTTTCAGGAAACACCATACACTTCTCCAGAGTGGCTGTTGGCAATTTACATCCCGCCCATCAGCATAACAAGGCTCCCAGTTCTCCATGGCCTGTCCTGCCTTTCTGGATTTTACACATTTTTCAGATGGCCCTTTTGACCGGGGGGCAGTGAGACTTCATTGTAGTGCAGATTTCCTTTGCAAGCTTGCTTGGTTGGCCAAAAAGTGCGTATGCGTTTTTTCCTGAATATATTCAGGAAAAAGCGCATACGCCCTTTTTGGCCAAGTGCATCATTGTGGACGTTCTGCCTCTTTTCCTATGCTTTACATGCAATTCCAGTCTACCTGCTGAAATCGGTTTCCTGCAATTCTGCCCCGCTTTCAAGTCCTCTTGGCAGCCTTACTTCAATATATTTTTGGACGATAGCTGTCATTTATAACTCTGCAGGTTTGTGAATTACAGTGCCCCTGAGCTCCTTTCTTCAACTCGCTTTCTTGTGAGCTGGCCGCAACACCGCAGCATTGCTTCAGGCCCTAGTGTGGTTCTGGCATGGCACGCTGAGCCTTTGGTTAATTCCCCTTCCTGGTGGGAAATGAGAGTTAAATTTGCCCGTCCAGACACCTCCAGCTAGTCTCTCATTGGTTCTCCCTATTCCTGTTCATTTTCCGCAGAAATTGCAAACTGGGCCAAACAGGAAGTTAAAGGCACTGACTCTCCAAGTGGGGAGAGTGTTAGTAAAGCGTCTGGAATGTTGCACCCGAGTACCAGGGTACGAAACCTGAGACACATTTGAACACGTTTCCCGATCACACGGTGGATCATACTCTGGGTTCCACATGCATGTTTTAGCTGAAGGAAGAATCCCTTAAACCTGGAGAGTTGAGACCCATGGAATGGGTACCATGCAATATGACCTCAAAGGGTCTGCATTTGCTCACTGAACCTCACCAATCCTATCACTGCTGCATTTATGCCGCTGTACACACGCTTGATTCTCTTTCGGAGACATAGAAATCCATAGGTTTTAAGATTTTTACTAGGCAGGTATATTCTTAGGCGTTTAATATGGGGTGTTGTGTCCTCTTCGTTGAGCAAGGAGTAGCTCTTGTCTATTACATATTTGGCTTATGGAACGGTATCTGTGCTAATTTCAATCTCTGGTTTTATGCAGCACCCCAACTCGCCTTTCTCCTTAAGCAAGCATAAGTTGGTTTTCTACATGTGAGACCCTGTTCTGTTTTGTAATTCAGTTCCTGGGTAGCCAAGATTACATTCCATGTAGTAGTGATAACTTATGATGTTTCTTTTTCTGTGTGACTTATTTCACTTAGAATCATCGTACCTGAATCCACTCATTATGCTGCTACGGGCCTGATGACATAGATTTCATTGCTGAGTGATATTGCCTTGTACGTAAGTACCACAACTTCTTTATCCATTTTTCACTTTCTGTGATATTGAATTTGTACTGTAAATGACGTTCTTGGAAACAGAGCCATCCCAAACTTTGAGGTGGCTGTGTCTTTTTGATTTTAATTTCCCTAAGCTATAGGACCATAAGTGGAAGTGCCCTAGGCTCTGTTGCTTTGTTTTGTAGATGTTTCAGGAAACACCATACACTTCTCCAGAGTGGCTGTTGGCAATTTACATCCCGCCCATCAGCATAACAAGGCTCCCAGTTCTCCATGGCCTGTCCTGCCTTTCTGGATTTTACACATTTTTCAGATGGCCCTTTTGACCGGGGGGCAGTGAGACTTCATTGTAGTGCAGATTTCCTTTGCAAGCTTGCTTGGTTGGCCAAAAAGTGCGTATGCGTTTTTTCCTGAATATATTCAGGAAAAAGCGCATACGCCCTTTTTGGCCAAGTGCATCATTGTGGACGTTCTGCCTCTTTTCCTATGCTTTACATGCAATTCCAGTCTACCTCCTGAAACCGGTTCCCTGCAATTCTGCCCCACTTTCAAGTCCTCTTGGCAGCCTTACTTCAATATATTTTTGGACGATAATTGTCATTTATAACTCTGCAGGTTTGTGAATTACAGTGCCCCTGAGCTCCTTTCTTCAACTCGCTTTCTTGTGAGCTGGCCGCAACCCCGCAGGATTGCTTCAGGCCCTAGTGTGGTTCCGGCATGGCACGCTGAGCCTTTGGTTAATTCATCTTCCTGGTGGGAAATGAGAGTTAAATTTGCCCGTCCAGACACCTCCAGCTAGTCTCTCATTGGTTCTCCCTATTCCTGTTCATTTTCCACAGAAATTGCAAACTGGGCCAAACAGGAGGTTAAAGGCACTGACTCTCCAAGTGGGGAGAGTGTTAGTAAAGCGTCTGGAATGTTGCACCCGAGTACCAGGGGACGAAACCTGACCCATTTGGACACGTTTCCCGATCACACGGTGGATCATACTCTGGGTTCCACATGCATGTTTTAGCTGAAGGAAGAATCCCTTAAACCTGGAGAGTTGAGACCCATGGAATGGGTACCATGCAATATGACTTCAAAGGGTCTGTGTTTGTTCACCGAACCTCACCAATCCTATCACTGCTGCGTTTATGCCGCTGTACACACGCTTGATTCTCTTTCGGAGACATAGAAATCCATAGGTTTTAAGATTCTTACTAGTCAGGTATATTCTTAGGCGTTTAATATGGGGTGTAGAGTCCACTTCGTTGAGCAAGGAGTAGCTCTTGTCTATTACATATTTGGCTTATGGAAAGGTATCTGTGCTAATTTCAATCTCTGGTTTTATGCAGCACCCCAACTCACCTTTCCCCTTAAGCAAGCATAAGTTGGTTTTCTACATTTGAGACCCTGTTCTGTTTTGTAATTCAGTTCCTGGGTAGCCAAGTTTACATTCCGTGTAGTAGTGATATCTTATGATGTTTCTTTTTCTGTGTGACTTATTTCACTTAGAATCATCGTACCTGAATCCACTCATTATGCTGTTATGGGCCTGATGACATAGATTTCATTGCTGAGTGATATTGCACTGTACGTAAGTACCACAACTTCTTTATCCATTTTTCACTTTCTGTGATATTGAACTTGTACCGGAAACGAGGTTCTTGTAAACAGAGCTGTCCCAAACTTTGGGGTGGCTGTGTCTTTTTGATTTTAATTTCCCTAAGCTATAGGACCATAAGTGGAAGTGCCCTAGGCTCTGTTGCTTTGTTTTTTAGATGTTTCAGGAAACACCATACACTTCTCCAGAGTGGCTGTTGGCAATTTACATCCCGCCCATCAGCATAACAAGGCTACTAGTTCTCCATGGCCTTTCCTGCCTTTCTGGATTTTACACTTTTTTCAGATGGCCCTTTTGACCGGGGGGCAGTGAGACTTCATTGTAGTGCAGATTTCGTTTGCAAGCTTGCTTGGTTGGCCAAAAAGGGCGTATGCGTTTTTTCCTGAATATATTCAGGAAAAAACGCATACGCACTTTTTGGCCAAGTGCATCATTGTGGACGTTCTGCCTCTTTTCCTATGCTTTACATGCAATTCCAGTCTACCTCCTGAAATCGGTTTCCTGCAATTCTGCCCCGCTTTCAAGTCCTCTTGGCAGCCTTACTTCAATATATTTTTGGACGATAGCTGTCATTTATAACTCTGCAGGTTTGTGAATTACAGTGCCCTTGAGCTCCTTTCTTCAACTCGCTTTCTTGTGAGCTGGCTACAACACCGCAGCTTTGCTTCAGGCCCTAGTGTGGTTCTGGCATGACACGCTGAGCGTTTGGTTAATTCCTCTTCCTGGTGGGAAATGAGAGGAAAATTTGCCCGTCCAGACACCTCCATTTAGTCTCTCATTGGTTCTCCCTATTCCTGTTCATTTTCCAAAGAAATTTCAAAGTGGGCCAAAGAGGAGCTTAAAGGCACTGACTCTCCAAGTGGGGAGAGTGTTAGTAAAGCGTCTGGAATGTTGCACCCGAGTACCAGGGGACAAAAACTGAGACACATTTGAACACATTTCCCGATCACACGGTGGATCATACTCTGGGTTCCACATGCATGTTTTAGCTGAAGGAAGAATCCCTTAAACCTGGAGAGTTGAGACCCATGGAATGGGCCATGCAATATGATTTCAAAGTGTCTGCATTTGCTCACCGAACCTCACCAATCCTATCACTGCTGCGTTTATGCCGCTGTACACATGCTTGATTCTCTTTCGGAGACATATAAATCCATAGGTTTTAAGATACTTACTAGTCAGCTATATTCTTAGGCGTTTAATATGGGGTGTAGAGTCCACTTCGTTGAGCAAGGAGTAGCTCTTGTCTATTACATATTTGGCTTATGGAACGGTATCTGTGCTAATTTCAATCTCTGGTTTTATTCAGCACCCCAACTCACCTTTCCCCTTAAGCAAGCATAAGTTGGTTTTCTACATTTGAGACCCTGTTCTGTTTTGTAATTCAGTTCTTGTGTAGCCAAGTTTACATTCCGTGTAGTAGTGATATCTTATGATGTTTCTTTTTCTGTGTGACTTATTTCACTTAGAATCATCGTACCTGAATCCACTCATTATGCTGCTACGGGCCTGATGACATAGATTTCATTGCTGAGTGATATTGCATTGTACGTAAGTACCACAACTTCTTTATCCATTTTTCACCTTCTGTGATATTGAACTTATACCGTAAACGAGGTTCTTGTAAACAGAGCCGTCCCAAACTTTGGGGTGGCTGTGTCTTTTTGATTTTAATTTCCCTAAACTATAGGACCATAAGTGGAAGTGCCCTAGGCTCTGTTGCTTTGTTTTTTAGATGTTTCAGGAAACACCATACACTTCTCCAGAGTGGCTGTTGGCAATTTACATCCCGCCCATCAGCATAACAAGGCTCCCAGTTGTCCATGGCCTGTCCTGCCTTTCTGGATTTTACACTTTTTTCAGATGGCCCTTTTGACCGGGGGGCAGTGAGACTTCATTGTAGTGCAGATTTCTTTGCAAGCTTGCTTGGTTGGCCAAAAAGGGCGTATGCGTTTTTTCCTGAATATATTCAGGAAAAAACGCATACGCCCTTTTTGGCCAAGTGCATCATTGTGGACGTTCTGCCTCTTTTCCTATGCTTTACATGCAATTCCAGTCTACCTGCTGAAATCGGTTTCCTGCAATTCTGCCCCGCTTTCATGTCCTCTTGGCAGCCTTACTTCAATATATTTTTGGACGATAGCTGTCATTTATAACTCTGCAGGTTTGTGAATTACAGTGCCCCTGAGCTCCTTTCTTCAACTCGCTTTCTTGTGAGCTGGCCGCAACACCGCAGCATTGCTTCAGGCCCTAGTGTGGTTCCGGCATGGCACGCTGAGCCTTTGGTTAATTCCTCTTCCTGGTGGGAAATGAGAGTTAAATTTGCCCGTCCAGACACCTCCAGCTAGTCTCTCATTGGTTCTCCCTATTCCTGTTCATTTTCCGCAGAAATTGCAAACTGGGCCAAACAGGAGGTTAAAGGCACTGACTCTCCAAGTGGGGAGAGTGTTAGTAAAGCGTCTGGAATGTTGCACCCGAGTACCAGGGGACGAAAAGTGAGACATTTGAACACGTTTCCCGATCACACGGTGGATCATACTCTGGGTTCCACATGCATGTTTTCGCTGAAGGAAGAATCCTTTAAACCTGGAGAGTTGAGACCCATGGAATGGGTACCATGCAATATGACTTCAAAGGGTCTGCATTGGCTCACCGAACCTCACCAATCCTATCACTGCTGCGCTTATGCCGCTGTACACACGCTTGATTCTCTTTCGGAGACATATAAATCCATAGGTTTTAAGATTCTTACTAGTCAGGTATATTCTTATGCGTTTAATATGGGGTGTTGTGTCCTCTTCGTTGAGCAAGGAGTAGCTCTTGTCTATTACATATTTGGATTATGGAACGGTATCTGTGCTAATTTCAATCTCTGGTTTTATGTAGCACCCCAACTCACCTTTCCCCTTAAGCAAGCATAAGTTGGTTTTCTACATTTGAGACCCTGTTCTGTTTTGTAATTCTGTTCCTGTTTAGCCAAGTTTACATTCCGTGTATTAGTGATATCTTATGATGTTTCTTTTTCTGTGTGACTTATCTCACTTAGAATCATCGTGCCTGAATCCACTCATTATGCTGCTATGGGCCTGATGACATAGATTTTATTGCTGAGTGATATTGCATTGTACGTAAGTACCACAACTTCTTTATCCATTTTTCACTTTCTTTGATATTGAACTTGTACCATAAACGAGGTTCTTGTAAACAGAGCCGTCCCATACGGTGGGGTGGCTGTGTCTTTTTGATTTTAATTTCCCTAATCTATAGGACCATAAGTGGAAGTGCCCTAGGCTCTGTTGCTTTGTTTTGTAGATGTTTCAGGAAACACCATACACTTCTCCAGAGTGGCTGTTGGCAATTTACATACCGCACATCAGCATAACAAGGCTCCCAGTTCTCCATGGCCTGTCCTGCCTTTCTGGATTTTACACTTTTTTCAGATGTTCCTTTTGACCGGGGGGCAGTGAGACTTCATTGTAGTGCAGATTTCCTTTGCAAGCTTGCTTGGTTGGCCAAAAAGTGCGTATGCCTTTTTTCCTGAATATATTCAAGAAAAAACGCATACGCCCTTTTTGGCCAAGTGCATCATTGTGGACGTTCTGCCTCTTTTCCTATGCTTTACATGCAATTCCAGTCTACCTCCTGAAATCGGTTTCCTGCAATTCTGCCCCGCTTTCAAGTCCTCTTGGCAGCCTTACTTCAATATATTTTTGGACGATAGCTGTCATTTATAACTCTGCAGGTTTGTGAATTACAGTGCCCTTGAGCTCCTTTCTTCAACTCGCTTTCTTGTGAGCTGGCCACAACACCGCAGCTTTGCTTCAGGCCCTAGTGTGGTTCCGGCATGACACGCTGAGCCTTTGGTTAATTCCTCTTCCTGGTGGGAAATGAGAGGAAAATTTGCCCGTCCAGACACCTCCAGATAGTCTCTCATTGGTTCTCCCTATTCCTGTTCATTTTCCAAAGAAATTTCAAACTGGGCCAAAGAGGAGCTTAAAGGCACTGACTCTCCAAGTGGGGAGAGTGTTAGTAAAGCGTCTGGAATGTTGCACCCGAGTACCAGGGGACAAAAACTGAGACACATTTGAACACATTTCCCGATCACACGGTGGATCATACTCTGGGTTCCACATGCATGTTTTAGCTGAAGGAAGAATCCCTTAAACCTGGAGAGTTGAGACCCATGGAATGGGCCATGCAATATGATTTCAAAGTGTCTGCATTTGCTCACCGAACCTCACCAATCCTATCACTGCTGCGTTTAGGCCGCTGTACACACGCTTGATTCTCTTTCGGAGACATAGAAATCTATAGGTTTTAAGATTCTTACTGGTCAGGTATATTCTTAGGCGTTTAATATGGGGTGTAGAGTCCACTTCGTTGAGCAAGGAGTAGCTCTTGTCTATTACATATTTGGCTTATGGAACGGTATCTGTGCTAATTTCAATCTCTGGTTTTATGCAGCACCCCAACTCACCTTTCCCCTTAAGCAAGCATAAGTTGGTTTTCTACATTTGAGACCCTGTTCTGTTTTGTAATTCAGTTCCTGTGTAGCCAAGTTTACATTCCGTGTAGTAGTGATATCTTATGATGTTTCTTTTTCTGTGTGACTTATTTCACTTAGAATCATCGTACCTGAATCCACTCATTATGCTGCTACGGGCCTGATGATATACATTTCATTGCTGAGTGATATTGCATTGTACGTGAGTACCACAAATTCTTTATCCATTTTTCACTTTCTGTGTTATTGAACTTGTACCGTAAACGAGGTTCTTGTAAACAGAGCCGTCCCAAACTTTGGGGTGGCTGTGTCTTTTTGATTTTAATTTCCCTAAGCTATAGGACCATAAGTGGAAGTGCCCTAGGCTCTGTTGCTTTGTTTTGTAGATGTTTCAGGAAACACCATACACTTCTCCAGAGTGGCTGTTGGCAATTTACATCCCGCCCATCAGCATAACAAGGCTCCCAATTCTCCATGGCCTGTCCTGCCTTTCTGGATTTTACACTTTTTTCAGATGGCCCTTTTGACCGGGGGGCAGTGAGACTTCATTGTAGTGCAGATTTCCTTTGCAAGCTTGCTTGGTTGGCCAAAAAGTGCGTATGCCTTTTTTCCTGAATATATTCAAGAAAAAACGCATACGCCCTTTTTGGCCAAGTGCATCATTGTGGACGTTCTGCCTCTTTTCCTATGCTTTACATGCAATTCCAGTCTACCTCCTGAAATCGGTTTCCTGCAATTCTGCCCCGCTTTCAAGTCCTCTTGGCAGCCTTACTTCAATATATTTTTGGACGATAGCTATAATTTTTAACTCTGCAGGTTTGTGAATGACAGTGCCCCTGAGCTCCTTTCTTCAACTCGCTTTCTTCTGAGCTGGCCGCAACACCGCAGCATTGCTTCAGGCCCTAGTGTGGTTCCGGCATGGCACGCTGAGCCTTTGGTTAATTCCTCTTCCTGGTGGGAAATGAGAGTTAAATTTGCCCGTTCAGACACCTCCAGCTAGTCTCTCATTGGTTCTCCCTATTCCTGTTCATTTTCCGCAGAAATTGCAAACTGGGCCAAACAGGAAGTTAAAGGCACTGACTCTCCAAGTGGGGAGAGTGTTAGTAAAGCGTCTGGAATGTTGCACCCGAGTACCAGGGGACGAAATCTGACACATTTGAACACATGTCCCGATCACACTGTGTATCATACTCTGTGTTCCACATGCATGTTTTAGCTGAAGGAAGAATCCCTTAAACCTGGAGAGTTGAGACCCATGGAATGGGTACCATGCAATATGACTTCAAAGGGTCTGCATTTGCTCACCGATCCTCACCAATCCTATCACTGCTGCGCTTATGCCACTGTACACACGCTTGGTTCTCTTTCGGAGATATATAAATCCATAGGTTTTAAGATTCTTACTAGTCAGGTATATTCTTAGACGTTTAATATGGGGTGTTGAGTCCTCTTCGTTGAGCAAGGAGTAGCTCTTGTCTATTACATATTTGGCTTATGGAACGGTATCTGTGCTAATTTCAATCTCTGGTTTTATGCAGCACCCCAACTCACCTTTCCCCTTAAGCAAGCATAAGTTGGTTTTCTACATTTGAGACCCTGTTCTGTTTTGTAATTCTGTTCCTGTGTAGCCAAGTTTACATTCCGTGTAGTAGTGATATCTTATGATGTTTCTTTTTCTGTGTGACTTATTTCACTTAGAATCATCGTACCTGAATCCACTCATTATGCTGCTACGGGCCTGGTGACATAGATTTCATTGCTGAGTGATATTGCATTGTATGTACCTACCACAACTTCTTTATCCATTTTTCACTTTCTGTGATATTGAACTCGTACTGTAAACGAGGTTCTTGTAAACAGAGCTGTCCCAAACTTTGGGGTGGCTGTGCCTTTTTGATTCTAATTTCCCTAAGCTATAGGACCATAAGTGGAAGTGCCCTAGGCTCTGTTGCTTTGTTTTGTAGATGTTTCAGGAAACACCATACACTTCTCCAGAGTGGCTGTTGGCAATTTACATCTCGCTCATCAGCATAATAAGGCTCCCAGTTCTCCATGGCCTGTCCTGCCTTTCTGGGTTTTACACTATTATCTGATGGCCCTTTTGACCGGGGGGCAGTGAGACTTCATTGTAGTGCAGATTTCCTTTGCAAGCTTGCTTGGTTGACCAAAAAGTGCGTATGCGTTTTTTCCTGAATATATTCAGGAAAAAACGCATACGCCCTTTTTGGCCAAGTGCATCATTGTGGACGTTCTGCCTCTTTTCCTATGCTTTACATGTAATTCCAGTCTACCTCCTGAAATCGGTTTCCTACAATTCTGCCCCGCTTTCAAGTCCTCTTGGCAGCCTTACTTCAATAGATTTTTTGACGATAGCTGTCATTTATAATTCTGCAGGTTTGTGAATTACAGTTCCCCTGAGCTCCTTTCTTCAACTCGCTTTCTTGTGAGCTGGCCGCAACACCGCATCCTTGCTTCAGGCCCTAGTGTGGTTCCGGCATGGCACGCTGAGCCTTTGGTTAATTCCTCTTCCTGGTGGGAAATGAGAGTTAAATTTGCCCGTCCAGACACCTCCAGCTAGTCTCTCATTGGTTCTCCCTATTCCTGTTCATTTTCTGCAGAAATTGCAAACTGGGCCAAACAGGAGGTTAAAGGCACTGACTCTCCAAGTGGGGAGAGTGTTAGTAAAGCGTCTGGAATGTTGCACCCGAGTACCAGGGGACGAAAACTGACACATTTGAACACGTTTCCCAATCACACGGTGGATCATACTCTGGGTTCCACATGCATGTTTTAGCTGAAGGAAGAATCCCTTAAACCTGGAGAGTTGAGACCCATGGAATGGGTACCATGCAATATGATTTCATAAGGTCTGCATGTGTTCACCGAACCTCACTAATCCTATCACTGCAGCATTTATGCCACTGTACACACGCTTGATTCTCTTTCAGAGACATATAAATCCATAGGTTTTAAGATTCTTACTAGTCAGGTATATTCTTAGACGTTTAATATGGGGTGTTGAGTCCTCTTCGTTGAGCAAGGAGTAGCTCTTGTCTATTACATATTTGGCTTATGGAATGGTATCTGTGCTAATTTCAATCTCTGGTTTTATGCAGCACCCCAACTCACCTTTCCCCTTAAGCAAGCATAAGTTGGTTTTCTACATTTGGGACCCTGTTCTGTTTTGTAATTCTGTTCCTGTGTAGCCAAGTTTACATTCCGTGTAGTAGTGATATCTTATGATGTTTCTTTTTCTGTGTGACTTATTTCACTTAGAATCATCGTACCTGAATCCACTCATTATGCTGCTACGGGCCTGATGACATAGATTTCATTGCTGAGTGATATTGCATTGTATGTACCTACCACAACTTCTTTATCCATTTTTCACTTTCTGTGATATTGAACTCGTACTGTAAACGAGGTTCTTGTAAACAGAGCCGTCCCAAACTTTGGGGTGGCTGTGCCTTTTTGATTCTAATTTCCCTAAGCTATAGGACCATAAGTGGAAGTGCCCTAGGCTCTGTTGCTTTGTTTTGTAGATGTGTCAGGAAACACCATACACTTCTCCAGAGTGGCTGTTGGCAATTTACATCTCGCCCATCAGCATAACAAGGCTCCGAGTTCTCCATGGCCTGTCCTGCCTTTCTGGATTTTACACTATTTTCCGATGGCCCTTTTGACCGGGGGGCAGTGAGACTTCATTGTAGTGCAGATTTCCTTTGCAAGCTTGCTTGGTTGACCAAAAAGTGCGTATGCGTTTTTTCCTGAATATATTCAGGAAAAAACGCATACGCCCTTTTTGGCCAAGTGCATCATTGTGGACGTTCTGCCTCTTTTCCTATGCTTTACATGTAATTCCAGTCTACCTCCTGAAATCGGTTTCCTGCAATTCTGCCCCGCTTTCAAGTCCTCTTGGCAGCCTTACTTCAATAGATTTTTGGACGATAGCTGTCATTTATAACTCTGCAGGTTTGTGAATTACAGTGCCCCTGAGCTCCTTTCTTCAACTCGCTTTCTTGTGAGCTGGCCGCAACACCACAGCCTTGCTTCAGGCCCTAGTGTGGTTCCGGCATGGCACGCTGAGCCTTTGGTTAATTCCTCTTCCTGGTGGGAAATGAGAGTTAAATTTGCCCGTCCAGACACCTTGAGCTAGTCTCTCATTGGTTCTCCCTATTCCTGTTCATTTTCCGCAGAAATTGCAAACTGGGCCAAACAGGAGGTTAAAGGCACTGACTCTCCAAGTGGGCAGAGTGTTAGTAAAGCGTCTGGAATGTTGCACCCGAGTACCAGGGGACGAAAACTGACACATTTGAACACGTTTCCCAATCACACGGTGGATCATACTCTGGGTTCCACATGCATGTTTTAGCTGAAGGAAGAATCCCTTAAACCTGGAGAGTTGAGACCCATGGAATGGGTACCATGCAATATGATTTCATAGGGTCTGCATGTGTTCACCGAACCTCACTAATCCTATCACTGCAGCATTTATGCCACTGTACACACGCTTGATTCTCTTTCGGAGACATATAAATCCATAGGTTTTAAGATTCTTACTAGTCAGGTATATTCTTAGACGTTTAATATGGGGTGTTGAGTCCTCTTCGTTGAGCAAAGACTAGCTCTTGTCTATTACATATTTGGCTTATGGAACGGTATCTGTGCTAATTTCAATCTCTGGTTTTATGCAGCACCCCAACTCACCTTTCCCCTTAAGCAAGCATAAGTTGGTTTTCTACATTTGAGACCCTGTTCTGTTTTGTAATTCAGTTCCTGTGTAGCCAAGTTTACATTCCGTGTAGTAGTGATATCTTATGATGTTTCTTTTTCTGTGTGACTTATTTCACTTAGAATCATCGTACCTGAATCCACTCATTATGCTGCTACGGGCCTGATGATATACATTTCATTGTTGAGTGATATTGCATTGTACGTAAGTACCACAACTTCTTTATCCATTTTTTACTTTCTGTGATATTGAACTTGTAGTGTAAATGAGGTTCTTGTAAACAGAGCCGTCCCAAACTTTGGGGTGGCTGTGTCTTTTTGATTTTAATTTCCCTAAGCTATAGAACCGTAAGTGGATATGCCTTAGGCTCTGTTGCTTTGTTTTTTAGATGTTTCAGGAAACACCATACACTTCTCCAGAGTGGCTGTTGGCAATTTACATCTCGCCCATCAGCATAACAAGGCTCCCAATTCTCCATGGCCTGTCCTGCCTTTCTGGATTTTACACTTTTTTCAGATGGCCCTTTTGACTGGGGGGCAGTGAGACTTCATTGTAATGCAGAATTCCTTTGCAAGCTTGCTTGGTTGGCCAAAAAGGGCGTATGCGTTTTTTCCTGAATATATTCAGGAAAAAACGCATACGCCCTTTTTGGCCAAGTGCATCATTGTGGACGTTCTGCCTCTTTTCCTATGCTTTACATGCAATTCCAGTCTACCTCCTGAAATCGGTTTCCTGCAATTCTGCCCCGCTTTCAAGTCCTCTTGGCAGCCTTACTTCAATATATTTTTGGACGATAGCTGTCATTTATAACTCTGCAGGTTTGTGAATTACAGTGCCTCTGAGCTCCTTTCTTCAACTCGCTTTCTTGTGAGCTGGCTGCAACACCGCAGCATTGCTTCAGGCCCTAGTGTGGTTCCGGCATGGCACGCTGAGCCTTTGGTTAATTCCTCTTCCTGGTGGGAAATGAGAGTTAAATTTGCCCGTCCAGGCACCTCCAGCTAGTCTCTCATTGGTTCTCCCTATTCCTGTTCATTTTCCGCAGAAATGGCAAACTGGGCCAAACAGGAGGTTAAAGGCACTGACTCTCCAAGTGGGGAGAGTGTTAGTAAAGCGTCTGGAATGTTGCACCCGAGTACCAGGGGACAAAACCTGAGACACATTTGAACACGTTCCCCAATCACACGGTGGATCATACTCTGGGTTCCACATGCATGTTTTAGCTGAAGGAAGAATCCCTTAAACCTGGAGAGTTGAGACCCATGGAATGGGTACCATGCAATATAAATTCAAAGGTTCTGCATTGGCTCACCGAACCTCACCAATCTTATCACTGCTGCGCTTTTGCCACTGTACACACGCTTGATTCTCTTTCGGAGACATATAAATCCATAGGTTTTAAGATTCTTACTAGTCAGGTATATTCTTAGACGTTTAATATGGGGTGTTGAGTCCTCTTCGTTGAGCAAAGACTAGCTCTTGTCTATTACATATTTGGCTTATGGAACGGTATCTGTGCTAATTTCAATCTCTGGTTTTATGCAGCACCCCAACTCACCTTTCCCCTTAAGCAAGCATAAGTTGGTTTTCTACATTTGAGACCCTGTTCTGTTTTGTAATTCAGTTCCTGTGTAGCCAAGTTTACATTCCGTGTAGTAGTGATATCTTATGATGTTTCTTTTTCTGTGTGACTTATTTCACTTAGAATCATCGTACCTGAATCCACTCATTATGCTGCTACGGGCCTGATGATATACATTTCATTGTTGAGTGATATTGCATTGTACGTAAGTACCACAACTTCTTTATCCATTTTTTACTTTCTGTGATATTGAACTTGTAGTGTAAATGAGGTTCTTGTAAACAGAGCCGTCCCAAACTTTGGGGTGGCTGTGTCTTTTTGATTTTAATTTCCCTAAGCTATAGAACCGTAAGTGGAAGTGCCTTAGGCTCTGTTGCTTTGTTTTTTAGATGTTTCAGGAAACACCATACACTTCTCCAGAGTGGCTGTTGGCAATTTACATCTCGCCCATCAGCATAACAAGGCTCCCAATTCTCCATGGCCTGTCCTGCCTTTCTGGATTTTACACTTTTTTCAGATGGCCCTTTTGACTGGGGGGCAGTGAGACTTCATTGTAATGCAGATTTCCTTTGCAAGCTTGCTTGGTTGGCCAAAAAGGGCGTATGCGTTTTTTCCTGAATATATTCAGGAAAAAACGCATACGCCCTTTTTGGCCAAGTGCATCATTGTGGACGTTCTGCCTCTTTTCCTATGCTTTACATGCAATTCCAGTCTACCTCCTGAAATCGGTTTCCTGCAATTCTGCCCCGCTTTCAAGTCCTCTTGGCAGCCTTACTTCAATATATTTTTGGACGATAGCTGTCATTTATAACTCTGCAGGTTTGTGAATTACAGTGCCTCTGAGCTCCTTTCTTCAACTCGCTTTCTTGTGAGCTGGTTGCAACACCGCAGCATTGCTTCAGGCCCTAGTGTGGTTCCGGCATGGCACGCTGAGCCTTTGGTTAATTCCTCTTCCTGGTGGGAAATGAGAGTTAAATTTGCCCGTCCAGGCACCTCCAGCTAGTCTCTCATTGGTTCTCCCTATTCCTGTTCATTTTCCGCAGAAATGGCAAACTGGGCCAAACAGGAGGTTAAAGGCACTGACTCTCCAAGTGGGGAGAGTGTTAGTAAAGCGTCTGGAATGTTGCACCCGAGTACCAGGGGACAAAACCTGAGACACATTTGAACACGTTCCCCAATCACACGGTGGATCATACTCTGGGTTCCACATGCATGTTTTAGCTGAAGGAAGAATCCCTTAAACCTGGAGAGTTGAGACCCATGGAATGGGTACCATGCAATATAAATTCAAAGGTTCTGCATTGGCTCACCGAACCTCACCAATCTTATCACTGCTGCGCTTTTGCCACTGTACACACGCTTGATTCTCTTTCGGAGACATATAAATCCATAGATTTTCAGATTCTTACTAGTCAGATATATTCTTAGACGTTTAATATGGGGTATTCAGTCCTCTTCGTTGAGCAAAGACAAGCTCTTGTCTATTACATATTTGGCTTATGGAACGGTATCTGTGCTAATTTCAATCTCTGGTTTTATGCAGCACCCCAACTCACCTTTCCCCTTAAGCAAGCATAAGTTGGTTTTCTACATTTGAGACCCTGTTCTGTTTTGTAATTCAGTTCCTGTGTAGCCAAGTTTACATTCCGTGTAGTAGTGATATCTTATGATGTTTCTTTTTCTGTGTGACTTATCTCACTTAGAATCATCGTACCTGAATCCACTCATTATGCTGCTACGGGCCTGATGACATAGATTTCATTGCTGAGTGATATTGCATTGTACGTAAGTACCACAACTTCTTTATCCATTTTTCGCTTTCTGCGATATTGAACTTGTACCGTAAATGAGGTTCTTGTAAACAGAGCCGTCCCAAACTTTGGGGTGGCTGTGTCTTTTTGATTTTAATTTCCCTAAGCTATAGGACCATAAGTGGAAGTGCCCTAGGCTCTGTTGCTTTGTTTTGTAGATGTTTCAGGAAACACCATACACTTCTCCAGAGTGGCTGTTGGCAATTTACATCTCGCCCATCAGCATAATAAGGCTCCCTGTTCTCCATGGCCTGTCCTGCCTTTCTGGATTTTACACTATTATCCGATGGCCCTTTTGACCGGGGGGCAGTGAGACTTCATTGTAGTGCAGATTTCCTTTGCAAGCTTGCTTGGTTGACCAAAAAGTGCGTATGCGTTTTTTCCTGAATATATTCAGGAAAAAACGCATACGCCCTTTTTGGCCAAGTGCATCATTGTGGACGTTCTGCCTCTTTTCCTATGCTTTACATGTAATTTCAGTCTACCTCCTGAAATCGGTTTCCTACAATTCTGCCCCGCTTTCAAGTCCTCTTGGCAGCCTTACTTCAATAGATTTTTTGACGATAGCTGTCATTTATAACTCTGCAGGTTTGTGAATTACAGTGCCCCTGAGCTCCTTTCTTCAACTCGCTTTCTTGTGAGCTGGCCGCAACACCGCAGCCTTGCTTCAGGCCCTAGTGTGGTTCCGGCATGGCACGCTGAGCCTTTGGTTAATTCCTCTTCCTGGTGGGAAATGAGAGTTAAATTTGCCCGTCCAGACACCTCCAGCTAGTCTCTCATTGGTTCTCCCTATTCCTGTTCATTTTCTGCAGAAATTGCAAACTGGGCCAAACAGGAGGTTAAAGGCACTGACTCTCCAAGTGGGGAGAGTGTTAGTAAAGCGTCTGGAATGTTGCACCCGAGTACCAGGGGACGAAAACTGACACATTTGAACACGTTTCCCAATCACACGGTGGATCATACTCTGGGTTCCACATGCATGTTTTAGCTGAAGGAAGAATCCCTTAAACCTGGAGAGTTGAGACCCATGGAATGGGTACCATGCAATATGATTTCATAGGGTCTGCATGTGTTCACCGAACCTCACTAATCCTATCACTGCAGCATTTATGCCACTGTACACACGCTTGATTCTCTTTCGGAGACATATAAATCCATAGGTTTTAAGATTCTTACTAGTCAGGTATATTCTTAGACGTTTAATATGGGGTGTTGAGTCCTCTTCGTTGAGCAAGGAGTAGCTCTTGTCTATTACATATTTGGCTTATGGAACGGTATCTGTGCTAATTTCAATCTCTGGTTTTATGCAGCACCCCAACTCACCTTTCGCCTTAAGCAAGCATAAGTTGGTTTTCTACATTTGAGACCCTGTTCTGTTTTGTAATTCTGTTCCTGTGTAGCCAAGTTTACATTCCGTGTAGTAGTGATATCTTATGATGTTTCTTTTTCTGTGTGACTTATTTCACTTAGAACCATCGTACCTGAATCCACTCATTATGCTGCTACGGGCCTGATGACATAGATTTCATTGCTGAGTGATATTGCATTGTATGTACCTACCACAACTTCTTTATCCATTTTTCACTTTCTGTGATATTGAACTCGTACTGTAAACGAGGTTCTTGTAAACAGAGCCGTCCCAAACTTTGGGGTGGCTGTGCCTTTTTGATTCTAATTTCCCTAAGCTATAGGACCATAAGTGGAAATGCCCTAGGCTCTGTTGCTTTGTTTTGTAGATGTGTCAGGAAACACCATACACTTCTCCAGAGTGGCTGTTGGCAATTTACATCTCGCCCATCAGCATAACAAGGCTCCGAGTTCTCCATGGCCTGTCCTGCCTTTCTGGATTTTACACTATTTTCCGATGGCCCTTTTGACCGGGGGGCAGTGAGACTTCATTGTAGTGCAGATTTCCTTTGCAAGCTTGCTTGGTTGACCAAAAAGTGCGTATGCGTTTTTTCCTGAATATATTCAGGAAAAAATGCATACGCCCTTTTTGGCCAAGTGCATCATTGTGGACGTTCTGCCTCTTTTCCTATGCTTTACATGTAATTCCAGTGTACCTCCTGAAATCGGTTTCCTACAATTCTGCCCCGCTTTCAAGTCCTCTTGGCAGCCTTACTTCAATAGATTTTTGGACGATAGCTGTCATTTATAACTCTGCAGGTTTGTGAATTACAGTGCCCCTGAGCTCCTTTCTTCAACTCGCTTTCTTGTGAGCTGGCCGCAACACCACAGCCTTGCTTCAGGCCCTAGTGTGGTTCCGGCATGGCACGCTGAGCCTTTGGTTAATTCCTCTTCCTGGTGGGAAATGAGAGTTAAATTTGCCCGTCCAGACACCTCGAGCTAGTCTCTCATTGGTTCTCCCTATTCCTGTTCATTTTCCGCAGAAATTGCAAACTGGGCCAAACAGGAGGTTAAAGGCACTGACTCTCCAAGTGGGGAGAGTGTTAGTAAAGCGTCTGGAATGTTGCACCCGAGTACCAGGGGACGAAAACTGAGACAAATTTGAACACGTTTCCCAATCACACGGTGGATCATACTCTGGGTTCCACATGCATGTTTTAGCTGAAGGAAGAATCCCTTAAACCTGGAGAGTTGAGACCCATGGAATGGGTACCATGCAATATGATTTCATAGGGTCTGCATGTGTTCACCGAACCTCACTAATCCTATCACTGCAGCATTTATGCCACTGTACACACGCTTGATTCTCTTTCAGAGACATATAAATCCATAGGTTTTAAGATTCTTACTAGTCAGGTATATTCTTAGACGTTTAATATGGGGTGTTGAGTCCTCTTCGTTGAGCAAGGAGTAGCTCTTGTCTATTACATATTTGGCTTATGGAACGGTATCTGTGCTAATTTCAATCTCTGGTTTTATGCAGCACCCCAACTCACCTTTCCCCTTAAGCAAGCATAAGTTGGTTTTCTACATTTGAGACCCTGTTCTGTTTTGTAATTCTGTTCCTGTGTAGCCAAGTTTACATTCCGTGTAGTAGTGATATCTTATGATGTTTCTTTTTCTGTGTGACTTATTTCACTTAGAATCATCGTACCTGAATCCACTCATTATGCTGCTACGGGCCTGATGACATAGATTTCATTGCTGAGTGATATTGCATTGTATGTACCTACCACAACTTCTTTATCCATTTTTCACTTTCTGTGATATTGAACTCGTACTGTAAACGAGGTTCTTGTAAACAGAGCCGTCCCAAACTTTGGGGTGGCTGTGCCTTTTTGATTCTAATTTCCCTAAGCTATAGGACCATAAGTGGAAGTGCCCTAGGCTCTGTTGCTTTGTTTTGTAGATGTGTCAGGAAACACCATACACTTCTCCAGAGTGGCTGTTGGCAATTTACATCTCGCCCATCAGCATAACAAGGCTCCGAGTTCTCCATGGCCTGTCCTGCCTTTCTGGATTTTACACTATTTTCCGATGGCCCTTTTGACCGGGGGGCAGTGAGACTTCATTGTAGTGCAGATTTCCTTTGCAAGCTTGCTTGGTTGACCAAAAAGTGCGTATGCGTTTTTTCCTGAATATATTCAGGAAAAAATGCATACGCCCTTTTTGGCCAAGTGCATCATTGTGGACGTTCTGCCTCTTTTCCTATGCTTTACATGTAATTCCAGTGTACCTCCTGAAATCGGTTTCCTACAATTCTGCCCCGCTTTCAAGTCCTCTTGGCAGCCTTACTTCAATAGATTTTTGGACGATAGCTGTCATTTATAACTCTGCAGGTTTGTGAATTACAGTGCCCCTGAGCTCCTTTCTTCAACTCGCTTTCTTGTGAGCTGGCCGCAACACCACAGCCTTGCTTCAGGCCCTAGTGTGGTTCCGGCATGGCACGCTGAGCCTTTGGTTAATTCCTCTTCCTGGTGGGAAATGAGAGTTAAATTTGCCCGTCCAGACACCTCGAGCTAGTCTCTCATTGGTTCTCCCTATTCCTGTTCATTTTCCGCAGAAATTGCAAACTGGGCCAAACAGGAGGTTAAAGGCACTGACTCTCCAAGTGGGGAGAGTGTTAGTAAAGCGTCTGGAATGTTGCACCCGAGTACCAGGGGACGAAAACTGAGACAAATTTGAACACGTTTCCCAATCACACGGTGGATCATACTCTGGGTTCCACATGCATGTTTTAGCTGAAGGAAGAATCCCTTAAACCTGGAGAGTTGAGACCCATGGAATGGGTACCATGCAATATGATTTCATAGGGTCTGCATGTGTTCACCGAACCTCACTAATCCTATCACTGCAGCATTTATGCCACTGTACACACGCTTGATTCTCTTTCAGAGACATATAAATCCATAGGTTTTAAGATTCTTACTAGTCAGGTATATTCTTAGACGTTTAATATGGGGTGTTGAGTCCTCTTCGTTGAGCAAGGAGTAGCTCTTGTCTATTACATATTTGGCTTATGGAACGGTATCTGTGCTAATTTCAATCTCTGGTTTTATGCAGCACCCCAACTCACCTTTCCCCTTAAGCAAGCATAAGTTGGTTTTCTACATTTGAGACCCTGTTCTGTTTTGTAATTCTGTTCCTGTGTAGCCAAGTTTACATTCCGTGTAGTAGTGATATCTTATGATGTTTCTTTTTCTGTGTGACTTATTTCACTTAGAATCATCGTACCTGAATCCACTCATTATGCTGCTACGGGCCTGATGACATAGATTTCATTGCTGAGTGATATTGCATTGTATGTACCTACCACAACTTCTTTATCCATTTTTCACTTTCTGTGATATTGAACTCGTACTGTAAACGAGGTTCTTGTAAACAGAGCCGTCCCAAACTTTGGGGTGGCTGTGCCTTTTTGATTCTAATTTCCCTAAGCTATAGGACCATAAGTGGAAGTGCCCTAGGCTCTGTTGCTTTGTTTTGTAGATGTGTCAGGAAACACCATACACTTCTCCAGAGTGGCTGTTGGCAATTTACATCTCGCCCATCAGCATAACAAGGCTCCGAGTTCTCCATGGCCTGTCCTGCCTTTCTGGATTTTACACTATTTTCCGATGGCCCTTTTGACCGGGGGGCAGTGAGACTTCATTGTAGTGCAGATTTCCTTTGCAAGCTTGCTTGGTTGACCAAAAAGTGCGTATGCGTTTTTTCCTGAATATATTCAGGAAAAAACGCATACGCCCTTTTTGGCCAAGTGCATCATTGTGGACGTTCTGCCTCTTTTCCTATGCTTTACATGTAATTCCAGTCTACCTCCTGAAATCGGTTTCCTACAATTCTGCCCCGCTTTCAAGTCCTCTTGGCAGCCTTACTTCAATAGATTTTTGGACGATAGCTGTCATTTATTACTCTGCAGGTTTGTGAATTACAGTGCCCCTGAGCTCCTTTCTTCAACTCGCTTTCTTGTGAGCTGGCCGCAACACCGCAGCATTGCTTCAGGCCCTAGTGTGGTTCCGGCATGGCACGCTGAGCCTTTGGTTAATTCCTCTTCCTGGTGGGAAATGAGAGTTAAATTTGCCCGTCCAGACACCTCCAGCTAGTCTCTCATTGGTTCTCCCTATTCCTGTTCATTTTCCGCAGAAATTGCAAACTGGGCCAAACAGGAGGTTAAAAGCACTGACTCTCCAAGTGGGGAGAGTGTTAGTAAAGCGTCTGGAATGTTGTACCCGAGTACCAGGGGACGAAACCTGAGACACATTTGAACACGTTTCCCAATCACACGGTGGATCATACTCTGGGTTCCACATGCATGTTTTAGCTGAAGGAAGAATCCCTTAAAGCTGGAGATTTGAGACCCATGGAATGGGTACCATGCAATATGATTTCATAGGGTCTGCATGTGTTCACCGAACCTCACCAATCCTATCACGGCAGCATTTATGCCACTGTACACACGATTGATTCTCTTTCGGAGACATATAAATCCATAGGTTTTAAGATTCTTACTAGTCAGGTATATTCTTAGGCGTTTAATATGGGGTGTAGAGTCCACTTCGTTGAGCAAGGAGTAGCTCTTGTCTATTACATATTTGGCTTATGGAACGGTATCTGTGCTAATTTCAATCTCTGGTTTTATGCAGCACCCCAACTCACCTTTCCCCTTAAGCAAGCATAAGTTGGTTTTCTACATTTGAGACCCTGTTCTGTTTTGTAATTCTGTTCCTGTGTAGCCAAGTTTACATTCCGTGTAGTAGTGATATCTTATGATGTTTCTTTTTCTGTGTGACTTATTTCACTTAGAATCATCGTACCTGAATCCACTCATTATGCTGCTATGGGCCTGATGACATACATTTCATTGCTGAGTGATATTGCATTGTACGTAAGTACCACAACTTCTTTATCCATTTTTCACTTTCTGTGATATTGAACTTGTACTGTAAACGAGGTTCTTGTAAACAGAGCCGTCCCAAACTTTGGGGTGGCTGTGCCTTTTTGATTCTAATTTCCCTAAGCTATAGGACCATAAGTGGAAGTGCCCTAGGCTCTGTTGCTTTGTTTTGTAGATGTGTCAGGAAACACCATACACTTCTCCAGAGTGGCTGTTGGCAATTTACATCTCGCCCATCAGCATAACAAGGCTCCGAGTTCTCCATGGCCTGTCCTGCCTTTCTGGATTTTACACTATTTTCCGATGGCCCTTTTGACCGGGGGGCAGTGAGACTTCATTGTAGTGCAGATTTCCTTTGCAAGCTTGCTTGGTTGACCAAAAAGTACGTATGCGTTTTTTCCTGAATATATTCAGGAAAAAACGCATACGCCCTTTTTGGCCAAGTGCATCATTGTGGACGTTCTGCCTCTTTTCCTATGCTTTACATGTAATTCCAGTCTACCTCCTGAAATCGGTTTCCTACAATTCTGCCCCGCTTTCAAGTCCTCTTGGCAGCCTTACTTCAATAGATTTTTGGACGATAGCTGTCATTTATAACTCTGCAGGTTTGTGAATTACAGTGCCCCTGAGCTCCTTTCTTCAACTCGCTTTCTTGTGAGCTGGCCGCAACACCACAGCCTTGCTTCAGGCCCTAGTGTGGTTCCGGCATGGCACGCTGAGCCTTTGGTTAATTCCTCTTCCTGGTGGGAAATGAGAGTTAAATTTGCCCGTCCAGACACCTCGAGCTAGTCTCTCATTGGTTCTCCCTATTCCTGTTCATTTTCCGCAGAAATTGCAAACTGGGCCAAACAGGAGGTTAAAGGCACTGACTCTCCAAGTGGGGAGAGTGTTAGTAAAGCGTCTGGAATGTTGCACCCGAGTACCAGGGGACGAAAACTGAGACAAATTTGAACACGTTTCCCAATCACACGGTGGATCATACTCTGGGTTCCACATGCATGTTTTAGCTGAAGGAAGAATCCCTTAAACCTGGAGAGTTGAGACCCATGGAATGGGTACCATGCAATATGATTTCATAGGGTCTGCATGTTTTCACCGAACCTCACTAATCCTATCACTGCAGCATTTATGCCACTGTACACACGCTTGATTCTCTTTCGGAGACATATAAATCCATAGGTTTTAAGATTCTTACTAGTCAGGTATATTCTTAGGCGTTTAATATGGGGTGTAGAGTCCACTTCTTTGAGCAAGGAGTAGCTCTTGTCTATTACATATTTGGCTTATGGAATGGTATCTGTGCTAATTTCAATCTCTGGTTTTATGCAGCACGCCAACTCACCTTTCCCCTTAAGCAAGCATAAGTTGGTTTTGTACATTTGAGACCCTGTTCTGTTTTGTAATTCAGTTCCTGTGTAGCCAAGTTTACATTCCTTGTAGTAGTGATAACTTATGATGTTTCTTTTTCTGTGTGACTTATTTCACTTAGAATCATCGTACCTGAATCCACTCATTATGCTGCTATGGGCCTGATGACATAGATTTCATTGCTGAGTGATATTGCATTGTACGTAAGTACCACAACTTCTTTATCTATTTTTCACTTTCTGTGATATTGAACTTGTACCACAAACGAGGTTCTTGTAAACAGAGCCGTCCCAAACTTTGGGGTGGCTGTGTGTTTTTGATTTTAATTTCCCTAAGCTATAGGACCATAAGTGGAAGTGCCCTAGGCTCTGTTGCTTTGTTTTTTAGATGTTTCAGGAAACACCATACACTTCTCCAGAGTGGCTGTTGGCAATTTACATCCCGCCCATCAGCATAACAAGGCTCCCAGTTCTCCATGGCCTGTCCTGCCTTTCTGGATTTTACACTTTTTTCAGATGGCCCTTTTGACCGGGGGCAATGAGAGTTCATTGTAGTGCAGATTTCCTTTGCAAGCTTGCTTGGTTGGCCAAAAAGGTCGTATGGGTTTTTTCCTGAATATATTCAGGAAAAAACCCATACGCCCTTTTTGGCCAAGTGCATCATTGTGGACGTTCTGCCTCTTTTCCTATGCTTTACATGCAATTCCAGTCTACCTCTTGAAATCGGTTTCCTGCAATTCTGCCCCGCTTTCAAGTCCTCTTGGCAGCCTTACTTCAATATATTTTTGGACGATAGCTGTCATTTATAACTCTGCAGGTTTGTGAATTACAGTGCCCCTGAGCTCCTTTATTCAACTCGCTTTCTTGTGAGCTGGCCGCAACACCGCAGCATTGATTCAGGCCCTAGTGTGGTTCCGGCATGGCACGCTGAGCCTTTGGTTAATTCCTCTTCCTGGTGGGAAATGAGAGTTAAATTTGCCCGTCCAGACACCTCCAGCTAGTCTCTCATTGGTTCTCCCTATTCCTGTTCATCTTCCGCAGAAGTTGCAAACTGGGCCAAACAGGAGGTTAAATGCACTGACTGTCCAAGTGGGGAGAGTGTTACTAAAGCGTCCGGAATGTTGCACCCGAGTACCAGGGGACGAAAACTGAGACCCATTTGAACACGTTTCCCGATCACACGGTGGATCATACTCTGGGTTCTACATGCATGTTTTAGCTGAAGGAAGAATCCCTTAAACCTGGAGAGTTGGGACCCATGGAATGGGTACCATGCAATATGACTTTAAAGGGTCTGCATTTGTTCACTGAACCTCACCAATCCTATCAATGCTGCGTTTATGCCGCTGTACACACGCTTGATTCTCTTTTGGAGTCATATAAATCCATAGGTTTTAAGATTCTTACTAGTCAGGTATAATCTTAGGCATTTAATATGGGGTATGGAGTCCACTTCGTTGAGCAAGGAGTAGCTCTTGTCTGTTATATATTTGGCTTATGGAAGAGTATCTGTGCTAATTTCAATCTCTGGTTTTATGCAGCACCCCAACTCACCTTTCCCCTTAAGCAAGCATAAGTTGGTTTTCTACATTTGAGACCCTGTTCTGTTTTGTAATTCTGTTCCTGTGTAGCCAAGTTTACATTCCATGTAGTAGTGATATCTTATGATGTTTCTTTTTCTGTGTGACTTATTTCACTTAGAATCATCGTACCTGAATCCACTCATTATGCTGCTATGGGCCTGATGACATACATTTCATTGCTGAGTGATATTGCATTGTACGTAAGTACCACAACTTCTTTATCCATTTTTCACTTTCTGTGATATTGAACTTGTACTGTAAACGAGGTTCTTGTAAACAGAGCCGTCCCAAACTTTGGGGTGGCTGTGCCTTTTTGATTCTAATTTCCCTAAGCTATAGGACCATAAGTGGAAGTGCCCTAGGCTCTGTTGCTTTGTTTTGTAGATGTGTCAGGAAACACCATACACTTCTCCAGAGTGGCTGTTGGCAATTTACATCTCGCCCATCAGCATAACAAGGCTCCGAGTTCTCCATGGCCTGTCCTGCCTTTCTGGATTTTACACTATTTTCCGATGGCCCTTTTGACCGGGGGGCAGTGAGACTTCATTGTAGTGCAGATTTCCTTTGCAAGCTTGCTTGGTTGACCAAAAAGTGCGTATGCGTTTTTTCCTGAATATATTCAGGAAAAAACGCATACGCCCTTTTTGGCCAAGTGCATCATTGTGGACGTTCTGCCTCTTTTCCTATGCTTTACATGTAATTCCAGTCTACCTCCTGAAATCGGTTTCCTACAATTCTGCCCCGCTTTCAAGTCCTCTTGGCAGCCTTACTTCAATAGATTTTTGGACGATAGCTGTCATTTATAACTCTGCAGGTTTGTGAATTACAGTGCCCCTGAGCTCCTTTCTTCAACTCGCTTTCTTGTGAGCTGGCCGCAACACCACAGCCTTGCTTCAGGCCCTAGTGTGGTTCCGGCATGGCACGCTGAGCCTTTGGTTAATTCCTCTTCCTGGTGGGAAATGAGAGTTAAATTTGCCCGTCCAGACACCTCCAGCTAGTCTCTCATTGGTTCTCCCTATTCCTGTTCATTTTCCGCAGAAATTGCAAACTGGGCCAAACAGGAGGTTAAAGGCACTGACTCTCCAAGTGGGGAGAGTGTTAGTAAAGCGTCTGGAATGTTGCACCCGAGTACCAGGGGACGAAAACTGAGACAAATTTGAACACGTTTCCCAATCACACGGTGGATCATACTCTGGGTTCCACTTGCATGTTTTAGCTGAAGGAAGAATCCCTTAAACCTGGAGAGTTGAGACCCATGGAATGGGTACCATGCAATATGATTTCATAGGGTCTGCATGTTTTCACCGAACCTCACTAATCCTATCACTGCAGCATTTATGCCACTGTACACACGCTTGATTCTCTTTCGGAGACATATAAATCCATAGGTTTTAAGATTCTTACTAGTCAGGTATATTCTTAGGCGTTTAATATGGGGTGTAGAGTCCACTTCTTTGAGCAAGGAGTAGCTCTTGTCTATTACATATTTGGCTTATGGAATGGTATCTGTGCTAATTTCAATCTCTGGTTTTATGCAGCACGCCAACTCACCTTTCCCCTTAAGCAAGCATAAGTTGGTTTTGTACATTTGAGACCCTGTTCTGTTTTGTAATTCAGTTCCTGTGTAGCCAAGTTTACATTCCTTGTAGTAGTGATAACTTATGATGTTTCTTTTTCTGTGTGACTTATTTCACTTAGAATCATCGTACCTGAATCCACTCATTATGCTGCTATGGGCCTGATGACATAGATTTCATTGCTGAGTGATATTGCATTGTACGTAAGTACCACAACTTCTTTATCTATTTTTCACTTTCTGTGATATTGAACTTGTACCACAAACGAGGTTCTTGTAAACAGAGCCGTCCCAAACTTTGGGGTGGCTGTGTGTTTTTGATTTTAATTTCCCTAAGCTATAGGACCATAAGTGGAAGTGCCCTAGGCTCTGTTGCTTTGTTTTTTAGATGTTTCAGGAAACACCATACACTTCTCCAGAGTGGCTGTTGGCAATTTACATCCCGCCCATCAGCATAACAAGGCTCCCAGTTCTCCATGGCCTGTCCTGCCTTTCTGGATTTTACACTTTTTTCAGATGGCCCTTTTGACCGGGGGCAATGAGAGTTCATTGTAGTGCAGATTTCCTTTGCAAGCTTGCTTGGTTGGCCAAAAAGGTCGTATGGGTTTTTTCCTGAATATATTCAGGAAAAAACCCATACGCCCTTTTTGGCCAAGTGCATCATTGTGGACGTTCTGCCTCTTTTCCTATGCTTTACATGCAATTCCAGTCTACCTCTTGAAATCGGTTTCCTGCAATTCTGCCCCGCTTTCAAGTCCTCTTGGCAGCCTTACTTCAATATATTTTTGGACGATAGCTGTCATTTATAACTCTGCAGGTTTGTGAATTACAGTGCCCCTGAGCTCCTTTCTTCAACTCGCTTTCTTGTGAGCTGGCCGCAACACCGCAGCATTGATTCAGGCCCTAGTGTGGTTCCGGCATGGCACGCTGAGCCTTTGGTTAATTCCTCTTCCTGGTGGGAAATGAGAGTTAAATTTGCCCGTCCAGACACCTCCAGCTAGTCTCTCATTGGTTCTCCCTATTCCTGTTCATCTTCCGCAGAAGTTGCAAACTGGGCCAAACAGGAGGTTAAAGGCACTGACTGTCCAAGTGGGGAGAGTGTTACTAAAGCGTCCGGAATGTTGCACCCGAGTACCAGGGGACGAAAACTGAGACCCATTTGAACACGTTTCCCGATCACACGGTGGATCATACTCTGGGTTCTACATGCATGTTTTAGCTGAAGGAAGAATCCCTTAAACCTGGAGAGTTGGGACCCATGGAATGGGTACCATGCAATATGACTTTAAAGGGTCTGCATTTGTTCACTGAACCTCACCAATCCTATCAATGCTGCGTTTATGCCGCTGTACACACGCTTGATTCTCTTTCGGAGTCATATAAATCCATAGGTTTTAAGATTCTTACTAGTCAGGTATAATCTTAGGCATTTAATATGGGGTATAGAGTCCACTTCGTTGAGCAAGGAGTAGCTCTTGTCTGTTATATATTTGGCTTATGGAACAGTATCTGTGCTAATTTCAATCTCTGGTTTTATGCAGCACCCCAACTCACCTTTCCCCTTAAGCAAGCATAAGTTGGTTTTCTACATTTGAGACCCTGTTCTGTTTTGTAATTCTGTTCATGTGTAGCCAAGTTTACATTCCTTTAGTCGTGATATCTTACGATGTTTCTTTTTCTGTGTGACTTATTTCACTTAGAATCATCGTACCTGAATCCACTCATGCTGCTATGGGCCTGATGACATAGATTTCATTGCTGAGTGATATTGCATTTTATGTAAGCACCACAACTTCTTTATCCATTTTTCGCTTTCTGTGATATTGAACTTGTACCGTAAACGAGGTTCTTGTAAACAGAGCCGTCCCAAACTTTGGGGTGGCTGTGTCTTTTTGATTTTAATTTCCCTAAGCTATAGGACCATAAGTGGAAGTGCCCTAGGCTCTGTTGCTTTGTTTTTTAGATGTTTCAGGAAACACCATACACTTCTCCAGAGTGGCTGTTGGCAATTTACATCCCGCTCATCAGCATAACAAGGCTCCCAGTTCTCCATGGCCTGTCCTGCCTTTCTGTATTTTACACTTTTTTCAGATGGCCCTTTTGACCAGGGGGCAGTGAGACTTCATTGTAGTGCAGATTTCCTTTGCAAGCTTGCTTGGTTGGCCAAAAAGGGCGTATGCGTTTTTTCCTGAATATATTAAGGAAAAAATGCATACGCCCTTTTTGGTCAAGTGCATCATTGTGGACCTTCTGCCTCTTTTCCTATGCTTTACATGCAATTCCAGTCTACCTCCTGAAATCAGTTTCCTGCAATTCTGCCCCACTTTCAAGTCGTCTTGGCAACCTTACTTCAATATATTGTTAGATGATAGATGTCATTTATAACTCTGCAGGTTTGTGAATTACAGTGCCCCTGAGCTCCTTTCTTCAACTCGCTTTCTTGTGAGCTGGCCGCAACACCGCAGGATTGCTTCAGGCCCTAGTGTGGTTCCAGCATGGCACGCTGAGCCTTTGGTTAATTCCTCTTCCTGGTGGGAAATGAGAGTTAAATTTGCCCGTCCAGACACCTCCAGCTAGTCTCTCAATGGTTCTCCCTATTCCTGTTCATTTTCCGCAGAAATTGCAATCTGGGCCATACAGGAGGTTAAAGGCACTGACTCTCCAAGTGGGGAGAGTGTTAGTAAAGTGTCTGGAATGTTGCACCCGAGTACCAGGGGATGAAAACTGAGACACATTTGAACACGTTTCCCGATCACATGGTGGATCATACTCTGGGTTCCACATGCATGTTTTAGCTGAAGGAAGAATCCCTTAAACTTGGAGAGTTGAGACCCATGGAATGGTTACCATGCAATATGACTTCAAAGGGTCTGCATTTGCTCACCGAACCTCACCAATCCTATCACTGCTGCGTTTATGCCGCTGTACACACGCTTGATTCTCTTTCGGAGACATAGAAATCCATAGGTTTTAAGATTCTTACTAGTCAGGTATATTCTTAGGCGTTTAATATGGGGTGTAGAGTCCACTTCGTTGAGCAAGGAGTAGCTCTTGTCTATTACATATTTGGCTTATGGAAGGGTATCTGTGCTAATTTCAATCTCTGGTTTTATGCAGCACCCCAACTCACCTTTCCCCTTAAGCAAGCATAAGTTGGTTTTCTACATTTGAGACCCTGTTCTGTTTTGTAATTCAGTTCCTGTGTAGCCAAGTTTACATTCCGTGTAGTAGTGATATCTTATGATGTTTCTTTTTCTGTGTGACTTATTTCACTTAGAATCATCGTACCTGAATCCACTCATTATGCTGCTACGGGCCTGATGACATAGATTTCATTGCTGAGTGATATTGCATTGTACGTAAGTACCACAACTTCTTTATCTATTTTTCACTTTCTGTGATATTGAACTTGTACCACAAACGAGGTTCTTGTAAACAGAGCCGTCCCAAACTTTGGGGTGGCTGTGTCTTTTTGATTTTAATTTCCCTAAGCTATAGGACCATAAGTGGAAGTGCCCTAGGCTCTGTTGCTTTGTTTTTTAGATGTTTCAGGAAACACCATACACTTCTCCAGAGTGGCTCTTGGCAATTGACATCCCGCCCATCAGCATAACAAGGCTCCCAGTTCTCCATGGCCTGTCCTGCCTTTCTGGATTTTACACTTTTTTCAGATGGCCCTTTTGACCAGGGGGCAGTGAGACTTCATTGTTGTGCAGATTTCCTTTGCAAGCTTGCTTGGTTGGCCAAAAAGTGCGTATGCGTTTTTTCCTGAATATATTCAAGAAAAAACACATATGCCCTTTTTGGCCAAGTGCATCATTGTGGACGTTCTGCCTCTTTTCCTATGCTTTACATGCAATTCCAGTCTACCTCCTGAAATTGGTTTCCTGCAATTCTGCCCCGCTTTCAAGTCCTCTTGGCAGCCTTACTTCAATATATTTTTGGACGATAGCTGTCATTTATAACTCTGCAGGTTTGTGAATTACAGTGCCCCTGAGCTCCTTTCTTCAACTCGCTTTCTTGTGAGCTGGCCGCAACACCGCAGCATTGCTTCAGGCCCTAGTGTGGTTCCGGCATGGCTCGCTGAGCCTTTGTTTAATTCCTCTTCCTGGTGGGAAATGAGAGTTAAATTTGCCCGTCCAGACACCTCCAGCTAGTCTCTCATTGGTTCTCCCTATTCCTGTTCATTTTCCGCAGAAATTGCAAACTGGGCCAAACAGGAGGTTAAAGGCACTGACTCTCCAAGTGGGGAGAGTGTTAGTAAAGCGTCTGGAATGTTGCACCCGAGTACCAGGGGACGAAAACTGAGACAAATTTGAACACGTTTCCCAATCACACGGTGGATCATACTCTGGGTTCCACATGCATGTTTTAGCTGAAGGAAGAATCCCTTAAACCTGGAGAGTTGAGACCCATGGAATGGGTACCATGCAATATGATTTCATAGGGTCTGCATGTTTTCACCGAACCTCACTAATCCTATCACTGCAGCATTTATGCCACTGTACACACGCTTGATTCTCTTTCGGAGACATATAAATCCATAGGTTTTAAGATTCTTACTAGTCAGGTATATTCTTAGGCGTTTAATATGGGGTGTAGAGTCCACTTCTTTGAGCAAGGAGTAGCTCTTGTCTATTACATATTTGGCTTATGGAATGGTATCTGTGCTAATTTCAATCTCTGGTTTTATGCAGCACGCCAACTCACCTTTCCCCTTAAGCAAGCATAAGTTGGTTTTGTACATTTGAGACCCTGTTCTGTTTTGTAATTCAGTTCCTGTGTAGCCAAGTTTACATTCCTTGTAGTAGTGATAACTTATGATGTTTCTTTTTCTGTGTGACTTATTTCACTTAGAATCATCGTACCTGAATCCACTCATTATGCTGCTATGGGCCTGATGACATAGATTTCATTGCTGAGTGATATTGCATTGTACGTAAGTACCACAACTTCTTTATCTATTTTTCACTTTCTGTGATATTGAACTTGTACCACAAACGAGGTTCTTGTAAACAGAGCCGTCCCAAACTTTGGGGTGGCTGTGTGTTTTTGATTTTAATTTCCCTAAGCTATAGGACCATAAGTGGAAGTGCCCTAGGCTCTGTTGCTTTGTTTTTTAGATGTTTCAGGAAACACCATACACTTCTCCAGAGTGGCTGTTGGCAATTTACATCCCGCCCATCAGCATAACAAGGCTCCCAGTTCTCCATGGCCTGTCCTGCCTTTCTGGATTTTACACTTTTTTCAGATGGCCCTTTTGACCGGGGGCAATGAGAGTTCATTGTAGTGCAGATTTCCTTTGCAAGCTTGCTTGGTTGGCCAAAAAGGTCGTATGGGTTTTTTCCTGAATATATTCAGGAAAAAACCCATACGCCCTTTTTGGCCAAGTGCATCATTGTGGACGTTCTGCCTCTTTTCCTATGCTTTACATGCAATTCCAGTCTACCTCTTGAAATCGGTTTCCTGCAATTCTGCCCCGCTTTCAAGTCCTCTTGGCAGCCTTACTTCAATATATTTTTGGACGATAGCTGTCATTTATAACTCTGCAGGTTTGTGAATTACAGTGCCCCTGAGCTCCTTTCTTCAACTCGCTTTCTTGTGAGCTGGCCGCAACACCGCAGCATTGATTCAGGCCCTAGTGTGGTTCCGGCATGGCACGCTGAGCCTTTGGTTAATTCCTCTTCCTGGTGGGAAATGAGAGTTAAATTTGCCCGTCCAGACACCTCCAGCTAGTCTCTCATTGGTTCTCCCTATTCCTGTTCATCTTCCGCAGAAGTTGCAAACTGGGCCAAACAGGAGGTTAAAGGCACTGACTGTCCAAGTGGGGAGAGTGTTACTAAAGCGTCCGGAATGTTGCACCCGAGTACCAGGGGACGAAAACTGAGACCCATTTGAACACGTTTCCCGATCACACGGTGGATCATACTCTGGGTTCTACATGCATGTTTTAGCTGAAGGAAGTATCCCTTAAACCTGGAGAGTTGGGACCCATGGAATGGGTACCATGCAATATGACTTTAAAGGGTCTGCATTTGTTCACTGAACCTCACCAATCCTATCAATGCTGCGTTTATGCCGCTGTACACACGCTTGATTCTCTTTCGGAGTCATATAAATCCATAGGTTTTAAGATTCTTACTAGTCAGGTATAATCTTAGGCATTTAATATGGGGTATAGAGTCCACTTCGTTGAGCAAGGAGTAGCTCTTGTCTGTTATATATTTGGCTTATGGAACAGTATCTGTGCTAATTTCAATCTCTGGTTTTATGCAGCACCCCAACTCACCTTTCCCCTTAAGCAAGCATAAGTTGGTTTTCTACATTTGAGACCCTGTTCTGTTTTGTAATTCTGTTCATGTGTAGCCAAGTTTACATTCCGTGTAGTCGTGATATCTTACGATGTTTCTTTTTCTGTGTGACTTATTTCACTTAGAATCATCGTACCTGAATCCACTCATGCTGCTATGGGCCTGATGACATAGATTTCATTGCTGAGTGATATTGCATTTTATGTAAGCACCACAACTTCTTTATCCATTTTTCGCTTTCTGTGATATTGAACTTGTACCGTAAACGAGGTTCTTGTAAACAGAGCCGTCCCAAACTTTGGGGTGGCTGTGTCTTTTTGATTTTAATTTCCCTAAGCTATAGGACCATAAGTGGAAGTGCCCTAGGCTCTGTTGCTTTGTTTTTTAGATGTTTCAGGAAACACCATACACTTCTCCAGAGTGGCTGTTGGCAATTTACATCCCGCTCATCAGCATAACAAGGCTCCCAGTTCTCCATGGCCTGTCCTGCCTTTCTGTATTTTACACTTTTTTCAGATGGCCCTTTTGACCAGGGGGCAGTGAGACTTCATTGTAGTGCAGATTTCCTTTGCAAGCTTGCTTGGTTGGCCAAAAAGGGCGTATGCGTTTTTTCCTGAATATATTAAGGAAAAAATGCATACGCCCTTTTTGGTCAAGTGCATCATTGTGGACCTTCTGCCTCTTTTCCTATGCTTTACATGCAATTCCAGTCTACCTCCTGAAATCAGTTTCCTGCAATTCTGCCCCACTTTCAAGTCGTCTTGGCAACCTTACTTCAATATATTGTTAGATGATAGATGTCATTTATAACTCTGCAGGTTTGTGAATTACAGTGCCCCTGAGCTCCTTTCTTCAACTCGCTTTCTTGTGAGCTGGCCGCAACACCGCAGGATTGCTTCAGGCCCTAGTGTGGTTCCAGCATGGCACGCTGAGCCTTTGGTTAATTCCTCTTCCTGGTGGGAAATGAGAGTTAAATTTGCCCGTCCAGACACCTCCAGCTAGTCTCTCAATGGTTCTCCCTATTCCTGTTCATTTTCCGCAGAAATTGCAATCTGGGCCATACAGGAGGTTAAAGGCACTGACTCTCCAAGTGGGGAGAGTGTTAGTAAAGTGTCTGGAATGTTGCACCCGAGTACCAGGGGATGAAAACTGAGACACATTTGAACACGTTTCCCGATCACACGGTGGATCATACTCTGGGTTCCACATGCATGTTTTAGCTGAAGGAAGAATCCCTTAAACCTGGAGAGTTGAGACCCATGGAATGGTTACCATGCAATATGACTTCAAAGGGTCTGCATTTGCTCACCGAACCTCACCAATCCTATCACTGCTGCGTTTATGCCGCTGTACACACGCTTGATTCTCTTTCGGAGACATAGAAATCCATAGGTTTTAAGATTCTTACTAGTCAGGTATATTCTTAGGCGTTTAATATGGGGTGTAGAGTCCACTTCGTTGAGCAAGGAGTAGCTCTTGTCTATTACATATTTGGCTTATGGAAGGGTATCTGTGCTAATTTCAATCTCTGGTTTTATGCAGCACCCCAACTCACCTTTCCCCTTAAGCAAGCATAAGTTGGTTTTCTACATTTGAGACCCTGTTCTGTTTTGTAATTCAGTTCCTGTGTAGCCAAGTTTACATTCCGTGTAGTAGTGATATCTTATGATGTTTCTTTTTCTGTGTGACTTATTTCACTTAGAATCATCGTACCTGAATCCACTCATTATGCTGCTACGGGCCTGATGACATAGATTTCATTGCTGAGTGATATTGCATTGTACGTAAGTACCACAACTTCTTTATCTATTTTTCACTTTCTGTGATATTGAACTTGTACCACAAACGAGGTTCTTGTAAACAGAGCCGTCCCAAACTTTGGGGTGGCTGTGTCTTTTTGATTTTAATTTCCCTAAGCTATAGGACCATAAGTGGAAGTGCCCTAGGCTCTGTTGCTTTGTTTTTTAGATGTTTCAGGAAACACCATACACTTCTCCAGAGTGGCTCTTGGCAATTTACATCCCGCCCATCAGCATAACAAGGCTCCCAGTTCTCCATGGCCTGTCCTGCCTTTCTGGATTTTACACTTTTTTCAGATGGCCCTTTTGACCAGGGGGCAGTGAGACTTCATTGTTGTGCAGATTTCCTTTGCAAGCTTGCTTGGTTGGCCAAAAAGTGCGTATGCGTTTTTTCCTGAATATATTCAAGAAAAAACACATATGCCCTTTTTGGCCAAGTGCATCATTGTGGACGTTCTGCCTCTTTTCCTATGCTTTACATGCAATTCCAGTCTACCTCCTGAAATTGGTTTCCTGCAATTCTGCCCCGCTTTCAAGTCCTCTTGGCAGCCTTACTTCAATATATTTTTGGACGATAGCTGTCATTTATAACTCTGCAGGTTTGTGAATTACAGTGCCCCTGAGCTCCTTTCTTCAACTCGCTTTCTTGTGAGCTGGCCGCAACACCGCAGCATTGCTTCAGGACCTAGTGTGGTTCCGGCATGGCTCGCTGAGCCTTTGTTTAATTCCTCTTCCTGGTGGGAAATGAGAGTTAAATTTGCCCGTCCAGACACCTCCAGCTAGTCTCTCATTGGTTCTCCCTATTCCTGTTCATTTTCCGCAGAAATTGCAAACTGGGCCAAACAGGAGCTTAAAGGCACTGACTCTCCAAGTGGGGAGAGTGTTAGTAAAGCGTCTGGAATGTTGCACCCGAGTACCAGGGGACGAAACCTAGACACATTTGAACACGTTTCCCGATCACACGGTGGATCATACTCTGGGTTCCACATGCATGTTTTAGCTGAAGGAAGAATCCCTTAAACCTGGAGAGTTGAGACCCATGGAATGGGTACCATGCAATATGATTTCAAAGGGTCTGCATTTGCTCACCGAACCACACCAATCCTATCACTGCTGCGTTTATGCTGCTGTACACACGCTTGATTCTCTTTCGGAGACATAGAAATCCATAGGTTTTAAGATATTTACTATGCAGGTATATTCTTAGGCGTTTAATATGGGGTGTTGATTCCACTTGGTTGAGCAAGGAGTAGCTCTTGTCTATTACATATTTGGCTTATGGAACGGTATCTGTGCTAATTTCAATCTCTGGTTTTATGCAGCACCCCAACTCACCTTTCCCCTTAAGCAAGCATAAGTTGGTTTTCTACATTTGAGACCCTGTTCTGTTTTGTAATTCAGTTCCTGTGTAGCCAAGTTTACATTCCGTGTAGTAGTGATATTTTATGATGTTTCTTATTCTGTGTGACTTATTTCACTTAGAATCATCGTACCTGAATCCACTCATTATGCTGCTATGGGCCTGATGACATAGATTTCATTGCTGAGTGATATTGCATTGTACGTAAGTACCACAACTTCTTTATCCATTTTTCGCTTTCTGCGATATTGAACTTGTACCGTAAATGAGGTTCTTGTAAACAGAGCCGTCCCAAACTTTGGGGTGGCTGTGTCTTTTTGATTTTAATTTCCCTAAGCTATAGGACCATAAGTGGAAGTGCCCTAGGCTCTGTTGCTTTGTTTTTTAGATGTTTCAGGAAACACCATACACTTCTCCAGAGTGGCTGTTGGCAATTTACATCCCGCCCATCAGCATAACAAGGCTCCCAGTTCTCCATGGCCTGTCCTGCCTTTCTGGATTTTACACTTTTTTCAGATGGCCCTTTTGACCGGGGGCAATGAGAGTTCATTGTAGTGCAGATTTCCTTTGCAAGCTTGCTTGGTTGGCCAAAAAGGGCGTATGGGTTTTTTCCTGAATATATTCAGGAAAAAACCCATACGCCCTTTTTGGCCAAGTGCATCATTGTGGACGTTCTGCCTCTTTTCCTATGCTTTACATGCAATTCCAGTCTACCTCTTGAAATCGGTTTCCTGCAATTCTGCCCCGCTTTCAAGTCCTCTTGGCAGCCTTACTTCAATATATTTTTGGACGATAGCTGTCATTTATAACTCTGCAGGTTTGTGAATTACAGTGCCCCTGAGCTCCTTTCTTCAACTCGCTTTCTTGTGAGCTGGCCGCAACACCGCAGCATTGATTCAGGCCCTAGTGTGGTTCCGGCATGGCACGCTGAGCCTTTGGTTAATTCCTCTTCCTGGTGGGAAATGAGAGTTAAATTTGCCCGTCCAGACACCTCCAGCTAGTCTCTCATTGGTTCTCCCTATTCCTGTTCATCTTCCGCAGAAGTTGCAAACTGGGCCAAACAGGAGGTTAAAGGCACTGACTGTCCAAGTGGGGAGAGTGTTACTAAAGCGTCCGGAATGTTGCACCCGAGTACCAGGGGACGAAAACTGAGACCCATTTGAACACGTTTCCCGATCACACGGTGGATCATACTCTGGGTTCTACATGCATGTTTTAGCTGAAGGAAGAATCCCTTAAACCTGGAGAGTTGGGACCCATGGAATGGGTACCATGCAATATGACTTTAAAGGGTCTGCATTTGTTCACTGAACCTCACCAATCCTATCAATGCTGCGTTTATGCCGCTGTACACACGCTTGATTCTCTTTCGGAGTCATATAAATCCATAGGTTTTAAGATTCTTACTAGTCAGGTATAATCTTAGGCATTTAATATGGGGTATAGAGTCCACTTCGTTGAGCAAGGAGTAGCTCTTGTCTGTTATATATTTGGCTTATGGAACAGTATCTGTGCTAATTTCAATCTCTGGTTTTATGCAGCACCCCAACTCACCTTTCCCCTTAAGCAAGCATAAGTTGGTTTTCTACATTTGAGACCCTGTTCTGTTTTGTAATTCTGTTCATGTGTAGCCAAGTTTACATTCCTTTAGTCGTGATATCTTACGATGTTTCTTTTTCTGTGTGACTTATTTCACTTAGAATCATCGTACCTGAATCCACTCATGCTGCTATGGGCCTGATGACATAGATTTCATTGCTGAGTGATATTGCATTTTATGTAAGCACCACAACTTCTTTATCCATTTTTCGCTTTCTGTGATATTGAACTTGTACCGTAAACGAGGTTCTTGTAAACAGAGCCGTCCCAAACTTTGGGGTGGCTGTGTCTTTTTGATTTTAATTTCCCTAAGCTATAGGACCATAAGTGGAAGTGCCCTAGGCTCTGTTGCTTTGTTTTTTAGATGTTTCAGGAAACACCATACACTTCTCCAGAGTGGCTGTTGGCAATTTACATCCCGCTCATCAGCATAACAAGGCTCCCAGTTCTCCATGGCCTGTCCTGCCTTTCTGTATTTTACACTTTTTTCAGATGGCCCTTTTGACCAGGGGGCAGTGAGACTTCATTGTAGTGCAGATTTCCTTTGCAAGCTTGCTTGGTTGGCCAAAAAGGGCGTATGCGTTTTTTCCTGAATATATTAAGGAAAAAATGCATACGCCCTTTTTGGTCAAGTGCATCATTGTGGACCTTCTGCCTCTTTTCCTATGCTTTACATGCAATTCCAGTCTACCTCCTGAAATCAGTTTCCTGCAATTCTGCCCCACTTTCAAGTCGTCTTGGCAACCTTACTTCAATATATTGTTAGATGATAGATGTCATTTATAACTCTGCAGGTTTGTGAATTACAGTGCCCCTGAGCTCCTTTCTTCAACTCGCTTTCTTGTGAGCTGGCCGCAACACCGCAGGATTGCTTCAGGCCCTAGTGTGGTTCCAGCATGGCACGCTGAGCCTTTGGTTAATTCCTCTTCCTGGTGGGAAATGAGAGTTAAATTTGCCCGTCCAGACACCTCCAGCTAGTCTCTCAATGGTTCTCCCTATTCCTGTTCATTTTCCGCAGAAATTGCAATCTGGGCCATACAGGAGGTTAAAGGCACTGACTCTCCAAGTGGGGAGAGTGTTAGTAAAGTGTCTGGAATGTTGCACCCGAGTACCAGGGGATGAAAACTGAGACACATTTGAACACGTTTCCCGATCACACGGTGGATCATACTCTGGGTTCCACATGCATGTTTTAGCTGAAGGAAGAATCCCTTAAACTTGGAGAGTTGAGACCCATGGAATGGTTACCATGCAATATGACTTCAAAGGGTCTGCATTTGCTCACCGAACCTCACCAATCCTATCACTGCTGCGTTTATGCCGCTGTACACACGCTTGATTCTCTTTCGGAGACATAGAAATCCATAGGTTTTAAGATTCTTACTAGTCAGGTATATTCTTAGGCGTTTAATATGGGGTGTAGAGTCCACTTCGTTGAGCAAGGAGTAGCTCTTGTCTATTACATATTTGGCTTATGGAAGGGTATCTGTGCTAATTTCAATCTCTGGTTTTATGCAGCACGCCAACTCACCTTTCCCCTTAAGCAAGCATAAGTTGGTTTTCTACATTTGAGACCCTGTTCTGTTTTGTAATTCAGTTCCTGTGTAGCCAAGTTTACATTCCGTGTAGTAGTGATATCTTATGATGTTTCTTTTTCTGTGTGACTTATTTCACTTAGAATCATCGTACCTGAATCCACTCATTATGCTGCTACGGGCCTGATGACATAGATTTCATTGCTGAGTGATATTGCATTGTACGTAAGTACCACAACTTCTTTATCTATTTTTCACTTTCTGTGATATTGAACTTGTACCACAAACGAGGTTCTTGTAAACAGAGCCGTCCCAAACTTTGGGGTGGCTGTGTGTTTTTGATTTTAATTTCCCTAAGCTATAGGACCATAAGTGGAAGTGCCCTAGGCTCTGTTGCTTTGTTTTTTAGATGTTTCAGGAAACACCATACACTTCTCCAGAGTGGCTGTTGGCAATTTACATCCCGCCCATCAGCATAACAAGGCTCCCAGTTCTCCATGGCCTGTCCTGCCTTTCTGGATTTTACACTTTTTTCAGATGGCCCTTTTGACCGGGGGCAATGAGAGTTCATTGTAGTGCAGATTTCCTTTGCAAGCTTGCTTGGTTGGCCAAAAAGGTCGTATGGGTTTTTTCCTGAATATATTCAGGAAAAAACCCATACGCCCTTTTTGGCCAAGTGCATCATTGTGGACGTTCTGCCTCTTTTCCTATGCTTTACATGCAATTCCAGTCTACCTCTTGAAATCGGTTTCCTGCAATTCTGCCCCGCTTTCAAGTCCTCTTGGCAGCCTTACTTCAATATATTTTTGGACGATAGCTGTCATTTATAACTCTGCAGGTTTGTGAATTACAGTGCCCCTGAGCTCCTTTCTTCAACTCGCTTTCTTGTGAGCTGGCCGCAACACCGCAGCATTGATTCAGGCCCTAGTGTGGTTCCGGCATGGCACGCTGAGCCTTTGGTTAATTCCTCTTCCTGGTGGGAAATGAGAGTTAAATTTGCCCGTCCAGACACCTCCAGCTAGTCTCTCATTGGTTCTCCCTATTCCTGTTCATCTTCCGCAGAAGTTGCAAACTGGGCCAAACAGGAGGTTAAAGGCACTGACTGTCCAAGTGGGGAGAGTGTTACTAAAGCGTCCGGAATGTTGCACCCGAGTACCAGGGGACGAAAACTGAGACCCATTTGAACACGTTTCCCGATCACACGGTGGATCATACTCTGGGTTCTACATGCATGTTTTAGCTGAAGGAAGTATCCCTTAAACCTGGAGAGTTGGGACCCATGGAATGGGTACCATGCAATATGACTTTAAAGGGTCTGCATTTGTTCACTGAACCTCACCAATCCTATCAATGCTGCGTTTATGCCGCTGTACACACGCTTGATTCTCTTTCGGAGTCATATAAATCCATAGGTTTTAAGATTCTTACTAGTCAGGTATAATCTTAGGCATTTAATATGGGGTATAGAGTCCACTTCGTTGAGCAAGGAGTAGCTCTTGTCTGTTATATATTTGGCTTATGGAACAGTATCTGTGCTAATTTCAATCTCTGGTTTTATGCAGCACCCCAACTCACCTTTCCCCTTAAGCAAGCATAAGTTGGTTTTCTACATTTGAGACCCTGTTCTGTTTTGTAATTCTGTTCATGTGTAGCCAAGTTTACATTCCGTGTAGTCGTGATATCTTACGATGTTTCTTTTTCTGTGTGACTTATTTCACTTAGAATCATCGTACCTGAATCCACTCATGCTGCTATGGGCCTGATGACATAGATTTCATTGCTGAGTGATATTGCATTTTATGTAAGCACCACAACTTCTTTATCCATTTTTCGCTTTCTGTGATATTGAACTTGTACCGTAAACGAGGTTCTTGTAAACAGAGCCGTCCCAAACTTTGGGGTGGCTGTGTCTTTTTGATTTTAATTTCCCTAAGCTATAGGACCATAAGTGGAAGTGCCCTAGGCTCTGTTGCTTTGTTTTTTAGATGTTTCAGGAAACACCATACACTTCTCCAGAGTGGCTGTTGGCAATTTACATCCCGCTCATCAGCATAACAAGGCTCCCAGTTCTCCATGGCCTGTCCTGCCTTTCTGGATTTTACACTTTTTTCAGATGGCCCTTTTGACCAGGGGGCAGTGAGACTTCATTGTAGTGCAGATTTCCTTTGCAAGCTTGCTTGTTTGGCCAAAAAGGGCGTATGCGTTTTTTCCTGAATATATTAAGGAAAAAATGCATACGCCCTTTTTAGTCAAGTGCATCATTGTGGACCTTCTGCCTCTTTTCCTATGCTTTACATGCAATTCCAGTCTACCTCCTGAAATCAGTTTCCTGCAATTCTGCCCCACTTTCAAGTCGTCTTGGCAACCTTACTTCAATATATTGTTAGATGATAGATGTCATTTATAACTCTGCAGGTTTGTGAATTACAGTGCCCCTGAGCTCCTTTCTTCAACTCGCTTTCTTGTGAGCTGGCCGCAACACCGCAGGATTGCTTCAGGCCCTAGTGTGGTTCCAGCATGGCACGCTGAGCCTTTGGTTAATTCCTCTTCCTGGTGGGAAATGAGAGTTAAATTTGCCCGTCCAGACACCTCCAGCTAGTCTCTCAATGGTTCTCCCTATTCCTGTTCATTTTCCGCAGAAATTGCAATCTGGGCCATACAGGAGGTTAAAGGCACTGACTCTCCAAGTGGGGAGAGTGTTAGTAAAGTGTCTGGAATGTTGCACCCGAGTACCAGGGGATGAAAACTGAGACACATTTGAACACGTTTCCCGATCACACGGTGGATCATACTCTGGGTTCCACATGCATGTTTTAGCTGAAGGAAGAATCCCTTAAACCTGGAGAGTTGAGACCCATGGAATGGTTACCATGCAATATGACTTCAAAGGGTCTGCATTTGCTCACCGAACCTCACCAATCCTATCACTGCTGCGTTTATGCCGCTGTACACACGCTTGATTCTCTTTCGGAGACATAGAAATCCATAGGTTTTAAGATTCTTACTAGTCAGGTATATTCTTAGGCGTTTAATATGGGGTGTAGAGTCCACTTCGTTGAGCAAGGAGTAGCTCTTGTCTATTACATATTTGGCTTATGGAAGGGTATCTGTGCTAATTTCAATCTCTGGTTTTATGCAGCACCCCAACTCACCTTTCCCCTTAAGCAAGCATAAGTTGGTTTTCTACATTTGAGACCCTGTTCTGTTTTGTAATTCAGTTCCTGTGTAGCCAAGTTTACATTCCGTGTAGTAGTGATATCTTATGATGTTTCTTTTTCTGTGTGACTTATTTCACTTAGAATCATCGTACCTGAATCCACTCATTATGCTGCTACGGGCCTGATGACATAGATTTCATTGCTGAGTGATATTGCATTGTACGTAAGTACCACAACTTCTTTATCTATTTTTCACTTTCTGTGATATTGAACTTGTACCACAAACGAGGTTCTTGTAAACAGAGCCGTCCCAAACTTTGGGGTGGCTGTGTCTTTTTGATTTTAATTTCCCTAAGCTATAGGACCATAAGTGGAAGTGCCCTAGGCTCTGTTGCTTTGTTTTTTAGATGTTTCAGGAAACACCATACACTTCTCCAGAGTGGCTCTTGGCAATTTACATCCCGCCCATCAGCATAACAAGGCTCCCAGTTCTCCATGGCCTGTCCTGCCTTTCTGGATTTTACACTTTTTTCAGATGGCCCTTTTGACCAGGGGGCAGTGAGACTTCATTGTTGTGCAGATTTCCTTTGCAAGCTTGCTTGGTTGGCCAAAAAGTGCGTATGCGTTTTTTCCTGAATATATTCAAGAAAAAACACATATGCCCTTTTTGGCCAAGTGCATCATTGTGGACGTTCTGCCTCTTTTCCTATGCTTTACATGCAATTCCAGTCTACCTCCTGAAATTGGTTTCCTGCAATTCTGCCCCGCTTTCAAGTCCTCTTGGCAGCCTTACTTCAATATATTTTTGGACGATAGCTGTCATTTATAACTCTGCAGGTTTGTGAATTACAGTGCCCCTGAGCTCCTTTCTTCAACTCGCTTTCTTGTGAGCTGGCCGCAACACCGCAGCATTGCTTCAGGCCCTAGTGTGGTTCCGGCATGGCTCGCTGAGCCTTTGTTTAATTCCTCTTCCTGGTGGGAAATGAGAGTTAAATTTGCCCGTCCAGACACCTCCAGCTAGTCTCTCATTGGTTCTCCCTATTCCTGTTCATTTTCCGCAGAAATTGCAAACTGGGCCAAACAGGAGCTTAAAGGCACTGACTCTCCAAGTGGGGAGAGTGTTAGTAAAGCGTCTGGAATGTTGCACCCGAGTACCAGGGGACGAAACCTAGACACATTTGAACACGTTTCCCGATCACACGGTGGATCATACTCTGGGTTCCACATGCATGTTTTAGCTGAAGGAAGAATCCCTTAAACCTGGAGAGTTGAGACCCATGGAATGGGTACCATGCAATATGATTTCAAAGGGTCTGCATTTGCTCACCGAACCACACCAATCCTATCACTGCTGCGTTTATGCTGCTGTACACACGCTTGATTCTCTTTCGGAGACATAGAAATCCATAGGTTTTAAGATATTTACTATGCAGGTATATTCTTAGGTGTTTAATATGGGGTGTTGATTCCACTTGGTTGAGCAAGGAGTAGCTCTTGTCTATTACATATTTGGCTTATGGAACGGTATCTGTGCTAATTTCAATCTCTGGTTTTATGCAGCACCCCAACTCACCTTTCCCCTTAAGCAAGCATAAGTTGGTTTTCTACATTTGAGACCCTGTTCTGTTTTGTAATTCAGTTCCTGTGTAGCCAAGTTTACATTCCGTGTAGTAGTGATATTTTATGATGTTTCTTATTCTGTGTGACTTATTTCACTTAGAATCATCGTACCTGAATCCACTCATTATGCTGCTATGGGCCTGATGACATAGATTTCATTGCTGAGTGATATTGCATTGTACGTAAGTACCACAACTTCTTTATCCATTTTTCGCTTTCTGCGATATTGAACTTGTACCGTAAATGAGGTTCTTGTAAACAGAGCCGTCCCAAACTTTGGGGTGGCTGTGTCTTTTTGATTTTAATTTCCCTAAGCTATAGGACCATAAGTGGAAGTGCCCTAGGCTCTGTTGCTTTGTTTTGTAGATGTTTCAGGAAACACCATACACTTCTCCAGAGTGGCTGTTGGCAATTTACATCTCGCCCATCAGCATAATAAGGCTCCCTGTTCTCCATGGCCTGTCCTGCCTTTCTGGATTTTACACTATTATCCGATGGCCCTTTTGACCGGGGGGCAGTGAGACTTCATTGTAGTGCAGATTTCCTTTGCAAGCTTGCTTGGTTGACCAAAAAGTGCGTATGCGTTTTTTCCTGAATATATTCAGGAAAAAACGCATACGCCCTTTTTGGCCAAGTGCATCATTGTGGACGTTCTGCCTCTTTTCCTATGCTTTACATGTAATTTCAGTCTACCTCCTGAAATCGGTTTCCTACAATTCTGCCCCGCTTTCAAGTCCTCTTGGCAGCCTTACTTCAATAGATTTTTTGACGATAGCTGTCATTTATAACTCTGCAGGTTTGTGAATTACAGTGCCCCTGAGCTCCTTTCTTCAACTCGCTTTCTTGTGAGCTGGCCGCAACACCGCAGCCTTGCTTCAGGCCCTAGTGTGGTTCCCGCATGGCACGCTGAGCCTTTGGTTAATTCCTCTTCCTGGTGGGAAATGAGAGTTAAATTTGCCCGTCCAGACACCTCCAGCTAGTCTCTCATTGGTTCTCCCTATTCCTGTTCATTTTCTGCAGAAATTGCAAACTGGGTCAAACAGGAGGTTAAAGGCACTGACTCTCCAAGTGGGGAGAGTGTTAGTAAAGCGTCTGGAATGTTGCACCCGAGTACCAGGGGACGAAAACTGACACATTTGAACACGTTTCCCAATCACACGGTGGATCATACTCTGGGTTCCACATGCATGTTTTAGCTGAAGGAAGAATCCCTTAAACCTGGAGAGTTGAGACCCATGGAATGGGTACCATGCAATATGATTTCATAGGGTCTGCATGTGTTCACCGAACCTCACTAATCCTATCACTGCAGCATTTATGCCACTGTACACACGCTTGATTCTCTTTCGGAGACATATAAATCCATAGGTTTTAAGATTCTTACTAGTCAGGTATATTCTTAGACGTTTAATATGGGGTGTTGAGTCCTCTTCGTTGAGCAAGGAGTAGCTCTTGTCTATTACATATTTGGCTTATGGAACGGTATCTGTGCTAATTTCAATCTCTGGTTTTATGCAGCACCCCAACTCACCTTTCGCCTTAAGCAAGCATAAGTTGGTTTTCTACATTTGAGACCCTGTTCTGTTTTGTAATTCTGTTCCTGTGTAGCCAAGTTTACATTCCGTGTAGTAGTGATATCTTATGATGTTTCTTTTTCTGTGTGACTTATTTCACTTAGAATCATCGTACCTGAATCCACTCATTATGCTGCTACGGGCCTGATGACATAGATTTCATTGCTGAGTGATATTGCATTGTATGTACCTACCACAACTTCTTTATCCATTTTTCACTTTCTGTGATATTGAACTCGTACTGTAAACGAGGTTCTTGTAAACAGAGCCGTCCCAAACTTTGGGGTGGCTGTGCCTTTTTGATTCTAATTTCCCTAAGCTATAGGACCATAAGTGGAAGTGCCCTAGGCTCTGTTGCTTTGTTTTGTAGATGTGTCAGGAAACACCATACACTTCTCCAGAGTGGCTGTTGGCAATTTACATCTCGCCCATCAGCATAACAAGGCTCCGAGTTCTCCATGGCCTGTCCTGTCTTTCTGGATTTTACACTATTTTCCGATGGCCCTTTTGACCGGGGGGCAGTGAGACTTCATTGTAGTGCAGATTTCCTTTGCAAGCTTGCTTGGTTGACCAAAAAGTGCGTATGCGTTTTTTCCTGAATATATTCAGGAAAAAATGCATACGCCCTTTTTGGCCAAGTGCATCATTGTGGACGTTCTGCCTCTTTTCCTATGCTTTACATGTAATTCCAGTCTACCTCCTGAAATCGGTTTCCTACAATTCTGCCCCGCTTTCAAGTCCTCTTGGCAGCCTTACTTCAATAGATTTTTGGACGATAGCTGTCATTTATAACTCTGCAGGTTTGTGAATTACAGTGCCCCTGAGCTCCTTTCTTCAACTCGCTTTCTTGTGAGCTGGCCGCAACACCACAGCCTTGCTTCAGGCCCTAGTGTGGTTCCGGCATGGCACGCTGAGCCTTTGGTTAATTCCTCTTCCTGGTGGGAAATGAGAGTTAAATTTGCCCGTCCAGACACCTCCAGCTAGTCTCTCATTGGTTCTCCCTATTCCTGTTCATTTTCCGCAGAAATTGCAAACTGGGCCAAACAGGAGGTTAAAGGCACTGACTCTCCAAGTGGGGAGAGTGTTAGTAAAGCGTCTGGAATGTTGCACCCGAGTACCAGGGGACGAAAACTGAGACAAATTTGAACACGTTTCCCAATCACACGGTGGATCATACTCTGGGTTCCACATGCATGTTTTAGCTGAAGGAAGAATCCCTTAAACCTGGAGAGTTGAGACCCATGGAATGGGTACCATGCAATATGATTTCATAGGGTCTGCATGTGTTCACCGAACCTCACTAATCCTATCACTGCAGCATTTATGCCACTGTACACACGCTTGATTCTCTTTCAGAGACATATAAATCCATAGGTTTTAAGATTCTTACTAGTCAGGTATATTCTTAGACGTTTAATATGGGGTGTTGAGTCCTCTTCGTTGAGCAAGGAGTAGCTCTTGTCTATTACATATTTGGCTTATGGAACGGTATCTGTGCTAATTTCAATCTCTGGTTTTATGCAGCACCCCAACTCACCTTTCCCCTTAAGCAAGCATAAGTTGGTTTTCTACATTTGAGACCCTGTTCTGTTTTGTAATTCTGTTCCTGTGTAGCCAAGTTTACATTCCGTGTAGTAGTGATATCTTATGATGTTTCTTTTTCTGTGTGACTTATTTCACTTAGAATCATCGTACCTGAATCCACTCATTATGCTGCTATGGGCCTGATGACATAGATTTCATTGCTGAGTGATATTGCATTGTACATAAGTACCACAACTTCTTTATCTATTTTTCACTTTCTGTGATATTGAACTTGTACCACAAACGAGGTTCTTGTAAACAGAGCCGTCCCAAACTTTGGGGTGGCTGTGTGTTTTTGATTTTAATTTCCCTAAGCTATAGGACCATAAGTGGAAGTGCCCTAGGCTCTGTTGCTTTGTTTTTTAGATGTTTCAGGAAACACCATACACTTCTCCAGAGTGGCTGTTGGCAATTTACATCCCGCCCATCAGCATAACAAGGCTCCCAGTTCTCCATGGCCTGTCCTGCCTTTCTGGATTTTACACTTTTTTCAGATGGCCCTTTTGACCGGGGGCAATGAGAGTTCATTGTAGTGCAGATTTCCTTTGCAAGCTTGCTTGGTTGGCCAAAAAGGTCGTATGGGTTTTTTCCTGAATATATTCAGGAAAAAACCCATACGCCCTTTTTGGCCAAGTGCATCATTGTGGACGTTCTGCCTCTTTTCCTATGCTTTACATGCAATTCCAGTCTACCTCTTGAAATCGGTTTCCTGCAATTCTGCCCCGCTTTCAAGTCCTCTTGGCAGCCTTACTTCAATATATTTTTGGACGATAGCTGTCATTTATAACTCTGCAGGTTTGTGAATTACAGTGCCCCTGAGCTCCTTTCTTCAACTCGCTTTCTTGTGAGCTGGCCGCAACACCGCAGCATTGATTCAGGCCCTAGTGTGGTTCCGGCATGGCACGCTGAGCCTTTGGTTAATTCCTCTTCCTGGTGGGAAATGAGAGTTAAATTTGCCCGTCCAGACACCTCCAGCTAGTCTCTCATTGGTTCTCCCTATTCCTGTTCATCTTCCGCAGAAGTTGCAAACTGGGCCAAACAGGAGGTTAAAGGCACTGACTGTCCAAGTGGGGAGAGTGTTACTAAAGCGTCCGGAATGTTGCACCCGAGTACCAGGGGACGAAAACTGAGACCCATTTGAACACGTTTCCCGATCACACGGTGGATCATACTCTGGGTTCTACATGCATGTTTTATCTGAAGGAAGAATCCCTTAAACCTGGAGAGTTGGGACCCATGGAATGGGTACCATGCAATATGACTTTAAAGGGTCTGCATTTGTTCACTGAACCTCACCAATCCTATCAATGCTGCGTTTATGCCGCTGTACACACGCTTGATTCTCTTTTGGAGTCATATAAATCCATAGGTTTTAAGATTCTTACTAGTCAGGTATAATCTTAGGCATTTAATATGGGGTATGGAGTCCACTTCGTTGAGCAAGGAGTAGCTCTTGTCTGTTATATATTTGGCTTATGGAAGAGTATCTGTGCTAATTTCAATCTCTGGTTTTATGCAGCACCCCAACTCACCTTTCCCCTTAAGCAAGCATAAGTTGGTTTTCTACATTTGAGACCCTGTTCTGTTTTGTAATTCTGTTCCTGTGTAGCCAAGTTTACATTCCGTGTAGTAGTGATATCTTATGATGTTTCTTTTTCTGTGTGACTTATTTCACTTAGAATCATCGTACCTGAATCCACTCATTATGCTGCTATGGGCCTGATGACATACATTTCATTGCTGAGTGATATTGCATTGTACGTAAGTACCACAACTTCTTTATCCATTTTTCACTTTCTGTGATATTGAACTTGTACTGTAAACGAGGTTCTTGTAAACAGAGCCGTCCCAAACTTTGGGGTGGCTGTGCCTTTTTGATTCTAATTTCCCTAAGCTATAGGACCATAAGTGGAAGTGCCCTAGGCTCTGTTGCTTTGTTTTGTAGATGTGTCAGGAAACACCATACACTTCTCCAGTGTGGCTGTTGGCAATTTACATCTCGCCCATCAGCATAACAAGGCTCCGAGTTCTCCATGGCCTGTCCTGCCTTTCTGGATTTTACACTATTTTCCGATGGCCCTTTTGACCGGGGGGCAGTGAGACTTCATTGTAGTGCAGATTTCCTTTGCAAGCTTGCTTGGTTGACCAAAAAGTGCGTATGCGTTTTTTCCTGAATATATTCAGGAAAAAACGCATACGCCCTTTTTGGCCAAGTGCATCATTGTGGACGTTCTGCCTCTTTTCCTATGCTTTACATGTAATTCCAGTCTACCTCCTGAAATCGGTTTCCTACAATTCTGCCCCGCTTTCAAGTCCTCTTGGCAGCCTTACTTCAATAGATTTTTGGACGATAGCTGTCATTTATAACTCTGCAGGTTTGTGAATTACAGTGCCCCTGAGCTCCTTTCTTCAACTCGCTTTCTTGTGAGCTGGCCGCAACACCACAGCCTTGCTTGAGGCCCTAGTGTGGTTCCGGCATGGCACGCTGAGCCTTTGGTTAATTCCTCTTCCTGGTGGGAAATGAGAGTTAAATTTGCCCGTCCAGACACCTCCAGCTAGTCTCTCATTGGTTCTCCCTATTCCTGTTCATTTTCCGCAGAAATTGCAAACTGGGCCAAACAGGAGGTTAAAGGCACTGACTCTCCAAGTGGGGAGAGTGTTAGTAAAGCCTCTGGAATGTTGCACCCGAGTACCAGGGGACGAAAACTGAGACAAATTTGAACACGTTTCCCAATCACACGGTGGATCATACTCTGGGTTCCACATGCATGTTTTAGCTGAAGGAAGAATCCCTTAAACCTGGAGAGTTGAGACCCATGGAATGGGTACCATGCAATATGATTTCATAGGGTCTGCATGTTTTCACCGAACCTCACTAATCCTATCACTGCAGCATTTATGCCACTGTACACACGCTTGATTCTCTTTCGGAGACATATAAATCCATAGGTTTTAAGATTCTTACTAGTCAGGTATATTCTTAGGCGTTTAATATGGGGTGTAGAGTCCACTTCTTTGAGCAAGGAGTAGCTCTTGTCTATTACATATTTGGCTTATGGAATGGTATCTGTGCTAATTTCAATCTCTGGTTTTATGCAGCACGCCAACTCACCTTTCCCCTTAAGCAAGCATAAGTTGGTTTTGTACATTTGAGACCCTGTTCTGTTTTGTAATTCAGTTCCTGTGTAGCCAAGTTTACATTCCTTGTAGTAGTGATAACTTATGATGTTTCTTTTTCTGTGTGACTTATTTCACTTAGAATCATCGTACCTGAATCCACTCATTATGCTGCTATGGGCCTGATGACATAGATTTCATTGCTGAGTGATATTGCATTGTACGTAAGTACCACAACTTCTTTATCTATTTTTCACTTTCTGTGATATTGAACTTGTACCACAAACGAGGTTCTTGTAAACAGAGCCGTCCCAAACTTTGGGGTGGCTGTGTGTTTTTGATTTTAATTTCCCTAAGCTATAGGACCATAAGTGGAAGTGCCCTAGGCTCTGTTGCTTTGTTTTTTAGATGTTTCAGGAAACACCATACACTTCTCCAGAGTGGCTGTTGGCAATTTACATCCCGCCCATCAGCATAACAAGGCTCCCAGTTCTCCATGGCCTGTCCTGCCTTTCTGGATTTTACACTTTTTTCAGATGGCCCTTTTGACCGGGGGCAATGAGAGTTCATTGTAGTGCAGATTTCCTTTGCAAGCTTGCTTGGTTGGCCAAAAAGGGCGTATGGGTTTTTTCCTGAATATATTCAGGAAAAAACCCATACGCCCTTTTTGGCCAAGTGCATCATTGTGGACGTTCTGCCTCTTTTCCTATGCTTTACATGCAATTCCAGTCTACCTCTTGAAATCGGTTTCCTGCAATTCTGCCCCGCTTTCAAGTCCTCTTGGCAGCCTTACTTCAATATATTTTTGGACGATAGCTGTCATTTATAACTCTGCAGGTTTGTGAATTACAGTGCCCCTGAGCTCCTTTCTTCAACTCGCTTTCTTGTGAGCTGGCCGCAACACCGCAGCATTGATTCAGGCCCTAGTGTGGTTCCGGTATGGCACGCTGAGCCTTTGGTTAATTCCTCTTCCTGGTGGGAAATGAGAGTTAAATTTGCCCGTCCAGACACCTCCAGCTAGTCTCTCATTGGTTCTCCCTATTCCTGTTCATCTTCCGCAGAAGTTGCAAACTGGGCCAAACAGGAGGTTAAAGGCACTGACTGTCCAAGTGGGGAGAGTGTTACTAAAGCGTCCGGAATGTTGCACCCGAGTACCAGGGGACGAAAACTGAGACCCATTTGAACACGTTTCCCGATCACACGGTGGATCATACTCTGGGTTCTACATGCATGTTTTAGCTGAAGGAAGAATCCCTTAAACCTGGAGAGTTGGGACCCAAGGAATGGGTACCATGCAATATGACTTTAAAGGGTCTGCATTTGTTCACTGAACCTCACCAATCCTATCAATGCTGCGTTTATGCCGCTGTACACACGCTTGATTCTCTTTCGGAGTCATAGAAATCCATAGGTTTTAAGATTCTTACTAGTCAGGTATAATCTTAGGCATTTAATATGGGGTATAGAGTCCACTTCGTTGAGCAAGGAGTAGCTCTTGTCTGTTATATATTTGGCTTATGGAACAGTATCTGTGCTAATTTCAATCTCTGGTTTTATGCAGCACCCCAACTCACCTTTCCCCTTAAGCAAGCATAAGTTGGTTTTCTACATTTGAGACCCTGTTCTGTTTTGTAATTCTGTTCATGTGTAGCCAAGTTTACATTCCATTAGTCGTGATATCTTACGATGTTTCTTTTTCTGTGTGACTTATTTCACTTAGAATCATCGTACCTGAATCCACTCATGCTGCTATGGGCCTGATGACATAGATTTCATTGCTGAGTGATATTGCATTTTATGTAAGCACCACAACTTCTTTATCCATTTTTCGCTTTCTGTGATATTGAACTTGTACCGTAAACGAGGTTCTTGTAAACAGAGCCGTCCCAAACTTTGGGGTGGCTGTGTCTTTTTGATTTTAATTTCCCTAAGCTATAGGACCATAAGTGGAAGTGCCCTAGGCTCTGTTGCTTTGTTTTTTAGATGTTTCAGGAAACACCATACACTTCTCCAGAGTGGCTGTTGGCAATTTACATCCCGCTCATCAGCATAACAAGGCTCCCAGTTCTCCATGGCCTGTCCTGCCTTTCTGTATTTTACACTTTTTTCAGATGGCCCTTTTGACCAGGGGGCAGTGAGACTTCATTGTAGTGCAGATTTCCTTTGCAAGCTTGCTTGGTTGGCCAAAAAGGGCGTATGCGTTTTTTCCTGAATATATTAAGGAAAAAATGCATACGCCCTTTTTGGTCAAGTGCATCATTGTGGACCTTCTGCCTCTTTTCCTATGCTTTACATGCAATTCCAGTCTACCTCCTGAAATCAGTTTCCTGCAATTCTGCCGCACTTTCAAGTCGTCTTGGCAACCTTACTTCAATATATTGTTAGATGATAGATGTCATTTATAACTCTGCAGGTTTGTGAATTACAGTGCCCCTGAGCTCCTTTCTTCAACTCGCTTTCTTGTGAGCTGGCCGCAACACCGCAGGATTGCTTCAGGCCCTAGTGTGGTTCCAGCATGGCACGCTGAGCCTTTGGTTAATTCCTCTTCCTGGTGGGAAATGAGAGTTAAATTTGCCCGTCCAGACACCTCCAGCTAGTCTCTCAATGGTTCTCCCTATTCCTGTTCATTTTCCGCAGAAATTGCAATCTGGGCCATACAGGAGGTTAAAGGCACTGACTCTCCAAGTGGGGAGAGTGTTAGTAAAGTGTCTGGAATGTTGCACCCGAGTACCAGGGGATGAAAACTGAGACACATTTGAACACGTTTCCCGATCACACGGTGGATCATACTCTGGGTTCCACATGCATGTTTTAGCTGAAGGAAGAATCCCTTAAACCTGGAGAGTTGAGACCCATGGAATGGTTACCATGCAATATGACTTCAAAGGGTCTGCATTTGCTCACCGAACCTCACCAATCCTATCACTGCTGCGTTTATGCCGCTGTACACACGCTTGATTCTCTTTCGGAGACATAGAAATCCATAGGTTTTAAGATTCTTACTAGTCAGGTATATTCTTAGGCGTTTAATATGGGGTGTAGAGTCCACTTCGTTGAGCAAGGAGTAGCTCTTGTCTATTATATATTTGGCTTATGGAACGGTATCTGTGCTAATTTCAATCTCTGGTTTTATGCAGCACGCCAACTCACCTTTCCCCTTAAGCAAGCATAAGTTGGTTTTCTACATTTGAGACCCTGTTCTGTTTTGTAATTCAGTTCCTGTGTAGCCAAGTTTACATTCCGTGTAGTAGTGATATCTTATGATGTTTCTTTTTCTGTGTGACTTATTTCACTTAGAATCATCGTACCTGAATGCACTCATTATGCTGCTACGGGCCTGATGACATAGATTTCATTGCTGAGTGATATTGCATTGTACGTAAGTACCATAACTTCTTTATCCATTTTTCGCTTTCTGTGATATTGAACTTGTACCGTAAACGAGGTTCTTGTAAACACAGCTGTCCCAAACTTTGGGGTGGCTGTGTCTTTTTTATTTTAATTTCCCTAAGCTATAGGACCATAAGTGGAATTGCCCTAGGCACTGTTGCTTTGTTTTTTAGATGTTTCAGGAAACACCATACACTTCTCCAGAGTGGCTGTTGGCAATTTACATCCCGCCCATCAGCATAACAAGGCTCCCAGTTGTCCATGGCCTGTCCTGTCTTTCTGGATTTTACACTTTTTTCAGATGGCCCTTTTGACCGGGGGGCAGTGAGACTTCATTGTAGTGCAGATTTCCTTTGCAAGCTTGCTTGGTTGGCCAAAAAGTGCGTATGCGTTTTTTCCTGAATATACTCAGGAAAAAACGCATACGCCCTTTTTGGCCAAGTGCATCATTGTGGACGTTCTGCCTCTTTTCCTATGCTTTACATGCAATTCCAGTCTACCTCCTGAAATCGGTTTCCTGCAATTCTGCCCCACTTTCAAGTCCTCTTGGCAGCCTTACTTCAATATATTTTTGGACGATAGCTGTTATTTATAACTCTGCAGGTTTGTGAATTACAGTGCCCCTGAGCTCCTTTCTTCAACTCGCTTTCTTGTGAGCTGGCCGCAACACCGCAGCATTGCTTCAGGCCCTAGTGTGGTTCCGGCATGGCACGCTGAGCCTTTGGTTAATTCCTCTTCCTGGTGGGAAATGAGAGTTAAATTTGCCCGTCCAGACACCTCCAGCTAGTCTCTCATTGGTTCTCCCTATTACTGTTCATTTTCCGCAGAAATTGCAAACTGGGCCAAACAGGAGGTTAAAGGCACTGACTCTCCAAGTGGGGAGAGTGTTAGTAAAGCGTCTGGAATGTTGCACCCGAGTACCAGGGGACGAAACCTGAGACACATTTGAACACGTTTCCCGATCACACGGTGGATCATACTCTGGGTTCCACATGCATGTTTTAGCTGAAGGAAGAATCCCTTAAACCTGGAGAGTTGAGACCCATGGAATGGGTACCATGCAATATGACTTCAAAAGGTCTGCATTGGCTCACCGAACCTCACCAATCCTATCACTGCTGCGTTTATGCCGCTGTACACACGCTTGATTCTCTTTCGGAGACATAGAAATCCATAGGTTTTAAGATTTTTACTAGGCAGGTATATTCTTAGGCGTTTAATATGGGGTGTTGATTCCACTTGGTTGAGCAAGGAGTAGCTCTTGTCTATTACATATTTGGCTTATGGAACGGTATCTGTGCTAATTTCAATCTCTGGTTTTATGCAGCACCCCAACTCACCTTTCTCCTTAAGCAAGCATAAGTTGGTTTTCTACATTTGAGACCCTGTTCTGTTTTGTAATTCAGTTCCTGGGTAGCCAAGATTACATTCCATGTAGTAGTGATAACTTATGATGTTTCTTTTTCTGTGTGACTTATTTCACTTAGAATCATCGTACCTGAATCCACTCATTATGCTGCTACGGGCCTGATGACATAGATTTCATTGCTGAGTGATATTGCCTTGTACGTAAGTACCACAACTTCTTTATCCTTTTTTCACTTTCTGTGATATTGAATTTGTACTGTAAATGAGGTTCTTGTAAACAGAGCCGTCCCAAACTTTGGGGTGGCTGTGTCTTGTTGATTTTAATTTCCCTAAGCTATAGGACCATAAGTGGAAGTGCCCTAGGCTCCGTTGCTTTGTTTTTTAGATGTTTCAAGAAACACCATACACTTCTCCAGAGTGGCTGTTGGCAATTTACATCCCGCCCATCAGCATAACAAGGCTCCCAGTTCTCCATGGCCTGTCCGGCCTTTCTGGATTTTATACTTTTTTCAGTGGCCCTTTTGACCGGGGGGCAGTGAGACTTCATTGTAGTGCAGATTTCCTTTGTAAGCTTGCTTGGTTGGCCAAAAAGGGCGTATGCGTTTTTTCCTGAATATATTCAGGAAAAAACGCATACGCCCTTTTTGGCCAAGTGCATCATTGTGGACGTTCTGCCTCTTTTCCTATGCTTTACATGCAATTCCAGTCTACCTCCTGAAATCGGTTTCCTGCAATTCTGCCCCGCTTTCAAGTCCTCTTGGCAGCCTTACTTCAATATATTTTTGGACGATAGCTGTCATTTATAACTCTGCAGGTTTGTGAATTACAGTGCCCCTGAGCTCCTTTCTTCAACTCGCTTTCTTGTGAACTGGCCGCAACACCGCAGGATTGCTTCAGGCCCTAGTGTGGTTCCGGCATGGCACGCTGAGCCTTTGGTTAATTCCTCTTCCTGGTGGGAAATGAGAGTTAAATTTGCCCCTCCAGACACCTCCAGCTAGTCTCTCATTGGTTCTCCCTATTCCTGTTCATTTTCCGCAGAAATTGCAAACTGGGCCAAACAGGAGGTTAAAGGCACTGACTCTCCAAGTGGGGAGAGTGTTAGTAAAGCGTCTGGAATGTTGCACCCGAGTACCAGGGGACGAAACCTGAGACACATTTGCACACGTTTCCTGATCACATGGTGGATCATACTCTGGGTTCCACATGCATGTTTTAGCTGAAGGAAGAATCCCTTAAACCTGGAGAGTTGAGACCCATGGAATGGGTACCATGCAATATGACTTCAAAGGGTCTGCATTTGCTCACCGAACATCACCAATCCTATCACTGCTGCTTTTATGCCACTGTACACACGCTTGATTCTCTTTCGGAGACATAGAAATCCATAGGTTTTAAGATTCTTACTAGTCAGGTATATTCTTAGACGTTTAATATCGGGTGTTGAGTCCACCTCGTTGAGCAAGGAGTAGCTCTTGTCTATTACATATTTGGCTTATGGAATGGTATCTGTGCTAATTTCAATCTCTGGTTTTATGCAGCACCCCAACTCACCTTTCCCCTTATGCAAGCATAAGTTGGTTTTCTACATTTCAGACCCTGTTCTGTTTTGTAATTCAGTTCCTGTGTAGCCAAGTTTACATTCCGTGTAGTAGTGATATCTTATGATGTTTCTTTTTCTCTGTGACTTATTTCACTTAGAATCATCGTACCTGAATCCACTCGTTATGCTGCTACGGGCCTGATGACATAGATTTCATTGCTGAGTGATATTGCATTGTACGTAAGTACCACAACTTCTTTATCCATTTTTCACTTTCTGTGATATTGAACTTGTATCGGAAACGAGGTTCTTGTAAACAGAGCCGTCCCAAACTTTGGGGTGGCTGTGTCTTCTTGATTTTAATTTCCCTAAGCTATAGGACCATAATTGGAAGTGCCCTGGGCTCTTGCTTTGTTTTTTAGATATTTCAGGAAACACCATACACTTCTCCAGAGTGGCTGTTGGCAATTTATATCCCGCCCATCAGCATAACAAGGCTCCCAATTCTCCATGGCATGTCCTGCCTTTCTGGATTTTACACTTTTTTCCGATGGCCCTTTTGACTAGGTGGCAGTGAGACTTCATTGCAGTGCAGATTTCCTTTGCAAGCTTGCTTGGTTGGCCAAAAAGGGCGTATGCGTTTTTTCCTGAATATATTCAGGAAAAAACGCATACGCCCTTTTTGGCCAAGTGCATCATTGTGGACGTTCTGCCTCTTTTCCTATGCTTTACATGCAATTCCAGTCTACCTCCTGAAATCGGATTCCTGCAATTCTGCCCCCCTTTCGAGTCCTCTTGGCAGCCTTACTTCAATATATTTTTGGACGATAGCTGTCATTTATAACTCTGCAGGTTTGTGAATTACAGTGCCCCTGAGCTCCTTTCTTCAACTCGCTTTCTTGTGAGCTGGCCGCAACACCGCAGGATTGCTTCAGGCCCTAGTGTGGTTCCCGCATGGCACGCTGAGCCTCTGGTTAATTCCTCCTCCTGGTGGGAAATGAGAGTTAAATTTGCCCGTCCAGACACCTCCAGCTAGTCTCTCATTGGTTCTCCCTATTCCTGTTCATTTTCCGCAGAAATTGCAAACTGGGCCAAACAGGAGGTTAAAGGCACTGACTCTCCAAGTAGGGAGAGTGTTAGTAAAGCGTCTGGAATGTTGCCCCCGAGTGCCAGGGGACGAAAACTGAGACACATTTGAACACGTTTCCCGATCACACGGTGGATCATACTCTGGGTTCCACATGCATGTTTTAGCTGAAGGAAGAATCCCTTAAACCTGGAGAGTTGAGACCCATGGAATGGGTACCATGCAATATGACTTCAAAGGGTCTGCATTGGCTCACCGAACCTCACCAATCCTATCACTGCTGCGTTTATGCCGCTGTACACACTCTTGATTCTCTTTTGGAGACATATAAATCCATATGTTTTAAGATTCTTACTAGTCATGTATATTCTTAGACGTTTAATATCGGGTGTTGAGTCCACTTCGTTGAGCAAGGAGTAGCTCTTGTCTATTACATATTTGGCTTATGGAATTGTATCTGTGCTAAATTCAATCTCTGGTTTTATGCAGCACCCCAACTCACCTTTCCCCTTAAGCAAGCATAAGTTGGTTTTCTACATTTGAGACCCTGTTCTGTTTTGTAATTCAGTTCCTGTGTAGCCAAGATTACATTCCGTGTAGTAGTGATAACTTATGATGTTTCTTTTTCTGTGTGACTTATTTCACTTAGAATCATCGTACCTGAATCCACTCATTATGCTGCTACGGGCCTGATGACATAGATTTCATTGCTGAGTGATATTGCCTTGTACGTAAGTACCACAACTTCTTTATCCATTTTTCACTTTCTGCGATATTGAACTTGTACCGTGAACGAGGTTCTTGTAAACAGAGCCGTCCCAAACTTTGGGGTGGCTGTGTCTTTTTTATTTTAATTTCCCTAAGCTATAGGACCATAAGTGGAAGTGCCCTAGGCTCTGTTGCTTTCTTTTTTAGATGTTTCAGGAAACACCATACACTTCTCCAGAGTGGCTGTTGGCAATTTACATCCCGCCCATCAGCATAACAAGGCTCCCAGTTCTCCATGGCCTGTCCGGCCTTTCTGGATTATATACTTTTTTCAGTGGCCCTTTTGACCGGGGGGCAGTGAGACTTCATTGTAGTGCACATTTCTTTTGCAAGCTTGCTTGGTTGGCCAAAAAGGGTGTATGCGTTTTTTCCTGAATATATTCAGGAAAAAACACATACGCCCTTTTTGGCCAAGTGCATCATTGTGGACGTTCCGCCTCTTTTCCTATGCTTTACATGCAATTCCGGTCTACCTCCTGAAATCGGTTTCCTGCAATTCTGCCCCGCTTTCAAGTCCTCTTGGCAGCCTTACTTCAATATATTTTTGGACGATAGCTGTCATTTATAACTCTGCAGGTTTGTGAATTACAGTGCCCCTGAGCTCCTTTCTTCAACTCGCTTTCTTGTGAGCTGGCCACAACACCGCAGCCTGGCTTCAGGCCCTAGTGTGGTTCCGGCATGACACGCTGAAACTTTGGTTAATTCCTCTTCCTGGTGGGAAATGAGAGTTAAATTTGCCCCTCCAGACACCTCCAGCTAGTCTCTCATTGGTTCTCCCTATTCCTGTTCATTTTCCGCAGAAATTGCAAACTGGGCCAAACAGGAAGTTAAAGGCACTGACTCTCCAAGTGGGGAGAGTGTTAGTAAAGCGTCTGGAATGTTGCACCCGAGTACCAGGGGACGAAACCTGAGACACATTTGAACACGTTTCCCGATCACACGGTGGATCATACTCTGGGTTCCACATGCATGTTTTAGCTGAAGGAAGAATCCCTTAAACCTGGAGAGTTGAGACCCATGGAATGGGTACCATGCAATATGACTTCAAAGGGTCTGTATTTGCTCACCGAACCACACCAATCCTATCACTGCTGCGTTTATGCTGCTGTACACACGCTTGATTCTCTTTCGGAGACATAGAAATCCATAGGTTTTAAGATTTTTACTAGGCAGGTATATTCTTAGGCGTTTAATATGGGGTGTTGATTCCACTTGGTTGAGCAAGGAGTAGCTCTTGTCTATTACATATTTGGCTTATGGAACGGTATCTGTGCTAATTTCAATCTCTGGTTTTATGCAGCACCCCAACTCACCTTTCTCCTTAAGCAAGCATAAGTTGGTTTTCTACATTTGAGAACCTGTTCTGTTTTGTAATTCAGTTCCTGGGTAGCCAAGATTACATTCCGTGTAGTAGTGATATCTTATGATGTTTCTTATTCTGTGTGACTTATTTCACTTAGAATCATCGTACCTGAATCCACTCATTATGCTGCTATGGGCCTGATGACATAGATTTCATTGCTGAGTGATATTGCATTGTACGTAAGTACCACAACTTCTTTATCCATTTTTCACTTTCTGTGATATTGAACTTGTACCGTAAACGAGGTTCTTGTAAACAGAGCCGTCCCAAACTTTCGGGTGGCTGTGTAATTTTGATTATAATTTCCGTAAGCTATAGGACCATAAGTGGAAGTGCCCTAGGCTCTGTTGCTTTGGTTTTTAGATGTTTCAGGAAACACCATACACTTCTCCAGAGTGGCTGTTGGCAATTTACATCCCGCCCATCAGCATAACAAGGCTCCCAGTTCTCCATGGGCTGTCCTGCCTTTCTGGATTTTAGTTTTTTCAGATGGCCCTTTTGACCGGGGTGGCAGTGAGACTTCATTGTAGTGCAGATTTCCTTTGCAAGCTTGCTTGGTTGGCCCAAAAGGGCGTATGCATTTTTTCCTGAATATATTCAGGAAAAAACGCATACGCCCTTTTTGGCCAAGTGCATCATTGTGGACGTTCTGCCTCTTTTCCTATGCTTTACATGCAATTCCAGTCTACCTCCTGAAATCGGTTTCCTGCAATTCTGCCCCACTTTCAAGTCCTCTTGGCAGCCATACTTCAATATATTTTTGGACTATAGCTGTCATTTATAACTCTGCAGGTTTGTGAATTACAGTGCCCCTGAGCTCCTTTCTTCAACTCGCTTTCTTGTGAGCTGGCCGCAACACCGCAGCATTGCTTCAGGCCCTAGTGTGGTTCCGGCATGGCACGCTGAGCCTTTGGTTAATTCCTCTTCCTGGTGGGAAATGAGAGTTAAATTTGCCCGTCCAGACACCTCCAGCTAGTCTCTCATTGGTTCTCCCTATTCCTGTTCATTTTCCGCAGAAATGGCAAACTGGGCCAAACAGGAGGTTAAAGGCACTGACTCTCCAAGTGGGAAGAGTGTTAGTAAAGCGTCTGGAATGTTGCACACGAGTACCAGGGGACGAAACCTGAGACACATTTGAACACGTTTCCCGATCACACGGTGGATCATACTCTGGGTTCCACATGCATGTTTTAGCTGAAGGAAGAATCCCTTAAACCTGGAGAGTTGAGACCCATGGAATGGGTACCATGCAATATGACTTCAAAGGTTCTGCATTTGCTCACCGAACCTCACCAATCCTATCACTGCTGCGTTTATGCCGCTGTACACACGCTTGTTTCTCTTTCGGAGACATAGAAATCCATAGGTTTTAAGATTTTTACTAGGCAGGTATATTCTTAGGCGTTTAATATGGGGTGTTGTGTCCTCTTCGTTGAGCAAGGAGTAGCTCTTGTCTATTACATATTTGGCTTATGGAACGGTATCTGTGCTAATTTCAATCTCTGGTTTTATGCAGCACCCCAACTCACCTTTCTCCTTAAGCAAGCATAAGTTGGTTTTCTACATGTGAGACCCTGTTCTGTTTTGTAATTCAGTTCCTGGGTAGCCAAGATTACATTCCATGTAGTAGTGATAACTTATGATGTTTCTTTTTCTGTGTGACTTATTTCACTTAGAATCATCGTACCTGAATCCACTCATTATGCTGCTACGGGCCTGATGACATAGATTTCATTGCTGAGTGATATTGCCTTGTACGTAAGTACCACAACTTCTTTATCCATTTTTCACTTTCTGTGATATTGAATTTGTACTGTAAATGACGTTCTTGGAAACAGAGCCATCCAAACTTTGAGGTGGCTGTGTCTTTTTGATTTTAATTTCCCTAAGCTATAGGACCATAAGTGGAAGTGCCCTAGGCTCTGTTGCTTTGTTTTGTAGATGTTTCAGGAAACACCATACACTTCTCCAGAGTGGCTGTTGGCAATTTACATCCCGCCCATCAGCATAACAAGGCTCCCAGTTCTCCATGGCCTGTCCTGCCTTTCTGGATTTTACACATTTTTCAGATGGCCCTTTTGACCGGGGGGCAGTGAGACTTCATTGTAGTGCAGATTTCCTTTGCAAGCATGCTTGGTTGGCCAAAAAGTGCGTATGCGTTTTTTCCTGAATATATTCAGTAAAAAATGCATACGCCCTTTTTGGACAAGTGCATCATTGTGGACGTTCTGCCTCTTTTCCTATGCTTTACATGCAATTCCAGTCTACCTCCTGAAACCGGTTTCCTGCAATTCTGCCCCGCTTTCAAGTCCTCTTGGCAGCCTTACTTCAATATATTTTTGGACGATAGCTGTCATTTTTAACTCTGCAGGTTTGTGAATTACAGTGCCCCTGAGCTCCTTTCTTCAACTCGCTTTCTTGTGAGCTGGCCGCAACACCGCAGGATTGCTTCAGGCCCTAGTGTGGTTCCGGCATGGCACGCTGAGCCTTTGGTTAGTTCCTCTTCCTGGTGGGAAATGAGAGTTAAATTTGCCCCTCCAGACACCTCCAGCTAGTCTCTCATTGGTTCTCCCTATTCCTGTTCATTTTCCGCAGAAATTGCAAACTGGGCCAAACAGGAGGTTAAAGGCACTGACTCTCCAAGTGGGGTGAGTGTTAGTAAAGCGTCTGGAATGTTGCACCCGAGTACCAGGGGACGAAAAGTGAGACATTTGAACACGTTTCCCGATCACACGGTGGATCATACTCTGGGTTCCACATGCATGTTTTAGCTGAAGGAAGAATCCTTTAAACCTGGAGAGTTGAGACCCATGGAATTGGTACCATGCAATATGACTTCAAAGGGTCTGCATTGGCTCACCGAACCTCACCAATCCTATCACTGCTGCGCTTATGCCGCTGTACACACGCTTGATTCTCTTTCGGAGACATATAAATCCATAGGTTTTAAGATTCTTACTAGTCAGGTATATTCTTAGGCGTTTAATATGGGGTGTTGTGTCCTCTTCGTTGAGCAAGGAGTAGCTCTTGTCTATTACATATTTGGATTATGGAATGGTATCTGTGCTAATTTCAATCTCTGGTTTTATGTAGCACCCCAACTCACCTTTCCCCTTAAGCAAGCATAAGTTGGTTTTCTACATTTGAGACCCTGTTCTGTTTTGTAATTCTGTTCCTGTGTAGCCAAGTTTACATTCCGTGTATTAGTGATATCTTATGATGTTTCTTTTTCTGTGTGACTTATCTCACTTAGAATCATGGTACCTGAATCCACTCATTATGCTGCTATGGGCCTGATGACATAGATTTCATTGCTGAGTGATATTGCATTGTACGTAAGTACCACAACTTCTTTATCCATTTTTCACTTACTGTGATATTGAACTTGTACCGTAAACGAGGTTCTTGTAAACAGAGCCGTCCCAAACTTTGGGGTGGCTGTGTCTTTTTGATTTTAATTTCCCTAATCTATAGGACCATAAGTGGAAGTGCCCTAGGCTCTGTTGCTTTGTTTTTTAGATGTTTCAGGAAACACCATACACTTCTCCAGAGTGGCTGTTGGCAATTTACATCCCGCCCATCAGCATAACAAGGCTCCCATTTCTCCATGGCCTGTCCTGCCTTTCTGGATTTTACACTTTTTTCAGATGTTCCTTTTGACCGGGGGGCAGTGAGACTTCATTGTAGTGCAGATTTCCTTTGCAAGCTTGCTTCGTTGGCCAAAAAGGGCGTATGCGTTTTTTCCTGAATATATTCAGGAAAAAACGCATACGCCCTTTTTGGCCAAGTGCATCATTGTGGACGTTCTGCCTCTTTTCCTATGCTTTACATGCAATTCCAGTCTACCTCCTGAAATCGGTTTCCTGCAATTCTGCCCCGCTTTCAAGTCCACTTGGCAGCCTTACTTCAATATATTTTTGGACGATAGCTGTCATTTATAACTCTGCAGGTTTGTGAATTACAGTGCCCCTGAGCTCCTTTCTTCAACTCGCTTTCTTGTGAGCTGGCCGCAACACCGCAGCATTGCTTCAGGCCCTAGTGTGGTTCCGGCATGGCACGCTGAGCCTTTGGTTAATTCCCCTTCCTGGTGGGAAATGAGAGTTAAATTTGCCCGTCCAGACACCTCCAGCTAGTCTCTCATTGGTTCTCCCTATTCCTGTTCCTTTTCCGCAGAAATTGCAAACTGGGCCAAACAGGAAGTTAAAGGCACTGACTCTCCAAGTGGGGAGAGTGTTAGTAAAGCGTCTGGAATGTTGCACCCGAGTACCAGGGGACGAAACCTGAGACACATTTGAACACGTTTCCCGATCACACGGTGGATCATACTCTGGGTTCCACATGCATGTTTTAGCTGAAGGAAGAATCCCTTAAACCTGGAGAGTTGAGACCCATGGAATGGGTACCATGCAATATGACTTCAAAGGGTCTGCATTTGCTCACCGAACCTCACCAATCCTATCACTGCTGCATTTATGCCGCTGTACACACGCTTGATTCTCTTTCGAGAAATAGAAATCCATAGGTTTTAAGATTTTTACTAGGCAGGTATATTCTTAGGCGTTTAATATGGGGTGTTGTGTCCTCTTCGTTGAGCAAGGAGTAGCTCTTGTCTATTACATATTTGGCTTATGGAACGGTATCTGTGCTAATTTCAATCTCTGGTTTTATGCAGCACCCCAACTCACCTTTCTCCTTAAGCAAGCATAAGTTGGTTTTCTACATTTCAGACCCTGTTCTGTTTTGTAATTCAGTTCCTGGGTAGCCAAGATTACATTCCATGTAGTAGTGATAACTTATGATGTTTCTTTTTCTGTGTGACTTATTTCACTTAGAATCATCGTACCTGAATCCACTCATTATGCTGCTACGGGCCTGATGACATAGATTTCATTGCTGAGTGATATTGCCTTGTACGTAAGTACCACAACTTCTTTATCCATTTTTCACTTTCTGTGATATTGAATTTGTACTGTAAATGACGTTCTTGGAAACAGAGCCATCCCAAACTTTGAGGTGGCTGTGTCTTTTTGATTTTAATTTCCCTAAGCTATAGGACCATAAGTGGAAGTGCCCTAGGCTCTGTTGCTTTGTTTTGTAGATGTTTCAGGAAACACCATACACTTCTCCAGAGTGGCTGTTGGCAATTTACATCCCGCACATCAGCATAACAAGGCTCCCAGTTCTCCATGGCCTGTCCTGCCTTTCTGGATTTTACACATTTTTCAGATGGCCCTTTTGACCGGGGGGCAGTGAGACTTCATTGTAGTGCAGATTTCCTTTGCAAGCTTGCTTGGTTGGCCAAAAAGTGCGTATGTGTTTTTTCCTGAATATATTCAGTAAAAAATGCATACGCCCTTTTTGGACAAGTGCATCATTGTGGACGTTCTGCCTCTTTTCCTATGCTTTACATGTAATTCCAGTCTACCTCCTGAAACCGGTTTCCTGCAATTCTGCCCCGCTTTCAAGTCCTCTTGGCAGCCTTACTTCAATATATTTTTGGACGATAGCTGTCATTTTTAACTCTGCAGGTTTGTGAATTACAGTGCCCCTGAGCTCCTTTCTTCAACTCGCTTTCTTGTGAGCTGGCCGCAACACCGCAGGATTGCTTCAGGCCCTAGTGTGGTTCCGGCATGGCACGCTGAGCCTTTGGTTAGTTCCTCTTCCTGGTGGGAAATGAGAGTTAAATTTGCCCCTCCAGACACCTCCAGCTAGTCTCTCATTGGTTCTCCCTATTCCTGTTCATTTTCCGCAGAAATTGCAAACTGGGCCAAACAGGAGGTTAAAGGCACTGACTCTCCAAGTGGGGAGAGTGTTAGTAAAGCGTCTGGAATGTTGCACCCGAGTACCAGGGGACGAAAAGTGAGACATTTGAACACGTTTCCCGATCACACGGTGGATCATACTCTGGGTTCCACATGCATGTTTTAGCTGAAGGAAGAATCCTTTAAACCTGGAGAGTTGAGACCCATGGAATTGGTACCATGCAATATGACTTCAAAGGGTCTGCATTGGCTCACCGAACCTCACCAATCCTATCACTGCTGCGCTTATGCCGCTGTACACACGCTTGATTCTCTTTCGGAGACATATAAATCCATAGGTTTTAAGATTCTTACTAGTCAGGTATATTCTTAGGCGTTTAATATGGGGTGTTGTGTCCTCTTCGTTGAGCAAGGAGTAGCTCTTGTCTATTACATATTTGGATTATGGAACGGTATCTGTGCTAATTTCAATCTCTGGTTTTATGTAGCACCCCAACTCACCTTTCCCCTTAAGCAAGCATAAGTTGGTTTTCTACATTTGAGACCCTGTTCTGTTTTGTAATTCTGTTCCTGTGTAGCCAAGTTTACATTCCGTGTATTAGTGATATCTTATGATGTTTCTTTTTCTGTGTGACTTATCTCACTTAGAATCATGGTACCTGAATCCACTCATTATGCTGCTATGGGCCTGATGACATAGATTTCATTGCTGAGTGATATTGCATTGTACGTAAGTACCACAACTTCTTTATCCATTTTTCACTTACTGTGATATTGAACTTGTACCGTAAATGAGGTTCTTGTAAACAGAGCCGTCCCATACTTTGGGGTGGCTGTGTCTTTTTGATTTTAATTTCCCTAATCTATAGGACCATAAGTGGAAGTGCCCTAGGCTCTGTTGCTTTGTTTTTTAGATGTTTCAGGAAACACCATACACTTCTCCAGAGTGGCTGTTGGCAATTTACATCCCGCCCATCAGCATAACAAGGCTCCCAGTTCTCCATGGCCTGTCCTGCCTTTCTGGATTTTACACTTTTTTCAGATGTTCCTTTTGACCGGGGGGCAGTGAGACTTCATTGTAGTGCAGATTTCCTTTGCAAGCTTGCTTGGTTGGCCAAAAAGGGCGTATGCGTTTTTTCCTGAATATATTCAGGAAAAAACGCATACGCCCTTTTTGGCCAAGTGCATCATTGTGGACGTTCTGCCTCTTTTCCTATGCTTTACATGCAATTCCAGTCTACCTCCTGAAATCGGTTTCCTGCAATTCTGCCCCGCTTTCAAGTCCACTTGGCAGCCTTACTTCAATATATTTTTGGACGATAGCTGTCATTTATAACTCTGCAGGTTTGTGAATTACAGTGCCCCTGAGCTCCTTTCTTCAACTCGCTTTCTTGTGAGCTGGCCGCAACACCGCAGCATTGCTTCAGGCCCTAGTGTGGTTCCGGCATGGCACGCTGAGCCTTTGGTTAATTCCCCTTCCTGGTGGGAAATGAGAGTTAAATTTGCCCGTCCAGACACCTCCAGCTAGTCTCTCATTGGTTCTCCCTATTCCTGTTCATTTTCCGCAGAAATTGCAAACTGGGCCAAACAGGAAGTTAAAGGCACTGACTCTCCAAGTGGGGAGAGTGTTAGTAAAGCGTCTGGAATGTTGCACCGGAGTACCAGGGGACGAAACCTGAGACACATTTGAACACGTTTCCCGATCACACGGTGGATCATACTCTGGGTTCCACATGCATGTTTTAGCTGAAGGAAGAATCCCTTAAACCTGGAGAGTTGAGACCCATGGAATGGGTACCATGCAATATGACTTCAAAGGGTCTGCATTTGCTCACGGAACCTCACCAATCCTATCACTGCTGCATTTATGCCGCTGTACACACGCTTGATTCTCTTTCGTGACATAGAAATCCATAGGTTTTAAGATTTTTACTAGGCAGGTATATTCTTAGGCGTTTAATATGGGGTGTTGTGTCCTCTTCGTTGAGCAAGGAGTAGCTCTTGTCTATTACATATTTGCTTATGGAACGGTATCTGTGCTAATTTCAATCTCTGGTTTTATGCAGCACCCCAACTCACCTTTCTCCTTAAGCAAGCATAAGTTGGTTATCCACATTTGAGACCCTGTTCTGTTTTGTAATTCAGTTCCTGGGTAGCCAAGATTACATTCCATGTAGTAGTGATAACTTATGATGTTTCTTTTTCTGTGTGACTTATTTCACTTAGAATCATCGTACCTGAATCCACTCATTATGCTGTTATGGGCCTGATGACATAGATTTCATTGCTGAGTGATATTGCACTGTACGTAAGTACCACAACTTCTTTATCCATTTTTCACTTTCTGTGATATTGAACTTGTACCGGAAACGAGGTTCTTGTAAACAGAGCTGTCCCAAACTTTGGGGTGGCTGTGTCTTTTTGATTTTAATTTCCCTAAGATATAGGACCATAAGTGGAAGTGCCCTAGGCTCTGTTGCTTTGTTTTTTAGATGTTTCAGGAAACACCATACACTTCTCCAGAGTGGCTGTTGGCAATTTACATCCCGCCCATCAGCATAACAAGGCTACTAGTTCTCCATGGCCTTTCCTGCCTTTCTGGATTTTACACTTTTTTCAGATGGCCCTTTTGACCGGGGGGCAGTGAGACTTCATTGTAGTGCAGATTTCGTTTGCAAGCTTGCTTGGTTGGCCAAAAAGGGCGTATGCGTTTTTTCCTGAATATACTCAGGAAAAAACGCATACGCCCTTTTTGGCCAAGTGCATCATTGTGGACGTTCTGCCTCTTTTCCTATGCTTTACATGCAATTCCAGTCTACCTGCTGAAATCGGTTTCCTGCAATTCTGCCCCGCTTTCAAGTCCTCTTGGCAGCCTTACTTCAATATATTTTTGGACGATAGCTGTCATTTATAACTCTGCAGGTTTGTGAATTACAGTGCCCCTGAGCTCCTTTCTTCAACTCGCTTTCTTGTGAGCTGGCCGCAACACCGCAGCATTGCTTCAGGCCCTAGTGTGGTTCTGGCATGGCACGCTGAGCCTTTGGTTAATTCCCCTTCCTGGTGGGAAATGAGAGTTAAATTTGCCCGTCCAGACACCTCCAGCTAGTCTCTCATTGGTTCTCCCTATTCCTGTTCATTTCCCGCAGAAATTGCAAACTGGGCCAAACAGGAAGTTAAAGGCACTGACTCTCCAAGTGGGGAGAGTGTTAGTAAAGCGTCTGGAATGTTGCACCCGAGTACCAGGGTACGAAACCTGAGACACATTTGAACACGTTTCCCGATCACACGGTGGATCATACTCTGGGTTCCACATGCATGTTTTAGCTGAAGGAAGAATCCCTTAAACCTGGAGAGTTGAGACCCATGGAATGGGTACCATGCAATATGACCTCAAAGGGTCTGCATTTGCTCACCGAACCTCACCAATCCTATCACTGCTGCATTTATGCCGCTGTACACACGCTTGATTCTCTTTCGGAGACATAGAAATCCATAGGTTTTAAGATTTTTACTAGGCAGGTATATTCTTAGGCGTTTAATATGGGGTGTTGTGTCCTCTTCGTTGAGCAAGGAGTAGCTCTTGTCTATTACATATTTGGCTTATGGAACGGTATCTGTGCTAATTTCAATCTCTGGTTTTATGCAGCACCCCAACTCACCTTTCTCCTTAAGCAAGCATAAGTTGGTTTTCTACATGTGAGACCCTGTTCTGTTTTGTAATTCAGTTCCTGGGTAGCCAAGATTACATTCCATGTAGTAGTGATAACTTATGATGTTTCTTTTTCTGTGTGACTTATTTCACTTAGAATCATCGTACCTGAATCCACTCATTATGCTGCTACGGGCCTGATGACATAGATTTCATTGCTGAGTGATATTGCCTTGTACGTAAGTACCACAACTTCTTTATCCATTTTTCACTTTCTGTGATATTGAATTTGTACTGTAAATGACGTTCTTGGAAACAGAGCCATCCCAAACTTTGAGGTGGCTGTGTCTTTTTGATTTTAATTTCCCTAAGCTATAGGACCATAAGTGGAAGTGCCCTAGGCTCTGTTGCTTTGTTTTGTAGATGTTTCAGGAAACATCATACACTTCTCCAGAGTGGCTGTTGGCAATTTACATCCCGCCCATCAGCATAACAAGGCTCCCAGTTCTCCATGGCCTGTCCTGCCTTTCTGGATTTTACACATTTTTCAGATGGCCCTTTTGACCGGGGGGCAGTGAGACTTCATTGTAGTGCAGATTTCCTTTGCAAGCTTGCTTGGTTGGCCAAAAAGTGCGTATGCGTTTTTTCCTGAATATATTCAGGAAAAAGCGCATACGCCCTTTTTGGCCAAGTGCATCATTGTGGACGTTCTGCCTCTTTTCCTATGCTTTACATGCAATTCCAGTCTACCTCCTGAAACCGGTTCCCTGCAATTCTGCCCCACTTTCAAGTCCTCTTGGCAGCCTTACTTCAATATATTTTTGGACGATAATTGTCATTTATAACTCTGCAGGTTTGTGAATTACAGTGCCCCTGAGCTTCTTTCTTCAACTCGCTTTCTTGTGAGCTGGCCGCAACCCCGCAGGATTGCTTCAGGCCCTAGTGTGGTTCCGGCATGGCACGCTGAGCCTTTGGTTAATTCCTCTTCCTGGTGGGAAATGAGAGTTAAATTTGCCCGTCCAGACACCTCCAGCTAGTCTCTCATTGGTTCTCCCTATTCCTGTTCATTTTCCGCAGAAATTGCAAACTGGGCCAAACAGGAGGTTAAAGGCACTGACTCTCCAAGTGGGGAGAGTGTTAGTAAAGCGTCTGGAATGTTGCACCCGAGTACCAGGGGACGAAACCTGACCCATTTGGACACGTTTCCCGATCACACGGTGGATCATACTCTGGGTTCCACATGCATGTTTTAGCTGAAGGAAGAATCCCTTAAACCTGGAGAGTTGAGACCCATGGAATGGGTACCATGCAATATGACTTCAAAGGGTCTGTGTTTGTTCACCGAACCTCACCAATCCTATCACTGCTGCGTTTATGCCGCTGTACACACGCTTGATTCTCTTTCGGAGACATAGAAATCCATAGGTTTTAAGATTCTTACTAGTCAGGTATATTCTTAGGCGTTTAATATGGGGTGTAGAGTCCACTTCGTTGAGCAAGGAGTAGCTCTTGTCTATTACATATTTGGCTTATGGAAAGGTATCTGTGCTAATTTCAATCTCTGGTTTTATGCAGCACCCCAACTCACCTTTCTCCTTAAGCAAGCATAAGTTGGTTTTCTACATTTGAGACCCTGTTCTGTTTTGTAATTCAGTTCCTGGGTAGCCAAGTTTACATTCCGTGTAGTAGTGATATCTTATGATGTTTCTTTTTCTGTGTGACTTATTTCACTTAGAATCATCGTACCTGAATCCACTCATTATGCTGTTATGGGCCTGATGACATAGATTTCATTGCTGAGTGATATTGCACTGTACGTAAGTACCACAACTTCTTTATCCATTTTTCACTTTCTGTGATATTGAACTTGTACCGGAAACGAGGTTCTTGTAAACAGAGCTGTCCCAAACTTTGGGGTGGCTGTGTCTTTTTGATTTTAATTTCCCTAAGCTATAGGACCATAAGTGGAAGTGCCCTAGGCTCTGTTGCTTTGTTTTTTAGATGTTTCAGGAAACACCATACACTTCTCCAGAGTGGCTGTTGGCAATTTACATCCCGCCCATCAGCATAACAAGGCTCCCAGTTGTCCATGGCCTGTCCTGTCTTTCTGGATTTTACACTTTTTTCAGATGGCCCTTTTGACCGGGGGGCAGTGAGACTTCATTGTAGTGCAGATTTCCTTTGCAAGCTTGCTTGGTTGGCCAAAAAGTGCGTATGCGTTTTTTCCTGAATATACTCAGGAAAAAACGCATACGCCCTTTTTGGCCAAGTGCATCATTGTGGACGTTCTGCCTCTTTTCCTATGCTTTACATGCAATTCCAGTCTACCTCCTGAAATCGGTTTCCTGCAATTCTGCCCCACTTTCAAGTCCTCTTGGCAGCCTTACTTCAATATATTTTTGGACGATAGCTGTTATTTATAACTCTGCAGGTTTGTGAATTACAGTGCCCCTGAGCTCCTTTCTTCAACTCGCTTTCTTGTGAGCTGGCCGCAACACCGCAGCATTGCTTCAGGCCCTAGTGTGGTTCCGGCATGGCACGCTGAGCCTTTGGTTAATTCCTCTTCCTGGTGGGAAATGAGAGTTAAATTTGCCCGTCCAGACACCTCCAGCTAGTCTCTCATTGGTTCTCCCTATTACTGTTCATTTTCCGCAGAAATTGCAAACTGGGCCAAACAGGAGGTTAAAGGCACTGACTCTCCAAGTGGGGAGAGTGTTAGTAAAGCGTCTGGAATGTTGCACCCGAGTACCAGGGGACGAAACCTGAGACACATTTGAACACGTTTCCCGATCACACGGTGGATCATACTCTGGGTTCCACATGCATGTTTTAGCTGAAGGAAGAATCCCTTAAACCTGGAGAGTTGAGACCCATGGAATGGGTACCATGCAATATGACTTCAAAAGGTCTGCATTGGCTCACCGAACCTCACCAATCCTATCACTGCTGCGTTTATGCCGCTGTACACACGCTTGATTCTCTTTCGGAGACATAGAAATCCATAGGTTTTAAGATTTTTACTAGGCAGGTATATTCTTAGGCGTTTAATATGGGGTGTTGATTCCACTTGGTTGAGCAAGGAGTAGCTCTTGTCTATTACATATTTGGCTTATGGAACGGTATCTGTGCTAATTTCAATCTCTGGTTTTATGCAGCACCCCAACTCACCTTTCTCCTTAAGCAAGCATAAGTTGGTTTTCTACATTTGAGACCCTGTTCTGTTTTGTAATTCAGTTCCTGGGTAGCCAAGATTACATTCCATGTAGTAGTGATAACTTATGATGTTTCTTTTTCTGTGTGACTTATTTCACTTAGAATCATCGTACCTGAATCCACTCATTATGCTGCTACGGGCCTGATGACATAGATTTCATTGCTGAGTGATATTGCCTTGTACGTAAGTACCACAACTTCTTTATCCTTTTTTCACTTTCTGTGATATTGAATTTGTACTGTAAATGAGGTTCTTGTAAACAGAGCCGTCCCAAACTTTGGGGTGGCTGTGTCTTGTTGATTTTAATTTCCCTAAGCTATAGGACCATAAGTGGAAGTGCCCTAGGCTCCGTTGCTTTGTTTTTTAGATGTTTCAAGAAACACCATACACTTCTCCAGAGTGGCTGTTGGCAATTTACATCCCGCCCATCAGCATAACAAGGCTCCCAGTTCTCCATGGCCTGTCCGGCCTTTCTGGATTTTATACTTTTTTCAGTGGCCCTTTTGACCGGGGGGCAGTGAGACTTCATTGTAGTGCAGATTTCCTTTGTAAGCTTGCTTGGTTGGCCAAAAAGGGCGTATGCGTTTTTTCCTGAATATATTCAGGAAAAAACGCATACGCCCTTTTTGGCCAAGTGCATCATTGTGGACGTTCTGCCTCTTTTCCTATGCTTTACATGCAATTCCAGTCTACCTCCTGAAATCGGTTTCCTGCAATTCTGCCCCGCTTTCAAGTCCTCTTGGCAGCCTTACTTCAATATATTTTTGGACGATAGCTGTCATTTATAACTCTGCAGGTTTGTGAATTACAGTGCCCCTGAGCTCCTTTCTTCAACTCGCTTTCTTGTGAACTGGCCGCAACACCGCAGGATTGCTTCAGGCCCTAGTGTGGTTCCGGCATGGCACGCTGAGCCTTTGGTTAATTCCTCTTCCTGGTGGGAAATGAGAGTTAAATTTGCCCCTCCAGACACCTCCAGCTAGTCTCTCATTGGTTCTCCCTATTCCTGTTCATTTTCCGCAGAAATTGCAAACTGGGCCAAACAGGAGGTTAAAGGCACTGACTCTCCAAGTGGGGAGAGTGTTAGTAAAGCGTCTGGAATGTTGCACCCGAGTACCAGGGGACGAAACCTGAGACACATTTGCACACGTTTCCTGATCACATGGTGGATCATACTCTGGGTTCCACATGCATGTTTTAGCTGAAGGAAGAATCCCTTAAACCTGGAGAGTTGAGACCCATGGAATGGGTACCATGCAATATGACTTCAAAGGGTCTGCATTTGCTCACCGAACATCACCAATCCTATCACTGCTGCTTTTATGCCACTGTACACACGCTTGATTCTCTTTCGGAGACATAGAAATCCATAGGTTTTAAGATTCTTACTAGTCAGGTATATTCTTAGACGTTTAATATCGGGTGTTGAGTCCACCTCGTTGAGCAAGGAGTAGCTCTTGTCTATTACATATTTGGCTTATGGAATGGTATCTGTGCTAATTTCAATCTCTGGTTTTATGCAGCACCCCAACTCACCTTTCCCCTTATGCAAGCATAAGTTGGTTTTCTACATTTCAGACCCTGTTCTGTTTTGTAATTCAGTTCCTGTGTAGCCAAGTTTACATTCCGTGTAGTAGTGATATCTTATGATGTTTCTTTTTCTCTGTGACTTATTTCACTTAGAATCATCGTACCTGAATCCACTCGTTATGCTGCTACGGGCCTGATGACATAGATTTCATTGCTGAGTGATATTGCATTGTACGTAAGTACCACAACTTCTTTATCCATTTTTCACTTTCTGTGATATTGAACTTGTATCGGAAACGAGGTTCTTGTAAACAGAGCCGTCCCAAACTTTGGGGTGGCTGTGTCTTCTTGATTTTAATTTCCCTAAGCTATAGGACCATAATTGGAAGTGCCCTGGGCTCTTGCTTTGTTTTTTAGATATTTCAGGAAACACCATACACTTCTCCAGAGTGGCTGTTGGCAATTTATATCCCGCCCATCAGCATAACAAGGCTCCCAATTCTCCATGGCATGTCCTGCCTTTCTGGATTTTACACTTTTTTCCGATGGCCCTTTTGACTAGGTGGCAGTGAGACTTCATTGCAGTGCAGATTTCCTTTGCAAGCTTGCTTGGTTGGCCAAAAAGGGCGTATGCGTTTTTTCCTGAATATATTCAGGAAAAAACGCATACGCCCTTTTTGGCCAAGTGCATCATTGTGGACGTTCTGCCTCTTTTCCTATGCTTTACATGCAATTCCAGTCTACCTCCTGAAATCGGATTCCTGCAATTCTGCCCCCCTTTCGAGTCCTCTTGGCAGCCTTACTTCAATATATTTTTGGACGATAGCTGTCATTTATAACTCTGCAGGTTTGTGAATTACAGTGCCCCTGAGCTCCTTTCTTCAACTCGCTTTCTTGTGAGCTGGCCGCAACACCGCAGGATTGCTTCAGGCCCTAGTGTGGTTCCCGCATGGCACGCTGAGCCTCTGGTTAATTCCTCCTCCTGGTGGGAAATGAGAGTTAAATTTGCCCGTCCAGACACCTCCAGCTAGTCTCTCATTGGTTCTCCCTATTCCTGTTCATTTTCCGCAGAAATTGCAAACTGGGCCAAACAGGAGGTTAAAGGCACTGACTCTCCAAGTAGGGAGAGTGTTAGTAAAGCGTCTGGAATGTTGCCCCCGAGTGCCAGGGGACGAAAACTGAGACACATTTGAACACGTTTCCCGATCACACGGTGGATCATACTCTGGGTTCCACATGCATGTTTTAGCTGAAGGAAGAATCCCTTAAACCTGGAGAGTTGAGACCCATGGAATGGGTACCATGCAATATGACTTCAAAGGGTCTGCATTGGCTCACCGAACCTCACCAATCCTATCACTGCTGCGTTTATGCCGCTGTACACACTCTTGATTCTCTTTTGGAGACATATAAATCCATATGTTTTAAGATTCTTACTAGTCATGTATATTCTTAGACGTTTAATATCGGGTGTTGAGTCCACTTCGTTGAGCAAGGAGTAGCTCTTGTCTATTACATATTTGGCTTATGGAATTGTATCTGTGCTAAATTCAATCTCTGGTTTTATGCAGCACCCCAACTCACCTTTCCCCTTAAGCAAGCATAAGTTGGTTTTCTACATTTGAGACCCTGTTCTGTTTTGTAATTCAGTTCCTGTGTAGCCAAGATTACATTCCGTGTAGTAGTGATAACTTATGATGTTTCTTTTTCTGTGTGACTTATTTCACTTAGAATCATCGTACCTGAATCCACTCATTATGCTGCTACGGGCCTGATGACATAGATTTCATTGCTGAGTGATATTGCCTTGTACGTAAGTACCACAACTTCTTTATCCATTTTTCACTTTCTGCGATATTGAACTTGTACCGTGAACGAGGTTCTTGTAAACAGAGCCGTCCCAAACTTTGGGGTGGCTGTGTCTTTTTTATTTTAATTTCCCTAAGCTATAGGACCATAAGTGGAAGTGCCCTAGGCTCTGTTGCTTTCTTTTTTAGATGTTTCAGGAAACACCATACACTTCTCCAGAGTGGCTGTTGGCAATTTACATCCCGCCCATCAGCATAACAAGGCTCCCAGTTCTCCATGGCCTGTCCGGCCTTTCTGGATTATATACTTTTTTCAGTGGCCCTTTTGACCGGGGGGCAGTGAGACTTCATTGTAGTGCAGATTTCCTTTGTAAGCATGCTTGGTTGGCCAAAAATTATGTATGCGTTTTTTCCTGAATATATTCAGGAAAAAACGCATACGCCCTTTTTGGCCAAGTGCATCATTGTGGACGTTCTGCCTCTTTTCCTATGCTTTACATGCAATTCCAGTCTACCTCCTGAAATCGGTTTCCTGCAATTCTGCCCCGCTTTCAAGTCCTCTTGGCAGCCTTACTTCAATATATTTTTGGACGATAGCTGTCATTTATAACTCTGCAGGTTTGTGAATTACAGTGCCCCTGAGCTCCTTTCTTCAACTCGCTTTCTTGTGAGCTGGCCACAACACCGCATCATTGCTTCAGGCCCTAGTGTGGTTCCGGCATGGCACGCTGAGCCTTTGGTTAATTCCTCTTCCTGGTGGGAAATGAGAGTTAAATTTGCCCGTCCAGACACCTCCAGCTAGTCTCTCATTGGTTCTCCCTATTCCTGTTCATTTTCCGCAGAAATTGCAAACTGGGCCAAACAGGAGGTTAAAGGCACTGACTCTCCAAGTGGAGAGAGTGTTAGTAAAGCGTCTGGAATGTTGCACCCGAGTACCAGGGGACGAAACCTGAGACACATTTGCACACGTTTCCTGATCACATGGTGGATCATACTCTGGGTTCCACATGCATGTTTTAGCTGAAGGAAGAATCCCTTAAACCTGGAGAGTTGAGACCCATGGAATGGGTACCATGCAATATGACTTCAAAGGGTCTGCATTTGCTCACCGAACCTCACCAATCCTATCACTGCTGCATTTATGCCGCTGTACACACTCTTGATTCTCTTTTGGAGACATATAAATCCATAGGTTTTAAGATTCTTACTAGTCAGGTATATTCATAGACGTTTAATATCGGGTGTTGAGTCCACCTCGTTGAGCAAGGAGTAGCTCTTGTCTATTACATATTTGGCTTATGGAACGGTATCTGTGCTAATTTCAATCTCTGGTTTTATGCAGCACCCCAACTCACCTTTCCCCTTAAGCAAGCATAAGTTGGTTTTCTACATTTGAGACCCTGTTCTGTTTTGTAATTCAGTTCCTGTGTAGCCAAGTTTACATTCCGTGTAGTAGTGATATCTTATGATGTTTCTTTTTCTCTGTGAATTATTTCACTTAGAATCATCGTACCTGAATCCACTCATTATGCTGCTATGGGCCTGATGACATAGATTTCATTGCTGAGTGATATTGCATTGTACGTAAGTACCACAACTTCTTTATCCATTTTTCGCTATCTGTGATATTGAACTTGTACCGTAAACGAGGTTCTTGTAAACAGAGCCGTCCCAAACTTTCGGGTGGCTGTGTCTTTTTGATTTTAATTTCCCTAAGCTATAGGACCATAATTGGAAGTGCCCTAGGCTCTGTTGCTTTGTTTTTTAGATGTTTCAGGAAACACCATACACTTCTCCAGAGTGGCTGTTGGCAATTTACATCCCGCTCATCAGCATAACAAGGCTCCCACGTCTCCATGGCCTGTCCTGCCTTTCTGGATTTTACACTTTTTTCAGATGGCCCTTTTGACCGGGGGGCAGTGAGACTTCATTGTAGTGCACATTTCTTTTGCAAGCTTGCTTGGTTGGCCAAAAAGGGTGTATGCGTTTTTTCCTGAATATATTCAGGAAAAAACACATACGCCCTTTTTGGCCAAGTGCATCATTGTGGACGTTCTGCCTCTTTTCCTATGCTTTACATGCAATTCCGGTCTACCTCCTGAAATCGGTTTCCTGCAATTCTGCCCCGCTTTCAAGTCCTCTTGGCAGCCTTACTTCAATATATTTTTGGACGATAGCTGTCATTTATAACTCTGCAGGTTTGTGAATTACAGTGCCCCTGAGCTCCTTTCTTCAACTCGCTTTCTTGTGAGCTGGCCACAACACCGCAGCCTGGCTTCAGGCCCTAGTGTGGTTCCGGCATGACACGCTGAAACTTTGGTTAATTCCTCTTCCTGGTGGGAAATGAGAGTTAAATTTGCCCCTCCAGACACCTCCAGCTAGTCTCTCATTGGTTCTCCCTATTCCTGTTCATTTTCCGCAGAAATTGCAAACTGGGCCAAACAGGAAGTTAAAGGCACTGACTCTCCAAGTGGGGAGAGTGTTAGTAAAGCGTCTGGAATGTTGCACCCGAGTACCAGGGGACGAAACCTGAGACACATTTGAACACGTTTCCCGATCACACGGTGGATCATACTCTGGGTTCCACATGCATGTTTTAGCTGAAGGAAGAATCCCTTAAACCTGGAGAGTTGAGACCCATGGAATGGGTACCATGCAATATGACTTCAAAGGGTCTGTATTTGCTCACCGAACCACACCAATCCTATCACTGCTGCGTTTATGCTGCTGTACACACGCTTGATTCTCTTTCGGAGACATAGAAATCCATAGGTTTTAAGATTTTTACTAGGCAGGTATATTCTTAGGCGTTTAATATGGGGTGTTGATTCCACTTGGTTGAGCAAGGAGTAGCTCTTGTCTATTACATATTTGGCTTATGGAACGGTATCTGTGCTAATTTCAATCTCTGGTTTTATGCAGCACCCCAACTCACCTTTCTCCTTAAGCAAGCATAAGTTGGTTTTCTACATTTGAGAACCTGTTCTGTTTTGTAATTCAGTTCCTGGGTAGCCAAGATTACATTCCGTGTAGTAGTGATATCTTATGATGTTTCTTATTCTGTGTGACTTATTTCACTTAGAATCATCGTACCTGAATCCACTCATTATGCTGCTATGGGCCTGATGACATAGATTTCATTGCTGAGTGATATTGCATTGTACGTAAGTACCACAACTTCTTTATCCATTTTTCACTTTCTGTGATATTGAACTTGTACCGTAAACGAGGTTCTTGTAAACAGAGCCGTCCCAAACTTTCGGGTGGCTGTGTAATTTTGATTATAATTTCCGTAAGCTATAGGACCATAAGTGGAAGTGCCCTAGGCTCTGTTGCTTTGGTTTTTAGATGTTTCAGGAAACACCATACACTTCTCCAGAGTGGCTGTTGGCAATTTACATCCCGCCCATCAGCATAACAAGGCTCCCAGTTCTCCATGGGCTGTCCTGCCTTTCTGGATTTTAGTTTTTTCAGATGGCCCTTTTGACCGGGGTGGCAGTGAGACTTCATTGTAGTGCAGATTTCCTTTGCAAGCTTGCTTGGTTGGCCCAAAAGGGCGTATGCATTTTTTCCTGAATATATTCAGGAAAAAACGCATACGCCCTTTTTGGCCAAGTGCATCATTGTGGACGTTCTGCCTCTTTTCCTATGCTTTACATGCAATTCCAGTCTACCTCCTGAAATCGGTTTCCTGCAATTCTGCCCCACTTTCAAGTCCTCTTGGCAGCCATACTTCAATATATTTTTGGACTATAGCTGTCATTTATAACTCTGCAGGTTTGTGAATTACAGTGCCCCTGAGCTCCTTTCTTCAACTCGCTTTCTTGTGAGCTGGCCGCAACACCGCAGCATTGCTTCAGGCCCTAGTGTGGTTCCGGCATGGCACGCTGAGCCTTTGGTTAATTCCTCTTCCTGGTGGGAAATGAGAGTTAAATTTGCCCGTCCAGACACCTCCAGCTAGTCTCTCATTGGTTCTCCCTATTCCTGTTCATTTTCCGCAGAAATGGCAAACTGGGCCAAACAGGAGGTTAAAGGCACTGACTCTCCAAGTGGGAAGAGTGTTAGTAAAGCGTCTGGAATGTTGCACACGAGTACCAGGGGACGAAACCTGAGACACATTTGAACACGTTTCCCGATCACACGGTGGATCATACTCTGGGTTCCACATGCATGTTTTAGCTGAAGGAAGAATCCCTTAAACCTGGAGAGTTGAGACCCATGGAATGGGTACCATGCAATATGACTTCAAAGGTTCTGCATTTGCTCACCGAACCTCACCAATCCTATCACTGCTGCGTTTATGCCGCTGTACACACGCTTGTTTCTCTTTCGGAGACATAGAAATCCATAGGTTTTAAGATTTTTACTAGGCAGGTATATTCTTAGGCGTTTAATATGGGGTGTTGTGTCCTCTTCGTTGAGCAAGGAGTAGCTCTTGTCTATTACATATTTGGCTTATGGAACGGTATCTGTGCTAATTTCAATCTCTGGTTTTATGCAGCACCCCAACTCACCTTTCTCCTTAAGCAAGCATAAGTTGGTTTTCTACATTTCAGACCCTGTTCTGTTTTGTAATTCAGTTCCTGGGTAGCCAAGATTACATTCCATGTAGTAGTGATAACTTATGATGTTTCTTTTTCTGTGTGACTTATTTCACTTAGAATCATCGTACCTGAATCCACTCATTATGCTGCTACGGGCCTGATGACATAGATTTCATTGCTGAGTGATATTGCCTTGTACGTAAGTACCACAACTTCTTTATCCATTTTTCACTTTCTGTGATATTGAATTTGTACTGTAAATGACGTTCTTGGAAACAGAGCCATCCAAACTTTGAGGTGGCTGTGTCTTTTTGATTTTAATTTCCCTAAGCTATAGGACCATAAGTGGAAGTGCCCTAGGCTCTGTTGCTTTGTTTTGTAGATGTTTCAGGAAACACCATACACTTCTCCAGAGTGGCTGTTGGCAATTTACATCCCGCCCATCAGCATAACAAGGCTCCCAGTTCTCCATGGCCTGTCCTGCCTTTCTGGATTTTACACATTTTTCAGATGGCCCTTTTGACCGGGGGGCAGTGAGACTTCATTGTAGTGCAGATTTCCTTTGCAAGCATGCTTGGTTGGCCAAAAAGTGCGTATGCGTTTTTTCCTGAATATATTCAGTAAAAAATGCATACGCCCTTTTTGGACAAGTGCATCATTGTGGACGTTCTGCCTCTTTTCCTATGCTTTACATGCAATTCCAGTCTACCTCCTGAAACCGGTTTCCTGCAATTCTGCCCCGCTTTCAAGTCCTCTTGGCAGCCTTACTTCAATATATTTTTGGACGATAGCTGTCATTTTTAACTCTGCAGGTTTGTGAATTACAGTGCCCCTGAGCTCCTTTCTTCAACTCGCTTTCTTGTGAGCTGGCCGCAACACCGCAGGATTGCTTCAGGCCCTAGTGTGGTTCCGGCATGGCACGCTGAGCCTTTGGTTAGTTCCTCTTCCTGGTGGGAAATGAGAGTTAAATTTGCCCCTCCAGACACCTCCAGCTAGTCTCTCATTGGTTCTCCCTATTCCTGTTCATTTTCCGCAGAAATTGCAAACTGGGCCAAACAGGAGGTTAAAGGCACTGACTCTCCAAGTGGGGTGAGTGTTAGTAAAGCGTCTGGAATGTTGCACCCGAGTACCAGGGGACGAAAAGTGAGACATTTGAACACGTTTCCCGATCACACGGTGGATCATACTCTGGGTTCCACATGCATGTTTTAGCTGAAGGAAGAATCCTTTAAACCTGGAGAGTTGAGACCCATGGAATTGGTACCATGCAATATGACTTCAAAGGGTCTGCATTGGCTCACCGAACCTCACCAATCCTATCACTGCTGCGCTTATGCCGCTGTACACACGCTTGATTCTCTTTCGGAGACATATAAATCCATAGGTTTTAAGATTCTTACTAGTCAGGTATATTCTTAGGCGTTTAATATGGGGTGTTGTGTCCTCTTCGTTGAGCAAGGAGTAGCTCTTGTCTATTACATATTTGGATTATGGAATGGTATCTGTGCTAATTTCAATCTCTGGTTTTATGTAGCACCCCAACTCACCTTTCCCCTTAAGCAAGCATAAGTTGGTTTTCTACATTTGAGACCCTGTTCTGTTTTGTAATTCTGTTCCTGTGTAGCCAAGTTTACATTCCGTGTATTAGTGATATCTTATGATGTTTCTTTTTCTGTGTGACTTATCTCACTTAGAATCATGGTACCTGAATCCACTCATTATGCTGCTATGGGCCTGATGACATAGATTTCATTGCTGAGTGATATTGCATTGTACGTAAGTACCACAACTTCTTTATCCATTTTTCACTTACTGTGATATTGAACTTGTACCGTAAACGAGGTTCTTGTAAACAGAGCCGTCCCAAACTTTGGGGTGGCTGTGTCTTTTTGATTTTAATTTCCCTAATCTATAGGACCATAAGTGGAAGTGCCCTAGGCTCTGTTGCTTTGTTTTTTAGATGTTTCAGGAAACACCATACACTTCTCCAGAGTGGCTGTTGGCAATTTACATCCCGCCCATCAGCATAACAAGGCTCCCATTTCTCCATGGCCTGTCCTGCCTTTCTGGATTTTACACTTTTTTCAGATGTTCCTTTTGACCGGGGGGCAGTGAGACTTCATTGTAGTGCAGATTTCCTTTGCAAGCTTGCTTCGTTGGCCAAAAAGGGCGTATGCGTTTTTTCCTGAATATATTCAGGAAAAAACGCATACGCCCTTTTTGGCCAAGTGCATCATTGTGGACGTTCTGCCTCTTTTCCTATGCTTTACATGCAATTCCAGTCTACCTCCTGAAATCGGTTTCCTGCAATTCTGCCCCGCTTTCAAGTCCACTTGGCAGCCTTACTTCAATATATTTTTGGACGATAGCTGTCATTTATAACTCTGCAGGTTTGTGAATTACAGTGCCCCTGAGCTCCTTTCTTCAACTCGCTTTCTTGTGAGCTGGCCGCAACACCGCAGCATTGCTTCAGGCCCTAGTGTGGTTCCGGCATGGCACGCTGAGCCTTTGGTTAATTCCCCTTCCTGGTGGGAAATGAGAGTTAAATTTGCCCGTCCAGACACCTCCAGCTAGTCTCTCATTGGTTCTCCCTATTCCTGTTCCTTTTCCGCAGAAATTGCAAACTGGGCCAAACAGGAAGTTAAAGGCACTGACTCTCCAAGTGGGGAGAGTGTTAGTAAAGCGTCTGGAATGTTGCACCCGAGTACCAGGGGACGAAACCTGAGACACATTTGAACACGTTTCCCGATCACACGGTGGATCATACTCTGGGTTCCACATGCATGTTTTAGCTGAAGGAAGAATCCCTTAAACCTGGAGAGTTGAGACCCATGGAATGGGTACCATGCAATATGACTTCAAAGGGTCTGCATTTGCTCACCGAACCTTACCAATCCTATCACTGCTGCATTTATGCCGCTGTACACACGCTTGATTCTCTTTCGAGAAATAGAAATCCATAGGTTTTAAGATTTTTACTAGGCAGGTATATTCTTAGGCGTTTAATATGGGGTGTTGTGTCCTCTTCGTTGAGCAAGGAGTAGCTCTTGTCTATTACATATTTGGCTTATGGAACGGTATCTGTGCTAATTTCAATCTCTGGTTTTATGCAGCACCCCAACTCACCTTTCTCCTTAAGCAAGCATAAGTTGGTTTTCTACATTTCAGACCCTGTTCTGTTTTGTAATTCAGTTCCTGGGTAGCCAAGATTACATTCCATGTAGTAGTGATAACTTATGATGTTTCTTTTTCTGTGTGACTTATTTCACTTAGAATCATCGTACCTGAATCCACTCATTATGCTGCTACGGGCCTGATGACATAGATTTCATTGCTGAGTGATATTGCCTTGTACGTAAGTACCACAACTTCTTTATCCATTTTTCACTTTCTGTGATATTGAATTTGTACTGTAAATGACGTTCTTGGAAACAGAGCCATCCCAAACTTTGAGGTGGCTGTGTCTTTTTGATTTTAATTTCCCTAAGCTATAGGACCATAAGTGGAAGTGCCCTAGGCTCTGTTGCTTTGTTTTGTAGATGTTTCAGGAAACACCATACACTTCTCCAGAGTGGCTGTTGGCAATTTACATCCCGCACATCAGCATAACAAGGCTCCCAGTTCTCCATGGCCTGTCCTGCCTTTCTGGATTTTACACATTTTTCAGATGGCCCTTTTGACCGGGGGGCAGTGAGACTTCATTGTAGTGCAGATTTCCTTTGCAAGCTTGCTTGGTTGGCCAAAAAGTGCGTATGCGTTTTTTCCTGAATATATTCAGTAAAAAATGCATACGCCCTTTTTGGACAAGTGCATCATTGTGGACGTTCTGCCTCTTTTCCTATGCTTTACATGTAATTCCAGTCTACCTCCTGCAACCGGTTTCCTGCAATTCTGCCCCGCTTTCAAGTCCTCTTGGCAGCCTTACTTCAATATATTTTTGGACGATAGCTGTCATTTTTAACTCTGCAGGTTTGTGAATTACAGTGCCCCTGAGCTCCTTTCTTCAACTCGCTTTCTTGTGAGCTGGCCGCAACACCGCAGGATTGCTTCAGGCCCTAGTGTGGTTCCGGCATGGCACGCTGAGCCTTTGGTTAATTCCCCTTCCTGGTGGGAAATGAGAGTTAAATTTGCCCCTCCAGACACCTCCAGCTAGTCTCTCATTGGTTCTCCCTATTCCTGTTCATTTTCCGCAGAAATTGCAAACTGGGCCAAACAGGAGGTTAAAGGCACTGACTCTCCAAGTGGGGAGAGTGTTAGTAAAGCGTCTGGAATGTTGCACCCGAGTACCAGGGGACGAAAAGTGAGACATTTGAACACGTTTCCCGATCACACGGTGGATCATACTCTGGGTTCCACATGCATGTTTTAGCTGAAGGAAGAATCCTTTAAACCTGGAGAGTTGAGACCCATGGAATTGGTACCATGCAATATGACTTCAAAGGGTCTGCATTGGCTCACCGAACCTCACCAATCCTATCACTGCTGCGCTTATGCCGCTGTACACACGCTTGATTCTCTTTCGGAGACATATAAATCCATAGGTTTTAAGATTCTTACTAGTCAGGTATATTCTTAGGCGTTTAATATGGGGTGTTGTGTCCTCTTCGTTGAGCAAGGAGTAGCTCTTGTCTATTACATATTTGGATTATGGAACGGTATCTGTGCTAATTTCAATCTCTGGTTTTATGTAGCACCCCAACTCACCTTTCCCCTTAAGCAAGCATAAGTTGGTTTTCTACATTTGAGACCCTGTTCTGTTTTGTAATTCTGTTCCTGTGTAGCCAAGTTTACATTCCGTGTATTAGTGATATCTTATGATGTTTCTTTTTCTGTGTGACTTATCTCACTTAGAATCATGGTACCTGAATCCACTCATTATGCTGCTATGGGCCTGATGACATAGATTTCATTGCTGAGTGATATTGCATTGTACGTAAGTACCACAACTTCTTTATCCATTTTTCACTTACTGTGATATTGAACTTGTACCGTAAATGAGGTTCTTGTAAACAGAGCCGTCCCATACTTTGGGGTGGCTGTGTCTTTTTGATTTTAATTTCCCTAATCTATAGGACCATAAGTGGAAGTGCCCTAGGCTCTGTTGCTTTGTTTTTTAGATGTTTCAGGAAACACCATACACTTCTCCAGAGTGGCTGTTGGCAATTTACATCCCGCCCATCAGCATAACAAGGCTCCCAGTTCTCCATGGCCTGTCCTGCCTTTCTGGATTTTACACTTTTTTCAGATGTTCCTTTTGACCGGGGGGCAGTGAGACTTCATTGTAGTGCAGATTTCCTTTGCAAGCTTGCTTGGTTGGCCAAAAAGGGCGTATGCGTTTTTTCCTGAATATATTCAGGAAAAAACGCATACGCCCTTTTTGGCCAAGTGCATCATTGTGGACGTTCTGCCTCTTTTCCTATGCTTTACATGCAATTCCAGTCTACCTCCTGAAATCGGTTTCCTGCAATTCTGCCCCGCTTTCAAGTCCACTTGGCAGCCTTACTTCAATATATTTTTGGACGATAGCTGTCATTTATAACTCTGCAGGTTTGTGAATTACAGTGCCCCTGAGCTCCTTTCTTCAACTCGCTTTCTTGTGAGCTGGCCGCAACACCGCAGCATTGCTTCAGGCCCTAGTGTGGTTCCGGCATGGCACGCTGAGCCTTTGGTTAATTCCCCTTCCTGGTGGGAAATGAGAGTTAAATTTGCCCGTCCAGACACCTCCAGCTAGTCTCTCATTGGTTCTCCCTATTCCTGTTCATTTTCCGCAGAAATTGCAAACTGGGCCAAACAGGAAGTTAAAGGCACTGACTCTCCAAGTGGGGAGAGTGTTAGTAAAGCGTCTGGAATGTTGCACCGGAGTACCAGGGGACGAAACCTGAGACACATTTGAACACGTTTCCCGATCACACGGTGGATCATACTCTGGGTTCCACATGCATGTTTTAGCTGAAGGAAGAATCCCTTAAACCTGGAGAGTTGAGACCCATGGAATGGGTACCATGCAATATGACTTCAAAGGGTCTGCATTTGCTCACGGAACCTCACCAATCCTATCACTGCTGCATTTATGCCGCTGTACACACGCTTGATTCTCTTTCGTGACATAGAAATCCATAGGTTTTAAGATTTTTACTAGGCAGGTATATTCTTAGGCGTTTAATATGGGGTGTTGTGTCCTCTTCGTTGAGCAAGGAGTAGCTCTTGTCTATTACATATTTGCTTATGGAACGGTATCTGTGCTAATTTCAATCTCTGGTTTTATGCAGCACCCCAACTCACCTTTCTCCTTAAGCAAGCATAAGTTGGTTATCCACATTTGAGACCCTGTTCTGTTTTGTAATTCAGTTCCTGGGTAGCCAAGATTACATTCCATGTAGTAGTGATAACTTATGATGTTTCTTTTTCTGTGTGACTTATTTCACTTAGAATCATCGTACCTGAATCCACTCATTATGCTGTTATGGGCCTGATGACATAGATTTCATTGCTGAGTGATATTGCACTGTACGTAAGTACCACAACTTCTTTATCCATTTTTCACTTTCTGTGATATTGAACTTGTACCGGAAACGAGGTTCTTGTAAACAGAGCTGTCCCAAACTTTGGGGTGGCTGTGTCTTTTTGATTTTAATTTCCCTAAGATATAGGACCATAAGTGGAAGTGCCCTAGGCTCTGTTGCTTTGTTTTTTAGATGTTTCAGGAAACACCATACACTTCTCCAGAGTGGCTGTTGGCAATTTACATCCCGCCCATCAGCATAACAAGGCTACTAGTTCTCCATGGCCTTTCCTGCCTTTCTGGATTTTACACTTTTTTCAGATGGCCCTTTTGACCGGGGGGCAGTGAGACTTCATTGTAGTGCAGATTTCGTTTGCAAGCTTGCTTGGTTGGCCAAAAAGGGCGTATGCGTTTTTTCCTGAATATACTCAGGAAAAAACGCATACGCCCTTTTTGGCCAAGTGCATCATTGTGGACGTTCTGCCTCTTTTCCTATGCTTTACATGCAATTCCAGTCTACCTGCTGAAATCGGTTTCCTGCAATTCTGCCCCGCTTTCAAGTCCTCTTGGCAGCCTTACTTCAATATATTTTTGGACGATAGCTGTCATTTATAACTCTGCAGGTTTGTGAATTACAGTGCCCCTGAGCTCCTTTCTTCAACTCGCTTTCTTGTGAGCTGGCCGCAACACCGCAGCATTGCTTCAGGCCCTAGTGTGGTTCTGGCATGGCACGCTGAGCCTTTGGTTAATTCCCCTTCCTGGTGGGAAATGAGAGTTAAATTTGCCCGTCCAGACACCTCCAGCTAGTCTCTCATTGGTTCTCCCTATTCCTGTTCATTTCCCGCAGAAATTGCAAACTGGGCCAAACAGGAAGTTAAAGGCACTGACTCTCCAAGTGGGGAGAGTGTTAGTAAAGCGTCTGGAATGTTGCACCCGAGTACCAGGGTACGAAACCTGAGACACATTTGAACACGTTTCCCGATCACACGGTGGATCATACTCTGGGTTCCACATGCATGTTTTAGCTGAAGGAAGAATCCCTTAAACCTGGAGAGTTGAGACCCATGGAATGGGTACCATGCAATATGACCTCAAAGGGTCTGCATTTGCTCACCGAACCTCACCAATCCTATCACTGCTGCATTTATGCCGCTGTACACACGCTTGATTCTCTTTCGGAGACATAGAAATCCATAGGTTTTAAGATTTTTACTAGGCAGGTATATTCTTAGGCGTTTAATATGGGGTGTTGTGTCCTCTTCGTTGAGCAAGGAGTAGCTCTTGTCTATTACATATTTGGCTTATGGAACGGTATCTGTGCTAATTTCAATCTCTGGTTTTATGCAGCACCCCAACTCACCTTTCTCCTTAAGCAAGCATAAGTTGGTTTTCTACATGTGAGACCCTGTTCTGTTTTGTAATTCAGTTCCTGGGTAGCCAAGATTACATTCCATGTAGTAGTGATAACTTATGATGTTTCTTTTTCTGTGTGACTTATTTCACTTAGAATCATCGTACCTGAATCCACTCATTATGCTGCTACGGGCCTGATGACATAGATTTCATTGCTGAGTGATATTGCCTTGTACGTAAGTACCACAACTTCTTTATCCATTTTTCACTTTCTGTGATATTGAATTTGTACTGTAAATGACGTTCTTGGAAACAGAGCCATCCCAAACTTTGAGGTGGCTGTGTCTTTTTGATTTTAATTTCCCTAAGCTATAGGACCATAAGTGGAAGTGCCCTAGGCTCTGTTGCTTTGTTTTGTAGATGTTTCAGGAAACATCATACACTTCTCCAGAGTGGCTGTTGGCAATTTACATCCCGCCCATCAGCATAACAAGGCTCCCAGTTCTCCATGGCCTGTCCTGCCTTTCTGGATTTTACACATTTTTCAGATGGCCCTTTTGACCGGGGGGCAGTGAGACTTCATTGTAGTGCAGATTTCCTTTGCAAGCTTGCTTGGTTGGCCAAAAAGTGCGTATGCGTTTTTTCCTGAATATATTCAGGAAAAAGCGCATACGCCCTTTTTGGCCAAGTGCATCATTGTGGACGTTCTGCCTCTTTTCCTATGCTTTACATGCAATTCCAGTCTACCTCCTGAAACCGGTTCCCTGCAATTCTGCCCCACTTTCAAGTCCTCTTGGCAGCCTTACTTCAATATATTTTTGGACGATAATTGTCATTTATAACTCTGCAGGTTTGTGAATTACAGTGCCCCTGAGCTTCTTTCTTCAACTCGCTTTCTTGTGAGCTGGCCGCAACCCCGCAGGATTGCTTCAGGCCCTAGTGTGGTTCCGGCATGGCACGCTGAGCCTTTGGTTAATTCCTCTTCCTGGTGGGAAATGAGAGTTAAATTTGCCCGTCCAGACACCTCCAGCTAGTCTCTCATTGGTTCTCCCTATTCCTGTTCATTTTCCGCAGAAATTGCAAACTGGGCCAAACAGGAGGTTAAAGGCACTGACTCTCCAAGTGGGGAGAGTGTTAGTAAAGCGTCTGGAATGTTGCACCCGAGTACCAGGGGACGAAACCTGACCCATTTGGACACGTTTCCCGATCACACGGTGGATCATACTCTGGGTTCCACATGCATGTTTTAGCTGAAGGAAGAATCCCTTAAACCTGGAGAGTTGAGACCCATGGAATGGGTACCATGCAATATGACTTCAAAGGGTCTGTGTTTGTTCACCGAACCTCACCAATCCTATCACTGCTGCGTTTATGCCGCTGTACACACGCTTGATTCTCTTTCGGAGACATAGAAATCCATAGGTTTTAAGATTCTTACTAGTCAGGTATATTCTTAGGCGTTTAATATGGGGTGTAGAGTCCACTTCGTTGAGCAAGGAGTAGCTCTTGTCTATTACATATTTGGCTTATGGAAAGGTATCTGTGCTAATTTCAATCTCTGGTTTTATGCAGCACCCCAACTCACCTTTCTCCTTAAGCAAGCATAAGTTGGTTTTCTACATTTGAGACCCTGTTCTGTTTTGTAATTCAGTTCCTGGGTAGCCAAGTTTACATTCCGTGTAGTAGTGATATCTTATGATGTTTCTTTTTCTGTGTGACTTATTTCACTTAGAATCATCGTACCTGAATCCACTCATTATGCTGTTATGGGCCTGATGACATAGATTTCATTGCTGAGTGATATTGCACTGTACGTAAGTACCACAACTTCTTTATCCATTTTTCACTTTCTGTGATATTGAACTTGTACCGGAAACGAGGTTCTTGTAAACAGAGCTGTCCCAAACTTTGGGGTGGCTGTGTCTTTTTGATTTTAATTTCCCTAAGCTATAGGACCATAAGTGGAAGTGCCCTAGGCTCTGTTGCTTTGTTTTTTAGATGTTTCAGGAAACACCATACACTTCTCCAGAGTGGCTGTTGGCAATTTACATCCCGCCCATCAGCATAACAAGGCTACTAGTTCTCCATGGCCTTTCCTGCCTTTCTGGATTTTACACTTTTTTCAGATGGCCCTTTTGACCGGGGGGCAGTGAGACTTCATTGTAGTGCAGATTTCGTTTGCAAGCTTGCTTGGTTGGCCAAAAAGGGCGTATGCGTTTTTTCCTGAATATATTCAGGAAAAAACGCATACGCCCTTTTTGGCCAAGTGCATCATTGTGGACGTTCTGCCTCTTTTCCTATGCTTTACATGCAATTCCAGTCTACCTCCTGAAATCGGTTTCCTGCAATTCTGCCCCGCTTTCAAGTCCTCTTGGCAGCCTTACTTCAATATATTTTTGGACGATAGCTGTCATTTATAACTCTGCAGGTTTGTGAATTACAGTGCCCTTGAGCTCCTTTCTTCAACTCGCTTTCTTGTGAGCTGGCCACAACACCGCAGCTTTGCTTCAGGCCCTAGTGTGGTTCTGGCATGACACGCTGAGCGTTTGGTTAATTCCTCTTCCTGGTGGGAAATGAGAGGAAAATTTGCCCGTCCAGACACCTCCATTTAGTCTCTCATTGGTTCTCCCTATTCCTGTTCATTTTCCAAAGAAATTTCAAAGTGGGCCAAAGAGGAGCTTAAAGGCACTGACTCTCCACGTGGGGAGAGTGTTAGTAAAGCGTCTGGAATGTTGCACCCGAGTACCAGGGGACAAAAACTGAGACACATTTGAACACATTTCCCGATCACACGGTGGATCATACTCTGGGTTCCACATGCATGTTTTAGCTGAAGGAAGAATCCCTTAAACCTGGAGAGTTGAGACCCATGGAATGGGCCATGCAATATGATTTCAAAGTGTCTGCATTTGCTCACCGAACCTCACCAATCCTATCACTGCTGCGTTTATGCCGCTGTACACATGCTTGATTCTCTTTCGGAGACATATAAATCCATAGGTTTTAAGATACTTACTAGTCAACTATATTCTTAGGCGTTTAATATGGGGTGTAGAGTCCACTTCGTTGAGCAAGGAGTAGCTCTTGTCTATTACATATTTGGCTTATGGAACGGTATCTGTGCTAATTTCAATCTCTGGTTTTATTCAGCACCCCAACTCACCTTTCCCCTTAAGCAAGCATAAGTTGGTTTTCTACATTTGAGACCCTGTTCTGTTTTGTAATTCAGTTCTTGTGTAGCTAAGTTTACATTCCGTGTAGTAGTGATATCTTATGATGTTTCTTTTTCTGTGTGACTTATTTCAATTAGAATCATCGTACCTGAATCCACTCATTATGCTGCTACGGGCCTGATGACATAGATTTCATTCCTGAGTGATATTGCATTGTACGTAAGTACCACAACTTCTTTATCCATTTTTCACCTTCTGTGATATTGAACTTGTACCGTAAACGAGGTTCTTGTAAACAGAGCCGTCCCAAACTTTGGGGTGGCTGTGTCTTTTTGATTTTAATTTCCCTAAGCTATAGGACCATAAGTGGAAGTGCCCTAGGCTCTGTTGCTTTGTTTTTTAGATGTTTCAGGAAACACCATACACTTCTCCAGAGTGGCTGTTGGCAATTTACATCCCGCCCATCAGCATAACAAGGCTCCCAGTTCTCCATGGCCTGTCCTGCCTTTCTGGATTTTACACTTTTTTCAGATGGCCCTTTTGACCGGGGGGCAGTGAGACTTCATTGTAGTGCAGATTTCCTTTGCAAGCTTGCTTGGTTGGCCAAAAAGGGCGTATGCGTTTTTTCCTGAATATATTCAGGAAAAAACGCATACGCCCTTTTTGGCCAAGTGCATCATTGTGGACGTTCTGCCTCTTTTCCTATGCTTTACATGCAATTCCAGTCTACCTCCTGAAATCGGTTTCCTGCAATTCTGCCCCGCTTTCAAGTCCTCTTGGCAGCCTTACTTCAATATATTTTTGGACGATAGCTGTCATTTTTAACTCTGCAGGTTTGTGAATTACAGTGCCCCTGAGCTCCTTTCTTCAACTCGCTTTCTTGTGAGCTGGCCGCAACACCGCAGCATTGCTTCAGGCCCTAGTGTGGTTCCGGCATGGCACGCTGAGCCTTTGGTTAATTCCTCTTCCTGGTGGGAAATGAGAGTTAAATTTGCCCGTCCAGACACCTCCAGCTAGTCTCTCATTGGTTCTCCCTATTCCTGTTCATTTTCCGCAGAAATTGCAAACTGGGCCAAACAGGAGGTTAAAGGCACTGACTCTCCAAGTGGGGAGAGTGTTAGTAAAGCGTCTGGAATGTTGCACCCGAGTACCAGGGGACGAAAACTGACACATTTGAACACGTTTCCCGATCACACGGTGGATCATACTCTGGGTTCCACATGCATGTTTTAGCTGAAGGAAGAATCCCTTAAACCTGGAGAGTTGAGACCCATGGAATGGGTACCATGCAGTATGATTTCAAAGGGTCTGCATTTGTTCACCGAACCTCACCAATCCTATCACTGCTGTGTTTATGCCGCTGTACACATGCTTGATTCTCATTCGGAGACATATAAATCCATAGGTTTTAAGATTCTTACCTGTCAGGTATATTCTTAGGCGTTTAATATGGGGCGTTGAGTCCACTTCGGTGAGCTAGGAGTAGCTCATGTCTATTAAATATTTGGCTTATGGAACGGTATCTGTGCTAATTTCAATCTCTGGTTTTATGCAGCACCCCAACTCACCTTTCCCCTTAAGCAAGCATAAGTTGGTTTTGTACATTTGAGACCCTGTTCTGTTTTGTAATTCAGTTCCTTTGTAGCCAAGTTTACATTCCGTGTAGTAGTGATATCTTATGATGTTTCTTTTTCTGTGTGACTTATTTCACTTAGAATCATCGTACCTGAATCCACTCATTATGCTGCTACGGGCGTGATGACATAGGTTTCATTCCTGAGTGATATTGCATTGTACATAAGTACCACAACTTCTTTATCCATTTTTCACTTTCTGTGATATTGAATTTGTACTGTAAACGAGGTTCTTGTAAACAGAGCTGTCCCAAACTTTGGGGTGGCTGTGTCTTTTTGATTTTAATTTCCCTAAGCTATAGGACCATAAGTGGAAGTGCCCTAGGCTCTGTTGCTTTGTTTTTTAGATGTTTCAGGAAACACCATACACTTCTCCAGAGTGGCTGTTGGCAATTTACATCCCGCCCATCAGCATAACAAGGCTCCTAGTTCTCCATGGCCTTTCCTGCCTTTCTGGATTTTACACTTTTTTCAGATGGCCCTTTTGACCGGGGGTCAGTGGGACGTCATTGTAGTGCAGATTTCGTTTGCAAGCTTGCTTGGTTGGCCAAAAAGGGCCTATGGTTTTTTTCCTGAGGAAAAAACGCCTATGCCCTTTTTGGCCAAGTGCATCATTGTGGACGTTCTGCCTCTTTTCCTATGCTTTACATGCAATTCCAGTCTACCTCCTGAAATCGGTTTCCTGCAATTCTGCCCCGCTTTGAAGTCCTCTTGGCAGCCTTACTTCAATATATTTTTGGACGATAGCTGTCATTTATAACTCTGCATGTTTGTGAATTACAGTGCCCTTGAGCTCCTTTCTTCAACTCGCTTTCTTGTGAGCTGGCCACAACACCGCAGCTTTGCTTCAGGCCCTAGTGTGGTTCTGGCATGACACGCTGAGCCTTTGGTTAATTCCTCTTCCTGGTGGGAAATGAGAGGAAAATTTGCCCGTCCAGACACCTCCAGATAGTCTACCATTGGTTCTCCCTATTCCTGTTCATTTTCCAAAGAAATTGCAAACTGGGCCAAAGAGGAGCTTAAAGGCACTGACTCTCCAAATGGGGAGAGTGTTAGTAAAGCGTCTGGAATGTTGCACCCGAGTACCAGGGGACAAAAACTGAGACACATTTGAACACATTTCCCGATCACACGGTGGATCATACTCTGGGTTCCACATGCATGTTTTAGCTGAAGGAAGAATCCCTTAAAACTGGAGAGTTGAGACCCATGGAATGGGCCAAGCAATATGATTTCAAAGTGTCTGCATTTGCTCACCGAACCTCACTAATCCTATCACTGCTGCGTTTATGCCGCTGTACACATGCTTGATTCTCTTTCGGAGACATATAAATCAATAGGTTTTAAGATACTTACTAGTCAGCTATATTCTTAGGCGTTTAATATGGGGTGTAGAGTCCACTTCGTTGAGCAAGGAGTAGCTCTTGTCTATTACATATTTGGCTTATGGAACGGTATCTGTGCTAATTTCAATCTTTGGTTTTATTCAGTACCCCAACTCACCTTTCCCCTTAAGCAAACATAAGTTGGTTTTCTACATTTGAGACCCTGTTCTGTTTTGTAATTCAGTTCTTGTATAGCCAAGTTTACATTCCGTGTAGTAGTGATATCTTATGATGTTTCTTTTTCTGTGTGACTTATTTCAATTAGAATCATTGTACCTGAATCCACTCATTATGCTGCTACGGGCCTGATGACATAGATTTCATTGCTGAGTGATATTGCATTGTACGTAAGTACCACAACTTCTTTATCCATTTTTCACCTTCTGTGATATTGAACTTGTACCGTAAACGAGGTTCTTGTAAACAGAGCTGTCCCAAACTTTGGGGTGGCTGTGTCTTTTTGATTTGAATTTCCCTAAGCTATAGGACCATAAGTGGAAGTGCCCTAGGCTCTGTTGCTTTGGTTTTTAGATGTTTCAGGAAACACCATACACTTCTCCAGAGTGGCTGTTGGCAATTTACATCCCGCCCATCAGCATAACAAGGCTCCCAGTTCTCCATGGCCTGTCCTGCCTTTCTGGATTTTACACTTTTTTTAGATGGCCCTTTTGACCGGGGGGCATTGAGACTTCATTGTAGTGCAGATTTCCTTTGCAAGCTTGCTTGGTTGGCCAAAAAGTGCGTATGCGTTTTTTCCTGAATATATTCAGGAAAAAACGCATACGCCCTTTTTGGCCAAGTGCATCATTGTGGACGTTCTGCCTCTTTTCCTATGCTTTACATGCAATTCCAGTCTACCTCCTGAAATCGGTTTCCTGCAATTCTGCCCCGCTTTCAAGTCCTCTTGGCAGCCTTACTTCAATATATTTTTGGACGATAGCTGTCATTTATTACTCTGCAGGTTTGTGAATTACAGTGCCCCTGAGCTCCTTTCTTCAACTCGCTTTCTTGTGAGCTGGCCGCAACACCGCAGCATTGCTTCAGGCCCTAGTGTGGTTCCGGCATGGCACGCTGAGCCTTTGGTTAATTCCTCTTCCTGGTGGGAAATGAGAGTTAAATTTGCCCGTCCAGACACCTCCAGCTAGTCTCTCATTGGTTCTCCCTATTCCTGTTCATTTTCCGCAGAAATTGCAAACTGGGCCAAACAGGAGGTTAAAGGCACTGACTCTCCAAGTGGGGAGAGTGTTAGTAAAGCGTCTGGAATGTTGTACCCGAGTACCAGGGGACGAAACCTGAGACACATTTGAACACGTTTCCCGATCACACGGTGGATCATACTCTGGGTTCCACATGCATGTTTTAGCTGAAGGAAGAATCCCTTAAACCTGGAGAGTTGAGACCCATGGAATGGGTACCATGCAATATGACTTCAAAGGTTGTGCATTTGCTCACCGAAAATCACCAATCTTATCACTGCTGCGTTTATGCCGCTGTACACACGCTTGATTCTCTTTCAGAGACATAGAAATCCATAGGTTTTAAGATACTTAGTAGTCAGGTATATTCTTAGGCGTTTAATATGGGGTGTTGATTCCACTTGGTTGAGCAAGGAGTAGCTCTTGTCTATTACATATTTGGCTTATGGAACGGTATCTGTGCTAATTTCAATCTCTGTGTTTATGCAGCACCCCAACTCACCTTTCTCCTTAAGCAAGCATAAGTTGGTTTTCTATATTTGAGACCCTGTTCTGTTTTGTAATTCAGTTCCTGGGTAGCCAAGATTACATTCCATGTAGTAGTGATAACTTATGATGTTTCTTTTTCTGTGTGACTTATTTCACTTAGAATCATCATACCTGAATCCACTCATTATGCTGCTACGGGCCTGATGACATAGATTTCATTGCTGAGTGATATTTCCTTGTACGTAAGTACCACAACTTCTTTATCCTTTTTTCACTTTCTGTGATATTAAATTTGTACTGTAAATGACGTTCTTGTAAACAGAGCCGTTCTAAACTTTGGGGTGGCTGTGTCTTGTTGATTTTAATTTCCCTAAGCTATAGGACCATAAGTGGAAGTGCCCTAGGCTCCGTTCCTTTGTTTTTTAGATGTTTCAGGAAACACCATACACTTCTCCAGAGTGGCTGTTGGCAATTTACATCCCGCCCATCAGCATAACAAGGCTCCCAGTTCTCCATGGCCTGTCCTGCCTTTCTGGATTTTACACTTTTTTCAGATGGCCCTTTTGACCGGGGGGCAGTGAGACTTCATTGTAGTGCAGATTTCCTTTGCAAGCTTGCTTGGTTGGCCAAAAAGGGCGTATGCGTTTTTTCCTGTATATACTCAGGAAAAAACGCATACGCCCTTTTTGGCCAAGTGCATCATTGTGGACGTTCTGCCTCTTTTCCTATGCTTTACATGCAGTTCCTGTCTACCTGCTGAAATCGGTTTCCTGCAATTCTGCCCCGCTTTCAAGTCCTCTTGGCAGCCTTACTTCAATATATTTTTGGACGATAGCTGTCATTTATAACTCTGCAGGTTTGTGAATTACAGTGCCCGAGCTCCTTTCTTCAACTCGCTTTCTTGTGAGCTGGCCGCAACACCGCAGCATTGCTTCAGGCCCTAGTGTGGTTCCGGCATGGCACGCTGAGCCTTTGGTTAATTCCTCTTCCTGGTGGGAAATGAGAGTTAAATTTGCCCGTCCAGACACCTCCAGCTAGTCTCTCATTGGTTCTCCCTATTCCTGTTCATTTTCCGCAGAAATTGCAAACTGGGCCAAACAGGAGGTTAAAGGCACTGACTCTCCAAGTGGGGAGAGTGTTAGTAAAGCGTCTGGAATGTTGCACCCGAGTACCAGGGGACGAAAAGTGAGACATTTGAACACGTTTCCCGATCACACGGTGGATCATACTCTGGGTTCCACATGCATGTTTTCGCTGAAGGAAGAATCCTTTAAACCTGGAGAGTTGAGACCCATGGAATGGGTACCATGCAATATGACTTCAAAGGGTCTGCATTGGCTCACCGAACCTCACCAATCCTATCACTGCTGCGCTTATGCCGCTGTACACACGCTTGATTCTCTTTCGGAGACATATAAATCCATAGGTTTTAAGATTCTTACTAGTCAGGTATATTCTTATGCGTTTAATATGGGGTGTTGTGTCCTCTTCGTTGAGCAAGGAGTAGCTCTTGTCTATTACATATTTGGATTATGGAACGGTATCTGTGCTAATTTCAATCTCTGGTTTTATGTAGCACCCCAACTCACCTTTCCCCTTAAGCAAGCATAAGTTGGTTTTCTACATTTGAGACCCTGTTCTGTTTTGTAATTCTGTTCCTGTTTAGCCAAGTTTACATTCCGTGTATTAGTGATATCTTATGATGTTTCTTTTTCTGTGTGACTTATCTCATTTAGAATCATCGTGCCTGAATCCACTCATTATGCTGCTATGGGCCTGATGACATAGATTTTATTGCTGAGTGATATTGCATTGTACGTAAGTACCACAACTTCTTTATCCATTTTTCACTTTCTGTGATATTGAACTTGTACCGTAAACGAGGTTCTTGTAAACAGAGCCGTCCCATACGGTGGGGTGGCTGTGTCTTTTTGATTTTAATTTCCCTAATCTATAGGACCATAAGTGGAAGTGCCCTAGGCTCTGTTGCTTTGTTTTGTAGATGTTTCAGGAAACACCATACACTTCTCCAGAGTGGCTGTTGGCAATTTACATACCGCCCATCAGCATAACAAGGCTCCCAGTTCTCCATGGCCTGTCCTGCCTTTCTGGATTTTACACTTTTTTCAGATGTTCCTTTTGACCGGGGGGCAGTGAGACTTCATTGTAGTGCAGATTTCCTTTGCAAGCTTGCTTGGTTGGCCAAAAAGTGCGTATGCCTTTTTTCCTGAATATATTCAAGAAAAAACGCATACGCCCTTTTTGGACAAGTGCATCATTGTGGACGTTCTGCCTCTTTTCCTATGCTTTACATGCAATTCCAGTCTACCTCCTGAAATCGGTTTCCTGCAATTCTGCCCCGCTTTCAAGTCCTCTTGGCAGCCTTACTTCAATATATTTTTGGACGATAGCTGTCATTTATAACTCTGCAGGTTTGTGAATTACAGTGCCCTTGAGCTCCTTTCTTCAACTCGCTTTCTTGTGAGCTGGCCACAACACCGCAGCTTTGCTTCAGGCCCTAGTGTGGTTCCGGCATGACACGCTGAGCCTTTGGTTAATTCCTCTTCCTGGTGGGAAATGAGAGGAAAATTTGCCCGTCCAGACACCTCCAGATAGTCTCTCATTGGTTCACCCTATTCCTGTTCATTTTCCAAAGAAATTTCAAACTGGGCCAAAGAGGAGCTTAAAGGCACTGACTCTCCAAGTGGGGAGAGTGTTAGTAAAGCGTCTGGAATGTTGCACCCGAGTACCAGGGGACAAAAACTGAGACACATTTGAACACATTTCCCGATCACACGGTGGATCATACTCTGGGTTCCACATGCATGTTTTAGCTGAAGGAAGAATCCCTTAAACCTGGAGAGTTGAGACCCATGGAATGGGCCATGCAATATGATTTCAAAGTGTCTGCATTTGCTCACCGAACCTCACCAATCCTATCACTGCTGCGTTTAGGCCGCTGTACACACGCTTGATTCTCTTTCAGAGACATAGAAATCTATAGGTTTTAAGATTCTTACTGGTCAGGTATATTCTTAGGCGTTTAATATGGGGTGTAGAGTCCACTTCGTTGAGCAAGGAGTAGCTCTTGTCTATTACATATTTGGCTTATGGAACGGTATCTGTGCTAATTTCAATCTCTGGTTTTATGCAGCACCCCAACTCACCTTTCCCCTTAAGCAAGCATAAGTTGGTTTTCTACATTTGAGACCCTGTTCTGTTTTGTAATTCAGTTCCTGTGTAGCCAAGTTTACATTCCGTGTAGTAGTGATATCTTATGATGTTTCTTTTTCTGTGTGACTTATTTCACTTAGAATCATCGTACCTGAATCCACTCATTATGCTGCTACGGGCCTGATGATATACATTTCATTGCTGAGTGATATTGCATTGTACGTAAGTACCACAACTTCTTTATCCATTTTTCGCTTTCTGTGATATTGAACTTGTACCGTAAACGAGGTTCTTGTAAACAGAGCCGTCCCAAACTTTGGGGTGGCTGTGTCTTTTTGATTTTAATTTCCCTAAGCTATAGGACCGTAAGTGGAAGTGCCCTAGGCTCTGTTGCTTTGTTTTTTAGATGTTTCAGGAAACACCATACACTTCTCCAGAGTGGCTGTTGGCAATTTACATCCCGCCCATCAGCATAACAAGGCTCCCAGTTCTCCATGGCCTGTCCTGCCTTTCTGGATTTTACACTTTTTTCCGATGGCCCTTTTGACCGGGGGGCAGTGAGACTTCATTGTAGTGCAGATTTCCTTTGCAAGCTTGCTTGGTTGGCCAAAAAGTGCGTATGCCTTTTTTCCTGAATATATTCAAGAAAAAACGCATACGCCCTTTTTGGCCAAGTGCATCATTGTGGACGTTCTGCCTCTTTTCCTATGCTTTACATGCAATTCCAGTCTACCTCCTGAAATCGGTTTCCTGCAATTCTGCCCCGCTTTCAAGTCCTCTTGGCAGCCTTACTTCAATATATTTTTGGACGATAGCTATAATTTTTAACTCTGCAGGTTTGTGAATGACAGTGCCCCTGAGCTCCTTTCTTCAACTCGCTTTCTTCTGAGCTGGCCGCAACACCGCAGGATTGCTTCAGGCCCTAGTGTGGTTCCGGTATGGCACGCTGAGCCTTTGGTTAATTCCTCTTCCTGGTGGGAAATGAGAGTTAAATTTGCCCGTTCAGACACCTCCAGCTAGTCTCTCATTGGTTCTCCCTATTCCTGTTCATTTTCCGCAGAAATTGCAAACTGGGCCAAACAGGAAGTTAAAGGCACTGACTCTCCAAGTGGGGAGAGTGTTAGTAAAGCGTCTGGAATGTTGCACCCGAGTACCAGGGGACGAAATCTGACACATTTGAACACATTTCCCGATCACACGGTGTATCATACTCTGGGTTCCACATGCATGTTTTAGCTGAAGGAAGAATCCCTTAAACCTGGAGAGTTGAGACCCATGGAATGGGTACCATGCAATATGACTTCAAAGGGTCTGCATTTGCTCACCGATCCTCACCAATCCTATCACTGCTGCGCTTATGCCACTGTACACACGCTTGGTTCTCTTTCGGAGTTATATAAATCCATAGGTTTTAAGATTCTTACTAGTCAGGTATATTCTTAGACGTTTAATATGGGGTGTTGAGTCCTCTTCGTTGAGCAAGGAGTAGCTCTTGTCTATTACATATTTGGCTTATGGAACGGTATCTGTGCTAATTTCAATCTCTGGTTTTATGCAGCACCCCAACTCACCTTTCCCCTTAAGCAAGCATAAGTTGGTTTTCTACATTTGAGACCCTGTTCTGTTTTGTAATTCTGTTCCTGTGTAGCCAAGTTTACATTCCGTGTAGTAGTGATATCTTATGATGTTTCTTTTTCTGTGTGACTTATTTCACTTAGAATCATCGTACCTGAATCCACTCATTATGCTGCTACGGGCCTGGTGACATAGATTTCATTGCTGAGTGATATTGCATTGTATGTACCTACCACAACTTCTTTATCCATTTTTCACTTTCTGTGATATTGAACTCGTACTGTAAACGAGGTTCTTGTAAACAGAGCTGTCCCAAACTTTGGGGTGGCTGTGCCTTTTTGATTCTAATTTCCCTAAGCTATAGGACCATAAGTGGAAGTGCCCTAGGCTCTGTTGCTTTGTTTTGTAGATGTTTCAGGAAACACCATACACTTCTCCAGAGTGGCTGTTGGCAATTTACATCTCGCCCATCAGCATAATAAGGCTCCCAGTTCTCCATGGCCTGTCCTGCCTTTCTGGATTTTACACTATTATCTGATGGCCCTTTTGACCGGGGGGCAGTGAGACTTCATTGTAGTGCAGATTTCCTTTGCAAGCTTGCTTGGTTGACCAAAAAGTGCGTATGCGTTTTTTCCTGAATATATTCAGGAAAAAACGCATACGCCCTTTTTGGCCAAGTGCATCATTGTGGACGTTCTGCCTCTTTTCCTATGCTTTACATGTAATTCCAGTCTACCTCCTGAAATCGGTTTCCTACAATTCTGCCCCGCTTTCAAGTCCTCTTGGCAGCCTTACTTCAATAGATTTTTTGACGATAGCTGTCATTTATAATTCTGCAGGTTTGTGAATTACAGTGCCCCTGAGCTCCTTTCTTCAACTCGCTTTCTTGTGAGCTGGCCGCAACACCGCATCCTTGCTTCAGGCCCTAGTGTGGTTCCGGCATGGCACGCTGAGCCTTTGGTTAATTCCTCTTCCTGGTGGGAAATGAGAGTTAAATTTGCCCGTCCAGACACCTCCAGCTAGTCTCTCATTGGTTCTCCCTATTCCTGTTCATTTTCTGCAGAAATTGCAAACTGGGCCAAACAGGAGGTTAAAGGCACTGACTCTCCAAGTGGGGAGAGTGTTAGTAAAGCGTCTGGAATGTTGCACCCGAGTACCAGGGGACGAAAACTGACACATTTGAACACGTTTCCCAATCACACGGTGGATCATACTCTGGGTTCCACATGCATGTTTTAGCTGAAGGAAGAATCCCTTAAACCTGGAGAGTTGAGACCCATGGAATGGGTACCATGCAATATGATTTCATAGGGTCTGCATGTGTTCACCGAACCTCACTAATCCTATCACTGCAGCATTTATGCCACTGTACACACGCTTGATTCTCTTTCAGAGACATATAAATCCATAGGTTTTAAGATTCTTACTAGTCAGGTATATTCTTAGACGTTTAATATGGGGTGTTGAGTCCTCTTCGTTGAGCAAGGAGTAGCTCTTGTCTATTACATATTTGGCTTATGGAACGGTATCTGTGCTAATTTCAATCTCTGGTTTTATGCAGCACCCCAACTCACCTTTCCCCTTAAGCAAGCATAAGTTGGTTTTCTACATTTGAGACCCTGTTCTGTTTTGTAATTCTGTTCCTGTGTAGCCAAGTTTACATTCCGTGTAGTAGTGATATCTTATGATGTTTCTTTTTCTGTGTGACTTATTTCACTTAGAATCATCGTACCTGAATCCACTCATTATGCTGCTACGGGCCTGGTGACATAGATTTCATTGCTGAGTGATATTGCATTGTATGTACCTACCACAACTTCTTTATCCATTTTTCACTTTCTGTGATATTGAACTCGTACTGTAAACGAGGTTCTTGTAAACAGAGCTGTCCCAAACTTTGGGGTGGCTGTGCCTTTTTGATTCTAATTTCCCTAAGCTATAGGACCATAAGTGGAAGTGCCCTAGGCTCTGTTGCTTTGTTTTGTAGATGTTTCAGGAAACACCATACACTTCTCCAGAGTGGCTGTTGGCAATTTACATCTCGCCCATCAGCATAATAAGGCTCCCAGTTCTCCATGGCCTGTCCTGCCTTTCTGGATTTTACACTATTATCTGATGGCCCTTTTGACCGGGGGGCAGTGAGACTTCATTGTAGTGCAGATTTCCTTTGCAAGCTTGCTTGGTTGACCAAAAAGTGCGTATGCGTTTTTTCCTGAATATATTCAGGAAAAAACGCATACGCCCTTTTTGGCCAAGTGCATCATTGTGGACGTTCTGCCTCTTTTCCTATGCTTTACATGTAATTCCAGTCTACCTCCTGAAATCGGTTTCCTACAATTCTGCCCCGCTTTCAAGTCCTCTTGGCAGCCTTACTTCAATAGATTTTTTGACGATAGCTGTCATTTATAATTCTGCAGGTTTGTGAATTACAGTGCCCCTGAGCTCCTTTCTTCAACTCGCTTTCTTGTGAGCTGGCCGCAACACCGCATCCTTGCTTCAGGCCCTAGTGTGGTTCCGGCATGGCACGCTGAGCCTTTGGTTAATTCCTCTTCCTGGTGGGAAATGAGAGTTAAATTTGCCCGTCCAGACACCTCCAGCTAGTCTCTCATTGGTTCTCCCTATTCCTGTTCATTTTCTGCAGAAATTGCAAACTGGGCCAAACAGGAGGTTAAAGGCACTGACTCTCCAAGTGGGGAGAGTGTTAGTAAAGCGTCTGGAATGTTGCACCCGAGTACCAGGGGACGAAAACTGACACATTTGAACACGTTTCCCAATCACACGGTGGATCATACTCTGGGTTCCACATGCATGTTTTAGCTGAAGGAAGAATCCCTTAAACCTGGAGAGTTGAGACCCATGGAATGGGTACCATGCAATATGATTTCATAGGGTCTGCATGTGTTCACCGAACCTCACTAATCCTATCACTGCAGCATTTATGCCACTGTACACACGCTTGATTCTCTTTCAGAGACATATAAATCCATAGGTTTTAAGATTCTTACTAGTCAGGTATATTCTTAGACGTTTAATATGGGGTGTTGAGTCCTCTTCGTTGAGCAAGGAGTAGCTCTTGTCTATTACATATTTGGCTTATGGAACGGTATCTGTGCTAATTTCAATCTCTGGTTTTATGCAGCACCCCAACTCACCTTTCCCCTTAAGCAAGCATAAGTTGGTTTTCTACATTTGAGACCCTGTTCTGTTTTGTAATTCTGTTCCTGTGTAGCCAAGTTTACATTCCGTGTAGTAGTGATATCTTATGATGTTTCTTTTTCTGTGTGACTTATTTCACTTAGAATCATCGTACCTGAATCCACTCATTATGCTGCTACGGGCCTGATGACATAGATTTCATTGTTGAGTGATATTGCATTGTATGTACCTACCACAACTTCTTTATCCATTTTTCACTTTCTGTGATATTGAACTCGTACTGTAAACGAGGTTCTTGTAAACAGAGCCGTCCCAAACTTTGGGGTGGCTGTGCCTTTTTGATTCTCATTTCCCTAAGCTATAGGACCATAAGTGGAAGTGCCCTAGGCTCTGTTGCTTTGTTTTGTAGATGTGTCAGGAAACACCATACACTTCTCCAGAGTGGCTGTTGGCAATTTACATCTCGCCCATCAGCATAACAAGGCTCCCAGTTCTCCATGGCCTGTCCTGCCTTTCTGGATTTTACACTATTTTCCGATGGCCCTTTTGACCGGGGGGCAGTGAGACTTCATTGTAGTGCAGATTTCCTTTGCAAGCTTGCTTGGTTGACCAAAAAGTGCGTATGCGTTTTTTCCTGAATATATTCAGTAAAAAACGCATACGCCCTTTTTGGCCAAGTGCATCATTGTGGACGTTCTGCCTCTTTTCCTATGCTTTACATGTAATTCCAGTCTACCTCCTGAAATCGGTTTCCTGCAATTCTGCCCCGCTTTCAAGTCCTCTTGGCAGCCTTACTTCAATAGATTTTTGGACGATAGCTGTCATTTATAACTCTGCAGGTTTGTGAATTACAGTGCCCCTGAGCTCCTTTCTTCAACTCGCTTTCTTGTGAGCTGGCCGCAACACCACAGCCTTGCTTCAGGCCCTAGTGTGGTTCCGGCATGGCACGCTGAGCCTTTGGTTAATTCCTCTTCCTGGTGGGAAATGAGAGTTAAATTTGCCCGTCCAGACACCTTGAGCTAGTCTCTCATTGGTTCTCCCTATTCCTGTTCATTTTCCGCAGAAATTGCAAACTGGGCCAAACAGGAGGTTAAAGGCACTGACTCTCCAAGTGGGCAGAGTGTTAGTAAAGCGTCTGGAATGTTGCACCCGAGTACCAGGGGACGAAAACTGACACATTTGAACACGTTTCCCAATCACACGGTGGATCATACTCTGGGTTCCACATGCATGTTTTAGCTGAAGGAAGAATCCCTTAAACCTGGAGAGTTGAGACCCATGGAATGGGTACCATGCAATATGATTTCATAGGGTCTGCATGTGTTCACCGAACCTCACTAATCCTATCACTGCAGCATTTATGCCACTGTACACACGCTTGATTCTCTTTCGGAGACATATAAATCCATAGGTTTTAAGATTCTTACTAGTCAGGTATATTCTTAGACGTTTACTATGGGGTGTTGAGTCCTCTTCGTTGAGCAAAGACTAGCTCTTGTCTATTACATATTTGGCTTATGGAACGGTATCTGTGCTAATTTCAATCTCTGGTTTTATGCAGCACCCCAACTCACCTTTCCCCTTAAGCAAGCATAAGTTGGTTTTCTACATTTGAGACCCTGTTCTGTTTTGTAATTCAGTTCCTGTGTAGCCAAGTTTACATTCCGTGTAGTAGTGATATCTTATGATGTTTCTTTTTCTGTGTGACTTATTTCACTTAGAATCATCGTACCTGAATCCACTCATTATGCTGCTACGGGCCTGATGATATACATTTCATTGCTGAGTGATATTGCATTGTACGTAAGTACCACAACTTCTTTATCCATTTTTTACTTTCTGTGATATTGAACTTGTAGTGTAAATGAGGTTCTTGTAAACAGAGCCGTCCCAAACTTTGGGGTGGCTGTGTCTTTTTGATTTTAATTTCCCTAAGCTATAGGACCATAAGTGGAAGTGCCCTAGGCTCTGTTGCTTTGTTTTGTAGATGTTTCAGGAAACACCATACACTTCTCCAGAGTGGCTGTTGGCAATTTACATCTCGCCCATCAGCATAATAAGGCTCCCTGTTCTCCATGGCCTGTCCTGCCTTTCTGGATTTTACACTGTTATCCGATGGCCCTTTTGACCGGGGGGCAGTGAGACTTCATTGTAGTGCAGATTTCCTTTGCAAGCTTGCTTGGTTGACCAAAAAGTGCGTATGCGTTTTTTCCTGAATATATTCAGGAAAAAACGCATACGCCCTTTTTGGCCAAGTGCATCATTGTGGACATTCTGCCTCTTTTCCTATGCTTTACATGTAATTTCAGTCTACCTCCTGAAATCGGTTTCCTACAATTCTGCCCCGCTTTCAAGTCCTCTTGGCAGCCTTACTTCAATAGATTTTTTGACGATAGCTGTCATTTATAACTCTGCAGGTTTGTGAATTACAGTGCCCCTGAGCTCCTTTCTTCAACTCGCTTTCTTGTGAGCTGGCCGCAACACCGCAGCATTGCTGCAGGCCCTAGTGTGGTTCCGGCATGGCACGCTGAGCCTTTGGTTAATTCCTCTTCCTGGTGGGAAATGAGAGTTAAATTTGCCCGTCCAGACACCTCCAGCTAGTCTCTCATTGGTTCTCCCTATTCCTGTTCATTTTCTGCAGAAATTGCAAACTGGGCCAAACAGGAGGTTAAAGGCACTGACTCTCCAAGTGGGGAGAGTGTTAGTAAAGCGTCTGGAATGTTGCACCCGAGTACCAGGGGACGATAACTGACACATTTGAACACGTTTCCCAATCACACGGTGGATCATACTCTGGGTTCCACATGCATGTTTTAGCTGAAGGAAGAATCCCTTAAACCTGGAGAGTTGAGACCCATGGAATGGGTACCATGCAATATGATTTCATAGGGTCTGCATGTGTTCACCGAACCTCACTAATCCTATCACTGCAGCATTTATGCCACTGTACACACGCTTGATTCTCTTTCGGAGACATATAAATCCATAGGTTTTAAGATTCTTACTAGTCAGGTATATTCTTAGACGTTTAATATGGGGTGTTGAGTCTTCTTCGTTGAGCAAGGAGTAGCTCTTGTCTATTACATATTTGGCTTATGGAACGGTATCTGTGCTAATTTCAATCTCTGGTTTTATGCAGCACCCCAACTCACCTTTCCCCTTAAGCAAGCATAAGTTGGTTTTCTACATTTGAGACCCTGTTCTGTTTTGTAATTCTGTTCCTGTGTAGCCAAGTTTACATTCCGTGTAGTAGTGATATCTTATGATGTTTCTTTTTCTGTGTGACTTATTTCACTTAGAATCATCGTACCTGAATCCACTCATTATGCTGCTACGGGCCTGATGACATAGATTTCATTGCTGAGTGATATTGCATTGTATGTACCTACCACAACTTCTTTATCCATTTTTCACTTTCTGTGATATTGAACTCGTACTGTAAACGAGGTTCTTGTAAACAGAGCCGTCCCAAACTTTGGGGTGGCTGTGCCTTTTTGATTCTAATTTCCCTAATCTATAGGACCATAAGTGGAAGTGCCCTAGGCTCTGTTGCTTTGTTTTGTAGATGTGTCAGGAAACACCATACACTTCTCCAGAGTGGCTGTTGGCAATTTGCATCTCGCCCATCAGCATAACAAGGCTCCGAGTTCTCCATGGCCTGTCCTGCCTTTCTGGATTTTACACTATTTTCCGATGGCCCTTTTGACCGGGGGGCAGTGAGACTTCATTGTAGTGCAGATTTCCTTTGCAAGCTTGCTTGGTTGACCAAAAAGTGCGTATGCGTTTTTTCCTGAATATATTCAGGAAAAAATGCATACGCCCTTTTTGGCCAAGTGCATCATTGTGGACGTTCTGCCTCTTTTCCTATGCTTTACATGCAATTCCAGTCTACCTCCTGAAATCGGTTTCCTACAATTCTGCCCCGCTTTCAAGTCCTCTTGGCAGCCTTACTTCAATAGATTTTTGGACGATAGCTGTCATTTATAACTCTGCAGGTTTGTGAATTACAGAGCCCCTGAGCTCCTTTCTTCAACTCGCTTTCTTGTGAGCTGGCCGCAACACCACAGCCTTGCTTCAGGCCCTAGTGTGGTTCCGGCATGGCACACTGAGCCTTTGGTTAATTCCTCTTCCTGGTGGGAAATGAGAGTTAAATTTGCCCGTCCAGACACCTCGAGCTAGTCTCTCATTGGTTCTCCCTATTCCTGTTCATTTTCCGCAGAAATTGCAAACTGGGCCAAACAGGAGGTTAAAGGCACTGACTCTCCAAGTGGGGAGAGTGTTAGTAAAGCGTCTGGAATGTTGTACCCGAGTACCAGGGGACGAAACCTGAGACACATTTGAACACGTTTCCCAATCACACGGTGGATCATACTCTGGGTTCCACATGCATGATTTAGCTGAAGGAAGAATCCCTTAAACCTGGAGATTTGAGACCCATGGAATGGGTACCATGCAATATGATTTCATAGGGTCTGCATGTGTTCACCGAACCTCACCAATCCTATCACGGCAGCATTTATGCCACTGTACACACGCTTGATTCTCTTTCGGAGACATATAAATCCATAGGTTTTAAGATTCTTACTAGTCAGGTATATTCTTAGGCGTTTAATATGGGGTGTAGAGTCCACTTCGTGGAGCAAGGAGTAGCTCTTGTCTATTACATATTTGGCTTATGGAACGGTATCTGTGCTAATTTCAATCTCTGGTTTTATGCAGCACCCCAACTCACCTTTCCCCTTAAGCAAGCATAAGTTGGTTTTCTACATTTGAGACCCTGTTCTGTTTTGTAATTCTGTTCCTGTGTAGCCAAGTTTACATTCCGTGTAGTAGTGATATCTTATGATGTTTCTTTTTCTGTGTGACTTATTTCACTTAGAATCATCGTACCTGAATCCACTCATTATGCTGCTATGGGCCTGATGACATACATTTCATTGCTGAGTGATATTGCATTGTACGTAAGTACCACAACTTCTTTATCCATTTTTCACTTTCTGTGATATTGAACTTGTACTGTAAACGAGGTTCTTGTAAACAGAGCCGTCCCAAACTTTGGGGTGGCTGTGCCTTTTTGATTCTAATTTCCCTAAGCTATAGGACCATAAGTGGAAGTGCCCTAGGCTCTGTTGCTTTGTTTTGTAGATGTGTCAGGAAACACCATACACTTCTCCAGAGTGGCTGTTGGCAATTTACATCTCGCCCATCAGCATAACAAGGCTCCGAGTTCTCCATGGCCTGTCCTGCCTTTCTGGATTTTACACTATTTTCCGATGGCCCTTTTGACCGGGGGGCAGTGAGACTTCATTGTAGTGCAGATTTCCTTTGCAAGCTTGCTTGGTTGACCAAAAAGTGCGTATGCGTTTTTTCCTGAATATATTCAGGAAAAAACGCATACGCCCTTTTTGGCCAAGTGCATCATTGTGGACGTTCTGCCTCTTTTCCTATGCTTTACATGTAATTCCAGTCTACCTCCTGAAATCGGTTTCCTACAATTCTGCCCCGCTTTCAAGTCCTCTTGGCAGCCTTACTTCAATAGATTTTTGGACGATAGCTGTCATTTATAACTCTGCAGGTTTGTGAATTACAGTGCCCCTGAGCTCCTTTCTTCAACTCGCTTTCTTGTGAGCTGGCCGCAACACCACAGCCTTGCTTCAGGCCCTAGTGTGGTTCCGGCATGGCACGCTGAGCCTTTGGTTAATTCCTCTTCCTGGTGGGAAATGAGAGTTAAATTTGCCCGTCCAGACACCTCCAGCTAGTCTCTCATTGGTTCTCCCTATTCCTGTTCATTTTCCGCAGAAATTGCAAACTGGGCCAAACAGGAGGTTAAAGGCACTGACTCTCCAAGTGAGGAGAGTGTTAGTAAAGCGTCTGGAATGTTGCACCCGAGTACCAGGGGACGAAAACTGAGACAAATTTGAACACGTTTCCCAATCACACGGTGGATCATACTCTGGGTTCCACATGCATGTTTTAGCTGAAGGAAGAATCCCTTAAACCTGGAGAGTTGAGACCCATGGAATGGGTACCATGCAATATGACTTCAAAGGGTCTGCATTTGCTCACCGAACCTCACCAATCCTATCACTGCTGCGTTTATGCCGCTGTACACACTCTTGTTTCTCTTTTGGAGACATATAAATCCATAGGTTTTAAGATTCTTACTAGTGAGGTATATTCTTAGACGTTTAATATCGGGTGTTGAGTCCACTTCGTTGAGTAAGGAGTAGCTCTTGTCTATTACATATTTGGCTTATGGAATGGTATCTGTGCTAATTTCAATCTCTGGTTTTATGCAGAACCCCAACTCACCTTTCCCCTTAAGCAAGCATAAGTTGGTTTTCTAAATTTGAGACCCTGTTCTGTTTTGTAATTCAGTTCCTGTGTAGCCAAGTTTACATTCCTTGTAGTAGTGATAACTTATGATGTTTCTTTTTCTGTGTGACTGATTTCACTTAGAATCATCGTACCTGAACCCACTCATTATGCTGCCATGGGCCTGATGACATAGATTTCATTGCTGAGTGATATTGCATTGTACGTAAGTACCACAACTTCTTTATCCATTTTTCAATTTCTGTGATATTGAACTTGTACCGTAAACGAGGTTCTTGTAAACAGAGCCGTCCCAAACTTTGGGGTGGCTGTGTCTTTTTGATTTTAATTTCCCTAAGCTATAGGACCATAAGTGGAAGTGCCTTAGGCTCTGTTGCTTTGTTTTTTAGATGTTTCAGGAAACACCATACACTTCTCCAGAGTGGCTGTTGGCAATTTACATCCCACCCATCAGCATAACAAGGCTCCCAAGTCTCCATGGCCTGTCCTGCCTTTCTGGATTTTATACATTTTTCCGATGGCCCTTTTGACCGGGGGGCAGTGAGACTTCATTGTAGTGCAGATTTCCTTTGCAAGCTTGCTTGGTTGGCCAAAAAGTGCATATACGTTTCTTCCTGAACATATTCAGGAAAAAACGCATACGCCCTTTTTGGCCAAGTGCATCATTGTGGACGTTCTGCCTCTTTTCCTATGCTCTACATGCAATTCCAGTCTACCTCCTGAAATCGATTTCTTGCAATTCTGCCCCGCTTTCAAGTCCTCTTGGCAGCCTTACTTCAATATATTTTTGGACGATAGCTGTCATTTATAACTCTGCAGGTTTGTGAATTACAGTGCCCCTGAGCTCCTTTCTTCAACTCGCTTTCTTGTGAGCTGGCCGCAACACCGCAGCATTGCTTCAGGCCCTAGTGTGGTTCCGGCATGGCACGCTGAGCCTTTGGTTAATTCCTCTTCCTGGTGGGAAATGAGAGTTAAATTTGCCCGTCCAGACACCTCCAGCTAGTCTCTCATTGGTTCTCACTATTCCTGTTCACTTTCCGCAGAAATTGAAAACTGGGCCAAACAGGAGGTTAAAGGCACTGACTC